>NC_138544.1:11268423-13668423 GCF_964234715.1 Podarcis melisellensis
AAAAGAAATCAGCCCTCGACAACTTAACCGGCAGAAAATTATTTTTTTGAAAAAATACCTAAGACCCGGGGTCACAATTTCATCAAAATTCTGACTGTCGGCAGTTGACTCAGAAATGGTGACAAATGGTTGGAAATCCTCCCCTGAAAGTTTTGGCGGTCGAAACTGAAGGCTTTTTATCACAGGAAAAGAAATCAGCCCTCGACAACTTAACCGGCAGAAAAAGATATTTTTGAAAAAATCCCTAAGCCCCGGGGTCACAATTTCATCAAAAATCTGACTTTCGGCAGTTGACTCAGAAATGGTGCCAAACGGTTGCAAATGCCCCCCTGAAAGGTTTGGCGGTCGAAACAGAAGGCCTTTTATCACAGGATAAGAAATCAGCCCTCGACAACTTAACCGGGAGAAAAATATTTTTTGAGAAAATCCCTCAGCCCCGGGGTCACAATTTCATCAAAACTCTGACTTTCGGCAATTGACTCAAAAATGGTGCCAAACTGTTGCAAATGCTCCCCTGAAAGGTTTGGTGGTCGAAACAGAAGGCTTTTTATCACAGGAAAAGAAATCAGCCCTCGACAACTTAACCGGCAGAAAAATATTTTTTTGAAAAAATCCCTAAGACCCGGGGTCACAATTTCATCAAAATTCTGACTTTCGGCAGTTGACTCAGAAATGGTGACAAATGGTTGGAAATGCTCCCCTGAAAGGTTTGGCGGTCGAAACTGAAGGCTTTTTATCACAGGAACAGAAATCAGCCCTCGACAACTTAACCGGCAGAAAAATATTTTTTTGAAAAAATCCCTAAGCCCCGGGGTCACAATCTCATCAAAAATCTGACTTTCGGCAGTTGACTCAGAAATGGTGCCAAACGGTAGCAAATGCTCCCCTGAAAGGTTTGGCGGTCGAAACAGAAGGCTTTTTATCACAGGAAAAGAAATCAGCCCTCGACAATTTAACCGGCAGAAACAGATATTTTTGAAAAAATCCCTAAGCCCCGGGGTCACAATTTCATGAAAAATCTGACTTTTGGCAGTTGACTCAGAAATGGTGCCAAACGGATGCAAATGCTCCCCTGAAAGGTTTGGCGGTCGAAACAGAAGGCTTTTTATCACAGGATAAGAAATCAGCCCTCGACAACTTAACCGGCAGAAAAAGATATTTTTGAAAAAATCCCTAAGCCCCGGGGTCACAATTTCATCAAAAATCTGACTTTCGGCAGTTGACTCAGAAATGGTGCCAAACGGTTGGAAATGCTCCCCTGAAAGGTTTGGCGGTCGAAACAGAAGGCTTTTTATCACAGGATAAGAAATCAGCCCTCGACAACTTAACCGGGAAAAAATATATTTTTGAAAAAATCCCCAAGCCCCGGGGTCACAATTTCATCAAAAATCTGACTTTCGGCTGTTGACTCAGAAATGGTGCCAAACGGTTTCAAATGCTCCCCTGAAAGGTTTGGCGGTGAAAACAGAAGGCTTTTTATCACAGGATAAGAAATCAGCCCTCGACAACTTAACCGGCAGAAAAATATTTTTTGAAAAAATCCCTAAGCCCCGGGGTCACAATTTCATGAAAAATCTGACTTTTGGCAGTTGACTCAGAAATGGTGCCAAACGGTTGCAAATGCTCCCCTGAAAGGTTTGGCGGTCGAAACAGAAGGCTTTTTATCACAGGATAAGAAATCAGCCCTCGACAACTTAACCGGGGAAAAATATATTTTTGAAAAAATCCCTAAGCCCCGGGGTCACAATTTCATCAAAAATCTGACTTTCGGCAGTTGACTCAAAAATGGTGCCAAACGGTTGCAAATGCTCCCCTGAAAGGTTTGGCGGTCGAAACAGAAGGCTTTTTATCACAGGATAAGAAATCAGCCCGCGACAACTTAACCGGGAAAAAATATATTTTTGAAAAAATCCCTAAGCCCCGGGGTCACAATTTCATCAAAAATCTGACTTTCGGCTGTTGACTCAGAAATGGTGCCAAACGGTTTCAAATGCTCCCCTGAAAGGTTTGGTGGTGAAAACAGAAGGCTTTTTATCACAGGATAAGAAATCAGCCCTCGACAACTTAACCGGCAGAAAAATATTTTTTGAAAAAATCCCTAAGCCCCGGGGTCACAATTTCATGAAAAATCTGACTTTTGGCAGTTGACTCAGAAATGGTGCCAAACGGTTGCAAATGCTCCCCTGAAAGGTTTGGCGGTCGAAACAGAAGGCTTTTTATCACAGGATAAGAAATCAGCCCTCGACAACTTAACCGGGAAAAAATATATTTTTGAAAAAATCCCTAAGCCCCGGGGTCACAATTTCATCAAAAATCTGACTTTCGGCAGTTGACTCAAAAATGGTGCCAAACGGTTGCAAATGCTCCCCTGAAAGGTTTGGCGGTCGAAACAGAAGGCTTTTTATCACAGGATAAGAAATCAGCCCTCGACAACTTAACCGGGAAAAAATATATTTTTGAAAAAATCCCTAAGCCCCGGGGTCACAATTTCATCAAAAATCTGACTTTCGGCAGTTGACTCAGAAATGGTGCCAAACGGTTGCAAATGCTCCCCTGAAAGGTTTGGCGGTGAAAACAGAAGGCTTTTTATCACAGGATAAGAAATCAGCCCTCGACAACTTAACCGGCAGAAAAATATATTTTTGAAAAAATCCCTAAGCCCCGGGGTCACAATTTCATCAAAAATCTGACTTTCGGCAGTTGACTCAGAAATGGTGCCAAACGGTTGCAAATGCTCCCCTGAAAGGTTTGGCGGTCGAAACAGAAGGCTTTTTATCACAGGATAAGAAATCAGCCCTCGACAACTTAACCGGCAGAAAAATATTTTTTTGAAAAAATCCCTAAGCCCCGGGGTCACAATCTCATCAAAAATCTGACTTTCGGCAGTTGACTCAGAAATGGTGCCAAACGGTAGCAAATGCTCCCCTGAAAGGTTTGGCGGTCGAAACAGAAGGCTTTTTATCACAGGAAAAGAAATCAGCCCTCGACAATTTAACCGGCAGAAACAGATATTTTTGAAAAAATCCCTAAGCCCCGGGGTCACAATTTCATGAAAAATCTGACTTTCGGCAGTTGACTCAGAAATGGTGCCAAACGGTTGGAAATGCTCCCCTGAAAGGTTTGGCGGTCGAAACAGAAGGCTTTTTATCACAGGATAAGAAATCAGCCCTCGACAACTTAACCGGGAAAAAATATATTTTTGAAAAAATCCCTAAGCCCCGGGGTCACAATTTCATCAAAAATCTGACTTTCGGCTGTTGACTCAGAAATGGTGCCAAACGGTTTCAAATGCTCCCCTGAAAGGTTTGGCGGTGAAAACAGAAGGCTTTTTATCACAGGATAAGAAATCAGCCCTCGACAACTTAACCGGCAGAAAAATATTTTTTGAAAAAATCCCTAAGCCCCGGGGTCACAATTTCATGAAAAATCTGAC
The DNA here is from genome assembly GCF_964234715.1 of Podarcis melisellensis. Lineage (NCBI taxonomy): Eukaryota > Metazoa > Chordata > Lepidosauria > Squamata > Lacertidae > Podarcis > Podarcis melisellensis. The sequence goes on from NC_138544.1 coordinate 11,271,857, forward strand.
TTTTGGCAGTTGACTCAGAAATGGTGCCAAACGGTTGCAAATGCTCCCCTGAAAGGTTTGGCGGTCGAAACAGAAGGCTTTTTATCACAGGAACAGAAATCAGCCCTCGACAACTTAACCGGGAAAAAATATATTTTTGAAAAAATCCCTAAGCCCCGGGGTCACAATTTCATCAAAAATCTGACTTTCGGCAGTTGACTCAAAAATGGTGCCAAACGGTTGCAAATGCTCCCCTGAAAGGTTTGGCGGTCGAAACAGAAGGCTTTTTATCACAGGATAAGAAATCAGCCCGCGACAACTTAACCGGGAAAAAATATATTTTTGAAAAAATCCCTAAGCCCCGGGGTCACAATTTCATCAAAAATCTGACTTTCGGCTGTTGACTCAGAAATGGTGCCAAACGGTTTCAAATGCTCCCCTGAAAGGTTTGGCGGTCGAAACAGAAGGCCTTTTATCACAGGATAAGAAATCAGCCCTCGACAACTTAACCGGGAGAAAAATATTTTTTGAGAAAATCCCTCAGCCCCGGGGTCACAATTTCATCAAAACTCTGACTTTCGGCAATTGACTCAAAAATGGTGCCAAACTGTTGCAAATGCTCCCCTGAAAGGTTTGGTGGTCGAAACAGAAGGCTTTTTATCACAGGAAAAGAAATCAGCCCTCGACAACTTAACCGGCAGAAAAATATTTTTTTGAAAAAATCCCTAAGACCCGGGGTCACAATTTCATCAAAATTCTGACTTTCGGCAGTTGACTCAGAAATGGTGACAAATGGTTGGAAATGCTCCCCTGAAAGGTTTGGCGGTCGAAACTGAAGGCTTTTTATCACAGGAACAGAAATCAGCCCTCGACAACTTAACCGGCAGAAAAATATTTTTTTGAAAAAATCCCTAAGCCCCGGGGTCACAATCTCATCAAAAATCTGACTTTCGGCAGTTGACTCAGAAATGGTGCCAAACGGTAGCAAATGCTCCCCTGAAAGGTTTGGCGGTCGAAACAGAAGGCTTTTTATCACAGGAAAAGAAATCAGCCCTCGACAATTTAACCGGCAGAAACAGATATTTTTGAAAAAATCCCTAAGCCCCGGGGTCACAATTTCATGAAAAATCTGACTTTTGGCAGTTGACTCAGAAATGGTGCCAAACGGTTGCAAATGCTCCCCTGAAAGGTTTGGCGGTCGAAACAGAAGGCTTTTTATCACAGGATAAGAAATCAGCCCTCGACAACTTAACCGGGAAAAAATATATTTTTGAAAAAATCCCTAAGCCCCGGGGTCACAATTTCATCAAAAATCTGACTTTCGGCTGTTGACTCAGAAATGGTGCCAAACGGTTTCAAATGCTCCCCTGAAAGGTTTGGCGGTGAAAACAGAAGGCTTTTTATCACAGGATAAGAAATCAGCCCTCGACAACTTAACCGGCAGAAAAATATTTTTTGAAAAAATCCCTAAGCCCCGGGGTCACAATTTCATGAAAAATCTGACTTTTGGCAGTTGACTCAGAAATGGTGCCAAACGGTTGCAAATGCTCCCCTGAAAGGTTTGGCGGTCGAAACAGAAGGCTTTTTATCACAGGATAAGAAATCAGCCCTCGACAACTTAACCGGGAAAAAATATATTTTTGAAAAAATCCCTAAGCCCCGGGGTCACAATTTCATCAAAAATCTGACTTTCGGCAGTTGACTCAAAAATGGTGCCAAACGGTTGCAAATGCTCCCCTGAAAGGTTTGGCGGTCGAAACAGAAGGCTTTTTATCACAGGATAAGAAATCAGCCCTCGACAACTTAACCGGGAAAAAATGTATTTTTGAAAAAATCCCTAAGCCCCGGGGTCACAATTTCATCAAAAATCTGACTTTCGGCTGTTGACTCAGAAATGGTGCCAAACGGTTTCAAATGCTCCCCTGAAAGGTTTGGCGGTGAAAACAGAAGGCTTTTTATCACAGGATAAGAAATCAGCCCTCGACAACTTAACCGGCAGAAAAATATTTTTTGAAAAAATCCCTAAGCCCCGGGGTCACAATTTCATGAAAAATCTGACTTTTGGCAGTTGACTCAGAAATGGTGCCAAACGGTTGCAAATGCTCCCCTGAAAGGTTTGGCGGTCGAAACAGAAGGCTTTTTATCACAGGATAAGAAATCAGCCCTCGACAACTTAACCGGGAAAAAATATATTTTTGAAAAAATCCCTAAGCCCCGGGGTCACAATTTCATCAAAAATCTGACTTTCGGCGGTTGACTCAAAAATGGTGCCAAACGGTTGCAAATGCTCACCTGAAAGGTTTGGCGGTCGAAACAGAAGGCTTTTTATCACAGGATAAGAAATCAGCCCTCGACAACTTAACCGGGAAAAAATATATTTTTGAAAAAATCCCTAAACCCCGGGGTCACAATTTCATCAAAAATCTGACTTTCGGCAGTTGACTCAGAAATGGTGCCAAACGGTTGCAAATGCTCCCCTGAAAGGTTTGGCGGTGAAAACAGAAGGCTTTTTATCACAGGATAAGAAATCAGCCCTCGACAACTTAACCGGCAGAAAAATATATTTTTGAACAAAATCCCTAAGCCCCGGGGTCACAATTTCATCAAAAATCTGACTTTCGGCAGTTGACTCAGAAATGGTGCCAAACGGTTGCAAATGCTCCCCTGAAAGGTTTGGCGGTCGAAACAGAAGGCTTTTTATCACAGGATAAGAAATCAGCCCTCGACAACTTAACCGGCAGAAACAGATATTTATGAAAAAATCCCTAAGCCCCGGGGTCACAATTTCATCAAAAATCTGACTTTTGGCAATTGATTCAAAAATGGTGCCAAACGGTTGCAAATGCTCCCCTGAAAGGTTTGGCGGTGGAAACAGAAGGCTTTTTATCACAGGAAAAGAAATCAGCCCTCGACAACTTAACGGGCAGAAAAATATTTTTTTGAAAAAATCCCTAAGCCCCGGGGTCAAAATCTCATCAAAAATCTGACTTTCGGCAGTTGACTCAGAAATGGTGCCAAACGGTTGGAAATGCTCCCCTGAAAGGTTTGGCGGTCGAAACAGAAGGCTTTTTATCACAGGAAAAGAAATCAGCCCTCGACAATTTAACCGGCAGAAACAGATATTTTTGAAAAAATCCCTAAGCCCCGGGGTCACAATTTCATCAAAAATCTGACTTTCGGCTGTTGACTCAGAAATGGTGCCAAACGGTTTCAAATGCTCCCCTGAAAGGTTTGGCGGTGAAAACAGAAGGCTTTTTATCACAGGATAAGAAATCAGCCCTCGACAACTTAACCGGCAGAAAAATATTTTTTGAAAAAATCCCTAAGCCCCGGGGTCACAATTTCATGAAAAATCTGACTTTTGGCAGTTGACTCAGAAATGGTGCCAAACGGTTGCAAATGCTCCCCTGAAAGGTTTGGCGGTCGAAACAGAAGGCTTTTTATCACAGGATAAGAAATCAGCCCTCGACAACTTAACCGGGAAAAAAATATATTTTTGAAAAAATCCCTAAGCCCCGGGGTCACAATTTCATCAAAAATCTGACTTTCGGCAGTTGACTCAAAAATGGTGCCAAACGGTTGCAAATGCTCCCCTGAAAGGTTTGGCGGTCGAAACAGAAGGCTTTTTATCACAGGATAAGAAATCAGCCCTCGACAACTTAACCGGGAAAAAATATATTTTTGAAAAAATCCCTAAGCCCCGGGGTCACAATTTCATCAAAAATCTGACTTTCGGCTGTTGACTCAGAAATGGTGCCAAACGGTTTCAAATGCTCCCCTGAAAGCTTTGGCGGTGAAAACAGAAGGCTTTTTATCACAGGATAAGAAATCAGCCCTCGACAACTTAACCGGCAGAAAAATATTTTTTGAAAAAATCCCTAAGCCCCGGGGTCACAATTTCATGAAAAATCTGACTTTTGGCAGTTGACTCAGAAATGGTGCCAAACGGTTGCAAATGCTCCCCTGAAAGGTTTGGCGGTCGAAACAGAAGGCTTTTTATCACAGGATAAGAAATCAGCCCTCGACAACTTAACCGGGAAAAAATATATTTTTGAAAAAATCCCTAAGCCCCGGGGTCACAATTTCATCAAAAATCTGACTTTCGGCAGTTGACTCAAAAATGGTGCCAAACGGTTGCAAATGCTCACCTGAAAGGTTTGGCGGTCGAAACAGAAGGCTTTTTATCACAGGATAAGAAATCAGCCCTCGACAACTTAACCGGGAAAAAATATATTTTTGAAAAAATCCCTAAACCCCGGCGTCACAATTTCATCAAAAATCTGACTTTCGGCAGTTGACTCAGAAATGGTGCCAAACGGTTGCAAATGCTCCCCTGAAAGGTTTGGCGGTGAAAACAGAAGGCTTTTTATCACAGGATAAGAAATCAGCCCTCGACAACTTAACCGGCAGAAAAATATATTTTTGAAAAAATCCCTAAGCCCCGGGGTCACAATTTCATCAAAAATCTGACTTTCGGCAGTTGACTCAGAAATGGTGCCAAACGGTTGCAAATGCTCCCCTGAAAGGTTTGGCGGTCGAAACAGAAGGCTTTTTATCACAGGATAAGAAATCAGCCCTCGACAACTTAACCGGCAGAAACAGATATTTATGAAAAAATCCCTAAGCCCCGGGGTCACAATTTCATCAAAAATCTGACTTTTGGCAATTGATTCAAAAATGGTGCCAAACGGTTGCAAATGCTCCCCTGAAAGGTTTGGCGGTGGAAACAGAAGGCTTTTTATCACAGGAAAAGAAATCAGCCCTCGACAACTTAACGGGCAGAAAAATATTTTTTTGAAAAAATCCCTAAGCCCCGGGGTCACAATTTCATCAAAAATCTGACTTTCGGCAGTTGACTCAAAAATGGTGCCAAACGGTTGCAAATGCTCACCTGAAAGGTTTGGCGGTCGAAACAGAAGGCTTTTTATCACAGGATAAGAAATCAGCCCTCGACAACTTAACCGGGAAAAAATATATTTTTGAAAAAATCCCTAAACCCCGGCGTCACAATTTCATCAAAAATCTGACTTTCGGCAGTTGACTCAGAAATGGTGCCAAACGGTTGCAAATGCTCCCCTGAAAGGTTTGGCGGTGAAAACAGAAGGCTTTTTATCACAGGATAAGAAATCAGCCCTCGACAACTTAACCGGCAGAAAAATATATTTTTGAAAAAATCCCTAAGCCCCGGGGTCACAATTTCATCAAAAATCTGACTTTCGGCAGTTGACTCAGAAATGGTGCCAAACGGTTGCAAATGCTCCCCTGAAAGGTTTGGCGGTCGAAACAGAAGGCTTTTTATCACAGGATAAGAAATCAGCCCTCGACAACTTAACCGGCAGAAACAGATATTTATGAAAAAATCCCTAAGCCCCGGGGTCACAATTTCATCAAAAATCTGACTTTTGGCAATTGATTCAAAAATGGTGCCAAACGGTTGCAAATGCTCCCCTGAAAGGTTTGGCGGTGGAAACAGAAGGCTTTTTATCACAGGAAAAGAAATCAGCCCTCGACAACTTAACGGGCAGAAAAATATTTTTTTGAAAAAATCCCTAAGCCCCGGGGTCAAAATCTCATCAAAAATCTGACTTTCGGCAGTTGACTCAGAAATGGTGCCAAACGGTTGGAAATGCTCCCCTGAAAGGTTTGGCGGTCGAAACAGAAGGCTTTTTATCACAGGAAAAGAAATCAGCCCTCAACAATTTAACCGGCAGAAACAGATATTTTTGAAAAAATCCCTAAGCCCCGGGGTCACAATTTCATGAAAAATCTGACTTTTGGCAGTTGACTCAGAAATGGTGCCAAACGGTTGCAAATGCTCCCCTGAAAGGTTTGGCGGTCGAAACAGAAGGCTTTTTATCACAGGATAAGAAATCAGCCCTCGACAACTTAACCGGGAAAAAATATATTTTTGAAAAAATCCCTAAGCCCCGGGGTCACAATTTCATCAAAAATCTGACTTTCGGCAGTTGACTCAGAAATGGTGCCAAACGGTTGCAAATGCTCCCCTGAAAGGTTTGGCGGTGAAAACAGAAGGCTTTTTATCACAGGATAAGAAATCAGCCCTCGACAACTTAACCGGCAGAAAAATATTTTTTGGAAAAATCCCTAAGCCCCGGGGTCACAATTTCATCAAAAATCTGACTTTTGGCAGTTGACTCAGAAATGGTGCCAAACGGTTGCAAATGCTCCCCTGAAAGGTTTGGCGGTCGAAACAGAAGGCTTTTTATCACAGGATAAGAAATCAGCCCTCGACAACTTAACCGGCAGAAAAATATTTTTTGAAAAAATCCCTAAGCCCCGGGGTCACAATTTCATGAAAAATCTGACTTTTGGCAGTTGACTCAGAAATGGTGCCAAACGGTTGCAAATGCTCCCCTGAAAGGTTTGGCGGTCGAAACAGAAGGCTTTTTATCACAGGATAAGAAATCAGCCCTCGACAATTTAACCGGGAAAAAATATATTTTTGAAAAAATCCCTAAGCCCCGGGGTCACAATTTCATCAAAAATATGACTTTCGGCAGTTGACTCAGAAATGGTGCCAAACGGTTGCAAATGCTCCCCTGAAAGGTTTGGCGGAGGAAACAGAAGGCTTTTTATCACAGGATAAGAAATCAGCGCTCGACAACTTAACCGGCAGAAAAATATTTTTTGAAATAATCCCTAAGCCCCGGGGTGACAATTTCATCAAAATTCTGACTGTCGGCAGTTGACTCAGAAATGGTGACAAATGGTTGGAAATGCTCCCCTGAAAGTTTTGGCGGTCGAAACTGAAGGCTTTTTATCACAGGAAAAGAAATCAGCCCTCGACAACTTAACCGGCAGAAAAAGATATTTTTGAAGAAATCCCTAAGCCCCGGGGTCACAATTTCATCAAAAATCTGACTTTCGGCAGTTGACTCAGAAATGGTGCCAAACGGTTGCAAATGCTCCCCTGAAAGGTTTGGCGGTGAAAACAGAAGGCTTTTTATCACAGGATAAGAAATCAACCCTCGACAACTTAACCGGCAGAAAAATATTTTTTGGAAAAATCCCTAAGCCCCGGGGTCACAATTTCATGAAAAATCTGACTTTTGGCAGTTGACTCAGAAATGGTGCCAAACGGTTGCAAATGCTCCCCTGAAAGGTTTGGCGGTCGAAACAGAAGGCTTTTTATCACAGGATAAGAAATCAGCCCTCGACAACTTAACCGGGAAAAAATATATTTTTGAAAAAATCCCTAAGCCCCGGGGTCACAATTTCATCAAAAATCTGACTTTCGGCAGTTGACTCAAAAATGGTGCCAAACGGTTGCAAATGCTCCCCTGAAAGGTTTGGCGGTCGAAACAGAAGGCTTTTTATCACAGGATAAGAAATCAGCCCTCGACAACTTAACCGGGAAAAAATATATTTTTGAAAAAATCCCTAAGCCCCGGGGTCACAATTTCATCAAAAATTTGACTTTCGGCAGTTGACTCAGAAATGGTGCCAAACGGTTGCAAATGCTCCCCTGAAAGGTTTGGCGGTCGAAACAGAAGGCCTTTTATCACAGGATAAGAAATCAGCCCTCGACAATTTAACCGGGAGAAAAATATTTTTTGAGAAAATCCCTCAGCCCCGGGGTCACAATTTCATCAAAACTCTGACTTTCGGCAATTGACTCAAAAATGGTGCCAAACGGTTGCAAATGCTCCCCTGAAAGGTTTGGTGGGCGAAACAGAAGGCTTTTTATCACAGGAAAAGAAATCAGCCCTCGACAACTTAACCGGCAGAAAATTATTTTTTTGAAAAAATCCCTAAGACCCGGGGTCACAATTTCATCAAAATTCTGACTGTCGGCAGTTGACTCAGAAATGGTGACAAATGGTTGGAAATCCTCCCCTGAAAGTTTTGGCGGTCGAAACTGAAGGCTTTTTATCACAGGAAAAGAAATCAGCCCTCGACAACTTAACCGGCAGAAAAATATTTTTTTGAAAAAATCCCTAAGACCCGGGGTCACAATTTCATCAAAATTCTGACTTTCGGCAGTCGACTCAGAAATGGTGACAAATGGTTGGAAATGCTCCCCTGAAAGGTTTGGCGGTCGAAACTGAAGGCTTTTTATCACAGGAAAAGAAATCAGCCCTCGACAACTTAACCGGCAGAAAAAGATATTTTTGAAAAAATCCCTAAGCCCCGGGGTCACAATTTCATCAAAAATCTGACTTTCGGCAGTTGACTCAGAAATGGTGCCAAACGGTTGCAAATGCTCCCCTGAAAGGTTTGGCGGTCGAAACAGAAGGCCTTTTATCACAGGATAAGAAATCAGCCCTCGACAACTTAACCGGGAGAAAAATATTTTTTGAGAAAATCCCTCAGCCCCGGGGTCACAATTTCATCAAAACTCTGACTTTCGGCAATTGACTCAAAAATGGTGCCAAACTGTTGCAAATGCTCCCTTGAAAGGTTTGGTGGTCGAAACAGAAGGCTTTTTATCACAGGAAAAGAAATCAGCCCTCGACAACTTAACCGGCAGAAAAATATTTTTTTGAAAAAATCCCTAAGACCCGGGGTCACAATTTCATCAAAATTCTGACTTTCGGCAGTCGACTCAGAAATGGTGACAAATGGTTGGAAATGCTCCCCTGAAAGGTTTGGCGGTCGAAACTGAAGGCTTTTTATCACAGGAACAGAAATCAGCCCTCGACAACTTAACCGGCAGAAAAATATTTTTTTGAAAAAATCCCTAAGCCCCGGGGTCACAATCTCATCAAAAATCTGACTTTCGGCAGTTGACTCAGAAATGGTGCCAAACGGTTGGAAATGCTCCCCTGAAAGGTTTGGCGGTCGAAACAGAAGGCTTTTTATCACAGGATAAGAAATCAGCCCTCGACAACTTAACCGGGAAAAAATATATTTTTGAAAAAATCCCTAAGCCCCGGGGTCACAATTTCATCAAAAATCTGACTTTCGGCTGTTGACTCAGAAATGGTGCCAAACGGTTTCAAATGCTCCCCTGAAAGGTTTGGCGGTGAAAACAGAAGGCTTTTTATCACAGGATAAGAAATCAGCCCTCGACAACTTAACCGGCAGAAAAATATTTTTTGAAAAAATCCCTAAGCCCCGGGGTCACAATTTCATGAAAAATCTGACTTTTGGCAGTTGACTCAGAAATGGTGCCAAACGGTTGCAAATGCTCCCCTGAAAGGTTTGGCGGTCGAAACAGAAGGCTTTTTATCACAGGATAAGAAATCAGCCCTCGACAACTTAACCGGGAAAAAATATATTTTTGAAAAAATCCCTAAGCCCCGGGGTCACAATTTCATCAAAAATCTGACTTTCGGCAGTTGACTCAAAAATGGTGCCAAACGGTTGCAAATGCTCCCCTGAAAGGTTTGGCGGTCGAAACAGAAGGCTTTTTATCACAGGATAAGAAATCAGCCCGCGACAACTTAACCGGGAAAAAATATATTTTTGAAAAAATCCCTAAGCCCCGGGGTCACAATTTCATCAAAAATCTGACTTTCGGCTGTTGACTCAGAAATGGTGCCAAACGGTTTCAAATGCTCCCCTGAAAGGTTTGGCGGTGAAAACAGAAGGCTTTTTATCACAGGATAAGAAATCAGCCCTCGACAACTTAACCGGCAGAAAAATATTTTTTGAAAAAATCCCTAAGCCCCGGGGTCACAATTTCATGAAAAATCTGACTTTTGGCAGTTGACTCAGAAATGGTGCCAAACGGTTGCAAATGCTCCCCTGAAAGGTTTGGCGGTCGAAACAGAAGGCTTTTTATCACAGGATAAGAAATCAGCCCTCGACAACTTAACCAGGAAAAAATATATTTTTGAAAAAATCCCTAAGCCCCGGGGTCACAATTTCATCAAAAATCTGACTTTCGGCAGTTGACTCAAAAATGGTGCCAAACGGTTGCAAATGCTCCCCTGAAAGGTTTGGCGGTCGAAACAGAAGGCTTTTTATCACAGGATAAGAAATCAGCCCTCGACAACTTAACCGGGAAAAAATATATTTTTGAAAAAATCCCTAAGCCCCGGGGTCACAATTTCATCAAAAATCTGACTTTCGGCAGTTGACTCAGAAATGGTGCCAAACGGTTGCAAATGCTCCCCTGAAAGGTTTGGCGGTGAAAACAGAAGGCTTTTTATCACAGGATAAGAAATCAGCCCTCGACAACTTAACCGGCAGAAAAATATATTTTTGAAAAAATCCCTAAGCCCCGGGGTCACAATTTCATCAAAAATCTGACTTTCGGCAGTTGACTCAGAAATGGTGCCAAACGGTTGCAAATGCTCCCCTGAAAGGTTTGGCGGTCGAAACAGAAGGCTTTTTATCACAGGATAAGAAATCAGCCCTCGACAACTTAACCGGCAGAAACAGATATTTATGAAAAAATCCCTAAGCCCCGGGGTCACAATTTCATCAAAAATCTGACTTTTGGCAATTGATTCAAAAATGGTGCCAAACGGTTGCAAATGCTCCCCTGAAAGGTTTGGCGGTGGAAACAGAAGGCTTTTTATCAAAGGAAAAGAAATCAGCCCTCGACAACTTAACGGGCAGAAAAATATTTTTTTGAAAAAATCCCTAAGCCCCGGGGTCACAATCTCATCACAAATCTGACTTTCGGCAGTTGACTCAGAAATGGTGCCAAACGGTTGGAAATGCTCCCCTGAAAGGTTTGGCGGTCGAAACAGAAGGCTTTTTATCACAGGAAAAGAAATCAGCCCTCGACAATTTAACCGGCAGAAACAGATATTTTTGAAAAAATCCCTAAGCCCCGGGGTCTAAATTTCATGAAAAATCTGACTTTTGGCAGTTGACTCAGAAATGGTGCCAAACGGTTGCAAATGCTCCCCTGAAAGGTTTGGCGGTCGAAACAGAAGGCTTTTTATCACAGGATAAGTAATCAGCCCTCGACAACTTAACCGGGAAAATATATATTTTTGAAAAAATCCCTAAGCCCCGGGGTCACAATTTCATCAAAAATCTGCCTTTCGGCAGTTGACTCAGAAATGGTGCCAAACGGTTGCAAATGCTCCCCTGAAAGGTTTGGCGGTGAAAACAGAAGGCTTTTTATCACAGGATAAGAAATCAGCCCTCGACAACTTAACCGGCAGAAAAATATTTTTTGGAAAAATCCCTAAGCCCCGGGGTCACAATTTCATCAAAAATCTGACTTTTGGCAGTTGACTCAGAAATGGTGCCAAACGGTTGCAAATGCTCCCCTGAAAGGTTTGGCGGTCGAAACAGAAGGCTTTTTATCACAGGATAAGAAATCAGCCCTCGACAACTTAACCGGCAGAAAAATATTTTTTGAAAAAATCCCTAAGCCCCGGGGTCACAATTTGATGAAAAATCTGACTTTTGGCAGTTGACTCAGAAATGGTGCCAAACGGTTGCAAATGCTCCCCTGAAAGGTTTGGCGGTCGAAACAGAAGGCTTTTTATCACAGGATAAGAAATCAGCCCTCGACAACTTAACCGGGAAAAAATATATTTTTGAAAAAATCCCTAAGCCCCGGGGTCACAATTTCATCAAAAATATGACTTTCGGCAGTTGACTCAGAAATGGTGCCAAACGGTTGCAAATGCTCCCCTGAAAGGTTTGGCGGAGGAAACAGAAGGCTTTTTATCACAGGATAAGAAATCAGCGCTCGACAACTTAACCGGCAGAAAAATATTTTTTGAAAAAATCCCTAAGCCCCGGGGTGACAATTTCATCAAAATTCTGACTGTCGGCAGTTGACTCAGAAATGGTGACAAATGGTTGGAAATGCTCCCCTGAAAGGTTTGGCGGAGGAAACAGAAGGCTTTTTATCACAGGAAAAGAAATCAGCCCTCGACAACTTAACCGGCAGAAAAAGATATTTTTGAAGAAATCCCTAAGCCCCGGGGTCACAATTTCATCAAAAATCTGACTTTCGGCAGTTGACTCAGAAATGGTGCCAAACGGTTGCAAATGCTCCCCTGAAAGGTTTGGCGGTCGAAACAGAAGGCCTTTTATCACAGGATAAGAAATCAGCCCTCGACAACTTAACCGGGAGAAAAATATTTTTTGAGAAAATCCCTCAGCCCCGGGGTCACAATTTCATCAAAACTCTGACTTTCGGCAATTGACTCAAAAATGGTGCCAAACTGTTGCAAATGCTCCCTTGAAAGGTTTGGTGGTCGAAACAGAAGGCTTTTTATCACAGGAAAAGAAATCAGCCCTCGACAACTTAACCGGCAGAAAAATATTTTTTTGAAAAAATCCCTAAGACCCGGGGTCACAATTTCATCAAAAATCTGACTTTCGGCAGTTGACTCAGAAATGGTGACAAATGGTTGGAAATGCTCCCCTGAAAGGTTTGGCGGTCGAAACAGAAGGCTTTTTATCACAGGATAAGAAATCAGCCCTCGACAACTTAACCGGGAAAAAATATATTTTTGAAAAAATCCCTAAGCCCCGGGGTCACAATTTCATCAAAAATCTGACTTTCGGCTGTTGACTCAGAAATGGTGCCAAACGGTTTCAAATGCTCCCCTGAAAGGTTTGGCGGTGAAAACAGAAGGCTTTTTATCACAGGATAAGAAATCAGCCCTCGACAACTTAACCGGCAGAAAAATATTTTTTGAAAAAATCCCTAAGCCCCGGGGTCACAATTTCATGAAAAATCTGACTTTTGGCAGTTGACTCAGAAATGGTGCCAAACGGTTGCAAATGCTCCCCTGAAAGGTTTGGCGGTCGAAACAGAAGGCTTTTTATCACAGGATAAGAAATCAGCCCTCGACAACTTAACCGGGAAAAAATATATTTTTGAAAAAATCCCTAAGCCCCGGGGTCACAATTTCATCAAAAATCTGACTTTCGGCAGTTGACTCAAAAATGGTGCCAAACGGTTGCAAATGCTCCCCTGAAAGGTTTGGCGGTCGAAACAGAAGGCTTTTTATCACAGGATAAGAAATCAGCCCGCGACAACTTAACCGGGAAAAAATATATTTTTGAAAAAATCCCTAAGCCCCGGGGTCACAATTTCATCAAAAATCTGACTTTCGGCTGTTGACTCAGAAATGGTGCCAAACGGTTTCAAATGCTCCCCTGAAAGGTTTGGCGGTGAAAACAGAAGGCTTTTTATCACAGGATAAGAAATCAGCCCTCGACAACTTAACCGGCAGAAAAATATTTTTTGAAAAAATCCCTAAGCCCCGGGGTCACAATTTCATGAAAAATCTGACTTTTGGCAGTTGACTCAGAAATGGTGCCAAACGGTTGCAAATGCTCCCCTGAAAGGTTTGGCGGTCGAAACAGAAGGCTTTTTATCACAGGATAAGAAATCAGCCCTCGACAACTTAACCAGGAAAAAATATATTTTTGAAAAAATCCCTAAGCCCCGGGGTCACAATTTCATCAAAAATCTGACTTTCGGCAGTTGACTCAAAAATGGTGCCAAACGGTTGCAAATGCTCCCCTGAAAGGTTTGGCGGTCGAAACAGAAGGCTTTTTATCACAGGATAAGAAATCAGCCCTCGACAACTTAACCGGGAAAAAATATATTTTTGAAAAAATCCCTAAGCCCCGGGGTCACAATTTCATCAAAAATCTGACTTTCGGCAGTTGACTCAGAAATGGTGCCAAACGGTTGCAAATGCTCCCCTGAAAGGTTTGGCGGTGAAAACAGAAGGCTTTTTATCACAGGATAAGAAATCAGCCCTCGACAACTTAACCGGCAGAAAAATATATTTTTGAAAAAATCCCTAAGCCCCGGGGTCACAATTTCATCAAAAATCTGACTTTCGGCAGTTGACTCAGAAATGGTGCCAAACGGTTGCAAATGCTCCCCTGAAAGGTTTGGCGGTCGAAACAGAAGGCTTTTTATCACAGGATAAGAAATCAGCCCTCGACAACTTAACCGGCAGAAACAGATATTTATGAAAAAATCCCTAAGCCCCGGGGTCACAATTTCATCAAAAATCTGACTTTTGGCAATTGATTCAAAAATGGTGCCAAACGGTTGCAAATGCTCCCCTGAAAGGTTTGGCGGTGGAAACAGAAGGCTTTTTATCAAAGGAAAAGAAATCAGCCCTCGACAACTTAACGGGCAGAAAAATATTTTTTTGAAAAAATCCCTAAGCCCCGGGGTCACAATCTCATCACAAATCTGACTTTCGGCAGTTGACTCAGAAATGGTGCCAAACGGTTGGAAATGCTCCCCTGAAAGGTTTGGCGGTCGAAACAGAAGGCTTTTTATCACAGGAAAAGAAATCAGCCCTCGACAATTTAACCGGCAGAAACAGATATTTTTGAAAAAATCCCTAAGCCCCGGGGTCTAAATTTCATGAAAAATCTGACTTTTGGCAGTTGACTCAGAAATGGTGCCAAACGGTTGCAAATGCTCCCCTGAAAGGTTTGGCGGTCGAAACAGAAGGCTTTTTATCACAGGATAAGTAATCAGCCCTCGACAACTTAACCGGGAAAATATATATTTTTGAAAAAATCCCTAAGCCCCGGGGTCACAATTTCATCAAAAATCTGCCTTTCGGCAGTTGACTCAGAAATGGTGCCAAACGGTTGCAAATGCTCCCCTGAAAGGTTTGGCGGTGAAAACAGAAGGCTTTTTATCACAGGATAAGAAATCAGCCCTCGACAACTTAACCGGCAGAAAAATATTTTTTGGAAAAATCCCTAAGCCCCGGGGTCACAATTTCATCAAAAATCTGACTTTTGGCAGTTGACTCAGAAATGGTGCCAAACGGTTGCAAATGCTCCCCTGAAAGGTTTGGCGGTCGAAACAGAAGGCTTTTTATCACAGGATAAGAAATCAGCCCTCGACAACTTAACCGGCAGAAAAATATTTTTTGAAAAAATCCCTAAGCCCCGGGGTCACAATTTGATGAAAAATCTGACTTTTGGCAGTTGACTCAGAAATGGTGCCAAACGGTTGCAAATGCTCCCCTGAAAGGTTTGGCGGTCGAAACAGAAGGCTTTTTATCACAGGATAAGAAATCAGCCCTCGACAACTTAACCGGGAAAAAATATATTTTTGAAAAAATCCCTAAGCCCCGGGGTCACAATTTCATCAAAAATATGACTTTCGGCAGTTGACTCAGAAATGGTGCCAAACGGTTGCAAATGCTCCCCTGAAAGGTTTGGCGGAGGAAACAGAAGGCTTTTTATCACAGGATAAGAAATCAGCGCTCGACAACTTAACCGGCAGAAAAATATTTTTTGAAAAAATCCCTAAGCCCCGGGGTGACAATTTCATCAAAATTCTGACTGTCGGCAGTTGACTCAGAAATGGTGACAAATGGTTGGAAATGCTCCCCTGAAAGGTTTGGCGGAGGAAACAGAAGGCTTTTTATCACAGGAAAAGAAATCAGCCCTCGACAACTTAACCGGCAGAAAAAGATATTTTTGAAGAAATCCCTAAGCCCCGGGGTCACAATTTCATCAAAAATCTGACTTTCGGCAGTTGACTCAGAAATGGTGCCAAACGGTTGCAAATGCTCCCCTGAAAGGTTTGGCGGTGAAAACAGAAGGCTTTTTATCACAGGATAAGAAATCAACCCTCGACAACTTAACCGGCAGAAAAATATTTTTTGGAAAAATCCCTAAGCTCCGGGGTCACAATTTCATGAAAAATCTGACTTTTGGCAGTTGACTCAGAAATGGTGCCAAACGGTTGCAAATGCTCCCCTGAAAGGTTTGGCGGTCGAAACAGAAGGCTTTTTATCACAGGATAAGAAATCAGCCCTCGACAACTTAACCGGGAAAAAATATATTTTTGAAAAAATCCCTAAGCCCCGGGGTCACAATTTCATCAAAAATCTGACTTTCGGCAGTTGACTCAAAAATGGTGCCAAACGGTTGCAAATGCTCCCCTGAAAGGTTTGGCGGTCGAAACAGAAGGCCTTTTATCACAGGATAAGAAATCAGCCCTCGACAATTTAACCGGGAGAAAAATATTTTTTGAGAAAATCCCTCAGCCCCGGGGTCACAATTTCATCAAAACTCTGACTTTCGGCAATTGACTCAAAAATGGTGCCAAACGGTTGCAAATGCTCCCCTGAAAGGTTTGGTGGTCGAAACAGAAGGCTTTTTATCACAGGAAAAGAAATCAGCCCTCGACAACTTAACCGGCAGAAAATTATTTTTTTGAAAAAATACCTAAGACCCGGGGTCACAATTTCATCAAAATTCTGACTGTCGGCAGTTGTCTCAGAAATGGTGACAAATGGTTGGAAATCCTCCCCTGAAAGTTTTGGCGGTCGAAACTGAAGGCTTTTTATCACAGGAAAAGAAATCAGCCCTCGACAACTTAACCGGCAGAAAAAGATATTTTTGAAAAAATCCCTAAGCCCCGGGGTCACAATTTCATCAAAAATCTGACTTTCGGCAGTTGACTCAGAAATGGTGCCAAACGGTTGCAAATGCTCCCCTGAAAGGTTTGGCGGTCGAAACAGAAGGCCTTTTATCACAGGATAAGAAATCAGCCCTCGACAATTTAACCGGGAGAAAAATATTTTTTGAGAAAATCCCTCAGCCCCGGGGTCACAATTTCATCAAAACTCTGACTTTCGGCAATTGACTCAAAAATGGTGCCAAACGGTTGCAAATGCTCCCCTGAAAGGTTTGGTGGTCGAAACAGAAGGCTTTTTATCACAGGAAAAGAAATCAGCCCTCGACAACTTAACCGGCAGAAAATTATTTTTTTGAAAAAATACCTAAGACCCGGGGTCACAATTTCATCAAAATTCTGACTGTCGGCAGTTGACTCAGAAATGGTGACAAATGGTTGGAAATCCTCCCCTGAAAGTTTTGGCGGTCGAAACTGAAGGCTTTTTATCACAGGAAAAGAAATCAGCCCTCGACAACTTAACCGGCAGAAAAAGATATTTTTGAAAAAATCCCTAAGCCCCGGGGTCACAATTTCATCAAAAATCTGACTTTCGGCAGTTGACTCAGAAATGGTGCCAAACGGTTGCAAATGCTCCCCTGAAAGGTTTGGCGGTCGAAACAGAAGGCTTTTTATCACAGGAAAAGAAATCAGCCCTCGACAACTTAACCGGCAGAAAAATATTTTTTTGAAAAAATCCCTAAGACCCGGGGTCACAATTTCATCAAAATTCTGACTTTCGGCAGTTGACTCAGAAATGGTGACAAATGGTTGGAAATGCTCCCCTGAAAGGTTTGGCGGTCGAAACTGAAGGCTTTTTATCACAGGAACAGAAATCAGCCCTCGACAACTTAACCGGCAGAAAAATATTTTTTTGAAAAAATCCCTAAGCCCCGGGGTCACAATCTCATCAAAAATCTGACTTTCGGCAGTTGACTCAGAAATGGTGCCAAACGGTAGCAAATGCTCCCCTGAAAGGTTTGGCGGTCGAAACAGAAGGCTTTTTATCACAGGAAAAGAAATCAGCCCTCGACAATTTAACCGGCAGAAACAGATATTTTTGAAAAAATCCCTAAGCCCCGGGGTCACAATTTCATGAAAAATCTGACTTTTGGCAGTTGACTCAGAAATGGTGCCAAACGGTTGCAAATGCTCCCCTGAAAGGTTTGGCGGTCGAAACAGAAGGCTTTTTATCACAGGATAAGAAATCAGCCCTCGACAACTTAACCGGGAAAAAATATATTTTTGAAAAAATCCCTAAGCCCCGGGGTCACAATTTCATCAAAAATCTGACTTTCGGCAGTTGACTCAAAAATGGTGCCAAACGGTTGCAAATGCTCCCCTGAAAGGTTTGGCGGTCGAAACAGAAGGCTTTTTATCACAGGATAAGAAATCAGCCCTCGACAACTTAACCGGGAAAAAATATATTTTTGAAAAAATCCCTAAGCCCCGGGGTCACAATTTCATCAAAAATCTGACTTTCGGCAGTTGACTCAGAAATGGTGCCAAACGGTTGCAAATGCTCCCCTGAAAGGTTTGGCGGTGAAAACAGAAGGCTTTTTATCACAGGATAAGAAATCAGCCCTCGACAACTTAACCGGCAGAAAAATATATTTTTGAAAAAATCCCTAAGCCCCGGGGTCACAATTTCATCAAAAATCTGACTTTCGGCAGTTGACTCAGAAATGGTGCCAAACGGTTGCAAATGCTCCCCTGAAAGGTTTGGCGGTCGAAACAGAAGGCTTTTTATCACAGGATAAGAAATCAGCCCTCGACAACTTAACCGGCAGAAACAGATATTTATGAAAAAATCCCTAAGCCCCGGGGTCACAATTTCATCAAAAATCTGACTTTTGGCAATTGATTCAAAAATGGTGCCAAACGGTTGCAAATGCTCCCCTGAAAGGTTTGGCGGTGGAAACAGAAGGCTTTTTATCAAAGGAAAAGAAATCAGCCCTCGACAACTTAACGGGCAGAAAAATATTTTTTTGAAAAAATCCCTAAGCCCCGGGGTCACAATCTCATCAAAAATCTGACTTTCGGCAGTTGACTCAGAAATGGTGCCAAACGGTTGGAAATGCTCCCCTGAAAGGTTTGGCGGTCGAAACAGAAGGCTTTTTATCACAGGAAAAGAAATCAGCCCTCGACAATTTAACCGGCAGAAACAGATATTTTTGAAAAAATCCCTAAGCCCCGGGGTCTAAATTTCATGAAAAATCTGACTTTTGGCAGTTGACTCAGAAATGGTGCCAAACGGTTGCAAATGCTCCCCTGAAAGGTTTGGCGGTCGAAACAGAAGGCTTTTTATCACAGGATAAGTAATCAGCCCTCGACAACTTAACCGGGAAAATATATATTTTTGAAAAAATCCCTAAGCCCCGGGGTCACAATTTCATCAAAAATCTGCCTTTCGGCAGTTGACTCAGAAATGGTGCCAAACGGTTGCAAATGCTCCCCTGAAAGGTTTGGCGGTGAAAACAGAAGGCTTTTTATCACAGGATAAGAAATCAGCCCTCGACAACTTAACCGGCAGAAAAATATTTTTTGGAAAAATCCCTAAGCCCCGGGGTCACAATTTCATCAAAAATCTGACTTTTGGCAGTTGACTCAGAAATGGTGCCAAACGGTTGCAAATGCTCCCCTGAAAGGTTTGGCGGTCGAAACAGAAGGCTTTTTATCACAGGATAAGAAATCAGCCCTCGACAACTTAACCGGCAGAAAAATATTTTTTGAAAAAATCCCTAAGCCCCGGGGTCACAATTTGATGAAAAATCTGACTTTTGGCAGTTGACTCAGAAATGGTGCCAAACGGTTGCAAATGCTCCCCTGAAAGGTTTGGCGGTCGAAACAGAAGGCTTTTTATCACAGGATAAGAAATCAGCCCTCGACAACTTAACCGGGAAAAAATATATTTTTGAAAAAATCCCTAAGCCCCGGGGTCACAATTTCATCAAAAATATGACTTTCGGCAGTTGACTCAGAAATGGTGCCAAACGGTTGCAAATGCTCCCCTGAAAGGTTTGGCGGAGGAAACAGAAGGCTTTTTATCACAGGATAAGAAATCAGCGCTCGACAACTTAACCGGCAGAAAAATATTTTTTGAAAAAATCCCTAAGCCCCGGGGTGACAATTTCATCAAAATTCTGACTGTCGGCAGTTGACTCAGAAATGGTGACAAATGGTTGGAAATGCTCCCCTGAAAGGTTTGGCGGAGGAAACAGAAGGCTTTTTATCACAGGAAAAGAAATCAGCCCTCGACAACTTAACCGGCAGAAAAAGATATTTTTGAAGAAATCCCTAAGCCCCGGGGTCACAATTTCATCAAAAATCTGACTTTCGGCAGTTGACTCAGAAATGGTGCCAAACGGTTGCAAATGCTCCCCTGAAAGGTTTGGCGGTGAAAACAGAAGGCTTTTTATCACAGGATAAGAAATCAACCCTCGACAACTTAACCGGCAGAAAAATATTTTTTGGAAAAATCCCTAAGCTCCGGGGTCACAATTTCATGAAAAATCTGACTTTTGGCAGTTGACTCAGAAATGGTGCCAAACGGTTGCAAATGCTCCCCTGAAAGGTTTGGCGGTCGAAACAGAAGGCTTTTTATCACAGGATAAGAAATCAGCCCTCGACAACTTAACCGGGAAAAAATATATTTTTGAAAAAATCCCTAAGCCCCGGGGTCACAATTTCATCAAAAATCTGACTTTCGGCAGTTGACTCAAAAATGGTGCCAAACGGTTGCAAATGCTCCCCTGAAAGGTTTGGCGGTCGAAACAGAAGGCCTTTTATCACAGGATAAGAAATCAGCCCTCGACAATTTAACCGGGAGAAAAATATTTTTTGAGAAAATCCCTCAGCCCCGGGGTCACAATTTCATCAAAACTCTGACTTTCGGCAATTGACTCAAAAATGGTGCCAAACGGTTGCAAATGCTCCCCTGAAAGGTTTGGTGGTCGAAACAGAAGGCTTTTTATCACAGGAAAAGAAATCAGCCCTCGACAACTTAACCGGCAGAAAATTATTTTTTTGAAAAAATCCCTAAGCCCCGGGGTCACAATTTCATCAAAAATCTGACTTTCGGCAGTTGACTCAGAAATGGTGCCAAACGGTTGCAAATGCTCCCCTGAAAGGTTTGGCGGTCGAAACAGAAGGCCTTTTATCACAGGATAAGAAATCAGCCCTCGACAACTTAACCGGGAGAAAAATATTTTTTGAGAAAATCCCTCAGCCCCGGGGTCACAATTTCATCAAAACTCTGACTTTCGGCAATTGACTCAAAAATGGTGCCAAACTGTTGCAAATGCTCCCCTGAAAGGTTTGGTGGTCGAAACAGAAGGCTTTTTATCACAGGAAAAGAAATCAGCCCTCGACAACTTAACCGGCAGAAAAATATTTTTTTGAAAAAATCCCTAAGACCCGGGGTCACAATTTCATCAAAATTCTGACTTTCGGCAGTTGACTCAGAAATGGTGACAAATGGTTGGAAATGCTCCCCTGAAAGGTTTGGCGGTCGAAACTGAAGGCTTTTTATCACAGGAACAGAAATCAGCCCTCGACAACTTAACCGGCAGAAAAATATTTTTTTGAAAAAATCCCTAAGCCCCGGGGTCACAATCTCATCAAAAATCTGACTTTCGGCAGTTGACTCAGAAATGGTGCCAAACGGTAGCAAATGCTCCCCTGAAAGGTTTGGCGGTCGAAACAGAAGGCTTTTTATCACAGGAAAAGAAATCAGCCCTCGACAATTTAACCGGCAGAAACAGATATTTTTGAAAAAATCCCTAAGCCCCGGGGTCACAATTTCATGAAAAATCTGACTTTTGGCAGTTGACTCAGAAATGGTGCCAAACGGTTGCAAATGCTCCCCTGAAAGGTTTGGCGGTCGAAACAGAAGGCTTTTTATCACAGGATAAGAAATCAGCCCTCGACAACTTAACCGGGAAAAAATATATTTTTGAAAAAATCCCTAAGCCCCGGGGTCACAATTTCATCAAAAATCTGACTTTCGGCTGTTGACTCAGAAATGGTGCCAAACGGTTTCAAATGCTCCCCTGAAAGGTTTGGCGGTGAAAACAGAAGGCTTTTTATCACAGGATAAGAAATCAGCCCTCGACAACTTAACCGGCAGAAAAATATTTTTTGAAAAAATCCCTAAGCCCCGGGGTCACAATTTCATGAAAAATCTGACTTTTGGCAGTTGACTCAGAAATGGTGCCAAACGGTTGCAAATGCTCCCCTGAAAGGTTTGGCGGTCGAAACAGAAGGCTTTTTATCACAGGATAAGAAATCAGCCCTCGACAACTTAACCGGGAAAAAATATATTTTTGAAAAAATCCCTAAGCCCCGGGGTCACAATTTCATCAAAAATCTGACTTTCGGCAGTTGACTCAAAAATGGTGCCAAACGGTTGCAAATGCTCCCCTGAAAGGTTTGGCGGTCGAAACAGAAGGCTTTTTATCACAGGATAAGAAATCAGCCCTCGACAACTTAACCGGGAAAAAATATATTTTTGAAAAAATCCCTAAGCCCCGGGGTCACAATTTCATCAAAAATCTGACTTTCGGCTGTTGACTCAGAAATGGTGCCAAACGGTTTCAAATGCTCCCCTGAAAGGTTTGGCGGTGAAAACAGAAGGCTTTTTATCACAGGATAAGAAATCAGCCCTCGACAACTTAACCGGCAGAAAAATATTTTTTGAAAAAATCCCTAAGCCCCGGGGTCACAATTTCATGAAAAATCTGACTTTTGGCAGTTGACTCAGAAATGGTGCCAAACGGTTGCAAATGCTCCCCTGAAAGGTTTGGCGGTCGAAACAGAAGGCTTTTTATCACAGGATAAGAAATCAGCCCTCGACAACTTAACCGGGAAAAAATATATTTTTGAAAAAATCCCTAAGCCCCGGGGTCACAATTTCATCAAAAATCTGACTTTCGGCAGTTGACTCAAAAATGGTGCCAAACGGTTGCAAATGCTCCCCTGAAAGGTTTGGCGGTCGAAACAGAAGGCTTTTTATCACAGGATAAGAAATCAGCCCTCGACAACTTAACCGGGAAAAAATATATTTTTGAAAAAATCCCTAAGCCCCGGGGTCACAATTTCATCAAAAATCTGACTTTCGGCTGTTGACTCAGAAATGGTGCCAAACGGTTTCAAATGCTCCCCTGAAAGGTTTGGCGGTGAAAACAGAAGGCTTTTTATCACAGGATAAGAAATCAGCCCTCGACAACTTAACCGGCAGAAAAATATTTTTTGAAAAAATCCCTAAGCCCCGGGGTCACAATTTCATGAAAAATCTGACTTTTGGCAGTTGACTCAGAAATGGTGCCAAACGGTTGCAAATGCTCCCCTGAAAGGTTTGGCGGTCGAAACAGAAGGCTTTTTATCACAGGATAAGAAATCAGCCCTCGACAACTTAACCGGGAAAAAATATATTTTTGAAAAAATCCCTAAGCCCCGGGGTCACAATTTCATCAAAAATCTGACTTTCGGCAGTTGACTCAAAAATGGTGCCAAACGGTTGCAAATGCTCCCCTGAAAGGTTTGGCGGTCGAAACAGAAGGCTTTTTATCACAGGATAAGAAATCAGCCCTCGACAACTTAACCGGGAAAAAATATATTTTTGAAAAAATCCCTGAGCCCCGGGGTCACAATTTCATCAAAAATCTGACTTTCGGCAGTTGACTCAGAAATGGTGCCAAACGGTTGCAAATGCTCCCCTGAAAGGTTTGGCGGTGAAAACAGAAGGCTTTTTATCACAGGATAAGAAATCAGCCCTCGACAACTTAACCGGCAGAAAAATATATTTTTGGAAAAATCCCTAAGCCCCGGGGTCACAATTTCATCAAAAATCTGACTTTCGGCAGTTGACTCAGAAATGGTGCCAAACGGTTGCAAATGCTCCCCTGAAAGGTTTGGCGGTCGAAACAGAAGGCTTTTTATCACAGGATAAGAAATCAGCCCTCGACAACTTAACCGGCAGAAACAGATATTTATGAAAAAATCCCTAAGCCCCGGGGTCACAATTTCATCAAAAATCTGACTTTTGGCAATAGATTCAAAAATGGTGCCAAACGGTTGCAAATGCTCCCCTGAAAGGTTTGGCGGTGGAAACAGAAGGCTTTTTATCACAGGAAAAGAAATCAGCCCTCGACAACTTAACGGGCAGAAAAATATTTTTTTGAAAAAATCCCTAAGCCCCGGGGTCACAATTTCATCAAAAATCTGACTTTCGGCAGTTGACTCAGAAATGGTGCCAAACGGTTGGAAATGCTCCCCTGAAAGGTTTGGCGGTCGAAACAGAAGGCTTTTTATCACAGGAAAAGAAATCAGCCCTCGACAATTTAACCGGCAGAAACAGATATTTTTGAAAAAATCCCTAAGCCCCGGGGTCACAATTTCATGAAAAATCTGACTTTTGGCAGTTGACTCAGAAATGGTGCCAAACGGTTGCAAATGCTCCCCTGAAAGGTTTGGCGGTCGAAACAGAAGGCTTTTTATCACAGGATAAGAAATCAGCCCTCGACAACTTAACCGGGAAAAAATATATTTTTGAAAAAATCCCTAAGCCCCGGGGTCACAATTTCATCAAAAATCTGACTTTCGGCAGTTGACTTAGAAATGGTGCCAAACGGTTGCAAATGCTCCCCTGAAAGGTTTGGCGGTCGAAACAGAAGGCTTTTTATCACAGGATAAGAAATCAGCCCTCGACAACTTAACCGGCAGAATTTTTTTTTTTGAGAAAATCCCTCAGCCCCGGGGTCACAATTTCATCAAAACTCTGACTTTCGGCAATTGACTCAAAAATGGTGCCAAATGGTTGCAAATGCTCCCCTGAAAGGTTTGGTGGTCGAAACAGAAGGCTTTTTATCACAGGAAAAGAAATCAGCCCTCGACAACTTAACCGGCAGAAAATTATTTTTTTGAAAAAATCCCTAAGACCCGGGGTCACAATTTCATCAAAATTCTGACTTTCGGCAGTTGACTCAGAAATGGTGACCAATGGTTGGAAATGCTCCCCTGAAAGGTTTGGCGGTCGAAACAGAAGGCTTTTTATCACAGGATAAGAAATCAGCGCTCGACAACTTAACCGGCAGAAAAAGATATTTTTGAAAAAATCCCTAAGCCCCGGGGTCACAAGTTCATCAAAACTCTGACTTTTGGCAATTGATTCAAAAATGGTGCCAAACGGTTGCAAATGCTCCCCTGAAAGGTTTGGCGGTCGAAACAGAAGGCCTTTTATCACATTGCAAGAAATCAGCCCTCGACAACTTAACCGGGAGAAAAATATTTTTTGAAAAAATCCCTAAGCCCCGGGGTCACAATTTCCTCAAAAATCTGACTTTCGGCAGTTGACTCAGAAATGGTGCCAAACGGTTGCAAATGCTCCCCTGAAAGGTTTGGCGGTCGAAACAGAAGGCTTTTTATCACAGGATAATAAATCAGCCCTCAACAAATTAACCGGCAGAATTTTTTTTTTTGAGAAAATCCCTCAGCCCCGGGGTCACAATTTCATCAAAACTCTGACTTTCGGCAGTTGACTCAGAAATGGTGCCAAACGGTTGCAAATGCTACCCTGAAAGGTTTGGCGGTCGAAAAAGAAGGCTTTTTATCACAGGATAAGAAATCAGCCCTTGACAACTTAACCGGCAGAAAAATATTTTTTGAAAAAATCCCTAAGCCCCGGGGTCACAATTTCATCAAAAATCTGACTTTCGGCAGTTGACTCAGAAATGGTGCCAAACGGTTGGAAATGCTCCCCTGAAAGGTTTGGCGGTCAAAACAGAAGGCTTTTTATCACAGGATAAGAAATCAGCCCTCGACAACTTAACCGGCAGAAAAATATTTTTTGAAAAAATCCCTAAGCCCCGGGGTCACAATTTCATCAGAAATCTGACTTGCGGCAGTTGACTCAGAAATGGTGCCAAACGGTTGCAAATGCTCCCCTGAAAGGTTTGGTGGTCGAAACAGAAGGCTTTTTATCACAGGAAAAGAAATCAGCCCTCGACAACTTAACCGGCAGAAAATTATTTTTTTGAAAAAATACCTAAGACCCGGGGTCACAATTTCATCAAAATTCTGACTGTCGGCTGTTGACTCAGAAATGGTGACAAATGGTTGGAAATCCTCCCCTGAAAGTTTTGGCGGTCGAAACTGAAGGCTTTTTATCACAGGAAAAGAAATCAGCCCTCGACAACTTAACCGGCAGAAAAAGATATTTTTGAAAAAATCCCTAAGCCCCGGGGTCACAATTTCATCAAAAATCTGACTTTCGGCAGTTGACTCAGAAATGGTGCCAAACGGTTGCAAATGCTCCCCTGAAAGGTTTGGCGGTCGAAACAGAAGGCCTTTTATCACAGGATAAGAAATCAGCCCTCGACAACTTAACCGGGAGAAAAATATTTTTTGAGAAAATCCCTCAGCCCCGGGGTCACCATTTCATCAAAACTCTGACTTTC
This sequence comes from Podarcis melisellensis, assembly GCF_964234715.1. NCBI lineage: Eukaryota > Metazoa > Chordata > Lepidosauria > Squamata > Lacertidae > Podarcis > Podarcis melisellensis. The sequence continues at coordinate 11,297,633 of NC_138544.1, forward strand.
GGCAATTGACTCAAAAATGGTGCCAAACTGTTGCAAATGCTCCCCTGAAAGGTTTGGTGGTCGAAACAGAAGGCTTTTTATCACAGGAAAAGAAATCAGCCCTCGACAACTTAACCGGCAGAAAAATATTTTTTTGAAAAAATCCCTAAGACCCGGGGTCACAATTTCATCAAAATTCTGACTTTCGGCAGTTGACTCAGAAATGGTGACAAATGGTTGGAAATGCTCCCCTGAAAGGTTTGGCGGTCGAAACTGAAGGCTTTTTATCACAGGAACAGAAATCAGCCCTCGACAACTTAACCGGCAGAAAAATATTTTTTTGAAAAAATCCCTAAGCCCCGGGGTCACAATCTCATCAAAAATCTGACTTTCGGCAGTTGACTCAGAAATGGTGCCAAACGGTAGCAAATGCTCCCCTGAAAGGTTTGGCGGTCGAAACAGAAGGCTTTTTATCACAGGAAAAGAAATCAGCCCTCGACAATTTAACCGGCAGAAACAGATATTTTTGAAAAAATCCCTAAGCCCCGGGGTCACAATTTCATGAAAAATCTGACTTTTGGCAGTTGACTCAGAAATGGTGCCAAACGGTTGCAAATGCTCCCCTGAAAGGTTTGGCGGTCGAAACAGAAGGCTTTTTATCACAGGATAAGAAATCAGCCCTCGACAACTTAACCGGGAAAAAATATATTTTTGAAAAAATCCCTAAGCCCCGGGGTCACAATTTCATCAAAAATCTGACTTTCGGCTGTTGACTCAGAAATGGTGCCAAACGGTTTCAAATGCTCCCCTGAAAGGTTTGGCGGTGAAAACAGAAGGCTTTTTATCACAGGATAAGAAATCAGCCCTCGACAACTTAACCGGCAGAAAAATATTTTTTGAAAAAATCCCTAAGCCCCGGGGTCACAATTTCATGAAAAATCTGACTTTTGGCAGTTGACTCAGAAATGGTGCCAAACGGTTGCAAATGCTCCCCTGAAAGGTTTGGCGGTCGAAACAGAAGGCTTTTTATCACAGGATAAGAAATCAGCCCTCGACAACTTAACCGGGAAAAAATATATTTTTGAAAAAATCCCTAAGCCCCGGGGTCACAATTTCATCAAAAATCTGACTTTCGGCAGTTGACTCAAAAATGGTGCCAAACGGTTGCAAATGCTCCCCTGAAAGGTTTGGCGGTCGAAACAGAAGGCTTTTTATCACAGGATAAGAAATCAGCCCTCGACAACTTAACCGGGAAAAAATATATTTTTGAAAAAATCCCTAAGCCCCGGGGTCACAATTTCATCAAAAATCTGACTTTCGGCTGTTGACTCAGAAATGGTGCCAAACGGTTTCAAATGCTCCCCTGAAAGGTTTGGCGGTGAAAACAGAAGGCTTTTTATCACAGGATAAGAAATCAGCCCTCGACAACTTAACCGGCAGAAAAATATTTTTTGAAAAAATCCCTAAGCCCCGGGGTCACAATTTCATGAAAAATCTGACTTTTGGCAGTTGACTCAGAAATGGTGCCAAACGGTTGCAAATGCTCCCCTGAAAGGTTTGGCGGTCGAAACAGAAGGCTTTTTATCACAGGATAAGAAATCAGCCCTCGACAACTTAACCGGGAAAAAATATATTTTTGAAAAAATCCCTAAGCCCCGGGGTCACAATTTCATCAAAAATCTGACTTTCGGCAGTTGACTCAAAAATGGTGCCAAACGGTTGCAAATGCTCCCCTGAAAGGTTTGGCGGTCGAAACAGAAGGCTTTTTATCACAGGATAAGAAATCAGCCCTCGACAACTTAACCGGGAAAAAATATATTTTTGAAAAAATCCCTGAGCCCCGGGGTCACAATTTCATCAAAAATCTGACTTTCGGCAGTTGACTCAGAAATGGTGCCAAACGGTTGCAAATGCTCCCCTGAAAGGTTTGGCGGTGAAAACAGAAGGCTTTTTATCACAGGATAAGAAATCAGCCCTCGACAACTTAACCGGCAGAAAAATATATTTTTGGAAAAATCCCTAAGCCCCGGGGTCACAATTTCATCAAAAATCTGACTTTCGGCAGTTGACTCAGAAATGGTGCCAAACGGTTGCAAATGCTCCCCTGAAAGGTTTGGCGGTCGAAACAGAAGGCTTTTTATCACAGGATAAGAAATCAGCCCTCGACAACTTAACCGGCAGAAACAGATATTTATGAAAAAATCCCTAAGCCCCGGGGTCACAATTTCATCAAAAATCTGACTTTTGGCAATAGATTCAAAAATGGTGCCAAACGGTTGCAAATGCTCCCCTGAAAGGTTTGGCGGTGGAAACAGAAGGCTTTTTATCACAGGAAAAGAAATCAGCCCTCGACAACTTAACGGGCAGAAAAATATTTTTTTGAAAAAATCCCTAAGCCCCGGGGTCAAAATCTCATCAAAAATCTGACTTTCGGCAGTTGACTCAGAAATGGTGCCAAACGGTTGGAAATGCTCCCCTGAAAGGTTTGGCGGTCGAAACAGAAGGCTTTTTATCACAGGAAAAGAAATCAGCCCTCGACAATTTAACCGGCAGAAACAGATATTTTTGAAAAAATCCCTAAGCCCCGGGGTCACAATTTCATGAAAAATCTGACTTTTGGCAGTTGACTCAGAAATGGTGCCAAACGGTTGCAAATGCTCCCCTGAAAGGTTTGGCGGTCGAAACAGAAGGCTTTTTATCACAGGATAAGAAATCAGCCCTCGACAACTTAACCGGGAAAAAATATATTTTTGAAAAAATCCCTAAGCCCCGGGGTCACAATTTCATCAAAAATCTGACTTTCGGCAGTTGACTTAGAAATGGTGCCAAACGGTTGCAAATGCTCCCCTGAAAGGTTTGGCGGTGAAAACAGAAGGCTTTTTATCACAGGATAAGAAATCAGCCCTCGACAACTTAACCGGCAGAAAAATATTTTTTGGAAAAATCCCTAAGCCCCGGGGTCACAATTTCATCAAAAATCTGACTTTCGGCAGTTGACTCAGAAATGGTGCCAAACGGTTGCAAATGCTCCCCTGAAAGGTTTGGCGGTCGAAACAGAAGGCTTTTTATCACAGGATAAGAAATCAGCCCTCGACAACTTAACCGGGAAAAAATATATTTTTGAAAAAATCCCTAAGCCCCGGGGTCACAATTTCATCAAAAATCTGACTTTCGGCAGTTGACTCAGAAATGGTGCCAAACGGTTGCAAATGCTCCCCTGAAAGGTTTGGCGGTGAAAACAGAAGGCTTTTTATCACAGGATAAGAAATCAGCCCTCGACAACTTAACCGGCAGAAAAATATATTTTTGGAAAAATCCCTAAGCCCCGGGGTCACAATTTCATCAAAAATCTGACTTTTGGCAATAGATTCAAAAATGGTGCCAAACGGTTGCAAATGCTCCCCTGAAAGGTTTGGCGGTGGAAACAGAAGGCTTTTTATCACAGGAAAAGAAATCAGCCCTCGACAACTTAACGGGCAGAAAAATATTTTTTTGAAAAAATCCCTAAGCCCCGGGGTCAAAATCTCATCAAAAATCTGACTTTCGGCAGTTGACTCAGAAATGGTGCCAAACGGTTGGAAATGCTCCCCTGAAAGGTTTGGCGGTCGAAACAGAAGGCTTTTTATCACAGGAAAAGAAATCAGCCCTCGACAATTTAACCGGCAGAAACAGATATTTTTGAAAAAATCCCTAAGCCCCGGGGTCACAATTTCATGAAAAATCTGACTTTTGGCAGTTGACTCAGAAATGGTGCCAAACGGTTGCAAATGCTCCCCTGAAAGGTTTGGCGGTCGAAACAGAAGGCTTTTTATCACAGGATAAGAAATCAGCCCTCGACAACTTAACCGGGAAAAAATATATTTTTGAAAAAATCCCTAAGCCCCGGGGTCACAATTTCATCAAAAATCTGACTTTCGGCAGTTGACTCAGAAATGGTGCCAAACGGTTGCAAATGCTCCCCTGAAAGGTTTGGCGGTGAAAACAGAAGGCTTTTTATCACAGGATAAGAAATCAGCCCTCGACAACTTAACCGGCAGAAAAATATTTTTTGGAAAAATCCCTAAGCCCCGGGGTCACAATTTCATCAAAAATCTGACTTTCGGCAGTTGACTCAGAAATGGTGCCAAACGGTTGCAAATGCTCCCCTGAAAGGTTTGGCGGTCGAAACAGAAGGCTTTTTATCACAGGATAAGAAATCAGCCCTCGACAACTTAACCGGCAGAATTTTTTTTTTTGAGAAAATCCCTCAGCCCCGGGGTCACAATTTCATCAAAACTCTGACTTTCGGCAATTGACTCAAAAATGGTGCCAAATGGTTGCAAATGCTCCCCTGAAAGGTTTGGTGGTCGAAACAGAAGGCTTTTTATCACAGGAAAAGAAATCAGCCCTCGACAACTTAACCGGCAGAAAATTATTTTTTTGAAAAAATCCCTAAGACCCGGGGTCACAATTTCATCAAAATTCTGACTTTCGGCAGTTGACTCAGAAATGGTGACCAATGGTTGGAAATGCTCCCCTGAAAGGTTTGGCGGTCGAAACAGAAGGCTTTTTATCACAGGATAAGAAATCAGCGCTCGACAACTTAACCGGCAGAAAAAGATATTTTTGAAAAAATCCCTAAGCCCCGGGGTCACAAGTTCATCAAAACTCTGACTTTTGGCAATTGATTCAAAAATGGTGCCAAACGGTTGCAAATGCTCCCCTGAAAGGTTTGGCGGTCGAAACAGAAGGCCTTTTATCACATTGCAAGAAATCAGCCCTCGACAACTTAACCGGGAGAAAAATATTTTTTGAAAAAATCCCTAAGCCCCGGGGTCACAATTTCCTCAAAAATCTGACTTTCGGCAGTTGACTCAGAAATGGTGCCAAACGGTTGCAAATGCTCCCCTGAAAGGTTTGGCGGTCGAAACAGAAGGCTTTTTATCACAGGATAATAAATCAGCCCTCAACAAATTAACCGGCAGAATTTTTTTTTTTGAGAAAATCCCTCAGCCCCGGGGTCACAATTTCATCAAAACTCTGACTTTCGGCAGTTGACTCAGAAATGGTGCCAAACGGTTGCAAATGCTACCCTGAAAGGTTTGGCGGTCGAAAAAGAAGGCTTTTTATCACAGGATAAGAAATCAGCCCTTGACAACTTAACCGGCAGAAAAATATTTTTTGAAAAAATCCCTAAGCCCCGGGGTCACAATTTCATCAAAAATCTGACTTTCGGCAGTTGACTCAGAAATGGTGCCAAACGGTTGGAAATGCTCCCCTGAAAGGTTTGGCGGTCAAAACAGAAGGCTTTTTATCACAGGATAAGAAATCAGCCCTCGACAACTTAACCGGCAGAAAAATATTTTTTGAAAAAATCCCTAAGCCCCGGGGTCACAATTTCATCAGAAATCTGACTTGCGGCAGTTGACTCAGAAATGGTGCCAAACGGTTGCAAATGCTACCCTGAAAGGTTTGGCGGTCGAAACAGAAGGCTTTTTATCACAGGATAAGAAATCAGCCCTCGACAACTTAACCGGGAAAAAATATTTTTTTGAAAAAATCCCTAATCCCCGGGGTCACAATTTCATCAAAAATCTGACTTTCGGCAGTTGACTCAGAAATGGTGCCAAACGGTAGCAAATGCTCCCCTGAAAGGTTTGACGGTCGAAACAGAAGGCTTTTTATCACAGGATAAGAAAACAGCCCTCGACAACCGGCAGAAAAATATTTTTTGAAATAATCCCTAAGCCCCGGGGTCACAATTTCATCAAAAATCTGATTTTTGGCAGTTGACTCAGAAATGGTGCCAAATGGTTACAAATGCTCCCCTGAAAGGTTTGGCGGTCGAAACAGAAGGCTTTTTATCACCGGAGAAGAAATCAGCCCATGACAACTTAACCGGTAGAAAAATATTTTTTTGAAAAAATCCCTAAGCCCCGGGGTCACAAGTTCATCAAAACTCTGACTTTTGGCAATTGATTCAAAAATGGTGCCAAACGGTTGCAAATGCTCCCCTGAAAGGTTTGGCGGTCGAAACAGAAGGCCTTTTATCACAGTATAAGAAATCAGCCCTCGTCAACTTAACCGGCAGAAAAATATTTTTTGAAAAAATCCCTAAGCCCCGGGGTCACAATTTCATGAAAAATCTGACTTTTGGCAGTTGACTCAGAAATGGTGCCAAACGGTTGCAAATGCTCCCCTGAAAGGTTTGGTGGTCGAAACAGAAGGCTTTTTATCACAGGAAAAGAAATCAGCCCTCGACAACTTAACCGGCAGAAAATTATTTTTTTGAAAAAATCCCTAAGCCCCGGGGTCACAATTTCATCAAAATTCTGACTGTCGGCAGTTGACTCAGAAATGGTGACAAATGGTTAGAAATGCTCCCCTGAAAGTTTTGGCGGTCGAAACTGAAGGCTTTTTATCACAGGAAAAGAAATCAGCCCTCGACAACTTAACCGGCAGAAAAAGATATTTTTGAAAAAATCCCTAAGCCCCGGGGTCACAATTTCATCAAAAATCTGACTTTCGGCAGTTGACTCAGAAATGGTGCCAAACGGTTGCAAATGCTCCCCTGAAAGGTTTGGCGGTCGAAACAGAAGGCTTTTTATCACAGGATAAGAAATCAGCCCTCGACAACTTAACCAGCAGAAAAATATTTTTTGAAAAAATCCCTAAGCCCCGGGGTCACAATTTCATTAAAAATCTGACTTTTGGCAGTTGACTCAGAAATGGTGCCAAACGGTTGCAAATGCTCCCCTGAAAGGTTTGGCGGTGAAAACAGAAGGCTTTTTATCACAGGATAATAAATCAGCCCTCGACAACTTAACCGGCAGAAAAAATTTTTTTGAAAAAATCCCTAAGCCCCGGGGTCACAATTTCATCAAAATTCTGACTGTCGGCAGTTGACTCAGAAATGGTGACAAATGGTTGGAAATCCTCCCCTGAAAGTTTTGGCGGTCGAAACTGAAGGCTTTTAATCACAGGAAAAGAAATCAGCCCTCGACAACTTAACCGGCAGAAAAAGATATTTTTGAAAAAATCCCTAAGCCCCGGGGTCACAATCTCATCAAAAATCTGACTTTCGGCAGTTGACTCAGAAATGGTGCCAAACGGTAGCAAATGCTCCCCTGAAAGGTTTGGCGGTCGAAACAGAAGGCTTTTTATCACAGGAAAAGAAATCAGCCCTCGACAATTTAACCGGCAGAAACAGATATTTTTGAAAAAATCCCTAAGCCCCGGGGTCACAATTTCATCAAAAATCTGACTTTCGGCTGTTGACTCAGAAATGGTGCCAAACGGTTTCAAATGCTCCCCTGAAAGGTTTGGCGGTGAAAACAGAAGGCTTTTTATCACAGGATAAGAAATCAGCCCTCGACAACTTAACCGGCAGAAAAATATTTTTTGAAAAAATCCCTAAGCCCCGGGGTCACAATTTCATGAAAAATCTGACTTTTGGCAGTTGACTCAGAAATGGTGCCAAACGGTTGCAAATGCTGCCCTGAAAGGTTTGGCGGTCGAAACAGAAGGCTTTTTATCACAGGATAAGAAATCAGCCCTCGACAACTTAACCGGGAAAAAATATATTTTTGAAAAAATCCCTAAGCCCCGGGGTCACAATTTCATCAAAAATCTGACTTTCGGCAGTTGACTCAAAAATGGTGCCAAACGGTTGCAAATGCTCCCCTGAAAGGTTTGGCGGTCGAAACAGAAGGCTTTTTATCACAGGATAAGAAATCAGCCCTCGACAACTTAACCGGCAAAAAATATATTTTTGAAAAAATCCCTAAGCCCCGGGGTCACAATTTCATCAAAAATCTGACTTTCGGCAGTTGACTCAGAAATGGTGCCAAACGGTTGCAAATGCTCCCCTGAAAGGTTTGGCGGTGAAAACAGAAGGCTTTTTATCACAGGATAAGAAATCAGCCCTCGACAACTTAACCGGCAGAAAAATATATTTTTGAAAAAATCCCTAAGCCCCGGGGTCACAATTTCATCAAAAATCTGACTTTCGGCAGTTGACTCAGAAATGGTGCCAAACGGTTGCAAATGCTCCCCTGAAAGGTTTGGCGGTCGAAACAGAAGGCTTTTTATCACAGGATAAGAAATCAGCCCTCGACAACTTAACCGGCAGAAACAGATATTTATGAAAAAATCCCTCAGCCCCGGGGTCACTATTTCATCAAAAATCTGACTTTTGGCAATTGATTCAAAAATGGTGCCAAACGGTTGCAAATGCTCCCTTGAAAGGTTTGGCGGTGGAAACAGAAGGCTTTTTATCACAGGAAAAGAAATCAGCCCTCGACAACTTAACCGGCAGAAAAATATTTTTTTGAAAACATCTCTAAGCCCCGGGGTCAAAATCTCATCAAAAATCTGACTTTCGGCAGTTGACTCAGAAATGGTGCCAAACGGTTGGAAATGCTCCCCTCAAAGGTTTGGCGGTCGAAACAGAAGGCTTTTTATCACAGGAAAAGAAATCAGCCCTCGACAATTTAACCGGCAGAAACAGATATTTTTGAAAAAATCCCTAAGCCCCGGGGTCACAATTTCATGAAAAATCTGACTTTTGGCAGTTGACTCAGAAATGGTGCCAAACGGTTGCAAATGCTCCCCTGAAAGGTTTGGCGGTCGAAACAGAAGGCTTTTTATCACAGGATAAGAAATCAGCCCTCGACAACTTAACCGGGAAAAAATATATTTTTGAAAAAATCCCTAAGCCCCGGGGTCACAATTTCATCAAAATTCTGACTTTCGGCAGTTGACTCAGAAATGGTGACAAATGGTTGGAAATGCTCCCCTGAAAATTTTGGCGGTCGAAACTGAAGGCTTTTTATCACAGGAACAGAAATCAGCCCTCGACAACTTAACCGGCAGAAAAATATTTTTTTGAAAAAATCCCTAAGCCCCGGGGTCACAATCTCATCAAAAATCTGACTTTCGGCAGTTGACTCAGAAATGGTGCCAAACGGTAGCAAATGCTCCCCTGAAAGGTTTGGCGATCGAAACAGAAGGCTTTTTATCACAGGAAAAGAAATCAGCCCTCGACAATTTAACCGGCAGAAACAGATATTTTTGAAAAAATCCCTAAGCCCCGGGGTCACAATTTCATGAAAAATCTGACTTTTGGCAGTTGACTCAGAAATGGTGCCAAACGGTTGCAAATGCTCCCCTGAAAGGTTTGGCGGTCGAAACAGAAGGCTTTTTATCACAGGATAAGAAATCAGCCCTCGACAACTTAACCGGGAAAAAATATATTTTTGAAAAAATCCCTAAGCCCCGGGGTCACAATTTCATCAAAAATCTGACTTTCGGCTGTTGACTCAGAAATGGTGCCAAACGGTTTCAAATGCTCCCCTGAAAGGTTTGGCGGTGAAAACAGAAGGCTTTTTATCACAGGATAAGAAATCAGCCCTCGACAACTTAACCGGCAGAAAAATATTTTTTGAAAAAATCCCTAAGCCCCGGGGTCACAATTTCATGAAAAATCTGACTTTTGGCAGTTGACTCAGAAATGGTGCCAAACGGTTGCAAATGCTGCCCTGAAAGGTTTGGCGGTCGAAACAGAAGGCTTTTTATCACAGGATAAGAAATCAGCCCTCGACAACTTAACCGGGAAAAAATATATTTTTGAAAAAATCCCTAAGCCCCGGGGTCACAATTTCATCAAAAATCTGACTTTCGGCAGTTGACTCAAAAATGGTGCCAAACGGTTGCAAATGCTCCCCTGAAAGGTTTGGCGGTCGAAACAGAAGGCTTTTTATCACAGGATAAGAAATCAGCCCTCGACAACTTAACCGGCAAAAAATATATTTTTGAAAAAATCCCTAAGCCCCGGGGTCACAATTTCATCAAAAATCTGACTTTCGGCAGTTGACTCAGAAATGGTGCCAAACGGTTGCAAATGCTCCCCTGAAAGGTTTGGCGGTGAAAACAGAAGGCTTTTTATCACAGGATAAGAAATCAGCCCTCGACAACTTAACCGGCAGAAAAATATATTTTTGAAAAAATCCCTAAGCCCCGGGGTCACAATTTCATCAAAAATCTGACTTTCGGCAGTTGACTCAGAAATGGTGCCAAACGGTTGCAAATGCTCCCCTGAAAGGTTTGGCGGTCGAAACAGAAGGCTTTTTATCACAGGATAAGAAATCAGCCCTCGACAACTTAACCGGCAGAAAAAGATATTTATGAAAAAATCCCTAAGCCCCGGGGTCACAATTTCATCAAAAATCTGACTTTTGGCAATTGATTCAAAAATGGTGCCAAACGGTTGCAAATGCTCCCTTGAAAGGTTTGGCGGTGGAAACAGAAGGCTTTTTATCACAGGAAAAGAAATCAGCCCTCGACAACTTAACCGGCAGAAAAATATTTTTTTGAAAAAATCCCTAAGCCCCGGGGTCAAAATCTCATCAAAAATCTGACTTTCGGCAGTTGACTCAGAAATGGTGCCAAACGGTTGGAAATGCTCCCCTGAAAGGTTTGGCGGTCGAAACAGAAGGCTTTTTATCACAGGAAAAGAAATCAGCCCTCGACAATTTAACCGGCAGAAACAGATATTTTTGAAAAAATCCCTAAGCCCCGGGGTCACAATTTCATGAAAAATCTGACTTTTGGCAGTTGACTCAGAAATGGTGCCAAACGGTTGCAAATGCTCCCCTGAAAGGTTTGGCGGTCGAAACAGAAGGCTTTTTATCACAGGATAAGAAATCAGCCCTCGACAACTTAACCGGGAAAAAATATATTTTTGAAAAAATCCCTAAGCCCCGGGGTCACAATTTCATCAAAAATCTGACTTTTGGCAGTTTACTCAGAAATGGTGCCAAACGGTTGCAAATGCTCCCCTGAAAGGTTTGGCGGTCAAAACAGAAGGCTTTTTATCACAGGATAAGAAATCAGCCCTCGACAACTTAACCGGGAAAAAATATATTTTTGAAAAAATCCCTAAGTCCCGGGGTCACAATTTCATCAAAAATATGACTTTCGGCAGTTGACTCAGAAATGGTACCAAACGGTTGCAAATGCTCCCCTGAAAGGTTTGGCGGAGAAAACAGAAGGCTTTTTATCACAGGATAAGAAATCAGCGCTCGACAACTTAACCGGCAGAAAAATATTTTTTGGAAAAATCCCTAAGCCCCGGGGTCACAATTTCATGAAAAATCTGACTTTCGGCAGTTGACTCAGAAATGGTGCCAAACGGTTGCAAATGCTCCCCTGAAAGGTTTGGCGGTCGAAACAGAAGGCTTTTTATCACAGGATAAGAAATCAGCCCTCGACAACTTAACCGGCAGAAAAATATTTTTTGAAAAAATCCCTAAGCCCCGGGGTCACAATTTCATCAAAAATCTGACTTTTGGCAGTTGACTCAGAAATGGTGCCAAACGGTTGCAAATGCTCCCCTGAAAGGTTTGGCGGTCGAAACAGAAGGCTTTTTATCACAGGATAAGAAATCAGCCCTCAACAACTTAACCGGGAAAAAATATATTTTTGAAAAAATCCCTAAGCCCCGGGGTCACAATTTCATCAAAAATCTGACTTTCGGCAGTTGACTCAGAAATGGTGCCAAACGGTTGCAAATGCTCCCCTGAAAGGTTTGGCGGTCGAAACAGAAGGCTTTTTATCACAGGATAATAAATCAGCCCTCAACAAATTAACCGGCAGAATTTTTTTTTTTGAGAAAATCCCTCAGCCCCGGGGTCACAATTTCATCAAAACTCTGACTTTCGGCAATTGACTCAAAAATGGTGCCAAATGGTTGCAAATGCTCCCCTGAAAGGTTTGGTGGTCGAAACAGAAGGCTTTTTATCACAGGAAAAGAAATCAGCCCTCGACAACTTAACCGGCAGAAAATTATTTTTTTGAAAAAATCCCTAAGACCCGGGGTCACAATTTCATCAAAATTCTGACTTTCGGCAGTTGACTCAGAAATGGTGACAAATGGTTGGAAATGCTCCCCTGAAAGTTTTGGCGGTCAAAACTGAAGGCTTTTTATCACAGTAAAAGAAATCAGCGCTCGACAACTTAACCGGCAGAAAAAGATATTTTTGAAAAAATCCCTAAGCCCCGGGGTCACAAGTTCATCAAAACTCTGACTTTTGGCAATTGATTCAAAAATGGTGCCAAACGGTTGCAAATGCTCCCCTGAAAGGTTTGGCGGTCGAAACAGAAGGCCTTTTATCACATGATAAGAAATCAGCCCTCGACAACTTAACCGGGAGAAAAATATTTTTTGAAAAAATCCCTAAGCCCCGGGGTCACAATTTCCTCAAAAATCTGACTTTCGGCAGTTGACTCAGAAATGGTGCCAAACGGTTGCAAATGCTCCCCTGAAAGGTTTGGCGGTCGAAACAGAAGGCTTTTTATCACAGGATAATAAATCAGCCCTCAACAAATTAACCGGCAGAATTTTTTTTTTTTGAGGAAATCCCTCAGCCCCGGGGTCACAATTTCATCAAAACTCTGACTTTCGGCAGTTGACTCAGAAATGGTGCCAAACGGTTGGAAATGCTACCCTGAAAGGTTTGGCGGTCGAAACAGAAGGCTTTTTATCACAGGATAAGAAATCAGCCCTCGACAACTTAACCGGCAGAAAAATATTTTTTGAAAAAATCCCTAAGCCCCGGGGTCACAATTTCATCAAAAATCTGACTTTCGGCAGTTGACTCAGAAATGGTGCCAAACGGTTGGAAATGCTACCCTGAAAGGTTTGGCGGTCAAAACAGAAGGCTTTTTATCACAGGATAAGAAATCAGCCCTCGACAACTTAACCGGGAAAAAATATTTTTTTGAAAAAATCCCTAATCCCCGGGGTCACAATTTCATCAAAAATCTGACTTTCGGCAGTTGACTCAGAAATGGTGCCAAACGGTAGCAAATGCTCCCCTGAAAGGTTTGACGGTCGAAACAGAAGGCTTTTTATCACAGGATAAGAAATCAGCCCTCGACAACCGGCAGAAAAATATTTTTTGAAATAATCCCTAAGCCCCGGGGTCACAATTTCATCAAAAATCTGATTTTCGGCAGTTGACTCAGAAATGGTGCCAAATGGTTACAAATGCTCCCCTGAAAGGTTTGGCGGTCGAAACAGAAGGCTTTTTATCACCGGAGAAGAAATCAGCCCTCGACAACTTAACCGGTAGAAAAATATTTTTTTGAAAAAATCCCTAAGCCCCGGGGTCACAAGTTCATCAAAACTCTGACTTTTGGCAATTGATTCAAAAATGGTGCCAAACGGTTGCAAATGCTCCCCTGAAAGGTTTGGCGGTCGAAACAGAAGGCCTTTTATCACAGGATAAGAAATCAGCCCTCGTCAACTTAACCGGCAGAAAAATATTTTTTGAAAAAATCCCTAAGCCCCGGGGTCACAATTTCATGAAAAATCTGACTTTTGGCAGTTGACTCAGAAATGGTGCCAAACGGTTGCAAATGCTCCCCTGAAAGGTTTGGCGGTCGAAACAGAAGGCTTTTTATCACAGGTTAAGAAATCAGCCCTCGACAACTTAACCGGTAAAAAATATATTTTTGAAAAAATCCCTAAGCCCCGGGGTCACAATTTCATCAAAAATATGACTTTCGGCAGTTGACTCAGAAATGGTGCCAAACGGTTGCAAATGCTCCCCTGAAAGGTTTGGCGGTCGAAACAGAAGGCTTTTTATCACAGGATAAGAAATCAGCCCTCGACAACTTAACCGGCAGAAAAATATTTTTTGAAAAAATCCCTAAGCCCCGGGGTCACAATTTCATCAAAAATCTGACTTTTGGCAGTTGACTCAGAAATGGTGCCAAACGGTTCCAAATGCTCCCCTGAAAGGTTTGGCGGTCGAAACAGAAGGCTTTTTATCACAGGATAAGAAATCAGCCCTCAACAACTTAACCGGGAAAAAATATATTTTTGAAAAAATCCCTAAGCCCCGGGGTCACAATTTCATCAAAAATCTGACTTTCGGCAGTTGACTCAGAAATGGTGCCAAACGGTTGCAAATGCTCCCCTGAAAGGTTTGGCGGTGAAAACAGAAGGCTTTTTATCACAGGATAAGAAATCAGCCCTCGACAACTTAACCGGCAGAAAAATATTTTTTGAAAAAATCCCTAAGCCCCGGGGTCACAATTTCATCAAAAATTTGACTTTCGGCAGTTGACTCAGAAATGTTGCCAAACGGTTGCAAATGCTCCCCTGAAAGGTTTGGCGGTCGAAACAGAAGGCCTTTTATCACAAGAAAAGAAATCAGCCCTCGACAACTTACCCGGGAGAAAAATATTTTTTGAGAAAATCCCTCAGCCCCGGGGTCACAATTTCATCAAAACTCTGACTTTCGGCAATTGACTCAAAAATGGTGCCAAACGGTTGCAAATGCTCCCCTGAAAGGTTTGGTGGTCGAAACAGAAGGCTTTTTATCACAGGAAAAGAAATCAGCCCTCGACAACTTAACCGGCAGAAAATTATTTTTTTGAAAAAATCCCTAAGACCCGGTGTCACAATTTCCTCAAAAATCTGACTTTCGGCAGTTGACTCAGAAATGGTGCCAAACGGTTGCAAATGCTCCCCTCAAAGGTTTGGCGGTCGAAACAGAAGGCTTTTTATCACAGGATAATAAATCAGCCCTCAACAAATTAACCGGCAGAATTTTTTTTTTTGAGAAAATCCCTCAGCCCCGGGGTCACAATTTCATCAAAAATCTGACTTTCGGCAGTTGACTCAGAAATGGTGCCAAACGGTTGCAAATGCTCCCCTGAAAGGTTTGGCGGTGAAAACAGAAGGCTTTTTATCACAGGATAAGAAATCAGCCCTCGACAACTTACCCGGCAGAAAAATATTTTTTGAAAAAATCCCTAAGCCCCGGGGTCACAATTTCATGAAAAATCTGACTTTTGGCAGTTGACTCAGAAATGGTGCCAAACGGTTGCAAATGCTCCCCTGAAAGGTTTGGCGGTCGAACCAGAAGGCTTTTCATCACAGGATAAGAAATCAGCCCTCGACAACTTAACCGGGAAAAAATATATTTTTGAAAAAATCCCTAAGCCCCGGGGTCACAATTTCATCAAAAATCTGACTTTCGGCAGTTGACTCAAAAATGGTGCCAAACGGTTGCAAATGCTCCCCTGAAAGGTTTGGCGGTCGAAACAGAAGGCTTTTTATCACAGGATAAGAAATCAGCCCTCGACAACTTAACCGGGAAAAAATATATTTTTGAAAAAATCCCTAAGCCCCGGGGTCACATTTTCATCAAAAATCTGACTTTCGGCAGTTGACTCAGAAATGGTGCCAAACGGTTGCAAATGCTCCCCTGAAAGGTTTGGCGGTCAAAACAGAAGGCTTTTTATCACAGGATAAGAAATCAGCCCTCGACAACTTAACCGGCAGAAAATTTTTTTTTGAAAAAATCCCTAAGCCCCGGGGTCACAATTTCATCAAAAATTTGACTTTCGGCAGTTGACTCAGAAATGGTGCCAAACGGTTGCAAATGCTCCCCTGAAAGGTTTGGCGGTCGAAACAGAAGGCCTTTTATCACAGGATAAGAAATCAGCCCTCGACAACTTAACCGGGAGAAAAATATTTTTTGAGAAAATCCCTCAGCCCCGGGGTCACAATTTCATCAAAACTCTGACTTTCGGCAATTGACTCAAAAATGGTGCCAAACGGTTGCAAATGCTC
This sequence comes from Podarcis melisellensis, assembly GCF_964234715.1. Classification (NCBI taxonomy): domain Eukaryota; kingdom Metazoa; phylum Chordata; class Lepidosauria; order Squamata; family Lacertidae; genus Podarcis; species Podarcis melisellensis. Next base: position 11,313,237 of record NC_138544.1, read on the forward strand.
CCCTGAAAGGTTTGGTGGTCGAAACAGAAGGCTTTTTATCACAGGAAAAGAAATCAGCCCTCGACAACTTAACCGGCAGAAAATTATTTTTTTGAAAAAATCCCTAAGACCCGGGGTCACAATTTCATCAAAATTCTGACTGTCGGCAGTTGACTCAGAAATGGTGACAAATGGTTGGAAATCCTCCCCTGAAATTTTGGCGGTCGAAACTGAAGGCTTTTTATCACAGGAAAAGAAATCAGTCCTCGACAACTTAACCGGCAGAAAAAGATATTTTTGAAAAAATCCCTAAGCCCCGGGGTCACAATTTCATCAAAAATCTGACTTTCGGCAGTTGACTCAGAAATGGTGCCAAACGGTTGCAAATGCTCCCCTGAAAGGTTTGGCGGTCGAAACAGAAGGCCTTTTATCACAGGATAAGAAATCAGCCCTCGACAACTTAACCGGGAGAAAAATATTTTTTGAGAAAATCCCTCAGCCCCGGGGTCACAATTTCATCAAAACTCTGACTTTCGGCAATTGACTCAAAAATGGTGCCAAACTGTTGCAAATGCTCCCCTGAAAGGTTTGGTGGTCGAAACAGAAGGCTTTTTATCACAGGAAAAGAAATCAGCCCTCGACAACTTAACCGGCAGAAAAATATTTTTTTGAAAAAATCCCTAAGACCCGGGGTCACAATTTCATCAAAATTCTGACTTTCGGCAGTTGACTCAGAAATGGTGACAAATGGTTGGAAATGCTCCCCTGAAAATTTTGGCGGTCGAAACTGAAGGCTTTTTATCACAGGAACAGAAATCAGCCCTCGACAACTTAACCGGCAGAAAAATATTTTTTTTGAAAAAATCCCTAAGCCCCGGGGTCACAATCTCATCAAAAATCTGACTTTCGGCAGTTGACTCAGAAATGGTACCAAACGGTAGCAAATGCTCCCCTGAAAGGTTTGGCGGTCGAAACAGAAGGCTTTTTATCACAGGAAAAGAAATCAGCCCTCGACAATTTAACCGGCAGAAACAGATATTTTTGAAAAAATCCCTAAGCCCCGGGGTCACAATTTCATGAAAAATCTGACTTTTGGCAGTTGACTCAGAAATGGTGCCAAACGGTTGCAAATGCTCCCCTGAAAGGTTTGGCGGTCGAAACAGAAGGCTTTTTATCACAGGATAAGAAATCAGCCCTCGACAACTTAACCGGGAAAAAATATATTTTTGAAAAAATCCCTAAGCCCCGGGGTCACAATTTCATCAAAAATCTGACTTTCGGCTGTTGACTCAGAAATGGTGCCAAACGGTTTCAAATGCTCCCCTGAAAGGTTTGGCGGTGAAAACAGAAGGCTTTTTATCACAGGATAAGAAATCAGCCCTCGACAACTTAACCGGCAGAAAAATATTTTTTGAAAAAATCCCTAAGCCCCGGGGTCACAATTTCATGAAAAATCTGACTTTTGGCAGTTGACTCAGAAATGGTGCCAAACGGTTGCAAATGCTCCCCTGAAAGGTTTGGCGGTCGAAACAGAAGGCATTTTATCACAGGATAAGAAATCAGCCCTCGACAACTTAACCGGGAAAAAATATATTTTTGAAAAAATCCCTAAGCCCCGGGGTCACAATTTCATCAAAAATCTGACTTTCGGCAGTTGACTCAAAAATGGTGCCAAACGGTTGCAAATGCTCCCCTGAAAGGTTTGGCGGTCGAAACAGAAGGCTTTTTATCACAGGTTAAGAAATCAGCCCTCGACAACTTAACCGGGAAAAAATATATTTTTGAAAAAATCCCTAAGCCCCGGGGTCACAATTTCATCAAAAATCTGACTTTCGGCAGTTGACTCAGAAATGGTGCCAAACGGTTGCAAATGCTCCCCTGAAAGGTTTGGCGGTCGAAACAGAAGGCTTTTTATCACAGGATAAGAAATCAGCCCTCGACAACTTAACCGGCAGAAAAATATTTTTTGAAAAAATCCCTAAGCCCCGGGGTCACAATTTCATCAAAAATCTGACTTTTGGCAGTTGACTCAGAAATGGTGCCAAACGGTTCCAAATGCTCCCCTGAAAGGTTTGGCGGTCGAAACAGAAGGCTTTTTATCACAGGATAAGAAATCAGCCCTCAACAACTTAACCGGGAAAAAATATATTTTTGAAAAAATCCCTAAGCCCCGGGGTCACAATTTCATCAAAAATCTGACTTTCGGCAGTTGACTCAGAAATGGTGCCAAACGGTTGCAAATGCTCCCCTGAAAGGTTTGGCGGTGAAAACAGAAGGCTTTTTATCACAGGATAAGAAATCAGCCCTCGACAACTTAACCGGCAGAAAAATATTTTTTGAAAAAATCCCTAAGCCCCGGGGTCACAATTTCATCAAAAATTTGACTTTCGGCAGTTGACTCAGAAATGGTGCCAAACGGTTGCAAATGCTCCCCTGAAAGGTTTGGCGGTCGAAACAGAAGGCCTTTTATCACAAGAAAAGAAATCAGCCCTCGACAACTTACCCGGGAGAAAAATATTTTTTGAGAAAATCCCTCAGCCCCGGGGTTACAATTTCATCAAAACTCTGACTTTCGGCAATTGACTCAAAAATGGTGCCAAACGGTTGCAAATGCTCCCCTGAAAGGTTTGGTGGTCGAAACAGAAGGCTTTTTATCACAGGAAAAGAAATCAGCCCTCGACAACTTAACCGGCAGAAAATTATTTTTTTGAAAAAATCCCTAAGCCCCGGGGTCACAATTTCATCAAAAATTTGACTTTCGGCAGTTGACTCAGAAATGGTGCCAAACGGTTGCAAATGCTCCCCTGAAAGGTTTGGCGGTCGAAACAGAAGGCCTTTTATCACAAGAAAAGAAATCAGCCCTCGACAACTTACCCGGGAGAAAAATATTTTTTGAGAAAATCCCTCAGCCCCGGGGTCACAATTTCATCAAAACTCTGACTTTCGGCAATTGACTCAGAAATGGTGCCAAACGGTTGCAAATGCTCCCCTCAAAGGTTTGGCGGTCGAAACAGAAGGCTTTTTATCACAGGATAATAAATCAGCCCTCAACAAATTAACCGGCAGAATTTTTTTTTTTGAGAAAATCCCTCAGCCCCGGGGTCACAATTTCATCAAAACTCTGACTTTCGGCAATTGACTCAAAAATGGTGCCAAACGGTTGCAAATGCTCCCCTGAAAGGTTTGGTGGTCGAAACAGAAGGCTTTTTATCACAGGAAAAGAAATCAGCCCTCGACAACTTAACCGGCAGAAAATTATTTTTTTGAAAAAATCCCTAAGACCCGGGGTCACAATTTCATCAAAATTCTGACTGTCGGCAGTTGACTCAGAAATGGTGACAAATGGTTGGAAATCCTCCCCTGAAAGTTTTGGCGGTCGAAACTGAAGGCTTTTTATCACAGGAAAAGAAATCAGCCCTCGACAACTTAACCGGCAGAAAAAGATATTTTTGAAAAAATCCCTAAGCCCCGGGGTCACAATTTCATCAAAAATCTGACTTTCGGCAGTTGACTCAGAAATGGTGCCAAACGGTTGCAAATGCTCCCCTGAAAGGTTTGGTGGTCGAAACAGAAGGCTTTTTATCACAGGAAAAGAAATCAGCCCTCGACAACTTAACCGGCAGAAAAATATTTTTTTGAAAAAATCCCTAAGACCCGGGGTCACAATTTCATCAAAATTCTGACTTTCGGCAGTTGACTCAGAAATGGTGCCAAACGGTTGCAAATGCTCCCCTGAAAGGTTTGGCGGTCGAAACAGAAGGCCTTTTATCACAAGAAAAGAAATCAGCCCTCGACAACTTACCCGGGAGAAAAATATTTTTTGAGAAAATCCCTCAGCCCCGGGGTCACAATTTCATCAAAACTCTGACTTTCGGCAATTGACTCAAAAATGGTGCCAAACGGTTGCAAATGCTCCCCTGAAAGGTTTGGTGGTCGAAACAGAAGGCTTTTTATCACAGGAAAAGAAATCAGCCCTCGACAACTTAACCGGCAGAAAATTATTTTTTTGAAAAAATCCCTAAGACCCGGTGTCACAATTTCCTCAAAAATCTGACTTTCGGCAGTTGACTCAGAAATGGTGCCAAACGGTTGCAAATGCTCCCCTCAAAGGTTTGGCGGTCGAAACAGAAGGCTTTTTATCACAGGATAATAAATCAGCCCTCAACAAATTAACCGGCAGAATTTTTTTTTTTGAGAAAATCCCTCAGCCCCGGGGTCACAATTTCATCAAAAATCTGACTTTCGGCAGTTGACTCAGAAATGGTGCCAAACGGTTGCAAATGCTCCCCTGAAAGGTTTGGCGGTGAAAACAGAAGGCTTTTTATCACAGGATAAGAAATCAGCCCTCGACAACTTACCCGGCAGAAAAATATTTTTTGAAAAAATCCCTAAGCCCCGGGGTCACAATTTCATGAAAAATCTGACTTTTGGCAGTTGACTCAGAAATGGTGCCAAACGGTTGCAAATGCTCCCCTGAAAGGTTTGGCGGTCGAAACAGAAGGCTTTTTATCACAGGATAAGAAATCAGCCCTCGACAACTTAACCGGGAAAAAATATATTTTTGAAAAAATCCCTAAGCCCCGGGGTCACAATTTCATCAAAAATCTGACTTTCGGCAGTTGACTCAAAAATGGTGCCAAACGGTTGCAAATGCTCCCCTGAAAGGTTTGGCGGTCGAAACAGAAGGCTTTTTATCACAGGATAAGAAATCAGCCCTCGACAACTTAACCGGGAAAAAATATATTTTTGAAAAAATCCCTAAGCCCCGGGGTCACAATTTCATCAAAAATCTGACTTTCGGCAGTTGACTCAGAAATGGTGCCAAACGGTTGCAAATGCTCCCCTGAAAGGTTTGGCGGTCAAAACAGAAGGCTTTTTATCACAGGATAAGAAATCAGCCCTCGACAACTTAACCGGCAGAAATTTTTTTTTTGAAAAAATCCCTAAGCCCCGGGGTCACAATTTCATCAAAAATTTGACTTTCGGCAGTTGACTCAGAAATGGTGCCAAATGGTTGCAAATGCTCCCCTGAAAGGTTTGGCGGTCGAAACAGAAGGCCTTTTATCACAGGATAAGAAATCAGCCCTCGACAACTTAACCGGGAGAAAAATATTTTTTGAGAAAATCCCTCAGCCCCGGGGTCACAATTTCATCAAAACTCTGACTTTCGGCAATTGACTCAAAAATGGTGCCAAACGGTTGCAAATGCTCCCCTGAAAGGTTTGGTGGTCGAAACAGAAGGCTTTTTATCACAGGAAAAGAAATCAGCCCTCGACAACTTAACCGGCAGAAAATTATTTTTTTGAAAAAATCCCTAAGACCCGGGGTCACAATTTCATCAAAATTCTGACTGTCGGCAGTTGACTCAGAAATGGTGACAAATGGTTGGAAATGCTCCCCTGAAAGTTTTGGCGGTCGAAACTGAAGGCTTTTTATCACAGGAAAAGAAATCAGCCCTCGACAACTTAACCGGCAGAAAAAGATATTTTTGAAAAAATCCCTAAGCCCCGGGGTCACAATTTCATCAAAAATCTGACTTTCGGCAGTTGACTCAGAAATGGTGCCAAACGGTTGCAAATGCTCCCCTGAAAGGTTTGGCGGTCGAAACAGAAGGCCTTTTATCACAGGATAAGAAATCAGCCCTCGACAACTTAACCGGGAGAAAAATATTTTTTGAGAAAATCCCTCAGCCCCGGGGTCACAATTTCATCAAAACTCTGACTTTCGGCAATTGACTCAAAAATGGTGCCAAACTGTTGCAAATGCTCCCCTGAAAGGTTTGGTGGTCGAAACAGAAGGCTTTTTATCACAGGAAAAGAAATCAGCCCTCGACAACTTAACCGGCAGAAAAATATTTTTTTGAAAAAATCCCTAAGACCCGGGGTCACAATTTCATCAAAATTCTGACTTTCGGCAGTTGACTCAGAAATGGTGACAAATGGTTGGAAATGCTCCCCTGAAAATTTTGGCGGTCGAAACTGAAGGCTTTTTATCACAGGAACAGAAATCAGCCCTCGACAACTTAACCGGCAGAAAAATATTTTTTTGAAAAAATCCCTAAGCCCCGGGGTCACAATCTCATCAAAAATCTGACTTTCGGCAGTTGACTCAGAAATGGTGCCAAACAGTAGCAAATGCTCCCCTGAAAGGTTTGGCGGTCGAAACAGAAGGCTTTTTATCACAGGAAAAGAAATCAGCCCTCGACAATTTAACCGGCAGAAACAGATATTTTTGAAAAAATCCCTAAGCCCCGGGGTCACAATTTCATGAAAAATCTGACTTTTGGCAGTTGACTCAGAAATGGTGCCAAACGGTTGCAAATGCTCCCCTGAAAGGTTTGGCGGTCGAAACAGAAGGCTTTTTATCACAGGATAAGAAATCAGCCCTCGACAACTTAACCGGGAGAAAAATATTTTTTGAGAAAATCCCTCAGCCCCGGGGTCACAATTTCATCAAAACTCTGACTTTCGGCAATTGACTCAAAAATGGTGCCAAACTGTTGCAAATGCTCCCCTGAAAGGTTTGGTGGTCGAAACAGAAGGCTTTTTATCACAGGAAAAGAAATCAGCCCTCGACAACTTAACCGGCAGAAAAATATTTTTTTGAAAAAATCCCTAAGACCCGGGGTCACAATTTCATCAAAATTCTGACTTTCGGCAGTTGACTCAGAAATGGTGACAAATGGTTGGAAATGCTCCCCTGAAAATTTTGGCGGTCGAAACTGAAGGCTTTTTATCACAGGAACAGAAATCAGCCCTCGACAACTTAACCGGCAGAAAAATATTTTTTTGAAAAAATCCCTAAGCCCCGGGGTCACAATCTCATCAAAAATCTGACTTTCGGCAGTTGACTCAGAAATGGTGCCAAACAGTAGCAAATGCTCCCCTGAAAGGTTTGGCGGTCGAAACAGAAGGCTTTTTATCACAGGAAAAGAAATCAGCCCTCGACAATTTAACCGGCAGAAACAGATATTTTTGAAAAAATCCCTAAGCCCCGGGGTCACAATTTCATGAAAAATCTGACTTTTGGCAGTTGACTCAGAAATGGTGCCAAACGGTTGCAAATGCTCCCCTGAAAGGTTTGGCGGTCGAAACAGAAGGCTTTTTATCACAGGATAAGAAATCAGCCCTCGACAACTTAACCGGGAAAAAATATATTTTTGAAAAAATCCCTAAGCCCCGGGGTCACAATTTCATCAAAAATCTGACTTTCGGCTGTTGACTCAGAAATGGTGCCAAACGGTTTCAAATGCTCCCCTGAAAGGTTTGGCGGTGAAAACAGAAGGCTTTTTATCACAGGATAAGAAATCAGCCCTCGACAACTTAACCGGCAGAAAAATATTTTTTGAAAAAATCCCTAAGCCCCGGGGTCACAATTTCATGAAAAATCTGACTTTTGGCAGTTGACTCAGAAATGGTGCCAAACGGTTGCAAATGCTCCCCTGAAAGGTTTGGCGGTCGAAACAGAAGGCTTTTTATCACAGGATAAGAAATCAGCCCTCGACAACTTAACCGGGAAAAAATATATTTTTGAAAAAATCCCTAAGCCCCGGGGTCACAATTTCATCAAAAATCTGACTTTCGGCAGTTGACTCAAAAATGGTGCCAAACGGTTGCAAATGCTCCCCTGAAAGGTTTGGCGGTCGAAACAGAAGGCTTTTTATCACAGGTTAAGAAATCAGCCCTCGACAACTTAACCGGGAAAAAATATATTTTTGAAAAAATCCCTAAGCCCCGGGGTCACAATTTCATCAAAAATCTGACTTTCGGCAGTTGACTCAGAAATGGTGCCAAACGGTTGCAAATGCTCCCCTGAAAGGTTTGGCGGTCGAAACAGAAGGCTTTTTATCACAGGATAAGAAATCAGCCCTCGACAACTTAACCGGCAGAAAAATATTTTTTGAAAAAATCCCTAAGCCCCGGGGTCACAATTTCATCAAAAATCTGACTTTTGGCAGTTGACTCAGAAATGGTGCCAAACGGTTCCAAATGCTCCCCTGAAAGGTTTGGCGGTCGAAACAGAAGGCTTTTTATCACAGGATAAGAAATCAGCCCTCAACAACTTAACCGGGAAAAAACATATTTTTGAAAAAATCCCTAAGCCCCGGGGTCACAATTTCATCAAAAATCTGACTTTCGGCAGTTGACTCAGAAATGGTGCCAAACGGTTGCAAATGCTCCCCTGAAAGGTTTGGCGGTGAAAACAGAAGGCTTTTTATCACAGGATAAGAAATCAGCCCTCGACAACTTAACCGGCAGAAAAATATTTTTTGAAAAAATCCCTAAGCCCCGGGGTCACAATTTCATCAAAAATTTGACTTTCGGCAGTTGACTCAGAAATGGTGCCAAACGGTTGCAAATGCTCCCCTGAAAGGTTTGGCGGTCGAAACAGAAGGCCTTTTATCACAAGAAAAGAAATCAGCCCTCGACAACTTACCCGGGAGAAAAATATTTTTTGAGAAAATCCCTCAGCCCCGGGGTCACAATTTCATCAAAACTCTGACTTTCGGCAATTGACTCAAAAATGGTGCCAAACGGTTGCAAATGCTCCCCTGAAAGGTTTGGTGGTCGAAACAGAAGGCTTTTTATCACAGGAAAAGAAATCAGCCCTCGACAACTTAACCGGCAGAAAATTATTTTTTTGAAAAAATCCCTAAGCCCCGGGGTCACAATTTCATCAAAAATTTGACTTTCGGCAGTTGACTCAGAAATGGTGCCAAACGGTTGCAAATGCTCCCCTGAAAGGTTTGGCGGTCGAAACAGAAGGCCTTTTATCACAAGAAAAGAAATCAGCCCTCGACAACTTACCCGGGAGAAAAATATTTTTTGAGAAAATCCCTCAGCCCCGGGGTCACAATTTCATCAAAACTCTGACTTTCGGCAATTGACTCAGAAATGGTGCCAAACGGTTGCAAATGCTCCCCTCAAAGGTTTGGCGGTCGAAACAGAAGGCTTTTTATCACAGGATAATAAATCAGCCCTCAACAAATTAACCGGCAGAATTTTTTTTTTTGAGAAAATCCCTCAGCCCCGGGGTCACAATTTCATCAAAACTCTGACTTTCGGCAATTGACTCAAAAATGGTGCCAAACGGTTGCAAATGCTCCCCTGAAAGGTTTGGTGGTCGAAACAGAAGGCTTTTTATCACAGGAAAAGAAATCAGCCCTCGACAACTTAACCGGCAGAAAATTATTTTTTTGAAAAAATCCCTAAGACCCGGGGTCACAATTTCATCAAAATTCTGACTGTCGGCAGTTGACTCAGAAATGGTGACAAATGGTTGGAAATCCTCCCCTGAAAGTTTTGGCGGTCGAAACTGAAGGCTTTTTATCACAGGAAAAGAAATCAGCCCTCGACAACTTAACCGGCAGAAAAAGATATTTTTGAAAAAATCCCTAAGCCCCGGGGTCACAATTTCATCAAAAATCTGACTTTCGGCAGTTGACTCAGAAATGGTGCCAAACGGTTGCAAATGCTCCCCTGAAAGGTTTGGTGGTCGAAACAGAAGGCTTTTTATCACAGGAAAAGAAATCAGCCCTCGACAACTTAACCGGCAGAAAAATATTTTTTTGAAAAAATCCCTAAGACCCGGGGTCACAATTTCATCAAAATTCTGACTTTCGGCAGTTGACTCAGAAATGGTGCCAAACGGTTGCAAATGCTCCCCTGAAAGGTTTGGCGGTCGAAACAGAAGGCCTTTTATCACAAGAAAAGAAATCAGCCCTCGACAACTTACCCGGGAGAAAAATATTTTTTGAGAAAATCCCTCAGCCCCGGGGTCACAATTTCATCAAAACTCTGACTTTCGGCAATTGACTCAAAAATGGTGCCAAACGGTTGCAAATGCTCCCCTGAAAGGTTTGGTGGTCGAAACAGAAGGCTTTTTATCACAGGAAAAGAAATCAGCCCTCGACAACTTAACCGGCAGAAAATTATTTTTTTGAAAAAATCCCTAAGACCCGGTGTCACAATTTCCTCAAAAATCTGACTTTCGGCAGTTGACTCAGAAATGGTGCCAAACGGTTGCAAATGCTCCCCTCAAAGGTTTGGCGGTCGAAACAGAAGGCTTTTTATCACAGGATAATAAATCAGCCCTCAACAAATTAACCGGCAGATTTTTTTTTTTTGAGAAAATCCCTCAGCCCCGGGGTCACAATTTCATCAAAAATCTGACTTTCGGCAGTTGACTCAGAAATGGTGCCAAACGGTTGCAAATGCTCCCCTGAAAGGTTTGGCGGTGAAAACAGAAGGCTTTTTATCACAGGATAAGAAATCAGCCCTCGACAACTTACCCGGCAGAAAAATATTTTTTGAAAAAATCCCTAAGCCCCGGGGTCACAATTTCATGAAAAATCTGACTTTTGGCAGTTGACTCAGAAATGGTGCCAAACGGTTGCAAATGCTCCCCTGAAAGGTTTGGCGGTCGAAACAGAAGGCTTTTTATCACAGGATAAGAAATCAGCCCTCGACAACTTAACCGGGAAAAAATATATTTTTGAAAAAATCCCTAAGCCCCGGGGTCACAATTTCATCAAAAATCTGACTTTCGGCAGTTGACTCAAAAATGGTGCCAAACGGTTGCAAATGCTCCCCTGAAAGGTTTGGCGGTCGAAACAGAAGGCTTTTTATCACAGGATAAGAAATCAGCCCTCGACAACTTAACCGGGAAAAAATATATTTTTGAAAAAATCCCTAAGCCCCGGGGTCACAATTTCATCAAAAATCTGACTTTCGGCAGTTGACTCAGAAATGGTGCCAAACGGTTGCAAATGCTCCCCTGAAAGGTTTGGCGGTCAAAACAGAAGGCTTTTTATCACAGGATAAGAAATCAGCCCTCGACAACTTAACCGGCAGAAATTTTTTTTTTGAAAAAATCCCTAAGCCCCGGGGTCACAATTTCATCAAAAATTTGACTTTCGGCAGTTGACTCAGAAATGGTGCCAAACGGTTGCAAATGCTCCCCTGAAAGGTTTGGCGGTCGAAACAGAAGGCCTTTTATCACAGGATAAGAAATCAGCCCTCGACAACTTAACCGGGAGAAAAATATTTTTTGAGAAAATCCCTCAGCCCCGGGGTCACAATTTCATCAAAACTCTGACTTTCGGCAATTGACTCAAAAATGGTGCCAAACGGTTGCAAATGCTCCCCTGAAAGGTTTGGTGGTCGAAACAGAAGGCTTTTTATCACAGGAAAAGAAATCAGCCCTCGACAACTTAACCGGCAGAAAATTATTTTTTTGAAAAAATCCCTAAGACCCGGGGTCACAATTTCATCAAAATTCTGACTGTCGGCAGTTGACTCAGAAATGGTGACAAATGGTTGGAAATCCTCCCCTGAAAGTTTTGGCGGTCGAAACTGAAGGCTTTTTATCACAGGAAAAGAAATCAGCCCTCGACAACTTAACCGGCAGAAAAAGATATTTTTGAAAAAATCCCTAAGCCCCGGGGTCACAATTTCATCAAAAATCTGACTTTCGGCAGTTGACTCAGAAATGGTGCCAAACGGTTGCAAATGCTCCCCTGAAAGGTTTGGCGGTCGAAACAGAAGGCCTTTTATCACAGGATAAGAAATCAGCCCTCGACAACTTAACCGGGAGAAAAATATTTTTTGAGAAAATCCCTCAGCCCCGGGGTCACAATTTCATCAAAACTCTGACTTTCGGCAATTGACTCAAAAATGGTGCCAAACTGTTGCAAATGCTCCCCTGAAAGGTTTGGTGGTCGAAACAGAAGGCTTTTTATCACAGGAAAAGAAATCAGCCCTCGACAACTTAACCGGCAGAAAAATATTTTTTTGAAAAAATCCCTAAGACCCGGGGTCACAATTTCATCAAAATTCTGACTTTCGGCAGTTGACTCAGAAATGGTGACAAATGGTTGGAAATGCTCCCCTGAAAATTTTGGCGGTCGAAACTGAAGGCTTTTTATCACAGGAACAGAAATCAGCCCTCGACAACTTAACCGGCAGAAAAATATTTTTTTGAAAAAATCCCTAAGCCCCGGGGTCACAATTTCATGAAAAATCTGACTTTTGGCAGTTGACTCAGAAATGGTGCCAAACGGTTGCAAATGCTCCCCTGAAAGGTTTGGCGGTCGAAACAGAAGGCTTTTTATCACAGGATAAGAAATCAGCCCTCGACAACTTAACCGGGAAAAAATATATTTTTGAAAAAATCCCTAAGCCCCGGGGTCACAATTTCATCAAAAATCTGACTTTCGGCTGTTGACTCAGAAATGGTGCCAAACGGTTTCAAATGCTCCCCTGAAAGGTTTGGCGGTGAAAACAGAAGGCTTTTTATCACAGGATAAGAAATCAGCCCTCGACAACTTAACCGGCAGAAAAATATTTTTTGAAAAAATCCCTAAGCCCCGGGGTCACAATTTCATCAAAAATCTGACTTTCGGCAGTTGACTCAAAAATGGTGCCAAACGGTTGCAAATGCTCCCCTGAAAGGTTTGGCGGTCGAAACAGAAGGCTTTTTATCACAGGTTAAGAAATCAGCCCTCGACAACTTAACCGGGAAAAAATATATTTTTGAAAAAATCCCTAAGCCCCGGGGTCACAATTTCATCAAAAATCTGACTTTCGGCAGTTGACTCAGAAATGGTGCCAAACGGTTGCAAATGCTCCCCTGAAAGGTTTGGCGGTCGAAACAGAAGGCTTTTTATCACAGGATAAGAAATCAGCCCTCGACAACTTAACCGGCAGAAAAATATATTTTTGAAAAAATCCCTAAGCCCCGGGGTCACAATTTCATCAAAAATCTGACTTTCGGCTGTTGACTCAGAAATGGTGCCAAACGGTTTCAAATGCTCCCCTGAAAGGTTTGGCGGTCGAAACAGAAGGCTTTTTATCACAGGATAAGAAATCAGCCCTCGACAACTTAACCGGGAAAAAATATATTTTTGAAAAAATCCCTAAGCCCCGGGGTCACAATTTCATCAAAAATCTGACTTTCGGCAGTTGACTCAAAAATGGTGCCAAACGGTTGCAAATGCTCCCCTGAAAGGTTTGGCGGTCGAAACAGAAGGCTTTTTATCACAGGTTAAGAAATCAGCCCTCGACAACTTAACCGGGAAAAAATATATTTTTGAAAAAATCCCTAAGCCCCGGGGTCACAATTTCATCAAAAATCTGACTTTCGGCTGTTGACTCAGAAATGGTGCCAAACGGTTTCAAATGCTCCCCTGAAAGGTTTGGCGGTCGAAACAGAAGGCTTTTTATCACAGGATAAGAAATCAGCCCTCGACAACTTAACCGGCAGAAAAATATTTTTTGAAAAAATCCCTAAGCCCCGGGGTCACAATTTCATCAAAAATCTGACTTTTGGCAGTTGACTCAGAAATGGTGCCAAACGGTTCCAAATGCTCCCCTGAAAGGTTTGGCGGTCGAAACAGAAGGCTTTTTATCACAGGATAAGAAATCAGCCCTCGACAACTTAACCGGGAAAAAATATATTTTTGAAAAAATCCCTAAGCCCCGGGGTCACAATTTCATCAAAAATCTGACTTTCGGCAGTTGACTCAGAAATGGTGCCAAACGGTTGCAAATGCTCCCCTGAAAGGTTTGGCGGTGAAAACAGAAGGCTTTTTATCACAGGATAAGAAATCAGCCCTCGACAACTTAACCGGCAGAAAAATATTTTTTGAAAAAATCCCTAAGCCCCGGGGTCACAATTTCATCAAAAATTTGACTTTCGGCAGTTGACTCAGAAATGGTGCCAAACGGTTGCAAATGCTCCCCTGAAAGGTTTGGCGGTCGAAACAGAAGGCCTTTTATCACAAGAAAAGAAATCAGCCCTCGACAACTTACCCGGGAGAAAAATATTTTTTGAGAAAATCCCTCAGCCCCGGGGTCACAATTTCATCAAAACTCTGACTTTCGGCAATTGACTCAAAAATGGTGCCAAACGGTTGCAAATGCTCCCCTGAAAGGTTTGGTGGTCGAAACAGAAGGCTTTTTATCACAGGAAAAGAAATCAGCCCTCGACAACTTAACCGGCAGAAAATTATTTTTTTGAAAAAATCCCTAAGACCCGGTGTCACAATTTCCTCAAAAATCTGACTTTCGGCAGTTGACTCAGAAATGGTGCCAAACGGTTGCAAATGCTCCCCTCAAAGGTTTGGCGGTCGAAACAGAAGGCTTTTTATCACAGGATAATAAATCAGCCCTCAACAAATTAACCGGCAGAATTTTTTTTTTTGAGAAAATCCCTCAGCCCCGGGGTCACAATTTCATCAAAACTCTGACTTTCGGCAATTGACTCAAAAATGGTGCCAAACGGTTGCAAATGCTCCCCTGAAAGGTTTGGTGGTCGAAACAGAAGGCTTTTTATCACAGGAAAAGAAATCAGCCCTCGACAACTTAACCGGCAGAAAATTATTTTTTTGAAAAAATCCCTAAGACCCGGGGTCACAATTTCATCAAAATTCTGACTGTCGGCAGTTGACTCAGAAATGGTGACAAATGGTTGGAAATCCTCCCCTGAAAGTTTTGGCGGTCGAAACTGAAGGCTTTTTATCACAGGAAAAGAAATCAGCCCTCGACAACTTAACCGGCAGAAAAAGATATTTTTGAAAAAATCCCTAAGCCCCGGGGTCACAATTTCATCAAAAATCTGACTTTCGGCAGTTGACTCAGAAATGGTGCCAAACGGTTGCAAATGCTCCCCTGAAAGGTTTGGCGGTCGAAACAGAAGGCCTTTTATCACAGGATAAGAAATCGGCCCTCGACAACTTAACCGGGAGAAAAATATTTTTTGAGAAAATCCCTCAGCCCCGGGGTCACAATTTCATCAAAACTCTGACTTTCGGCAATTGACTCAAAAATGGTGCCAAACTGTTGCAAATGCTCCCCTGAAAGGTTTGGTGGTCGAAACAGAAGGCTTTTTATCACAGGAAAAGAAATCAGCCCTCGACAACTTAACCGGCAGAAAAATATTTTTTTGAAAAAATCCCTAAGACCCGGGGTCACAATTTCATCAAAATTCTGACTTTCGGCAGTTGACTCAGAAATGGTGACAAATGGTTGGAAATGCTCCCCTGAAAATTTTGGCGGTCGAAACTGAAGGCTTTTTATCACAGGAACAGAAATCAGCCCTCGACAACTTAACCGGCAGAAAAATATTTTTTTGAAAAAATCCCTAAGCCCCGGGGTCACAATCTCATCAAAAATCTGACTTTCGGCAGTTGACTCAGAAATGGTGCCAAACGGTAGCAAATGCTCCCCTGAAAGGTTTGGCGGTCGAAACAGAAGGCTTTTTATCACAGGAAAAGAAATCAGCCCTCGACAATTTAACCGGCAGAAACAGATATTTTTGAAAAAATCCCTAAGCCCCGGGGTCACAATTTCATGAAAAATCTGACTTTTGGCAGTTGACTCAGAAATGGTGCCAAACGGTTGCAAATGCTCCCCTGAAAGGTTTGGCGGTCGAAACAGAAGGCTTTTTATCACAGGATAAGAAATCAGCCCTCGACAACTTAACCGGGAAAAAAATATATTTTTGAAAAAATCCCTAAGCCCCGGGGTCACAATTTCATCAAAAATCTGACTTTCGGCTGTTGACTCAGAAATGGTGCCAAACGGTTTCAAATGCTCCCCTGAAAGGTTTGGCGGTGAAAACAGAAGGCTTTTTATCACAGGATAAGAAATCAGCCCTCGACAACTTAACCGGCAGAAAAATATTTTTTGAAAAAATCCCTAAGCCCCGGGGTCACAATTTCATGAAAAATCTGACTTTTGGCAGTTGACTCAGAAATGGTGCCAAACGGTTGCAAATGCTCCCCTGAAAGGTTTGGCGGTCGAAACAGAAGGCTTTTTATCACAGGATAAGAAATCAGCCCTCGACAACTTAACCGGGAAAAAATATATTTTTGAAAAAATCCCTAAGCCCCGGGGTCACAATTTCATCAAAAATCTGACTTTCGGCAGTTGACTCAAAAATGGTGCCAAACGGTTGCAAATGCTCCCCTGAAAGGTTTGGCGGTCGAAACAGAAGGCTTTTTATCACAGGTTAAGAAATCAGCCCTCGACAACTTAACCGGGAAAAAATATATTTTTGAAAAAATCCCTAAGCCCCGGGGTCACAATTTCATCAAAAATCTGACTTTCGGCAGTTGACTCAGAAATGGTGCCAAACGGTTGCAAATGCTCCCCTGAAAGGTTTGGCGGTCGAAACAGAAGGCTTTTTATCACAGGATAAGAAATCAGCCCTCGACAACTTAACCGGCAGAAAAATATTTTTTGAAAAAATCCCTAAGCCCCGGGGTCACAATTTCATCAAAAATCTGACTTTTGGCAGTTGACTCAGAAATGGTGCCAAACGGTTCCAAATGCTCCCCTGAAAGGTTTGGCGGTCGAAACAGAAGGCTTTTTATCACAGGATAAGAAATCAGCCCTCAACAACTTAACCGGGAAAAAATATATTTTTGAAAAAATCCCTAAGCCCCGGGGTCACAATTTCATCAAAAATCTGACTTTCGGCAGTTGACTCAGAAATGGTGCCAAACGGTTGCAAATGCTCCCCTGAAAGGTTTGGCGGTGAAAACAGAAGGCTTTTTATCACAGGATAAGAAATCAGCCCTCGACAACTTAACCGGCAGAAAAATATTTTTTGAAAAAATCCCTAAGCCCCGGGGTCACAATTTCATCAAAAATTTGACTTTCGGCAGTTGACTCAGAAATGGTGCCAAACGGTTGCAAATGCTCCCCTGAAAGGTTTGGCGGTCGAAACAGAAGGCCTTTTATCACAAGAAAAGAAATCAGCCCTCGACAACTTACCCGGGAGAAAAATATTTTTTGAGAAAATCCCTCAGCCCCGGGGTCACAATTTCATCAAAACTCTGACTTTCGGCAATTGACTCAAAAATGGTGCCAAACGGTTGCAAATGCTCCCCTGAAAGGTTTGGTGGTCGAAACAGAAGGCTTTTTATCACAGGAAAAGAAATCAGCCCTCGACAACTTAACCGGCAGAAAATTATTTTTTTGAAAAAATCCCTAAGACCCGGTGTCACAATTTCCTCAAAAATCTGACTTTCGGCAGTTGACTCAGAAATGGTGCCAAACGGTTGCAAATGCTCCCCTCAAAGGTTTGGCGGTCGAAACAGAAGGCTTTTTATCACAGGATAATAAATCAGCCCTCAACAAATTAACCGGCAGAATTTTTTTTTTTGAGAAAATCCCTCAGCCCCGGGGTCACAATTTCATCAAAACTCTGACTTTCGGCAATTGACTCAAAAATGGTGCCAAACGGTTGCAAATGCTCCCCTGAAAGGTTTGGTGGTCGAAACAGAAGGCTTTTTATCACAGGAAAAGAAATCAGCCCTCGACAACTTAACCGGCAGAAAATTATTTTTTTGAAAAAATCCCTAAGACCCGGGGTCACAATTTCATCAAAATTCTGACTGTCGGCAGTTGACTCAGAAATGGTGACAAATGGTTGGAAATCCTCCCCTGAAAGTTTTGGCGGTCGAAACTGAAGGCTTTTTATCACAGGAAAAGAAATCAGCCCTCGACAACTTAACCGGCAGAAAAAGATATTTTTGAAAAAATCCCTAAGCCCCGGGGTCACAATTTCATCAAAAATCTGACTTTCGGCAGTTGACTCAGAAATGGTGCCAAACGGTTGCAAATGCTCCCCTGAAAGGTTTGGCGGTCGAAACAGAAGGCCTTTTATCACAGGATAAGAAATCAGCCCTCGACAACTTAACCGGGAGAAAAATATTTTTTGAGAAAATCCCTCAGCCCCGGGGTCACAATTTCATCAAAACTCTGACTTTCGGCAATTGACTCAAAAATGGTGCCAAACTGTTGCAGATGCTCCCCTGAAAGGTTTGGTGGTCGAAACAGAAGGCTTTTTATCACAGGAAAAGAAATCAGCCCTCGACAACTTAACCGGCAGAAAAATATTTTTTTGAAAAAATCCCTAAGACCCGGGGTCACAATTTCATCAAAATTCTGACTTTCGGCAGTTGACTCAGAAATGGTGACAAATGGTTGGAAATGCTCCCCTGAAAATTTTGGCGGTCGAAACTGAAGGCTTTTTATCACAGGAACAGAAATCAGCCCTCGACAACTTAACCGGCAGAAAAATATTTTTTTGAAAAAATCCCTAAGCCCCGGGGTCACAATCTCATCAAAAATCTGACTTTCGGCAGTTGACTCAGAAATGGTGCCAAACGGTAGCAAATGCTCCCCTGAAAGGTTTGGCGGTCGAAACAGAAGGCTTTTTATCACAGGAAAAGAAATCAGCCCTCGACAATTTAACCGGCAGAAACAGATATTTTTGAAAAAATCCCTAAGCCCCGGGGTCACAATTTCATGAAAAATCTGACTTTTGGCAGTTGACTCAGAAATGGTGCCAAACGGTTGCAAATGCTCCCCTGAAAGGTTTGGCGGTCGAAACAGAAGGCTTTTTATCACAGGATAAGAAATCAGCCCTCGACAACTTAACCGGGAAAAAATATATTTTTGAAAAAATCCCTAAGCCCCGGGGTCACAATTTCATCAAAAATCTGACTTTCGGCTGTTGACTCAGAAATGGTGCCAAACGGTTTCAAATGCTCCCCTGAAAGGTTTGGCGGTGAAAACAGAAGGCTTTTTATCACAGGATAAGAAATCAGCCCTCGACAACTTAACCGGCAGAAAAATATTTTTTGAAAAAATCCCTAAGCCCCGGGGTCACAATTTCATGAAAAATCTGACTTTTGGCAGTTGAATCAGAAATGGTGCCAAACGGTTGCAAATGCTCCCCTGAAAGGTTTGGCGGTCGAAACAGAAGGCTTTTTATCACAGGATAAGAAATCAGCCCTCGACAACTTAACCGGGAAAAAATATATTTTTGAAAAAATCCCTAAGCCCCGGGGTCACAATTTCATCAAAAATCTGACTTTCGGCAGTTGACTCAAAAATGGTGCCAAACGGTTGCAAATGCTCCCCTGAAAGGTTTGGCGGTCGAAACAGAAGGCTTTTTATCACAGGATAAGAAATCAGCCCTCGACAACTTAACCGGGAAAAAATATATTTTTGAAAAAATCCCTAAGCCCCGGGGTCACAATTTCATCAAAAATTTGACTTTCGGCAGTTGACTCAGAAATGGTGCCAAACGGTTGCAAATGCTCCCCTGAAAGGTTTGGCGGTCGAAACAGAAGGCCTTTTATCACAGGATAAGAAATCAGCCCTCGACAACTTAACCGGGAGAAAAATATTTTTTGAGAAAATCCCTCAGCCCCGGGGTCACAATTTCATCAAAACTCTGACTTTCGGCAATTGACTCAAAAATGGTGCCAAACGGTTGCAAATGCTCCCCTGAAAGGTTTGGTGGTCGAAACAGAAGGCTTTTTATCACAGGAAAAGAAATCAGCCCTCGACAACTTAACCGGCAGAAAATTATTTTTTTGAAAAAATCCCTAAGACCCGGGGTCACAATTTCATCAAAATTCTGACTGTCGGCAGTTGACTCAGAAATGGTGACAAATGGTTGGAAATCCTCCCCTGAAAGTTTTGGCGGTCGAAACTGAAGGCTTTTTATCACAGGAAAAGAAATCAGCCCTCGACAACTTAACCGGCAGAAAAAGATATTTTTGAAAAAATCCCTAAGCCCCGGGGTCACAATTTCATCAAAAATCTGACTTTCGGCAGTTGACTCAGAAATGGTGCCAAACGGTTGCAAATGCTCCCCTGAAAGGTTTGGCGGTCGAAACAGAAGGCCTTTTATCACAGGATAAGAAATCAGCCCTCGACAACTTAACCGGGAGAAAAATATTTTTTGAGAAAATCCCTCAGCCCCGGGGTCACAATTTCATCAAAACTCTGACTTTCGGCAATTGACTCAAAAATGGTGCCAAACTGTTGCAAATGCTCCCCTGAAAGGTTTGTTGGTCGAAACAGAAGGCTTTTTATCACAGGAAAAGAAATCAGCCCTCGACAACTTAACCGGCAGAAAAATATTTTTTTGAAAAAATCCCTAAGACCCGGGGTCACAATTTCATCAAAATTCTGACTTTCGGCAGTTGACTCAGAAATGGTGACAAATGGTTGGAAATGCTCCCCTGAAAATTTTGCCGGTCGAAACTGAAGGCTTTTTATCACAGGAACAGAAATCAGCCCTCGACAACTTAACCGGCAGAAAAATATTTTTTTGAAAAAATCCCTAAGCCCCGGGGTCACAATCTCATCAAAAATCTGACTTTCGGCAGTTGACTCAGAAATGGTGCCAAACGGTAGCAAATGCTCCCCTGAAAGGTTTGGCGGTCGAAACAGAAGGCTTTTTATCACAGGAAAAGAAATCAGCCCTCGACAATTTAACCGGCAGAAACAGATATTTTTGAAAAAATCCCTAAGCCCCGGGGTCACAATTTCATGAAAAATCTGACTTTTGGCAGTTGACTCAGAAATGGTGCCAAACGGTTGCAAATGCTCCCCTGAAAGGTTTGGCGGTCGAAACAAAAGGCTTTTTATCACAGGATAAGAAATCAGCCCTCGACAACTTAACCGGGAAAAAATATATTTTTGAAAAAATCCCTAAGCCCCGGGGTCACAATTTCATCAAAAATCTGACTTTCGGCTGTTGACTCAGAAATGGTGCCAAACGGTTTCAAATGCTCCCCTGAAAGGTTTGGCGGTGAAAACAGAAGGCTTTTTATCACAGGATAAGAAATCAGCCCTCGACAACTTAACCGGCAGAAAAATATTTTTTGAAAAAATCCCTAAGCCCCGGGGTCACAATTTCATGAAAAATCTGACTTTTGGCAGTTGACTCAGAAATGGTGCCAAACGGTTGCAAATGCTCCCCTGAAAGGTTTGGCGGTCGAAACAGAAGGCTTTTTATCACAGGATAAGAAATCAGCCCTCGACAACTTAACCGGGAAAAAATATATTTTTGAAAAAATCCCTAAGCCCCGGGGTCACAATTTCATCAAAAATCTGACTTTCGGCAGTTGACTCAAAAATGGTGCCAAACGGTTGCAAATGCTCCCCTGAAAGGTTTGGCGGTCGAAACAGAAGGCTTTTTATCACAGGTTAAGAAATCAGCCCTCGACAACTTAACCGGGAAAAAATATATTTTTGAAAAAATCCCTAAGCCCCGGGGTCACAATTTCATCAAAAATCTGACTTTCGGCAGTTGACTCAGAAATGGTGCCAAACGGTTGCAAATGCTCCCCTGAAAGGTTTGGCGGTCGAAACAGAAGGCTTTTTATCACAGGATAAGAAATCAGCCCTCGACAACTTAACCGGCAGAAAAATATTTTTTGAAAAAATCCCTAAGCCCCGGGGTCACAATTTCATCAAAAATCTGACTTTTGGCAGTTGACTCAGAAATGGTGCCAAACGGTTCCAAATGCTCCCCTGAAAGGTTTGGCGGTCGAAATAGAAGGCTTTTTATCACAGGATAAGAAATCAGCCCTCAACAACTTAACCGGGAAAAAATATATTTTTGAAAAAATCCCTAAGCCCCGGGGTCACAATTTCATCAAAAATCTGACTTTCGGCAGTTGACTCAGAAATGGTGCCAAACGGTTGCAAATGCTCCCCTGAAAGGTTTGGCGGTGAAAACAGAAGGCTTTTTATCACAGGATAAGAAATCAGCCCTCGACAACTTAACCGGCAGAAAAATATTTTTTGAAAAAATCCCTAAGCCCCGGGGTCACAATTTCATCAAAAATTTGACTTTCGGCAGTTGACTCAGAAATGGTGCCAAACGGTTGCAAATGCTCCCCTGAAAGGTTTGGCGGTCGAAACAGAAGGCCTTTTATCACAAGAAAAGAAATCAGCCCTCGACAACTTACCCGGGAGAAAAATATTTTTTGAGAAAATCCCTCAGCCCCGGGGTCACAATTTCATCAAAACTCTGACTTTCGGCAATTGACTCAAAAATGGTGCCAAACGGTTGCAAATGCTCCCCTGAAAGGTTTGGTGGTCGAAACAGAAGGCTTTTTATCACAGGAAAAGAAATCAGCCCTCGACAACTTAACCGGCAGAAAATTATTTTTTTGAAAAAATCCCTAAGACCCGGTGTCACAATTTCCTCAAAAATCTGACTTTCGGCAGTTGACTCAGAAATGGTGCCAAACGGTTGCAAATGCTCCCCTCAAAGGTTTGGCGGTCGAAACAGAAGGCTTTTTATCACAGGATAATAAATCAGCCCTCAACAAATTAACCGGCAGAATTTTTTTTTTTGAGAAAATCCCTCAGCCCCGGGGTCACAATTTCATCAAAACTCTGACTTTCGGCAATTGACTCAAAAATGGTGCCAAACGGTTGCAAATGCTCCCCTGAAAGGTTTGGTGGTCGAAACAGAAGGCTTTTTATCACAGGAAAAGAAATCAGCCCTCGACAACTTAACCGGCAGAAAAATATTTTTTTGAAAAAATCCCTAAGACCCGGGGTCACAATTTCATCAAAATTCTGACTGTCGGCAGTTGACTCAGAAATGGTGACAAATGGTTGGAAATCCTCCCCTGAAAGTTTTGGCGGTCGAAACTGAAGGCTTTTTATCACAGGAAAAGAAATCAGCCCTCGACAACTTAACCGGCAGAAAAAGATATTTTTGAAAAAATCCCTAAGCCCCGGGGTCACAATTTCATCAAAAATCTGACTTTCGGCAGTTGACTCAGAAATGGTGCCAAACGGTTGCAAATGCTCCCCTGAAAGGTTTGGCGGTCGAAACAGAAGGCCTTTTATCACAGGATAAGAAATCAGCCCTCGACAACTTAACCGGGAGAAAAATATTTTTTGAGAAAATCCCTCAGCCCCGGGGTCACAATTTCATCAAAACTCTGACTTTCGGCAATTGACTCAAAAATGGTGCCAAACTGTTGCAAATGCTCCCCTGAAAGGTTTGGTGGTCGAAACAGAAGGCTTTTTATCACAGGAAAAGAAATCAGCCCTCGACAACTTAACCGGCAGAAAAATATTTTTTTGAAAAAATCCCTAAGACCCGGGGTCACAATTTCATCAAAATTCTGACTTTCGGCAGTTGACTCAGAAATGGTGACAAATGGTTGGAAATGCTCCCCTGAAAATTTTGGCGGTCGAAACTGAAGGCTTTTTATCACAGGAACAGAAATCAGCCCTCGACAACTTAACCGGCAGAAAAATATTTTTTTGAAAAAATCCCTAAGCCCCGGGGTCACAATCTCATCAAAAATCTGACTTTCGGCAGTTGACTCAGAAATGGTGCCAAACGGTAGCAAATGCTCCCCTGAAAGGTTTGGCGGTCGAAACAGAAGGCTTTTTATCACAGGAAAAGAAATCAGCCCTCGACAATTTAACCGGCAGAAACAGATATTTTTGAAAAAATCCCTAAGCCCCGGGGTCACAATTTCATGAAAAATCTGACTTTTGGCAGTTGACTCAGAAATGGTGCCAAACGGTTGCAAATGCTCCCCTGAAAGGTTTGGCGGTCGAAACAGAAGGCTTTTTATCACAGGATAAGAAATCAGCCCTCGACAACTTAACCGGGAAAAAATATATTTTTGAAAAAATCCCTAAGCCCCGGGGTCACAATTTCATCAAAAATCTGACTTTCGGCTGTTGACTCAGAAATGGTGCCAAACGGTTTCAAATGCTCCCCTGAAAGGTTTGGCGGTGAAAACAGAAGGCTTTTTATCACAGGATAAGAAATCAGCCCTCGACAACTTAACCGGCAGAAAAATATTTTTTGAAAAAATCCCTAAGCCCCGGGGTCACAATTTCATGAAAAATCTGACTTTTGGCAGTTGAATCAGAAATGGTGCCAAACGGTTGCAAATGCTCCCCTGAAAGGTTTGGCGGTCGAAACAGAAGGCTTTTTATCACAGGAAAAGAAATCAGCCCTCGACAACTTAACCGGGAAAAAATATATTTTTGAAAAAATCCCTAAGCCCCGGGGTCACAATTTCATCAAAAATCTGACTTTCGGCAGTTGACTCAAAAATGGTGCCAAACGGTTGCAAATGCTCCCCTGAAAGGTTTGGCGGTCGAAACAGAAGGCTTTTTATCACAGGATAAGAAATCAGCCCTCGACAACTTAACCGGCAAAAAATATATTTTTGAAAAAATCCCTAAGCCCCGGGGTCACAATTTCATCAAAAATCTGACTTTCGGCAGTTGACTCAGAAATGGTGCCAAACGGTTGCAAATGCTCCCCTGAAAGGTTTGGCGGTGAAAACAGAAGGCTTTTTATCACAGGATAAGAAATCAGCCCTCGACAACTTAACCGGCAGAAAAATATATTTTTGAAAAAATCCCTAAGCCCCGGGGTCACAATTTCATCAAAAATCTGACTTTCGGCAGTTGACTCAGAAATGGTGCCAAACGGTTGCAAATGCTCCCCTGAAAGGTTTGGCGGTCGAAACAGAAGGCTTTTTATCACAGGATAAGAAATCAGCCCTCGACAACTTAACCGGCAGAAACAGATATTTATGAAAAAATCCCTAAGCCCCGGGGTCACAATTTCATCAAAAATCTGACTTTTGGCAATTGATTCAAAAATGGTGCCAAACGGTTGCAAATGCTCCCTTGAAAGGTTTGGCGGTGGAAACAGAAGGCTTTTTATCACAGGAAAAGAAATCAGCCCTCGACAACTTAACCGGCAGAAAAATATTTTTTTGAAAAAATCCCTAAGCCCCGGGGTCAAAATCTCATCAAAAATCTGACTTTCGGCAGTTGACTCAGAAATGGTGCCAAACGGTTGGAAATGCTCCCCTGAAAGGTTTGGCGGTCGAAACAGAAGGCTTTTTATCACAGGAAAAGAAATCAGCCCTCGACAATTTAACCGGCAGAAACAGATATTTTTGAAAAAATCCCTAAGCCCCGGGGTCACAATTTCATGAAAAATCTGACTTTTGGCAGTTGACTCAGAAATGGTGCCAAACGGTTGCAAATGCTCCCCTGAAAGGTTTGGCGGTCGAAACAGAAGGCTTTTTATCACAGGATAAGAAATCAGCCCTCGACAACTTAACCGGGAAAAAATATATTTTTGAAAAAATCCCTAAGCCCCGGGGTCACAATTTCATCAAAAATCTGACTTTCAGCAGTTGACTCAGAAATGGTGCCAAACGGTTGCAAATGCTCCCCTGAAAGGTTTGGCGGTGAAAACAGAAGGCTTTTTATCACAGGATAAGAAATCAGCCCTCGACAACTTAACCGGCAGAAAAATATTTTTTGGAAAAATCCCTAAGCCCCGGGGTCACAATTTCATCAAAAATCTGACTTTTGGCAGTTGACTCAGAAATGGTGCCAAACGGTAGCAAATGCTCCCCTGAAAGGTTTGGCGGTCGAAACAGAAGGCTTTTTATCACAGGATAAGAAATCAGCCCTCGACAACTTAACCGGCAGAAAAATATTTTTTGAAAAAATCCCTAAGCCCCGGGGTCACAATTTCATGAAAAATCTGACTTTTGGCAGTTTACTCAGAAATGGTGCCAAACGGTTGCAAATGCTCCCCTGAAAGGTTTGGCGGTCGAAACAGAAGGCTTTTTATCACAGGATAAGAAATCAGCCCTCGACAACTTAACCGGGAAAAAATATATTTTTGAAAAAATCCCTAAGCCCCGGGGTCACAATTTCATCAAAAATCTGACTTTCGGCAGTTGACTCAGAAATGGTGCCAAACGGTTGCAAATGCTCCCCTGAAAGGTTTGGCGGTGAAAACAGAAGGCTTTTTATCACAGGATAAGAAATCAGCCCTTGACAACTTAACCGGCAGAAAAATATATTTTTGAAAAAATCCCTAAGCCCCGGGGTCACAATTTCATCAAAAATCTGACTTTCGGCAGTTGACTCAGAAATGGTGCCAAACGGTTGCAAATGCTCCCCTGAAAGGTTTGGCGGTCGAAACAGAAGGCTTTTTATCACAGGATAAGAAATCAGCCCTCGACAACTTAACCGGCAGAAACAGATATTTATGAAAAAATCCCTAAGCCCCGGGGTCACAATTTCATCAAAAATCTGACTTTTGGCAATTGATTCAAAAATGGTGCCAAACGGTTGCAAATGCTCCCTTGAAAGGTTTGGCGGTGGAAACAGAAGGCTTTTTATCACAGGAAAAGAAATCAGCCCTCGACAACTTAACCGGCAGAAAAATATTTTTTTGAAAAAATCCCTAAGCCCCGGGGTCAAAATCTCATCAAAAATCTGACTTTCGGCAGTTGACTCAGAAATGGTGCCAAACGGTTGGAAATGCTCCCCTGAAAGGTTTGGCGGTCGAAACAGAAGGCTTTTTATCACAGGAAAAGAAATCAGCCCTCGACAATTTAACCGGCAGAAACAGATATTTTTGAAAAAATCCCTAAGCCCCGGGGTCACAATTTCATGAAAAATCTGACTTTTGGCAGTTGACTCAGAAATGGTGCCAAACGGTTGCAAATGCTCCCCTGAAAGGTTTGGCGGTCGAAACAGAAGGCTTTTTATCACAGGATAAGAAATCAGCCCTCGACAACTTAACCGGGAAAAAATATATTTTTGAAAAAATCCCTAAGCCCCGGGGTCACAATTTCATCAAAAATCTGACTTTCAGCAGTTGACTCAGAAATGGTGCCAAACGGTTGCAAATGCTCCCCTGAAAGGTTTGGCGGTGAAAACAGAAGGCTTTTTATCACAGGATAAGAAATCAGCCCTCGACAACTTAACCGGCAGAAAAATATTTTTTGGAAAAATCCCTAAGCCCCGGGGTCACAATTTCATCAAAAATCTGACTTTTGGCAGTTGACTCAGAAATGGTGCCAAACGGTAGCAAATGCTCCCCTGAAAGGTTTGGCGGTCGAAACAGAAGGCTTTTTATCACAGGATAAGAAATCAGCCCTCGACAACTTAACCGGCAGAAAAATATTTTTTGAAAAAATCCCTAAGCCCCGGGGTCACAATTTCATCAAAAATCTGACTTTCAGCAGTTGACTCAGAAATGGTGCCAAACGGTTGCAAATGCTCCCCTGAAAGGTTTGGCGGTCGAAACAGAAGGCTTTTTATCACAGGATAAGAAATCAGCCCTCGACAACTTAACCGGGAAAAAATATATTTTTGAAAAAATCCCTAAGTCCCGGGGTCACAATTTCATCAAAAATATGACTTTCGGCAGTTGACTCAGAAATGGTGCCAAACGGTTGCAAATGCTCCCCTGAAAGGTTTGGCGGAGAAAACAGAAGGCTTTTTATCACAGGATAAGAAATCAGCGCTCGACAACTTAACCGGCAGAAAAATATTTTTTGGAAAAATCCCTAAGCCCCGGGGTCACAATTTCATGAAAAATCTGACTTTCGGCAGTTGACTCAGAAATGGTGCCAAACGGTTGCAAATGCTCCCCTGAAAGGTTTGGCGGTCGAAACAGAAGGCTTTTTATCACAGGATAAGAAATCAGCCCTCGACAACTTAACCGGCAGAAAAATATTTTTTGAAAAAATCCCTAAGCCCCGGGGTCACAATTTCATCAAAAATCTGACTTTCGGCAGTTGACTCAGAAATGGTGCCAAACGGTTGCAAATGCTCCCCTGAAAGGTTTGGCGGTCGAAACAGAAGGCTTTTTATCACAGGATAATAAATCAGCCCTCAACAAATTAACCGGCAGAATTTTTTTTTTTTGAGAAAATCCCTCAGCCCCGGGGTCACAATTTCATCAAAACTCTGACTTTCGGCAATTGACTCAAAAATGGTGCCAAATGGTTGCAAATGCTCCCCTGAAAGGTTTGGTGGTCGAAACAGAAGGCTTTTTATCACAGGAAAAGAAATCAGCCCTCGACAACTTAACCGGCAGAAAATTATTTTTTTGAAAAAATCCCTAAGACCCGGGGTCACAATTTCATCAAAATTCTGACTTTCGGCAGTTGACTCAGAAATGGTGACAAATGGTTGGAAATGCTCCCCTGAAAGTTTTGGCGGTCGAAACTGAAGGCTTTTTATCACAGGAAAAGAAATCAGCGCTCGACAACTTAACCGGCAGAAAAAGATATTTTTGAAAAAATCCCTAAGCCCCGGGGTCACAAGTTCATCAAAACTCTGACTTTTGGCAATTGATTCAAAAATGGTGCCAAACGGTTGCAAATGCTCCCCTGAAAGGTTTGGCGGTCGAAACAGAAGGCCTTTTATCACATGATAAGAAATCAGCCCACGACAACTTAACCGGGAGAAAAATATTTTTTGAAAAAATCCCTAAGCCCTGGGGTCACAATTTCCTCAAAAATCTGACTTTCGGCAGTTGACTCAGAAATGGTGCCAAACGGTTGCAAATGCTTCCCTGAAAGGTTTGGCGGTCGAAACAGAAGGCTTTTTATCACAGGATAATAAATCAGCCCTCAACAAATTAACCGGCAGAATTTTTTTTTTTGAGAAAATCCCTCAGCCCCGGGGTCACAATTTCATCAAAACTCTGACTTTCGGCAGTTGACTCAGAAATGGTGCCAAAGGGTTGCAAATGCTACCCTGAAAGGTTTGGCGGTCGATACAGAAGGCTTTTTATCACAGGATAAGAAATCAGCCCTCGACAACTTAACCGGCAGAAAAATATTTTTTGAAAAAATCCCTAAGCCCCGGGGTCACAATTTCATCAAAAATCTGACTTTTGGCAGTTGACTCAGAAATGGTGCCAAACGGTTCCAAATGCTCCCCTGAAAGGTTTGGCGGTCGAAACAGAAGGCTTTTTATCACAGGATAAGAAATCAGCCCTCAACAACTTAATCGGGAAAAAATATATTTTTGAAAAAACCCCTAAGCCCCGGGGTCACAATTTCATCAAAAATCTGACTTTCGGCAGTTGACTCAGAAATGGTGCCAAACGGTTGCAAATGCTCCCCTGAAAGGTTTGGCGGTGAAAACAGAAGGCTTTTTATCACAGGATAAGAAATCAGCCCTCGACAACTTAACCGGCAGAAAATTATTTTTTTGAAAAAATCCCTAAGACCCGGTGTCACAATTTCCTCAAAAATCTGACTTTCGGCAGTTGACTCAGAAATGGTGCCAAACGGTTGCAAATGCTCCCCTCAAAGGTTTGGCGGTCGAAACAGAAGGCTTTTTATCACAGGATAATAAATCAGCCCTCAACAAATTAACCGGCAGAATTTTTTTTTTTGAGAAAATCCCTCAGCCCCGGGGTCACAATTTCATCAAAACTCTGACTTTCGGCAGTTGACTCAGAAATGGTGCCAAACGGTTGCAAATGCTTCCCTGAAAGGTTTGGCGGTCGAAACAGAAGGCTTTTTATCACAGGATAATAAATCAGCCCTCAACAAATTAACCGGCAGAATTTTTTTTTTTGAGAAAATCCCTCAGCCCCGGGGTCACAATTTCATCAAAACTCTGACTTTCGGCAGTTGACTCAGAAATGGTGCCAAACGGTTGCAAATGCTACCCTGAAAGGTTTGGCGGTCGAAACAGAAGGCTTTTTATCACAGGAAAAGAAATCAGCCCTCGACAACTTAACCGGCAGAAAAATATTTTTTGAAAAAATCCCTAAGCCCCGGGGTCACAATTTCATCAAAAATCTGACTTTCGGCAGTTGACTCAGAAATGGTGCCAAACGGTTGGAAATGCTACCCTGAAAGGTTTGGCGGTCAAAACAGAAGGCTTTTTATCACAGGATAAGAAATCAGCCCTCGACAACTTAACCGGGAAAAAATATTTTTTTGAAAAAATCCCTAAGCCCCGGGGTCACAATTTCATCAAAAATCTGACTTTCGGCAGTTGACTCAGAAATGGTGCCAAACGGTAGCAAATGCTCCCCTGAAAGGTTTGGCGGTCGAAACAGAAGGCCTTTTATCACATGATAAGAAATCAGCCCTCGACAACTTAACCGGGAGAAAAATATTTTTTGAAAAAATCCCTAAGCCCCGGGGTCACAATTTCCTCAAAAATCTGACTTTCGGCAGTTGACTCAGAAATGGTGCCAAACGGTTGCAAATGCTCCCCTGAAAGGTTTGGCGGTCGAAACAGAAGGCTTTTTATCACAGGATAATAAATCAGCCCTCAACAAATTAACCGGCAGAATTTTTTTTTTTTTTGAGGAAATCCCTCAGCCCCGGGGTCACAATTTCATCAAAACTCTGACTTTCGGCAGTTGACTCAGAAATGGTGCCAAACGGTTGGAAATGCTACCCTGAAAGGTTTGGCGGTCGAAACAGAAGGCTTTTTATCACAGGATAAGAAATCAGCCCTCGACAACTTAACCGGCAGAAAAATATTTTTTGAAAAAATCCCTAAGCCCCGGGGTCACAATTTCATCAAAAATCTGACTTTCGGCAGTTGACTCAGAAATGGTGCCAAACGGTTGGAAATGCTACCCTGAAAGGTTTGGCGGTCAAAACAGAAGGCTTTTTATCACAGGATAAGAAATCAGCCCTCGACAACTTAACCGGCAGAAAAATATTTTTTGAAAAAATCCCTAAGCCCCGGGGTCACAATTTCATCAAAAATCTGACTTGCGGCAGTTGACTCAGAAATGGTGCCAAACGGTTGCAAATGCTCCCCTGAAAGGTTTGGCGGTCGAAACAGAAGGCTTTTTATCACAGGATAAGAAATCAGCCCTCGACAACTTAACCGGGAAAAAATATTTTTTTGAAAAAATCCCTAATCCCCGGGGTCACAATTTCATCAAAAATCTGACTTTCGGCAGTTGACTCAGAAATGGTGCCAAACGGTAGCAAATGCTCCCCTGAAAGGTTTGACGGTCGAAACAGAAGGCTTTTTATCACAGGATAAGAAATCAGCCCTCGACAACCGGCAGAAAAATATTTTTTGAAATAATCCCTAAGCCCCGGGCTCACAATTTCATCAAAAATCTGATTTTCGGCAGTTGACTCAGAAATGGTGCCAAATGGTTACAAATGCTCCCCTGAAAGGTTTGGCGGTCGAAACAGAAGGCTTTTTATCACCGGAGAAGAAATCAGCCCTCGACAACTTAACCGGTAGAAAAATATTTTTTTGAAAAAATCCCTAAGCCCCGGGGTCACAAGTTCATCAAAACTCTGACTTTTGGCAATTGATTCAAAAATGGTGCCAAACGGTTGCAAATGCTCCCCTGAAATGTTTGGCGGTCGAAACAGAAGGCCTTTTATCACAGGATAAGAAATCAGCCCTCGTCAACTTAACCGGCAGAAAAATATTTTTTGAAAAAATCCCTAAGCCCCGGGGTCACAATTTCATGAAAAATCTGACTTTTGGCAGTTGACTCAGAAATGGTGCCAAACGGTTGCAAATGCTCCCCTGAAAGGTTTGGCGGTCGAAACAGAAGGCTTTTTATCACAGGTTAAGAAATCAGCCCTCGACAACTTAACCGGGAAAAAATATATTTTTGAAAAAATCCCTAAGCCCCGGGGTCACAATTTCATCAAAAATATGACTTTCGGCAGTTGACTCAGAAATGGTGCCAAATGGTTGCAAATGCTCCCCTGAAAGGTTTGGCGGTCGAAACAGAAGGCTTTTTATCACAGGATAAGAAATCAGCCCTCGACAACTTAACCGGCAGAAAAATATTTTTTGAAAAAATTCCTAAGCCCCGGGGTCACAATTTCATCAAAAATCTGACTTTTGGCAGTTGACTCATAAATGGTGCCAAACGGTTCCAAATGCTCCCCTGAAAGGTTTGGCGGTCGAAACAGAAGGCTTTTTATCACAGGATAAGAAATCAGCCCTCAACAACTTAACCGGGAAAAAATATATTTTTGAAAAAATCCCTAAGCCCCGGTGTCACAATTTCATCAAAAATCTGACTTTCGGCAGTTGACTCAGAAATGGTGCCAAACGGTTGCAAATGCTCCCCTGAAAGGTTTGGCGGTGAAAACAGAAGGCTTTTTATCACAGGATAAGAAATCAGCCCTCGACAACTTAACCGGCAGAAAAATATTTTTTGAAAAAATCCCTAAGCCCCGGGGTCACAATTTCATCAAAAATTTGACTTTCGGCAGTTGACTCAGAAATGGTGCCAAACGGTTGCAAATGCTCCCCTGAAAGGTTTGGCGGTCGAAACAGAAGGCCTTTTATCACAAGAAAAGAAATCAGCCCTCGACAACTTACCCGGGAGAAAAATATTTTTTGAGAAAATCCCTCAGCCCCGGGGTCACAATTTCATCAAAACTCTGACTTTCGGCAATTGACTCAAAAATGGTGCCAAACGGTTGCAAATGCTTCCCTGAAAGGTTTGGTGGTCGAAACAGAAGGCTTTTTATCACAGGAAAAGAAATCAGCCCTCGACAACTTAACCGGCAGAAAATTATTTTTTTGAAAAAATCCCTAAGACCCGGTGTCACAATTTCCTCAAAAATCTGACTTTCGGCAGTTGACTCAGAAATATTGCCAAACGGTTGCAAATGCTCCCCTCAAAGGTTTGGCGGTCGAAACAGAAGGCTTTTTATCACAGGATAATAAATCAGCCCTCAACAAATTAACCGGCAGAATTTTTTTTTTTGAGAAAATCCCTCAGCCCCGGGGTCACAATTTCATCAAAACTCTGACTTTCGGCAGTTGACTCAGAAATGGTGCCAAACGGTTGCAAATGCTACCCTGAAAGGTTTGGCGGTCGAAACAGAAGGCTTTTTATCACAGGATAAGAAATCAGCCCTCGACAACTTAACCGTCAGAAAAATATTTTTTGAAAAAATCCCTAAGCCCCGGGGTCACAATTTCATCAAAAATCTGACTTGCGGCAGTTGACTCAGAAATGGTGTCAAACGGTTGCATATGCTTCCCCGAAAGGTTTAGCGGTCGAAACAGAAGGCTTTTTATCACAGGATAAGAAATCAGCCCTCGACAACTTAACCGGGAAAAAATATTTTTTTGAAAAAATCCCTAAGCCCCGGCGTCACAATTTCATCAAAAATCTGACTTTCGGCAGTTGACTCAGAAATGGTGCCAAACGGTAGCAAATGCTCCCCTGAAAGGTTTGACGGTCGAAACAGAAGGCTTTTTATCACAGGATAAGAAATCAGCCCTCGACAACCGGCAGAAAAATATTTTTTGAAATAATCCCTAAGCCCCGGGGTCACAATTTCATCAAAAATCTGACTTTCGGCAGTTGACTCAGAAATGGTGCCAAACGGTTGCAAATGCTCCCCTGAAACGTTTGGCGGTGAAAACAGAAGGCTTTTTATCACAGGATAAGAAATCAGCCCTCGACAACTTAACCGGCAGAAAAATATTTTTTGAAAAAATCCCTAAGCCCCGGGGTCACAATTTCATCAAAAATTTGACTTTCAGCAGTTGACTCAGAAATGGTGCCAAACGGTTGCAAATGCTCCCCTGAAAGGATTGGCGGTCGAAACAGAAGGCTTTTTATCACAGGAAAAGAAATCAGCCCTCGACAACTTACCCGGGAGAAAAATATTTTTTGAGAAAATCCCTCAGCCCCGGGGTCACAATTTCATCAAAACTCTGACTTTCGGCAATTGACTCAAAAATGGTGCCAAACGGTTGCAAATGCTCCCCTGAAAGGTTTGGTGGTCGAAAGAGAAGGCTTTTTATCACAGGAAAAGAAATCAGCCCTCGACAACTTAACCGGCAGGAAATTATTTTTTTGAAAAAATCCCTAAGACCCGGGGTCACAATTTCATCAAAATTCTGACTTTCGGCAGTTGACTCAGAAATGGTGACAAATGGTTGGAAATGCTCCCCTGAAAGTTTTGGCGGTCGAAACTGAAGGCTTTTTATCACAGGAAAAGAAATCAGCGCTCGACAACTTAACCGGCGGAAAAAGATATTTTTGAAAAAATCCCTAAGCCCCGGGGTCACAAGTTCATCAAAACTCTGACTTTTGGCAATTGATTCAAAAATGGTGCCAAACGGTTGCAAATGCTCCCCTGAAAGGTTTGGCGGTAGAAACAGAAGGCCTTTTATCACATGATAAGAAATCAGCCCACGAAAACTTAACCGGGAGAAAAATATTTTTTGAAAAAATCCCTAAGCCCCGGGGTCACAATTTCCTCAAAAATCTGACTTTCGGCAGTTGACTCAGAAATGGTGCCAAACGGTTGCAAATGCTTCCCTGAAAGGTTTGGCGGTCGAAACAGAAGGCTTTTTATCACAGGATCATAAATCAGCCCTCAACAAATTAACCGGCAGAATTTTTTTTTTTTGAGAAAATCCCTCAGCCCCGGGGTCACAATTTCATCAAAACTCTGACTTTCGGCAGTTGACTCAGAAATGGTGCCAAACGGTTGCAAATGCTTCCCTGAAAGGTTTGGCGGTCGAAACAGAAGGCTTTTTATCACAGGATAAGAAATCAGCCCTCGACAACTTAACCGGCAGAAAAATATTTTTTGAAAAAATCCCTAAGCCCCGGGGTCACAA
Source organism: Podarcis melisellensis (assembly GCF_964234715.1). NCBI lineage: Eukaryota > Metazoa > Chordata > Lepidosauria > Squamata > Lacertidae > Podarcis > Podarcis melisellensis. The sequence continues at coordinate 11,347,460 of NC_138544.1, forward strand.
TTTCATCAAAAATCTGACTTTCGGCAGTTGACTCAGAAATGGTGCCAAACGGTTGGAAATGCTACCCTGAAAGGTTTGGCGGTCAAAACAGAAGGCTTTTTATCACAGGATAAGAAATCAGCCCTCGACAACTTAACCGGGAAAAAATATTTTTTTGAAAAAATCCCTAAGCCCCGGGGTCACAATTTCATCAAAAATCTGACTTTCGGCAGTTGACTCAGAAATGGTGCCAAACGGTAGCAAATGCTCCCCTGAAAGGTTTGACGGTCGAAACAGAAGGCTTTTTATCACAGGATAAGAAATCAGCCCTCGACAACTTAACCGGCAGAAAAAGATATTTTTGAAAAAATCCCTAAACCCCGGGGTCACAAGTTCATCAAAACTCTGACTTTTGGCAATTGATTCAAAAATGGTGCCAAACGGTTGCAAATGCTCCCCTGAAAGGTTTGGCGGTCGAAACAGAAGGCCTTTTATCACATGATAAGAAATCAGCCCACGACAACTTAACCGGGAGAAAAATATTTTTTGAAAAAATCCCTAAGCCCTGGGGTCACAATTTCCTCAAAAATCTGACTTTCGGCAGTTGACTCAGAAATGGTGCCAAACGGTTGCAAATGCTTCCCTGAAAGGTTTGGCGGTCGAAACAGAAGGCTTTTTATCACAGGATAATAAATCAGCCCTCAACAAATTAACCGGCAGAATTTTTTTTTTTGAGAAAATCCCTCAGCCCCGGGGTCACAATTTCATCAAAACTCTGACTTTCGGCAGTTGACTCAGAAATGGTGCCAAAGGGTTGCAAATGCTACCCTGAAAGGTTTGGCGGTCGATACAGAAGGCTTTTTATCACAGGATAAGAAATCAGCCCTCGACAACTTAACCGGCAGAAAAATATTTTTTGAAAAAATCCCTAAGCCCCGGGGTCACAATTTCATCAAAAATCTGACTTTTGGCAGTTGACTCAGAAATGGTGCCAAACGGTTCCAAATGCTCCCCTGAAAGGTTTGGCGGTCGAAACAGAAGGCTTTTTATCACAGGATAAGAAATCAGCCCTCAACAACTTAATCGGGAAAAAATATATTTTTGAAAAAACCCCTAAGCCCCGGGGTCACAATTTCATCAAAAATCTGACTTTCGGCAGTTGACTCAGAAATGGTGCCAAACGGTTGCAAATGCTCCCCTGAAAGGTTTGGCGGTGAAAACAGAAGGCTTTTTATCACAGGATAAGAAATCAGCCCTCGACAACTTAACCGGCAGAAAATTATTTTTTTGAAAAAATCCCTAAGACCCGGTGTCACAATTTCCTCAAAAATCTGACTTTCGGCAGTTGACTCAGAAATGGTGCCAAACGGTTGCAAATGCTCCCCTCAAAGGTTTGGCGGTCGAAACAGAAGGCTTTTTATCACAGGATAATAAATCAGCCCTCAACAAATTAACCGGCAGAATTTTTTTTTTTGAGAAAATCCCTCAGCCCCGGGGTCACAATTTCATCAAAACTCTGACTTTCGGCAGTTGACTCAGAAATGGTGCCAAACGGTTGCAAATGCTTCCCTGAAAGGTTTGGCGGTCGAAACAGAAGGCTTTTTATCACAGGATAATAAATCAGCCCTCAACAAATTAACCGGCAGAATTTTTTTTTTTGAGAAAATCCCTCAGCCCCGGGGTCACAATTTCATCAAAACTCTGACTTTCGGCAGTTGACTCAGAAATGGTGCCAAACGGTTGCAAATGCTACCCTGAAAGGTTTGGCGGTCGAAACAGAAGGCTTTTTATCACAGGAAAAGAAATCAGCCCTCGACAACTTAACCGGCAGAAAAATATTTTTTGAAAAAATCCCTAAGCCCCGGGGTCACAATTTCATCAAAAATCTGACTTTCGGCAGTTGACTCAGAAATGGTGCCAAACGGTTGGAAATGCTACCCTGAAAGGTTTGGCGGTCAAAACAGAAGGCTTTTTATCACAGGATAAGAAATCAGCCCTCGACAACTTAACCGGCAGAAAAATATTTTTTGAAAAAATCCCTAAGCCCCGGGGTCACAATTTCATCAAAAATCTGACTTTCGGCAGTTGACTCAGAAATGGTGCCAAACGGTTGGAAATGCTACCCTGAAAGGTTTGGCGGTCAAAACAGAAGGCTTTTTATCACAGGATAAGAAATCAGCCCTCGACAACTTAACCGGGAAAAAATATTTTTTTGAAAAAATCCCTAAGCCCCGGGGTCACAATTTCATCAAAAATCTGACTTTCGGCAGTTGACTCAGAAATGGTGCCAAACGGTAGCAAATGCTCCCCTGAAAGGTTTGACGGTCGAAACAGAAGGCTTTTTATCACAGGATAAGAAATCAGCCCTCGACAACCGGCAGAAAAATATTTTTTGAAATAATCCCTAAGCCCCGGGGTCACAATTTCATCAAAAATCTGATTTTCGGCAGTTGACTCAGAAATGGTGCCAAACGGTTGCAAATGCTCCCCTGAAAGGTTTGGCGGTCGAAACAGAAGGCTTTTTATCAACGGAGAAGAAATCAGCCCTCGACAACTTAACCGGTAGAAAAATATTTTTTGAAAAAATCCCTAAGCCCCGGGGTCACAAGTTCATCAAAACTCTGACTTTTGGCAATTGATTCAAAAATGGTGCCAAACGGTTGCAAATGCTCCCCTGAAAGGTTTGGCGGTCGAAACAGAAGGCCTTTTATCACAGGATAAGAAATCAGCCCTCGTCAACTTAACCGGCAGAAAAATATTTTTTGAAAAAATCCCTAAGCCCTGGCGTCACAAGTTCTTCAAAACTCTGACTTTTGGCAATTGATTCAAAAATGGTGCCAAACGGTTGCAAATGCTCCCCTGAAAGGTTTGGCGGTCGAAACAGAAGGCCTTTTATCACAGGATAAGAAATCAGCCCTCGACAACTTAACCGGCAGAAAAATATTTTTTGAAAAAATCCCTAAGCCCCGGGGTCACAATTTCATCAAAAATCTGACTTTTGGCAGTTGACTCAGAAATGGTGCCAAACGGTTCCAAATGCTCCCCTGAAAGGTTTGGCTGTCGAAACAGAAGGCTTTTTATCACAGGATAAGAAATCAGCCCTCAACAACTTAACCGGCAGAAAAATATTTTTTGAAAAAATCCCTAAGCCCCGGGGTCACAATTTCATCAAAAATTTGACTTTCGGCAGTTGACTCAGAAATGGTGCCAAACGGTTGCAAATGCTCCCCTGAAAGGTTTGGCGGTCGAAACAGAAGGCCTTTTATCACAAGAAAAGAAATCAGCCCTCGACAACTTACCCGGGAGAAAAATATTTTTTGAGAAAATCCCTCAGCCCCGGGGTCACAATTTCATCAAAACTCTGACTTTCGGCAATTGACTCAAAAATGGTGCCAAACGGTTGCAAATGCTCCCCTGAAATGTTTGGTGGTCGAAACAGAAGGCTTTTTATCACAGGAAAAGAAATCAGCCCTCGACAACTTAACCGGCAGAAAATTATTTTTTTGAAAAAATCCCTAAGACCCGGGGTCACAATTTCCTCAAAGATCTGACTTTCGGCAGTTGACTCAGAAATGGTGCCAAACGGTTGCAAATGCTCCCCTCAAAGGTTTGGCGGTCGAAACAGAAGGCTTTTTATCACAGGATAATAAATCAGCCCTCAACAAATTAACCGGCAGAATTTTTTTTTTTGAGAAAATCCCTCAGCCCCGGGGTCACAATTTCATCAAAACTCTGACTTTCGGCAGTTGACTCAGAAATGGTGCCAAACGGTTGCAAATGCTACCCTGAAAGGTTTGGCGGTCGAAACAGAAGGCTTTTTATCACAGGATAAGAAATCAGCCCTCGACAACTTAACCGGCAGAAAAATATTTTTTGAAAAAATCCCTAAGCCACGGGGTCACAATTTCATCAAAAATCTGACTTGCGGCAGTAGACTCAGAAATGGTGTCAAACGGTTGCATATGCTCCCCCGAAAGGTTTGGCGGTCGAAACAGAAGGCTTTTTATCACAGAATAAGAAATCAGCCCTCGACAACTTAACCGGGAAAAAATATTTTTTTGAAAAAATCCCTAAGCCCCGGGGTCACAATTTCATCAAAAATCTGACTTTCGGCAGTTGACTCAGAAATGGTGCCAAACGGTAGCAAATGCTACCCTGAAAGGTTTGACGGTCGAAACAGAAGGCTTTTTATCACAGGATAAGAAATCAGCCCTCGACAACCGGCAGAAAAATATTTTTTGAAATAATCCCTAAGCCCCGGGGTCACAATTTCATCAAAAATTTGACTTTCGGCAGTTGACTCAGAAATGGTGCCAAACGGTTGCAAATGCTCCCCTGAAAGGTTTGGCGGTCGAAACAGAAGGCCTTTTATCACAGGAAAAGAAATCAGCCCTCGACAACTTACCCGGGAGAAAAATATTTTTTGAGAAAATCCCTCAGCCCCAGGGTCACAATTTCATCAAAACTCTGACTTTCGGCAATTGACTCAAAAATGGTGACAAATGGTTGGAAATGCTCCCCTGAAAGTTTTGGCGGTCGAAACTGAAGGCTTTTTATCACAGGAAAAGAAATCAGCGCTCGACAACTTAACCGGCAGAAAAAGATATTTTTGAAAAAATCCCTAAGCCCCGGGGTCACAAGTTCATCAAAACTCTGACTTTTGGCAATTGATTCAAAAATGGTGCCAAACGGTAGCAAATGCTCCCCTGAAAGGTTTGACGGTCGAAACAGAAGGCTTTTTATCACAGGATAAGAAATCAGCCCTCGACAACCGGCAGAAAAATATTTTTTGAAATAATCCCTAAGCCCCGGGGTCACAATTTCATCAAAAATCTGATTTTCGGCAGTTGACTCAGAAATGGTGCCAAACGGTTGCAAATGCTCCCCTGAAAGGTTTGGCGGTCGAAACAGAAGGCTTTTTATCACCGGAGAAGAAATCAGCCCTCGACAACTTAACCGGTAGAAAAATATTTTTTTGAAAAAATCCCTAAGCCCCGGGGTCACAAGTTCATCAAAACTCTGACTTTTGGCAATTGATTCAAAAATGGTGCCAAACGGTTGCAAATGCTCCCCTGAAAGGTTTGGCGGTCGAAACAGAAGGCCTTTTATCACAGGATAAGAAATCAGCCCTCGTCAACTTAACCGGCAGAAAAATATTTTTTGAAAAAATCCCTAAGCCCTGGCGTCACAAGTTCTTCAAAACTCTGACTTTTGGCAATTGATTCAAAAATGGTGCCAAACGGTTGCAAATGCTCCCCTGAAAGGTTTGGCGGTCGAAACAGAAGGCCTTTTATCACAGGATAAGAAATCAGCCCTCGACAACTTAACCGGGAGAAAAATATTTTTTGAAAAAATCCCTAAGCCCCGGAGTCACAATTTCATTAAAAATCTGACTTTCGGCAGTTGACTCAGAAATGGTGCCAAACGGTTGCAAATGCTCCCCTGAAAGGTTTGGCGGTCGAAACAGAAGGCTTTTTATGAAAGGATAATAAATCAGCCCTCGACAACTTAACCGGCAGAAAAATATTTTTTGAAAAAATCCCTCAGCCCCGGCGTCACAAGTTCTTCAAAACTCTGACTTTTGGCAATTGATTCAAAAATGGTGCCAAACGGTTGCAAATGCTCCCCTGAAAGGTTTGGCGGTCGAAACAGAAGGCCTTTTATCACAGGATAAGAAATCAGCCCTCGACAACTTAACCGGGAGAAAAATATTTTTTGAAAAAATCCCTAAGCCCCGGGGTCACAATTTCATTAAAAATCTGACTTTCGGCAGTTGACTCAGAAATGGTGCCAAACGGTTGCAAATGCTCCCCTGAAAGGTTTGGCGGTCGAAATAGAAGGCTTTTTATGAAAGGATAATAAATCAGCCCTCGACAACTTAACCGGCAGAAAAATATTTTTTGAAAAAATCCCTCAGCCCCGGGGTCACAATTTCATCAAAACTCTGACTTTCGGCAATTGACTAAAAAATGGTGCCCAATGGTTGCAAATGCTCCCCTGAAAGGTTTGGCGGACGAAACTGATGTCTTTTTATCACAGGAAAAGAAATCAGCCCTCGACAACTTAACCGGGAAAAAATATTTTTTTGAAAAAATCCCTAAGCCCCGGGGTCACAATTTCATCAAAAATCTGACTTTTGGCAGTTGACTCAGAAATGGTGCCAAACGGTTGCAAATGCTCCCCTGAAAGGTTTGGCGGTCGAAACAGAAGGCTTTTTATCACAGGATAAGAAATCAGCCCTCGACAACTTATCCGGCAGAAATATATTTTTTTGAAAAAATCCCTAAGCCCCGGGGTCACAATTTCATCAAAACTCTGACTTTCGGCAATTGAATCAAAAATGGTGCCAAACGGTTGCAAATGCTCCCCTCAAAGGTTTGGCGGTCGAAACAGAAGGCCTTTTATCACAGGATAAGAAATCAGCCCTCATCAACTTAACCGGCAGAAAAATATTTTTTGAAAAAATCCCTATGCCCCGGGGTCACAATTTCATCAAAAATCTGACTTTCGGCAGTTGAATCAAAAATGGTGCCAAACGGTTGCAAATGCTCCCCTGAAAGGTTTGGCGGTCGAAACAGAAGGCCTTTTATCACAGGATAAGAAATTAGCCCTCGACAACTTAACCGGCAGAAAAATATTTTTTGAAAAAATCCCTAAGCCCCGGGGTCACAATTTCATAAAAAACCTGACTTTTGGCACTTGACTCAAAAATGGTGACAAATGGTTGGAAATGCTCCCCTGAAAATTTTGGCGGTCGAAACTGAAGGCTTTTTATCACAGGAACAGAAATCAGCCCTCGACAACTTAACCGGCAGAAACTCTGACTTTCGGCAATTGAATCAAAAATGGTGCCAAACGGTTGCAAATGCTCCCCTGAAAGGTTTGGCGGTCGAAACAGAAGGCTTTTTATCACAGGATAAGAAATCAGCCCTCGACAACTTATCCGGCAGAAATATATTTTTTTGAAAAAATCCCTAAGCCCCGGGGTCACAATTTCATCAAAACTCTGACTTTCGGCAATTGAATCAAAAATAGTGCCAAACGGTTGCAAATGCTCCCCTCAAAGGTTTGGCGGTCGAAACAGAAGGCCTTTTATCACAGGATAAGAAATCAGCCCTCATCAACTTAACCGGCAGAAAAATATTTTTTGAAAAAATCCCTAAGCCCCGGGGTCACAATTTCATAAAAAACCTGACTTTTGGCACTTGACTCAAAAATGGTGACAAATGGTTGGAAATGCTCCCCTGAAAATTTTGGCGGTCGAAACTGAAGGCTTTTTATCACAGGAACAGAAATCAGCCCTCGACAACTTAACCGGCAGAAAAATATTTTTTTGAAAAAATCCCTAAGCCCCGGGGTCACAATCTCATCAAAAATCTGACTTTCGGCAGTTGACTCAGAAATGGTGCCAAACGGTAGCAAATGCTCCCCTGAAAGGTTTGGCGGTCGAAACAGAAGGCTTTTTATCACAGGAAAAGAAATCAGCCCTCGACAATTTAACCGGCAGAAACAGATATTTTTGAAAAAATCCCTAAGCCCCGGGGTCACAATTTCATGAAAAATCTGACTTTTGGCAGTTGACTCAGAAATGGTGCCAAACGGTTGCAAATGCTCCCCTGAAAGGTTTGGCGGTCGAAACAGAAGGCTTTTTATCACAGGATAAGAAATCAGCCCTCGACAACTTAACCGGGAAAAAATATATTTTTGAAAAAATCCCTAAGCCCCGGGGTCACAATTTCATCAAAAATCTGACTTTCGGCAGTTGACTCAGAAATGGTGCCAAACGGTTGCAAATGCTCCCCTGAAAGGTTTGGCGGTCGAAACAGAAGGCTTTTTATCACCGGAGAAGAAATCAGCCCTCGACAACTTAACCGGGAGAAAAATATTTTTTGAAAAAATCCCTAAGCCCCGGAGTCACAATTTCATTAAAAATCTGACTTTCGGCAGTTGACTCAGAAATGGTGCCAAACGGTTGCAAATGCTCCCCTGAAAGGTTTGGCGGTCGAAACAGAAGGCTTTTTATGAAAGGATAATAAATCAGCCCTCGACAACTTAACCGGCAGAAAAATATTTTTTGAAAAAATCCCTCAGCCCCGGCGTCACAAGTTCTTCAAAACTCTGACTTTTGGCAATTGATTCAAAAATGGTGCCAAACGGTTGCAAATGCTCCCCTGAAAGGTTTGGCGGTCGAAACAGAAGGCCTTTTATCACAGGATAAGAAATCAGCCCTCGACAACTTAACCGGGAGAAAAATATTTTTTGAAAAAATCCCTAAGCCCCGGGGTCACAATTTCATTAAAAATCTGACTTTCGGCAGTTGACTCAGAAATGGTGCCAAACGGTTGCAAATGCTCCCCTGAAAGGTTTGGCGGTCGAAATAGAAGGCTTTTTATGAAAGGATAATAAATCAGCCCTCGACCACTTAACCGGCAGAAAAATATTTTTTGAAAAAATCCCTCAGCCCCGGGGTCACAATTTCATCAAAACTCTGACTTTCGGCAATTGACTAAAAAATGGTGCCCAATGGTTGCAAATGCTCCCCTGAAAGGTTTGGCGGACGAAACTGATGTCTTTTTATCACAGGAAAAGAAATCAGCCCTCGACAACTTAACCGGGAAAAAATATTTTTTTGAAAAAATCCCTAAGCCCCGGGGTCACAATTTCATGAAAAATCTGACTTTTGGCAGTTGACTCAGAAATGGTGCCAAACGGTTGCAAATGCTCCCCTGAAAGGTTTGGCGGTCGAAACAGAAGGCTTTTTATCACAGGATAAGAAATCAGCCCTCGACAACTTAACCGGGAAAAAATATATTTTTGAAAAAATCCCTAAGCCCCGGGGTCACAATTTCATCAAAAATCTGACTTTCGGCAGTTGACTCAGAAATGGTGCCAAACGGTTGCAAATGCTCCCCTGAAAGGTTTGGCGGTGAAAACAGAAGGCTTTTTATCACAGGATAAGAAATCAGCCCTCGACAACTTAACCGGCAGAAAAATATTTTTTGAAAAAATCCCTAAGCCCGGGGGTCACAATTTCATGAAAAATCTGACTTTTGGCAGTTGACTCAGAAATGGTGCCAAACGGTTGCAAATGCTCCCCTGAAAGGTTTGGCGGTCGAAACAGAAGGCTTTTTATCACAGGATAAGAAATCAGCCCTCGACAACTTAACCGGGAAAAAATATATTTTTGAAAAAATCCCTAAGCCCTGGGGTCACAATTTCATCAAAAATCTGACTTTCGGCAGTTGACTCAGAAATGGTGCCAAACGGTTGCAAATGCTCCCCTGAAAGGTTTGGCGGTCGAAACAGAAGGCTTTTTATCACAGGATAAGAAATCAGCCCTCGACAACTTAACCGGGAAAAAATATATTTTTGAAAAAATCCCTAAGCCCCGGTGTCACAATTTCATGAAAAATCTGACTTTTGGCAGTTGACTCAGAAATGGTGCCAAACGGTTGCAAATGCTCCCCTGAAAGGTTTGGCGGTCGAAACAGAAGGCTTTTTATCACAGGATAAGAAATCAGCCCTCGACAACTTAACCGGGGAAAAATATATTTTTGAAAAAATCCCTAAGCCCCGGGGTCACAATTTCATCAAAAATCTGACTTTCGGCAGTTGACTCAGAAATGGTGCCAAACGGTTGCAAATGCTCCCCTGAAAGGTTTGGCGGTCGAAACAGAAGGATTTTTATCACAGGAAAAGAAATCAGCCCTCGACAACTTAACCGGCAGAAAAACATATTTTTGAAAAAATCCCTAAGCCCCGGGGTCACAATTTCATCAAAAATCTGACTTTCGGCAGTTGACTCAAAAATGGTGCCAAACGGTTGCAAATGCTCCCCTGAAAGGTTTGGCGGTCGAAACAGAAGGCTTTTTATCACAGGATAAGAAATCAGCCCTCGACAACTTAACCGGGAAAAAATATATTTTTGAAAAAATCCCTAAGCCCCGGGGTCACAATTTCATCAAAAATCTGACTTTCGGCAGTTGACTCAGAAATGGTGCCAAACAGTTGCAAATGCTCCCCTGAAAGGTTTGGCGGTGAAAACAGAAGGCTTTTTATCACAGGATAAGAAATCAGCCCTCGACAACTTAACCGGCAGAAAAATATATTTTTGAAAAAATCCCTAAGCCCCAGGGTCACAATTTCATCAAAAATCTGACTTTCGGCAGTTAACTCAGAAATGGTGCCAAACGGTTGCAAATGCTCCCCTGAAAGGTTTGGCGGTCGAAACAGAAGGCTTTTTATCACAGGAAAAGAAATCAGCCCTCGACAACTTAACCGGCAGAAACAGATATTTTTGAAAAAATCCCTAAGCCCCGGGGTCACAATTTCATCAAAAATCTGACTTTTGGCAGTTGACTCAGAAATGGTGCCAAACGGTTGCAAATGCTCCCCTGAAAGGTTTGGCGGTTGAAACAGAAGGCTTTTTATCACAGGATAAGAAATCAGCCCTCGACAACTTAACCGGGAAAAAATATATTTTTGAAAAAATCCCTAAGCCCCGGGGTCACAATTTCATCAAAAATCTGACTTTCGGCAGTTGACTCAAAAATGGTGCCAAACGGTTGCAAATGCTCCCCTGAAAGGTTTGGCGGTCGAAACAGAAGGCTTTTTATCACAGGATAAGAAATCAGCCCTCGACAACTTAACCGGGAAAAAATATATTTTTGAAAAAATTCCTAAGCCCCGGGGTCACAATTTCATGAAAAATCTGACTTTTGGCAGTTGACTCAGAAATGGTGCCAAACGGTTGCAAATGCTCCCCTGAAAGGTTTGGCGGTCGAAACAGAAGGCTTTTTATCACAGGATAAGAAATCAGCCCTCGACAACTTAACCGGGAAAAAATATATTTTTGAAAAAATCCCTAAGCCCCGGGGTCACAATTTCATCAAAAATCTGACTTTCGGCAGTTGACTGAGAAATGGTGCCAAACGGTTGCAAATGCTCCCCTGAAAGGTTTGGCGGTCGAAACAGAAGGCTTTTTATCACAGGATAAGAAATCAGCCCTCGACAACTTAACCGGGAAAAAATATATTTTTGAAAAAATCCCTAAGCCCCGGGGTCACAATTTCATCAAAAATCTGACTTTCGGCAGTTGACTCAAAAATGGTGCCAAACGGTTGCAAATGCTCCCCTGAAAGGTTTGGCGGTCGAAACAGAAGGCTTTTTATCACAGGATAAGAAATCAGCCCTCGACAACTTAACCGGGAAAAAATATATTTTTGAAAAAATCCCTAAGCCCCGGGGTCACAATTTCATGAAAAATCTGACTTTTGGCAGTTGACTCAGAAATGGTGCCAAACGGTTGCAAATGCTCCCCTGAAAGGTTTGGCGGTCGAAACAGAAGGCTTTTTATCACAGGAAAAGAAATCAGCCCTCGACAACTTAACCGGGAAAAAATATATTTTTGAAAAAATCCCTAAGCCCCGGGGTCACAATTTCATCAAAAATCTGACTTTCGGCAGTTGACTGAGAAATGGTGCCAAACGGTTGCAAATGCTCCCCTGAAAGGTTTGGCGGTCGAAACAGAAGGCTTTTTATCACAGGATAAGAAATCAGCCCTCGACAACTTAACCGGGAAAAAATATATTTTTGAAAAAATCCCTAAGCCCCGGGGTCACAATTTCATCAAAAATCTGACTTTCGGCAGTTGACTCAGAAATGGTGCCAAACGGTTGCAAATGCTCCCCTGAAAGGTTTGGCGGTCGAAACAGAAGGCTTTTTATCACAGGATAAGAAATCAGCCCTCGACAACTTAACCGGGAAAAAATATTTTTTTGAAAAAATCCCTAAGCCCCGGGGTCACAATTTCATCAAAAATCTGACTTTCGGCAGTTGACTCAGAAATGGTGCCAAACGGTAGCAAATGCTCCCCTGAAAGGTTTGACGGTCGAAACAGAAGGCTTTTTATCACAGGATAAGAAATCAGCCCTCGACAACTTAACCGGCAGAAAAATATTTTTTGAAAAAATCCCTAAGCCCGGGGGTCACAATTTCATGAAAAATCTGACTTTTGGCAGTTGACTCAGAAATGGTGCCAAACGGTTGCAAATGCTCCCCTGAAAGGTTTGGCGGTCGAAACAGAAGGCTTTTTATCACAGGATAAGAAATCAGCCCTCGACAACTTAACCGGGAAAAAATATATTTTTGAAAAAATCCCTAAGCCCTGGGGTCACAATTTCATCAAAAATCTGACTTTCGGCAGTTGACTCAGAAATGGTGCCAAACGGTTGCAAATGCTCCCCTGAAAGGTTTGGCGGTCGAAACAGAAGGCTTTTTATCACAGGATAAGAAATCAGCCCTCGACAACTTAACCGGGAAAAAATATATTTTTGAAAAAATCCCTAAGCCCCGGTGTCACAATTTCATGAAAAATCTGACTTTTGGCAGTTGACTCAGAAATGGTGCCAAACGGTTGCAAATGCTCCCCTGAAAGGTTTGGCGGTCGAAACAGAAGGCTTTTTATCACAGGATAAGAAATCAGCCCTCGACAACTTAACCGGGGAAAAATATATTTTTGAAAAAATCCCTAAGCCCCGGGGTCACAATTTCATCAAAAATCTGACTTTCGGCAGTTGAATCAGAAATGGTGCCAAACGGTTGCAAATGCTCCCCTGAAAGGTTTGGCGGTCGAAACAGAAGGATTTTTATCACAGGAAAAGAAATCAGCCCTCGACAACTTAACCGGCAGAAAAACATATTTTTGAAAAAATCCCTAAGCCCCGGGGTCACAATTTCATCAAAAATCTGACTTTCGGCAGTTGACTCAAAAATGGTGCCAAACGGTTGCAAATGCTCCCCTGAAAGGTTTGGCGGTCGAAACAGAAGGCTTTTTATCACAGGATAAGAAATCAGCCCTCGACAACTTAACCGGGAAAAAATATATTTTTGAAAAAATCCCTAAGCCCCGGGGTCACAATTTCATCAAAAATCTGACTTTCGGCAGTTGACTCAGAAATGGTGCCAAACAGTTGCAAATGCTCCCCTGAAAGGTTTGGCGGTGAAAACAGAAGGCTTTTTATCACAGGATAAGAAATCAGCCCTCGACAACTTAACCGGCAGAAAAATATATTTTTGAAAAAATCCCTAAGCCCCAGGGTCACAATTTCATCAAAAATCTGACTTTCGGCAGTTAACTCAGAAATGGTGCCAAACGGTTGCAAATGCTCCCCTGAAAGGTTTGGCGGTCGAAACAGAAGGCTTTTTATCACAGGAAAAGAAATCAGCCCTCGACAACTTAACCGGCAGAAACAGATATTTTTGAAAAAATCCCTAAGCCCCGGGGTCACAATTTCATCAAAAATCTGACTTTTGGCAGTTGACTCAGAAATGGTGCCAAACGGTTGCAAATGCTCCCCTGAAAGGTTTGGCGGTTGAAACAGAAGGCTTTTTATCACAGGATAAGAAATCAGCCCTCGACAACTTAACCGGGAAAAAATATATTTTTGAAAAAATCCCTAAGCCCCGGGGTCACAATTTCATCAAAAATCTGACTTTCGGCAGTTGACTCAAAAATGGTGCCAAACGGTTGCAAATGCTCCCCTGAAAGGTTTGGCGGTCGAAACAGAAGGCTTTTTATCACAGGATAAGAAATCAGCCCTCGACAACTTAACCGGGAAAAAATATATTTTTGAAAAAATTCCTAAGCCCCGGGGTCACAATTTCATGAAAAATCTGACTTTTGGCAGTTGACTCAGAAATGGTGCCAAACGGTTGCAAATGCTCCCCTGAAAGGTTTGGCGGTCGAAACAGAAGGCTTTTTATCACAGGATAAGAAATCAGCCCTCGACAACTTAACCGGGAAAAAATATATTTTTGAAAAAATCCCTAAGCCCCGGGGTCACAATTTCATCAAAAATCTGACTTTCGGCAGTTGACTGAGAAATGGTGCCAAACGGTTGCAAATGCTCCCCTGAAAGGTTTGGCGGTCGAAACAGAAGGCTTTTTATCACAGGATAAGAAATCAGCCCTCGACAACTTAACCGGGAAAAAATATATTTTTGAAAAAATCCCTAAGCCCCGGGGTCACAATTTCATCAAAAATCTGACTTTCGGCAGTTGACTCAAAAATGGTGCCAAACGGTTGCAAATGCTCCCCTGAAAGGTTTGGCGGTCGAAACAGAAGGCTTTTTATCACAGGATAAGAAATCAGCCCTCGACAACTTAACCGGGAAAAAATATATTTTTGAAAAAATCCCTAAGCCCCGGGGTCACAATTTCATGAAAAATCTGACTTTTGGCAGTTGACTCAGAAATGGTGCCAAACGGTTGCAAATGCTCCCCTGAAAGGTTTGGCGGTCGAAACAGAAGGCTTTTTATCACAGGATAAGAAATCAGCCCTCGACAACTTAACCGGGAAAAAATATATTTTTGAAAAAATCCCTAAGCCCCGGGGTCACAATTTCATCAAAAATCTGACTTTCGGCAGTTGACTGAGAAATGGTGCCAAACGGTTGCAAATGCTCCCCTGAAAGGTTTGGCGGTCGAAACAGAAGGCTTTTTATCACAGGATAAGAAATCAGCCCTCGACAACTTAACCGGGAAAAAATATATTTTTGAAAAAATCCCTAAGCCCCGGGGTCACAATTTCATCAAAAATCTGACTTTCGGCAGTTGACTCAGAAATGGTGCCAAACGGTTGCAAATGCTCCCCTGAAAGGTTTGGCGGTCGAAACAGAAGGCTTTTTATCACAGGATAAGAAATCAGCCCTCGACAACTTAACCGGGAAAAAATATTTTTTTGAAAAAATCCCTAAGCCCCGGGGTCACAATTTCATCAAAAATCTGACTTTCGGCAGTTGACTCAGAAATGGTGCCAAACGGTAGCAAATGCTCCCCTGAAAGGTTTGACGGTCGAAACAGAAGGCTTTTTATCACAGGATAAGAAATCAGCCCTCGACAACCGGCAGAAAAATATTTTTTGAAATAATCCCTAAGCCCCGGGGTCACAATTTCATCAAAAATCTGATTTTCGGCAGTTGACTCAGAAATGGTGCCAAACGGTTGCAAATGCTCCCCTGAAAGGTTTGGCGGTCGAAACAGAAGGCTTTTTATCACCGGAGAAGAAATCAGCCCTCGACAACTTAACCGGTAGAAAAATATTTTTTTGAAAAAATCCCTAAGCCCCGGGGTCACAAGTTCATCAAAACTCTGACTTTTGGCAATTGATTCAAAAATGGTGCCAAACGGTTGCAAATGCTCCCCTGAAAGGTTTGGCGGTCGAAACAGAAGGCCTTTTATCACAGGATAAGAAATCAGCCCTCGTCAACTTAACCGGCAGAAAAATATTTTTTGAAAAAATCCCTAAGCCCTGGCGTCACAAGTTCTTCAAAACTCTGACTTTTGGCAATTGATTCAAAAATGGTGCCAAACGGTTGCAAATGCTCCCCTGAAAGGTTTGGCGGTCGAAACAGAAGGCCTTTTATCACAGGATAAGAAATCAGCCCTCGACAACTTAACCGGGAGAAAAATATTTT
This sequence comes from Podarcis melisellensis, assembly GCF_964234715.1. NCBI lineage: Eukaryota > Metazoa > Chordata > Lepidosauria > Squamata > Lacertidae > Podarcis > Podarcis melisellensis. The sequence goes on from NC_138544.1 coordinate 11,362,915, forward strand.
TTGAAAAAATCCCTAAGCCCCAGGGTCACAATTTCATTAAAAATCTGACTTTCGGCAGTTGACTCAGAAATGGTGCCAAACGGTTGCAAATGCTCCCCTGAAAGGTTTGGCGGTCGAAACAGAAGGCTTTTTATGAAAGGATAATAAATCAGCCCTCGACAACTTAACCGGCAGAAAAATATTTTTTGAAAAAATCCCTCAGCCCCGGCGTCACAAGTTCTTCAAAACTCTGACTTTTGGCAATTGATTCAAAAATGGTGCCAAACGGTTGCAAATGCTCCCCTGAAAGGTTTGGCGGTCGAAACAGAAGGCCTTTTATCACAGGATAAGAAATCAGCCCTCGACAACTTAACCGGGAGAAAAATATTTTTTGAAAAAATCCCTAAGCCCCGGGGTCACAATTTCATTAAAAATCTGACTTTCGGCAGTTGACTCAGAAATGGTGCCAAACGGTTGCAAATGCTCCCCTGAAAGGTTTGGCGGTCGAAATAGAAGGCTTTTTATGAAAGGATAATAAATCAGCCCTCGACAACTTAACCGGCAGAAAAATATTTTTTGAAAAAATCCCTCAGCCCCGGGGTCACAATTTCATCAAAACTCTGACTTTCGGCAATTGACTAAAAAATGGTGCCCAATGGTTGCAAATGCTCCCCTGAAAGGTTTGGCGGACGAAACTGATGTCTTTTTATCACAGGAAAAGAAATCAGCCCTCGACAACTTAACCGGGAAAAAATATTTTTTTGAAAAAATCCCTAAGCCCCGGGGTCACAATTTCATCAAAAATCTGACTTTTGGCAGTTGACTCAGAAATGGTGCCAAACGGTTGGAAATGCTCCCCTGAAAGGCTTGGCGGTCGAAACAGAAGGCTTTTTATCACAGGATAAGAAATCAGCCCTCGACAACTTATCCGGCAGAAATATATTTTTTTGAAAAAATCCCTAAGCCCCGGGGTCACAATTTCATCAAAACTCTGACTTTCGGCAATTGAATCAAAAATGGTGCCAAACGGTTGCAAATGCTCCCCTCAAAGGTTTGGCGGTCGAAACAGAAGGCCTTTTATCACAGGATAAGAAATCAGCCCTCATCAACTTAACCGGCAGAAAAATATTTTTTGAAAAAATCCCTAAGCCCCGGGGTCACAATTTCATAAAAAACCTGACTTTTGGCACTTGACTCAAAAATGGTGACAAATGGTTGGAAATGCTCCCCTGAAAATTTTGGCGGTCGAAACTGAAGGCTTTTTATCACAGGAACAGAAATCAGCCCTCGACAACTTAACCGGCAGAAAAATATTTTTTTGAAAAAATCCCTAAGCCCCGGGGTCACAATCTCATCAAAAATCTGACTTTCGGCAGTTGACTCAGAAATGGTGCCAAACGGTAGCAAATGCTCCCCTGAAAGGTTTGGCGGTCGAAACAGAAGGCTTTTTATCACAGGAAAAGAAATCAGCCCTCGACAACTTAACCGGGAAAAAATATTTTTTTGAAAAAATCCCTAAGCCCCGGGGTCACAATTTCATCAAAAATCTGACTTTTGGCAGTTGACTCAGAAATGGTGCCAAACGGTTGCAAATGCTCCCCTGAAAGGTTTGGCGGTCGAAACAGAAGGCTTTTTATCACAGGATAAGAAATCAGCCCTCGACAACTTATCCGGCAGAAATATATTTTTTTGAAAAAATCCCTAAGCCCCGGGGTCACAATTTCATCAAAACTCTGACTTTCGGCAATTGAATCAAAAATAGTGCCAAACGGTTGCAAATGCTCCCCTCAAAGGTTTGGCGGTCGAAACAGAAGGCCTTTTATCACAGGATAAGAAATCAGCCCTCATCAACTTAACCGGCAGAAAAATATTTTTTGAAAAAATCCCTAAGCCCCGGGGTCACAATTTCATCAAAAATCTGACTTTCGGCAGTTGAATCAAAAATGGTGCCAAACGGTTGCAAATGCTCCCCTGAAAGGTTTGGCGGTCGAAACAGAAGGCCTTTTATCACAGGATAAGAAATTAGCCCTCGACAACTTAACCGGCAGAAAAATATTTTTTGAAAAAATCCCTAAGCCCCGGGGTCACAATTTCATAAAAAACCTGACTTTTGGCACTTGACTCAAAAATGGTGACAAATGGTTGGAAATGCTCCCCTGAAAATTTTGGCGGTCGAAACTGAAGGCTTTTTATCACAGGAACAGAAATCAGCCCTCGACAACTTAACCGGCAGAAAAATATTTTTTTGAAAAAATCCCTAAGCCCCGGGGTCACAATCTCATCAAAAATCTGACTTTCGGCAGTTGACTCAGAAATGGTGCCAAACGGTAGCAAATGCTCCCCTGAAAGGTTTGGCGGTCGAAACAGAAGGCTTTTTATCACAGGAAAAGAAATCAGCCCTCGACAATTTAACCGGCAGAAACAGATATTTTTGAAAAAATCCCTAAGCCCCGGGGTCACAATTTCATGAAAAATCTGACTTTTGGCAGTTGACTCAGAAATGGTGCCAAACGGTTGCAAATGCTCCCCTGAAAGGTTTGGCGGTCGAAACAGAAGGCTTTTTATCACAGGATAAGAAATCAGCCCTCGACAACTTAACCGGGAAAAAATATATTTTTGAAAAAATCCCTAAGCCCCGGGGTCACAATTTCATCAAAAATCTGACTTTCGGCAGTTGACTCAGAAATGGTGCCAAACGGTTGCAAATGCTCCCCTGAAAGGTTTGGCGGTGAAAACAGAAGGCTTTTTATCACAGGATAAGAAATCAGCCCTCGACAACTTAACCGGCAGAAAAATATTTTTTGAAAAAATCCCTAAGCCCGGGGGGCACAATTTCATGAAAAATCTGACTTTTGGCAGTTGACTCAGAAATGGTGCCAAACGGTTGCAAATGCTCCCCTGAAAGGTTTGGCGGTCGAAACAGAAGGCTTTTTATCACAGGATAAGAAATCAGCCCTCGACAACTTAACCGGGAAAAAATATATTTTTGAAAAAATCCCTAAGCCCTGGGGTCACAATTTCATCAAAAATCTGACTTTCGGCAGTTGACTCAGAAATGGTGCCAAACGGTTGCAAATGCTCCCCTGAAAGGTTTGGCGGTCGAAACAGAAGGCTTTTTATCACAGGATAAGAAATCAGCCCTCGACAACTTAACCGGGAAAAAATATATTTTTGAAAAAATCCCTAAGCCCCGGTGTCACAATTTCATGAAAAATCTGACTTTTGGCAGTTGACTCAGAAATGGTGCCAAACGGTTGCAAATGCTCCCCTGAAAGGTTTGGCGGTCGAAACAGAAGGCTTTTTATCACAGGATAAGAAATCAGCCCTCGACAACTTAACCGGGGAAAAATATATTTTTGAAAAAATCCCTAAGCCCCGGGGTCACAATTTCATCAAAAATCTGACTTTCGGCAGTTGACTCAGAAATGGTGCCAAACGGTTGCAAATGCTCCCCTGAAAGGTTTGGCGGTCGAAACAGAAGGATTTTTATCACAGGAAAAGAAATCAGCCCTCGACAACTTAACCGGCAGAAAAACATATTTTTGAAAAAATCCCTAAGCCCCGGGGTCACAATTTCATCAAAAATCTGACTTTCGGCAGTTGACTCAAAAATGGTGCCAAACGGTTGCAAATGCTCCCCTGAAAGGTTTGGCGGTCGAAACAGAAGGCTTTTTATCACAGGATAAGAAATCAGCCCTCGACAACTTAACCGGGAAAAAATATATTTTTGAAAAAATCCCTAAGCCCCGGGGTCACAATTTCATCAAAAATCTGACTTTCGGCAGTTGACTCAGAAATGGTGCCAAACGGTTGCAAATGCTCCCCTGAAAGGTTTGGCGGTGAAAACAGAAGGCTTTTTATCACAGGATAAGAAATCAGCCCTCGACAACTTAACCGGCAGAAAAATATATTTTTGAAAAAATCCCTAAGCCCCAGGGTCACAATTTCATCAAAAATCTGACTTTCGGCAGTTAACTCAGAAATGGTGCCAAACGGTTGCAAATGCTCCCCTGAAAGGTTTGGCGGTCGAAACAGAAGGCTTTTTATCACAGGAAAAGAAATCAGCCCTCGACAACTTAACCGGCAGAAACAGATATTTTTGAAAAAATCCCTAAGCCCCGGGGTCACAATTTCATCAAAAATCTGACTTTTGGCAGTTGACTCAGAAATGGTGCCAAACGGTTGCAAATGCTCCCCTGAAAGGTTTGGCGGTTGAAACAGAAGGCTTTTTATCACAGGATAAGAAATCAGCCCTCGACAACTTAACCGGGAAAAAATATATTTTTGAAAAAATCCCTAAGCCCCGGGGTCACAATTTCATCAAAAATCTGACTTTCGGCAGTTGACTCAAAAATGGTGCCAAACGGTTGCAAATGCTCCCCTGAAAGGTTTGGCGGTCGAAACAGAAGGCTTTTTATCACAGGATAAGAAATCAGCCCTCGACAACTTAACCGGGAAAAAATATATTTTTGAAAAAATTCCTAAGCCCCGGGGTCACAATTTCATGAAAAATCTGACTTTTGGCAGTTGACTCAGAAATGGTGCCAAACGGTTGCAAATGCTCCCCTGAAAGGTTTGGCGGTCGAAACAGAAGGCTTTTTATCACAGGATAAGAAATCAGCCCTCGACAACTTAACCGGGAAAAAATATATTTTTGAAAAAATCCCTAAGCCCCGGGGTCACAATTTCATCAAAAATCTGACTTTCGGCAGTTGACTCAGAAATGGTGCCAAACGGTTGCAAATGCTCCCCTGAAAGGTTTGGCGGTGAAAACAGAAGGCTTTTTATCACAGGATAAGAAATCAGCCCTCGACAACTTAACCGGCAGAAAAATATTTTTTGAAAAAATCCCTAAGCCCGGGGGGCACAATTTCATGAAAAATCTGACTTTTGGCAGTTGACTCAGAAATGGTGCCAAACGGTTGCAAATGCTCCCCTGAAAGGTTTGGCGGTCGAAACAGAAGGCTTTTTATCACAGGATAAGAAATCAGCCCTCGACAACTTAACCGGGAAAAAATATATTTTTGAAAAAATCCCTAAGCCCTGGGGTCACAATTTCATCAAAAATCTGACTTTCGGCAGTTGACTCAGAAATGGTGCCAAACGGTTGCAAATGCTCCCCTGAAAGGTTTGGCGGTCGAAACAGAAGGCTTTTTATCACAGGATAAGAAATCAGCCCTCGACAACTTAACCGGGAAAAAATATATTTTTGAAAAAATCCCTAAGCCCCGGTGTCACAAATTCATGAAAAATCTGACTTTTGGCAGTTGACTCAGAAATGGTGCCAAACGGTTGCAAATGCTCCCCTGAAAGGTTTGGCGGTCGAAACAGAAGGCTTTTTATCACAGGATAAGAAATCAGCCCTCGACAACTTAACCGGGGAAAAATATATTTTTGAAAAAATCCCTAAGCCCCGGGGTCACAATTTCATCAAAAATCTGACTTTCGGCAGTTGACTCAGAAATGGTGCCAAACGGTTGCAAATGCTCCCCTGAAAGGTTTGGCGGTCGAAACAGAAGGATTTTTATCACAGGAAAAGAAATCAGCCCTCGACAACTTAACCGGCAGAAAAACATATTTTTGAAAAAATCCCTAAGCCCCGGGGTCACAATTTCATCAAAAATCTGACTTTCGGCAGTTGACTCAAAAATGGTGCCAAACGGTTGCAAATGCTCCCCTGAAAGGTTTGGCGGTCGAAACAGAAGGCTTTTTATCACAGGATAAGAAATCAGCCCTCGACAACTTAACCGGGAAAAAATATATTTTTGAAAAAATCCCTAAGCCCCGGGGTCACAATTTCATCAAAAATCTGACTTTCGGCAGTTGACTCAGAAATGGTGCCAAACGGTTGCAAATGCTCCCCTGAAAGGTTTGGCGGTGAAAACAGAAGGCTTTTTATCACAGGATAAGAAATCAGCCCTCGACAACTTAACCGGCAGAAAAATATATTTTTGAAAAAATCCCTAAGCCCCAGGGTCACAATTTCATCAAAAATCTGACTTTCGGCAGTTAACTCAGAAATGGTGCCAAACGGTTGCAAATGCTCCCCTGAAAGGTTTGGCGGTCGAAACAGAAGGCTTTTTATCACAGGAAAAGAAATCAGCCCTCGACAACTTAACCGGCAGAAACAGATATTTTTGAAAAAATCCCTAAGCCCCGGGGTCACAATTTCATCAAAAATCTGACTTTTGGCAGTTGACTCAGAAATGGTGCCAAACGGTTGCAAATGCTCCCCTGAAAGGTTTGGCGGTTGAAACAGAAGGCTTTTTATCACAGGATAAGAAATCAGCCCTCGACAACTTAACCGGGAAAAAATATATTTTTGAAAAAATCCCTAAGCCCCGGGGTCACAATTTCATCAAAAATCTGACTTTCGGCAGTTGACTCAAAAATGGTGCCAAACGGTTGCAAATGCTCCCCTGAAAGGTTTGGCGGTCGAAACAGAAGGCTTTTTATCACAGGATAAGAAATCAGCCCTCGACAACTTAACCGGGAAAAAATATATTTTTGAAAAAATTCCTAAGCCCCGGGGTCACAATTTCATCAAAAATCTGACTTTCGGCAGTTGACTCAAAAATGGTGCCAAACGGTTGCAAATGCTCCCCTGAAAGGTTTGGCGGTCGAAACAGAAGGCTTTTTATCACAGGATAAGAAATCAGCCCTCGACAACTTAACCGGGAAAAAATATATTTTTGAAAAAATCCCTAAGCCCCGGGGTCACAATTTCATGAAAAATCTGACTTTTGGCAGTTGACTCAGAAATGGTGCCAAACGGTTGCAAATGCTCCCCTGAAAGGTTTGGCGGTCGAAACAGAAGGCTTTTTATCACAGGATAAGAAATCAGCCCTCGACAACTTAACCGGGAAAAAATATATTTTTGAAAAAATCCCTAAGCCCCGGGGTCACAATTTCATCAAAAATCTGACTTTCGGCAGTTGACTGAGAAATGGTGCCAAACGGTTGCAAATGCTCCCCTGAAAGGTTTGGCGGTCGAAACAGAAGGCTTTTTATCACAGGATAAGAAATCAGCCCTCGACAACTTAACCGGGGAAAAATATATTTTTGAAAAAATCCCTAAGCCCCGGGGTCACAATTTCATCAAAAATCTGACTTTTGGCAGTTGACTCAGAAATGGTGCCAAACGGTTGCAAATGCTCCCCTGAAAGGTTTGGCGGTGAAAACAGAAGGCTTTTTATCACAGGATAAGAAATCAGCCCTCGACAACTTAACCGGCAGAAAAATATATTTTTGAAAAAATCCCTAAGCCCCGGGGTCACAATTTCATCAAAAATCTGACTTTCGGCAGTTGACTCAGAAATGGTGCCAACCGGTTGCAAATGCTCCCCTGAAAGGTTTGGCGGTCGAAACAGAAGGCTTTTTATCACAGGAAAAGAAATCAGCCCTCGACAACTTAACCGGCAGAAACAGATATTTTTGAAAAAATCCCTAAGCCCCGGGGTCACAATTTCATCAAAAATCTGACTTTCGGCAGTTGACTCAGAAATGGTGCCAAACGGTTGCAAATGCTCCCCTGAAAGGTTTGGCGGTGAAAACAGAAGGCTTTTTATCACAGGATAAGAAATCAGCCCTCGACAACTTAACCGGCAGGAAAATATATTTTTGAAAAAATCCCTAAGCCCCGGGGTCACAATTTCATCAAAAATCTGACTTTCGGCAGTTGACTCAGAAATGGTGCCAACCGGTTGCAAATGCTCCCCTGAAAGGTTTGGCGGTCGAAACAGAAGGCTTTTTATCACAGGAAAAGAAATCAGCCCTCGACAACTTAACCGGCAGAAACAGATATTTTTGAAAAAATCCCTAAGCCCCGGGGTCACAATTTCATCAAAAATCTGACTTTCGGCAGTTGACTCAGAAATGGTGCCAAACGGTTGCAAATGCTCCCCTGAAAGGTTTGGCGGTGAAAACAGAAGGCTTTTTATCACAGGATAAGAAATCAGCCCTCGACAACTTAACCGGCAGGAAAATATATTTTTGAAAAAATCCCTAAGCCCCGGGGTCACAATTTCATCAAAAATCTGACTTTCGGCAGTTGACTCAGAAATGGTGCCAAACGGTTCCAAATGCTCCCCTGAAAGGTTTGGCGGTCGAAACAGAAGGCTTTTTATCACAGGAAAAGAAATCAGCCCTCGACAACTTAACCGGCAGAAACAGATATTTTTGAAAAAATCCCTAAGCCCCGGGGTCACAATTTCATCAAAAATTTGACTTTCGGCAGTTGACTCAGAAATGGTGCCAAACGGTAGCAAATGCTCCCCTGAAAGGTTTGACGGTCGAAACAGAATGCTTTTTATCACAGGATAAGAAATCAGCCCTCGACAACCGGCAGAAAAATATTTTTTGAAATAATCCCTAAGCCCCGGGGTCACAATTTCATCAAAAATCTGACTTTCGGCAGTTGACTCAGAAATGGTGCCAAACGGTTGCAAATGCTCCCCTGAAAGGTTTGGCGGTCGAAACAGAAGGCTTTTTATCACAGGATAAGAAATCAGCCCTCGACAACTTAACCGGGAAAAAATATTTTTTTGAAAAAATCCCTAAGACCCGGGGTTACAATTTCATCAAAATTCTGACTTTCGGCAGTTGACTCAGAAATGGTGCCAAACCGTTGGAAATGCTCCCCTGAAAGGTTTGGCGGTCGAAACAGAAGGCTTTTTATCAGAGGATAAGAAATCAGCCCTCGACAACTTAACCGGCAGAAAAATATTTTTTGAAAAAATCCCTAAGCCCCGGGGTCACAATTTCATAAAAAACCTGACTTTTGGCAATTGACTAAAAAATGGTGCCCAATGGTTGCAAATGCTCCCGTGAAAGGTTTGGCGGACGAAACTGATGTCTTTTTATCACAGGAAAAGAAATCAGCCCTCGACAACTTAACCGGGAAAAAATATTTTTTTGAAAAAATCCCTAAGCCCCGGGGTCACAATTTCATCAAAAATCTGACTTTCGGCAATTGAATCAAAAATGGTGCCAAACGGTTGCAAATGCTCCCCTCAAAGGTTTGGCAGTCGAAACAGAAGGCCTTTTATCACAGGATAAGAAATCAGCCCTCGTCAACGTAACCGGCAGAAAAATATTTTTTGAAAAAATCCCTAAGCCCCGGGGTCACAATTTCATCAAAAATCTGACTTTCGGCAGTTGAATCAAAAATGGTGCCAAACGGTTGCAAATGCTCCCCTGAAAGGTTTGGCAGTCGAAACAGAAGGCCTTTTATCACAGGATAAGAAATTAGCCCTCGACAACTTAACCGGCAGAAAAATATTTTTTGAAAAAATCCCTAAGCCCCGGGGTCACAATTTCATAAAAAACCTGACTTTTGGCACTTGACTCAAAAATGGTGCCCAATGGTTGCAAATGCTCCCCTGAAAGGTTTGGCGGACGAAACTGATGTCTTTTTATCACAGGAAAAGAAATCAGCCCTCGACAACTTAACCGGGAAAAAATATTATTTTGAAAAAATCCCTAAGCCCCGGGGTCACAATTTCATCAAAAATCTGACTTTTGGCAATTGACTCAGAAATGGTGCCAAACGGTTGCAAATGCTCCCCTGAAAGGTTTGGCGGTCGAAACAGAAGGCTTTTTATGACAGGATAAGAAATCAGCCCTCGACAACTTATCCGGCAGAAAAATATTTTTTGAAAAAATCCCTAAGCCCCGGGGTCACAATTTCATGAAAACTCTGACTTTCGGCAATTGAATCAAAAATGGTGCCAAACGGTTGCAAATGCTCCCCTGAAAGGTTTGGCGGTCGAAACAGAAGGCCTTTTATCACAGGATAAGAAATCAGCCCTCGACAACTTAACCGGGAAAAAATATTTTTTTGAAAAAATCCCTAAGCCCCGGGGTCACAATTTCATCAAAAATGTGACTTTCGGCAGTTGACTCAGAAATGGTGCCAAACGGTAGCAAATGCTCCCCTGAAAGGTTTGACGGTCGAAACAGAAGGCTTTTTATCACAGGATAAGAAATCAGCCCTCGACAACTTAACCGGCAGAAAAATATTTGTTTGAAAAAATCCCTAAGCCCCGGGGTCACAATTTCATCAAAAATCTGACTTTCGGCAGTTGACTCAGAAATGGTGCCAAACGGTAGCAAATGCTCCCCTGAAAGGTTTGACGGTCGAAACAGAAGGCTTTTTATCACAGGAAAAGAAATCAGCCCTCGACAACTTAACCGGCAGAAAAATATTTTTTGAAATAATCCCTAAGCCCCGGGGTCACAATTTCATCAAAAATCTGACTTTCGGCAGTTGACTCAGAAATGGTGCCAAACGGTTGCAAATGCTCCCCTGAAAGGTTTGGCGGTCGAAACAGTAGGCCTTTTATCACAGGATAAGAAATCAGCCCTCGTCAACTTAACCGGCAGAAAAATATTTTTTGAAAAAATCCCTAAGCCCCGGGGTCACAATTTCATCAAAAATCTGACTTTCGGCAGTTGACTCAGAAATTGTGCCAAACGGTTGGAAATGCTCCCCTCAAAGTTTTGGCGGTCGAAACTGAAGGCTTTTTATCACAGGAAAAGAAATCAGCCCTCGACAACTTAACCGGCAGAAAAAGATATTTTTGAAAAAATCCCTAAGCCCCGGGGTCACAATTTCATCAAAAATCTGACTTTCGGCAGTTGAATCAAAAATGGTGCCAAACGGTTGCAAATGCTCCCCTGAAAGGTTTGGCAGTCGAAACAGAAGGCCTTTTATCACAGGATAAGAAATTAGCCCTCGACAACTTAACCGGCAGAAAAATATTTTTTGAAAAAATCCCTAAGCCCCGGGGTCACAATTTCATAAAAAACCTGACTTTTGGCACTTGACTCAAAAATGGTGCCCAATGGTTGCAAATGCTCCCCTGAAAGGTTTGGCGGACGAAACTGATGTCTTTTTATCACAGGAAAAGAAATCAGCCCTCGACAACTTAACCGGGAAAAAATATTATTTTGAAAAAATCCCTAAGCCCCGGGGTCACAATTTCATCAAAAATCTGACTTTTGGCAGTTGACTCAGAAATGGTGCCAAACGGTTGCAAATGCTCCCCTGAAAGGTTTGGCGGTCGAAACAGAAGGCCTTTTATCACAGGATAAGAAATCAGCCCTCGACAACTTAACCGGGAAAAAATATTTTTTTGAAAAAATCCCTAAGCCCCGGGGTCACAATTTCATCAAAAATGTGACTTTCGGCAGTTGACTCAGAAATGGTGCCAAACGGTAGCAAATGCTCCCCTGAAAGGTTTGACGGTCGAAACAGAAGGCTTTTTATCACAGGATAAGAAATCAGCCCTCGACAACTTAACCGGCAGAAAAATATTTGTTTGAAAAAATCCCTAAGCCCCGGGGTCACAATTTCATCAAAAATCTGACTTTCGGCAGTTGACTCAGAAATGGTGCCAAACGGTAGCAAATGCTCCCCTGAAAGGTTTGACGGTCGAAACAGAAGGCTTTTTATCACAGGAAAAGAAATCAGCCCTCGACAACTTAACCGGCAGAAAAATATTTTTTGAAAAAATCCCTAAGCCCCGGGGTCACAATTTCATCAAAAATCTGACTTTCGGCAGTTGACTCAGAAATTGTGCCAAACGGTTGGAAATGCTCCCCTCAAAGTTTTGGCGGTCGAAACTGAAGGCTTTTTATCACAGGAAAAGAAATCAGCCCTCGACAACTTAACCGGCAGAAAAATATTTTTTGAAAAAATCCCTAAGCCCCGGGGTCACAAGTTCTTCAAAACTCTGACTTTTGGCAATTGATTCAAAAATGATGCCAAACGGTTGCAAATGCTCCCCTGAAAGGTTTGGCGGTCGAAACAGAAGGCCTTTTATCACAGGATAAGAAATCAGCCCTCGACAACTTAACCGGGAGAAAAATATTTTTTGAAAAAATCCCTAAGCCCCGGGGTCACAATTTCATCAAAAATCTGACTTTCGGCAGTTGACTCAGAAATGGTGCCAAACGGTTGCAAATGCTCCCCTGAAAGGTTTGGCGGTCGAAACAGAAGGCTTTTTATGAAAGGATAATAAATCAGCCCTCGACAACTTAACCGGCAGAATTTTTTTTTTTTGAGAAAATCCCTCAGCCCCGGGGTCACAATTTCATCAAAACTCTGACTTTCGGCAATTGACTCAAAAACGGTGCCAAACGGTTGCAAATGCTCCCCTGAAAGGTTTGGTGGTCGAAACAGAGGGCTTTTTATCACAGGAAAAGAAATCAGCCCTCGACAACTTAACCGGCAGAAAATTATTTTTTTGAAAAAATCCCTAAGACCCGGGGTCACAATTTCATCAAAAATCTGACTTTTGGCAGTTGACTCAGAAATGGTGCCAAACGGTTGCAAATGCTCCCCTGAAAGGTTTGGCGGTCGAAACAGAAGGCTTTTTATCACAGGATAAGAAATCAGCCCTCGACAACTTAACCGGGAAAAAATATATTTTTGAAAAAATCCCTAAGCCCCGGGGTCACAATTTCATCAAAAATCTGACTTTCGGCAGTTGACTGAGAAATGGTGCCAAACGGTTGCAAATGCTCCCCTGAAAGGTTTGGCGGTCGAAACAGAAGGCTTTTTATCACAGGATAAGAAATCAGCCCTCGACAACTTAACCGGGAAAAAATATATTTTTGAAAAAATCCCTAAGCCCCGGGGTCACAATTTCATCAAAAATCTGACTTTCGGCAGTTGACTCAAAAATGGTGCCAAACGGTTGCAAATGCTCCCCTGAAAGGTTTGGCGGTCGAAACAGAAGGCTTTTTATCACAGGATAAGAAATCAGCCCTCGACAACTTAACCGGGAAAAAATATATTTTTGAAAAAATCCCTAAGCCCCGGGGTCACAATTTCATCAAAAATCTGACTTTTGGCAGTTGACTCAGAAATGGTGCCAAACGGTTGCAAATGCTCCCCTGAAAGGTTTGGCGGTGAAAACAGAAGGCTTTTTATCACAGGATAAGAAATCAGCCCTCGACAACTTAACCGGCAGAAAAATATATTTTTGAAAAAATCCCTAAGCCCCGGGGTCACAATTTCATCAAAAATCTGACTTTCGGCAGTTGACTCAGAAATGGTGCCAACCGGTTGCAAATGCTCCCCTGAAAGGTTTGGCGGTCGAAACAGAAGGCTTTTTATCACAGGAAAAGAAATCAGCCCTCGACAACTTAACCGGCAGAAACAGATATTTTTGAAAAAATCCCTAAGCCCCGGGGTCACAATTTCATCAAAAATCTGACTTTCGGCAGTTGACTCAGAAATGGTGCCAAACGGTTGCAAATGCTCCCCTGAAAGGTTTGGCGGTGAAAACAGAAGGCTTTTTATCACAGGATAAGAAATCAGCCCTCGACAACTTAACCGGCAGGAAAATATATTTTTGAAAAAATCCCTAAGCCCCGGGGTCACAATTTCATCAAAAATCTGACTTTCGGCAGTTGACTCAGAAATGGTGCCAAACGGTTGCAAATGCTCCCCTGAAAGGTTTGGCGGTCGAAACAGAAGGCTTTTTATCACAGGAAAAGAAATCAGCCCTCGACAACTTAACCGGCAGAAACAGATATTTTTGAAAAAATCCCTAAGCCCCGGGGTCACAATTTCATCAAAAATCTGACTTTCGGCAGTTGACTCAGAAATGGTGCCAAACGGTTGCAAATGCTCCCCTGAAAGGTTTGGCGGTGAAAACAGAAGGCTTTTTATCACAGGATAAGAAATCAGCCCTCGACAACTTAACCGGCAGAAATAATTTTTTGGAAAAATCCCTAAGCCCTGGGGTCACAATTTCATCAAAAATCTGACTTTTGGCAGTTGACTCAGAAATGGTGCCAAACGGTTGCAAATGCTCCCCTGAAAGGTTTGGCGGTCGAAACAGAAGGCTTTTTATCACAGGATAAGAAATCAGCCCTCGACAACTTAACCGGCAGAAAAATATTTTTTGAAAAAATCCCTAAGCCCCGGGGTCACAATTTCATCAAAAATCTGACTTTTGGCAGTTGACTCAGAAATGGTGCCAAACGGTTGCAAATGCTCCCCTGAATGGTTTGGCGGTCGAAACAGAAGGCTTTTTATCACATGATAAGAAATCAGCCCTCAACAACTTAACCGGGGAGAAATATATTTTTGAAAAAATCCCTAAGCCCCGGGGTCACAATTTCATCAAAAATCTGACTTTCGGCAGTTGAATCAGAAATGGTGCCAAACGGTTGCAAATGCTCCCCTGAAAGGTTTGGCGGTCAAAACAGAAGGCTTTTTATCACAGGATAAGAAATCAGCCCTCGACAACTTAACCGGCAGAAAAATATTTTTTGAAAAAATCCCTAAGCCCCGGGGTCACAATTTCATCAAAAATTTGACTTTCGGCAGTTGACTCAGAAATGGTGGCAAACGGTTGCAAATGCTCCCCTGAAAGGTTTGGCGGTCGAAACAGAAGGCCTTTTATCACAGGATAAGAAATCAGCCCTCGACAACTTAACCGGGAGAAAAATATTTTTTGAGAAAATCCCTCAGCCCCGGGGTCACAATTTCATCAAAACTCTGACTTTCGGCAATTGACTCAAAAATGGTGCCAAACGGTTGCAAATGCTCCCCTGAAAGGGTTGGTCGGTCGAAACAGAAGGCTTTTTATCACAGGAAAAGAAATCAGCCCTCGACAACTTAACCGGCAGAAAATTATTTTTTTGAAAAAATCCCTAAGACCCGGGGTCACAATTTCATCAAAATTCTGACTTTCGGCAGTTGACTCAGAAATGTTGACAAATGGTTGGAAATGCTCCCCTGAAAGTTTTGGCGGTCGAAACTGAAGGCTTTTTATCACAGGAAAAGAAATCAGCCCTCGACAACTTAACCGGCAGAAAAAGATATTTTTGAAAAAATCCCTAAGCCCCGGGGTCACAAGTTCATCAAAACTCTGACTTTTGGCAATTGATTCAAAAATGGTGCCAAACGGTTGCAAATGCTCCCCTGAAAGGTTTGGCGGTCGAAACAGAAGGCCTTTTATCACATGATAAGAAATCAGCCCTCGACAACTTAACCGGGAGAAAAATATTTTTTGAAAAAATCCCTAAGCCCCGGGGTCACAATTTCCTCAAAAATCTGACTTTCGGCAGTTGACTCAGAAATGGTGCCAAACGGTTGCAAATGCTCCCCTGAAAGGTTTGGCGGTCGAAACAGAAGGCTTTTTATCACAGGATAATAAATCAGCCCTCAACAAATTAACCGGCAGAATTTTTTTTTTTGAGAAAATCCCTAAGACCCGGGGTCACAATTTCATCAAAACTCTGACTTTCGGCAGTTGACTCAGAAATGGTGCCAAACGGTTGCAAATGCTACCCTGAAAGGTTTGGCGGTCGAAACAGAAGGCTTTTTATCACAGGATAAGAAATCAGCCCTCGACAACTTAACCGGCAGAAAAATATTTTTTGAAAAAATCCCTAAGCCCCGGGGTCACAATTTCCTCAAAAATCTGACTTTCGGCAGTTGACTCAGAAATGGTGCCAAACGGTTGGAAATGCTACCCTGAAAGGTTTGGCGGTCAAAACAGAAGGCTTTTTATCACAGGATAAGAAATCAGCCCTCGACAACTTAACCGGCAGAAAAATATTTTTTGAAAAAATCCCTAAGCCCCGGGGTCACAATTTCATCAAAAATTTGACTTTCGGCAGTTGACTCAGAAATGGTGCCAAACGGTAGCAAATGCTCCCCTGAAAGGTTTGACGGTCGAAACAGAATGCTTTTTATCACAGGATAAGAAATCAGCCCTCGACAACCGGCAGAAAAATATTTTTTGAAATAATCCCTAAGCCCCGGGGTCACAATTTCATCAAAAATCTGACTTTCGGCAGTTGACTCAGAAATGGTGCCAAACCGTTGGAAATGCTCCCCTGAAAGGTTTGGCGGTCGAAACAGAAGGCTTTTTATCACAGGATAAGAAATCAGCCCTCGACAACTTAACCGGGAAAAAATATTTTTTTGAAAAAATCCCTAAGACCCGGGGTTACAATTTCATCAAAATTCTGACTTTCGGCAGTTGACTCAGAAATGGTGCCAAACCGTTGGAAATGCTCCCCTGAAAGGTTTGGCGGTCGAAACAGAAGGCTTTTTATCAGAGGATAAGAAATCAGCCCTCGACAACTTAACCGGCAGAAAAATATTTTTTGAAAAAATCCCTAAGCCCCGGGGTCACAATTTCATAAAAAACCTGACTTTTGGCAATTGACTAAAAAATGGTGCCCAATGGTTGCAAATGCTCCCCTGAAAGGTTTGGCGGACGAAACTGATGTCTTTTTATCACAGGAAAAGAAATCAGACCTCGACAACTTAACCGGGAAAAAATATTTTTTTGAAAAAATCCCTAAGCCCCGGGGTCACAATTTCATCAAAAATCTGACTTTCGGCAATTGAATCAAAAATGGTGCCAAACGGTTGCAAATGCTCCCCTCAAAGGTTTGGCAGTCGAAACAGAAGGCCTTTTATCACAGGATAACAAATCAGCCCTCGTCAACGTAACCGGCAGAAAAATATTTTTTGAAAAAATCCCTAAGCCCCGGGGTCACAATTTCATCAAAAATCTGACTTTCGGCAGTTGAATCAAAAATGGTGCCAAACGGTTGCAAATGCTCCCCTGAAAGGTTTGGCAGTCGAAACAGAAGGCCTTTTATCACAGGATAAGAAATTAGCCCTCGACAACTTAACCGGCAGAAAAATATTTTTTGAAAAAATCCCTAAGCCCCGGGGTCACAATTTCATAAAAAACCTGACTTTTGGCACTTGACTCAAAAATGGTGCCCAATGGTTGCAAATGCTCCCCTGAAAGGTTTGGCGGATGAAACTGATGTCTTTTTATCACAGGAAAAGAAATCAGCCCTCGACAACTTAACCGGGAAAAAATATTATTTTGAAAAAATCCCTAAGCCCCGGGGTCACAATTTCATCAAAAATCTGACTTTTGGCAGTTGACTCAGAAATGGTGCCAAACGGTTGCAAATGCTCCCCTGAAAGGTTTGGCGGTCGAAACAGAAGGCTTTTTATGACAGGATAAGAAATCAGCCCTCGACAACTTATCCGGCAGAAAATTTTTTTTTGAAAAAATCCCTAAGCCCCGGGGTCACAATTTCATGAAAACTCTGACTTTCGGCAATTGAATCAAAAATGGTGCCAAACGGTTGCAAATGCTCCCCTGAAAGGTTTGGCGGTCGAAACAGAAGGCCTTTTATCACAGGATAAGAAATCAGCCCTCGACAACTTAACCGGGAAAAAATATTTTTTTGAAAAAATCCCTAAGCCCCGGGGTCACAATTTCATCAAAAATGTGACTTTCGGCAGTTGACTCAGAAATGGTGCCAAACGGTAGCAAATGCTCCCCTGAAAGGTTTGACGGTCGAAACAGAAGGCTTTTTATCACAGGATAAGAAATCAGCCCTCGACAACTTAACCGGCAGAAAAATATTTGTTTGAAAAAATCCCTAAGCCCCGGGGTCACAATTTCATCAAAAATCTGACTTTCGGCAGTTGACTCAGAAATGGTGCCAAACGGTAGCAAATGCTCCCCTGAAAGGTTTGACGGTCGAAACAGAAGGCTTTTTATCACAGGAAAAGAAATCAGCCCTCGACAACTTAACCGGCAGAAAAATATTTTTTGAAATAATCCCTAAGCCCCGGGGTCACAATTTCATAAAAAATCTGACTTTCTGCAGTTGACTCAGAAATGGTGCCAAACGGTTGCAAATGCTCCCCTGAAAGGTTTGGCGGTCGAAACAGTAGGCCTTTTATCACAGGATAAGAAATCAGCCCTCGTCAACTTAACCGGCAGAAAAATATTTTTTGAAAAAATCCCTAAGCCCCGGGGTCACAATTTCATCAAAAATCTGACTTTCGGCAGTTGACTCAGAAATTGTGCCAAACGGTTGGAAATGCTCCCCTCAAAGTTTTGGCGGTCGAAACTGAAGGCTTTTTATCACAGGAAAAGAAATCAGCCCTCGACAACTTAACCGGCAGAAAAAGATATTTTTGAAAAAATCCCTAAGCCCCGGGGTCACAATTTCATCAAAAATCTGACTTTCGGCAGTTGAATCAAAAATGGTGCCAAACGGTTGCAAATGCTCCCCTGAAAGGTTTGGCAGTCGAAACAGAAGGCCTTTTATCACAGGATAAGAAATTAGCCCTCGACAACTTAACCGGCAGAAAAATATTTTTTGAAAAAATCCCTAAGCCCCGGGGTCACAATTTCATAAAAAACCTGACTTTTGGCACTTGACTCAAAAATGGTGCCCAATGGTTGCAAATGCTCCCCTGAAAGGTTTGGCGGACGAAACTGATGTCTTTTTATCACAGGAAAAGAAATCAGCCCTCGACAACTTAACCGGGAAAAAATATTATTTTGAAAAAATCCCTAAGCCCCGGGGTCACAATTTCATCAAAAATCTGACTTTTGGCAGTTGACTCAGAAATGGTGCCAAACGGTTGCAAATGCTCCCCTGAAAGGTTTGGCGGTCGAAACAGAAGGCTTTTTATGACAGGATAAGAAATCAGCCCTCGACAACTTATCCGGCAGAAAAATATTTTTTGAAAAAATCCCTAAGCCCCGGGGTCACAATTTCATGAAAACTCTGACTTTCGGCAATTGAATCAAAAATGGTGCCAAACGGTTGCAAATGCTCCCCTGAAAGGTTTGGCGGTCGAAACAGAAGGCCTTTTATCACAGGATAAGAAATCAGCCCTCGACAACTTAACCGGGAAAAAATATTTTTTTGAAAAAATCCCTAAGCCCCGGGGTCACAATTTCATCAAAAATGTGACTTTCGGCAGTTGACTCAGAAATGGTGCCAAACGGTAGCAAATGCTCCCCTGAAAGGTTTGACGGTCGAAACAGAAGGCTTTTTATCACAGGATAAGAAATCAGCCCTCGACAACTTAACCGGCAGAAAAATATTTGTTTGAAAAAATCCCTAAGCCCCGGGGTCACAATTTCATCAAAAATCTGACTTTCGGCAGTTGACTCAGAAATGGTGCCAAACGGTAGCAAATGCTCCCCTGAAAGGTTTGACGGTCGAAACAGAAGGCTTTTTATCACAGGAAAAGAAATCAGCCCTCGACAACTTAACCGGCAGAAAAATATTTTTTGAAATAATCCCTAAGCCCCGGGGTCACAATTTCATCAAAAATCTGACTTTCGGCAGTTGACTCAGAAATGGTGCCAAACGGTTGCAAATGCTCCCCTGAAAGGTTTGGCGGTCGAAACAGTAGGCCTTTTATCACAGGATAAGAAATCAGCCCTCGTCAACTTAACCGGCAGAAAAATATTTTTTGAAAAAATCCCTAAGCCCCGGGGTCACAATTTCATCAAAAATCTGACTTTCGGCAGTTGACTCAGAAATTGTGCCAAACGGTTGGAAATGCTCCCCTCAAAGTTTTGGCGGTCGAAACTGAAGGCTTTTTATCACAGGAAAAGAAATCAGCCCTCGACAACTTAACCGGCAGAAAAAGATATTTTTGAAAAAATCCCTTCGCCCCGGGGTCACAAGTTCTTCAAAACTCTGACTTTTGGCAATTGATTCAAAAATGGTGCCAAACGGTTGCAAATGCTCCCCTGAAAGGTTTGGCGGTCGAAACAGAAGGCCTTTTATCACAGGATAAGAAATCAGCCCTCGACAACTTAACCGGGAGAAAAATATTTTTTGAAAAAATCCCTAAGCCCCGGGGTCACAATTTCATCAAAAATCTGACTTTCGGCAGTTGACTCAGAAATGGTGCCAAACGGTTGCAAATGCTCCCCTGAAAGGTTTGGCGGTCGAAACAGAAGGCTTTTTATGAAAGGATAATAAATCAGCCCTCGACAACTTAACCGGCAGAATTTTATTTTTTTGAGAAAATCCCTCAGCCCTGGGGTCACAATTTCATCAAAACTCTGACTTTCGGCAATTGACTCAAAAACGGTGCCAAACGGTTGCAAATGCTCCCCTGAAAGGTTTGGTGGTCGAAACAGAGGGCTTTTTATCACAGGAAAAGAAATCAGCCCTCGACAACTTAACCGGCAGAAAATTATTTTTTTGAAAAAATCCCTAAGACCCGGGGTCACAATTTCATCAAAATTCTGACTTTCGGCAGTTGACTCAGAAATGGTGCCAAACCGTTGGAAATGCTCCCCTGAAAGGTTTGGCGGTCGAAACAGAAGGCTTTTTATCACAGGATAAGAAATCAGCCCTCGACAACTTAACCGGCAGAAAAATATTTTTTGAAAAAATCCCTAAGCCCCGGGGTCACAATTTCATAAAAAACCTGACTTTTGGCAATAAAAAATGGTGCCCAATGGTTGCAAATGCTCCCCTGAAAGGTTTGGCGGACGAAACTGATGTCTTTTTATCACAGGAAAAGAAATCAGCCCTCGACAACTTAACGGGGAAAAAATAATTTTTTGAAAAAATCCCTAAGCCCCGGGGTCACAATCTCATCAAAAATCTGAGTTTCGGCAGTTGACTCAGAAATGGTGCCAAACGGTTGCAAATGCTCCCCTGAAAGGTTTGGCGGTCGAAACAGAAGGCTTTTTATCACAGGATAAGAAATCAGCCCTCGTCAACTTAACCGGCAGAAAAATATTTTTTGAAAAAATCCCTAAGCCCCGGGGTCACAATTTCATCAAAAATCTGACTTTCGGCAGTTGAATCAAAAATGGTGTCAAACGGTTGCAAATGCTCCCCTGAAAGGTTTGGCGGTCGAAACAGAAGGCTTTTTATCACAGGATAAGAAATCAGCCCTCGTCAACTTAACCGGCAGAAAAATATTTTTTGAAAAAATCCCTAAGCCCCGGGGTCACAATTTCATCAAAAATCTGACTTTCGGCAGTTGACTCAGAAATGGTGCCAAACGGTTGCAAATGCTCCCCTGAAAGGTTTGGTGGTCAAAACAGAAGGCTTTTTATCACAGGATAAGAAATCAGCCCTCGACAACTTAACCGGCAGAAAAATATTTTTTGAAAAAATCCCTAAGCCCCGGGGTCACAATTTCATCAAAAATCTGACTTTCGGCAGTTGGCTCAGAAATGGTGTCCAATGGTTGCAAATGCTCCCCTGAAAGGTTTGGCGGACGAAACTGATGTCTTTTTATCACAGGAAAAGAAATCAGCCCTCGACAACTTATCCGGCAGAAATATATTTTTTTGAAAAAATCCCTAAGCCCTGGGGTCACAATTTCATCAAAACTCTGACTTTCGGCAATTGAATCAAAAATGGTGCCAAACGGTTGCAAATGCTCCCCTCAAAGGTTTGGCGGTCGAAACAGAAGGCCTTTTATCACAGGATAAGAAATCAGCCCTCGTCAACTTAACCGGCAGAAAAATATTTGTTGAAAAAATCCCTAAGCCCCGGGGTCACAATTTCATCAAAAATCTGACTTTCGGCAGTTGACTCAGAAATGGTGCCAAACGGTAGCAAATGCTACCCTGAAAGGTTTGGCGGTCGAAACAGAAGGCTTTTTATCACAGGATAAGAAATCAGTCCTCGACAACTTAACCGGCAGAAAAATATTTTTTGAAAAAATCCCTAAGCCCCGGGGTCACAATTTCATCAAAAATCTGACTTTCGGCAGTTGACTCAGAAATGGTGCCAAACGGTTGGAAATGCTACCCTGAAAGGTTTGGCGGTCAGAACAGAAGGCTTTTTATCACAGGATAAGAAATCAGCCCTCGACAACTTAACCGGCAGAAAAATATTTTTTTGAAAAAATCCCTAAGCCCCGGGGTCACAATTTCATCAAAA
Organism: Podarcis melisellensis; assembly: GCF_964234715.1. NCBI lineage: Eukaryota > Metazoa > Chordata > Lepidosauria > Squamata > Lacertidae > Podarcis > Podarcis melisellensis. The sequence goes on from NC_138544.1 coordinate 11,384,623, forward strand.
ATCTGACTTTCGGCAGTTGACTCAGAAATGGTGCCAAACTGTTTCAAATGCTCCCCTGAAAGGTTTGGCGGTCGAAACAGAAGGCTTTTTATCACAGGATAAGAAATCAGCCCTCGACAACTTAACCGGGAAAAAATATTTTTTTGAAAAAATCCCTAAGCCCCGGGGTCACAATTTCATAAAAAATCTGACTTTCGGCAGTTGACTCAGAAATGGTGCCAAACGGTAGCAAATGCTCCCCTGAAAGGTTTGACGGTCGAAACAGAAGGCTTTTTATCACAGGATAAGAAATCAGCCCTCGACAACTTAACCGGCAGAAAAATATTTTTTGAAATAATCCCTAAGCCCCGGGGTCACAATTTCATCAAAAATCTGACTTTCGGCAGTTGACTCAGAAATGGTGCCAAACGGTTGGAAATGCTACCCTGAAAGGTTTGGCGGTCAGAACAGAAGGCTTTTTATCACAGGATAAGAAATCCGCCCTCGACAACTTAACCGGCAGAAAAATATTTTTTGAAAAAATCCCTAAGCCCCGGGGTCACAATTTCATCAAAAATCTGACTTTCGGCAGTTGACTCAGAAATAGTGCCAAACTGTTTCAAATGCTCCCCTGAAAGGTTTGGCGGTCGAAACAGAAGGCTTTTTATCACAGGATAAGAAATCAGCCCTCGACAACTTAACCGGGAAAAAATATTTTTTTGAAAAAATCCCTAAGCCCCGGGGTCACAATTTCATAAAAAATCTGACTTTCGGCAGTTGACTCAGAAATGGTGCCAAACGGTAGCAAATGCTCCCCTGAAAGTTTGACGGTCGAAACAGAAGGCTTTTTATCACAGGATAAGAAATCAGCCCTCGTCAACTTAACCGGCAGAAAAATATTTGTTGAAAAAATCCCTAAGCCCCGGGGTCACAATTTCATCAAAAATCTGACTTTCGGCAGTTGACTCAGAAATGGTGCCAAACGGTTGGAAATGCTACCCTGAAAGGTTTGGCGGTCGAAACAGAAGGCTTTTTATCACAGGATAAGAAATCAGCCCTCGACAACTTAACCGGCAGAAAAATATTTTTTGAAAAAATCCCTAAGCCCCGGGGTCACAATTTCATCAAAAATCTGACTTTCGGCAGTTGACTCAGAAATGGTGCCAAACGGTTGGAAATGCTACCCTGAAAGGTTTGGCGGTCAGAACAGAAGGCTTTTTATCACAGGATAAGAAATCCGCCCTCGACAACTTAACCGGCAGAAAAATATTTTTTGAAAAAATCCCTAAGCCCCGGGGTCACAATTTCATCAAAAATCTGACTTTCGGCAGTTGACTCAGAAATAGTGCCAAACTGTTTCAAATGCTCCCCTGAAAGGTTTGGCGGTCGAAACAGAAGGCTTTTTATCACAGGATAAGAAATCAGCCCTCGACAACTTAACCGGGAAAAAATTTTTTTTTGAAAAAATCCCTAAGCCCCGGGGTCACAATTTCATAAAAAATCTGACTTTCGGCAGTTGACTCAGAAATGGTGCCAAACGGTAGCAAATGCTCCCCTGAAAGGTTTGACGGTCGAAACAGAAGGCCTTTTATCACAGGATAAGAAATCAGCCCTCGTCAACTTAACCGGCAGAAAAATATTTTTTGAAAAAATCCCTAAGCCCCGGGGTCACAATTTCATCAAAAATCTGACTTTCGGCAGTTGACTCAGAAATGGTGCCAAACGGTTGGAAATGCTCCCCTGAAAGTTTTGGCGGTCGAAACTGAAGGCTTTTTATCACAGGAAAAGAAATCAGCCCTCGACAACTTAACCGGCAGAAAAAGATATTTTTGAAAAAATCCCTAAGCCCCGGGGTCACAAGTTCTTCAAAACTCTGACTTTTGGCAATTGATTCAAAAATGGTGCCAAACGGTTGCAAATGCTCCCCTGAAAGGTTTGGCGGTCGAAACAGAAGGCCTTTTATCACAGGATAAGAAATCAGCCCTCGACAACTTAACCGGGAGAAAAATATTTTTTGAAAAAATCCCTAAGCCCCGGGGTCACAATTTCATCAAAAATCTGACTTTCGGCAGTTGACTCAGAAATGGTGCCAAACGGTTGCAAATGCTCCCCTGAAAGGTTTGGCGGTCGAAACAGAAGGCTTTTTATGAAAGGATAATAAATCAGCCCTCGACAACTTAACCGGCAGAATTTTTTTTTTTTGAGAAAATCCCTAAGACCCGGGGTCACAATTTCATCAAAATTCTGACTTTCGGCAGTTGACTCAGAAATGGTGCCAAACCGTTGGAAATGCTCCCCTGAAAGGTTTGGCGGTCGAAACAGAAGGCTTTTTATCACAGGATAAGAAATCAGCCCTCGACAACTTAACCGGCAGAAAAATATTTTTTGAAAAAATCCCTAAGCCCCGGGGTCACAATTTCATAAAAAACCTGACTTTTGGCAATTGACTAAAAAATGGTGCCCAATGGTTGCAAATGCTCCCCTGAAAGGTTTGGCGGACAAAACTGATGTCTTTTTATCACAGGAAAAGAAATCAGCCCTCGACAACTTAACGGGGAAAAAATAATTTTTTGAAAAAATCCCTAAGTCCCGGGGTCACAATCTCATCAAAAATCTGAGTTTCGGCAGTTGACTCAGAAATGGTGCCAAACGGTTGCAAATGCTCCCCTGAAAGGTTTGGCGGTCGAAACAGAAGGCTTTTTATCACAGGATAAGAAATCAGCCCTCGTCAACTTAACCGGCAGAAAAATATTTTTTGAAAAAATCCCTAAGCCCCGGGGTCACAATTTCATCAAAAATCTGACTTTCGGCAGTTGAATCAAAAATGGTGTCAAACGGTTGCAAATGCTCCCCTGAAAGGTTTGACGATCGAAACAGAAGGCTTTTTATCACAGGATAAGAAATCAGCCCTCGTCAACTTAACCTGCAGAAAAATATTTTTTGAAAAAATCCCTAAGCCCCGGGGTCACAATTTCATCAAAAATCTGACTTTCGGCAGTTGACTCAGAAATGGTGCCAAACGGTTGCAAATGCTCCCCTGAAAGGTTTGGTGGTCAAAACAGAAGGCTTTTTATCACAGGATAAGAAATCAGCCCTCGACAACTTAACCGGCAGAAAAATATTTTTTGAAAAAATCCCTAAGCCCCGGGGTCACAATTTCATCAAAAATCTGACTTTCGGCAGTTGGCTCAGAAATGGTGTCCAATGGTTGCAAATGCTCCCCTGAAAGGTTTGGCGGACGAAACTGATGTCTTTTTATCACAGGAAAGGAAATCAGCCCTCGACAACTTATCCGGCAGAAATATATTTTTTTGAAAAAATCCCTAAGCCCTGGGGTCACAATTTCATCAAAACTCTGACTTTCGGCAATTGAATCAAAAATGGTGCCAAACGGTTGCAAATGCTCCCCTCAAAGGTTTGGCGGTCGAAACAGAAGGCCTTTTATCACAGGATAAGAAATCAGCCCTCGTCAACTTAACCGGCAGAAAAATATTTTTTGAAAAAATCCCTAAGCCCCGGGGTCACAATTTCATCAAAAATCTGACTTTCGGCAGTTGACTCAGAAATGGTGCCAAACGGTTGGAAATGCTACCCTGAAAGGTTTGGCGGTCGAAACAGAAGGCTTTTTATCACAGGATAAGAAATCAGCCCTCGACAACTTAACCGGCAGAAAAATATTTTTTGAAAAAATCCCTAAGCCCCGGGGTCACAATTTCATCAAAAATCTGACTTTCGGCAGTTGACTCAGAAATGGTGCCAAACGGTTGGAAATGCTACCCTGAAAGGTTTGGCGGTCAGAACAGAAGGCTTTTTATCACAGGATAAGAAATCAGCCCTCGACAACTTAACCGGCAGAAAAATATTTTTTGAAAAAATCCCTAAACCCCGGGGTCACAATTTCATCAAAAATCTGACTTTCGGCAGTTGACTCAGAAATGGTGCCAAACTGTTTCAAATGCTCCCCTGAAAGGTTTGGCGGTCGAAACAGAAGGCTTTTTATCACAGAATAAGAAATCAGCCCTCGACAACTTAACCGGGAAAAAATATTTTTTTGAAAAAATCCCTAAGCCCCGGGGTCACAATTTCATCAAAAATCTGACTTTCGGCAGTTGACTCAGAAATGGTGCCAAACGGTTGCAAATGCTCCCCTGAAAGGTTTGGCGGTCGAAACAGAAGGCCTTTTATCACAGGATAAGAAATCAGCCCTCGTCAACTTAACCGGCAGAAAAATATTTTTTGAAAAAATCCCTAAGCCCCGGGGTCACAATTTCATCAAAAATCTGACTTTCGGCAGTTGACTCAGAAATGGTGCCAAACGGTAGCAAATGCTCCCCTGAAAGTTTGACGGTCGAAACAGAAGGCTTTTTATCACAGGATAAGAAATCAGCCGTCGACAACTTAACCGGAAGAAAAATATTTTTTTGAAAAAATCCCTAAGCCCCGGGGTCACAAGTTCATCAAAACTCTGACTTTTGGCAATTGATTAAAAAATGGTGCCAAACGGTTGCAAATGCTCCCCTGAAAGGTTTGGCGGTCGAAACAGAAGGCTTTTTATCACAGGATAAGAAATCAGCCCTCGACAACTTAACCGGCAGAAAAATATTTTTTGAAAAAATCCCTAAGCCCCGGGGTCACAATTTCATCAAAAATCTGACTTTCGGCAGTTGACTCAGAAATGGTGCCAAACCGTTGGAAATGCTCCCCTGAAAGGTTTGGCGGTCGAAACAGAAGGCCTTTTATCACAGGATAAGAAATCAGCCCTCGTCAACTTAACCGGCAGAAAAATATTTTTTTAAAAAATCCCTAAGCCCCGGGGTCACAATTTCATCAAAAATCTGACTTTCGGCAGTTGACTCAGAAATGGTGCCAAATGGTTGGAAATGCTCCTCTGAAAGTTTTGGCGGTCGAAACTGAAGGCTTTTTATCACAGGAAAAGAAATCAGCCCTCGACAACTTAACCGGCAGAAAAAGATATTTTTGAAAAAATCCCTAAGCCCCGGGGTCACAAGTTCTTCAAAACTCTGACTTTTGGCAATTGATTCAAAAATGGTGCCAAACGGTTGCAAATGCTCCCCTGAAAGGTTTGGCGGTCGAAACAGAAGGCCTTTTATCACAGGATAAGAAATCAGCCCTCGACAACTTAACCGGCAGAAAAATATTTTTTGAAAAAATCCCTAAGCCCCGGGGTCACAATTTCATAAAAAACCTGACTTTTGGCAATTGACTAAAAAATGGTGCCCAATGGTTGCAAATGCTCCCCTGAAAGGTTTGGCGGACGAAAGTGATGTCTTTTTATCACAGGAAAAGAAATCAGCCCTCGACAACTTAACCGGGAAAAAATATTTTTTGGAAAAAATCCCTAAGCCCCGGGGTCACAATTTCATAAAAAATCTGACTTTTGGCAGTTGACTCAGAAATGGTGCCAAACGGTTGCAAATGCTCCCCTGAAAGGTTTGGCGGTCGAAACAGAAGGCTTTTTATCACAGGATAAGAAATCAGCCCTCGACAACTTATCTGGCAGAAATATTTTTTTTTGAAAAAATCCCTAAACCCCGGGGTCACAATTTCATCAAAAATCTGACTTTCGGCAATTGAATCAAAAATGGTGCCAAACGGTTGCAAATGCTCTCCTGAAACGTTTGGCGGTCGAAACAGAAGGCCTTTTATCACAGGATAAGAAATCAGCCCTTGACAACTTAACCGGCAGAAAAATATTTTTTGAAAAAATCCCTAAGCCCCGGGGTCACAATTTCATCAAAAATCTGACTTTCGGCAGTTGACTCAGAAATGGTGCCAAACGGTAGCAAATGCTCCCCTGAAAGTTTGACGGTCGAAACAGAAGGCTTTTTATCACAGGATAAGAAATCAGCCGTCGACAACTTAACCGGAAGAAAAATATTTTTTTGAAAAAATCCCTAAGCCCCGGGGTCACAAGTTCATCAAAACTCTGACTTTTGGCAATTGATTAAAAAATGGTGCCAAACGGTTGCAAATGCTCCCCTGAAAGGTTTGGCGGTCGAAACAGAAGGCTTTTTATCACAGGATAAGAAATCAGCCCTCGACAACTTAACCGGCAGAAAAATATTTTTTGAAAAAATCCCTAAGCCCCGGGGTCACAATTTCATCAAAAATCTGACTTTCGGCAGTTGACTCAGAAATGGTGCCAAACGGTTGCAAATGCTCCCCTGAAAGGTTTGGCGGTCGAAACAGAAGGCCTTTTATCACAGGATAAGAAATCAGCCCTCGTCAACTTAACCGGCAGAAAAAGATATTTTTGAAAAAATCCCTAAGCCCCGGGGTCACAAGTTCTTCAAAACTCTGACTTTTGGCAATTGATTCAAAAATGGTGCCAAACGGTTGCAAATGCTCCCCTGAAAGGTTTGGCGGTCGAAACAGAAGGCCTTTTATCACAGGATAAGAAATCAGCCCTCGACAACTTAACCGGCAGAAAAATATTTTTTGAAAAAATCCCTAAGCCCCGGGGTCACAATTTCATAAAAAACCTGACTTTTGGCAATTGACTAAAAAATGGTGCCCAATGGTTGCAAATGCTCCCCTGAAAGGTTTGGCGGACGAAAGTGATGTCTTTTTATCACAGGAAAAGAAATCAGCCCTCGACAACTTAACCGGGAAAAAATATTTTTTGGAAAAAATCCCTAAGCCCCGGGGTCACAATTTCATAAAAAATCTGACTTTTGGCAGTTGACTCAGAAATGGTGCCAAACGGTTGCAAATGCTCCCCTGAAAGGTTTGGCGGTCGAAACAGAAGGCTTTTTATCACAGGATAAGAAATCAGCCCTCGACAACTTATCTGGCAGAAATATTTTTTTTTGAAAAAATCCCTAAACCCCGGGGTCACAATTTCATCAAAAATCTGACTTTCGGCAATTGAATCAAAAATGGTGCCAAACGGTTGCAAATGCTCTCCTGAAACGTTTGGCGGTCGAAACAGAAGGCCTTTTATCACAGGATAAGAAATCAGCCCTTGACAACTTAACCGGCAGAAAAATATTTTTTGAAAAAATCCCTAAGCCCCGGGGTCACAATTTCATCAAAAATCTGACTTTCGGCAGTTGACTCAGAAATGGTGCCAAACGGTAGCAAATGCTCCCCTGAAAGTTTGACGGTCGAAACAGAAGGCTTTTTATCACAGGATAAGAAATCAGCCGTCGACAACTTAACCGGAAGAAAAATATTTTTTTGAAAAAATCCCTAAGCCCCGGGGTCACAAGTTCATCAAAACTCTGACTTTTGGCAATTGATTAAAAAATGGTGCCAAACGGTTGCAAATGCTCCCCTGAAAGGTTTGGCGGTCGAAACAGAAGGCTTTTTATCACAGGATAAGAAATCAGCCCTCGACAACTTAACCGGCAGAAAAATATTTTTTGAAAAAATCCCTAAGCCCCGGGGTCACAATTTCATCAAAAATCTGACTTTCGGCAGTTGACTCAGAAATGGTGCCAAACGGTTGCAAATGCTCCCCTGAAAGGTTTGGCGGTCGAAACAGAAGGCCTTTTATCACAGGATAAGAAATCAGCCCTCGTCAACTTAACCGGCAGAAAAATATTTTTTGAAAAAATCCCTAAGCCCCGGGGTCACAATTTCATCAAAAATCTGACTTTCGGCAGTTGACTCAGAAATGGTGCCAAATGGTTGGAAATGCTCCCCTGAAAGTTTTGGCGGTCGAAACTGAAGGCTTTTTATCACAGGAAAAGAAATCAGCCCTCGACAACTTAACCGGCAGAAAAAGATATTTTTGAAAAAATCCCTAAGCCCCGGGGTCACAAGTTCTTCAAAACTCTGACTTTTGGCAATTGATTCAAAAATGGTGCCAAACGGTTGCAAATGCTCCCCTGAAAGGTTTGGCGGTCGAAACAGAAGGCCTTTTATCACAGGATAAGAAATCAGCCCTCGACAACTTAACCGGGAGAACGATATTTTTTGAAAAAATCCCTAAGCCCCGGGGTCACAATTTCATCAAAAATCTGACTTTCGGCAGTTGACTCAGAAATGGTGCCAAACGGTTGCAAATGCTCCCCTGAAAGGTTTGGCGGTCGAAACAGAAGGCTTTTTATGAAAGGATAATAAATCAGCCCTCGACAACTTAACCGGCAGAATTTTTTTTTTTTGAGAAAATCCCTCAGCCCCGGGGTCACAATTTCATCAAAACTCTGACTTTCGGCAATTGACTCAAAAATGGTGCCAAACGGTTGCAAATGCTCCCCTGAAAGGTTTGGTGGTCGAAACAGAAGGCTTTTTATCACAGGAAAAGAAATCAGCCCTCGACAACTTAACCGGCAGAAAATTAGTTTTTTGAAAAAATCCTTAAGCCCCGGGGTCACAATTTCATCAAAATTCTGACTTTCGGCTGTTGACTCAGAAATGGTGCCAAACCGTTGGAAATGCTCCCCTGAAAGGTTTGGCGGTCGAAACAGAAGGCTTTTTATCACAGGATAAGAAATCAGCCCTCGACAACTTAACCGGCAGAAAAATATTTTTTGAAAAAATCCCTAAGCCCCGGGGTCACAATTTCATAAAAAACCTGACTTTTGGCAATTGACTAAAAAATGGTGCCCAATGGTTGCAAATGCTCCCCTGAAAGGTTTGGCGGACGAAACTGATGTCTTTTTATCACAGGAAAAGAAATCAGCCCTCGACAACTTAACCGGGAAAAAATATTTTTTTGAAAAAATCCCTAAGCCCCGGGGTCACAATTTCATAAAAAATCTGACTTTTGGCAGTTGACTCAGAAATGGTGCCAAACGGTTGCAAATGCTCCCCTGAAAGGTTTGGCGGTCGAAACAGAAGGCTTTTTATCACAGGATAAGAAATCAGCCCTCGACAACTTATCTGGCAGAAATATTTTTTTTTGAAAAAATCCCTAAGCCCCGGGGTCACAATTTCATCAAAACTCTGACTTTCGGCAATTGAATCAAAAATGGTGCCAAACGGTTGCAAATGCTCTCCTGAAACGTTTGGCGGTCGAAACAGAAGGCCTTTTATCACAGGATAAGAAATCAGCCCTTGACAACTTAACCGGCAGAAAAATATTTTTTGAAAAAATCCCTAAGCCCCGAGGTCACAATTTCATCAAAACTCTGACTTTTGGCAATTGATTCAAAAATGGTGCCAAACGGTTGCAAATGCTCCCCTGAAAGGTTTGGCGGTCGAAACAGAAGGCCTTTTATCACAGGATAAGAAATTAGCCCTCGACAACTTAACCGGCAGAAAAATATTTTTTGAAAAAATCCCTAAGCCCCGGGGTCACAATTTCATCAAAAATCTGACTTTCGGCAGTTGAATCAAAAATGGTGCCAAACGGTTGCAAATGCTCCCCTGAAAGGTTTGGCAGTCGAAACAGAAGGCCTTTTATCACAGGATAAGAAATTAGCCCTCGACAACTTAAACGGCAGAAAAATATTTTTTGAAAAAATCCCTAAGCCCCGGGGTCACAATTTCCTAAAAAACCTGACTTTTGGCACTTGACTCAAAAATGGTGCCCAATGGTTGCAAATGCTCCCCTGAAAGGTTTGGCGGACGAAACTGATGTCTTTTTATCACAGGAAAAGAAATCAGCCCTCGACAACTTATCCGGCAGATATATATTTTTTTGAAAAAATCCCTAATCCCCGGGGTCACAATTTCATCAAAACTCTGACTTTCGGCAATTGAATCAAAAATGGTGCCAAACGGTTGCAAATGCTCCCCTCAAAGATTTGGCGGTCGAAACAGAAGGCCTTTTATCACAGGATAAGAAATCAGCCCTCGTCAACTTAACCGGCAGAAAAATATTTGTTGAAAAAATCCCTAAGCACCGGGGTCACAATTTCATCAAAAATCTGACTTTCGGCAGTTGACTCAGAAATGGTGCCAAACGGTTGGAAATGCTACCCTGAAAGGTTTGGCGGTCGAAACAGAAGGCTTTTTATCACAGGATAAGAAATCAGCCCTCGACAACTTAACCGGCAGAAAAATATTTTTTGAAAAAATCCCTAAGCCCCGGGGTCACAATTTCATCAAAAATCTGACTTTCGGCAGTTGACTCAGAAATGGTGCCAAACGGTTGGAAATGCTACCCTGAAATGTTTGGCGGTCAAAGCAGAAGGCTTTTTATCACAGGATAAGAAATCAGCCCTCGACAACTTAACCGGGAAAAAATATTTTTTTGAAAAAATCCCTAAGCCCCGGGGTCACAATTTCATCAAAAATCTGACTTTCGGCAGTTGACTCAGAAATGGTGCCAAACGGTAGCAAATGCTCCCCTGAAAGGTTTGGCGGTCGAAACAGAAGGCTTTTTATCACAGGATAAGAAATCAGCCCTCGTCAACTTAACCGGCAGAAAAATATTTTTTGAAAAAATCCCTAAGCCCCGGGGTCACAATTTCATCAAAACTCTGACTTTCGGCAATTGAATCAGAAATGGTGCCAAACGGTTGCAAATGCTCCCCTCAAAGGTTTGGCGGTCGAAACAGAAGACCTTTTATCACAGGATAAGAAATCAGCCCTCGTCAACTTAACCGGCAGAAAAACATTTGTTGAAAAAATCCCTAAGCACCGGGGTCACAATTTCATCAAAAATCTGACTTTCGGCAGTTGACTCAGAAATGGTGCCAAACGGTTGGAAATGCTACCCTGAAAGGTTTGGCGGTCGAAACAGAAGGCTTTTTATCACAGGATAAGAAATCAGCCCTCGACAACTTAACCGGCAGAAAAATATTTTTTGAAAAAATCCCTAAGCCCCGGGGTCACAATTTCATCAAAAATCTGACTTCCGGCAGTTGACTCAGAAATGGTGCCAAACGGTTGGAAATGCTACCCTGAAAGGTTTGGCGGTCAAAGCAGAAGGCTTTTTATCACAGGATAAGAAATCAGCCCTCGACAACTTAACCGGGAAAAAATATTTTTTTGAAAAAATCCCTAAGCCCCGGGGTCACAATTTCATCAAAAATCTGACTTTCGGCAGTTGACTCAGAAATGGTGCCAAACGGTAGCAAATGCTCCCCTGAAAGGTTTGGCGGTCGAAACAGAAGGCTTTTTATCACAGGATAAGAAATCAGCCCTCGTCAACTTAACCGGCAGAAAAATATTTTTTGAAAAAATCCCTAAGCCCCGGGGTCACAATTTCATCAAAACTCTGACTTTCGGCAATTGAATCAGAAATGGTGCCAAACGGTTGCAAATGCTCCCCTCAAAGGTTTGGCGGTCGAAACAGAAGACCTTTTATCACAGGATAAGAAATCAGCCCTCGTCAACTTAACCGGCAGAAAAACATTTTTTGAAAAAATCCCTAAGCCCCGGGGTCACAATTTCATCAAAAATCTGACTTTCGGCAGTTGACTCAGAAATGGTGCCAAACGGTTGGAAATGCTCCCCTGAAAGTTTTGGCGGTCGAAACTGAAGGCTTTTTATCACAGGAAAAGAAATCAGCCCTCGACAACTTAACCGGCAGAAAAAGATATTTTTGAAAAAATCCCTAAGCCCCGGGGTCACAATTTCATAAAAAACCTGACTTTTGGCAATTGACTCAAAAATGGTGCCCAATGGTTGCAAATGCTCCCCTGAAAGGTTTGGCGGACGAAACTGATGTCTTTTTATCACAGGAAAAGAAATCAGCCCTCGACAACTTAACCGGGAAAAAATATTTTTTTGAAAAAATCCCTAAGCCCCGGGGTCACAATCTCCTCAAAAATCTGAGTTTCGGCAGTTGACTCAGAAATGGTGCCAAACGGTTGCAAATGCTCCCCTGAAAGATTTGGCGGTCGAAACAGAAGGCTTTTTATCACAGGATAAGAAATCAGCCCTCGTCAACTTAACCGGCAGAAAAATATTTTTTGAAAAAATCCCTAAGCCCCGGGGTCACAATTTCATCAAAAATCTGACTTTCGGCAGTTGAATCAAAAATGGTGCCAAACGGTTGCAAATGCTCCCCTGAAAGGTTTGGCGGTCGAAACAGAAGGCTTTTTATCACAGGATAAGAAATCAGCCCTCGTCAACTTAACCGGCAGAAAAATATTTTTTGAAAAAATCCCTAAGCCCCGGGGTCACAATTTCATCAAAAATCTGACTTTCGGCAGTTGAATCAAAAATGGTGCTAAACGGTTGCAAATGCTCCCCTGAAAGGTTTGGCGGACGAAACTTATGTCTTTTTATCACAGGAAAAGAAATCAGCCCTCGACAACTTATCCGGCAGAAATATATTTTTTTGAAAAAATCCCTAAGCCCCGGGGTCACAATTTCATCAAAACTCTGACTTTCGGCAATTGAATCAAAAATGGTGCCAAACGGTTGCAAATGCTCCCCTCAAAGGTTTGGCGGTCGAAACAGAAGGCCTTTTATCACAGGATAAGAAATCAGCCCTCGACAACTTAACCGGGAAAAAATATATTTTTGAAAAAATCCCTAAGCCCCGGGGTCACAATTTCATAAAAAATCTGACTTTCGGCAGTTGACTCAGAAATGGTGCCAAACGGTAGCAAATGCTCCCCTGAAAGTTTGACGGTCGAAACAGAAGGCTTTTTATCACAGGATAAGAAATCAGCCCTCGTCAACTTAACCGGCAGAAAAATATTTGTTGAAAAAATCCCTAAGCCCCGGGGTCACAATTTCATCAAAAATTTGACTTTCGGCAGTTGACTCAGAAATGGTGCCAAACGGTTGGAAATGCTACCCTGAAAGGTTTGGCGGTCGAAACAGAAGGCTTTTTATCACAGGATAAGAAATCAGCCCTCGACAACTTAACCGGCAGAAAAATATTTTTTGAAAAAATCCCTAAGCCCCGGGGTCACAATTTCATCAAAAATCTGACTTTCGGCAGTTGACTCAGAAATGGTGCCAAACGGTTGGAAATGCTACCCTGAAAGGTTTGGCGGTCAGAACAGAAGGCTTTTTATCACAGGATAAGAAATCCGCCCTCGACAACTTAACTGGCAGAAAAATATTTTTTGAAAAAATCCCTAAGCCCCGGGGTCACAATTTCATCAAAAATCTGACTTTCGGCAGTTGACTCAGAAATAGTGCCAAACTGTTTCAAATGCTCCCCTGAAAGGTTTGGCGGTCGAAACAGAAGGCTTTTTATCACAGGATAAGAAATCAGCCCTCGTCAACTTAACCGGGAAAAAATATTTTTTTGAAAAAATCCCTAAGCCCCGGGGTCACAATTTCATAAAAAATCTGACTTTCGGCAGTTGACTCAGAAATGGTGCCAAACGGTAGCAAATGCTCCCCTGAAAGGTTTGACGGTCGAAACAGAAGGCCTTTTATCACAGGATAAGAAATCAGCCCTCGTCAACTTAACCGGCAGAAAAATATTTTTTGAAAAAATCCCTAAGCCCCGGGGTCACAATTTCATCAAAAATCTGACTTTCGGCAGTTGACTCAGAAATGGTGCCAAACGGTTGGAAATGCTCCCCTGAAAGTTTTGGCGGTCGAAACTGAAGGCTTTTTATCACAGGAAAAGAAATCAGCCCTCGACAACTTAACCGGCAGAAAAAGATATTTTTGAAAAAATCCCTAAGCCCCGGGGTCACAAGTTCTTCAAAACTCTGACTTTTGGCAATTGATTCAAAAATGGTGCCAAACGGTTGCAAATGCTCCCCTGAAAGGTTTGGCGGTCGAAACAGAAGGCCTTTTATCACAGGATAAGAAATCAGCCCTCGACAACTTAACCGGGAGAAAAATATTTTTTGAAAAAATCCCTAAGCCCCGGGGTCACAATTTCATCAAAAATCTGACTTTCGGCAGTTGACTCAGAAATGGTGCCAAACGGTTGCAAATGCTCCCCTGAAAGGTTTGGCGGTCGAAACAGAAGGCTTTTTATGAAAGGATAATAAATCAGCCCTCGACAACTTAACCGGCAGAATTTTTTTTTTTTGAGAAAATCCCTAAGACCCGGGGTCACAATTTCATCAAAATTCTGACTTTCGGCAGTTGACTCAGAAATGGTGCCAAACGGTTGCAAATGCTCCCCTGAAAGGTTTGGCGGTCGAAACAGAAGGCTTTTTATCACAGGATAAGAAATCAGCCCTCGACAACTTAACTGGCAGAAAAATATTTTTTGAAAAAATCCCTAAGCCCCGGGGTCACAATTTCATAAAAAACCTGACTTTCGGCAATTGACTAAAAAATGGTGTCCAATGGTTGCAAATGCTCCCCTGAAAGGTTTGGCGGACAAAACTGATGTCTTTTTATCACAGGAAAAGAAATCAGCCCTCGACAACTTAACGGGGAAAAAATAATTTTTTGAAAAAATCCCTAAGTCCCGGGGTCACAATCTCATCAAAAATCTGACTTTCGGCAATTGAATCAAAAATGGTGCCAAACGGTTGCAAATGCTCCCCTCAAAGGTTTGGCGGTCGAAACAGAAGGCCTTTTATCACAGGATAAGAAATCAGCCCTCGTCAACTTAACCGGCAGAAAAATATTTGTTGAAAAAATCCCTAAGCCCCGGGGTCACAATTTCATCAAAAATCTGACTTTCGGCAGTTGACTCAGAAATGGTGCCAAACGGTTGGAAATGCTACCCTGAAAGGTTTGGCGGTCGAAACAGAAGGCTTTTTATCACAGGATAAGAAATCAGCCCTCGACAACTTAACCGGCAGAAAAATATTTGTTGAAAAAATCCCTAAGCCCCGGGGTCACAATTTCATCAAAAATCTGACTTTCGGCAGTTGACTCAGAAATGGTGCCAAACGGTTGGAAATGCTACCCTGAAAGGTTTGCCGGTCAGAACAGAAGGCTTTTTATCACAGGATAAGAAATCCGCCCTCGACAACTTAACCGGCAGAAAAATATTTTTTGAAAAAATCCCTAAGCCCCGGGGTCACAATTTCATCAAAAATCTGACTTTCGGCAGTTGACTCAGAAATGGTGCCAAACTGTTTCAAATGCTCCCCTGAAAGGTTTGGCGGTCGAAACAGAAGGCTTTTTATCACAGGATAAGAAATCAGCCCTCGACAACTTAACCGGGAAAAAATATTTTTTTGAAAAAATCCCTAAGCCCCGGGGTCACAATTTCATAAAAAATCTGACTTTCGGCAGTTGACTCAGAAATGGTGCCAAACGGTAGCAAATGCTCCCCTGAAAGTTTGACGGTCGAAACAGAAGGCTTTTTATCACAGGATAAGAAATCAGCCGTCGACAACTTAACCGGAAGAAAAATATTTTTTTGAAAAAATCCCTAAGCCCCGGGGTCACAAGTTCATCAAAACTCTGACTTTTGGCAATTGATTAAAAAATGGTGCCAAACGGTTGCAAATGCTCCCCTGAAAGGTTTGGCGGTCGAAACAGAAGGCTTTTTATCACAGGATAAGAAATCAGCCCTCGACAACTTAACCGGCAGAAAAATATTTTTTGAAAAAATCCCTAAGCCCCGGGGTCACAATTTCATCAAAAATCTGACTTTCGGCAGTTGACTCAGAAATGGTGCCAAACGGTTGCAAATGCTCCCCTGAAAGGTTTGGCGGTCGAAACAGAAGGCCTTTTATCACAGGATAAGAAATCAGCCCTCGTCAACTTAACCGGCAGAAAAATATTTTTTGAAAAAATCCCTAAGCCCCGGGGTCACAATTTCATCAAAAATCTGACTTTCGGCAGTTGACTCAGAAATGGTGCCAAATGGTTGCAAATGCTCCCCTGAAAGGTTTGGCGGACGAAACTGATGTCTTTTTATCACAGGATAAGAAATCAGCCCTCGACAACTTAACCGGCAGAAAATTAGTTTTTTGAAAAAATCCTTAAGCCCCGGGGTCACAATTTCATCAAAATTCTGACTTTCGGCAGTTGACTCAGAAATGGTGCCAAACCGTTGGAAATGCTCCCCTGAAAGGTTTGCCGGTCGAAACAGAAGGCTTTTTATCACAGGATAAGAAATCAGCCCTCGACAACTTAACCGGCAGAAAAATATTTTTTGAAAAAATCCCTAAGCCCCGGGGTCACAATTTCATAAAAAACCTGAGTTTTGGCAATTGACTAAAAAATGGTGCCCAATGGTTGCAAATGCTCCCCTGAAAGGTTTGGCGGACGAAACTGATGTCTTTTTATCACAGGAAAAGAAATCAGCCCTCGACAACTTAACCGGGAAAAAATATTTTTTTGAAAAAATCCCTAAGCCCCGGGGTCACAATTTCATAAAAAATCTGACTTTTGGCAGTTGACTCAGAAATGGTGCCAAACGGTTGCAAATGCTCCCCTGAAAGGTTTGGCGGTCGAAACAGAAGGCTTTTTATCACAGGATAAGAAATCAGCCCTCGACAACTTATCTGGCAGAAATATTTTTTTTTGAAAAAATCCCTAAGCCCCGGGGTCACAATTTCATCAAAACTCTGACTTTCGGCAATTGAATCAAAAATGGTGCCAAACGGTTGCAAATGCTCTCCTGAAACGTTTGGCGGTCGAAACAGAAGGCCTTTTATCACAGGATAAGAAATCAGCCCTTGACAACTTAACCGGCAGAAAAATATTTTTTGAAAAAATCCCTAAGCCCCGAGGTCACAATTTCATCAAAACTCTGACTTTTGGCAATTGATTCAAAAATGGTGCCAAACGGTTGCAAATGCTCCCCTGAAAGGTTTGGCGGTCGAAACAGAAGGCCTTTTATCACAGGATAAGAAATTAGCCCTCGACAACTTAACCGGCAGAAAAATATTTTTTGAAAAAATCCCTAAGCCCCGGGGTCACAATTTCATCAAAAATCTGACTTTCGGCAGTTGAATCAAAAATGGTGCCAAACGGTTGCAAATGCTCCCCTGAAAGGTTTGGCAGTCGAAACAGAAGGCCTTTTATCACAGGATAAGAAATTAGCCCTCGACAACTTAAACGGCAGAAAAATATTTTTTGAAAAAATCCCTAAGCCCCGGGGTCACAATTTCCTAAAAAACCTGACTTTTGGCACTTGACTCAAAAATGGTGCCCAATGGTTGCAAATGCTCCCCTGAAAGGTTTGGCGGACGAAACTGATGTCTTTTTATCACAGGAAAAGAAATCAGCCCTCGACAACTTATCCGGCAGATATATATTTTTTTGAAAAAATCCCTAATCCCCGGGGTCACAATTTCATCAAAACTCTGACTTTCGGCAATTGAATCAAAAATGGTTCCAAACGGTTGCAAATGCTCCCCTCAAAGATTTGGCGGTCGAAACAGAAGGCCTTTTATCACAGGATAAGAAATCAGCCCTCGTCAACTTAACCGGCAGAAAAATATTTGTTGAAAAAATCCCTAAGCCCCGGGGTCACAATTTCATCAAAAATCTGACTTTCGGCAGTTGACTCAGAAATGGTGCCCAATGGTTGCAAATGCTCCTCTGAAAGGTTTGGCGGACGAAACTGATGTCTTTTTAACACAGGAAAAGAAATCAGCCCTCGACAACTTATCCGGCAGAAATATATTTTTTTGAAAAAATCCCTAAGCCCCAGGGTCACAATTTCATCAAAACTCTGACTTTCGGCAATTGAATCAAAAATGGTGCCAAACGGTTGCAAATGCTCCCCTCAAAGGTTTGGCGGTCGAAACAGAAGGCCTTTTATCACAGGATAAGAAATCAGCCCTCGTCAACTTAACCGGCAGAAAAATATTTGTTGAAAACATCCCTAAGCCCCGGGGTCACAATTTCATCAAAAATCTGACTTTCGGCAGTTGACTCAGAAATGGTGCCAAACGGTTGGAAATGCTACCCTGAAAGGTTTGGCGGTCAGAACAGAAGGCTTTTTATCACAGGATAAGAAATCAGCCCTCGTCAACTTAACCGGCAGAAAAATATTTTTTGAAAAAATCCCTAAGCCCCGGGGTCACAATTTCATCAAAACTCTGACTTTCGGCAATTGAATCAGAAATGGTGCCAAACGGTTGCAAATGCTCCCCTCAAAGGTTTGGCGGTCGAAACAGAAGACCTTTTATCACAGGATAAGAAATCAGCCCTCGTCAACTTAACCAGCAGAAAAACATTTTTTGAAAAAATCCCTAAGCCCCGGGGTCACAATTTCATCAAAAATCTGACTTTCGGCAGTTGACTCAGAAATGGTGCCAAACGGTTGGAAATGCTCCCCTGAAAGTTTTGGCGGTCGAAACTGAAGGCTTTTTATCACAGGAAAAGAAATCAGCCCTCGACAACTTAACCGGCAGAAAAAGATATTTTTGAAAAAATCCCTAAGCCCCGGGGTCACAATTTCATAAAAAACCTGACTTTTGGCAATTGACTCAAAAATGGTGCCCAATGGTTGCAAATGCTCCCCTGAAAGGTTTGGCGGACGAAACTGATGTCTTTTTATCACAGGAAAAGAAATCAGCCCTCGACAACTTAACCGGGAAAAAATATTTTTTTGAAAAAATCCCTAAGCCCCGGGGTCACAATCTCATCAAAAATCTGAGTTTCGGCAGTTGACTCAGAAATGGTGCCAAACGGTTGCAAATGCTCCCCTGAAAGATTTGGCGGTCGAAACAGAAGGCTTTTTATCACAGGATAAGAAATCAGCCCTCGTCAACTTAACCGGCAGAAAAATATTTTTTGAAAAAATCACTAAGCCCCGGGGTCACAATTTCATCAAAAATCTGACTTTCGGCAGTTGAATCAAAAATGGTGCCAAACGGTTGCAAATGCTCCCCTGAAAGGTTTGGCGGTCGAAACAGAAGGCTTTTTATCACAGGATAAGAAATCAGCCCTCGTCAACTTAACCGGCAGAAAAATATTTTTTGAAAAAATCCCTAAGCCCCGGGGTCACAATTTCATCAAAAATCTGACTTTCGGCAGTTGAATCAAAAATGGTGCCAAACGGTTGCAAATGCTCCCCTGAAAGGTTTGGCGGACGAAACTTATGTCTTTTTATTACAGGAAAAGAAATCAGCCCTCGACAACTTATCCGGCAGAAATATATTTTTTTGAAAAAATCCCTAAGCCCCGGGGTCACAATTTCATCAAAACTCTGACTTTCGGCAATTGAATCAAAAATGGTGCCAAACGGTTGCAAATGCTCCCCTCAAAGGTTTGGCGGTCGAAACAGAAGGCCTTTTATCACAGGATAAGAAATCAGCACTCGTCAACTTAACCGGCAGAAAAATATTTGTTGAAAAAATCCCTAAGCCCCGGGGTCACAATTTCATCAAAAATCTGACTTTCGGCAGTTGACTCAGAAATGGTGCCAAACGGTTGGAAATGCTACCCTGAAAGGTTTGGCGGTCGAAACAGAAGGCTTTTTATCACAGGATAAGAAATCAGCCCTCGACAACTTAACCGGCAGAAAAATATTTTTTGAAAAAATCCCTAAGCCCCGGGGTCACAATTTCATCAAAAATCTGACTTTCGGCAGTTGACTCAGAAATGGTGCCCAATGGTTGCAAATGCTCCTCTGAAAGGTTTGGCGGACGAAACTGATGTCTTTTTAACACAGGAAAAGAAATCAGCCCTCGACAACTTATCCGGCAGAAATATATTTTTTTGAAAAAATCCCTAAACCCCAGGGTCACAATTTCATCAAAACTCTGACTTTCGGCAATTGAATCAAAAATGGTGCCAAACGGTTGCAAATGCTCCCCTCAAAGGTTTGACGGTCGAAACAGAAGGCCTTTTATCACAGGATAAGAAATCAGCCCTCGTCAACTTAACCGGCAGAAAAATATTTGTTGAAAACATCCCTAAGCCCCGGGGTCACAATTTCATCAAAAATCTGACTTTCGGCAGTTGACTCAGAAATGGTGCCAAACGGTTGGAAATGCTACCCTGAAAGGTTTGGCGGTCAGAACAGAAGGCTTTTTATCACAGGATAAGAAATCAGCCCTCGACAACTTAACCGGCAGAAAAATATTTTTTGAAAAAATCCCTAAGCCCCGGGGTCACAATTTCATCAAAAATCTGACTTTCGGCAGTTGACTCAGAAATGGTGCCAAACGGTTGCAAATGCTCCCCTGAAAGGTTTGGCGGTCGAAACAGAAGGCTTTTTATCACAGGATAAGAAATTAGCCCTCGACAACTTAACCGGGAAAAAATATTTTTTTGAAAAAATCCCTAAGCCCCGGCGTCACAATTTCATCAAAAATCTGACTTTCGGCAGTTGACTCAGAAATGGTGCCAAACGGTAGCAAATGCTCCCCTGAAAGGTTTGGCGGTCGAAACAGAAGGCTTTTTATCACCGGAGAAGAAATCAGCCCTCGACAACTTAACCGGAAGAAAAATATTTTTTTGAAAAAATCCCTAAGCCCCGGGGTCACAAGTTCATCAAAACTCTGACTTTTGGCTATTGATTCAAAAACGGTGCCAAACGGTTGCAAATGCTCCCCTGAAAGGTTTGGCGGTCGAAACAGAAGGCTTTTTATCACAGGATAAGAAATCAGCCCTCGTCAACTTAACCGGCAGAAAAATATTTTTTGAAAAAATCCCTAAGCCCCGGGGTCACAATTTCATCAAAAATCTGACTTTCGGCAGTTGACTCAGAAATGGTGCCAAACAGTTGCAAATGCTCCCCTGAAAGGTTTGGCGGTCGAAACAGAAGGCTTTTTATCACCGGAGAAGAAATCAGCCCTCGACAACTTAACCGGAAGAAAAATATTTTTTGCAAAAATCCCTAAGCCCCGGGGTCACAATTTCATCAAAACTCTGACTTTCGGCAATTGAATCAGAAATGGTGCCAAACGGTTGCAAATGCTCCCCTCAAAGGTTTGGCGGTCGATACAGAAGACCTTTTATCACAGGATAAGAAATCAGCCCTCGTCAACTTAACCGGCAGAAAAATATTTTTTGAAAAAATCCCTAAGCCCCGGGGTCACAATTTCATCAAAAATCTGACTTTCGGCAGTTGACTCAGAAATGGTGCCAAACGGTTGGAAATGCTCCCCTGAAAGTTTTGGCGGTCGAAACTGAAGGCTTTTTATCACAGGAAAAGAAATCAGCCCTCGACAACTTAACCGGCAGAAAAAGATATTTTTGAAAAAATCCCTAAGCCCCGGGGTCACAATTTCATAAAAAATCTGACTTTTGGCAATTGACTCAAAAATGGTGCCCAATGGTTGCAAATGCTCCCCTGAAAGGTTTGGCGGACGAAACTGATGTCTTTTTATCACAGGAAAAGAAATCAGCCCTCGACAACTTAACCGGGAAAAAATATTTTTTTGAAAAAATCCCTAAGCCCCGGGGTCACAATCTCATCAAAAATCTGAGTTTCGGCAGTTGACTCAGAAATGGTGCCAAACGGTTGCAAATGCTCCCCTGAAAGGTTTGGCGGTCGAAACAGAAGGCTTTTTATCACAGGATAAGAAATCAGCCCTCGTCAACTTAACCGGCAGAAAAATATTTTTTGAAAAAATCCCTAAGCCCCGGGGTCACAATTTCATCAAAAATCTGACTTTCGGCAGTTGAATCAAAAATGGTGCCAAACGGTTGCAAATGCTCCCCTGAAAGGTTTGGCGGTCGAAACAGAAGGCTTTTTATCACAGGATAAGAAATCAGCCCTCGTCAACTTAACCGGCAGAAAAATATTTTTTGAAAAAATCCTTAAGCCCCGGGGTCACAATTTCATCAAAAATCTGACTTTCGGCAGTTGAATCAAAAATGGTGCCAAACGGTTGCAAATGCTCCCCTGAAAGGTTTGGCGGACGAAACTTATGTCTTTTTATCACAGGAAAAGAAATCAGCCCTCGACAACTTATCCGGCAGAAATATATTTTTTTGAAAAAATCCCTAAGCCCCGGGGTCACAATTTCATCAAAAATCTGACTTTCGGCAGTTGAATCAAAAATGGTGCCAAACGGTTGCAAATGCTCCCCTGAAACGTTTGGCAGTCGAAACAGAAGGCTTTTTATCACCGGAGAAGAAATCAGCCCTCGACAACTTAACCGGAAGAAAAATATTTTTTGCAAAAATCCCTAAGCCCCGGGGTCACAATTTCATCAAAAATCTGACTTTCGGCAGTTGACTCAGAAATGGTGCCAAACGGTTGGAAATGCTACCCTGAAAGGTTTGGCGGTCAAAACAGAAGGCTTTTTATCACAGGATAAGAAATCAGCCCTCGACAACTTAACCGGGAAAAAATATTTTTTTGAAAAAATCCCTAAGCCCCGGGGTCACAATTTCATCAAAAATCTGACTTTCGGCAATTGAATCAGAAATGGTGCCAAACGGTTGCAAATGCTCCCCTCAAAGGTTTGGCGGTCGATACAGAAGACCTTTTATCACAGGATAAGAAATCAGCCCTCGTCAACTTAACCGGCAGAAAAATATTTTTTGAAAAAATCCCTAAGCCCCGGGGTCACAATTTCATCAAAAATCTGACTTTCGGCAGTTGACTCAGAAATGGTGCCAAACGGTTGGAAATGCTCCCCTGAAAGTTTTGGCGGTCGAAACTGAAGGCTTTTTATCACAGGAAAAGAAATCAGCCCTCGACAACTTAACCGGCAGAAAAAGATATTTTTGAAAAAATCCCTAAGCCCCGGGGTCACAATTTCATAAAAAATCTGACTTTTGGCAATTGACTCAAAAATGGTGCCCAATGGTTGCAAATGCTCCCCTGAAAGGTTTGGCGGACGAAACTGATGTCTTTTTATCACAGGAAAAGAAATCAGCCCTCGACAACTTAACCGGGAAAAAATATTTTTTTGAAAAAATCCCTAAGCCCCGGGGTCACAATCTCATCAAAAATCTGAGTTTCGGCAGTTGACTCAGAAATGGTGCCAAACGGTTGCAAATGCTCCCCTGAAAGGTTTGGCGGTCGAAACAGAAGGCTTTTTATCACAGGATAAGAAATCAGCCCTCGTCAACTTAACCGGCAGAAAAATATTTTTTGAAAAAATCCCTAAGCCCCGGGGTCACAATTTCATCAAAAATCTGACTTTCGGCAGTTGAATCAAAAATGGTGCCAAACGGTTGCAAATGCTCCCCTGAAAGGTTTGGCGGTCGAAACAGAAGGCTTTTTATCACAGGATAAGAAATCAGCCCTCGTCAACTTAACCGGCAGAAAAATATTTTTTGAAAAAATCCTTAAGCCCCGGGGTCACAATTTCATCAAAAATCTGACTTTCGGCAGTTGAATCAAAAATGGTGCCAAACGGTTGCAAATGCTCCCCTGAAAGGTTTGGCGGACGAAACTTATGTCTTTTTATCACAGGAAAAGAAATCAGCCCTCGACAACTTATCCGGCAGAAATATATTTTTTTGAAAAAATCCCTAAGCCCCGGGGTCACAATTTCATCAAAAATCTGACTTTCGGCAGTTGAATCAAAAATGGTGCCAAACGGTTGCAAATGCTCCCCTGAAACGTTTGGCAGTCGAAACAGAAGGCTTTTTATCACCGGAGAAGAAATCAGCCCTCGACAACTTAACCGGAAGAAAAATATTTTTTGCAAAAATCCCTAAGCCCCGGGGTCACAATTTCATCAAAAATCTGACTTTCGGCAGTTGACTCAGAAATGGTGCCAAACGGTTGGAAATGCTACCCTGAAAGGTTTGGCGGTCAAAACAGAAGGCTTTTTATCACAGGATAAGAAATCAGCCCTCGACAACTTAACCGGGAAAAAATATTTTTTTGAAAAAATCCCTAAGCCCCGGGGTCACAATTTCATCAAAAATCTGACTTTCGGCAGTTGACTCAGAAATGGTGCCAAACGGTTGCAAATGCTCCCCTGAAAGGTTTGGCGGTCGAAACAGAAGGCTTTTTATCACAGGATAAGAAATCAGCCCTCGTCAACTTAACCGGCAGAAAAATATTTTTTGAAAAAATCCCTAAGCCCCGGGGTCACAATTTCATCAAAACTCTGACTTTCGGCAATTGAATCAGAAATGGTGCCAAACGGTTGCAAATGCTCCCCTCAAAGGTTTGGCGGTCGATACAGAAGACCTTTTATCACAGGATAAGAAATCAGCCCTCGTCAACTTAACCGGCAGAAAAATATTTTTTGAAAAAATCCCTAAGCCCCGGGGTCACAATTTCATCAAAAATCTGACTTTCGGCAGTTGACTCAGAAATGGTGCCAAACGGTTGGAAATGCTCCCCTGAAAGTTTTGGCGGTCCAAACTGAAGGCTTTTTATCACAGGAAAAGAAATCAGCCCTCGACAACTTAACCGGCAGAAAAAGATATTTTTGAAAAAATCCCTAAGCCCCGGGGTCACAATTTCATAAAAAATCTGACTTTTGGCCATTGACTCAAAAATGGTGCCCAATGGTTGCAAATGCTCCCCTGAAAGGTTTGGCGGACGAAACTGATGTCTTTTTATCACAGGAAAAGAAATCAGCCCTCGACAACTTAACCGGGAAAAAATATTTTTTTGAAAAAAATCCCTAAGCCCCGGGGTCACAATCTCATCAAAAATCTGAGTTTCGGCAGTTGACTCAGAAATGGTGCCAAACGGTTGCAAATGCTCCCCTGAAAGGTTTGGCGGTCGAAACAGAAGGCTTTTTATCACAGGATAAGAAATCAGCCCTCGTCAACTTAACCGGCAGAAAAATATTTTTTGAAAAAATCCCTAAGCCCCGGGGTCACAATTTCATCAAAAATCTGACTTTCGGCAGTTGAATCAAAAATGGTGCCAAACGGTTGCAAATGCTCCCCTGAAAGGTTTGGCGGTCGAAACAGAAGGCTTTTTATCACAGGATAAGAAATCAGCCCTCGTCAACTTAACCGGCAGAAAAATATTTTTTGAAAAAATCCTTAAGCCCCGGGGTCACAATTTCATCAAAAATCTGACTTTCGGCAGTTGAATCAAAAATGGTGCCAAACGGTTGCAAATGCTCCCCTGAAAGGTTTGGCGGACGAAACTTATGTCTTTTTATCACAGGAAAAGAAATCAGCCCTCGACAACTTATCCGGCAGAAATATATTTTTTTGAAAAAATCCCTAAGCCCCGGGGTCACAATTTCATCAAAACTCTGACTTTCGGCAATTGAATCAAAAATGGTGCCAAACGGTTGCAAATGCTCCCCTCAAAGGTTTGGCGGTCGAAACAGAAGGCCTTTTATCACAGGATAAGAAATCAGCCCTCGTCAACTTAACCGGCAGAAAAATATTTGTTGAAAAAATCCCTAAGCCCCGGGGTCACAATTTCATCAAAAATCTGACTTTCGGCAGTTGACTCAGAAATGGTGCCAAATGGTTGGAAATGCTACCCTGAAAGGTTTGGCGGTCGAAACAGAAGGCTTTTTATCACAGGATAAGAAATCAGCCCTCGACAACTTAACCGGCAGAAAAATATTTTTTGAAAAAATCCCTAAGCCCCGGGGTCACAATTTCATCAAAATTCTGACTTTCGGCAGTTGACTCAGAAATGGTGCCCAATGGTTGCAAATGCTCCTCTGAAAGGTTTGGCGGACGAAACTGATGTCTTTTTAACACAGGAAAAGAAATCAGCCCTCGACAACTTATCCGGCAGAAATATATTTTTTTGAAAAAATCCCTAAGCCCCGGGGTCACAATTTCATCAAAACTCTGACTTTCGGCAATTGAATCAAAAATGGTGCCAAACGGTTGCAAATGCTCCCCTCAAAGGTTTGGCGGTCGAAACAGAAGGCCTTTTATCACAGGATAAGAAATCAGCCCTCGTCAACTTAACCGGCAGAAAAATATTTGTTGAAAAAATCCCTAAGCCCCGGGGTCACAATTTCATCAAAAATCTGACTTTTGGCAGTTGACTCAGAAATGGTGCCAAACGGTTGGAAATGCTACCCTGAAAGTTTTGGCGGTCGAAACTGAAGGCTTTTTATCACAGGAAAAGAAATCAGCCCTCGACAACTTAACCGGCAGAAAAAGATATTTTTGAAAAAATCCCTAAGCCCCGGGGTCACAATTTCATAAAAAATCTGACTTTTGGCAGTTGACTCAGAAATGGTGCCAAACGGTTGCAAATGCTCCCCTGAAAGGTTTGGCGGTCGAAACAGAAGGCTTTTTATCACAGGATAAGAAATCAGCCCTCGTCAACTTAACCGGCAGAAAAATATTTTTTGAAAAAATCCCTAAGCCCCGGGGTCACAATTTCATCAAAAATCTGACTTTCGGCAGTTGAATCAAAAATGGTGCCAAACGGTTGCAAATGCTCCCCTGAAAGGTTTGGCGGTCGAAACAGAAGGCTTTTTATCACAGGATAAGAAATCAGCCCTCGTCAACTTAACCGGCAGAAAAATATTTTTTGAAAAAATCCTTAAGCCCCGGGGTCACAATTTCATCAAAAATCTGACTTTCGGCAGTTGAATCAAAAATGGTGCCAAACGGTTGCAAATGCTCCCCTGAAAGGTTTGGCGGACGAAACTTATGTCTTTTTATCACAGGAAAAGAAATCAGCCCTCGACAACTTATCCGGCAGAAATATATTTTTTTGAAAAAATCCCTAAGCCCCGGGGTCACAATTTCATCAAAAATCTGACTTTCGGCAGTTGAATCAAAAATGGTGCCAAACGGTTGCAAATGCTCCCCTGAAACGTTTGGCAGTCGAAACAGAAGGCTTTTTATCACCGGAGAAGAAATCAGCCCTCGACAACTTAACCGGAAGAAAAATATTTTTTGAAAAAATCCCTAAGCCCCGGGGTCACAATTTCATCAAAAATCTGACTTTCGGCAGTTGACTCAGAAATGGTGCCTAACGGTTGGAAATGCTACCCTGAAAGGTTTGGCGGTCAAAACAGAAGGCTTTTTATCACAGGATAAGAAATCAGCCCTCGACAACTTAACCGGGAAAAAATATTTTTTTGAAAAAATCCCTAAGCCCCGGGGTCACAATTTCATCAAAAATCTGACTTTCGGCAGTTGACTCAGAAATGGTGCCAAACGGTTGCAAATGCTCCCCTGAAAGGTTTGGCGGTCGAAACAGAAGGCTTTTTATCACAGGATAAGAAATCAGCCCTCGTCAACTTAACCGGCAGAAAAATATTTTTTGAAAAAATCCCTAAGCCCCGGGGTCACAATTTCATCAAAACTCTGACTTTCGGCAATTGAATCAGAAATGGTGCCAAACGGTTGCAAATGCTCCCCTCAAAGGTTTGGCGGTCGATACAGAAGACCTTTTATCACAGGATAAGAAATCAGCCCTCGTCAACTTAACCGGCAGAAAAATATTTTTTGAAAAAATCCCTAAGCCCCGGGGTCACAATTTCATCAAAAATCTGACTTTCGGCAGTTGACTCAGAAATGGTGCCAAACGGTTGGAAATGCTCCCCTGAAAGTTTTGGCGGTCCAAACTGAAGGCTTTTTATCACAGGAAAAGAAATCAGCCCTCGACAACTTAACCGGCAGAAAAAGATATTTTTGAAAAAATCCCTAAGCCCCGGGGTCACAATTTCATAAAAAATCTGACTTTTGGCCATTGACTCAAAAATGGTGCCCAATGGTTGCAAATGCTCCCCTGAAAGGTTTGGCGGACGAAACTGATGTCTTTTTATCACAGGAAAAGAAATCAGCCCTCGACAACTTAACCGGGAAAAAATATTTTTTTGAAAAAAATCCCTAAGCCCCGGGGTCACAATCTCATCAAAAATCTGAGTTTCGGCAGTTGACTCAGAAATGGTGCCAAACGGTTGCAAATGCTCCCCTGAAAGGTTTGGCGGTCGAAACAGAAGGCTTTTTATCACAGGATAAGAAATCAGCCCTCGTCAACTTAACCGGCAGAAAAATATTTTTTGAAAAAATCCCTAAGCCCCGGGGTCACAATTTCATCAAAAATCTGACTTTCGGCAGTTGAATCAAAAATGGTGCCAAACGGTTGCAAATGCTCCCCTGAAAGGTTTGGCGGTCGAAACAGAAGGCTTTTTATCACAGGATAAGAAATCAGCCCTCGTCAACTTAACCGGCAGAAAAATATTTTTTGAAAAAATCCTTAAGCCCCGGGGTCACAATTTCATCAAAAATCTGACTTTCGGCAGTTGAATCAAAAATGGTGCCAAACGGTTGCAAATGCTCCCCTGAAAGGTTTGGCGGACGAAACTTATGTCTTTTTATCACAGGAAAAGAAATCAGCCCTCGACAACTTATCCGGCAGAAATATATTTTTTTGAAAAAATCCCTAAGCCCCGGGGTCACAATTTCATCAAAACTCTGACTTTCGGCAATTGAATCAAAAATGGTGCCAAACGGTTGCAAATGCTCCCCTCAAAGTTTTGGCGGTCGAAACAGAAGGCCTTTTATCACAGGATAAGAAATCAGCCCTCGTCAACTTAACCGGCAGAAAAATATTTGTTGAAAAAATCCCTAAGCCCCGGGGTCACAATTTCATCAAAAATCTGACTTTCGGCAGTTGACTCAGAAATGGTGCCAAATGGTTGGAAATGCTACCCTGAAAGGTTTGGCGGTCGAAACAGAAGGCTTTTTATCACAGGATAAGAAATCAGCCCTCGACAACTTAACCGGCAGAAAAATATTTTTTGAAAAAATCCCTAAGCCCCGGGGTCACAATTTCATCAAAATTCTGACTTTCGGCAGTTGACTCAGAAATGGTGCCCAATGGTTGCAAATGCTCCTCTGAAAGGTTTGGCGGACGAAACTGATGTCTTTTTAACACAGGAAAAGAAATCAGCCCTCGACAACTTATCCGGCAGAAATATATTTTTTTGAAAAAATCCCTAAGCCCCGGGGTCACAATTTCATCAAAACTCTGACTTTCGGCAATTGAATCAAAAATGGTGCCAAACGGTTGCAAATGCTCCCCTCAAAGGTTTGGCGGTCGAAACAGAAGGCCTTTTATCACAGGATAAGAAATCAGCCCTCGTCAACTTAACCGGCAGAAAAATATTTGTTGAAAAAATCCCTAAGCCCCGGGGTCACAATTTCATCAAAAATCTGACTTTTGGCAGTTGACTCAGAAATGGTGCCAAACGGTTGGAAATGCTACCCTGAAAGGTTTGGCGGTCGAAACAGAAGGCTTTTTATCACAGGATAAGAAATCAGCCCTCGACAACTTAACCGGCAGAAAAATATTTTTTGAAAAAATCCCTAAGCCCCGGGGTCACAATTTCATCAAAAATTTGACTTTCGGCAGTTGACTCAGAAATGGTGCCAAACGGTTGGAAATGCTACCCTGAAAGGTTTGGCGGTCAGAACAGAAGGCTTTTTATCATAGGATAAGAAATCAGCCCTCGACAACTTAACCGGCAGAAAAATATTTTTTGAAAAAAGCCCTAAGCCCCGGGGTCACAATTTCATCAAAAATCTGACTTTCGGCAGTTGACTCAGAAATGGTGCCAAACGGTTGCAAATGCTCCCCTGAAAGGTTTGGCGGTCGAAACAGAAGGCTTTTTATCACCGGAGAAGAAATCAGCCCTCGACAACTTAACCGGAAGAAAAATATTTTTTGCAAAAATCCCTAAGCCCCGGGGTCACAATCTCATCAAAAATCTGAGTTTCGGCAGTTGACTCAGAAATGGTGCCAAACGGTTGCAAATGCTCCCCTGAAAGGTTTGGCGGTCGAAACAGAAGGCTTTTTATCACAGGATAAGAAATCAGCCCTCGTCAATTTAACCGGCAGAAAAATATTTTTTGAAAAAATCCCTAAGCCCCGGGGTCACAATTTCATCAAAAATCTGACTTTCGGCAGTTGACTCAGAAATGGTGCCAAATGGTTGGAAATGCTACCCTGAAAGGTTTGGCGGTCGAAACAGAAGGCTTTTTATCACAGGATAAGAAATCAGCCCTCGACAACTTAACCGGCAGAAAAATATTTTTTGAAAAAATCCCTAAGCCCCGGGGTCACAATTTCATCAAAAATCTGACTTTCGGCAGTTGACTCAGAAATGGTGCCCAATGGTTGCAAATGCTCCTCTGAAAGGTTTGGCGGACGAAACTGATGTCTTTTTAACACAGGAAAAGAAATCAGCCCTCGACAACTTATCCGGCAGAAATATATTTTTTTGAAAAAATCCCTAAGCCCCGGGGTCACAATTTCATCAAAACTCTGACTTTCGGCAATTGAATCAAAAATGGTGCCAAACGGTTGCAAATGCTCCCCTCAAAGGTTTGGCGGTCGAAACAGAAGGCCTTTTATCACAGGATAAGAAATCAGCCCTCGTCAACTTAACCGGCAGAAAAATATTTGTTGAAAAAATCCCTAAGCCCCGGGGTCACAATTTCATCAAAAATCTGACTTTTGGCAGTTGACTCAGAAATGGTGCCAAACGGTTGGAAATGCTACCCTGAAAGGTTTGGCGGTCGAAACAGAAGGCTTTTTATCACAGGATAAGAAATCAGCCCTCGACAACTTAACCGGCAGAAAAATATTTTTTGAAAAAATCCCTAAGCCCCGGGGTCACAATTTCATCAAAAATCTGACTTTCGGCAGTTGACTCAGAAATGGTGCCAAACGGTTGGAAATGCTACCCTGAAAGGTTTGGCGGTCAGAACAGAAGGCTTTTTATCACAGGATAAGAAATCAGCCCTCGACAACTTAACCGGCAGAAAAATATTTTTTGAAAAAATCCCTAAGCCCCGGGGTCACAATTTCATCAAAAATCTGACTTTCGGCAGTTGACTCAGAAATGGTGCCAAACGGTTGCAAATGCTCCCCTGAAAGGTTTGGCGGTCGAAACAGAAGGCTTTTTATCACCGGAGAAGAAATCAGCCCTCGACAACTTAACCGGAAGAAAAATATTTTTTGCAAAAATCCCTAAGCCCCGGGGTCACAATTTCATCAAAAATCTGACTTTCGGCAGTTGACTCAGAAATGGTGCGCAATGGTTGCAAATGCTCCCCTGAAAGGTTTGGCGGACGAAACTGATGTCTTTTTATCACAGGAAAAGAAATCAGCCCTCGACACCTTATCCGGCAGAAATATATTTTTTTGAAAAAATCCCTAAGCCCCGGGGTCACAATCTCATCAAAAATCTGAGTTTCGGCAGTTGACTCAGAAATGGTGCCAAACGGTTGCAAATGCTCCCCTGAAAGGTTTGGCGGTCGAAACAGAAGGCTTTTTATCACAGGATAAGAAATCAGCCCTCGTCAACTTAACCGGCAGAAAAATATTTTTTGAAAAAATCCCTAAGCCCCGGGGTCACAATTTCATCAAAAATCTGACTTTCGGCAGTTGAATCAAAAATGGTGCCAAACGGTTGCAAATGCTCCCCTGAAAGGTTTGGCGGTCGAAACAGAAGGCTTTTTATCACAGGAAAAGAAATCAGCCCTCGTCAACTTAACCGGCAGAAAAATATTTTTTGAAAAAATCCTTAAGCCCCGGGGTCACAATTTCATCAAAAATCTGACTTTCGGCAGTTGAATCAAAAATGGTGCCAAACGGTTGCAAATGCTCCCCTCAAAGGTTTGGCGGACGAAACTTTTGTCTTTTTATCACAGGAAAAGAAATCAGCCCTCGACAACTTATCCGGCAGAAATATATTTTTTTGAAAAAATCCCTAAGCCCCGGGGTCACAATTTCATCAAAACTCTGACTTTCGGCAATTGAATCAAAAATGGTGCCAAACGGTTGCAAATGCTCCCCTCAAAGGTTTGGCGGTCGAAACAGAAGGCCTTTTATCACAGGATAAGAAATCAGCCCTCGTCAACTTAACCGGCAGAAAAATATTTGTTGAAAAAATCCCTAAGACCCGGGGTCACAATTTCATCAAAAATCTGACTTTCGGCAGTTGACTCAGAAATGGTGCCAAACGGTTGGAAATGCTACCCTGAAAGGTTTGGCGGTCGAAACAGAAGGCTTTTTATCACAGGATAAGAAATCAGCCCTCGACAACTTAACCGGCAGAAAAATATTTTTTGAAAAAATCCCTAAGCCCCGGGGTCACAATTTCATCAAAAATCTGACTTTCGGCAGTTGACTCAGAAATGGTGCCAAACGGTTGGAAATGCTGCCCTGAAAGGTTTGGCGGTCAGAACAGAAGGCTTTTTATCACAGGATAAGAAATCAGCCCTCGACAACTTAACCGGCAGAAAAATATTTTTTGAAAAAATCCCTAAGCCCCGGGGTCACAATTTCATCAAAAATCTGACTTTCGGCAGTTGACTCAGAAATGGTGCCAAACGGTTGCAAATGCTCCCCTGAAAGGTTTGGCGGTCGAAACAGAAGGCTTTTTATTACCGGAGAAGAAATCAGCCCTCGACAACTTAACCGGAAGAAAAATATTTTTTTGAAAAAATCCCTAAGCCCCGGGGTCACAAGTTCATCAAAACTCTGACTTTTGGCTATTGATTCAAAAAGGGTGCCAAACGGTTGCAAATGCTCCCCTGAAAGGTTTGGCGGTCGAAACAGAAGGCTTTTTATCACAGGATAAGAAATCAGCCCTCGTCAACTTAACCGGCAGAAAAATATTTTTTGAAAAAATCCCTAAGCCCCGGGGTCACAATTTCATCAAAAATCTGACTTTCGGCAGTTGACTCAGAAATGGTGCCAAACAGTTGCAAATGCTCCCCTGAAAGGTTTGGCGGTCGAAACAGAAGGCTTTTTATCACCGGAGAAGAAATCAGCCCTCGACAACTTAACCGGAAGAAAAATATTTTTTGCAAAAATCCCTAAGCCCCGGGGTCACAATTTCATCAAAAATCTGACTTTCGGCAGTTGACTCAGAAATGGTGCCCAATGGTTGCAAATGCTCCCCTGAAAGGTTTGGCGGACGAAACTGATGTCTTTTTATCACAGGAAAAGAAATCAGCCCTCGACAACTTATCCGGCAGAAATATATTTTTTTGAAAAAATCCCTAAGCCCCGGGGTCACAATTTCATCAAAACTCTGACTTTCGGCAATTGAATCAAAAATGGTGCCAAACGGTTGCAAATGCTCCCCTCAAAGGTTTGGCGGTCGAAACAGAAGGCCTTTTATCACAGGATAAGAAATCAGCCCTCGTCAACTTAACCGGCAGAAAAATATTTGTTGAAAAAATCCCTAAGCCCCGGGGTCACAATTTCATCAAAAATCTGACTTTCGGCAGTTGACTCAGAAATGGTGCCAAACGGTTGGAAATGCTACCCTGAAAGGTTTGGCGGTCGAAACAGAAGGCTTTTTATCACAGGATAAGAAATCAGCCCTCGACAACTTAACCAGCAGAAAAATATTTTTTGAAAAAATCCCTAAGCCCCGGGGTCACAATTTCATCAAAAATCTGACTTTCGGCAGTTGACTCAGAAATGGTGCCAAACGGTTGGAAATGCTACCCTGAAAGGTTTGGCGGTCAGAACAGAAGGCTTTTTATCACAGGATAAGAAATCAGCCCTCGACAACTTAACCGGCAGAAAAATATTTTTTGAAAAAATCCCTAAGCCCCGGGGTCACAATTTCATCAAAAATCTGACTTTCGGCAGTTGACTCAGAAATGGTGCCAAACGATTGCAAATGCTCCCCTGAAAGGTTTGGCGGTCGAAACAGAAGGCTTTTTATCACAGGATAAGAAATTAGCCCTCGACAACTTAACCGGGAAAAAATATTTTTTTGAAAAAATCCCTAAGCCCCGGGGTCACAATTTCATCAAAACTCTGACTTTCGGCAATTGAATCAAAAATGGTGCCAAACGGTTGCAAATGCTCCCCTCAAAGGTTTGGCGGTCGAAACAGAAGGCCTTTTATCACAGGATAAGAAATCAGCCCTCGTCAACTTAACCGGCAGAAAAATATTTGTTGAAAAAATCCCTAAGCCCCGGGGTCACAATTTCATCAAAAATCTGACTTTCGGCAGTTGACTCAGAAATGGTGCCAAACGGTTGGAAATGCTACCCTGAAAGGTTTGGCGGTCGAAACAGAAGGCTTTTTATCACAGGATAAGAAATCAGCCCTCGACAACTTAACCAGCAGAAAAATATTTTTTGAAAAAATCCCTAAGCCCCGGGGTCACAATTTCATCAAAAATCTGACTTTCGGCAGTTGACTCAGAAATGGTGCCAAACGGTTGGAAATGCTACCCTGAAAGGTTTGGCGGTCAGAACAGAAGGCTTTTTATCACAGGATAAGAAATCAGCCCTCGACAACTTAACCGGCAGAAAAATATTTTTTGAAAAAATCCCTAAGCCCCGGGGTCACAATTTCATCAAAAATCTGACTTTCGGCAGTTGACTCAGAAATGGTGCCAAACGATTGCAAATGCTCCCCTGAAAGGTTTGGTGGTCGAAACAGAAGGCTTTTTATCACAGGATAAGAAATTAGCCCTCGACAACTTAACCGGGAAAAAATATTTTTTTGAAAAAATCCCTAAGCCCCGGGGTCACAATTTCATCAAAATCTGACTTTCGGCAGTTGACTCAGAAATGGTGCCAAACGGTTGCAAATGCTCCCCTGAAAGGTTTGGCGGTCAAAACAGAAGGCTTTTTATCACCGGAGAAGAAATCAGCCCTCGACAACTTAACCGGAAGAAAAATATTTTTTTGAAAAAATCCCTAAGCCCCGGGGTCACAAGTTCATCAAAACTCTGACTTTTGGCTATTGATTCAAAAACGGTGCCAAACGGTTGCAAATGCTCCCCTGAAAGGTTTGGCGGTCGAAACAGAAGGCTTTTTATCACCGGAGAAGAAATCAGCCCTCGACAACTTAACCGGAAGAAAAATATTTTTTGCAAAAATCCCTAAGCCCCGGGGTCACAATTTCATCAAAAATCTGACTTTCGGCAGTTGACTCAGAAATGGTGCCCAATGGTTGCAAATGCTCCTCTGAAAGGTTTGGCGGACGAAACTGATGTCTTTTTAACACAGGAAAAGAAATCAGCCCTCGACAACTTATCCGGCAGAAATATATTTTTTTGAAAAAATCCCTAAGCCCCGGGGTCACAATTTCATCAAAACTCTGACTTTCGGCAATTGAATCAAAAATGGTGCCAAACGGTTGCAAATGCTCCCCTCAAAGGTTTGGCGGTCGAAACAGAAGGCCTTTTATCACAGGATAAGAAATCAGCCCTCGTCAACTTAACCGGCAGAAAAATATTTGTTGAAAAAATCCCTAAGCCCCGGGGTCACAATTTCATCAAAAATCTGACTTTCGGCAGTTGACTCAGAAATGGTGCCAAACGGTTGGAAATGCTACCCTGAAAGGTTTGGCGGTCGAAACAGAAGGCTTTTTATCACAGGATAAGAAATCAGCCCTCGACAACTGAACCAGCAGAAAAATATTTTTTGAAAAAATCCCTAAGCCCCGGGGTCACAATTTCATCAAAATCTGACTTTCGGCAGTTGACTCAGAAATGGTGCCAAACGGTTGCAAATGCTCTCCTGAAAGGTTTGGCGTTCGAAACAGAAGGCTTTTTATCACCGGAGAAGAAATCAGCCCTCGACAACTTAACCGGAAGAAAAATATTTTTTTGAAAAAATCCCAAAGCCCCGGGGTCACAAGTTCATCAAAACTCTGACTTTTGGCAATTGATTCAAAAATGGTGCCAAACGGTTGCAAATGCTCCCCTGAAAGGTTTGGCGGTCGAAACAGAAGGCTTTTTATCACAGGATAAGAAATCAGCCCTCGTCAACTTAACCGGCAGAAAAATATTTTTTGAAAAAATCCCTAAGCCCCGGGGTCACAATTTCATAAAAAATCTGACTTTCGGCAGTTGACTCAGAAATGGTGCCAAACGGTTGCAAATGCTCCCCTGAAAGGTTTGGCGGTCGAAACAGAAGGCTTTTTATCACCGGAGAAGAAATCAGCCCTCGACAACTTAACCGGAAGAAAAATATTTTTTTGAAAAAATCCCTAAGCCCCGGGGTCACAAGTTCTTCAAAACTCTGACTTTTGGCAATTGATTCAAAAATGGTGCCAAACGGTTGCAAATGCTCCCCTGAAAGGTTTGGCGGTCGAAACAGAAGGCCTTTTATCACAGGATAAGAAATCAGCCCTCGACAACTTAACCGGGAGAAAGATATTTTTTGAAAAAATCCCTAAGCCCCGGGGTCACAATTTCATCAAAAATCTGACTTTCGGCAGTTGACTCAGAAATGGTACCAAACGGTTGCAAATGCTCCCCTGAAAGGTTTGGCGGTCGAAACAGAAGGCTTTTTATGAAAGGATAATAAATCAGCCCTCGACAACTTAACCGGCAGAATTTTTTTTTTTGAGAAAATCCCTCAGCCCCGGGGTCACAATTTCATCAAAACTCTGACTTTCGGCAATTGACTCAAAAATGGTGCCAAACGGTTGCAAATGGTCCCCTGAAAGGTTTGGTGGTCGAAACAGAAGGCTTTTTATCACAGGAAAAGAAATCAGCCATCGACAACTTAACCGGCAGAAAATTATTTTTTTGAAAAAATCCCTAAGACCCGGGGTCACAATTTCATCAAAATTCTGACTTTCGGCAGTTGACTCAGAAATGGTGCCAAACCGTTGGAAATGCTCCCCTGAAAGGTTCGGCGGTCGAAACAGAAGGCTTTTTATCACAGGATAAGAAATCAGCCCTCGACAACTTAACCGGCAGAAAAATATTTTTTGAAAAAATCCCTAAGCCCCGGGGTCACAATTTCATAAAAAACCTGACTTTTGGCAATTGACTAAAAAATGGTGCCCAATGGTTGCAAATGCTCCCCTGAAAGGTTTGGCGGACGAAACTGATGTCTTTTTATCACAGGAAAAGAAATCAGCCCTCGACAACTTAACCGGGA
Organism: Podarcis melisellensis; assembly: GCF_964234715.1. NCBI lineage: Eukaryota > Metazoa > Chordata > Lepidosauria > Squamata > Lacertidae > Podarcis > Podarcis melisellensis. The sequence goes on from NC_138544.1 coordinate 11,421,058, forward strand.
AAAAATATTTTTTGGAAAAAATCCCTAAACCCTGGGGTCACAATTTCATCAAAAATCTGACTTTCGGCAGTTGACTCAGAAATGGTGCCAAACGGTTGCAAATGCTCCCCTGAAAGGTTTGGCGGTCAGAACAGAAGGCTTTTTATCACAGGATAAGAAATCAGCCCTCGACAACTTAACCGGCAGAAAAATATTTTTTGAAAAAATCCCTAAGCCCCGGGGTCACAATTTCATCAAAAATCTGACTTTCGGCAGTTGACTCAGAAATGGTGCCAAACGGTAGCAAATGCTCCCCTGAAAGGTTTGACGGTCGAAACAGAAGGCTTTTTATCACAGGATAAGAAATCAGCCCTCGTCAACTTAACCGGCAGAAAAATATTTTTTGAAAAAATCCCTAAGCCCCGGGGTCACAATTTCATCAAAAATCTGACTTTCGGCAGTTGACTCAGAAATGGTGCCAAACGGTTGGAAATGCTCCCCTGAAAGTTTTGGCGGTCGAAACTGAAGGCTTTTTATCACAGGAAAAGAAATCAGCCCTCGACAACTTAACCGGCAGAAAAAGATATTTTTGAAAAAATCCCTAAGCCCCGGGGTCACAAGTTCTTCAAAACTCTGACTTTTGGCAATTGATTCAAAAATGGTGCCAAACGGTTGCAAATGCTCCCCTGAAAGGTTTGGCGGTCGAAACAGAAGGCCTTTTATCACAGGATAAGAAATCAGCCCTCGACAACTTAACCGGAAGAAAAATATTTTTTTGAAAAAATCCCTAAGCCCCGGGGTCACAAGTTCATCAAAACTCTGACTTTTGGCTATTGATTCAAAAACGGTGCCAAACGGTTGCAAATGCTCCCCTGAAAGGTTTGGCGGTCGAAACAGAAGGCTTTTTATCACAGGATAAGAAATCAGCCCTCGTCAACTTAACCAGCAGAAAAATATTTTCTGAAAAAATCCCTAAGCCCCGGGGTCACAATTTCATCAAAAATCTGACTTTCGGCAGTTGACTCAGAAATGGTGCCAAACGGTAGCAAATGCTCCCCTGAAAGGTTTGACGGTCGGAACAGAAGGCTTTTTATCACAGGATAAGAAATCAGCCCTCGACAACTTAACCGGCAGAAAAATATTTTTTGAAATAATCCCTAAGCCCCGGGGTCACAATTTCATCAAAATCTGACTTTCGGCAGTTGACTCAGAAATGGTGCCAAACGGTTGCAAATGCTCCCCTGAAAGGTTTGGCGTTCGAAACAGAAGGCTTTTTATCACCGGAGAAGAAATCAGCCCTCGACAACTTAACCGGAAGAAAAATATTTTTTTGAAAAAATCCCAAAGCCCCGGGGTCACAAGTTCATAAAAACTCTGACTTTTGGCAATTGATTCAAAAATGGTGCCAAACGGTTGCAAATGCTCCCCTGAAAGGTTTGGCGGTCGAAACAGAAGGCTTTTTATCACAGGATAAGAAATCAGCCCTCGTCAACTTAACCGGCAGAAAAATATTTTTTGAAAAAATCCCTAAGCCCCGGGGTCACAATTTCATCAAAAATCTGACTTTCGGCAGTTGACTCAGAAATGGTGCCAAACGGTTGCAAATGCTCCCCTGAAAGGTTTGGCGGTCGAAACAGAAGGCTTTTTATCACCGGAGAAGAAATCAGCCCTCGACAACTTAACCGGAAGAAAAATATTTTTTTGAAAAAATCCCTAAGCCCCGGGGTCACAAGTTCATCAAAACTCTGACTTTTGGCAATTGATTCAAAAATGGTGCCAAACAGTTGCAAATGCTCCCCTGAAAGGTTTGGCGGTCGAAACAGAAGGCCTTTTATCACAGGATAAGAAATCAGCCCTCGTCAACTTAACCGGCAGAAAAATATTTTTTGAAAAAATCCCTAAGCCCCGGGGTCACAATTTCATCAAAACTCTGACTTTCGGCAATTGACTCAAAAATGGTGCCAAACGGTTGCAAATGCTCCCCTGAAAGGTTTGGTGGTCGAAACAGAAGGCTTTTTATCACAGGAAAAGAAATCAGCCATCGACAACTTAACCGGCAGAAAATTATTTTTTTGAAAAAATCCCTAAGACCCGGGGTCACAATTTCATCAAAATTCTGACTTTCGGCAGTTGACTCAGAAATGGTGCCAAACCGTTGGAAATGCTCCCCTGAAAGGTTTGGCGGTCGAAACAGAAGGCTTTTTATCACAGGATAAGAAATCAGCCCTCGACAACTTAACCGGCAGAAAAATATTTTTTGAAAAAATCCCTAAGCCCCGGGGTCACAATTTCATAAAAAACCTGACTTTTGGCAATTGACTAAAAAATGGTGCCCAATGGTTGCAAATGCTCCCCTGAAAGGTTTGGCGGACGAAACTGATGTCTTTTTATCACAGGAAAAGAAATCAGCCCTCGACAACTTAACCGGGAAAAAATATTTTTTGGAAAAAATCCCTAAGCCCCGGGGTCACAATTTCATCAAAAATCTGACTTTTGGCAGTTGACTCATAAATGGTGCCAAACGGTTGCAAATGCTCCCCTGAAAGGTTTGGCGGTCAGAACAGAAGGCTTTTTATCACAGGATAAGAAATCAGCCCTCGACAACTTAACCGGCAGAAAAATATTTTTTGAAAAAATCCCTAAGCCCCGGGGTCACAATTTCATCAAAAATCTGACTTTCGGCAGTTGACTCAGAAATGGTGCCAAACGGTTGCAAATGCTCCCCTGAAAGGTTTGGTGGTCGAAACAGAAGGCTTTTTATCACAGGATAAGTAATTAGCCCTCGACAACTTAACCGGGAAAAAATATTTTTTTGAAAAAATCCCTAAGCCCCGGGGTCACAATTTCATCAAAAATCTGACTTTCGGCAGTTGACTCAGAAATGGTGCCAAACGGTAGGAAATGCTCCCCTGAAAGGTTTGACGGTCGAAACAGAAGGCTTTTTATCACAGGATAAGAAATCAGCCCTCGTCAACTTAACCGGCAGAAAAATATTTTTTGAAAAAATCCCTAAGCCCCGGGGTCACAATTTCATCAAAACTCTGACTTTTGGCTATTGATTCAAAAACGGTGCCAAACGGTTGCAAATGCTCCCCTGAAAGGTTTGGCGGTCGAAACAGAAGGCTTTTTATCACAGGATAAGAAATCAGCCCTCGTCAACTTAACCGGCAGAAAAATATTTTCTGAAAAAATCCCTAAGCCCCGGGGTCACAATTTCATCAAAAATCTGACTTTCGGCAGTTGACTCAGAAATGGTGCCAAACGGTTGCAAATGCTCCCCTGAAAGGTTTGGCGGTCGAAACAGAAGGCTTTTTATCACCGGAGAAGAAATCAGCCCTCGACAACTTAACTTGAAGAAAAATATTTTTTGCAAAAATCCCTAAGCCCCGGGGTCACAATTTCATCAAAAATCTGACTTTCGGCAGTTGACTCAGAAATGGTGCCAAACGCTTGGAAATGCTACCCTGAAAGGTTTGGCGGTCGAAACAGAAGGCTTTTTATCACAGGATAAGAAATCAGCCCTCGACAACTTAACCAGCAGAAAAATATTTTTTGAAAAAATCCCTAAGGTCACAATTTCATCAAAAATCTGACTTTTGGCAGTTGACTCAGAAATGGTGCCAAACGGTTGGAAATGCTACCCTGAAAGGTTTGGCGGTCAGAACAGAAGGCTTTTTATCACAGGATAAGAAATCAGCCCTCGACAACTTAACCGGCAGAAAAATATTTTTTGAAAAAATCCCTAAGCCCCGGGGTCACAATTTCATCAAAAATCTGACTTTCGGCAGTTGACTCAGAAATGGTGCCAAACGATTGCAAATGCTCCCCTGAAAGGTTTGGCGGTCGAAACAGAAGGCTTTTTATCACAGGATAAGAAATTGGCCCTCGACAACTTAATCGGGAAAAAATATTTTTTTGAAAAAAACCCTAAGCCCCGGGGTCACAATTTCATCAAAAATCTGACTTTCGGCAGTTGACTCAGAAATGGTGCCAAACGGTTGGAAATGCTCCCCTGAAAGGTTTGACGGTCGAAACAGAAGGCTTTTTATCACAGGATAAGAAATCAGCGCTCGACAACTTAACCGGCAGAAAAATACTTTTTGAAATAATCCCTAAGCCCCGGGGTCACAATTTCATCAAAATCTGACTTTCGGCAGTTGACTCAGAAATGGTGCCAAACGGTTGCAAATGCTCCCCTGAAAGGTTTGGCGGTCGAAACAGAAGGCTTTTTATCACCGGAGAAGAAATCAGCCCTCGACAACTTAACCGGAAGAAAAATATTTTTTTGAAAAAATCCCTAAGCCCCGGGGTCACAAGTTCATCAAAACTCTGACTTTTGGCAATTGATTCAAAAATGGTGCCAAACGGTTGCAAATGCTCCCCTGAAAGGTTTGGCGGTCGAAACAGAAGGCTTTTTATCACAGGATAAGAAATCAGCCCTCGTCAACTTAACCGGCAGAAAAATATTTTTTGAAAAAATCCCTAAGCCCCGGGGTCACAATTTCATCAAAAATCTGACTTTCGGCAGTTGACTCAGAAATGGTGCCAAACGGTTGCAAATGCTCCCCTGAAAGGTTTGGCGGTCGAAACAGAAGGCTTTTTATCACCGGAGAAGAAATCAGCCCTCGACAACTTAACCGGAAGAAAAATATTTTTTTGAAAAAATCCCTAAGCCCCGGGGTCACAAGTTCATCAAAACTCTGACTTTTGGCAATTGATTCAAAAATGGTGCCAAACGGTTGCAAATGCTCCCCTGAAAGGTTTGGCGGTCGAAACAGTAGGCCTTTTATCACAGGATAAGAAATCAGCCCTCGTCAACTTAACCGGCAGAAAAATATTTTTTGAAAAAATCCCTAAGCCCCGGGGTCACAATTTCAGCAAAACTCTGACTTTCGGCAATTGAATCAAAAATGGTGCCAAACGGTTGCAAATGCTCCCCTCAAAGGTTTGGCGGTCGAAACAGAAGGCCTTTTATCACAGGATAAGAAATCAGCCCTCGACAACTTAACCGGCAGAAAAATATTTTTTGAAAAAATCCCTAAGCCCCGGGGTCACAATTTCATAAAAAACCTGACTTTTGGCAATTGACTAAAAAATGGTGCCCAATGGTTGCAAATGCTCCCCTGAAAGGTTTGGCGGACGAAACTGATGTCTTTTTATCACAGGAAAAGAAATCAGCCCTCGACAACTTAACCGGGAAAAAATATTTTTTTGAAAAAATCCCTAAGCCCCGGGGTCACAATTTCATCAAAAATCTGACTTTTGGCAGTTGACTCAGAAATGGTGCCAAACGGTTGCAAATGCTCCCCTGAAAGGTTTGACGGTCGAAACAGAAGGCTTTTTATCACAGGATAAGAAATCAGCCCTCGACAACTTAACCGGCAGAAAAATATTTTTTGAAATAATCCCTAAGCCCCGGGGTCACAATTTCATCAAAATCTGACTTTCGGCAGTTGACTCAGAAATGGTGCCAAACGGTTGCAAATGCTCCCCTGAAAGGTTTGGCGGTCGAAACAGAAGGCTTTTTATCACCGGAGAAGAAATCAGCCCTCGACAACTTAACCGGAAGAAAAATATTTTTTTGAAAAAATCCCTAAGCCCCGGGGTCACAAGTTCATCAAAACTCTGACTTTTGGGAATTGATTCAAAAATGGTGCCAAACGGTTGCAAATGCTCCCCTGAAAGGTTTGGCGGTCGAAACAGAAGGCCTTTTATCACAGGATAAGAAATCAGCCCTCGACAACTTAACCGGCAGAAAAATATTTTTTGAAAAAATCCCTAAGCCCCGGGGTCACAATTTCATCAAAAATCTGACTTTCGGCAGTTGACTCAGAAATGGTGCCAAACGGTTGCAAATGCTCCCCTGAAAGGTTTGGTGGTCGAAACAGAAGGCTTTTTATCACAGGATAAGTAATTAGCCCTCGACAACTTAACCGGGAAAAAATATTTTTTTGAAAAAATCCCTAAGCCCCGGGGTCACAAGTTCTTCAAAACTCTGACTTTTGGCAATTGATTCAAAAATGGTGCCAAACGGTTGCAAATGCTCCCCTGAAAGGTTTGGCGGTCGAAACAGAAGGCCTTTTATCACAGGATAAGAAATCAGCCCTCGTCAACTTAACCGGCAGAAAAATATTTTCTGAAAAAATCCCTAAGCCCCGGGGTCACAATTTCATCAAAAATCTGACTTTCGGCAGTTGACTCAGAAATGGTGCCAAACGGTTGGAAATGCTACCCTGAAAGGTTTGGCGGTCGAAACAGAAGGCTTTTTATCACCGGAGAAGAAATCAGCCCTCGACAACTTAACCGGAAGAAAAATATTTTTTTGAAAAAATCCCTAAGCCCCGGGGTCACAATTTCATCAAAACTCTGACTTTCGGCAATAGAATCAAAAATGGTGCCAAACGGTTGCAAATGCTCCCCTCAAAGGTTTGGCGGTCGAAACAGAAGGCCTTTTATCACAGGATAAGAAATCAGCCCTCGTCAACTTAACCGGCAGAAAAATATTTGTTGAAAAAATCCCTAAGCCCCGGGGTCACAATTTCATCAAAAATCTGACTTTCGGCAGTTGACTCAGAAATGGTGCCAAACGGTTGGAAATGCTACCCTGAAAGGTTTGGCGGTCGAAACAGAAGGCTTTTTATCACAGGATAAGAAATCAGCCCTCGACAACTTAACCAGCAGAAAAATATTTTTTGAAAAAATCCCTAAGCCCCGCGGTCACAATTTCATCAAAAATCTGACTTTCGGCAGTTGACTCAGAAATGGTGCCAAACGGTTGGAAATGCTACCCTGAAAGGTTTGGCGGTCAGAACAGAAGGCTTTTTATCACAGGATAAGAAATCAGCCCTCGACAACTTAACCGGCAGAAAAATATTTTTTGAAAAAATCCCTAAGCCCCGGGGTCACAATTTCATCAAAAATCTGACTTTCGGCAGTTGACTCAGAAATGGTGCCAAACGATTGCAAATGCTCCCCTGAAAGGTTTGGCGGTCGAAACAGAAGGCTTTTTATCACAGGATAAGAAATTAGCCCTCGACAACTTAATCGGGAAAAAATATTTTTTTGAAAAAATCCCTAAGCCCCGGGGTCACAATTTCATCAAAAATCTGACTTTCGGCAGTTGACTCAGAAATGGTGCCAAACGGTAGCAAATGCTCCCCTGAAAGGTTTGACGGTCGAAACAGAAGGCTTTTTATCACAGGATAAGAAATCAGCCCTCGACAACTTAACCGGCAGAAAAATACTTTTTGAAATAATCCCTAAGCCCCGGGGTCACAATTTCATCAAAATCTGACTTTCGGCAGTTGACTCAGAAATGGTGCCAAACGGTTGCAAATGCTCCCCTGAAAGGTTTGGCGGTCGAAACAGAAGGCTTTTTATCACCGGAGAAGAAATCAGCCCTTGACAACTTAACCGGAAGAAAAATATTTTTTTGAAAAAATCCCTAAGCCCCGGGGTCACAAGTTCATCAAAACTCTGACTTTTGGCAATTGATTCAAAAATGGTGCCAAACGGTTGCAAATGCTCCCCTGAAAGGTTTGGCGGTCGAAACAGAAGGCTTTTTATCACAGGATAAGAAATCAGCCCTCGTCAACTTAACCGGCAGAAAAATATTTTTTGAAAAAATCCCTAAGCCCCGGGGTCACAATTTCATCAAAACTCTGACTTTCGGCAGTTGACTCAGAAATGGTGCCAAACGGTTGCAAATGCTCCCCTGAAAGGTTTGGCGGTCGAAACAGAAGGCTTTTTATCACCGGAGAAGAAATCAGCCCTCGACAACTTAACCGGAAGAAAAATATTTTTTTGAAAAAATCCCTAAGCCCCGGGGTCACAATTTCATCAAAAATCTGACTTTTGGCAGTTGACTCAGAAATGGTGCCAAACGGTTGCAAATGCTCCCCTGAAAGGTTTGACGGTCGAAACAGAAGGCTTTTTATCACAGGATAAGAAATCAGCCCTCGACAACTTAACCGGCAGAAAAATATTTTTTGAAATAATCCCTAAGCCCCGGGGTCACAATTTCATCAAAATCTGACTTTCGGCAGTTGACTCAGAAATGGTGCCAAACGGTTGCAAATGCTCCCCTGAAAGGTTTGGCGGTCGAAACAGAAGGCTTTTTATCACCGGAGAAGAAATCAGCCCTCGACAACTTAACCGGAAGAAAAATATTTTTTTGAAAAAATCCCTAAGCCCCGGGGTCACAAGTTCATCAAAACTCTGACTTTTGGCAATTGATTCAAAAATGGTGCCAAACGGTTGCAAATGCTCCCCTGAAAGGTTTGGCGGTCGAAACAGAAGGCCTTTTATCACAGGATAAGAAATCAGCCCTCGACAACTTAACCGGCAGAAAAATATTTTTTGGAAAAAATCCCTAAGCCCCGGGGTCACAATTTCATAAAAAACCTGACTTTTGGCAATTGACTAAAAAATGGTGCCCAATGGTTGCAAATGCTCCCCTGAAAGGTTTGGCGGACGAAACTGATGTCTTTTTATCACAGGAAAAGAAATCAGCCCTCGACAACTTAACCGGGAAAAAATATTTTTTGGAAAAAATCCCTAAGCCCCGGGGTCACAATTTCATCAAAAATCTGACTTTTGGCAGTTGACTCAGAAATGGTGCCAAACGGTTGCAAATCCTCCCCTGAAAGGTTTGGCGGTCAGAACAGAAGGCTTTTTATCACAGGATAAGAAATCAGCCCTCGACAACTTAACCGGCAGAAAAATATTTTTTGAAAAAATCCCTAAGCCCCGGGGTCTCAATTTCATCAAAAATCTGACTTTCGGCAGTTGACTCAGAAATGGTGCCAAACGGTTGCAAATGCTCCCCTGAAAGGTTTGGTGGTCGAAACAGAAGGCTTTTTATCACAGGATAAGTAATTAGCCCTCGACAACTTAACCGGGAAAAAATATTTTTTTGAAAAAATCCCTAAGCCCCGGGGTCACAATTTCATCAAAAATCTGACTTTCGGCAGTTGACTCAGAAATGGTGCCAAACGGTAGCAAATGCTCCCCTGAAAGATTTGACGGTCGAAACAGAAGGCTTTTTATCACAGGATAAGAAATCAGCCCTCGTCAACTTAACCGGCAGAAAAATATTTTTTGAAAAAATCCCTAAGCCCCGGGGTCACAATTTCATCAAAAATCTGACTTTTGGCAGTTGACTCATAAATGGTGCCAAACGGTTCCAAATGCTCCCCTGAAAGGTTTGGCGGTCGAAACAGAAGGCTTTTTATCACAGGATAAGAAATCAGCCCTCAACAACTTAACCGGGAAAAAATATATTTTTGAAAAAATCCCTAAGCCCCGGGGTCACAATTTCATCAAAAATCTGACTTTCGGCAGTTGACTCAGAAATGGTGCCAAACGCTTGGAAATGCTCCCCTGAAAGGTTTGGCGTTCGAAACAGAAGGCTTTTTATCACCGGAGAAGAAATCAGCCCTCGACAACTTAACCGGAAGAAAAATATTTTTTTGAAAAAATCCCAAAGCCCCGGGGTCACAAGTTCATAAAAACTCTGACTTTTGGCAATTGATTCAAAAATGGTGCCAAACGGTTGCAAATGCTCCCCTGAAAGGTTTGGCGGTCGAAACAGAAGGCTTTTTATCACAGGATAAGAAATCAGCCCTCGTCAACTTAACCGGCAGAAAAATATTTTTTGAAAAAATCCCTAAGCCCCGGGGTCACAATTTCATCAAAAATCTGACTTTCGGCAGTTGACTCAGAAATGGTGCCAAACGGTTGCAAATGCTCCCCTGAAAGGTTTGGCGGTCGAAACAGAAGGCTTTTTATCACCGGAGAAGAAATCAGCCCTCGACAACTTAACCGGAAGAAAAATATTTTTTTGAAAAAATCCCTAAGCCCCGGGGTCACAAGTTCATCAAAACTCTGACTTTTGGCAATTGATTCAAAAATGGTGCCAAACAGTTGCAAATGCTCCCCTGAAAGGTTTGGCGGTCGAAACAGAAGGCCTTTTATCACAGGATAAGAAATCAGCCCTCGTCAACTTAACCGGCAGAAAAATATTTTTTGAAAAAATCCCTAAGCCCCGGGGTCACAATTTCATCAAAACTCTGACTTTCGGCAATTGACTCAAAAATGGTGCCAAACGGTTGCAAATGCTCCCCTGAAAGGTTTGGTGGTCGAAACAGAAGGCTTTTTATCACAGGAAAAGAAATCAGCCATCGACAACTTAACCGGCAGAAAATTATTTTTTTGAAAAAATCCCTAAGACCCGGGGTCACAATTTCATCAAAATTCTGACTTTCGGCAGTTGACTCAGAAATGGTGCCAAACCGTTGGAAATGCTCCCCTGAAAGGTTTGGCGGTCGAAACAGAAGGCTTTTTATCACAGGATAAGAAATCAGCCCTCGACAACTTAACCGGCAGAAAAATATTTTTTGAAAAAATCCCTAAGCCCCGGGGTCACAATTTCATAAAAAACCTGACTTTTGGCAATTGACTAAAAAATGGTGCCCAATGGTTGCAAATGCTCCCCTGAAAGGTTTGGCGGACGAAACTGATGTCTTTTTATCACAGGAAAAGAAATCAGCCCTCGACAACTTAACCGGGAAAAAATATTTTTTGGAAAAAATCCCTAAGCCCCGGGGTCACAATTTCATCAAAAATCTGACTTTTGGCAGTTGACTCATAAATGGTGCCAAACGGTTGCAAATGCTCCCCTGAAAGGTTTGGCGGTCAGAACAGAAGGCTTTTTATCACAGGATAAGAAATCAGCCCTCGACAACTTAACCGGCAGAAAAATATTTTTTGAAAAAATCCCTAAGCCCCGGGGTCACAATTTCATCAAAAATCTGACTTTCGGCAGTTGACTCAGAAATGGTGCCAAACGGTTGCAAATGCTCCCCTGAAAGGTTTGGTGGTCGAAACAGAAGGCTTTTTATCACAGGATAAGTAATTAGCCCTCGACAACTTAACCGGGAAAAAATATTTTTTTGAAAAAATCCCTAAGCCCCGGGGTCACAATTTCATCAAAAATCTGACTTTCGGCAGTTGACTCAGAAATGGTGCCAAACGGTAGGAAATGCTCCCCTGAAAGGTTTGACGGTCGAAACAGAAGGCTTTTTATCACAGGATAAGAAATCAGCCCTCGTCAACTTAACCGGCAGAAAAATATTTTTTGAAAAAATCCCTAAGCCCCGGGGTCACAATTTCATCAAAACTCTGACTTTTGGCTATTGATTCAAAAACGGTGCCAAACGGTTGCAAATGCTCCCCTGAAAGGTTTGGCGGTCGAAACAGAAGGCTTTTTATCACAGGATAAGAAATCAGCCCTCGTCAACTTAACCGGCAGAAAAATATTTTCTGAAAAAATCCCTAAGCCCCGGGGTCACAATTTCATCAAAAATCTGACTTTCGGCAGTTGACTCAGAAATGGTGCCAAACGGTTGCAAATGCTCCCCTGAAAGGTTTGGCGGTCGAAACAGAAGGCTTTTTATCACCGGAGAAGAAATCAGCCCTCGACAACTTAACTTGAAGAAAAATATTTTTTGCAAAAATCCCTAAGCCCCGGGGTCACAATTTCATCAAAAATCTGACTTTCGGCAGTTGACTCAGAAATGGTGCCAAACGCTTGGAAATGCTACCCTGAAAGGTTTGGCGGTCGAAACAGAAGGCTTTTTATCACAGGATAAGAAATCAGCCCTCGACAACTTAACCAGCAGAAAAATATTTTTTGAAAAAATCCCTAAGGTCACAATTTCATCAAAAATCTGACTTTTGGCAGTTGACTCAGAAATGGTGCCAAACGGTTGGAAATGCTACCCTGAAAGGTTTGGCGGTCAGAACAGAAGGCTTTTTATCACAGGATAAGAAATCAGCCCTCGACAACTTAACCGGCAGAAAAATATTTTTTGAAAAAATCCCTAAGCCCCGGGGTCACAATTTCATCAAAAATCTGACTTTCGGCAGTTGACTCAGAAATGGTGCCAAACGATTGCAAATGCTCCCCTGAAAGGTTTGGCGGTCGAAACAGAAGGCTTTTTATCACAGGATAAGAAATCGGCCCTCGACAACTTAATCGGGAAAAAATATTTTTTTGAAAAAAACCCTAAGCCCCGGGGTCACAATTTCATCAAAAATCTGACTTTCGGCAGTTGACTCAGAAATGGTGCCAAACGGTTGGAAATGCTCCCCTGAAAGGTTTGACGGTCGAAACAGAAGGCTTTTTATCACAGGATAAGAAATCAGCCCTCGACAACTTAACCGGCAGAAAAATACTTTTTGAAATAATCCCTAAGCCCCGGGGTCACAATTTCATCAAAAATCTGACTTTCGGCAGTTGACTCAGAAATGGTGCCAAACGGTTGCAAATGCTCCCCTGAAAGGTTTGGCGGTCGAAACAGAAGGCTTTTTATCACCGGAGAAGAAATCAGCCCTCGACAACTTAACCGGAAGAAAAATATTTTTTTGAAAAAATCCCTAAGCCCCGGGGTCACAAGTTCATCAAAACTCTGACTTTTGGCAATTGATTCAAAAATGGTGCCAAACGGTTGCAAATGCTCCCCTGAAAGGTTTGGCGGTCGAAACAGTAGGCCTTTTATCACAGGATAAGAAATCAGCCCTCGTCAACTTAACCGGCAGAAAAATATTTTTTGAAAAAATCCCTAAGCCCCGGGGTCACAATTTCAGCAAAACTCTGACTTTCGGCAATTGAATCAAAAATGGTGCCAAACGGTTGCAAATGCTCCCCTCAAAGGTTTGGCGGTCGAAACAGAAGGCCTTTTATCACAGGATAAGAAATCAGCCCTCGACAACTTAACCGGCAGAAAAATATTTTTTGAAAAAATCCCTAAGCCCCGGGGTCACAATTTCATAAAAAACCTGACTTTTGGCAATTGACTAAAAAATGGTGCCCAATGGTTGCAAATGCTCCCCTGAAAGGTTTGGCGGACGAAACTGATGTCTTTTTATCACAGGAAAAGAAATCAGCCCTCGACAACTTAACCGGGAAAAAATATTTTTTTGAAAAAATCCCTAAGCCCCGGGGTCACAATTTCATCAAAAATCTGACTTTTGGCAGTTGACTCAGAAATGGTGCCAAACGGTTGCAAATGCTCCCCTGAAAGGTTTGACGGTCGAAACAGAAGGCTTTTTATCACAGGATAAGAAATCAGCCCTCGACAACTTAACCGGCAGAAAAATATTTTTTGAAATAATCCCTAAGCCCCGGGGTCACAATTTCATCAAAATCTGACTTTCGGCAGTTGACTCAGAAATGGTGCCAAACGGTTGCAAATGCTCCCCTGAAAGGTTTGGCGGTCGAAACAGAAGGCTTTTTATCACCGGAGAAGAAATCAGCCCTCGACAACTTAACCGGAAGAAAAATATTTTTTTGAAAAAATCCCTAAGCCCCGGGGTCACAAGTTCATCAAAACTCTGACTTTTGGGAATTGATTCAAAAATGGTGCCAAACGGTTGCAAATGCTCCCCTGAAAGGTTTGGCGGTCGAAACAGAAGGCCTTTTATCACAGGATAAGAAATCAGCCCTCGACAACTTAACCGGCAGAAAAATATTTTTTGAAAAAATCCCTAAGCCCCGGGGTCACAATTTCATCAAAAATCTGACTTTCGGCAGTTGACTCAGAAATGGTGCCAAACGGTTGCAAATGCTCCCCTGAAAGGTTTGGTGGTCGAAACAGAAGGCTTTTTATCACAGGATAAGTAATTAGCCCTCGACAACTTAACCGGGAAAAAATATTTTTTTGAAAAAATCCCTAAGCCCCGGGGTCACAAGTTCTTCAAAACTCTGACTTTTGGCAATTGATTCAAAAATGGTGCCAAACGGTTGCAAATGCTCCCCTGAAAGGTTTGGCGGTCGAAACAGAAGGCCTTTTATCACAGGATAAGAAATCAGCCCTCGTCAACTTAACCGGCAGAAAAATATTTTCTGAAAAAATCCCTAAGCCCCGGGGTCACAATTTCATCAAAAATCTGACTTTCGGCAGTTGACTCAGAAATGGTGCCAAACGGTTGGAAATGCTACCCTGAAAGGTTTGGCGGTCGAAACAGAAGGCTTTTTATCACCGGAGAAGAAATCAGCCCTCGACAACTTAACCGGAAGAAAAATATTTTTTTGAAAAAATCCCTAAGCCCCGGGGTCACAATTTCATCAAAACTCTGACTTTCGGCAATAGAATCAAAAATGGTGCCAAACGGTTGCAAATGCTCCCCTCAAAGGTTTGGCGGTCGAAACAGAAGGCCTTTTATCACAGGATAAGAAATCAGCCCTCGTCAACTTAACCGGCAGAAAAATATTTGTTGAAAAAATCCCTAAGCCCCGGGGTCACAATTTCATCAAAAATCTGACTTTCGGCAGTTGACTCAGAAATGGTGCCAAACGGTTGGAAATGCTACCCTGAAAGGTTTGGCGGTCGAAACAGAAGGCTTTTTATCACAGGATAAGAAATCAGCCCTCGACAACTTAACCAGCAGAAAAATATTTTTTGAAAAAATCCCTAAGCCCCGCGGTCACAATTTCATCAAAAATCTGACTTTCGGCAGTTGACTCAGAAATGGTGCCAAACGGTTGGAAATGCTACCCTGAAAGGTTTGGCGGTCAGAACAGAAGGCTTTTTATCACAGGATAAGAAATCAGCCCTCGACAACTTAACCGGCAGAAAAATATTTTTTGAAAAAATCCCTAAGCCCCGGGGTCACAATTTCATCAAAAATCTGACTTTCGGCAGTTGACTCAGAAATGGTGCCAAACGATTGCAAATGCTCCCCTGAAAGGTTTGGCGGTCGAAACAGAAGGCTTTTTATCACAGGATAAGAAATTAGCCCTCGACAACTTAATCGGGAAAAAATATTTTTTTGAAAAAATCCCTAAGCCCCGGGGTCACAATTTCATCAAAAATCTGACTTTCGGCAGTTGACTCAGAAATGGTGCCAAACGGTAGCAAATGCTCCCCTGAAAGGTTTGACGGTCGAAACAGAAGGCTTTTTATCACAGGATAAGAAATCAGCCCTCGACAACTTAACCGGCAGAAAAATACTTTTTGAAATAATCCCTAAGCCCCGGGGTCACAATTTCATCAAAATCTGACTTTCGGCAGTTGACTCAGAAATGGTGCCAAACGGTTGCAAATGCTCCCCTGAAAGGTTTGGCGGTCGAAACAGAAGGCTTTTTATCACCGGAGAAGAAATCAGCCCTTGACAACTTAACCGGAAGAAAAATATTTTTTTGAAAAAATCCCTAAGCCCCGGGGTCACAAGTTCATCAAAACTCTGACTTTTGGCAATTGATTCAAAAATGGTGCCAAACGGTTGCAAATGCTCCCCTGAAAGGTTTGGCGGTCGAAACAGAAGGCTTTTTATCACAGGATAAGAAATCAGCCCTCGTCAACTTAACCGGCAGAAAAATATTTTTTGAAAAAATCCCTAAGCCCCGGGGTCACAATTTCATCAAAACTCTGACTTTCGGCAGTTGACTCAGAAATGGTGCCAAACGGTTGCAAATGCTCCCCTGAAAGGTTTGGCGGTCGAAACAGAAGGCTTTTTATCACCGGAGAAGAAATCAGCCCTCGACAACTTAACCGGAAGAAAAATATTTTTTTGAAAAAATCCCTAAGCCCCGGGGTCACAATTTCATCAAAAATCTGACTTTTGGCAGTTGACTCAGAAATGGTGCCAAACGGTTGCAAATGCTCCCCTGAAAGGTTTGACGGTCGAAACAGAAGGCTTTTTATCACAGGATAAGAAATCAGCCCTCGACAACTTAACCGGCAGAAAAATATTTTTTGAAATAATCCCTAAGCCCCGGGGTCACAATTTCATCAAAATCTGACTTTCGGCAGTTGACTCAGAAATGGTGCCAAACGGTTGCAAATGCTCCCCTGAAAGGTTTGGCGGTCGAAACAGAAGGCTTTTTATCACCGGAGAAGAAATCAGCCCTCGACAACTTAACCGGAAGAAAAATATTTTTTTGAAAAAATCCCTAAGCCCCGGGGTCACAAGTTCATCAAAACTCTGACTTTTGGCAATTGATTCAAAAATGGTGCCAAACGGTTGCAAATGCTCCCCTGAAAGGTTTGGCGGTCGAAACAGAAGGCCTTTTATCACAGGATAAGAAATCAGCCCTCGACAACTTAACCGGCAGAAAAATATTTTTTGGAAAAAATCCCTAAGCCCCGGGGTCACAATTTCATAAAAAACCTGACTTTTGGCAATTGACTAAAAAATGGTGCCCAATGGTTGCAAATGCTCCCCTGAAAGGTTTGGCGGACGAAACTGAGGTCTTTTTATCACAGGAAAAGAAATCAGCCCTCGACAACTTAACCGGGAAAAAATATTTTTTGGAAAAAATCCCTAAGCCCCGGGGTCACAATTTCATCAAAAATCTGACTTTTGGCAGTTGACTCAGAAATGGTGCCAAACGGTTGCAAATCCTCCCCTGAAAGGTTTGGCGGTCAGAACAGAAGGCTTTTTATCACAGGATAAGAAATCAGCCCTCGACAACTTAACCGGCAGAAAAATATTTTTTGAAAAAATCCCTAAGCCCCGGGGTCACAATTTCATCAAAAATCTGACTTTCGGCAGTTGACTCAGAAATGGTGCCAAACGGTTGCAAATGCTCCCCTGAAAGGTTTGGTGGTCGAAACAGAAGGCTTTTTATCACAGGATAAGTAATTAGCCCTCGACAACTTAACCGGGAAAAAATATTTTTTTGAAAAAATCCCTAAGCCCCGGGGTCACAATTTCATCAAAAATCTGACTTTCGGCAGTTGACTCAGAAATGGTGCCAAACGGTAGCAAATGCTCCCCTGAAAGATTTGACGGTCGAAACAGAAGGCTTTTTATCACAGGATAAGAAATCAGCCCTCGTCAACTTAACCGGCAGAAAAATATTTTTTGAAAAAATCCCTAAGCCCCGGGGTCACAATTTCATCAAAAATCTGACTTTCGGCAGTTGACTCAGAAATGGTGCCAAACGGTTGGAAATGCTCCCCTGAAAGTTTTGGCGGTCGAAACTGAAGGCTTTTTATCACAGGAAAAGAAATCAGCCCTCGACAACTTAACCGGCAGAAAAAGATATTTTTGAAAAAATCCCTAAGCCCCGGGGTCACAAGTTCTTCAAAACTCTGACTTTTGGCAATTGATTCAAAAATGGTGCCAAACGGTTGCAAATGCTCCCCTGAAAGGTTTGGCGGTCGAAACAGAAGGCCTTTTATCACAGGATAAGAAATCAGCCCTCGTCAACTTAACCGGCAGAAAAATATTTTCTGAAAAAATCCCTAAGCCCCGGGGTCACAATTTCATCAAAAATCTGACTTTCGGCAGTTGACTCAGAAATGGTGCCAAACGGTTGCAAATGCTCCCCTGAAAGGTTTGGCGGTCGAAACAGAAGGCTTTTTATCACCGGAGAAGAAATCAGCCCTCGACAACTTAACCGGAAGAAAAATATTTTTTGCAAAAATCCCTAAGCCCCGGGGTCACAATTTCATCAAAAATCTGACTTTCGGCAGTTGACTCAGAAATGGTGCCCAATGGTTGCAAATACTCCTCTGAAAGGTTTGGCGGACGAAACAGAAGGCCTTTTATCACAGGATAAGAAATCAGCCCTCGACGACTTAACCGGCAGAAAAATATTTTTTGAAATAATCCCTAAGCCCCGGGGTCACAATTTCATCAAAATCTGACTTTCGGCAGTTGACTCAGAAATGGTGCCAAACGGTTGCAAATGCTCCCCTGAAAGGTTTGGCGGTCGAAATAGAAGGCTTTTTATCACAGGAAAAGAAATCAGCCCTCGACAACTTAACCGGCAGAAAAAGATATTTTTGAAAAATTCCCTAAGCCCTGGGGTCACAAGTTCTTCAAAACTCTGACGTTTGGCAATTGATTCAAAAATGGTGCCAAACGGTTGCAAATGCTCCCCAGAAAGGTTTGGCGGTCGAAACAGAAGGCTTTTTATGAAAGGATAATAAATCAGCCCTCGACAACTTAACCGGGAAAAAATATTTTTTTGAAAAAATCCCTAAGCCCCGGGGTCACAATTTCATCAAAAATCTGACTTTCGGCAGTTGACTCAGAAATGGTGCCAAACGGTAGCAAATGCTCCCCTGAAAGGTTTGACGGTCGAAACAGAAGGCTTTTTATCACAGGATAAGAAATCAGCCCTCGACAACTTAACCGGCAGAAAAATACTTTTTGAAATAATCCCTAAGCCCCGGGGTCACAATTTCATCAAAATCTGACTTTCGGCAGTTGACTCAGAAATGGTGCCAAACGGTTGCAAATGCTCCCCTGAAAGGTTTGGCGGTCGAAACAGAAGGCTTTTTATCACCGGAGAAGAAATCAGCCCTCGACAACTTAACCGGAAGAAAAATATTTTTTTGAAAAAATCCCTAAGCCCCGGGGTCACAAGTTCATCAAAACTCTGACTTTTGGCAATTGATTCAAAAATGGTGCCAAACGGTTGCAAATGCTCCCCTGAAAGGTTTGGCGGTCGAAACAGAAGGCTTTTTATCACAGGATAAGAAATCAGCCCTCGTCAACTTAACCGGCAGAAAAATATTTTTTGAAAAAATCCCTAAGCCCCGGGGTCACAATTTCATCAAAACTCTGACTTTCGGCAGTTGACTCAGAAATGGTGCCAAACGGTTGCAAATGCTCCCCTGAAAGGTTTGGCGGTCGAAACAGAAGGCTTTTTATCACCGGAGAAGAAATCAGCCCTCGACAACTTAACCGGAAGAAAAATATTTTTTGCAAAAATCCCTAAGCCCCGGGGTCACAATTTCATCAAAAATCTGACTTTCGGCAGTTGACTCAGAAATGGTGCCCAATGGTTGCAAATGCTCCCCTGAAAGGTTTGGCGGTCGAAACTGATGTCTTTTTAACACAGGAAAAGAAATCAGCCCTCGACAACTTATCCAGCAGAAAAATATTTTTTTGAAAAAATCCCTAAGCCCCGGGGTCACAAGTTCATCAAAACTCTGACTTTTGGCAATTGATTCAAAAATGGTGCCAAACGGTTGCAAATGCTCCCCTGAAAGGTTTGGCGGTCGAAACAGTAGGCCTTTTATCACAGGATAAGAAATCAGCCCTCGTCAACTTAACCGGCAGAAAAATATTTTTTGAAAAAATCCCTAAGCCCCGGGGTCACAATTTCAGCAAAACTCTGACTTTCGGCAATTGAATCAAAAATGGTGCCAAACGGTTGCAAATGCTCCCCTCAAAGGTTTGGCGGTCGAAACAGAAGGCCTTTTATCACAGGATAAGAAATCAGCCCTCGACAACTTAACCGGCAGAAAAATATTTTTTGAAAAAATCCCTAAGCCCCGGGGTCACAATTTCATCAAAAATCTGACTTTCGGCAGTTGACTCAGAAATGGTGCCCAATGGTTGCAAATACTCCTCTGAAAGGTTTGGCGGACGAAACTGATGTCTTTTTAACACAGGAAAAGAAATCAGCCCTCGACAACTTATCCAGCAGAAATATATTTTTTTGAAAAAATCCCTAAGCCCCGGGGTCACAATTTCATCAAAACTCTGACTTTCGGCAATAGAATCAAAAATGGTGCCAAACGGTTGGAAATGCTACCCTGAAAGGTTTGGCGGTCGAAACAGAAGGCCTTTTATCACAGGATAAGAAATCAGCCCTCGTCAACTTAACCGGCAGAAAAATATTTGTTGAAAAAATCCCTAAGCCCCGGGGTCACAATTTCATCAAAAATCTGACTTTCGGCAGTTGACTCAGAAATGGTGCCAAACGGTTGCAAATGCTCCCCTGAAAGGTTTGGCGGTCGAAACAGAAGGCTTTTTATCACAGGATAAGAAATTAGCCCTCGACAACTTAATCGGGAAAAAATATTTTTTTGAAAAAATCCCTAAGCCCCGGGGTCACAATTTCATCAAAAATCTGACTTTTGGCAGTTGACTCAGAAATGGTGCCAAACGGTTGCAAATGCTCCCCTGAAAGGTTTGACGGTCGAAACAGAAGGCTTTTTATCACAGGATAAGAAATCAGCCCTCGACAACTTAACCGGCAGAAAAATACTTTTTGAAATAATCCCTAAGCCCCGGGGTCACAATTTCATCAAAATCTGACTTTCGGCAGTTGACTCAGAAATGGTGCCAAACGGTTGCAAATGCTCCCCTGAAAGGTTTGGCGGTCGAAACAGAAGGCTTTTTATCACCGGAGAAGAAATCAGCCCTCGACAACTTAACCGGAAGAAAAATTTTTTTTGAAAAAATCCCTAAGCCCCGGGGTCACAAGTTCATCAAAACTCTGACTTTTGGCAATTGATTCAAAAATGGTGCCAAACGGTTGCAAATGCTCCCCTGAAAGGTTTGGCGGTCGAAACAGAAGGCTTTTTATCACAGGATAAGAAATCAGCCCTCGTCAACTTAACCGGCAGAAAAATATTTTTTGAAAAAATCCCTAAGCCCCGGGGTCACAATTTCATCAAAAATCTGACTTTCGGCAGTTGACTCAGAAATGGTGCCAAACGGTTGCAAATGCTCCCCTGAAAGGTTTGGCGGTCGAAACAGAAGGCTTTTTATCACCGGAGAAGAAATCAGCCCTCGACAACTTAACAGGAAGAAAAATATTTTTTTGAAAAAATCCCTAAGCCCCGGGGTCACAAGTTCATCAAAACTCTGACTTTTGGCAATTGATTCAAAAATGGTGCCAAACGGTTGCAAATGCTCCCCTGAAAGGTTTGGCGGTCGAAACAGTAGGCCTTTTATAACAGGATAAGAAATCAGCCCTCGTCAACTTAACCGGCAGAAAAATATTTTTTGAAAAAATCCCTAAGCCCCGGGGTCACAATTTCAGCAAAACTCTGACTTTCGGCAATTGAATCAAAAATGTTGCCAAACGGTTGCAAATGCTCCCCTGAAAGGTTTGGCGGTCGAAACAGAAGGCCTTTTATCACAGGATAAGAAATCAGCCCTCGACAACTTAACCGGCAGAAAAATATTTTTTGAAATAATCCCTAAGCCCCGGGGTCACAATTTCATCAAAATCTGACTTTCGGCAGTTGACTCAGAAATGGTGCCAAACGGTTGCAAATGCTCCCCTGAAAGGTTTGGCGGTCGAAATAGAAGGCTTTTTATCACAGGAAAAGAAATCAGCCCTCGACAACTTAACCGGCAGAAAAAGATATTTTTGAAAAAATCCCTAAGCCCTGGGGTCACAAGTTCTTCAAAACTCTGACGTTTGGCAATTGATTCAAAAATGGTGCCAAACGGTTGCAAATGCTCCCCAGAAAGGTTTGGCGGTCGAAACAGAAGGCTTTTTATGAAAGGATAATAAATCAGCCCTCGACAACTTAACCGGGAAAAAATATTTTTTTGAAAAAATCCCTAAGCCCCGGGGTCACAATTTCATCAAAAATCTGACTTTCGGCAGTTGACTCAGAAATGGTGCCAAACGGTAGCAAATGCTCCCCTGAAAGGTTTGACGGTCGAAACAGAAGGCTTTTTATCACAGGATAAGAAATCAGCCCTCGACAACTTAACCGGCAGAAAAATACTTTTTGAAATAATCCCTAAGCCCCGGGGTCACAATTTCATCAAAATCTGACTTTCGGCAGTTGACTCAGAAATGGTGCCAAACGGTTGCAAATGCTCCCCTGAAAGGTTTGGCGGTCGAAACAGAAGGCTTTTTATCACCGGAGAAGAAATCAGCCCTCGACAACTTAACCGGAAGAAAAATATTTTTTTGAAAAAATCCCTAAGCCCCGGGGTCACAAGTTCATCAAAACTCTGACTTTTGGCAATTGATTCAAAAATGGTGCCAAACGGTTGCAAATGCTCCCCTGAAAGGTTTGGCGGTCGAAACAGAAGGCTTTTTATCACAGGATAAGAAATCAGCCCTCGTCAACTTAACCGGCAGAAAAATATTTTTTGAAAAAATCCCTAAGCCCCGGGGTCACAATTTCATCAAAACTCTGACTTTCGGCAGTTGACTCAGAAATGGTGCCAAACGGTTGCAAATGCTCCCCTGAAAGGTTTGGCGGTCGAAACAGAAGGCTTTTTATCACCGGAGAAGAAATCAGCCCTCGACAACTTAACCGGAAGAAAAATATTTTTTGCAAAAATCCCTAAGCCCCGGGGTCACAATTTCATCAAAAATCTGACTTTCGGCAGTTGACTCAGAAATGGTGCCCAATGGTTGCAAATGCTCCCCTGAAAGGTTTGGCGGTCGAAACTGATGTCTTTTTAACACAGGAAAAGAAATCAGCCCTCGACAACTTATCCAGCAGAAAAATATTTTTTTGAAAAAATCCCTAAGCCCCGGGGTCACAAGTTCATCAAAACTCTGACTTTTGGCAATTGATTCAAAAATGGTGCCAAACGGTTGCAAATGCTCCCCTGAAAGGTTTGGCGGTCGAAACAGTAGGCCTTTTATCACAGGATAAGAAATCAGCCCTCGTCAACTTAACCGGCAGAAAAATATTTTTTGAAAAAATCCCTAAGCCCCGGGGTCACAATTTCAGCAAAACTCTGACTTTCGGCAATTGAATCAAAAATGGTGCCAAACGGTTGCAAATGCTCCCCTCAAAGGTTTGGCGGTCGAAACAGAAGGCCTTTTATCACAGGATAAGAAATCAGCCCTCGACAACTTAACCGGCAGAAAAATATTTTTTGAAAAAATCCCTAAGCCCCGGGGTCACAATTTCATCAAAAATCTGACTTTCGGCAGTTGACTCAGAAATGGTGCCCAATGGTTGCAAATACTCCTCTGAAAGGTTTGGCGGACGAAACTGATGTCTTTTTAACACAGGAAAAGAAATCAGCCCTCGACAACTTATCCAGCAGAAATATATTTTTTTGAAAAAATCCCTAAGCCCCGGGGTCACAATTTCATCAAAACTCTGACTTTCGGCAATAGAATCAAAAATGGTGCCAAACGGTTGGAAATGCTACCCTGAAAGGTTTGGCGGTCGAAACAGAAGGCCTTTTATCACAGGATAAGAAATCAGCCCTCGTCAACTTAACCGGCAGAAAAATATTTGTTGAAAAAATCCCTAAGCCCCGGGGTCACAATTTCATCAAAAATCTGACTTTCGGCAGTTGACTCAGAAATGGTGCCAAACGGTTGCAAATGCTCCCCTGAAAGGTTTGGCGGTCGAAACAGAAGGCTTTTTATCACAGGATAAGAAATTAGCCCTCGACAACTTAATCGGGAAAAAATATTTTTTTGAAAAAATCCCTAAGCCCCGGGGTCACAATTTCATCAAAAATCTGACTTTTGGCAGTTGACTCAGAAATGGTGCCAAACGGTTGCAAATGCTCCCCTGAAAGGTTTGACGGTCGAAACAGAAGGCTTTTTATCACAGGATAAGAAATCAGCCCTCGACAACTTAACCGGCAGAAAAATACTTTTTGAAATAATCCCTAAGCCCCGGGGTCACAATTTCATCAAAATCTGACTTTCGGCAGTTGACTCAGAAATGGTGCCAAACGGTTGCAAATGCTCCCCTGAAAGGTTTGGCGGTCGAAACAGAAGGCTTTTTATCACCGGAGAAGAAATCAGCCCTCGACAACTTAACCGGAAGAAAAATTTTTTTTGAAAAAATCCCTAAGCCCCGGGGTCACAAGTTCATCAAAACTCTGACTTTTGGCAATTGATTCAAAAATGGTGCCAAACGGTTGCAAATGCTCCCCTGAAAGGTTTGGCGGTCGAAACAGAAGGCTTTTTATCACAGGATAAGAAATCAGCCCTCGTCAACTTAACCGGCAGAAAAATATTTTTTGAAAAAATCCCTAAGCCCCGGGGTCACAATTTCATCAAAAATCTGACTTTCGGCAGTTGACTCAGAAATGGTGCCAAACGGTTGCAAATGCTCCCCTGAAAGGTTTGGCGGTCGAAACAGAAGGCTTTTTATCACCGGAGAAGAAATCAGCCCTCGACAACTTAACAGGAAGAAAAATATTTTTTTGAAAAAATCCCTAAGCCCCGGGGTCACAAGTTCATCAAAACTCTGACTTTTGGCAATTGATTCAAAAATGGTGCCAAACGGTTGCAAATGCTCCCCTGAAAGGTTTGGCGGTCGAAACAGTAGGCCTTTTATAACAGGATAAGAAATCAGCCCTCGTCAACTTAACCGGCAGAAAAATATTTTTTGAAAAAATCCCTAAGCCCCGGGGTCACAATTTCAGCAAAACTCTGACTTTCGGCAATTGAATCAAAAATGGTGCCAAACGGTTGCAAATGCTCCCCTGAAAGGTTTGGCGGTCGAAACAGAAGGCCTTTTATCACAGGATAAGAAATCAGCCCTCGACAACTTAACCGGCAGAAAAATATTTTTTGAAATAATCCCTAAGCCCCGGGGTCACAATTTCATCAAAATCTGACTTTCGGCAGTTGACTCAGAAATGGTGCCAAACGGTTGCAAATGCTCCCCTGAAAGGTTTGGCGGTCGAAATAGAAGGCTTTTTATCACAGGAAAAGAAATCAGCCCTCGACAACTTAACCGGCAGAAAAAGATATTTTTGAAAAAATCCCTAAGCCCTGGGGTCACAAGTTCTTCAAAACTCTGACGTTTGGCAATTGATTCAAAAATGGTGCCAAACGGTTGCAAATGCTCCCCAGAAAGGTTTGGCGGTCGAAACAGAAGGCTTTTTATGAAAGGATAATAAATCAGCCCTCGACAACTTAACCGGGAAAAAATATTTTTTTGAAAAAATCCCTAAGCCCCGGGGTCACAATTTCATCAAAAATCTGACTTTCGGCAGTTGACTCAGAAATGGTGCCAAACGGTAGCAAATGCTCCCCTGAAAGGTTTGACGGTCGAAACAGAAGGCTTTTTATCACAGGATAAGAAATCAGCCCTCGACAACTTAACCGGCAGAAAAATACTTTTTGAAATAATCCCTAAGCCCCGGGGTCACAATTTCATCAAAATCTGACTTTCGGCAGTTGACTCAGAAATGGTGCCAAACGGTTGCAAATGCTCCCCTGAAAGGTTTGGCGGTCGAAACAGAAGGCTTTTTATCACCGGAGAAGAAATCAGCCCTCGACAACTTAACCGGAAGAAAAATATTTTTTTGAAAAAATCCCTAAGCCCCGGGGTCACAAGTTCATCAAAACTCTGACTTTTGGCAATTGATTCAAAAATGGTGCCAAACGGTTGCAAATGCTCCCCTGAAAGGTTTGGCGGTCGAAACAGAAGGCTTTTTATCACAGGATAAGAAATCAGCCCTCGTCAACTTAACCGGCAGAAAAATATTTTTTGAAAAAATCCCTAAGCCCCGGGGTCACAATTTCATCAAAACTCTGACTTTCGGCAGTTGACTCAGAAATGGTGCCAAACGGTTGCAAATGCTCCCCTGAAAGGTTTGGCGGTCGAAACAGAAGGCTTTTTATCACCGGAGAAGAAATCAGCCCTCGACAACTTAACCGGAAGAAAAATATTTTTTGCAAAAATCCCTAAGCCCCGGGGTCACAATTTCATCAAAAATCTGACTTTCGGCAGTTGACTCAGAAATGGTGCCCAATGGTTGCAAATACTCCTCTGAAAGGTTTGGCGGACGAAACTGATGTCTTTTTAACACAGGAAAAGAAATCAGCCCTCGACAACTTATCCAGCAGAAAAATATTTTTTTGAAAAAATCCCTAAGCCCCGGGGTCACAAGTTCATCAAAACTCTGACTTTTGGCAATTGATTCAAAAATGGTGCCAAACGGTTGCAAATGCTCCCCTGAAAGGTTTGGCGGTCGAAACAGTAGGCCTTTTATCACAGGATAAGAAATCAGCCCTCGTCAACTTAACCGGCAGAAAAATATTTTTTGAAAAAATCCCTAAGCCCCGGGGTCACAATTTCAGCAAAACTCTGACTTTCGGCAATTGAATCAAAAATGGTGCCAAACGGTTGCAAATGCTCCCCTCAAAGGTTTGGCGGTCGAAACAGAAGGCCTTTTATCACAGGATAAGAAATCAGCCCTCGACAACTTAACCGGCAGAAAAATATTTTTTGAAAAAATCCCTAAGCCCCGGGGTCACAATTTCATAAAAAACCTGACTTTTGGCAATTGACTAAAAAATGGTGCCCAATGGTTGCAAATGCTCCCCTGAAAGGTTTGGCGGACGAAACTGATGTCTTTTTATCACAGGAAAAGAAATCAGCCCTCGACAACTTAACCGGGAAAAAATATTTTTTTGAAAAAATCCCTAAGCCCCGGGGTCACAATTTCATCAAAAATCTGACTTTTGGCAGTTGACTCAGAAATGGTGCCAAACGGTTGCAAATGCTCCCCTGAAAGGTTTGACGGTCGAAACAGAAGGCTTTTTATCACAGGATAAGAAATCAGCCCTCGACAACTTAACCGGCAGAAAAATATTTTTTGAAATAATCCCTAAGCCCCGGGGTCACAATTTCATCAAAATCTGACTTTCGGCAGTTGACTCAGAAATGGTGCCAAACGGTTGCAAATGCTCCCCTGAAAGGTTTGGCGGTCGAAACAGAAGGCTTTTTATCACCGGAGAAGAAATCAGCCCTCGACAACTTAACCGGAAGAAATTTTTTTTTTGAAAAAATCCCTAAGCCCCGGGGTCACAAGTTCATCAAAACTCTGACTTTTGGCAATTGATTCAAAAATGGTGCCAAACGGTTGCAAATGCTCCCCTGAAAGGTTTGGCGGTCGAAACAGAAGGCTTTTTATCACAGGATAAGAAATCAGCCCTCGTCAACTTAACCGGCAGAAAAATATTTTTTGAACAAATCCCTAAGCCCCGGGGTCACAATTTCATCAAAAATCTGACTTTCGGCAGTTGACTCAGAAATGGTGCCAAACGGTTGCAAATGCTCCCCTGAAAGGTTTGGCGGTCGAAACAGAAGGCTTTTTATCACCGGAGAAGAAATCAGCCCTCGACAACTTAACAGGAAGAAAAATATTTTTTTGAAAAAATCCCTAAGCCCCGGGGTCACAAGTTCATCAAAACTCTGACTTTCGGCAATTGAATCAAAAATGGTGCCAAACGGTTGCAAATGCTCCCCTGAAAGGTTTGGCGGTCGAAACAGAAGGCCTTTTATCACAGGATAAGAAATCAGCCCTCGACAACTTAACCGGCAGAAAAATATTTTTTGAAATAATCCCTAAGCCCCGGGGTCACAATTTCATCAAAATCTGACTTTCGGCAGTTGACTCAGAAATGGTGCCAAACGGTTGCAAATGCTCCCCTGAAAGGTTTGGCGGTCGAAATAGAAGGCTTTTTATCACAGGAAAAGAAATCAGCCCTCGACAACTTAACCGGCAGAAAAAGATATTTTTGAAAAAATCCCTAAGCCCCGGGGTCACAAGTTCTTCAAAACTCTGACGTTTGGCAATTGATTCAAAAATGGTGCCAAACGGTTGCAAATGCTCCCCAGAAATTTTTGGCGGTCGAAACAGAAGGCTTTTTATGAAAGGATAATAAATCAGCCCTCGACAACTTAACCGGCAGAATTTTTTTTTTTGAGAAAATCCCTCAGCCCCGGGGTCACAATTTCATCAAAACTCTGACTTTCGGCAATTGACTCAAAAATGGTGCCAAACGGTTGCAAATGCTCCCCTGAAAGGTTTGGTGGTCGAAACAGAAGGCTTTTTATCACAGGAAAAGAAATCAGCCCTCGACAACTTAACCGGCAGAAAATTATTTTTTTGAAAAAATCCCTAAGTCCCGGGGTCACAATTTCATCAAAATTCTGACTTTCGGCAGTTGACTCAGAAATGGTGCCAAACCGTTGGAAATGCTCCCCTGAAAGGTTTGGCGGTCGAAACAGAAGGCTTTTTATCACAGGATAAGAAATCAGCCCTCGACAACTTAACCGGCAGAAAAATATTTTTTGAAAAAATCCCTAAGCCCCGGGGTCACAATTTCATAAAAAACCTGACTTTTGGCAATTGACTAAAAAATGGTGCCCAATGGTTGCAAATGCTCCCCTGAAAGGTTTGGCGGACGAAACTGATGTCTTTTTATCACAGGAAAAGAAATCAGCCCTCGACAACTTAACCGGGAAAAAATATTTTTTTGAAAAAATCCCTAAGCCCCGGTCACAATTTCATCAAAAATCTGACTTTTGGCAGTTGACTCAGAAATGGTGCCAAACGGTTGCAAATGCTCCCCTGAAAGGTTTGACGGTCGAAACAGAAGGCTTTTTATCACAGGATAAGAAATCAGCCCTCGACAACTTAACCGGCAGAAAAATATTTTTTGAAATAATCCCTAAGCCCCGGGGTCACAATTTCATCAAAATCTGACTTTCGGCAGTTGACTCAGAAATGGTGCCAAACGGTTGCAAATGCTCCCCTGAAAGGTTTGGCGGTCGAAACAGAAGGCTTTTTATCACCGGAGAAGAAATCAGCCCTCGACAACTTAACCGGAAGAAAAATATTTTTTTGAAAAAATCCCTAAGCCCCGGGGTCACAAGTTCATCAAAACTCTGACTTTTGGCAATTGATTCAAAAATGGTGCCAAACGGTTGCAAATGCTCCCCTGAAAGGTTTGGCGGTCGAAACAGAAGGCTTTTTATCACAGGATAAGAAATCAGCCCTCGTCAACTTAACCGGCAGAAAAATATTTTTTGAAAAAATCCCTAAGCCCCGGGGTCACAATTTCAGCAAAACTCTGACTTTCGGCAATTGACTCAGAAATGGTGCCAAACGGTTGCAAATGCTCCCCAGAAAGGTTTGGCGGTCGAAACAGAAGGCTTTTTATGAAAGGATAATAAATCAGCCCTCGACAACTTAACCGGCAGAATTTTTTTTTTTGAGAAAATCCCTCAGCCCCGGGGTCACAATTTCATCAAAACTCTGACTTTCGGCAATTGACTCAAAAATGGTGCCAAACGGTTGCAAATGCTCCCCTGAAAGGTTTGGTGGTCGAAACAGAAGGCTTTTTATCACAGGAAAAGAAATCAGCCCTCGACAACTTAACCAGCAGAAAATTATTTTTTTGAAAAAATCCCTAAGACCCGGGGTCACAATTTCATCAAAATTCTGACTTTCGGCAGTTGACTCAGAAATGGTGCCAAACCGTTGGAAATGCTCCCCTGAAAGGTTTGGCGGTCGAAACAGAAGGCTTTTTGTCACAGGATAAGAAATCAGCCCTCGACAACTTAACCGGCAGAAAAATATTTTTTGAAAAAATCCCTAAGCCCCGAGGTCACAATTTCATAAAAAACCTGACTTTTGGCAATTGACTAAAAAATGGTGCCCAATGGTTGCAAATGCTCCCCTGAAAGGTTTGGCGGACGAAACTGATGTCTTTTTATCACAGGAAAAGAAATCAGCCCTCGACAACTTAACCGGGAAAAAATATTTTTTTGAAAAAATCCCTAAGCCCCGGGGTCACAATTTCATCAAAAATCTGATTTTTGGCAGTTGACTCAGAAATGGTGCCAAACGGTTGCAAATGCTCCCCTGAAAGGTTTGGCGGTCGAAACAGAAGGCTTTTTATCACAGGAAAAGAAATCAGCCCTCGACAACTTATCCGGCAGAAATATATTTTTTTGAAAAAATCCCTAAGCCCCGGGGTCACAATTTCATCAAAACTCTGACTTTCGGCAATTGAATCAAAAATGGTGCCAAACGGTTGCAAATGCTCCCCTCAAAGGTTTGGCGGTCGAAACAGAAGGCCTTTTATCACAGGATAAGAAATCAGCCCTCGTCAACTTAACCGGCAGAAAAATATTTTTTGAAAAAATCCCTAAGCCCCGGGGTCACAATTTCATCAAAAATCTGACTTTCGGCAGTTGAATCAAAAATGGTGCCAAACGGTTGCAAATGCTCCCCTGAAAGGTTTGGCGGTCGAAACAGAAGGCCTTTTATCACAGGATAAGAAATTAGCCCTCGACAACTTAACCGGCAGAAAAATATTTTTTGAAAAAATCCCTAAGCCCCGGGGTCACAATTTCATAAAAAACCTGACTTTTGGCACTTGACTCAAAAATGGTGCCCAATGGTTGCAAATGCTCCTTTGAAAGCTTTGTCGGACGAAACTGATGTCTTTTTATCACAGGAAAAGAAATCAGCCCTCGACAAGTTATCCGGCAGAAATATATTTTTTTGAAAAAATCCCTAAGCCCCGGGGTCACAATTTCATCAAAACTCTGACTTTCGGCAATTGAATCAAAAATGGTGCCAAACGGTTGCAAATGCTCCCCTCAAAGGTTTGGCGGTCGAAACAGAAGGCCTTTTATCACAGGATAAGAAATCAGCCCTCGTCAACTTAACCGGCAGAAAAATATTTGTTGAAAAAATCCCTAAGCCCCGGGGTCAGAATTTCATCAAAAATCTGACTTTCGGCAGTTGACTCAGAAATGGTGCCAAACGGTTGCAAATGCTCCCCTGAAAGGTTTGGCGGTCGAAACAGAAGGCTTTTTATCACCGGAGAAGAAATCAGCCCTCGACAACTTAACCGGAAGAAAAATATTTTTTTGAAAAAATCCCTAAGCCCCGGGGTCACAAGTTCATCAAAACTCTGACTTTTGGCAATTGATTCAAAAATGGTGCCAAACGGTTGCAAATGCTCCCCTGAAAGGTTTGGCGGTCGAAACAGAAGGCTTTTTATCACAGGATAAGAAATCAGCCCTCGTCAACTTAACCGGCAGAAAAATATTTTTTGAAAAAATCCCTAAGCCCCGGGGTCACAATTTCATCAAAAATCTGACTTTCGGCAGTTGACTCAGAAATGGTGCCAAACGGTTGCAAATGCTCCCCTGAAAGGTTTGGCGGTCGAAACAGAAGGCTTTTTATCACCGGAGAAGAAATCAGCCCTCGACAACTTAACCGGAAGAAAAATATTTTTTTGAAAAAATCCCTAAGCCCCGGGGTCACAAGTTCATCAAAACTCTGACTTTTGGCAATTGATTCAAAAATGGTGCCAAACGGTTGCAAATGCTCCCCTGAAAGGTTTGGCGGTCGAAACAGTAGGCCTTTTATCACAGGATAAGAAATCAGCCCTCGTCAACTTAACCGGGAGACAAATATTTTTTGAAAAAATCCCTAAGCCCCGGGGTCACAATTTCATCAAAAATCTGACTTTCGGCAGTTGACTCAGAAATGGTGCCCAATGGTTGCAAATGCTCCCCTGAAAGGTTTGGCGGACGAAACTGATGTCTTTTTATCACAGGAAAAGAAATCAGCCCTCGACAACTTATCCGGCAGAAATATATTTTTTTGAAAAAATCCCTAAGCCCCGGGGTCACAATTTCATCAAAACTCTGACTTTCGGCAATTGAATCAAAAATGGTGCCAAACGGTTGCAAATGCTCCCCTCAAAGGTTTGGCGGTCGAAACAGAAGGCCTTTTATCACAGGATAAGAAATCAGCCCTCGTCAACTTAACCGGCAGAAAAATATTTGTTGAAAAAATCCCTAAGCCCCGGGGTCACAATTTCATCAAAAATCTGACTTTCGGCAGTTGACTCAGAAATGGTGCCAAACGGTTGGAAATGCAACCCTGAAAGGTTTGGCGGTCAAAACAGAAGGCTTTTTATCACAGGATAAGAAATCAGCCCTCGTCAACTTAACCGGCAGAAAAATATTTTTTGAAAAAATCCCTAAGCCCCGGGGTCACAATTTCATCAAAACTCTGACTTTCGGCAATTGAATCAAAAATGGTGCCAAACGGTTGCAAATGCTCCCCTGAAAGGTTTGGCGGTCGAAACAGAAGACCTTTTATCACAGGATAAGAAATCAGCCCTCGTCAACTTAACCGGCAGAAAAATATTTGTTGAAAAAATCCCTAAGCCCCGGGGTCACAATTTCATCAAAAATCTGACTTTCGGCAGTTGACTCAGAAATGGTGCCAAACGGTTGGAAATGCTCCCCTGAAAGTTTTGGCGGTCGAAACTGAAGGCTTTTTATCACAGGAAAAGAAATCAGCCCTCGACAACGTAACCGGCAGAAAAAGATATTTTTGAAAAAATCCCTAAGCCCCGGGGTCACAAGTTCTTCAAAACTCTGTTTTTTGGCAATTGATTCAAAAATGGTGCCAAACGGTTGCAAATGCTCCCCTGAAAGGTTTGGCGGTCGAAACAGTAGGCCTTTTATCACAGGATAAGAAATCAGCCCTCGTCAACTTAACCGGGAGACAAATATTTTTTGAAAAAATCCCTAAGCCCCGGGGTCACAATTTCATCAAAAATCTGACTTTCGGCAGTTGACTCAGAAATGGTGCCCAATGGTTGCAAATGCTCCCCTGAAAGGTTTGGCGGACGAAACTGATGTCTTTTTATCACAGGAAAAGAAATCAGCCCTCGACAACTTATCCGGCAGAAATATATTTTTTTGAAAAAATCCCTAAGCCCCGGGGTCACAATTTCATCAAAACTCTGACTTTCGGCAATTGAATCAAAAATGGTGCCAAACGGTTGCAAATGCTCCCCTCAAAGGTTTGGCGGTCGAAACAGAAGGCCTTTTATCACAGGATAAGAAATCAGCCCTCGTCAACTTAACCGGCAGAAAAATATTTGTTGAAAAAATCCCTAAGCCCCGGGGTCACAATTTCATCAAAAATCTGACTTTCGGCAGTTGACTCAGAAATGGTGCCAAACGGTTGGAAATGCAACCCTGAAAGGTTTGGCGGTCAAAACAGAAGGCTTTTTATCACAGGATAAGAAATCAGCCCTCGTCAACTTAACCGGCAGAAAAATATTTTTTGAAAAAATCCCTAAGCCCCGGGGTCACAATTTCATCTAAAATCTGACTTTCGGCAATTGAATCAAAAATGGTGCCAAACGGTTGCAAATGCTCCCCTGAAAGGTTTGGCGGTCGAAACAGAAGACCTTTTATCACAGGATAAGAAATCAGCCCTCGTCAACTTAACCGGCAGAAAAATATTTGTTGAAAAAATCCCTAAGCCCCGGGGTCACAATTTCATCAAAAATCTGACTTTCGGCAGTTGACTCAGAAATGGTGCCAAACGGTTGGAAATGCTCCCCTGAAAGTTTTGGCGGTCGAAACTGAAGGCTTTTTATCACAGGAAAAGAAATCAGCCCTCGACAACTTAACCGGCAGAAAAAGATATTTTTGAAAAAATCCCTAAGCCCCGGGGTCACAAGTTCTTCAAAACTCTGTTTTTTGGCAATTGATTCAAAAATGGTGCCAAACGATTGCAAATGCTCCCCTGAAAGGTTTGGCGGTCGAAACAGAAGGCCTTTTATCACAGGATAAGAAATCAGCCCTCGACAACTTAACCGGCAGAAAAATATTTTTTGAAAAAATCCCTAAGCCCCGGGGTCACAATTTCATCAAAAATCTGACTTTCGGCAGTTGACTCAGAAATGGTGCCAAACGATTGCAAATGCTCCCCTGAAAGGTTTGGCGGTCGAAACAGAAGTCTTTTTATCACAGGATAAGAAATTAGCCCTCGACAACTTAACCGGGAAAAAAATATTTTTTTGAAAAAATCCCTAAGCCCCGGGGTCACAATTTCATCAAAAATCTGACTTTCGGCAGTTGACTCAGAAATGGTGCCAAACGGTAGCAAATGCTCTCCTGAAAGGTTTGACGGTCGAAACAGAAGGCTTTTTATCACAGGATAAGAAATCAGCCCTCGACAACTTAACCGGCAGAAAAAGATATTTTTGAAAAAATCCCTAAGCCCCGGGGTCACAATTTCCTCAAAATCTGACTTTCGGCAGTTGACTCAGAAATGGTGCCAAACGGTTGCAAATGCTCCCCTGAAAGGTTTGGCGGTCGAAACAGAAGGCTTTTTATCACCGGAGAAGAAATCAGCCCTCAACAACTTAACCGGAAGAAAAATATTTTTTTGAAAAAATCCCTAAGCCCCGGGGTCACAAGTTCATCAAAACTCTGACTTTAGGCAATTGATTCAAAAATGGTGCCAAACGGTTGCAAATGCTCCCCTGAAAGGTTTGGCGGTCGAAACAGAAGGCTTTTTATCACAGGATAAGAAATCAGCCCTCGTCAACTTAACCGGCAGAAAAATATTTTTTGAAAAAATCCCTAAGCCCCGGGGTCACAATTTCATCAAAAATCTGACTTTCGGCAGTTGACTCAGAAATGGTGCCAAACGGTTGCAAATGCTCCCCTGAAAGGTTTGGCGGTCGAAACAGAAGGCTTTTTATCACAGGAAAAGAAATCAGCCCTCGACAACTTATCCGGCAGAAATATATTTTTTTGAAAAAATCCCTAAGCCCCGGGGTCACAATTTCATCAAAACTCTGACTTTCGGCAATTGAATCAAAAATGGTGCCAAACGGTTGCAAATGCTCCCCTCAAAGGTTTGGCGGTCGAAACAGAAGGCCTTTTATCACAGGATAAGAAATCAGCCCTCGTCAACTTAACCGGCAGAAAAATATTTTTTGAAAAAATCCCTAAGCCCCGGGGTCAGAATTTCATCAAAAATCTGACTTTCGGCAGTTGAATCAAAAATGGTGCCAAACGGTTGCAAATGCTCCCCTGAAAGGTTTGGCGGTCGAAACAGAAGGCCTTTTATCACAGGATAAGAAATTAGCCCTCGACAACTTAACCGGCAGAAAAATATTTTTTGAAAAAATCCCTAAGCCCCTGGGTCACAATTTCATAAAAAACCTGACTTTTGGCACTTGACTCAAAAATGGTGCCCAATGGTTGCAAATGCTCCTTTGAAAGCTTTGGCGGATGAAACTGATGTCTTTTTATCACAGGAAAAGAAATCAGCCCTCGACAAGTTATCCGGCAGAAATATATTTTTTTGAAAAAATCCCTAAGCCCCGGGGTCACAATTTCATCAAAACTCTGACTTTCGGCAATTGAATCAAAAATGGTGCCAAACGGTTGGAAATGCTCCCCTCAAAGGTTTGGCGGTCGAAACAGAAGGCCTTTTATCACAGGATAAGAAATCAGCCCTCGACAACTTAACCGGCAGAAAAATATTTGTTGAAAAAATCCCTAAGCCCCGGGGTCAGAATTTCATCAAAAATCTGACTTTCGGCAGTTGACTCAGAAATGGTGCCAAACGGTTGCAAATGCTCCCCTGAAAGGTTTGGCGGTCGAAACAGAAGGCTTTTTATCACTGGAGAAGAAATCAGCCCTCGACAACTTAACCGGAAGAAAAATATTTTTTTGAAAAAATCCCTAAGCCCCGGGGTCACAAGTTCATCAAAACTCTGACTTTTGGCAATTGATTCAAAAATGGTGCCAAACGGTTGCAAATGCTCCCCTCAAAGGTTTGGCGGTCGAAACAGAAGGCCTTTTATCACAGGATAAGAAATCAGCCCTCGTCAACTTAACCGGCAGAAAAATATTTGTTGAAAAAATCCCTAAGCCCCGGGGTCACAATTTCATCAAAAATCTGACTTTCGGCAGTTGACTCAGAAATGGTGCCAAACGGTTGGAAATGCAACCCTGAAAGGTTTGGCGGTCAAAACAGAAGGCTTTTTATCACAGGATAAGAAATCAGCCCTCGTTAACTTAACCGGCAGAAAATTATTTTTTTGAAAAAATCCCTAAGCCCCGGGGTCACAATTTCATCAAAACTCTGACTTTCGGCAATTGAATCAAAAATGGTGCCAAACGGTTGCAAATGCTCCCCTCAAAGGTTTGGCGGTCGAAACAGAAGACCTTTTATCACAGGATAAGAAATCAGCCCTCGTCAACTTAACCGGCAGAAAAATATTTGTTGAAAAAATCCCTAAGCCCCGGGGTCACAATTTCATCAAAAATCTGACTTTCGGCAGTTGACTCAGAAATGGTGCCAAACGGTTGGAAATGCAACCCTGAAAGGTTTGGCGGTCAAAACAGAAGGCTTTTTATCACAGGATAAGAAATCAGCCCTCGTCAACTTAACAAGCAGAAAAATATTTTTTGAAAAAATCCCTAAGCCCCGGGGTCACAATTTCATCAAAACTCTGACTTTCGGCAATTGAATCAAAAATGGTGCCAAACGGTTGCAAATGCTCCCCTCAAAGGTTTGGCGGTCGAAACAGAAGACCTTTTATCACAGGAAAAGAAATCAGCCCTCGACAACTTAACCGGCAGAAAAAGATATTTTTGAAAAAATCCCTAAGCCCCGGGGTCACAAGTTCTTCAAAACTCTGTTTTTTGGCAATTGATTCAAAAATGGTGCCAAACGGTTGCAAATGCTCCCCTGAAACGTTTGGCGGTCGAAACAGAAGGCCTTTTATCACAGGATAAGAAATCAGCCCTTGACAACTTAACCGGCAGAAAAATATTTTTTGAAAAAATCCCTAAGCCCCGGGGTCACAATTTCATCAAAAATCTGACTTTCGGCAGTTGACTCAGAAATGGTGCCAAACGATTGCAAATGCTCCCCTGAAAGGTTTGGCGGTCGAAACAGAAGGCTTTTTATCACAGGATAAGAAATTAGCCCTCGACAACTTAACCGGGAAAAAAATATTTTTTTGAAAAAATCCCTAAGCCCCGGGGTCACAATTTCATCAAAAATCTGACTTTCGGCAGTTGACTCAGAAATGGTGCCAAACGGTTGCAAATGCTCCCCTGAAAGGTTTGGCGGTCGAAACAGAAGGCTTTTTATCACCGGAGAAGAAATCAGCCCTCGACAACTTAACCGGAAGAAAAATATTTTTTTGAAAAAATCCCTAAGCCCCGGGGTCACAAGTTCATCAAAACTCTGACTTTTGGCAATTGATTCAAAAATGGTGCCAAACGGTTGCAAATGCTCCCCTGAAAGGTTTGGCGGTCGAAACAGAAGGCTTTTTATCACAGGATAAGAAATCAGCCCTCGTCAACTTAACCGGCAGAAAAATATTTTTTGAAAAAATCCCTAAGCCCCGGGGTCACAATTTCATCAAAAATCTGACTTTCGGCAGTTGACTCAGAAATGGTGCCAAACGGTTGCAAATGCTCCCCTCAAAGGTTTGGCGGTCGAAACAGAAGGCCTTTTATCACAGGATAAGAAATCAGCCCTCGTCAACTTAACCGGCAGAAAAATATTTGTTGAAAAAATCCCTAAGCCCCGGGTCACAATTTCATCAAAAATCTGACTTTCGGCAGTTGACTCAGAAATGGTGCCAAACGGTTGGAAATGCAACCCTGAAAGGTTTGGCGGTCAAAACAGAAGGCTTTTTATCACAGGATAAGAAATCAGCCCTCGTCAACTTAACCGGCAGAAAAATATTTTTTGAAAAAATCCCTAAGCCCCGGGGTCACAATTTCATAAAAAACCTGACTTTTGGCACTTGACTCAGAAATGGTGCCAAACGGTTGGAAATGCAACCCTGAAAGGTTTGGCGGTCAAAACAGAAGGCTTTTTATCACAGGATAAGAAATCAGCCCTCGTCAACTTAACCAGCAGAAAAATATTTTTTGAAAAAATCCCTAAGCCCCGGGGTCACAATTTCATCAAAACTCTGACTTTCGGCAATTGAATCAAAAATGGTGCCAAACGGTTGCAAATGCTCCCCTCAAAGGTTTGGCGGTCGAAACAGAAGACCTTTTATCACAGGATAAGAAATCAGCCCTCGTCAACTTAACCGGCAGAAAAATATTTTTTGAAAAAATCCCTAAGCCCCGGGGTCACAATTTCATCAAAAATCTGACTTTCGGCAGTTGACTCAGAAATGGTGCCAAACGGTTGGAAATGCTCCCCTGAAAGTTTTGGCGGTCGAAACTGAAGGCTTTTTATCACAGGAAAAGAAATCAGCCCTCGACAACTTAACCGGCAGAAAAAGATATTTTTGAAAAAATCATTAAGCCCCGGGGTCACAAGTTCTTCAAAACTCTGTTTTTTGGCAATTGATTCAAAAATGGTGCCAAACGGTTGCAAATGCTCCCCTGAAATGTTTGGCGGTCGAAACAGAAGGCCTTTTATCACAGGATAAGAAATCAGCCCTCGACAACTTAACCGGCAGAAAAATATTTTTTGAAAAAATCCCTAAGCCCCGGGGTCACAATTTCATCAAAAATCTGACTTTCGGCAGTTGACTCAGAAATGGTGCCAAACGATTGCAAATGCTCCCCTGAAAGGTTTGGCGGTCGAAACAGAAGGCTTTTTATCACAGGATAAGAAATTAGCCCTCGACAACTTAACCGGCAGAAAAATATTTTTTGAAATAATCCCTAAGCCCCGGGGTCACAATTTCATCAAAATCTGACTTTCGGCAGTTGACTCAGAAATGGTGCCAAACGGTTGCAAATGCTCCCCTGAAAGGTTTGGCGGTCGAAACAGAAGGCTTTTTATCACCGGAGAAGAAATCAGCCCTCGACAACTTAACAGGAAGAAAAATATTTTTTTGTAAAAATCCCTAAGCCCCGGGGTCACAAGTTCATCAAAACTCTGACTTTTGGCAATTGATTCAAAAATGGTGCCAAACGGTTGCAAATGCTCCCCTGAAAGGTTTGGCGGTCGAAACAGAAGGCTTTTTATCACAGGATAAGAAATCAGCCCTCGTCAACTTAACCGGCAGAAAAATATTTTTTGAAAAAATCCCTAAGTCCCGGGGTCACAATTTCATCAAAAATCTGACTTTCGGCAGTTGACTCAGAAATGGTGCCAAACGGTTGCAAATGCTCCCCTGAAAGGTTTGGCGGTCGAAACAGAAGGCTTTTTATCACAGGATAAGAAATCAGCCCTCGACAACTTAACCGGGGAAAAAATATTTTTTTGAAAAAATCCCTAACCCCCGGGGTCACAATTTCATCAAAAATCTGACTTTCGGCAGTTGACTCAGAAATGGTGCCAAACGGTAGCAAATGCTCCCCTGAAAGGTTTGACGGTCGAAACAGAAGGCTTTTTATCACAGGATAAGAAATCAGCCCTCGACAACTTAACCGGCAGAAAAATATTTTTTGAAATAATCCCTAAGCCCCGGGGTCACAATTTCATCAAAATCTGATTTTCGGCAGTTGACTCAGAAATGGTGCCAAACGGTTGCAAATGCTCCCCTGAAAGGTTTGGCGGTCGAAACAGAAGGCTTTTTATCACCGGAGAAGAAATCAGCCCTCGACAACTTAACCGGAAGAAAAATATTTTTTTGAAAAAATCCCTAAGCCCCGGGGTCACAAGTTCATCAAAACTCTGACTTTTGGCAATTGATTCAAAAATGGTGCCAAACGGTTGCAAATGCTCCCCTGAACGGTTTGGCGGTCGAAACAGAAGGCTTTTTATCACAGGATAAGAAATCAGCCCTCGTCAACTTAACCGGCAGAAAAATATTTTTTGAAAAAATCCCTAAGCCCCGGGGTCACAATTTCATAAAAAACCTGACTTTTGGCAATTGACTAAAAAATGGTGCCAAACGGTTGCAAATGCTCCCCTCAAAGGTTTGGCGGACGAAACAGAAGGCCTTTTATCACAGGATAAGAAATCAGCCCTCGACAACTTAACCGGGAAAAAATATTTCTTTGAAAAAATCCCTAAGCCCCGGGGTCACAATTTCATCAAAAATCTGACTTTCGGCAGTTGAATCAAAAATGGTGCCAAACGGTTGCAAATGCTCCCCTGAAAGGTTTGGCGGTCGAAACAGAAGGCCTTTTATCACAGGATAAGAAATCAGCCCTCGACAACTTAACCGGGAAAAAATATTTCTTTGAAAAAATCCCTAAGCCCCGGGGTCACAATTTCATCAAAAA
Source organism: Podarcis melisellensis (assembly GCF_964234715.1). Classification (NCBI taxonomy): domain Eukaryota; kingdom Metazoa; phylum Chordata; class Lepidosauria; order Squamata; family Lacertidae; genus Podarcis; species Podarcis melisellensis. Next base: position 11,460,543 of record NC_138544.1, read on the forward strand.
TCTGACTTTCGGCAGTTGACTCAGAAATGGTGCCAAACGGTAGCAAATGCTCCCCTGAAAGGTTTGACGGTCGGAACAGAAGGCTTTTTATCACATGAAAAGAAATCAGCCCTCGACAACTTAACCGGCAGAAAAATATTTTTTGAAATAATCCCTAAGCCCCGGGGTCACAATTTCATCAAAAATCTGACTTTCGGCAGTTGACTCAGAAATGGTGCCAAACGGTTGCAAATGCTCCCCTCAAAGGTTTGGCGGTCGAAACAGAAGGCCTTTTATCACAGGATACGAAATCAGCCCTCGTCAACTTAACCGGCAGAAAAATATTTGTTGAAAAAATCCCTAAGCCCCGGGGTCACAATTTCATCAAAAATCTGACTTTCGGCAGTTGACTCAGAAATGGTGCCAAACGGTTGGAAATGCAACCCTGAAAGGTTTGGCGGTCAAAACAGAAGGCTTTTTATCACAGGATAAGAAATCAGCCCTCGTCAACTTAACCGGCAGAAAAATATTTTTTGAAAAAATCCCTAAGCCCCGGGGTCACAATTTCATCAAAACTCTGACTTTCGGCAATTGAATCAAAAATGGTGCCAAACGGTTGCAAATGCTCCCCTCAAAGGTTTGGCGGTCGAAACAGAAGACCTTTTATCACAGGATAAGAAATCAGCCCTCGTCAACTTAACCGGCAGAAAAATATTTGTTGAAAAAATCCCTAAGCCCCGGGGTCACAATTTCATCAAAAATCTGACTTTCGGCAGTTGACTCAGAAATGGTGCCAAACGGTTGGAAATGCAACCCTGAAAGGTTTGGCGGTCAAAACAGAAGGCTTTTTATCACAGGATAAGAAATCAGCCCTCGTCAACTTAACCAGCAGAAAAATATTTTTTGAAAAAATCCCTAAGCCCCGGGGTCACAATTTCATCAAAACTCTGAGTTTCGGCAATTGAATCAAAAATGGTGCCAAACGGTTGCAAATGCTCCCCTCAAAGGTTTGGCGGTCGAAACAGAAGACCTTTTATCACAGGATAAGAAATCAGCCCTCGTCAACTTAACCGGCAGAAAAATATTTTTTGAAAAAATCCCTAAGCCCCGGGGTCACAATTTCATCAAAAATCTGACTTTCGGCAGTTGACTCAGAAATGGTGCCAAACGGTTGGAAATGCTCCCCTGAAAGTTTTGGCGGTCGAAACTGAAGGCTTTTTATCACAGGAAAAGAAATCAGCCCTCGACAACTTAACCGGCAGAAAAAGATATTTTTGAAAAAATCATTAAGCCCCGGGGTCACAAGTTCTTCAAAACTCTGTTTTTTGGCAATTGATTCAAAAATGGTGCCAAACGGTTGCAAATGCTCCCCTGAAAGGTTTGGCGGTCGAAACAGAAGGCCTTTTATCACAGGATAAGAAATCAGCCCTCGACAACTTAACCGGCAGAAAAATATTTTTTGAAAAAATCCCTAAGCCCCGGGGTCACAATTTCATCAAAAATCTGACTTTCGGCAGTTGACTCAGAAATGGTGCCAAACGATTGCAAATGCTCCCCTGAAAGGTTTGGCGGTCGAAACAGAAGGCTTTTTATCACAGGATAAGAAATTAGCCCTCGACAACTTAACCGGGAAAAAAATATTTTTTTGAAAAAATCCCTAAGCCCCGGGGTCACAATTTCATCAAAAATCTGACTTTCGGCAGTTGACTCAGAAATGGTGCCAAACGGTAGCAAATGCTCTCCTGAAAGGTTTGACGGTCGAAACAGAAGGCTTTTTATCACAGGATAAGAAATCAGCCCTCGACAACTTAACCGGCAGAAAAATATTTTTTGAAATAATCCCTAAGCCCCGGGGTCACAATTTCATCAAAATCTGACTTTCGGCAGTTGACTCAGAAATGGTGCCAAACGGTTGCAAATGCTCCCCTGAAAGGTTTGGCGGTCGAAACAGAAGGCTTTTTATCACCGGAGAAGAAATCAGCCCTCGACAACTTAACCGGAAGAAAAATATTTTTTTGAAAAAATCCCTAAGCCCCGGGGTCACAAGTTCATCAAAACTCTGACTTTTGGCAATTGATTCAAAAATGGTGCCAAACGGTTGCAAATGCTCCCCTGAAAGGTTTGGCGGTCGAAACAGAAGGCTTTTTATCACAGGATAAGAAATCAGCCCTCGTCAACTTAACCGGCAGAAAAATATTTTTTGAAAAAATCCCTAAGCCCCGGGGTCACAATTTCATCAAAAATCTGACTTTCGGCAGTTGAATCAAAAATGGTGCCAAACGGTTGCAAATGCTCCCCTCAAAGGTTTGGCGGTCGAAACAGAAGGCCTTTTATCACAGGATAAGAAATCAGCCCTCGTCAACTTAACCGGCAGAAAAATATTTTTTGAAAAAATCCCTAAGCCCCGGGGTCACAATTTCATCAAAAATCTGACTTTCGGCAGTTGACTCAGAAATGGTGCCAAACGGTTGGAAATGCTCCCCTGAAAGTTTTGGCGGTCGAAACTGAAGGCTTTTTATCACAGGAAAAGAAATCAGCCCTCGACAACTTAACCGGCAGAAAAAGATATTTTTGAAAAAATCCCTAAGCCCCGGGGTCACAAGTTCTTCAAAAATCTGACTTTCGGCAGTTGACTCAGAAATGGTGCCAAACGGTAGCAAATGCTCCCCTGAAAGGTTTGACGGTCGAAACAGAAGGCTTTTTATCACAGGATAAGAAATCAGCCCTCGACAACTTAACCGGCAGAAAAATATTTTTTGAAATAATCCCTAAGCCCCGGGGTCACAATTTCATCAAAATCTGACTTTCGGCAGTTGACTCAGAAATGGTGCCAAACGGTTGCAAATGCTCCCCTGAAAGGTTTGGCGGTCGAAACAGAAGGCTTTTTATCACCGGAGAAGAAATCAGCCCTCGACAACTTAACCGGAAGAAAAATATTTTTTTGAAAAAATCCCTAAGCCCCGGGGTCACAAGTTCATCAAAACTCTGACTTTTGGCAATTGATTCAAAAATGGTGCCAAACGGTTGCAAATGCTCCCCTGAAAGGTTTGGCGGTCGAAACAGAAGGCTTTTTATCACAGGATAAGAAATCAGCCCTCGACAACTTAACCGGAAGAAAAATATTTTTTTGAAAAAATCCCTAAGCCCCGGGGTCACAAGTTCATCAAAACTCTGACTTTTGGCAATTGATTCAAAAATGGTGCCAAACGGTTGCAAATGCTCCCCTGAAAGGTTTGGCGGTCGAAACAGAAGGCTTTTTATCACAGGATAAGAAATCAGCCCTCGACAACTTAACCGGCAGAAAAATATTTTTTGAAAAAATCCCTAAGCCCCGGGGTCACAATTTCAGCAAAACTCTTACTTTCGGCAATTGAATCAAAAATGGTGCCAAACGGTTGCAAATGCTCCCCTCAAAGGTTTGGCGGTCGAAACAGAAGGCCTTTTATCACAGGATAAGAAATCAGCCCTCGTCAACTTAACCGGCAGAAAAATATTTTTTGAAAAAATCCCTAAGCCCCGGGGTCACAATTTCATCAAAAATCTGACTTTCGGCAGTTGACTCAGAAATGGTGCCAAACGGTTGGAAATGCTCCCCTGAAAGTTTTGGCGGTCGAAACTGAAGGCTTTTTATCACAGGAAAAGAAATCAGCCCTCGACAACTTAACCGGCAGAAAAAGATATTTTTGAAAAAATCCCTAAGCCCCGGGGTCACAAGTTCTTCAAAACTCTGACTTTTGGCAATTGATTCAAAAATGGTGCCAAACGGTTGCAAATGCTCCCCTGAAAGGTTTGGCGGTCGAAACAGAAGGCCTTTTATCACAGGATAAGAAATCAGCCCTCGACAACTTAACCGGGAGAAAGATATTTTTTGAAAAAATCCCTAAGCCCCGGGGTCACAATTTCATCAAAAATCTGACTTTCGGCAGTTGACTCAGAAATGGTGCCAAACGGTTGCAAATGCTCCCCTGAAAGGTTTGGCGGTCGAAACAGAAGGCTTTTTATCACAGGATAATAAATCAGCCCTCGACAACTGAACCGGCAGATTTTTTTTTTTTGAGAAAATCCCTCAGCCCCGGGGTCACAATTTCATCAAAACTCAGACTTTCGGCAATTGACTCAAAAATGGTGCCAAACGGTTGCAAATGCTCCCCTGAAAGGTTTGGTGGTCGAAACAGAAGGCTTTTTATCACAGGAAAAGAAATGAGCCCTCGACAACTTAACCGGCAGAAAATTATTTTTTTGAAAAAATCCCTAAGACCCGGGGTCACAATTTCATCAAAATTCTGACTTTCGGCAGTTGACTCAGAAATGGTGCCAAACCGTTGGAAATGCTCCCCTGAAAGTTTTGGCGGTCGAAACTGAAGGCTTTTTATCACAGGAAAAGAAATCAGCCCTCGACAACTTAACCGGCAGAAAAATATTTTTTGAAATAATCCCTAAGCCCCGGGGTCACAATTTCATCAAAATCTGACTTTCGGCAGTTGACTCAGAAATGGTGCCAAACGGTTGCAAATGCTCCCCTGAAAGGTTTGGCGGTCGAAACAGAAGGCTTTTTATCACCGGAGAAGAAATCAGCCCTCGACAACTTAACCGGAAGAAAAATATTTTTTTGAAAAAATCCCTAAGCCCCGGGGTCACAAGTTCATCAAAAATCTGACTTTTGGCAATTGATTCAAAAATGGTGCCAAACGGTTGCAAATGCTCCCCTGAAAGGTTTGGCGGTCGAAACAGAAGGCTTTTTATCACAGGATAAGAAATCAGCCCTCGTCAACTTAACCGGCAGAAAAATATTTTTTGAAAAAATCCCTAAGCCCCGGGGTCACAATTTCATCAAAAATCTGACTTTCGGCAGTTGACTCAGAAATGGTGCCAAACGGTTGCAAATGCTCCCCTGAAAGGTTTGGCGGTCGAAACAGAAGGCTTTTTATCACAGGATAAGAAATCAGCCCTCGACAACTTAACCGGAAGAAAAATATTTTTTTGAAAAAATCCCTAAGCCCCGGGGTCACAAGTTCATCAAAACTCTGACTTTTGGCAATTGATTCAAAAATGGTGCCAAACGGTTGCAAATGCTCCCCTGAAAATTTTGGCGGTCGAAACAGAAGGCTTTTTATCACAGGATAAGAAATCAGCCCTCGACAACTTAACCGGCAGAAAAATATTTTTTGAAAAAACCCTAAGCCCCGGGGTCACAATTTCAGCAAAACTCTGACCTTCGGCAATTGAATCAAAAATGGTGCCAAACGGTTGCAAATGCTCCCCTCAAAGGTTTGGCGGTCGAAACAGAAGGCCTTTTATCACAGGATAAGAAATAAGCCCTCGTCAACTTAACCGGCAGAAAAATATTTTTTGAAAAACTCCCTAAGCCCCGGGGTCACAATTTCATCAAAAATCTGACTTTCGGCAGTTGACTCAGAAATGGTGCCAAACGGTTGGAAATGCTCCCCTGAAAGTTTTGGCGGTCGAAACTGAAGGCTTTTTATCACAGGAAAAGAAATCAGCCCTCGACAACTTAACCGGCAGAATTTTTTTTTTTGAGAAAATCCCTCAGCCCCGGGGTCACAATTTCATCAAAACTCTGACTTTCGGCAATTGACTCAAAAATGGTGCCAAACGGTTGCAAATGCTCCCCTGAAAGGTTTGGTGGTCGAAACAGAAGGCTTTTTATCACAGGAAAAGAAATCAGCCCTCGACAACTTAACCGGCAGAAAATTATTTTTTTGAAAAAATCCCTAAGACCCGGGGTCACAATTTCATCAAAATTCTGACTTTCGGCAGTTGACTCAGAAATGGTGCCAAACCGTTGGAAATGCTCCCCTGAAAGGTTTGGCGGTCGAAACAGAAGGCTTTTTATCACAGGATAAGAAATCAGCCTTCGACAACTTAACCGGCAGAAAAATATTTTTTGAAAAAATCCCTAAGCCCGGGGTCACAATTTCATAAAAAACCTGACTTTTGGCAATTGACTAAAAAATGGTGCCCAATGGTTGCAAATGCTCCCCTGAAAGGTTTGGCGGACGAAACTGATGTCTTTTTATCACAGGAAAAGAAATCAGCCCTCGACAACTTAACCGGGAAAAAATATTTTTTTGAAAAAAATCCCTAAGCCCCGGGGTCACAATTTCATCAAAAATCTGACTTTTGGCAGTTGACTCAGAAATGGTGCCAAACGGTTGCAAATGCTCCCCTGAAAGGTTTGGCGGTCGAAACAGAAGGCTTTTTATCACCGGAGAAGAAATCAGCCCTCGACAAGTTAACCGGAAGAAAAATATTTTTTTGAAAAAATCCCTAAGCCCCGGGGTCACAATTTCATAAAAAACCTGACTTTTGGCAATTGATTCAAAAATGGTGCCAAACGGTTGCAAATGCTCCCCTGAAAGGTTTGGCGGTCGAAACAGTAGGCCTTTTATCACAGGATAAGAAATCAGCCCTCGTCAACTTAACCGGCAGAAAAATATTTTTTGAAAAAATCCCTAAGCCCCGGGGTCACAATTTCATCAAAACTCTGACTTTCGGCAATTGAATCAAAAATGGTGCCAAACGGTTGCAAATGCTCCCCTCAAAGGTTTGGCGGTCGAAACAGAAGGCCTTTTATCACAGGATAAGAAATCAGCCCTCGTCAACTTAACCGGCAGAAAAATATTTGTTGAAAAAATCCCTAAGCCCCGGGGTCACAATTTCATCAAAAATCTGACTTTCGGCAGTTGACTCAGAAATGGTGCCAAACGGTTGGAAATGCAACCCTGAAAGGTTTGGCGGTCGAAACAGAAGGCTTTTTATCACAGGATAAGAAATCAGCCCTCGACAACTTAACCGGGAGAAAAATATTTTTTGAAAAAATCCCTAAGCCCCGGGGTCACAATTTCATCAAAAATCTGACTTTCGGCAGTTGACTCAGAAATGGTGCCCAATGGTTGCAAATGCTCCCCTGAAAGGTTTGGCGGACGAAACTAATGTCTTTTTATCACAGGAAAAGAAATCAGCCCTCGACAAGTTATCCGGCAGAAATATATTTTTTTGAAAAAATCCCTAAGCCCCGGGGTCACAATTTCATCAAAACTCTGACTTTCGGCAATTGAATCAAAAATGGTGCCAAACGGTTGCAAATGCTCCCCTCAAAGGTTTGGCGGTCGAAACAGAAGACCTTTTATCACAGGATAAGAAATCAGCCCTCGTCAACTTAACCGGCAGAAAAATATTTGTTGAAAAAATCCCTAAGCCCCGGGGTCACAATTTCATCAAAAATCTGACTTTCGGCAGTTGACTCAGAAATGGTGCCAAACGGTTGGAAATGCAACCCTGAAAGGTTTGGCGGTCAAAACAGAAGGCTTTTTATCACAGGATAAGAAATCAGCCCTCGTCAACTTAACAAGCAGAAAAATATTTTTTGAAAAAATCCCTAAGCCCCGGGGTCACAATTTCATCAAAACTCTGACTTTCGGCAATTGAATCAAAAATGGTGCCAAACGGTTGCAAATGCTCCCCTGAAAGGTTTGGCGGACGAAACTGATGTCTTTTTATCACAGGAAAAGAAATCAGCCCTCGACAAGTTATCCGGCAGAAATATATTTTTTTGAAAAAATCCCTAAGCCCCGGGGTCACAATTTCATCAAAACTCTGACTTTCGGCAATTGAATCAAAAATGGTGCCAAACGGTTGCAAATGCTCCCCTCAAAGGTTTGGCGGTCGAAACAGAAGGCCTTTTATCACAGGATAAGAAATCAGCCCTCGTCAACTTAACCGGCAGAAAAATATTTTTTGAAAAAATCCCTAAGCCCCGGGGTCACAATTTCATCAAAAATCTGACTTTCGGCAGTTGACTCAGAAATGGTGCCAAACGGTTGGAAATGCTCCCCTGAAAGTTTTGGTGGTCGAAACTGAAGGCTTTTTATCACAGGAAAAGAAATCAGCCCTCGACAACTTAACCGGCAGAAAAAGATATTTTTGAAAAAATCCCTAAGCCCCGGGGTCACAAGTTCTTCAAAACTCTGACTTTTGGCAATTGATTCAAAAATGGTGCCAAACGGTTGCAAATGCTCCCCTGAAAGGTTTGGCGGTCGAAACAGAAGGCCTTTTATCACAGGATAAGAAATCAGCCCTCGACAACTTAACCGGGAGAAAGATATTTTTTGAAAAAATCCCTAAGCCCGGGGTCACAATTTCATCAAAAATCTGACTTTCGGCAGTTGACTCAGAAATGGTGCCAAACGGTTGCAAATGCTCCCCTGAAAGGTTTGGCGGTCGAAACAGAAGGCTTTTTATCACAGGATAATAAATCAGCCCTCGACAACTGAACCGGCAGAATTTTTTTTTTGAGAAAATCCCTCAGCCCCGGGGTCACAATTTCATCAAAACTCTGACTTTCGGCAATTGACTCAAAAATGGTGCCAAACGGTTGCAAATGCTCCCCTGAAAGGTTTGGTGGTCGAAACAGAAGGCTTTTTATCACAGGAAAAGAAATCAGCCCTCGACAACTTAACCGGCAGAAAATTATTTTTTTGAAAAAATCCCTAAGACCCGGGGTCACAATTTCATCAAAATTCTGACTTTCGGCAGTTGACTCAGACATGGTGCCAAACCGTTGGAAATGCTCCCCTGAAAGGTTTGGCGGTCGAAACAGAAGGCTTTTTATCACAGGATAAGAAATCAGCCTTCGACAACTTAACCGGCAGAAAAATATTTTTTGAAAAATTCCCTAAGCCCCGGGGTCACAATTTCATCAAAACTCTGACTTTCGGCAATTGAATCAAAAATGGTGCCAAACGGTTGCAAATGCTCCCCTCAAAGGTTTGGCGGTCGAAACAGAAGACCTTTTATCACAGGATAAGAAATCAGCCCTCGACAACTTAACCGGCAGAAAAATATTTTTTGAAAAAATCCCTAAGCCCCGGGGTCACAATTTCATCAAAAATCTGACTTTCGGCAGTTGACTCAGAAATGGTGCCAAACGATTGCAAATGCTCCCCTGAAAGGTTTGGCGGTCGAAACAGAAGGCTTTTTATCACAGGATAAGAAATTAGCCCTCGACAACTTAACCGGGAAAAAAATATTTTTTTGAAAAAATCCCTAAGCCCCGGGGTCACAATTTCATCAAAAATCTGACTTTCGGCAGTTGACTCAGAAATGGTGCCCAATGGTTGCAAATGCTCCCCTGAAAGGTTTGGCGGACGAAACTAATGTCTTTTTATCACAGGAAAAGAAATCAGCCCTCGACAAGTTATCCGGCAGAAATATATTTTTTTGAAAAAATCCCTAAGCCCCGGGGTCACAATTTCATCAAAACTCTGACTTTCGGCAATTGAATCAAAAATGGTGCCAAACGGTTGCAAATGCTCCCCTCAAAGGTTTGGCGGTCGAAACAGAAGGCCTTTTATCACAGGATAAGAAATCAGCCCTCGTCAACTTAACCGGCAGAAAAATATTTGTTGAAAAAATCCCTAAGCCCCGGGGTCACAATTTCATCAAAAATCTGACTTTCGGCAGTTGACTCAGAAATGGTGCCAAACGGTTGGAAAGGCAACCCTGAAAGGTTTGGCGGTCAAAACAGAAGGCTTTTTATCACAGGATAAGAAATCAGCCCTCGTCTACTTAACCGGCAGAAAAATATTTTTTGAAAAAATCCCTAAGCCCCGGGGTCACAATTTCATCAAAAATCTGACTTTCGGCAATTGAATCAAAAATGGTGCCAAACGGTTGCAAATGCTCCCCTGAAAGGTTTGGCGGACGAAACTGATGTCTTTTTATCACAGGAAAAGAAATCAGCCCTCGACAAGTTATCCGGCAGAAATATATTTTTTTGAAAAAATCCCTAAGCCCCGGGGTCACAATTTCATCAAAACTCTGACTTTCGGCAATTGAATCAAAAATGGTGCCAAACGGTTGCAAATGCTCCCCTCAAAGGTTTGGCGGTCGAAACAGAAGGCCTTTTATCACAGGATAAGAAATCAGCCCTCGTCAACTTAACCGGCAGAAAAATATTTTTTGAAAAAATCCCTAAGCCCCGGGGTCACAATTTCATCAAAAATCTGACTTTCGGCAGTTGACTCAGAAATGGTGCCAAACGGTTGGAAATGCTCCCCTGAAAGTTTTGGCGGTCGAAACTGAAGGCTTTTTATCACAGGAAAAGAAATCAGCCCTCGACAACTTAACCGGCAGAAAAAGATATTTTTGAAAAAATCCCTAAGCCCCGGGGTCACAAGTTCTTCAAAACTCTGACTTTTGGCAATTGATTCAAAAATGGTGCCAAACGGTTGCAAATGCTCCCCTGAAAGGTTTGGCGGTCGAAACAGAAGGCCTTTTATCACAGGATAAGAAATCAGCCCTCGACAACTTAACCGGGAGAAAGATATTTTTTGAAAAAATCCCTAAGCCCGGGGTCACAATTTCATCAAAAATCTGACTTTCGGCAGTTGACTCAGAAATGGTGCCAAACGGTTGCAAATGCTCCCCTGAAAGGTTTGGCGGTCGAAACAGAAGGCTTTTTATCACAGGATAATAAATCAGCCCTCGACAACTGAACCGGCAGAATTTTTTTTTTTGAGAAAATCCCTCAGCCCCGGGGTCACAATTTCATCAAAACTCTGACTTTCGGCAATTGACTCAAAAATGGTGCCAAACGGTTGCAAATGCTCCCCTGAAAGGTTTGGTGGTCGAAACAGAAGGCTTTTTATCACAGGAAAAGAAATCAGCCCTCGACAACTTAACCGGCAGAAAATTATTTTTTTGAAAAAATCCCTAAGACCCGGGGTCACAATTTCATCAAAATTCTGACTTTCGGCAGTTGACTCAGACATGGTGCCAAACCGTTGGAAATGCTCCCCTGAAAGGTTTGGCGGTCGAAACAGAAGGCTTTTTATCACAGGATAAGAAATCAGCCTTCGACAACTTAACCGGCAGAAAAATATTTTTTGAAAAATTCCCTAAGCCCCGGGGTCACAATTTCATCAAAACTCTGACTTTCGGCAATTGAATCAAAAATGGTGCCAAACGGTTGCAAATGCTCCCCTCAAAGGTTTGGCGGTCGAAACAGAAGACCTTTTATCACAGGATAAGAAATCAGCCCTCGACAACTTAACCGGCAGAAAAATATTTTTTGAAAAAATCCCTAAGCCCCGGGGTCACAATTTCATCAAAAATCTGACTTTCGGCAATTGAATCAAAAATGGTGCCAAACGGTTGCAAATGCTCCCCTCAAAGGTTTGGCGGTCGAAACAGAAGACCTTTTATCACAGGATAAGAAATCAGCCCTCGACAACTTAACCGGCAGAAAAATATTTTTTGAAAAAATCCCTAAGCCCCGGGGTCACAATTTCATCAAAAATCTGACTTTCGGCAGTTGACTCAGAAATGGTGCCAAACGATTGCAAATGCTCCCCTGAAAGGTTTGGCGGTCGAAACAGAAGGCTTTTTATCACAGGATAAGAAATTAGCCCTCGACAACTTAACCGGGAAAAAAATATTTTTTTGAAAAAATCCCTAAGCCCCGGGGTCACAATTTCATCAAAAATCTGACTTTCGGCAGTTGACTCAGAAATGGTGCCAAACGGTAGCAAATGCTCCCCTGAAAGGTTTGACGGTCGAAACAGAAGGCTTTTTATCACAGGATAAGAAATCAGCCCTCGACAACTTAACCGGCAGAAAAATATTTTTTGAAATAATCCCTAAGCCCCGGGGTCACAATTTCATCAAAATCTGACTTTCGGCAGTTGACTCAGAAATGGTGCCAAACGGTTGCAAATGCTCCCCTGAAAGGTTTGGCGGTCGAAACAGAAGGCTTTTTATCACCGGAGAAGAAATCAGCCCTCGACAACTTAACCAGAAGAAAAATATTTTTTTGAAAAAATCCCTAAGCCCCGGGGTCACAAGTTCATCAAAACTCTGACTTTTGGCAATTGATTCAAAAATGGTGCCAAACGGTTGCAAATGCTCCCCTGAAAGGTTTGGCGGTCGAAACAGAAGGCTTTTTATCACAGGATAAGAAATCAGCCCTCGTCAACTTAACCGGCAGAAAAATATTTTTTGAAAAAATCCCTAAGCCCCGGGGTCACAATTTCATCAAAAATCTGACTTTCGGCAGTTGACTCAGAAATGGTGCCAAACGGTTGCAAATGCTCCCCTGAAAGGTTTGGCGGTCGAAACAGAAGGCTTTTTATCACAGGATAAGAAATCAGCCCTCGACAACTTAACCGGAAGCAAAATATTTTTTTGAAAAAATCCCTAAGCCCCGGGGTCACAAGTTCATCAAAACTCTGACTTTTGGCAATTGATTCAAAAATGGTGCCAAACGGTTGCAAATGCTCCCTTGAAAGGTTTGGCGGTCGAAACAGAAGGCTTTTTATCACAGGATAAGAAATCAGCCCTCAACAACTTAACCGGCAGAAAAATATTTTTTGAAAAAATCCCTAAGCCCCGGGGTCACAATTTCAGCAAAACTCTGACTTTCGGCAATTGAATCAAAAATGGTGCCAAACGGTTGCAAATGCTCCCCTCAAAGGTTTGGCGGTCGAAACAGAAGGCCTTTTATCACAGGATAAGAAATCAGCCCTCGTCAACTTAACCGGCAGAAAAATATTTTTTGAAAAAATCCCTAAGCCCCGGGGTCACAATTTCATCAAAAATCTGACTTTCGGCAGTTGACTCAGAAATGGTGCCAAACGGTTGGAAATGCTCCCCTGAAAGTTTTGGTGGTCGAAACTGAAGGCTTTTTATCACAGGAAAAGAAATCAGCCCTCGACAACTTAACCGGCAGAAAAAGATATTTTTGAAAAAATCCCTAAGCCCCGGGGTCACAAGTTCTTCAAAACTCTGACTTTTGGCAATTGATTCAAAAATGGTGCCAAACGGTTGCAAATGCTCCCCTGAAAGGTTTGGCGGTCGAAACAGAAGGCCTTTTATCACAGGATAAGAAATCAGCCCTCGACAACTTAACCGGGAGAAAGATATTTTTTGAAAAAATCCCTAAGCCCGGGGTCACAATTTCATCAAAAATCTGACTTTCGGCAGTTGACTCAGAAATGGTGCCAAACGGTTGCAAATGCTCCCCTGAAAGGTTTGGTGGTCGAAACAGAAGGCTTTTTATCACAGGAAAAGAAATCAGCCCTCGACAACTTAACCGGCAGAAAATTATTTTTTTGAAAAAATCCCTAAGACCCGGGGTCACAATTTCATCAAAATTCTGACTTTCGGCAGTTGACTCAGACATGGTGCCAAACCGTTGGAAATGCTCCCCTGAAAGGTTTGGCGGTCGAAACAGAAGGCTTTTTATCACAGGATAAGAAATCAGCCTTCGACAACTTAACCGGCAGAAAAATATTTTTTGAAAAATTCCCTAAGCCCCGGGGTCACAATTTCATCAAAACTCTGACTTTCGGCAATTGAATCAAAAATGGTGCCAAACGGTTGCAAATGCTCCCCTCAAAGGTTTGGCGGTCGAAACAGAAGACCTTTTATCACAGGATAAGAAATCAGCCCTCGACAACTTAACCGGCAGAAAAATATTTTTTGAAAAAATCCCTAAGCCCCGGGGTCACAATTTCATCAAAAATCTGACTTTCGGCAGTTGACTCAGAAATGGTGCCAAACGATTGCAAATGCTCCCCTGAAAGGTTTGGCGGTCGAAACAGAAGGCTTTTTATCACAGGATAAGAAATTAGCCCTCGACAACTTAACCGGGAAAAAAATATTTTTTTGAAAAAATCCCTAAGCCCCGGGGTCACAATTTCATCAAAAATCTGACTTTCGGCAGTTGACTCAGAAATGGTGCCCAATGGTTGCAAATGCTCCCCTGAAAGGTTTGGCGGACGAAACTAATGTCTTTTTATCACAGGAAAAGAAATCAGCCCTCGACAAGTTATCCGGCAGAAATATATTTTTTTGAAAAAATCCCTAAGCCCCGGGGTCACAATTTCATCAAAACTCTGACTTTCGGCAATTGAATCAAAAATGGTGCCAAACGGTTGCAAATGCTCCCCTCAAAGGTTTGGCGGTCGAAACAGAAGGCCTTTTATCACAGGATAAGAAATCAGCCCTCGTCAACTTAACCGGCAGAAAAATATTTGTTGAAAAAATCCCTAAGCCCCGGGGTCACAATTTCATCAAAAATCTGACTTTCGGCAGTTGACTCAGAAATGGTGCCAAACGGTTGGAAAGGCAACCCTGAAAGGTTTGGCGGTCAAAACAGAAGGCTTTTTATCACAGGATAAGAAATCAGCCCTCGTCTACTTAACCGGCAGAAAAATATTTTTTGAAAAAATCCCTAAGCCCCGGGGTCACAATTTCATCAAAAATCTGACTTTCGGCAATTGAATCAAAAATGGTGCCAAACGGTTGCAAATGCTCCCCTGAAAGGTTTGGCGGACGAAACTGATGTCTTTTTATCACAGGAAAAGAAATCAGCCCTCGACAAGTTATCCGGCAGAAATATATTTTTTTGAAAAAATCCCTAAGCCCCGGGGTCACAATTTCATCAAAACTCTGACTTTCGGCAATTGAATCAAAAATGGTGCCAAACGGTTGCAAATGCTCCCCTCAAAGGTTTGGCGGTCGAAACAGAAGGCCTTTTATCACAGGATAAGAAATCAGCCCTCGTCAACTTAACCGGCAGAAAAATATTTTTTGAAAAAATCCCTAAGCCCCGGGGTCACAATTTCATCAAAAATCTGACTTTCGGCAGTTGACTCAGAAATGGTGCCAAACGGTTGGAAATGCTCCCCTGAAAGTTTTGGCGGTCGAAACTGAAGGCTTTTTATCACAGGAAAAGAAATCAGCCCTCGACAACTTAACCGGCAGAAAAAGATATTTTTGAAAAAATCCCTAAGCCCCGGGGTCACAAGTTCTTCAAAACTCTGACTTTTGGCAATTGATTCAAAAATGGTGCCAAACGGTTGCAAATGCTCCCCTGAAAGGTTTGGCGGTCGAAACAGAAGGCCTTTTATCACAGGATAAGAAATCAGCCCTCGACAACTTAACCGGGAGAAAGATATTTTTTGAAAAAATCCCTAAGCCCGGGGTCACAATTTCATCAAAAATCTGACTTTCGGCAGTTGACTCAGAAATGGTGCCAAACGGTTGCAAATGCTCCCCTGAAAGGTTTGGCGGTCGAAACAGAAGGCTTTTTATCACAGGATAATAAATCAGCCCTCGACAACTGAACCGGCAGAATTTTTTTTTTTGAGAAAATCCCTCAGCCCCGGGGTCACAATTTCATCAAAACTCTGACTTTCGGCAATTGACTCAAAAATGGTGCCAAACGGTTGCAAATGCTCCCCTGAAAGGTTTGGTGGTCGAAACAGAAGGCTTTTTATCACAGGAAAAGAAATCAGCCCTCGACAACTTAACCGGCAGAAAATTATTTTTTTGAAAAAATCCCTAAGACCCGGGGTCACAATTTCATCAAAATTCTGACTTTCGGCAGTTGACTCAGACATGGTGCCAAACCGTTGGAAATGCTCCCCTGAAAGGTTTGGCGGTCGAAACAGAAGGCTTTTTATCACAGGATAAGAAATCAGCCTTCGACAACTTAACCGGCAGAAAAATATTTTTTGAAAAATTCCCTAAGCCCCGGGGTCACAATTTCATCAAAACTCTGACTTTCGGCAATTGAATCAAAAATGGTGCCAAACGGTTGCAAATGCTCCCCTCAAAGGTTTGGCGGTCGAAACAGAAGACCTTTTATCACAGGATAAGAAATCAGCCCTCGACAACTTAACCGGCAGAAAAATATTTTTTGAAAAAATCCCTAAGCCCCGGGGTCACAATTTCATCAAAAATCTGACTTTCGGCAATTGAATCAAAAATGGTGCCAAACGGTTGCAAATGCTCCCCTCAAAGGTTTGGCGGTCGAAACAGAAGACCTTTTATCACAGGATAAGAAATCAGCCCTCGACAACTTAACCGGCAGAAAAATATTTTTTGAAAAAATCCCTAAGCCCCGGGGTCACAATTTCATCAAAAATCTGACTTTCGGCAGTTGACTCAGAAATGGTGCCAAACGATTGCAAATGCTCCCCTGAAAGGTTTGGCGGTCGAAACAGAAGGCTTTTTATCACAGGATAAGAAATTAGCCCTCGACAACTTAACCGGGAAAAAAATATTTTTTTGAAAAAATCCCTAAGCCCCGGGGTCACAATTTCATCAAAAATCTGACTTTCGGCAGTTGACTCAGAAATGGTGCCAAACGGTAGCAAATGCTCCCCTGAAAGGTTTGACGGTCGAAACAGAAGGCTTTTTATCACAGGATAAGAAATCAGCCCTCGACAACTTAACCGGCAGAAAAATATTTTTTGAAATAATCCCTAAGCCCCGGGGTCACAATTTCATCAAAATCTGACTTTCGGCAGTTGACTCAGAAATGGTGCCAAACGGTTGCAAATGCTCCCCTGAAAGGTTTGGCGGTCGAAACAGAAGGCTTTTTATCACCGGAGAAGAAATCAGCCCTCGACAACTTAACCAGAAGAAAAATATTTTTTTGAAAAAATCCCTAAGCCCCGGGGTCACAAGTTCATCAAAACTCTGACTTTTGGCAATTGATTCAAAAATGGTGCCAAACGGTTGCAAATGCTCCCCTGAAAGGTTTGGCGGTCGAAACAGAAGGCTTTTTATCACAGGATAAGAAATCAGCCCTCGTCAACTTAACCGGCAGAAAAATATTTTTTGAAAAAATCCCTAAGCCCCGGGGTCACAATTTCATCAAAAATCTGACTTTCGGCAGTTGACTCAGAAATGGTGCCAAACGGTTGCAAATGCTCCCCTGAAAGGTTTGGCGGTCGAAACAGAAGGCTTTTTATCACAGGATAAGAAATCAGCCCTCGACAACTTAACCGGAAGCAAAATATTTTTTTGAAAAAATCCCTAAGCCCCGGGGTCACAAGTTCATCAAAACTCTGACTTTTGGCAATTGATTCAAAAATGGTGCCAAACGGTTGCAAATGCTCCCTTGAAAGGTTTGGCGGTCGAAACAGAAGGCTTTTTATCACAGGATAAGAAATCAGCCCTCAACAACTTAACCGGCAGAAAAATATTTTTTGAAAAAATCCCTAAGCCCCGGGGTCACAATTTCAGCAAAACTCTGACTTTCGGCAATTGAATCAAAAATGGTGCCAAACGGTTGCAAATGCTCCCCTCAAAGGTTTGGCGGTCGAAACAGAAGGCCTTTTATCACAGGATAAGAAATCAGCCCTCGTCAACTTAACCGGCAGAAAAATATTTTTTGAAAAAATCCCTAAGCCCCGGGGTCACAATTTCATCAAAAATCTGACTTTCGGCAGTTGACTCAGAAATGGTGCCAAACGGTTGGAAATGCTCCCCTGAAAGTTTTGGCGGTCGAAACTGAAGGCTTTTTATCACAGGAAAAGAAATCAGCCCTCGACAACTTAACCGGCAGAAAAAGATATTTTTGAAAAAATCCCTAAGCCCCGGGATCACAAGTTCTTCAAAACTCTGACTTTTGGCAATTGATTCAAAAATGGTGCCAAACGGTTGCAAATGCTCCCCTGAAAGGTTTGGCGGTCGAAACAGAAGGCCTTTTATCACAGGATAAGAAATCAGCCCTCGACAACTTAACCGGGAGAAAGATATTTTTTGAAAAAATCCCTAAGCCCCGGGGTCACAATTTCATCAAAAATCTGACTTTCGGCAGTTGACTCAGAAATGGTGCCAAACGGTTGCAAATGCTCCCCTGAAAGGTTTGGCGGTCGAAACAGAAGGCTTTTTATCACAGGATAATAAATCAGCCCTCGACAACTTAACCGGCAGAATTTTTTTTTTTTTTGAAAATCCCTCAGCCCCGGGGTCACAATTTCATCAAAACTCTGACTTTCGGCAATTGACTCAAAAATGGTGCCAAACGGTTGCAAATGCTCCCCTGAAAGGTTTGGTGGTCGAAACAGAAGGCTTTTTATCACAGGAAAAGAAATCAGCCCTCGACAACTTAACCGGCAGAAAATTATTTTTTTGAAAAAATCCCTAAGACCCGGAGTCACAATTTCATCAAAATTCTGACTTTCGGCAGTTGACTCAGAAATGGTGCCAAACCGTTGGAAAAACTCCCCTGAAAGGTTTGGCGGTCGAAACAGAAGGCTTTTTATCACAGGATAAGAAATCAGCCTTCGACAACTTAACCGGCAGAAAAATATTTTTTGAAAAAATCCCTAAGCCCGGGGTCACAATTTCATAAAAAACCTGACTTTTGGCAATTGACTAAAAAATGGTGCCCAATGGTTGCAAATGCTCCCCTGAAAGGTTTGGCGGACGAAACTGATGTCTTTTTATCACAGGAAAAGAAATCAGCCCTCGACAACTTAACCGGGAAAAAATATTTTTTTGAAAAAATTCCTAAGCCCCGGGGTCACAATTTCATCAAAAATCTGACTTTTGGCAGTTGACTCAGAAATGGTGCCAAACGGTTGCAAATGCTCCCCTGAAAGGTTTGGCGGTCGAAACAGAAGGCTTTTTATCACCGGAGAAGAAATCAGCCCTCGACAACTTAACCGGAAGAAAAAGATATTTTTGAAAAAATCCCTAAGCCCCGGGGTCACAAGTTCATCAAAACTCTGACTTTTGGCAATTGATTCAAAAATGGTGCCAAACGGTTGCAAATGCTCCCCTGAAAGGTTTGGCGGTCGAAACAGAAGGCTTTTTATCACAGGATAAGAAATCAGCCCTCGTCAACTTAACCGGCAGAAAAATATTTTTTGAAAAAATCCCTAAGCCCCGGGGTCACAATTTCATCAAAAATCTGACTTTCGGCAGTTGACTCAGAAATGGTGCCAAACGGTTGCAAATGCTCCCCTGAAAGGTTTGGCGGTCGAAACAGAAGGCTTTTTATCACCGGAGAAGAAATCAGCCCTCGACAAGTTAACCGGAAGAAAAATATTTTTTTGAAAAAATCCCTAAGCCCCGGGGTCACAATTTCATAAAAAACCTGACTTTTGGCAATTGATTCAAAAATGGTGCCAAACGGTTGCAAATGCTCCCCTGAAAGGTTTGGCGGTCGAAACAGTAGGTCTTTTATCACAGGATAAGAAATCAGCCCTCGTCAACTTAACCGGCAGAAAAATATTTTTTGAAAAAATCCCTAAGCCCCGGGGTCACAATTTCATCAAAACTCTGACTTTCGGCAGTTGACTCAGAAATGGTGCCAAACGGTTGGATATGCTCCCCTGGAAGTTTTGGCGGTCGAAACTGAAGGCTTTTTATCACAGGAAAAGAAATCAGCCCTCGACAACTTAACCGGCAGAAAAAGATATTTTTGAAAAAATCCCTAAGACCCGGGGTCACAATTTCATCAAAATTCTGACTTTCGGCAGTTGACTCAAAAATGGTGCCAAACGGTTGGAAATGCTCCCCTGAAAGGTTTGGCGGTCGAAACAGAAGGATTTTTATCACAGGAAAAGAAATCAGCCCTCGACAACTTAACCGGCAGAAAACGATATTTTTTTAAAAATCCCTAAGCCCCGGGGTCACAATTTCAACAAAAATCTGACTTTTGGCAATTGATTCAAAAATGGTGCCAAACGGTTGCAAATGCTCCCCTGAAAGGTTTGGCGGTCGAAACAGAAGGCTTTTTATCACAGGATAAGAAATCAGCCCTCGACAACTTAACCGGCAGAAAAAGATATTTTTGAAAAAATCCCTCAGCCCCGGGGTCACAATTTCATCAAAAATCTGACTTTCGGCAGTTGACTCAGAAATGGTGCCAAACGGTTGGAAATGCTCCCCTGGAAGTTTTGGCGGTCGAAACTGAAGGCTTTTTATCACAGGAAAAGAAATCAGCCCTCGACAACTTAACCGGCAGAAAAAGATATTTTTGAAAAAATCCCTAAGCCCCGGGGTCACAAGTTCACAAAACTCTGACTTTTGGAAATTGATTCAAAAATGGTGCCAAACGGTTGCAAATGCTCCCCTGAAAGGTTTGGCGGTCGAAACAGAAGGCCTTTTATCACAGGATAAGAAATCAGCCCTCGACAACTTAACCGGGAGAAAAATATTTTTTGAAAAAATCCCTAAGCCCCGGGGTCACAATTTCATCAAAAATCTGACTTTCGGCAGTTGACTCAGAAATGGTGCCAAACGGTTGCAAATGCTCCCCTGAAAGGTTTGGCGGTCGAAATAGAAGGCTTTTTATGAAAGGATAATAAATCAGCCCTCGACAACTTAACCGGCAGATTTTTTTTTTTTTTTGAGAAAATCCCTCAGCCCCGGGGTCACAATTTCATCAAAACTCTGACTTTCGGCAATTGACTCAAAAATGGTGCCAAACGGTTGCAAATGCTCCCCTGAAAGGTTTGGTGGTCGAAACAGAAGGCTTTTTATCACAGGAAAAGAAATCAGCCCTCGACAACTTAAACGGCAGAAAATTATTTTTTTGAAAAAATCCCTAAGACCCGGGGTCACAATTTCATCAAAATTCTGACTTTCGGCAGTTGACTCAGAAATGGTGCCAAACCGTTGGAAATGCTCCCCTGAAAGGTTTGGCGGTCGAAACAGAAGGCTTTTTATCACAGGATAAGAAATCAACCCTCGACAACTTAACCGGCAGAAAAATATTTTTTGAAAAAATCCCTAGGCCCCGGGGTCACAATTTCATAAAAAACCTGACTTTTGGCAATTGACTAAAAAATGGTGCCCAATGGTTGCAAATGCTCCCCTGAAAGGTTTGGCGGACGAAACTGATGTCTTTTTATCACAGGAAAAGAAATCAGCCCTCGACAACTTAACCGGGAAAAAATATTTTTTTGAAAAAATCCCTAAGCCCCGGGGTCACAATTTCATCAAAAATCTGACTTTTGGCAGTTGACTCAGAAATGGTGCCAAACGGTAGCAAATGCTCCCCTGAAAGGTTTGACGGTCGAAATAGAAGGCTTTTTATGACAGGATAAGAAATCAGCCCTCGACAACTTAACCGGCAAAAAAATATTTTTTGAAATAATCCCTAAGCCCCGGGGTCACAATTTCATCAAAATCTGACTTTCGGCAGTTGACTCAGAAATGGTGCCAAACGGTTGCAAATGCTCCCCTGAAAGGTTTGGCGGTCGAAACAGAAGGCTTTTTATCACCGGAGAAGAAATCAGCCCTCGACAACTTAACCGGAAGAAAAATATTTTTTGAAAAAATCCCTATGCCCCGGGGTCACAATTTCATCAAAAATCTGACTTTCGGCAGTTGACTCAGAAATGGTGCCAAACGGTTGCAAATGCTCCCCTGAAAGGTTTGGCGGTCGAAACAGAAGGCTTTTTATCACCGGAGAAGAAATCAGCCCTCGACAACTTAACCGGAAGAAAAATATTTTTTTGAAAAAATCCCTAAGCCCCGGGGTCACAAGTTCATCAAAACTCTGACTTTTGGCAATTGATTCAAAAATGGTGCCAAACGGTTGCAAATGCTCCCCTGAAAGGTTTGGCGGTCGAAACAGTAGGCCTTTTATCACAGGATAAGAAATCAGCCCTCGTCAACTTAACCGGCAGAAAAATTTTTTTTGAAAAAATCCCTAAGCCCCGGGGTCACAATTTCATCAAAACTCTGACTTTCGGCAATTGAATCAAAAATGGTGCCAAACGGTTGCAAATGCTCCCCTCAAAGGTTTGGCGGTCGAAACAGAAGGCCTTTTATCACAGGATAAGAAAGCAGCCCTCGTCAACTTAACCGGCAGAAAAATATTTTTTGAAAAAATCCCTAAGCCCCGGGGTCACAATTTCATCAAAAATCTGACTTTCGGCAGTTGACTCAGAAATGGTTCCAAACGGTTGGAAATGCTCCCCTGAAAGTTTTGGCGGTCGAAACTGAAGGCTTTTTATCACAGGAAAAGAAATCAGCCCTCGACAACTTAACCGGCAGAAAAATATATTTTTGAAAAAATCCCTAAGCCCCGGGGTCACAAGTTCTTCAAAACTCTGACTTTTGGCAATTGATTCAAAAATGGTGCCAAACGGTTGCAAATGCTCCCCTGAAAGGTTTGGCGGTCGAAACAGAAGGCCTTTTATCACAGGATAAGAAATCATCCCTCGACAACTTAACCGGGAGAAAGATATTTTTTGAAAAAATCCCTAAGCCCCGGGGTCACAATTTCATCAAAAATCTGACTTTCGGCAGTTGACTCAGAAATGGTGCCAAACGGTTGCAAATGCTCCCCTGAAAGGTTTGGCGGTTGAAACTGATGTCTTTTTATCACAGGAAAAGAAATCAGCCCTCGACAACTTAACCGGGAAAAAATATTTTTTTGAAAAAATCCCTAAGCCCCGGGGTCACAATTTCATCAAAAATCTGACTTTTGGCAGTTGACTCAGAAATGGTGCCAAACGGTTGCAAATGCTCCCCTGAAAGGTTTGGCGGTCGAAACAGAAGGCTTTTTATCACAGGAAAAGAAATCAGCCCTCGACAACTTATCCGGCAGAAATATATTTTTTTGAAAAAATCCCTAAGCCCCGGGGTCACAATTTCATCAAAACTCTGACTTTCGGCAATTGAATCAAAAATGGTGCCAAACGGTTGCAAATGCTCCCCTCAAAGGTTTGGCGGTCGAAACAGAAGGCCTTTTATCACAGGATAAGAAATCAGCCCTCGTCAACTTAACCGGCAGAAAAATATTTTTTGAAAAAATCCCTAAGCCCCGGGGTCACAATTTCATCAAAAATCTGACTTTCGGCAGTTGAATCAAAAATGGTGCCAAACGGTTGGAAATGCTACCCTGAAAGGTTTGGCGGTCGAAACAGAAGGCTTTTTATCACAGGATAAGAAATCAGCCCTCGACAACTTAACCGGGAGAAAAATATTTTTTGAAAAAATCCCTAAGCCCCGGGGTCACAATTTCATCAAAAATCTGACTTTCGGCAATTGAATCAAAAATGGTGCCAAACGGTTGCAAATGCTCCCCTCAAAGGTATGGCGGTCGAAACAGAAGGCCTTTTATCACAGGATAAGAAATCAGCCCTCGTCAACTTAACCGGCAGAAAAATATTTGTTGAAAAAATCCCTAAGCCCCGGGGTCACAATTTCATCAAAAATCTGACTTTTGGCAGTTGACTCAGAAATGGTGCCAAACGGTTGCAAATGCTCCCCTGAAAGGTTTGGCGGTCGAAACAGAAGGCTTTTTATCACAGGAAAAGAAATCAGCCCTCGACAACTTATCCGGCAGAAATATATTTTTTTGAAAAAATCCCTAAGCCCCGGGGTCACAATTTCATCAAAAATCTGACTTTCGGCAGTTGAATCAAAAATGGTGCCAAACGGTTGGAAATGCTACCCTGAAAGGTTTGGCGGTCGAAACAGAAGGCTTTTTATCACAGGATAAGAAATCAGCCCTCGTCAACTTAACCGGCAGAAAAATATTTTTTGAAAAAATCCCTAAGCCCCGGGGTCACAATTTCATCAAAAATCTGACTTTCGGCAGTTGAATCAAAAATGGTGCCAAACGGTTGGAAATGCTACCCTGAAAGGTTTGGCGGTCGAAACAGAAGGCTTTTTATCACAGGATAAGAAATCAGCCCTCGACAACTTAACCGGGAGACAAATATTTTTTGAAAAAATCCCTAAGCCCCGGGGTCACAATTTCATCAAAAATCTGACTTTCGGCAGTTGACTCAGAAATGGTGCCCAATGGTTGCAAATGCTCCCCTGAAAGGTTTGGCGGACGATACTGATGTCTTTTTATCACAGGAAAAGAAATCAGCCCTCGACAACTTATCCGGCAGAAATATATTTTTTTGAAAAAATCCCTAAGCCCCGGGGTCACAATTTCATCAAAACTCTGACTTTCGGCAATTGAATCAAAAATGGTGCCAAACGGTTGCAAATGCTCCCCTCAAAGGTTTGGCGGTCGAAACAGAAGGCCTTTTATCACAGGATAAGAAATCAGCCCTCGTCAACTTAACCGGCAGAAAAATATTTGTTGAAAAAATCCCTAAGCCCCGGGGTCACAATTTCATCAAAAATCTGACTTTCGGCAGTTGACTCAGAAATGGTGCCAAACGGTTGGAAATGCAACCCTGAAAGGTTTGGCGGTCAAAACAGAAGGCTTTTTATCACAGGATAAGAAATCAGCCCTCGTCAACTTAACCGGCAGAAAAATATTTTTTGAAAAAATCCCTAAGCCCCGGGGTCACAATTTCATCAAAACTCTGACTTTCAGCAATTGAATCAAAAATGGTGCCAAACGGTTGCAAATGCTCCCCTCAAAGGTTTGGCGGTCGAAACAGAAGGCTTTTTATCACAGGATAAGAAATCAGCCCTCGACAACTTAACCGGCAGAAAATTATTTTTTTGACAAAATCCCTAAGCCCCGGGGTCACAATTTCATCAAAAATCTGACTTTCGGCAGTTGACTCAGAAATGGTGCCAAACGGTTGGAAATGCTCCCCTGAAAGGTTTGGCGGTCGAAACAGAAGGCTTTTTATCACAGGATAAGAAATCAGCCCTCTACAACTTAACCGGCAGAAAAACATTTTCTGAAAAAAACCCAAACCCCGGGGTCACAATTTCATCAAAAATCTGACTTTCGGCAGTTGACTCAGAAATGGTTCCAAACGGTTGCAAATGCTTCCCTGAAAGGTTTGGCGGTCGAAACAGAAGGCTTTTTATCACAGGATAAGAAATCAGCCCTCTACAACTTAACCGGCAGAAAAATATTTTTTGAAAAAATCCCTAAGCCCCGGGGTCACAAGTTCTTCAAAACTCTGACTTTTGGCAATTGATTCAAAAATGGTGCCAAACGGTTGCAAATGCTCCCCTGAAAGGTTTGGCGGTCGAAACAGAAGGCCTTTTATCACAGGATAAGAAATCAGCCCTCGACAACTTAACCGGGAGAAAAATATTTTTTGAAAAAAACCCTAAGCCCCGGGGTCACAATTTCATCAAAAATCTGACTTTCGGCAGTTGACTCAGAAATGGTGCCAAACGGTTGCAAATGCTCCCCTGAAAGGTTTGGCGGTCGAAACAGAAGGCTTTTTATGAAAGGATAATAAATCAGCCCTCGACAACTTAACCGGCAGAATTTTTTTTTTTGAGAAAATCCCTCAGCCCCGGGGTCACAATTTCATCAAAACTCTGACTTTCGGCAATTGACTCAAAAATGGTGCCAAACGGTTGCAAATGCTCCCCTGAAAGGTTTGGTGGTCGAAACAGAAGGCTTTTTATCACAGGAAAAGAAATCAGCCCTCGACAACTTAACCGGCAGAAAATTATTTTTTTGAAAAAATCCCTAAGACCCGGGGTCACAATTTCATCAAAATTCTGACTTTCGGCAGTTGACTCAGAAATGGTGCCAAACCGTTGGAAATGCTCCCCTGAAAGGTTTGGCGGTCGAAACAGAAGGCTTTTTATCACAGGATAAGAAATCAGCCCTCGACAACTTAACCGGCAGAAAAATATTTTCTAAAAAAAACCCTAAGCCCCGGGGTCACAATTTCATCAAAAATCTGACTTTCGGCAGTTGACTAAAAAATGGTGCCAAACGGTTGCAAATGCTTCCCTGAAAGGTTTGGCGGTCGAAACTGATGTCTTTTTATCACAGGAAAAGAAATCAGCCCTCGACAACTTAACCGGGAAAAAATATTTTTTTGAAAAAAATCCCTAAGCCCCGGGGTCACAATTTCATCAAAAATCTGACTTTTGGCAGTTGACTCAGAAATGGTGCCAAACGGTTGCAAATGCTCCCCTGAAAGGTTTGGCGGTCGAAACAGAAGGCTTTTTATCACAGTATAAGAAATCAGCCCTCGACAACTTATCCGGCAGAAATATATTTTTTTGAAAAAATCCCTAAGCCCCGGGGTCACAATTTCATCAAAACTCTGACTTTCAGCAATTGAATCAAAAATGGTGCCAAACGGTTGCAAATGCTCCCCTGAAAGGTTTGGCGGTCGAAACAGAAGGCCTTTTATCACAGGATAAGAAATCAGCCCTCGACAAATTAACCGGCAGAAAAATATTTTCTGAAAAAAACCCTAAGCCCCGGGGTCACAATTTCATCAAAAATCTGACTTTCGGCAGTTGACTCAGAAATGGTGCCAAACGGTTGCAAATGCTTCCCTGAAAGGTTTGGCGGTCGAAACAGAAGGCTTTTTATCACAGGATAAGAAATCAGCCCTCTACAACTTAACCGGCAAAAAAATATTTTTTGAAAAAATCCCTAAGCCCTGGGGTCACAATTTCATCAAAAATCTGACTTTCGGCAGTTGACTCAGAAATGGTGCCAAACGGTTGCAAATGCTCCCCTGAAAGGTTTGGCGGTCGAAACAGAAGGCTTTTTATCACAGGATAAGAAATCAGCCCTCGACAACTTAACCGGGAAAAAATATTTTTTTGAAAAAATCCCTAAGCCCCGGGGTCACAATTTCATCAAAAATCTGACTTTCGGCAGTTGACTCAGAAATGGTGCCAAACGGTTGCAAATGCTCCCCGGAAAGGTTTGACTGTCGAAACAGAAGGCTTTTTATCACAGGATAAGAAATCAGCCCTCGACAACTTAACCGGCAGAAAAATATTTTTTGAAAAAATCCCTAAGCCCCGGGGTCACAATTTCATCAAAAATCTGACTTTCGGCAGTTGACTCAGAAATGGTGCCAAACGGTTGCAAATGCTCCCCTGGAAGTTTTGGCGGTCGAAACTGAAGGCTTTTTATCACAGGAAAAGAAATCAGCCCTCGACAACTTAACCGGCAGAAAAAGATATTTTTGAAAAAATCCCTAAGACCCGGGGTCACAATTTCATCAAAACTCTGACTTTTGGCAATTGATTCAAAAATGGTGCCAAACGGTTGGAAATGCTCCCCTGAAAGGTTTGGCGGTCGAAACAGAAGGCCTTTTATCACAGGATAAGAAATCAGCCCTCGACAACTTAACCGGGAGAAAAATATTTTTTGAAAAAATCCCTAAGCCCCGGGGTCACAATTTCATCAAAAATCTGACTTTCGGCAGTTGACTCAGAAATGGTGCCAAACGGTTGCAAATGCTCCCCTGAAAGGTTTGGCGGTCGAAACAGAAGGCTTTTTACAACAGGATAATAAATCAGCCCTCGACAACTTAACCGGCAGAATTTTTTTTTTTGAGAAAATCCCTCAGCCCCGGGGTCACAATTTCAACAAAACTCTGACTTTCGGCAATTGACTCAAAAATGGTGCTAAACGGTTGCAAATGCTCCCCTGAAAGGTTTGGTGGTCGAAACAGAAGGCTTTTTATCACAGGAAAAGAAATCAGCCCTCGACAACTTAACCGGCAGAAAAATATTTTTTTGAAAAAATCCCTAAGACCCGGGGTCACAATTTCATCAAAATTCTGACTTTCGGCAGTTGACTCAGAAATGGTACCAAACGGTTGCAAATGCTCCCCTGAAAGGTTTGGCGGTCGAAACAGAAGGCTTTTTATCACAGGATAAGAAATCAGCCCTCGACAACTTAACCGGGAAAAAATATTTTTTTGAAAAAATCCCTAAGCCCCGGGGTCACAATTTCATCAAAAATCTGACTTTCGGCAGTTGACTCAGAAATGGTGCCAAACGGTTGCAAATGCTCCCCTGAAAGGTTTGGCGGTCGAAACAGAAGGCTTTTTATCACAGGATAAGAAATCAGCCCTCGACAACTTAACCGGGAAAAAATATTTTTTTGAAAAAATCCCTAAGCCCCGGGGTCACAATTTCATCAAAAATCTGACTTTCGGCAGTTGACTCAGAAATGGTGCAAAACAGTTGCAAATGCTCCCCTGAAAGGTTTGACTGTCGAAACAGAAGGCTTTTTATCACAGGATAAGAAATCAGCCCTCGACAACTTAACCGGCAGAAAAATATTTTTTGAGAAAATCCCTCAGCCCCGGGGTCACAATTTCATCAAAACTCTGACTTTCGGCAATTGACTCAAAAATGGTGCCAAACGGTTGCAAATGCTCCCCTGAAAGGTTTGGTGGTCGAAACAGAAGGCTTTTTATAACAGGAAAAGAAATCAGCCCTCGACAACTTAACCGGGAAAAAATATTTTTTTGAAAAAATCCCTAAGACCCGGGGTCACAATTTCATCAAAATTCTGACTTTCGGCAGTTGACTCAGAAATGGTGCCAAACGGTTGGAAATGCTCCCCTGAAAGGTTTGGCGGTCGAAACAGAAGGCTTTTTATCACAGGAAAAGAAATCAGCCCTCGACAACTTAACCGGCAGAAAAATATTTTTTTGAAAAAATCCCTAAGACCCGGGGTCACAATTTCATCCAAATTCTGACTTTCGGCAGTTGACTCAGAAATGGTACCAAACGGTTGCAAATGCTCCCCTGAAAGGTTTGGCGGTCGAAACAGAAGGCTTTTTATCACAGGATAAGAAATCAGCCCTCGACAACTTAACCGGGAAAAAATATTTTTTTGAAAAAATCCCTAAGCCCCGGGGTCACAATTTCATCAAAATTCTGACTTTCGGCAGTTGACTCAGAAATGGTGCCAAACGGTTGCAAATGCTCCCCTGAAAGGTTTGGCGGTCTAAACAGAAGGCTTTTTATCACAGGATAAGAAATCAGCCCTCGACAACTTAACCGGGAAAAAATATTTTTTTGAAAAAATCCCTAAGCCCCGGGGTCACAATTTCATCAAAAATCTGACTTTCGGCAGTTGACTCAGAAATGGTGCCAAACGGTTGCAAATGCTCCCCTGAAAGGTTTGGCGGTCGAAACAGAAGGCTTTTTATGAAAGGATAATAAATCAGCCCTCGACAACTTAACCGGCAGAATTTTTTTTTTTGAGAAAATCCCTCAGCCCCGGGGTCACAATTTCATCAAAACTCTGACTTTCGGCAATTGACTCAAAAATGGTGCCAAACGGTTGCAAATGCTCCCCTGAAAGGTTTGGTGGTCGAAACAGAAGGCTTTTTATCACAGGAAAAGAAATCAGCCCTCGACAACTTAACCGGCAGAAAATTATTTTTTTGAAAAAATCCCTAAGACCCGGGGTCACAATTTCATCAAAATTCTGACTTTCGGCAGTTGACTCAGAAATGGTGCCAAACCGTTGGAAATGCTCCCCTGAAAGGTTTGGCGGTCGAAACAGAAGGCTTTTTATCACAGGATAAGAAATCAGCCCTCGACAACTTAACCGGCAGAAAAATATTTTCTAAAAAAAACCCTAAGCCCCGGGGTCACAATTTCATCAAAAATCTGACTTTCGGCAGTTGACTAAAAAATGGTGCCAAACGGTTGCAAATGCTTCCCTGAAAGGTTTGGCGGTCGAAACTGATGTCTTTTTATCACAGGAAAAGAAATCAGCCCTCGACAACTTAACCGGGAAAAAATATTTTTTTGAAAAAAATCCCTAAGCCCCGGGGTCACAATTTCATCAAAAATCTGACTTTTGGCAGTTGACTCAGAAATGGTGCCAAACGGTTGCAAATGCTCCCCTGAAAGGTTTGGCGGTCGAAACAGAAGGCTTTTTATCACAGTATAAGAAATCAGCCCTCGACAACTTATCCGGCAGAAATATATTTTTTTGAAAAAATCCCTAAGCCCCGGGGTCACAATTTCATCAAAACTCTGACTTTCAGCAATTGAATCAAAAATGGTGCCAAACGGTTGCAAATGCTCCCCTGAAAGGTTTGGCGGTCGAAACAGAAGGCCTTTTATCACAGGATAAGAAATCAGCCCTCGACAAATTAACCGGCAGAAAAATATTTTTTGAAAAAATCCCTAAGCCCCGGGGTCACAATTTCATCAAAACTCTGTCTTTCGGCAATTGACTCAAAAATGGTGCCAAACGGTTGCAAATGCTCCCCTGAAAGGTTTGGTGGTCGAAACAGAAGGCTTTTTATCACAGGAAAAGAAATCAGCCCTCGACAACTTAACCGGCAGAAAATTATTTTTTTGACAAAATCCCTAAGACCCGAGGTCACAATTTCATCAAAATTCTGACTTTTGGCAGTTGACTCAGAAATGGTGCCAAACGGTTGGAAATGCTCCCCTGAAAGGTTTGGCGGTCGAAACAGAAGGCTTTTTATCACAGGATAAGAAATCAGCCCTCTACAACTTAACCGGCAGAAAAATATTTTCTGAAAAAAACCCTAAGCCCCGGGGTCACAATTTCATCAAAAATCTGACTTTCGGCAGTTGACTCAGAAATGGTGCCAAACGGTTGCAAATGCTTCCCTGAAAGGTTTGGCGGTCGAAACAGAAGGCTTTTTATCACAGGATAAGAAATCAGCCCTCTACAACTTAACCGGCAAAAAAATATTTTTTGAAAAAATCCCTAAGCCCTGGGGTCACAATTTCATCAAAAATCTGACTTTCGGCAGTTGACTCAGAAATGGTGCCAAACGGTTGCAAATGCTCCCCTGAAAGGTTTGGCGGTCGAAACAGAAGGCTTTTTATCACAGGATAAGAAATCAGCCCTCGACAACTTAACCGGGAAAAAATATTTTTTTGAAAAAATCCCTAAGCCCCGGGGTCACAATTTCATCAAAAATCTGACTTTCGGCAGTTGACTCAGAAATGGTGCCAAACGGTTGCAAATGCTCCCCTGAAAGGTTTGACTGTCGAAACAGAAGGCTTTTTATCACAGGATAAGAAATCAGCCCTCGACAACTTAACCGGCAGAAAAATATTTTTTGAAAAAATCCCTAAGCCCCGGGGTCACAATTTCATCAAAAATCTGACTTTCGGCAGTTGACTCAGAAATGGTGCCAAACGGTTGCAAATGCTCCCCTGGAAGTTTTGGCGGTCGAAACTGAAGGCTTTTTATCACAGGAAAAGAAATCAGACCTCGAAAACTTAACCGGCAGAAAAAGATATTTTTGAAAAAATCCCTAAGACCCGGGGTCACAATTTCATCAAAACTCTGACTTTTGGCAATTGATTCAAAAATGGTGCCAAACGGTTGGAAATGCTCCCCTGAAAGGTTTGGCGGTCGAAACAGAAGGCCTTTTATCACAGGATAAGAAATCAGCCCTCGACAACTTAACCGGGAGAAAAATATTTTTTGAAAAAATCCCTAAGCCCCGGGGTCACAATTTCATCAAAAATCTGACTTTCGGCAGTTGACTCAGAAATGGTGCCAAACGGTTGCAAATGCTCCCCTGAAAGGTTTGGCGGTCGAAACAGAAGGCTTTTTACAACAGGATAATAAATCAGCCCTCGACAACTTAACCGGCAGAATTTTTTTTTTTGAGAAAATCCCTCAGCCCCGGGGTCACAATTTCAACAAAACTCTGACTTTCGGCAATTGACTCAAAAATGGTGCTAAACGGTTGCAAATGCTCCCCTGAAAGGTTTGGTGGTCGAAACAGAAGGCTTTTTATCACAGGAAAAGAAATCAGCCCTCGACAACTTAACCGGCAGAAAAATATTTTTTTGAAAAAATCCCTAAGACCCGGGGTCACAATTTCATCAAAATTCTGACTTTCGGCAGTTGACTCAGAAATGGTACCAAACGGTTGCAAATGCTCCCCTGAAAGGTTTGGCGGTCGAAACAGAAGGCTTTTTATCACAGGATAAGAAATCAGCCCTCGACAACTTAACCGGGAAAAAATATTTTTTTGAAAAAATCCCTAAGCCCCGGGGTCACAATTTCATCAAAAATCTGACTTTCGGCAGTTGACTCAGAAATGGTGCCAAACGGTTGCAAATGCTCCCCTGAAAGGTTTGGCGGTCGAAACAGAAGGCTTTTTATCACAGGATAAGAAATCAGCCCTCGACAACTTAACCGGGAAAAAATATTTTTTTGAAAAAATCCCTAAGCCCCGGGGTCACAATTTCATCAAAAATCTGACTTTCGGCAGTTGACTCAGAAATGGTGCAAAACAGTTGCAAATGCTCCCCTGAAAGGTTTGACTGTCGAAACAGAAGGCTTTTTATCACAGGATAAGAAATCAGCCCTCGACAACTTAACCGGCAGAAAAATATTTTTTGAGAAAATCCCTCAGCCCCGGGGTCACAATTTCATCAAAACTCTGACTTTCGGCAATTGACTCAAAAATGGTGCCAAACGGTTGCAAATGCTCCCCTGAAAGGTTTGGTGGTCGAAACAGAAGGCTTTTTATAACAGGAAAAGAAATCAGCCCTCGACAACTTAACCGGCAGAAAAATATTTTTTTGAAAAAATCCCTAAGACCCGGGGTCACAATTTCATCAAAATTCTGACTTTCGGCAGTTGACTCAGAAATGGTGCCAAACGGTTGGAAATGCTCCCCTGAAAGGTTTGGCGGTCGAAACAGAAGGCTTTTTATCACAGGAAAAGAAATCAGCCCTCGACAACTTAACCGGCAGAAAAATATTTTTTTGAAAAAATCCCTAAGACCCGGGGTCACAATTTCATCCAAATTCTGACTTTCGGCAGTTGACTCAGAAATGGTACCAAACGGTTGCAAATGCTCCCCTGAAAGGTTTGGCGGTCGAAACAGAAGGCTTTTTATCACAGGATAAGAAATCAGCCCTCGACAACTTAACCGGGAAAAAATATTTTTTTGAAAAAATCCCTAAGCCCCGGGGTCACAATTTCATCAAAAATCTGACTTTCGGCAGTTGACTCAGAAATGGTGCCAAACGGTTGCAAATGCTCCCCTGAAAGGTTTGGCGGTCTAAACAGAAGGCTTTTTATCACAGGATAAGAAATCAGCCCTCGACAACTTAACCGGGAAAAAATATTTTTTTGAAAAAATCCCTAAGCCCCGGGGTCACAATTTCATCAAAAATCTGACTTTCGGCAGTTGACTCAGAAATGGTGCAAAACAGTTGCAAATGCTCCCCTGAAAGGTTTGACTGTCGAAACAGAAGGCTTTTTATCACAGGATAAGAAATCAGCCCTCGACAACTTAACCGGCAGAAAAATATTTTTTGAGAAAATCCCTCAGCCCCGGGGTCACAATTTCATCAAAACTCTGACTTTCGGCAATTGACTCAAAAATGGTGCCAAACGGTTGCAAATGCTCCCCTGAAAGGTTTGGTGGTCGAAACAGAAGGCTTTTTATAACAGGAAAAGAAATCAGCCCTCGACAACTTAACCGGCAGAAAAATATTTTTTTGAAAAAATCCCTAAGACCCGGGGTCACAATTTCATCAAAATTCTGACTTTCGGCAGTTGACTCAGAAATGGTGCCAAACGGTTGGAAATGCTCCCCTGAAAGGTTTGGCGGTCGAAACAGAAGGCTTTTTATCACAGGAAAAGAAATCAGCCCTCGACAACTTAACCGGGAAAAAATATTTTTTTGAAAAAATCCCTAAGCCCCGGGGTCACAATTTCATCAAAATTCTGACTTTCGGCAGTTGACTCAGAAATGGTACCAAACGGTTGCAAATGCTCCCCTGAAAGGTTTGGCGGTCGAAACAGAAGGCTTTTTATCACAGGATAAGAAATCAGCCCTCGACAACTTAACCGGGAAAAAATATTTTTTTGAAAAAATCCCTAAGCCCCGGGGTCACAATTTCATCAAAAATCTGACTTTCGGCAATTGACTCAGAAATGGTGCCAAACGGTTGCAAATGCTCCCCTGAATGGTTTGGCGGTCGAAACAGAAGGCTTTTTATCACAGGATAAGAAATCAGCCCTCGACAACTTAACCGGCAGAAAAATATTTTTTGAGAAAATCCCTCAGCCCCGGGGTCACAATTTCATCAAAACTCTGACTTTCGGCAATTGACTCAAAAATGGTGCCAAACGGTTGCAAATGCTCCCCTGAAAGGTTTGGTGGTCGAAACAGAAGACTTTTTATCACAGGAAAAGAAATCAGCCCTCGACAACTTAACCGGCAGAAAAATATTTTTTTGAAAAAATCCCTAAGACCCGGGGTCACAATTTCATCAAAATTCTGACTTTCGGCAGTTGACTCAGAAATGGTGCCAAACGGTTGGAAATGCTCCCCTGAAAGGTTTGGCGGTCGAAACAGAAGGCT
This sequence comes from Podarcis melisellensis, assembly GCF_964234715.1. NCBI lineage: Eukaryota > Metazoa > Chordata > Lepidosauria > Squamata > Lacertidae > Podarcis > Podarcis melisellensis. The sequence continues at coordinate 11,494,352 of NC_138544.1, forward strand.
TTTTATCACAGGAAAAGAAATCAGCCCTCGACAACTTAACCGGCAGAAACAGATATTTTTCAAAAAATCCCTAAGCCCCGGGGTCACAATTTCATCAAAAATCTGACTTTTGGCAATTGATTCGAAAATGGTGCCAAACGGTTGCAAATGCTCCCTTGAAAGTTTTGGCGGTGGAAACAGAAGGCTTTTTATCACAGGAAAAGAAATCAGCCCTCGACAACTTATCCGGGAAAAAATATTTTTTTGAAAAAATCCCTAAGCCCCGGGGTCACAATTTCATCAAAAATCTGACTTTCGGCAGTTGACTCAGAAATGGTGCCAAACGGTTGCAAATGCTCCCCTGAAAGGTTTGGCGGTCGAAACAGAAGGCTTTTTATCACAGGATAAGAAATCAGCCCTCGACAACTTAACCGGGAAAAAATATATTTTTGAAAAAATCCCTAAGCCCCGGGGTCACAATTTCATCAAAAATCTGACTTTCGGCAGTTGACTCAGAAATGGTGGCAAACAGTTGCAAATGCTCCCCTGAAAGGTTTGACTGTCGAAACAGAAGGCTTTTTATCACAGGATAAGAAATCAGCCCTCGACAACTTAACCGGCAGAAAAATATTTTTTTGAAAAATCCTTCAGCCCCGGGGACACAATTTCATCAAAACTCTGACTTTCGGCAATTGACTCAAAAATGGTGCCAAACGGTTGCAAATGCTCCCCTGAAAGGTTTGGTGGTCGAAACAGAAGGCTTTTTATCACAGGAAAAGAAATCAGCCCTCGACAACTTAACCGGCAGAAAAAATTTTTTTTGAAAAAATCCCTAAGACCCGGGGTCACAATTTCATCAAAATTCTGACTTTCGGCAGTTGACTCAGAAATGGTGCCAAACGGTTGGAAATGCTCCCCTGAAAGGTTTGGCGGTCGAAACAGAAGGCTTTTTATCACAGGAAAAGAAATCAGCCCTCGACAACTTAACCGGCAGAAAAATATTTTTTTGAAAAAATCCCTAAGACCCGGGGTCACAATTTCATCAAAATTCTGACTTTCGGCAGTTGACTCAGAAATGGTACCAAACGGTTGCAAATGCTCCCCTGAAAGGTTTGGCGGTCGAATCAGAAGGCTTTTTATCACAGGATAAGAAATCAGCCCTCGACAACTTAACCGGGAAAAAATATATTTTTGAAAAAATCCCTAAGCCCCGGGGTCACAATTTCATCAAAAATCTGACTTTCGGCAGTTGACTGAGAAATGGTGCCAAACGGTTGCAAATGCTCCCCTGAAAGGTTTGGCGGTCGAAACAGAAGGCTTTTTATCACAGGATAAGAAATCAGCCCTCGACAACTTAACCGGGAAAAAATATTTTTTTGAAAAAATCCCTAAGCCCCGGGGTCACAATTTCATCAAAAATCTGACTTTCGGCAGTTGACTCAGAAATGGTGCCAAACAGTTGCAAATGCTCCCCTGAAAGGTTTGACTGTCGAAACAGAAGGCTTTTTATCACAGGATAAGAAATCAGCCCTCGACAACTTAACCGGCAGAAAAATATTTTTTGAGAAAATCCCTCAGCCCCGGGGTCACAATTTCATCAAAACTCTGACTTTCGGCAGTTGACTAAGAAATGGTGCAAAACGGTTGCAAATGCTCCCCTGAAAGGTTTGGCGGTCGAAACAGAAGGCCTTTTATCACAGGATAAGAAATCAGCCCTCGTCAACTTAACCAGCAGAAAAATATTTTTTGAAAAAATCCCTAAGCCCCGGGGTCACAATTTCATCAAAAATCTGACTTTCGGCAGTTGACTCAGAAATGGTGCCAAACGGTTGGAAATGCTCCCCTGAAAGTTTTGGCGGTCGAAACTGAAGGCTTTTCATCACAGGAAAAGAAATCAGCCCTCGACAACTTAACCGGCAGAAAAAGATATTTTTGAAAAAATCCCTAAGCCCCGGGGTCACAAGTTCTTCAAAACTCTGACTTTTGGCAATTGATTCAAAAATGGTGCCAAACGGTTGCAAATGCTCCCCTGAAAGGTTTGGCGGTCGAAACAGAAGGCCTTTTATCACAGGATAAGAAATCAGCCCTCGACAACTTAACCGGGAGAAAAATATTTTTTGAAAAAATCCCTAAGCCCCGGGGTCACAATTTCATCAAAAATCTGACTTTCGGCAGTGGACTCAGAAATGGTACCAAACGGTTGCAAATGCTCCCCTGAAAGGTTTGGCGGTCGAAACAGAAGGCTTTTTATCACAGGATAAGAAATTAGCCCTCGACAACTTAACCGGGAAAAAATATTTTTTTGAAAAAATCCCTCAGCCCCGGGGTCACAATTTCATCAAAACTCTGACTTTCGGCAATTGACTCAAAAATGGTGCCAAACGGTTGCAAATGCTCCCCTGAAAGGTTTGGTGGTCGAAACAGAAGGCTTTTTATCACAGGATAAGAAATCAGCCCTCGACAACTTAACCGGGAAAAAATATTTTTTTGAAAAAATCCCTCAGCCCCGGGGTCACAATTTCATGAAAAAACTGACTTTTGGCAGTTGACTCAGAAATGGTGCCAAACGGTTGCAAATGCTCCCCTGAAAGGTTTGGCGGTCGAAACAGAAGGCTTTTTATCACAGGATAAGAAATCAGCCCTCGACAAGTTAACCGGGAAAAAATATATTTTTGAAAAAATCCCTAAGCCCCGGGGTCACAATTTCATCAAAAATCTGACTTTCGGCAGTTGACTCAGAAATGGTGCCAAACAGTTGCAAATGCTCCCCTGAAAGGTTTGACTGTCGAAACAGAAGGCTTTTTATCACAGGATAAGCAATCAGCCCTCGACAACTTAACCGGTAGAAAAATATTTTTTGAGAAAATCCCTCAGCCCCGGGGTCACAATTTCATCAAAACTCTGACTTTCGGCAGTTGACTAAGAAATGGTGCCAAACGGTTGCAAATGCTCCCCTGAAAGGTTTGGCGGTCGAAACAGAAGGCCTTTTATCACAGGATAAGAAATCAGCCCTCGACAACTTAACCGGGAGAAAAATATTTTTTGAAAAAATCCCTAAGCCCCGGGGTCACAATTTCATCAAAAATCTGACTTTCGGCAGTGGACTCAGAAATGGTGCCAAACGGTTGCAAATGCTCCCCTGAAAGGTTTGGCGGTCGAAACAGAAGGCTTTTTATGAAAGGATAATAAATCAGCCCTCGACAACTTAAACGGAAGAATTTTTTTTTTTGAGAAAATCCCTAAGCCCCGGGGTCACAATTTCATCAAAACTCTGACTTTCGGCAATTGACTCAAAAATGGTGCCAAACGGTTGCAAATGCTCCCCTGAAAGGTTTGGCGGTCGAAACAGAAGGCTTTTTATGAAAGGATAATAAATCAGCCCTCGACAACTTAACCGGCAGAATTTTTTTTTTTGAGAAGATCCCTCAGCCCCGGGGTCACAATTTCATCAAAACTCTGACTTTCGGCAGTGGACTCAGAAATGGTGCCAAACGGTTGCAAATGCTCCCCTGAAAGGTTTGGTGGTCGAAACAGAAGGCTTTTTATCACAGGAAAAGAAATCAGCCCTCGACAACTTAACCGGCAGAAAATTATTTTTTTGAAAAAATCCCTAAGACCCGGGGTCACAATTTCATCAAAATTCTGACTTTCGGCAGTTGACTCAGAAATGGTGCCAAACGGTTGCAAATGCTTCCCTGAAAGGTTTGGCGGTCGAAACAGAAGGCTTTTTATCACAGGATAAGAAATCAGCCCTCGACAACTTAACCGGCAGAAAAATATTTTTTTGAAAAAATCCCTAAGCCCCGGGGTCACGATTTCATCCAAATTCTGACTTTCGGCAGTTGACTCAGAAATGGTACCAAACGGTTGCAAATGCTCCCCTGAAAGGTTTGGCGGTCGAAACAGAAGGCTTTTTATCACAGGATAAGAAATCAGCCCTCTACAACTTAACCGGGAAAAAATATTTTTTTGAAAAAATCCCTAAGCCCCGGGGTCACAATTTCATCAAAAATCTGACTTTCGGCAGTTGACTCAGAAATGGTGCCAAACGGTTGCAAATGCTCCCCTGAAAGGTTTGGCGGTCGAAACAGAAGGCTTTTTATCACAGGATAAGAAATCAGCCCTCGACAACTTAACCGGGAAAAAATATTTTTTTGAAAAAATCCCTCAGCCCCGGGGTCACAATTTCATCAAAAATCTGACTTTTGGCAGTTGACTCAGAAATGGTGCCAAACGGTTGCAAATGCTCCCCTGAAAGGTTTGGCGGTCGAAACAGAAGGCTTTTTATCACAGGATAAGAAATCAGCCCTCGACAACTTAACCGGGAAAAAATATATTTTTGAAAAAATCCCTAAGCCCCGGGGTCACAATTTCATCAAAAATCTGACTTTCGGAGGCGGCGCAAAACGGCAATGGCGGTCCTCTTTACTCAGTGAAGAGGGGCTCCGCGAAAAAGGGTCCTCCGCTACGGCGAAGCGGAGACCCATCCAGATAAACCGCAGGCAGAGCGAGCCTGTGGCTGTGGGACTCGGCGGGTGCCAGAAGCCCCCCCAGAAGCGAGGAAGGGACCTCGTAAGAGGCTCCGGATCGTGAACGGGGGAGCGGCGCTGTGAGTTCATCGCTCTTTTCGCGGAAGTGAAGCCGCGCTGCTGTTGCTGATGAGCGCCGACCTTTCTTCTTGAAAAACATCGAGATTGGCTGCAATCTACCCGTGAGTAAGGGGTACCAAAGAACTGATTAAGGATTAACTTAAATTTGTCTATTTCGGCTGAAAACGGGAGGCGAGTAACAGGAAGTCCGCCTTCCGGTCCTGCTAATCAGAGCAAAGCAAAGAACCCGATGCGGGCTGAAGCGTTAAAAAGAGACTTTGAAAGAAGTAAGAAGGGGCATTAATAGACTGTGTGTTTCTAGAAATCAAAAAAGAGTGAAGAAATAAATGTTTTGGTTCAGTGTGTTAGAGAATCCTCCTCCTATTGTGAAGAGATGTGGAATTGAAGGGGATAACCGAGTTATTGGACTGCCAGTGTTGCAAAAGAGTACTGTCAGGCTGCTGAAACTTTTCTCTTAACATAAACTGTTGCATTGATGGATACACTATCGCTTTAATACTGTCATCGAAACCTCTCCGTTACCTTGTGGCACTAATTTGAAACAGAACTTTCTGAAATCCTCCTTTCTGAACTTGGGGACTTCAGTTGAAATAGGAGATTTGATGGTGGAAAAGAAACTTTCTTTCCTTTGAAAACCCCCCCTAGTGGATTTGCGGAGGCATAGTGGTCTGGGAACTATATCCTATTGGGATTTTTTGTGGTTTAATTGTTTATATTCTGGACTTGCCTTTCTCATGGATTGAAAGACTATTTGACCTTGAACAGCAGCTGGGGAATGAGTGGCCCAGCGAAAACAAGAGCAGCTAAAGCTAAGGAAGCTTTAGCTGAGGAAGCTAAAGAAAAGAAAAAAGACAAGAGAGCTGGGCAGCTTGTCCAAACAACCTTGATTCATCATCGTAGATCCTCGGTGCCAACTGTGTTGACGGCGCAGGAGGAAGAAGTTGAAACGCCTGCTACAGAAGAAATGGCAGCTGGAGGAACTGATCCAGTCTTGAAACAAATTTTGGAACAATTGGCACTTTTGAATAAGAAGGTGGACGATCAGTCATCTAAAATTGATAGAGCTACATCTACTATCAGCAAGTTAACAGATCAGGTTTCGCAGCACACTCAGGCTATTGAGAAACTGCAAGGAGCTACGGCGGAGAACTACAAATTAGCTGCGGAAGCCAATCAAAAAGCTGAGCAAGCGTGCAAGAAGGTGGAAGAGATCAAAGGGGAAGTAAGACCTCTGAAAAGACAGGTAGGAGAACAGCAAGCCTACCTGTCAATGGTGGAACTGAAAAGTAAGGAATGTAATCTTAGGCTGAGGGCTGTCCCAGAGTTGGAACAGGGCAACCTAGAGAAATTCTTGACGGAGTTGTTCTCTAAATTTTGGGGGGTTGAAGAGGATAAAGATTTCAAGATTGTGACGGCCTTCAGACTGGGAAGATCGGTTAAGAAAGATAAGTCCAGAGACTGTTTGGTTTGTTTGAGAACAAGAGAGGAAAGAGACAAGATATTAGGCCAACATTTTAAAAAATCCCTGGAAGTCGAAGGCAAAAGGGCAGAAATTTATAGAGACATTCCTAAATATTTGTTGGACCTTAGAGCCACATACACAGACTTGGCCAAATTGTTAAGATATAACGCAATCCCTTATAGGTGGGAATTTCCTCAAGGTCTGTCATTCACCTATAAAGGAAAGAAGGTAAGAATTAAAACACCAGAAGACCACCAGAAGTTCCTACACGACAACGAGGAGGACCTCCAAAAGAGAGCCACAGATTCCTGGCCTCCACCACCGGGATTACCACCAGGATCCATACCATCTGGAGGCGGCCCGGCACCACAGCTTCCGGAAAAGGACGACAAATTAGATACCCAACTGTGATACCCAAGAAGTAGACCGGGATGTCTCTACAGCTTCTTAGTTGGAATATAAATGGCGGGAATTCTCCAGAAAAACGCAGAAAAGTATTTCATATTTTGAAAAAAGAACAATTGGACATTATTTGCCTGCAAGAAACACATGTGACAAGACTCCATAGAAAAGTGCTAATCAATAAAAGGTTAGGTCAAGAATTTATTTCATCGGATAAAGTTAAGAAAAGAGGAGTGGTGATTTATGCAAAGGAGAACTTGTCCCCAAAATTTGTATTTAAAGACGAACAGGGCAGAATTTTGGCAATTGAAATCCAGACACAAGGAGAAAAGTTTTTAATTCTAGGAATCTACGCCCCAAATGATGGAAAATCGGAATTTTTTAAGAAGCTGCATGAGATTATGCTGGACTATTTGGACTATAACAACATTATCATGTTGGGAGATATGAACGGTGTCGCCTCAGTGAATATGGATAAGTCACAAAGTGCTAATATAATGAAAGATGGCAGACTTCCAAAAACCTTTTTTGAAATGACTGACAATTTGGATTTGATCGACATATGGAGGACCAAGAACCCTCTAGGGAAAGAAGGAACTTTCTTTTCTGAGGCCCATATGACATGGACGCGAATCGACCAAATATGGATAACTAGAGGGCTGGCACCTAAGACCAGAAAAGTGGAAATCTGCCCAAAAACCTGCTCCGACCACAACGCCTTGAGAATGGAATTGAGACTAAATACAACCGGATCGTTCAGATGGAGAATGAATGACGCCTTGTTAAGAGATCAGGAGATTGTTAAGAAGGCCCAAAAAGTTTTAAAGGACTATTTTGAAATAAACTTAAAGACAAATGTGGAAAAAAGAATAATCTGGGACGCAAGCAAAGCAGTGATAAGAGGGTTTCTAATACAACAGAACACGATTAAAAAAAGACTCTGGAATGAAAAGAAGGAGAAGATCTTGGAGAAAATAAGAGAAGGAGAGAGAAAACTGAGATCCAGGCCTAAATCAAAGGAAGTATTGAGAGATGTGAAGTTTTTCCAGGCACAATATTCGAAACTGATAAATCAAGAGGTGGAATGGAAAATTAAACAAATGAAACAAAGATCCTTTGAATCTGCTAACAAATGTGGAAAATTGTTGGCTTGGCAGTTGAAAAAGAGACAAAAACTTAACACAGTTACCAATCTAGAGATTGAAGGGAGAATGGTTCAGAAACCCGACGAAATTAGAAGGTCCTTTCAGAGATATTTCAAAGAACTCTATTCTCAAAGGCCACAAAAAAGCTCAGAGGTGGACCAATTTGTTATAACTAATGGATTACAAAAAATACCCCAGGAAATGAGAGCAACCCTGAACTGTAATATTACAACCCAAGAAATTGAATGCGCCATTCAGAACCTTCAACTGGGCAAATCTCCGGGACCTGATGGGCTTACTTCCAAATATTATAAGGTACTGAAGGACTCATTGACACAACCATTGCTGGAAGTTTGCAACCAGATTATGGAGGGGAGGAAGGCACCGGAAACGTGGAAAGAAGCCTTCATCACGTTGATCCCAAAACTAGAATCTGAAAAAACTCAACTTAAAAACTACCGTCCTATCTCACTCCTAAATGTGGATTACAAAATTTTTGCAGACATTTTGGCAAGTAGGTTTAAGAAAGTCTTAAATGAAGTGATTCATAAGGACCAAGCAGGCTTTCTCCCTGGTAGGCATTTATTTGACAACACAAGAAACATCATTGACATTTTGGAGTTTTTACAGATTAATTCAAACACAAGAGCGGTGTTGATTTTTATTGATGCGGAGAAGGCCTTTGACAACATTTCTTGGCTGTTTATGAAGAAAAATTTGGAAAGGATGGGAGTAGGGCGGGGGTTTGAAAATGGAATAGAAGCAATTTATTCAGAACAAAAAGCTAAATTGATAGTAAACAACGTGGTGACAGAGGAGTTCAAAATTGAAAAAGGGACACGACAGGGGTGCCCTCTATCTCCTCTGTTGTTTATTTCAGTCCTGGAGGTGCTACTGAACATGATTAGAAATGACCGGTTGACACAGGGAATTGTGGTCGGAGAGAAACAATATAAACTGAAAGCTTTCGCAGATGACTTGGTATTAACATTACAGGAGCCAGCCTCTAGTACTAAAAGAGCGTTAGAATTAATTTCTGATTTTGGTCGGGTGGCGGGATTCAAGCTGAATAAACAAAAAACTAAAGTTTTAGCAAAAAACTTGACAACTACTGAAATAGAGGAGTTCAGAAAAGAAACAGAACTAAATGTGGTTAAAAAAGTAAAGTACCTAGGGGTGCACTTGACCTCCAAAAATTTGAATTTATTTAAGGACAACTATGAGAAATGTTGGTCAGAGATAAAAAGAGATCTGGAAACATGGTCAAGATTAAAACTTTCCTTGCTGGGCAGAATAGCTGCTATAAAGATGAATGTATTGCCGAAAATGCTATTTTTGTTTCAGGCCCTCCAGATCGTGGATAAGGTGGAATGTTTTGGAAAATGGCAGAGGGATTTATCTAAATTTGTCTGGCAGGGCAAAAAGCCCCGAATAAAGTTTAAAATACTAACAGATGCGAAAGAAAGAGGGGGGTTTGCCCTGCCGGACTTGAGGTTATATTACGAAGCTGCAGCCCTCTGCTGGTTGAAGGATTGGATCCTATTGGAGAACACCGATGTCCTTGACCTGGAGGGATTTGATAATGCTTTTGGGTGGCATGCATATTTGTGGTATGACAAGGTTAAAGTTCATAAATTGTTCAAAAACCATATTGTCAGAAGGGCAATTTTCATGGTCTGGTCAAAATATAAAGACTTATTGGAGAGTAAAACTCCGAGGTGGCTCTCACCGATGGAGGCCAAAGCACGTAAAAGACTCAATATGGAGGCCCACTGGCCTAAATATTGGGAAATAATTGAAAAAATTGGAGATAAATGGAGGTTACAGAGTATGGAAAAGTTAAAAAACAAGGTGCGAGATTGGTTGCATTATGCTCAAATCCAGGAAGTTTTTAAAGCAGATAAAAAAGTGGGTTTTCAGGAGGAAAAATCGAAACTAGAAACAGAGTTGCTTGAGCCAAAATCTAAGCTAATTTCGAGAATGTATAACTTGCTGCTTAAATGGAACACACAGGATGAGATTGTCAAATCCTCTATGATAAAGTGGGCACAGGACTTGGGGCATAACATTATGTTTGAAGACTGGGAAAGGTTATGGAACACCGGAATGAAATTCACGGCATGTACTGCCTTGAAGGAAAACATTATGAAAATGATATACCGGTGGTACATGACCCCAGTCAAGCTTGCAAAGATATATCACCTGTCCGATAATAAATGTTGGAAATGTAAGGAAGAGGAAGGGACATTTTTACACCTCTGGTGGACCTGCCCGAAAGTGAAGGCCTTCTGGGAAATGATACATAATGAACTAAAAAAGGTGCTGAGATTCACCTTACCTAAGAAACCGGAGGCCTTCCTTCTGGGCATGGTGGACCAGAGGATGGTCAAGAAAGATAGAACTTTCTTTATGTACGCTACTACGGCAGCGAGGATTTTGTTGGCAAAGCACTGGAAGACACAAAATATACCCACATTGGAAGAATGGCAGACGCAGCTGATGGACTATATGGAGTTGGCTGAAATGACTGGCAGAATTCGAGACTCGGGAGAAGAAGAAACGGAGGAAGTTTGGAAAAATTTTAAGGACTATTTGAAAAAGCATTATAAGTTGTATGAATGTTAAAAAATGCTTCTTACTAGGAAGGTATAGCTTCAGTATCGGCAAATTTCTGAATTGATAAATAAGACACTATAAGACAGAAGTGAGGTAATGAAATATTTTTATTGTGTGGAAACTAAAAATTAATGCAATTGTATTGAAATGTTTACATCAGATAACACGATAAAATGGAAGATATATTGTTATGTATAAAACAAGTTAACAAATTGCTGAGGTTTTGGTTACACAGGGAATGCAGTGCTCGGGAGATGGGGGGAGTCCATTGGATTCATGGAAGTATGTATTTGAAAGTGGAAATTTGTTTATTAAAAACCTAATAAAATATTTATTAAAAAAAAAAAATCTGACTTTCGGCAGTTGACTCAGAAATGGTGCCAAACAGTTGCAAATGCTCCCCTGAAAGGTTTGACTGTCGAAACAGAAGGCTTTTTATCACAGGATAAGAAATCAGCCCTCGACAACTTAACCGGCAGAAAAATATTTTTTGAGAAAATCCCTCAGCCCCGGGGTGACAATTTCATCAAAACTCTGACTTTCGGCAGTTGACTAAGAAATGGTGCAAAACGGTTGCAAATGCTCCCCTGAAAGGTTTGGCGGTCGAAACAGAAGGCCTTTTATCACAGGATAAGAAATCAGCCCTCGTCAACTTAACCAGCAGAAAAATATTTTTTGAAAAAATCCCTAAGCCCCGGGGTCACAATTTCATCAAAAATCTGACTTTCGGCAGTTGACTCAGAAATGGTGCCAAACGGTTGGAAATGCTCCCCTGAAAGTTTTGGCGGTCGAAACTGAAGGCTTTTCATCACAGGAAAAGAAATCAGCCCTCGACAACTTAACCGGCAGAAAAAGATATTTTTGAAAAAATCCCTAAGCCCCGGGGTCACAAGTTCTTCAAAACTCTGACTTTTGGCAATTGATTCAAAAATGGTGCCAAACGGTTGCAAATGCTCCCCTGAAAGGTTTGGCGGTCGAAACAGAAGGCCTTTTATCACAGGATAAGAAATCAGCCCTCGACAACTTAACCGGGAGAAAAATATTTTTTGAAAAAATCCCTAAGCCCCGGGGTCACAATTTCATCAAAAATCTGACTTTCGGCAGTGGACTCAGAAATGGTGCCAAACGGTTGCAAATGCTCCCCTGAAAGGTTTGGCGGTCGAAACAGAAGGCTTTTTATGAAAGGATAATAAATCAGCCCTCGACAACTTAACCGGCAGAATTTTTTTTTTTGAGAAAATCCCTAAGCCCCGGGGTCACAATTTCATCAAAACTCTGACTTTCGGCAATTGACTCAAAAATGGTGCCAAACGGTTGCAAATGCTCCCCTGAAAGGTTTGGTGGTCGAAACAGAAGGCTTTTTATCACAGGAAAAGAAATCAGCCCTCGACAACTTAACCGGCAGAAAATTATTTTTTTGAAAAAATCCCTAAGACCCGGGGTCACAATTTCATCAAAATTCTGACTTTCGGCAGTTGACTCAGAAATGGTGCCAAACGGTTGGAAATGCTTCCCTGAAAGGTTTGGCGGTCGAAACAGAAGGCTTTTTATCACAGGATAAGAAATCAGCCCTCGACAACTTAACCGGCAGAAAAATATTTTTTTGAAAAAATCCCTAAGCCCCGGGGTCACAATTTCATCCAAATTCTGACTTTCGGCAGTTGACTCAGAAATGGTACCAAACGGTTGCAAATGCTCCCCTGAAAGGTTTGGCGGTCGAAACAGAAGGCTTTTTAACACAGGATAAGAAATCAGCCCTCGACAACTTAACCGGGAAAAAATATTTTTTTGAAAAAATCCCTCAGCCCCGGGGTCACAATTTCATCAAAACTCTGACTTTCGGCAATTGACTCAAAAATGGTGCCAAACGGTTGCAAATGCTCCCCTGAAAGGTTTGGTGTTCGAAACAGAAGGCTTTTTATCACAGGATAAGAAATCAGCCCTCGACAACTTAACCGGCAGAAAATTTTTTTTTTGAAAAAATCCCTAAGACCCGGGGTCACAATTTCATCAAAATTCTGACTTTCGGCAGTTGACTCAGAAATGGTGCCAAACGGTTGGAAATGATCCCCTGAAAGGTTTGGCGGTCGAAACAGAAGGCTTTTTATCACAGGAAAAGAAATCAGCCCTCGACAACTTAACCGGCAGAAAAATATTTTTTTGAAAAAATCCCTAAGACCCGGGGTCACGATTTCATCCAAATTCTGACTTTCGACAGTTGACTCAGAAATGGTACCAAACGGTTGCAAATGCTCCCCTGAAAGGTTTGGCGGTCGAAACAGAAGGCTTTTTATCACAGGATAAGAAATCAGCCCTCGACAACTTAACCGGGAAAAAATATTTTTTTGAAAAAATCCCTCAGCCCCGGGGTCACAATTTCATCAAAACTCTGACTTTCGGCAATTGACTCAAAAATGGTGCCAAACGGTTGCAAATGCTCCCCTGAAAGGTTTGGCGGTCGAAACAGAAGGCTTTTTATCACAGGAAAAGAAATCAGCCCTCGACAACTTAACCGGCAGAAAAATATTTTTTTGAAAAAATCCCTAAGACCCGGGGTCACGATTTCATCCAAATTCTGACTTTCGGCAGTTGACTCAGAAATGGTACCAAACGGTTGCAAATGCTCCCCTGAAAGGTTTGGCGGTCGAAACAGAAGGCTTTTTATCACAGGATAAGAAATCAGCCCTCGACAACTTAACCGGGAAAAAATATTTTTTTGAAAAAATCCCTCAGCCCCGTGGTCACAATTTCATCAAAAATCTGACTTTTGGCAGTTGACTCAGAAATGGTGCCAAACGGTTGCAAATGCTCCCCTGAAAGGTTTGGCGGTCGAAACAGAAGGCTTTTTATCACAGGATAAGAAATCAGCCCTCGACAACTTAACCGGGAAAAAATATATTTTTGAAAAAATCCCTAAGCCCCGGGGTCACAATTTCATCAAAAATCTGACTTTCGGCAGTTGACTCAGAAATGGTGCCAAACAGTTGCAAATGCTCCCCTGAAAGGTTTGACTGTCGAAACAGAAGGCTTTTTATCACAGGATAAGAAATCAGCCCTCGACAACTTAACCGGGAAAAAATATTTTTTGAGAAGATCCTTCAGCCCCGGGGTCACAATTTCATCAAAACTCTGACTTTCGGCAATTGACTCAAAAATGGTGCCAAACGGTTGCAAATGCTCCCCTGAAAGGTTTGGTGGTCGAAACAGAAGGCTTTTTATCACAGGAAAAGAAATCAGCCCTCGACAACTTAACCGGCAGAAAAAAAATTTTTTGAAAAAATCCCTAAGACCCGGGGTCACAATTTCATCAAAATTCTGACTTTCGGCAGTTGACTCAGAAATGGTGCCAAACGGTTGGAAATGCTCCCCTGAAAGGTTTGGCGGTCGAAACAGAAGGCTTTTTATCACAGGAAAAGAAATCAGCCCTCGACAACTTAACCGGCAGAAAAATATTTTTTTGAAAAAATCCCTCAGCCCCGGGGTCACAATTTCATCAAAACTCTGACTTTCGGCAATTGACTCAAAAATGGTGCCAAACGGTTGCAAATGCTCCCCTGAAAGGTTTGGTGGTCGAAACAGAAGGCTTTTTATCACAGGAAAAGAAATCAGCCCTTGACAACTTAACCGGCAGAAAAAATTTTTTTTGAAAAAATCCCTAAGACCCGGGGTCACAATTTCATCAAAATTCTGACTTTCGGCAGTTGACTCAGAAATGGTGCCAAACGGTTGGAAATGCTCCCCTGAAAGGTTTGGCGGTCGAAACAGAAGGCTTTTTATCACAGGAAAAGAAATCAGCCCTCGACAACTTAACCGGCAGAAAAATATTTTTTTGAAAAAATCCCTAAGACCCGGGGTCACAATTTCATCAAAATTCTGACTTTCGGCAGTTGACTCAGAAATGGTACCAAACGGTTGCAAATGCTCCCCTGAAAGGTTTGGCGGTCGAAACAGAAGGCTTTTTATCACAGGATAAGAAATCAGCCCTCGACAACTTAACCGGGAAAAAATATTTTTTTGAAAAAATCCCTAAGCCCCGGGGTCACAATTTCATCAAAAATCTGACTTTCGGCAGTTGACTCAGAAATGGTGCCAAACGGTTGCAAATGCTCCCCTGAAAGGTTTCGCGGTCGAAACAGAAGGCTTTTTATCACAGGATAAGAAATCAGCCCTCGACAACTTAACCGGGAAAAAATATTTTTTTGAAAAAATCCCTAAGCCCCGGGGTCACAATTTCATCAAAAATCTGACTTTCGGCAGTTGACTCAGAAATGGTGCCAAACAGTTGCAAATGCTCCCCTGAAAGGTTTGACTGTCGAAACAGAAGGCTTTTTATCACAGGATAAGAAATCAGCCCTCGACAACTTAACCGGCAGAAAAATATTTTTTGAGAAAATCCCTCAGCCCCGGGGTCACAATTTCATCAAAACTCTGACTTTCGGCAATTGACTCAAAAATGGTGCCAAACGGTTGCAAATGCTCCCCTGAAAGGTTTGGTGGTCGAAACAGAAGGCTTTTTATCACAGGAAAAGAAATCAGCCCTCGACAACTTAACCGGGAAAAAATATTTTTTTGAAAAAATCCCTCAGCCCCGGGGTCACAATTTCATCAAAACTCTGACTTTCGGCAATTGACTCAAAAATGGTGCCAAACGGTTGCAAATGCTCCCCTGAAAGGTTTGGTGGTCGAAACAGAAGGCTTTTTATCACAGGAAAAGAAATCAGCCCTCGACAACTTAACCGGCAGAAAAAAATTTTTTTGAAAAAATCCCTAAGACCCGGGGTCACAATTTCATCAAAATTCTGACTTTCGGCAGTTGACTCAGAAATGGTGCCAAACGGTTGGAAATGCTCCCCTGAAAGGTTTGGCGGTCGAAACAGAAGGCTTTTTATCACAGGAAAAGAAATCAGCCCTCGACAACTTAACCGGCAGAAAAATATTTTTTTTTAAAAAAATCCCTAAGACCCGGGGTCACGATTTCATCCAAATTCTGACTTTCGGCAGTTGACTCAGAAATGGTACCAAACGGTTGCAAATGCTCCCCTGAAAGGTTTGGCGGTCGAAACAGAAGGCTTTTTATCACAGGATAAGAAATCAGCCCTCGACAACGTAACCGGGAAAAAATATTTTTTTGAAAAAATCCCTCAGCCCCGGGGTCACAATTTCATCAAAACTCTGACTTTCGGCAATTGACTCAAAAATGGTGCCAAACGGTTGCAAATGCTCCCCTGAAAGGTTTGGTGGTCGAAACAGAAGGCTTTTTATCACAGGAAAAGAAATCAGCCCTCGACAACTTAACCGGCAGAAAAAATTTTTTTTGAAAAAATCCCTAAGACCCGGGGTCACAATTTCATCAAAATTCTGACTTTCGGCAGTTGACTCAGAAATGGTGCCAAACGGTTGGAAATGCTCCCCTGAAAGGTTTGGCGGTCGAAACAGAAGGCTTTTTATCACAGGAAAAGAAATCAGCCCTCGACAACTTAACCGGCAGAAAAATATTTTTTTGAAAAAATCCCTAAGACCCGGGGTCACAATTTCATCAAAATTCTGACTTTCGGCAGTTGACTCAGAAATGGTACCAAACGGTTGCAAATGCTCCCCTGAAAGGTTTGGCGGTCGAAACAGAAGGCTTTTTATCACAGGATAAGAAATCAGCCCTCGACAACTTAACCGGGAAAAAATATTTTTTTGAAAAAATCCCTAAGCCCCGGGGTCACAATTTCATCAAAAATCTGACTTTCGGCAGTTGACTCAGAAATGGTGCCAAACGGTTGCAAATGCTCCCCTGAAAGGTTTCGCGGTCGAAACAGAAGGCTTTTTATCACAGGATAAGAAATCAGCCCTCGACAACTTAACCGGGAAAAAATATTTTTTTGAAAAAATCCCTAAGCCCCGGGGTCACAATTTCATCAAAAATCTGACTTTCGGCAGTTGACTCAGAAATGGTGCCAAACAGTTGCAAATGCTCCCCTGAAAGGTTTGACTGTCGAAACAGAAGGCTTTTTATCACAGGATAAGAAATCAGCCCTCGACAACTTAACCGGCAGAAAAATATTTTTTGAGAAAATCCCTCAGCCCCGGGGTCACAATTTCATCAAAACTCTGACTTTCGGCAATTGACTCAAAAATGGTGCCAAACGGTTGCAAATGCTCCCCTGAAAGGTTTGGTGGTCGAAACAGAAGGCTTTTTATCACAGGAAAAGAAATCAGCCCTCGACAACTTAACCGGGAAAAAATATTTTTTTGAAAAAATCCCTCAGCCCCGGGGTCACAATTTCATCAAAACTCTGACTTTCGGCAATTGACTCAAAAATGGTGCCAAACGGTTGCAAATGCTCCCCTGAAAGGTTTGGCGGTCGAAACAGAAGGCTTTTTATCACAGGAAAAGAAATCAGCCCTCGACAACTTAACCGGCAGAAAAATATTTTTTTGAAAAAATCCCTAAGACCCGGGGTCGCGATTTCATCCAAATTCTGACTTTCGGCAGTTGACTCAGAAATGGTACCAAACGGTTGCAAATGCTCCCCTGAAAGGTTTGGCGGTCGAAACAGAAGGCTTTTTATCACAGGATAAGAAATCAGCCCTCGACAACTTAACCGGGAAAAAATATTCTTTTGAAAAAATCCCTAAGCCCCGGGGTCACAATTTCATCAAAAATCTGACTTTCGGCAGTTGACTCAGAAATGGTGCCAAACGGTTGCAAATGCTCCCCTGAAAGGTTTGGCGGTCGAAACAGAAGGCTTTTTATCACAGGATAAGAAATCAGCCCTCGACAACTTAACCGGGAAAAAATATTTTTTTGAAAAAATCCCTCAGCCCCGGGGTCACAATTTCATCAAAAATCTGACTTTCGGCAGTTGACTCAGAAATGGTGCCAAACGGTTGCAAATGCTCCCCTGAAAGGTTTGGCGGTCGAAACAGAAGGCTTTTTATCACAGGATAAGAAATCAGCCCTCGACAACTTAACCGGGAAAAAATATATTTTTGAAAAAATCCCTAAGCCCCGGGGTCACAATTTCATCAAAAATCTGACTTTCGGCAGTTGACTCAGAAATGGTGCCAAACAGTTGCAAATGCTCCCCTGAAAGGTTTGACTGTCGAAACAGAAGGCTTTTTATCACAGGATAAGAAATCAGCCCTCGACAACTTAACCGGCAGAAAAATATTTTTTGAGAAGATCCTTCAGCCCCGGGGTCACAATTTCATCAAAACTCTGACTTTCGGCAATTGACTCAAAAATGGTGCCAAACGGTTGCAAATGCTCCCCTGAAAGGTTTGGTGGTCGAAACAGAAGGCTTTTTATCACAGGAAAAGAAATCAGCCCTCGACAAGTTAACCGGCAGAAAAAAATTTTTTTGAAAAAATCCCTAAGACCCGGGGTCACAATTTCATCAAAATTCTGACTTTCGGCAGTTGACTCAGAAATGGTGCCAAACGGTTGGAAATGCTCCCCTGAAAGGTTTGGCGGTCGAAACAGAAGGCTTTTTATCACAGGAAAAGAAATCAGCCCTCGACAACTTAACCGGCAGAAAAATATTTTTTTGAAAAAATCCCTAAGACCCGGGGTCACAATTTCATCAAAATTCTGACTTTCGGCAGTTGACTCAGAAATGGTACCAAACGGTTGCAAATGCTCCCCTGAAAGGTTTGGCGGTCGAAACAGAAGGCTTTTTATCACAGGATAAGAAATCAGCCCTCGACAACTTAACCGGGAAAAAATATTTTTTTGAAAAAATCCCTAAGCCCCGGGGTCACAATTTCATCAAAAATCTGACTTTCGGCAGTTGACTGAGAAATGGTGCCAAACGCTTGCAAATGCTCCCCTGAAAGGTTTGGCGGTCGAAACAGAAGGCTTTTTATCACAGGATAAGAAATCAGCCCTCGACAACTTAACCGGGAAAAAATATTTTTTTGAAAAAATCCCTAAGCCCCGGGGTCACAATTTCATCAAAAATCTGACTTTCGGCAGTTGACTCAGAAATGGTGCCAAACAGTTGCAAATGCTCCCCTGAAAGGTTTGACTGTCGAAACAGAAGGCTTTTTATCACAGGATAAGAAATCAGCCCTCGACAACTTAACCGGCAGAAAAATATTTTTTGAGAAAATCCCTCAGCCCCGGGGTCACAATTTCATCAAAACTCTGACTTTCGGCAATTGACTCAAAAATGGTGCCAAACGGTTGCAAATGCTCCCCTGAAAGGTTTGGTGGTCGAAACAGAAGGCTTTTTATCACAGGAAAAGAAATCAGCCCTCGACAACTTAACCGGCAGAAAAATATTTTTTTGAAAAAATTCCTAAGACCCGGGGTCACAATTTCATCAAAATTCTGACTTTCGGCAGTTGACTCAGAAATGGTGCCAAACGGTTGGAAATGCTCCCCTGAAAGGTTTGGCGGTCGAAACAGAAGGCTTTTTATCACAGGAACAGAAATCAGCCCTCGACAACTTAACCGGCAGAAGCAGATATTTTTCAAAAAATCCCTAAGCCCCGGGGTCACAATTTCATCAAAAATCTGACTTTTGGCAATTGATTCAAAAATGGTGCCAAACGGTTGCAAATGCTCCATTGAAAGGTTTGGCGGTGGAAACAGAAGGCTTTTTATCACAGGAAAAGAAATCAGCCCTCGACAACTTAACCGGGAAAAAATATTTTTTTGAAAAAATCCCTAAGACCCGGGGTCACAATTTCATCAAAAATCTGACTTTCGGCAGTTGACTAAGAAAAGGTGCAAAACGGTTGCAAATGCTCCCCTGAAAGGTTTGGCGGTCGAAACAGAAGGCCTTTTATCACAGGATAAGAAATCAGCCCTCGACAACTTAACCGGGAGAAAAATATTTTTTGAGAAAATCCCTCAGCCCCGGGGTCACAATTTCATCAAAAATCTGACTTTTGGCAATTGATTCAAAAATGGTGCCAAACGATTGCAAATGCTCCCTTGAAAGGTTTGGTGGTGGAAACAGAAGGCTTTTTATCACAGGAAAAGAAATCAGCCCTCGACAACTTAACCGGGAAAAAATATTTTTTTGAAAAAATCCGTAAGCCCCGAGGTCACAATTTCATCAAAAATCTGACTTTCGGCAGTTGACTCAGAAATGGTGCCAAACGGTTGGAAATGCTCCCCTGAAAGGTTTGGCGGTCGAAACAGAAGGCTTTTTATCACAGGATAAGAAATCAGCCCTCGACAACTTAACCGGGAAAAAATATTTTTTTGAAAAAATCCCTAAGCCCCGGGGTCACAATTTCATCAAAAATCTGACTTTCGGCAGTTGACTCAGAAATGGTGCCAAACGCTTGCAAATGCTCCCCTGAAAGGTTTCGCGGTCGAAACAGAAGGCTTTTTATCACAGGATAAGAAATCAGCCCTCGACAACTTAACCGGGAAAAAATATTTTTTTGAAAAAATCCCTAAGCCCCGGGGTCACAATTTCATCAAAAATCTGACTTTCGGCAGTTGACTCAGAAATGGTGCCAAACAGTTGCAAATGCTCCCCTGAAAGGTTTGACTGTCGAAACAGAAGGCTTTTTATCACAGGATAAGAAATCAGCCCTCGACAACTTAACCGGCAGAAAAATATTTTTTGAGAAAATCCCTCAGCCCCGGGGTCACAATTTCATCAAAACTCTGACTTTCGGCAATTGACTCAAAAATGGTGCCAAACGGTTGCAAATGCTCCCCTGAAAGGTTTGGTGGTCGAAACAGAAGGCTTTTTATCACAGGAAAAGAAATCAGCCCTCGACAACTTAACCGGCAGAAAAATATTTTTTTGAAAAAATTCCTAAGACCCGGGGTCACAATTTCATCAAAATTCTGACTTTCGGCAGTTGACTCAGAAATGGTGCCAAACGGTTGGAAATGCTCCCCTGAAAGGTTTGGCGGTCGAAACAGAAGGCTTTTTATCACAGGAACAGAAATCAGCCCTCGACAACTTAACCGTCAGAAGCAGATATTTTTCAAAAAATCCCTAAGCCCCGGGGTCACAATTTCATCAAAAATCTGACTTTTGGCAATTGATTCAAAAATGGTGCCAAACGGTTGCAAATGCTCCATTGAAAGGTTTGGCGGTGGAAACAGAAGGCTTTTTATCATAGGAAAAGAAATCAGCCCTCGACAACTTAACCGGGAAAAAATATTTTTTTGAAAAAATCCCTAAGACCCGGGGTCACAATTTCATCAAAAATCTGACTTTCGGCAGTTGACTAAGAAAAGGTGCAAAACGGTTGCAAATGCTCCCCTGAAAGGTTTGGCGGTCGAAACAGAAGGCCTTTTATCACAGGATAAGAAATCAGCCCTCGACAACTTAACCGGGAGAAAAATATTTTTTGAGAAAATCCCTCAGCCCCGGGGTCACAATTTCATCAAAAATCTGACTTTTGGCAATTGATTCAAAAATGGTGCCAAACGATTGCAAATGCTCCCTTGAAAGGTTTGGTGGTGGAAACAGAAGGCTTTTTATCACAGGAAAAGAAATCAGCCCTCGACAACTTAACCGGGAAAAAATATTTTTTTGAAAAAATCCGTAAGCCCCGAGGTCACAATTTAATCAAAAATCTGACTTTCGGCAGTTGACTCAGAAATGGTGCCAAACGGTTGGAAATGCTCCCCTGAAAGGTTTGGCGGTCGAAACAGAAGGCTTTTTATCACAGGATAAGAAATCAGCCCTCGACAACTTAACCGGGAAAAAATATATTTTTGAAAAAATCCCTAAGCCCCGGGGTCACAATTTCATCAAAAATCTGACTTTCGGCAGTTGACTCAGAAATGGTGCCAAACGGTTGGAAATGCTCCCCTGAAAATTTTGGCGGTCGAAACTGAAGGCTTTTTATCACAGGAAAAGAAATCAGCGCTCGACAACTTAACCGGCAGAAAAAGATATTTTTGAAAAAATCCCTAAGCCCCGGGGTCACAAGTTCATCAAAACTCTGACTTTTGGCAATTGATTCAAAAATGGTGCCAAACGGTTGCAAATGTTCCCCTGAAAGGTTTGGCGGTCGAAACAGAAGGCCTTTTATCACATGATAAGAAATCAGCCCTCGACAACTTAACCAGGAGAAAAATATTTTTTGAAAAAATCCCTAAGGCCCGGGTTCACAATTTCCTCAAAAATCTGACTTTCGGCAGTTGACTCAGAAATGGTGCCAAACGGTTGCAAATGCTCCCCTGAAAGGTTTGGCGGTCGAAACAGAAGGCTTTTTATCACAGGATAATAAATCAGCCCTCAACAACTTAACCGGCAGAATATTTTTTTTTGAGAAAATCCCTCAGCCCCGGGGTCACAATTTCATCAAAACTCTGTCTTTCGGCAATTGACTCAAAAATGGTGCCAAACGGTTGCAAATGCTCCCCTGAAAGGTTTGGCGGTCGAAACAGAAGGCTTTTTATCACAGGAAAAGAAATCAGCCCTCGACAACTTAACCGGCAGAAACAGATATTTTTCAAAAAATCCCTAAGCCCCGGGGTCTCAATTTCATCAAAACTCTGACTTTCGGCAATTGATTCAAAAATGGTGCCAAACGGTTGCAAATGCTCCCCTGAAAGGTTTGGCGGTCGAAACAGAAGGCTTTTTATCACAGGATAAGAAATCAGCCCTCGACAACTTAACCGGGAAAAAATATTTTTTTGAAAAAATCCCTAAGCCCCGGGGTCACAATTTCATCAAAAATCTGACTTTCGGCAGTTGACTCAGAAATGGTGCCAAACGGTTGCAAATGCTCCCCTGAAAGGTTTCGCGGTCGAAACAGAAGGCTTTTTATCACAGGATAAGAAATCAGCCCTCGACAACTTAACCGGGAAAAAATATTTTTTTGAAAAAATCCCTAAGCCCCGGGGTCACAATTTCATCAAAAATCTGACTTTCGGCAGTTGACTCAGAAATGGTGCCAAACAGTTGCAAATGCTCCCTTGAAAGGTTTGGTGGTGGAAACAGAAGACTTTTTATCACAGGAAAAGAAATCAGCCCTCGACAACTTAACCGGGAAAAAATATATTTTTGAAAAAATCCCTAAGCCCCGGGGTCACAATTTCATCAAAAATCTGACTTTCGGCAGTTGACTCAGAAATGGTGCCAAACGGTTGGAAATGCTCCCCTGAAAATTTTGGCGGTCGAAACTGAAGGCTTTTTATCACAGGAAAAGAAATCAGCGCTTGACAACTTAACCGGCAGAAAAAGATATTTTTGAAAAAATCCCTAAGCCCCGCGGTCACAAGTTCATCAAAACTCTGACTTTTGGCAATTGATTCAAAAATGGTGCCAAACGGTTGCAAATGTTCCCCTGAAAGGTTTGGCGGTCGAAACAGAAGGCCTTTTATCACATGATAAGAAATCAGCCCTCGACAACTTAACCAGGAGAAAAATATTTTTTGAAAAAATCCCTAAGCCCCGGGGTCACAATTTCCTCAAAAATCTGACTTTCGGCAGTTGACTCAGAAATGGTGCCAAACGGTTGCAAATGCTCCCCTGAAAGGTTTGGCGGTCGAAACAGAAGGCTTTTTATCACAGGATAATAAATCAGCCCTCAACAACTTAACCGGCAGAATATTTTTTTTTGAGAAAATCCCTCAGCCCCGGGGTCACAATTTCATCAAAACTCTGTCTTTCGGCAATTGACTCAAAAATGGTGCCAAACGGTTGCAAATGCTCGCCTGAAAGGTTTGGCGGTCGAAACAGAAGGCTTTTTATCACAGGAAAAGAAATCAGCCCTCGACAACTTAACCGGCAGAAACAGATATTTTTCAAAAAATCCCTAAGCCCCGGGGTCACAATTTCATCAAAACTCTGACTTTCGGCAATTGATTCAAAAATGGTGCCAAACGGTTGCAAATGCTCCCCTGAAAGGTTTGGCGGTCGAAACAGAAGGCTTTTTATCACAGGATAAGAAATCAGCCCTCGACAACTTAACCGGGAAAAAATATTTTTTTGAAAAAATCCCTAAGCCCCGGGGTCACAATTTCATCAAAAATCTGACTTTCGGCAGTTGACTCAGAAATGGTGCCAAACAGTTGCAAATGCTCCCCTGAAAGGTTTGACTGTCGAAACAGAAGGCTTTTTATCACAGGATAAGAAATCAGCCCTCGACAACTTAACCGGCAGAAAAATATTTTTTGAGAAAATCCCTCAGCCCCGGGGTCACAATTTCATCAAAACTCTGACTTTCGGCAATTGACTCAAAAATGGTGCCAAACGGTTGCAAATGCTCCCCTGAAAGGTTTGGTGGTCGAAACAGAAGGCTTTTTATCACAGGAAAAGAAATCAGCCCTCGACAACTTAACCGGCAGAAAAATATTTTTTTGAAAAAATTCCTAAGACCCGGGGTCACAATTTCATCAAAATTCTGACTTTCGGCAGTTGACTCAGAAATGGTGCCAAACGGTTGGAAATGCTCCCCTGAAAGGTTTGGCGGTCGAAACAGAAGGCTTTTTATCACAGGAACAGAAATCAGCCCTCGACAACTTAACCGGCAGAAGCAGATATTTTTCAAAAAATCCCTAAGCCCCGGGGTCACAATTTCATCAAAAATCTGACTTTTGGCAATTGATTCAAAAATGGTGCCAAACGGTTGCAAATGCTCCGTTGAAAGGTTTGGCGGTGGAAACAGAAGGCTTTTTATCACAGGAAAAGAAATCAGCCCTCGACAACTTAACCGGGAAAAAATATTTTTTTGAAAAAATCCCTAAGACCCGGGGTCACAATTTCATCAAAAATCTGACTTTCGGCAGTTGACTAAGAAATGGTGCAAAACGGTTGCAAATGCTCCCCTGAAAGGTTTGGCGGTCGAAACAGAAGGCCTTTTATCACAGGATAAGAAATCAGCCCTCGACAACTTAACCGGGAGAAAAATATTTTTTGAGAAAATCCCTCAGCCCCGGGGTCACAATTTCATCAAAAATCTGACTTTTGGCAATTGATTCAAAAATGGTGCCAAACGATTGCAAATGCTCCCTTGAAAGGTTTGGTGGTGGAAACAGAAGGCTTTTTATCACAGGAAAAGAAATCAGCCCTCGACAACTTAACCGGGAAAAAATATTTTTTTGAAAAAATCCGTAAGCCCCGAGGTCACAATTTCATCAAAAATCTGACTTTCGGCAGTTGACTCAGAAATGGTGCCAAACGGTTGGAAATGCTCCCCTGAAAGGTTTGGCGGTCGAAACAGAAGGCTTTTTATCACAGGATAAGAAATCAGCCCTCGACAACTTAACCGGGAAAAAATATATTTTTGAAAAAATCCCTAAGCCCCGGGGTCACAATTTCATCAAAAATCTGACTTTCGGCAGTTGACTCAGAAATGGTGCCAAACGGTTGGAAATGCTCCCCTGAAAATTTTGGCGGTCGAAACTGAAGGCTTTTTATCACAGGAAAAGAAATCAGCGCTCGACAACTTAACCGGCAGAAAAAGATATTTTTGAAAAAATCCCTAAGCCCCGGGGTCACAAGTTCATCAAAACTCTGACTTTTGGCAATTGATTCAAAAATGGTGCCAAACGGTTGCAAATGTTCCCCTGAAAGGTTTGGCGGTCGAAACAGAAGGCCTTTTATCACATGATAAGAAATCAGCCCTCGACAACTTAACCAGGAGAAAAATATTTTTTGAAAAAATCCCTAAGGCCCGGGTTCACAATTTCCTCAAAAATCTGACTTTCGGCAGTTGACTCAGAAATGGTGCCAAACGGTTGCAAATGCTCCCCTGAAAGGTTTGGCGGTCGAAACAGAAGGCTTTTTATCACAGGATAATAAATCAGCCCTCAACAACTTAACCGGCAGAATATTTTTTTTTGAGAAAATCCCTCAGCCCCGGGGTCACAATTTCATCAAAACTCTGTCTTTCGGCAATTGACTCAAAAATGGTGCCAAACGGTTGCAAATGCTCCCCTGAAAAGTTTGGCGGTCGAAACAGAAGGCTTTTTATCACAGGAAAAGAAATCAGCCCTCGACAACTTAACCGGCAGAAACAGATATTTTTCAAAAAATCCCTAAGCCCCGGGGTCTCAATTTCATCAAAACTCTGACTTTCGGCAATTGATTCAAAAATGGTGCCAAACGGTTGCAAATGCTCCCCTGAAAGGTTTGGCGGTCGAAACAGAAGGCTTTTTATCACAGTATAAGAAATCAGCCCTCGACAACTTAACCGGGAAAAAATATTTTTTTGAAAAAATCCCTAAGCCCCGGGGTCACAATTTCATCAAAAATCTGACTTTCGGCAGTTGACTCAGAAATGGTGCCAAACGGTTGCAAATGCTCCCCTGAAAGGTTTCGCGGTCGAAACAGAAGGCTTTTTATCACAGGATAAGAAATCAGCCCTCGACAACTTAACCGGGAAAAAATATTTTTTTGAAAAAATCCCTAAGCCCCGGGGTCACAATTTCATCAAAAATCTGACTTTCGGCAGTTGACTCAGAAATGGTGCCAAACAGTTGCAAATGCTCCCTTGAAAGGTTTGGTGGTGGAAAGAGAAGGCTTTTTATCACAGGAAAAGAAATCAGCCCTCGACAACTTAACCGGGAAAAAATATATTTTTGAAAAAATCCCTAAGCCCCGGGGTCACAATTTCATCAAAAATCTGACTTTCGGCAGTTGACTCAGAAATGGTGCCAAACGGTTGGAAATGCTCCCCTGAAAATTTTGGCGGTCGAAACTGAAGGCTTTTTATCACAGGAAAAGAAATCAGCGCTTGACAACTTAACCGGCAGAAAAAGATATTTTTGAAAAAATCCCTAAGCCCCGCGGTCACAAGTTCATCAAAACTCTGACTTTTGGCAATTGATTCAAAAATGGTGCCAAACGGTTGCAAATGTTCCCCTGAAAGGTTTGGCGGTCGAAACAGAAGGCCTTTTATCACATGATAAGAAATCAGCCCTCGACAACTTAACCAGGAGAAAAATATTTTTTGAAAAAATCCCTAAGCCCCGGGGTCACAATTTCATAAAAAATCTGACTTTTGGCAATTGATTCAAAAATGGTGCCAAACGGTTGCAAATGCTCCCTTGAAAGGTTTGGTGGTGGAAACAGAAGGCTTTTTATCACAGGAAAAGAAATCAGCCCTCGACAACTTAACCGGGAAAAAATATTTTTTTGAAAAAATCCCTAAGCCCCGGGGTCACAATTTCATCAAAAATCTGACTTTCGGCAGTTGACTCAGAAATGGTGCCAAACGGTTAAAAATGCTCCCCTGAAAGGTTTGGCGGTCGAAACAGAAGGCTTTTTATCACAGGATAAGAAATCAGCCCTCGACAACTTAACCGGGGAAAAATATTTTTTTGAAAAAATCCCTAAGCCCCGGGGTCACAATTTCATCAAAAATCTGACTTTCGGCAGTTGACTCAGAAATGGTGCCAAACAGTTGCAAATGCTCCCCTGATAGGTTTGACTGTCGAAACAGAAGGCTTTTTATCACAGGATAAGAAATCAGCCCTCGACAACTTAACCGGCAGAAAAATATTTTTTGAGAAAATCCCTCAGCCCCGGGGTCACAATTTCATCAAAAATCTGACTTTCGGCAGTTGACTCAGAAATGGTGCCAAATGGTTGGAAATGCTCCCCTGGAAGTTTTGGCGGTCGAAACTGAAGGCTTTTTATCACAGGAAAAGAAATCAGCCCTCGACAACTTAACCGGCAGAAAAAGATATTTTTGAAAAAATCCCTAAGCCCCGGGGTCACAAGTTCATCAAAACTCTGACTTTTGGCAATTGATTCAAAAATGGTGCCAAACGGTTGCAAATGCTCCCCTGAAAGGTTTGGCGGTCGAAACAGAAGGCCTTTTATCACAGGATAAGAAATCAGCCCTCGACAACTTAACCGGGAGAAAAATATTTTTTGAAAAAATCCCTAAGCCCCGGGGTCACAATTTCATCAAAAATCTGACTTTCGGCAGTTGACTCAGAAATGGTGCCAAACGGTTGCAAATGCTCCCCTGAAAGGTTTGGCGGTCGAAACAGAAGGCTTTTTATCACAGGAAAAGTAATCAGCCCTCGACAACTTAACCGGCAGAAAAAGATATTTTTGAAAAAATCCCTCAGCCCCGGTGTCACAATTTCATCAAAAATCTGACTTTCGGCAGTTGACTCAGAAATGGTGCCAAACGGTTGCAAATGCTCCCCTGAATGGTTTGGCGGTCGAAACAGAAGGCTTTTTATCACAGGATAAGAAATCAGCCCTCGACAACTTAACCGGCAGAAAAAGATATTTTTGAAAAAATCCCTCAGCCCCGGGGTCACAATTTCATCAAAATTCTGACTTTCGGCAGTTGACTCAGAAATGGTGCCAAACGGTTGCAAATGCTCCCCTGAAAGGTTTGGCGGTCGAAACAGAAGGCTTTTTATCACAGGATAAGAAATCAGCCCTCTACAACTTAACCGGCAGAAAAATATTTTTTGAAAAAATCCCTAAGCCCCGGGGTCACAATTTCATCAAAAATCTGACTTTCGGCAGTTGACTCAGAAATGGTGCCAAACGGTTGCAAATGCTCCCCTGAAAGGTTTGGCGGTCGAAACAGAAGGCTTTTTATCACAGGATAAGAAATCAGCCCTCTACAACTTAACCGGCAGAAAAATATTTTTTGAAAAAATCCCTAAGCCCCGGGGTCACAATTTCATCAAAAATCTGACTTTCGGCAGTTGACTCAGAAATGGTGCGAAACGGTTGGAAATGCTCCCCTGGAAGTTTTGGCGGTCGAAACTGAAGGCTTTTTATCACAGGAAAAGAAATCAGCCCTCGACAACTTAACCGGCAGAAAAAGATATTTTTGAAAAAATCCCTAAGCCCCGGGGTCACAAGTTCACAAAACTCTGACTTTTGGAAATTGATTCAAAAATGGTGCCAAACGGTTGCAAATGCTCCCCTGAAAGGTTTGGCGGTCGAAACAGAAGGCCTTTTATCACAGGAGAAGAAATCAGCCCTCGACAACTTAACCGGGAGAAAAATATTTTTTGAAAAAATCCCTAAGCCCCGGGGTCACAATTTCATCAAAAATCTGACTTTAGGCAGTTGACTCAGAAATGGTGCCAAACGGTTGCAAATGCTCCCCTGAAAGGTTTGGCGGTCGAAACAGAAGGCTTTTTATCACAGGATAAGAAATCAGCCCTCTACAACTTAACCGGCAGAAAAATATTTTTTGAAAAAATCCCTAAGCCCCGGGGTCACAATTTCATCAAAAATCTGACTTTCGGCAGTTGACTCAGAAATGGTGCCAAACGGTTGCAAATGCTCCCCTGAAAGGTTTGGCGGTCGAAACAGAAGGCTTTTTATCACAGGATAAGAAATCAGCCCTCGACAACTTAACCGGCAGAAAAATATTTTTTTAAAAAATCCCTAAGCCCCGGGGTCACAATTTCATCAAAATCTGACTTTCGGCAGTTGACTCAGAAATGGTGCCAAACGGTTGCAAATGCTCCCCTGAAAGGTTTGGCGGTCGAAACAGAAGGCTTTTTATCAGAGGATAAGTAATCAGCCCTCGACAACTTAACCGGGAAAAAATATTTTTTTGAAAAAATCCCTAAGCCCCGGGGTCACAATTTCATCAAAAATCTGACTTTCGGCAGTTGACTCAGAAATGGTGCCAAACGGTTGGATATGCTCCCCTGGAAGTTTTGGCGGTCGAAACTGAAGGCTTTTTATCACAGGAAAAGAAATCAGCCCTCGACAACTTAACCGGCAGAAAAAGATATTTTTGAAAAAATCCCTAAGACCCGGGGTCACAATTTCATCAAAATTCTGACTTTCGGCAGTTGACTCAAAAATGGTGCCAAACGGTTGGAAATGCTCCCCTGAAAGGTTTGGCGGTCGAAACAGAAGGATTTTTATCACAGGAAAAGAAATCAGCCCTCGACAACTTAACCGGCAGAAAACGATATTTTTTAAAAAATCCCTAAGCCCCGGGGTCACAATTTCAACAAAAATCTGACTTTTGGCAATTGATTCAAAAATGGTGCCAAACGGTTGCAAATGCTCCCCTGAAAGGTTTGGCGGTCGAAACAGAAGGCTTTTTATCACAGGATAAGAAATCAGCCCTCGACAACTTAACCGGCAGAAAAAGATATTTTTGAAAAAATCCCTCAGCCCCGGGGTCACAATTTCATCAAAAATCTGACTTTCGGCAGTTGACTCAGAAATGGTGCCAAACGGTTGGAAATGCTCCCCTGGAAGTTTTGGCGGTCGAAACTGAAGGCTTTTTATCACAGGAAAAGAAATCAGCCCTCGACAACTTAACCGGCAGAAAAAGATATTTTTGAAAAAATCCCTAAGCCCCGGGGTCACAAGTTCACAAAACTCTGACTTTTGGAAATTGATTCAAAAATGGTGCCAAACGGTTGCAAATGCTCCCCTGAAAGGTTTGGCGGTCGAAACAGAAGGCCTTTTATCACAGGATAAGAAATCAGCCCTCGACAACTTAACCGGGAGAAAAATATTTTTTGAAAAAATCCCTAAGCCCCGGGGTCACAATTTCATCAAAAATCTGACTTTCGGCAGTTGACTCAGAAATGGTGCCAAACGGTTGCAAATGCTCCCCTGAAAGGTTTGGCGGTCGAAACAGAAGGCTTTTTATCACAGGAAAAGGAATCAGACCTCGACAACTTAACCGGCAGAAAAAGATATTTTTGAAAAAATCCCTAAGCCCCGGTGTCACAATTTCATCAAAAATCTGACTTTCGGCAGTTGACTCAGAAATGGTGCCAAACGGTTGCAAATGCTCCCCTGAAAGGTTTGGCGGTCGAAAAAGAACGCTTTTTATCAAAGGATAAGAAATCAGCCCTCGACAACTTAACCGGGAAAAAATATTTTTTTGAAAAAATCCCTAAGCCCCGGGGTCACAATTTCATCAAAAATCTGACTTTCGGCAGTTGACTCAGAAATGGTGCCAAACGGTTGCAAATGCTCCCCTGAAAGGTTTGACTGTCGAAACAGAAGGCTTTTTATCACAGGATAAGAAATCAGCCCTCGACAACTTAACCGGCAGAAAAATATTTTTTGAAAAAATCCCTAAGCCCCGGGGTCACAATTTCATCAAAAATCTGACTTTCGGCAGTTGACTCAGAAATGGTGCCAAACGGTTGGATATGCTCCCCTGGAAGTTTTGGCGGTCGAAACTGAAGGCTTTTTATCACAGGAAAAGAAATCAGCCCTCGACAACTTAACCGGCAGAAAAAGATATTTTTGAAAAAATCCCTAAGACCCGGGGTCACAATTTCATCAAAATTCTGACTTTCGGCAGTTGACTCAGAAATGGTGCCAAACGGTTGCAAATGCTCCCCTGAAAGGTTTGGCGGTTGAAACAGAAGGCTTTTTATCATAGGAAAAGAAATCAGCCCTCGACAACTTAACCGGCAGAAAAAGATATTTTTGAAAAAATCCCTAAGCCCCGGGGTCACAATTTCCTCAAAAATCTGACTTTCGGCAGTTGACTCAGAAATGGTGCCAAACGGTTGCAAATGCTCCCCTGAAAGGTTTGGCGGTCGAAACAGAAGGCTTTTTATCACAGGATAATAAATCAGCCCTCAACAAATTAACCGGCAGAATTTTTTTTTTTGAGAAAATCCCTCAGCCCCGGGGTCATAATTTCATCAAAACTCTGACTTTAGGCAATTGACTCAAAAATGGTGCCAAATGGTTGCAAATGCTCCCCTGAAAGTTTTGGTGGTCGAAACAGAAGGCTTTTTATCTCAGGAAAAGAAATCAGCCCTCGACAACTTAACCGGCAGAAAAATATTTTTTTGAAAAAATCCCTAAGACCCGGGGTCACAATTTCATCAAAAATCTGACTTTCGGCAGTTGACTCAAAAATGGTGCCAAACGGTTGGAAATGCTCCCCTGAAAGGTTTGGCGGTCGAAACAGAAGGATTTTTATCACAGGAAAAGAAATCAGCCCTCGACAACTTAACCGGCAGAAAAACATATTTTTGAAAAAATCCCTAAGCCCCGGGGTCACAATTTCATCAAAAATCTGACTTTTGGCAATTGATTCAAAAATGGTTCCAAACGGTTGCAAATGCTCCCCTGAAAGGTTTGGCGGTCAAAAAAGAAGGCTTTTTATCACAGGAAAAGAAATCAGCCCTCGACAACTTAACCGGGAAAAAATATTTTTTTGAAAAAATCCCTAAGCCCCGGGGTCACAATTTCATCAAAAATCTGACTTTCGGCAGTTGACTCAGAAATGGTGCCAAACGGTTGCAAATGCTCCCCTGAAACGTTTGGCGGTCGAAACAGAAGGCTTTTTCTCACAGGATAAGAAATCAGCCCTCTACAACTTAACCGGCAGAAAAATATTTTTTTAAAAAATCCCTAAGCCCCGGGGTCACAAGTTCATCAAAACTCTGACTTTTGGCAATTGATTCAAAAATGGTGCCAAACGGTTGCAAATGCTCCCCTGAAAGGTTTGGCGGGCGAAACAGAAGGCTTTTTATCACAGGATAAGAAATCAGCCCTCTACAACTTAACCGGCAGAAAAATATTTTTTGAAAAAATCCCTAAGCCCCGGGGTCACAATTTCATCAAAAATCTGACTTTCGGCAGTTGACTCAGAAATGGTGCCAAATGGTTGGAAATGCTCCCCTGGAAGTTTTGGCGGTCGAAACTGAAGGCTTTTTATCACAGGAAAAGAAATCAGCCCTCGACAACTTAACCGGCAGAAAAAGATATTTTTGAAAAAATCCCTAAGCCCCGGGGTCACAAGTTCATCAAAACTCTGACTTTTGGCAATTGATTCCAAAATGGTGCCAAACGGTTGCAAATGCTCCCCTGAAAGGTTTGGCGGTCGAAACAGAAGGCCTTTTATCACAGGATAAGAAAGCAGCCCTCAACAACTTAACCGGGAGAAAAATATTTTTTGAAAAAATCCCTAAGCCCCGGGGTCACAATTTCATCAATAATCTGACTTTCGGCAGTTGACTCAGAAATGGTGCCAAACGGTTGCAAATGCTCCCCTGAAAGGTTTGGCGGTCGAAATAGAAGGCTTTTTATCACAGGAAAAGAAATCAGCCCTCGACAACTTAACCGGCAGAAAAATATTTTTTGAAAAAATCCCTAAGCCCCGGGGTCACAATTTCATCAAAAATCTGACTTTCGGCAGTTGACTCAGAAATGGTGCCAAACGGTTGGATATGCTCCCCTGGAAGTTTTGGCGGTCGAAACTGAAGGCTTTTTATCACAGGAAAAGAAATCAGCCCTCGACAACTTAACCGGCAGAAAAAGATATTTTTGAAAAAATCCCTAAGACCCGGGGTCACAATTTCATCAAAAATCTGACTTTCGGCAGTTGACTCAGAAATGGTGCCAAACGGTTGCAAATGCTCCCCTGAAAGGTTTGGCGGTTGAAACAGAAGGCTTTTTATCATAGGAAAAGAAATCAGCCCTCGACAACTTAACCGGCAGAAAAAGATATTTTTGAAAAAATCCCTAAGCCCCGGGGTCACAATTTCATCAAAAATTTGACTTTCGGCAGTTGACTCAGAAATGGTGCCAAACGGTTGCAAATGCTCCCCTGAAAGGTTTGACTGTCGAAACAGAAGGCTTTTTATCACAGGATAATAAATCAGCCCTCAACAAATTAACCGGCAGAATTTTTTTTTTTGAGAAAATCCCTCAGCCCCGGGGTCACAATTTCATCAAAACTCTGACTTTCGGCAATTGACTCAAAAATGGTGCCAAACGGTTGCAAATGCTCCCCTGAAAGGTTTGGTGGTCGAAACAGAAGGCTTTTTATCACAGGAAAAGAAATCAACCCTCGACAACTTAACCGGCAGAAAAATATTTTTTTGAAAAAATCCCTAAGACCCGGGGTCACAATTTCATCAAAAATCTGACTTTCGGCAGTTGACTCAAAAATGGTGCCAAACGGTTGGAAATGCTCCCCTGAAAGGTTTGGCGGTCGAAACAAAAGGATTTTTATCACAGGAAAAGAAATCAGCCCTCGACAACTTAACCGGCAGAAAAACATATTTTTGAAAAAATCCCTAAGCCCCGGGGTCACAATTTCATCAAAAATCTGACTTTTGGCAATTGATTCAAAAATGGTGCCAAACGGTTGCAAATGCTCCCCTGAAAGGTTTGGCGGTCGAAAAAGAAGGCTTTTTATCACAGGAAAAGAAATCAGCCCTCGACAACTTAACCGGGAAAAAATATTTTTTTGAAAAAATCTTTAAACCTCGGGGTCACAATTTCATCAAAAATCTGACTTTCGGCAGTTGACTCAGAAATGGTGCCAAACGTTTGCAATTGCTCCCCTGAAAGGTTTGACTGTCGAAACAGAAGGCTTTTTATCACAGGATAAGAAATCAGCCTTCGACAACTTAACCGGCAGAAAAATATTTTTTGAAAAAATCCCTAAGCCCCGGGGTCACAATTTCATCAAAAATCTGACTTTCGGCAGTTGACTCAGAAATGGTGCCGAACGGTTGGATATGCTCCCCTGGAAGTTTTGGCGGTCGAAACTGAAGGCTTTTTATCACAGGAAAAGAAATCAGCCCTCGACAACTTAACCGGCAGAAAAAGATATTTTTGAAAAAATCCCTAAGACCCGGGGTCACAATTTCATCAAAAATCTGACTTTTGGCAATTGATTCAAAAATGGTGCCAAACGGTTGCAAATGCTCCCTTGAAAGGTTTTGCGGTGGAAACAGAAGGCTTTTTATCACAGGAAAAGAAATCAGCCCTCGACAACTTAACCGGGAAAAAATATTTTTTTGAAAAAATCCCTAAGCCCCGGGGTCACAATCTCATCAAAAATCTGACTTTCGGCAGTTGACTCAGAAATGGTGCCAAACGGTTGCAAATGCTCCCCTGAAAGGTTTGGCGGTCGAAACAGAAGGCTTTTTATCACAGGATAAGAAATCAGCCCTCAACAACTTAACCGGGAAAAAATATTTTTTTGAAAAAATCCCTAAGCCCCGGGGTCACAATTTCATCAAAAATCTGACTTTCGGCAGTTGACTCAGAAATTGTGCCAAACGGTTGGATATGCTCCCCTGGAAGTTTTGGCGGTCGAAACTGAAGGCTTTTTATCACAGGAAAAGAAATCAGCCCTCGACAACTTAACCGGCAGAAAAAGATATTTTTGAAAAAATCCCTAAGACCCGGGGTCACAATTTCATCAAAAATCTGACTTTCGGCAGTTGACTCAGAAATGGTGCCAAACGGTTGCAAATGCTCCCCTGAAAGGTTTGGCGGTTGAAACAGAAGGCTTTTTATCATATTAAAAGAAATCAGCCCTCGACAACTTAACCGGCAGAAAAAGATATTTTTGAAAAAATCCCTAAGCCCCGGGGTCACAATTTCCTCAAAAATCTGACTTTCGGCAGTTGACTCAGAAATGGTGCCAAACGGTTGCAAATGCTCCCCTGAAAGGTTTGGCGGTCGAAACAGAAGGCTTTTTATCACAGGATAAGAAATCAGCCCTCGACAACTTAACCGGCAGAAAAAGATATTTTTGAAAAAATCCCTAAGCCCCGGGGTCACAATTTCATCAAAAATCTGACTTTTGGCAATTGATTCAAAAATGGTGCCAAACGGTTGCAAATGCTCCCTTGAAAGGTTTGGCGGTGGAAACAGAAGGCTTTTTATCACAGGAAAAGAAATCAGCCCTCGACAACTTAACCGGGAAAAAATATTTTTTTGAAAAAATCCCTAAGCCCCGGGGTCACAATCTCATCAAAAATCTGACTTTCGGCAGTTGACTCAGAAATGGTGCCAAACGGTTGCAAATGCTCCCCTGAAAGGTTTGGCAGTCGAAACAGAAGGCTTTTTATCACAGGATAAGAAATCAGCCCTCGACAACTTAACCGGCAGAAAAATATTTTTTGAAAAAATCCCTAAGCCCCGGGGTCACAATTTCATGAAAAATCTGACTTTTGGCAGTTGACTCAGAAATGGTGCCAAACGGTTGCAAATGCTCCCCTGAAAGGTTTGGCGGTCGAAACAGAAGGCTTTTTATCACAGGATAAGAAATCAGCCCTCGACGACTTAACCGGGAAAAAATATATTTTTGAAAAAATCCCTAAGCCCCGGGGTCACAATTTCATCAAAAATCTGACTTTTGGCAATTGATTCAAAAATGGTGCCAAACGGTTGCAAATGCTCCCTTGAAAGGTTTGGCGGTGGAAACAGAAGGCTTTTTATCACAGGAAAAGAAATCAGCCCTCGACAACTTAACCGGGAAAAAATATTTTTTTGAAAAAATCCCTAAGCCCCGGGGTCACAATCTCATCAAAAATCTGACTTTCGGCAGTTGACTCAGAAATGGTGCCAAACGGTTGGAAATGCTCCCCTGAAAGGTTTGGCGGTCGAAACAGAAGGCTTTTTATCACAAGATAAGAAATCAGCCCTCGACAACTTAACCGGGAAAAAATATATTTTTGAAAAAATCCCTAAGCCCCGGGGTCACAATTTCATCAAAAATCTGACTTTCGGCAGTTGACTCAGAAATGGTGCCAAACGGTTGCAAATGCTCCCCTGAAAGGTTTGGCGGTCGAAACAGAAGGCTTTTTATCACAGGATAAGAAATCAGCCCTCGACAACTTAACCAGCAGAAAAATATATTTTTGAAAAAATCCCTAAGCCCCGGGGTCACAATTTCATCAAAAATCTGACTTTCGGCAGTTGACTCAGAAATGGTGCCAAACGGTTGCAAATGCTCCCCTGAAAGGTTTGGCAGTCGAAACAGAAGGCTTTTTATCACAGGATAAGAAATCAGCCCTCGACAACTTAACCGGCAGAAAAATATTTTTTGAAAAAATCCCTAAGCCCCGGGGTCACAATTTCATGAAAAATCTGACTTTTGGCAGTTGACTCAGAAATGGTGCCAAACGGTTGCAAATGCTCCCCTGAAAGGTTTGGCGGTCGAAACAGAAGGCTTTTTATCACAGGATAAGAAATCAGCCCTCGACGACTTAACCGGGAAAAAATATATTTTTGAAAAAATCCCTAAGCCCCGGGGTCACAATTTCATCAAAAATCTGACTTTTGGCAATTGATTCAAAAATGGTGCCAAACGGTTGCAAATGCTCCCTTGAAAGGTTTGGCGGTGGAAACAGAAGGCTTTTTATCACAGGAAAAGAAATCAGCCCTCGACAACTTAACCGGGAAAAAATATTTTTTTGAAAAAATCCCTAAGCCCCGGGGTCACAATCTCATCAAAAATCTGACTTTCGGCAGTTGACTCAGAAATGGTGCCAAACGGTTGGAAATGCTCCCCTGAAAGGTTTGGCGGTCGAAACAGAAGGCTTTTTATCACAAGATAAGAAATCAGCCCTCGACAACTTAACCGGGAAAAAATATATTTTTGAAAAAATCCCTAAGCCCCGGGGTCACAATTTCATCAAAAATCTGACTTTCGGCAGTTGACTCAGAAATGGTGCCAAACGGTTGCAAATGCTCCCCTGAAAGGTTTGGCGGTCGAAACAGAAGGCTTTTTATCACAGGATAAGAAATCAGCCCTCGACAACTTAACCAGCAGAAAAATATATTTTTGAAAAAATCCCTAAGCCCCGGGGTCACAATTTCATCAAAAATCTGACTTTCGGCAGTTGACTCAGAAATGGTGCCAAACGGTTGCAAATGCTCCCCTGAAAGGTTTGGCGGTGAAAACAGAAGGCTTTTTATCACAGGATAAGAAATCAGCCCTCGACAACTTAACCAGCAGAAAAATATATTTTTGAAAAAATCCCTAAGCCCCGGGGTCACAATTTCATCAAAAATCTGACTTTCGGCAGTTGACTCAGAAATGGTGCCAAACGGTTGCAAATGCTCCCCTGAAAGGTTTGGCGGTCGAAACAGAAGGCTTTTTATCACAGGAAAAGAAATCAGCCCTCGACAACTTAACCGGCAGAAACAGATATTTTTGAAAAAATCCCTAAGCCCCGGGGTCACAATTTCATCAAAAATCTGACTTTTGGCAATTGATTCAAAAATGGTGCCAAAGGGTTGCAAATGCTCCCTTGAAAGGTTTGGCGGTGGAAACAGAAGGCTTTTTATCACAGGAAAAGAAATCAGCCCTCGACAACTTAACCGGGAAAAAATATTTTTTTGAAAAAATCCCTAAGCCCCGGGGTCACAATCTCATCAAAAATCTGACTTTCGGCAGTTGACTCAGAAATGGTGCCAAACGGTTGCAAATGCTCCCCTGAAAGGTTTGGCGGTCGAAACAGAAGGCTTTTTATCACAGGAAAAGAAATCAGCCCTCGACAATTTAACCGGCAGAAACAGATATTTTTGAAAAAATCCCTAAGCCCCGGGGTCACAATTTCATGAAAAATCTGACTTTTGGCAGTTGACTCAGAAATGGTGCCAAACGGTTGCAAATGCTCCCCTGAAAGGTTTGGCGGTCGAAACAGAAGGCTTTTTATCACAGGATAAGAAATCAGCCCTCGACAACTTAACCGGGAAAAAATATATTTTTGAAAAAATCCCTAAGCCCCGGGGTCACAATTTCATCAAAAATCTGACTTTCGGCAGTTGACTCAGAAATGGTGCCAAACGGTTGCAATTGCTCCCCTGAAAGGTTTGGCGGTGAAAACAGAAGGCTTTTTATCACAGGATAAGAAATCAGCCCTCGACAACTTAACCGGCAGAAAAATATTTTTTGAAAAAATCCCTAAGCCCCGGTGTCACAATTTCATCAAAAATTTGACTTTCGGCAGTTGACTCAGAAATGGTGCCAAACGGTTGCAAATGCTCCCCTGAAAGGTTTGGCGGTCGAAACAGAAGGCCTTTTATCACCGGATAAGAAATCAGCCCTCGACAACTTAACCGGGAGAAAAATATTTTTTGAGAAAATCCCTCAGCCCCGGGGTCACAATTTCATCAAAACTCTGACTTTCGGCAATTGACTCAAAAATGGTGCCAAACGGTTGCAAATGCTCCCCTGAAAGGTTTGGTGGCCGAAACAGAAGGCTTTTTATCACAGGAAAAGAAATCAGCCCTCGACAACTTAACCGGCAGAAAATTATTTTTTTGAAAAAATCCCTAAGACCCGGGGTCACAATTTCATCAAAATTCTGACTGTCGGCAGTTGACTCAGAAATGGTGACAAATGGTTGGAAATGCTCCCCTGAAAGTTTTGGCGGTCGAAACTGAAGGCTTTTTATCACAGGAAAAGAAATCAGCCCTCGACAACTTAACCGGCAGAAAAAGATATTTTTGAAAAAATCCCTAAGCCCCGGGGTCACAATTTCATCAAAATTCTGACTTTCGGCAGTTGACTCAGAAATGGTGCCAAACGGTTGCAAATGCTCCCCTGAAAGGTTTGGCGGTGAAAACAGAAGGCTTTTTATCACAGGATAAGAAATCAGCCCTCGACAACTTAACTGGCAGAAAAATATTTTTTGGAAAAATCCCTAAGCCCCGGGGTGACAATTTCATCAAAATTCTGACTGTCGGCAGTTGACTCAGAAATGGTGACAAATGGTTGGAAATGCTCCCCTGAAAGTTTTGGCGGTCGAAACTGAAGGCTTTTTATCACAGGAAAAGAAATCAGCCCTCGACAACTTAACCGGCAGAAAAAGATATTTTTGAAAAAATCCCTAAGCCCCGGGGTCACAATTTCATCAAAAATCTGACTTTCGGCAGTTGAGTCAGAAATGGTGCCAAACGGTTGCAAATGCTCCCCTGAAAGGTTTGGCGGTGAAAACAGAAGGCTTTTTATCACAGGATAAGAAATCAACCCTCGACAACTTAACCGGCAGAAAAATATTTTTTGGAAAAATCCCTAAGCCCCGGGGTCACAATTTCATCAAAAATCTGACTTTCGGCAGTTGACTCAGAAATGGTGCCAAACGGTTGCAAATGCTCCCCTGAAAGGTTTGGCGGTCGAAACAGAAGGCTTTTTATCACAGGAAAAGAAATCAGCCCTCGACAACTTAACCGACAGAAACAGATATTTTTGAAAAAATCCCTAAGCCCCGGGGTCACAATTTCATCAAAAATCTGACTTTTGGCAATTGATTCAAAAATGGTGCCAAAGGGTTGCAAATGCTCCCTTGAAAGGTTTGGCGGTGGAAACAGAAGGCTTTTTATCACAGGAAAAGAAATCAGCCCTCGACAACTTAACCGGGAAAAAATATTTTTTTGAAAAAATCCCTAAGCCCCGGGGTCACAATCTCATCAAAAATCTGACTTTCGGCAGTTGACTCAGAAATGGTGCCAAACGGTTGCAAATGCTCCCCTGAAAGGTTTGGCGGTCGAAACAGAAGGCTTTTTATCACAGGAAAAGAAATCAGCCCTCGACAACTTAACCGGCAGAAAAAGATATTTTTGAAAAAATCCCTAAGCCCCGGGGTCACAATTTCATCAAAAATCTGACTTTCGGCAGTTGACTCAGAAATGGTGCCAAACGGTTGCAAATGCTCCCCTGAAAGGTTTGGCGGTCGAAACAGAAGGCTTTTTATCACAGGATAAGAAATCAGCCCTCGACAACTTAACCAGCAGAAAAATATTTTTTGAAAAAATCCCTAAGCCCCGGGGTCACAATTTCATTAAAAATCTGACTTTTGGCAGTTGACTCAGAAATGGTGCCAAACGGTTGCAAATGCTCCCCTAAAAGGTTTGGCGGTGACAACAGAAGGCTTTTTATCACAGGATAAGAAATCAGCCCTCGACAACTTAACCGGCAGAAAAATATTTTTTGAAAAAATCCCTAAGCCCCGGGGTCACAATTTCATGAAAAATCTGACTTTTGGCAGTTGACTCAGAAATGGTGCCAAACGGTTGCAAATGCTCCCCTGAAAGGTTTGGCGGTCGAAACAGAAGGCTTTTTATCACAGGATAAGAAATCAGCCCTCGACAACTTAACCGGGAAAAAATATATTTTTGAAAAAATCCCTAAGCCCCGGGGTCACAATTTCATCAAAAATCTGACTTTCGGCAGTTGACTCAAAAATGGTGCCAAACGGTTGCAAATGCTCCCCTGAAAGGTTTGGCGGTCGAAACAGAAGGCTTTTTATCACAGAATAAGAAATCAGCCCTCGACAACTTAACCGGGAAAAAATATATTTTTGAAAAAATCCCTAAGCCCCGGGGTCACAATTTCATCAAAAATCTGACTTTCGGCAGTTGACTCAGAAATGGTGCCAAACGGTTGCAAATGCTCCCCTGAAAGGTTTGGCGGTGAAAACAGAAGGCTTTTTATCACAGGATAAGAAATCAGCCCTCGACAACTTAACCGGCAGAAAAATATTTTTTGAAAAAATCCCTAAGCCCCGGGGTCACAATTTCATCAAAAATTTGACTTTCGGCAGTTGACTCAGAAATGGTGCCAAACGGTTGCAAATGCTCCCCTGAAAGGTTTGGCGGTCGAAACAGAAGGCCTTTTATCACAGGATAAGAAATCAGCCCTCGACAACTTAACCGGGAGAAAAATATTTTTTGAGAAAATCCCTCAGCCCCGGGGTCACAATTTCATCAAAACTCTGACTTTCGGCAATTGACTCAAAAATGGTGCCAAACGGTTGCAAATGCTCCCCTGAAAGGTTTGGTGGTCGAAACAGAAGGCTTTTTATCACAGGAAAAGAAATCAGCCCTCGACAACTTAACCGGCAGAAAATTATTTTTTTGAAAAAATCCCTAAGACCCGGGGTCACAATTTCATCAAAATTCTGACTGTCGGCAGTTGACTCAGAAATGGTGACAAATGGTTAGAAATGCTCCCCTGAAAGTTTTGGCGGTCGAAACTGAAGGCTTTTTATCACAGGAAAAGAAATCAGCCCTCGACAACTTAACCGGCAGAAAA
Organism: Podarcis melisellensis; assembly: GCF_964234715.1. Taxonomy (NCBI): domain Eukaryota; kingdom Metazoa; phylum Chordata; class Lepidosauria; order Squamata; family Lacertidae; genus Podarcis; species Podarcis melisellensis. The sequence continues at coordinate 11,535,265 of NC_138544.1, forward strand.
AGATATTTTTGAAAAAATCCCTAAGCCCCGGGGTCACAATTTCATCAAAAATCTGACTTTCGGCAGTTGACTCAAAAATGGTGCCAAACGGTTGCAAATGCTCCCCTTAAAGCTTTGGCGGTCGAAACAGAAGGCTTTTTATCACAGGATAAGAAATCAGCCCTCGACAACTTAACCGGGAAAAAATATATTTTTGAAAAAATCCCTAAGCCCCGGGGTCACAATTTCATCAAAAATCTGACTTTCGGCAGTTGACTCAGAAATGGTGCCAAACGGTTGCAAATGCTCCCCTGAAAGGTTTGGCGGTCAAAACAGAAGGCTTTTTATCACAGGATAAGAAATCAGCCCTCGACAACTTAACCGGCAGAAAAATATTTTTTGAAAAAATCCCTAAGCCCCGGGGTCACAATTTCATCAAAAATTTGACTTTCGGCAGTTGACTCAGAAATGGTGCCAAACGGTTGCAAATGCTCCCCTGAAAGGTTTGGCGGTCGAAACAGAAGGCCTTTTATCACAGGATAAGAAATCAGCCCTCGACAACTTAACCGGGAGAAAAATATTTTTTGAGAAAATCCCTCAGACCCGGGGTCACAATTTCATCAAAACTCTGACTTTCGGCAATTGACTCAAAAATGGTGCCAAACGGTTGCAAATGCTCCCCTGAAAAGTTTGGTGGTCGAAACAGAAGGCTTTTTATCACAGGAAAAGAAATCAGCCCTCGACAACTTAACCGGCAGAAAATTATTTTTTTGAAAAAATCCCTAAGACCCGGGGTCACAATTTCATCAAAATTCTGACTGTCGGCAGTTGACTCAGAAATGGTGACAAATGTTTGGAAATGCTCCCCTGAAAGTTTTGGCGTTCGAAACTGAAGGCTTTTTATCACAGGAAAAGAAATCAGCCCTCGACAACTTAACCGGCAGAAAAAGATATTTGTGAAAAAATCCCTAAGCCCCGGGGTCACAATTTCATCAAAAATCTGACTTTCGGCAGTTGACTCAGAAATGGTGCCAAACGGTTGCAAATGCTCCCCTGAAAGGTTTGGCGGTCAAAACAGAAGGCTTTTTATCACAGGATAAGAAATCAGCCCTCGACAACTTAACCGGCAGAAAAATATTTTTTGAAAAAATCCCTAAGCCCCGGGGTCACAATTTCATCAAAAATCTGACTTTCGGCAGTTGACTCAGAAATGGTGCCAAACGGTTGCAAATGCTCCCCTGAAAGGTTTGGCGGTCGAAACAGAAGGCCTTTTATCACAGGATAAGAAATCAGCCCTCGACAACTTAACCGGGAGAAAAATATTTTTTGAGAAAATCCCTCAGCCCCGGGGTCACAATTTCATCAAAACTCTGACTTTCGGCAATTGACTCAAAAATGGTGCCAAACTGTTGCAAATGCTCCCCTGAAAGGTTTGGTGGTCGAAACAGAAGGCTTTTTATCACAGGAAAAGAAATCAGCCCTCGACAACTTAACCGGCAGAAAAATATTTTTTTGAAAAAATCCCTAAGACCCGGGGTCACAATTTCATCAAAATTCTGACTTTCGGCAGTTGACTCAGAAATGGTGACAAATGGTTGGAAATGCTCCCCTGAAAATTTTGGCGGTCGAAACTGAAGGCTTTTTATCACAGGAACAGAAATCAGCCCTCGACAACTTAACCGGCAGAAAAATATTTTTTTGAAAAAATCCCTAAACCCCGGGGTCACAATCTCATCAAAAATCTGACTTTCGGCAGTTGACTCAGAAATGGTGCCAAACGGTAGCAAATGCTCCCCTGAAAGGTTTGGCGGTCGAAACAGAAGGCTTTTTATCACAGGAAAAGAAATCAGCCCTCGACAATTTAACCGGCAGAAACCGATATTTTTGAAAAAATCCCTAAGCCCCGGGGTCACAATTTCATGAAAAATCTGACTTTTGGCAGTTGACTCAGAAATGGTGCCAAACGGTTGCAAATGCTCCCCTGAAAGGTTTGGCGGTCGAAACAGATGGCTTTTTATCACAGGATAAGAAATCAGCCCTCGACAACTTAACCGGGAAAAAATATATTTTTGAAAAAATCCCTAAGCCCCGGGGTCACAATTTCATCAAAAATCTGACTTTCGGCTGTTGACTCAGAAATGGTGCCAAACGGTTTCAAATGCTCCCCTGAAAGGTTTGGCGGTCGAAACAGAAGGCTTTTTATCACAGGATAAGAAATCAGCCCTCGACAACTTAACCGGGAAAAAATATATTTTTGAAAAAATCCCTAAGCCCCGGGGTCACAATTTCATCAAAAATCTGACTTTCGGCTGTTGACTCAGAATTGGTGCCAAACGGTTTCAAATGCTCCCCTGAAAGGTTTGGCGGTCGAAACAGAAGGCTTTTTATCACAGGATAAGAAATCAGCCCTCGACAACTTAACCGGCAGAAAAATATTTTTTGAAAAAATCCCTAAGCCCCGGGGTCACAATTTCATCAAAAATTTGACTTTCGGCAGTTGACTCAGAAATGGTGCCAAACGGTTGCAAATGCTCCCCTGAAAGGTTTGGCGGTCGAAACAGAAGGCCTTTTATCACAGGATAAGAAATCAGCCCTCGACAACTTAAACGGGAGAAAAATATTTTTTGAGAAAATCCCTCAGCCCCGGGGTCACAATTTCATCAAAACTCTGACTTTCGGCAATTGACTCAAAAATGGTGCCAAACGGTTGCAAATGCTCCCCTGAAAGGTTTGGTGGTCGAAACAAAAGGCTTTTTATCACAGGAAAAGAAATCAGCCCTCGACAACTTAACCGGCAGAAAATTATTTTTTTGAAAAAATCCCTAAGACCCGGGGTCACAATTTCATCAAAATTCTGACTGTCGGCAGTTGACTCAGAAATGGTGACAAATGGTTGGAAATGCTCCCCTGAAAGTTTTGGCGGTCGAAACTGAAGGCTTTTTATCACAGGAAAAGAAATCAGCCCTCGACAACTTAACCGGCAGAAAAAGATATTTTTGAAAAAATCCCTAAGCCCCGGGGTCACAATTTCATCAAAAATCTGACTTTCGGCAGTTGACTCAGAAATGGTGCCAAACGGTTGCAAATGCTCCCCTGAAAGGTTTGGCGGTCGAAACAGAAGGCTTTTTATCACAGGATAAGAAATCAGCCCTCGACAACTTAACCAGCAGAAAAATATTTTTTGAAAAAATCCCTAAGCCCCGGGGTCACAATTTCATTAAAAATCTGACTTTTGGCAGTTGACTCAGAAATGGTGCCAAACGGTTGCAAATGCTCCCCTAAAAGGTTTGGCGGTGAAAACAGAAGGCTTTTTATCACAGGATAAGAAATCAGCCCTCGACAACTTAACCGGCAGAAAAATATTTTTTGAAAAAATCCCTAAGCCCCGGGGTCACAATTTCATGAAAAATCTGACTTTTGGCAGTTGACTCAGAAATGGTGCCAAACGGTTGCAAATGCTCCCCTGAAAGGTTTGGCGGTCGAAACAGAAGGCTTTTTATCACAGAATAAGAAATCAGCCCTCGACAACTTAACCGGGAAAAAATATATTTTTGAAAAAATCCCTAAGCCCCGGGGTCACAATTTCATCAAAAATCTGACTTTCGGCAGTTGACTCAGAAATGGTGCCAAACGGTTGCAAATGCTCCCCTGAAAGGTTTGGCGGTCAAAACAGAAGGCTTTTTATCACAGGATAAGAAATCAGCCCTCGACAACTTAACCGGCAGAAAAATATTTTTTGAAAAAATCCCTAAGCCCCGGGGTCACAATTTCATCAAAAATCTGACTTTTGGCAGTTGACTCAGAAATGGTGCCAAACGGTTGCAAATGCTCCCCTGAAAGGTTTGGCGGTCGAAACAGAAGGCCTTTTATCACAGGATAAGAAATCAGCCCTCGACAACTTAACCGGGAGAAAAATATTTTTTGAGAAAATCCCTCAGCCCCGGGGTCACAATTTCATCAAAACTCTGACTTTCGGCAATTGACTCAAAAATGGTGCCAAACTGTTGCAAATGCTCCCCTGAAAGGTTTGGTGGTCGAAACAGAAGGCTTTTTATCACAGGAAAACAAATCAGCCCTCGACAACTTAACCGGCAGAAAAATATTTTTTTGAAAAAATCCCTAAGACCCGGGGTCACAATTTCATCAAAATTCTGACTTTCGGCAGTTGACTCAGAAATGGTGACAAATGGTTGGAAATGCTCCCCTGAAAATTTTGGCGGTCGAAACTGAAGGCTTTTTATCACAGGAACAGAAATCAGCCCTCGACAACTTAACCGGCAGAAAAATATTTTTTTGAAAAAATCCCTAAACCCCGGGGTCACAATCTCATCAAAAATCTGACTTTCGGCAGTTGACTCAGAAATGGTGCCAAACGGTAGCAAATGCTCCCCTGAAAGGTTTGGCGGTCGAAACAGAAGGCTTTTTATCACAGGAAAAGAAATCAGCCCTCGACAATTTAACCGGCAGAAACCGATATTTTTGAAAAAATCCCTAAGCCCCGGGGTCACAATTTCATGAAAAATCTGACTTTTGGCAGTTGACTCAGAAATGGTGCCAAACGGTTGCAAATGCTCCCCTGAAAGGTTTGGCGGTCGAAACAGATGGCTTTTTATCACAGGATAAGAAATCAGCCCTCGACAACTTAACCGGGAAAAAATATATTTTTGAAAAAATCCCTAAGCCCCGGGGTCACAATTTCATCAAAAATCTGACTTTCGGCTGTTGACTCAGAAATGGTGCCAAACGGTTTCAAATGCTCCCCTGAAAGGTTTGGCGGTCGAAACAGAAGGCTTTTTATCACAGGATAAGAAATCAGCCCTCGACAACTTAACCGGGAAAAAATATATTTTTGAAAAAATCCCTAAGCCCCGGGGTCACAATTTCATCAAAAATCTGACTTTCGGCTGTTGACTCAGAATTGGTGCCAAACGGTTTCAAATGCTCCCCTGAAAGGTTTGGCGGTCGAAACAGAAGGCTTTTTATCACAGGATAAGAAATCAGCCCTCGACAACTTAACCGGCAGAAAAATATTTTTTGAAAAAATCCCTAAGCCCCGGGGTCACAATTTCATCAAAAATCTGACTTTTGGCAGTTGACTCAGAAATGGTGCCAAACGGTTGCAAATGCTCCCCTGAAAGGTTTGGCGGTCGAAACAGAAGGCTTTTTATCACAGGATAAGAAATCAGCCCTCGACAACTTAACCGGGAAAAAATATTTTTTTGAAAAAATCCCTAAGCCCCGGGGTCACAATTTCATCAAAAATCTGACTTTCGGCAGTTGACTCAGAAATGGTGCCAAACGGTTGCAAATGCTCCCCTGAAAGGTTTGGCGGTCAAAACAGAAGGCTTTTTATCACAGGATAAGAAATCAGCCCTCGACAACTTAACCGGCAGAAAAATATTTTTTGAAAAAATCCCTAAGCCCCGGGGTCACAATTTCATCAAAAATTTGACTTTCGGCAGTTGACTCAGAAATGGTGCCAAACGGTTGCAAATGCTCCCCTGAAAGGTTTGGCGGTCGAAACAGAAGGCCTTTTATCACAGGATAAGAAATCAGCCCTCGACAACTTAAACGGGAGAAAAATATTTTTTGAGAAAATCCCTCAGCCCCGGGGTCACAATTTCATCAAAACTCTGACTTTCGGCAATTGACTCAAAAATGGTGCCAAACGGTTGCAAATGCTCCCCTGAAAGGTTTGGTGGTCGAAACAAAAGGCTTTTTATCACAGGAAAAGAAATCAGCCCTCGACAACTTAACCGGCAGAAAATTATTTTTTTGAAAAAATCCCTAAGACCCGGGGTCACAATTTCATCAAAATTCTGACTGTCGGCAGTTGACTCAGAAATGGTGACAAATGGTTGGAAATGCTCCCCTGAAAGTTTTGGCGGTCGAAACTGAAGGCTTTTTATCACAGGAAAAGAAATCAGCCCTCGACAACTTAACCGGCAGAAAAAGATATTTTTGAAAAAATCCCTAAGCCCCGGGGTCACAATTTCATCAAAAATCTGACTTTCGGCAGTTGACTCAGAAATGGTGCCAAACGGTTGCAAATGCTCCCCTGAAAGGTTTGGCGGTCGAAACAGAAGGCTTTTTATCACAGGATAAGAAATCAGCCCTCGACAACTTAACCAGCAGAAAAATATTTTTTGAAAAAATCCCTAAGCCCCGGGGTCACAATTTCATTAAAAATCTGACTTTTGGCAGTTGACTCAGAAATGGTGCCAAACGGTTGCAAATGCTCCCCTAAAAGGTTTGGCGGTGAAAACAGAAGGCTTTTTATCACAGGATAAGAAATCAGCCCTCGACAACTTAACCGGCAGAAAAATATTTTTTGAAAAAATCCCTAAGCCCCGGAAAAATCTGACTTTTGGCAGTTGACTCAGAAATGGTGCCAAACGGTTGCAAATGCTCCCCTGAAAGGTTTGGCGGTCGAAACAGAAGGCTTTTTATCACAGAATAAGAAATCAGCCCTCGACAACTTAACCGGGAAAAAATATATTTTTGAAAAAATCCCTAAGCCCCGGGGTCACAATTTCATCAAAAATCTGACTTTCGGCAGTTGACTCAGAAATGGTGCCAAACGGTTGCAAATGCTCCCCTGAAAGGTTTGGCGGTCAAAACAGAAGGCTTTTTATCACAGGATAAGAAATCAGCCCTCGACAACTTAACCGGCAGAAAAATATTTTTTGAAAAAATCCCTAAGCCCCGGGGTCACAATTTCATCAAAAATTTGACTTTCGGCAGTTGACTCAGAAATGGTGCCAAACGGTTGCAAATGCTCCCCTGAAAGGTTTGGCGGTCGAAACAGAAGGCCTTTTATCACAGGATAAGAAATCAGCCCTCGACAACTTAACCGGGAGAAAAATATTTTTTGAGAAAATCCCTCAGCCCCGGGGTCACAATTTCATCAAAACTCTGACTTTCGGCAATTGACTCAAAAATGGTGCCAAACGGTTGCAAATGCTCCCCTGAAAGGTTTGGTGGTCGAAACAGAAGGCTTTTTATCACAGGAAAAGAAATCAGCCCTCGACAACTTAACCGGCAGAAAATTATTTTTTTGAAAAAATCCCTAAGACCCGGGGTCACAATTTCATCAAAATTCTGACTGTCGGCAGTTGACTCAGAAATGGTGACAAATGGTTGGAAATGCTCCCCTGAAAGTTTTGGCGGTCGAAACTGAAGGCTTTTTATCACAGGAAAAGAAATCAGCCCTCGACAACTTAACCGGCAGAAAAAGATATTTTTGAAAAAATCCCTAAGCCCCGGGGTCACAATTTCATCAAAAATCTGACTTTCGGCAGTTGACTCAAAAATGGTGCCAAACGGTTGCAAATGCTCCCCTTAAAGCTTTGGCGGTCGAAACAGAAGGCTTTTTATCACAGGATAAGAAATCAGCCCTCGACAACTTAACCGGGAAAAAATATATTTTTGAAAAAATCCCTAAGCCCCGGGGTCACAATTTCATCAAAAATCTGACTTTCGGCAGTTGACTCAGAAATGGTGCCAAACGGTTGCAAATGCTCCCCTGAAAGGTTTGGCGGTCAAAACAGAAGGCTTTTTATCACAGGATAAGAAATCAGCCCTCGACAACTTAACCGGCAGAAAAATATTTTTTGAAAAAATCCCTAAGCCCCGGGGTCACAATTTCATCAAAAATTTGACTTTCGGCAGTTGACTCAGAAATGGTGCCAAACGGTTGCAAATGCTCCCCTGAAAGGTTTGGCGGTCGAAACAGAAGGCCTTTTATCACAGGATAAGAAATCAGCCCTCGACAACTTAACCGGGAGAAAAATATTTTTTGAGAAAATCCCTCAGCCCCGGGGTCACAATTTCATCAAAACTCTGACTTTCGGCAATTGACTCAAAAATGGTGCCAAACGGTTGCAAATGCTCCCCTGAAAGGTTTGGTGGTCGAAACAGAAGGCTTTTTATCACAGGAAAAGAAATCAGCCCTCGACAACTTAACCGGCAGAAAATTATTTTTTTGAAAAAATCCCTAAGACCCGGGGTCACAATTTCATCAAAATTCTGACTGTCGGCAGTTGACTCAGAAATGGTGACAAATTGTTGGAAATGCTACCCTGAAAGTTTTGGCGGTCGAAACTGAAGGCTTTTTATCACAGGAAAAGAAATCAGCCCTCGACAACTTAACCGGCAGAAAAAGATATTTTTGAAAAAATCCCTAAGCCCCGGGGTCACAATTTCATCAAAAATCTGACTTTCGGCAGTTGACTCAAAAATGGTGCCAAACGGTTGCAAATGCTCCCCTTAAAGCTTTGGCGGTCGAAACAGAAGGCTTTTTATCACAGGATAAGAAATCAGCCCTCGACAACTTAACCGGGAAAAAATATATTTTTGAAAAAATCCCTAAGCCCCGGGGTCACAATTTCATCAAAAATCTGACTTTCGGCAGTTGACTCAGAAATGGTGCCAAACGGTTGCAAATGCTCCCCTGAAAGGTTTGGCGGTCAAAACAGAAGGCTTTTTATCACAGGATAAGAAATCAGCCCTCGACAACTTAACCGGCAGAAAAATATTTTTTGAAAAAATCCCTAAGCCCCGGGGTCACAATTTCATCAAAAATTTGACTTTCGGCAGTTGACTCAGAAATGGTGCCAAACGGTTGCAAATGCTCCCCTGAAAGGTTTGGCGGTCGAAACAGAAGGCCTTTTATCACAGGATAAGAAATCAGCCCTCGACAACTTAACCGGGAGAAAAATATTTTTTGAGAAAATCCCTCAGCCCCGGGGTCACAATTTCATCAAAACTCTGACTTTCGGCAATTGACTCAAAAATGGTGCCAAACGGTTGCAAATGCTCCCCTGAAAAGTTTGGTGGTCGAAACAGAAGGCTTTTTATCACAGGAAAAGAAATCAGCCCTCGACAACTTAACCGGCAGAAAATTATTTTTTTGAAAAAATCCCTAAGACCCGGGGTCACAATTTCATCAAAATTCTGACTGTCGGCAGTTGACTCAGAAATGGTGACAAATGGTTGGAAATGCTCCCCTGAAAGTTTTGGCGGTCGAAACTGAAGGCTTTTTATCACAGGAAAAGAAATCAGCCCTCGACAACTTAACCGGCAGAAAAAGATATTTGTGAAAAAATCCCTAAGCCCCGGGGTCATAATTTCATCAAAAATCTGACTTTCGGCAGTTGACTCAGAAATGGTGCCAAACGGTTGCAAATGCTCCCCTGAAAGGTTTGGCGGTCAAAACAGAAGGCTTTTTATCACAGGATAAGAAATCAGCCCTCGACAACTTAACCGGCAGAAAAATATTTTTTGAAAAAATCCCTAAGCCCCGGGGTCACAATTTCATCAAAAATCTGACTTTCGGCAGTTGACTCAGAAATGGTGCCAAACGGTTGCAAATGCTCCCCTGAAAGGTTTGGCGGTCGAAACAGAAGGCCTTTTATCACAGGATAAGAAATCAGCCCTCGACAACTTAACCGGGAGAAAAATATTTTTTGAGAAAATCCCTCAGCCCCGGGGTCACAATTTCATCAAAACTCTGACTTTCGGCAATTGACTCAAAAATGGTGCCAAACGGTTGCAAATGCTCCCCTGAAAGGTTTGGTGGTCGAAACAGAAGGCTTTTTATCACAGGAAAAGAAATCAGCCCTCGACAACTTAACCGGCAGAAAAATATTTTTTTGAAAAAATCCCTAAGACCCGGGGTCACAATTTCATCAAAATTCTGACTTTCGGCAGTTGACTCAGAAATGGTGACAAATGGTTGGAAATGCTCCCCTGAAAATTTTGGCGGTCGAAACTGAAGGCTTTTTATCACAGGAACAGAAATCAGCCCTCGACAACTTAACCGGCAGAAAAATATTTTTTTGAAAAAATCCCTAAGCCCCGGGGTCACAATCTCATCAAAAATCTGACTTTCGGCAGTTGACTCAGAAATGGTGCCAAACGGTAGCAAATGCTCCCCTGAAAGGTTTGGCGGTCGAAACAGAAGGCTTTTTATCACAGGAAAAGAAATCAGCCCTCGACAATTTAACCGGCAGAAACAGATATTTTTGAAAAAATCCCTAAGCCCCGGGGTCACAATTTCATGAAAAATCTGACTTTTGGCAGTTGACTCAGAAATGGTGCCAAACGGTTGCAAATGCTCCCCTGAAAGGTTTGGCGGTCGAAACAGAAGGCTTTTTATCACAGGATAAGAAATCAGCCCTCGACAACTTAACCGGGAAAAAATATATTTTTGAAAAAATCCCTAAGCCCCGGGGTCACAATTTCATCAAAAATCTGACTTTCGGCTGTTGACTCAGAAATGGTGCCAAACGGTTTCAAATGCTCCCCTGAAAGGTTTGGCGGTCGAAACAGAAGGCTTTTTATCACAGGATAAGAAATCAGCCCTCGACAACTTAACCGGGAAAAAATATATTTTTGAAAAAATCCCTAAGCCCCGGGGTCACAATTTCATCAAAAAACTGACTTTCGGCTGTTGACTCAGAAATGGTGCCAAACGGTTTCAAATGCTCCCCTGAAAGGTTTGGCGGTCGAAACAGAAGGCTTTTTATCACAGGATAAGAAATCAGCCCTCGACAACTTAACCGGGAAAAAATATATTTTTGAAAAAATCCCTAAGCCCCGGGGTCACAATTTCATCAAAAATCTGACTTTCGGCAGTTGACTCAGAAATGGTGCCAAACGGTTGCAAATGCTCCCCTGAAAGGTTTGGCGGTCGAAACAGAAGGCTTTTTATCACAGGATAAGAAATCAGCCCTCGACAACTTAACCGGCAGAAACAGATATTTTTGAAAAAATCCCTAAGCCCCGGGGTCACAATTTCATCAAAAATCTGACTTTCGGCAGTTGACTCAGAAATGGTGCCAAACGGTTGCAAATGCTCCCCTGAAAGGTTTGGCGGTCGAAACAGAAGGCTTTTTATCACAGGAAAAGAAATCAGCCCTCGACAACTTAATCGGCAGAAACAGATATTTTTGAAAAAATCCCTAAGCCCCGGGGTCACAATTTCATCAAAAATCTGACTTTTGGCAATTGATTCAAAAATGGTGCCAAACGGTTGCAAATGCTCCCTTGAAAGGTTTGGCGGTGGAAACAGAAGGCTTTTTATCACAGGAAAAGAAATCAGCCCTCGACAACTTAACCGGGAAAAAATATCTTTTTGAAAAAATCCCTAAGCCCCGGGGTCACAATCTCATCAAAAATCTGACTTTCGGCAGTTGACTCAGAAATGGTGCCAAACGGTTGGAAATGCTCCCCTGAAAGGTTTGGCGGTCGAAACAGAAGGCTTTTTATCACAGGAAAAGAAATCAGCCCTCGACAATTTAACCGGCAGAAACAGATATTTTTGAAAAAATCCCTAAGCCCCGGGGTCACAATTTCATGAAAAATCTGACTTTTGGCAGTTGACTCAGAAATGGTGCCAAACGGTTGCAAATGCTCCCCTGAAAGGTTTGGCGGTCGAAACAGAAGGCTTTTTATCACAGGATAAGAAATCAGCCCTCAACAACTTAACCGGGAAAAAATATATTTTTGAACAAATCCCTAAGCCCCGGGGTCACAATTTCATCAAAAATCTGACTTTCGGCAGTTGACTCAGAAATGGTGCCAAACGGTTGCAAATGCTCCCCTGAAAGGTTTGGCGGTCAAAACAGAAGGCTTTTTATCACAGGATAAGAAATCAGCCCTCGACAACTTAACCGGCAGAAAAATATTTTTTGAAAAAATCCCTAAGCCCCGGGGTCACAATTTCATCAAAAATTTGACTTTCGGCAGTTGACTCAGAAATGGTGCCAAACGGTTGCAAATGCTCCCCTGAAAGGTTTGGCGGTCGAAACAGAAGGCCTTTTATCACAGGATTTGAAATCAGCCCTCGACAACTTAACCGGCAGAAAAAGATATTTGTGAAAAAATCCCTAAGCCCCGGGGTCACAATTTCATCAAAAATCTGACTTTCGGCAGTTGACTCAGAAATGGTGCCAAACGGTTGCAAATGCTCCCCTGAAAGGTTTGGCGGTCAAAACAGAAGGCTTTTTATCACAGGATAAGAAATCAGCCCTCGACAACTTAACCGGCAGAAAAATATTTTTTGAAAAAATCCCTAAGCCCCGGGGTCACAATTTCATCAAAAATCTGACTTTCGGCAGTTGACTCAGAAATGGTGCCAAACGGTTGCAAATGCTCCCCTGAAAGGTTTGGCGGTCGAAACAGAAGGCCTTTTATCACAGGATAAGAAATCAGCCCTCGACAACTTAACCGGGAGAAAAATATTTTTTGAGAAAATCCCTCAGCCCCGGGGTCACAATTTCATCAAAACTCTGACTTTCGGCAATTGACTCAAAAATGGTGCCAAACTGTTGCAAATGCTCCCCTGAAAGGTTTGGTGGTCGAAACAGAAGGCTTTTTATCACAGGAAAAGAAATCAGCCCTCGACAACTTAACCGGCAGAAAAATATTTTTTTGAAAAAATCCCTAAGCCCCGGGGTCACAATTTCATCAAAAATCTGACTTTCGGCAGTTGACTCAGAAATGGTGCCAAACGGTTGCAAATGCTCCCCTGAAAGGTTTGGCGGTCGAAACAGAAGGCCTTTTATCACAGGATAAGAAATCAGCCCTCGACAACTTAACCAGGAGAAAAATATTTTTTGAGAAAATCCCTCAGCCCCGGGGTCACAATTTCATCAAAACTCTGACTTTCGGCAATTGACTCAAAAATGGTGCCAAACTGTTGCAAATGCTCCCCTGAAAGGTTTGGTGGTCGAAACAGAAGGCTTTTTATCACAGGAAAAGAAATCAGCCCTCGACAACTTAACCGGCAGAAAAATATTTTTTTGAAAAAATCCCTAAGACCCGGGGTCACAATTTCATCAAAATTCTGACTTTCGGCAGTTGACTCAGAAATGGTGACAAATGGTTGGAAATGCTCCCCTGAAAATTTTGGCGGTCGAAACTGAAGGCTTTTTATCACAGGAACAGAAATCAGCCCTCGACAACTTAACCGGCAGAAAAATATTTTTTTGAAAAAATCCCTAAGCCCCGGGGTCACAATCTCATCAAAAATCTGACTTTCGGCAGTTGACTCAGAAATGGTGCCAAACGGTAGCAAATGCTCCCCTGAAAGGTTTGGCGGTCGAAACAGAAGGCTTTTTATCACAGGAAAAGAAATCAGCCCTCGACAATTTAACCGGCAGAAACAGATATTTTTGAAAAAATCCCTAAGCCCCGGGGTCACAATTTCATGAAAAATCTGACTTTTGGCAGTTGACTCAGAAATGGTGCCAAACGGTTGCAAATGCTCCCCTCAAAGGTTTGGCGGTCGAAACAGAAGGCTTTTTATCACAGGATAAGAAATCAGCCCTCGACAACTTAACCGGGAAAAAATATATTTTTGAAAAAATCCCTAAGCCCCGGGGTAACAATTTCATCAAAAATCTGACTTTCGGCTGTTGACTCAGAAATGGTGCCAAACGGTTGCAAATGCTCCCCTGAAAGGTTTGGCGGTCGAAACAGAAGGCTTTTTATCACAGGATAAGAAATCAGCCCTCAACAACTTAACCGGGAAAAAATATATTTTTGAAAAAATCCCTAAGCCCCGGGGTCACAATTTCATCAAAAATCTGACTTTCGGCTGTTGACTCAGAAATGGTGCCAAACGGTTGCAAATGCTCCCCTGAAAGGTTTGGCGGTCGAAACAGAAGGCTTTTTATCACAGGATAAGAAATCAGCCCTCGACAACTTAACCGGGAAAAAATATATTTTTGAAAAAATCCCTAAGCCCCGGGGTCACAATTTCATCAAAAATCTGACTTTCGGCAGTTGACTCAAAAATGGTGCCAAACGGTTGCAAATGCTCCCCTGAAAGGTTTGGCGGTCGAAACAGAAGGCTTTTTATCACAGGATAAGAAATCAGCCCTCGACAACTTAACCGGGAAAAAATATATTTTTGAAAAAATCCCTAAGCCCCGGGGTCACAATTTCATCAAAAATCTGACTTTCGGCAGTTGACTCAGAAATGGTGCCAAACGGTTGCAAATGCTCCCCTGAAAGGTTTGGCGGTCGAAACAGAAGGCTTTTTATCACAGGATAATAAATCAGCCCTCAACAAATTAACCGGCAGAATTTTTTTTTTTGAGAAAATCCCTCAGCCCCGGGGTCACAATTTCATCAAAACTCTGACTTTCGGCAATTGACTCAAAAATGGTGCCAAACGGTTGCAAATGCTCCCCTGAAAGGTTTGGTGGTCGAAACAGAAGGCTTTTTATCACAGGAAGAGAAATCAGCCCTCGACAACTTAACCGGCAGAAAATTATTTTTTTGAAAAAATCCCTAAGACCCGGGGTCACAATTTCATCAAAATTCTGACTTTCGGCAGTTGACTCAGAAATGGTGACAAATGGTTGGAAATGCTCCCCTGAAAGTTTTGGCGGTCGAAACTGAAGGCTTTTTATCACAGGAAAAGAAATCAGCCCTCGACAACTTAACCGGCAGAAAAAGATATTTTTGAAAAAATCCCTAAGCCCCGGGGTCACAATTTCATCAAAAATCTGACTTTCGGCAGTTGACTCAGAAATGGTGCCAAACGGTTGCAAATGCTCCCCTGAAATGTTTGGCGGTGAAAACAGAAGGCTTTTTATCACAGGATAAGAAATCAGCCCTCGACAACTTAACCGGCAGAAAAATATATTTTTGAAAAAATCCCTAAGCCCCGGGGTCACAATTTCATCAAAAATCTGACTTTCGGCAGTTGACTCAGAAATGGTGCCAAACGGTTGCAAATGCTCCCCTGAAAGGTTTGGCGGTCGAAACAGAAGGCTTTTTATCACAGGAAAAGAAATCAGCCCTCGACAACTTAATCGGCAGAAACAGATATTTTTGAAAAAATCCCTAAGCCCCAGGGTCACAATTTCATCAAAAATCTGACTTTTGGCAGTTGACTCAGAAATGGTGCCAAACGGTTGGAAATGCTCCCCTGAAAGGTTTGGCGGTCGAAACAGAAGGCTTTTTATCACAGGAAAAGAAATCAGCCCTCGACAATTTAACCGGCAGAAACAGATATTTTTGAAAAAATCCCTAAGCCCCGGGGTCACAATTTCATGAAAAATCTGACTTTTGGCAGTTGACTCAGAAATGGTGCCAAACGGTTGCAAATGCTCCCCTGAAAGGTTTGGCGGTCGAAAGAGAAGGCTTTTTATCACAGGATAAGAAATCAGCCCTCGACAACTTAACCGGGAAAAAATATATTTTTGAAAAAATCCCTAAGCCCCGGGGTCACAATTTCATCAAAAATCTGACTTTCGGCAGTTGACTCAGAAATGGTGTCAAACGGTTGCAAATGCTCCCCTGAAAGGTTTGGCGGTGAAAACAGAAGGCTTTTTATCACAGGATAAGAAATCAGCCCTCGACAACTTAACCGGCAGAAAAATATTTTTTGGAAAAATCCCTAAGCCCCGGGGTCACAATTTCATCAAAAATCTGACTTTTGGCAGTTGACTCAGAAATGGTGCCAAACGGTTGGAAATGCTCCCCTGAAAGGTTTGGCGGTCGAAACAGAAGGCTTTTTATCACAGGATAAGAAATCAGCCCTCGACAACTTAACCGGCAGAAAAATATTTTTTGAAAAAATCCCTAAGCCCCGGGGTTACAATTTCATGAAAAATCTGACTTTCGGCAGTTGACTCAGAAATGGTGTCAAACGGTTGCAAATGCTCCCCTGAAAGGTTTGGCGGTGAAAACAGAAGGCTTTTTATCACAGGATAAGAAATCAGCCCTCGACAACTTAACCGGCAGAAAAATATTTTTTGGAAAAATCCCTAAGCCCCGGGGTCACAATTTCATGAAAAATCTGACTTTCGGCAGTTGACTCAGAAATGGTGCCAAACGGTTGCAAATGCTCCCCTGAAAGGTTTGGCGGTCGAAACAGAAGGCTTTTTATCACAGGATAAGAAATCAGCCCTCGACAACTTAACCGGCAGAAAAATATTTTTTGAAAAAATCCCTAAGCCCCGGGGTCACAATTTCATCAAAAATCTGACTTTTGGCAGTTGACTCAGAAATGGTGCCAAACGGTTCCAAATGCTCCCCTGAAAGGTTTGGCGGTCGAAACAGAAGGCTTTTTATCACAGGATAAGAAATCAGCCCTCAACAACTTAACCGGGAAAAAATATATTTTTGAAAAAATCCCTAAGCCCCGGGGTCACAATTTCATCAAAAATCTGACCTTCGGCAGTTGACTCAGAAATGGTGCCAAACGGTTGCAAATGCTCCCCTGAAAGGTTTGGCGGTGAAAACAGAAGGCTTTTTATCACAGGATAAGAAATCAGCCCTCGACAACTTAACCGGCAGAAAAATATTTTTTGAAAAAATCCCTAAGCCCCGGGGTCACAATTTCATCAAAAATTTGACTTTCGGCAGTTGACTCAGAAATGGTGCCAAACGGTTGCAAATGCTCCCCTGAAATGTTTGGCGGTGAAAACAGAAGGCTTTTTATCACAGGATAAGAAATCAGCCCTCGACAACTTAACCGGCAGAAAAATATATTTTTGAAAAAATCCCTAAGCCCCGGGGTCACAATTTCATCAAAAATCTGACTTTCGGCAGTTGACTCAGAAATGGTGCCAAACGGTTGCAAATGCTCCCCTGAAAGGTTTGGCGGTCGAAACAGAAGGCTTTTTATCACAGGAAAAGAAATCAGCCCTCGACAACTTAATCGGCAGAAACAGATATTTTTGAAAAAATCCCTAAGCCCCAGGGTCACAATTTCATCAAAAATCTGACTTTTGGCAGTTGAATCAGAAATGGTGCCAAACGGTTGGAAATGCTCCCCTGAAAGGTTTGGCGGTCGAAACAGAAGGCTTTTTATCACAGGAAAAGAAATCAGCCCTCGACAATTTAACCGGCAGAAACAGATATTTTTGAAAAAATCCCTAAGCCCCGGGGTCACAATTTCATGAAAAATCTGACTTTCGGCAGTTGACTCAGAAATGGTGTCAAACGGTTGCAAATGCTCCCCTGAAAGGTTTGGCGGTGAAAACAGAAGGCTTTTTATCACAGGATAAGAAATCAGCCCTCGACAACTTAACCGGCAGAAAAATATTTTTTGGAAAAATCCCTAAGCCCCGGGGTCACAATCTCATCAAAAATCTGACTTTCGGCAGTTGACTCAGAAATGGTGCCAAACGGTTGCAAATGCTCCCCTGAAAGGTTTGGCGGTCGAAACAGAAGGCTTTTTATCACAGGAAAAGAAATCAGCCCTCGACAATTTAACCGGCAGAAACAGATATTTTTGAAAAAATCCCTAAGCCCCGGGGTCACAATTTCATGAAAAATCTGACTTTTGGCAGTTGACTCAGAAATGGTGCCAAACGGTTGCAAATGCTCCCCTGAAAGGTTTGGCGGTCGAAACAGAAGGCTTTTTATCACAGGATAAGAAATCAGCCCTCGACAACTTAACCGGGAAAAAATATATTTTTGAAAAAATCCCTAAGCCCCGGGGTCACAATTTCATCAAAAATCTGACTTTTGGCAGTTGACTCAGAAATGGTGCCAAACGGTTGCAAATGCTCCCCTGAAAGGTTTGGCGGTCGAAACAGAAGGCTTTTTATCACAGGATAATAAATCAGCCCTCAACAAATTAACCGGCAGAATTTTTTTTTTTGAGAAAATCCCTCAGCCCCGGGGTCACAATTTCATCAAAACTCTGACTTTCGGCAATTGACTCAAAAATGGTGCCAAACGGTTGCAAATGCTCCCCTGAAAGGTTTGGTGGTCGAAACAGAAGGCTTTTTATCACAGGAAGAGAAATCAGCCCTCGACAACTTAACCGGCAGAAAATTATTTTTTTGAAAAAATCCCTAAGACCCGGGGTCACAATTTCATCAAAATTCTGACTTTCGGCAGTTGACTCAGAAATGGTGACAAATGGTTGGAAATGCTCCCCTGAAAGTTTTGGCGGTCGAAACTGAAGGCTTTTTATCACAGGAAAAGAAATCAGCCCTCGACAACTTAACCGGCAGAAAAAGATATTTTTGAAAAAATCCCTAAGCCCCGGGGTCACAATTTCATCAAAAATCTGACTTTCGGCAGTTGACTCAGAAATGGTGCCAAACGGTTGCAAATGCTCCCCTGAAAGGTTTGACTGTCGAAACAGAAGGCTTTTTATCACAGGATAAGAAATCAGCCCTCGACAACTTAACCGGCAGAAAAATATATTTTTGAAAAAATCCCTAAGCCCCGGGGTCACAATTTCATCAAAAATCTGACTTTCGGCAGTTGACTCAGAAATGGTGCCAAACGGTTGCAAATGCTCCCCTGAAAGGTTTGGCGGTCGAAACAGAAGGCTTTTTATCACAGGAAAAGAAATCAGCCCTCGACAACTTAATCGGCAGAAACAGATATTTTTGAAAAAATCCCTAAGCCCCAGGGTCACAATTTCATCAAAAATCTGACTTTTGGCAGTTGACTCAGAAATGGTGCCAAACGGTTGGAAATGCTCCCCTGAAAGGTTTGGCGGTCGAAACAGAAGGCTTTTTATCACAGGAAAAGAAATCAGCCCTCGACAATTTAACCGGCAGAAACAGATATTTTTGAAAAAATCCCTAAGCCCCGGGGTCACAATTTCATGAAAAATCTGACTTTTGGCAGTTGACTCAGAAATGGTGCCAAACGGTTGCAAATGCTCCCCTGAAAGGTTTGGCGGTCGAAAGAGAAGGCTTTTTATCACAGGATAAGAAATCAGCCCTCGACAACTTAACCGGGAAAAAATATATTTTTGAAAAAATCCCTAAGCCCCGGGGTCACAATTTCATCAAAAATCTGACTTTCGGCAGTTGACTCAGAAATGGTGTCAAACGGTTGCAAATGCTCCCCTGAAAGGTTTGGCGGTGAAAACAGAAGGCTTTTTATCACAGGATAAGAAATCAGCCCTCGACAACTTAACCGGCAGAAAAATATTTTTTGGAAAAATCCCTAAGCCCCGGGGTCACAATTTCATCAAAAATCTGACTTTTGGCAGTTGACTCAGAAATGGTGCCAAACGGTTGGAAATGCTCCCCTGAAAGGTTTGGCGGTCGAAACAGAAGGCTTTTTATCACAGGATAAGAAATCAGCCCTCGACAACTTAACCGGCAGAAAAATATTTTTTGAAAAAATCCCTAAGCCCCGGGGTTACAATTTCATGAAAAATCTGACTTTCGGCAGTTGACTCAGAAATGGTGTCAAACGGTTGCAAATGCTCCCCTGAAAGGTTTGGCGGTGAAAACAGAAGGCTTTTTATCACAGGATAAGAAATCAGCCCTCGACAACTTAACCGGCAGAAAAATATTTTTTGGAAAAATCCCTAAGCCCCGGGGTCACAATTTCATGAAAAATCTGACTTTCGGCAGTTGACTCAGAAATGGTGCCAAACGGTTGCAAATGCTCCCCTGAAAGGTTTGGCGGTCGAAACAGAAGGCTTTTTATCACAGGATAAGAAATCAGCCCTCGACAACTTAACCGGCAGAAAAATATTTTTTGAAAAAATCCCTAAGCCCCGGGGTCACAATTTCATCAAAAATCTGACTTTTGGCAGTTGACTCAGAAATGGTGCCAAACGGTTCCAAATGCTCCCCTGAAAGGTTTGGCGGTCGAAACAGAAGGCTTTTTATCACAGGATAAGAAATCAGCCCTCAACAACTTAACCGGGAAAAAATATATTTTTGAAAAAATCCCTAAGCCCCGGGGTCACAATTTCATCAAAAATCTGACCTTCGGCAGTTGACTCAGAAATGGTGCCAAACGGTTGCAAATGCTCCCCTGAAAGGTTTGGCGGTGAAAACAGAAGGCTTTTTATCACAGGATAAGAAATCAGCCCTCGACAACTTAACCGGCAGAAAAATATTTTTTGAAAAAATCCCTAAGCCCCGGGGTCACAATTTCATCAAAAATTTGACTTTCGGCAGTTGACTCAGAAATGGTGCCAAACGGTTGCAAATGCTCCCCTGAAATGTTTGGCGGTGAAAACAGAAGGCTTTTTATCACAGGATAAGAAATCAGCCCTCGACAACTTAACCGGCAGAAAAATATATTTTTGAAAAAATCCCTAAGCCCCGGGGTCACAATTTCATCAAAAATCTGACTTTCGGCAGTTGACTCAGAAATGGTGCCAAACGGTTGCAAATGCTCCCCTGAAAGGTTTGGCGGTCGAAACAGAAGGCTTTTTATCACAGGAAAAGAAATCAGCCCTCGACAACTTAATCGGCAGAAACAGATATTTTTGAAAAAATCCCTAAGCCCCAGGGTCACAATTTCATCAAAAATCTGACTTTTGGCAGTTGAATCAGAAATGGTGCCAAACGGTTGGAAATGCTCCCCTGAAAGGTTTGGCGGTCGAAACAGAAGGCTTTTTATCACAGGAAAAGAAATCAGCCCTCGACAATTTAACCGGCAGAAACAGATATTTTTGAAAAAATCCCTAAGCCCCGGGGTCACAATTTCATGAAAAATCTGACTTTCGGCAGTTGACTCAGAAATGGTGTCAAACGGTTGCAAATGCTCCCCTGAAAGGTTTGGCGGTGAAAACAGAAGGCTTTTTATCACAGGATAAGAAATCAGCCCTCGACAACTTAACCGGCAGAAAAATATTTTTTGGAAAAATCCCTAAGCCCCGGGGTCACAATCTCATCAAAAATCTGACTTTCGGCAGTTGACTCAGAAATGGTGCCAAACGGTTGCAAATGCTCCCCTGAAAGGTTTGGCGGTCGAAACAGAAGGCTTTTTATCACAGGAAAAGAAATCAGCCCTCGACAATTTAACCGGCAGAAACAGATATTTTTGAAAAAATCCCTAAGCCCCGGGGTCACAATTTCATGAAAAATCTGACTTTTGGCAGTTGACTCAGAAATGGTGCCAAACGGTTGCAAATGCTCCCCTGAAAGGTTTGGCGGTCGAAACAGAAGGCTTTTTATCACAGGATAAGAAATCAGCCCTCGACAACTTAACCGGGAAAAAATATATTTTTGAAAAAATCCCTAAGCCCCGGGGTCACAATTTCATCAAAAATCTGACTTTCGGCAGTTGACTCAGAAATGGTGCCAAACGGTTGCAATTGCTCCCCTGAAAGGTTTGGCGGTGAAAACAGAAGGCTTTTTATCACAGGATAAGAAATCAGCCCTCGACAACTTAACCGGCAGAAAAATATTTTTTGAAAAAATCCCTAAGCCCCGGGGTCACAATTTCATCAAAAATTTGACTTTCGGCAGTTGACTCAGAAATGGTGCCAAACGGTTGCAAATGCTCCCCTGAAAGGTTTGGCGGTCGAAACAGAAGGCCTTTTATCACCGGATAAGAAATCAGCCCTCGACAACTTAACCGGGAGAAAAATATTTTTTGAGAAAATCCCTCAGCCCCGGGGTCACAATTTCATCAAAACTCTGACTTTCGGCAATTGACTCAAAAATGGTGCCAAACGGTTGCAAATGCTCCCCTGAAAGGTTTGGTGGTCGAAACAGAAGGCTTTTTATCACAGGAAAAGAAATCAGCCCTCGACAACTTAACCGGCAGAAAATTATTTTTTTGAAAAAATCCCTAAGACCCGGGGTCACAATTTCATCAAAATTCTGACTGTCGGCAGTTGACTCAGAAATGGTGACAAATGGTTGGAAATGCTCCCCTGAAAGTTTTGGCGGTCGAAACTGAAGGCTTTTTATCACAGGAAAAGAAATCAGCCCTCGACAACTTAACCGGCAGAAAAAGATATTTTTGAAAAAATCCCTAAGCCCCGGGGTCACAATTTCATCAAAATTCTGACTTTCGGCAGTTGACTCAGAAATGGTGCCAAACGGTTGCAAATGCTCCCCTGAAAGGTTTGGCGGTGAAAACAGAAGGCTTTTTATCACAGGATAAGAAATCAGCCCTCGACAACTTAACTGGCAGAAAAATATTTTTTGGAAAAATCCCTAAGCCCCGGGGTGACAATTTAATCAAAATTCTGACTGTCGGCAGTTGACTCAGAAATGGTGACAAATGGTTGGAAATGCTCCCCTGAAAGTTTTGGCGGTCGAAACAGAAGGCTTTTTATCACAGGAAAAGAAATCAGCCCTCGACAACTTAACCGGCAGAAAAAGATATTTTTGAAAAAATCCCTAAGCCCCGGGGTCACAATTTCATCAAAAATCTGACTTTCGGCAGTTGAGTCAGAAATGGTGCCAAACGGTTGCAAATGCTCCCCTGAAAGGTTTGGCGGTGAAAACAGAAGGCTTTTTATCACAGGATAAGAAATCAGCCCTCGACAACTTAACCGGCAGAAAAATATTTTTTGGAAAAATCCCTAAGCCCCGGGGTCACAATTTCATCAAAAATCTGACTTTTGGCAGTTGACTCAGAAATGGTGCCAAACGGTTGCAAATGCTCCCCTGAAAGGTTTGGCGGTCGAAACAGAAGGCTTTTTATCACAGGAAAAGAAATCAGCCCTCGACAACTTAACCGACAGAAACAGATATTTTTGAAAAAATCCCTAAGCCCCGGGGTCACAATTTCATCAAAAATCTGACTTTTGGCAATTGATTCAAAAATGGTGCCAAAGGGTTGCAAATGCTCCCTTGAAAGGTTTGGCGGTGGAAACAGAAGGCTTTTTATCACAGGAAAAGAAATCAGCCCTCGACAACTTAACCGGGAAAAAATATTTTTTTGAAAAAATCCCTAAGCCCCGGGGTCACAATCTCATCAAAAATCTGACTTTCGGCAGTTGACTCAGAAATGGTGCCAAACGGTTGCAAATGCTCCCCTGAAAGTTTTGGCGGTCGAAACAGAAGGCTTTTTATCACAGGAAAAGAAATCAGCCCTCGACAACTTAACCGGCAGAAAAAGATATTTTTGAAAAAATCCCTAAGCCCCGGGGTCACAATTTCATCAAAAATCTGACTTTCGGCAGTTGACTCAGAAATGGTGCCAAACGGTTGCAAATGCTCCCCTGAAAGGTTTGGCGGTCGAAACAGAAGGCTTTTTATCACAGGATAAGAAATCAGCCCTCGACAACTTAACCAGCAGAAAAATATTTTTTGAAAAAATCCCTAAGCCCCGGGGTCACAATTTCATTAAAAATCTGACTTTTGGCAGTTGACTCAGAAATGGTGCCAAACGGTTGCAAATGCTCCCCTAAAAGGTTTGGCGGTGACAACAGAAGGCTTTTTATCACAGGATAAGAAATCAGCCCTCGACAACTTAACCGGCAGAAAAATATTTTTTGAAAAAATCCCTAAGCCCCGGGGTCACAATTTCATGAAAAATCTGACTTTTGGCAGTTGACTCAGAAATGGTGCCAAACGGTTGCAAATGCTCCCCTGAAAGGTTTGGCGGTCGAAACAGAAGGCTTTTTATCACAGGATAAGAAATCAGCCCTCGACAACTTAACCGGGAAAAAATATATTTTTGAAAAAATCCCTAAGCCCCGGGGTCACAATTTCATCAAAAATTTGACTTTCGGCAGTTGACTCAAAAATGGTGCCAAACGGTTGCAAATGCTCCCCTGAAAGGTTTGGCGGTCGAAACAGAAGGCTTTTTATCACAGAATAAGAAATCAGCCCTCGACAACTTAACCGGGAAAAAATATATTTTTGAAAAAATCCCTAAGCCCCGGGGTCACAATTTCATCAAAAATCTGACTTTCGGCAGTTGACTCAGAAATGGTGCCAAACGGTTGCAAATGCTCCCCTGAAAGGTTTGGCGGTGAAAACAGAAGGCTTTTTATCACAGGATAAGAAATCAGCCCTCGACAACTTAACCGGCAGAAAAATATTTTTTGAAAAAATCCCTAAGCCCCGGGGTCACAATTTCATCAAAAATTTGACTTTCGGCAGTTGACTCAGAAATGGTGCCAAACGGTTGCAAATGCTCCCCTGAAAGGTTTGGCGGTCGAAACAGAAGGCCTTTTATCACAGGATAAGAAATCAGCCCTCGACAACTTAACCGGGAGAAAAATATTTTTTGAGAAAATCCCTCAGCCCCGGGGTCACAATTTCATCAAAACTCTGACTTTCGGCAATTGACTCAAAAATGGTGCCAAACGGTTGCAAATGCTCCCCTGAAAGGTTTGGTGGTCGAAACAGAAGGCTTTTTATCACAGGAAAAGAAATCAGCCCTCGACAACTTAACCGGCAGAAAATTATTTTTTTGAAAAAATCCCTAAGACCCGGGGTCACAATTTCATCAAAATTCTGACTGTCGGCAGTTGACTCAGAAATGGTGACAAATGGTTAGAAATGCTCCCCTGAAAGTTTTGGCGGTCGAAACTGAAGGCTTTTTATCACAGGAAAAGAAATCAGCCCTCGACAACTTAACCGGCAGAAAAAGATATTTTTGAAAAAATCCCTAAGCCCCGGGGTCACAATTTCATCAAAAATCTGACTTTCGGCAGTTGACTCAAAAATGGTGCCAAACGGTTGCAAATGCTCCCCTTAAAGCTTTGGCGGTCGAAACAGAAGGCTTTTTATCACAGGATAAGAAATCAGCCCTCGACAACTTAACCGGGAAAAAATATATTTTTGAAAAAATCCCTAAGCCCCGGGGTCACAATTTCATCAAAAATCTGACTTTCGGCAGTTGACTCAGAAATGGTGCCAAACGGTTGCAAATGCTCCCCTGAAAGGTTTGGCGGTCAAAACAGAAGGCTTTTTATCACAGGATAAGAAATCAGCCCTCGACAACTTAACCGGCAGAAAAATATTTTTTGAAAAAATCCCTAAGCCCCGGGGTCACAATTTCATCAAAAATTTGACTTTCGGCAGTTGACTCAGAAATGGTGCCAAACGGTTGCAAATGCTCCCCTGAAAGGTTTGGCGGTCGAAACAGAAGGCCTTTTATCACAGGATAAGAAATCAGCCCTCGACAACTTAACCGGGAGAAAAATATTTTTTGAGAAAATCCCTCAGACCCGGGGTCACAATTTCATCAAAACTCTGACTTTCGGCAATTGACTCAAAAATGGTGCCAAACGGTTGCAAATGCTCCCCTGAAAAGTTTGGTGGTCGAAACAGAAGGCTTTTTATCACAGGAAAAGAAATCAGCCCTCGACAACTTAACCGGCAGAAAATTATTTTTTTGAAAAAATCCCTAAGACCCGGGGTCACAATTTCATCAAAATTCTGACTGTCGGCAGTTGACTCAGAAATGGTGACAAATGGTTGGAAATGCTCCCCTGAAAGTTTTGGCGTTCGAAACTGAAGGCTTTTTATCACAGGAAAAGAAATCAGCCCTCGACAACTTAACCGGCAGAAAAAGATATTTGTGAAAAAATCCCTAAGCCCCGGGGTCACAATTTCATCAAAAATCTGACTTTCGGCAGTTGACTCAGAAATGGTGCCAAACGGTTGCAAATGCTCCCCTGAAAGGTTTGGCGGTCAAAACAGAAGGCTTTTTATCACAGGATAAGAAATCAGCCCTCGACAACTTAACCGGCAGAAAAATATTTTTTGAAAAAATCCCTAAGCCCCGGGGTCACAATTTCATCAAAAATCTGACTTTCGGCAGTTGACTCAGAAATGGTGCCAAACGGTTGCAAATGCTCCCCTGAAAGGTTTGGCGGTCGAAACAGAAGGCCTTTTATCACAGGATAAGAAATCAGCCCTCGACAACTTAACCGGGAGAAAAATATTTTTTGAGAAAATCCCTCAGCCCCGGGGTCACAATTTCATCAAAACTCTGACTTTCGGCAATTGACTCAAAAATGGTGCCAAACTGTTGCAAATGCTCCCCTGAAAGGTTTGGTGGTCGAAACAGAAGGCTTTTTATCACAGGAAAAGAAATCAGCCCTCGACAACTTAACCGGCAGAAAAATATTTTTTTGAAAAAATCCCTAAGACCCGGGGTCACAATTTCATCAAAATTCTGACTTTCGGCAGTTGACTCAGAAATGGTGACAAATGGTTGGAAATGCTCCCCTGAAAATTTTGGCGGTCGAAACTGAAGGCTTTTTATCACAGGAACAGAAATCAGCCCTCGACAACTTAACCGGCAGAAAAATATTTTTTTGAAAAAATCCCTAAACCCCGTGGTCACAATCTCATCAAAAATCTGACTTTCGGCAGTTGACTCAGAAATGGTGCCAAACGGTAGCAAATGCTCCCCTGAAAGGTTTGGCGGTCGAAACAGAAGGCTTTTTATCACAGGAAAAGAAATCAGCCCTCGACAATTTAACCGGCAGAAACCGATATTTTTGAAAAAATCCCTAAGCCCCGGGGTCACAATTTCATGAAAAATCTGACTTTTGGCAGTTGACTCAGAAATGGTGCCAAACGGTTGCAAATGCTCCCCTGAAAGGTTTGGCGGTCGAAACAGATGGCTTTTTATCACAGGATAAGAAATCAGCCCTCGACAACTTAACCGGGAAAAAATATATTTTTGAAAAAATCCCTAAGCCCCGGGGTCACAATTTCATCAAAAATCTGACTTTCGGCTGTTGACTCAGAAATGGTGCCAAACGGTTTCAAATGCTCCCCTGAAAGGTTTGGCGGTCGAAACAGAAGGCTTTTTATCACAGGATAAGAAATCAGCCCTCGACAACTTAACCGGGAAAAAATATATTTTTGAAAAAATCCCTAAGCCCCGGGGTCACAATTTCATCAAAAATCTGACTTTCGGCTGTTGACTCAGAATTGGTGCCAAACGGTTTCAATGCTCCCCTGAAAGGTTTGGCGGTCGAAACAGAAGGCTTTTTATCACAGGATAAGAAATCAGCCCTCGACAACTTAACCGGCAGAAAAATATTTTTTGAAAAAATCCCTAAGCCCCGGGGTCACAATTTCATCAAAAATCTGACTTTTGGCAGTTGACTCAGAAATGGTGCCAAACGGTTGCAAATGCTCCCCTGAAAGGTTTGGCGGTCGAAACAGAAGGCTTTTTATCACAGGATAAGAAATCAGCCCTCGACAACTTAACCGGGAAAAAATATATTTTTGAAAAAATCCCTAAGCCCCGGGGTCACAATTTCATCAAAAATCTGACTTTCGGCAGTTGACTCAGAAATGGTGCCAAACGGTTGCAAATGCTCCCCTGAAAGGTTTGGCGGTCAAAACAGAAGGCTTTTTATCACAGGATAAGAAATCAGCCCTCGACAACTTAACCGGCAGAAAAATATTTTTTGAAAAAATCCCTAAGCCCCGGGGTCACAATTTCATCAAAAATTTGACTTTCGGCAGTTGACTCAGAAATGGTGCCAAACGGTTGCAAATGCTCCCCTGAAAGGTTTGGCGGTCGAAACAGAAGGCCTTTTATCACAGGATAAGAAATCAGCCCTCGACAACTTAAACGGGAGAAAAATATTTTTTGAGAAAATCCCTCAGCCCCGGGGTCACAATTTCATCAAAATTCTGACTGTCGGCAGTTGACTCAGAAATGGTGACAAATGGTTGGAAATGCTCCCCTGAAAGTTTTGGCGGTCGAAACTGAAGGCTTTTTATCACAGGAAAAGAAATCAGCCCTCGACAACTTAACCGGCAGAAAAAGATATTTTTGAAAAAATCCCTAAGCCCCGGGGTCACAATTTCATCAAAAATCTGACTTTCGGCAGTTGACTCAGAAATGGTGCCAAACGGTTGCAAATGCTCCCCTGAAAGGTTTGGCGGTCGAAACAGAAGGCTTTTTATCACAGGATAAGAAATCAGCCCTCGACAACTTAACCAGCAGAAAAATATTTTTTGAAAAAATCCCTAAGCCCCGGGGTCACAATTTCATTAAAAATCTGACTTTTGGCAGTTGACTCAGAAATGGTGCCAAACGGTTGCAAATGCTCCCCTAAAAGGTTTGGCGGTGAAAACAGAAGGCTTTTTATCACAGGATAAGAAATCAGCCCTCGACAACTTAACCGGCAGAAAAATATTTTTTGAAAAAATCCCTAAGCCCCGGGGTCACAATTTCATGAAAAATCTGACTTTTGGCAGTTGACTCAGAAATGGTGCCAAACGGTTGCAAATGCTCCCCTGAAAGGTTTGGCGGTCGAAACAGAAGGCTTTTTATCACAGGATAAGAAATCAGCCCTCGACAACTTAACCGGGAAAAAATATATTTTTGAAAAAATCCCTAAGCCCCGGGGTCACAATTTCATCAAAAATCTGACTTTCGGCAGTTGACTCAAAAATGGTGCCAAAAGGTTGCAAATGCTCCCCTGAAAGGTTTGGCGGTCGAAACAGAAGGCTTTTTATCACAGAATAAGAAATCAGCCCTCGACAACTTAACCGGGAAAAAATATATTTTTGAAAAAATCCCTAAGCCCCGGGGTCACAATTTCATCAAAAATCTGACTTTCGGCAGTTGACTCAGAAATGGTGCCAAACGGTTGCAAATGCTCCCCTGAAAGGTTTGGCGGTCAAAACAGAAGGCTTTTTATCACAGGATAAGAAATCAGCCCTCGACAACTTAACCGGCAGAAAAATATTTTTTGAAAAAATCCCTAAGCCCCGGGGTCACAATTTCATCAAAAATTTGACTTTCGGTAGTTGACTCAGAAATGGTGCCAAACGGTTGCAAATGCTCCCCTGAAAGGTTTGGCGGTCGAAACAGAAGGCCTTTTATCACAGGATAAGAAATCAGCCCTCGACAACTTAACCGGGAGAAAAATATTTTTTGAGAAAATCCCTCAGCCCCGGGGTCACAATTTCATCAAAACTCTGACTTTCGGCAATTGACTCAAAAATGGTGCCAAACTGTTGCAAATGCTCCCCTGAAAGGTTTGGTGGTCGAAACAGAAGGCTTTTTATCACAGGAAAAGAAATCAGCCCTCGACAACTTAACCGGCAGAAAATTATTTTTTTGAAAAAATCCCTAAGACCCGGGGTCACAATTTCATCAAAATTCTGACTGTCGGCAGTTGACTCAGAAATGGTGACAAATGGTTGGAAATGCTCCCCTGAAAGTTTTGGCGGTCGAAACTGAAGGCTTTTTATCACAGGAAAAGAAATCAGCCCTCGACAACTTAACCGGCAGAAAAAGATATTTTTGAAAAAATCCCTAAGCCCCGGGGTCACAATTTCATCAAAAATCTGACTTTCGGCAGTTGACTCAAAAATGGTGCCAAACGGTTGCAAATGCTCCCCTTAAAGCTTTGGCGGTCGAAACAGAAGGCTTTTTATCACAGGATAAGAAATCAGCCCTCGACAACTTAACCGGGAAAAAATATATTTTTGAAAAAATCCCTAAGCCCCGGGGTCACAATTTCATCAAAAATCTGACTTTCGGCAGTTGACTCAGAAATGGTGCCAAACGGTTGCAAATGCTCCCCTGAAAGGTTTGGCGGTCAAAACAGAAGGCTTTTTATCACAGGATAAGAAATCAGCCCTCGACAACTTAACCGGCAGAAAAATATTTTTTGAAAAAATCCCTAAGCCCCGGGGTCACAATTTCATCAAAAATTTGACTTTCGGCAGTTGACTCAGAAATGGTGCCAAACGGTTGCAAATGCTCCCCTGAAAGGTTTGGCGGTCGAAACAGAAGGCCTTTTATCACAGGATAAGAAATCAGCCCTCGACAACTTAACCGGGAGAAAAATATTTTTTGAGAAAATCCCTCAGCCCCGGGGTCACAATTTCATCAAAACTCTGACTTTCGGCAATTGACTCAAAAATGGTGCCAAACGGTTGCAAATGCTCCCCTGAAAGGTTTGGTGGTCGAAACAGAAGGCTTTTTATCACAGGAAAAGAAATCAGCCCTCGACAACTTAACCGGCAGAAAATTATTTTTTTGAAAAAATCCCTAAGCCCCGGGGTCACAATTTCATCAAAATTCTGACTGTCGGCAGTTGACTCAGAAATGGTGACAAATGGTTGGAAATGCTCCCCTGAAAGTTTTGGCGGTCGAAACTGAAGGCTTTTTATCACAGGAAAAGAAATCAGCCCTCGACAACTTAACCGGCAGAAAAAGATATTTTTGAAAAAATCCCTAAGCCCCGGGGTCACAATTTCATCAAAAATCTGACTTTCGGCAGTTGACTCAAAAATGGTGCCAAACGGTTGCAAATGCTCCCCTTAAAGCTTTGGCGGTCGAAACAGAAGGCTTTTTATCACAGGATAAGAAATCAGCCCTCGACAACTTAACCGGGAAAAAATATATTTTTGAAAAAATCCCTAAGCCCCGGGGTCACAATTTCATCAAAAATCTGACTTTCGGCAGTTGACTCAGAAATGGTGCCAAACGGTTGCAAATGCTCCCCTGAAAGGTTTGGCGGTCAAAACAGAAGGCTTTTTATCACAGGATAAGAAATCAGCCCTCGACAACTTAACCGGCAGAAAAATATTTTTTGAAAAAATCCCTAAGCCCCGGGGTCACAATTTCATCAAAAATTTGACTTTCGGCAGTTGACTCAGAAATGGTGCCAAACGGTTGCAAATGCTCCCCTGAAAGGTTTGGCGGTCGAAACAGAAGGCCTTTTATCACAGGATAAGAAATCAGCCCTCGACAACTTAACCGGGAGAAAAATATTTTTTGAGAAAATCCCTCAGCCCCGGGGTCACAATTTCATCAAAACTCTGACTTTCGGCAATTGACTCAAAAATGGTGCCAAACGGTTGCAAATGCTCCCCTGAAAAGTTTGGTGGTCGAAACAGAAGGCTTTTTATCACAGGAAAAGAAATCAGCCCTCGACAACTTAACCGGCAGAAAATTATTTTTTTGAAAAAATCCCTAAGACCCGGGGTCACAATTTCATCAAAATTCTGACTGTCGGCAGTTGACTCAGAAATGGTGACAAATGGTTGGAAATGCTCCCCTGAAAGTTTTGGCGGTCGAAACTGAAGGCTTTTTATCACAGGAAAAGAAATCAGCCCTCGACAACTTAACCGGCAGAAAAAGATATTTGTGAAAAAATCCCTAAGCCCCGGGGTCACAATTTCATCAAAAATCTGACTTTCGGCAGTTGACTCAGAAATGGTGCCAAACGGTTGCAAATGCTCCCCTGAAAGGTTTGGCGGTCGAAACAGAAGGCCTTTTATCACAGGATAAGAAATCAGCCCTCGACAACTTAACCGGGAAAAAAATATTTTTTGAGAAAATCCCTCAGCCCCGGGGTCACAATTTCATCAAAACTCTGACTTTCGGCAATTGACTCAAAAATGGTGCCAAACGGTTGCAAATGCTCCCCTGAAAGGTTTGGTGGTCGAAACAGAAGGCTTTTTATCACAGGAAAAGAAATCAGCCCTCGACAACTTAACCGGCAGAAAAATATTTTTTTGAAAAAATCCCTAAGACCCGGGGTCACAATTTCATCAAAATTCTGACTTTCGGCAGTTGACTCAGAAATGGTGACAAATGGTTGGAAATGCTCCCCTGAAAATTTTGGCGGTCGAAACTGAAGGCTTTTTATCACAGGAACAGAAATCAGCCCTCGACAACTTAACCGGCAGAAAAATATTTTTTTGAAAAAATCCCTAAGCCCCGGGGTCACAATCTCATCAAAAATCTGACTTTCGGCAGTTGACTCAGAAATGGTGCCAAACGGTAGCAAATGCTCCCCTGAAAGGTTTGGCGGTCGAAACAGAAGGCTTTTTATCACAGGAAAAGAAATCAGCCCTCGACAATTTAACCGGCAGAAACAGATATTTTTGAAAAAATCCCTAAGCCCCGGGGTCACAATTTCATGAAAAATCTGACTTTTGGCAGTTGACTCAGAAATGGTGCCAAACGGTTGCAAATGCTCCCCTGAAAGGTTTGGCGGTCGAAACAGAAGGCTTTTTATCACAGGATAAGAAATCAGCCCTCGACAACTTAACCGGGAAAAAATATATTTTTGAAAAAATCCCTAAGCCCCGGGGTCACAATTTCATCAAAAATCTGACTTTCGGCTGTTGACTCAGAAATGGTGCCAAACGGTTTCAAATGCTCCCCTGAAAGGTTTGGCGGTCGAAACAGAAGGCTTTTTATCACAGGATAAGAAATCAGCCCTCGACAACTTAACCGGGAAAAAATATATTTTTGAAAAAATCCCTAAGCCCCGGGGTCACAATTTCATCAAAAAACTGACTTTCGGCTGTTGACTCAGAAATGGTGCCAAACGGTTTCAAATGCTCCCCTGAAAGGTTTGGCGGTCGAAACAGAAGGCTTTTTATCACAGGATAAGAAATCAGCCCTCGACAACTTAACCGGGAAAAAATATATTTTTGAAAAAATCCCTAAGCCCCGGGGTCACAATTTCATCAAAAATCTGACTTTCGGCAGTTGACTCAGAAATGGTGCCAAACGGTTGCAAATGCTCCCCTGAAAGGTTTGGCGGTCGAAACAGAAGGCTTTTTATCACAGGATAAGAAATCAGCCCTCGACAACTTAACCGGCAGAAACAGATATTTTTGAAAAAATCCCTAAGCCCCGGGGTCACAATTTCATCAAAAATCTGACTTTCGGCAGTTGACTCAGAAATGGTGCCAAACGGTTGCAAATGCTCCCCTGAAAGGTTTGGCGGTCGAAACAGAAGGCTTTTTATCACAGGAAAAGAAATCAGCCCTCGACAACTTAACCGGGAAAAAATATATTTTTGAAAAAATCCCTAAGCCCCGGGGTCACAATTTCATCAAAAATCTGACTTTCGGCTGTTGACTCAGAAATGGTGCCAAACGGTTTCAAATGCTCCCCTGAAAGGTTTGGCGGTCGAAACAGAAGGCTTTTTATCACAGGATAAGAAATCAGCCCTCGACAACTTAACCGGGAAAAAATATATTTTTGAAAAAATCCCTAAGCCCCGGGGTCACAATTTCATCAAAAAACTGACTTTCTGCTGTTGACTCAGAAATGGTGCCAAACGGTTTCAAATGCTCCCCTGAAAGGTTTGGCGGTCGAAACAGAAGGCTTTTTATCACAGGATAAGAAATCAGCCCTCGACAACTTAACCGGGAAAAAATATATTTTTGAAAAAATCCCTAAGCCCCGGGGTCACAATTTCATCAAAAATCTGACTTTCGGCAGTTGACTCAGAAATGGTGCCAAACGGTTGCAAATGCTCACCTGAAAGGTTTGGCGGTCGAAACAGAAGGCTTTTTATCACAGGATAAGAAATCAGCCCTCGACAACTTAACCGGCAGAAACAGATATTTTTGAAAAAATCCCTAAGCCCCGGGGTCACAATTTCATCAAAAATCTGACTTTCGGCAGTTGACTCAGAAATGGTGCCAAACGGTTGCAAATGCTCCCCTGAAAGGTTTGGCGGTCGAAACAGAAGGCTTTTTATCACAGGAAAAGAAATCAGCCCTCGACAACTTAATCGGCAGAAACAGATATTTTTGAAAAAATCCCTAAGCCCCGGGGTCACAATTTCATCAAAAATCTGACTTTTGGCAATTGATTCAAAAATGGTGCCAAACGGTTGCAAATGCTCCCTTGAAAGGTTTGGCGGTGGAAACAGAAGGCTTTTTATCACAGGAAAAGAAATCAGCCCTCGACAACTTAACCGGGAAAAAATATTTTTTTGAAAAAATCCCTAAGCCCCGGGGTCACAATCTCATCAAAAATCTGACTTTCGGCAGTTGACTCAGAAATGGTGCCAAACGGTTGGAAATGCTCCCCTGAAAGGTTTGGCGGTCGAAACAGAAGGCTTTTTATCACAGGAAAAGAAATCAGCCCTCGACAATTTAACCGGCAGAAACAGATATTTTTGAAAAAATCCCTAAGCCCCGGGGTCACAATTTCATGAAAAATCTGACTTTTGGCAGTTGACTCAGAAATGGTGCCAAACGGTTGCAAATGCTCCCCTGAAAGGTTTGGCGGTCGAAACAGAAGGCTTTTTATCACAGGATAAGAAATCAGCCCTCAACAACTTAACCGGGAAAAAATATATTTTTGAACAAATCCCTAAGCCCCGGGGTCACAATTTCATCAAAAATCTGACTTTCGGCAGTTGACTCAGAAATGGTGCCAAACGGTTGCAAATGCTCCCCTGAAAGGTTTGGCGGTCAAAACAGAAGGCTTTTTATCACAGGATAAGAAATCAGCCCTCGACAACTTAACCGGCAGAAAAATATTTTTTGAAAAAATCCCTAAGCCCCGGGGTCACAATTTCATCAAAAATTTGACTTTCGGCAGTTGACTCAGAAATGGTGCCAAACGGTTGCAAATGCTCCCCTGAAAGGTTTGGCGGTCGAAACAGAAGGCCTTTTATCACAGGATAAGAAATCAGCCCTCGACAACTTAACCGGCAGAAAAAGATATTTGTGAAAAAATCCCTAAGCCCCGGGGTCACAATTTCATCAAAAATCTGACTTTCGGCAGTTGACTCAGAAATGGTGCCAAACGGTTGCAAATGCTCCCCTGAAAGGTTTGGCGGTCAAAACAGAAGGCTTTTTATCACAGGATAAGAAATCAGCCCTCGACAACTTAACCGGCAGAAAAATATTTTTTGAAAAAATCCCTAAGCCCCGGGGTCACAATTTCATCAAAAATCTGACTTTCGGCAGTTGACTCAGAAATGGTGCCAAACGGTTGCAAATGCTCCCCTGAAAGGTTTGGCGGTCGAAACAGAAGGCCTTTTATCACAGGATAAGAAATCAGCCCTCGACAACTTAACCGGGAGAAAAATATTTTTTGAGAAAATCCCTCAGCCCCGGGGTCACAATTTCATCAAAACTCTGACTTTCGGCAATTGACTCAAAAATGGTGCCAAACTGTTGCAAATGCTCCCCTGAAAGGTTTGGTGGTCGAAACAGAAGGCTTTTTATCACAGGAAAAGAAATCAGCCCTCGACAACTTAACCGGCAGAAAAATATTTTTTTGAAAAAATCCCTAAGCCCCGGGGTCACAATTTCATCAAAAATCTGACTTTCGGCAGTTGACTCAGAAATGGTGCCAAACGGTTGCAAATGCTCCCCTGAAAGGTTTGGCGGTCGAAACAGAAGGCCTTTTATCACAGGATAAGAAATCAGCCCTCGACAACTTAACCGGGAGAAAAATATTTTTTGAGAAAATCCCTCAGCCCCGGGGTCACAATTTCATCAAAACTCTGACTTTCGGCAATTGACTCAAAAATGGTGCCAAACTGTTGCAAATGCTCCCCTGAAAGGTTTGGTGGTCGAAACAGAAGGCTTTTTATCACAGGAAAAGAAATCAGCCCTCGACAACTTAACCGGCAGAAAAATATTTTTTTGAAAAAATCCCTAAGACCCGGGGTCACAATTTCATCAAAATTCTGACTTTCGGCAGTTGACTCAGAAATGGTGACAAATGGTTGGAAATGCTCCCCTGAAAATTTTGGCGGTCGAAACTGAAGGCTTTTTATCACAGGAACAGAAATCAGCCCTCGACAACTTAACCGGCAGAAAAATATTTTTTTGAAAAAATCCCTAAGCCCCGGGGTCACAATCTCATCAAAAATCTGACTTTCGGCAGTTGACTCAGAAATGGTGCCAAACGGTAGCAAATGCTCCCCTGAAAGGTTTGGCGGTCGAAACAGAAGGCTTTTTATCACAGGAAAAGAAATCAGCCCTCGACAATTTAACCGGCAGAAACAGATATTTTTGAAAAAATCCCTAAGCCCCGGGGTCACAATTTCATGAAAAATCTGACTTTTGGCAGTTGACTCAGAAATGGTGCCAAACGGTTGCAAATGCTCCCCTCAAAGGTTTGGCGGTCGAAACAGAAGGCTTTTTATCACAGGATAAGAAATCAGCCCTCGACAACTTAACCGGGAAAAAATATATTTTTGAAAAAATCCCTAAGCCCCGGGGTAACAATTTCATCAAAAATCTGACTTTCGGCTGTTGACTCAGAAATGGTGCCAAACGGTTGCAAATGCTCCCCTGAAAGGTTTGGCGGTCGAAACAGAAGGCTTTTTATCACAGGATAAGAAATCAGCCCTCAACAACTTAACCGGGAAAAAATATATTTTTGAAAAAATCCCTAAGCCCCGGGGTCACAATTTCATCAAAAATCTGACTTTCGGCTGTTGACTCAGAAATGGTGCCAAACGGTTGCAAATGCTCCCCTGAAAGGTTTGGCGGTCGAAACAGAAGGCTTTTTATCACAGGATAAGAAATCAGCCCTCGACAACTTAACCGGGAAAAAATATATTTTTGAAAAAATCCCTAAGCCCCGGGGTCACAATTTCATCAAAAATCTGACTTTCGGCAGTTGACTCAAAAATGGTGCCAAACGGTTGCAAATGCTCCCCTGAAAGGTTTGGCGGTCGAAACAGAAGGCTTTTTATCACAGGATAAGAAATCAGCCCTCGACAACTTAACCGGGAAAAAATATATTTTTGAAAAAATCCCTAAGCCCCGGGGTCACAATTTCATCAAAAATCTGACTTTCGGCAGTTGACTCAGAAATGGTGCCAAACGGTTGCAAATGCTCCCCTGAAAGGTTTGGCGGTCGAAACAGAAGGCTTTTTATCACAGGATAATAAATCAGCCCTCAACAAATTAACCGGCAGAATTTTTTTTTTTGAGAAAATCCCTCAGCCCCGGGGTCACAATTTCATCAAAACTCTGACTTTCGGCAATTGACTCAAAAATGGTGCCAAACGGTTGCAAATGCTCCCCTGAAAGGTTTGGTGGTCGAAACAGAAGGCTTTTTATCACAGGAAGAGAAATCAGCCCTCGACAACTTAACCGGCAGAAAATTATTTTTTTGAAAAAATCCCTAAGACCCGGGGTCACAATTTCATCAAAATTCTGACTTTCGGCAGTTGACTCAGAAATGGTGACAAATGGTTGGAAATGCTCCCCTGAAAGTTTTGGCGGTCGAAACTGAAGGCTTTTTATCACAGGAAAAGAAATCAGCCCTCGACAACTTAACCGGCAGAAAAAGATATTTTTGAAAAAATCCCTAAGCCCCGGGGTCACAATTTCATCAAAAATCTGACTTTCGGCAGTTGACTCAGAAATGGTGCCAAACGGTTGCAAATGCTCCCCTGAAATGTTTGGCGGTGAAAACAGAAGGCTTTTTATCACAGGATAAGAAATCAGCCCTCGACAACTTAACCGGCAGAAAAATATATTTTTGAAAAAATCCCTAAGCCCCGGGGTCACAATTTCATCAAAAATCTGACTTTCGGCAGTTGACTCAGAAATGGTGCCAAACGGTTGCAAATGCTCCCCTGAAAGGTTTGGCGGTCGAAACAGAAGGCTTTTTATCACAGGAAAAGAAATCAGCCCTCGACAACTTAATCGGCAGAAACAGATATTTTTGAAAAAATCCCTAAGCCCCAGGGTCACAATTTCATCAAAAATCTGACTTTTGGCAGTTGACTCAGAAATGGTGCCAAACGGTTGGAAATGCTCCCCTGAAAGGTTTGGCGGTCGAAACAGAAGGCTTTTTATCACAGGAAAAGAAATCAGCCCTCGACAATTTAACCGGCAGAAACAGATATTTTTGAAAAAATCCCTAAGCCCCGGGGTCACAATTTCATGAAAAATCTGACTTTTGGCAGTTGACTCAGAAATGGTGCCAAACGGTTGCAAATGCTCCCCTGAAAGGTTTGGCGGTCGAAAGAGAAGGCTTTTTATCACAGGATAAGAAATCAGCCCTCGACAACTTAACCGGGAAAAAATATATTTTTGAAAAAATCCCTAAGCCCCGGGGTTACAATTTCATGAAAAATCTGACTTTCGGCAGTTGACTCAGAAATGGTGTCAAACGGTTGCAAATGCTCCCCTGA
Organism: Podarcis melisellensis; assembly: GCF_964234715.1. Classification (NCBI taxonomy): domain Eukaryota; kingdom Metazoa; phylum Chordata; class Lepidosauria; order Squamata; family Lacertidae; genus Podarcis; species Podarcis melisellensis. The sequence goes on from NC_138544.1 coordinate 11,572,811, forward strand.
AAGGTTTGGCGGTGAAAACAGAAGGCTTTTTATCACAGGATAAGAAATCAGCCCTCGACAACTTAACCGGGAAAAAATATATTTTTGAAAAAATCCCTAAGCCCCGGGGTCACAATTTCATCAAAAATCTGACTTTCGGCAGTTGACTCAGAAATGGTGCCAAACGGTTGCAAATGCTCCCCTGAAAGGTTTGGCGGTGAAAACAGAAGGCTTTTTATCACAGGATAAGAAATCAGCCCTCGACAACTTAACCGGCAGAAAAATATTTTTTGAAAAAATCCCTAAGCCCCGGGGTCACAATTTCATCAAAAATTTGACTTTCGGCAGTTGACTCAGAAATGGTGCCAAACGGTTGCAAATGCTCCCCTGAAATGTTTGGCGGTGAAAACAGAAGGCTTTTTATCACAGGATAAGAAATCAGCCCTCGACAACTTAACCGGCAGAAAAATATATTTTTGAAAAAATCCCTAAGCCCCGGGGTCACAATTTCATCAAAAATCTGACTTTCGGCAGTTGACTCAGAAATGGTGCCAAACGGTTGCAAATGCTCCCCTGAAAGGTTTGGCGGTCGAAACAGAAGGCTTTTTATCACAGGAAAAGAAATCAGCCCTCGACAACTTAATCGGCAGAAACAGATATTTTTGAAAAAATCCCTAAGCCCCAGGGTCACAATTTCATCAAAAATCTGACTTTTGGCAGTTGAATCAGAAATGGTGCCAAACGGTTGGAAATGCTCCCCTGAAAGGTTTGGCGGTCGAAACAGAAGGCTTTTTATCACAGGAAAAGAAATCAGCCCTCGACAATTTAACCGGCAGAAACAGATATTTTTGAAAAAATCCCTAAGCCCCGGGGTCACAATTTCATGAAAAATCTGACTTTCGGCAGTTGACTCAGAAATGGTGTCAAACGGTTGCAAATGCTCCCCTGAAAGGTTTGGCGGTGAAAACAGAAGGCTTTTTATCACAGGATAAGAAATCAGCCCTCGACAACTTAACCGGCAGAAAAATATTTTTTGGAAAAATCCCTAAGCCCCGGGGTCACAATTTCATGAAAAATCTGACTTTCGGCAGTTGACTCAGAAATGGTGCCAAACGGTTGCAAATGCTCCCCTGAAAGGTTTGGCGGTCGAAACAGAAGGCTTTTTATCACAGGATAAGAAATCAGCCCTCGACAACTTAACCGGCAGAAAAATATTTTTTGAAATAATCCCTAAGCCCCGGGGTCACAATTTCATCAAAAATCTGATTTTCGGCAGTTGACTCAGAAATGGTGCCAAACGGTTCCAAATGCTCCCCTGAAAGGTTTGGCGGTCGAAACAGAAGGCTTTTTATCACAGGATAAGAAATCAGCCCTCAACAACTTAACCGGGAAAAAATATATTTTTGAAAAAATCCCTAAGCCCCGGGGTCACAATTTCATCAAAAATCTGACTTTCGGCAGTTGACTCAGAAATGGTGCCAAACGGTTGCAAATGCTCCTCTGAAAGGTTTGGCGGTGAAAACAGAAGGCTTTTTATCACAGGATAAGAAATCAGCCCTCGACAACTTAACCGGCAGAAAAATATTTTTTGAAAAAATCCCTAAGCCCCGGGGTCACAATTTCATCAAAAATTTGACTTTCGGCAGTTGACTCAGAAATGGTGCCAAACGGTTGCAAATGCTCCCCTGAAAGGTTTGGCGGTCGAAACAGAAGGCCTTTTATCACAGGAAAAGAAATCAGCCCTCGACAACGTACCCGGGAGAAAAATATTTTTTGAGAAAATCCCTCAGCCCCGGGGTCACAATTTCATCAAAACTCTGACTTTCGGCAATTGACTCAAAAATGGTGCCAAACGGTTGCAAATGCTCCCCTGAAAGGTTTGGTGGTCGAAACAGAAGGCTTTTTATCACAGGAAAAGAAATCAGCCCTCGACAACTTAACCGGCAGAAAATTATTTTTTTGAAAAAATCCCTAAGACCCGGGGTCACAATTTCCTCAAAAATCTGACTTTCGGCAGTTGACTCAGAAATGGTGCCAAACGGTTGCAAATGCTCCCCTGAAAGGTTTGGCGGTCGAAACAGAAGGCTTTTTATCACAGGATAATAAATCAGCCCTCAACAAATTAACCGGCAGAATTTTTTTTTTTGAGAAAATCCCTCAGCCCCGGGGTCACAATTTCATCAAAACTCTGACTTTCGGCAATTGACTCAAAAATGGTGCCAAACGGTTGCAAATGCTCCCCTGAAAGGTTTGGTGGTCGAAACAGAAGGCTTTTTATCACAGGAAGAGAAATCAGCCCTCGACAACTTAACCGGCAGAAAATTATTTTTTTGAAAAAATCCCTAAGACCCGGGGTCACAATTTCATCAAAATTCTGACTTTCGGCAGTTGACTCAGAAATGGTGACAAATGGTTGGAAATGCTCCCCTGAAAGTTTTGGCGGTCGAAACTGAAGGCTTTTTATCACAGGAAAAGAAATCAGCCCTCGACAACTTAACCGGCAGAAAAAGATATTTTTGAAAAAATCCCTAAGCCCCGGGGTCACAAGTTCATCAAAAATCTGACTTTCGGCAGTTGACTCAGAAATGGTGCCAAACGGTTGGAAATGCTACCCTGAAAGGTTTGGCGGTCAAAACAGAAGGCTTTTTATCACAGGATAAGAAATCAGCCCTCGACAACTTAACCGGCAGAAAAATATTTTTTGAAAAAATCCCTAAGCCCCGGGGTCACAATTTCATCAAAAATCTGACTTGCGGCAGTTGACTCAGAAATGGTGCCAAACGGTTGCAAATGCTCCCCTGAAAGGTTTGGCGGTCGAAACAGAAGGCTTTTTATCACAGGATAAGAAATCAGCCCTCGACAACTTAACCGGGAAAAAATATTTTTTTGAAAAAAGCCCTAAGCCCCGGGGTCACAATTTCATCAAAAATCTGACTTTCGGCAGTTGACTCAGAAATGGTGCCAAACGGTAGCAAATGCTCCCCTGAAAGGTTTGACGGTCGAAACAGAAGGCTTTTTATCACAGGATAAGAAATCAGCCCTCGACAACCGGCAGAAAAATATTTTTTGAAATAATCCCTAAGCCCCGGGGTCACAATTTCATCAAAAATCTGATTTTCGGCAGTTGAATCAGAAATGGTGCCAAACGGTTGCAAATGCTCCCCTGAAAGGTTTGGCGGTCGAAACAGAAGGCTTTTTATCACCGGAGAAGAAATCCGCCCTCGACAACTTAACCGGTAGAAAAATATTTTTTTGAAAAAATCCCTAAGCCCCGGGGTCACAAGTTCATCAAAACTCTGACTTTTGGCAATTGATTCAAAAATGGTGCCAAACGGTTGCAAATGCTCCCCTGAAAGGTTTGGCGGTCGAAACAGAAGGCCTTTTATCACAGGATAAGAAATCAGCCCTCGTCAACTTAACCGGCAGAAAAATATTTTTTGAAAAAATCCCTAAGCCCCGGGGTCACAATTTCATGAAAAATCTGACTTTTGGCAGTTGACTCAGAAATGGTGCCAAACGGTTGCAAATGCTCCCCTGAAAGGTTTGGCGGAGAAAACAGAAGGCTTTTTATCACAGGATAAGAAATCAGCGCTCGACAACTTAACCGGCAGAAAAATATTTTTTGGAAAAATCCCTAAGCCCCGGGGTCACAATTTCATGAAAAATCTGACTTTCGGCAGTTGACTCAGAAATTGTGCCAAACGGTTGCAAATGCTCCCCTGAAAGGTTTGGCGGTCGAAACAGAAGGCTTTTTATCACAGGATAAGAAATCAGCCCTCGACAACTTAACCGGCAGAAAAATATTTTTTGAAAAAATCCCTAAGCCCCGGGGTCACAATTTCATCAAAAATCTGACTTTTGGCAGTTGACTCAGAAATGGTGCCAAACGGTTCCAAATGCTCCCCTGAAAGGTTTGCCGGTCGAAACAGAAGGCTTTTTATCACAGGATAAGAAGTCAGCCCTCGACAACTTAACCGGGAAAAAATATATTTTTGAGAAAATCCCTCAGCCCCGGGGTCACAATTTCATCAAAAATCTGACTTTCGGCAGTTGACTCAAAAATGGTGCCAAACGGTTGCAAATGCTCCCCTGAAAGGTTTGGCGGTCGAAACAGAAGGCTTTTTATCACAGGATAAGAAATCAGCCCTCGACAACTTAACCGGCAGAAAAATATATTTTTGAAAAAATCCCTAAGCCCCGGGGTCACAATTTCATCAAAAATCTGACTTTTGGCAGTTGACTCAGAAATGGTGCCAAACGGTTGCAAATGCTCCCCTGAAAGGTTTGGCGGTCGAAACAGAAGGCTTTTTATCACAGGAAAAGAAATCAGCCCTCGACAACTTAACCGGCAGAAACAGATATTTTTGAAAAAATCCCTAAGCCCCGGGGTCACAATTTCATCAAAAATCTGACTTTTGGCAGTTGACTCAGAAATGGTGCCAAACGGTTGCAAATGCTCCCCTGAAAGGTTTGGCGGTCGAAACAGAAGGCTTTTTATCACAGGATAAGAAATCAGCCCTCGACAACTTAACCGGGAAAAAATAAATTTTTGAAATAATCCCTAAGCCCCGGGGTCACAATTTCATCAAAAATCTGACTTTCGGCAGTTGACTCAAAAATGGTGCCAAACGGTTGCAAATGCTCCCCTGAAAGGTTTGGCGGTCGAAACAGAAGGCTTTTTATCACAGGATAAGAAATCAGCCCTCGACAACTTAACCGGGAAAAAATATATTTTTGAAAAAATCCCTAAGCCCCGGGGTCACAATTTCATCAAAAATCTGACTTTTGGCAGTTGACTCAGAAATGGTGCCAAACGGTTGCAAATGCTCCCCTGAAAGGTTTGGCGGTCGAAACAGAAGGCTTTTTATCACAGGATAAGAAATCAGCCCTCGACAACTTAACCTGGAAAAAATATATTTTTGAAAAAATCCCTATGCCCCGGGGTCACAATTTCATCAAAAATCTGACTTTCGGCAGTTGACTCAGAAATGGTGCCAAACGGTTGCAAATGCTCCCCTGAAAGGTTTGGCGGTCGAAACAGAAGGCTTTTTATCACAGGATAAGAAATCAGCCCTCGACAACTTAACCGGGAAAAAATATATTTTTGAAAAAATCCCTAGGCCCCGGGGTCACAATTTCATCAAAAATCTGACTTTCGGCAGTTGACTCAAAAATGGTGCCAAACGGTTGCAAATGCTCCCCTGAAAGGTTTGGCGGTCGAAACAGAAGGCTTTTTATCACAGGATAAGAAATCAGCCCTCGACAACTTAACCGGGAAAAAAAATATTTTTGAAAAAATCCCTAAGCCCCGGGGTCACAATTTCATCAAAAATCTGACTTTCGGCAGTTGACTCAGAAATGGTGCCAAACGGTTGCAAATGCTCCTCTGAAAGGTTTGGCGGTGAAAACAGAAGGCTTTTTATCACAGGATAAGAAATCAGCCCTCGACAACTTAACCGGCAGAAAAATATTTTTTTGAAAAAATCCCTAAGCCCCGGGGTCACAATTTCATCAAAAATCTGACTTTCGGCAGTTGACTCAGAAATGGTGCCAAACGGTTGCAAATGCTCCCCTGAAAGGTTTGGTGGTCGAAACAGAAGGCTTTTTATCACAGGAAAAGAAATCAGCCCTCGACAACTTAACCGGCAGAAACAGATATTTTTGAAAAAATCCCTAAGCCCCGGGGTCACAATTTCATCAAAAATCTGACTTTCGGCAGTTGACTCAGAAATGGTACCAAACGGTTGCAAATGCTCCCCTGAAAGGTTTGGCGGTGAAAACAGAAGGCTTTTTATCACAGGATAAGAAATCAGCCCTCGACAACTTAACCGGCAGAAACAGATATTTTTGAAAAAATCCCTAAGCCCCGGGGTCACAATTTCATCAAAAATCTGACTTTTGGCAATTGATTCAAAAATGGTGCCAAACGGTTGCAAATGCTCCCTTGAAAGGTTTGGCGGTGGAAACAGAAGGCTTTTTATCACAGGAAAAGAAATCAGCCCTCGACAATTTAACCGGCTGAAACAGATATTTTTGAAAAAATCCCTAAGCCCCGGGGTCACAATTTCATGAAAAATCTGACTTTTGGCAGTTGACTCAGAAATGGTGCCAAACGGTTGCAAATGCTCCCCTGAAAGGTTTGGCGGTCGAAACAGAAGGCTTTTTATCACAGGATAAGAAATCAGCCCTCGACAACTTAACCGGGAAAAAATATTTTTTTGAAAAAATCCCTAAGCCCCGGGGTCACAATCTCATCAAAAATCTGATTTTCGGCAGTTGACTCAGAAATGGTGCCAAACGGTTGGAAATGCTCCCCTGAAAGGTTTGGCGGTCGAAACAGAAGGCTTTTTATCACAGGAAAAGAAATCAGCCCTCGACAATTTAACCGGCTGAAACAGATATTTTTGAAAAAATCCCTAAGCCCCGGGGTCACAATTTCATGAAAAATCTGACTTTTGGCAGTTGACTCAGAAATGGTGCCAAACGGTTGCAAATGCTCCCCTGAAAGGTTTGGCGGTCGAAACAGAAGGCTTTTTATCACAGGATAAGAAATCAGCCCTCGACAACTTAACCGGGAAAAAATATATTTTTGAAAAAATCCCTAAGCCCCGGGGTCACAATTTCATCAAAAATCTGACTTTCGGCAGTTGACTCAGAAATGGTGCCAAACGGTTGCAAATGCTCCCCTGAAAGGTTTGGCGGTGAAAACAGAAGGCTTTTTATCACAGGAAAAGAAATCAGCCCTCGACAACTTAACCGGCAGAAAAATATTTTTTGGAAAAATCCCTAAGCCCCGGGGTCACAATTTCATCAAAAATCTGACTTTTGGCAGTTGACTCAGAAATGGTGCCAAACGGTTGCAAATGCTCCCCTGAAAGGTTTGGCGGTCGAAACAGAAGGCTTTTTATCACAGGATAAGAAATCATCCCTCAACAACTTAACCGGGGAAAAATATATTTTTGAAAAAATCCCTAAGCCCCGGGGTCACAATTTCATCAAAAATCTGACTTTCGGCAGTTGAATCAGAAATGGTGCGAAACGGTTGCAAATGCTCCCCTGAAAGGTTTGGTGGTCGAAACAGAAGGCTTTTTATCACAGGAAAAGAAATCAGCCCTCGACAACTTAACCGGCAGAAAATTATTTTTTTGAAAAAATCCCTAAGACCCGGGGTCACAATTTCATCAAAATTCTGACTTTCGGCAGTTGACTCAGAAATGGTGACAAATGGTTGGAAATGCTCCCCTGAAAGTTTTGGCGGTCGAAACTGAAGGCTTTTTATCACAGGAAAAGAAATCAGCCCTCGACAACTTAACCGGCAGAAAAAGATATTTTTGAAAAAATCCCTAAGCCCCGGGGTCACAAGTACATCAAAACTCTGACTTTTGGCAATTGATTCAAAAATGGTGCCAAACGGTTGCAAATGCTCCCCTGAAAGGTCTGGCGGTCGAAACAGAAGGCTTTTTATCACAGGAAAAGAAATCAGCCCTCAACAACTTAACCGGCAGAAACAGATATTTTTGAAAAAATCCCTAAGCCCCGGGGTCACAATTTCATCAAAAATCTGACTTTTGGCAATTGATTCAAAAATGGTGCCAAACGGTTGCAAATGCTCCCTTGAAAGGTTTGGCGGTGGAAACAGAAGGCTTTTTATCACAGGAAAAGAAATCAGCCCTCGACAACTTAACCGGGAAAAAATATTTTTTTGAAAAAATCCCTAAGCCCCGGGGTCACAATCTCATCAAAAATCTGACTTTCGGCAGTTGACTCAGAAATGGTGCCAAACGGTTGGAAATGCTCCCCTGAAAGGTTTGGCGGTCGAAACAGAAGGCTTTTTATCACAGGAAAAGAAATCAGCCCTCGACAATTTAACCGGCAGAAACAGATATTTTTGAAAAAATCCCTAAGCCCCGGGGTCACAATTTCATGAAAAATCTGACTTTTGGCAGTTGAATCAGACATGGTGCCAAACGGTTGCAAATGCTCCCCTGAAAGGTTTGGCGGTCGAAACAGAAGGCTTTTTATCACAGGATAAGAAATCAGCCCTCGACAACTTAACCGGGAAAAAATATATTTTTGAAAAAATCCCTAAGCCCCGGGGTCACAATTTCATCAAGAATCTGACTTTTGGCAGTTGACTCAGAAATGGTGCCAAACGGTTGCAAATGCTCCCCTGAAAGGTTTGGCGGTCGAAACAGAAGGCTTTTTATCACAGGATAAGAAATCAGCCCTCAACAACTTAACCTGGAAAAAATATATTTTTGAAAAAATCCCTAAGCCCGGGGTCACAATTTCATCAAAAATCTGACTTTCGGCAGTTGACTCAGAAATGGTGCCAAACGGTTGCAAATGCTCCCCTGAAAGGTTTGGCGGTCGAAACAGAAGGCCTTTTATCACAGGATAAGAAATCAGCCCTCGACAACTTAACCGGGAGAAAAATATTTTTTGAGAAAATCCCTCAGCCCCGGGGTCACAATTTCATCAAAACTCTGACTTTCGGCAATTGACTCAAAAATGGTGCCAAACGGTTGCAAATGCTCCCCTGAAAGGTTTGGTGGTCGAAACAGAAGGCTTTTTATCACAGGAAAAGAAATCAGCCGTCGACAATTTAACCGGCAGAAAATTATTTTTTTGAAAAAATCCCTAAGACCCGGGGTCACAATTTCATCAAAATTCTGACTTTCGGCAGTTGACTCAGAAATGGTGACAAATGGTTGGAAATGCTCCCCTGAAAGTTTTGGCGGTCGAAACTGAAGGCTTTTTATCACAGGAAAAGAAATCAGCCCTCGACAACTTAACCGGCAGAAAAAGATATTTTTGAAAAAATCCCTAAGCCCCGGGGTCACAAGTTCATCAAAACTCTGACTTTTGGCAATTGATTCAAAAATCGTGCCAAACGGTTGCAAATGCTCCCCTGAAAGGTTTGGCGGTCGAAACAGAAGGCCTTTTATCACATGATAAGAAATCAGCCCTCGACAACTTAACCGGGAGAAAAATATTTTTTGAAAAAATCCCTAAGCCCCGGGGTCACAATTTCCTCAAAAATCTGACTTTCGGCAGTTGACTCAGAAATGGTGCCAAACGGTTGCAAATGCTCCCCTGAAAGGTTTGGCGGTCGAAACAGAAGGCTTTTTATCACAGGATAATAAATCAGCCCTCAACAAATTAACCGGCAGAATTTTTTTTTTGAGAAAATCCCTAAGACCCGGGGTCACAATTTCATCAAAACTCTGACTTTCGGCAGTTGACTCAGAAATGGTGCCAAACGGTTGCAAATGCTATCCTGAAAGGTTTGGCGGTCGAAACAGAAGGCTTTTTATCACAGGATAAGAAATCAGCCCTCGACAACTTAACCGGCAGAAAAATATTTTTTGAAAAAATCCCTAAGCCCCGGAGTCACAATTTCATCAAAAATCTGACTTTCGGCAGTTGACTCAGAAATGGTGCCAAACGGTTGGAAATGCTACCCTGAAAGGTTTGGCGGTCAAAACAGAAGGCTTTTTATCACAGGATAAGAAATCAGCCCTCGACAACTTAACCGGCAGAAAAATATTTTTTGAAAAAATCCCTAAGCCCCGGGGTCACAAGTTCTTCAAAACTCTGACTTTTGGCAATTGATTCAAAAATGGTGCCAAACGGTTGCAAATGCTCCCCTGAAAGGTTTGGCGGTCGAAACAGAAGGCCTTTTATCACAGGATAAGAAATCAGCCCTCGACAACTTAACCGGGAGAAAAATATTTTTTGAAAAAATCCCTAAGCCCCGGGGTCACAATTTCATTAAAAATCTGACTTTCGGCAGTTGACTCAGAAATGGTGCCAAACGGTTGCAAATGCTCCCCTGAAAGGTTTGGCGGTCGAAACAGAAGGCTTTTTATGAAAGGATAATAAATCAGCCCTCGACAACTTAACCGGCAGAAAAATATTTTTTGAAAAAATCCCTCAGCCCCGGGGTCACAATTTCATCAAAACTCTGACTTTCGGCAATTGACTAAAAAATGGTGCCCAATGGATGCAAATGCTCCCCTGAAAGGTTTGGCGGACGAAACTGATGTCTTTTTATCACAGGAAAGGAAATCAGCCCTCGACAACTTAACCAGGAAAAAATATTTTTTTGAAAAAATCCCTAAGCCCCGGGGTCACAATTTCATCAAAAATCTGACTTTCGGCAGTTGACTCAGAAATGGTGCCAAACGGTTGCAAATGCTCCCCTGAAAGGTTTGGTGGTCGAAACAGAAGGCCTTTTATCACAGGATAAGAAATTAGCCCTCGACAACTTAACCGGCAGAAAAATATTTTTTGAAAAAATCCCTAAGCCCCGGGGTCACAATTTCATAAAAAACCTGACTTTTGGCACTTGACTCAAAAATGGTGCCCAATGGTTGCTAATGCTCCCCTGAAAGGTTTGGCGTTCGAAACTGATGTCTTTTTACCACAGGAAAAGAAATCAGCCCTCGAAAACTTAACCAGGAAAAAATATTTTTTTGAAAAAATCCCTAAGCCCCGGGGTCACAATTTCATCAAAAATCTGACTTTTGGCAGTTGACTCAGAAATGGTGCCAAACGGTTGCAAATGCTCCCCTGAAAGGTTTGGCGGTCGAAACAGAAGGCTTTTTTTCACAGGATAAGAAATCAGCCCTCGACAACTTATCCGGCAGAAATATATTTTTTTGAAAAAATCCCTAAGCCCCGGGGTCACAAGTTCATCAAAACTCTGACTTTTGGCAATTGATTCAAAAATGGTGCCAAACGGTTGCAAATGCTCCCCTGAAAGGTTTGGCGGTCGAAACAGAAGGCCGTTTATCACAGGATAAGAAATCAGCCCTCGTCAACTTAACCGGCAGAAAAATATTTTTTGAAAAAATCCCTAAGCCCCGGGGGTCACAATTTCATCAAAACTCTGACTTTCGGCAATTGAATCAAAAATGGTGCCAAACGGTTGCAAATGCTCCCCTCAAAGGTTTGGCGGTCGAAACAGAAGGACTTTTATCACAGGATAAGAAATCAGCCCTCGTCAACTTAACCGGCAGAAAAATATTTTTTGAAAAAATCCCTAAGCCCCGGGGTCACAATTTCATCAAAAATCTGACTTTCGGCAGTTGAATCAAAAATGGTGCCAAACGGTTGCAAATGCTCCCCTGAAAGGTTTGGCGGTCGAAACCGAAGGCCTTTTATCACAGGATAAGAAATTAGCCCTCGACAACTTAACCGGCAGAAAAATATTTTTTGAAAAAATCCCTAAGCCCCGGGGTCACAATTTCATCAAAAATCTGACTTTCGGCAGTTGACTCAGAAATGGTGCCAAACGGTTGCAAATGCTCCCCTGAAAGGTTTGGCGGTCGAAACAGAAGGCTTTTTATCACAGGATAAGAAATCAGCCCTCGACAACTTAACCGGAAAAAAATATTTTTTTGAAAAAATCCCTAAGCCCCGGGGTCACAAGTTCTTCAAAACTCTGACTTTTGGCAATTGATTCAAAAATGGTGCCAAACGGTTGCAAATGCTACCCTGGAAGGTTTGGCGGTCGAAACAGAAGGCTTTTTATCACAGGATAATAAATCAGCCCTCAACAAATTAACCGGCAGAATTTTTTTTTTTGAGAAAATCCCTCAGCCCCGGGGTCACAATTTCATCAAAACTCTGACTTTCGGCAATTGAATCAAAAATGGTGCCAAACGGTTGCAAATGCTCCCCTGAAAGGTTTGGCGGACGAAACAGAAGGCTTTTTATCACAGGAAAAGAAATCAGCCCTCGACAACTTATCCGGCAGAAATATATTTTTTTGAAAAAATCCCTAAGCCCCGGGGTCACAATTTCATCAAAACTCTGACTTTCGGCAATTGAATCAAAAATGCTGCCAAACGGTTGCAAATGCTCCCCTGAAAGGTTTGGCGGTCGAAACAGAAGGCCTTTTATCACAGGATAAGAAATCAGCCCTCGTCAACTTAACCGGCAGAAAAATATTTGTTGAAAAAATCCCTAAGCCCCGGGGTCACAATTTCATCAAAAATCTGTCTTTCGGCAGTTGACTCAGAAATGGTGCCAAACGGTTGGAAATGCTCCCCTGAAAGGTTTGGCGGTCGAAACAGAAGGCCTTTTATCACAGGATAAGAAATCAGCCCTCGACAACTTAACCGGGAGAAAAATATTTTTTGAAAAAATCCCTAAGCCCCGGGGTCACAATTTCCTCAAAAATCTGACTTTCGGCAGTTGACTCAGAAATGGTGCCAAACGGTTGCAAATGCTCCCCTGAAAGGTTTGGCGGTCGAAACAGAAGGCTTTTTATCACAGGAAAAGAAATCAGCCCTCGACAACTTAACCGGCAGAAAAAGATATTTTTGAAAAAATCCCTAAGCCCCGGGGTCACAATTTCATCAAAAATCTGACTTTTGGCAATTGATTCAAAAATGGTGCGAAACGGTTGCAAATGCTCCCTTGAAAGGTTTGGCGGTGGAAACAGAAGGCTTTTTATCACAGGAAAAGAAATCAGCCCTCGACAACTTAACCGGGAAAAAATATTTTTTTGAAAAAATCCCTAAGCCCCGGGGTCACAATTTCATCAAAAATCTGACTTTCGGCAGTTGACTCAGAAATGGTGCCAAACGGTTGCAAATGCTCCCCTGAAAGGTTTGGCGGTCGAAACAGAAGGCTTTTTATCACAGGATAAGAAATCAGCCCTCGACAACTTAACCGGGGAAAAATATTTTTTTGAAAAAATCCCTAAGCCCCGGGGTCACAATTTCATCAAAAATCTGACTTTCGGCAGTTGACTCAGAAATGGTGCCAAACAGTTGCAAATGCTCCCCTGAAAGGTTTGACTGTCGAAACAGAAGGCTTTTTATCACAGGATAAGAAATCAGCCCTCGACAACTTAACCGGCAGAAAAATATTTTTTGAGAAAATCCCTCAGCCCCGGGGTCACAATTTCATCAAAACTCTGACTTTCGGCAATTGACTCAAAAATGGTGCCAAACGGTTGCAAATGCTCCCCTGAAAGGTTTTGGCGGTCGAAACAGAAGGCTTTTTATCACAGGATAATAAATCAGCCCTCAAGAAATTAACCGGCAGAATTTTTTTTTTGAGAAAATCCCTCAGCCCCGGGGTCACAATTTCATCAAAACTCTGACTTTCGGCAATTGAATCAAAAATGGTGCCAAACGGTTGCAAATGCTCCCCTGAAAGGTTTGGCGGACGAAACAGAAGGCTTTTTATCACAGGAAAAGAAATCAGCCCTCGACAACTTAACCGGCAGAAAAAGATATTTTTGAAAAAATCCCTAAGCCCCGGGGTCACAATTTCATCAAAAATCTGACTTTTGGCAATTGATTCAAAAATGGTGCCAAACGGTTGCAAATGCTCCCTTGAAAGGTTTGGCGGTGGAAACAGAAGGCTTTTTATCACAGGAAAAGAAATCAGCCCTCGACAACTTAACCGGGAAAAAATATTTTTTTAAAAAAATCCCTAAGCCCCGGGGTCACAATTTCATCAAAAATCTGACTTTCGGCAGTTGACTCAGAAATGGTGCCAAACGGTTGCAAATGCTCCCCTGAAAGGTTTGGCGGTCGAAACAGAAGGCTTTTTATCACAGGATAAGAAATCAGCCCTCGACAACTTAACCGGGGAAAAATATTTTTTTGAAAAAATCCCTAAGCCCCGGGGTCACAATTTCATCAAAAATCTGACTTTCGGCAGTTGACTCAGAAATGGTGCCAAACAGTTGCAAATGCTCCCCTGAAAGGTTTGACTGTCGAAACAGAAGGCTTTTTATCACAGGATAAGAAATCAGCCCTCGACAACTTAACCGGCAGAAAAATATTTTTTGAGAAAATCCCTCAGCCCCGGGGTCACAATTTCATCAAAACTCTGACTTTCGGCAATTGACTCAAAAATGGTGCCAAACGGTTGCAAATGCTCCCCTGAAAGGTTTTGGCGGTCGAAACAGAAGGCTTTTTATCACAGGATAATAAATCAGCCCTCAAGAAATTAACCGGCAGAATTTTTTTTTTTGAGAAAATCCCTCAGCCCCGGGGTCACAATTTCATCAAAACTCTGACTTTCGGCAATTGAATCAAAAATGGTGCCAAACGGTTGCAAATGCTCCCCTGAAAGGTTTGGCGGACGAAACAGAAGGCTTTTTATCACAGGAAAAGAAATCAGCCCTCGACAACTTATCCGGCAGAAATATATTTTTTTGAAAAAATCCCTAAGCCCCGGGGTCACAATTTCATCAAAACTCTGACTTTCGGCAATTGAATCAAAAATGCTGCCAAACGGTTGCAAATGCTCCCCTGAAAGGTTTGGCGGTCGAAACAGAAGGCCTTTTATCACAGGATAAGAAATCAGCCCTCGTCAACTTAACCGGCAGAAAAATATTTGTTGAAAAAATCCCTAAGCCCCGGGGTCACAATTTCATCAAAAATCTGTCTTTCGGCAGTTGACTCAGAAATGGTGCCAAACGGTTGGAAATGCTCCCCTGAAAGGTTTGGCGGTCGAAACAGAAGGCCTTTTATCACAGGATAAGAAATCAGCCCTCGACAACTTAACCGGGAAAAAATATTTTTTTGAAAAAATCCCTAAGCCCCGGGGTCACAATTTCATCAAAAATCTGACTTTCGGCAGTTGACTCAGAAATGGTGCCAAACGGTAGCAAATGCTCCCCTGAAAGGTTTGACGGTCGAAACAGAAGGCTTTTTATCACAGGATAAGAAATCAGCCCTCGACAACTTAACCGGCAGAAAAATATTTTTTCAAATAATCCCTAAGCCCCGGGGTCACAATTTCAGCAAAACTCTGACTTTTGGCAATTGATTCAAAAATGGTGCCAAACGGTTGCAAATGCTCCCCTGAAAGGTTTGGCGGTCGAAACAGAAGGCCTTTTATCACAGGATAAGAAATCAGCCCTCGTCAACTTAACCGGCAGAAAAATATTTTTTGAAAAAATCCCTAAGCCCCGGGGTCACAATTTCATCAAAAATCTGACTTTCGGCAGTTGATTCAATAATGGTGCCAAACGGTTGCAAATGCTCCCCTGAAAGGTTTGGCGGTTGAAACAGAAGGCCTTTTATCACAGTATAAGAAATTAGCCCTCGACAACTTTACCGGCAGAAAAATATTTTTTGAAAAAATCGCTAAGACCCGGGGTCACAATTTCATCAAAAATCTGACTTTCGGCAGTTGACTCAGAAATGGTGCCAAACGGTTGCAAATGCTCCCCTGAAAGGTTTGGCGGTCGAAACAGAAGGCTTTTTATCACAGGAAAAGAAATCAGCCCTCGTCAACGTAACCGGCAGAAAAATATTTTTTTGAAAAAATCCCTAAGCCCCGGGGTCACAATTTCATCAAAAATCTGACTTTCGGCAGTTGAATCAAAAATGGTGCCAAACGGTTGCAAATGCTCCCCTGAAAGGTTTGGCAGTCGAAACAGAAGGCCTTTTATCACAGGATAAGAAATTAGCCCTCGACAACTTAACCGGCAGAAAAATATTTTTTGAAAAAATCCCTAAGCCCCGGGGTCACAATTTCATAAAAAACCTGACTTTTGGCACTTGACTCAAAAATGGTGCCCAATGGTTGCAAATGCTCCCCTGAAAGGTTTGGCGGACGAAACTGATGTCTTTTTATCACAGGAAAAGAAATCAGCCCTCGACAACTTAAACGGGAAAAAATATTTTTTTGAAAAAATCCCTAAGCCCCGGGGTCACAATTTCATCAAAAATCTGACTTTTGGCAGTTGACTCAGAAATGGTGCCAAACGGTTGCAAATGCTCCCCTGAAAGGTTTGGCGGTCGAAACAGAAGGCCTTTTATCACAGTATAAGAAATTAGCCCTCGACAACTTAACCGGCAGAAAAATATTTTTTGAAAAAATCGCTAAGACCCGGGGTCACAATTTCATCAAAAATCTGACTTTCGGCAGTTGACTCAGAAATGGTGCCAAACGGTTGCAAATGCTCCCCTGAAAGGTTTGGCGGTCGAAACAGAAGGCTTTTTATCACAGGATAAGAAATCAGCCCTCGACAACTTAACCGGGAAAAATTTTTTTTTGAAAAAATCCCTAAGCCCCGGGGTCACAATTTCATCAAAAATCTGACTTTCGGCAGTTGACTCAGAAATGGTGCCAAACGGTAGCAAATGCTCCCCTGAAAGGTTTGGCGGTCGAAACAGAAGGCCTTTTATCACAGGATAAGAAACCAGCCCTCGACAACTTAACCGGGAGAAAAATATTTTTTGAAAAAATCCCTAAGCCCCGGGGTCACAATTTCATCAAAAATCTGACTTTCGGCAGTTGAATCAAAAATGGTGCCAAACGGTTGCAAATGCTCCCCTGAAAGGTTTGGCAGTCGAAACAGAAGGCCTTTTATCACAGGATAAGAAATTAGCCCTCGACAACTTAACCAGCAGAAAAATAT
The DNA here is from genome assembly GCF_964234715.1 of Podarcis melisellensis. NCBI lineage: Eukaryota > Metazoa > Chordata > Lepidosauria > Squamata > Lacertidae > Podarcis > Podarcis melisellensis. Next base: position 11,589,192 of record NC_138544.1, read on the forward strand.
TTTTTGAAAAAATCCCTAAGCCCCGGGGTCACAATTTCATAAAAAACCTGACTTTTGGCACTTGACTCAAAAATGGTGCCCAATGGTTGCAAATGCTCCCCTGAAAGGTTTGGCGGACGAAACTGATGTCTTTTTATCACAGGAAAAGAAATCAGCCCTCGACAACTTAAACGGGAAAAAATATTTTTTTGAAAAAATCCCTAAGCCCCGGGGTCACAATTTCATCAAAAATCTGACTTTTGGCAGTTGACTCAGAAATGGTGCCAAACGGTTGCAAATGCTCCCCTGAAAGGTTTGGCGGTCGAAACAGAAGGCTTTTTATGACAGGATAAGAAATCAGCCCTCGACAACTTATCCGGCAGAAAAATATTTTTTGAAAAAATCCCTAAGCCCCGGGGTCACAATTTCATGAAAACTCTGACTTTCGGCAATTGAATCAAAAATGGTGCCAAACGGTTGCAAATGCTCCCCTGAAAGGTTTGGCGGTCGAAACAGAAGGCCTTTTATCACAGGATAAGAAATCAGCCCTCGACAACTTAACCGGGAAAAAATATTTTTTTGAAAAAATCCCTAAGCCCCGGGGTCACAATTTCATCAAAAATGTGACTTTCGGCAGTTGACTCAGAAATGGTGCCAAACGGTAGCAAATGCTCCCCTTAAAGGTTTGGCGGTCGAAACAGAAGGCTTTTTATCACAGGATAAGAAATCAGCCCTCGACAACTTAACCGGGAAAAAATATTTTTTTGAAAAAATCCCTAAGCCCCGGGGTCACAATTTCATCAAAAATGTGACTTTCGGCAGTTGACTCAGAAATGGTGCCAAACGGTAGCAAATGCTCCCCTGAAAGGTTTGGCAGTCGAAACAGAAGGCCTTTTATCACAGGATAAGAAATTAGCCCTCGACAACTTAACCAGCAGAAAAATATTTTTTGAAAAAATCCCTAAGCCCCGGGGTCACAATTTCATAAAAAACCTGACTTTTGGCACTTGACTCAAAAATGGTGCCCAATGGTTGCAAATGCTCCCCTGAAAGGTTTGGCGGACGAAACTGATGTCTTTTTATCACAGGAAAAGAAATCAGCCCTCGACAACTTAAACGGCAGAAAAATATTTTTTTGAAAAAATCCCTAAGCCCCGGGGTCACAATTTCATCAAAAATCTGACTTTTGGCAGTTGACTCAGAAATGGTGCCAAACGGTTGCAAATGCTCCCCTGAAAGGTTTGGCGGTCGAAACAGAAGGCTTTTTATGACAGGATAAGAAATCAGCCCTCGACAACTTATCCGGCAGAAAAATATTTTTTGAAAAAATCCCTAAGCCCCGGGGTCACAATTTCATGAAAACTCTGACTTTCGGCAATTGAATCAAAAATGGTGCCAAACGGTTGCAAATGCTCCCCTGAAAGGTTTGGCGGTCGAAACAGAAGGCCTTTTATCACAGGATAAGAAATCAACCCTCGACAACTTAACCGGGAAAAAATATTTTTTTGAAAAAATCCCTAAGCCCCGGGGTCACAATTTCATCAAAAATGTGACTTTCGGCAGTTGACTCAGAAATGGTGCCAAACGGTAGCAAATGCTCCCCTGAAAGGTTTGACGGTCGAAACAGAAGGCTTTTTATCACAGGATAAGAAATCAGCCCTCGACAACTTAACCGGCAGAAAAATATTTTTTGAAATAATCCCTAAGCCCCGGGGTCACAATTTCATCAAAAACCTGACTTTCGGCAGTTGACTCAGAAATGGTGCCAAACGGTTGCAAATGCTCCCCTTAAAGGTTTGGCGGTCGAAACAGAAGGCTTTTTATCACAGGATAAGAAATCAGCCCTCGACAACTTATACGGGAAAAAATATTTTTTTGAAAAAATCCCTAAGCCCCGGGGTCACAATTTCATCAAAAATGTGACTTTCGGCAGTTGACTCAGAAATGGTGCCAAACGGTAGCAAATGCTCCCCTGAAAGGTTTGACGGTCGAAACAGAAGGCTTTTTATCACAGGATAAGAAATCAGCCCTCGACAACTTAACCGGCAGAAAAATATTTTTTGAAATAATCCCTAAGCCCCGGGGTCACAATTTCATAAAAAACCTGACTTTTGGCAATTGACTAAAAAATGGTGCCCAATGGTTGCAAATGCTCCCCTGAAAGGTTTGGCGGACGAAACTGATGTCTTTTTATCACAGGATAAGAAATCAGCCCTCGACAACTTAACCGGGAAAAAATATTTTTTTGAAAAAATCCCTAAGCCCCGGGGTCACAATTTCATCAAAAATGTGACTTTCGGCAGTTGACTCAGAAATGGTGCCAAACGGCAGCAAATGCTCCCCTGAAAGGTTTGGCAGTCGAAACAGAAGGCCTTTTGTCACAGGATAAGAAATTAGCCCTCGACAACTTAACCAGCAGAAAAATATTTTTTGAAAAAATCCCTAAGCCCCGGGGTCACAATTTCATAAAAAACCTGACTTTTGGCACTTGACTCAAAAATGGTGCCCAATGGTTGCAAATGCTCCCCTGAAAGGTTTGGCGGACGAAACTGATGTCTTTTTATCACAGGAAAAGAAATCAGCCCTCGACAACTTAAACGGCAGAAAAATATTTTTTTGAAAAAATCCCTAAGCCCCGGGGTCACAATTTCATCAAAAATCTGACTTTTGGCAGTTGACTCAGAAATGGTGCCAAACGGTTGCAAATGCTCCCCTGAAAGGTTTGGCGGTCGAAACAGAAGGCTTTTTATGACAGGATAAGAAATCAGCCCTCGACAACTTATCCGGCAGAAAAATATTTTTTGAAAAAATCCCTAAGCCCCGGGGTCACAATTTCATGAAAACTCTGACTTTCGGCAATTGAATCAAAAATGGTGCCAAACGGTTGCAAATGCTCCCCTGAAAGGTTTGGCGGTCGAAACAGAAGGCCTTTTATCACAGGATAAGAAATCAACCCTCGACAACTTAACCGGGAAAAAATATTTTTTTGAAAAAATCCCTAAGCCCCGGGGTCACAATTTCATCAAAAATGTGACTTTCGGCAGTTGACTCAGAAATGGTGCCAAACGGTAGCAAATGCTCCCCTGAAAGGTTTGACGGTCGAAACAGAAGGCTTTTTATCACAGGATAAGAAATCAGCCCTCGACAACTTAACCGGCAGAAAAATATTTTTTGAAATAATCCCTAAGCCCCGGGGTCACAATTTCATCAAAAACCTGACTTTCGGCAGTTGACTCAGAAATGGTGCCAAACGGTTGCAAATGCTCCCCTTAAAGGTTTGGCGGTCGAAACAGAAGGCTTTTTATCACAGGATAAGAAATCAGCCCTCGACAACTTATACGGGAAAAAATATTTTTTTGAAAAAATCCCTAAGCCCCGGGGTCACAATTTCATCAAAAATGTGACTTTCGGCAGTTGACTCAGAAATGGTGCCAAACGGTAGCAAATGCTCCCCTGAAAGGTTTGACGGTCGAAACAGAAGGCTTTTTATCACAGGATAAGAAATCAGCCCTCGACAACTTAACCGGCAGAAAAATATTTTTTGAAATAATCCCTAAGCCCCGGGGTCACAATTTCATAAAAAACCTGACTTTTGGCAATTGACTAAAAAATGGTGCCCAATGGTTGCAAATGCTCCCCTGAAAGGTTTGGCGGACGAAACTGATGTCTTTTTATCACAGGATAAGAAATCAGCCCTCGACAACTTAACGGGGAAAAAATAATTTTTTGAAAAAATCCCTAAGCCCCGGGGTCACAATCTCATCAAAAATCTGAGTTTCGGCAGTTGACTCAGAAATGGTGCCAAACGGTTGCAAATGCTCCCCTGAAAGGTTTGGCGGTCGAAACAGAAGGCTTTTTATCACAGGATAAGAAATCAGCCCTCGTCAACTTAACCGGCAGAAAAATATTTTTTGAAAAAATCCCTAAGCCCCGGGGTCACAATTTCATCAAAAATCTGACTTTCAGCAGTTGAATCAAAAATGGTGTCAAACGGTTGCAAATGCTCCCCTGAAAGGTTTGGCGGTCGAAACAGAAGGCTTTTTATCACAGGATAAGAAATCAGCCCTCGTCAACTTAACCGGCAGAAAAATATTTTTTGAAAAAATCCCTAAGCCCCGGGGTCACAATTTCATCAAAAATCTGACTTTCGGCAGTTGACTCAGAAATGGTGCCAAACGGTTGCAAATGCTCCCCTGAAAGGTTTGGCGGTGAAAACAGAAGGCTTTTTATCACAGGATAAGAAATCAGCCCTCAACAACTTAACCGGCAGAAAAATATTTTTTGAAAAAATCCCTAAGCCCCGGGGTCACAATTTCATCAAAAATCTGACTTTCGGCAGTTGGCTCAGAAATGGTGTCCAATGGTTGCAAATGCTCCCCTGAAAGGTTTGGCGGACGAAACTGATGTCTTTTTATCACAGGAAAAGAAATCAGCCCTCGACAACTAATCCGGCAGAAATATATTTTTTTGAAAAAATCCCTAAGCCCCGGGGTCACAATTTCATCAAAACTCTGACTTTCGGCAATTGAATCAAAAATGGTGCCAAACGGTTGCAAATGCTCCCCTGAAAGGTTTGGCGGTCGAAACAGAAGGCCTTTTATCACAGGATAAGAAATCAGCCCTCGTCAACTTAACCGGCAGAAAAATATTTGTTGAAAAAATCCCTAAGCCCCGGGGTCACAATTTCATCAAAAATCTGACTTTCGGCAGTTGACTCAGAAATGGTGCCAAACGGTTGGAAATGCTACCCTGAAAGGTTTGGCGGTCAAAACAGAAGGCTTTTTATCACAGGATAAGAAATCAGCCCTCGACAACTTAACCGGCAGAAAAATATTTTTTGAAAAAATCCCTAAGCCCCGGGGTCACAATTTCATCAAAAATCTGACTTTCGGCAGTTGACTCAGAAATGGTGCCAAACTGTTTCAAATGCTCCCCTGAAAGGTTTGGCGGTCGAAACAGAAGGCTTTTTATCACAGGATAAGAAATCAGCCCTCGACAACTTAACCGGGAAAAAATATTTTTTTGAAAAAATCCCTAAGCCCCGGGGTCACAATTTCATCAAAAATCTGACTTTCGGCAGTTGGCTCAGAAATGGTGTCCAATGGTTGCAAATGCTCCCCTGAAAGGTTTGGCGGACGAAACTGATGTCTTTTTATCACGGGAAAAGAAATCAGCCCTCGACAACTAATCCGGCAGAAATATATTTTTTTGAAAAAATCCCTAAGCCCCGGGGTCACAATTTCATCAAAACTCTGACTTTCGGCAATTGAATCAAAAATGGTGCCAAACGGTTGCAAATGCTCCCCTCAAAGGTTTGGCGGTCGAAACAGAAGGCCTTTTATCACAGGATAAGAAATCAGCCCTCGTCAACTTAACCGGCAGAAAAATATTTGTTGAAAAAATCCCTAAGCCCCGGGGTCACAATTTCATCAAAAATCTGACTTTCGGCAGTTGACTCAGAAATGGTGCCAAACGGTTGCAAATGCTCCCCTGAAAGGTTTGGCGGTCGAAACAGAAGGCTTTTTATGAAAGGATAATAAATCAGCCCTCGACAACTTAACCGGCAGAATTTTTTTTTTTTTTTGAGAACATCCCTCAGCCCCGGGGTCACAATTTCATCAAAACTCTGACTTTCGGCAATTGACTCAAAAATGGTGCCAAACGGTTGCAAATGCTCCCCTGAAAGGTTTGGTGGTCGAAACAGAAGGCTTTTTATCACAGGAAAAGAAATCAGCCCTCGACAACTTAACCGGCAGAAAATTATTTTTTTGAAAAAATCCCTAAGCCCCGGGGTCACAATTTCATCAAAAATCTGACTTTCGGCAGTTGACTCAGAAATGCTGCCAAACGGTTGGAAATGCTCCCCTGAAAGGTTTGGCGGTCGAAACAGAAGGCTTTTTATCACAGGATAAGAAATCAGCCCTCGACAACTTAACCGGCAGAAAAATATTTTTTGAAAAAATCCCTAAGCCCCGGGGTCACAATTTCATAAAAAACCTGACTTTTGGCAATTGACTAAAAAATGGTGCCCAATGGTTGCAAATGCTCCCCTGAAAGGTTTGGCGGACGAAACTGATGTCTTTTTATCACAGGAAAAGAAATCAGCCCTCGACAACTTAACCGGGAAAAAATATTTTTTTGAAAAAATCCCTAAGCCCCGGGGTCACAATTTCATCAAAAATCTGACTTTTGGCAGTTGACTCAGAAATGGTGCCAAACGGTTGCAAATGCTCCCCTGAAAGGTTTGGCGGTCGAAACAGAAGGCTTTTTATCACAGGATAAGAAATCAGCCCTCGACAACTTAACCGGCAGAAAAATATTTTTTGAAAAAATCCCTCAGCCCCGGGGTCACAATTTCATCAAAACTCTGACTTTCGGCAATTGACTAAAAAATGGTGCCCAATGGTTGCAAATGCTCCACTGAAAGGTTTGGCGGACGAAACTGATGTCTTTTTATCACAGGAAAGGAAATCAGCCCTCGACAACTTAACCAGGAAAAAATATTTTTTTGAAAAAATCCCTAAGCCCCGGGGTCACAATTTCATCAAAAATCTGACTTTCGGCAGTTGACTCAGAAATGGTGCCAAACGGTTGCAAATGCTCCCCTGAAAGGTTTGGCGGTCGAAACAGAAGGCCTTTTATCACAGGATAAGAAATTAGCCCTCGACAACTTAACCGGCAGAAAAATATTTTTTGAAAAAATCCCTAAGCCCCGGGGTCACAATTTCATAAAAAACCTGACTTTTGGCACTTGACTCAAAAATGGTGCCCAATGGTTGCAAATTCTCCCCTGAAAGGTTTGGCGGACGAAACTGATGTCTTTTTATCACAGGAAAAGAAATCAGCCCTCGAAAACTTAACCAGGAAAAAATATTTTTTTGAAAAAATCCCTAAGCCCCGGGGTCACAATTTCATCAAAAATCTGACTTTTGGCAGTTGACTCAGAAATGGTGCCAAACGGTTGCAAATGCTCCCCTGAAAGGTTTGGCGGTCGAAACAGAAGGCTTTTTATCACAGGATAAGAAATCAGCCCTCGACAACTTATCCGGCAGAAATATATTTTTTTGAAAAAATCCCTAAGCCCCGGGGTCACAAGTTCATCAAAACTCTGACTTTTGGCAATTGATTCAAAAATGGTGCCAAACGGTTGCAAATGCTCCCCTGAAAGGTTTGGCGGTCGAAACAGAAGGCCGTTTATCACAGGATAAGAAATCAGCCCTCGTCAACTTAACCGGCAGAAAAATATTTTTTGAAAAAATCCCTAAGCCCCGGGGGTCACAATTTCATCAAAACTCTGACTTTCGGCAATTGAATAAAAAATGGTGCCAAACGGTTGCAAATGCTCCCCTCAAAGGTTTGGCGGTCGAAACAGAAGGACTTTTATCACAGGATAAGAAATCAGCCCTCGTCAACTTAACCGGCAGAGAAATATTTTTTGAAAAAATCCCTAAGCCCCGGGGTCACAATTTCATCAAAAATCTGACTTTCGGCAGTTGAATCAAAAATGGTGCCAAACGGTTGCAAATGCTCCCCTGAAAGGTTTGGCGGTCGAAACAGAAGGCCTTTTATCACAGGATAAGAAATCAGCCCTCGTCAACTTAACCGGCAGAAAAATATTTTTTGAAAAAATCCCTAAGCCCCGGGGTCACAATTTCATCAAAAATCTGACTTTCGGCAGTTGACTCAGAAATGGTGCCAAACGGTAGCAAATGCTCCCCTGAAAGGTTTGGCAGTCGAAACAGAAGGCCTTTTGTCACAGGATAAGAAATTAGCCCTCGACAACTTAACCAGCAGAAAAATATTTTTTGAAAAAATCCCTAAGCCCCGGGGTCACAATTTCATAAAAAACCTGACTTTTGGCACTTGACTCAAAAATGGTGCCCAATGGTTGCAAATGCTCCCCTGAAAGGTTTGGCGGACGAAACTGATGTCTTTTTATCACAGGAAAAGAAATCAGCCCTCGACAACTTAAACGGCAGAAAAATATTTTTTTGAAAAAATCCCTAAGCCCCGGGGTCACAATTTCATCAAAAATCTGACTTTTGGCAGTTGACTCAGAAATGGTGCCAAACGGTTGCAAATGCTCCCCTGAAAGGTTTGGCGGTCGAAACAGAAGGCTTTTTATGACAGGATAAGAAATCAGCCCTCGACAACTTATCCGGCAGAAAAATATTTTTTGAAAAAATCCCTAAGCCCCGGGGTCACAATTTCATGAAAACTCTGACTTTCGGCAATTGAATCAAAAATGGTGCCAAACGGTTGCAAATGCTCCCCTGAAAGGTTTGGCGGTCGAAACAGAAGGCCTTTTATCACAGGATAAGAAATCAACCCTCGACAACTTAACCGGGAAAAAATATTTTTTTGAAAAAATCCCTAAGCCCCGGGGTCACAATTTCATCAAAAATGTGACTTTCGGCAGTTGACTCAGAAATGGTGCCAAACGGTAGCAAATGCTCCCCTGAAAGGTTTGACGGTCGAAACAGAAGGCTTTTTATCACAGGATAAGAAATCAGCCCTCGACAACTTAACCGGCAGAAAAATATTTTTTGAAATAATCCCTAAGCCCCGGGGTCACAATTTCATCAAAAACCTGACTTTCGGCAGTTGACTCAGAAATGGTGCCAAACGGTTGCAAATGCTCCCCTTAAAGGTTTGGCGGTCGAAACAGAAGGCTTTTTATCACAGGATAAGAAATCAGCCCTCGACAACTTATACGGGAAAAAATATTTTTTTGAAAAAATCCCTAAGCCCCGGGGTCACAATTTCATCAAAAATGTGACTTTCGGCAGTTGACTCAGAAATGGTGCCAAACGGTAGCAAATGCTCCCCTGAAAGGTTTGACGGTCGAAACAGAAGGCTTTTTATCACAGGATAAGAAATCAGCCCTCGACAACTTAACCGGCAGAAAAATATTTTTTGAAATAATCCCTAAGCCCCGGGGTCACAATTTCATAAAAAACCTGACTTTTGGCAATTGACTAAAAAATGGTGCCCAATGGTTGCAAATGCTCCCCTGAAAGGTTTGGCGGACGAAACTGATGTCTTTTTATCACAGGATAAGAAATCAGCCCTCGACAACTTAACGGGGAAAAAATAATTTTTTGAAAAAATCCCTAAGCCCCGGGGTCACAATCTCATCAAAAATCTGAGTTTCGGCAGTTGACTCAGAAATGGTGCCAAACGGTTGCAAATGCTCCCCTGAAAGGTTTGGCGGTCGAAACAGAAGGCTTTTTATCACAGGATAAGAAATCAGCCCTCGTCAACTTAACCGGCAGAAAAATATTTTTTGAAAAAATCCCTAAGCCCCGGGGTCACAATTTCATCAAAAATCTGACTTTCAGCAGTTGAATCAAAAATGGTGTCAAACGGTTGCAAATGCTCCCCTGAAAGGTTTGGCGGTCGAAACAGAAGGCTTTTTATCACAGGATAAGAAATCAGCCCTCGTCAACTTAACCGGCAGAAAAATATTTTTTGAAAAAATCCCTAAGCCCCGGGGTCACAATTTCATCAAAAATCTGACTTTCGGCAGTTGACTCAGAAATGGTGCCAAACGGTTGCAAATGCTCCCCTGAAAGGTTTGGCGGTGAAAACAGAAGGCTTTTTATCACAGGATAAGAAATCAGCCCTCAACAACTTAACCGGCAGAAAAATATTTTTTGAAAAAATCCCTAAGCCCCGGGGTCACAATTTCATCAAAAATCTGACTTTCGGCAGTTGGCTCAGAAATGGTGTCCAATGGTTGCAAATGCTCCCCTGAAAGGTTTGGCGGACGAAACTGATGTCTTTTTATCACAGGAAAAGAAATCAGCCCTCGACAACTAATCCGGCAGAAATATATTTTTTTGAAAAAATCCCTAAGCCCCGGGGTCACAATTTCATCAAAACTCTGACTTTCGGCAATTGAATCAAAAATGGTGCCAAACGGTTGCAAATGCTCCCCTGAAAGGTTTGGCGGTCGAAACAGAAGGCCTTTTATCACAGGATAAGAAATCAGCCCTCGTCAACTTAACCGGCAGAAAAATATTTGTTGAAAAAATCCCTAAGCCCCGGGGTCACAATTTCATCAAAAATCTGACTTTCGGCAGTTGACTCAGAAATGGTGCCAAACGGTTGGAAATGCTACCCTGAAAGGTTTGGCGGTCAAAACAGAAGGCTTTTTATCACAGGATAAGAAATCAGCCCTCGACAACTTAACCGGCAGAAAAATATTTTTTGAAAAAATCCCTAAGCCCCGGGGTCACAATTTCATCAAAAATCTGACTTTCGGCAGTTGACTCAGAAATGGTGCCAAACTGTTTCAAATGCTCCCCTGAAAGGTTTGGCGGTCGAAACAGAAGGCTTTTTATCACAGGATAAGAAATCAGCCCTCGACAACTTAACCGGGAAAAAATATTTTTTTGAAAAAATCCCTAAGCCCCGGGGTCACAATTTCATCAAAAATCTGACTTTCGGCAGTTGGCTCAGAAATGGTGTCCAATGGTTGCAAATGCTCCCCTGAAAGGTTTGGCGGACGAAACTGATGTCTTTTTATCACGGGAAAAGAAATCAGCCCTCGACAACTAATCCGGCAGAAATATATTTTTTTGAAAAAATCCCTAAGCCCCGGGGTCACAATTTCATCAAAACTCTGACTTTCGGCAATTGAATCAAAAATGGTGCCAAACGGTTGCAAATGCTCCCCTGAAAGGTTTGGTGGTCGAAACAGAAGGCTTTTATCACAGGAAAAGAAATCAGCCCTCGACAACTTAACCGGCAGAAAATTATTTTTTTGAAAAAATCCCTAAGCCCCGGGGTCACAATTTCATCAAAAATCTGACTTTCGGCAGTTGACTCAGAAATGCTGCCAAACCGTTGGAAATGCTCCCCTGAAAGGTTTGGCGGTCGAAACAGAAGGCTTTTTATCACAGGATAAGAAATCAGCCCTCGACAACTTAACCGGCAGAAAAATATTTTTTGAAAAAATCCCTAAGCCCCGGGGTCACAATTTCATAAAAAACCTGACTTTTGGCAATTGACTAAAAAATGGTGCCCAATGGTTGCAAATGCTCCCCTGAAAGGTTTGGCGGACGAAACTGATGTCTTTTTATCACAGGAAAAGAAATCAGCCCTCGACAACTTAACCGGGAAAAAATATTTTTTTGAAAAAATCCCTAAGCCCCGGGGTCACAATTTCATCAAAAATCTGACTTTTGGCAGTTGACTCAGAAATGGTGCCAAACGGTTGCAAATGCTCCCCTGAAAGGTTTGGCGGTCGAAACAGAAGGCTTTTTATCACAGGATAAGAAATCAGCCCTCGACAACTTAACCGGCAGAAAAATATTTTTTGAAAAAATCCCTCAGCCCCGGGGTCACAATTTCATCAAAACTCTGACTTTCGGCAATTGACTAAAAAATGGTGCCCAATGGTTGCAAATGCTCCACTGAAAGGTTTGGCGGACGAAACTGATGTCTTTTTATCACAGGAAAGGAAATCAGCCCTCGACAACTTAACCAGGAAAAAATATTTTTTTGAAAAAATCCCTAAGCCCCGGGGTCACAATTTCATCAAAAATCTGACTTTCGGCAGTTGACTCAGAAATGGTGCCAAACGGTTGCAAATGCTCCCCTGAAAGGTTTGGCGGTCGAAACCGAAGGCCTTTTATCACAGGATAAGAAATTAGCCCTCGACAACTTAACCGGCAGAAAAATATTTTTTGAAAAAATCCCTAAGCCCCGGGGTCACAATTTCATAAAAAACCTGACTTTTGGCACTTGACTCAAAAATGGTGCCCAATGGTTGCAAATTCTCCCCTGAAAGGTTTGGCGGACGAAACTGATGTCTTTTTATCACAGGAAAAGAAATCAGCCCTCGAAAACTTAACCAGGAAAAAATATTTTTTTGAAAAAATCCCTAAGCCCCGGGGTCACAATTTCATCAAAAATCTGACTTTTGGCAGTTGACTCAGAAATGGTGCCAAACGGTTGCAAATGCTCCCCTGAAAGGTTTGGCGGTCGAAACAGAAGGCTTTTTATCACAGGATAAGAAATCAGCCCTCGACAACTTATCCGGCAGAAATATATTTTTTTGAAAAAATCCCTAAGCCCCGGGGTCACAAGTTCATCAAAACTCTGACTTTTGGCAATTGATTCAAAAATGGTGCCAAACGGTTGCAAATGCTCCCCTGAAAGGTTTGGCGGTCGAAACAGAAGGCCGTTTATCACAGGATAAGAAATCAGCCCTCGTCAACTTAACCGGCAGAAAAATATTTTTTGAAAAAATCCCTAAGCCCCGGGGGTCACAATTTCATCAAAACTCTGACTTTCGGCAATTGAATCAAAAATGGTGCCAAACGGTTGCAAATGCTCCCCTCAAAGGTTTGGCGGTCGAAACAGAAGGACTTTTATCACAGGATAAGAAATCAGCCCTCGTCAACTTAACCGGCAGAGAAATATTTTTTGAAAAAATCCCTAAGCCCCGGGGTCACAATTTCATCAAAAATCTGACTTTCGGCAGTTGAATCAAAAATGGTGCCAAACGGTTGCAAATGCTCCCCTGAAAGGTTTGGCGGTCGAAACAGAAGGCCTTTTATCACAGGATAAGAAATCAGCCCTCGTCAACTTAACCGGCAGAAAAATATTTTTTGAAAAAATCCCTAAGCCCCGGGGTCACAATTTCATCAAAAATCTGACTTTCGGCAGTTGACTCAGAAATGGTGCCAAACGGTTGGAAATGCTCCCCTGAAAGTTTTGGCGGTCGAAACTGAAGGCTTTTTATCACAGGAAAAGAAATCAGCCCTCGACAACTTAACCGGCAGAAAAAGATATTTTTGAAAAAATCCCTAAGCCCCGGGGTCACAAGTTCTTCAAAACTCTGACTTTTGGCAATTGATTCAGAAATGGTGCCAAACGGTTGCAAATGCTCCCCTGAAAGGTTTGGCGGTCGAAACAGAAGGCCTTTTATCACAGGATAAGAAATCAGCCCTCGACAACTTAACCGGGAGAACGATATTTTTTGAAAAAATCCCTAAGCCCCGGGGTCACAATTTCATCAAAAATCTGACTTTCGGCAGTTGACTCAGAAATGGTGCCAAACGGTTGCAAATGCTCCCCTGAAAGGTTTGGCGGTCGAAACAGAAGGCTTTTTATGAAAGGATAATAAATCAGCCCTCGACAACTTAACCGGCAGAATTTTTTTTTTTTTGAGAAAATCCCTCAGCCCCGGGGTCACAATTTCATCAAAACTCTGACTTTCGGCAATTGACTCAAAAATGGTGCCAAACGGTTGCAAATGCTCCCCTGAAAGGTTTGGTGGTCGAAACAGAAGGCTTTTTATCAAAGGGAAAAGAAATCAGCCCTCGACAACTTAACCGGCAGAAAAAGATATTTTTGAAAAAATCCCTAAGACCCGGGGTCACAATTTCATCAAAATTCTGACTTTTGGCAATTGACTAAAAAATGGTGCCCAATGGTTGCAAATGCTCCCCTGAAAGGTTTGGCGGACGAAACTGATGTCTTTTTATCACAGGAAAAGAAATCAGCCCTCGACAACTTAACCGGGAAAAAATATTTTTTTGAAAAAATCCCTAAGCCCCGGGGTCACAATTTCATCAAAAATCTGACTTTTGGCAGTTGACTCAAAAATGGTGCCAAACGGTTGCAAATGCTCCCCTGAAAGGTTTGGCGGTCGAAACAGAAGGCTTTTTATCACAGGATAAGAAATCAGCCCTCGACAACTTAACCGGCAGAAAAAGATTTTTTGAAAAAATCCCTCAGCCCCGGGGTCACAATTTCATCAAAACTCTGACTTTCGGAAATTGACTAAAAAATGGTGCCCAATGGTTGGAAATGCTCCCCTGAAAGGTTTGGCGGACGAAACTGATGTCTTTTTATCACAGGATAAGAAATCAGCCCTCGACAACTTAACCAGGAAAAAATATTTTTTTGAAAAAATCCCTAAGCCCCGGGGTCACAATTTCATCAAAAATCTGACTTTCGGCAGTTGACTCAGAAATGGTGCCAAACGGTTGCAAATGCTCCCCTGAAAGGTTTGGCGGTCGAAACAGAAGGCCTTTTATCACAGGATAAGAAATTAGCCCTCGACAACTTAACCGGCAGAAAAATATTTTTTGAAAAAATCCCTAAGCCCCGGGGTCACAATTTCATAAAAAACCTGACTTTTGGCACTTGACTCAAAAATGGTGCCCAATGGTTGCAAATGCTCCCCTGAAAGGTTTGGCGGACGAAACTGATGTCTTTTTATCACAGGAAAAGAAATCAGCCCTCGAAAACTTAACCAGGAAAAAATATTTTTTTGAAAAAATCCCTAAGCCCCGGGGTCACAATTTCATCAAAAATCTGACTTTTGGCAGTTGACTCAGAAATGGTGCCAAACGGTTGCAAATGCTCCCCTGAAAGGTTTGGCGGTCGAAACAGAAGGCCGTTTATCACAGGATAAGAAATCAGCCCTCGTCAACTTAACCGGCAGAAAAATATTTTTTGAAAAAATCCCTAAGCCCCGGGGGTCACAATTTCATCAAAACTCTGACTTTCGGCAATTGAATCAAAAATGGTGCCAAACGGTTGCAAATGCTCCCCTCAAAGGTTTGGCGGTCGAAACAGAAGGACTTTTATCACAGGATAAGAAATCAGCCCTCGTCAACTTAACCGGCAGAAAAATATTTTTTGAAAAAATACCTAAGCCCCGGGGTCACAATTTCATCAAAAATCTGACTTTCGGCAGTTGAATCAAAAATGGTGCCAAACGGTTGCAAATGCTCCCCTGAAAGGTTTGGCGGTCGAAACCGAAGGCCTTTTATCACAGGATAAGAAATTAGCCCTCGACAACTTAACCGGCAGAAAAATATTTTTTGAAAAAATCCCTAAGCCCCGGGGTCACAATTTCATCAAAAATCTGACTTTCGGCAGTTGACTCAGAAATGGTGCCAAACGGTTGCAAATGCTCCCCTGAAAGGTTTGGCGGTCGAAACAGAAGGCTTTTTATCACAGGATAAGAAATCAGCCCTCGACAACTTAACCGGGAAAAAATATTTTTTTGAAAAAATCCCTAAGCTCCGGGGTCACAATTTCATTAAAAATCTGACTTTCGGCAGTTGACTCAGAAATGGTGCCAAACGGTAGCAAATGCTCCCCTGAAAGGTTTGACGGTCGAAACAGAACGCTTTTTATCACAGGATAAGAAATCAGCCCTCGACAACTTAACCGGCAGAAAAATATTTTTTGAAATAATCCCTAAGCCCCGGGGTCACAAGTTCATCAAAAATCTGACTTTCGGCAGTTGACTCAGAAATGGTGCCAAACGGTTGCAAATGCTCCCCTGAAAGGTTTGGTGGTCGAAACAGAAGGCTTTTTATCACAGGAAAAGAAATCAGCCCTCGACAACTTAACCGGCAGAAAAAGATATTTTTGAAAAAATCCCTAAGCCCCGGGGTCACAAGTTCTTCAAAACTCTGACTTTTGGCAATTGATTCAAAAATGGTGCCAAACGGTTGCAAATGCTCCCCTGGAAGGTTTGGCGGTCGAAACAGAAGGCCTTTTATCACAGGATAAGAAATCAGCCCTCGACAACTTAACCGGGAGAAAAATATTTTTTGAAAAAATCCCTAAGCCCCGGGGTCACAATTTCCTCAAAAATCTGACTTTCGGCAGTTGACTCAGAAATGGTGCCAAACGGTTGCAAATGCTCCCCTGAAAGGTTTGGCGGTCGAAACAGAAGGCTTTTTATCACAGGATAATAAATCAGCCCTCAACAACTTAACCGGCAGAATTTTTTTTTTTGAGAAAATCCCTCAGCCCCGGGGTCACAATTTCATCAAAACTCTGACTTTCGGCAATTGACTCAGAAATGGTGCCAAACAGTTGGAAATGCTCCCCTGAAAGGTTTGGTGGTCGAAACAGAAGGCTTTTTATCACAGGAAAAGAAATCAGCCCTCGACAACTTAACCGGCAGAAAAATATTTTTTTGAAAAAATCCCTAAGACCCGGGGTCACAATTTCATCAAAAATCTGACTTTCGGCAGTTGACTCAGAAATGGTGCCAAACTTTTGGAAATGCTCCCCTGAAAGGTTTGGCGGTCGAAACAGAAGGCTTTTTATCACAGGAAAAGAAATCAGCCCTCGACAACTTAACCGGCAGAAAAAGATATTTTTGAAAAAATCCCTAAGCCCCGGGGTCACAATTTCATCAAAAATCTGACTTTTGGCAATTGATTCAAAAATGGTGCCAAACGGTTGCAAATGCTCCCTTGAAAGGGTTGGCGGTGGAAACAGAAGGCTTTTAATCACAGGAAAAGAAATCAGCCCTCGACAACTTAACCGGGAAAAAATATTTTTTTGAAAAAATCCCTAAGCCCCGGGGTCACAATTTCATCAAAAATCTGACTTTCGGCAGTTGACTCAGAAATGGTGCCAAACGGTTGCAAATGCTCCCCTGAAAGGTTTGGCGGTCGAAACAGAAGGCTTTTTATCACAGGATAAGAAATCAGCCCTCGACAACTTAACCGGGGAAAAATATTTTTTTGAAAAAATCCCTAAGCCCCGGGGTCACAATTTCATCAAAAATCTGACTTTCGGCAGTTGACTCAGAAATGGTGCCAAACAGTTGCAAATGCTCCCCTGAAAGGTTTGACTGTCGAAACAGAAGGCTTTTTATCACAGGATAAGAAATCAGCCCTCGACAACTTAACCGGCAGAAAAATATTTTTTGAGAAAATCCCTCAGCCCCGGGGTCACAATTTCATCAAAACTCTGACTTTCGGCAATTGACTCAAAAATGGTGCCAAACGGTTTCAAATGCTCCCCTGAAAGGTTTTGGCGGTCGAAACAGAAGGCTTTTTATCACAGGATAATAAATCAGCCCTCAACAAATTAACCGGCAGAATTTTTTTTTTTGAGAAAATCCCTCAGCCCCGGGGTCACAATTTCATCAAAACTCTGACTTTCGGCAATTGAATCAAAAATGGTGCCAAACGGTTGCAAATGCTCCCCTGAAAGGTTTGGCGGACGAAACAGAAGGCTTTTTATCACAGGAAAAGAAATCAGCCCTCGACAACTTATCCGGCAGAAATATATTTTTTTGAAAAAATCCCTAAGCCCCGGGGTCACAATTTCATCAAAAATGGTGCCAAACGGTTGGAAATGCTCCCCTGAAAGGTTTGGCGGTCGAAACAGAAGGCTTTTTATCACAGGATAAGAAATCAGCCCTCGACAACTTAACCGGCAGAAAAATATTTTTTGAAAAAATCCCTAAGCCCCGGGGTCACAATTTCATCAAAAATCTGACTTTCGGCAGTTGACTCAGAAATGGTGCCAAACGGTTGGAAATGCTACCCTGAAAGGTTTGGCGGTCAAAACAGAATGCTTTTTATCACAGGATAAGAAATCAGCCCTCGACAACTTAACCGGCAGAAAAATATTTTTTGAAAAAATCCCTAAGCCCCGGGGTCACAATTTCATCAAAAATCTGACTTTCGGCAGTTGACTCAGAAATGGTGCCAAACGGTAGCAAATGCTCCCCTGAAAGGTTTGACGGTCGAAACAGAAGGCTTTTTATCACAGGATAAGAAATCAGCCCTCGACAACTTAACCGGCAGAAAAATATTTTTTGAAATAATCCCTAAGCCCCGGGGTCACAATTTCATCAAAACTCTGACTTTTGGCAATTGATTCAAAAATGGTGCAAAACGGTTGCAAATGCTCCCCTGAAAGGTTTGGCGGTCGAAACAGAAGGCCTTTTATCACAGGATAAGAAATCAGCCCTCGTCAACTTAACCGGCAGAAAAATATTTTTTGAAAAAATCCCTAAGCCCCGGGGTCACAATTTCATCAAAAATCTGACTTTCGGCAGTTGGTTCAATAATGGTGCCAAACGGTTGCAAATGCTCCCCTGAAAGGTTTGGCGGTCGAAACAGAAGGCCTTTTATCACAGTATAAGAAATTAGCCCTCGACAACTTAACCGGCAGAAAAATATTTTTTGAAAAAATTGCTAAGACCCGGGGTCGCAATTTCATCAAAAATCTGACTTTCGGCAGTTGACTCAGAAATGGTGCCAAACGGTTGCAAATGCTCCCCTGAAAGGTTTGGCGGTCGAAACAGAAGGCTTTTTATCACAGGATAAGAAATCAGCCCCCGACAACTTAACCGGGAAAAAATATTTTTTTGAAAAAATCCCTAAGCCCCGGGGTCACAATTTCATCAAAAATCTGACTTTCGGCAGTTGACTCAGAAATGGTGCCAAACGGTAGCAAATGCTCCCCTGAAAGGTTTGACGGTCGAAACAGAAGGCTTTTTATCACAGGATAAGAAATCAGCCCTCGACAACTTAACCGGCAGAAAAATATTTTTTGAAAAAATCCCTAAGCCCCGGGGTCACAATTTCATCAAAAATCTGACTTTCGGCAGTTGACTCAGAAATGGTGCCAAACGGTAGCAAATGCTCCCCTGAAAGGTTTGACGGTCGAAACAGAAGGCTTTTTATCACAGGATAAGAAATCAGCCCTCGACAACTTAACCGGCAGAAAAATATTTTTTCAAATAATCCCTAAGCCCCGGGGTCACAATTTCATCAAAACTCTGACTTTTGGCAATTGATTCAAAAATGGTGCAAAACGGTTGCAAATGCTCCCCTGAAAGGTTTGGCGGTCGAAACAGAAGGCCTTTTATCACAGGATAAGAAATCAGCCCTCGACAACTTAACCGGGAGAAAAATATTTTTTGAAAAAATCCCTAAGCCCCGGGGTCACAATTTCATTAAAAATCTGACTTTCGGCAGTTGACTCAGAAATGGTGCCAAACGGTTGCAAATGCTCCCCTGAAAGGTTTGGCGGTCGAAACAGAAGGCGTTTTATGAAAGGATAATAAATCAGCCCTCGACAACTTAACCGGCAGAATTTTTTTTTTTGAGAAAATCCCTCAGCCCCGGGGTCACAATTTCATCAAAACTCTGACTTTCGGCAATTGACTCAAAAATGGTGCCAAACGGTTGCAAATGCTCCCCTGAAAGGTTTGGTGGTCGAAACAGAAGGCTTTTTATCACAGGAAAAGAAATCAGCCTTCGACAACTTAACTGGCAGAAAATTATTTTTTTGAAAAAATCCCTAAGACCCGGGGTCACAATTTCATCAAAATTCTGACTTTCGGCAGTTGACTCAGAAATGGTGCCAAACCGTTGGAAATGCTCCCCTGAAAGGTTTGGCGGTCGAAACAGAAGGCTTTTTATCACAGGATAAGAAATCAGCCCTCGACAACTTAACCGGCAGAAAAATATTTTTTGAAAAAATCCCTAAGCCCCGGGGTCACAATTTCATAAAAAACCTGACTTTTGGCAATTGACTAAAAAATGGTGCCCAATGGTTGCAAATGCTCCCCTGAAAGGTTTGGCGGACGAAACTGATGTCTTTTTATCACAGGAAAAGAAATCAGCCCTCGACAACTTAACCGGGAAAAAATATTTTTTTGAAAAAATCCCTAAGCCCCGGGGTCACAATTTCATCAAAAATCTGACTTTTGGCAGTTGACTCAGAAATGGTGCCAAACGGTTGCAAATGCTCCCCTGAAAGGTTTGGCAGTCAGAACAGAAGGCTTTTTATCACAGGGTAAGAAATCAGCCCTCGTCAACGTAACCGGCAGAAAAATATTTTTTGAAAAAATCCCTAAGCCCCGGGGTCACAATTTCATCAAAAATCTGACTTTCGGCCGTTGAATCAAAAATGGTGCCAAACGGTTGCAAATGCTCCCCTGAAAGGTTTGGCAGTCGAAACAGAAGGCCTTTTATCACAGGATAAGAAATTAGCCCTCGACAACTTAACCGGCAGAAAAATATTTTTTGAAAAAATCCCTAAGCCTCGGGCTCACAATTTCATAAAAAACCTGACTTTTGGCACTTGACTCAAAAATGGTGCCCAATGGTTGCAAATGCTCCCCTGAAAGGTTTGGCGGACGAAACTGATGTCTTTTTATCACAGGAAAAGAAATCAGCCCTTGACAACTTAAACGGGAAAAAATATTTTTTTGAAAAAATCCCTAAGCCCCGGGGTCACAATTTCATCAAAAATCTGACTTTTGGCAGTTGACTCAGAAATGGTGCCAAACGGTTGCAAATGCTCCCCTGAAAGGTTTGGCGGTCAAAACAGAAGGCCTTTTATCACAGTATAAGAAATTAGCCCTCGACAACTTAACCGGCAGAAAAATATTTTTTGAAAAAATCGCTAAGACCCGGGGTCAGAATTTCATCAAAAATCTGACTTTCGGCAGTTGACTCAGAAATGGTGCCAAACGGTTGCAAATGCTCCCCTGAAAGGTTTGGCGGTCGAAACAGAAGGCTTTTTATCACAGGATAAGAAATCAGCCCTCGACAACTTAACCGGGAAAAAATATTTTTTTGAAAAAATCCCTAAGCCCCGGGGTCACAATTTCATCAAAAATCTGACTTTCGGCAGTTGACTCAGAAATGGTGCCAAACGGTAGCAAATGCTCCCCTGAAAGGTTTGACGGTCGAAACAGAAGGCTTTTTATCACAGGATAAGAAATCAGCCCTCGACAACTTAACCGGCAGAAAAATATTTTTTCAAATAATCCCTAAGCCCCGGGGTCACAATTTCATCAAAACTCTGACTTTTGGCAATTGATTCAAAAATGGTGCCAAACGGTTGCAAATGCTCCCCTGAAAGGTTTGGCGGTCGAAACAGAAGGCCTTTTATCACAGGATAAGAAATCAGCCCTCGACAACTTAACCGGGAGAAAAATATTTTTTGAAAAAATCCCTAAGCCCCGGGGTCACAATTTCATTAAAAATCTGACTTTCGGCAGTTGACTCAGAAATGGTGCCAAACGGTTGCAAATGCTCCCCTGAAAGGTTTGGCGGTCGAAACAGAAGGCGTTTTATGAAAGGATAATAAATCAGCCCTCGACAACTTAACCGGCAGAATTTTTTTTTTTGAGAAAATCCCTCAGCCCCGGGGTCACAATTTCATCAAAACTCTGACTTTCGGCAATTGACTCAAAAATGGTGCCAAACGGTTGCAAATGCTCCCCTGAAAGGTTTGGCGGTCGAAACAGAAGGCTTTTTATCACAGGAAAAGAAATCAGCCTTCGACAACTTAACCGGCAGAAAATTATATTTTTGAAAAAATCCCTAAGACCCGGGGTCACAATTTCATCAAAATTCTGACTTTCGGCAGTTGACTCAGAAATGGTGCCAAACCGTTGGAAATGCTCCCCTGAAAGGTTTGGCGGTCGAAACAGAAGGCTTTTTATCACAGGATAAGAAATCAGCCCTCGACAACTTAACCGGCAGAAAAATATTTTTTGAAAAAATCCCTAAGCCCCGGGGTCACAATTTCATAAAAAACCTGACTTTTGGCAATTGACTAAAAAATGGTGCACAATGGTTGCAAATGCTCCCCTGAAAGGTTTGGCGGACGAAACTGATGTCTTTTTATCACAGGAAAAGAAATCAGCCCTCGACAACTTAACCGGGAAAAAATATTTTTTTGAAAAAATCCCTAAGCCCCGGGGTCACAATTTCATCAAAAACCTACTTTTGGCAGTTGACTCAGAAATGGTGCCAAACGGTTGCAAATGCTCCCCTGAAAGGTTTGGCGGTCAGAACAGAAGGCTTTTTATCACAGGATAAGAAATCAGCCCTCGTCAACGTAACCGGCAGAAAAATATTTTTTGAAAAAATCCCTAAGCCCCGGGGTCACAATTTCATCAAAAATCTGACTTTCGGCAGTTGAATCAAAAATGGTGCCAAACGGTTGCAAATGCTCCCCTGAAAGGTTTGGCAGTCGAAACAGAAGGCCTTTTATCACAGGATAAGAAATTAGCCCTCGACAACTTAACCGGCAGAAAAATATTTTTTGAAAAAATCCCTAAGCCCCGGGGTCACAATTTCATAAAAAACCTGACTTTTGGCACTTGACTCAAAAATGGTGCCCAATGGTTGCAAATGCTCCCCTGAAAGGTTTGGCGGACGAAACTGATGTCTTTTTATCACAGGAAAAGAAATCAGCCCTCGACAACTTAACCGGGAAAAAATATTTTTTTGAAAAAATCCCTAAGCCCCGGGGTCACAATTTCATCAAAAATGTGACTTTCGGCAGTTGACTCAAAAATGGTGCCAAACGGTAGCAAATGCTCCCCTGAAAGGTTTGGCGGTCGAAACAGAAGGCTTTTTATCACAGGATAAGAAATCAGCCCTCGACAACTTAACCGGCAGAAAAATATTTGTTTGAAAAAATCCCTAAGCCCCGGGGTCACAATTTCATCAAAAATCTGACTTTCGGCAGTTGAATCAAAAATGGTGCCAAACGGTTGCAAATGCTCCCCTGAAAGGTTTGGCGGTCGAAACAGAAGGCCTTTTATCACAGGATAAGAAATCAGCCCTCGACAACTTAACCGGGAAAAAATATTTCTTTGAAAAAATCCCTAAGCCCCGGGGTCACAATTTCATCAAAAATCTGACTTTCGGCAGTTGACTCAGAAATGGTGCCAAACGGTAGCAAATGCTCCCCTGAAAGGTTTGACGGTCGGAACAGAAGGCTTTTTATCACATGAAAAGAAATCAGCCCTCGACAACTTAACCGGCAGAAAAATATTTTTTGAAATAATCCCTAAGCCCCGGGGTCACAATTTCATCAAAAATCTGACTTTCGGCAGTTGACTCAGAAATGGTGCCAAACGGTTGCAAATGCTCCCCTGAAAGTTTTGGCGGTCGAAACCGTAGGCCTTTTATCACAGGATAAGAAATCAGCCCTCGTCAACTTAACCGGCAGAAAAATATTTTTTGAAAAAATCCCTAAGCCCCGGGGTCACAATTTCATCAAAAATCTGACTTTCGGCAGTTGACTCAGAAATGGTGCCAAACGGTTGGAAATGCTCCCCTTAAAGTTTTGGCGGTCGAAACTGAAGGCTTTTTATCACAGGAAAAGAAATCAGCCCTCGACAACTTAACCGGCAGAAAAATATATTTTTGAAAAAATCCCTAAGCCCCGGGGTCACAAGTTCTTCAAAACTCTGACTTTTGGCAATTGATTCAAAAATGGTGCCAAACGGTTGCAAATGCTCCCCTGAAAGGTTTGGCGGTCGAAACAGAAGGCCTTTTATCACAGGATAAGAAATCAGCCCTCGACAACTTAACCGGGAGAAAAATATTTTTTGAAAAAATCCCTAAGCCCCGGGGTCACAATTTCATCAAAAATCTGACTTTCGGCAGTTGACTCAGAAATGTTGCCAAAAGGTTGCAAATGCTCCCCTGAAAGGTTTGGCGGTCGAAACAGAAGGCTTTTTATGAAAGGATAATAAATCAGCCCTCGACAACTTAACCGGCAGAATTTTTTTTTTTTGAGAAAATCCCTCAGCCCCGGGGTCACAATTTCATCAAAACTCTGACTTTCGGCAATTGACTCAAAAATGGTGCCAAACGGTTGCAAATGCTCCCCTGAAAGGTTTGGTGGTCGAAACAGAGGGCTTTTTATCACAGGAAAAGAAATCAGCCCTCGACAACTTAACCGGCAGAAAATTATTTTTTTGAAAAAATCCCTAAGACCCGGGGTCACAATTTCATCAAAATTCTGACTTTCGGCAGTTGACTCAGAAATGGTGCCAAACCGTTGGAAATGCTCCCCTGAAAGGTTTGGCGGTCGAAACAGAAGGCTTTTTATCACAGGATAAGAAATCAGCCCTCGACAACTTAACCGGCAGAAAAATATTTTTTGAAAAAATCCCTAAGCCCCGGGGTCACAATTTCATAAAAAACCTGACTTTTGGCAATTGACTAAAAAATGGTGCACAATGGTTGCAAATGCTCCCCTGAAAGGTTTGGCGGACGAAACTGATGTCTTTTTATCACAGGAAAAGAAATCAGCCCTCGACAACTTAACCGGGAAAAAATATTTTTTTGAAAAAATCCCTAAGCCCCGGGGTCACAATTTCATCAAAAATCTGACTTTTGGCAGTTGACTCAGAAATGGTGCCAAACGGTTGCAAATGCTCCCCTGAAAGGTTTGGCGGTGAGAACAGAAGGCTTTTTATCACAGGATAAGAAATCAGCCCTCGTCAACGTAACCGGCAGAAAAATATTTTTTGAAAAAATCCCTAAGCCCCGGGGTCACAATTTCATCAAAAATCTGACTTTCGGCAGTTGAATCAAAAATGGTGCCAAACGGTTGCAAATGCTCCCCTGAAAGGTTTGGCAGTCGAAACAGAAGGCCTTTTATCACAGGATAAGAAATTAGCCCTCGACAACTTAACCGGCAGAAAAATATTTTTTGAAAAAATCCCTAAGCCCCGGGGTCACAATTTCATAAAAAACCTGACTTTTGGCACTTGACTCAAAAATGGTGCCCAATGGTTGCAAATGCTCCCCTGAAAGGTTTGGCGGACGAAACTGATGTCTTTTTATCACAGGAAAAGAAATCAGCCCTCGACAACTTAACCGGGAAAAAATATTTTTTTGAAAAAATCCCTAAGCCCCGGGGTCACAATTTCATCAAAAATGTGACTTTCGGCAGTTGACTCAGAAATGGTGCCAAACGGTAGCAAATGCTCCCCTGAAAGGTTTGGCGGTCGAAACAGAAGGCTTTTTATCACAGGATAAGAAATCAGCCCTCGACAACTTAACCGGCAGAAAAATATTTTTTGAAATAATCCCTAAGCCCCGGGGTCACAATTTCATCAAAAACCTGACTTTCGGCAGTTGACTCAGAAATGGTGCCAAACGGTTGCAAATGCTCCCCTGAAAGGTTTGGCGGTCGAAACAGAAGGCTTTTTATCACAGGATAAGAAATCAGCCCTCGACAACTTAACCGGGAAAAAATATTTGTTTGAAAAAATCCCTAAGCCCCGGGGTCACAATTTCATCAAAAATCTGACTTTCGGCAGTTGAATCAAAAATGGTGCCAAACGGTTGCAAATGCTCCCCTGAAAGGTTTGGCGGTCGAAACAGAAGGCCTTTTATCACAGGATAAGAAATCAGCCCTCGACAACTTAACCGGGAAAAAATATTTCTTTGAAAAAATCCCTAAGCCCCGGGGTCACAATTTCATCAAAAATCTGACTTTTGGCAGTTGACTCAGAAATGGTGCCAAACGGTTGCAAATGCTCCCCTGAAAGGTTTGGCGGTCAGAACAGAAGGCTTTTTATCACAGGATAAGAAATCAGCCCTCGTCAACGTAACCGGCAGAAAAATATTTTTTGAAAAAATCCCTAAGCCCCGGGGTCACAATTTCATCAAAAATCTGACTTTCGGCAGTTGAATCAAAAATGGTGCCAAACGGTTGCAAATGCTCCCCTGAAAGGTTTGGCAGTCGAAACAGAAGGCCTTTTATCACAGGATAAGAAATTAGCCCTCGACAACTTAACCGGCAGAAAAATATTTTTTGAAAAAATCCCTAAGCCCCGGGGTCACAATTTCATAAAAAACCTGACTTTTGGCACTTGACTCAAAAATGGTGCCCAATGGTTGCAAATGCTCCCCTGAAAGGTTTGGCGGACGAAACTGATGTCTTTTTATCACAGGAAAAGAAATCAGCCCTCGACAACTTAACCGGGAAAAAATATTTTTTTGAAAAAATCCCTAAGCCCCGGGGTCACAATTTCATCAAAAATGTGACTTTCGGCAGTTGACTCAGAAATGGTGCCAAACGGTAGCAAATGCTCCCCTGAAAGGTTTGGCGGTCGAAACAGAAGGCTTTTTATCACAGGATAAGAAATCAGCCCTCGACAACTTAACCGGCAGAAAAATATTTTTTGAAATAATCCCTAAGCCCCGGGGTCACAATTTCATCAAAAACCTGACTTTCGGCAGTTGACTCAGAAATGGTGCCAAACGGTTGCAAATGCTCCCCTGAAAGGTTTGGCGGTCGAAACAGAAGGCTTTTTATCACAGGATAAGAAATCAGCCCTCGACAACTTAACCGGGAAAAAATATTTGTTTGAAAAAATCCCTAAGCCCCGGGGTCACAATTTCATCAAAAATCTGACTTTCGGCAGTTGAATCAAAAATGGTGCCAAACGGTTGCAAATGCTCCCCTGAAAGGTTTGGCGGTCGAAACAGAAGGCCTTTTATCACAGGATAAGAAATCAGCCCTCGACAACTTAACCGGGAAAAAATATTTCTTTGAAAAAATCCCTAAGCCCCGGGGTCACAATTTCATCAAAAATCTGACTTTCGGCAGTTGACTCAGAAATGGTGCCAAACGGTAGCAAATGCTCCCCTGAAAGGTTTGACGGTCGGAACAGAAGGCTTTTTATCACATGAAAAGAAATCAGCCCTCGACAACTTAACCGGCAGAAAAATATTTTTTGAAATAATCCCTAAGCCCCGGGGTCACAATTTCATCAAAAATCTGACTTTCGGCAGTTGACTCAGAAATGGTGCCAAACGGTTGCAAATGCTCCCCTGAAAGTTTTGGCGGTCGAAACCGTAGGCCTTTTATCACAGGATAAGAAATCAGCCCTCGTCAACTTAACCGGCACAAAAATATTGTTTGAAAAAATCCCTAAGCCCCGGGGTCACAATTTCATCAAAAATCTGACTTTCGGCAGTTGACTCAGAAATGGTGCCAAACGGTTGGAAATGCTCCCCTCAAAGTTTTGGCGGTCGAAACTGAAGGCTTTTTATCACAGGAAAAGAAATCAGCCCTCGACAACTTAACCGGCAGAAAAATATATTTTTGAAAAAATCCCTAAGCCCCGGGGTCACAAGTTCTTCAAAACTCTGACTTTTGGCAATTGATTCAAAAATGGTGCCAAACGGTTGCAAATGCTCCCCTGAAAGGTTTGGCGGTCGAAACAGAAGGCCTTTTATCACAGGATAAGAAATCAGCCCTCGACAACTTAACCGGGAGAAAAATATTTTTTGAAAAAATCCCTAAGCCCCGGGGTCACAATTTCATCAAAAATCTGACTTTCGGCAGTTGACTCAGAAATGGTGCCAAAAGGTTGCAAATGCTCCCCTGAAAGGTTTGGCGGTCGAAACAGAAGGCTTTTTATGAAAGGATAATAAATCAGCCCTCGACAACTTAACCGGCAGAATTTTTTTTTTTTGAGAAAATCCCTCAGCCCCGGGGTCACAATTTCATCAAAACTCTGACTTTCGGCAATTGACTCAAAAATGGTGCCAAACGGTTGCAAATGCTCCCCTGAAAGGTTTGGTGGTCGAAACAGAGGGCTTTTTATCACAGGAAAAGAAATCAGCCCTCGACAACTTAACCGGCAGAAAATTATTTTTTTGAAAAAATCCCTAAGACCCGGGGTCACAATTTCATCAAAATTCTGACTTTTGGCAGTTGACTCAGAAATGGTGCCAAACCTTTGGAAATGCTCCCCTGAAAGGTTTGGCGGTCGAAACAGAAGGCCTTTTATCACAGGATAAGAAATCAGCCCTCGACAACTTAACCGGGAGAAAAATATTTTTTGAAAAAATCCCTAAGCCCCGGGGTCACAATTTCATCAAAAATCTGACTTTCGGCAGTTGACTCAGAAATGGTGCCAAAAGGTTGCAAATGCTCCCCTGAAAGGTTTGGCGGTCGAAACAGAAGGCTTTTTATGAAAGGATAATAAATCAGCCCTCGACAACTTAACCGGCAGAATTTTTTTTTTTTGAGAAAATCCCTCAGCCCCGGGGTCACAATTTCATCAAAACTCTGACTTTCGGCAATTGACTCAAAAATGTTGCCAAACGGTTGCAAATGCTCCCCTGAAAGGTTTGGTGGTCGAAACAGAGGGCTTTTTATCACAGGAAAAGAAATCAGCCCTCGACAACTTAACCGGCAGAAAATTATTTTTTTGAAAAAATCCCTAAGACCCGGGGTCACAATTTCATCAAAATTCTGACTTTTGGCAGTTGACTCAGAAATGGTGCCAAACCTTTGGAAATGCTCCCCTGAAAGGTTTGGCGGTCGAAACAGAAGGCTTTTTATCACAGGATAAGAAATCAGCCCTCGACAACTTAACCGGCAGAAAAATATTTTTTGAAAAAATCCCTAAGCCCCGGGGTCACAATTTCATAAAAAACCTGACTTTTGGCAATTGACTAAAAAATGGTGCCCAATGGTTGCAAATGCTCCCCTGAAAGGTTTGGCGGACGAAACTGATGTCTTTTTATCACAGGAAAAGAAATCAGCCCTCGACAACTTAACGGGGAAAAAATAATTTTTTGAAAAAATCCCTAAGCCTCGGGGTCACAATCTCATCAAAAATCTGAGTTTCGGCAGTTGACTCAGAAATGGTGCCAAACGGTTGCAAATGCTCCCCTGAAAGGTTTGGCAGTCGAAACAGAAGGCTTTTTATCACAGGATAAGAAATCAGGCCTCGTCAACTTAACCGGCAGAAAAATATTTTTTGAAAAAATCCCTAAGCCCCGGGGTCACAAGTTCTTCAAAACTCTGACTTTTGGCAGTTGAATCAAAAATGGTGTCAAACGGTTGCAAATGCTCCCCTGAAAGGTTTGGCGGTCGAAACAGAAGGCCTTTTATCACAGGATAAGAAATCAGCCCTCGACAACTTAACCGGGAGAAAAATATTTTTTGAAAAAATCCCTAAGCCCCGGGGTCACATTTTCATCAAAAATCTGACTTTCGGCAGTTGACTCAGAAATGGTGCCAAAAGGTTGCAAATGCTCCCCTGAAAGGTTTGGCGGTCGAAACAGAAGGCTTTTTATGAAAGGATAATAAATCAGCCCTCGACAACTTAACCGGCAGAATTTTTTTTTTTTGAGAAAATCCCTCAGCCCCGGGGTCACAATTTCATCAAAACTCTGACTTTCGGCAATTGACTCAAAAATGGTGCCAAACGGTTGCAAATGCTCCCCTGAAAGGTTTGGTGGTCGAAACAGAGGGCTTTTTATCACAGGAAAAGAAATCAGCCCTCGACAACTTAACCGGCAGAAAATTATTTTTTTGAAAAAATCCCTAAGACCCGGGGTCACAATTTCATCAAAATTCTGACTTTTGGCAGTTGACTCAGAAATGGTGCCAAACCTTTGGAAATGCTCCCCTGAAAGGTTTGGCGGTCGAAACAGAAGGCTTTTTATCACAGGATAAGAAATCAGCCCTCGGCAACTTAACCGGCAGAAAAATATTTTTTGAAAAAATCCCTAAGCCCCGGGGTCACAATTTCATAAAAAACCTGACTTTTGGCAATTGACTAAAAAATGGTGCCCAATGGTTGCAAATGCTCCCCTGAAAGGTTTGGCGGTCGAAACAGAAGGCTTTTTATCACAGGATAAGAAATCAGCCCTCGACAACTTAACCGGGAAAAAATATTTCTTTGAAAAAATCCCTAAGCCCCGGGGTCACAATTTCATCAAAAATCTGACTTTTGGCAGTTGACTCAGAAATGGTGCCAAACGGTTGCAAATGCTCCCCTGAAAGGTTTGGCGGTCAGAACAGAAGGCTTTTTATCACAGGATAAGAAATCAGCCCTCGTCAACGTAACCGGCAGAAAAATATTTTTTGAAAAAATCCCTAAGCCCCGGGGTCACAATTTCATCAAAAATCTGACTTTCGGCAGTTGGCTCAGAAATGGTATCCAATGGTTGCAAATGCTCCCCTGAAAGGTTTGGCGGACGAAACTGATGTCTTTTTATCACAGGAAAAGAAATCAGCCCTCGACAACTTATCCGGCAGAAATATATTTTTTTGAAAAAATCCCTAAGCACCGGGGTCACAATTTCATCAAAACTCTGACTTTCGGCAATTGAATCAAAAATGGTGCCAAACGGTTGCAAATGCTCCCCTCAAAGGTTTGGCGGTCGAAACAGAAGGCCTTTTATCACAGGATAAGAAATCAGCCCTCGTCAACTTAACCGGCAGAAAAATATTTGTTGAAAAAATCCCTAAGCCCCGGGGTCACAATTTCATCAAAAATCTGACTTTCGGCAGTTGACTCAGAAATGGTGCCAAACGGTTGCAAATGCTCCCCTGAAAGGTTTGGCGGTCGAAACAGAAGGCTTTTTATCACAGGATAAGAAATCAGCCCTCGACAACTTAACCGGCAGAAAAATATTTTTTGAAAAAATCCCTAAGCCCCGGGGTCACAATTTCATCAAAAATCTGACTTTCGGCAGTTGACTCAGAAATGGTGCCAAACGGTTGGAAATGCTACCCTGAAAGGTTTGGCGGTCAGAACAGAAGGCTTTTTATCACAGGATAAGAAATCAGCCCTCGACAACTTAACCGGCAGAAAAATATTTTTTGAAAAAATCCCTAAGCCCCGGGGTCACAATTTCATCAAAAATCTGACTTTCGGCAGTTGACTCAGAAATGGTGCCAAACTGTTTCAAATGCTCCCCTGAAAGGTTTGGCGGTC
The DNA here is from genome assembly GCF_964234715.1 of Podarcis melisellensis. Taxonomy (NCBI): domain Eukaryota; kingdom Metazoa; phylum Chordata; class Lepidosauria; order Squamata; family Lacertidae; genus Podarcis; species Podarcis melisellensis. Next base: position 11,619,478 of record NC_138544.1, read on the forward strand.
GAAACAGAAGGCTTTTTATCACAGGATAAGAAATCAGCCCTCGACAACTTAACCGGGAAAAAATATTTTTTTGAAAAAATCCCGAAGCCCCGGGGTCACAATTTCATCAAAAATCTGACTTTCGGCAGTTGACTCAGAAATGGTGCCAAACGGTAGCAAATGCTCCCCTGAAAGGTTTGACGGTCGAAACAGAAGGCTTTTTATCACAGGATAAGAAATCAGCCCTCGACAACTTAAACGGCAGAAAAATATTTTTTGAAATAATCCCTAAGCCCCGGGGTCACAATTTCATCAAAAACCTGACTTTCGGCAGTTGACTCAGAAATGGTGCCAAACGGTTGCAAATGCTCCCCTGAAAGGTTTGGCGGTCGAAACAGAAGGCTTTTTATCACAGGATAAGAAATCAGCCCTCGACAACTTAACCGGGAAAAAATATTTGTTTGAAAAAATCCCTAAGCCCCGGGGTCACAATTTCATCAAAAATCTGACTTTCGGCAGTTGACTCAGAAATGGTGGCAAACGGTAGCAAATGCTCCCCTGAAAGGTTTGACGGTCGAAACAGAAGGCTTTTTATCACAGGAAAAGAAATCAGCCCTCGACAACTTAACCGGCAGAAAAATATTTTTTGAAATAATCCCTAAGCCCCGGGGTCACAATTTCATCAAAAATCTGACTTTCGGCAGTTGACTCAGAAGTGGTGCCAAACGGTTGCAAATGCTCCCCTGAAAGTTTTGGCAGTCGAAACCGTAGGCCTTTTATCACAGGATAAGAAATCAGCCCTCGTCAACTTAACCGGCAGAAAAATATTTTTTGAAAAAATCCCTAAGCCCCGGGGTCACAATTTCATCAAAAATCTGACTTTCGGCAGTTGACTCAGAAATGGTGCCAAACGGTTGGAAATGCTCCCCTCAAAGTTTTGGCGGTCGAAACAGAAGGCTTTTTATCACAGGATAAGAAATCAGCCCTCGACAACTTAACCGGGAAAAATTATTTTTTTGAAAAAATCCCTAAGCCCCGGGGTCACAATTTCATCAAAAATCTGACTTTCGGCAGTTGACTCAGAAATGGTGCCAAACGGTAGCAAATGCTCCCCTGAAAGGTTTGACGGTCGAAACAGAAGGCTTTTTATCACAGGATAAGAAATCAGCCCTCGACAACTTAACCGGCAGAAAAATATTTTTTGAAAAAATCCCTAAGCCCCGGGGTCACAATTTCATCAAAAATCTGACTTTCGGCAGTTGACTCAGAAATGGTGCCAAACGGTTGCAAATGCTCCCCTGAAAGGTTTGGCGGTCGAAACAGAAGGCCTTTTATCACAGGATAAGAAATCAGCCCTCGTTAACTTAACCGGCAGAAAAATATTTTTTGAAAAAATCCCTAAGCCCCGGGGTCACAATTTCATCAAAAATCTGACTTTCGGCAGTTGACACAGAAATGGTGCCAAACGGTTGCAAATGCTCCCCTGAAAGGTTTGACGGTCGAAACAGAAGGCCTTTTATCACAGGATAAGAAACCAGCCCTCGACAACTTAACCGGCAGAAAAATATTTTTTGAAAAAATCCCTAAGCCCCGGGGTCACAATTTCATCAAAAATCTGACTTTCGGCAGTTGACTCAGAAATGGTGCCAAACGGTTGCAAATGCTCCCCTGAAAGGTTTGGCGGTCGAAACAGAAGGCCTTTTATCACAGGATAAGAAATCAGCCCTCGTCAACTTAACCGGCAGAAAAATATTTTTTGAAAAAATCCCTAAGACCCGGGGTCACAATTTCATCAAAACTCTGACTTTCGGCAATTGAATCAAAAATGGTGCCAAACGGTTGCAAATGCTCCCCTGAAAGGTTTGGCGGTCGAAACAGAAGGCCTTTTATCACAGGATAAGAAATCAGCCCTCGACAACTTAACCGGGAAAAAATATTTTTTTGAAAAAATCCCTAAGCCCCGGGGTCACAATTTCATCAAAAATGTGACTTTCGGCAGTTGACTCAGAAATGGTGCCAAACGGTAGCAAATGCTCCCCTGAAAGGTTTGACGGTCGAAACAGAAGGCTTTTTATCACAGGATAAGAAATCAGCCCTCGACAACTTATCCGGCAGAAATATATTTTTTTGAAAAAATCCCTAAGCCCCGGGGTCACAATTTCATCAAAACTCTGAATTTCGGCAATTGAATCAAAAATGGTGCCAAACGGTTGCAAATGCTCCCCTCAAAGGTTTGGTGGTCGAAACAGAAGGCCTTTTATCACAGGATAAGAAATCAGCCCTCGTCAACTTAACCGGCAGAAAAATATTTGTTGAAAAAATCCCTAAGCCCCGGGGTCACAATTTCATCAAAAATCTGACTTTCGGCAGTTGACTCAGAAATGGTGCCAAACGGTTGGAAATGCTACCCTGAAAGGTTTGGCGGTCGAAACAGAAGGCTTTTTATCACAGGATAAGAAATCAGCCCTCGACAACTTAACCGGCAGAAAAATATTTTTTGAAAAAATCCCTAAGCCCCGGGGTCACAATTTCATCAAAAATCTGACTTTCGGCAGTTGACTCAGAAATGGTGCCAAACGGTTGGAAATGCTACCCTGAAAGGTTTGGCGGTCAGAACAGAGGGCTTTTTATCACAGGATAAGAAATCAGCCCTCGACAACTTAACCGGCAGAAAAATATTTTTTGAAAAAATCCCTAAGCCCCGGGGTCACAATTTCATCAAAAATCTGACTTTCGGCAGTTGACTCAGAAATGGTGCCAAACTGTTTCAAATGCTCCCCTGAAAGGTTTGGCGGTCGAAACAGAAGGCTTTTTATCACAGGATAAGAAATCAGCCCTCGACAACTTAACCGGGAAAAAATATTTTTTTGAAAAAATCCCTAAGCCCCGGGGTCACAATTTCATCAAAAATCTGACTTTCGGCAGTTGACTCAGAAATGGTGCCAAACGGTAGCAAATGCTCCCCTGAAAGGTTTGACGGTCGAAACAGAAGGCTTTTTATCACAGGATAAGAAATCAGCCCTCGACAACTTAACCGGCAGAAAAATATTTTTTGAAAAAATCCCTAAGCCCCGGGGTCACAATTTCATCAAAAATCTGACTTTCGGCAGTTGACTCAGAAATGGTGCCAAACGGTTGCAAAAGCTCCCCTGAAAGGTTTGGCGGTCGAAACAGAAGGCCTTTTATCACAGGATAAGAAATCAGCCCTCGTCAACTTAAACGGCAGAAAAATATTTTTTGAAAAAATCCCTAAGCCCCGGGGTCACAATTTCATCAAAAATCTGACTTTCGGCAGTTGACTCAGAAATGGTGCCAAACGGTTGGAAATGCTCGCCTGAAAGTTTTGGCGGTCGAAACTGAAGGCTTTTTATCACAGGAAAAGAAATCAGCCCTCGACAACTTAACCGGCAGAAAAATATTTTTTGAAATAATCCCTAAGCCCCGGGGTCACAATTTCATAAAAAACCTGACTTTTGGCAATTGACTAAAAAATGGTGCCCAATGGTTGCAAATGCTCCCCTGAAAGGTTTGGCGGACGAAACTGATGTCTTTTTATCACAGGAAAAGAAATCAGCCCTCGACAACTTAACCGGGAAAAAATATTTTTTTGAAAAAATCCCTAAGCCCCGGGGTCACAATTTCATCAAAAATCTGACTTTTGGCAGTTGACTCAGAAATGGTGCCAAACGGTTGCAAATACTCCCCTGAAAGGTTTGGCGGTCGAAACAGAAGGCTTTTTATCACAGGATAAGAAATCAGCCCTCGACAACTTATCTGGCAGAAATATTTTTTTTTGAAAAAATCCCTAAGCCCCGGGGTCACAATTTCATCAAAACTCTGACTTTCGGCAACTGAATCAAAAATGGTGCCAAACGGTTGCAAATGCTCCCCTGAAACGTTTGGCGGTCGAAACAGAAGGCCTTTTATCACAGGATAAGAAATTAGCCCTCGACAACTTAACCGGCAGAAAAATATTTTTTGAAAAAATCCCTAAGCCCCGGGGTCACAATTTCATCAAAAATCTGACTTTCGGCAGTTGAATCAAAAATGGTGCCAAACGGTTGCAAATGCTCCCCTGAAAGGTTTGGCGGTCGAAACAGAAGGCCTTTTATCACAGGATAAGAAATTAGCCCTCGACAACTTAACCGGCAGAAAAATATTTTTTGAAAAAATCCCTAAGCCCCGGGGTCACAATTTCATCAAAAATCTGACTTTCGGCAGTTGAATCAAAAATGGTGCCAAACGGTTGAAAATGCTCCCCTGAAAGGTTTGGTGGTCGAAACAGAAGGCCTTTTATCACAGGATAAGAAATTAGCCCTCGACAACTTAACCGGCAGAAAAATATTTTTTGAAAAAATCCCTAAGCCCCGGGGTCACAATTTCCTAAAAAACCTGACTTTTGGCACTTGACTCAAAAATGGTGCCAAACGGTTGGAAATGCTACATTGAAAGGTTTGGCGGTCGAAACAGAAGGCTTTTTATCACAGGATCAGAAATCAGCCCTCGACAACTTAACCGGGAGAAAAATATTTTTTGAAAAAATCCCTAAGCCCCAGGGTCACAATTTCATCAAAAATCTGACTTTCGGCAGTTGACTCAGAAATGGTGCCCAATGGTTGCAAATGCTCCCCTGAAAAATTGGCGGACGAAACTGATGTCTTTTTATCACAGGAAAAGTAATCAGCCCTCGACAACTTATCCGGCAGAAATATTTTTTTTTGAAAAAATCCCTAAGCCCCGGGGTCACAATTTCATCAAAACTCTGACTTTCGGCAATTGAATCAAAAATGGTGCCAAACGGTTGCAAATGCTCCCCTCAAAGGTTTGGCGGTCGAAACAGAAGGCCTTTTATCACAGGATAAGAAATCAGCCCTCGTCAACTTAACCGGCAGAAAAATATTTGTTGAAAAAATCCCTAAGCCGGCCCGGGGTCACAATTTCATCAAAAATCTGACTTTCGGCAGTTGACTCAGAAATGGTGCCAAACGGTTGGAAATGCTCCCCTGAAAGGTTTGACAGTCGAAACAGAAGGCTTTTTATCACAGGATAAGAAATCAGCCCTCGACAACTTAACCGGCAGAAAAATATTTTTTGAAATAATCCCTAAGCCCCGGGGTCACAATTTCATCAAAATCTGACTTTCGGCAGTTGACTCAGAAATGGTGCCAAACGGTTGCAATTGCTCCCCTGAAAGGTTTGGCGGTCGAAACAGAAGGCTTTTTATCACCGGAGAAGAAATCAGCCCTCGACAACTTAACCGGCAGAAAAATATTTTTTGAAAAAATCCCTAAGCCCCGGGGTCACAAGTTCATCAAAACTCTGACTTTTGGCAATTGATTAAAAAATGGTGCCAAACGGTTGCAAATGCTCCCCTGAAAGGTTTGGCGGTCGAAACAGAAGGCTTTTTATCACAGGATAAGAAATCAGCCCTCGACAACTTAACCGGCAGAAAAATATTTTTTGAAAAAATCCCTAAGCCCCGGGGTCACAATTTCATCAAAAATCTGACTTTCGGCAGTTGACTCAGAAATGGTGCCAAACGGTTGCAAATGCTCCCCTGAAAGGTTTGGCGGTCGAAACAGAAGGCCTTTTATCACAGGATAAGAAATCAGCCCTCGTCAACTTAACCGGCAGAAAAATATTTTTTGAAATAATCCCTAAGCCCCGGGGTCACAATTTCATCAAAAATCTGACTTTCGGCAGTTGACTCAGAAATGGTGCCAAACGGTTGGAAATGCTCCCCTGAAAGTTTTGGCGGTCGAAACTGAAGGCTTTTTATCACAGGAAAAGAAATCAGCCCTCGACAACTTAACCGGCAGAAAAAGATATTTTTGAAAAAATCCCTAAGCCCCGAGGTCACAAGTTCATCAAAACTCTGACTTTTGGCAATTGATTCAATTATGGTGCCAAACGGTTGCAAATGCTCCCCTGAAAGGTTTGGCGGTCGAAACAGAAGGCCTTTTATCACAGGATAAGAAATCAGCCCTCGACAACTTAACCGGGAGAACGATATTTTTTGAAAAAATCCCTAAGCCCCGGGGTCACAATTTCATCAAAAATCTGACTTTCGGCAGTTGACTCAGAAATGGTGCCAAACGGTTGCAAATGCTCCCCTGAAAGGTTTGGCGGTCGAAACAGAAGACTTTTTATCACAGGAAAAGAAATCAGCCCTCGACAACTTAACCGGCAGAAAATTATTTTTTTGAAAAAATCCCTAAGACCCGGGGTCACAATTTCATCAAAATTCTGACTTTCGGCAGTTGACTCAGAAATGGTGCCAAACCGTTGGAAATGCTCCCCTGAAAGGTTTGGCGGTCGAAACAGAAGGCTTTTTATCACAGGATAAGAAATCAGCCCTCGACAACTTAACCGGCAGAAAAATATTTTTTGAAAAAATTATTTTTTTGAAAAAATCCCTAAGACCCGGGGTCACAATTTCATAAAAAACCTGACTTTTGGCAATTGACTAAAAAATGGTGCCCAATGGTTGCAAATGCTCCCCTGAAAGGTTTGGCGGACGAAACTGATGTCTTTTTATCACAGGAAAAGAAATCAGCCCTCGACAACTTAAACGGGAAAAAATATTTTTTTGAAAAAATCCCTAAGCCCCGGGGTCACAATTTCATCAAAAATCTGACTTTCGGCAGTTGACTCAGAAATGGTGCCAAACGGTTGGAAATGCTACCCTGAAAGGTTTGGCGGTCGAAACAGAAGGCTTTTTATCACAGGATAAGAAATCAGCCCTCGACAACTTAACCAGCAGAAAAATATTTTTTGAAACAATCCCTAAGCCCCGGGGTCACAATTTCATCAAAAATCTGACTTTCGGCAGTTGACTCAGAAATGGTGCCAAACGGTTGGAAATGCTACCCTGAAAGGTTTGGCGGTCAGAACAGAAGGCTTTTTATCACAGGATAAGAAATCAGCCCTCGACAACTTAACCGGCAGAAAAATATTTTTTGAAAAAATCCCTAAGCCCCGGGGTCACAATTTCATCAAAAATCTGACTTTCGGCAGTTGACTCAGAAATGGTGCCAAACGATTGCAAATGCTCCCCTGAAAGGTTTGGCGGTCGAAACAGAAGGCTTTTTCTCACAGGATAAGAAATTAGCCCTCAACAACTTAACCGGGAAAAAATATTTTTTTGAAAAAATCCCAAAGCCCTGGGGTCACAATTTCATCAAAAATCTGACTTTCGGCAGTTGACTCAGAAATGGTGCCAAACGGTTGCAAATGCTCCCCTGAAAGGTTTGACGGTCGAAACAGAAGGCTTTTTATCACAGGATAAGAAATCAGCCCTCGACAACTTAACCGGCAAAAAATATTTTTTGAAATAATCCCTAAGCCCCGGGGTCACAATTTCATCAAAAATCTGACTTTCGGCAGTTGACTCAGAAATGGTGCCAAACGGTTGCAAATGCTCCCCTGAAAGGTTTGGCGGTCGAAACAGAAGGCTTTTTATCACCGGAGAAGAAATCAGCCCTCGACAACTTAACCGGAAGAAAAATATTTTTTTGAAAAAATCCCTAAGCCCCGGGGTCACAAGTTCATCAAAACTCTGACTTTTGGCAATTGATTAAAAAATGGTGCCAAACGGTTGCAAATGCTCCCCTGAAAGATTTGGCGGTCGAAACAGAAGGCTTCTTATCACAGGATAAGAAATCAGCCCTCGACAACTTAACCGGCAGAAAAATATTTTTTGAAAAAATCCCTAAGCCCCGGGGTCACAATTTCATCAAAAATCTGACTTTCGGCAGTTGACTCAGAAATGGTGCCAAACGGTTGCAAATGCTCCCCTGAAAGGTTTGGCGGTCGAAACAGAAGGCCTTTTATCACAGGATAAGAAATCAGCCCTCGTCAACTTAACCGGCAGAAAAATATTTTTTGAAAAAATCCCTAGGCCCCGGGGTCACAATTTCATCAAAAATCTGACTTTCGGCAGTTGACTCAGAAATGGTGCCAACGGTTGGAAATGCTCCCCTGAAAGTTTTGGCAGTCGAAACTGAAGGCTTTTTATCACAGGAAAAGAAATCAGCCCTCGACAACTTAACCGGCAGAAAAAGATATTTTTGAAAAAATCCCTAAGCCCCGGGGTCACAAGTTCTTCAAAACTCTGACTTTTGGCAATTGATTCAAAAATGGTGCCAAACGGTTGCAAATACTCCCCTGAAAGGTTTGGCGGTCGAAACAGAAGGCTTTTTATGAAAGGATAATAAATCAGCCCTCGACAACTTAACCGGCAGAATTTTTTTTTTTTTGAGAAAATCCCTCAGCCCCGGGGTCACAATTTCATCAAAACTCTGACTTTCGGCAATTGACTCAAAAATGGTGCCAAACGGTTGCAAATGCTCCCCTGAAAGGTTTGATGGTCGAAACAGAAGGCTTTTTATCACAGGAAAAGAAATCAGCCCTCGACAACTTAACCGGCAGAAAATTATTTTTTTGAAAAAATCCCTAAGACCCGGGGTCACAATTTCATCAAAATTCTGACTTTCGGCAGTTGACTCAGAAATGGTGCCAAACCGTTGGAAATGCTCCCCTGAAAGGTTTGGCGGTCGAAACAGAAGGCTTTTTATCACAGGATAAGAAATCAGCCCTCGACAACTTAACCGGCAGAAAAATATTTTTTGGAAAAATCCCTAAGCCCCGGGGTCACAATTTCATCAAAAATCTGACTTTCGGCAGTTGACTCAGAAATGGTGCCAAACGGTAGCAAATGCTCCCCTGAAAGGTTTGACGGTCGAAACAGAAGGCTTTTTATCACAGGATAAGAAATCAGCCCTCGACAACTTAACCGGCAGAAAAATATTTTTTCAAATAATCCCTAAGCCCCGGGGTCACAATTTCATCAAAACTCTGACTTTTGGCAATTGATTCAAAAATGGTGCAAAACGGTTGCAAATGCTCCCCTGAAAGGTTTGGCGGTCGAAACAGAAGGCCTTTTATCACAGGATAAGAAATCAGCCCTCGACAACTTAACCGGGAGAAAAATATTTTTTGAAAAAATCCCTAAGCCCCGGGGTCACAATTTCATTAAAAATCTGACTTTCGGCAGTTGACTCAGAAATGGTGCCAAACGGTTGGAAATGCTCGCCTGAAAGTTTTGGCGGTCGAAACTGAAGGCTTTTTATCACAGGAAAAGAAATCAGCCCTCGACAACTTAACCGGCAGAAAAATATTTTTTGAAAAAATCCCTAAGCCCCGGGGTCACAATTTCATAAAAAACCTGACTTTTGGCAATTGACTAAAAAATGGTGCCCAATGGTTGCAAATGCTCCCCTGAAAGGTTTGGCGGACGAAACTGATGTCTTTTTATCACAGGAAAAGAAATCAGCCCTCGACAACTTAACCGGGAAAAAATATTTTTTTGAAAAAATCCCTAAGCCCCGGGGTCACAATTTCATCAAAAATCTGACTTTTGGCAGTTGACTCAGAAATGGTGCCAAACGGTTGCAAATACTCCCCTGAAAGGTTTGGCGGTCGAAACAGAAGGCTTTTTATCACAGGATAAGAAATCAGCCCTCGACAACTTATCTGGCAGAAATATTTTTTTTTGAAAAAATCCCTAAGCCCCGGGGTCACAATTTCATCAAAACTCTGACTTTCGGCAACTGAATCAAAAATGGTGCCAAACGGTTGCAAATGCTCCCCTGAAACGTTTGGCGGTCGAAACAGAAGGCCTTTTATCACAGGATAAGAAATTAGCCCTCGACAACTTAACCGGCAGAAAAATATTTTTTGAAAAAATCCCTAAGCCCCGGGGTCACAATTTCATCAAAAATCTGACTTTCGGCAGTTGACTCAGAAATGGTGCCAAACGGTTGCAAATGCTCCCCTGAAAGGTTTGGCGGTCGAAACAGAAGGCCTTTTATCACAGGATAAGAAATTAGCCCTCGACAACTTAACCGGCAGAAAAATATTTTTTGAAAAAATCCCTAAGCCCCGGGGTCACAATTTCATCAAAAATCTGACTTTCGGCAGTTGAATCAAAAATGGTGCCAAACGGTTGAAAATGCTCCCCTGAAAGGTTTGGCGGTCGAAACAGAAGGCCTTTTATCACAGGATAAGAAATTAGCCCTTGACAACTTAACCGGCAGAAAAATATTTTTTGAAAAAATCCCTAAGCCCCGGGGTCACAATTTCCTAAAAAACCTGACTTTTGGCACTTGACTCAAAAATGGTGCCAAACGGTTGGAAATGCTACATTGAAAGGTTTGGCGGTCGAAACAGAAGGCTTTTTATCACAGGATCAGAAATCAGCCCTCGACAACTTAACCGGGAGAAAAATATTTTTTGAAAAAATCCCTAAGCCCCAGGGTCACAATTTCATCAAAAATCTGACTTTCGGCAGTTGACTCAGAAATGGTGCCCAATGGTTGCAAATGCTCCCCTGAAAAATTGGCGGACGAAACTGATGTCTTTTTATCACAGGAAAAGTAATCAGCCCTCGACAACTTATCCGGCAGAAATATTTTTTTTTGAAAAAATCCCTAAGCCCCGGGGTCACAATTTCATCAAAACTCTGACTTTCGGCAATTGAATCAAAAATGGTGCCAAACGGTTGCAAATGCTCCCCTCAAAGGTTTGGCGGTCGAAACCGAAGGCCTTTTATCACAGGATAAGAAATCAGCCCTCGTCAACTTAACCGGCAGAAAAATATTTGTTGAAAAAATCCCTAAGCCCCGGGGTCACAATTTCATCAAAAATCTGACTTTCGGCAGTTGACTCAGAAATGGTGCCAAACGGTTGGAAATGCTCCCCTGAAAGGTTTGACGGTCGAAACAGAAGGCTTTTTATCACAGGATAAGAAATCAGCCCTCGACAACTTAACCGGCAGAAAAATATTTTTTGAAATAATCCCTAAGCCCCGGGGTCACAATTTCATCAAAATCTGACTTTCGGCAGTTGACTCAGAAATGGTGCCAAACGGTTGCAATTGCTCCCCTGAAAGGTTTGGCGGTCGAAACAGAAGGCTTTTTATCACCGGAGAAGAAATCAGCCCTCGACAACTTAACCGGCAGAAAAATATTTTTTGAAAAAATCCCTAAGCCCCGGGGTCACAAGTTCATCAAAACTCTGACTTTTGGCAATTGATTAAAAAATGGTGCCAAACGGTTGCAAATGCTCCCCTGAAAGGTTTGGCGGTCGAAACAGAAGGCTTTTTATCACAGGATAAGAAATCAGCCCTCGACAACTTAACCGGCAGAAAAATATTTTTTGAAAAAATCCCTAAGCCCCGGGGTCACAATTTCATCAAAAATCTGACTTTCGGCAGTTGACTCAGAAATGGTGCCAAACGGTTGCAAATGCTCCCCTGAAAGGTTTGGCGGTCGAAACAGAAGGCCTTTTATCACAGGATAAGAAATCAGCCCTCGTCAACTTAACCGGCAGAAAAATATTTTTTGAAATAATCCCTAAGCCCCGGGGTCACAATTTCATCAAAAATCTGACTTTCGGCAGTTGACTCAGAAATGGTGCCAAACGGTTGGAAATGCTCCCCTGAAAGTTTTGGCGGTCGAAACTGAAGGCTTTTTATCACAGGAAAAGAAATCAGCCCTCGACAACTTAACCGGCAGAAAAAGATATTTTTGAAAAAATCCCTAAGCCCCGAGGTCACAAGTTCATCAAAACTCTGACTTTTGGCAATTGATTCAATTATGGTGCCAAACGGTTGCAAATGCTCCCCTGAAAGGTTTGGCGGTCGAAACAGAAGGCCTTTTATGAAAGGATAAGAAATCAGCCCTCGACAACTTAACCGGGAGAACGATATTTTTTGAAAAAATCCCTAAGCCCCGGGGTCACAATTTCATCAAAAATCTGACTTTCGGCAGTTGACTCAGAAATGGTGCCAAACGGTTGCAAATGCTCCCCTGAAAGGTTTGGCGGTCGAAACAGAAGACTTTTTATCACAGGAAAAGAAATCAGCCCTCGACAACTTAACCGGCAGAAAATTATTTTTTTGAAAAAATCCCTAAGACCCGGGGTCACAATTTCATCAAAATTCTGACTTTCGGCAGTTGACTCAGAAATGGTGCCAAACCGTTGGAAATGCTCCCCTGAAAGGTTTGGCGGTCGAAACAGAAGGCTTTTTATCACAGGATAAGAAATCAGCCCTCGACAACTTAACCGGCAGAAAAATATTTTTTGAAAAAATTATTTTTTTGAAAAAATCCCTAAGACCCGGGGTCACAATTTCATAAAAAACCTGACTTTTGGCAATTGACTAAAAAATGGTGCCCAATGGTTGCAAATGCTCCCCTGAAAGGTTTGGCGGACGAAACTGATGTCTTTTTATCACAGGAAAAGAAATCAGCCCTCGACAACTTAAACGGGAAAAAATATTTTTTTGAAAAAATCCCTAAGCCCCGGGGTCACAATTTCATCAAAAATCTGACTTTCGGCAGTTGACTCAGAAATGGTGCCAAACGGTTGGAAATGCTACCCTGAAAGGTTTGGCGGTCGAAACAGAAGGCTTTTTATCACAGGATAAGAAATCAGCCCTCGACAACTTAACCAGCAGAAAAATATTTTTTGAAACAATCCCTAAGCCCCGGGGTCACAATTTCATCAAAAATCTGACTTTCGGCAGTTGACTCAGAAATGGTGCCAAACGGTTGGAAATGCTACCCTGAAAGGTTTGGCGGTCAGAACAGAAGGCTTTTTATCACAGGATAAGAAATCAGCCCTCGACAACTTAACCGGCAGAAAAATATTTTTTGAAAAAATCCCTAAGCCCCGGGGTCACAATTTCATCAAAAATCTGACTTTCGGCAGTTGACTCAGAAATGGTGCCAAACGATTGCAAATGCTCCCCTGAAAGGTTTGGCGGTCGAAACAGAAGGCTTTTTCTCACAGGATAAGAAATTAGCCCTCAACAACTTAACCGGGAAAAAATATTTTTTTGAAAAAATCCCAAAGCCCTGGGGTCACAATTTCATCAAAAATCTGACTTTCGGCAGTTGACTCAGAAATGGTGCCAAACGGTAGCAAATGCTCCCCTGAAAGGTTTGACGGTCGAAACAGAAGGCTTTTTATCACAGGATAAGAAATCAGCCCTCGACAACTTAACCGGCAAAAAATATTTTTTGAAATAATCCCTAAGCCCCGGGGTCACAATTTCATCAAAAATCTGACTTTCGGCAGTTGACTCAGAAATGGTGCCAAACGGTTGGAAATGCTCCCCTGAAAGGTTTGGTGGTCGAAACAGAAGGCTTTTTATCACCGGAGAAGAAATCAGCCCTCGACAACTTAACCGGAAGAAAAATATTTTTTTGAAAAAATCCCTAAGCCCCGGGGTCACAAGTTCATCAAAACTCTGACTTTTGGCAATTGATTAAAAAATGGTGCCAAACGGTTGCAAATGCTCCCCTGAAAGATTTGGCGGTCGAAACAGAAGGCTTCTTATCACAGGATAAGAAATCAGCCCTCGACAACTTAACCGGCAGAAAAATATTTTTTGAAAAAATCCCTAAGCCCCGGGGTCACAATTTCATCAAAAATCTGACTTTCGGCAGTTGACTCAGAAATGGTGCCAAACGGTTGCAAATGCTCCCCTGAAAGGTTTGGCGGTCGAAACAGAAGGCCTTTTATCACAGGATAAGAAATCAGCCCTCGTCAACTTAACCGGCAGAAAAATATTTTTTGAAAAAATCCCTAGGCCCCGGGGTCACAATTTCATCAAAAATCTGACTTTCGGCAGTTGACTCAGAAATGGTGCCAACGGTTGGAAATGCTCCCCTGAAAGTTTTGGCAGTCGAAACTGAAGGCTTTTTATCACAGGAAAAGAAATCAGCCCTCGACAACTTAACCGGCAGAAAAAGATATTTTTGAAAAAATCCCTAAGCCCCGGGGTCACAAGTTCTTCAAAACTCTGACTTTTGGCAATTGATTCAAAAATGGTGCCAAACGGTTGCAAATACTCCCCTGAAAGGTTTGGCGGTCGAAACAGAAGGCTTTTTATGAAAGGATAATAAATCAGCCCTCGACAACTTAATCGGCAGAATTTTTTTTTTTTTGAGAAAATCTCTCAGCCCCGGGGTCACAATTTCATCAAAACTCTGACTTTCGGCAATTGACTCAAAAATGGTGCCAAACGGTTGCAAATGCTCCCCTGAAAGGTTTGATGGTCGAAACAGAAGGCTTTTTATCACAGGAAAAGAAATCAGCCCTCGACAACTTAACCGGCAGAAAATTATTTTTTTGAAAAAATCCCTAAGACCCGGGGTCACAATTTCATCAAAATTCTGACTTTCGGCAGTTGACTCAGAAATGGTGCGAAACCGTTGGAAATGCTCCCCTGAAAGGTTTGGCGGTCGAAACAGAAGGCTTTTTATCACAGGATAAGAAATCAGCCCTCGACAACTTAACCGGCAGAAAAATATTTTTTGGAAAAATCCCTAAGCCCCGGGGTCACAATTTCATCAAAAATCTGACTTTCGGCAGTTGACTCAGAAATGGTGCCAAACGGTAGCAAATGCTCCCCTGAAAGGTTTGACGGTCGAAACAGAAGGCTTTTTATCACAGGATAAGAAATCAGCCCTCGACAACTTAACCGGCAGAAAAATATTTTTTCAAATAATCCCTAAGCCCCGGGGTCACAATTTCATCAAAACTCTGACTTTTGGCAATTGATTCAAAAATGGTGCAAAACGGTTGCAAATGCTCCCCTGAAAGGTTTGGCGGTCGAAACAGAAGGCCTTTTATCACAGGATAAGAAATCAGCCCTCGACAACTTAACCGGGAGAAAAATATTTTTTGAAAAAATCCCTAAGCCCCGGGGTCACAATTTCATTAAAAATCTGACTTTCGGCAGTTGACTCAGAAATGGTGCCAAACGGTTGCAAATGCTCCCCTGAAAGGTTTGGCGGTCGAAACAGAAGGCGTTTTATGAAAGGATAATAAATCAGCCCTCGACAACTTAACCGGCAGAATTTTTTTTTTGAGAAAATCCCTCAGCCCCGGGGTCACAAGTTCATCAAAACTCTGACTTTTGGCAATTGATTAAAAAATGGTGCCAAACGGTTGCAAATGCTCCCCTGAAAGATTTGGCGGTCGAAACAGAAGGCTTCTTATCACAGGATAAGAAATCAGCCCTCGACAACTTAACCGGCAGAAAAATATTTTTTGAAAAAATCCCTAAGCCCCGGGGTCACAATTTCATCAAAAATCTGACTTTCGGCAGTTGACTCAGAAATGGTGCCAAACGGTTGCAAATGCTCCCCTGAAAGGTTTGGCGGTCGAAACAGAAGGCCTTTTATCACAGGATAAGAAATCAGCCCTCGTCAACTTAACCGGCAGAAAAATATTTTTTGAAAAAATCCCTAGGCCCCGGGGTCACAATTTCATCAAAAATCTGACTTTCGGCAGTTGACTCAGAAATGGTGCCAACGGTTGGAAATGCTCCCCTGAAAGGTTTGGCGGTCGAAACTGAAGGCTTTTTATCACAGGAAAAGAAATCAGCCCTCGACAACTTAACCGGCAGAAAAAGATATTTTTGAAAAAATCCCTAAGCCCCGGGGTCACAAGTTCTTCAAAACTCTGACTTTTGGCAATTGATTCAAAAATGGTGCCAAACGGTTGCAAATGCTCCCCTGAAAGGTTTGGCGGTCGAAACAGAAGGCTTTTTATGAAAGGATAATAAATCAGCCCTCGACAACTTAACCGGCAGAATTTTTTTTTTTTTTGAGAAAATCCCTCAGACCCGGGGTCACAATTTCATCAAAACTCTGACTTTCGGCAATTGACTCAAAAATGGTGCCAAACGGTTGCAAATGCTCCCCTGAAAGGTTTGGTGGTCGAAACAGAAGGCTTTTTATCACAGGAAAAGAAATCAGCCCTCGACAACTTAACCGGCAGAAAATTATTTTTTTGAAAAAATCCCTAAGACCCGGGGTCACAATTTCATCAAAACTCTGACTTTCGGCAGTTGACTCAGAAATGGTGCCAAACCGTTGGAAATGCTCCCCTGAAAGGTTTGGCGGTCGAAACAGAAGGCTTTTTATCACAGGATAAGAAATCAGCCCTCGACAACTTAACCGGCAGAAAAATATTTTTTGAAAAAATCCCTAAGCCCCGGGGTCACAATTTCATAAAAAACCTGACTTTTGGCAATTGACTAAAAAATGGTGCCCAATGGTTGCAAATGCTCCCCTGAAAGGTTTGGCGGACGAAACTGATGTCTTTTTATCACAGGAAAAGAAATCAGCCCTCGACAACTTAACCGGGAAAAAATATTTTTTTGAAAAAATCCCTAAGCCCCGGGGTCACAATTTCATCAAAAATCTGACTTTTGGCAGTTGACTCAGAAATGGTGCCAAACGGTTGCAAATGCTCCCCTGAAAGGTTTGGCGGTCGAAACAGAAGGCTTTTTATCACAGGATAAGAAATCAGCCCTCGACAACTTATCTGGCAGAATTTTTTTTTTTTGAAAAAATCCCTAAGCCCCGGGGTCACAATTTCATCAAAACTCTGACTTTCGGCAATTGAATCAAAAATGGTGCCAAACGGTTGCAAATGCTCCCCTGAAACGTTTGGCGGTCGAAACAGAAGGCCTTTTATCACAGGATAAGAAATCAGCCCTCGACAACTTAACCGGCAGAAAAATATTTTTTGAAAAAATCCCTAAGCCCCGAGGTCACAATTTCATCAAAACTCTGACTTTTGGCAATTGATTCAAAAATGGTGCCAAGCGGTTGCAAATGCTCCCCTGAAAGGTTTGGCGGTCGAAACAGAAGGCCTTTTATCACAGGATAAGAAATTAGCCCTCGACAACTTAACCGGCAGAAAAATATTTTTTGAAAAAATCCCTAAGCCCCGGGGTCACAATTTCCTAAAAAACCTGACTTTTGGCACTTGACTCAAAAATGGTGCCCAATGGTTGCAAATGCTCCCCTGAAAGGTTTGGCGGACGAAACTGATGTCTTTTTATCACAGGAAAAGAAATCAGCCCTCGACAACTTATCCGGCAGATATATATTTTTTTGAAAAAATCCCTAATCCCCGGGGTCACAATTTCATCAAAACTCTGACTTTCGGCAATTGAATCAAAAATGGTGCCAAACGGATGCAAATGCTCCTCTCAAAGGTTTGGCGGTCGAAACAGAAGGCCTTTTATCACAGGATAAGAAATCAGCCCTCGTCAACTTAACCGGCAGAAAAATATTTGTTGAAAAAATCCCTAAGCCCCGGGGTCACAATTTCATCAAAAATCTGACTTTCGGCAGTTGACTCAGAAATGGTGCCAAACGGTTGGAAATGCTACCCTGAAAGGTTTGGCGGTCGAAACAGAAGGCTTTTTATCACAGGATAAGAAATCAGCCCTCGACAACTTAACCGGGAGAAAAATATTTTTTGAAAAAATCCCTAAGCCCCGGGGTCACAATTTCATCAAAAATCTGACCTTCGGCAGTTGACTCAGAAAAGGTGCCAAATGGTTGCAAATGCTCCCCTGAAAAATTGGCGGACGAAACTGATGTCTTTTTATCACAGGAAAAGTAATCAGCCCTCGACAACTTAACCGGCAGAAAAATATTTTTTGAAAAAATCCCTAAGCCCCGGGGTCACAAGTTCATCAAAACTCTGACTTTTGGCAATTGATTAAAAAATGGTGCCAAACGGTTGCAAATGCTCCCCTGAAAGATTTGGCGGTCGAAACAGAAGGCTTCTTATCACAGGATAAGAAATCAGCCCTCGACAACTTAACCGGCAGAAAAATATTTTTTGAAAAAATCCCTAAGCCCCGGGGTCACAATTTCATCAAAAATCTGACTTTCGGCAGTTGACTCAGAAATGGTGCCAAACGGTTGCAAATGCTCCCCTGAAAGGTTTGGCGGTCGAAACAGAAGGCCTTTTATCACAGGATAAGAAATCAGCCCTCGTCAACTTAACCGGCAGAAAAATATTTTTTGAAAAAATCCCTAGGCCCCGGGGTCACAATTTCATCAAAAATCTGACTTTCGGCAGTTGACTCAGAAATGGTGCCAACGGTTGGAAATGCTCCCCTGAAAGTTTTGGCAGTCGAAACTGAAGGCTTTTTATCACAGGAAAAGAAATCAGCCCTCGACAACTTAACCGGCAGAAAAAGATATTTTTGAAAAAATCCCTAAGCCCCGGGGTCACAAGTTCTTCAAAACTCTGACTTTTGGCAATTGATTCAAAAATGGTGCCAAACGGTTGCAAATACTCCCCTGAAAGGTTTGGCGGTCGAAACAGAAGGCTTTTTATGAAAGGATAATAAATCAGCCCTCGACAACTTAATCGGCAGAATTTTTTTTTTTTTGAGAAAATCTCTCAGCCCCGGGGTCACAATTTCATCAAAACTCTGACTTTCGGCAATTGACTCAAAAATGGTGCCAAACGGTTGCAAATGCTCCCCTGAAAGGTTTGATGGTCGAAACAGAAGGCTTTTTATCACAGGAAAAGAAATCAGCCCTCGACAACTTAACCGGCAGAAAATTATTTTTTTGAAAAAATCCCTAAGACCCGGGGTCACAATTTCATCAAAATTCTGACTTTCGGCAGTTGACTCAGAAATGGTGCGAAACCGTTGGAAATGCTCCCCTGAAAGGTTTGGCGGTCGAAACAGAAGGCTTTTTATCACAGGATAAGAAATCAGCCCTCGACAACTTAACCGGCAGAAAAATATTTTTTGGAAAAATCCCTAAGCCCCGGGGTCACAATTTCATCAAAAATCTGACTTTCGGCAGTTCACTCAGAAATGGTGCCAAACGGTAGCAAATGCTCCCCTGAAAGGTTTGACGGTCGAAACAGAAGGCTTTTTATCACAGGATAAGAAATCAGCCCTCGACAACTTAACCGGCAGAAAAATATTTTTTCAAATAATCCCTAAGCCCCGGGGTCACAATTTCATCAAAACTCTGACTTTTGGCAATTGATTCAAAAATGGTGCAAAACGGTTGCAAATGCTCCCCTGAAAGGTTTGGCGGTCGAAACAGAAGGCCTTTTATCACAGGATAAGAAATCAGCCCTCGACAACTTAACCGGGAGAAAAATATTTTTTGAAAAAATCCCTAAGCCCCGGGGTCACAATTTCATTAAAAATCTGACTTTCGGCAGTTGACTCAGAAATGGTGCCAAACGGTTGCAAATGCTCCCCTGAAAGGTTTGGCGGTCGAAACAGAAGGCGTTTTATGAAAGGATAATAAATCAGCCCTCGACAACTTAACCGGCAGAATTTTTTTTTTGAGAAAATCCCTCAGCCCCGGGGTCACAAGTTCATCAAAACTCTGACTTTTGGCAATTGATTAAAAAATGGTGCCAAACGGTTGCAAATGCTCCCCTGAAAGATTTGGCGGTCGAAACAGAAGGCTTCTTATCACAGGATAAGAAATCAGCCCTCGACAACTTAACCGGCAGAAAAATATTTTTTGAAAAAATCCCTAAGCCCCGGGGTCACAATTTCATCAAAAATCTGACTTTCGGCAGTTGACTCAGAAATGGTGCCAAACGGTTGCAAATGCTCCCCTGAAAGGTTTGGCGGTCGAAACAGAAGGCCTTTTATCACAGGATAAGAAATCAGCCCTCGTCAACTTAACCGGCAGAAAAATATTTTTTGAAAAAATCCCTAGGCCCCGGGGTCACAATTTCATCAAAAATCTGACTTTCGGCAGTTGACTCAGAAATGGTGCCAACGGTTGGAAATGCTCCCCTGAAAGGTTTGGCGGTCGAAACTGAAGGCTTTTTATCACAGGAAAAGAAATCAGCCCTCGACAACTTAACCGGCAGAAAAAGATATTTTTGAAAAAATCCCTAAGCCCCGGGGTCACAAGTTCTTCAAAACTCTGACTTTTGGCAATTGATTCAAAAATGGTGCCAAACGGTTGCAAATGCTCCCCTGAAAGGTTTGGCGGTCGAAACAGAAGGCTTTTTATGAAAGGATAATAAATCAGCCCTCGACAACTTAACCGGCAGAATTTTTTTTTTTTTTGAGAAAATCCCTCAGACCCGGGGTCACAATTTCATCAAAACTCTGACTTTCGGCAATTGACTCAAAAATGGTGCCAAACGGTTGCAAATGCTCCCCTGAAAGGTTTGGTGGTCGAAACAGAAGGCTTTTTATCACAGGAAAAGAAATCAGCCCTCGACAACTTAACCGGCAGAAAATTATTTTTTTGAAAAAATCCCTAAGACCCGGGGTCACAATTTCATCAAAACTCTGACTTTCGGCAGTTGACTCAGAAATGGTGCCAAACCGTTGGAAATGCTCCCCTGAAAGGTTTGGCGGTCGAAACAGAAGGCTTTTTATCACAGGATAAGAAATCAGCCCTCGACAACTTAACCGGCAGAAAAATATTTTTTGAAAAAATCCCTAAGCCCCGGGGTCACAATTTCATAAAAAACCTGACTTTTGGCAATTGACTAAAAAATGGTGCCCAATGGTTGCAAATGCTCCCCTGAAAGGTTTGGCGGACGAAACTGATGTCTTTTTATCACAGGAAAAGAAATCAGCCCTCGACAACTTAACCGGGAAAAAATATTTTTTTGAAAAAATCCCTAAGCCCCGGGGTCACAATTTCATCAAAAATCTGACTTTTGGCAGTTGACTCAGAAATGGTGCCAAACGGTTGCAAATGCTCCCCTGAAAGGTTTGGCGGTCGAAACAGAAGGCTTTTTATCACAGGATAAGAAATCAGCCCTCGACAACTTATCTGGCAGAATTTTTTTTTTTTGAAAAAATCCCTAAGCCCCGGGGTCACAATTTCATCAAAACTCTGACTTTCGGCAATTGAATCAAAAATGGTGCCAAACGGTTGCAAATGCTCCCCTGAAACGTTTGGCGGTCGAAACAGAAGGCCTTTTATCACAGGATAAGAAATCAGCCCTCGACAACTTAACCGGCAGAAAAATATTTTTTGAAAAAATCCCTAAGCCCCGAGGTCACAATTTCATCAAAACTCTGACTTTTGGCAATTGATTCAAAAATGGTGCCAAGCGGTTGCAAATGCTCCCCTGAAAGGTTTGGCGGTCGAAACAGAAGGCCTTTTATCACAGGATAAGAAATTAGCCCTCGACAACTTAACCGGCAGAAAAATATTTTTTGAAAAAATCCCTAAGCCCCGGGGTCACAATTTCCTAAAAAACCTGACTTTTGGCACTTGACTCAAAAATGGTGCCCAATGGTTGCAAATGCTCCCCTGAAAGGTTTGGCGGACGAAACTGATGTCTTTTTATCACAGGAAAAGAAATCAGCCCTCGACAACTTATCCGGCAGATATATATTTTTTTGAAAAAATCCCTAATCCCCGGGGTCACAATTTCATCAAAACTCTGACTTTCGGCAATTGAATCAAAAATGGTGCCAAACGGATGCAAATGCTCCTCTCAAAGGTTTGGCGGTCGAAACAGAAGGCCTTTTATCACAGGATAAGAAATCAGCCCTCGTCAACTTAACCGGCAGAAAAATATTTGTTGAAAAAATCCCTAAGCCCCGGGGTCACAATTTCATCAAAAATCTGACTTTCGGCAGTTGACTCAGAAATGGTGCCAAACGGTTGGAAATGCTACCCTGAAAGGTTTGGCGGTCGAAACAGAAGGCTTTTTATCACAGGATAAGAAATCAGCCCTCGACAACTTAACCGGGAGAAAAATATTTTTTGAAAAAATCCCTAAGCCCCGGGGTCACAATTTCATCAAAAATCTGACCTTCGGCAGTTGACTCAGAAAAGGTGCCAAATGGTTGCAAATGCTCCCCTGAAAAATTGGCGGACGAAACTGATGTCTTTTTATCACAGGAAAAGTAATCAGCCCTCGACAACTTATCCGGCAGAAATATTTTTTTTTGAAAAAATCCCTAAGCCCCGGGGTCACAATTTCATCAAAACTCTGACTTTCGGCAATTGAATCAAAAATGGTGCCAAACGGTTGCAAATGCTCCCCTCAAAGGTTTGGCGGTCGAAACAGAAGGCTTTTTATCACAGGATAAGAAATCAGCCCTCGACAACTTAACCGGCAGAAAAATATTTTTTGAAATAATCCCTAAGCCCCGGGTTCACAATTTCATCAAAATCTGACTTTCGGCAGTTGACTCAGAAATGGTGCCAAACGGTTGCAAATGCTCCCCTGAAAGGTTTGGCGGTCGAAACAGAAGGCTTTTTATCACCGGAGAAGAAATCAGCCCTCGACAACTTAACCGGAAGAAAAATATTTTTTTGAAAAAATCCCTAAGTCCCGGGGTCACAAGTTCATCAAAACTCTGACTTTTGGCTATTGATTCAAAAACGGTGCCAAACGGTTGCAAATGCTCCCCTGAAAGGTTTGGCGGTCGAAACAGAAGGCTTTTTATCACAGGATAAGAAATCAGCCCTCGTCAACTTAACCGGCAGAAAAATATTTTTTGAAAAAATCCCTAAGCCCCGGGGTCACAATTTCATCAAAAATCTGACTTTCGGCAGTTGACTCAGAAATTGTGCCCAATGGTTGCAAATGCTCCTCTGAAAGGTTTGGCGGACGAAACTGATGTCTTTTTAACACAGGAAAAGAAATCAGCCCTCGACAACTTATCCGGCAGAAATATATTTTTTTGAAAAAATCCCTAAGCCCCGGGGTCACAATTTCATCAAAACTCTGACTTTCGGCAATTGAATCAAAAATGGTGCCAAACGGTTGCAAATGCTCCCCTCAAAGGTTTGGCGGTCGAAACAGAAGGCCCTTTATCACAGGATAAGAAATCAGCCCTCGTCAACTTAACCGGCAGAAAAATATTTGTTGAAAAAATCCCTAAGCCCCGGGGTCACAATTTCATCAAAAATCTGACTTTCGGCAGTTGACTCAGAAATGGTGCCAAACGGTTGGAAATGCTACCCTGAAAGGTTTGGCGGTCGAAACAGAAGGCTTTTTATCACAGGATAAGAAATCAGCCCTCGACAACTTAACCAGCAGAAAAATATTTTTTTGAAAAAATCCCTAAGCCCCGGGGTCACAATTTCATCAAAAATCTGACTTTCGGCAGTTGACTCAGAAATGGTGCCAAACGGTTGCAAATGCTCCCCTGAAAGGTTTGACGGTCGAAACAGAAGGCTTTTTATCACAGGATAAGAAATCAGCCCTCGACAACTTAACCGGCAGAAAAATATTTTTTGAAATAATCCCAAGCCCCGGGGTCACAATTTCATCAAAATCTGACTTCCGGCAGTTGACTCAGAAATGGTGCCAAACGGTTGCAAATGCTCCCCTGAAAGGTTTGGCGGTCGAAACAGAAGGCTTTTTATCACCGGAGAAGAAATCAGCCCTCGACAACTTAACCGGAAGAAAAATATTTTTTTGAAAAAATCCCTAAGCCCCGGGGTCACAAGTTCATCAAAACTCTGACTTTTGGCTATTGATTCAAAAACGGTGCCAAACGGTTGCAAATGCTCCCCTGAAAGGTTTGGCGGTCGAAACAGAAGGCTTTTTATCACCGGAGAAGAAATCAGCCCTCGACAACTTAACCGGAAGAAAAATATTTTTTGCAAAAATCCCTAAGCCCCGGGGTCACAATTTCATCAAAAATCTGACTTTCGGCAGTTGACTCAGAAATGGTGCCAAACGGTTGGAAATGCTACCCTGAAAGGTTTGGCGGTCAGAACAGAAGGCTTTTTATCACAGGATAAGAAATCAGCCCTCGACAACTTAACCGGCAGAAAAATATTTTTTGAAAAAATCCCTAAGCCCCGGGGTCACAATTTCATCAAAAATCTGACTTTCGGCAGTTGACTCAGAAATGGTGCCAAACGGTTGCAAATGCTCCCCTGAAAGGTTTGGCGGTCGAAACAGAAGGCTTTTTATCACAGGATAAGAAATTAGCCCTCGAAAACTTAACCGGGAAAAAATATTTTTTTGAAAAAATCCCTAAGACCCGGGGTCACAATTTCATCAAAAATCTGACTTTCGGCAGTTGACTCAGAAATGGTGCCAAACGGTAGCAAATGCTCCCCTGAAAGGTTTGACGGTCGAAACAGAAGGCTTTTTATCACAGGATAAGAAATCAGCCCTCGACAACTTAACCGGCAGAAAAATATTTTTTTGAAAAAATCCCTAAGCCCCGGGGTCACAAGTTCATCAAAACTCTGACTTTTGGCTATTGATTCAAAAACGGTGCCAAACGGTTGCAAATGCTCCCCTGAAAGGTTTGGCGGTCGAAACAGAAGGCTTTTTATCACCGGAGAAGAAATCAGCCCTCGACAACTTAACCGGAAGAAAAATATTTTTTGCAAAAATCCCTAAGCCCCGGGGTCACAATTTCATCAAAAATCTGACTTTCGGCAGTTGACTCAGAAATGGTGCCAAACGGTTGGAAATGCTACCCTGAAAGGTTTGGCGGTCAGAACAGAAGGCTTTTTATCACAGGATAAGAAATCAGCCCTCGACAACTTAACCGGCAGAAAAATATTTTTTGAAAAAATCCCTAAGCCCCGGGGTCACAATTTCATCAAAAATCTGACTTTCGGCAGTTGACTCAGAAATGGTGCCAAACGGTTGCAAATGCTCCCCTGAAAGGTTTGGCGGTCGAAACAGAAGGCTTTTTATCACAGGATAAGAAATTAGCCCTCGAAAACTTAACCGGGAAAAAATATTTTTTTGAAAAAATCCCTAAGCCCCGGGGTCACAATTTCATCAAAAATCTGACTTTCGGCAGTTGACTCAGAAATGGTGCCAAACGGTAGCAAATGCTCCCCTGAAAGGTTTGGCGGTCGAAACAGAAGGCTTTTTATCACAGGATAAGAAATCAGCCCTCGACAACTTAACCGGCAGAAAAATATTTTTTGAAATAATCCCTAAGCCCCGGGGTCACAATTTCATCAAAATCTGACTTTCGGCAGTTGACTCAGAAATGGTGCCAAACGGTTGCAAATGCTCCCCTGAAAGGTTTGGCGGTCGAAACAGAAGGCTTTTTATCACCGGAGAAGAAATCAGCCCTCGACAACTTAACCGGAAGAAAAATATTTTTTTGAAAAAATCCCTAAGCCCCGGGGTCACAAGTTCATCAAAACTCTGACTTTTGGCTATTGATTCAAAAACGGTGCCAAACGGTTGCAAATGCTCCCCTGAAAGGTTTGGCGGTCGAAACAGAAGGCTTTTTATCACAGGATAAGAAATCAGCCCTCGTCAACTTAACCGGCAGAAAAATATTTTTTGAAAAAATCCCTAAGCCCCGGGGTCACAATTTCATCAAAAATCTGACTTTCGGCAGTTGACTCAGAAATGGTGCCAAACGGTTGCAAATGCTCCCCTGAAAGGTTTGGCGGTCGAAACAGAAGGCTTTTTATCACCGGAGAAGAAATCAGCCCTCGACAACTTAACCGGAAGAAAAATATTTTTTGCAAAAATCCCTAAGCCCCGGGGTCACAATTTCATCAAAAATCTGACTTTCGGCAGTTGACTCAGAAATGGTGCCCAATGGTTGCAAATGCTCCTCTGAAAGGTTTGGCGGACGAAACTGATGTCTTTTTAACACAGGAAAAGAAATCAGCCCTCGACAACTTATCCAGCAGAAATATATTTTTTTGATAAAATCCCTAAGCCCCGGGGTCACAATTTCATCAAAACTCTGACTTTCGGCAATTGAATCAAAAATGGTGCCAAACGGTTGCAAATGCTCCCCTCAAAGGTTTGGCGGTTGAAACAGAAGGCCTTTTATCACAGGATAAGAAATCAGCCCTCGTCAACTTAACCGGCAGAAAAATATTTGTTGAAAAAATCCCTAAGCCCCGGGGTCACAATTTCATCAAAAATCTGACTTTCGGCAGTTGACTCAGAAATGGTGCCAAACGGTTGGAAATGCTACCCTGAAAGGTTTGGCGGTCGAAACAGAAGGCTTTTTATCACAGGATAAGAAATCAGCCCTCGACAACTTAACCAGCAGAAAAATATTTTTTGAAAAAATCCCTAAGCCCCGGGGTCACAATTTCATCAAAAATCTGACTTTCGGCAGTTGACTCAGAAATCGTGCCAAACGATTGCAAATGCTCCCCTGAAAGGTTTGGCGGTCGAAACAGAAGGCTTTTTATCACAGGATAAGAAATTAGCCCTCGACAACTTAACCGGGAAAAAATATTTTTTTGAAAAAATCCCTAAGCCCCGGGGTCACAATTTCATCAAAAATCTGACTTTCGGCAGTTGACTCAGAAATGGTGCCAAACGGTTGCAAATGCTCCCCTGAAAGGTTTGGCGGTCGAAACAGAAGGCTTTTTATCACAGGATAAGAAATCAGCCCTCGACAACTTAACCGGAAGAAAAATATTTTTTTGAAAAAATCCCTAAGCCCCGGGGTCACAAGTTCATCAAAACTCTGACTTTTGGCAATTGATTCAAAAATGGTGCCAAACGGTTGCAAATGCTCCCCTGAAAGGTTTGGCGGTCGAAACAGAAGGCTTTTTATCACCGGAGAAGAAATCAGCCCTCGACAACTTAACCGGAAGAAAAATATTTTTTGAAAAAATCCCTAAGCCCCGGGGTCACAAGTTCATCAAAACTCTGACTTTTGGCAATTGATTCAAAAATGGTGCCAAACGGTTGCAAATGCTCCCCTGAAAGGTTTGGCGGTCGAAACAGTAGGCCTTTTATCACAGGATAAGAAATCAGCCCTCGTCAACTTAACCGGCAGAAAAATATTTTTTGAAAAAATCCCTAAGCCCCGGGGTCACAATTTCATCAAAAATCTGACTTTCGGCAGTTGACTCAGAAATGGTGCCAAACGGTTGCAAATGCTCCCCTGAAAGGTTTGGCGGTCGAAACAGAAGGCTTTTTATCACAGGATAAGAAATCAGCCCTCGACAACTTAACCGGAAGAAAAATATTTTTTTGAAAAAATCCCTAAGCCCCGGGGTCACAAGTTCATCAAAACTCTGACTTTTGGCAATTGATTCAAAAATGGTGCCAAACGGTTGCAAATGCTCCCCTGAAAGGTTTGGCGGTCGAAACAGAAGGCTTTTTATCACCGGAGAAGAAATCAGCCCTCGACAACTTAACCGGAAGAAAAATATTTTTTGAAAAAATCCCTAAGCCCCGGGGTCACAAGTTCATCAAAACTCTGACTTTTGGCAATTGATTCAAAAATGGTGCCAAACGGTTGCAAATGCTCCCCTGAAAGGTTTGGCGGTCGAAACAGTAGGCCTTTTATCACAGGATAAGAAATCAGCCCTCGTCAACTTAACCGGCAGAAAAATATTTTTTGAAAAAATCCCTAAGCCCCGGGGTCACAATTTCAGCAAAACTCTGACTTTCGGCAATTGAATCAAAAATGGTGCCAAACGGTTGCAAATGCTCCCCTCAAAGGTTTGGCGGTCAAAACAGAAGGCCTTTTATCACAGGATAAGAAATCAGCCCTCGTCAACTTAACCGGCAGAAAAATATTTTTTGAAAAAATCCCTAAGCCCCGGGGTCACAATTTCATCAAAAATCTGACTTTCGGCAGTTGACTCAGAAATGGTGCCAAACGGTAGCAAATGCTCCCCTGAAAGGTTTGACGGTCGAAACAGAAGGCTTTTTATCACAGGATAAGAAATCAGCCCTCGACAACTTAACCGGAAGAAAAATATTTTTTGAAATAATCCCTAAGCCCCGGGGTCACAATTTCATCAAAAATCTGACTTTCGGCAGTTGACTCAGAAATGGTGCCAAACGGTTGGAAATGCTACCCTGAAAGGTTTGGCGGTCAGAACAGAAGGCTTTTTATCACAGGATAAGAAATTAGCCCTCGACAACTTAACCGGCAGAAAAATATTTTTTGAAAAAATCCCTAAGCCCCGGGGTCACAATTTCATCAAAAATCTGACTTTCGGCAGTTGACTCAGAAATGGTGCCAAACGATTGCAAATGCTCCCCTGAAAGGTTTGGCGGTCGAAACAGAAGGCTTTTTATCACAGGATAAGAAATTAGCCCTCGACAACTTAACCGGGAAAAAATATTTTTTTGAAAAAATCCCTAAGCCCCGGGGTCACAATTTCATCAAAAATCTGACTTTCGGCAGTTGACTCAGAAATGGTGCCAAACGGTAGCAAATGCTCCCCTGAAAGGTTTGACGGTCGAAACAGAAGGCTTTTTATCACAGGATAAGAAATCAGCCCTCGACAACTTAACCGGCAGAAAAATATTTTTTTGAAAAAATCCCTAAGCCCCGGGGTCACAAGTTCATCAAAACTCTGACTTTTGGCAATTGATTCAAAAATGGTGCCAAACGGTTGCAAATGCTCCCCTGAAAGGTTTGACGGTCGAAACAGTAGGCCTTTTATCACAGGATAAGAAATCAGCCCTCGTCAACTTAACCGGCAGAAAAATATTTTTTGAAAAAATCCCTAAGCCCCGGGGTCACAATTTCAGCAAAACTCTGACTTTCGGCAATTGAATCAAAAATGGTGCCAAACGGTTGCAAATGCTCCCCTCAAAGGTTTGGCGGTCGAAACAGAAGGCTTTTTATGAAAGGATAATAAATCAGCCCTCGACAACTTAACCGGCAGAAAAATATTTTTTGAAATAATCCCTAAGCCCCGGGGTCACAATTTCATCAAAAATCTGACTTTCGGCAGTTGACTCAGAAATGGTGCCCAATGGTTGCAAATGCTCCTCTGAAAGGTTTGGCGGACGAAACTGATGTCTTTTTAACACAGGAAAAGAAATCAGCCCTCGACAACTTATCCAGCAGAAATATATTTTTTTGAAAAAATCCCTAAGCCCCGGGGTCACAATTTCATCAAAACTCTGACTTTCGGCAATTGAATCAAAAATGGTGCCAAACGGTTGCAAATGCTCCCCTCAAAGGTTTGGCGGTCGAAACAGAAGGCCTTTTATCACAGGATAAGAAATCAGCCCTCGTCAACTTAACCGGCAGAAAAATATTTGTTGAAAAAATCCCTAAGCCCCGGGGTCACAATTTCATCAAAAATCTGACTTTCGGCAGTTGACTCAGAAATGGTGCCAAACGGTTGGAAATGCTCCCCTGAAAGGTTTGGCGGTCGAAACAGATGGCTTTTTATCACAGGATAAGAAATCAGCCCTCGACAACTTAACCAGCAGAAAAATATTTTTTGAAAAAATCCCTAAGCCCCGGGGTCACAATTTCATCAAAAATCTGACTTTCGGCAGTTGACTCAGAAATGGTGCCAAACGGTTGGAAATGCTACCCTGAAAGGTTTGGCGGACAGAACAGAAGGCTTTTTATCACAGGATAAGAAATCAGCCCTCGACAACTTAACCGGCAGAAAAATATTTTTTGAAAAAATCCCTAAGCCCCGGGGTCACAATTTCATCAAAAATCTGACTTTCGGCAGTTGACTCAGAAATGGTGCCAAACGGTTGCAAATGCCACCCTGAAAGGTTTGGCGGTCGAAACAGAAGGCTTTTTATCACAGGATAAGAAATTAGCCCTCGAAAACTTAACCGGGAAAAAATATTTTTTTGAAAAAATCCCTAAGCCCCGGGGTCACAATTTCATCAAAAATCTGACTTTCGGCAGTTGACTCAGAAATGGTGCCAAACGGTAGCAAATGCTCCCCTGAAAGGTTTGACGGTCGAAACAGAAGGCTTTTTATCACAGGATAAGAAATCAGCCCTCGACAACTTAACCGGCAGAAAAATATTTTTTGAAATAATCCCTAAGCCCCGGGGTCACAATTTCATCAAAATCTGACTTTCGGCAGTTGACTCAGAAATGGTGCCAAACGGTTGCAAATGCTCCCCTGAAAGGTTTGGCGGTCGAAACAGAAGGCTTTTTATCACCGGAGAAGAAATCAGCCCTCGACAACTTAACCGGAAGAAAAATATTTTTTTGAAAAAATCCCTAAGCCCCCGGGTCACAAGTTCATCAAAACTCTGACTTTTGGCAATTGATTCAAAAATGGTGCCAAACGGTTGCAAATGCTCCCCTGAAAGGTTTGGCGGTCGAAACAGAAGGCTTTTTATCACAGGATAAGAAATCAGCCCTCGTCAACTTAACCGGCAGAAAAATATTTTTTGAAAAAATCCCTAAGCCCCGGGGTCACAATTTCATCAAAAATCTGACTTTCGGCAGTTGACTCAGAAATGGTGCCAAACGGTTGCAAATGCTCCCCTGAAAGGTTTGGCGGTCGAAACAGAAGGATTTTTATCACCGGAGAAGAAATCAGCCCTCGACAACTTAACCGGAAGAAAAATATTTTTTTGAAAAAATCCCTAAGCCCCGGGGTCACAAGTTCATCAAAACTCTGACTTTTGGCAATTGATTCAAAAATGGTGCCAAACGGTTGCAAATGCTCCCCTGAAAGGTTTGGCGGTCGAAACAGTAGGCCTTTTATCACAGGATAAGAAATCAGCCCTCGTCAACTTAACCGGCAGAAAAATATTTTTTGAAAAAATCCCTAAGCCCCGGGGTCACAATTTCAGCAAAACTCTGACTTTCGGCAATTGAATCAAAAATGGTGCCAAACGGTTGCAAATGCTCCCCTCAAAGGTTTGGCGGTCAAAACAGAAGGCCTTTTATCACAGGATAAGAAATCAGCCCTCGTCAACTTAACCGGCAGAAAAATAATTTTTGAAAAAATCCCTAAGCCCCGGGGTCACAATTTCATCAAAAATCTGACTTTCGGCAGTTGACTCAGAAATGGTGCCAAACGGTTGCAAATGCTCCCCTGAAAGTTTTGGCGGTCGAAACTGAAGGCTTTTTATCACAGGAAAAGAAAGCAGCCCTCGACAACTTAACCGGCAGAAAAATATTTTTTTGAAAAAATCCCTAAGCCCCGGGGTCACAAGTTCTTCAAAACTCTGACTTTTGGCAATTGATTCAAAAATGGTGCCAAACGGTTGCAAATGCTCCCCTGAAAGGTTTGGCGGTCGAAACAGAAGGCCTTTTATTACGGGATAAGAAATCAGCCCTCGACAACTTAACCAGGAGAAAGATATTTTTTGAAAAAATCCCTAAGCCCCGGGGTTAAAATTTCATCAAATATCTGACTTTCGGCAGTTGACTCAGAAATGGTGCCAAACGGTTGCAAATGCTCCCCTGAAAGGTTTGGCGGTCGAAACAGAAGGCTTTTTATGAAAGGATAATAAATCAGCCCTCGACAACTTAACCGGCAGAATTTTTTTTTTTGAGAAAATCCCTCAGCCCCGGGGTCACAATTTCATCAAAACTCTGACTTTCGGCAATTGACTCAAAAATGGTGCCAAACGGTTGAAAATGCTCCCCTGAAAGGTTTGGTGGTCGAAACAGAAGGCTTTTTATCACAGGAAAAGAAATCAGCCATCGACAACTTAACCGGCAGAAAATTATTTTTTTGAAAAAATCCCTAAGCCCCGGGGTCACAATTTCATCAAAATTCTGACTTTCGGCAGTTGACTCAGAAATGGTGCCAAACCGTTGGAAATGCTCCCCTGAAAGGTTTGGCGGTCGAAACAGAAGGCTTTTTATCACAGGATAAGAAATCAGCCCTCGACAACTTAACCGGCAGAAAAATATTTTTTGAAAAAATCCCTAAGCCCCGGGGTCACAATTTCATCAAAAATCTGACTTTCGGCAATTGACTCAGAAATGGTGCCAAACGGTTGGAAATGCTCCCCTCAAAGTTTTGGCGGTCGAAACTGAAGGCTTTTTATCACAGGAAAAGAAATCAGCCCTCGACAACTTAACCGGCAGAAAAAGATATTTTTGAAAAAATCCCTAAGCCCCGGGGTCACAAGTTCTTCAAAACTCTGACTTTTGGCAATTGATTCAAAAATGGTGCCAAACGGTTGCAAATGCTCCCCTGAAAGGTTTGGCGGTCGAAACAGAAGGCCTTTTATCACAGGATAAGAAATCAGCCCTCGACAACTTAACCGGGAGAAAGATATTTTTTGAAAAAATCCCTAAGCCCCGGGGTCACAATTTCATCAAAAATCTGACTTTCGGCAGTTGACTCAGAAATGGTGCCAAACGGTTGCAAATGCTCCCCTGAAAGGTTTGGCGGTCGAAACAGAAGGCTTTTTATGAAAGGATAATAAATCAGCCCTCGACAACTTAACCGGCAGAATTTTTTTTTTTTGAGAAAATCCCTCAGCCCCGGGGTCACAATTTCATCAAAACTCTGACTTTCGGCAATTGACTCAAAAATGGTGCCAAACGGTTGCAAATGCTCCCCTGAAAGGTTTGATGGTCGAAACAGAAGGCTTTTTATCACAGGAAAAGAAATCAGCCATCGACAACTTAACCGGCAGAAAATTATTTTTTTGAAAAAATCCCTAAGACCCGGGGTCACAATTTCATCAAAATTCTGACTTTCGGCAGTTGACTCAGAAATGGTGCCAAACCGTTGGAAATGCTCCCCTGAAAGGTTTGGCGGTCGAAACAGAAGGCTTTTTATCACAGGATAAGAAATCAGCCCTCGACAACTTAACCGGCAGAAAAATATTTTTTGAAAAAATCCCTAAGCCCCGGGGTCACAATTTCATAAAAAACCTGACTTTTGGCAATTGACTAAAAAATGGTGCCCAATGGTTGCAAATGCTCCCCTGAAAGGTTTGATGGTCGAAACAGAAGGCTTTTTATCACAGGAAAAGAAATCAGCCCTCGACAACTTAACCGGGAAAAAATATTTTTTTGAAAAAATCCCTAAGCCCCGGGGTCACAATTTCATCAAAAATCTGACTTTTGGCAGTTGACTCAGAAATGGTGCCAAACGGTTGCAAATGCTCCCCTGAAAGGTTTGGCGGTCAGAACAGAAGGCTTTTTATCACAGGATAAGAAATCAGCCCTCGACAACTTAACCGGCTGAAAAATATTTTTTGAAAAAATCCCTAAGCCCCGGGGTCACAATTTCATCAAAAATCTGACTTTCTGCAGTTGACTCAGAAATGGTGCCAAACGGTAGCATATGCTCCCCTGAAAGGTTTGACGGTCGAAACAGAAGGCTTTTTATCACAGGATAAGAAATCAGCCCTCGACAACTTAACCGGCAGAAAAATATTTTTTGAAATAATCCCTAAGCCCCGGGGTCACAATTTCATCAAAAATCTGACTTTCGGCAGTTGACTCAGAAATGGTGCCAAACGGTTGCAAATGCTCCCCTGAAAGGTTTGGCGGTCGAAACAGAAGGCTTTTTATCACAGGATAAGAAATCAGCCCTCGACAACTTAACCGGAAGAAAAATATTTTTTTGAAAAAATCCCTAAGCCCCGGGGTCACAAGTTCATCAAAACTCTGACTTTTGGCAATTGATTCAAAAATGGTGCCAAACGGTTGCAAATGCTCCCCTGAAAGGTTTGGCGGTCGAAACAGAAGGCTTTTTATCACCGGAGAAGAAATCAGCCCTCGACAACTTAACCGGAAGAAAAATATTTTTTGAAAAAATCCCTAAGCCCCGGGGTCACAAGTTCATCAAAACTCTGACTTTTGGCAATTGATTCAAAAATGGTGCCAAACGGTTGCAAATGCTCCCCTGAAAGGTTTGGCGGTCGAAACAGTAGGCCTTTTATCACAGGATAAGAAATCAGCCCTCGTCAACTTAACCGGCAGAAAAATATTTTTTGAAAAAATCCCTAAGCCCCGGGGTCACAATTTCAGCAAAACTCTGACTTTCGGCAATTGAATCAAAAATGGTGCCAAACGGTTGCAAATGCTCCCCTCAAAGGTTTGGCGGTCAAAACAGAAGGCCTTTTATCACAGGATAAGAAATCAGCCCTCGTCAACTTAACCGGCAGAAAAATATTTTTTGAAAAAATCCCTAAGCCCCGGGGTCACAATTTCATCAAAAATCTGACTTTCGGCAGTTGACTCAGAAATGGTGCCAAACGGTAGCAAATGCTCCCCTGAAAGGTTTGACGGTCGAAACAGAAGGCTTTTTATCACAGGATAAGAAATCAGCCCTCGACAACTTAACCGGAAGAAAAATATTTTTTGAAATAATCCCTAAGCCCCGGGGTCACAATTTCATCAAAAATCTGACTTTCGGCAGTTGACTCAGAAATGGTGCCAAACGGTTGGAAATGCTACCCTGAAAGGTTTGGCGGTCAGAACAGAAGGCTTTTTATCACAGGATAAGAAATTAGCCCTCGACAACTTAACCGGCAGAAAAATATTTTTTGAAAAAATCCCTAAGCCCCGGGGTCACAATTTCATCAAAAATCTGACTTTCGGCAGTTGACTCAGAAATGGTGCCAAACGATTGCAAATGCTCCCCTGAAAGGTTTGGCGGTCGAAACAGAAGGCTTTTTATCACAGGATAAGAAATTAGCCCTCGACAACTTAACCGGGAAAAAATATTTTTTTGAAAAAATCCCTAAGCCCCGGGGTCACAATTTCATCAAAAATCTGACTTTCGGCAGTTGACTCAGAAATGGTGCCAAACGGTAGCAAATGCTCCCCTGAAAGGTTTGACGGTCGAAACAGAAGGCTTTTTATCACAGGATAAGAAATCAGCCCTCGACAACTTAACCGGCAGAAAAATATTTTTTGAAATAATCCCTAAGCCCCGGGGTCACAATTTCATCAAAATCTGACTTTCGGCAGTTGACTCAGAAATGGTGCCAAACGGTTGCAAATGCTCCCCTGAAAGGTTTGGCGGTCGAAACAGAAGGCTTTTTATCACCGGAGAAGAAATCAGCCCTCGACAACTTAACCGGAAGAAAAATATTTTTTTGAAAAAATCCCTAAGCCCCGGGGTCACAAGTTCATCAAAACTCTGACTTTTGGCTATTGATTCAAAAACGGTGCCAAACGGTTGCAAATGCTCCCCTGAAAGGTTTGGCGGTCGAAACAGAAGGCTTTTTATCACAGGATAAGAAATCAGCCCTCGTCAACTTAACCGGCAGAAAAATATTTTTTGAAAAAATCCCTAAGCCCCGGGGTCACAATTTCATCAAAAATCTGACTTTCGGCAGTTGACTCAGAAATGGTGCCAAACGGTTGCAAATGCTCCCCTGAAAGGTTTGGCGGTCGAAACAGAAGGCTTTTTATCACCGGAGAAGAAATCAGCCCTCGACAACTTAACCGGAAGAAAAATATTTTTTTGAAAAAATCCCTAAGCCCCGGGGTCACAAGTTCATCAAAACTCTGACTTTTGGCAATTGATTCAAAAATGGTGCCAAACGGTTGCAAATGCTCCCCTGAAAGGTTTGGCGGTCGAAACAGAAGGCCTTTTATCACAGGATAAGAAATCAGCCCTCGTCAACTTAACCGGCAGAAAAATATTTTTTGAAAAAATCCCTAAGCCCCGGGGTCACAATTTCATCAAAAATCTGACTTTCGGCAGTTGACTCAGAAATGGTGCCAAACGGTTGCAAATGCTCCCCTCAAAGGTTTGGCGGTCAAAACAGAAGGCCTTTTATCACAGGATAAGAAATCAGCCCTCGTCAACTTAACCGGCAGAAAAATATTTTTTGAAAAAATCCCTAAGCCCCGGGGTCACAATTTCATCAAAAATCTGACTTTCGGCAGTTGACTCAGAAATGGTGCCAAACGGTTGGAAATGCTCCCCTGAAAGTTTTGGCGGTCGAAACTGAAGGCTTTTTATCACAGGAAAAGAAAGCAGCCCTCGACAACTTAACCGGCAGAAAAATATTTTTTGAAAAAATCCCTAAGCCCCGGGGTCACAATTTCATCAAAAATCTGACTTTCGGCAGTTGACTAAGAAATGGTGCCAAACGGTTGCAAATGCTCCCCTGAAAGGTTTGGCGGTCGAAACAGAAGGCTTTTTATCACAGGATAAGAAATTAGCCCTCGAAAACTTAACCGGGAAAAAATATTTTTTTGAAAAAATCCCTAAGCCCCGGGGTCACAATTTCATCAAAAATCTGACTTTCGGCAGTTGACTCAGAAATGGTGCCAAACGGTAGCAAATGCTCCCCTGAAAGGTTTGACGGTCGAAACAGAAGGCTTTTTATCACAGGATAAGAAATCAGCCCTCGACAACTTAACCGGCAGAAAAATATTTTTTGAAATAATCCCTAAGCCCCGGGGTCACAATTTCATCAAAATCTGACTTTCGGCAGTTGACTCAGAAATGGTGCCAAACGGTTGCAAATGCTCCCCTGAAAGGTTTGGCGGTCGAAACAGAAGGCTTTTTATCACCGGAGAAGAAATCAGCCCTCGACAACTTAACCGGAAGAAAAATATTTTTTTGAAAAAATCCCTAAGCCCCCGGGTCACAAGTTCATCAAAACTCTGACTTTTGGCAATTGATTCAAAAATGGTGCCAAACGGTTGCAAATGCTCCCCTGAAAGGTTTGGCGGTCGAAACAGAAGGCTTTTTATCACAGGATAAGAAATCAGCCCTCGTCAACTTAACCGGCAGAAAAATATTTTTTGAAAAAATCCCTAAGCCCCGGGGTCACAATTTCATCAAAAATCTGACTTTCGGCAGTTGACTCAGAAATGGTGCCAAACGGTTGCAAATGCTCCCCTGAAAGGTTTGGCGGTCGAAACAGAAGGATTTTTATCACCGGAGAAGAAATCAGCCCTCGACAACTTAACCGGAAGAAAAATATTTTTTTGAAAAAATCCCTAAGCCCCGGGGTCACAAGTTCATCAAAACTCTGACTTTTGGCAATTGATTCAAAAATGGTGCCAAACGGTTGCAAATGCTCCCCTGAAAGGTTTGGCGGTCGAAACAGTAGGCCTTTTATCACAGGATAAGAAATCAGCCCTCGTCAACTTAACCGGCAGAAAAATATTTTTTGAAAAAATCCCTAAGCCCCGGGGTCACAATTTCAGCAAAACTCTGACTTTCGGCAATTGAATCAAAAATGGTGCCAAACGGTTGCAAATGCTCCCCTCAAAGGTTTGGCGGTCAAAACAGAAGGCCTTTTATCACAGGATAAGAAATCAGCCCTCGTCAACTTAACCGGCAGAAAAATAATTTTTGAAAAAATCCCTAAGCCCCGGGGTCACAATTTCATCAAAAATCTGACTTTCGGCAGTTGACTCAGAAATGGTGCCAAACGGTTGCAAATGCTCCCCTGAAAGGTTTGGCGGTCGAAACTGAAGGCTTTTTATCACAGGAAAAGAAAGCAGCCCTCGACAACTTAACCGGCAGAAAAATATTTTTTTGAAAAAATCCCTAAGCCCCGGGGTCACAAGTTCTTCAAAACTCTGACTTTTGGCAATTGATTCAAAAATGGTGCCAAACGGTTGCAAATGCTCCCCTGAAAGGTTTGGCGGTCGAAACAGAAGGCCTTTTATTACGGGATAAGAAATCAGCCCTCGACAACTTAACCAGGAGAAAGATATTTTTTGAAAAAATCCCTAAGCCCCGGGGTTAAAATTTCATCAAATATCTGACTTTCGGCAGTTGACTCAGAAATGGTGCCAAACGGTTGCAAATGCTCCCCTGAAAGGTTTGGCGGTCGAAACAGAAGGCTTTTTATGAAAGGATAATAAATCAGCCCTCGACAACTTAACCGGCAGAATTTTTTTTTTTGAGAAAATCCCTCAGCCCCGGGGTCACAATTTCATCAAAACTCTGACTTTCGGCAATTGACTCAAAAATGGTGCCAAACGGTTGAAAATGCTCCCCTGAAAGGTTTGGTGGTCGAAACAGAAGGCTTTTTATCACAGGAAAAGAAATCAGCCATCGACAACTTAACCGGCAGAAAATTATTTTTTTGAAAAAATCCCTAAGCCCCGGGGTCACAATTTCATCAAAATTCTGACTTTCGGCAGTTGACTCAGAAATGGTGCCAAACCGTTGGAAATGCTCCCCTGAAAGGTTTGGCGGTCGAAACAGAAGGCTTTTTATCACAGGATAAGAAATCAGCCCTCGACAACTTAACCGGCAGAAAAATATTTTTTGAAAAAATCCCTAAGCCCCGGGGTCACAATTTCATCAAAAATCTGACTTTCGGCAATTGACTCAGAAATGGTGCCAAACGGTTGGAAATGCTCCCCTCAAAGTTTTGGCGGTCGAAACTGAAGGCTTTTTATCACAGGAAAAGAAATCAGCCCTCGACAACTTAACCGGCAGAAAAAGATATTTTTGAAAAAATCCCTAAGCCCCGGGGTCACAAGTTCTTCAAAACTCTGACTTTTGGCAATTGATTCAAAAATGGTGCCAAACGGTTGCAAATGCTCCCCTGAAAGGTTTGGCGGTCGAAACAGAAGGCCTTTTATCACAGGATAAGAAATCAGCCCTCGACAACTTAACCGGGAGAAAGATATTTTTTGAAAAAATCCCTAAGCCCCGGGGTCACAATTTCATCAAAAATCTGACTTTCGGCAGTTGACTCAGAAATGGTGCCAAACGGTTGCAAATGCTCCCCTGAAAGGTTTGGCGGTCGAAACAGAAGGCTTTTTATGAAAGGATAATAAATCAGCCCTCGACAACTTAACCGGCAGAATTTTTTTTTTTTGAGAAAATCCCTCAGCCCCGGGGTCACAATTTCATCAAAACTCTGACTTTCGGCAATTGACTCAAAAATGGTGCCAAACGGTTGCAAATGCTCCCCTGAAAGGTTTGATGGTCGAAACAGAAGGCTTTTTATCACAGGAAAAGAAATCAGCCATCGACAACTTAACCGGCAGAAAATTATTTTTTTGAAAAAATCCCTAAGACCCGGGGTCACAATTTCATCAAAATTCTGACTTTCGGCAGTTGACTCAGAAATGGTGCCAAACCGTTGGAAATGCTCCCCTGAAAGGTTTGGCGGTCGAAACAGAAGGCTTTTTATCACAGGATAAGAAATCAGCCCTCGACAACTTAACCGGCAGAAAAATATTTTTTGAAAAAATCCCTAAGCCCCGGGGTCACAATTTCATAAAAAACCTGACTTTTGGCAATTGACTAAAAAATGGTGCCCAATGGTTGCAAATGCTCCCCTGAAAGGTTTGGCGGACGAAACTGATGTCTTTTTATCACAGGAAAAGAAATCAGCCCTCGACAACTTAACCGGGAAAAAATATTTTTTTGAAAAAATCCCTAAGCCCCGGGGTCACAATTTCATCAAAAATCTGACTTTTGGCAGTTGACTCAGAAATGGTGCCAAACGGTTGCAAATGCTCCCCTGAAAGGTTTGGCGGTCAGAACAGAAGGCTTTTTATCACAGGATAAGAAATCAGCCCTCGACAACTTAACCGGCTGAAAAATATTTTTTGAAAAAATCCCTAAGCCCCGGGGTCACAATTTCATCAAAAATCTGACTTTCTGCAGTTGACTCAGAAATGGTGCCAAACGGTAGCAAATGCTCCCCTGAAAGGTTTGACGGTCGAAACAGAAGGCTTTTTATCACAGGATAAGAAATCAGCCCTCGACAACTTAACCGGCAGAAAAATATTTTTTGAAATAATCCCTAAGCCCCGGGGTCACAATTTCATCAAAATCTGACTTTCGGCAGTTGACTCAGAAATGGTGCCAAACGGTTGCAAATGCTCCCCTGAAAGGTTTGGCGGTCGAAACAGAAGGCTTTTTATCACCGGAGAAGAAATCAGCCCTCGACAACTTAACCGGAAGAAAAATATTTTTTTGAAAAAATCCCTAAGCCCCGGGGTCACAATTTCATCAAAAATCTGACTTTCGGCAGTTGACTCAGAAATGGTGCCAAACGGTAGCAAATGCTCCCCTGAAAGGTTTGGCGGTCGAAACAGAAGGCTTTTTATCACAGGATAAGAAATTAGCCCTCGACAACTTAACCGGAAAAAAAATTTTTTTTGAAAAAATCCCTAAGCCCCGGGGTCACAATTTCATCAAAAATCTGACTTTCGGCAGTTGACTCAGAAATGGTGCCAAACGGTAGCAAATGCTCCTCTGAAAGGTTTGACGGTTGAAACAGAAGGCTTTTTATCACAGGATAAGAAATCAGCCCTCGACAACTTAACCGGCAGAAAAATATTTTTTGAAATAATCCCTAAGCCCCGGGGTCACAATTTCATCAAAATCTGACTTTCGGCAGTTGACTCAGAAATGGTGCCAAACGGTTGGAAATGCTCCCCTGAAAGGTTTGGCGGTCGAAACAGAAGGCTTTTTATCACCGGAGAAGAAATCAGCTCTCGACAACTTAACCGGAAGAAAAATATTTTTTTGAAAAAATCCCTAAGCCCCGGGGTCACAAGTTCATCAAAACTCTGACTTTTGGCTATTGATTCAAAAACGGTGCCAAACGGTTGCAAATGCTCCCCTGAAAGGTTTGGCGGTCGAAACAGAAGGCTTTTTATCACAGGATAAGAAATCAGCCCTCGACAACTTAACCGGCAGAAAAATATTTTTTGAAAAAATCCCTAAGCCCCGGGGTCACAATTTCATCAAAAATCTGACTTTCTGCAGTTGACTCAGAAATGGTGCCAAACGGTTGCAAATGCTCCCCTGAAAGGTTTGGCGGTCGAAACAGAAGGCTTTTTATCACCGGAGAAGAAATCAGCCCTCGACAACTTAATCGGAAGAAAAATATTTTTTGCAAAAATCCCTAAGGCCCGGGGTCACAATTTCATCAAAAATCTGACTTTCGGCAGTTGACTCAGAAATGGTGCCCAATGGTTGCAAATGCTCCTCTGAAAGGTTTGGCGGACGAAACTGATGTCTTTTTAACACAGGAAAAGTAATCAGCCCTCGACAACTTATCCGGCAGAAATATATTTTTTTGAAAAAATCCCTAAGCCCCGGGGTCACAATTTCATCAAAACTCTGACTTTCGGCAATTGAATCAAAAATGGTGCCAAACGGTTGCAAATGCTCCCCTCAATGGTTTGGCGGTCGAAACAGAAGGCCTTTTATCACAGGATAAGAAATCAGCCCTCGTCAACTTAACCGGCAGAAAAATATTTGTTGAAAAAATCCCTAAGCCCCGGGGTCACAATTTCATCAAAAATCTGACTTTCGGCAGTTGACTCAGAAATGGTGCCAAACGGTTGGAAATGCTACCCTGAAAGGTTTGGCGGTCAGAACAGAAGGCTTTTTATCACAGGATAAGAAATCAGCCCTCGACAACTTAACCGGCAGAAAAATATTTTTTGAAAAAATCCCTAAGCCCCGGGGTCACAATTTGATCAAAAATCTGACTTTCGGCAGTTGACTCAGAAATGGTGCCAAACGGTTGCAAATGCTCCCCTGAAAGGTTTGGCGGTCGAAACAGAAGGCTTTTTATCACAGGATAAGAAATTAGCCCTCGACAACTTAACCGGCAGAAAAATTTTTTTTGAAATAATCCCTAAGCCCCAGGGTCACAATTTCATCAAAATCTTACTTTCGGCAGTTGACTCAGAAATGGTGCCAAACGGTTGCAAATGCTCCCCTGAAAGGTTTGGCGGTCGAAACAGAAGGCCTTTTATCACAGGATAAGAAATCACCCCTCGTCAACTTAACCGGCAG
The DNA here is from genome assembly GCF_964234715.1 of Podarcis melisellensis. Lineage (NCBI taxonomy): Eukaryota > Metazoa > Chordata > Lepidosauria > Squamata > Lacertidae > Podarcis > Podarcis melisellensis. Next base: position 11,660,688 of record NC_138544.1, read on the forward strand.
AAAAATATTTGTTGAAAAAATCCCTAAGCCCCGGGGTCACAATTTCATCAAAAATCTGACTTTCGGCAGTTGACTCAGAAATGGTGCCAAACGGTTGGAAATGCTACCCTGAAAGGTTTGGCGGTCAGAACAGAAGGCTTTTTATCACAGGATAAGAAATCAGCCCTCGACAACTTAACCGGCAGAAAAATATTTTTTGAAAAAATCCCTAAGCCCCGGGGTCACAATTTCATCAAAAATCTGACTTTCGGCAGTTGACTAAGAAATGGTGCCAAACGATTGCAAATGCTCCCCTGAAAGGTTTGGCGGTCGAAACAGAAGGCTTTTTATCACAGGATAAGAAATTAGCCCTCGACAACTTAACCGGGAAAAAATATTTTTTTGAAAAAATCCCTAAGCCCCGGGGTCACAATTTCATCAAAAATCTGACTTTCGGCAGTTGACTCAGAAATGGTGCCAAACGGTAGCAAATGCTCCCCTGAAAGGTTTGACGGTCGAAACAGAAGGCTTTTTATCACAGGATAAGAAATCAGCCCTCGACAACTTAACCGGCAGAAAAATATTTTTTGAAATAATCCCTAAGCCCCGGGGTCACAATTTCATCAAAATCTGACTTTCGGCAGTTGACTCAGAAATGGTGCCAAACGGTTGCAAATGCTCCCCTGAAAGGTTTGGCGGTCGAAACAGAAGGCTTTTTATCACCGGAGAAGAAATCAGCCCTCGACAACTTAACCGGAAGAAAAATATTTTTTTGAAAAAATCCCTAAGCCCCGGGGTCACAAGCTCATCAAAACTCTGACTTTTGGCAATTGATTCAAAAATGGTGCCAAACGGTTGCAAATGCTCCCCTGAAAGGTTTGGCGGTCGAAACAGAAGGCTTTTTATCACAGGATAAGAAATCAGCCCTCGTCAACTTAACCGGCAGAAAAATATTTTTTGAAAAAATCCCTAAGCCCCGGGGTCACAATTTCATCAAAAATCTGACTTTCGGCAGTTGACTCAGAAATGGTGCCAAACGGTTGCAAATGCTCCCCTGAAACGTTTGGCGGTCGAAACAGAAGGCTTTTTATCACCGGAGAAGAAATCAGCCCTCGACAACTTAAGCGGAAGAAAAATATTTTTTTGAAAAAATCCCTAAGCCCCGGGGTCACAAGTTCATCAAAAATCTGACTTTTGGCAATTGATTCAAAAATGGTGCCAAACGGTTGCAAATGCTCCCCTGAAAGGTTTGGCGGTCGAAACAGTAGGCCTTTTATCACAGGATAAGAAATCAGCCCTCGTCAACTTAACCGGCAGAAAAATATTTTTTGAAAAAATCCCTAAGCCCCCGGGTCACAATTTCAGCAAAACTCTGACTTTCGGCAATTGAATCAAAAATGGTGCCAAACGGTTGCAAATGCTCCCCTCAAAGGTTTGGCGGTCGAAACAGAAGGCCTTTTATCACAGGATAAGAAATCAGCCCTCGTCAACTTAACCGGCAGAAAAATATTTTTTGAAAAAATCCCTAAGCCCCGGGGTCACAATTTCATCAAAAATCTGACTTTCGGCAGTTGACTCATAAATGGTGCCAAACGGTTGGAAATGGTCCCCTGAAACTTTTGGCGGTCGAAACTGAAGGCTTTTTATCACAGGAAAAGAAATCAGCCCTCGACAACTTAACCGGCAGAAAAAGATATTTTTTGAAAAAATCCCTAAGCCCCGGGGTCACAATTTGATCAAAAATCTGACTTTCGGCAGTTGACTCAGAAATGGTGCCAAACGGTTGCAAATGCTCCCCTGAAAGGTTTGGCGGTCGAAACAGAAGGCTTTTTATGAAAGGATAATAAATCAGCCCTCGACAACTTAACCGGCAGAATTTTTTTTTTTGAGAAAATCCCTCAGCCCCGGGGTCACAATTTCATCAAAACTCTGACTTTCGGCAATTGACTCAAAAATGGTGCCAAACGGTTGCAAATGCTCCCCTGAAAGGTTTGACGGTCGAAACAGAAGGCTTTTAATCACAGGATAAGAAATCAGCCCTCGACAACTTAACCGGCAGAAAAATATTTTTTGAAATAATCCCTAAGCCCCGGGGTCACAATTTCATCAAAATCTGACTTTTGGCAATTGATTCAAAAATGGTGCCAAACGGTTGCAAATGCTCCCCTGAAAGGTTTGGCGGTCGAAACAGAAGGCTTTTTATCACCGGAGAAGAAATCAGCCCTCGACAACTTAACCGGCAGAAAAATATTTTTTGAAAAAATCCCTAAGCCCCGGGGTCACAATTTCATCAAAAATCTGACTTTCGGCAGTTGACTCAGAAATGGTGCCAAACGGTTGCAAATGCTCCCCTGAAAGGTTTGGCGGTCGAAACAGAAGGCTTTTTATCACCGGAGAAGAAATCAGCCCTCGACAACTTAACCGGAAGAAAAATATTTTTTTGAAAAAATCCCTAAGCCCCGGGGTCACAAGTTCATCAAAACTCTGACTTTTGGCAATTGATTCAAAAATGGTGCCAAACGGTTGCAAATGCTCCCCTGAAAGGTTTGGCGGTCGAAACAGTAGGCCTTTTATCACAGGATAAGAAATCATCCCTCGACAACTTAACCGGCAGAAAAATATTTTTTGAAAAAATCCCTAAGCCCCGGGGTCACAATTTCAGCAAAACTCTGACTTTCGGCAATTGAATCAAAAATGGTGCCCAATGGTTGCAAATGCTCCCCTGAAAGGTTTGGCGGACGAAACTGATGTCTTTTTATCACAGGAAAAGAAATCAGCCCTCGTCAACTTAACCGGCAGAAAAATATTTTTTGAAAAAATCCCTAAGCCCCGGGGTCACAATTTCATCAAAAATCTGACTTTCGGCAGTTGACTCAGAAATGGTGCCAAACGGTTGGAAATGCTCCCCTGAAAGTTTTGGCGGTCGAAACTGAAGGCTTTTTATCACAGGAAAAGAAATCAGCCCTCGACAACTTAACCGGCAGAAAAAGATATTTTTGAAAAAATCCCTAAGCCCCGGGGTCACAAGTTCTTCAAAACTCTGTTTTCTGGCAATTGATTCAAAAATGGTGCCAAACGGTTGCAAATGCTCCCCTGAAAGGTTTGGCGGTCGAAACAGAAGGCCTTTTATCACAGAATAAGAAATCAGCCCTCGACAACTTAACCGGGAGAAAAATATTTTTTGAAAAAATCCCTAAGCCCCGGGGTCACAATTTCATCAAAAATCTGACTTTCGGCAGTTGACTCAGAAATGGTGCCAAACGGTTGCAAATGCTCCCCTGAAAGGTTTGGCGGTCGAAACAGAAGGCTTTTTATGAAAGGATAATAAATCAGCCCTCGACAACTTAACCGGCAGAATTTTTTTTTTTTTGAGAAAATCCCTCAGCCCCGGGGTCACAATTTCATCAAAACTCTGACTTTCGGCAATTGACTCAGAAATGGTGCAAAACGGTTGCAAATGCTCCCCTGATAGGTTTGTTGGTCGAAACAGAAGGCTTTTTATCACAGGAAAAGAAATCAGCCCTCGACAACTTAACCGGCAGAATAATATTTTTTTGAAAAAATCCCTAAGACCCGGGGTCACAATTTCATCAAAATTCTGACTTTCGGCAGTTGACTCAGAAATGGTGCCAAACGGTTGCAAATGCTCCCCTGAAAGGTTTGGCGGTCGAAACAGAAGGCTTTTTATCACCGGAGAAGAAATCAACCCTCGACAACTTAACCGGAAGAAAAATATTTTTTGAAATAATCCCTAAGCCCCGGGGTCACAATTTCATAAAAAACCTGACTTTTGGCAATTGACTAAAAAATGGTGCCCAATGGTTGCAAATGCTCCCCTGAAAGGTTTGGCGGACGAAACTGATGTCTTTTTATCACAGGAAAAGAAATCAGCCCTCGACAACTTAACCGGGAAACAATATTTTTTTGAAAAAATCCCTAAGCCTCGGGGTCACAATTTCATCAAAAATCTGACTTTCGGCAGTTGACTGAGAAATGGTGCCAAACGGTAGCAAATGCTCCCCTAAAAGGTTTGACGGTCGAAACAGAAGGCTTTTTATCACAGGATAAGAAATCAGCCCTCGACAACTTAACCGGCAGAAAAATATTTTTTGAAATAATCCATAAGCCCCGGGGTCACAATTTCATCAAAATCTGACTTTCGGCAGTTGACTCAGAAATGGTGCCAAACGGTTGCAAATGCTCCCCTGAAAGGTTTGGCGGTCGAAACAGAAGGCTTTTTATCACCGGAGAAGAAATCAGCCCTCGACAACTTAACCGGAAGAAAAATATTTTTTTGAAAAAATCCCTAAGCCCCGGGGTCACAAGTTCATCAAAACTCTGACTTTTGGCAATTGATTCAAAAATGGTGCCAAACGGTTGCAAATGCTCCCCTGAAAGGTTTGGCGGTCGAAACAGAAGGCTTTTTATCACAGGATAAGAAATCAGCCCTCGTCAACTTAACCGGCAGAAAAATATTTTTTGAAAAAATCCCTAAGTCCCGGGGTCACAATTTCATCAAAAATCTGACTTTCGGCAGTTGACTCAGAAATGGTGCCAAACGGTTGCAAATGCTCCCCTGAAAGGTTTGGCGGTCGAAACAGAAGGCTTTTTATCACCGGAGAAGAAATCAACCCTCGACAACTTAACCGGAAGAAAAATATTTTTTTGAAAAAATCCCTAAGCCCCGGGGTCACAAGTTCATCAAAACTCTGACTTTTGGCAATTGATTCAAAAATGGTGCCAAACGGTTGCAAATGCTCCCCTGAAAGGTTTGGCGGTCGAAACAGTAGGCCTTTTATCACAGGATAAGAAATCAGCCCTCGTCAACTTAACCGGCAGAAAAATATTTTTTGAAAAAATCCCTAAGCCCCGGGGTCACAATTTCATCAAAACTCTGACTTTCGGCAATTGAATCAAAAATGGTGCCAAACGGTTGCAAATGCTCCCATCAAAGGTTTGGCGGTCGAAACAGAAGGCCTTTTATCACAGGATAAGAAATCAGCCCTCGTCAACTTAACCGGCAGAAAAATATTTTCTTGAAAAAATCCCTAAGCCCCGGGGTCACAAGTTCATCAAAACTCTGACTTTTGGCTATTGATTCAAAAACGGTGCCAAACGGTTGCAAATGCTCCCCTGAAAGGTTTGGCGGTCGAAACAGAAGGCTTTTTATCACCGGAGAAGAAATCAGCCCTCGACAACTTAACCGGAAGAAAAATATTTTTTGCAAAAATCCCTAAGCCCCGGGGTCACAATTTCATCAAAAATCTGACTTTCGGCAGTTGACTCAGAAATGGTGCCCAATGGTTGCAAATGCTCCCCTGAAAGGTTTGGCGGTCGAAACAGAAGGCTTTTTATGAAAGGATAATAAATCAGCCCTCGACAACTTAACCGGCAGAATTTTTTTTTTTTTGAGAAAATCCCTCAGCCCCTGGGGTCACAATTTCATCAAAACTCTGACTTTCGGCAATTGACTCAAAAATGGTGCCAAACGGTTGCAAATGCTCCCCTGAAAGGTTTGTTGGTCGAAACAGAAGGCTTTTTATAACAGGAAAAGAAATCAGCCCTCGACAACTTAACCGGCAGAAAATTATTTTTTTGAAAAAATCCTTAAGACCCGGGGTCACAATTTCATCAAAATTCTGACTTTCGGCAGTTGACTCAGAAATGGTGCCAAACGGTTGCAAATGCTCCCCTGAAAGGTTTGGCGGTCGAAACAGAAGGCTTTTTATCACCGGAGAAGAAATCAGCCCTCGACAACTTAACCGGAAGAAAAATATTTTTTTGAAAAAATCCCTAAGCCCCGGGGTCACAAGTTCATCAAAATTCTGACTTTTGGCAATAGATTCAAAAATGGTGCCAAACGGTTGCAAATGCTCCCCTGAAAGGTTTGGCGGTCGAAACAGAAGGCTTTTTATCACAGGATAAGAAATCAGCCCTCGTCAACTTAACCGGCAGAAAAATATTTTTTGAAAAAATCCCTAAGTCCCGGGGTCACAATTTCATCAAAAATCTGACTTTCGGCAGTTGACTCAGAAATGGTGCCAAACGGTTGCAAATGCTCCCCTGAAAGGTTTGGCGGTCGAAACAGAAGGCTTTTTATCACCGGAGAAGAAATCAACCCTCGACAACTTAACCGGAAGAAAAATATTTTTTTGAAAAAATCCCTAAGCCCCGGGGTCACAAGTTCATCAAAACTCTGACTTTTGGCAATTGATTCAAAAATGGTGCCAAACGGTTGCAAATGCTCCCCTGAAAGGTTTGGCGGTCGAAACAGTAGGCCTTTTATCACAGGATAAGAAATCAGCCCTCGTCAACTTAACCGGCAGAAAAATATTTTTTGAAAAAATCCCTAAGCCCCGGGGTCACAATTTCATCAAAACTCTGACTTTCGGCAATTGAATCAAAAATGGTGCCAAACGGTTGCAAATGCTCCCATCAAAGGTTTGGCGGTCGAAACAGAAGGCCTTTTATCACAGGATAAGAAATCAGCCCTCGTCAACTTAACCGGCAGAAAAATATTTTTTGAAAAAATCCCTAAGCCCCGGGGTCACAATTTCATCAAAAATCTGACTTTCGGCAGCTGACTCAGAAATGGTGCCAAACGGTTGGAAATGCTCCCCTGAAAGTTTTGGCGGTCGAAACTGAAGGCTTTTTATCACAGGAAAAGAAATCAGCCCTCGACAACTTAACCGGCAGAAAAAGATATTTTTGAAAAAATCCCTAAGCCCCGGGGTCACAAGTTCTTCAAAACTCTGACTTTTGGCAATTGATTCAAAAATGGTGCCAAACGGTTGCAAATGCTCCCCTGAAAGGTTTGGCGGTCGAAACAGAAGGCCTTTTATCACAGGATAAGAAATCATCCCTCGACAACTTAACCGGGAGAAAGATATTTTTTGAAAAAATCCCTAAGCCCCGGGGTCACAATTTCATCAAAAATCTGACTTTCGGCAGTTGACTCAGAAATGGTGCCAAACGGTTGCAAATGCTCCCCTGAAAGGTTTGGCGGTCGAAACAGAAGGCTTTTTATCACAGGAAAAGAAATCAGCCCTCGACAACTTAACCGGCAGAAAAATATTTTTTGAAAAAATCCCTAAGCCCCGGGGTCACAATTTCATAAAAAACCTGACTTTTGGCAATTGACTAAAAAATGGTGCCCAATGGTTGCAAATGCTCCCCTGAAAGGTTTGGCGGACGAAACTGATGTCTTTTTATCACCGGAGAAGAAATCAGCCCTCGACAACTTAACCGGAAGAAAAATATTTTCTTGAAAAAATCCCTAAGCCCCGGGGTCACAAGTTCATCAAAACTCTGACTTTTGGCTATTGATTCAAAAACGGTGCCAAACGGTTGCAAATGCTCCCCTGAAAGGTTTGGCGGTCGAAACAGAAGGCTTTTTATCACAGGATAAGAAATCAGCCCTCGTCAACTTAACCGGCAGAAAAATATTTTTTGAAAAAATCCCTAAGCCCCGGAGTCACAATTTCATCAAAAATCTGACTTTCGGCAGTTGACTCAGAAATGGTGCCAAACGGTTGCAAATGCTCCCCTGAAAGGTTTGGCGGTCGAAACAGAAGGCTTTTTATCACCGGAGAAGAAATCAGCCCTCGACAACTTAACCGGAAGAAAAATATTTTTTGCAAAAATCCCTAAGCCCCGGGGTCACAATTTCATCAAAAATCTGACTTTCGGCAGTTGACTCAGAAATGGTGCCCAATGGTTGCAAATGCTCCCCTGAAAGGTTTGGCGGTCGAAACAGAAGGCTTTTTATGAAAGGATAATAAATCAGCCCTCGACAACTTAACCGGCAGAATTTTTTTTTTTTGAGAAAATCCCTCAGCCCCGGGGTCACAATTTCATCAAAACTCTGACTTTTGGCAATTGACTCAAAAATGGTGCCAAACGGTTGCAAATGCTCCCCTGAAAGGTTTGTTGGTCGAAACAGAAGGCTTTTTATCACAGGAAAAGAAATCAGCCCTCGACAACTTAACCGGCAGAAAATTATTTTTTGAAAAAATCCCTAAGCCTCGGGGTCACAATTTCATCAAAAATCTGACTTTCGGCAGTTGACTCAGAAATGGTGCCAAACCGTTGGAAATGCTCCCCTGAAAGGTTTGGCGGTCGAAACAGAAGGCTTTTTATCACAGGATAAGAAATCAGCCCTCGACAACTTAACCGGCAGAAAAATATTTTTTGAAAAAATCCCTAAGCCCCGGGGTCACAATTTCATAAAAAACCTGACTTTTGGCAATTGACTAAAAAATTGTGCCCAATGGTTGCAAATGCTCCCCTGAAAGGTTTGGCGGACGAAACTGATGTCTTTTTATCACAGGAAAAGAAATCAGCCCTCGTCAACTTAACCGGGAAAAAATATTTTTTGAAAAAATCCCTAAGCCCCGGGGTCACAAGTTCATCAAAACTCTGACTTTTGGCAATTGATTCAAAAATGGTGCCAAACGGTTGCAAATGCTCCCCTGAAAGGTTTGGCGGTCGAAACAGAAGGCCTTTTATCACAGGATAAGAAATCAGCCCTCGTCAACTTAACCGGCAGAAAAATATTTTTTGAAAAAATCCCTAAGCCCCGGGGTCACGATTTCATAAAAACTCTGACTTTCGGCAATTGAATCAAAAATGGTGCCAAACGGTTGCAAATGCTCCCATCAAAGGTTTGGCGGTCGAAACAGAAGGCCTTTTATCACAGGATAAGAAATCAGCCCTCGTCAACTTAACCGGCAGAAAAATATTTTTTGAAAAAATCCCTAAGCTCCGGGGTCACAATTTCATCAAAAATCTGACTTTCGGCAGTTGACTCAGAAATGGTGCCAAACGGTTGGAAATGCTCCCCTGAAAGTTTTGGCGGTCGAAACTGAAGGCTTTTTATCACAGGAAAAGAAATCAGCCCTCGACAACTTAACCGGCAGAAAAAGATATTTTTGAAAAAATCCCTAAGCCCCGGGGTCACAAGTTCTTCAAAACTCTGACTTTTGGCAATTGATTCAAAAATGGTGCCAAACGGTTGCAAATGCTCCCCTGAAAGGTTTGGCGGTCGAAACAGAAGGCCTTTTATCACAGGATAAGAAATCATCCCTCGACAACTTAACCGGGAGAAAGATATTTTTTGAAAAAATCCCTAAGCCCCGGGGTCACAATTTCATCAAAAATCTGACTTTCGGCAGTTGACTCAGAAATGGTGCCAAACGGTTGCAAATGCTCCCCTGAAAGGTTTGGTGGTCGAAACAGAAGGCTTTTTATGAAAGGATAATAAATCAGCCCTCGACAACTTAACCGGCAGAATTTTTTTTTTTGAGAAAATCCCTAAGCCCCGGGGTCACAATTTCATCAAAACTCTGACTTTCGGCAATTGACTCAAAAATGGTGCCAAACGGTTGCAAATGCTCCCCTGAAAGGTTTGGTGGTCGAAACAGAAGGCTTTTTATCACAGGAAAAGAAATCAGCCCTCGACAACTTAACCGGCAGAAAAATATTTTTTGAAAAAATCCCTAAGCCCCGGGGTCACAATTTCATAAAAAACCTGACTTTTGGCAATTGACTAAAAAATGGTGCCCAATGGTTGCAAATGCTCCCCTGAAAGGTTTGGCGGACGAAACTGATGTCTTTTTATCACCGGAGAAGAAATCAGCCCTCGACAACTTAACCGGAAGAAAAATAATTTTTTGAAAAAATCCCTAAGCCCCGGGGTCACAAGTTCATCAAAACTCTGACTTTTGGCTATTGATTCAAAAACGGTGACAAACGGTTGCAAATGCTCCCCTGAAAGGTTTGGCGGTCGAAACAGAAGGCTTTTTATCACAGGATAAGAAATCAGCCCTCGTCAACTTAACCGGCAGAAAAATATTTTTTGAAAAAATCCCTAAGCCCCGGAGTCACAATTTCATCAAAAATCTGACTTTCGGCAGTTGACTCAGAAATGGTGCCAAACGGTTGCAAATGCTCCCCTGAAAGGTTTGGCGGTCGAAACAGAAGGCTTTTTATCACCGGAGAAGAAATCAGCCCTCGACAACTTAACCGGAAGAAAAATATTTTTTGCAAAAATCCCTAAGCCCCGGGTCACAATTTCATCAAAAATCTGACTTTCGGCAGTTGACTCAGAAATGGTGCCAAACGGTTGGAAATGCTACCCTGAAAGGTTTGGCGGTCAGAACAGAAGGCTTTTTATCACAGGATAAGAAATCAGCCCTCGACAACTTAACCGGCAGAAAAATATTTTTTGAAAAAATCCCTAAGCCCCGGGGTCACAATTTCATCAAAAATCTGACTTTCGGCAGTTGACTCAGAAATGGTGCCAAACGGTAGCAAATGCTCCCCTGAAAGGTTTGACGGTCGAAACAGAAGGCTTTTTATCACAGGATAAGAAATCAGCCCTCGACAACTTAACCGGCAGAAAAATATTTTTTGAAATAATCCCTAAGCCCCGGGGTCACAATTTCATCAAAATCTGACTTTCGGCAGTTGACTCAGAAATGGTGCCAAAAGGTTGCAAATGCTCCCCTGAAAGGTTTGGCGGTCGAAACAGAAGGCTTTTTATCACCGGAGAAGAAATCAGCCCTCGACAACTTAACCGGAAGAAAAATATTTTTTTGAAAAAATCCCTAAGCCCCGGGGTCACAAGTTCATCAAAACTCTGACTTTTGGCTATTGATTCAAAAACGGTGCAAAACGGTTGCAAATGCTCCCCTGAAAGGTTTGGCGGTCGAAACAGAAGGCTTTTTATCACAGGATAAGAAATCAGCCCTAGTCAACTTAACCGGCAGAAAAATATTTTTTGAAAAAATCCCTAAGCTCCGGGGTCACAATTTCATCAAAAATCTGACTTTCGGCAGTTGACTCAGAAATGGTGCCAAACGGTTGCAAATGCTCCCGTGAAAGGTTTGGCGGTCGAAACAGAAGGCTTTTTATCACCGGAGAAGAAATCAGCCCTCGACAACTTAACCGGCAGAAAAATATTTGTTGAAAAAATCCCTAAGCCCCGGGGTCACAATTTCATCAAAAATCTGACTTTCGGCAGTTGACTCAGAAATGGTGCCAAACAGTTGGAAATGCAACCCTGAAAGGTTTGGCGGTCAAAACAGAAGGCTTTTTATCACAGGATAAGAAATCAGCCCTCGTCAACATAACCGGCAGAAAAATATTTTTTGAAAAAATCCCTAAGCCCCGGGGTCACAATTTCATCAAAAATCTGACTTTCGGCAATTGAATCAAAAATGGTGCCAAACGGTTGCAAATGCTCCCCTCAAAGGTTTGGCGGTCGAAACAGAAGACCTTTTATCACAGGATAAGAAATCAGCCCTCGTCAACTTAACCGGCAGAAAAATATTTGTTGAAAAAATCCCTAAGCCCCGGGGTCACAATTTCATCAAAAATCTGACTTTCGGCAGTTGACTCAGAAATGGTGCCAAACGGTTGGAAATGCAACCCTGAAAGGTTTGGCGGTCAAAACAGAAGGCTTTTTATCACAGGATAAGAAATCAGCCCTCGTCAACTTAACCGGCAGAAAAATATTTTTTGAAAAAATCCCTAAGCCCCGGGGTCACAATTTCATCAAAACTCTGACTTTCGGCAATTGAATCAAAAATGGTGCCAAACGGTTGCAAATGCTCCCATCAAAGGTTTGGCGGTCGAAACAGAAGGCCTTTTATCACAGGATAAGAAATCAGCCCTCGTCAACTTAACCGGCACAAAAATATTTTTTGAAAAAATCCCTAAGCCCCGGGGTCACAATTTCATCAAAAATCTGACTTTCGGCAGTTGACTCAGAAATGGTGCCAAACGGTTGGAAATGCTCCCCTGAAAGTTTTGGCGGTCGAAACTGAAGGCTTTTTATCACAGGAAAAGAAATCAGCCCTCGACAACTTAACCGGCAGAAAAAGATATTTTTGAAAAAATCCCTAAGCCCCGGGGTCACAAGTTCTTCAAAACTCTGACTTTTGGCAATTGATTCAAAAATGGTGCCAAACGGTTGCAAAAGCTCCCCTGAAAGGTTTGGCGGTCGAAACAGAAGGCCTTTTATCACAGGATAAGAAATCATCCCTCGACAACTTAACCGGGAGAAAGATATTTTTTGAAAAAATCCCTAAGCCCCGGGGTCACAATTTCATCAAAAATCTGACTTTCGGCAGTTGACTCAGAAATGGTGCCAAACGGTTGCAAATGCTCCCCTGAAAGGTTTGGCGGTCGAAACAGAAGGCTTTTTATGAAAGGATAATAAATCAGCCCTCGACAACTTAACCGGCAGAATTTTTTTTTTTGAGAAAATCCCTAAGCCCCGGGGTCACAATTTCATCAAAACTCTGACTTTCGGCAATTGACTCAAAAATGGTGCCAAACGGTTGCAAATGCTCCCCTGAAAGGTTTGGCGGTCGAAACAGAAGGCTTTTTATCACCGGAAAATAAATCAGCCCTCGACAACTTAACCGGAAGAAAAATATTTATTGCAAAAATCCCTAAGCCCCGGGGTCACAATTTCATCAAAAATCTGACTTTCGGCAGTTGACTCAGAAATGGTGCCCAATGGTTGCAAATGCTCCTCTGAAAGGTTTGGCGGACGAAACTGATGTCTTTTTAACACAGGAAAAGAAATCAGCCCTCGACAACTTATCCGGCAGAAATATATTTTTTTGAAAAAATCCCTAAGCCCCGGGGTCACAATTTCATCAAAACTCTGACTTTCGGCAATTGAATCAAAAATGGTGCCAAACGGTTGCAAATGCTCCCCTCAAAGGTTTGGCGGTCGAAACAGAAGGCCTTTTATCACAGGATAAGAAATCAGCCCTCGTCAACTTAACCGGCAGAAAAATATTTGTTGAAAAAATCCCTAAGCCCCGGGGTCACAATTTCATCAAAAATCTGACTTTCGGCAGTTGACTCAGAAATGGTGCCAAACGGTTGGAAATGCTACCCTGAAAGGTTTGGCGGTCGAAACAGAAGGCTTTTTATCACAGGATAAGAAATCAGCCCTCGACAACTTAACCAGCAGAAAAATATTTTTTGAAAAAATCCCTAAGCCCCGGGGTCACAATTTCATCAAAAATCTGACTTTCGGCAGTTGACTCAGAAATGGTGCCAAACGGTTGGAAATGCTACCCTGAAAGGTTTGGCGGTCAGAACAGAAGGCTTTTTATCACAGGATAAGAAATCAGCCCTCGACAACTTAACCGGCAGAAAAATATTTTTTGAAAAAATCCCTAAGCCCCGGGGTCACAATTTCATCAAAAATCTGACTTTCGGCAGTTGACTCAGAAATGGTGCCAAACGGTAGCAAATGCTCCCCTGAAAGGTTTGACGGTCGAAACAGAAGGCTTTTTATCACAGGATAAGAAAATAGCCCTCGACAACTTAACCGGCAGAAAAATATTTTTTGAAATAATCCCTAAGCCCCGGGGTCACAATTTCATCAAAATCTGACTTTCGGCAGTTGACTCAGAAATGGTGCCAAACAGTTGCAAATGCTCCCCTGAAAGGTTTGGCGGTCGAAACAGAAGGCTTTTTATCACCGGAGAAGAAATCAGCCCTCGACAACTTAACCGGAAGAAAAATATTTTTTTGAAAAAATCCCTAAGCCCCGGGGTCACAAGTTCATCAAAACTCTGACTTTTGGCTATTGATTCAAAAACGGTGCCAAACGGTTGCAAATGCTCCCCTGAAAGGTTTGGCGGTCGAAACAGAAGGCCTTTTATCACAGGATAAGAAATCAGCCCTCGACAACTTAACCGGGAGAAAAATATTTTTTGAAAAAATCCCTAAGCCCCGGGGTCACAATTTCATCAAAACTCTGACTTTCGGCAATTGAATCAAAAATGGTGCCAAACGGTTGCAAATGCTCCCATCAAAGGTTTGGCGGTCGAAACAGAAGGCCTTTTATCACAGGATAAGAAATCAGCCCTCGTCAACTTAACCGGCAGAAAAATATTTTTTGAAAAAATCCCTACGCCCCGGGGTCACAATTTCATCAAAAATCTGACTTTCGGCAGTTGACTCAGAAATGGTGCCAAACGGTTGGAAATGCTCCCCTGAAAGTTTTGGCGGTCGAAACTGAAGGCTTTTTATCACAGGAAAAGAAATCAGCCCTCGACAACTTAACCGGCAGAAAAAGATATTTTTGAAAAAATCCCTAAGCCCCGGGGTCACAAGTTCTTCAAAACTCTTACATTTGGCAATTGATTCAAAAATGGTGCCAAACGGTTGCAAATGCTCCCCTGAAAGGTTTGGCGGTCGAAACAGAAGGCCTTTTATCACAGGATAAGAAATCATCCCTCGACAACTTAACCGGGAGAAAGATATTTTTTGAAAAAATCCCTAAGCCCCGGGGTCACAATTTCATCAAAAATCTGACTTTCGGCAGTTGACTCAGAAATGGTGCCAAACGGTTGCAAATGCTCCCCTGAAAGGTTTGGCGGTCGAAACAGAAGGCCTTTTATCACAGGATAAGAAATCAGCCCTCGACAACTTAACCGGGAGAAAGATATTTTTTGAAAAAATCCCTAAGCCCCGGGGTCACAATTTCATCAAAAATCTGACTTTCGGCAGTTGACTCAGAAATGGTGCCAAACGGGTGCAAATGCTCCCCTGAAAGGTTTGGCGGTCGAAACAGAAGGCTTTTTATGAAAGGATAATAAATCAGCCCTCGACAACTTAACCGGCAGAATTTTTTTTTTTGAGAAAATCCCTCAGCCCCGGGGTCACAATTTCATCAAAACTCTGACTTTCGGCAATTGACTCAAAAATGGTGCCAAACGGTTGCAAATGCTCCCCTGAAAGGTTTGGTGGTCGAAACAGAAGGCTTTTTATCACAGGAAAAGAAATCAGCCCTCGACAACTTAACCGGCAGAAAATTATTTTTTTGAAAAAATCCCTAAGACCCGGGGTCACAATTTCATCAAAATTCTGACTTTCGGCAGTTGACTCAGAAATGGTGCCAAACCGTTGGAAATGCTCCCCTGAAAGGTTTGGCGGTCGAAACAGAAGGCTTTTTATCACAGGATAAGAAATCAGCCCTCGACAACTTAACCGGCAGAAAAATATTTTTTGAAAAAATCCCTAAGCCCCGGGGTCACAATTTCATAAAAAACCTGACTTTTGGCAATTGACTAAAAAATGGTGCCCAATGGTTGCAAATGCTCCCCTGAAAGGTTTGGCGGACGAAACTGATGTCTTTTTATCACAGGAAAAGAAATCAGCCCTCGACAACTTAACCGGGAAAAAATATTTTTTTGAAAAAATCCCTAAGCCCCGGGGTCACAATTTCATCAAAAATCTGACTTTTGGCAGTTGACTCAGAAATGGTGCCAAACGGTTGCAAATGCTCCCCTGAAAGGTTTGGCGGTCGAAACAGAAGGCTTTTTATCACAGGAAAAGAAATCAGCCCTCGACAACTTATCCGGCAGAAATATATTTTTTTGAAAAAATCCCTAAGCCCCGGGGTCACAATTTCATCAAAAATCTGACTTTCGGCAGTTGACTCAGAAATGGTGCCCAATGGTTGCAAATGCTCCTCTGAAAGGTTTGGCGGACGAAACTGATGTCTTTTTAACACAGGAAAAGAAATCAGCCCTCGACAACTTATCCGGCAGAAATATATTTTTTTGAAAAAATCCCTAAGCCCCGGGGTCACAATTTCATCAAAACTCTGACTTTCGGCAATTGAATCAAAAATGGTGCCAAACGGTTGCAAATGCTCCCCTCAAAGGTTTGGCGGTCGAAACAGAAGGCCTTTTATCACAGGATAAGAAATCAGCCCTCGTCAACTTAACCGGCAGAAAAATATTTGTTGAAAAAATCCCTAAGGCCCGGGGTCACAATTTCATCAAAAATCTGACTGTCGGCAGTTGACTCAGAAATGGTGCCAAACGGTTGGAAATGCTACCCTGAAAGGTTTGGCGGTCAGAACAGAAGGCTTTTTATCACAGGATAAGAAATCAGCCCTCGACAACTTAACCAGCAGAAAAATATTTTTTGAAAAAATCCCTAAGCCCCGGGGTCACAATTTCATCAAAAATCTGACTGTCGGCAGTTGACTCAGAAATGGTGCCAAACGGTTGGAAATGCTACCCTGAAAGGTTTGGCGGTCAGAACAGAAGGCTTTTTATCACAGGATAAGAAATCAGCCCTCGACAACTTAACCGGCAGAAAAAATATTTTTTGAAAAAATCCCTAAGCCCCGGGGTCACAATTTCATCAAAAATCTGACTTTCGGCAGTTGACTCAGAAATGGTGCCAAACGGTTGCAAATGCTCCCCTGAAAGGTTTGGCGGTCGAAACAGAAGGCTTTTTATCACAGGATAAGAAATTAGCCCTCGACAACTTAACCGGGAAAAAATATTTTTTTGAAAAAATCCCTAAGCCCCGGGGTCACAATTTCATCAAAAATCTGACTTTCGGCAGTTGACTCAGAAATGGTGCCAAACGGAAGCAAATGCTCCCCTGAAAGGTTTGACGGTCGAAACAGAAGGCTTTTTATCACAGGATAAGAAATCAGCCCTCGACAACTTAACCGGCAGAAAAATATTTTTTGAAATAATCCCTAAGCCCCGGGGTCACAATTTCATCAAAATCTGACTTTCGGCAGTTGACTCAGAAATGGTGCCAAACGGTTGCAAATGCTCCCCTGAAAGGTTTGGCGGTCGAAACAGAAGGCTTTTTATCACCGGAGAAGAAATCAGCCCTCGACAACTTAACTGGAAGAAAAATATTTTTTTGAAAAAATCCCTAAGCCCCCGGGTCACAAGTTCATCAAAACTCTGACTTTTGGCTATTGATTCAAAAACGGTGCCAAACGGTTGCAAATGCTCCCCTGAAAGGTTTGGCGGTCGAAACAGAAGGCTTTTTATCACAGGATAAGAAATCAGCCCTCGTCAACTTAACCGGCAGAAAAATATTTTTTGAAAAAATCCCTAAGCCCCGGGGTCACAATTTCATCAAAAATCTGACTTTCGGCAGTTGACTCAGAAATGGTGCCAAACGGTTGCAAATGCTCCCCTGAAAGGTTTGGCGGTCGAAACAGAAGGCTTTTTATCACCGGAGAAGAAATCAGCCCTCTACAACTTAACCGGAAGAAAAATATTTTTTGCAAAAATCCCTAAGCCCCGGGGTCACAATTTCATCAAAAATCTGACTTTCGGCAGTTGACTCAGAAATGGTGCCCAATGGTTGCAAATGCTCCTCTAAAAGGTTTGGCGGACGAAACTGATGTCTTTTTAACACAGGAAAAGAAATCAGCCCTCGACAACTTATCCAGCAGAAATATATTTTTTTGAAAAAATCCCTAAGCCCCGGGGTCACAATTTCATCAAAACTCTGACTTTCGGCAATTGAATCAAAAATGGTGCCAAACGGTTGCAAATGCTCCCCTCAAAGGTTTGGCGGTCGAAACAGAAGGCCTTTTATCACAGGATAAGAAATCAGCCCTCGTCAACTTAACCGGCAGAAAAAGATATTTTTGAAAAAATCCCTAAGCCCCGGGGTCACAAGTTCTTCAAAACTCTGACTTTTGGCAATTGATTCAAAAATGGTGCCAAACGGTTGCAAATGCTCCCCTGAAAGGTTTGGCGGTCGAAACAGAAGGCCTTTTATCACAGGATAAGAAATCAGCCCTCGACAACTTAACCGGGAGAAAGATATTTTTTGAAAAAATCCCTAAGCCCCGGGGTCACAATTTCATCAAAAATCTGACTTTCGGCAGTTGACTCAGAAATGGTGCCAAACGGGTGCAAATGCTCCCCTGAAAGGTTTGGCGGTCGAAACAGAAGGCTTTTTATGAAAGGATAATAAATCAGCCCTCGACAACTTAACCGGCAGAATTTTTTTTTTTGAGAAAATCCCTCAGCCCCGGGGTCACAATTTCATCAAAAATCTGACTTTCGGCAGTTGACTCAGAAATGGTGCCAAACGGTTGCAAATGCTCCCCTGAAAGGTTTGGCGGTCGAAACAGAAGGCTTTTTATCACCGGAGAAGAAATCAGCCCTCGACAACTTAACCGGCAGAAAAAGATATTTTTGAAAAAATCCCTAAGCCCCGGGGTCACAAGTTCTTCAAAACTCTGACTTTTGGCAATTGATTCAAAAATGGTGCCAAACGGTTGCAAATGCTCCCCTGAAAGGTTTGGCGGTCGAAACAGAAGGCCTTTTATCACAGGATAAGAAATCAGCCCTCGACAACTTAACCGGGAGAAAGATATTTTTTGAAAAAATCCCTAAGCCCCGGGGTCACAATTTCATCAAAAATCTGACTTTCGGCAGTTGACTCAGAAATGGTGCCAAACGGGTGCAAATGCTCCCCTGAAAGGTTTGGCGGTCGAAACAGAAGGCTTTTTATGAAAGGATAATAAATCAGCCCTCGACAACTTAACCGGCAGAATTTTTTTTTTTGAGAAAATCCCTCAGCCCCGGGGTCACAATTTCATCAAAACTCTGACTTTCGGCAATTGACTCAAAAATGGTGCCAAACGGTTGCAAATGCTCCCCTGAAAGGTTTGGTGGTCGAAACAGAAGGCTTTTTATCACAGGAAAAGAAATCAGCCCTCGACAACTTAACCGGCAGAAAATTATTTTTTTGAAAAAATCCCTAAGACCCGGGGTCACAATTTCATCAAAATTCTGACTTTCGGCAGTTGACTCAGAAATGGTGCCAAACCGTTGGAAATGCTCCCCTGAAAGGTTTGGCGGTCGAAACAGAAGGCTTTTTATCACAGGATAAGAAATCAGCCCTCGACAACTTAACCGGCAGAAAAATATTTTTTGAAAAAATCCCTAAGCCCCGGGGTCACAATTTCATAAAAAACCTGACTTTTGGCAATTGACTAAAAAATGGTGCCCAATGGTTGCAAATGCTCCCCTGAAAGGTTTGGCGGACGAAACTGATGTCTTTTTATCACAGGAAAAGAAATCAGCCCTCGACAACTTAACCGGGAAAAAATATTTTTTTGAAAAAATCCCTAAGCCCCGGGGTCACAATTTCATCAAAACTCTGACTTTCGGCAATTGAATCAAAAATGGTGCCAAACGGTTGCAAATGCTCCTTTGAAAGCTTTGGCGGACGAAACTGATGTCTTTTTATCACAGGAAAAGAAATCAGCCCTCGACAAGTTATCCGGCAGAAATATATTTTTTTGAAAAAATCCCTAAGCCCCGGGGTCACAATTTCATCAAAACTCTGACTTTCGGCAATTGAATCAAAAATGGTGCCAAACGGTTGCAAATGCTCCCCTCAAAGGTTTGGCGGTCGAAAGAGAAGGCCTTTTATCACAGGATAAGAAATCAGCCCTCGTCAACTTAACCGGCAGAAAAATATTTTTTGAAAAAATCCCTAAGCCCCGGGGTCACAATTTCATCAAAAATCTGACTTTCGGCAGTTGACTCAGAAATGGTGCCAAACGGTTGGAAATGCTACCCTGAAAGGTTTGGCGGTCGAAACAGAAGGCTTTTTATCACAGGATAAGAAATCAGCCCTCGACAACTTAACCGGGAGACAAATATTTTTTGAAAAAATCCCTAAGCCCCGGGGTCACAATTTCATCAAAAATCTGACTTTCGGCAGTTGACTCAGAAATGGTGCCCAATGGTTGCAAATGCTCCCCTGAAAGGTTTGGCGGACGAAACTGATGTCTTTTTATCACAGGAAAAGAAATCAGCCCTCGACAAGTTATCCGGCAGAAATATATTTTTTTGAAAAAATCCCTAAGCCCCGGGGTCACAATTTCATCAAAACTCTAACTTTCGGCAATTGAATCAAAAATGGTGCCAAACGGTTGCAAATGCTCCCCTCAAAGGTTTGGCGGTCGAAACAGAAGGCCTTTTATCACAGGATAAGAAATCAGCCCTCGTCAACTTAACCGGCAGAAAAATATTTGCTGAAAAAATCCCTAAGCCCCGGGGTCACAATTTCATCAAAAATCTGACTTTCGGCAGTTGACTCAGAAATGGTGCCAAACGGTTGGAAATGCAACCCTGAAAGGTTTGGCGGTCAAAACAGAAGGCTTTTTATCACAGGATAAGAAATCAGCCCTCGTCAACTTAACCGGCAGAAAAATATTTTTTGAAAAAATCCCTAAGCCCCGGGGTCACAATTTCATCAAAACTCTGACTTTCGGCAATTGAATCAAAAATGGTGCCAAACGGTTGCAAATGCTCCCCTCAAAGGTTTGGCGGTCGAAACAGAAGACCTTTTATCACAGGATAAGAAATCAGCCCTCGTCAACTTAACCGGCAGAAAAATATTTGTTGAAAAAATCCCTAAGCCCCGGGGTCACAATTTCATCAAAAATCTGACTTTCGGCAGTTGACTCAGAAATGGTGCCAAACGGTTTGAAATGCAACCCTGAAAGGTTTGGCGGTCAAAACAGAAGGCTTTTTATCACAGGATAAGAAATCAGCCCTCGTCAACTTAACCGGCAAAAAAATAGTTTTTGAAAAAATCCCTAAGCCCCGGGGTCACAATTTCATCAAAACTCTGACTTTCGGCAATTGACTCAAAAATGGTGCCAAACGGTTGCAAATGCTCCCCTCAAAGGTTTGGCGGTCGAAACAGAAGACCTTTTATCACAGGATAAGAAATCAGCCCTCATCAACTTAACCGGCAGAAAAATATTTTTTGAAAAAATCCCTAAGCCCCGGGGTCACAATTTCATCAAAAATCTGACTTTCGGCAGTTGACTCAGAAATGGTGCCAAACGGTTGCAAATGCTCCCCTGAAAGGTTTGGCGGTCGAAACAGAAGGCTTTTTATGAAAGGATAATAAATCAGCCCTCGACAACTTAACCGGCAGAATTTTTTTTTTTTGAGAAAATCCCTCAGCCCCGGGGTCACAATTTCATCAAAACTCTGACTTTCGGCAATTGACTCAAAAATGGTGCCAAACGGTTGCAAATGCTCCTCTGAAAGGTTTGGTGGTCGAAACAGAAGGCTTTTTATCAAAGAAAAAGAAATCAGCCCTCGACAACTTAAACGGCAGAAAATTATTTTTTTGAAAAAATCCCTAAGACCCCGGGGTCACAATTTCATCAAAATTCTGACTTTCGGCAGTTGACTCAGAAATGGTGCCAAACCGTTGGAAATGCTCCCCTGAAAGGTTTGGCGGTCGAAACAGAAGGCTTTTTATCACAGGATAAGAAATCAGCCCTCGACAACTTAACCGGCAGAAAAATATTTTTTGAAAAAATCCCTAAGCCCCGGGGTCACAATTTCATAAAAAACCTGACTTTTGGCAATTGACTAAAAAATGGTGCCCAATGGTTGCAAATGCTCCCCTGAAAGGTTTGGCGGACGAAACTGATGTCTTTTTATCACAGGAAAAGAAATCAGCCCTCGACAACTTAACCGGGAAAAAATATTTTTTTGAAAAAATCCCTAAGCCCCGGGGTCACAATTTCATCAAAAATCTGACTTTCGGCAGTTGACTCAGAAATGGTGCCAAACGGTAGCAAATGCTCCCCTGAAAGGTTTGACGGTCGAAACAGAAGGCTTTTTATCACAGGATAAGAAATCAGCCCTCGACAACTTAACCGGCAGAAAAATATTTTTTGAAATAATCCCTAAGCCCCGGGGTCACAATTTCATCAAAATCTGACTTTCGGCAATTGAATCAAAAATGGTGCCAAACGGTTGCAAATGCTCCCCTGAAAGGTTTGGCGGTCGAAACAGAAGGCCTTTTATCACAGGATAAGAAATCAGCCCTCGTCAACTTAACCGGCAGAAAAATATTTTTTGAAAAAATCCCTAAGCCCCGGGGTCACAATTTCATCAAAAATCTGACTTTCGGCAGTTGAATCAAAAATGGTGCCAAACGGTTGCAAATGCTCCCCTGAAAGGTTTGGCGGTCGAAACAGAAGGCCTTTTATCACAGGATAAGAAATTAGCCCTCGACAACTTAACCGGCAGAAAAATATTTTTTGAAAAAATCCCTAAGCCCCGGGGTCACAATTTGACAAAAAACCTGACTTTTGGCACTTGACTCAAAAATGGTGCCCAATGGTTGCAAATGCTCCTTTGAAAGCTTTGGCGGACGAAACTGATGTCTTTTTATCACAGGAAAAGAAATCAGCCCTCGACAAGTTATCCGGCAGAAATATATTTTTTTGAAAAAATCCCTAAGCCCCGAGGTCACAATTTCATCAAAACTCTGACTTTCGGCAATTGAATCAAAAATGGTGCCAAACGGTTGCAAATGCTCCCCTCAAAGGTTTGGCGGTCGAAACAGAAGGCCTTTTATCACAGGATAAGAAATCAGCCCTCGTCAACTTAACCGGCAGAAAAATATTTTTTGAAAAAATCCCTAAGCCCCGGGGTCACAATTTCATCAAAAATCTGACTTTCGGCAGTTGACTCAGAAATGGTGCCAAACGGGTGCAAATGCTCCCCTGAAAGGTTTGGCGGTCGAAACAGAAGGCTTTTTATGAAAGGATAATAAATCAGCCCTCGACAACTTAACCGGCAGAATTTTTTTTTTTGAGAAAATCCCTCAGCCCCGGGGTCACAATTTCATCAAAACTCTGACTTTCGGCAATTGACTCAAAAATGGTGCCAAACGGTTGCAAATGCTCCCCTGAAAGGTTTGGTGGTCGAAACAGAAGGCTTTTTATCACAGGAAAAGAAATCAGCCCTCGACAACTTAACCGGCAGAAAATTATTTTTTTGAAAAAATCCCTAAGACCCGGGGTCACAATTTCATCAAAATTCTGACTTTCGGCAGTTGACTCAGAAATGGTGCCAAACCGTTGGAAATGCTCCCCTGAAAGGTTTGGCGGTCGAAACAGAAGGCTTTTTATCACAGGATAAGAAATCAGCCCTCGACAACTTAACCGGCAGAAAAATATTTTTTGAAAAAATCCCTAAGCCCCGGGGTCACAATTTCATAAAAAACCTGACTTTTGGCAATTGACTAAAAAATGGTGCCCAATGGTTGAAAATGCTCCCCTGAAAGGTTTGGCGGACGAAACTGATGTCTTTTTATCACAGGAAAAGAAATCAGCCCTCGACAACTTAACCGGGAAAAAATATTTTTTTGAAAAAATCCCTAAGCCCCGGGGTCACAATTTCATCAAAAATCTGACTTTTGGCAGTTGACTCAGAAATGGTGCCAAACGGTTGCAAATGCTCCCCTGAAAGGTTTGGCGGTCGAAACAGAAGGCTTTTTATCACAGGAAAAGAAATCAGCCCTCGACAACTTATCCGGCAGAAATATATTTTTTTGAAAAAATCCCTAAGCCCCGGGGTCACAATTTCATCAAAACTCTGACTTTCGGCAATTGAATCAAAAATGGTGCCAAACGGTTGCAAATGCTCCTTTGAAAGCTTTGGCGGACGAAACTGATGTCTTTTTATCACAGGAAAAGAAATCAGCCCTCGACAAGTTATCCGGCAGAAATATATTTTTTTGAAAAAATCCCTAAGCCCCGGGGTCGCAATTTCATCAAAACTCTGACTTTCGGCAATTGAATCAAAAATGGTGCCAAACGGTTGCAAATGCTCCCCTCAAAGGTTTGGCGGTCGAAAGAGAAGGCCTTTTATCACAGGATAAGAAATCAGCCCTCGTCAACTTAACCGGCAGAAAAATATTTTTTGAAAAAATCCCTAAGCCCCGGGGTCACAATTTCATCAAAAATCTGACTTTCGGCAGTTGACTCAGAAATGGTGCCAAACGGTTGGAAATGCTACCCTGAAAGGTTTGGCGGTCGAAACAGAAGGCTTTTTATCACAGGATAAGAAATCAGCCCTCGACAACTTAACCGGCAGAAAAATATTTTTTGAAAAAATCCCTAAGCCCCGGGGTCACAATTTCATCAAAAATCTGACTTTCGGCAGTTGACTCAGAAATGGTGCCCAATGGTTGCAAATGCTACCTTGAAAGGTTTGGCGGACGAAACTGATGTCTTTTTATCACAGGAAAAGAAATCAGCCCTCGACAAGTTATCCGGCAGAAATATATTTTTTTGAAAAAATCCCTAAGCCCCGGGGTCACAATTTCATCAAAACTCTGACTTTCGGCAATTGAATCAAAAATGGTGCCAAACGGTTGCAAATGCTCCCCTCAAAGGTTTGGCGGTCGAAACAGAAGGCCTTTTATCACAGGATAAGAAATCAGCCCTCGTCAACTTAACCGGCAGAAAAATATTTGTTGAAAAAATCCCTAAGCCCCGGGGTCACAATTTCATCAAAAATCTGACTTTCGGCAGTTGACTCAGAAATGGTGCCAAACGGTTGGAAATGCAACCCTGAAAGGTTTGGCGGTCAAAACAGAAGGCTTTTTATCACAGGATAAGAAATCAGCCCTCGTCAACTTAACCGGCAGAAAAATATTTTTTGAAAAAATCCCTAAGCCCCGGGGTCACAATTTCATCAAAACTCTGACTTTCGGCAATTGAATCAAAAATGGTGCCAAACGGTTGCAAATGCTCCCCTCAAAGGTTTGGCGGTCGAAACAGAAGACCTTTTATCACAGGATAAGAAATCAGCCCACGTCAACTTAACCGGCAGAAAAATATTTGTTGAAAAAATCCCTAAGCCCCGGGGTCACAATTTCATCAAAAATCTGACTTTCGGCAGTTGACTCAGAAATGGTGCCAAACGGTTGGAAATGCAACCCTGAAAGGTTTGGCGGTCAAAACAGAAGGCTTTTTATCACAGGATAAGAAATCAGCCCTCGTCAACTTAACCGGCAAAAAAATAGTTTTTGAAAAAATCCCTAAGCCCCGGGGTCACAATTTCATCAAAACTCTGACTTTCGGCAATTGATTCAAAAATGGTGCCAAACGGTTGCAAATGCTCCCCTCAAAGGTTTGGCGGTTGAAACAGAAGACCTTTTATCACAGGATAAGAAATCAGCCCTCATCAACTTAACCGGCAGAAAAATATTTTTTGAAAAAATCCCTAAGCCCCGGGGTCACAATTTCATCAAAAATCTGACTTTCGGCAGTTGACTCAGAAATGGTGCCAAACGGTTGGAAATGCTCCCCTGAAAGTTTTGGCGGTCGAAACTGAAGGCTTTTTATCACAGGAAAAGAAATCAGCCCTCGACAACTTAACCGGCAGAAAAAGATATTTTTGAAAAAATCCCTAAGCCCCGGGGTCACAAGTTCTTCAAAACTCTGACTTTTGGCAATTGATTCAAAAATGGTGCCAAACGGTTGCAAATGCTCCCCTGAAAGGTTTGGCGGTCGAAACAGAAGGCCTTTTATCACAGGATAAGAAATCAGCCCTCGACAACTTAACCGGGAGAAAAATATTTTTTGAAAAAATCCCTAAGCCCCGGGGTCACAATTTCATCAAAAATCTGACTTTCGGCAGTTGACTCAGAAATGGTGCCAAACGGTTGCAAATGCTCCCCTGAAAGGTTTGGCGGTCGAAACAGAAGGCTTTTTATGAAAGGATAATAAATCAGCCCTCGACAACTTAACCGGCAGATTTTTTTTTTTTTGAGAAAATCCCTCAGCCCCGGGGTCACAATTTCATCAAAACTCTGACTTTCGGCAATTGACTCAAAAATGGTGCCAAACGGTTGCAAATGCTCCTCTGAAAGGTTTGGTGGTCGAAACAGAAGGCTTTTTATCACAGAAAAAGAAATCAGCCCTCGACAACTTAAACGGCAGAAAATTATTTTTTTGAAAAAATCCCTAAGACCCGGGGTCACAATTTCATCAAAATTCTGACTTTCGGCAGTTGACTCAGAAATGGTGCCAAACCGTTGGAAATGCTCCCCTGAAAGGTTTGGCGGTCGAAACAGAAGGCTTTTTATCACAGGATAAGAAATCAGCCCTCGACAACTTAACCGGCAGAAAAATATTTTTTGAAAAAATCCCTAAGCCCCGGGGTCACAATTTCATAAAAAACCTGACTTTTGGCAATTGACTAAAAAATGGTGCCCAATGGTTGCAAATGCTCCCCTGAAAGGTTTGGCGGACGAAACTGATGTCTTTTTATCACAGGAAAAGAAATCAGCCCTCGACAACTTAACCGGGAAAAAATATTTTTTTGAAAAAATCCCTAAGCCCCGGGGTCACAATTTCATCAAAAATCTGACTTTCGGCAGTTGACTCAGAAATGGTGCCAAACGGTAGCAAATGCTCCCCTGAAAGGTTTGACGGTCGAAACAGAAGGCTTTTTATCACAGGATAAGAAATCAGCCCTCGACAACTTAACCGGCAGAAAAATATTTTTTGAAATAATCCCTAAGCCCCGGGGTCACAATTTCATCAAAATCTGACTTTCGGCAATTGAATCAAAAATGGTGCCAAACGGTTGCAAATGCTCCCCTGAAAGGTTTGGCGGTCGAAACAGAAGGCCTTTTATCACAGGATAAGAAATCAGCCCTCGTCAACTTAACCGGCAGAAAAATATTTTTTGAAAAAATCCCTAAGCCCCGGGGTCACAATTTCATAAAAAATCTGACTTTCGGCAGTTGAATCAAAAATGGTGCCAAACGGTTGCAAATGCTCCCCTGAAAGGTTTGGCGGTCGAAACAGAAGGCCTTTTATCACAGGATAAGAAATTAGTCCTCGACAACTTAACCGGCAGAAAAATATTTTTTGAAAAAATCCCTAAGCCCCGGGGTCACAATTTGACAAAAAACCTGACTTTTGGCACTTGACTCAAAAATGGTGCCCAATGGTTGCAAATGCTCCTTTGAAAGCTTTGGCGGACGAAACTGATGTCTTTTTATCACAGGAAAAGAAATCAGCCCTCGACAAGTTATGCGGCAGAAATATATTTTTTTGAAAAAATCCCTAAGCCCCGGGGTCACAATTTCATCAAAACTCTGACTTTCGGCAATTGAATCAAAAATGGTGCCAAACGGTTGCAAATGCTCCCCTCAAAGGTTTGGCGGTCGAAACAGAAGGCCTTTTATCACAGGATAAGAAATCAGCCCTCGTCAACTTAACCGGCAGAAAAATATTTGTTGAAAAAATCCCTAAGCCCCGGGGTCACAATTTCATCAAAAATCTGACTTTCGGCAGTTGACTCAGAAATGGTACCAAACGGTTGGAAATGCTACCCTGAAAGGTTTGGCGGTCGAAACAGAAGGCTTTTTATCACAGGATAAGAAATCAGCCCTCGACAACTTAACCGGGAGACAAATATTTTTTGAAAAAATCCCTAAGCCCCGGGGTCACAATTTCATCAAAAATCTGACTTTCGGCAGTTGACTCAGAATTGGTGCCAAACGGTTGGAAATGCTCCCCTGAAAGGTTTGGCGGTCGAAACTGAAGGCTTTTTATCACAGGAAAAGAAATCAGCCCTCGACAAGTTATCCGGCAGAAATATATTTTTTTGAAAAAATCCCTAAGCCCCGGGGTCACAATTTCATCAAAACTCTGACTTTCGGCAATTGACTCAGAAATGGTGCCAAACGGTAGCAAATGCTCCCCTGAAAGGTTTGACGGTCGAAACAGAAGGCTTTTTATCACAGGATAAGAAATCAGCCCTCGACAACTTAACCGGCAGAAAAATATTTTTTGAAATAATCCCTAAGCCCCGGGGTCACAATTTCATCAAAATCTGACTTTCGGCAGTTGACTCAGAAATGGTGCCAAACGGTTGCAAATGCTCCCCTGAAAGGTTTGGCGGTCGAAACAGAAGGCTTTTTATCACCGGAGAAGAAATCAGCCCTCGACAACTTAACCGGAAGAAAAATATTTTTTGAAAAAATCCCTAAGCCCCGGGGTCACAATTTCATCAAAATCTGACTTTCGGCAATTGAATCAAAAATGGTGCCAAACGGTTGCAAATGCTCCCATCAAAGGTTTGGCGGTCGAAACAGAACACCTTTTATCACATGATAAGAAATCAGCCCTCATCAACTTAACCGGCAGAAAAATATTTTTTGAAAAAATCCCTAAGCCCCGGGGTCACAATTTCATCAAAAATCTGACTTTCGGCAGTTGACTCAGAAATGGTGCCAAACGGTTGGAAATGCTCCCCTGAAAGTTTTGGCGGTGGAAACTGAAGGCTTTTTATCACAGGAAAAGAAATCAGCCCTCGACAACTTAACCGGCAGAAAAAGATATTTTTGAAAAAATCCCTAAGCCCCGGGGTCACAAGTTCTTCAAAACTCTGACTTTCGGCAGTTGACTCAGAAATGGTGCCAAACGGTAGCAAATGCTCCCCTGAAAGGTTTGACGATCGAAACAGAAGGCTTTTTATCACAGGATAAGAAATCAGCCCTCGACAACTTAACCGGCAGAAAAATATTTTTTGAAATAATCCCTAAGCCCCGGGGTCACAATTTCATCAAAATCTGACTTTCGGCAATTGAATCAAAAATGGTGCCAAACGGTTGCAAATGCTCCCCTGAAAGGTTTGGCGGTCGAAACAGAAGGCCTTTTATCACAGGATAAGAAATCAGCCCTCGTCAACTTAACCGGCAGAAAAATATTTTTTGAAAAAATCCCTAAGCCCCGGGGTCACAATTTCATCAAAAATCTGACTTTCGGCAGTTGAATCAAAAATGGTGCCAAACGGTTGCAAATGCTCCCCTGAAAGGTTTGGCGGTCGAAACAGAAGGCCTTTTATCACAGGATAAGAAATTAGCCCTCGACAACTTAACCGGCAGAAAAATATTTTTTGAAAAAATCCCTAAGCCCCGGGGTCACAATTTGACAAAAAACCTGACTTTTGGCACTTGACTCAAAAATGGTGCCCAATGGTTGCAAATGCTCCTTTGAAAGGTTTGGCGGACGAAACTGATGTCTTTTTATCACAGGAAAAGAAATCAGCCCTCGACAAGTTATCCGGCAGAAATATATTTTTTTGAAAAAATCCCTAAGCCCCGGGGTCACAATTTCATCAAAACTCTGACTTTCGGCAATTGAATCAAAAATGGTGCCAAACGGTTGCAAATGCTCCCCTCAAAGGTTTGGCGGTCGAAACAGAAGGCCTTTTATCACAGGATAAGAAATCAGCCCTCGTCAACTTAACCGGCAGAAAAATATTTTTTGAAAAAATCCCTAAGCCCCGGGGTCACAATTTCATCAAAAATCTGACTTTCGGCAGTTGACTCAGAAATGGTGCCAAACGGTTGGAAATGCTACCCTGAAAGGTTTGGCGGTCGAAACAGAAGGCTTTTTATCACAGGAAAAGAAATCAGCCCTCGACAACTTAACCGGGAGACAAATATTTTTTGAAAAAATCCCTAAGCCCCGGGGTCACAATTTCATCAAAAATCTGACTTTCGGCAGTTGACTCAGAATTGGTGCCCAATGGTTGCAAATGCTCCCCTGAAAGGTTTGGCGGACGAAACTGATGTCTTTTTATCACAGGAAAAGAAATCAGCCCTCGACAAGTTATCCGGCAGAAATATATTTTTTTGAAAAAATCCCTAAGCCCCGGGGTCACAATTTCATCAAAACTCTGACTTTCGGCAATTGAATCAAAAATGGTGCCAAACGGTTGCAAATGCTCCCCTCAAAGGTTTGGCGGTCGAAACAGAAGACCTTTTATCACAGGATAAGAAATCAGCCCTCGTCAACTTAACCGGCAGAAAAATATTTGTTGAAAAAATCCCTAAGCCCCGGGGTCACAATTTCATCAAAAATCTGACTTTCGGCAGTTGACTCAGAAATGGTGCCAAACGGTTGCAAATGCAACCCTGAAAGGTTTGGCGGTCAAAACAGAAGGCTTTTTATCACAGGATAAGAAATCAGCCCTCATCAACTTAACCGGCAGAAAAATATTTTTTGAAAAAATCCCTAAGCCCCGGGGTCACAATTTCATCAAAAATCTGACTTTCGGCAGTTGACTCAGAAATGGTGCCAAACGGTTGGAAATGCTCCCCTGAAAGTTTTGGCGGTCGAAACTGAAGGCTTTTTATCACAGGAAAAGAAATCAGCCCTCGACAACTTAACCGGCAGAAAAAGATATTTTTGAAAAAATCCCTAAGCCCCGGGGTCACAAGTTCTTCAAAACTCTGACTTTTGGCAATTGATTCAAAAATGGTGCCAAACGGTTGCAAATGCTCCCCTGAAAGGTTTGGCGGTCAAAACAGAAGGCCTTTTATCACAGGATAAGAAATCAGCCCTCGACAACTTAACCGGGAGAAAAATATTTTTTGAAAAAATCCCTAAGCCCCGGGGTCACAATTTCATCAAAAATCTGACTTTCGGCAGTTGACTCAGAAATGGTGCCAAACGGTTGCAAATGCTCCCCTGAAAGGTTTGGTGGTCGAAACAGAAGGCTTTTTATCACAGGAAAAGAAATCAGCCCTCGACAACTTAAACGGCAGAAAATTATTTTTTTGAAAAAATCCCTAAGACCCGGGGTCACAATTTCATCAAAATTCTGACTTTCGGCAGTTGACTCAGAAATGGTGCCAAACCGTTGGAAATGCTCCCCTGAAAGGTTTGGCGGTCGAAACAGAAGGCTTTTTATCACAGGATAAGAAATCAGCCCTCGACAACTTAACCGGCAGAAAAATATTTTTTGAAAAAATCCCTAAGCCCCGGGGTCACAATTTCATAAAAAACCTGACTTTTGGCAATTGACTAAAAAATGGTGCCCAATGGTTGCAAATGCTCCCCTGAAAGGTTTGGCGGACGAAACTGATGTCTTTTTATCACAGGAAAAGAAATCAGCCCTCGACAACTTAACCGGGAAAAAATATTTTTTTGAAAAAATCCCTAAGCCCCGGGGTCACAATTTCATCAAAAATCTGACTTTCGGCAGTTGACTCAGAAATGGTGCCAAACGGTAGCAAATGCTCCCCTGAAAGGTTTGACGGTCGAAACAGAAGGCTTTTTATCACAGGATAAGAAATCAGCCCTCGACAACTTAACCGGCAGAAAAATATTTTTTGAAATAATCCCTAAGCCCCGGGGTCACAATTTCATCAAAATCTGACTTTCGGCAGTTGACTCAGAAATGGTGCCAAACGGTTGCAAATGCTCCCCTGAAAGGTTTGGCGGTCGAAACAGAAGGCTTTTTATCACCGGAGAAGAAATCAGCCCTCGACAACTTAACCGGAAGAAAAATATTTTTTTGAAAAAATCCCTAAGCCCCGGGGTCACAAGTTCATCAAAACTCTGACTTTTGGCAATTGATTCAAAAATGGTGCCAAACGGTTGCAAATGCTCCCCTGAAAGGTTTGGCGGTCGAAACAGTAGGCCTTTTATCACAGGATAAGAAATCAGCCCTCGTCAACTTAACCGGCAGAAAAATATTTTTTGAAAAAATCCCTAAGCCCCGGGGTCACAATTTCATCAAAACTCTGACCTTCGGCAATTGAATCAAAAATGGTGCCAAACGGTTGCAAATGCTCCCCTCAAAGGTTTGGCGGTCGAAACAGAAGGCCTTTTATCACAGGATAAGAAAGCAGCCCTCGTCAACTTAACCGGCAGAAAAATATTTTTTGAAAAAATCCCTAAGCCCCGGGGTCACAATTTCATCAAAAATCTGACTTTCGGCAGTTGACTCAGAAATGGTGCCAAACGGTTGGAAATGCTCCCCTGAAAGTTTTGGCGGTCGAAACTGAAGGCTTTTTATCACAGGAAAAGAAATCAGCCCTCGACAACTTAACCGGCAGAAAAAGATATTTTTGAAAAAATCCCTAAGCCCCGGGGTCACAAGTTCTTCAAAACTCTGACTTTTGGCAATTGATTCAAAAATGGTGCCAAACGGTTGCAAATGCTCCCCTGAAAGGTTTGGCGGTCGAAACAGAAGGCCTTTTATCACAGGATAAGAAATCATCCCTCGACAACTTAACCGGGAGAAAGATATTTTTTGAAAAAATCCCTAAGCCCCGGGGTCACAATTTCATCAAAAATCTGACTTTCGGCAGTTGACTCAGAAATGGTGCCAAACGGTTGCAAATGCTCCCCTGAAAGGTTTGGCGGTCGAAACTGATGTCTTTTTATCACAGGAAAAGAAATCAGCCCTCGACAACTTAACCGGGAAAAAATATTTTTTTGAAAAAATCCCTAAGCCCCGGGGTCACAATTTCATCAAAAATCTGACTTTTGGCAGTTGACTCAGAAATGGTGCCAAACGGTTGCAAATGCTCCCCTGAAAGGTTTGGCGGTCGAAACAGAAGGCTTTTTATCACAGGAAAAGAAATCAGCCCTCGACAACTTAACCGGCAGAAATATATTTTTTTGAAAAAATCCCTAAGCCCCGGGGTCACAATTTCATCAAAACTCTGACTTTCGGCAATTGAATCAAAAATGGTGCCAAACGGTTGCAAATGCTCCCCTCAAAGGTTTGGCGGTCGAAACAGAAGGCCTTTTATCACAGGATAAGAAATCAGCCCTCGTCAACTTAACCGGCAGAAAAATATTTTTTGAAAAAATCCCTAAGCCCCGGGGTCACAATTTCATAAAAAACCTGACTTTCGGCAGTTGAATCAAAAATGGTGCCAAACGGTTGGAAATGCTACCCTGAAAGGTTTGGCGGTCGAAACAGAAGGCTTTTTATCACAGGATAAGAAATCAGCCCTCGACAACTTAACCGGGAGACAAATATTTTTTGAAAAAATCCCTAAGCCCCGGGGTCACAATTTCATCAAAAATCTGACTTTCGGCAGTTGACTCAGAAATGGTGCCCAATGGTTGCAAATGCTCCCCTCTAAGGTTTGGCGGACGAAACTGATGTCTTTTTATCACAGGAAAAGAAATCAGCCCTCGAAAACTTATCCGGCAGAAATATATTTTTTTGAAAAAATCCCTAAGCCCCGGGGTCATAATTTCATCAAAACTCTGACTTTCGGCAATTGAATCAAAAATGGTGCCAAACGGTTGCAAATGCTCCCCTCAAAGGTTTGGCGGTCGAAACAGAAGGCCTTTTATCACAGGATAAGAAATCAGCCCTCGTCAACTTAACCGGCAGAAAAATATTTTTTGAAAAAATCCCTAAGCCCCGGGGTCACAATTTCATCAAAACTCTGACTTTCGGCAATTGAATCAAAAATGGTGCCAAACGGTTGCAAATGCTCCCCTCAAAGGTTTGGCGGTCGAAACAGAAGGCCTTTTATCACAGGATAAGAAAGCAGCCCTTGTCAACTTAACCGGCAGAAAAATATTTTTTGAAAAAATCCCTAAGCCCCGGGGTCACAATTTCATCAAAAATCTGACTTTCGGCAGTTGACTCAGAAATGGTGCCAAACGGTTGGAAATGCTCCCCTGAAAGTTTTGGCGGTCGAAACTGAAGGCTTTTTATCACAGGAAAAGAAATCAGCCCTCGACAACTTAACCGGCAGAAAAAGATATTTTTGAAAAAATCCCTAAGCCCCGGGGTCACAATCTCATCAAAAATCTGACTTTTGGCAATTGATTCAAAAATGGTGCCAAACGGTTGCAAATGCTCCCCTGAAAGGTTTGGCGGTCGAAACAGAAGGCCTTTTATCACAGGATAAGAAATCATCCCTCGACAACTTAACCGGGAGAAAGATATTTTTTGAAAAAATCCCTAAGCCCCGGGGTCACAATTTCATCAAAAATCTGACTTTCGGCAGTTGACTCAGAAATGGTGCCAAACGGTTGCAAATGCTCCCCTGAAAGGTTTGGCGGTCGAAACTGATGTCTTTTTATCACAGGAAAAGAAATCAGCCCTCGACAACTTAACCGGGAAAAAATATTTTTTTGAAAAAATCCCTAAGCCCCGGGGTCACAATTTCATCAAAAATCTGACTTTTGGCAGTTGACTCAGAAAATGGTGCCAAACGGTTGCAAATGCTCCCCTGAAAGGTTTGGCGGTCGAAACAGAAGGCTTTTTATCACAGGAAAAGAAATCAGCCCTCGACAACTTATCCGGCAGAAATATATTTTTTTGAAAAAATCCCTAAGCCCCGGGGTCACAATTTCATCAAAACTCTGACTTTCGGCAATTGAATCAAAAATGGTGCCAAACGGTTGCAAATGCTCCCCTCAAAGGTTTGGCGGTCGAAACAGAAGGCCTTTTATCACAGGATAAGAAATCAGCCCTCGTCAACTTAACCGGCAGAAAAATATTTTTTGAAAAAATCCCTAAGCCCCGGGGTCACAATTTCATCAAAAATCTGACTTTCGGCAGTTGAATCAAAAATGGTGCCAAACGGTTGGAAATGCTACCCTGAAAGGTTTGGCGGTCGAAACAGAAGGCTTTTTATCACAGGATAAGAAATCAGCCCTCGACAACTTAACCGGGAGACAAATATTTTTTGAAAAAATCCCTAAGCCCCGGGGTCACAATTTCATCAAAAATCTGACTTTCGGCAGTTGACTCAGAAATGGTGCCCAATGGTTGCAAATGCTCCCCTGAAAGGTTTGGCGGACGAAACTGATGTCTTTTTATCACAGGAAAAGAAATCAGCCCTCGACAACTTATCCGGCAGAAATATATTTTTTTGAAAAAATCCCTAAGCCCCGGGGTCACAATTTCATCAAAACTCTGACTTTCGGCAATTGAATCAAAAATGGTGCCAAACGGTTGCAAATGCTCCCCTCAAAGGTTTGGTGGTCGAAACAGAAGGCCTTTTATCACAGGATAAGAAATCAGCCCTCGTCAACTTAACCGGCAGAAAAATATTTGTTGAAAAAATCCCTAAGCCCCGGGGTCACAATTTCATCAAAAATCTGACTTTCGGCAGTTGACTCAGAAATGGTGTCAAACAGTTGGAAATGCAACCCTGAAAGGTTTGGCGGTCAAAACAGAAGGCTTTTTATCACAGGATAAGAAATCAGCCCTCGTCAACATAACCGGCAGAAAAATATTTTTTGAAAAAATCCCTAAGCCCCAGGGTCACAATTTCATCAAAACTCTGACTTTCAGCAATTGAATCAAAAATGGTGCCAAACGGTTGCAAATGCTCCCCTCAAAGGTTTGGCGGTCGAAACAGAAGACCTTTTATCACAGGATAAGAAATCAGCCCTCGTCAACTTAACCGGCAGAAAAATATTTGTTAAAAAAATCCCTAAGCCCCGGGGTCACAATTTCATCAAAAATCTGACTTTCGGCAGTTGACTCAGAAATGGTGCCAAACGGTTGGAAATGCAACCCTGAAAGGTTTGGCGGTCAAAACCGAAGGCTTTTTATCACAGGATAAGAAATCAGCCCTCGTCAACTTAACCGGCAGAAAAATATTTTTTGAAAAAATCCCTAAGCCCCGGGGTCACAATTTCATCAAAACTCTGATTTTCGGCAATTGAATCAAAAATGGTGCCAAACGGTTGCAAATGCTCCCCTCAAAGGTTTGGCGGTCGAAACAGAAGGCTTTTTATCACAGGATAAGAAATCAGCCCTCGACAACTTATCCGGGAGAAAAATATTTTTTGAGAAAATCCCTCAGCCCCGGGGTCACAATTTCATCAAAAATCTGACTTTCGGCAGTTGACTCAGAAATGGTGCCAAACGGTTGGAAATGCAACCCTGAAAGGTTTGGCGCTCAAAACAGAAGGCTTTTTATCACAGGATAAGAAATCAGCGCTCGTCAACTTAACCGGCAGAAAAATATTTTTTGAAAAAATCCCTAAGCCCCGGGGTCACAATTTCATCAAAAATCTGACTTTTGGCAGTTGACTCAGAAATGGTGCCAAACGGTTGCAAATGCTCCCCTGAAAGGTTTGGCGGTCGAAACAGAAGGCTTTTTATCACAGGAAAAGAAATCAGCCCTCGACAACTTATCCGGCAGAAATATATTTTTTTGAAAAAATCCCTAAGCCCCGGGGTCACAATTTCATCAAAACTCTGACTTTCGGCAATTGAATCAAAAATGGTGCCAAACGGTTGCAAATGCTCCCCTCAATGGTTTGGCGGTCGAAACAGAAGGCCTTTTATCACAGGATAAGAAATCAGCCCTCGTCAACTTAACCGGCAGAAAAATATTTTTTGAAAAAATCCCTAAGCCCCGGGGTCACAATTTCATCAAAAATCTGACTTTCGGCAGTTGAATCAAAAATGGTGCCAAACGGTTGGAAATGCTACCCTGAAAGGTTTGGCGGTCGAAACAGAAGGCTTCTTATCACAGGATAAGAAATCAGCCCTCGACAACTTATCCGGCAGAAATATATTTTTTTGAAAAAATCCCTAAGCCCCGGGGTCACAATTTCATCAAAACTCTGACTTTCGGCAATTGAATCAAAAATGGTGCCAAACGGTTGCAAATGCTCCCCTCAAAGGTTTGGCGGTCGAAACAGAAGGCCTTTTATCACAGGATAAGAAATCAGCCCTCGTCAACTTAACCGGCAGAAAAATATTTGTTGAAAATATCCCTAAGCCCCGGGGTCACAATTTCATCAAAAATCTGGCTTTCGGCAGTTGACTCAGAAATGGTGCCAAACGGTTGCAAATGCTCCCCTGAAAGGTTTGGCGGTCGAAACTGATGTCTTTTTATCACAGGAAAAGAAATCAGCCCTCGACAACTTAACCGGGAAAAAATATTTTTTTGAAAAAATCCCTAAGCCCCGGGGTCACAATTTCATCAAAAATCTGACTTTTGGCAGTTGACTCAGAAAATGGTGCCAAACGGTTGCAAATGCTCCCCTGAAAGGTTTGGCGGTCGAAACAGAAGGCTTTTTATCACAGGAAAAGAAATCAGCCCTCGACAACTTATCCGGCAGAAATATATTTTTTTGAAAAAATCCCTAAGCCCCGGGGTCACAATTTCATCAAAACTCTGACTTTCGGCAATTGAATCAAAAATGGTGCCAAACGGTTGCAAATGCTCCCCTCAAAGGTTTGGCGGTCGAAACAGAAGGCCTTTTATCACAGGATAAGAAATCAGCCCTCGTCAACTTAACCGGCAGAAAAATATTTTTTGAAAAAATCCCTAAGCCCCGGGGTCACAATTTCATCAAAAATCTGACTTTCGGCAGTTGAATCAAAAATGGTGCCAAACGGTTGGAAATGCTACCCTGAAAGGTTTGGCGGTCGAAACAGAAGGCTTTTTATCACAGGATAAGAAATCAGCCCTCGACAACTTAACCGGGAGACAAATATTTTTTGAAAAAATCCCTAAGCCCCGGGGTCACAATTTCATCAAAAATCTGACTTTCGGCAGTTGACTCAGAAATGGTGCCCAATGGTTGCAAATGTTCCCCTGAAAGGTTTGGCGGACGAAACTGATGTCTTTTTATCACAGGAAAAGAAATCAGCCCTCGACAACTTATCCGGCAGAAATATATTTTTTTGAAAAAATCCCTAAGCCCCGGGGTCACAATTTCATCAAAACTCTGACTTTCGGCAATTGAATCAAAAATGGTGCCAAACGGTTGCAAATGCTCCCCTCAAAGGTTTGGCGGTCGAAACAGAAGGCCTTTTATCACAGGATAAGAAATCAGCCCTCGTCAACTTAACCGGCAGAAAAATATTTGTTGAAAAAATCCCTAAGCCCCGGGGTCACAATTTCATCAAAAATCTGACTTTCGGCAGTTGACTCAGAAATGGTGTCAAACAGTTGGAAATGCAACCCTGAAAGGTTTGGCGGTCAAAACAGAAGGCTTTTTATCACAGGATAAGAAATCAGCCCTCGTCAACATAACCGGCAGAAAAATATTTTTTGAAAAAATCCCTAAGCCCCAGGGTCACAATTTCATCAAAACTCTGACTTTCAGCAATTGAATCAAAAATGGTGCCAAACGGTTGCAAATGCTCCCCTCAAAGGTTTGGCGGTCGAAACAGAAGACCTTTTATCACAGGATAAGAAATCAGCCCTCGTCAACTTAACCGGCAGAAAAATATTTGTTAAAAAAATCCCTAAGCCCCGGGGTCACAATTTCATCAAAAATCTGACTTTCGGCAGTTGACTCAGAAATGGTGCCAAACGGTTGGAAATGCAACCCTGAAAGGTTTGGCGGTCAAAACAGAAGGCTTTTTATCACAGGATAAGAAATCAGCCCTCGTCAACTTAACCGGCAGAAAAATATTTTTTGAAAAAATCCCTAAGCCCCGGGGTCACAATTTCATCAAAACTCTGATTTTCGGCAATTGAATCAAAAATGGTGCCAAACGGTTGCAAATGCTCCCCTCAAAGGTTTGGCGGTCGAAACAGAAGGCTTTTTATCACAGGATAAGAAATCAGCCCTCGACAACTTAACCGGGAGAAAAATATTTTTTGAGAAAATCCCTCAGCCCCGGGGTCACAATTTCATCAAAAATCTGACTTTCGGCAGTTGACTCAGAAATGGTGCCAAACGGTTGGAAATGCAACCCTGAAAGGTTTGGCGCTCAAAACAGAAGGCTTTTTATCACAGGATAAGAAATCAGCGCTCGTCAACTTAACCGGCAGAAAAATATTTTTTGAAAAAATCCCTAAGCCCCGGGGTCACAATTTCATCAAAAATCTGACTTTTGGCAGTTGACTCAGAAATGGTGCCAAACGGTTGCAAATGCTCCCCTGAAAGGTTTGGCGGTCGAAACAGAAGGCTTTTTATCACAGGAAAAGAAATCAGCCCTCGACAACTTATCCGGCAGAAATATATTTTTTTGAAAAAATCCCTAAGCCCCGGGGTCACAATTTCATCAAAACTCTGACTTTCGGCAATTGAATCAAAAATGGTGCCAAACGGTTGCAAATGCTCCCCTCAATGGTTTGGCGGTCGAAACAGAAGGCCTTTTATCACAGGATAAGAAATCAGCCCTCGTCAACTTAACCGGCAGAAAAATATTTTTTGAAAAAATCCCTAAGCCCCGGGGTCACAATTTCATAAAAAATCTGACTTTCGGCAGTTGAATCAAAAATGTTGCCAAACGGTTGGAAATGCTACCCTGAAAGGTTTGGCGGTCGAAACAGAAGGCTTTTTATCACAGGATAAGAAATCAGCCCTCGACAACTTATCCGGCAGAAATATATTTTTTTGAAAAAATCCCTAAGCCCCGGGGTCACAATTTCATCAAAACTCTGACTTTCGGCAATTGATTCAAAAATGGTGCCAAACGGTTGCAAATGCTCCCCTCAAAGGTTTGGCGGTCGAAACAGAAGGCCTTTTATCACAGGATAAGAAATCAGCCCTCGTCAACTTAACCGGCAGAAAAATATTTGTTGAAAATATCCCTAAGCCCCGGGGTCACAATTTCATCAAAAATCTGACTTTCGGCAGTTGACTCAGAAATGGTGCCAAACAGTTGGAAATGCAACCCTGAAAGGTTTGGCGGTCAAAACAGAAGGCTTTTTATCACAGGATAAGAAATCAGCCCTCGTCAACATAACCGGCAGAAAAATATTTTTTGGAAAAATCCCTAAGCCCCGGGGTCACAATTTCATCAAAACTCTGACTTTCGGCAATTGAATCAAAAATGGTGCCAAATGGTTGCAAATGCTCCCCTCAAAGGTTTGGCGGTCGAAACAGAAGACCTTTTATCACAGGATAAGAAATCAGCCCTCGTCAACTTAACCGGCAGAAAAATATTTGTTGAAAAAATCCCTAAGCCCCGGGGTCACAATTTCATCAAAAATCTGACTTTCGGCAGTTGACTCAGAAATGGTGCCAAACGGATGGAAATGCAACCCTGAAAGGTTTGGCGGTCAAAACAGAAGGCTTTTTATCACAGGATAAGAAATCAGCCCTCGTCAACTTAACCGGCAGAAAAATATTTTTTGAAAAAATCCCTAAGCCCCGGGGTCACAATTTCATCAAAACTCTGACTTTCGGCAATTGAATCAAAAATGGTGCCAAACGGTTGCAAATGCTCCCCTCAAAGGTTTGGTGGTCGAAACAGAAGGCTTTTTATCACAGGATAAGAAATCAGCCCTCGACAACTTAACCGGGAGAAAAATATTTTTTGAGAAAATCCCTCAGCCCCGGGGTCACAATTTCATCAAAAATCTGACTTTCGGCAGTTGACTCAGAAATGGTGCCAAACGGTTGGAAATGCAACCCTGAAAGGTTTGGCGGTCAAAACAGAAGGCTTTTTATCACAGGATAAGAAATCAGCCCTCGTCAACTTAACCGGCAGAAAAATATTTTTTGAAAAAATCCCTAAGCCCCGGGGTCACAATTTCATCAAAAATCTGACTTTCGGCAGTTGACTCAGAAATGGTGCCAAACGGTTGGAAATGCTCCCCTGAAAGTTTTGGCGGTCGAAACTGAAGGCTTTTTATCACAGGAAAAGAAATCAGCCCTCGACAACTTAACCGGCAGAAAAAGATATTTTTGAAAAAATCCCTAAGCCCCGGGGTCACAAGTTCTTCAAAAATCTGACTTTCGGCAGTTGACTCAGAAATGGTGCCAAACGGTTGCAAATGCTCCCCTGAAAGGTTTGGCGGTCGAAACAGAAGGCTTTTTATGAAAGGATAATAAATCAGCCCTCGACAACTTAACCGGCAGAATTTTTTTTTTTTGAGAAAATCCCTCAGCCCCGGGGTCACAATTTCATCAAAACTCTGACTTTCGGCAATTGACTCAAAAATGGTGCCAAACGGTTGCAAATGCTCCCCTGAAAGGTTTGGTGGTCGAAACAGAAGGCTTTTTATCACAGGAAAAGAAATCAGCCCTCGACAACTTAACCGGCAGAAAATTATTTTTTTGAAAAAATCCCTAAGACCCGGGGTCACAATTTGATCAAAATTCTGACTTTCGGCAGTTGACTCAGAAATGGTGCAAAACCGTTGGAAATGCTCCCCTGAAAGGTTTGGCGGTCGAAACAGAAGGCTTTTTTTCACAGGATAAGAAATCAGCCCTCGACAACTTAACCGGCAGAAAAATATTTTTTGAAAAAATCCCTAAGCCCCGGGGTCACAATTTCATAAAAAACCTGACTTTTGGCAATTGACTAAAAAATGGTGCCCAATGGTTGCAAATGCTCCCCTGAAAGTTTTGGCGGACGAAACTGATGTCTTTTTATCACAGGAA
This sequence comes from Podarcis melisellensis, assembly GCF_964234715.1. Lineage (NCBI taxonomy): Eukaryota > Metazoa > Chordata > Lepidosauria > Squamata > Lacertidae > Podarcis > Podarcis melisellensis. The sequence goes on from NC_138544.1 coordinate 11,701,417, forward strand.
AAGAAATCAGCCCTCGACAACTTAACCGGGAAAAAATATTTTTTTGAAAAAAATCCCTAAGCCCCGGGGTCACAATTTCATCAAAAATCTGACTTTTGACAGTTGACTCAGAAATGGTGCCAAACGGTTGCAAATGCTCCCCTGAAAGGTTTGGCGGTCGAAACAGAAGGCTTTTTATCACAGTATAAGAAATCAGCCCTCGACAACTTATCCGGCAGAAATATATTTTTTTGAAAAAATCCCTAAGCCCCGGGGTCACAATTTCATCAAAACTCTAACTTTCGGCAATTGAATCAAAAATGGTGCCAAATGGTTGCAAATGCTCCCCTGAAAGGTTTGGCGGTCGAAACAGAAGGCCTTTTATCACAGGATAAGAAATCAGCCCTCGACAACTTAACCGGCAGAAAAATATTTTTTGAAAAAATCCCTAAGCCCCGGGGTCACAATTTCATCAAAAATCTGACTTTCGGCAGTTGACTCAGAAATGGTGCCAAACGGTTGCAAATGCTCCCCTGAAAGGTTTGGCGGTCGAAACAGAAGGCCGTTTATCACAGGATAAGAAATCAGCCCTCGACAACTTAACCGGGAGAAAAATATTTTTTGAAAAAATCCCTAAGCCCCGGGGTCACAATTTCATCAAAAATCTGACTTTCGGCAGTTGACTCAGAAATGGTGCCAAACGGTTGGAAATGCTCCCCTGAAAGTTTTGGCGGTCGAAACTGAAGGCTTTTTATCACAGGAAAAGAAATCAGCCCTCTACAACTTAACCGGTAGAAAAAGATATTTTTGAAAAAATCCCTAAGCCCCGGGGTCACAAGTTCTTCAAAACTCTGACTTTTGGCAATTGATTCAAAAATGTTGCCAAACGGTTGCAAATGCTCCCCTGAAAGGTTTGGCGGTCGAAACAGAAGGCCTTTTATCACAGGATAAGAAATCAGCCCTCGACAACTTAACCGGGAGAAAAATATTTTTTGAAAAAATCCCTAAGCCCCGGGGTCACAATTTCATCAAAAATCTGACTTTCGGCAGTTGACTCAGAAATGGTGCCAAACGGTTGCAAATGCTCCCCTGAAAGGTTTGGCGGTCGAAACAGAAGGCTTTTTATCACAGGATAAGAAATCAGCCCTCGACAACTTAACCGGCAGAAATTTTTTTTTTGAGAAAATCCCTCAGCCCCGGGGTCACAATTTCATCAAAACTCTGTCTTTCGGCAATTGACTCAAAAATGGTGCCAAACGGTTGCAAATGCTCCCCTGAAAGGTTTGGTGGTCGAAACAGAAGGCTTTTTATCACAGGAAAAGAAATCAGCCCTCGACAACTTAACCGGCAGAAAATTATTTTTTTGAAAAAATCCCTAAGACCCGGGGTCACAATTTCATCAAAATTCTGACTTTCAGCAGTTGACTCAGAAATGGTGCCAAACGGTTGGAAATGCTCCCCTGAAAGGTTTGGCGGTCGAAACAGAAGGCTTTTTATCACAGGATAAGAAATCAGCCCTCTACAACTTAACCGGCAGAAAAATATTTTCTGAAAAAAACCCTAAGCCCCGGGGTCACAATTTCATCAAAAATCTGACTTTCGGCAGTTGACTCAGAAATGGTGCCAAACGGTTGCAAATGCTTCCCTGAAAGGTTTGGCGGTCGAAACAGAAGGCTTTTTATCACAGGATAAGAAATCAGCCCTCGACAACTTAACCGGCAGAAAAATATTTTTTGAAAAAATCCCTAAGCCCCGGGGTCACAATTTCATCAAAAATCTGACTTTCGGCAGTTGACTCAGAAATGGTGCCAAACGGTTGCAAATGCTCCCCTGAAAGGTTTGGCGGTCGAAACAGAAGGCTTTTTATCACAGGATAAGAAATCAGCCCTCTACAACTTAACCGGCAGAAAAATATTTTTGGAAAAAATCCCTAAGCCCCGGGGTCACAATTTTATCAAAAATCTGACTTTCGGCAGTTGACTCAGAAATGGTGCCAAACGGTTGCAAATGCTCCCCTGAAAGGTTTGGCGGTCGAAACAGAAGGCTTTTTATCACAGGATAAGAAATCAGCCCTCGACAACTTAACCGGGAAAAAATATTTTTTTGAAAAAATCCCTAAGCCCCGGGGTCACAATTTCATCAAAAATCTGACTTTCGGCAGTTGACTCAGAAATGGTGCCAAACGGTTGCAAATGCTCCCCTGAAAGGTTTGGCGGTCGAAACAGAAGGCTTTTTATGAAAGTATAATAAATCAGCCCTCGACAACTTAACCGGCAGAATTTTTTTTTTTGAGAAAATCCCTAAGCCCCGGGGTCACAATTTCATCAAAACTCTGACTTTCGGAAATTGACTCAAAAATGGTGCCAAACGGTTGCAAATGCTCCCCTGAAAGGTTTGGCGGTCGAAACAGAAGGCTTTTTATCACAGGATAAGAAATCAGCCCTCGACAACTTAACCGGCAGAAAAATATTTTTTGAAAAAATCCCTAAGCCCCGGGGTCACAATTTCATAAAAAACCTGACTTTTGGCAATTGACTAAAAAATGGTGCCCAATGGTTGCAAATGCTCCCCTGAAAGTTTTGGCGGACGAAACTGATGTCTTTTTATCACAGGAAAAGAAATCAGCCCTCGACAACTTAACCGGGAAAAAATATTTTTTTGAAAAAAATCCCTAAGCCCCGGGGTCACAATTTCATCAAAAATCTGACTTTTGGCAGTTGACTCAGAAATGGTGCCAAACGGTTGCAAATGCTCCCCTGAAAGGTTTGGCGGTCGAAACAGAAGGCTTTTTATCACAGTATAAGAAATCAGCCCTCGACAACTTATCCGGCAGAAATATATTTTTTTGAAAAAATCCCTAAGCCCCGGGGTCACAATTTCATCAAAACTCTGACTTTCGGCAATTGAATCAAAAATGGTGCCAAATGGTTGCAAATGCTCCCCTGAAAGGTTTGGCGGTCGAAACAGAAGGCCTTTTATCACAGGATAAGAAATCAGCCCTCGACAACTTAACCGGCAGAAAAATATTTTTTGAAAAAATCCCTAAGCCCCGGGGTCACAATTTCATCAAAAATCTGACTTTCGGCAGTTGACTCAGAAATGGTGCCAAACGGTTGCAAATGCTCCCCTGAAAGGTTTGGCGGTCGAAACAGAAGGCCGTTTATCACAGGATAAGAAATCAGCCCTCGACAACTTAACCGGGAGAAAAATATTTTTTGAAAAAATCCCTAAGCCCCGGGGTCACAATTTCATCAAAAATCTGACTTTCGGCAGTTGACTCAGAAATGGTGCCAAACGGTTGGAAATGCTCCCCTGAAAGTTTTGGCGGTCGAAACTGAAGGCTTTTTATCACAGGAAAAGAAATCAGCCCTCTACAACTTAACCGGTAGAAAAAGATATTTTTGAAAAAATCCCTAAGCCCCGGGGTCACAAGTTCTTCAAAACTCTGACTTTTGGCAATTGATTCAAAAATGTTGCCAAACGGTTGCAAATGCTCCCCTGAAAGGTTTGGCGGTCGAAACAGAAGGCCTTTTATCACAGGATAAGAAATCAGCCCTCGACAACTTAACCGGGAGAAAAATATTTTTTGAAAAAATCCCTAAGCCCCGGGGTCACAATTTCATCAAAAATCTGACTTTCGGCAGTTGACTCAGAAATGGTGCCAAACGGTTGCAAATGCTCCCCTGAAAGGTTTGGCGGTCGAAACAGAAGGCTTTTTATCACAGGATAAGAAATCAGCCCTCGACAACTTAACCGGCAGAAATTTTTTTTTTGAGAAAATCCCTCAGCCCCGGGGTCACAATTTCATCAAAACTCTGTCTTTCGGCAATTGACTCAAAAATGGTGCCAAACGGTTGCAAATGCTCCCCTGAAAGGTTTGGTGGTCGAAACAGAAGGCTTTTTATCACAGGAAAAGAAATCAGCCCTCGACAACTTAACCGGCAGAAAATTATTTTTTTGAAAAAATCCCTAAGACCCGGGGTCACAATTTCATCAAAATTCTGACTTTCGGCAGTTGACTCAGAAATGGTGCCAAACGGTTGGAAATGCTCCCCTGAAAGGTTTGGCGGTCGAAACAGAAGGCTTTTTATCACAGGATAAGAAATCAGCCCTCTACAACTTAACCGGCAGAAAAATATTTTCTGAAAAAAACCCTAAGCCCCGGGGTCACAATTTCATCAAAAATCTGACTTTCGGCAGTTGACTCAGAAATGGTGCCAAACGGTTGCAAATGCTTCCCTGAAAGGTTTGGCGGTCGAAACAGAAGGCTTTTTATCACAGGATAAGAAATCAGCCCTCGACAACTTAACCGGCAGAAAAATATTTTTTGAAAAAATCCCTAAGCCCCGGGGTCACAATTTCATCAAAAATCTGACTTTCGGCAGTTGACTCAGAAATGGTGCCAAACGGTTGCAAATGCTCCCCTGAAAGGTTTGGCGGTCGAAACAGAAGGCTTTTTATCACAGGATAAGAAATCAGCCCTCTACAACTTAACCGGCAGAAAAATATTTTTGGAAAAAATCCCTAAGCCCCGGGGTCACAATTTTATCAAAAATCTGACTTTCGGCAGTTGACTCAGAAATGGTGCCAAACGGTTGCAAATGCTCCCCTGAAAGGTTTGGCGGTCGAAACAGAAGGCTTTTTATCACAGGATAAGAAATCAGCCCTCGACAACTTAACCGGGAAAAAATATTTTTTTGAAAAAATCCCTAAGCCCCGGGGTCACAATTTCATCAAAAATCTGACTTTCGGCAGTTGACTCAGAAATGGTGCCAAACGGTTGCAAATGCTCCCCTGAAAGGTTTGGCGGTCGAAACAGAAGGCTTTTTATGAAAGTATAATAAATCAGCCCTCGACAACTTAACCGGCAGAATTTTTTTTTTTGAGAAAATCCCTAAGCCCCGGGGTCACAATTTCATCAAAACTCTGACTTTCGGAAATTGACTCAAAAATGGTGCCAAACGGTTGCAAATGCTCCCCTGAAAGGTTTGGCGGTCGAAACAGAAGGCTTTTTATCACAGGATAAGAAATCAGCCCTCGACAACTTAACCGGCAGAATATTTTTTTTTGAGAAAATCCCTCAGCCCCGGGGTCACAATTTCATCAAAACTCTGACTTTCGGCAATTGACTCAAAAATGGTGCCAAACGGTTGGAAATGCTCCCCTGAAAGGTTTGGTGGTCGAAACAGAAGGCTTTTTATCACAGGAAAAGAAATCAGCCCTCGACAACTTAACCGGCAGAAAATTATTTTTTTGAAAAAATCCCTAAGACCCGGGGTCACAATTTCATCAAAATTCTGACTTTCGGCAGTTGACTCAGAAATGGTGCCAAACGGTTGCAAATGCTTCCCTGAAAGGTTTGGCGGTCGAAACAGAAGGCTTTTTATCACAGGATAAGAAATCAGCCCTCTACAACTTAACCGGCAGAAAAATATTTTTTGAAAAAATCCCTAAGCCCCGGGGTCACAATTTCATCAAAAATCTGACTTTTGGCAATTGATTCGAAAATGGTGCCAAACGGTTGCAAATGCTCCCTTGAAAGGTTTGGCGGTGGAAACAGAAGGCTTTTTATCACAGGAAAAGAAATCAGCCCTCGACAACTCAACCGGAAAAAAATATTTTTTTGAAAAAATCCCTAAGCCCCGGGGTCACAATTTCACCAAAAATCTGACTTTCGGCAGTTGACTCAGAAATGGTGCCAAACGGTTGCAAATGCTCCCCTGAAAGGTTTGGCGGTCGAAACAGAAGGCTTTTTATCACAGGATAAGAAATCAGCCCCCGACAACTTAACCGGCAGAAAAATATTTTTTGAGAAAATCCCTCAGCCCCGGGGTCACAATTTCATCAAAAATCTGACTTTTGGCAGTTGACTCAGAAATGGTTCCAAACGGTTGCAAATGCTCCCCTGAAAGGTTTGGCGGTCGAAACAGAAGGCTTTTTATCACAGGATAAGAAATCAGCCCTCGACAACTTAACCGGGAAAAAATATATTTTTGAAAAAATCCCTAAGCCCCGGGGTCACAATTTCATCAAAAATCTGACTTTCGGCAGTTGACTCAGAAATGGTGCCAAACGGTTGCAAATGCTCCCCTGAAAGGTTTGGCGGTCGAAACAGAAGGCTTTTTATCACAGGATAAGAAATCAGCCCCCGACAACTTAACCGGCAGAAAAATATTTTTTGAGAAAATCCCTCAGCCCCGGGGTCACAATTTCATCAAAAATCTGACTTTCGGCAGTTGACTCAGAAATGGTGCCAAACGGTTGGAAATGCTCCCCTGAAAGGTTTGGCGGTCGAAACAGAAGGCTTTTTATCACAGGAAAAGTAATCAGCCCTCGACAACTTAACCGGCAGAAAATTTTTTTTTGAAAAAATCCCTAAGACCCGGGGTCACAATTTCATCAAAATTCTGACTTTCGGCAGTTGACTCAGAAATGGTACCAAACGGTTGCAAATGCTCCCCTGAAAGGTTTGGCGGTCGAAACAGAAGGCTTTTTATCACAGGATAAGAAATCAGCCCTCGACAACTTAACCGGGAAAAAATATATTTTTGAAAAAATCCCTAAGCCCCGGGGTCACAATTTCATCAAAAATCTGACTTTCGGCAGTTGACTCAGAAATGGTGCCAAACGGTTGGAAATGCTCCCCTGAAAATTTTGGCGGTCGAAACTGAAGGCTTTTTTTCACAGGAAAAGAAATCAGCGCTCGACAACTTAACCGGCAGAAAAAGATATTTTTGAAAATATCCCTAAGCCCCGGGGTCACAAGTTCATCAAAACTCTGACTTTTGGCAATTGACTCAAAAATGGTGCCAAACGGTTGCAAATGCTCCCCTGAAAGGTTTGGCGGTCGAAACAGAAGGCTTTTTATCACAGGAAAAGAAATCAGCCCTCGACAACTTAACCGGCAGAAACAGATATTTTTCAAAAAATCCCTAAGCCCCGGGGTCACAATTTCCTCAAAAATCTGACTTTTGGCAGTTGACTCAGAAATGGTGCCAAACGGTTGCAAATGCTCCCCTGAAAGGTTTGGCGGTCGAAACAGAAGGCTTTTTATCAGAGGATAATAAATCAGCCCTCAACAACTTAACCGGCAGAATATTTTTTTTTGAGAAAATCCCTCAGCCCCGGGGTCACAATTTCATAAAAACTCTGACTTTCGGCAATTGACTCAAAAATGGTGCCAAACGGTTGCAAATGCTCCCCTGAAAGGTTTGGTGGTCGAAACAGAAGGCTTTTTATCACAGGAAAAGAAATCAGCCCTCGACAACTTAACCGGCAGAAAAATATTTTTTTGAAAAAATCCCTAAGCCCCGGGGTCACAATTTCATCAAAATTCTGACTTTCGGCAGTTGACTCAGAAATGGTGCCAAACGGTTGAAAATGCTCCCCTGAAAGGTTTGGCGGTCGAAACAGAAGGCTTTTTATCACAGGAAAAGAAATCAGCCCTCGACAACTTAACCGGCAGAAAAAGATATTTTTGAAAAAATCCCTAAGCCCCGGGGTCACAATTTCATAAAAACTCTGACTTTCGGCAATTGACTCAAAAATGGTGCCAAACGGTTGCAAATGCTCCCCTGAAAGGTTTGGTGGTCGAAACAGAAGGCTTTTTATCACAGGAAAAGAAATCAGCCCTCGACAACTTAACCGGGAAAAAATATTTTTTTGAAAAAATCCCTAAGCCCCGGGGTCACAATTTCATCAAAAATCTGACTTTCGGCAGTTGACTCAGAAATGGTGCCAAACGGTTGCAAATGCTCCCCTGAAAGGTTTGGCGGTCGAAACAGAAGGCTTTTTATCACAGGATAAGAAATCAGCCCTCGACAACTTAACCGGGGAAAAATATTTTTTTGAAAAAATCCCTAAGCCCCGGGGTCACAATTTCATCAAAAATCTGACTTTCGGCAGTTGACTCAGAAATGGTGCCAAACAGTTGCAAATGCTCCCCTGATAGGTTTGACTGTCGAAACAGAAGGCTTTTTATCACAGGATAAGAAATCAGCCCTCGACAACTTAACCGGCAGAAAAATATTTTTTGAGAAAATCCCTCAGCCCCGGGGTCACAATTTCATCAAAACTCTGACTTTCGGCAATTGACTCAAAAATGGTGCCAAACGGTTGCAAATGCTCCCCTGAAAGGTTTGGTGGTCGAAACAAAAGGCTTTTTATCACAGGAAAAGAAATCAGCCCTCGACAACTTAACCGGCAGAAAATTATTTTTTTGAAAAAATCCCTAAGACCCGGGGTCACAATTTCATCAAAATTCTGATTTTCGGCAGTTGACTCAGAAGTGGTGCCAAACGGTTGGAAATGCTCCCCTGAAAGGTTTGGCGGTCGAAACAGAAGGCTTTTTATCACAGGATAAGAAATCAGCCCTCTACAACTTAACCGGCAGAAAAATATTTTCTGAAAAAAACCCTAAGCCCCGGGGTCACAATTTCATCAAAAATCTGACTTTCGGCAGTTGACTCAGAAATGGTGCCAAACGGTTGCAAATGCTTCCCTGAAAGGTTTGGCGGTCGAAACAGAAGGCTTTTTATCACAGGATAAGAAATCAGCCCTCTACAACTTAACCGGCAGAAAAATATTTTTTGAAAAAATCCCTAAGCCCCGGGGTCACAATTTCATCAAAAATCTGACTTTCGGCAGTTGACTCAGAAATGGTGCCAAACGGTTGCAAATGCTCCCCTGAAAGGTTTGGCGGTCGAAACAGAAGGCTTTTTATCACAGGATAAGAAATCAGCCCTCGACAACTTAACCGGGAAAAAATATTTTTTTGAAAAAATCCCTAAGCCCCGGGGTCACAATTTCATCAAAAATCTGACTTTTGGCAGTTGACTCAGAAATGGTGCCAAACGGTTGCAAATGCTCCCCTGAAAGGTTTGGCGGTCGAAACAGAAGGCTTTTTATGAAAGGATAATAAATCAGCCCTCGACAACTTAACCGGCAGAATTTTTTTTTTTGAGAAAATCCCTAAGCCCCGGGGTCACAATTTCATCAATACTCTGACTTTCGGCAATTGACTCAAAAATGGTGCCAAACGGTTGCAAATGCTCCCCTGAAAGGTTTGGCGGTCGAAACAGAAGGCTTTTTATGAAAGGATAATAAATCAGCCCTCGACAACTTAACCGGCAGAATTTTTTTTTTTGAGAAAATCCCTCAGCCCCGGGGTCACAATTTCATCAAAACTCTGACTTTCGGCAATTGACTCAAAACTGGTGCCAAACGGTTGCAAATGCTCCCCTGAAAGGTTTGGTGGTCGAAACAGAAGGCTTTTTATCACAGGAAAAGAAATCAGCCCTCGACAACTTAACCGGCAGAAAATTATTTTTTTGAAAAAATCCCTAAGACCCGGGGTCACAATTTCATCAAAATTCTGACTTTCGGCAGTTGACTCAGAAATGGTGCCAAACGGTTGCAAATGCTTCCCTGAAAGGTTTGGCGGTCGAAACAGAAGGCTTTTTATCACAGGATAAGAAATCAGCCCTCGACAACTTAACCGGCAGAAAAATATTTTTTGAAAAAATCCCTAAGCCCCGGGGTCACAATTTCATCAAAAATCTGACTTTCGGCAGTTGACTCAGAAATGGTGCCAAACGGTTGCAAATGCTTCCCTGAAAGGTTTGGCGGTCGAAACAGAAGGCTTTTTATCACAGGATAAGAAATCAGCCCTCTACAACTTAACCGGCAGACAGATATTTTTCAAAAAATCCCTAAGCCCCGGGGTCACAATTTCATCAAAAATCTGACTTTTGGCAATTGATTCGAAAATGGTGCCAAACGGTTGCAAATGCTCCCCTGAAAGGTTTGGCGGTCGAAACAGAAGGCTTTTTATCACAGGATAAGAAATCAGCCCTCGACAACTTAACCGGCAGAAACAGATATTTTTCAAAAAATCCCTAAGCCCCGGGGTCACAATTTCATCAAAACTCTGACTTTCGGCAATTGATTCAAAAATGGTGCCAAACGCTTGCAAATGCTCCCCTGAAAGGTTTGGCGGTCGAAACAGAAGGCCTTTTATCACATAATAAGAAATCAGCCCTCGACAACTTAACCGGGAGAAAAATATTTTTTGAAAAAATCCCTAAGCCCCGGGGTCACAATTTCCTCAAAAATCTGACTTTTGGCAGTTGACTCAGAAATGGTGCCAAACGGTTGCAAATGCTCCCCTGAAAGGTTTGGCGGTCGAAACAGAAGGCTTTTTATCAGAGGATAATAAATCAGCCCTCAACAACTTAACCGGCAGAATATTTTTTTTTGAGAAAATCCCTCAGCCCCGGGGTCACAATTTCATAAAAACTCTGACTTTCGGCAATTGACTCAAAAATGGTGCCAAACGGTTGCAAATGCTCCCCTGAAAGGTTTGGTGGTCGAAACAGAAGGCTTTTTATCACAGGAAAAGAAATCAGCCCTCGACAACTTAACCGGCAGAAAAATATTTTTTTGAAAAAATCCCTAAGCCCCGGGGTCACAATTTCATCAAAATTCTGACTTTCGGCAGTTGACTCAGAAATGGTGCCAAACGGTTGAAAATGCTCCCCTGAAAGGTTTGGCGGTCGAAACAGAAGGCTTTTTATCACAGGAAAAGAAATCAGCCCTCGACAACTTAACCGGCAGAAAAAGATATTTTTGAAAAAATCCCTAAGCCCCGGGGTCACAATTTCATAAAAACTCTGACTTTCGGCAATTGACTCAAAAATGGTGCCAAACGGTTGCAAATGCTCCCCTGAAAGGTTTGGTGGTCGAAACAGAAGGCTTTTTATCACAGGAAAAGAAATCAGCCCTCGACAACTTAACCGGGAAAAAATATTTTTTTGAAAAAATCCCTAAGCCCCGGGGTCACAATTTCATCAAAAATCTGACTTTCGGCAGTTGACTCAGAAATGGTGCCAAACGGTTGCAAATGCTCCCCTGAAAGGTTTGGCGGTCGAAACAGAAGGCTTTTTATCACAGGATAAGAAATCAGCCCTCGACAACTTAACCGGGGAAAAATATTTTTTTGAAAAAATCCCTAAGCCCCGGGGTCACAATTTCATCAAAAATCTGACTTTCGGCAGTTGACTCAGAAATGGTGCCAAACAGTTGCAAATGCTCCCCTGATAGGTTTGACTGTCGAAACAGAAGGCTTTTTATCACAGGATAAGAAATCAGCCCTCGACAACTTAACCGGCAGAAAAATATTTTTTGAGAAAATCCCTCAGCCCCGGGGTCACAATTTCATCAAAACTCTGACTTTCGGCAATTGACTCAAAAATGGTGCCAAACGGTTGCAAATGCTCCCCTGAAAGGTTTGGTGGTCGAAACAAAAGGCTTTTTATCACAGGAAAAGAAATCAGCCCTCGACAACTTAACCGGCAGAATTTTTTTATTTGAGAAAATCCCTCAGCCCCGGGGTCACAATTTCATCAAAACTCTGTCTTTCGGCAATTGACTCAAAAATGGTGCCAAACGGTTGCAAATGCTCCCCTGAAAGGTTTGGTGGTCGAAACAGAAGGCTTTTTATCACAGGAAAAGAAATCAGCCCTCGACAACTTAACCGGCAGAAAATTATTTTTTTGAAAAAATCCCTAAGACCCGGGGTCACAATTTCATCAAAATTCTGATTTTCGGCAGTTGACTCAGAAATGGTGCCAAACGGTTGGAAATGCTCCCCTGAAAGGTTTGGCGGTCGAAACAGAAGGCTTTTTATCACAGGATAAGAAATCAGCCCTCTACAACTTAACCGGCAGAAAAATATTTTCTGAAAAAAACCCTAAGCCCCGGGGTCACAATTTCATCAAAAATCTGACTTTCGGCAGTTGACTCAGAAATGGTGCCAAACGGTTGCAAATGCTTCCCTGAAAGGTTTGGCGGTCGAAACAGAAGGCTTTTTATCACAGGATAAGAAATCAGCCCTCTACAACTTAACCGGCAGAAAAATATTTTTTGAAAAAATCCCTAAGCCCCGGGGTCACAATTTCATCAAAAATCTGACTTTCGGCAGTTGACTCAGAAATGGTGCCAAACAGTTGCAAATGCTCCCCTGAAAGGTTTGGCGGTCGAAACAGAAGGCTTTTTATCACAGGATAAGAAATCAGCCCTCGACAACTTAACCGGGAAAAAATATTTTTTTGAAAAAATCCCTAAGCCCCGGGGTCACAATTTCATCAAAAATCTGACTTTTGGCAGTTGACTCAGAAATGGTGCCAAACGGTTGCAAATGCTCCCCTGAAAGGTTTGGCGGTCGAAACAGAAGGCTTTTTATGAAAGGATAATAAATCAGCCCTCGACAACTTAACCGGCAGAATTTTTTTTTTTGAGAAAATCCCTAAGCCCCGGGGTCACAATTTCATCAATACTCTGACTTTCGGCAATTGACTCAAAAATGGTGCCAAACGGTTGCAAATGCTCCCCTGAAAGGTTTGGCGGTCGAAACAGAAGGCTTTTTATGAAAGGATAATAAATCAGCCCTCGACAACTTAACCGGCAGAATTTTTTTTTTTGAGAAAATCCCTCAGCCCCGGGGTCACAATTTCATCAAAACTCTGACTTTCGGCAATTGACTCAAAAATGGTGCCAAACGGTTGCAAATGCTCCCCTGAAAGGTTTGGTGGTCGAAACAGAAGGCTTTTTATCACAGGAAAAGAAATCAGCCCTCGACAACTTAACCGGCAGAAAATTATTTTTTTGAAAAAATCCCTAAGACCCGGGGTCACAATTTCATCAAAATTCTGACTTTCGGCAGTTGACTCAGAAATGGTGCCAAACGGTTGCAAATGCTTCCCTGAAAGGTTTGGCGGTCGAAACAGAAGGCTTTTTATCACAGGATAAGAAATCAGCCCTCGACAACTTAACCGGCAGAAAAATATTTTTTGAAAAAATCCCTAAGCCCCGGGGTCACAATTTCATCAAAAATCTGACTTTCGGCAGTTGACTCAGAAATGGTGCCAAACGGTTGCAAATGCTTCCCTGAAAGGTTTGGCGGTCGAAACAGAAGGCTTTTTATCACAGGATAAGAAATCAGCCCTCTACAACTTAACCGGCAGACAGATATTTTTCAAAAAATCCCTAAGCCCCGGGGTCACAATTTCATCAAAAATCTGACTTTTGGCAATTGATTCGAAAATGGTGCCAAACGGTTGCAAATGCTCCCTTGAAAGGTTTGGCGGTGGAAACAGAAGGCTTTTTATCACAGGAAAAGAAATCAGCCCTCGACAACTCAACCGGGAAAAAATATTTTTTTGAAAAAATCCCTAAGCCCCGGGGTCACAATTTCATCAAAAATCTGACTTTCGGCAGTTGACTCAGAAATGGTGCCAAACGGTTGCAAATGCTCCCCTGAAAGGTTTGGCGGTCGAAACAGAAGGCTTTTTATCACAGGATAAGAAATCAGCCCCCGACAACTTAACCGGCAGAAAAATATTTTTTGAGAAAATCCCTCAGCCCCGGGGTCACAATTTCATCAAAAATCTGACTTTTGGCAGTTGACTCAGAAATGGTGCCAAACGGTTGCAAATGCTCCCCTGAAATGTTTGGCGGTCGAAACAGAAGGCTTTTTATCACAGGATAAGAAATCAGCCCTCGACAACTTAACCGGGAAAAAATATATTTTGAAAAAATCCCTAAGCCCCGGGGTCACAATTTCATCAAAAATCTGACTTTCGGCAGTTGACTCAGAAATGGTGCCAAACAGTTGCAAATGCTCCCCTGAAAGGTTTGACTGTCGAAACAGAAGGCTTTTTATCACAGGATAAGAAATCAGCCCTCGACAACTTAACCGGCAGAAAAATATTTTTTGAGAAGATCCTTCAGCCCCGGGGTCATAATTTCATCAAAACTCTGACTTTCGGCAATTGACTCAAAAATGGTGCCAAACGGTTGCAAATGCTCCCCTGAAAGGTTTGGTGGTCGAAACAGAAGGCTTTTTATCACAGGAAAAGAAATCAGCCCTCGACAACTTAACCGGCAGAAAAAAATTTTTTTGAAAAAAACCCTAAGACCCGGGGTCACAATTTCATCAAAATTCTGACTTTCGGCAGTTGACTCAGAAATGGTGCCAAACGGTTGGAAATGCTCCCTTGAAAGGTTTGGCGGTCGAAACAGAAGGCTTTTTATCACAGGAAAAGAAATCAGCCCTCGACAACTTAACCGGCAGAAAAATATTTTTTTGAAAAAATCCCTAAGACCCGGGGTCACAATTTCATCCAAATTCTGACTTTCGGCAGTTGACTCAGAAATGGTACCAAACGGTTGCAAATGCTCCCCTGAAAGGTTTGGCGGTCGAAACAGAAGGCTTTTTATCACAGGATAAGAAATCAGCCCTCGACAACTTAACCGGGAAAAAATATTTTTTTGAAAAAATCCCTCAGCCCCGGGGTCACAATTTCATCAAAACTCTGACTTTCGGCAATTGACTCAAAAATGGTGCCAAACGGTTGCAAATGCTCCCCTGAAAGGTTTGGTGGTCGAAAAAGAAGGCTTTTTATCACAGGAAAAGAAATCAGCCCTCGACAACTTAACCGGCAGAAAAATATTTTTTTGAAAAAATCCCTAAGACCCGGGGTCACAATTTCATCAAAATTCTGACTTTCGGCAGTTGACTCAGAAATGGTGCCAAACGGTTGGAAATGCTCCCCTGAAAGGTTTGGCGGTCGAAACAGAAGGCTTTTTATCACAGGAAAAGAAATCAGCCCTCGACAACTTAACCGGCAGAAAAATATTTTTTTGAAAAAATCCCTAAGACCCGGGGTCACAATTTCATCAAAATTTTGACTTTCGGCAGTTGACTCAGAAATGGTACCAAACGGTTGCAAATGCTCCCCTGAAAGGTTTGGCGGTCGAAACAGAAGGCTTTTATCACAGGATAAGAAATCAGCCCTCGACAACTTAACCGGGAAAAAATATTTTTTTGAAAAAATCCCTAAGCCCCGGGGTCACAATTTCATCAAAAATCTGACTTTCGGCAGTTGACTCAGAAATGGTGCCAAACGGTTGGAAATGCTCCCCTGAAAGGTTTGGCGGTCGAAACAGAAGGCTTTTTATCACAGGATAAGAAATCAGCCCTCGACAACTTAACCGGGAAAAAATATATTTTTGAAAAAATCCCTAAGCCCCGGGGTCACAATTTCATCAAAAATCTGACTTTCGGCAGTTGACTCAGAAATGGTGCCAAACGGTTGGAAATGCTTCCCTGAAAATTTTGGCGGTCGAAACTGAAGGCTTTTTATCACAGGAAAAGAAATCAGCGCTCGACAACTTAACCGGCAGAAAAAGATATTTTTGAAAAAATCCCTAAGCCCCGGGGTCACAAGTTCATCAAAACTCTGACTTTTGGCAATTGATTCAAAAATGGTGCCAAACGGTTGCAAATGCTCCCCTGAAAGGTTTGGCGGTCGAAACAGAAGGCCTTTTATCACATGATAAGAAATCAGCCCTCGACAACTTAACCGGGAGAAAAATATTTTTTGAAAAAATCCCTAAGCCCCGGGGTCACAATTTCCTCAAAAATCTGACTTTCGGCAGTTGACTCAGAAATGGTGCCAAACGGTTGCAAATGCTCCCCTGAAAGGTTTGGCGGTCGAAACAGAAGGCTTTTTATCACAGGATAATAAATCAGCCCTCAACAACTTAACCGGCAGAATATTTTTTTTTGAGAAAATCCCTCAGCCCCGGGGTCACAATTTCATCAAAACTCTGTCTTTCGGCAATTGACTCAAAAATGGTGCCAAACGGTTGCAAATGCTCCCCTGAAAGGTTTGTCGGTCGAAACAGAAGGCTTTTTATCACAGGAAAAGAAATCAGCCCTCGACAACTTAACCGGCAGAAACAGATATTTTTCAAAAAATCCCTAAGCCCCGGGGTCACAATTTCATCAAAACTCTGACTTTCGGCAATTGATTCAAAAATGGTGCCAAACGGTTGCAAATGCTCCCCTGAAAGGTTTGGCGGTCGAAACAGAAGGCCTTTTATCACATGATAAGAAATCAGCCCTCGACAACTTAACCGGGAGAAAAATATTTTTTGAAAAAATCCCTAAGCCCCGGGGTCACAATTTCCTCAAAAATCTGACTTTCGGCAGTTGACTCAGAAATGGTGCCAAACGGTTGCAAATGCTCCCCTGAAAGGTTTGGCGGTCGAAACAGAAGGCTTTTTATCACAGGATAATAAATCAGCCCTCAACAACTTAACCGGCAGAATATTTTTTTTTTGAGAAAATCCCTCAGCCCCGGGGTCACAATTTCATCAAAACTCTGTCTTTCGGCAATTGACTCAAAAATGGTGCCAAACGGTTGCAAATGCTCCCCTGAAAGGTTTGGCGGTCGAAACAGAAGGCTTTTTATCACAGGAAAAGAAATCAGCCCTCGACAACTTAACCGGCAGAAACAGATATTTTTCAAAAAATCCCTAAGCCCCGGGGTCACAATTTCATCAAAACTCTGACTTTCGGCAATTGATTCAAAAATGGTGCCAAACGGTTGCAAATGCTCCCCTGAAAGGTTTGGCGGTCGAAACAGAAGGCCTTTTATCACATGATAAGAAATCAGCCCTCGACAACTTAACCGGGAGAAAAATATTTTTTGAAAAAAACCCTAAGCCCCGGGGTCACAATTTCATCAAAAATCTGACTTTCGGCAGTTGACTCAGAAATGGTGCCAAACGGTTGCAAATGCTCCCCTGAAAGGTTTGGCGGTCGAAACAGAAGGCTTTTTATGAAAGGATAATAAATCAGCCCTCGACAACTTAACCGGCAGAATTTTTTTTTTTGAGAAAATCCCTCAGCCCCGGGGTCACAATTTCATCAAAACTCTGACTTTCGGCAATTGACTCAAAAATGGTGCCAAACGGTTGCAAATGCTCCCCTGAAAGGTTTGGTGGTCGAAACAGAAGGCTTTTTATCACAGGAAAAGAAATCAGCCCTCGACAACTTAACCGGCAGAAAATTATTTTTTTGAAAAAATCCCTAAGACCCGGGGTCACAATTTCATCAAAATTCTGACTTTCGGCAGTTGACTCAGAAATGGTGCCAAACGGTTGCAAATGCTTCCCTGAAAGGTTTGGCGGTCGAAACAGAAGGCTTTTTATCACAGGATAAGAAATCAGCCCTCAACAACTTAACCGGCAGAAAAATATTTTTTGAAAAAATCCCTAAGCCCCGGGGTCACAATTTCATCAAAAATCTGACTTTCGGCAGTTGACTCAGAAATGGTGCCAAACGGTTGCAAATGCTTCCCTGAAAGGTTTGGCGGTCGAAACAGAAGGCTTTTTATCACAGGATAAGAAATCAGCCCTCTACAACTTAACCGGCAGACAGATATTTTTCAAAAAATCCCTAAGCCCCGGGGTCACAATTTCATCAAAAATCTGACTTTTGGCAATTGATTCGAAAATGGTGCCAAACGGTTGCAAATGCTCCCTTGAAAGGTTTGGCGGTGGAAACAGAAGGCTTTTTATCACAGGAAAAGAAATCAGCCCTCGACAACTCAACCGGGAAAAAATATTTTTTTGAAAAAATCCCTAAGCCCCGGGGTCACAATTTCATCAAAAATCTGACTTTCGGCAGTTGACTCAGAAATGGTGCCAAACGGTTGCAAATGCTCCCCTGAAAGGTTTTGTGGTCGAAACAGAAGGCTTTTTATCACAGGAAAAGAAATCAGCCCTCGACAACTTAACCGGCAGAAAAAATTTTTTTTGAAAAAAACCCTAAGACCCGGGGTCACAATTTCATCAAAATTCTGACTTTCGGCAGTTGACTCAGAAATGGTGCCAAACGGTTGGAAATGCTCCCCTGAAAGGTTTGGCGGTCGAAACAGAAGGCTTTTTATCACAGGAAAAGAAATCAGCCCTCGACAACTTAACCGGCAGAAAAATATTTTTTTGAAAAAATCCCTAAGACCCGGGGTCACAATTTCATCCAAATTCTGACTTTCGGCAGTTGACTCAGAAATGGTACCAAACGGTTGCAAATGCTCCCCTGAAAGGTTTGGCGGTCGAAACAGAAGGCTTTTTATCACAGGATAAGAAATCAGCCCTCGACAACTTAACCGGGAGAAAAATATTTTTTGAAAAAATCCCTAAGCCCCGGGGTCACAATTTCCTCAAAAATCTGACTTTCGGCAGTTGACTCAGAAATGGTACCAAACGGTTGCAAATGCTCCCCTGAAAGGTTTGGCGGTCGAAACAGAAGGCCTTTTATCACAGGATAAGAAATCAGCCCTCGTCAACTTAACCGGCAGAAAAATATTTTTTGAAAAAATCCCTAAGCCCCGGGGTCACAATTTCATCAAAAATCTGACTTTCGGCAGTTGACTCAGAAATGGTGCCAAACGGTTGGAAATGCTCCCCTGAAAGTTTTGGCGGTCGAAACTGAAGGCTTTTTATCACAGGAAAAGAAATCAGCCCTCGACAACTTAACCGGCAGAAAAAGATATTTTTGAAAAAATCCCTAAGCCCCGGGGTCACAAGTTCTTCAAAACTCTGACTTTTGGCAATTGATTCAAAAATGGTGCCAAACGGTTGCAAATGCTCCCCTGAAAGGTTTGGCGGTCGAAACAGAAGGCCTTTTATCACAGGATAAGAAATCAGCCCTCGACAACTTAACCGGGAGAAAGATATTTTTTGAAAAAATCCCTAAGCCCGGGGTCACAATTTCATCAAAAATCTGACTTTCGGCAGTTGACTCAGAAATGGTGCCAAACGGTTGCAAATGCTCCCCTGAAAGGTTTGGCGGTCGAAACAGAAGGCTTTTTATCACAGGATAATAAATCAGCCCTCGACAACTGAACCGGCAGAATTTTTTTTTTTGAGAAAATCCCTCAGCCCCGGGGTCACAATTTCATCAAAACTCTGACTTTCGGCAATTGACTCAAAAATGGTGCCAAACGGTTGCAAATGCTCCCCTGAAAGGTTTGGTGGTCGAAACAGAAGGCTTTTTATCACAGGAAAAGAAATCAGCCCTCGACAACTTAACCGGCAGAAAATTATTTTTTTGAAAAAATCCCTAAGACCCGGGGTCACAATTTCATCAAAATTCTGACTTTCGGCAGTTGACTCAGACATGGTGCCAAACCGTTGGAAATGCTCCCCTGAAAGGTTTGGCGGTCGAAACAGAAGGCTTTTTATCACAGGATAAGAAATCAGCCTTCGACAACTTAACCGGCAGAAAAATATTTTTTGAAAAATTCCCTAAGCCCCGGGGTCACAATTTCATCAAAACTCTGACTTTCGGCAATTGAATCAAAAATGGTGCCAAACGGTTGCAAATGCTCCCCTCAAAGGTTTGGCGGTCGAAACAGAAGACCTTTTATCACAGGATAAGAAATCAGCCCTCGACAACTTAACCGGCAGAAAAATATTTTTTGAAAAAATCCCTAAGCCCCGGGGTCACAATTTCATCAAAAATCTGACTTTCGGCAATTGAATCAAAAATGGTGCCAAACGGTTGCAAATGCTCCCCTCAAAGGTTTGGCGGTCGAAACAGAAGACCTTTTATCACAGGATAAGAAATCAGCCCTCGACAACTTAACCGGCAGAAAAATATTTTTTGAAAAAATCCCTAAGCCCCGGGGTCACAATTTCATCAAAAATCTGACTTTCGGCAGTTGACTCAGAAATGGTGCCAAACGATTGCAAATGCTCCCCTGAAAGGTTTGGCGGTCGAAACAGAAGGCTTTTTATCACAGGATAAGAAATTAGCCCTCGACAACTTAACCGGGAAAAAAATATTTTTTTGAAAAAATCCCTAAGCCCCGGGGTCACAATTTCATCAAAAATCTGACTTTCGGCAGTTGACTCAGAAATGGTGCCAAACGGTAGCAAATGCTCCCCTGAAAGGTTTGACGGTCGAAACAGAAGGCTTTTTATCACAGGATAAGAAATCAGCCCTCGACAACTTAACCGGCAGAAAAATATTTTTTGAAATAATCCCTAAGCCCCGGGGTCACAATTTCATCAAAATCTGACTTTCGGCAGTTGACTCAGAAATGGTGCCAAACGGTTGCAAATGCTCCCCTGAAAGGTTTGGCGGTCGAAACAGAAGGCTTTTTATCACCGGAGAAGAAATCAGCCCTCGACAACTTAACCAGAAGAAAAATATTTTTTTGAAAAAATCCCTAAGCCCCGGGGTCACAAGTTCATCAAAACTCTGACTTTTGGCAATTGATTCAAAAATGGTGCCAAACGGTTGCAAATGCTCCCCTGAAAGGTTTGGCGGTCGAAACAGAAGGCTTTTTATCACAGGATAAGAAATCAGCCCTCGTCAACTTAACCGGCAGAAAAATATTTTTTGAAAAAATCCCTAAGCCCCGGGGTCACAATTTCATCAAAAATCTGACTTTCGGCAGTTGACTCAGAAATGGTGCCAAACGGTTGCAAATGCTCCCCTGAAAGGTTTGGCGGTCGAAACTGAAGGCTTTTTATCACAGGAAAAGAAATCAGCCCTCGACAACTTAACCGGCAGAAAAAGATATTTTTGAAAAAATCCCTAAGCCCCGGGGTCACAATTTCATCAAAAATCTGACTTTCGGCAGTTGACTCAGAAATGGTGCCAAACGGTTGCAAATGCTTCCCTGAAAGGTTTGGCGGTCGAAACAGAAGGCTTTTTATCACAGGATAAGAAATCAGCCCTCGACAACTTAACCGGGAGAAAGATATTTTTCAAAAAATCCCTAAGCCCCGGGGTCACAATTTCATCAAAAATCTGACTTTTGGCAATTGATTCGAAAATGGTGCCAAACGGTTGCAAATGCTCCCTTGAAAGGTTTGGCGGTGGAAACAGAAGGCTTTTTATCACAGGAAAAGAAATCAGCCCTCGACAACTCAACCGGGAAAAAATATTTTTTTGAAAAAATCCCTAAGCCCCGGGGTCACAATTTCATCAAAAATCTGACTTTCGGCAGTTGACTCAGAAATGGTGCCAAACGGTTGCAAATGCTCCCCTGAAAGGTTTGGCGGTCGAAACAGAAGGCCTTTTATCACAGGATAAGAAATCAGCCCTCGACAACTTAACCGGGAGAAAAATATTTTTTGAAAAAATCCCTAAGCCCCGGGGTCACAATTTCCTCAAAAATCTGACTTTCGGCAGTTGACTCAGAAATGGTGCCAAACGGTTGCAAATGCTCCCCTGAAAGGTTTGGCGGTCGAAACAGAAGGCTTTTTATCACAGGATAATAAATCAGCCCTCAACAACTTAACCGGCAGAATATTTTTTTTTGAAAAAATCCCTCAGCCCCGGGGTCACAATTTCATCAAAACTCTGTCTTTCGGCAATTGACTCAAAAATGGTGCCAAACGGTTGCAAATGCTCCCCTGAAAGGTTTGTCGGTCGAAACAGAAGGCTTTTTATCACAGGAAAAGAAATCAGCCCTCGACAACTTAACCGGCAGAAACAGATATTTTTCAAAAAATCCCTAAGCCCCGGGGTCACAATTTCATCAAAACTCTGACTTTCGGCAATTGATTCAAAAATGGTGCCAAACGGTTGCAAATGCTCCACTGAAAGGTTTGGCGGTCGAAACAGAAGGCCTTTTATCACATGATAAGAAATCAGCCCTCGACAACTTAACCGGGAGAAAAATATTTTTTGAAAAAATCCCTAAGCCCCGGGGTCACAATTTCCTCAAAAATCTGACTTTCGGCAGTTGACTCAGAAATGGTGCCAAACGGTTGCAAATGCTCCCCTGAAAGGTTTGGCGGTCGAAACAGAAGGCTTTTTATCAGAGGATAATAAATCGGCCCTCAACAACTTAACCGGCAGAATATTTTTTTTTGAGAAAATCCCTCAGCCCCGGGGTCACAATTTCATCAAAACTCTGTCTTTCGGCAATTGACTCAAAAATGGTGCCAAACGGTTGCAAATGCTCCCCTGAAAGGTTTGGCGGTCGAAACAGAAGGCTTTTTATCACAGGAAAAGAAATCAGCCCTCGACAACTTAACCGGCAGAAACAGATATTTTTCAAAAAATCCCTAAGCCCCGGGGTCACAATTTCATCAAAACTCTGACTTTCGGCAATTGATTCAAAAATGGTGCCAAACGGTTGCAAATGCTCCCCTGAAAGGTTTGGCGGTCGAAACAGAAGGCCTTTTATCACATGATAAGAAATCAGCCCTCGACAACTTAACCGGGAGAAAAATATTTTTTGAAAAAATCCCTAAGCCCCGGGGTCACAATTTCCTCAAAAATCTGACTTTCGGCAGTTGACTCAGAAATGGTGCGAAACGGTTGCAAATGCTCCCCTGAAAGGTTTGGTGGTCGAAACCGAAGGCTTTTTATCAGAGGATAATAAATCAGCCCTCAACAACTTAACCGGCAGAATATTTTTTTTTGAGAAAATCCCTCAGCCCCGGGGTCACAATTTCATAAAAACTCTGACTTTCGGCAATTGACTCAAAAATGGTGCCAAACGGTTGCAAATGCTCCCCTGAAAGGTTTGGTGGTCGAAACAGAAGGCTTTTTATCAAGGAAAAGAAATCAGCCCTCGACAACTTAACCGGCAGAAAAATATTTTTTTGAAAAAATCCCTAAGCCCCGGGGTCACAATTTCATCAAAATTCTGACTTTCGGCAGTTGACTCAGAAATGGTGCCAAACGGTTGAAAATGCTCCCCTGAAAGGTTTGGCGGTCGAAACAGAAGGCTTTTTATCACAGGAAAAGAAATCAGCCCTCGACAACTTAACCGGCAGAAAAAGATATTTTTGAAAAAATCCCTAAGCCCCGTGGTCACAATTTCATAAAAACTCTGACTTTCGGCAATTGACTCAAAAATGGTGCCAAACGGTTGCAAATGCTCCCCTGAAAGGTTTGGTGGTCGAAACAGAAGGCTTTTTATCACAGGAAAAGAAATCAGCCCTCGACAACTTAACCGGGAAAAAATATTTTTTTGAAAAAATCCCTAAGCCCCGGGGTCACAATTTCATCAAAAATCTGACTTTCGGCAGTTGACTCAGAAATGGTGCCAAACGGTTGCAAATGCTCCCCTGAAAGGTTTGGCGGTCGAAACAGAAGGCTTTTTATCACAGGATAAGAAATCAGCCCTCGACAACTTAACCGGGGAAAAATATTTTTTTGAAAAAATCCCTAAGCCCCGGGGTCACAATTTCATCAAAAATCTGACTTTCGGCAGTTGACTCAGAAATGGTGCCAAACAGTTGCAAATGCTCCCCTGATAGGTTTGACTGTCGAAACAGAAGGCTTTTTATCACAGGATAAGAAATCAGCCCTCGACAACTTAACCGGCAGAAAAATATTTTTTGAGAAAATCCCTCAGCCCCGGGGTCACAATTTCATAAAAACTCTGACTTTCGGCAATTGACTCAAAAATGGTGCCAAACGGTTGCAAATGCTCCCCTGAAAGGTTTGGTGGTCGAAACAGAAGGCTTTTTATCACAGGAAAAGAAATCAGCCCTCGACAACTTAACCGGGAAAAAATATTTTTTTGAAAAAATCCCTAAGCCCCGGGGTCACAATTTCATCAAAAATCTGACTTTCGGCAGTTGACTCAGAAATGGTGCCAAACGGTTGCAAATGCTCCCCTGAAAGGTTTGGCGGTCGAAACAGAAGGCTTTTTATCACAGGATAAGAAATCAGCCCTCGACAACTTAACCGGGGAAAAATATTTTTTTGAAAAAATCCCTAAGCCCCGGGGTCACAATTTCATCAAAAATCTGACTTTCGGCAGTTGACTCAGAAATGGTGCCAAACAGTTGCAAATGCTCCCCTGATAGGTTTGACTGTCGAAACAGAAGGCTTTTTATCACAGGATAAGAAATCAGCCCTCGACAACTTAACCGGCAGAAAAATATTTTTTGAGAAAATCCCTCAGCCCCGGGGTCACAATTTCATCAAAACTCTGACTTTCGGCAATTGACTCAAAAATGGTGCCAAACGGTTGCAAATGCTCCCCTGAAAGGTTTGGTGGTCGAAACAGAAGGCTTTTTATCACAGGATAAGAAATCAGCCCTCTACAACTTAACCGGCAGAAAAATATTTTTTGAAAAAATCCCTAAGCCCCGGGGTCACAATTTCATCAAAAATCTGACTTTCGGCAGTTGACTCAGAAATGGTGCCAAATGGTTGGAAATGCTCCCCTGGAAGTTTTGGCGGTCGAAACTGAAGGCTTTTTATCACAGGAAAAGAAATCAGCCCTCGACAACTTAACCGGCAGAAAAAGATATTTTTGAAAAAATCCCTAAGCCCCGGGGTCACAAGTTCATCAAAACTCTGACTTTTGGCAATTGATTCAAAAATGGTGCCAAACGGTTGCAAATGCTCCCCTGAAAGGTTTGGCGGTCGAAACAGAAGGCCTTTTATCACAGGATAAGAAATCAGCCCTCGACAACTTAACCGGGAGAAAAATATTTTTTGAAAAAATCCCTAAGCCCCGGGGTCACAATTTCATCAAAAATCTGACTTTCGGCAGTTGACTCAGAAATGGTGCCAAACGGTTGCAAATGCTCCCCTGAAAGGTTTGGCGATCGAAACAGAAGGCTTTTTATCACAGGAAAAGAAATCAGCCCTCGACAACTTAACCGGCAGAAAAAGATATTTTTGAAAAAATCCCTCAGCCCCGGTGTCACAATTTCATCAAAAATCTGACTTTCGGCAGTTGACTCAGAAATGGTGCCAAACGGTTGCAAATGCTCCCCTGAAAGGTTTGGCGGTCGAAACAGAAGGCTTTTTATCACAGGATAAGAAATCAGCCCTCGACAACGTATCCGGCAGAAAAAGATATTTTTGAAAAAATCCCTCAGCCCCGGGGTCACAATTTCATAAAAAATCTGACTTTCGGCAGTTGACTCAGAAATGGTGCCAAACGGTTGCAAATGCTCCCCTGAAAGGTTTGGCGGTCGAAACAGAAGGCTTTTTATCACAGGATAAGAAATTAGCCCTCGACAACTTAACCGGCAGAAAAATATTTTTTGAAAAAATCCCTAAGCCCCGGGGTCACAATTTCATCAAAAATCTGACTTTCGGCAGTTGACTCAGAAATGGTGCCAAACGGTTGCAAATGCTCCCCTGAAAGGTTTGGCGGTCGAAACAGAAGGCTTTTTATCACAGGATAAGAAATCAGCCCTCTACAACTTAACCGGCAGAAAAATATTTTTTGAAAAAATCCCTAAGCCCCGGGGTCACAATTTCATCAAAAATCTGACTTTCGGCAGTTGACTCAGAAATGGTGCGAAACGGTTGGAAATGCTCCCCTGGAAGTTTTGGCGGTCAAAACTGAAGGCTTTTTATCACAGGAAAAGAAATCAGCCCTCGACAACTTAACCGGCAGAAAAAGATATTTTTGAAAAAATCCCTAAGCCCCGGGGTCACAAGTTCACAAAACTCTGACTTTTGGAAATTGATTCAAAAATGGTGCCAAACGGTTGCAAATGCTCCCCTGAAAGGTTTGGCGGTCGAAACAGAAGGCTTTTTATCACAGGAAAAGAAATCAGCCCTCGACAACTTAACCGGGAGAAAAATATTTTTTGAAAAAATCCCTAAGCCCCGGGGTCACAATTTCATCAAAAATCTGACTTTCGGCAGTTGACTCAGAAATGGTGCCAAACGGTTGCAAATGCTCCCCTGAAAGGTTTGGCGGTCGAAACAGAAGGCTTTTTATCACAGGAAAAGAAATCAGCCCTCGACAACTTAACCGGCAGAAAAAGATATTTTTGAAAAAATCCCTAAGCCCCGGTGTCACAATTTCATCAAAAATCTGACTTTAGGCAGTTGACTCAGAAATGGTGCCAAACGGTTGCAAATGCTCCCCTGAAAGGTTTGGCGGTCGAAACAGAAGGCTTTTTATCACAGGATAAGAAATCAGCCCTCTACAACTTAACCGGCAGAAAAATATTTTTTGAAAAAATCCCTAAGCCCCGGGGTCACAATTTCATCAAAAATCTGACTTTCGGCAGTTGACTCAGAAATGGAGCCAAACGGTTGCAAATGCTCCCCTGAAAGGTTTGGCGGTCGAAACAGAAGGCTTTTTATCACAGGATAAGAAATCAGCCCTCGACAACTTAACCGGCAGAAAAATATTTTTTGAAAAAAATCCCTAAGCCCCGGGGTCACAATTTCATCAAAATCTGACTTTCGGCAGTTGACTCAGAAATGGTGCCAAACGGTTGCAAATGCTCCCCTGAAAGGTTTGGCGGTCGAAACAGAAGGCTTTTTATCACAGGATAAGTAATCAGCCCTCGACAACTTAACCGGGAAAAAATATCTTTTTGAAAAAATCCCTAAGCCCCGGGGTCACAATTTCATCAAAAATCTGACTTTCGGCAGTTGACTCAGAAATGGTGCCAAACGGTTGCAAATGCTCCCCTGAAAGGTTTGACTGTCGAAACAGAATGCTTTTTATCACAGGAAAAGAAATCAGCCCTCGACAACTTAACCGGCAGAAAAAGATATTTTTGAAAAAATCCCTAAGACCCCGGGGTCACAATTTCATCAAAATTCTGACTTTCGGCAGTTGACTCAGAAATGGTGCCAAACGGTTGCAAATGCTCCCCTGAAAGGTTTGGCGGTTGAAACAGAAGGCTTTTTATCATAGGAAAAGAAATCAGCCCTCGACAACTTAACCGGCAGAAAAAGATATTTTTTTAAAAATCCCTAAGCCCCGGGGTCACAATTTCCTCAAAAATCTGACTTTCGGCAGTTGACTCAGAAATGGTGCCAAACGGTTGCAAATGCTCCCCTGAAAGGTTTGGCGGTCGAAACAGAAGGCTTTTTATCACAGGATAATAAATCAGCCCTCAACAAATTAACCGGCAGAATTTTTTTTTTTTGAGAAAATCCCTCAGCCCCGGGGTCACAATTTCATCAAAACTCTGACTTTCGGCAATTGACTCAAAAATGGTGCCAAACGGTTGCAAATGCTCCCCTGAAAGGTTTGGTGGTTGAAACAGAAGGCTTTTTATCACAGGAAAAGAAATCAGCCCTCGACAACTTAACCGGCAGAAAAATATTTTTTTGAAAAAAAAATTCTGACTTTCGGCAGTTGACTCAGAAATGGTGCCAAACGGTTGCAAATGCTCCCCTGAAAGGTTTGGCGGTTGAAACAGAAGGCTTTTTATCATAGGAAAAGAAATCAGCCCTCGACAACTTAACCGGCAGAAAAAGATATTTTTTAAAAAATCCCTAAGCCCCGGGGTCACAATTTCATCAAAAATCTGACTTTCGGCAGTTGACTCAGAAATGGTGCCAAACGGTTGCAAATGCTCCCCTGAAAGGTTTGGCGATCGAAACAGAAGGCTTTTTATCACAGGAAAAGAAATCAGCCCTCGACAACTTAACCGGCAGAAAAAGATATTTTTGAAAAAATCCCTCAGCCCCGGTGTCACAATTTCATCAAAAATCTGACTTTCGGCAGTTGACTCAGAAATGGTGCCAAACGGTTGCAAATGCTCCCCTGAAAGGTTTGGCGGTCGAAACAGAAGGCTTTTTATCACAGGATAAGAAATCAGCCCTCGACAACGTATCCGGCAGAAAAAGATATTTTTGAAAAAATCCCTCAGCCCCGGGGTCACAATTTCATAAAAAATCTGACTTTCGGCAGTTGACTCAGAAATGGTGCCAAACGGTTGCAAATGCTCCCCTGAAAGGTTTGGCGGTCGAAACAGAAGGCTTTTTATCACAGGATAAGAAATTAGCCCTCGACAACTTAACCGGCAGAAAAATATTTTTTGAAAAAATCCCTAAGCCCCGGGGTCACAATTTCATCAAAAATCTGACTTTCGGCAGTTGACTCAGAAATGGTGCCAAACGGTTGCAAATGCTCCCCTGAAAGGTTTGGCGGTCGAAACAGAAGGCTTTTTATCACAGGATAAGAAATCAGCCCTCTACAACTTAACCGGCAGAAAAATATTTTTTGAAAAAATCCCTAAGCCCCGGGGTCACAATTTCATCAAAAATCTGACTTTCGGCAGTTGACTCAGAAATGGTGCGAAACGGTTGGAAATGCTCCCCTGGAAGTTTTGGCGGTCAAAACTGAAGGCTTTTTATCACAGGAAAAGAAATCAGCCCTCGACAACTTAACCGGCAGAAAAAGATATTTTTGAAAAAATCCCTAAGCCCCGGGGTCACAAGTTCACAAAACTCTGACTTTTGGAAATTGATTCAAAAATGGTGCCAAACGGTTGCAAATGCTCCCCTGAAAGGTTTGGCGGTCGAAACAGAAGGCTTTTTATCACAGGAAAAGAAATCAGCCCTCGACAACTTAACCGGGAGAAAAATATTTTTTGAAAAAATCCCTAAGCCCCGGGGTCACAATTTCATCAAAAATCTGACTTTCGGCAGTTGACTCAGAAATGGTGCCAAACGGTTGCAAATGCTCCCCTGAAAGGTTTGGCGGTCGAAACAGAAGGCTTTTTATCACAGGAAAAGAAATCAGCCCTCGACAACTTAACCGGCAGAAAAAGATATTTTTGAAAAAATCCCTAAGCCCCGGTGTCACAATTTCATCAAAAATCTGACTTTAGGCAGTTGACTCAGAAATGGTGCCAAACGGTTGCAAATGCTCCCCTGAAAGGTTTGGCGGTCGAAACAGAAGGCTTTTTATCACAGGATAAGAAATCAGCCCTCTACAACTTAACCGGCAGAAAAATATTTTTTGAAAAAATCCCTAAGCCCCGGGGTCACAATTTCATCAAAAATCTGACTTTCGGCAGTTGACTCAGAAATGGAGCCAAACGGTTGCAAATGCTCCCCTGAAAGGTTTGGCGGTCGAAACAGAAGGCTTTTTATCACAGGATAAGAAATCAGCCCTCGACAACTTAACCGGCAGAAAAATATTTTTTGAAAAAAATCCCTAAGCCCCGGGGTCACAATTTCATCAAAATCTGACTTTCGGCAGTTGACTCAGAAATGGTGCCAAACGGTTGCAAATGCTCCCCTGAAAGGTTTGGCGGTCGAAACAGAAGGCTTTTTATCACAGGATAAGTAATCAGCCCTCGACAACTTAACCGGGAAAAAATATCTTTTTGAAAAAATCCCTAAGCCCCGGGGTCACAATTTCATCAAAAATCTGACTTTCGGCAGTTGACTCAGAAATGGTGCCAAACGGTTGCAAATGCTCCCCTGAAAGGTTTGACTGTCGAAACAGAATGCTTTTTATCACAGGAAAAGAAATCAGCCCTCGACAACTTAACCGGCAGAAAAAGATATTTTTGAAAAAATCCCTAAGACCCCGGGGTCACAATTTCATCAAAATTCTGACTTTCGGCAGTTGACTCAGAAATGGTGCCAAACGGTTGCAAATGCTCCCCTGAAAGGTTTGGCGGTTGAAACAGAAGGCTTTTTATCATAGGAAAAGAAATCAGCCCTCGACAACTTAACCGGCAGAAAAAGATATTTTTTTAAAAATCCCTAAGCCCCGGGGTCACAATTTCCTCAAAAATCTGACTTTCGGCAGTTGACTCAGAAATGGTGCCAAACGGTTGCAAATGCTCCCCTGAAAGGTTTGGCGGTCGAAACAGAAGGCTTTTTATCACAGGATAATAAATCAGCCCTCAACAAATTAACCGGCAGAATTTTTTTTTTTTGAGAAAATCCCTCAGCCCCGGGGTCACAATTTCATCAAAACTCTGACTTTCGGCAATTGACTCAAAAATGGTGCCAAACGGTTGCAAATGCTCCCCTGAAAGGTTTGGTGGTTGAAACAGAAGGCTTTTTATCACAGGAAAAGAAATCAGCCCTCGACAACTTAACCGGCAGAAAAATATTTTTTTGAAAAAAAAATTCTGACTTTCGGCAGTTGACTCAGAAATGGTGCCAAACGGTTGCAAATGCTCCCCTGAAAGGTTTGGCGGTTGAAACAGAAGGCTTTTTATCATAGGAAAAGAAATCAGCCCTCGACAACTTAACCGGCAGAAAAAGATATTTTTTAAAAAATCCCTAAGCCCCGGGGTCACTATTTCCTCAAAAATCTGACTTTCGGCAGTTGACTCAGAAATGGTGCCAAACGGTTGCAAATGCTCCTCTGAAAGGTTTGGCGGTCGAAACAGAAGGCTTTTTATCACAGGATAATAAATCAGCCCTCAACAAATTACCCGGCAGAATTTTTTTTTTTTGAGAAAATCCCTCAGCCCCGGGGTCACAATTTCATCAAAACTCTGACTTTCGGCAATTGACTCAAAAATGGTGCCAAACGGTTGCAAATGCTCCCCTGAAAGGTTTGGTGGTCGAAACAGAAGGCTTTTTATCACAGGAAAAGAAATCAGCCCTCGACAACTTAACCGGCAGAAAAATATTTTTTTGAAAAAATCCCTAAGACCCGGGGTCACAATTTCATCAAAAATCTGACTTTCGGCAGTTGACTCAAAAATGGTGCCAAACGGTTGGAAATGCTCCCCTGAAAGGTTTGGCGGTCGAAACAGAAGGATTTTTATCACAGGAAAAGAAATCAGCCCTCGACAACTTAACCGGCAGAAAAAGATATTTTTTAAAAAATCCCTAAGCCCTGGGGTCACAATTTCAACAAAAATCTGACTTTTGGCAATTGATTCAAAAATGGTGCCAAACGGTTGCAAATGCTCCCCTGAAAGGTTTGGCGGTCGAAACAGAAGGCTTTTTATCACAGGATAAGAAATCAGCCCTCGACAACTTAACCGACAGAAAAAGATATTTTTGAAAAAATCCCTCAGCCCCGGGGTCACAATTTCATCAAAAATCTGACTTTCGGCAGTTGACTCAGAAATGGTGCCAAACGGTTGCAAATGCTCCCCTGAAAGGTTTGGCGGTTGAAACAGAAGGCTTTTTATCACAGGATAAGAAATCAGCCCTCTACAACTTAACCGGCAGAAAAATATTTTTTGAAAAAATCCCTAAGCCCCGGGGTCACAATTTCATCAAAAATCTGACTTTCGGCAGTTGACTCAGAAATGGTGCCAAACGGTTGCAAATGCTCCCCTGAAAGGTTTGGCGGTCGAAACAGAAGGCTTTTTATCACAGGATAAGAAATCAGCCCTCTACAACTTAACCGGCAGAAATTTTTTTTTTGAAAAAATCCCTAAGCGCCGGGGTCACAATTTCATCAAAAATCTGACTTTCGGCAGTTGACTCAGAAATGGTGCCAAACGGTTGCAAATGCTCCCCTGGAAGTTTTGGCGGTCGAAACTGAAGGCTTTTTATCACAGGAAAAGAAATCAGCCCTCGACAACTTAACCGGCAGAAAAAGATATTTTTGAAAAAATCCCTAAACCCCGGGGTCACAAGTTCACAAAACTCTGACTTTTGGAAATTGATTCAAAAATGGTGCCAAACGGTTGCAAATGCTCCCCTGAAAGGTTTGGCGGTCGAAACAGAAGGCCTTTTATCACAGGATAAGAAATCAGCCCTCGACAACTTAACCGGGAGAAAAATATTTTTTGAAAAAATCCCTAAGCCCCGGGGTCACAATTTCATCAAAAATCTGACTTTCGGCAGTTGACTCAGAAATGGTGCCAAACGGTTGCAAATGCTCCCCTGAAAGGTATGGCGGTCGAAACAGAAGGCTTTTTATCACAGGAAAAGAAATCAGCCCTCGACAACTTAACCGGCAGAAAAAGATATTTTTGAAAAAATCCCTAAGCCCCGGAGTCACAATTTCATCAAAAATCTGACTTTAGGCAGTTGACTCAGAAATGGTGCCAAACGGTTGCAAATGCTCCCCTGAAAGGTTTGGCGGTCGAAACAGAAGGCTTTTTATCACAGGATAAGAAATCAGCCCTCTACAACTTAACCGGCAGAAAAATATTTTTTGAAAAAATCCCTAAGCCCCGGTTTCACAATTTCATCAAAAATCTGACTTTCGGCAGTTGACTCAGAAATGGTGCCAAACGGTTGAAAATGCTCCCCTGAAAGGTTTGGCGGTCGAAAAAGAAGGCTTTTTATCACAGGATAAGAAATCAGCCCTCGACAACTTAACCGGGAAAAAATATTTTTTTGAAAAAATCCCTAAGCCCCGGGGTCACAATTTCATCAAAAATCTGACTTTCGGCAGTTGACTCAGAAATGGTGCCAAACGGTTGCAAATGCTCCCCTGAAAGGTTTGACTGTCGAAACAGAAGGCTTTTTATCACAGGATAAGAAATCAGCCCTCGACAACTTAACCGGCAGAAAAATATTTTTTGAAAAAATCCCTAAGCCCCGGGGTCACAATTTCATCAAAAATCTGACTTTCGGCAGTTGACTCAGAAATGGTGCCAAACGGTTGGATATGCTCCCCTGGAAGTTTTGGCGGTCGAAACTGAAGGCTTTTTATCACAGGAAAAGAAATCAGCCCTCGACAACTTAACCGGCAGAAAAAGATATTTTTGAAATATCCCTAAGACCCGGGGTCACAATTTCATCAAAATTCTGACTTTCGGCAGTTGATTCAGAAATGGTGCCAAACGGTTGCAAATGCTCCCCTGAAAGGTTTGGCGGTTGAAACAGAAGGCTTTTTATCATAGGAAAAGAAATCAGCCCTCGACAACTTAACCGGCAGAAAAAGATATTTTTGAAAAAATCCCTAAGCCCCGGGGTCACAATTTCCTCAAAAATCTGACTTTCGGCAGTTGACTCAGAAATGGTGCCAAACGGTTGCAAATGCTCCCCTGAAAGGTTTGGCGGTCGAAACAGAAGGCTTTTTATCACAGGATAATAAATCAGCCCTCAACAAATTAACCGGCAGAATTTTTTTTTTGAGAAAATCCCTCAGCCCCGGGGTCACAATTTCATCAAAAATCTGACTTTTGGCAGTTGACTCAGAAATGGTGCCAAACGGTTGGAAATGCTCCCCTGAAAGGTTTGGCGGTCGAAACAGAAGGATTTTTATCACAGGAAAAGAAATCAGCCCTCGACAACTTAACCGGCAGAAAAAGATATTTTTGAAAAAATCCCTAAGCCCCGGAGTCACAATTTCATCAAAAATCTGACTTTAGGCAGTTGACTCAGAAATGGTGCCAAACGGTTGCAAATGCTCCCCTGAAAGGTTTGGCGGTCGAAACAGAAGGCTTTTTATCACAGGATAAGAAATCAGCCCTCTACAACTTAACCGGCAGAAAAATATTTTTTGAAAAAATCCCTAAGCCCCGGTTTCACAATTTCATCAAAAATCTGACTTTCGGCAGTTGACTCAGAAATGGTGCCAAACGGTTGCAAATGCTCCCCTGAAAGGTTTGGCGGTCGAAAAAGAAGGCTTTTTATCAAAGGATAAGAAATCAGCCCTCGACAACTTAACCGGGAAAAAATATTTTTTTGAAAAAATCCCTAAGCCCCGGGGTCACAATTTCATCAAAAATCTGACTTTCGGCAGTTGACTCAGAAATGGTGCCAAACGGTTGCAAATGCTCCCCTGAAAGGTTTGACTGTCGAAACAGAAGGCTTTTTATCACAGGATAAGAAATCAGCCCTCGACAACTTAACCGGCAGAAAAATATTTTTTGAAAAAATCCCTAAGCCCCGGGGTCACAATTTCATCAAAAATCTGACTTTCGGCAGTTGACTCAGAAATGGTGCCAAACGGTTGGATATGCTCCCCTGGAAGTTTTGGCGGTCGAAACTGAAGGCTTTTTATCACAGGAAAAGAAATCAGCCCTCGACAACTTAACCGGCAGAAAAAGATATTTTTGAAATATCCCTAAGACCCGGGGTCACAATTTCATCAAAATTCTGACTTTCGGCAGTTGATTCAGAAATGGTGCCAAACGGTTGCAAATGCTCCCCTGAAAGGTTTGGCGGTTGAAACAGAAGGCTTTTTATCATAGGAAAAGAAATCAGCCCTCGACAACTTAACCGGCAGAAAAAGATATTTTTGAAAAAATCCCTAAGCCCCGGGGTCACAATTTCCTCAAAAATCTGACTTTCGGCAGTTGACTCAGAAATGGTGCCAAACGGTTGCAAATGCTCCCCTGAAAGGTTTGGCGGTCGAAACAGAAGGCTTTTTATCACAGGATAATAAATCAGCCCTCAACAAATTAACCGGCAGAATTTTTTTTTTGAGAAAATCCCTCAGCCCCGGGGTCACAATTTCATCAAAAATCTGACTTTTGGCAGTTGACTCAGAAATGGTGCCAAACGGTTGGAAATGCTCCCCTGAAAGGTTTGGCGGTCGAAACAGAAGGATTTTTATCACAGGAAAAGAAATCAGCCCTCGACAACTTAACCGGCAGAAAAACATATTTTTGAAAAAATCCCTAAGCCCCGGGGTCACAATTTCATCAAAAATCTGACTTTCGGCAGTTGACTCAGAAATGGTGCCAAACGGTTGCAAATGCTCCCCTGAAACGTTTGGCGGTCGAAACAGAAGGCTTTTTATCACAGGATAAGAAATCAGCCCTCTACAACTTAACCGGCAGAAAAATATTTTTTGAAAAAATCCCTAAGCCCCGGGGTCACAAGTTCATCAAAACTCTGACTTTTGGCAATTGATTCAAAAATGGTGCCAAACGGTTGCAAATGCTCCCCTGAAAGGTTTGGCGGGCGAAACAGAAGGCTTTTTATCACAGGATAAGAAATCAGCCCTCTACAACTTAACCGGCAGAAAAATATTTTTTGAAAAAATCCCTAAGCCCCGGGGTCACAATTTCATCAAAAATCTGACTTTCGGCAGTTGACTCAGAAATGGTGACAAATGGTTGGAAATGCTCCCCTGGAAGTTTTGGCGGTCGAAACAGAAGGCTTTTTATTACAGGAAAAGAAATCAGCCCTCGACAACTTAACCGGCAGAAAAAGATATTTTTGAAAAAATCCCTAAGCCCCGGGGTCACAAGTTCATCAAAACTCTGACTTTTGGCAATTGATTCAAAAATGGTGCCAAACGGTTGCAAATGCTCCCCTGAAAGGTTTGGCGGTCGAAACAGAAGGCCTTTTATCACAGGATAAGAAATCAGCCCTCGACAACGTAACCAGCAGAAAAATATTTTTTGAAAAAATCCCTAAGCCCCGGGGTCACAATTTCATCAAAAATCTGACTTTCGGCAGTTGACTCAGAAATGGTGCCAAACGGTTGCAAATGCTCCCCTGAAAGGTTTGGCGGTCGAAACAGAAGGCTTTTTATCACAGGAAAAGAAATCAGCCCTCGACAACTTAACCGGCAGAAAAATATTTTTTGAAAAAATCCCTAAGCCCCGGTGTCACAATTTCATCAAAAATCTGACTTTCGGCAGTTGACTCAGAAATGGTGCCAAACGGTTGGATATGCTCCCCTGGAAGTTTTGGCGGTCGAAACTGAAGGCTTTTTATCACAGGAAAAGAAATCAGCCCTCGACAACTTAACCGGCAGAAAAAGATATTTTTGAAAAAATCCCTAAGACCCGGGGTCACAATTTCATCAAAAATCTGACTTTCTGCAGTTGACTCAGAAATGGTGCCAAACGGTTGCAAATGCTCCCCTGAAAGGTTTGGCGGTTGAAACAGAAGGCTTTTTATCATAGGAAAAGAAATCAGCCCTCGACAACTTAACCGGCAGAAAAAGATATTTTTGAAAAAATCCCTAAGCCCCGGGGTCACAATTTCCTCAAAAATCTGACTTTCGGCAGTTGACTCAGAAATGGTGCCAAACGGTTGCAAATGCTCCCCTGAAAGGTTTGACTGTCGAAACAGAAGGCTTTTTATCACAGGATAATAAATCAGCCCTCAACAAATTAACCGGCAGAATTTTTTTTTTTGAGAAAATCCCTCAGCCCCGGGGTCACAATTTCATCAAAACTCTGACTTTCGGCAATTGACTCAAAAATGGTGCCAAACGGTTGCAAATGCTCCCCTGAAAGGTTTGGCGGTCGAAACAGAAGGCCTTTTATCACAGGATAAGAAATCAGCCCTCGACAACGTAACCAGCAGAAAAATATTTTTTGAAAAAATCCCTAAGCCCCGGGGTCACAATTTCATCAAAAATCTGACTTTCGGCAGTTGACTCAGAAATGGTGCCAAACGGTTGCAAATGCTCCCCTGAAAGGTTTGGCGGTCGAAACAGAAGGCTTTTTATCATAGGAAAAGAAATCAGCCCTCGACAACTTAACCGGCAGAAAAAGATATTTTTGAAAAAATCCCTAAGACCCGGGGTCACAATTTCATCAAAAATCTGACTTTCTGCAGTTGACTCAGAAATGGTGCCAAACGGTTGCAAATGCTCCCCTGAAAGGTTTGGCGGTTGAAACAGAAGGCTTTTTATCATAGGAAAAGAAATCAGCCCTCGACAACTTAACCGGCAGAAAAAGATATTTTTGAAAAAATCCCTAAGCCCCGGGGTCACAATTTCCTCAAAAATCTGACTTTCGGCAGTTGACTCAGAAATGGTGCCAAACGGTTGCAAATGCTCCCCTTAAAGGTTTGACTGTCGAAACAGAAGGCTTTTTATCACAGGATAATAAATCAGCCCTCAACAAATTAACCGGCAGAATTTTTTTTTTTGAGAAAATCCCTCAGCCCCGGGGTCACAATTTCATCAAAACTCTGACTTTCGGCAATTGACTCAAAAATGGTGCCAAACGGTTGCAAATGCTCCCCTGAAAGGTTTGGTGGTCGAAACAGAAGGCTTTTGATCACAGGAAAAGAAATCAACCCTCGACAACTTAACCGGCAGAAAAATATTTTTTTGAAAAAATCCCTAAGACCCGGGGTCACAATTTCATCAAAAATCTGACTTTCGGAAGGTGACTCAAAAATGGTGCCAAACGGTTGGAAATGCTCCCCTGAAAGGTTTGGCGGTCGAAACAGAAGGATTTTTATCACAGGAAAAGAAATCAGCCCTCGACAACTTAACCGGCAGAAAAAGATATTTTTGAAAAAATCCCTAAGCCCCGGAGTCACAATTTCATCAAAAATCTGACTTTAGGCAGTTGACTCAGAAATGGTGCCAAACGGTTGCAAATGCTCCCCTGAAAGGTTTGGCGGTCGAAACAGAAGGCTTTTTATCACAGGATAAGAAATCAGCCCTCTACAACTTAACCGGCAGAAAAATATTTTTTGAAAAAATCCCTAAGCCCCGGGGTCACAATTTCATCAAAAATCTGACTTTCGGCAGTTGACTCAGAAATGGTGCCAAACGGTTGCAAATGCTCCCCTGAAAGGTTTGGCGCTCGAAACAGAAAGCTTTTTATCACAGGATAAGAAATCAGCCCTCGACAACTTAACCGGCAGAAAAATATTTTTTTGAAAAAATCCCTAAGCCCCGGGGTCACAATTTCATCAAAATCTGACTTTCGGCAGTTGACTCAGAAATGGTGCCAAACGGTTGCAAATGCTCCCCTGAAAGGTTTGGCGGTCGAAACAGAAGGCTTTTTATCACAGGATAAGAAATCAGCCCTCTACAACTTAACCGGCAGAAAAATATTTTTTGAAAAAATCCCTAAGCCCCGGTTTCACAATTTCATCAAAAATCTGACTTTCGGCAGTTGACTCAGAAATGGTGCCAAACGGTTGCAAATGCTCCCCTGAAAGGTTTGGCGGTCGAAAAAGAAGGCTTTTTATCACAGGATAAGAAATCAGCCCTCGACAACTTAACCGGGAAAAAATATTTTTTTGAAAAAATCCCTAAGCCCCGGGGTCACAATTTCATCAAAAATCTGACTTTCGGCAGTTGACTCAGAAATGGTGCCAAACGGTTGCAAATGCTCCCCTGATAGGTTTGACTGTCGAAACAGAAGGCTTTTTATCACAGGATAAGAAATCAGCCCTCGACAACTTAACCGGCAGAAAAATATTTTTTGAAAAAATCCCTAAGCCCCGGGGTCACAATTTCATCAAAAATCTGACTTTCGGCAGTTGACTCAGAAATGGTGCCAAACGGTTGGATATGCTCCCCTGGAAGTTTTGGCGGTCGAAACTGAAGGCTTTTTATCACAGGAAAAGAAATCAGCCCTCGACAACTTAACCGGCAGAAAAAGATATTTTTGAAAAAATCCCTAAGACCCGGGGTCACAATTTCATCAAAATTCTGACTTTCGGCAGTTGACTCAGAAATGGTGCCAAACAGTTGCAAATGCTCCCCTGAAAGGTTTGGCGGTTGAAACAGAAGGCTTTTTATCATAGGAAAAGAAATCAGCCCTCGACAACTTAACCGGCAGAAAAAGATATTTTTGAAAAAATCCCTAAGCCCCGGGGTCACAATTTCCTCAAAAATCTGACTTTCGGCAGTTGACTCAGAAATGGTGCCAAACGGTTGCAAATGCTCCCCTGAAAGGTTTGGCGGTCGAAACAGAAGGCTTTTTATCACAGGATAATAAATCAGCCCTCAAGAAATTAACCGGCAGAATTTTTTTTTTGAGAAAATCCCTCAGCCCCGGGGTCACAATTTCATCAAAACTCTGACTTTCGGCAATTGACTCAAAAATGGTGCCAAATGGTTGCAAATGCTCCCCTGAAAGGTTTGGTGGTCGAAACAGAAGGCTTTTTATCACAGGAAAAGAAATCAGCCCTCGACAACTTAACCGGCAGAAAAATATTTTTTTGAAAAAATCCCTAAGACCCGGGGTCACAATTTCATCAAAAATCTGACTTTCGGCAGTTGACTCAAAAATGGTGCCAAACGGTTGGAAATGCTCCCCTGAAAGGTTTGGCGGTCGAAACAGAAGGATTTTTATCACAGGAAAAGAAATCAGCCCTCGACAACTTAACCGGCAGAAAAACATATTTTTGAAAAAAAAATCCCTAAACCCCGGGGTCAGAATTTCATCAAAAATCTGACTTTTGGCAATTGATTCAAAAATGGTTCCAAACGGTTGCAAATGCTCCCCTGAAAGGTTTGGCGGTCGAAAAAGAAGGCTTTTTATCACAGGAAAAGAAATCAGCCCTCGACAACTTAACCGGCAGAAAAATATTTTTTGAAAAAATCCCTAAGCCCCGGGGTCACAATCTCATCAAAAATCTGACTTTCGGCAGTTGACTCAGAAATGGTGCCAAACGGTTGCAAATGCTCCCCTGAAAGGTTTGGCGGTCGAAACAGAAGGCTTTTTATCACAGGATAAGAAATCAGCCCTCGACAACTTAACCGGCAGAATTTTTTTTTTTGAAAAAATCCCTAAGCCCCGGGGTGACAATTTCATCAAAAATCTGACTTTTGGCAGTTGACTCAGAAATGGTGCCAAACGGTTGGAAATGCTCCCCTGAAAGGTTTGGCGGTCGAAACAGAAGGATTTTTATCACAGGAAAAGAAATCAGCCCTCGACAACTTAACCGGCAGAAAAACATATTTTTGAAAAAATCCCTAAGCCCCGGGGTCACAATTTCATCAAAAATCTGACTTTCGGCAGTTGACTCAGAAATGGTGCCAAACGGTTGCAAATGCTCCCCTGAAACGTTTGGCGGTCGAAACAGAAGGCTTTTTATCACAGGATAAGAAATCAGCCCTCTACAACTTAACCGGCAGAAAAATATTTTTTGAAAAAATCCCTAAGCCCCGGGGTCACAATTTCATCAAAAATCTGACTTTCGGCAGTTGACTCAGAAATGGTGCCAAATGGTTGGAAATGCTCCCCTGGAAGTTTTGGCGGTCGAAACAGAAGGCTTTTTATCACAGGAAAAGAAATCAGCCCTCGACAACTTAACCGGCAGAAAAAGATATTTTTGAAAAAATCCCTAAGCCCCGAAGTCACAAGTTCATCAAAACTCTGACTTTTGGCAATTGATTCAAAAATGGTGCCAAACGGTTGCAAATGCTCCCCTGAAAGGTTTGGCGGTCGAAACTGAAGGCTTTTTATCACAGGAAAAGAAATCAGCCCTCGACAACTTAACCGGCAGAAAAAGATATTTTTGAAAAAATGCCTAAGACCCGGGGTCACAATTTCATCAAAAATCTGACTTTCGGCAGTTGACTCAGAAATGGTGCCAAACGGTTGCAAATGCTCCCCTGAAAGGTTTGGCGGTTGAAACAGAAGGCTTTTTATCATAGGAAAAGAAATCAGCCCTCGACAACTTAACCGGCAGAAAAAGATATTTTTGAAAAAATCCCTAAGCCCCGGGGTCACAATTTCCT
This sequence comes from Podarcis melisellensis, assembly GCF_964234715.1. NCBI lineage: Eukaryota > Metazoa > Chordata > Lepidosauria > Squamata > Lacertidae > Podarcis > Podarcis melisellensis. The sequence goes on from NC_138544.1 coordinate 11,741,286, forward strand.
CAAAAATCTGACTTTCGGCAGTTGACTCAGAAATGGTGCCAAACGGTTGCAAATGCTCCCCTGAAAGGTTTGACTGTCGAAACAGAAGGCTTTTTATCACAGGATAATAAATCAGCCCTCAACAAATTAACCGGCAGAATTTTTTTTTTTTGAGAAAATCCCTCAGCCCCGGGGTCACAATTTCATCAAAACTCTGACTTTCGGCAATTGACTCAAAAATGGTGCCAAACGGTTGCAAATGCTCCCCTGAAAGGTTTGGTGGTCGAAACAGAAGGCTTTTTATCACAGGAAAAGAAATCAACCCTCGACAACTTAACCGGCAGAAAAATATTTTTTTGAAAAAATCCCTAAGACCCGGGGTCACAATTTCATCAAAAATCTGACTTTCGGCAGTTGACTCAAAAATGGTGCCAAACGGTTGGAAATGCTCCCCTGAAAGGTTTGGCGGTCGAAACAGAAGGATTTTTATCACAGGAAAAGAAATCAGCCCTCGACAACTTAACCGGCAGAAAAACATATTTTTGAAAAAATCCCTAAGCCCCGGGGTCACAATTTCATCAAAAATCTGACTTTTGGCAATTGATTCAAAAATGGTGCCAAACGGTTGCAAATGCTCCCTTGAAAGGTTTGGCGGTGGAAACAGAAGGCTTTTTATCACAGGAAAAGAAATCAGCCCTCGACAACTTAACCGGGAAAAAATATTTTTTTGAAAAAATCCCTAAGCCCCGGGGTCACAATCTCATCAAAAATCTGACTTTCGGCAGTTGACTCAGAAATGGTGCCAAACGGTTGGAAATGCTCCCCTGAAAGGTTTGGCGGTCGAAACAGAAGGCTTTTTATCACAGGATAAGAAATCAGCCCTCGACAACTTAACCGGCAGAAAAACATATTTTTGAAAAAATCCCTAAGCCCCGGGGTCACAATTTCATTAAAAATCTGACTTTCGGCAGTTGACTCAGAAATGGTGCCAAACGGTTGAAAATGCTCCCCTGAAACATTTGGCGGTCGAAACAGAAGGCTTTTTATCACAGGATAAGAAATCAGCCCTCTACAACTTAACCGGCAGAAAAATATTTTTTGAAAAAAATCCCTAAGCCCCGGGGTCACAAGTTCATCAAAACTCTGACTTTTGGCAATTGATTCAAAAATGGTGCCAAACGGTTGCAAATGCTCCCCTGAAAGGTTTGGCGGGCGAAACAGAAGGCTTTTTATCACAGGATAAGAAATCAGCCCTCTACAACTTAACCGGCAGAAAAATATTTTTTGAAAAAATCCCTAAGCCCCGGGGTCACAATTTCATCAAAAATCTGACTTTCGGCAGTTGACTCAGAAATGGTGCCAAATGGTTGGAAATGCTCCCCTGGAAGTTTTGGCGGTCGAAACTGAAGGCTTTTTATCACAGGAAAAGAAATCAGCCCTCGACAACTTAACCGGCAGAAAAAGATATTTTTGAAAAAATCCCTAAGCCCCGGGGTCACAAGTTCATCAAAACTCTGACTTTTGGCAATTGATTCAAAAATGGTGCCAAACGGTTGCAAATGCTCCCCTGAAAGGTTTGGTGGTCGAAACAGAAGGCCTTTTATCACAGGATAAGAAATCAGCCCTCGACAACTTAACCGGGAGAAAAATATTTTTTGAAAAAATCCCTAAGCCCCGGGGTCACAATTTCATCAAAAATCTGACTTTCGGCAGTTGACTCCGAAATGGTGCCAAACGGTTGCAAATGCTCCCCTGAAAGGTTTGGCGGTCGAAACAGAAGGCTTTTTATCACAGGAAAAGAAATCAGCCCTCGACAACTTAACCGGCAGAAAAATATTTTTTGAAAAAATCCCTAAGCCCCGGTGTCACAATTTCATCAAAAATCTGACTTTCGGCAGTTGACTCAGAAATGGTGCCAAACGGTTGGATATGCTCCCCTGGAAGTTTTGGCGGTCGAAACTGAAGGCTTTTTATCACAGGAAAAGAAATCAGCCCTCGACAACTTAACCGGCAGAAAAAGATATTTTTGAAAAAATCCCTAAGACCCAGGGTCACAATTTCATCAAAAATCTGACTTTCGGCAGTTGACTCAGAAATGGTGCCAAACGGTTGCAAATGCTCCCCTGAAAGGTTTGGCGGTTGAAACAGAAGGCTTTTTATCATAGGAAAAGAAATCAGCCCTCGACAACTTAACCGGCAGAAAAAGATATTTTTGAAAAAATCCCTAAGCCCCGGGGTCACAATTTCCTCAAAAATCTGACTTTCGGCAGTTGACTCAGAAATGGTGCCAAACGGTTGCAAATGCTCCCCTGAAAGGTTTGACTGTCGAAACAGAAGGCTTTTTATCACAGGATAATAAATCAGCCCTCAACAAATTAACCGGCAGAATTTTTTTTTTTGAGAAAATCCCTCAGCCCCGGGGTCACAATTTCCTCAAAAATCTGACTTTCGGCAGTTGACTCAAAAATGGTGCCAAACGGTTGGAAATGCTCCCCTGAAAGGTTTGGCGGTCGAAACAGAAGGATTTTTATCACAGGAAAAGAAATCAGCCCTCGACAACGTAACCGGCAGAAAAACATATTTTTGAAAAAATCCCTAAGCCCCGGGGTCACAATTTCATCAAAAATCTGACTTTTGGCAATTGATTCAAAAATGGTGCCAAACGGTTGCAAATGCTCCCTTGAAAGGTTTGGCGGTGGAAACAGAAGGCTTTTTATCACAGGAAAAGAAATCAGCCCTCGACAACTTAACCGGGAAAAAATATTTTTTTGAAAAAATCCCTAAGCCCCGGGGTCACAATCTCATCAAAAATCTGACTTTCGGCAGTTGACTCAGAAATGGTGCCAAACGGTTGCAAATGCTCCCCTGAAAGGTTTGGCGGTCGAAACAGAAGGCTTTTTATCACAGGATAAGAAATCAGCCCTCAACAACTTAACCGGGAAAAAATATTTTTTTGAAAAAATCCCTAAGCCCCGGGGTCACAATTTCATCAAAAATCTGACTTTCGGCAGTTGACTCAGAAATGGTGCCAAACGGTTGGATATGCTCCCCTGGAAGTTTTGGCGGTCGAAACTGAAGGCTTTTTATCACAGGAAAAGAAATCAGCCCTCGACAACTTAACCGGCAGAAAAAGATATTTTTCAAAAAATCCCTAAGACCCGGGGTCACAATTTCATCAAAAATCTGACTTTCGGCAGTTGACTCAGAAATGGTGCCAAACGGTTGCAAATGCTCCCCTGAAAGGTTTGGCGGTTGAAACAGAAGGCTTTTTATCATAGGAAAAGAAATCAGCCCTCGACAACTTAACCGGCAGAAAAAGATATTTTTGAAAAAATCCCTAAGCCCCGGGGTCACAATTTCCTCAAAAATCTGACTTTCGGCAATTGACTCAGAAATGGTGCCAAACGGTTGCAAATGCTCCCCTGAAAGGTTTGACTGTCGAAACAGAAGGCTTTTTATCACAGGATAATAAATCAGCCCTCAACAAATTAACCGGCAGAATTTTTTTTTTTTGAGAAAATCCCTCAGCCCCGGGGTCACAATTTCATCAAAAATCTGACTTTCGGCAGTTGACTCAAAAATGGTGCCAAACGGTTGGAAATGCTCCCCTGAAAGGTTTGGCGGTCGAAACAGAAGGATTTTTATCACAGGAAAAGAAATCAGCCATCGACAACTTAAACGGCAGAAAAACATATTTTTGAAAAAATCCCTAAGCCCCAGGGTCACAATTTCATCAAAAATCTGACTTTTGGCAATTGATTCAAAAATGGTGCCAAACGGTTGCAAATGCTCCCTTGAAAGGTTTGGCGGTGGAAACAGAAGGCTTTTTATCACAGGAAAAGAAATCAGCCCTCGACAACTTAACCGGGAAAAAATATTTTTTTTGAAAAAATCCCTAAGCCCCAGGGTAACAATCTCATCAAAAATCTGACTTTCGGCAGTTGACTCAGAAATGGTGCCAAACGGTTGCAAATGCTCCCCTGAAAGGTTTGACGGTCGAAACAGAAGGCTTTTTATCACAGGAGAAGAAATCAGCCCTCGACAACTTAACCGGAAGAAAAATATTTTTTTGAAAAAATCCCTAAGCCCCGGGGGTCACAAGTTCATCAAAAATCTGACTTTTGGCAATTGATTCAAAAATGGTGCCAAACGGTTGCAAATGCTCCCCTGAAAGGTTTGGCGGTCGAAACAGAAGGCCTTTTATCACAGGATAAGAAATCAGCCCTCGACAACTTAACCGGGAGAAAAATATTTTTTGAAAAAATCCCTAAGCTCCGGGGTCACAATTTCATCAAAAATCTGACTTTCGGCAGTTGACTCAGAAATGGTGCCAAACGGTTGCAAATGCTCCCCTGAAAGGTTTGACGGTCGAAACAGAAGGCTTTTTATCACAGGATAAGATATCAGCCCTCGTCAACTTAACCGGCAGAAAAATATTTTTTGAAAAAATCCCTAAGCCCCGGGGTCACAATTTCATCAAAAATCTGACTTTCGGCAGTTGACTCAGAAATAGTGCCAAACGGTTGCAAATGCTCCCCTGAAAGGTTTGGCGGTCGAAACAGAAGGCTTTTTATCACAGGATAAGAAATCAGCCCTCGACAACTTAACCGGCAGAATTTTTTTTTTTGAGAAAATCCCTCAGCCCCGGGGTCACAATTTCATCAAAACTCTGACTTTCGGCAATTGACTCAAAAATGGTGCCAAACGGTTGCAAATGCTCCCCTCAAAGGTTTGGTGGTCGAAACAGAAGGCTTTTTATCACAGGAAAAGAAATCAGCCCTCGACAGCTTAACTGGCAGAAAAATATTTTTTTGAAAAAATCCCTCAGCCCCGGGGTCACAATTTCATCAAAATTCTGACTTTTGGCAGTTGACTCAGAAATGGTGCCAAACGGTTGGAAATGCTCCCCTGAAAGGTTTGGCGGTCGAAACAGAAGGCTTTTTATCACAGGGAAAAAAATCAGCCCTCGACAACTTAACCGGCAGAAAAATATTTTTTGAAAAAATCCCTAAGCCCCGGGGTCACAATTTCATCAAAAACCTGACTTTCGGCAGTTGACTCAGAAATGGTGCCAAACGGTTGCAAATGCTCCCCTGAAAGGTTTGGCGGTCGAAACAAAAGGCTTTTTATCACAGGATAAGAAATCAGCCCTCGACAACTTAACCGGGAAAAAATATTTTTTTGAAAAAATCCCTAAGCCCCGGGGTCACAATTTCATCAAAAATCTGACTTTCGGCAGTTGACTCAGAAATGGTGCCAAACGGTTGCAAATGCTCCCCTGAAAGGTTTGACGGTCGAAACAGAAGGCTTTTTATCACAGGATAAGAAATCAGCCCTCGACAACTTAACCGGCAGAAAAATATTTTTTGAAAAAATCCCTAAGCCCCGGGGTCACAATTTCATCAAAAATCTGACTTTCGGCAGTTGACTCAGAAATGTTGCCAAACGGTTGCAAGTGCTCCCCTGAAAGGTTTGGCGGTCAAAACAGAAGGCCTTTTATCACAGGATAAGAAATCAGCCCTCGACAACTTAACCGGGAGAAAAATATTTTTTGAAAAAATCCCTAAGCCCCGGGGTCACAATTTCATCAAAAATCTGACTTTCGGCAGTTGACTCAGAAATGGTGCCAAACGGTTGCAAATGCTCCCCTGAAAGGTTTGGCGGTCGAAACAGAAGGCTTTTTATCACAGGATAATAAATCAGCCCTCGACAACTTAACCGGCAGAATTTTTTTTTTTGAGAAAAACCCTCAGCCCCGGGGTCACAATTTCATCAAAACTCTGACTTTCGGCAATTGACTCAAAAATGGTGCCAAACGGTTGCAAATGCTCCCCTGAAAGGTTTGGTGGTCAAAACATAAGGCTTTTTATCACAGGAAAACAAATCAGCCCTCGACAACTTAACCGGCAGAAAAAGATATTTTTGAAAAAATCCCTAAGCCCCGGGGTCACAATTTCATCAAAAATCTGACTTTTGGCAATTGATTCAGAAATGTTGCCAAACGGTTGCAAGTGCTCCCCTGAAAGGTTTGGCGGTCGAAACAAAAGGCTTTTTATCACAGGATAAGAAATCAGCCCTCGACAACTTAACCGGGAAAAAATATTTTTTTGAAAAAATCCCTAAGCCCCGGGGTCACAATTTCATCAAAAATCTGACTTTCGGCAGTTGACTCAGAAATGGTGCCAAACGGTTGCAAATGCTCCCCTGAAAGGTTTGACGGTCGAAACAGAAGGCTTTTTATCACAGGATAAGAAATCAGCCCTCGACAACTTAACCGGCAGAAAAATATTTTTTGAAAAAATCCCTAAGCCCCGGGGTCACAATTTCATCAAAAATCTGACTTTCGGCAGTTGACTCAGAAATGTTGCCAAACGGTTGCAAGTGCTCCCCTGAAAGGTTTGGCGGTCAAAACAGAAGGCCTTTTATCACAGGATAAGAAATCAGCCCTCGACAACTTAACCGGGAGAAAAATATTTTTTGAAAAAATCCCTAAGCCCCGGGGTCACAATTTCATCAAAAATCTGACTTTCGGCAGTTGACTCAGAAATGGTGCCAAACGGTTGCAAATGCTCCCCTGAAAGGTTTGGCGGTCGAAACAGAAGGCTTTTTATCACAGGATAATAAATCAGCCCTCGACAACTTAACCGGCAGAATTTTTTTTTTTGAGAAAAACCCTCAGCCCCGGGGTCACAATTTCATCAAAACTCTGACTTTCGGCAATTGACTCAAAAATGGTGCCAAACGGTTGCAAATGCTCCCCTGAAAGGTTTGGTGGTCAAAACATAAGGCTTTTTATCACAGGAAAACAAATCAGCCCTCGACAACTTAACCGGCAGAAAAAGATATTTTTGAAAAAATCCCTAAGCCCCGGGGTCACAATTTCATCAAAAATCTGACTTTTGGCAATTGATTCAAAAATGGTGCCAAACGGTTGCAAATGCTCCCCTGAAAGGTTTGGCGGTGGAAACAGAAGGCTTTTTATCACAGGAAAAGAAATCAGCCCTCGACAACTTAACCGGGAAAAAATATTTTTTTGAAAAAATCCCTAAGCCCCGGGGTCACAATCTCATCAAAAATCTGACTTTCGGCAGTTGACTCAGAAATGGTGCCAAACGGTTGCAAATGCTCCCCTGAAAGGGTTGGCGGTCGAAACAGAAGGCTTTTTATCACAGGATAAGAAATCAGCCCTCGACAACTTAACCGGGAAAAAATATTTTTTTGAAAAAATCCCTAAGCCCCGGGGTCAGAATTTCATCAAAAATCTGACTTTCGGCAGTTGACTCAGAAATGGTGCCAAACGGTTGCAAATGCTCCCCTGAAAGGTTTGGCGGTCGAAACAGAAGGCTTTTTGTCACAGGATAATAAATCAGCCCTCGACAACTTAACCGGCAGAATTTTTTTTTTTTAGAAAATCCCTCAGCCCCGGGGTCACAATTTCATCAAAACTCTGACTTTCGGCAATTGACTCAAAAATGGTGCCAAACGGTTGCAAATGCTCCCCTGAAAGGTTTGGTGGTCGAAACAGAAGGCTTTTTATCACAGGAAAAGAAATCAGCCCTCGACAACTTAACCGGGAGAAAAATATTTTTTTGAAAAAATCCCTAAGACCCGGGGTAACAATTTCATCAAAATTCTGACTTTCGGCAGTTGACTCAGAAATGGTGCCAAACGGTTGGAAATGCTCCCCTGAAAGGTTTGGCGGTAGAAACAGAAGGCTTTTTATCACAGGAAAAGAAATCAGCCCTCGACAACATAACCGGCAGAAAAAGATATTTTTGAAAAAAACCCTAAGCCCCGGGGTCACAATTTCATCAAAAATCTGACTTTTGGCAATTGACTCAAAAATGGTGCCAAACGGTTGCAAATGTTCCCTTGAAAGGTTTGGCGGTGGAAACAGAAGGATTTTTATCACAGGAAAAGAAATCAGCCCTCAACAACTTAACCGGGAAAAAATATTTTTTTGAAAAAATCCCTAAGCCCTGGGGTCACAATCTCATCAAAAATCTGACTTTCGGCAGTTGACTCAGAAATGGTGCCAAACTGTTGCAAATGCTCCCTTGAAAGGTTTGGCGGTGGAAACAGAAGGCTTTTTATCACAGGAAAAGAAATCAGCCCTCGACAACTTAACCGGAAGAAAAAGATATTTTTGATAAAATCCCTAAGCCCCGGGGTCACAATTTCATAAAAAATCTGACTTTCGGCAGTTGACTCAGAAATGGTGCCAAACGGTTGCAAATGCTCCCCTGAAAGGTTTGGCGTTCGAAACAAAAGGCTTTTTATTACAGGATAAGAAATCAGCCCTTGACAACTTAACCGGAAAAAAATATTTTATTGAAAAAATCCCTAAGCCCCGGGGTCACAATTTCATCAAAACTCTGACTTTCGGCAGTTGACTCAGAAATGGTGCCAAACGGGTGCAAATGCTCCCCTGAAAGGTTTGGCGGTCGAAACAGAAGGCCTTTTATCACAGGATAAGAAATCAGCCCTCGACAACTTATCCGGCAGAAAAATATTTTTTTGAAAAAATCCCTAAGCCCCGGGGTCACAATTTCATCAAAACTCTGACTTTCGGCAATTGAATCAAAAATGGTGCCAAACGGTTGCAAATGCTCCCCTCAAAGGTTTGGCGGTCGAAACAGAAGGCTTTTTATCACAGGATAAGAAATCAGCCCTCGACAACTTATCCGGCAGAAAAATATTTTTTTGAAAAAATCCCTAAGCCCCGGGGTCACAATTTCATCAAAAACCTGACTTTTGGCAATTGACTAAAAAATGGAGCCCAATGGTTGCAAATGCTCCCCTGAAAGGGTTGGCGGTCGAAACAGAAGGCTTTTTATCACAGGATAAGAAATCAGCCCTCGACAACTTAACCGGGAAAAAATATTTTTTTGAAAAAATCCCTAAGCCCCGGGGTCAGAATTTCATCAAAAATCTGACTTTCGGCAGTTGACTCAGAAATGGTGCCAAACAGTTGCAAATGCTCCCCTGAAAGGTTTGGCGGTCGAAACAGAAGGCTTTTTGTCACAGGATAATAAATCAGCCCTCGACAACTTAACCGGCAGAATTTTTTTTTTTTAGAAAATCCCTCAGCCCCGGGGTCACAATTTCATCAAAACTCTGACTTTCGGCAATTGACTCAAAAATGGTGCCAAACGGTTGCAAATGCTCCCCTGAAAGGTTTGGTGGTCGAAACAGAAGGCTTTTTATCACAGGAAAAGAAATCAGCCCTCGACAACTTAACCGGGAGAAAAATATTTTTTTGAAAAAATCCCTAAGACCCGGGGTAACAATTTCATCAAAATTCTGACTTTCGGCAGTTGACTCAGAAATGGTGCCAAACGGTTGGAAATGCTCCCCTGAAAGGTTTGGCGGTAGAAACAGAAGGCTTTTTATCACAGGAAAAGAAATCAGCCCTCGACAACATAACCGGCAGAAAAAGATATTTTTGAAAAAAACCCTAAGCCCCGGGGTCACAATTTCATCAAAAATCTGACTTTTGGCAATTGACTCAAAAATGGTGCCAAACGGTTGCAAATGTTCCCTTGAAAGGTTTGGCGGTGGAAACAGAAGGATTTTTATCACAGGAAAAGAAATCAGCCCTCAACAACTTAACCGGGAAAAAATATTTTTTTGAAAAAATCCCTAAGCCCTGGGGTCACAATCTCATCAAAAATCTGACTTTCGGCAGTTGACTCAGAAATGGTGCCAAACTGTTGCAAATGCTCCCTTGAAAGGTTTGGCGGTGGAAACAGAAGGCTTTTTATCACAGGAAAAGAAATCAGCCCTCGACAACTTAACCGGAAGAAAAAGATATTTTTGATAAAATCCCTAAGCCCCGGGGTCACAATTTCATAAAAAATCTGACTTTCGGCAGTTGACTCAGAAATGGTGCCAAACGGTTGCAAATGCTCCCCTGAAAGGTTTGGCGTTCGAAACAAAAGGCTTTTTATTACAGGATAAGTAATCAGCCCTTGACAACTTAACCGGAAAAAAATATTTTATTGAAAAAATCCCTAAGCCCCGGGGTCACAATTTCATCAAAACTCTGACTTTCGGCAGTTGACTCAGAAATGGTGCCAAACGGTTGCAAATGCTCCCCTGAAAGGTTTGGCGGTTGAAACAGAAGGCCTTTTATCACAGGATAAGAAATCAGCCCTCGACAACTTATCCGGCAGAAAAATATTTTTTTGAAAAAATCCCTAAGCCCCGGGGTCACAATTTCATCAAAACTCTGACTTTCGGCAATTGAATCAAAAATGGTGCCAAACGGTTGCAAATGCTCCCCTCAAAGGTTTGGCGGTCGAAACAGAAGGCTTTTTATCACAGGATAAGAAATCAGCCCTCGACAACTTATCCGGCAGAAAAATATTTTTTTGAAAAAATCCCTAAGCCCCGGGGTCACAATTTCATCAAAAACCTGACTTTTGGCAATTGACTCAAAAATGGAGCCCAATGGTTGCAAATGCTCCCCTGAAAGGTTTGGCGGACGAAACTGATTTCTTTTTATCACAGGAAAAGAAATCAGCCCTCGACAACTTAACCGGGAAAAAATATTTTTTTGGAAAAATCCCTAAGCCCGGGGTCACAATTTCATCAAAAATCTGACTTTTGGCAGTTGACTCAGAAATGGTGCCAAACGGTTGGAAATGCTGCCCTGAAAGTTTTGGCGGTCGAAACAGAAGGCCTTTTATCACAGGATAAGAAATCAGCCCTCGTCAACTTAACCGGCAGAAAAATATTTTTTGAAAAAATCCCTAAGCCCCGGGGTCACAATTTCCTCAAAAATCTGACTTTCGGCAGTTGACTCAGAAATGGTGCCAAACGGTTGGAAATGCTGCCCTGAAAGTTTTGGCGGTCGAAACTGAAGGCTTTTTATCACAGGAAAAGAAATCAGCCCTCGACAACTTAACCGGCAGAAAAAGATATTTTTGAAAAAATCCCTAAGCCCCGGGGTCACAAGTTCATCAAAACTCTGACTTTTGGCAATTAATTCAAAAATGGTGCCAAACGATTGCAAATGCTCCCTTGAAAGGTTTGGCGGTCGAAACAGAAGGCCTTTTATCACAGGATAAGAAATCAGCCCGCGACAACTTAACCGGGAGAAAAATATTTTTTGAAAAAATCCCTAAGCCCCGAGGTCATAATTTCATCAAAAATCTGACTTTCGGCAGTTGACTCAGAAATGGAGCCCAATGGTTGCAAATGCTCCCCTGAAAGGTTTGGCGGTCAAAACAGAAGGCTTTTTATAACAGGATAATAAATCAGCCCTCGATAACTTAACAGGCAGATTTTTTTTTTTTGAGAAAATCCCTCAGCCCCGGGGTCACAATTTCATCAAAACTCTGACTTTCGGGAATTGACTCAAAAATGGTGCCAAACGGTTGCAAATGCTCCCCTGAAAGTTTTGGCGGTCGAAACTGAAGGCTTTTTATCACAGGAAAAGAAATCAGCCCTCGACAACTTAACCGACAGAAAAAGATATTTTTGAAAAAATCCCTAAGCCCCGGGGTCACAAGTTCATCAAAACTCTGACTTTTGGCAATTAATTCAAAAATGGTGCCAAACGGTTGCAAATGCTCCCTTGAAAGGTTTGGCGGTCGAAACAGAAGGCCTTTTATCACAGGATAAGAAATCAGCCCTCGACAACTTAACCGGGAGAAAAATATTTTTTGAAAAAATCCCTAAGCCCCGAGGTCACAATTTCATCAAAAATCTGACTTTCGGCAGTTGACTCAGAAATGGAGCCCAATGGTTGCAAATGCTCCCCTGAAATGTTTGGCGGACGATACTGATTTCTTTTTATCACAGGAAAAGAAATCAGCCCTCGACAACTTAACCGGGAAAAAATATTTTTTTGAAAAAATCCCTAAGCCCCGGGGTCACAATTTCATCAAAAATCTGACTTTTGGCAGTTGACTCAGAAATGGTGCCAAACGGTTGCAAATGCTCCCCTGAAAGGTTTGGCGGTCGAAACAGAAGGCTTTTTATCACAGGATAAGAAATCAGCCCTCGACAACTTATCCGGCAGAAATATATTTTTTTGAAAAAATCCCTAAGCCCCGGGGTCACAATTTCCTAAAAAATCTGACTTTCGGCAGTTGACTCAGAAATGGTGCCAAACGGTTGGAAATGCTCCCCTGAAAGTTTTGGCGGTCGAAACTGAAGGCTTTTTATCACAGGAAAAGAAATCAGCCCTCGACAACTTAACCGGCAGAAAAAGATATTTTTGAAAAAATCCCTAAGCTCCGGGGTCACAATTTCATCAAAAATCTGACTTTCGGCAGTTGACTCAGAAATGGTGCCAAACGGTTGCAAATGCTCCCCTGAAAGGTTTGACGGTCGAAACAGAAGGCTTTTTATCACAGGATAAGATATCAGCCCTCGTCAACTTAACCGGCAGAAAAATATTTTTTGAAAAAATCCCTAAGCCCCGGGGTCACAATTTCATCAAAAATCTGACTTTCGGCAGTTGACTCAGAAATAGTGCCAAACGGTTGCAAATGCTCCCCTGAAAGGTTTGGCGGTCGAAACAGAAGGCTTTTTATCACAGGATAAGAAATCAGCCCTCGACAACTTAACCGGCAGAATTTTTTTTTTTGAGAAAATCCCTCAGCCCCGGGGTCACAATTTCATCAAAACTCTGACTTTCGGCAATTGACTCAAAAATGGTGCCAAACGGTTGCAAATGCTCCCCTCAAAGGTTTGGTGGTCGAAACAGAAGGCTTTTTATCACAGGAAAAGAAATCAGCCCTCGACAACTTAACCGGCAGAAAAATATTTTTTTGAAAAAATCCCTCAGCCCCGGGGTCACAATTTCATCAAAATTCTGACTTTCGGCAGTTGACTCAGAAATGGTGCCAAACGGTTGGAAATGCTCCCCTGAAAGGTTTGGCGGTCGAAACAGAAGGCTTTTTATCACAGGATAATAAATCAGCCCTCGACAACTTAACCGGCAGAATTTTTTTTTTTGAGAAAAACCCTCAGCCCCGGGGTCACAATTTCATCAAAACTCTGACTTTCGGCAATTGACTCAAAAATGGTGCCAAACGGTTGCAAATGCTCCCCTGAAAGGTTTGGTGGTCAAAACAGAAGGCTTTTTATCACAGGAAAACAAATCAGCCCTCGACAACTTAACCGGCAGAAAAAGATATTTTTGAAAAAATCCCTAAGCCCCGGGGTCACAATTTCATCAAAAATCTGACTTTTGGCAATTGATTCAAAAATGGTGCCAAACGGTTGCAAATGCTCCCCTGAAAGGTTTGGCGGTGGAAACAGAAGGCTTTTTATCACAGGAAAAGAAATCAGCCCTCGACAACTTAACCGGGAAAAAATATTTTTTTGAAAAAATCCCTAAGCCCCGGGGTCACAATCTCATCAAAAATCTGACTTTCGGCAGTTGACTCAGAAATGGTGCCAAACGGTTGCAAATGCTCCCCTGAAAGGGTTGGCGGTCGAAACAGAAGGCTTTTTATCACAGGATAAGAAATCAGCCCTCGACAACTTAACCGGGAAAAAATATTTTTTTGAAAAAATCCCTAAGCCCCGGGGTCAGAATTTCATCAAAAATCTGACTTTCGGCAGTTGACTCAGAAATGGTGCCAAACGGTTGCAAATGCTCCCCTGAAAGGTTTGGCGGTCGAAACAGAAGGCTTTTTGTCACAGGATAATAAATCAGCCCTCGACAACTTAACCGGCAGAATTTTTTTTTTTTAGAAAATCCCTCAGCCCCGGGGTCACAATTTCATCAAAACTCTGACTTTCGGCAATTGACTCAAAAATGGTGCCAAACGGTTGCAAATGCTCCCCTGAAAGGTTTGGTGGTCGAAACAGAAGGCTTTTTATCACAGGAAAAGAAATCAGCCCTCGACAACTTAACCGGGAGAAAAATATTTTTTTGAAAAAATCCCTAAGACCCGGGGTAACAATTTCATCAAAATTCTGACTTTCGGCAGTTGACTCAGAAATGGTGCCAAACGGTTGGAAATGCTCCCCTGAAAGGTTTGGCGGTAGAAACAGAAGGCTTTTTATCACAGGAAAAGAAATCAGCCCTCGACAACATAACCGGCAGAAAAAGATATTTTTGAAAAAAACCCTAAGCCCCGGGGTCACAATTTCATCAAAAATCTGACTTTTGGCAATTGACTCAAAAATGGTGCCAAACGGTTGCAAATGTTCCCTTGAAAGGTTTGGCGGTGGAAACAGAAGGATTTTTATCACAGGAAAAGAAATCAGCCCTCAACAACTTAACCGGGAAAAAATATTTTTTTGAAAAAATCCCTAAGCCCTGGGGTCACAATCTCATCAAAAATCTGACTTTCGGCAGTTGACTCAGAAATGGTGCCAAACGGTTGCAAATGCTCCCTTGAAAGGTTTGGCGGTGGAAACAGAAGGCTTTTTATCACAGGAAAAGAAATCAGCCCTCGACAACTTAACCGGAAGAAAAAGATATTTTTGATAAAATCCCTAAGCCCCGGGGTCACAATTTCATAAAAAATCTGACTTTCGGCAGTTGACTCAGAAATGGTGCCAAACGGTTGCAAATGCTCCCCTGAAAGGTTTGGCGTTCGAAACAAAAGGCTTTTTATTACAGGATAAGAAATCAGCCCTTGACAACTTAACCGGAAAAAAATATTTTATTGAAAAAATCCCTAAGCCCCGGGGTCACAATTTCATCAAAACTCTGACTTTCGGCAGTTGACTCAGAAATGGTGCCAAACGGTTGCAAATGCTCCCCTGAAAGGTTTGGCGGTCGAAACAGAAGGCCTTTTATCACAGGATAAGAAATCAGCCCTCGACAACTTATCCGGCAGAAAAATATTTTTTTGAAAAAATCCCTAAGCCCCGGGGTCACAATTTCATCAAAACTCTGACTTTCGGCAATTGAATCAAAAATGGTGCCAAACGGTTGCAAATGCTCCCCTCAAAGGTTTGGCGGTCGAAACAGAAGGCTTTTTATCACAGGATAAGAAATCAGCCCTCGACAACTTATCCGGCAGAAAAATATTTTTTTGAAAAAATCCCTAAGCCCCGGGGTCACAATTTCATCAAAAACCTGACTTTTGGCAATTGACTCAAAAATGGAGCCCAATGGTTGCAAATGCTCCCCTGAAAGGTTTGGCGGACGAAACTGATTTCTTTTTATCACAGGAAAAGAAATCAGCCCTCGACAACTTAACCGGGAAAAAATATTTTTTTGGAAAAATCCCTAAGCCCGGGGTCACAATTTCATCAAAAATCTGACTTTTGGCAGTTGACTCAGAAATGGTGCCAAACGGTTGCAAATGCTCCCCTGAAAGGTTTGGCGGTCGAAACAGAAGGCTTTTTATCACAGGATAAGAAATCAGCCCTCGACAACTTATCCGGCAGAAATATTTTTTTTTGAAAAAATCCCTAAGCCCCGGGGTCACAATTTCATCAAAACTCTGACTTTCGGCAATTGAATCAAAAATGGTGCAAAACGGTTGCAAATGCTCCCCTCAAAGGTTTGGCGGTCGAAACAGAAGGCCTTTTATCACAGGATAAGAAATCAGCCCTCGTCAACTTAACCGGCAGAAAAAGATATTTTTGAAAAAATCCCTAAGCCCCGGGGTCACAAGTTCATCAAAACTCTGACTTTTGGCAATTAATTCAAAAATGGTGCCAAACGGTTGCAAATGCTCCCTTGAAAGGTTTGGCGGTCGAAACAGAAGGCCTTTTATCACAGGATAAGAAATCAGCCCTCGACAACTTAACCGGGAGAAAAATATTTTTTGAAAAAATCCCTAAGCCCCGAGGTCACAATTTCATCAAAAATCTGACTTTCGGCAGTTGACTCAGAAATGGAGCCCAATGGTTGCAAATGCTCCCCTGAAAGGTTTGGCGGACGAAACTGATTTCTTTTTATCACAGGAAAAGAAATCAGCCCTCGACAACTTAACCGGGAAAAAATATTTTTTTGAAAAAATCCCTAAGCCCCGGGGTCACAATTTCATCAAAAATCTGACTTTTGGCAGTTGACTCAGAAATGGTGCCAAACGGTTGCAAATGCTCCCCTGAAAGGTTTGGCGGTCGAAACAGAAGGCTTTTTATCACAGGATAAGAAATCAGCCCTCGACAACTTATCCGGCAGAAATATATTTTTTTGAAAAAATCCCTAAGCCCCGGGGTCACAATTTCCTAAAAAATCTGACTTTCGGCAGTTGACTCAGAAATGGTGCCAAACGGTTGGAAATGCTCCCCTGAAAGTTTTGGCGGTCGAAACTGAAGGCTTTTTATCACAGGAAAAGAAATCAGCCCTCGACAACTTAACCGGCAGAAAAAGATATTTTTGAAAAAATCCCTAAGCCCCGGGGTCACAAGTTCATCAAAACTCTGACTTTCGGCAATTGAATCAAAAATGGTGCAAAACGGTTGCAAATGCTCCCCTCAAAGGTTTGGCGGTCGAAACAGAAGGCCTTTTATCACAGGATAAGAAATCAGCCCTCGTCAACTTAACCGGCAGAAAAATATTTTTTGAAAAAATCCCTAAGCCCCGGGGTCACAATTTCCTCAAAAATCTGACTTTCGGCAGTTGACTCAGAAATGGTGCCAAACGGTTGGAAATGCTGCCCTGAAAGTTTTGGCGGTCGAAACTGAAGGCTTTTTATCACAGGAAAAGAAATCAGCCCTCGACAACTTAACCGGCAGAAAAAGATATTTTTGAAAAAATCCCTAAGCCCCGGGGTCACAAGTTCATCAAAACTCTGACTTTTGGCAATTAATTCAAAAATGGTGCCAAACGATTGCAAATGCTCCCTTGAAAGGTTTGGCGGTCGAAACAGAAGGCCTTTTATCACAGGATAAGAAATCAGCCCGCGACAACTTAACCGGGAGAAAAATATTTTTTGAAAAAATCCCTAAGCCCCGAGGTCACAATTTCATCAAAAATCTGACTTTCGGCAGTTGACTCAGAAATGGAGCCCAATGGTTGCAAATGCTCCCCTGAAAGGTTTGGCGGACGAAACTGATTTCTTTTTATCACAGGAAAAGAAATCAGCCCTCGACAACTTAACCGGGAAAAAATATTTTTTTGAAAAAATCCCTAAGCCCCGGGGTCACAATTTCATCAAAAATCTGACTTTTGGCAGTTGACTCAGAAATGGTGCCA
Organism: Podarcis melisellensis; assembly: GCF_964234715.1. Lineage (NCBI taxonomy): Eukaryota > Metazoa > Chordata > Lepidosauria > Squamata > Lacertidae > Podarcis > Podarcis melisellensis. Next base: position 11,758,390 of record NC_138544.1, read on the forward strand.
AACGGTTGCAAATGCTCCCCTGAAAGGTTTGGCGGTCGAAACAGAAGGCTTTTTATCACAGGATAAGAAATCAGCCCTCGACAACTTATCCGGCAGAAATATATTTTTTTGAAAAAATCCCTAAGCCCCGGGGTCACAAGTTCATCAAAACTCTGACTTTTGGCAATTGATTCAAAAATGGTGCCAAACGATTGCAAATGCTCCCTTGAAAGGTTTGGCGGTCGAAACAGAAGGCCTTTTATCACAGGATAAGAAATCAGCCCTCGACAACTTAACCGGGAGAAAAATATTTTTTGAAAAAATCCCTAAGCCCCGAGGTCAGAATTTCATCAAAAATCTGACTTTCGGCAGTTGACTCAGAAATGGTGCCAAACGGTTGCAAATGCTCCCCTGAAAGGTTTGGCGGTCAAAACAGAAGGCTTTTTATAACAGGATAATAAATCAGCCCTCGATAACTTAACAGGCAGATTTTTTTTTTTTGAGAAAATCCCTCAGCCCCGGGGTCACAATTTCATCAAAACTCTGACTTTCGGGAATTGACTCAAAAATGGTGCCAAACGGTTGCAAATGCTCCCCTGAAAGTTTTGGCGGTCGAAACTGAAGGCTTTTTATCACAGGAAAAGAAATCAGCCCTCGACAACTTAACCGGCAGAAAAAGATATTTTTGAAAAAATCCCTAAGCCCCGGGGTCACAAGTTCATCAAAACTCTGACTTTTGGCAATTAATTCAAAAATGGTGCCAAACGGTTGCAAATGCTCCCTTGAAAGGTTTGGCGGTCGAAACAGAAGGCCTTTTATCACAGGATAAGAAATCAGCCCTCGACAACTTAACCGGGAGAAAAATATTTTTTGAAAAAATCCCTAAGCCCCGAGGTCACAATTTCATCAAAAATCTGACTTTCGGCAGTTGACTCAGAAATGGAGCCCAATGGTTGCAAATGCTCCCCTGAAAGGTTTGGCGGACGAAACTGATTTCTTTTTATCACAGGAAAAGAAATCAGCCCTCGACAACTTAACCGGGAAAAAATATATTTTTGAAAAAATCCCTAAGCCCCGGGGTCACAATTTCATCAAAAATCTGACTTTTGGCAGTTGACTCAGAAATGGTGCCAAACGGTTGCAAATGCTCCCCTGAAAGGTTTGGCGGTCGAAACAGAAGGCTTTTTATCACAGGATAAGAAATCAGCCCTCGACAACTTATCCGGCAGAAATATATTTTTTTGAAAAAATCCCTAAGCCCCGGGGTCACAATTTCCTAAAAAATCTGACTTTCGGCAGTTGACTCAGAAATGGTGCCAAACGGTTGGAAATGCTCCCCTGAAAGTTTTGGCGGTCGAAACTGAAGGCTTTTTATCACAGGAAAAGAAATCAGCCCTCGACAACTTAACCGGCAGAAAAAGATATTTTTGAAAAAATCCCTAAGCCCCGGGGTCACAAGTTCATCAAAACTCTGACTTTCGGCAATTGAATCAAAAATGGTGCAAAACGGTTGCAAATGCTCCCCTCAAAGGTTTGGCGGTCGAAACAGAAGGCCTTTTATCACAGGATAAGAAATCAGCCCTCGTCAACTTAACCGGCAGAAAAATATTTTTTGAAAAAATCCCTAAGCCCCGGGGTCACAATTTCCTCAAAAATCTGACTTTCGGCAGTTGACTCAGAAATGGTGCCAAACGGTTGGAAATGCTCCCCTGAAAGTTTTGGCGGTCGAAACTGAAGGCTTTTTATCACAGGAAAAGAAATCAGCCCTCGACAACTTAACCGGCAGAAAAAGATATTTTTGAAAAAATCCCTAAGCCCCGGGGTCACAAGTTCATCAAAACTCTGACTTTTGGCAATTAATTCAAAAATGGTGCCAAATGGTTGCAAATGCTCCCTTGAAAGGTTTGGCGGTCGAAACAGAAGGCCTTTTATCACAGGATAAGAAATCAGCCCTCGACAACTTAACCGGGAGAAAAATATTTTTTGAAAAAATCCCTAAGCCCCGAGGTCACAATTTCATCAAAAATCTGACTTTCGGCAGTTGACTCAGAAATGGAGCCCAATGGTTGCAAATGCTCCCCTGAAAGGTTTGGCGGACGAAACTGATTTCTTTTTATCACAGGAAAAGAAATCAGCCCTCGACAACTTAACCGGGAAAAAATATTTTTTTGAAAAAATCCCTAAGCCCCGGGGTCACAATTTCATCAAAAATCTGACTTTTGGCAGTTGACTCAGAAATGGTGCCAAACGGTTGCAAATGCTCATCTGAAAGGTTTGGCGGTCGAAACAGAAGGCTTTTTATCACAGGATAAGAAATCAGCCCTCGACAACTTATCCGGCAGAAATATATTTTTTTGAAAAAATCCCTAAGCCCCGGGGTCACAAGTTCATCAAAACTCTGACTTTTGGCAATTGATTCAAAAATGGTGCCAAACGGTTGCAAATGCTCCCCTGAAAGGTTTGGCGGTCGAAACAGAAGGCCTTTTATCACATGATAAGAAATCAGCCCTCGACAACTTAACCGGGAGAAAAATATTTTTTGAAAAAATCCCTAAGCCCCGGGGTCAAAATTTCCTCAAAAATCTGACTTTCGGCAGTTGACTCAGAAATGGTGCCAAACGGTTGCAAATGCTCCCCTGAAAGGTTTGGCGGTCGAAACAGAAGGCTTTTTATCACAGGATAAGAAATCAGCCCTCGACAACTTAACCGGCAGAATTTTTTTTTTTGAGAAAATCCCTCAGCCCCGGGGTCACAAGTTCATCAAAACTCTGACTTTCAGCAATTGAATCAAAAATGGTGCAAAACGGTTGCAAATGCTCCCCTCAAAGGTTTGGCGGTCGAAACAGAAGGCCTTTTATCACAGGATAAGAAATCAGCCCTCGTCAACTTAACCGGCAGAATAATATTTTTTGAAAAAATCCCTAAGCCCCGGGGTCACAATTTCCTCAAAAATCTGACTTTCGGCAGTTGACTCAGAAATGGTGCCAAACGCTTGGAAATGCTCCCCTGAAAGTTTTGGCGGTCGAAACTGAAGGCTTTTTATCACAGGAAAAGAAATCAGCCCTCGACAACTTAACCGGCAGAAAAAGATATTTTTGAAAAAATCCCTAAGCCCCGGGGTCACAAGTTCATCAAAACTCTGACTTTTGGCAATTAATTCAAAAATGGTGCCAAACGGTTGCAAATGCTCCCTTGAAAGGTTTGGCGGTCGAAACAGAAGGCCTTTTATCACAGGATAAGAAATCAGCCCTCGACAACTTAACCGGCAGAAAAAGATATTTTTGAAAAAATCCCTAAGCCCCGGGGTCACAATTTCATCAAAAATCTGACTTTTGGCAGTTGACTCAGAAATGGTGCCAAACGGTTGCAAATGCTCCCCTGAAAGGTTTGGCGGTCGAAACAGAAGGCTTTTTATCACAGGATAAGAAATCAGCCCTCGACAACTTAACCGGCAGAAAAATATTTTTTGAAAAAATCCCTAAGCCCCGGGGTCACAATTTCATCAAAAATCTGACTTTTGGCAGTTGACTCAGAAATGTTGCCAAACGGTTGCAAATGCTCCCCTGAAAGGTTTGGCGGTCGAAACAGAAGGCTTTTTATCACAGGAAAAGAAATCAGCCCTCGACAACTTAACCGGCAGAAAAAGATATTTTTGAAAAAATCCCTAAGCCCCGGGGTCACAAGTTCATCAAAACTCTGACTTTTGGCAATTAATTCAAAAATGGTGCCAAACGGTTGCAAATGCTCCCTTGAAAGGTTTGGCGGTCGAAACAGAAGGCCTTTTATCACAGGATAAGAAATCAGCCCTCGACAACTTAACCGGCAGAAAAAGATATTTTTGAAAAAATCCCTAAGCCCCGGGGTCACAATTTCATCAAAAATCTGACTTTTGGCAGTTGACTCAGAAATGGTGCCAAACGGTTGCAAATGCTCCCCTGAAAGGTTTGGCGGTCGAAACAGAAGGCTTTTTATCACAGGAGAAGAAATCAGCCCTCGACAACTTAACCGGCAGAATTTTTTTTTTTTGAGAAAATCCCTAAGCCCCGGGGTCACAATTTCATCAAAAATCTGACTTCTGGCAATTGATTCAAAAATGGTGCCAAACGGTTGCAAATGCTCCCTTGAAAGGTTTGGCGGTGGAAACAGAAGGCTTTTTATCACAGGAAAAGAAATCAGCCCTCGACAACTTAACCGGGAAAAAATATTTTTTGAAAAAATCCCTAAGCCCCGGGGTCACAATCTCATCAAAAATCTGACTTTCGGCAGTTGACTCAGAAATGGTGCCAAACGGTTGCAAATGCTCCCCTGAAAGGTTTGGCGGTCGAAACAGAAGGCTTTTTATCACAGGATAAGAAATCAGCCCTCGACAACTTAACCGGGAAAAAATATTTTTTTGAAAAAATCCCTAAGCCCCGGGGTCACAATTTCATCAAAAATCTGACTTTCGGCAGTTGACTCAGAAATGGTGCCAAACGGTTGCAAATGCTCCCCTGAAAGGTTTGGCGGTCGAAACAGAAGGCCTTTTATCACAGGATAAGAAATTAGCCCTCGACAACTTAACCGGCAGAATTTTTTTTTTTGAGAAAATCCCTCAGCCCCGGGGTCACAATTTCATCAAAACTCTGACTTTCGGCAATTGACTCAAAAATGGTGCCAAAGGGTTGCAAATGCTCCCCTGAAAGGTTTGGTGGTCGAAACAGAAGGCCTTTTATCACAGGATAAGAAATCAGCCCTCGACAACTTAACCGGGAGAAAAATATTTTTTGAAAAAATCCCTAAGCCCCGGGGTCACAATTTCATCAAAAATCTGACTTTCGGCAGTTGACTCAGAAATGGTGCCAAACGGTTGCAAATGCTCCCCTGAAAGGTTTGGCGGTCGAAACAGAAGGCTTTTTATCACAGGATAATAAATCAGCCCTCGACAACTTAACCGGTAGAATTTTTTTTTTTGAGAAAATCCCTAAGCCCCGGGGTCACAATTTCATCAAAAATCTGACTTTTGGCAATTGATTCAAAAATGGTGCCAAACGGTTGCAAATGCTCCCTTGAAAGGTTTGGCGGTGGAAACAGAAGGCTTTTTATCACAGGAAAAGAAATCAGCCCTCGACAACTTAACCAGGAAAAAATATTTTTTTGAAAAAATCCCTAAGCCCCGGGGTCACAATTTCATCAAAAATCTGACTTTCGGCAGTTGACTCACAAATGGTGCCAAACGGTTGCAAATGCTCCCCTGAAAGGTTTGGTGGTCGAAACAGAAGGCTTTTTATCACAGGATAAGAAATCAGCCCTCGACAACTTAACTGGGAAAAAATATTTTTTTGAAAAAATCCCTAAACCCCGGGGTCACAATTTCTTCAAAACTCTGACTTTCGGCAATTGACTCAAAAATGGTGCCAAACGGTTGCAAATGCTCCCCTGAAAGGTTTGGTGGTCGAAAGAGAAGGCTTTTTATCACAGGAAAAGAAATAAGCCCTCCACAACTTAACCGGCAGAAAAATATTTTTTTGAAAAAATCCCTAAGACCCGGGGTCACAATTTCATCAAAATTCTGACTTTCGGCAGTTGACTCAGAAATGGTGCCAAACGGTTGCAAATGCTCCCCTGAAATTTTTGGCGGTCGAAACAGAAGGCTTTTTATCACAGGAAAAGAAATCAGCCCTCGACAACTTAACCGGCAGAAAAAGATATTTTTGAAAAAATCCCTAAGCCCCGGGGTCACAATTTCATCAAAAATCTGACTTTTGGCAAATGACTCAAAAATGGTGTCAAACGGTTGCAAATGCTCCCTTGAAAGGTTTGGCGGTGGAAACAGAAGGTTTTTTATCACAGGAAAAGAAATCAGCCCTCGACAACTTAACCGGGAAAAAATATTTTTTTGAAAAAATCCCTAAGCCCCGGGGTCACAATCTCATCAAAAATCTGACTTTCGGCAGTTGACTCAGAAATGGTGCCAAACGGTTGCAAATGCTCCCCTGAAAGGTTTGGCGGTCGAAACAGAAGGCTTTTTATCACAGGATAAGAAATCAGCCCTCGACAACTTAACCGGGAAAAAATATTTTTTTGAAAAAATCCCTAAGCCCCGGGGTCACAATTTCATCAAAACTCTGACTTTCGGCAATTGAATCAAAAATGGTGCAAAACGGTTGCAAATGCTCCCCTGAAAGGTTTGGCGGTCGAAACAGAAGGCCTTTTATCACAGGATAAGAAATTAGCCCTCGACAACTTAACCAGCAGAAAAATATTTTTTGAAAAAATCCCTAAGCCCCGGGGTCACAATTTCATAAAAAACCTGACTTTTGGCAATTGACACAAAAATGGTGCCCAATGGTTGCAAATGCTCCCCTGAAAAGTTTGGCGGACGAAACTGATGTCTTTTTATCACAGGAAAAGAAATCAGCCCTTGACAACTTAACCGGGGAAAAATATTTTTTTGAAAAAATCCCTAAGCCCCGGGGTCACAATTTCATCAAAAATCTGACTATTGGCAGTTGACTCAGAAATGGTGCCAAACGGTTGCAAATGCTCCCCTGAAAGGTTTGCGGTCAAAACAGAAGGCTTTTTATCACAGGATAAGAAATCAGCCCTCGACAACTTAACCGGGAGAAAAATATTTTTTGAAAAAATCCCTAAGCCCCGGGGTCAAAATTTCCTCAAAAATCTGACTTTCGGCAGTTGACTCAGAAATGGTGTCAAACGGTTGCAAATGCTCCCCTGAAAGGTTTGGCGGTCGAAACAGAAGGCTTTTTATCACAGGACAAGAAATCAGCCCTCGACAACTTAACCGGCAGAATTTTTTTTTTTGAGAAAATCCCTCAGCCCCGGGGTCACAATTTCATCAAAACTCTGACTTTCGGCAATTGACTCAAAAATGGTGCCAAACGGTTGCAAATGCTACCCTTAAAGGTTTGGTGGTCGAAACAGAAGTTTTTTTATTACAGGAAAAGAAATCAGCCCTCGACAACTTAACCGGCAGAAAAATATTTTTTTGAAAAAATCCCTAAGACCCGGGGTCACATTTTCATCAAAATTCTGACTTTTGGCAGTTGACTCAGAAATGGTGCCAAACGGTTGGAAATGCTCCCCTGAAAGGTTTGGCGGTCGAAACAGAAGGCTTTTTATCACAGGAAAAGAAATCAGCCCTCGACAACTTAACCGGCAGAAAAAGATATTTTTGAAAAAATCCCTAAGCCCCGGGGTCACAATTTCATCAAAAATCTGACTTTTGGCAGTTGACTCAGAAATGGTGCCAAACGGTTGCAAATGCTCCCTTGAAAGGTTTGGCGGTGGAAACAGAAGGCTTTTTATCACAGGAAAAGAAATCAGCCCTCGACAACTTAACCGGAAAAAAATATTTTTTGAAAAAATCCCTAAGCCCCGGGGTCACAATCTCATCAAAAATCTGACTTTCGGCAGTTGACTCAGAAATGGTGCCAAACGGTTGCAAATGCTCCCCTGAAAGGTTTGGCGGTCGAAACAGAAGGCTTTTTATCACAGGATAAGAAATCAGCCCTCGACAACTTAACCGGGAAAAAATATTTTTTTGAAAAAATCCCTAAGCCCCGGGGTCACAATTTCATCAAAACTCTGACTTTCGGCAATTGACTCAAAAATGGTGCCAAAGGGTTGCAAATGCTCCCTTGAAAGGTTTGGCGGTGGAAACAGAAGGCTTTTTATCACAGGAAAAGAAATCAGCCCTCGACAACTTAACCAGGAAAAAATATTTTTTTGAAAAAATCCCTAAGCCCCGGGGTCACAATTTCATCAAAAATCTGACTTTCGGCAGTTGACTCACAAATGGTGCCAAACGGTTGCAAATGCTCCCCTGAAAGGTTTGGTGGTCGAAACAGAAGGCTTTTTATCACAGGAAAAGAAATCAGCCCTCGACAACTTAACCAGGAAAAAATATTTTTTTGAAAAAATCCCTAAGCCCCGGGGTCACAATTTCATCAAAAATCTGACTTTCGGCAGTTGACTCACAAATGGTGCCAAACGGTTGCAAATGCTCCCCTGAAAGGTTTGGTGGTCGAAACAGAAGGCTTTTTATCACAGGATAAGAAATCAGCCCTCGACAACTTAACTGGGAAAAAATATTTTTTTGAAAAAATCCCTAAACCCCGGGGTCACAATTTCTTCAAAACTCTGACTTTCGGCAATTGACTCAAAAATGGTGCCAAACGGTTGCAAATGCTCCCCTGAAAGGTTTGGTGGTCGAAAGAGAAGGCTTTTTATCACAGGAAAAGAAATAAGCCCTCCACAACTTAACCGGCAGAAAAATATTTTTTTGAAAAAATCCCTAAGACCCGGGGTCACAATTTCATCAAAAATCTGACTTTCGGCAGTTGACTCAGAAATGGTGCCAAACGGTTGCAAATGCTCCCCTGAAATTTTTGGCGGTCGAAACAGAAGGCTTTTTATCACAGGAAAAGAAATCAGCCCTCGACAACTTAACCGGCAGAAAAAGATATTTTTGAAAAAATCCCTAAGCCCCGGGGTCACAATTTCATCAAAAATCTGACTTTTGGCAAATGCCTCAAAAATGGTGTCAAACGGTTGCAAATGCTCCCTTGAAAGGTTTGGCGGTGGAAACAGAAGGTTTTTTATCACAGGAAAAGAAATCAGCCCTCGACAACTTAACCGGGAAAAAATATTTTTTTGAAAAAATCCCTAAGCCCCGGGGTCACAATCTCATCAAAAATCTGACTTTCGGCAGTTGACTCAGAAATGGTGCCAAACGGTTGCAAATGCTCCCCTGAAAGGTTTGGCGGTCGAAACAGAAGGCTTTTTATCACAGGATAAGAAATCAGCCCTCGACAACTTAACCGGGAAAAAATATTTTTTTGAAAAAATCCCTAAGCCCCGGGGTCACAATTTCATCAAAACTCTGACTTTCGGCAATTGAATCAAAAATGGTGCAAAACGGTTGCAAATGCTCCCCTGAAAGGTTTGGCGGTCGAAACAGAAGGCCTTTTATCACAGGATAAGAAATTAGCCCTCGACAACTTAACCAGCAGAAAAATATTTTTTGAAAAAATCCCTAAGCCCTGGGGTCACAATTTCATAAAAAACCTGACTTTTGGCAATTGACACAAAAATGGTGCCCAATGGTTGCAAATGCTCCCCTGAAAAGTTTGGCGGACGAAACTGATGTCTTTTTATCACAGGAAAAGAAATCAGCCCTTGACAACTTAACCGGGAAAAAATATTTTTTTGAAAAAATCCCTAAGCCCCGGGGTCACAATTTCATCAAAAATCTGACTATTGGCAGTTGACTCAGAAATGGTGCCAAACGGTTGCAAATGCTCCCCTGAAAGGTTTGCGGTCAAAACAGAAGGCTTTTTATCACAGGATAAGAAATCAGCCCTCGACAACTTAACCGGCAGAAAAATATTTTTTGAAAAAATCCCTAAGCCCCGGGGTCAAAATTTCATCAAAAATCTGACTTTTGGCAGTTGACTCAGAAATGGTGCCAAACGGTTGCAAATGCTCCCCTGAAAGGTTTGGCGGTCGAAACAGAAAGCTTTTTATCACAGGATAAGAAATCAGCCCTCGACAACTTATCCGGCAGAAAAATATTTTTTTGAAAAAAATCCCTAAGCCCCGGGGTCACAATTTCATCAAAACTCTGACTTTCGGCAATTGAATCAAAAATGGTGCCAAATGGTTGCAAATTCTCCCCTCAAAGGTTTGGCGATCGAAACAGAAGGCCTTTTATCACAGGATAAGAAATCAGCCCTCGACAACTTAACCGGGAGAAAAATATTTTTTGAAAAAATCCCTAAGCCCCGGGGTCACAATTTCATCAAAAATCTGACTTTTGGCAGTTGACTCAGAAATGGTGCCAAACGGTTGCAAATGCTCCCCTGAAAGGTTTGGCGGTCGAAACAGAAGGCTTTCTATGAAAGGATAATAAATCAGCCCTCGACAACTTATCCGGCAGAAAAATATTTTTTTGAAAAAATCCCTAAGCCCCGGGGTCACAATTTCATCAAAACTCTCACTTTCGGCAATTGAATCAAAAATGGTGCCAAACGCTTGCAAATGCTCCCCTGAAAGGTTTGGCGGTCGAAACAGAAGGCTTTTTAACACAGGAAAAGAAATCAGCCCTCGACAACTTAACCGGCAGAAAAATATTTTTTTGAAAAAATCCCTAAGACCCGGGGTCACAATTTCATCAAAAATCTGACTTTCGGCAGTTGACTCAGAAATGGTGCCAAACGGTTGCAAATGCTCCCCTGAAAGGTTTGGCGGTCGAAACAGAAGGCTTTTTATCACAGGAAAAGAAATCAGCCCTCGACAACTTAACTGGCAGAAAAAGATATTTTTGAAAAAATCCCTAAGCCCCGGTGTCACAAGTTCATCCAAACTCTGACTTTTGGCAATTGATTCAAAAATGGTGCCAAACGGTTGCAAATGCTCCCCTGAAAGGTTTGGTGGTCGAAACAGAAGGCCTTTTATCACAGGATAAGAAATCAGCCCTCGACAACTTAACCGGGAGAAAAATATTTTTTGAAAAAATCCCTCAGCCCTGGGGTCACAATTTCATCAAAACTCTGACTTTCGGCAATTGACTAAAAATGGTGCTAAACGGTTGCAAATGCTCCCCTGAAAGGTTTGGTGGTCGAAACAGAAGGCTTTTTATCACAGGAAAAGAAGTCAGCCCTCGACAACTTAACCGGCAGAAAAATATTTTTTGAAAAAATCCCTAAGCCCCGGGGTCACAATTTCATCAAAAATCTGACTTTCGGCAGTTGACTCAGAAATGGTGCCAAACGGTTGCAAATGCTCCCCTGAAAGGTTTGGCGGTCGAAACAGAAGGCTTTTTATCACAGGATAAGAAATCAGCCCTCGACAACTTAACCGGGAAAAAATATTTTTTTGAAAAAATCCCTAAGCCCCGGGGTCACAATTTCATCAAAACTCTGACTTTCGGCAATTGAATCAAAAATTGTGCAAAACGGTTGCAAATGCTCCCCTGAAAGGTTTGGCGGTCGAAACAGAAGGCCTTTTATCACAGGATAAGAAATTAGCCCTCGACAACTTAACCAGCAGAAAAATATTTTTTGAAAAAATCCCTAAGCCCCGGGGTCACAATTTCATAAAAAACCTGACTTTTGGCAATTGACACAAAAATGGTGCCCAATGGTTGCAAATGCTCCCCTGAAAAGTTTGGCGGACGAAACTGATGTCTTTTTATCACAGGAAAAGAAATCAGCCCTTGACAACTTAACCGGGAAAAAATATTTTTTTGAAAAAATCCCTAAGCCCCGGGGTCACAATTTCATCAAAAATCTGACTATTGGCAGTTGACTCAGAAATGGTGCCAAACGGTTGCAAATGCTCCCCTGAAAGGTTTGCGGTCAAAACAGAAGGCTTTTTATCACAGGATAAGAAATCAGCCCTCGACAACTTAACCGGCAGAAAAATATTTTTTGAAAAAATCCCTCAGCCCCGGGGTCAAAATTTCATCAAAAATCTGACTTTTGGCAGTTGACTCAGAAATGGTGCCAAACGGTTGCAAATGCTCCCCTGAAAGGTTTGGCGGTCGAAACAGAAAGCTTTTTATCACAGGATAAGAAATCAGCCCTCGACAACTTATCCGGCAGAAAAATATTTTTTTGAAAAAAATCCCTAAGCCCCGGGGTCACAATTTCATCAAAACTCTGACTTTCGGCAATTGAATCAAAAATGGTGCCAAATGGTTGCAAATTCTCCCCTCAAAGGTTTGGCGATCGAAACAGAAGGCCTTTTATCACAGGATAAGAAATCAGCCCTCGACAACTTAACCGGGAGAAAAATATTTTTTGAAAAAATCCCTAAGCCCCGGGGTCACAATTTCATCAAAAATCTGACTTTTGGCAGTTGACTCAGAAATGGTGCCAAACGGTTGCAAATGCTCCCCTGAAAGGTTTGGCGGTCGAAACAGAAGGCTTTCTATGAAAGGATAATAAATCAGCCCTCGACAACTTATCCGGCAGAAAAATATTTTTTGAAAAAATCCCTCAGCCCTGGGGTCACAATTTCATCAAAACTCTGACTTTCGGCAATTGACTCAGAAATGGTGCCAAACGGTTGCAAATGCTCCCCTGAAAGGTTTGGCGGTCGAAACAGAAGGCTTTTTATCACAGGATAAGAAATCAGCCCTCGACAACTTAACCGGAAAAATTTTTTTTTTGAAAAAATCCCTAAGCCCCGGGGTCACAATTTCATCAAAAATCTGACTTTCGGCAGTTGACTCAGAAATGTTGCCAAACGGTTGCAAATGCTCCCCTGAAAGGTTTGGCGGTTGAAACAGAACGCTTTTTATCACAGGATAAGAAATCAGCCCTCGACAACTTATCCAGCAGAAAAATATTTTTTTGAAAAAAATCCCTAAGCCCCGGGGTCACAATTTCATCAAAACTCTGACTTTCGGCAATTGAATCAAAAATGGTGCTAAACGGTTGCAAATGCTCCCCTGAAAGGTTTGGTGGTCGAAACAGAAGGCTTTTTATCACAGGAAAAGAAGTCAGCCCTCGACAACTTAACCGGCAGAAAAATATTTTTTGAAAAAATCCCTAAGCCCCGGGGTCACAATTTCATCAAAAATCTGACTTTCGGCAGTTGACTCAGAAATGGTGCCAAACGGTTGCAAATGCTCCCCTGAAAGGTTTGGCGGTCGAAACAGAAGGCTTTTTATCACAGGATAAGAAATAAGCCCTCGACAACTTATCCAGCAGAAAAATATTTTTTTGAAAAAAATCCCTAAGCCCCGGGGTCACAATTTCATCAAAACTCTGACTTTCGGCAATTGAATCAAAAATGGTGCCAAATGGTTGCAAATTCTCCCCTCAAAGGTTTGGCGGTCGAAACAGAAGGCCTTTTATCACAGGATAAGAAATCAGCCCTCGACAACTTAACCGGGAGAAAAATATTTTTTGAAAAAATCCCTAAGCCCCGGGGTCACAATTTCATCAAAAATCTGACTTTTGGCAGTTGACTCAGAAATGGTGCCAAACGGTTGCAAATGCTCCCCTGAAAGGTTTGGCGGTCGAAACAGAAGGCTTTTTATCACAGGAAAAGAAGTCAGCCCTCGACAACTTAACCGGAAAAAAATATTTTTTGAAAAAATCCCTAAGCCCCGGGGTCACAATTTCATCAAAACTCTGACTTTCGGCAGTTGACTCAGAAATGGTGCCAAACGGTTGCAAATGCTCCCCTGAAAGGTTTGGCGGTCGAAACAGAAGGCTTTTTATCACAGGATAAGAAATCAGCCCTCGACAACTTAACCGGAAAAATTTTTTTTTTGAAAAAATCCCTAAGCCCCGGGGTCACAATTTCATCAAAAATCTGACTTTCGGCAGTTGACTCAGAAATGTTGCCAAACGGTTGCAAATGCTCCCCTGAAAGGTTTGGCGGTTGAAACAGAACGCTTTTTATCACAGGATAAGAAATCAGCCCTCGACAACTTATCCAGCAGAAAAATATTTTTTTGAAAAAAATCCCTAAGCCCCGGGGTCACAATTTCATCAAAACTCTGACTTTCGGCAATTGAATCAAAAATGGTGCCAAATGGTTGCAAATTCTCCCCTCAAAGGTTTGGCGGTCGAAACAGAAGGCCTTTTATCACAGGATAAGAAATCAGCCCTCGACAACTTAACTGGGAGAAAAATATTTTTTGAAAAAATCCCTAAGCCCCGGGGTCACAATTTCATCAAAAATCTGACTTTTGGCAGTTGACTTAGAAATGGTGCCAAACGGTTGCAAATGCTCCCCTGAAAGGTTTGGCGGTCGAAACAGAAGGCTTTCTATGAAAGGATAATAAATCAGCCCTCGACAACTTATCCGGCAGAAAAATATTTTTTTGAGAAAATCCCTAAGCCCCGGGGTCACAATTTCATCAAAACTCTGACTTTCGGCAATTGAATCAAAAATGGTGCCAAACGCTTGCAAATGCTCCCCTGAAAGGTTTGGCGGTGGAAACAGAAGGCTTTTTATCACAGGAAAAGAAATCAGCCCTCGACAACTTAACCGGCAGAAAAATATTTTTTTGAAAAAATCCCTAAGACCCGGGGTCACAATTTCATCAAAAATCTGACTTTCGGCAGTTGACTCAGAAATGGTGCCAAACGGTTGCAAATGCTCCCCTGAAAGGTTTGGCGGTCGAAACAGAAGGCTTTTTATCACAGGATAAGAAATCAGCCCTCGACAACTTAACCGGCAGAAAAATATTTTTTGAAAAAATCCCTAAGCCCCGGGGTCACAATTTCATCAAAAATCTGACTTTCGGCAGTTGACTCAGAAATGGTGCCCAACGGTTGCAAATGCTCCCCTGAAAGGTTTGGCGGTCGAAACAGAAGGCTTTTTATCACAGGATAAGAAATCAGCCCTCTACAACTTAACCGGCAGAAAAATATTTTTTGAAAAAATCCCTAAGCCCCGGGGTCACAATTTCATCAAAAATCTGACTTTCGGCAGTTGACTCAGAAATGTTGCCAAACGGTTGCAAATGCTCCCCTGAAAGGTTTGGCGGTTGAAACAGAACGCTTTTTATCACAGGATAAGAAATCAGCCCTCGACAACTTATCCAGCAGAAAAATATTTTTTTGAAAAAAATCCCTAAGCCCCGGGGTCACAATTTCATCAAAACTCTGACTTTCGGCAATTGAATCAAAAATGGTGCCAAATGGTTGCAAATTCTCCCCTCAAAGGTTTGGCGGTCGAAACAGAAGGCCTTTTATCACAGGATAAGAAATCAGCCCTCGACAACTTAACCGGGAAAAAATATTTTTTTGAAAAAATCCCTAAGCCCCGGGGTCACAATCTCATTAAAAATCTGACTTTCGGCAGTTGACTCAGAAATCGTGCCAAACGGTTGCAAATGCTCCCCTGAAAGGTTTGGCGGTCGAAACAGAAGGCTTTTTATCACAGGAAAAGAAGTCAGCCCTCGACAACTTAACCGGCAGAAAAATATTTTTTGAAAAAATCCCTAAGCCCCGGGGTCACAATTTCATCAAAAATCTGACTTTCGGCAGTTGACTCAGAAATGGTGCCAAACGGTTGCAAATGCTCCCCTGAAAGGTTTGGCGGTCGAAACAGAAGGCTTTTTATCACAGGATAAGAAATCAGCCCACGACAACTTAACCGGAAAAAATTTTTTTTTGAAAAAATCCCTAAGCCCCGGGGTCACAATTTCATCAAAAATCTGACTTTCGGCAGTTGACTCAGAAATGTTGCCAAACGGTTGCAAATGCTCCCCTGAAAGGTTTGGCGGTTGAAACAGAACGCTTTTTATCACAGGATAAGAAATCAGCCCTCGACAACTTATCCAGCAGAAAAATATTTTTTTTGAAAAAAATCCCTAAGCCCCGGGGTCACAATTTCATCAAAACTCTGACTTTCGGCAATTGAATCAAAAATGGTGCCAAATGGTTGCAAATTCTCCCCTCAAAGGTTTGGCGGTCGAAACAGAAGGCCTTTTATCACAGGATAAGAAATCAGCCCTCGACAACTTAACTGGGAGAAAAATATTTTTTGAAAAAATCCCTAAGCCCCGGGGTCACAATTTCATCAAAAATCTGACTTTTGGCAGTTGACTCAGAAATGGTGCCAAACGGTTGCAAATGCTCCCCTGAAAGGTTTGGCGGTCGAAACAGAAGGCTTTCTATGAAAGGATAATAAATCAGCCCTCGACAACTTATCCGGCAGAAAAATATTTTTTTGAGAAAATCCCTAAGCCCCGGGGTCACAATTTCATCAAAACTCTGACTTTCGGCAATTGAATCAAAAATGGTGCCAAACGCTTGCAAATGCTCCCCTGAAAGGTTTGGCGGTGGAAACAGAAGGCTTTTTATCACAGGAAAAGAAATCAGCCCTCGACAACTTAACCGGCAGAAAAATATTTTTTTGAAAAAATCCCTAAGACCCAGGGTCACAATTTCATCAAAAATCTGACTTTCGGCAGTTGACTCAGAAATGGTGCCAAACGGTTGCAAATGCTCCCCTGAAAGGTTTGGCGGTCGAAACAGAAGGCTTTTTATCACAGGAAAAGAAATCAGCCCTCGACTACTTAACCGGAAGAAAAAGATATTTTTTGAAAAAATCCCTAAGCCCCGGGGTCACAATTTCATCAGAAATCTGACTTTCGGCAGTTGACTCAGAAATGGTGCCAAACGTTTGCAAATGCTCCCCTGAAAGGTTTGGCGGTCGAAACAGAAGGCTTTTTATCACAGGATAATAAATCACCCTTCGACAACTTAACCGGCAGAATTTTTTTTTTTTGAGAAAATCCCTCAGCACCGGGGTCACAATTTCATCAAAAATCTGACTTTTGGCAATTGATTCAAAAATGGTTCCAAACGGTTGCAAATGCTCCCTTGAAAGGTTTGGCGGTGGAAACAGAAGGCTTTTTATCACAGGAAAAGAAATTAGCCCTTGACAACTTAACCGGGAAAAAATATTTTTTTGAAAAAATCCCTAAGCCCCGGGGTCACAATCTCATTAAAAATCTGACTTTCGGCAGTTGACTCAGAAATCGTGCCAAACGGTTGCAAATGCTCCCCTGAAAGGTTTGGTGGTCGAAACAGAAGGCTTTTTATCACAGGATAAGAAATCAGCCCTCGACAACTTAACCGGCAGAAAAATATTTTTTGAAAAAATCCCTAAGCCCCGGGGTCACAATTTCATCAAAAATCTGACTTTCGGCAGTTGACTCAGAAATGGTGCCCAACGGTTGCAAATGCTCCCCTGAAAGGTTTGGCGGTCGAAACAGAAGGCTTTTTATCACAGGATAAGAAATCAGCCCTCTACAACTTAACCGGCAGAAAAATATTTTTTGAAAAAATCCCTAAGCCCCGGGGTCACAATTTCATCAAAAATCTGACTTTCGGCAGTTGACTCAGAAATGTTGCCAAACGGTTGCAAATGCTCCCCTGAAAGGTTTGGCGGTTGAAACAGAACGCTTTTTATCACAGGATAAGAAATCAGCCCTCGACAACTTATCCAGCAGAAAAATATTTTTTTGAAAAAAATCCCTAAGCCCCGGGGTCACAATTTCATCAAAACTCTGACTTTCGGCAATTGAATCAAAAATGGTGCCAAATGGTTGCAAATTCTCCCCTCAAAGGTTTGGCGGTCGAAACAGAAGGCCTTTTATCACAGGATAAGAAATCAGCCCTCGACAACTTAACCGGGAAAAAATATTTTTTTGAAAAAATCCCTAAGCCCCGGGGTCACAATCTCATTAAAAATCTGACTTTCGGCAGTTGACTCAGAAATCGTGCCAAACGGTTGCAAATGCTCCCCTGAAAGGTTTGGCGGTCGAAACAGAAGGCTTTTTATCACAGGAAAAGAAGTCAGCCCTCGACAACTTAACCGGCAGAAAAAATATTTTTTGAAAAAATCCCTAAGCCCCGGGGTCACAATTTCATCAAAAATCTGACTTTCGGCAGTTGACTCAGAAATGGTGCCAAACGGTTGCAAATGCTCCCCTGAAAGGTTTGGCGGTCGAAACAGAAGGCTTTTTATCACAGGATAAGAAATCAGCCCTCGACAACTTAACCGGAAAAAATTTTTTTTTGAAAAAATCCCTAAGCCCCGGGGTCACAATTTCATCAAAAATCTGACTTTCGGCAGTTGACTCAGAAATGTTGCCAAACGGTTGCAAATGCTCCCCTGAAAGGTTTGGCGGTTGAAACAGAACGCTTTTTATCACAGGATAAGAAATCAGCCCTCGACAACTTATCCAGCAGAAAAATATTTTTTTGAAAAAAATCCCTAAGCCCCGGGGTCACAATTTCATCAAAACTCTGACTTTCGGCAATTGAATCAAAAATGGTGCCAAATGGTTGCAAATTCTCCCCTCAAAGGTTTGGCGGTCGAAACAGAAGGCCTTTTATCACAGGAAAAGAAGTCAGCCCTCGACAACTTAACCGGCAGAAAAAATATTTTTTGAAAAAATCCCTAAGCCCCGGGGTCACAATTTCATCAAAAATCTGACTTTCGGCAGTTGACTCAGAAATGGTGCCAAACGGTTGCAAATGCTCCCCTGAAAGGTTTGGCGGTCGAAACAGAAGGCTTTTTATCACAGGATAAGAAATCAGCCCTCGACAACTTAACCGGAAAAATTTTTTTTTTGAAAAAATCCCTAAGCCCCGGGGTCACAATTTCATCAAAAATCTGACTTTCGGCAGTTGACTCAGAAATGTTGCCAAACGGTTGCAAATGCTCCCCTGAAAGGTTTGGCGGTTGAAACAGAACGCTTTTTATCACAGGATAAGAAATCAGCCCTCGACAACTTATCCAGCAGAAAAATATTTTTTTGAAAAAAATCCCTAAGCCCCGGGGTCACAATTTCATCAAAACTCTGACTTTCGGCAATTGAATCAAAAATGGTGCCAAATGGTTGCAAATTCTCCCCTCAAAGGTTTGGCGGTCGAAACAGAAGGCCTTTTATCACAGGATAAGAAATCAGCCCTCGACAACTTAACCGGGAGAAAAATATTTTTTGAAAAAATCCCTAAGCCCCGGGGTCACAATTTCATCAAAAATCTGACTTTTGGCAGTTGACTCAGAAATGGTGCCAAACGGTTGCAAATGCTCCCCTGAAAGGTTTGGCGGTCGAAACAGAAGGCTTTCTATGAAAGGATAATAAATCAGCCCTCGACAACTTATCCGGCAGAAAAATATTTTTTTGAGAAAATCCCTAAGCCCCGGGGTCACAATTTCATCAAAACTCTGACTTTCGGCAATTGAATCAAAAATGGTGCCAAACGCTTGCAAATGCTCCCCTGAAAGGTTTGGCGGTGGAAACAGAAGGCTTTTTATCACAGGATAAGAAATCAGCCCTCGACAACTTAACCGGCAGAAAAATATTTTTTTGAAAAAATCCCTAAGACCCGGGGTCACAATTTCATCAAAAATCTGACTTTCGGCAGTTGACTCAGAAATGGTGCCAAACGGTTGCAAATGCTCCCCTGAAAGGTTTGGCGGTCGAAACAGAAGGCTTTTTATCACAGGATAAGAAATCAGCCCTCTACAACTTAACCGGCAGAAAAATATTTTTTGAAAAAATCCCTAAGCCCCGGGGTCACAATTTCATCAAAAATCTGACTTTCGGCAGTTGACTCATAAATGGTGCCAAACGGTTGCAAATGCTCCCCTGAAAGGTTTGGCGGTCGAAACAGAAGGCTTTTTATCACAGGATAAGAAATCAGCCCTCGACAACTTAACCGGGAAAAAATATTTTTTTGAAAAAATCCCTAAGCCCCAGGGTCAGAATATCATCAAAAATCTGACTTTCGGCAGTTGACTCAGAAATGGTGCCAAACGGTTGCAAATGCTCCCCTGAAAGGTTTGACTTTCGAAACAGAAGGCTTTTAATCACAGGAAAAGAAATCAGCCCTCGACAACTTAACCGGGAGAAAAATATTTTTTGAAAAAATCCCTAATCCCCGGGGTCACAATTTCATCAAAAATCTGACTTTCGGCAGTTGACTTAGAAATGTTGCCAAACGGTTGCAAATGCTCCCCTGAAAGGTTTGGCGGTTGAAACAGAACGCTTTTTATCACAGGATAAGAAATCAGCCCTCGACAACTTATCCAGCAGAAAAATATTTTTTTGAAAAAAATCCCTAAGCCCCGGGGTCACAATTTCATCAAAACTCTGACTTTCGGCAATTGAATCAAAAATGGTGCCAAATGGTTGCAAATTCTCCCCTCAAAGGTTTGGCGGTCGAAACAGAAGGCCTTTTATCACAGGATAAGAAATCAGCCCTCGACAACTTAACCGGGAAAAAATATTTTTTTGAAAAAATCCCTAAGCCCCGGGGTCACAATCTCATTAAAAATCTGACTTTCGGCAGTTGACTCAGAAATCGTGCCAAACGGTTGCAAATGCTCCCCTGAAAGGTTTGGCGGTCGAAACAGAAGGCTTTTTATCACAGGAAAAGAAGTCAGCCCTCGACAACTTAACCGGCAGAAAAAATATTTTTTGAAAAAATCCCTAAGCCCCGGGGTCACAATTTCATCAAAAATCTGACTTTCGGCAGTTGACTCAGAAATGGTGCCAAACGGTTGCAAATGCTCCCCTGAAAGGTTTGGCGGTCGAAACAGAAGGCTTTTTATCACAGGATAAGAAATCAGCCCTCGACAACTTAACCGGAAAAAATTTTTTTTTGAAAAAATCCCTAAGCCCCGGGGTCACAATTTCATCAAAAATCTGACTTTCGGCAGTTGACTCAGAAATGTTGCCAAACGGTTGCAAATGCTCCCCTGAAAGGTTTGGCGGTTGAAACAGAACGCTTTTTATCACAGGATAAGAAATCAGCCCTCGACAACTTATCCAGCAGAAAAATATTTTTTTGAAAAAAATCCCTAAGCCCCGGGGTCACAATTTCATCAAAACTCTGACTTTCGGCAATTGAATCAAAAATGGTGCCAAATGGTTGCAAATTCTCCCCTCAAAGGTTTGGCGGTCGAAACAGAAGGCCTTTTATCACAGGAAAAGAAGTCAGCCCTCGACAACTTAACCGGCAGAAAAAATATTTTTTGAAAAAATCCCTAAGCCCCGGGGTCACAATTTCATCAAAAATCTGACTTTCGGCAGTTGACTCAGAAATGGTGCCAAACGGTTGCAAATGCTCCCCTGAAAGGTTTGGCGGTCGAAACAGAAGGCTTTTTATCACAGGATAAGAAATCAGCCCTCGACAACTTAACCGGAAAAATTTTTTTTTTGAAAAAATCCCTAAGCCCCGGGGTCACAATTTCATCAAAAATCTGACTTTCGGCAGTTGACTCAGAAATGTTGCCAAACGGTTGCAAATGCTCCCCTGAAAGGTTTGGCGGTTGAAACAGAACGCTTTTTATCACAGGATAAGAAATCAGCCCTCGACAACTTATCCAGCAGAAAAATATTTTTTTGAAAAAAATCCCTAAGCCCCGGGGTCACAATTTCATCAAAACTCTGACTTTCGGCAATTGAATCAAAAATGGTGCCAAATGGTTGCAAATTCTCCCCTCAAAGGTTTGGCGGTCGAAACAGAAGGCCTTTTATCACAGGATAAGAAATCAGCCCTCGACAACTTAACCGGGAGAAAAATATTTTTTGAAAAAATCCCTAAGCCCCGGGGTCACAATTTCATCAAAAATCTGACTTTTGGCAGTTGACTCAGAAATGGTGCCAAACGGTTGCAAATGCTCCCCTGAAAGGTTTGGCGGTCGAAACAGAAGGCTTTCTATGAAAGGATAATAAATCAGCCCTCGACAACTTATCCGGCAGAAAAATATTTTTTTGAGAAAATCCCTAAGCCCCGGGGTCACAATTTCATCAAAACTCTGACTTTCGGCAATTGAATCAAAAATGGTGCCAAACGCTTGCAAATGCTCCCCTGAAAGGTTTGGCGGTGGAAACAGAAGGCTTTTTATCACAGGATAAGAAATCAGCCCTCGACAACTTAACCGGCAGAAAAATATTTTTTTGAAAAAATCCCTAAGACCCGGGGTCACAATTTCATCAAAAATCTGACTTTCGGCAGTTGACTCAGAAATGGTGCCAAACGGTTGCAAATGCTCCCCTGAAAGGTTTGGCGGTCGAAACAGAAGGCTTTTTATCACAGGATAAGAAATCAGCCCTCTACAACTTAACCGGCAGAAAAATATTTTTTGAAAAAATCCCTAAGCCCCGGGGTCACAATTTCATCAAAAATCTGACTTTCGGCAGTTGACTCATAAATGGTGCCAAACGGTTGCAAATGCTCCCCTGAAAGGTTTGGCGGTCGAAACAGAAGGCTTTTTATCACAGGATAAGAAATCAGCCCTCGACAACTTAACCGGGAAAAAATATTTTTTTGAAAAAATCCCTAAGCCCCAGGGTCAGAATATCATCAAAAATCTGACTTTCGGCAGTTGACTCAGAAATGGTGCCAAACGGTTGCAAATGCTCCCCTGAAAGGTTTGACTGTCGAAACAGAAGGCTTTTAATCACAGGAAAAGAAATCAGCCCTCGACAACTTAACCGGGAGAAAAATATTTTTTGAAAAAATCCCTAATCCCCGGGGTCACAATTTCATCAAAAATCTGACTTTCGGCAGTTGACTTAGAAATGTTGCCAAACGGTTGCAAATGCTCCCCTGAAAGGTTTGGCGGTTGAAACAGAACGCTTTTTATCACAGGATAAGAAATCAGCCCTCGACAACTTAACCGGGAAAAAATATTTTTTTGAAAAAATCCCTAAGCCCCGGGGTCACAATTTCATCAAAAATCTGACTTTCGGCAGTTGACTCAGAAATGGTGCCAAACGGTTGCAAATGCTCCCCTGAAAGGTTTGACTGTCGAAACAGAAGGCTTTTTATCACAGGATAAGAAATCAGCCCTCGACAACTTAACCGGGAGAAAAATATTTTTTGAAAAAATCCCTAAGCCCCGGGGTCAAAATTTCATCAAAAACCTGGCTTTTGGCAATTGACTCAAAAATGGTGCCCAATGGTTGCAAATGCTCCCCTGAAAGGTTTGGCGGTTGAAACAGATGTCTTTTTATCACAGGATAAGAAATCAGCCCTCGACAACTTAACCGGGAGAAAAATATTTTTTTGCAAAAATCCCTAAGCCCCGGGGTCACAATTTCATCAAAAATCTGACTTTCGGCAGTTGACTCAGAAATGGTGCCAAAC
Organism: Podarcis melisellensis; assembly: GCF_964234715.1. Lineage (NCBI taxonomy): Eukaryota > Metazoa > Chordata > Lepidosauria > Squamata > Lacertidae > Podarcis > Podarcis melisellensis. Next base: position 11,781,012 of record NC_138544.1, read on the forward strand.
GGTTGCAAATGCTCCCCTCAAAGGTTTGGCGGTCGAAACAGAAGGCTTTTCATCACAGGACAAGAAATCAGCCCTCGACAACTTAACCGGCAGAAAAATATTTTTTGAAAAAATCCCTAAGCCCCGGGGTCACAATTTCATCAAAACTCTGACTTTCGGCAATTGACTCAAAAATGGTGCCAAACGGTTGCAAATGCTCCCCTCAAAGGTTTGGCGGTCGAAACAGAAGGCTTTTCATCACAGGACAAGAAATCAGCCCTTGACAACTTAACCGGCAGAAAAATATTTTTGGAATAATCCCTAAGCCCCGGGGTCACAATTTCATAAAAAACCGGACTTTTTGCAATTGACTCAAAAATGGTGCCAAACGGTTGCAAATGCTTCCCTGAAAGGTTTGGCGGTCGAAACAGATGTCTTTTTATCACAGGAAAAGAAATCAGCCCTCGACAACTTAACCGGGAAAAAATATTTTTTTAAAAAAATCCCTAAGCCCCGTGGTCACAATTTCATCAAAAATCTGACTTTCGGCAGGTGACTCAGAAATGGTGCCAAACGGTTGCAAATGCTCCCCTGAAAGGTTTGGCGGTCGAAACAGAAGGCTTTTTATCACAGGATAAGAAATCAGCCCTCGACAACTTAACCGGCAGAAAAATATTTTTTTGAAAAAATCCCTAAGCCCCGGGGTCACAATTTCATCAAAACTCTGACTTTCGGCAATTGAATCAAAAATGGTGCCAAACGGTTGCAAATGCTCCCCTGAAAGGTTTGGCGGTCGAAACAGAAGGCCTTTTATCACAGGATAAGAAATCAGCCCTCGACAACTTAACCGGGAGAAAAATATTTTTTTGAAAAAATCCCTAATCCCCGGGGTCACAATTTCATAAAAAATCTGACTTTCGGCAATTGACTCAGAAATGTTGCCAAACGGTTGCAAATGCTCCCCTGAAAGGTTTGGCGGTTGAAACAGAACGCTTTTTATCACAGGATAAGAAATCAGCCCTCGACAACTTAACCGGGAAAAAATATTTTTTTGAAAAAATCCCTAAGCCCCGGGGTCACAATTTCATCAAAAATCTGACTTTCGGCAGTTGACTCAGAAATGGTGCCAAACGGTTGCAAATGCTCCCCTGAAAGGTTTGACTGTCGAAACAGAAGGCTTTTTATCACAGGATAAGAAATCAGCCCTCGACAACTTAACCGGGAGAAAAATATTTTTTGAAAAAATCCCTAAGCCCCGGGGTCACAATTTCATCAAAAACCTGACTTTTGGCAATTGACTCAAAAATGGTGCCCAATGGTTGCAAATGCTCCCCTGAAAGGTTTGGCGGTTGAAACAGATGTCTTTTTATCACAGGATAAGAAATCAGCCCTCGACAACTTAACCGGGAGAAAAATATTTTTTTGCAAAAATCCCTAAGCCCCGGGGTCACAATTTCATCAAAAATCTGACTTTCGGCAGTTGACTCAGAAATGGTGCCAAACGGTTGAAAATGCTCCCCTGAAAGGTTTGGCGGTCGAAACAGAAGGCTTTTTATCAGAGGATAAGAAATCAGCCCTCGACAACTTAACCGGATAAAATTTTTTTTTTGAAAAAATCCCTAAGCCCCGGGGTCACAATTTCATCAAAAATCTGACTTTCGGCAGTTGACTCAGAAATGTTGCCAAACGGTTGCAAATGCTCCCCTGAAAGGTTTGGCGGTTGAAACAGAACGCTTTTTATCACAGGATAAGAAATCAGCCCTCGACAACTTATCCGGCAGAAAAATATTTTTTTGAAAAAAATCCCTAAGCCCCGGGGTCACAATTTCATCAAAACTCTGACTTTCGGCAATTGAATCAAAAATGGTGCCAAATGGTTGCAAATTCTCCCCTCAAATGTTTGGCGGTCGAAACAGAAGGCCTTTTATCACAGGATAAGAAATCAGCCCTCGACAACTTAACCGGGAGAAAAATATTTTTTGAAAAAATCCCTAAGCCCCGGGGTCACAATTTCATCAAAAATCTGAGTTTTGGCAGTTGACTCAGAAATGGTGCCAAACGGTTTCAAATGCTCCCCTGAAAGGTTTGGCGGTCGAAACAGAAGGCTTTCTATGAAAGGATAATAAATCAGCCCTCGACAACTTATCCGGCAGAAAAATATTTTTTTGAAAAAATCCCTAAGCCCCGGGGTCACAATTTCATCAAAACTCTGACTTTCGGCAATTGAATCAAAAATGGTGCCAAACGCTTGCAAATGCTCCCCTGAAAGGTTTGGCGGTGGAAACAGAAGGCTTTTTATCACAGGAAAAGAAATCAGCCCTCGGCAACTTAACCGGCAGAAAAATATTTTTTTGAAAAAATCCCTAAGACCCGGGGTCACAATTTCATCAAAAATCTGACTTTCGGCAGTTGACTCAGAAATGGTGCCAAACGGTTGCAAATGCTCCCCTGAAAGGTTTGGCGGTCGAAACAGAAGGCTTTTTATCACAGGAAAAGAAATCAGCCCTCGACTACTTAACCGGAAGAAAAAGATATTTTTTGAAAAAACCCCTAAGCCCCGGGGTCACAATTTCATCAAAAATCTGACTTTCGGCAGTTGACTCAGAAATGGTGCCAAACGTTTGCAAATGCTCCCCTGAAAGGTTTGGCGGTCGAAACAGAAGGCTTTTTATCACAGGATAATAAATCACCCTTCGACAACTTAACCGGCAGAATTTTTTTTTTTTTTGGAGAAAATCCCTCAGCACCGGGGTCACAATTTCATCAAAAATCTGACTTTTGGCAATTGATTCAAAAATGGTTCCAAACGGTTGCAAATGCTCCCTTGAAAGGTTTGGCGGTGGAAACAGAAGGCTTTTTATCACAGGAAAAGAAATTAGCCCTCGACAACTTAACCGGCAGAAAAATATTTTTTTGAAAAAATCCCTAAGCCCCGGGGTCACAATCTCATTAAAAATCTGAATTTCGGCAGTTGACTCAGAAATGGTGCCCAACGGTTGCAAATGCTCCCCTGAAAGGTTTGACTGTCGAAACAGAAGGCTTTTTATCACAGGAAAAGAAATCAGCCCTCGACAACTTAACCGGGAGAAAAATATTTTTTGAAAAAATCCCTAATCCCCGGGGTCACAATTTCATCAAAAACCTGACTTTCGGCAGTTGACTCAGAAATGGTGCCAAACGGTTGGAAATGCTCCCCTGGAAGTTTTGGAGGTCGAAACTGAAGGCTTTTTATCACAGGAAAAGAAATCAGCCCTCGACAACTTAACTGGCAGAAAAAGATATTTTTGAAAAAATCCCTAAGCCCCGGGGTCACAAGTTCATCAAAACTCTGATTTTTGGCAATTGATTCAAAAATGGTGCCAAACGGTTGCAAATGCTCCCCTGAAAGGTTTGGCGGTCGAAACAGAAGGCCTTTTATCACAGGATAAGAAATCAGCCCTCGACAACTTAACCGGCAGAAAAATATTTTTTGAAAAAATCCCTCAGCCCTGGGGTCACAATTTCATCAAAACTCTGACTTTCGGCAATTGACTCAGAAATGGTGCAAACGGTTGCAAATGCTCCCCTGAAAGGTTTGGCGGTCGAAACAGAAGGCTTTTTATCACAGGATAAGAAATCAGCCCTCGACAACTTAACCGGAAAAATTTTTTTTTTGAAAAAATCCCTAAGCCCCGGGGTCACAATTTCATCAAAAATCTGACTTTCGGCAGTTGACTCAGAAATGGTGCCAAATGGTTGCAAATGCTCCCCTGAAAGGTTTGACTGTCGAAACAGAAGGCTTTTTATCACAGGATAAGAAATCAGCCCTCGACAACTTAACCGGGAGAAAAATATTTTTTGAAAAAATCCCTAATCCCCGGGGTCACAATTTCATCAAAAATCTGACTTTCGGCAGTTGACTCAGAAATGGTGCCAAACGGTTGGAAATGCTCCCCTGAAAGTTTTGGAGGTCGAAACTGAAGGCTTTTTATCACAGGAAAAGAAATCAGCCCTTGACAACTTAACTGGCAGAAAAAGATATTTTTGAAAAAATCCCTAAGCCCCGGGGTCACAAGTTCATCAAAACTCTGACTTTTGGCAATTGATTCAAAAATGGTGCCAAACGGTTGCAAATGCTCCCCTGAAAGGTTTGGCGGTCGAAACAGAAGGCCTTTTATCACAGGATAAGAAATCAGCCCTCGACAACTTAACCGGCAGAAAAATATTTTTTGAAAAAATCCCTCAGCCCTGGGGTCACAATTTCATCAAAACTCTGACTTTCGGCAATTGACTCAGAAATGGTGCCAAACGGTTGCAAATGCTCCCCTGAAAGGTTTGGCGGTCGAAACAGAAGGCTTTTTGTCACAGGATATGAAATCAGCCCTCGACAACTTAACCGGAAAAAATTTTTTTTTGAAAAAATCCCTAAGCCCCGGGGTCACAATTTCATCAAAAATCTGACTTTCGGCAGTTGACTCAGAAATGTTGCCAAACGGTTGCAAATGCTCCCCTGAAAGGTTTGGCGGTTGAAACAGAACGCTTTTTATCACAGGATAAGAAATCAGCCCTCGACAACTTAACCGGGAAAAAATATTTTTTTGAAAAAATCCCTCAGCCCTGGGGTCACAATTTCATCAAAACTCTGACTTTCGGCAGTTGACTCAGAAATGGTGCCAAACGGTTGCAAATGCTCCCCTGAAAGGTTTGGCGGTCGAAACAGAAGGCTTTTTATCACAGGATAAGAAATCAGCCCTCGACAACTTAACCGGAAAAAATTTTTTTTTGAAAAAATCCCTAAGCCCCGGGGTCACAATTTCATCAAAAACCTGACTTTTGGCAATTGACTCAAAAATGGTGCCCAATGGTTGCAAATGCTCCCCTGAAAGGTTTGGCGGTTGAAACAGATGTCTTTTTATCACAGGATAAGAAATCAGCCCTCGACAACTTAACCGGGAGAAAAATATTTTTTTGCAAAAATCCCTAAGCCCCGGGGTCACAATTTCATCAAAAATCTGACTTTCGGCAGTTGACTCAGAAATGGTGCCAAACGGTTGCAAATGCTCCCCTCAAAGGTTTGGCGGTCGAAACAGAAGGCTTTTTATCACAGGACAAGAAATCAGCCCTCGACAACTTAACCGGTAGAAAAATATTTTTTGAAAAAATCCCTAAGCCCCGGGGTCACAATTTCATCAAAAACCTGACTTTTGGCAATTGACTCAAAAATGGTGCCCAATGGTTGCAAATGCTCCCCTGAAAGGTTTGGCGGTCGAAACAGATGTCTTTTTATCACAAGAAAAGAAATCAGCCCTCGACAACTTAACCGGGAAAAAATATTTTTTTGAAAAAATCCCTAAGCCCCGGGGTCACAATTTCATCAAAAATCTGACTTTCGGTAGTTGACTCAGAAATGGTGCCAAACGGTTGCAAATGCTTCCCTGAAAGGTTTGGCGGTCGAAACAGAAGGCTTTTTATCACAGGATAAGAAATCAGCCCTCGACAACTTAACCGGGAGAAAAATAATTTTTGAACAAATCCCTCAGCCCTGGGGTCACAATTTCATCAAAACCTTGACTTTCGGCAATTGACTCAAAAATGGTGCCAAACGGTTGCAAATGCTCCCCTGAAAGGTTTGGTGGTCGAAACAGAAGGCTTTTTATCACAGGAAAAGAAATCAGCCCTCGACAACTTAACCGGCAGAAAAATATTTTTTGAAAAAATCCCTAAGCCCCGGGGTCACAATTTCATCAAAAATCTGACTTTCGGCAGTTGACTCAGAAATGCTGCCAAACGGTTGCAAATGCTCCCCTGAAAGGTTTGACTGTCGAAACAGAAGGCTTTTTATCACAGGATAAGAAATCAGCCCTCGACAACTTAACCGGGAGAAAAATATTTTTTGAAAAAATCCCTAAGCCCCGGGGTCACAATTTCATCAAAAATCTGACTTTCGGCAGTTGACTCAGAAATGGTGCCAAACGGTTGCAAATGCTCCCCTCAAAGGTTTGGCGGTCGAAACAGAAGGCTTTTTATCACAGGATAAGAAATCAGCCCTCGACAACTTAACCGGGAGAAAAATAATTTTTGAAAAAATCCCTCAGCCCTGGGGTCACAATTTCATCAAAACCTTGACTTTCGGCAATTGACTCAAAAATGGTGCCAAACGGTTGCAAATGCTCCCCTGAAAGGTTTGGTGGTCGAAACAGAAGGCTTTTTATCACAGGAAAAGAAATCAGCCCTCGACAACTTAACCGGCAGAAAAATATTTTTTGAAAAAATCCCTAAGCCCCGGGGTCACAATTTCATCAAAAATCTGACTTTCGGCAGTTGACTCAGAAATGCTGCCAAACGGTTGCAAATGCTCCCCTGAAAGGTTTGACTGTCGAAACAGAAGGCTTTTTATCACAGGATAAGAAATCAGCCCTCGACAACTTAACCGGGAGAAAAATATTTTTTGAAAAAATCCCTAAGCCCCGGGGTCACAATTTCATCAAAAATCTGACTTTCGGCAGTTGACTCAGAAATGGTGCCAAACGGTTGCAAATGCTCCCCTGGAAGTTTTGGCGGTCGAAACTGAAGGCTTTTTATCACAGGAAAAGAAATCAGCCCTCGACAACTTAACCGGGAGAAAAATATTTTTTGAAAAAATCCCTCAGCCCTGGGGTCACAATTTCATCAAAACTCTGACTTTCGGCAATTGACTCAAAAATGGTGCCAAACGGTTGCAAATGCTCCCCTGAAAGGTTTGGCGGTCGAAACAGAAGGCTTTTTATCACAGGAAAAGAAATCAGCCCTCGACAATTTAACCGGCAGAAAAATATTTTTTGAAAAAATCCCTAAGCCCCGGGGTCACAATTTCATCAAAAATCTGACTTTCGGCAGTTGACTCAGAAATGGTGCCAAACGGTTGCAAATGCTCCCCTGAAAGGTTTGGCGGTTGAAACAGAAGGCTTTTTATCACAGGATAAGAAATCAGCCCTCGACAACTTAACCGGCAGAAAAATATTTTTTGAAAAAATCCCTAAGCCCCGGGGTCACAATTTCATCAAAAATCTGACTTTCGGCAATTGACTCAGAAATGGTGCCAAACGGTTGCAAATGCTCCCCAGAAAGGTTTGGCGGTCGAAACAGAAGGCTTTTTATCACAGGATAAGAAATCAGCCCTCGACAACTTAACCGGTAGAAAAATATTTTTTGAAAAAATCCCTAAGCCCCGGGGTCACAATTTCATCAAAACTCTGACTTTCGGCAATTGACTCAAAAATGGTGCCAAACGGTTGCAAATGCTCCCCTCAAAGGTTTGGCGGTCGAAACAGAAGGCTTTTCATCACAGGACAAGAAATCAGCCCTCGACAACTTAACCGGCAGAAAAATATTTTTTGAAATAATCCCTAAGCCCCGGGGTCACAATTTCATAAAAAACCTGACTTTTTGCAATTGACTCAAAAATGGTGCCAAACGGTTGCAAATGCTTCCCTGAAAGGTTTGGCGGTCGAAACAGATGTCTTTTTATCACAGGAAAAGAAATCAGCCCTCGACAACTTAACCGGGAAAAAATATTTTTTAAAAAAAATCCCTAAGCCCCGTGGTCACAATTTCATCAAAAATCTGACTTTCGGCAGGTGACTCAGAAATGGTGCCAAACGGTTGCAAATGCTCCCCTGAAAGGTTTGGCGGTCGAAACAGAAGGCTTTTTATCACAGGATAAGAAATCAGCCCTCGACAACTTAACCGGCAGAAAAATATTTTTTTGAAAAAATCCCTAAGCCCCGGGGTCACAATTTCATCAAAACTCTGACTTTCGGCAATTGAATCAAAAATGGTGCCAAACGGTTGCAAATGCTCCCCTGAAAGGTTTGGCGGTCGAAACAGAAGGCCTTTTATCACAGGATAAGAAATCAGCCCTCGACAACTTAACCGGGAGAAAAATATTTTTTTGAAAAAATCCCTAATCCCCGGGGTCACAATTTCATAAAAAATCTGACTTTCGGCAATTGACTCAGAAATGGTGCCAAACGGTTGCAAATGCTCCCCTGAAAGGTTTGGCGGTCGAAACAGAAGGCTTTTTATCACAGGATAAGAAATCAGCCCTCGACAACTTAAATGGCTGAAAAATATTTTTTGAAAAAATCCCTAAGCCCCGGGGTCACAATTTCATCAAAAACCTGACTTTTGGCAATTGACTCAAAAATGGTGCCAAACGGTTGCAAATGCTCCCCTGAAAGGTTTGGCGGTCGAAACAGATGTCTTTTTATCACAAGAAAAGAAATCAGCCCTCGACAACTTAACCGGGAGAAAAATAATTTTTGAAAAAATCCCTCAGCCCTGGGGTCACAATTTCATCAAAACTCTGACTTTCGGCAATTGACTCAAAAATGGTGCCAAACGGTTGCAAATGCTCCCCTGAAAGGTTTGGTGGTCGAAACAGAAGGCTTTTTATCACAGGAAAAGAAATCAGCCCTCGACAACTTAACCGGCAGAAAAATATTTTTTGAAAAAATCCCTAAGCCCCGGGGTCACAATTTCATCAAAAATCTGACTTTCGGCAGTTGACTCAGAAATGCTGCCAAACGGTTGCAAATGCTCCCCTGAAAGGTTTGACTGTCGAAACAGAAGGCTTTTTATCACAGGATAAGAAATCAGCCCTCGACAACTTAACCGGGAGAAAAATATTTTTTGAAAAAATCCCTAAGCCCCGGGCTCACAATTTCATCAAAAATCTGACTTTTGGCAGTTGACTCAGAAATGGTGCCAAACGGTTGCAAATGCTCCCCTGGAAGTTTTGGCGGTCGAAACTGAAGGCTTTTTATCACAGGAAAAGAAATCAGCCCTCGACAACTTAACCGGCAGAAAAAGATATTTTTGAAAAAATCCCTAAGCCCCGGGGTCACAAGTTCATCAAAACTCTGACTTTTGGCAATTGATTCAAAAATGGTGCCAAACGGTTGCAAATGCTCCCCTGAAAGGTTTGGCGGTCGAAACAGAAGGCCTTTTATCACAGGATAAGAAATCAGCCCTCGACAACTTTACCGGGAGAAAAATATTTTTTGAAAAAATCCCTCAGCCCTGGGGTCACAATTTCATCAAAACTCTGACTTTCGGCAATTGACTCAAAAATGGTGCCAAACGGTTGCAAATGCTCCCCTGAAAGGTTTGGTGGTCGAAACAGAAGGCTTTTTATCACAGGAAAAGAAATCAGCCCTCGACAATTTAACCGGCAGAAAAATATTTTTTGAAAAAATCCCTAAGCCCCGGGGTCACAATTTCATCAAAAATCTGACTTTCGGCAGTTGACTCAGAAATGGTGCCAAATGGTTGCAAATGCTCCCCTGAAAGGTTTGGCGGTCGAAACAGAAGGCTTTCTATCACAGGATAAGAAATCAGCCCTCGACAACTTAACCGGCAGAAAAATATTTTTTGAAAAAATCCCTAAGCCCCGGGGTCACAATATCATCAAAAATCTGACTTTCGGCAGTTGTCTCAGAAATGGTGCCAAACGGTTGCAAATGCTCCCCTGAAAGGTTTGGCGGTCGAAACAGAAGGCTTTATATCACAGGATAAGAAATCAGCCCTCGACAACTTAACCGGCAGAAATTTTTTTTTTGAGAAAATCCCTAAGCCCCGGGGTCACAATTTCATCAAAAATCTGACTTTCGGCAGTTGACTCAGAAATGGTGCCAAACGGTTGCAAATGCTCCCCTGAAAGGTTTGGCGGTCGAAACAGAAGGCCTTTTATCACAGGATAAGAAATCAGCCCTCGACAACTTAACCGGAAGAAAAATATTTTTTTGAAAAAATCTCTAAGCCCCGGGGTCACAATTTCATCAAAACTCTGACTTTCGGCAATTCACTCAATAATGGTGCAAAACAGTTGCAAATGCTCCCCTGAAAGGTTTGGAGGTCGAAAGAGAAGTATTTTTCTCAAGGGAAACGAAATCAGCCCTCGACAACTTAACCGCGAGAAAAAGATATTTTTGAAAAAATCCCTAATCCCCGGAGTCACAATTTCATAAAAAATCTGACTTTCGGCAATTGACTCAGAAATGGTGCCAAACGGTTGCAAATGCTCCCCTGAAAGGTTTGGCGGTCGAAACAGAAGGCTTTTTATCACAGGATATGAAATCAGCCCTCGACAACTTAACCGGCAGAAAAATATTTTTTGAAAAAATCCCTAAGCCCCGGGGTCACAATTTCATCAAAAATCTGACTTTTGGCAGTTGACTCAGAAATGGTGCCAAACGGTTGCAAATGCTCCCCTGAAAGGTTTGGCGGTCGAAACAGAAGGCTTTTTATCACAGGATAAGAAATCAGCCCTCGACAACTCATCCGGCAGAAAAATATTTTTTTGAAAAAATCCCTAAGCCCCGGGGTCACAATTTCATCAAAACTCTGACTTTCGGCAATTGAATCAAAAATGGTGCCAAACGCTAGCAAATGCTCCCCTCAAAGGTTTGGCGGTCGAAACAGAAGGCCTTTTATCACAGGATAAGAAATCAGCCCTCGGCAACTTAACCGGGAGAAAAATATTTTTTGAAAAAATCCCTAAGCCCCGGGGTGACAATTTCATCAAAAATCTGACTTTCGGCAGTTGACTCAGAAATGGTGCCAAACGGTTGCAAATGCTCCCATGAAAGGTTTGGCGGTCGAAACAGAAGGCTTTTTATGAAAGGATAATAAATCAGCCCTTGACAACTTAACCGGCAGAATTTTTTTTTTTTTTTTTGAGAAAATCCCTCAGCCCCGGGGTCACAATTTCATCAAAACTCTGACTTTCGGCAATTGACTCAAAAATGGTGCCAAACGGTTGCAAATGCTCCCCTGAAAGGTTTGGTGGTCGAAACAGAAGGCTTTTTATCACAGGAAAAGAAATCAGCCCTCGACAACTTAACCGGGAAAAAATATTTCTTTGAAAAAATCCCCAAGCCCCGGGGTCACAATTTCATCAAAAATCTGACTTTCGGCAGTTGACTCAGAAATGGTGCCAAACGGTTGCAAATGCTCCCCTGAAAGGTTTGGCGGTTGAAACAGAAGGCTTTTTATCACAGGATAAGAAATCAGCCCTCGACAATTTAACCGGGAAAAAATATTTCTTTGAAAAAATCCCTAAGCCCCAGGGTCACAATTTCATCAAAAATCTGACTTTCGGCAGTTGACTCAGAAATGGTGCCAAACGGTTGCAAATGCTTCCCTGAAAGGTTTGACTGTCGAAACAGAAGGCTTTTTATCACAGGATAAGAAATCAGCCCTCGACAACTTAACCGGCTGAATTTTTTTTTTGGAAAAAATCCCTAAGCCCCGGGGTCACAATATCATCAAAACTCTGACTTTCGGCAATTGAATCAAAAATGGTGCCAAACGGTTGCAAATGCTCCCCTGAAAGGTTTGGCGGTCGAAACAGAAGGCTTTTTGTCACAGGATAAGAAATCAGCCCTCGACAACTTAACCGGCAGAAAAATATTTTTTTGAGAAAATCCCTAATCCCCGGGGTCACAATTTCATCAAAATTCTGACTTTCGGCAATTCACTCAACAATGGTTCCAAACGGTTGCAAATGCTCCCCTGAAAGGTTTGGCGGTCGAAAGAGAAGGCTTTTTATCGCAGGAAAAGAAATCAGCCCTCGACAACTGAACCGGGAGAAAAATATTTTTTTGAAAAAATCCCTAAGCCCCGGGGTCACAATTTCATCAAAATTCTCACTTTCGGCAATTCACTCAAAAATGGTGCCAAACGGTAGCAAATGCTCCCCTGAAAGGTTTGGCGGACGAAACTGATGTCTTTTTATCACAGGAAAAGAAATCAGCCCTCGACAACTTAACCGGGAAAAAATATTTTTTTGAAAAAATCCCTAAGCCCCGGGGTCACGATTTCATCAAAAATCTGACTTTCGGCAGTTGACTCAGAAATGGTGCCAAACGGTTGCAAATGCTCCCCTGAAAGGTTTGGCGGTCGAAACAGAAGGCTTTTTATCACAGGATAAGAAATCAGCCCTCGACAACTTAACCGGCAGAAAAATATTTTTTGAAAAAATCCCTAAGCCCCGGGGTCACAATTTCATCAAAAATCTGACTTTTGGCAGTTGACTCAGAAATGGTCCAAACGGTTGCAAATGCTCCCCTCAAAGGTTTGGCGGTCGAAACAGAAGGCCTTTTATCACAGGATAAGAAATCAGCCCTCGACAACTTAACCGGGAGAAAAATATTTTTTGAAAAAATCCCTAAGCCCCGGGGTGACAATTTCATCAAAAACCTGACTTTCGGCAGTTGACTCAGAAATGGTGCCAAACGGTTGCAAATGCTCCCCTGAAAGGTTTGGCGGTCGAAACAGAAGGCTTTTTATGAAAGGATAATAAATCAGCCCTCGACAACTTAACCGGCAGAATTTTTTTTTTTTTTTTTGAGAAAATCCCTCAGCCCCGGGGTCACAATTTCATCAAAACTCTGACTTTCGGCAATTGACTCAAAAATGGTGCCAAACGGTTGCAAATGCTCCCCTGAAAGGTTTGGTGGTCGAAACAGAAGGCTTTTTATCACAGGAAAAGAAATCAGCCCTCGACAACTTAACCGGCAGAAAAATATTTTTTTGAAAAGATCCCTAAGACCCAGGGTCACAATTTCATCAAAAATCTGACTTTCGGCAGTTGACTCAGAAATGGTGCCAAACGGTTGCAAATGCTCCCCTGAATGGTTTGACTGTCGAAACAGAAGGCTTTTTATCACAGGATAAGAAATCAGCCCTCGACAACTTAACCGGCAGAAAAATATTTTTTGAAAAAATCCCTAAGCCCCGGGGTCACAATTTCATAAAAAACCTGACTTTTGGCAATTGACTCAAAAATCGTGCCCAATGGTTGCAAATGCTCCCCTGAAAGGTTTGGCGGTCGAAACAGAAGGCTTTTTATCACAGGATAAGAAATCAGCCCTCGACAACTTAACCGGCAGAATTTTTTTTTTGGAAAAAATCCCTAAGCCCCGGGGTCACAATATCATCAAAACTCTGACTTTCGGCAATTGAATCAAAAATGGTGCCAAACGGTTGCAAATGCTCCCCTGAAAGGTTTGGTGGTCGAAACAGAAGGCTTTTTATCACAGGAAAAGAAATCAGCCCTCGACAACTTAACCGGGAGAAAAATATTTTTTTGAAAAAATCCCTAAGCCCCGGGGTCACAATTTCATCAAAATTCTGACTTTCGGCAATTCACTCAAAAATGGTGCCCAATGGTTGCAAATGCTCCCCTGAAAGGTTTGGCGGTCGAAACAGAAGGCTTTATATCACAGGATAAGAAATCAGCCCTCGACAACTTAACCGGCAGAAATTTTTTTTTTGAGAAAATCCCTAAGCCCCGGGGTCACAATTTCATCAAAAATCTGACTTTCGGCAGTTGACTCAGAAATTGTGCCAAACGGTTGCAAATGCTCCCCTGAAAGGTTTGGCGGTCGAAACAGAAGGCTTTTTATGAAAGGATAATAAATCAGCCCTCGACAACTTAACCGGCAGAATTTTTTTTTTTTTTTTTGAGAAAATCCCTCAGCCCCGGGGTCACAATTTCATCAAAACTCTGACTTTCGGCAATTGACTCAAAAATGGTGCCAAACGGTTGCAAATGCTCCCCTGAAAGGTTTGGTGGTCGAAACAGAAGGCTTTTTATCACAGGAAAAGAAATCAGCCCTCGACAACTTAACCGGCAGAAAAATATTTTTTTGAAAAGATCCCTAAGACCCAGGGTCACAATTTCATCAAAAATCTGACTTTCGGCAGTTGACTCAGAAATGGTGCCAAACGGTTGCAAATGCTCCCCTGAATGGTTTGACTGTCGAAACAGAAGGCTTTTTATCACAGGATAAGAAATCAGCCCTCGACAACTTAACCGGCAGAAAAATATTTTTTGAAAAAATCCCTAAGCCCCGGGGTCACAATTTCATAAAAAACCTGACTTTTGGCAATTGACTCAAAAATCGTGCCCAATGGTTGCAAATGCTCCCCTGAAAGGTTTGGCGGTCGAAACAGAAGGCTTTTTATCACAGGATAAGAAATCAGCCCTCGACAACTTAACCGGCAGAATTTTTTTTTTGGAAAAAATCCCTAAGCCCCGGGGTCACAATATCATCAAAACTCTGACTTTCGGCAATTGAATCAAAAATGGTGCCAAACGGTTGCAAATGCTCCCCTGAAAGGTTTGGTGGTCGAAACAGAAGGCTTTTTATCACAGGAAAAGAAATCAGCCCTCGACAACTTAACCGGGAGAAAAATATTTTTTTGAAAAAATCCCTAAGCCCCGGGGTCACAATTTCATCAAAATTCTGACTTTCGGCAATTCACTCAAAAATGGTGCCCAATGGTTGCAAATGCTCCCCTGAAAGGTTTGGCGGTCGAAACAGAAGGCTTTATATCACAGGATAAGAAATCAGCCCTCGACAACTTAACCGGCAGAAATTTTTTTTTTGAGAAAATCCCTAAGCCCCGGGGTCACAATTTCATCAAAAATCTGACTTTCGGCAGTTGACTCAGAAATTGTGCCAAACGGTTGCAAATGCTCCCCTGAAAGGTTTGGCGGTCGAAACAGAAGGCTTTTTATCACAGGATAAGAAAACAGCCCTCGACAACTTAACCGGGAGAAAAATATTTTTTTGAAAAAATCTCTAAGCCCCGGGGTCACAAGTTCATCAAAACTCTGACTTTGGCAATTCACTCAACAATGGTGCCAAACAGTTGCAAATGCTCCCCTGAAAGGTTTGGAGGTCGAAAGAGAAGTCTTTTTCTCACAGGAAACGAAATCAGCCCTCGACAACTTAACCGCGAGAAAAAGATATTTTTGAAAAAATCCCTAATCCCCGGAGTCACAATTTCATAAAATATCTGACTTTCGGCAATTGACTCAGAAATGGTGCCAAACGGTTGCAAATGCTCCCCTGAAAGGTTTGGCGGTCGAAACAGAAGGCTTTTTATCACAGGAAAAGAAATCAGCCCTCGACAACTTAACCGGCAGAAAAATATTTTTTTGAAAAAATCCCTAAGCCCCGGGGTCACAATTTCATCAAAATTCTGACTTTCGGCAATTCACTCAACAATGGTTCCAAACGGTTGCAAATGCTCCCCTGAAAGGTTTGGCGGTCGAAAGAGAAGGCTTTTTATCACAGGAAAAGAAATCAGCCCTCGACAACTGAACCGGGAGAAAAATATTTTTTTGAAAAAATCCCTAAGCCCCGGGGTCACAATTTCATCAAAATTCTGACTTTCGGCAATTCACTCAAAAATGGTTCCAAACGGTTGCAAATGCTCCCCTGAAAGGTTTGGCGGTCGAAAGAGAAGGCTTTTTATCACAGGAAAAGAAATCAGCCCTCGACAACTGAACCGGGAGAAAAATATTTTTTTGAAAAAATCCCTAAGCCCCGGTGTCACAATTTCCTCAAAAATCTGACTTTCGGCAGTTGACTCAGAAATGGTGCCAAACGGTTGCAAATGCTCCCCTGAAAGGTTTGGCGGTCGAAACAGAAGGCTTTATATCACAGGATAAGAAATCAGCCCTCGACAACTTAACCGGCAGAAATTTTTTTTTTGAGAAAATCCCTAAGCCCCGGGGTCACAATTTCATCAAAAATCTGACTTTCGGGAGTTGACTCAGAAATGGTGCCAAACGGTTGCAAATGCTCCCCTGAAAGGTTTGGCGGTGGAAACAGAAGGCTTTTTTTCACAGGAAAAGAAATCAGCCCTCGACAACTTAACCGGCAGAAAAAGATATTTTTTGAAAAAATCCCTAAGCCCCGGGGGTCACAATTTCATCAAAAATCTGACTTTCGGCAGTTGACTCATAAATGGTGCCAAACGGTTGCAAATGCTCCCCTGAAAGGTTTGGCGGTCGAAACAGAAGGCTTTTTATCACAGGATAAGAAATCAGCCCTCGACAACTTAACCGGGAAAAAATATTTTTTTGAAAAAATCCCTAAGCTCCAGGGTCACAATTTCATCAAAAATCTGACTTTCGGCAGTTGACTCAGAAATGGTGCCAAACGGTTGCAAATGCTCCCCTGAAAGGTTTGACTGTCGAAACAGAAGGCTTTTTATCACAGGATAAGAAATCAGCCCTCTACAACTTAACCGGCAGAAAAATATTTTTTGAAAAAGTCCCTAAGCCCCGGGGTCACAATTTCATCAAAAATCTGACTTTCGGCAGTTGACTCATAAATGGTGCCCAATGGTTGCAAATGCTCCCCTGAAAGGTTTGGCGGTCGAAACAGAAGGCTTTTTATCACAGGATAAGAAATCAGCCCTCGACAACTTAACCGGCAGAATTTTTTTTTTGGAAAAAATCCCTAAGCCCCGGGGTCACAATATCATCAAAACTCTGACTTTCGGCAATTGAATCAAAAATGGTGCCAAACGGTTGCAAATGCTCCCCTGAAAGGTTTGGTGGTCGAAACAGAAGGCTTTTTATCACAGGAAAAGAAATCAGCCCTCGACAACTTAACCGGGAGAAAAATATTTTTTTGAAAAAATCCCTAAGCCCCGGGGTCACAATTTCATCAAAATTCTGACTTTCGGCAATTCACTCAAAAATGGTGCCCAATGGTTGCAAATGCTCCCCTGAAAGGTTTGGCGGTCGAAACAGAAGGCTTTATATCACAGGATAAGAAATCAGCCCTCGACAACTTAACCGGCAGAAATTTTTTTTTTGAGAAAATCCCTAAGCCCCGGGGTCACAATTTCATCAAAAATCTGACTTTCGGCAGTTGACTCAGAAATTGTGCCAAACGGTTGCAAATGCTCCCCTGAAAGGTTTGGCGGTCGAAACAGAAGGCTTTTTATCACAGGATAAGAAAACAGCCCTCGACAACTTAACCGGGAGAAAAATATTTTTTTGAAAAAATCTCTAAGCCCCGGGGTCACAAGTTCATCAAAACTCTGACTTTGGCAATTCACTCAACAATGGTGCCAAACAGTTGCAAATGCTCCCCTGAAAGGTTTGGAGGTCGAAAGAGAAGTCTTTTTCTCACAGGAAACGAAATCAGCCCTCGACAACTTAACCGCGAGAAAAAGATATTTTTGAAAAAATCCCTAATCCCCGGAGTCACAATTTCATAAAATATCTGACTTTCGGCAATTGACTCAGAAATGGTGCCAAACGGTTGCAAATGCTCCCCTGAAAGGTTTGGCGGTCGAAACAGAAGGCTTTTTATCACAGGAAAAGAAATCAGCCCTCGACAACTTAACCGGCAGAAAAATATTTTTTTGAAAAAATCCCTAAGCCCCGGGGTCACAATTTCATCAAAATTCTGACTTTCGGCAATTCACTCAACAATGGTTCCAAACGGTTGCAAATGCTCCCCTGAAAGGTTTGGCGGTCGAAAGAGAAGGCTTTTTATCACAGGAAAAGAAATCAGCCCTCGACAACTGAACCGGGAGAAAAATATTTTTTTGAAAAAATCCCTAAGCCCCGGGGTCACAATTTCATCAAAATTCTGACTTTCGGCAATTCACTCAAAAATGGTTCCAAACGGTTGCAAATGCTCCCCTGAAAGGTTTGGCGGTCGAAAGAGAAGGCTTTTTATCACAGGAAAAGAAATCAGCCCTCGACAACTGAACCGGGAGAAAAATATTTTTTTGAAAAAATCCCTAAGCCCCGGTGTCACAATTTCCTCAAAAATCTGACTTTCGGCAGTTGACTCAGAAATGGTGCCAAACGGTTGCAAATGCTCCCCTGAAAGGTTTGGCGGTCGAAACAGAAGGCTTTATATCACAGGATAAGAAATCAGCCCTCGACAACTTAACCGGCAGAAATTTTTTTTTTGAGAAAATCCCTAAGCCCCGGGGTCACAATTTCATCAAAAATCTGACTTTCGGGAGTTGACTCAGAAATGGTGCCAAACGGTTGCAAATGCTCCCCTGAAAGGTTTGGCGGTGGAAACAGAAGGCTTTTTTTCACAGGAAAAGAAATCAGCCCTCGACAACTTAACCGGCAGAAAAAGATATTTTTTGAAAAAATCCCTAAGCCCCGGGGGTCACAATTTCATCAAAAATCTGACTTTCGGCAGTTGACTCATAAATGGTGCCAAACGGTTGCAAATGCTCCCCTGAAAGGTTTGGCGGTCGAAACAGAAGGCTTTTTATCACAGGATAAGAAATCAGCCCTCGACAACTTAAACGGGAAAAAATATTTTTTTGAAAAAATCCCTAAGCTCCAGGGTCACAATTTCATCAAAAATCTGACTTTCGGCAGTTGACTCAGAAATGTTGCCAAACGGTTGCAAATGCTCCCCTGAAAGGTTTGACTGTCGAAACAGAAGGCTTTTTATCACAGGATAAGAAATCAGCCCTCTACAACTTAACCGGCAGAAAAATATTTTTTGAAAAAGTCCCTAAGCCCCGGGGTCACAATTTCATCAAAAATCTGACTTTCGGCAGTTGACTCATAAATGGTGCCAAACGGTTCCAAATGCTCCCCTGAAAGGTTTGGCGGTCGAAACAGAAGGCTTTTTATCACAGGATAAGAAATCAGCCCTCGACAACTTAACCGGCAGAATTTTTTTTTTGGAAAAAATCCCTAAGCCCCGGGGTCACAATATCATCAAAACTCTGACTTTCGGCAATTGAATCAAAAATGGTGCCAAACGGTTGCAAATGCTACCCTGAAAGGTTTGGTGGTCGAAACAGAAGGCTTTTTATCACAGGAAAAGAAATCAGCCCTCGACAACTTAACCGGGAGAAAAATATTTTTTTGAAAAAATCCCTAAGCCCCGGGGTCACAATTTCATCAAAATTCTGACTTTCGGCAATTCACTCAAAAATGGTGCCCAATGGTTGCAAATGCTCCCCTGAAAGGTTTGGCGGTCGAAACAGATGTCTTTTTATCACAGGATAAGAAATCAGCCCTCGACAACTTTACCGGGAAAAAATATTTTTTTGAAAAAATCCCTAAGCCCCGGGGTCACAATTTCCTCAAAAATCTGACTTTCGGCAGTTGACTCAGAAATGGTGCCAAACGGTTGCAAATGCTCCCCTGAAAGGTTTGGCGGTCGAAACAGAAGGCTTTATATCACAGGATAAGAAATCAGCCCTCGACAACCTAACCGGCAGAATTTTTTTTTTTGAGAAAATCCCTAAGCCGGGCCCGGGGTCACAATTTCATCAAAACTCTGACTTTCGGCAATTCACTCAAAAATGGTGCCAAACAGTTGCAAATGCTCCCCTGAAAGGTTTGGAGGTCGAAAGAGAAGTCTTTTTCTCACAGGAAACGAAATCAGCCCTCGACAACTTAACCGCGAGAAAAAGATATTTTTGAAAAAATCCCTAATCCCCGGAGTCACAATTTCATAAAAAATCTGACTTTCGGCAATTGACTCAGAAATGGTGCCAAACGGTTGCAAATGCTCCCCTGAAAGGTTTGGCGGTCGAAACAGAAGGCTTTTTATCACAGGAAAAGAAATCAGCCCTCGACAACTTTACCGGCAGAAAAATATTTTTTTGAAAAAATTCCTAAGCCCCGGGGTCACAATTTCATCAAAATTCTGACTTTCGGCAATTCACTCAACAATGGTTCCAAACGGTTGCAAATGCTCCCCTGAAAGGTTTGGCGGTCGAAAGAGAAGGCTTTTTATCACAGGAAAAGAAATCAGCCCTCGACAACTTAACCGGGAAAAAATATTTTTTTGAAAAAATCCCTAAGCCCCAGGGTCAAAATTTCATCAAAAATCTGACTTTCGGCAGTTGACGCAGAAATGGTGTCAAACGGTTGCAAATGCTCCCCTGAAAGGTTTGGCGGTCGAAACAGAAGGCTTTTAATCACAGGATAAGAAATCAGCCCTCTACAACTTAACCGGCAGAAAAATATTTTTTGAAAAAATCCCTAAGCCCCGGGGTCACAATTTCATCAAAAATCTGACTTTCGGCAGTTGACTCATAAATGGTGCCAAACGGTTGCAAATGCTCCCCTGAAAGGTTTGGCGGTCGAAACAGAAGGCTTTTTATCACAGGATAAGAAATCAGCCCTCGACAACTTAACCGGGAAAAAATATTTTTTTGAAAAAATCCCTAAGCCCCAGGGTCACAATTTCATCAAAAATCTGACTTTCGGCAGTTGACGCAGAAATGGTGCCAAACGGTTGCAAATGCTCCCCTGAAAGGTTTGGCGGTCGAAACAGAAGGCTTTTAATCACAGGATAAGAAATCAGCCCTCTACAACTTAACCGGCAGAAAAATATTTTTTGAAAAAATCCCTAAGCCCCGGGGTCACAATTTCATCAAAAATCTGACTTTCGGCAGTTGACTCATAAATGGTGCCAAACGGTTGCAAATGCTCCCCTGAAAGGTTTGGCGCTCGAAACAGAAGGCTTTTTATCACAGGATAAGAAATCAGCCCTCGACAACTTAACCGGGAAAAAATATTTCTTTGAAAAAATCCCTAAGCCCCAGGGTCACAATTTCATCAAAAATCTGACTTTCGGCAGTTGACTCAGAAATGGTGCCAAATGGTTGCAAATGCTCCCCTGAAAGGTTTGACTGTCGAAACAGAAGGCTTTTTATCACAGGATAAGAAATCAGCCCTCGACAACTTAACCGGGAGAAAAATATTTTTTGAAAAAATCCCTAAGCCCCGGGGTCACAATTTCATCAAAACTCTGACTTTTGGCAATTGACTCAAAAATGGTGCCCAATGGTTGCAAATGCTCCCCTGAAAGGTTTGGCGGTCGAAACAGATGTCTTTTTATCACAGGATAAGAAATCAGCCCTCGACAACTTTACCGGGGAAAAATATTTTTTTGAAAAAATCCCTAAGCCCCGGGGTCACAATTTCCTCAAAACTCTGACTTTCGGCAGTTGACTCAGAAATGGTGCCAAACGGTTGCAAATGCTCCCCTGAAAGGTTTGGCGGTCGAAACAGAAGGCTTTATATCACAGGATAAGAAATCAGCCCTCGACAACTTAACCGGCAGAAATTTTTTTTTTGAGAAAATCCCTAAGCCCCTGGGTCACAATTTCATGAAAACTCTGACTTTCGGCAATTCACTCAAAAATGGTGCCAAACAGTTGCAAATGCTCCCCTGAAAGGTTTGGAGGTCGAAAGAGAAGTCTTTTTCTCACAGGAAACGAAATCAGCCCTCGACAACTTAACCGTGAGAAAAATATTTTTTTGAAAAAATCCCTAAGACCCGGGGTCACAATTTCATCAAAAATCTGACTTTGGGCAGTTGACTCAGAAATGGTGCCAAACGGTTGCAAATGCTCCCCTGAAAGGTTTGGCGGTCGAAACAGAAGGCTTTTTATCACAGGAAAAGAAATCAGCCCTCGACAACTTAACCGGCAGAAAAAGATATTTTTTGAAAAAATCCCTAAGCCCCGGGGGTCACAATTTCATCAAAAATCTGACTTTCGGCAGTTGACTCAGAAATGGTGCCAAACGGTTGCAAATGCTCCCCTGAAAGGTTTGGCGGTCGAAACAGAAGGCTTTTTATCACAGGATAATAAATCTGCCCTCGACAACTTAACCGGCAGAATTTATTTTTTTGAGAAAATCCCTCAGCCCCGGGGTCACAATTTCATCAAAAATCTGACTTTTGGCAATTGATTCAAAAATGGTTCCAAACGGTTGCAAATGCTCCCTTGAAAGGTTTGGCGGTCGAAACAGAAGGCTTTTTATCACAGGATAAGAAATCAGCCCTCGACAACTTAACCGGGAAAAAATATTTTTTTGAAAAAATCCCTAAGCCCCAGGGTCACAATTTCATCAAAAATCTGACTTTCGGCAGTTGACTCAGAAATGGTGCCAAACGGTTGCAAATGCTCCCCTGAAAGGTTTGACTGTCGAAACAGAAGGCTTTTTATCACAGGATAAGAAATCAGCCCTCGACAACTTAACCGGGAGAGAAATATTTTTTGAAAAAATCCCTAAGCCCCGGGGTCACAATTTCATCAAAAATCTGACTTTCGGCAGTTGACTCAGAAATGGTGCCAAACGGTTGGAAATGCTCCCCTGGAAGTTTTGGCGGTCGAAACTGAAGGCTTTTTATCACAGGAAAAGAAATCAGCCCTCGACAACTTAACCGGCAGAAAAAGATATTTTTGAAAAAATCCTTAAGCCCCGGGGTCACAATTTCATCAAAACTCTGACTTTTGGCAATTGATTCAAAAATGGTGCCAAACGGTTGCAAATGCTCCCCTGAAAGGTTTGGCGGTCGAAACAGAAGGCCTTTTATCACAGGATAAGGAATCAGCCCTCGACAACTTAACCGGGAGAAAAATATTTTTTGAAAAAATCCCTCAGCCCTGGGTTCACAATTTCATCAAAACTCTGACTTTCGGCAGTTGACTCAGAAATGGTGCCAAACGGTTGCAAATGCTCCCCTGAAAGGTTTGGCGGTCGAAACAGAAGGCTTTATATCACAGGATAAGAAATCAGCCCTCGACAACTTAACCGGCAGAAATTTTTTTTTTGAGAAAATCCCTAAGCCCCTGGGTCACAATTTCATGAAAACTCTGACTTTCGGCAATTCACTCAAAAATGGTGCCAAACAGTTGCAAATGCTCCCCTGAAAGGTTTGGAGGTCGAAAGAGAAGTCTTTTTCTCACAGGAAACGAAATCAGCCCTCGACAACTTAACCGTGAGAAAAAATATTTTTGAAAAAATCCCTAATCCCCGGAGTCACAATTTCATAAAAAATCTGACTTTCGGCAATTGATTCAAAAATGGTGCCAAACGGTTGCAAATGCTCCCCGGAAAGGTTTGGCGGTCGAAACAGAAGGCTTTTTATCACAGGATAAGAAATCAGCCCTCGACAACTTAACCGGCAGAAAAATATTTTTTGAAAAAATCCCTAAGCCCCGGGGTCACAATTTCATCAAAAATCTGACTTTCGGCAGTTGACTCAGAAATGGTGCCAAACGGTTGCAAATGCTCCCCTGAAAGGTTTGGTGGTCGAAACAGAAGGCTTTTTATCACAGGAAAAGAAATCAGCCCTCGACAACTTAACCGGCAGAAAAATATTTTTTTGAAAAAATCCCTAAGACCCGGGGTCACAATTTCATCAAAAATCTGACTTTGGGCAGTTGACTCAGAAATGGTGCCAAACGGTTGCAAATGCTCCCCTGAAAGGTTTGGCGGTCGAAACAGAAGGCTTTTTATCACAGGAAAAGAAATCAGCCCTCGACAACTTAACCGGCAGAAAAAGATATTTTTTGAAAAAATCCCTAAGCCCCGGGGGTCACAATTTCATCAAAAATCTGACTTTCGGCAGTTGACTCAGAAATGGTGCCAAACGGTTGCAAATGCTCCCCTGAAAGGTTTGGCGGTCGAAACAGAAGGCTTTTTATCACAGGATAATAAATCTGCCCTCGACAACTTAACCGGCAGAATTTATTTTTTTGAGAAAATCCCTCAGCCCCGGGGTCACAATTTCATCAAAAATCTGACTTTTGGCAATTGATTCAAAAATGGTTCCAAACGGTTGCAAATGCTCCCTTGAAAGGTTTGGCGGTCGAAACAGAAGGCTTTTTATCACAGGATAAGAAATCAGCCCTCGACAACTTAACCGGGAAAAAATATTTTTTTGAAAAAATCCCTAAGCCCCAGGGTCACAATTTCATCAAAAATCTGACTTTCGGCAGTTGACTCAGAAATGGTGCCAAACGGTTGCAAATGCTCCCCTGAAAGGTTTGACTGTCGAAACAGAAGGCTTTTTATCACAGGATAAGAAATCAGCCCTCGACAACTTTACCGGGAGAGAAATATTTTTTGAAAAAATCCCTAAGCCCCGGGGTCACAATTTCATCAAAAATCTGACTTTCGGCAGTTGACTCAGAAATGGTGCCAAACGGTTGGAAATGCTCCCCTGGAAGTTTTGGCGGTCGAAACTGAAGGCTTTTTATCACAGGAAAAGAAATCAGCCCTCGACAACTTAACCGGCAGAAAAAGATATTTTTGAAAAAATCCTTAAGCCCCGGGGTCACAATTTCATCAAAACTCTGACTTTTGGCAATTGATTCAAAAATGGTGCCAAACGGTTGCAAATGCTCCCCTGAAAGGTTTGGCGGTTGAAACAGAAGGCCTTTTATCACAGGATAAGGAATCAGCCCTCGACAACTTAACCGGGAGAAAAATATTTTTTGAAAAAATCCCTCAGCCCTGGGTTCACAATTTCATCAAAACTCTGACTTTCGGCAATTGACTCAAAAATGGTGCCAAACGGTTGGAAATGCTACCCTGAAAGGTTTGGCGGTCGAAACAGAAGGCTTTTTATCACAGGAAAAGAAATCAGCCCTCGACAACTTAACCGGCAGAATTTTTTTTTTTTTGAAAAAATCCTTAAGCCCCGGGGTCACAATTTCATCAAAATTCTGACTTTCGGCAATTGACTAAAAAATGGTGCCAAACGGTTGCAAATGCTCCCCTGAAAGGTTTGGCGGTCGAAACAGAAGGCTTTTTATCACAGGAAAAGAAATCAGCCCTCGACAACTTAACCGGGAAAAAATATTTTTTTGAAAAAATCCCTAAGCCCCGGGGTCACAATTTCATCAAAAATCTGACTTTCGGCAGTTGACTCAAAAATGGTGCCCAATGGCTGCAAATGCTCGCCTGAAAGGTTTGGCGGTCGAAACAGAAGGCTTTTTATCACAGGATAAGAAATCAGCCCTCGACAACTTAACCGGCAGAATTTTTTTTTTTGAAAAAATCCCTAAGCCCCGGGGTCACAATTTCATCAAAATTCTGACTTTCGGCAATTCACTCAAAAATGGTGCCAAATGGTTGCAAATACTCCCCTGAAAGGTTTGGCGGTCAAAACAGAAGGCTTTTTATCACAGGAAAAGAAATCAGCCCTGAACAACTTAACCGGCAGAAAAATATTTTTTGAAAAAATCCCTAAGCCGCGGGGTCACAATTTCATAAAAAACCTGACTTTTGGTAATTGACTCAAAAATGGTGCCCAATGGTTGCAAATGCTCCCCTGAAAGGTTTGGCGGTCGAAACAGAAGGCTTTTTATCACAGGAAAAGAAATCAGCCACCGACAACTTAACGGGAAAAAATATTTTTTTGAAAAAATCCCTAAGCCCCGGGGTCACAATTTCCTCAAAAATCTGACTTTCGGCAGTTGACTCAGAAATGGTGCCAAACGGTTGCAAATGCTCCCCTGAAAGGTTTGGTGGTCGAAACAGAAGGCTTTTTATCACAGAAAAAGAAATCAGCCCTCGACAACTTAACCGGTAGAAAAATATTTTTTTGAAAAAATCCCTAAGACCCGGGGTCACAATTTCATCAAAATTCTGACTTTCGGCAGTTGACTCAGAAGTGGTGCCAAACGGTTGCAAATGCTCCCCTGAAAGGTTTGGCGGTCGAAACAGATGTCTTTTTATCACAGGAAAAGAAATCAGCCCTCGACAACTTAACCGGCAGAATTTATTTTTTTGAGAAAATCCCTCAGCCCCGGGGTCACAATTTCATCAAAAATCTGACTTTTGGCAATTGATTCAAATGGTTCCAAACGGTTGCAAATGCTCCCTTGAAAGGTTTGGCGGTCGAAACAGAAGGCTTTTTATCACAGGATAAGAAATCAGCCCTCGACAACTTAACCGGGAAAAAATATTTTTTTGAAAAAATCCCTAAGCCCCAGGGTCACAATTTCATCAAAAATCTGACTTTCGGCAGTTGACTCAGAAATGGTGCCAAACGGTTGCAAATGCTCCCCTGAAAGGTTTGACTGTCGAAACAGAAGGCTTTTTATCACAGGATAAGAAATCAGCCCTCGACAACTTAACCGGGAGAAAAATATTTTTTTGAGAAAATCCCTCAGCCCCGGGGTCACAATTTCATCAAAAATCTGACTTTTGGCAATTGATTCAAAAATGGTTCCAAACGGTTGCAAATGCTCCCTTGAAAGGTTTGGCGGTCGAAACAGAAGGCTTTTTATCACAGGATAAGAAATCAGCCCTCGACAACTTAACCGGGGAAAAATACTTTTTTGAGAAAATCCCTAAGCCCCGGGGTCACAATTTCATCAAAAATCTGACTTTCGGCAGTTGACTCAGAAATGGTGCCAAACGGTTGCAAATGCTCCCCTGAAAGGTTTGGCGGTGGAAACAGAAGGCTTTTTTTCACAGGAAAAGAAATCAGCCCTCGACAACTTAACCGGGAAAAAATATTTTTTTGAAAAAATCCCTCAGCCCCGGGGTCACAATCTCATCAAAAATCTGACTTTCGGCAGTTGACTCAGAAATGGTGCCAAACGGTTGCAAATGCTCCCCTGAAAGGTTTGGTGGTCGAAACAGAAGGCTTTTTATCACAGAAAAAGAAATCAGCCCTCGACAACTTAACCGGTAGAAAAATATTTTTTTGAAAAAATCCCTAAGACCCGGGGTCACAATTTCATCAAAATTCTGACTTTCGGCAGTTGACTCAGAAGTGGTGCCAAACGGTTGCAAATGCTCCCCTGAAAGGTTTGGCGGTCGAAACAGATGTCTTTTTATCACAGGAAAAGAAATCAGCCCTCGACAACTTAACCGGCAGAATTTATTTTTTTGAGAAAATCCCTCAGCCCCGGGGTCACAATTTCATCAAAAATCTGACTTTTGGCAATTGATTCAAATGGTTCCAAACGGTTGCAAATGCTCCCTTGAAAGGTTTGGCGGTCGAAACAGAAGGCTTTTTATCACAGGATAAGAAATCAGCCCTCGACAACTTAACCGGGAAAAAATATTTTTTTGAAAAAATCCCTAAGCCCCAGGGTCACAATTTCATCAAAAATCTGACTTTCGGCAGTTGACTCAGAAATGGTGCCAAACGGTTGCAAATGCTCCCCTGAAAGGTTTGACTGTCGAAACAGAAGGCTTTTTATCACAGGATAAGAAATCAGCCCTCGACAACTTAACCGGGAGAAAAATATTTTTTTGAGAAAATCCCTCAGCCCCGGGGTCACAATTTCATCAAAAATCTGACTTTTGGCAATTGATTCAAAAATGGTTCCAAACGGTTGCAAATGCTCCCTTGAAAGGTTTGGCGGTCGAAACAGAAGGCTTTTTATCACAGGATAAGAAATCAGCCCTCGACAACTTAACCGGGGAAAAATACTTTTTTGAGAAAATCCCTAAGCCCCGGGGTCACAATTTCATCAAAAATCTGACTTTCGGCAGTTGACTCAGAAATGGTGCCAAACGGTTGCAAATGCTCCCCTGAAAGGTTTGGCGGTGGAAACAGAAGGCTTTTTTTCACAGGAAAAGAAATCAGCCCTCGACAACTTAACCGGGAAAAAATATTTTTTTGAAAAAATCCCTCAGCCCCGGGGTCACAATCTCATCAAAAATCTGACTTTCGGCAGTTGACTCAGAAATGGTGCCAAACGGTTGCAAATGCTCCCCTGAAAGGTTTGGCGGTCGAAACAGAAGGCTTTTAATCACAGGATAAGAAATCAGCCCTCTACAACTTAACCGGCAGAAAAATATTTTTTGAAAAAATCCCTAAGCCCCGGGGTCACAATTTCATCAAAAATCTGACTTTCGGCAGTTGACTCATAAATGGTGCCAAACGGTTGCAAATGCTCCCCTGAAAGGTTTGGCGGTCGAAACAGAAGGCTTTTTATCACAGGATAAGAAATCAGCCCTCGACAACTTAACCGGGAAAAAATATTTTTTTGAAAAAATCCCTAAGCCCCAGGGTCACAATTTCATCAAAAATCTGACTTTCGGCAGTTGACTCAGAAATGTTGCCAAACGGTTGCAAATGCTCCCCTGAAAGGTTTGACTGTCGAAACAGAAGGCTTTTAATCACAGGATAAGAAATCAGCCCTCTACAACTTAACCGGCAGAAAAATATTTTTTGAAAAAGTCCCTAAGCCCCGGGGTCACAATTTCATCAAAAATCTGACTTTCGGCAGTTGACTCATAAATGGTGCCAAACGGTTCCAAATGCTCCCCTGAAAGGTTTGGCGGTCGAAACAGAAGGCTTTTTATCACAGGATAAGAAATCAGCCCTCGACAACTTAACCGGCAGAATTTTTTTTTTGGAAAAAATCCCTAAGCCCCGGGGTCACAATATCATCAAAACTCTGACTTTCGGCAATTGAATCAAAAATGGTGCCAAACGGTTGCAAATGCTACCCTGAAAGGTTTGGTGGTCGAAACAGAAGGCTTTTTATCACAGGAAAAGAAATCAGCCCTCGACAACTTAACCGGGAGAAAAATATTTTTTTGAAAAAATCCCTAAGCCCCGGGGTCACAATTTCATCAAAATTCTGACTTTCGGCAATTCACTCAAAAATGGTGCCCAATGGTTGCAAATGCTCCCCTGAAAGGTTTGGCGGTCGAAACAGATGTCTTTTTATCACAGGATAAGAAATCAGCCCTCGACAACTTTACCGGGAAAAAATATTTTTTTGAAAAAATCCCTAAGCCCCGGGGTCACAATTTCCTCAAAAATCTGACTTTCGGCAGTTGACTCAGAAATGGTGCCAAACGGTTGCAAATGCTCCCCTGAAAGGTTTGGCGGTCGAAACAGAAGGCTTTTTATCACAGGAAAAGAAATCAGCCCTCGACAACTTAACCGGCAGAATTTTTTTTTTTGAGAAAATCCCTAAGCCGGGCCCGGGGTCACAATTTCATCAAAACTCTGACTTTCGGCAATTCACTCAAAAATGGTGCCAAACAGTTGCAAATGCTCCCCTGAAAGGTTTGGAGGTCGAAAGAGAAGTCTTTTTCTCACAGGAAACGAAATCAGCCCTCGACAACTTAACCGCGAGAAAAAGATATTTTTGAAAAAATCCCTAATCCCCGGAGTCACAATTTCATAAAAAATCTGACTTTCGGCAATTGACTCAGAAATGGTGCCAAACGGTTGCAAATGCTCCCCTGAAAGGTTTGGCCGTCGAAACAGAAGGCTTTTTATCACAGGATAAGAAATCAGCCCTCGACAACTTAACCGGGAAAAAATATTTTTTTGAAAAAATCCCTAAGCCCCAGGGTCACAATTTCATCAAAAATCTGACTTTCGGCAGTTGACTCAGAAATGTTGCCAAACGGTTGCAAATGCTCCCCTGAAAGGTTTGACTGTTGAAACAGAAGGCTTTTTATCACAGGATAAGAAATCAGCCCTCTACAACTTAACCGGCAGAAAAATATTTTTTGAAAAAGTCCCTAAGCCCCGGGGTCACAATTTCATCAAAAATCTGACTTTCGGCAGTTGACTCATAAATGGTGCCAAACGGTTCCAAATGCTCCCCTGAAAGGTTTGGCGGTCGAAACAGAAGGCTTTTTATCACAGGATAAGAAATCAGCCCTCGACAACTTAACCGGCAGAATTTTTTTTTTGGAAAAAATCCCTAAGCCCCGGGGTCACAATATCATCAAAACTCTGACTTTCGGCAATTGAATCAAAAATGGTGCCAAACGGTTGCAATTGCTACCCTGAAAGGTTTGGTGGTCGAAACAGAAGGCTTTTTATCACAGGAAAAGAAATCAGCCCTCGACAACTTAACCGGGAGAAAAATATTTTTTTGAAAAAATCCCTAAGCCCCGGGGTCACAATTTCATCAAAATTCTGACTTTCGGCAATTCACTCAAAAATGGTGCCCAATGGTTGCAAATGCTCCCCTGAAAGGTTTGGCGGTCGAAACAGATGTCTTTTTATCACAGGATAAGAAATCAGCCCTCGACAACTTTACCGGGAAAAAATATTTTTTTGAAAAAATCCCTAAGCCCCGGGGTCACAATTTCCTCAAAACTCTGACTTTCGGCAATTGAATCAAAAATGGTGCCAAACGGTTGCAATTGCTACCCTGAAAGGTTTGGTGGTCGAAACAGAAGGCTTTTTATCACAGGAAAAGAAATCAGCCCTCGACAACTTAACCGGGAGAAAAATATTTTTTTGAAAAAATCCCTAAGCCCCGGGGTCACAATTTCATCAAAATTCTGACTTTCGGCAATTCACTCAAAAATGGTGCCCAATGGTTGCAAATGCTCCCCTGAAAGGTTTGGCGGTCGAAACAGATGTCTTTTTATCACAGGATAAGAAATCAGCCCTCGACAACTTTACCGGGAAAAAATATTTTTTTGAAAAAATCCCTAAGCCCCGGGGTCACAATTTCCTCAAAAATCTGACTTTCGGCAGTTGACTCAGAAATGGTGCCAAACGGTTGCAAATGCTCCCCTGAAAGGTTTGGCGGTCGAAACAGAAGGCTTTATATCACAGGATAAGAAATCAGCCCTCGACAACTTAACCGGCAGAATTTTTTTTTTTGAGAAAATCCCTAAGCCGGGCCCGGGGTCACAATTTCATCAAAACTCTGACTTTCGGCAATTCACTCAAAAATGGTGCCAAACAGTTGCAAATGCTCCCCTGAAAGGTTTGGAGGTCGAAAGAGAAGTCTTTTTCTCACAGGAAACGAAATCAGCCCTCGACAACTTAACCGCGAGAAAAAGATATTTTTGAAAAAATCCCTAATCCCCGGAGTCACAATTTCATAAAAAATCTGACTTTCGGCAATTGACTCAGAAATGGTGCCAAACGGTTGCAAATGCTCCCCTGAAAGGTTTGGCGGTCGAAACAGAAGGCTTTTTATCACAGGAAAAGAAATCAGCCCTCGACAACTTTACCGGCAGAAAAATATTTTTTTGAAAAAATTCCTAAGCCCCGGGGTCACAATTTCATCAAAATTCTGACTTTCGGCAATTCACTCAACAATGGTTCCAAACGGTTGCAAATGCTCCCCTGAAAGGTTTGGCGGTCGAAAGAGAAGGCTTTTTATCACAGGAAAAGAAATCAGCCCTCGACAACTTAACCGGGAAAAAATTTTTTTTTGAAAAAATCCCTTAGCCCCAGGGTCACAATTTCATCAAAAATCTGACTTTCGTCAGTTGACGCAGAAATGGTGTCAAACGGTTGCAAATGCTCCCCTGAAAGGTTTGGCGGTCGAAACAGAAGGCTTTTAATCACAGGATAAGAAATCAGCCCTCTACAACTTAACCGGCAGAAAAATATTTTTTGAAAAAATCCCTAAGCCCCGGGGTCACAATTTCATCAAAAATCTGACTTTCGGCAGTTGACTCATAAATGGTGCCAAACGGTTGCAAATGCTCCCCTGAAAGGTTTGGCGGTCGAAACAGAAGGCTTTTTATCACAGGATAAGAAATCAGCCCTCGACAACTTAACCGGGAAAAAATATTTTTTTGAAAAAATCCCTAAGCCCCAGGGTCACAATTTCATCAAAAATCTGACTTTCGGCAGTTGACGCAGAAATGGTGCCAAACGGTTGCAAATGCTCCCCTGAAAGGTTTGGCGGTCGAAACAGAAGGCTTTTAATCACAGTTTAAGAAATGAGCCCTCTACAACTTAACCGGCAGAAAAATATTTTTTGAAAAAATCCCTAAGCCCCGGGGTCACAATTTCATCAAAAATCTGACTTTCGGCAGTTGACTCATAAATGGTGCCAAACGGTTGCAAATGCTCCCCTGAAAGGTTTGGCGGTCGAAACAGAAGGCTTTTTATCACAGGATAAGAAATCAGCCCTCGACAACTTAACCGGGAAAAAATATTTCTTTGAAAAAATCCCTAAGCCCCAGGGTCACAATTTCATCAAAAATCTGACTTTCGGCAGTTGACTCAGAAATGGTGCCAAATGGTTGCAAATGCTCCCCTGAAAGGTTTGACTGTCGAAACAGAAGGCTTTTTATCACAGGATAAGAAATCAGCCCTCGACAACTTAACCGGGAGAAAAATATTTTTTGAAAAAATCCCTAAGCCCCGGGGTCACAATTTCATCAAAACTCTGACTTTTGGCAATTGACTCAAAAATGGTGCCCAATGGTTGCAAATGCTCCCCTGAAAGGTTTGGCGGTCGAAACAGAAGGCTTTTTATCACAGGATAAGAAATCAGCCCTCGACAACTTTACCGGGAAAAAATATTTTTTTGAAAAAATCCCTAAGCCCCGGGGTCACAATTTCCTCAAAAATCTGACTTTCGGCAGTTGACTCAGAAATGGTGCCAAACGGTTGCAAATGCTCCCCTGAAAGGTTTGGCGGTCGAAACAGAAGGCTTTATATCACAGGATAAGAAATCAGCCCTCGACAACTTAACCGGCAGAAATTTTTTTTTTGAGAAAATCCCTAAGCCCCTGGGTCACAATTTCATGAAAACTCTGACTTTCGGCAATTCACTCAAAAATGGTGCCAAACAGTTGCAAATGCTCCCCTGAAAGGTTTGGAGGTCGAAAGAGA
The DNA here is from genome assembly GCF_964234715.1 of Podarcis melisellensis. Taxonomy (NCBI): domain Eukaryota; kingdom Metazoa; phylum Chordata; class Lepidosauria; order Squamata; family Lacertidae; genus Podarcis; species Podarcis melisellensis. Next base: position 11,813,147 of record NC_138544.1, read on the forward strand.
AGTCTTTTTCTCACAGGAAACGAAATCAGCCCTCGACAACTTAACCGTGAGAAAAAAATATTTTTGAAAAAATCCCTAAGCCCCAGGGTCACAATTTCATCAAAAATCTGACTTTCGGCAGTTGACTCAGAAATGGTGCCAAACGGTTGCAAATGCTCCCCTGAAAGGTTTGACTGTCGAAACAGAAGGCTTTTTATCACAGGATAAGAAATCAGCCCTCGACAACTTAACCGGGAGAGAAATATTTTTTGAAAAAATCCCTAAGCCCCGGGGTCACAATTTCATCAAAAATCTGACTTTCGGCAGTTGACTCAGAAATGGTGCCAAACGGTTGGAAATGCTCCCCTGGAAGGTTTGGTGGTCGAAACAGAAGGCTTTTTATCACAGGAAAAGAAATCAGCCCTCGACAACTTAACCGGCAGAAAAATATTTTTTTGAAAAAATCCCTAAGACCCGGGGTCACAATTTCATCAAAAATCTGACTTTGGGCAGTTGACTCAGAAATGGTGCCAAACGGTTGCAAATGCTCCCCTGAAAGGTTTGGCGGTCGAAACAGAAGGCTTTTTATCACAGGAAAAGAAATCAGCCCTCGACAACTTAACCGGCAGAAAAAGATATTTTTTGAAAAAATCCCTAAGCCCCGGGGGTCACAATTTCATCAAAAATCTGACTTTCGGCAGTTGACTCAGAAATGGTGCCAAACGGTTGCAAATGCTCCCCTGAAAGGTTTGGCGGTCGAAACAGAAGGCTTTTTATCACAGGATAATAAATCTGCCCTCGACAACTTAACCGGCAGAATTTATTTTTTTGAGAAAATCCCTCAGCCCCGGGGTCACAATTTCATCAAAAATCTGACTTTTGGCAATTGATTCAAAAATGGTTCCAAACGGTTGCAAATGCTCCCTTGAAAGGTTTGGCGGTCGAAACAGAAGGCTTTTTATCACAGGATAAGAAATCAGCCCTCGACAACTTAACCGGGAAAAAATATTTTTTTGAAAAAATCCCTAAGCCCCAGGGTCACAATTTCATCAAAAATCTGACTTTCGGCAGTTGACTCAGAAATGGTGCCAAACGGTTGCAAATGCTCCCCTGAAAGGTTTGACTGTCGAAACAGAAGGCTTTTTATCACAGGATAAGAAATCAGCCCTCGACAACTTAACCGGGAGAGAAATATTTTTTGAAAAAATCCCTAAGCCCCGGGGTCACAATTTCATCAAAAATCTGACTTTCGGCAGTTGACTCAGAAATGGTGCCAAACGGTTGGAAATGCTCCCCTGGAAGTTTTGGCGGTCGAAACTGAAGGCTTTTTATCACAGGAAAAGAAATCAGCCCTCGACAACTTAACCGGCAGAAAAAGATATTTTTGAAAAAATCCTTAAGCCCCGGGGTCACAAGTTCATCAAAACTCTGACTTTTGGCAATTGATTCAAAAATGGTGCCAAACGGTTGCAAATGCTCCCCTGAAAGGTTTGGCGGTCGAAACAGAAGGCCTTTTATCACAGGATAAGGAATCAGCCCTCGACAACTTAACCGGGAGAAAAATATTTTTTGAAAAAATCCCTCAGCCCTGGGTTCACAATTTCATCAAAACTCTGACTTTCGGCAATTGACTCAAAAATGGTGCCAAACGGTTGGAAATGCTACCCTGAAAGGTTTGGCGGTCGAAACAGAAGGCTTTTTATCACAGGAAAAGAAATCAGCCCTCGACAACTGAACCGGCAGAATTTTTTTTTTTTTTTGAAAAAATCCTTAAGCCCCGGGGTCACAATTTCATCAAAATTCTGACTTTCGGCAATTGACTAAAAAATGGTGCCAAACGGTTGCAAATGCTCCCCTGAAAGGTTTGGCGGTCGAAACAGAAGGCTTTTTATCACAGGAAAAGAAATCAGCCCTCGACAACTTAACCGGGAAAAAATATTTTTTTGAAAAAATCCCTAAGCCCCGGGGTCACAATTTCATCAAAAATCTGACTTTCGGCAGTTGACTGAAAAATGGTGCCCAATGGCTGCAAATGCTCGCCTGAAAGGTTTGGCGGTCGAAACAGAAGGCTTTTTATCACAGGATAAGAAATCAGCCCTCGACAACTTAACCGGCAGAATTTTTTTTTTTGAAAAAATCCCTAAGCCCCGGGGTCACAATTTCATCAAAATTCTGACTTTCGGCAATTCACTCAAAAATGGTGCCAAATGGTTGCAAATGCTCCCCTGAAAGGTTTGGCGGTCGAAACAGAAGGCTTTTTATCACAGGAAAAGAAATCAGCCACCGACAACTTAACGGGAAAAAATATTTTTTTGAAAAAATCCCTAAGCCCCGGGGTCACAATTTCCTCAAAAATCTGACTTTCGGCAGTTGACTCAGAAATGGTGCCAAACGGTTGCAAATGCTCCCCTGAAAGGTTTGGTGGTCGAAACAGAAGGCTTTTTATCACAGGAAAAGAAATCAGCCCTCGACAACTTAACCGGTAGAAAAATATTTTTTTGAAAAAATCCCTAAGACCCGGGGTCACAATTTCATCAAAATTCTGACTTTCGGCAGTTGACTCAGAAGTGGTGCCAAACGGTTGCAAATGCTCCCCTGAAAGGTTTGGCGGTCGAAACAGATGTCTTTTTATCACAGGAAAAGAAATCAGCCCTCGACAACTTAACCGGCAGAAAAAGATATTTTTGAAAAAATCCCTAAGCCCCGGGGTCACAATTTCATCAAAAATCTGACTTTCGGCAGTTGACTCAGAAATGGTGCCAAACGGTTGGAAATGCTCCCCTGAAAGGTTTGGCGGTCGAAACAGAAGGCTTTTTATCACAGGATAAGAAATCAGCCCTCGACAACTTAACCGGGAAAAAATATTTTTTTGAAAAAATCCCTCAGCCCCGGGGTCACAATTTCATCAAAAATCTGACTTTTGGCAATTGATTCAAAAATGGTGCCAAACGGTTGCAAATGCTCCCTTGAAAGGTTTGGCGGTGGAAACAGAAGGCTTTTTATCACAGGAAAAGAAATCAGCCCTCGACAACTTAACCGGCAGGAAAATATTTTTTGAAAAAATCCCTAAGCCCCGGGGTCACAATTTCATAAAAAATCTGACTTTCGGCAGTTGACTCAGAAATGGTGCCAAACGGTTGCAAATGCTCCCCTGAAAGGTTTGGCGGCCGAAACAGAAGGCTTTTTATAACAGGATAAGAAATCAGCCCTCAACAACTTAATCGGGAAAAGATATTTTTTTGAAAAAATCCCTAAGCCCCGGGGTCACAATTTCATCAAAAATCTGACTTTCGGCAGTTGACTCAGAAATGGTGCCAAACGGTTGCAAATGCTCCCCTGACAGGTTTGGCGGTCGAAACAGAAGGCTTTTTATCACAGGATAAAAAATCAGCCCTCGACAACTTAACCGGCAGAAAAATATTTTTTGAAAAAATCCCTAAGCCCCGGGGTCACAATTTCATAAAAAACCTGACTTTTGGCAATTGACTCAAAAATGGTGCCCAATGGTTGCACATGCTCCCCTGAAAGGTTTGGCGGGCGAAACTGTTAGAATTCTGCCCGGTCAGAGGAATATGCCAGTCTTCCAGGCACCGGCAGATATTCCTTGTGACCTCCCGGCTGCGCCGCTCTGCTGATAAGCAGCCGAGGTCTCGGCGATTCTTCCCAGACTGTGAGAAAAACACACCGTTCTTCCTCTCTCCCCTTTAGTGTCCCCAGGGAGGGGAAAGAAGCAGACAGAAATCTATTTACATCTTTTATTCCTGTCTTTTACTTCAGTACAGAGAAAACATGTCTGCACTCATCAGCAGTTAGAATAAACTCCACCCATGTACATCCTGTACAGGTCATATGACAAACCCACTGAGCTAACATCCGGTGCTCAGTACAGAATGGACTGCCCCTTTGTTCCCATGGCAACAGTCACAAACTTCCTGTTTGGCTTTCCAGCCACAAGCAGCAGACTTGGCTGCTATAGCCTTTGCTTGCTGCTGCATTGCTGCTTTAGAGTAACATACTCCCCCTAAAGTATCAATGCGTGCAGCGAGCAAAGCGTCATCCAGAGAAGAAAACAAACAGTTGTTATACTTATAACACTCCCCTGTTGTTTCAGTTCCACCCTTGGAACTACCCGCCACTGGTTTTACCAATGTACCTCTCTGGTTGTGTGACTTCCAAGGAAAGAGTGCTTCTGCATTACCTTGGTTAGCAACTCTCTGTTGTGCCTTTGTCTCTGACTCAGACACAGCTTCACTTTGACCTTGGTCGTTTACAACAGCAACACATAAGTTAGCAAACTCTTGTGAATACCTCTTGGGTGGTACACCCTTCGTTGCTCTCTCAGACCTGCGTAAGAGGTGCTGCTCTTCTTTGATTTCTGGTTCAGCCTCTGAACTCTCTGGAGAACCAGTACTAAGCTTAATCAGTGGTTCATCCTCCTCTTCTGAGGGTCTAGTCATTACGTGAGATTTCCTCTCAATGACTGTGACAACTGAGCTGTCTGAGCTATCGCTGTCATCATCAGTACTACTGAACTCAATAAGATCAAACTCATCATCATCATCATCAGAATCATCATCACCTGTGGGAAATGTTTGAACAATCACTCTCTCCTGTTCAGGAGCACTCTCTAGAAATTTTGTGAGAATCACCTGACCAGATTCAGACAAAATTACTCTGTAGAGACCCTTTTCATAACCCACAAAAATGCCTCTGGCATTCTTTACTCCACCTGGAGCTTCTGTTCTCACATGAGACCCAAAAACCTTGAAATGGGCAACAGAAGGTTTTCTGTGGAACAGTTTCTCAAAAGGAGAACTTCCCAACTCTTTTGAAAACTTTCTCAACCACGTGTAACAAAATGACATTAGTGACTCAGCCCAGTACTCATGTGGCAGATGTGAACTAAGCAATTGCGCTTCCATTCCCTTTTGCAATTCTTTGTTCACCCTAACACAAACACATTTGTTCCAAGCTTCTTCGGAACTAGCAATTCTGTGTCTTATCCCTTTCTTCTTCAGGAACCTCTGGAAAACCTGTAAAAGAAAAATTGGCTTCTCATCTGTGCAAAGACAACCTATGTCAGCATCATGCATATTTTTAACCTTGTCACAAAACTCTTTAAACCTTTCTAAGGCTTCTTTCGGTCTCTCCAAAAGATAAATCCAGACAAAACCTGTAAAAGAATCAACATATATTAGGTAATACTTTGCATTGCCTCTAGATGGTGCTAAAGGACCAATCACATCAGCATACACCCGCTGAAATGCCTTGTCGACCCTCGAGGTCACCTTCTTGGTGTTTTTCTCAGCTACACCTGCAAAAGAGATCATGTTAGAATCACAAGAATTACATTTCATGTAATCACTTTGATCAAAAGTCAACAAATACAGTCCATCTTTCTCTTTGGCAGAAAGATACAACTCTCCATCTTTGTAGATCTCGCATTTCTCATCATCATAGGACAGTTTTAGTCCCTTCTTGGCAATCTGCGAAACGCTGAGCAGATTAAACTTCAACTCTGGAACCAAATAAACATTGTTTATAGTCAAGTTCAGACTTTTAAGATACACAGTTCCAATTCCGGTGGCCTCCAGCTCTTGACCGTTGGCTAGTTGCACAGCGAAGCTTTGCTTCTCAAACGTAGAAAATAGTCCTCTGTGTCGACACATATGCTGCGTACATCCGGTGTCTAGGACAAAGAAATTCCCCGCTTCTGGTGTGGCTTTTAGCGACATCAAAGCCTTTGCAGTCTTTGCCTTTGGCTTGGTGTGACCTTTGTCTGACGCCTCAGACTTTGTGGAGCTCGCCTTGGCTCCTCTGTCCTGACATGGCCTCTTGCAGTTCCGCTGAAGATGCCCAGTCTGGTCACAATTGTAACATCGGACAACGTTTAAAGCTACAGCGTCTCCTCCAGTAGCTTCAGCAGTGGGGGTGTTAGAACTCCGTTCTTGTCTCCCCCTGTCCTTGACTTCCAGGGCGGCAAGTCTGTCATGTTCACAAAGAACGACGGCAAAGACCCTCTCCGAAGTTAGATCAGCTGCTGGGAGAGACCCCAGCTGACTGGCAACTGTTTTGTAAGTCCGATTCAGGCTGTTGATCACCATGAAGCAAAACACTTCCTCCTGCAGACGGAAGTTACGTTCCACCATCTGTTGACGCAGAAATTTCATTTCCGTCAGGTGCGCTTGAACATCTCCATCAGGCGCAAGCCTTAGGTTGGTCAGCTTCTCAAAATACAGCAACGCTGAAGAACCTGCATCTCTCTGATGTGTCCTTCTCAGCGTGTCCCAAACATCTTTCGCGTGGTCTAAAGCCTGTATATGAATCAGCTGCGAATCTGACACGCACAGAATTATAGCCGTTCTGGCCTTCACATTCTGTGACTCCCAAGCACGCGTTGGTGCTGCTGGAATGGGGTTCTCAATCACCTCAAACAGTCTCTGATTCTGCAGCAGGGCCTTCATCTTAATAGACCAAGATGCATAATTGTCACTGGTCAAAAGGGGCGGAGAAGGCAAACCTCCCCCCTTTTTGGCATCCATTTTGAGTCCTTGCATTGACTCTCAAACACAAGCCTCTAAAATCCAATAGCTGGCTTGTTTACACTCTGTGCCACCTGGCAGCTCTCAACGCTGGCTGCGTTGGAAATTTCCAAGAGCTCTTCAGACTGTGTAGTCAAAACATTCCATTTTAACTTTCACTTCTCCTCTCTGAGGCATGGCCTTCACTGAAGGGCGTCGCTTAGCTACAGTGCATTCCATCCCCTTGGACAAGAAACCACAAGAATGTCTGGAATGCGGTTTCTCTTCTAACTCGGAGCTGTTTTCCCAAACACTGCTCCCCGTGAAGCAGAGAATAACTCAATCTGCATTCACTCTTCTAAGCCTGAAATCTCATACCTGGGCTCCGTTGCTTGGCTTTCAGCTTCCTCTGGTCAGCTTCTGGCTGCAGAGAATCAGCTTTCTCACCTCAGGCCTCCATGGAGCGATGAAAACAGCAGTTCTGCCACTCTTTGATGCAGAGTCCCATGGATCGATGAAACCAGCAAGTCTGCTACCATTGTTAGAATTCTGCCCGGTCAGAGGAATATGCCAGTCTTCCAAGCACCGGCAGATATTCCTTGTGACCTCCCGGCTGCGCCGCTCTGCTGATAAGCAGCCGAGGTCTCGGCGATTCTTCCCAGACTGTGAGAAAAACACACCGTTCTTCCTTTCTCCCCTTTGGTGTCCCCAGGGAGGGGAAAGAAGCAGACAGAAATCTATTTACATCTTTTATTCCTGTCTTTTACTTCAGTACAGAGAAAACATGTCTGCAATCATCAGCAGTTAGAATAAACTCCACCCATGTACATCCTGTACAGGTCATATGACAAACCCACTGAGCTAACATCCGGTGCTCAGTACAGAATGGACTGCCCCTTTGTTCCCATGGCAACAGTCACAAACTTCCTGTTTGGCTTTCCAGCCACAAGCAGCAGACTTGGCTGCTATAGCCTTTGCTTGCTGCTGCATTGCTGCTTTAGAATAACAGAAACAGATGTCTTTTTATCACAGGATAAGAAATCAGCCCTCGACAACTTAACCGGGGAAAAATATTTTTTTGAAAAAATCCCTAAGCCCCGAGGTCACAATTTCATCAAAACTCTGACTTTCGGCAGTTGATTCAAAAATGGTGCCAAACGGTTGCAAATGCTCCCCTGAAAGGTTTGGCGGTCGAAACAGAAGGCCTTTTATCACAGGATAAGAAATCAGCCCTCGACAACTTAACCGGGAGAAAAATATTTTTTGAGAAAATCCCTCAGCCCCGAGGTAACAATTTCATCAAAAATCTGACTTTCGGCAGTTGACTCAGAAATGGTGCCAAACGGTTGGAAATGCTCCCCTGAAAGGTTTGGCGGTCGAAACAGAAGGCTTTTTATCACAGGAAAAGAAATCAGCCCTCGACAACTTAACCGGCAGAAAAGGATATTTTTGAAAAAATCCCTAAGACCCGGGGTCACAAGTTCATCAAAACTCTGACTTTTGGCAATTGATTCAAAAAATGGTGCCAAACGGTTGCAAATGCTCCCCTGAAAGGTTTGGCGGTCGAAACAGAAGGCCTTTTATCACAGGATAAGAAATCAGCCCTCGACAACTTAACCGGGAGAAAAATATTTTTTGAAAAAATCCCTAAGCCCCGGGGTCACAATTTCATCAAAAATCTGACTTTCGGCAGTTGACTCAGAAATGGTGCCAAACGGTGGCAAATGCTCCCCTGAAAGGTTTGGCGGTCGAAACAGAAGGCCTTTTATCACAGGATAAGAAATCAGCCCTCGACAACTTAACCGGCAGAAAATTTTTTTTTGAAAAAATCCCTAAGCCCCGGGGTCACAATTTCATCAAAAATCTGACTTTCGGCAGTTGACTCAGAAATGGTGCCAAACGGTTGCAAATGCTCCCCTGAAAGGTTTGGCGGTCGAAACAGAAGGCTTTTTATCACAGGATAAGAAATCAGCCCTCGACAACTTAACCGGCAGAAAAAGATATTTTTGAGAAAATCCCTAAGCCCCGGGGTCACAATTTCATCAAAACTCTGACTTTCGGCAGTTGACTCAGAAATGGTGCCAAACGGTTGCAAATGCTCCCCTGAAAGGTTTGGCGGTCGAAACAGAAGGCCTTTTATCACAGGATAAGAAATCAGCCCTCGACAACTTAACCGGCAGAAAAATTTTTTTTGAAAAAATCCCTAAGCCCCGGGGTCACAATTTCATCAAAAATCTGACTTTCGGCAGTTGACTCAGAAATGGTGCCAAACGGTTGCAAATGCTCCCCTGAAAGGTTTGGCGGTCGAAACAGAAGGCTTTTTATCACAGGATAAGAAATCAGCCCTCGACAACTTAACCGGCAGAATTTTTTTTTTTGAGAAAATCCCTCAGCCCCGGGGTCACAATTTCATCAAAACTCTGACTTTCGGCAATTGACTCAAAAATGGTGCCAAACGGTTGCAAATGCTCCCCTGAAAGGTTTGGCCGTCGAAACAGAAGGCCTTTTATCACAGGATAAGAAATCAGCCCTCGACAACTTAACCGGCAGAAAAAGATATTTTTGAGAAAATCCCTAAGCCCCGGGGTCACAATTTCATCAAAAATCTGACTTTCGGAAGTTGACTCAGAAATGGTGCCAAACGGTTGCAAATGCTCCCCTGAAAGGTTTGGCGGTCGAAACAGAAGGCGTTTTATCACAGGATAAGAAATCAGCCCTCGACAACTTAACCGGGAGAAAAATATTTTTTGAAAAAATCCCTAAGCCCCGGGGTCACAATTTCATCAAAAATCTGACTTTCGGCAGTTGACTCAGAAATGGTGCCAAACGGTTGCAAATGCTCCCCTGAAAGGTTTGGCGGTCGAAACAGAAGGCTTTTTATAACAGGATAATAAATCAGCCCTCGACAACTTAACCGGCAGAATTTTTTTTTTTTGAAAAAATCCCTAAGCCCCGGGGTCACAATTTCATCAAAACTCTGACTTTCGGCAATTGACTCAAAAATGGTGCCAAACGGTTGCAAATGCTCCCCTGAAAGGTTTGGCCGTCGAAACAGAAGGCCTTTTATCACAGGATAAGAAATCAGCCCTCGACAACTTAACCGGCAGAAAAATATTTTTTGAAAAAATCCCTAAACCCCAGGGTCACAATTTCATCAAAAATCTGACTTTCGGCAGTTGACTCAGAAATGGTGACAAACGGTTGCAAATGCTCCCCTGAAAGGTTTGGCGGTCGAAACAGAAGGCCTTTTTTCACAGGATAAGAAATCAGCCCTCGACAACTTAACCGGGAAAAAATATTTTTTTGAAAAAATCCCTAAGCCCCGGGGTCACAATTTCATCAAAAATCTGACTTTCGGCAGTTGACTCAGAAATGGTGCCAAACGGTTGCAAATGCTCCCCTGAAAGGTTTGGCGGTCGAAACAGAAGGCCTTTTATCACAGGATAAGAAATCAGCCCTCGACAACTTAACCGGCAGAAAAATATTTTTTGAGAAAATCCCTCAGCCCCGGGGTCACAATTTCATCAAAACTCTGACTTTCGGCAATTGACTCAAAAATGGTGCCAAACGGTTGCAAATGCTCCCCTGAAAGGTTTGGTGGTTGAAACAGAAGGCTTTTTATCACAGGAAAAGAAATCAGCCATCGACAACTTAACCGGCAGAAAAATATTTTTTTAAAAAAATCCCTAAGCCCCGGGGTCACAATTTCATCAAAAATCTGACTTTCGGCAGTTGACTCAGAAATGGTGCCAAACGGTTGCAAATGCTCCCCTGAAAGGTTTGGCGGTCGAAACAGAAGGCCTTTTATCACAGGATAAGAAATCAGCCCTCGACAACTTAACCGGCAGAAAAATTTTTTTTGAAAAAATCCCTAAGCCCCGGGGTCACAATTTCATCAAAACTCTGACTTTCGGCGGTTGACTCAGAAATGGTGCCAAACGGTTGCAAGTGCTCCCCTGAAAGGTTTGGCGGTCGAAACAGAAGGCTTTTTATCACAGGATAAGAAATCAGCCCTCGACAACTTAACCGGCAGAATTTTTTTGTTTTGAGAAAATCCCTCAGCCCCGGGGTCACAATTTCATCAAAAATCTGACTTTCGGCAGTTGACTCAGAAATGGTGCCAAACGGTTGCAAATGCTCCACTGAAAGGTTTGGCAGGCGAAACAGAAGGCTTTTTATAACAGGATAATAAATCAGCCCTCGACAACTTAACCGGCAGAATTTTTTTTTTTTTGAAAAAATCCCTAAGCCCCGGGGTCACAATTTCATCAAAAATCTGACTTTCGGCAGTTGACTCAAAAATGGTGCCAAACGGTTGCAAATGCTCCCCTGAAAGGTTTGGTGGTCGAAACAGAAGGCCTTTTATCACAGGATAGGAAATCAGCCCTCGACAACTTAACCGGCAGAAAAATATTTTTTGAAAAAATCCCTAAACCCCAGGGTCACAATTTCATCAAAAATCTGACTTTCGGCAGTTGACTCAGAAATGGTGACAAACGGTTGCAAATGCTCCCCTGAAAGGTTTGGCGGTCGAAACAGAAGGCCTTTTTTCACAGGATAAGAAATCAGCCCTCGACAACTTAACCGGGAAAAAATATTTTTTTGAAAAAATCCCTAAGCCCCGGGGTCACAATTTCATCAAAAATCTGACTTTCGGCAATTGACTCAGAAATGGTGCCAAACGGTTGCAAATGCTCCCCTGAAAGGTTTGGCGGTCGAAACAGAAGGCCTTTTATCACAGGATAAGAAATCAGCCCTCGACAACTTAACCGGGAGAAAAATATTTTTTGAGAAAATCCCTCAGCCCCGGGGTCACAATTTCATCAAAACTCTGACTTTCGGCAATTGACTCAAAAACGGTGCCAAACGGTTGCAAATGCTCCCCTGAAAGGTTTGGTGGTTGAAACAGAAGGCTTTTTATCACAGGAAAAGAAATCAGCCATCGACAACTTAACCGGCAGAAAAATATTTTTTTAAAAAAATCCCTAAGACCCGGGGTCACAATTTCATCAAAATTCTGACTTTCGGCAGTTGACTCAGAAATGGTGCCAAACGGTTGGAAATGCTCCCCTGAAAGGTTTGGCGGTGGAAACAGAAGGCTTTTTATCACAGGAAAAGAAATCAGCCCTCGACAACTTAACCGGCAGAAAAAGATATTTTTGAAAAAATCCCTAAGCCCCGGGGTCACAAGTTCATCAAAACTCTGACTTTTGGCAATTGATTCAAAAAATGGTGCCAAACGGTTGCAAATTCTCCCCTGAAACGTTTGGCGGTCGAAACAGAAGGCCTTTTATCACAGGATAAGAAATCAGCCCTCGACAACTTAACCGGCAGAAAAATATTTTTTGAAAAAATCCCTAAGCCCCGGGGTCACAATTTCATCAAAAATCTGACTTTCGGCAGTTGACTCAGAAATGGTGCCAAACGGTTGCAAATGCTCCCCTGAAAGGTTTGGCGGTCGAAACAGAAGGCCTTTTATCACAGGATAAGAAATCAGCCCTCGACAACTTAACCGGCAGAAAATTTTTTTTTGAAAAAATCCCTAAGCCCCGGGGTCACAATTTCATCAAAAATCTGACTTTCGGCAATTGACTCAGAAATGGTGCCAAACGGTTGCAAATGCTCCCCTGAAAGGTTTGGCGGTCGAAACAGAAGGCCTTTTATCACAGGATAAGAAATCAGCCCTCGACAACTTAACCGGGAAAAAATATTTTTTTGAAAAAATCCCTAAGCCCCGGGGTCACAATTTCATCAAAAATCTGACTTTCGGCAATTGACTCAGAAATGGTGCCAAACGGTTGCAAATGCTCCCCTGAAAGGTTTGGCGGTCGAAACAGAAGGCCTTTTATCACAGGATAAGAAATCAGCCCTCGACAACTTAAGCGGGAGAAAAATATTTTTTGAGAAAATCCCTCAGCCCCGGGGTCACAATTTCATCAAAACTCTGACTTTCGGCAATTGACTCAAAAACGGTGCCAAACGGTTGCAAATGCTCCCCTGAAAGGTTTGGTGGTTGAAACAGAAGGCTTTTTATCACAGGAAAAGAAATCAGCCATCGACAACTTAACCGGCAGAAAAATATTTTTTTAAAAAAATCCCTAAGACCCGGGGTCACAATTTCATCAAAATTCTGACTTTCGGCAGTTGACTCAGAAATGGTGCCAAACGGTTGGAAATGCTCCCCTGAAAGGTTTGGCGGTGGAAACAGAAGGCTTTTTATCACAGGAAAAGAAATCAGCCCTCGACAACTTAACCGGCAGAAAAAGATATTTTTGAAAAAATCCCTAAGCCCCGGGGTCACAAGTTCATCAAAACTCTGACTTTTGGCAATTGATTCAAAAAATGGTGCCAAACGGTTGCAAATTCTCCCCTGAAACGTTTGGCGGTCGAAACAGAAGGCCTTTTATCACAGGATAAGAAATCAGCCCTCGACAACTTAACCGGCAGAAAAATATTTTTTGAAAAAATCCCTAAGCCCCGGGGTCACAATTTCATCAAAAATCTGACTTTCGGCAGTTGACTCAGAAATGGTGCCAAACGGTTGCAAATGCTCCCCTGAAAGGTTTGGCGGTCGAAACAGAAGGCCTTTTATCACAGGATAAGAAATCAGCCCTCGACAACTTAACCGGCAGAAAATTTTTTTTTTGAAAAAATCCCTAAGCCCCGGGGTCACAATTTCATCAAAAATCTGACTTTCGGCAGTTGACTCAGAAATGGTGCCAAACGGTTGCAAATGCTCCCCTGAAAGGTTTGGCGGTCGAAACAGAAGGCTTTTTATCACAGGATAAGAAATCAGCCCTCGACAACTTAACGGGGAAAAAATATTTTTTTGAAGAAATCCCTAAGCCCCGGGGTCACAATTTCATCAAAAATCTGACTTTCGGCAGTTGACTCAGAAATGGTGCCAAACGGTTGCAAATGCTCCCCTGAAAGGTTTGGCGGTCGAAACAGAAGGCCTTTTATCACAGGATAAGAAATCAGCCCTCGACAACTTAACCGGCAGAAAATTTTTTTTTGAAAAAATCCCTAAGCCCCGGGGTCACAATTTCATCAAAACTCTGACTTTCGGCAGTTGACTCAGAAATGGTGCCAAACGGTTGCAAGTGCTCCCCTGAAAGGTTTGGCGGTCGAAACAGAATGCTTTTTATCACAGGATAAGAAATCAGCCCTCGACAACTTAACCGGCAGAATTTTTTTTTTTTGAGAAAATCCCTAAGCCCCGGGGTCACAATTTCATCAAAAATCTGACTTTCGGCAGTTGACTCAGAAATGGTGCCAAACGGTTGCAAATGCTTCCCTGAAAGGTTTGGCGGTCGAAACAGAAGGCTTTTTATAACAGGATAATAAATCAGCCCTCGACAACTTAACCGGGAAAAAATATTTTTTTGAAAAAATCCCTAAGCCCCGGGGTCACAATTTCATCAAAAATCTGACTTTCGGCAGTTGACTCAGAAATGGTGCCAAACGGTTGCAAATGCTCCCCAGAAAGGTTTGGCGGTCGAAACAGAAGGCCTTTTATCACAGGATAAGAAATCAGCCCTCGACAACTTAACCGGGAAAAAATATTTTTTTGAAAAAATCCCTAAGCCCCTGGGTCACAATTTCATCAAAAATCTGACTTTCGGCAGTTGACTCAGAAATGGTTCCAAACGGTTGCAAATGCTCCCCTGAAAGGTTTGGCGGTCGAAACAGAAGGCCTTTTATCACAGGATAAGAAATCAGCCCTCGACAAATTAACCGGCAGAAATTTTTTTTTGAAAAAATCCCTAAGCCCCGGGGTCACAATTTCATCAAAACTCTGACTTTCGGCAGTTGACTCAGAAATGGTGCCAAACGGTTGCAAGTGCTCCCCTGAAAGGTTTGGCGGTCGAAACAGAAGGCTTTTTATCACAGGATAAGAAATCAGCCCTCGACAACTTAACCGGCAGAATTTTTTTTTTTGAGAAAATCCCTAAGCCCCGGGGTCACATTTTCATCAAAAATCTGACTTTCGGCAGTTGACTCAGAAATGGTGCCAAACGGTTGCAAATGCTTCCCTGAAAGGTTTGGCGGTCGAAACAGAAGGCTTTTTATAACAGGATAATAAATCAGCCCTCGACAACTTAACCGGCAGAATTTTTTTTTTTTGAAAAAATCCCTAAGCCCCGGGGTCACAATTTCATCAAAAATCTGACTTTCGGCAATTGACTCAAAAATGGTGCCAAACGGTTGCAAATGCTCCCCTGAAAGGTTTGGTGGTCGAAACAGAAGGCCTTTTATCACAGGATAAGAAATCAGCCCTCGACAACTTAACCGGCAGAAAAATATTTTTTGAAAAAATCCCTAAACCCCGGGGTCACAATTTCATCAAAAATCTGACTTTCGGCAGTTGACTCAGAAATGGTGACAAACGGTTGCAAATGCTCCCCTGAAAGGTTTGGCGGTCGAAACAGAAGGCCTTTTATCACAGGATAAGAAATCAGCCCTCGACAACTTAACCGGGAAAAAATATTTTTTTGAAAAAATCCCTAAGCCCCGGGGTCACAATTTCATCAAAAATCTGACTTTCGGCAGTTGACTCAGAAATGGTGCCAAACGGTTGCAAATGCTCCCCAGAAAGGTTTGGCGGTCGAAACAGAAGGCTTTTTATCACAGGATAAGAAATCAGCCCTCGACAACTTAACGGGCAGAATTTTTTTTTTTGAGAAAATCCCTCAGCCCCGGGGTCACAATTTCATCAAAAATCTGACTTTCGGCAGTTGACTCAGAAATGGTGCCAAACGGTTGCAAATGCTCCCCTGAAAGGTTTGGCGGTCGAAACAGAAGGCTTTTTATCACAGGATAAGAAATCAGCCCTCGACAACTTAACCGGCAGAATTTTTTTGTTTTGAGAAAATCCCTCAGCCCCGGGGTCACAATTTCATCAAAAATCTGACTTTCGGCAGTTGACTCAGAAATGGTGCCAAACGGTTGCAAATGCTCCACTGAAAGGTTTGGCAGGCGAAACAGAAGGCTTTTTATAACAGGATAATAAATCAGCCCTCGACAACTTAACCGGCAGAATTTTTTTTTTTTTGAAAAAATCCCTAAGCCCCGGGGTCACAATTTCATCAAAACTCTGACTTTCGGAAGTTGACTCAGAAATGGTGCCAAACGGTTGCAAATGCTCCCCTGAAAGGTTTGGCGGTCGAAACAGAAGGCTTTTTATCACAGGATAAGAAATCAGCCCTCGACAACTTAACCGGGAAAAAATATTTTTTTGAAAAAATCCCTAAGCCCCGGGGTCACAATTTCATCAAAAATCTGACTTTCGGCAGTTGACTCAAAAATGGTGCCAAACGGTTGCAAATGCTCCCCTGAAAGGTTTGGTGGTCGAAACAGAAGGCCTTTTATCACAGGATAGGAAATCAGCCCTCGACAACTTAACCGGCAGAAAAATATTTTTTGAAAAAATCCCTAAACCCCAGGGTCACAATTTCATCAAAAATCTGACTTTCGGCAGTTGACTCAGAAATGGTGACAAACGGTTGCAAATGCTCCCCTGAAAGGTTTGGCGGTTGAAACGGAAGGCCTTTTTTCACAGGATAAGAAATCAGCCCTCGACAACTTAACCGGGAAAAAATATTTTTTTGAAAAAATCCCTAAGCCCCGGGGTCACAATTTCATCAAAAATCTGACTTTCGGCAATTGACTCAGAAATGGTGCCAAACGGTTGCAAATGCTCCCCTGAAAGGTTTGGCGGTCGAAACAGAAGGCCTTTTATCACAGGATAAGAAATCAGCCCTCGACAACTTAACCGGGAGAAAAATATTTTTTGAGAAAATCCCTCAGCCCCGGGGTCACAATTTCATCAAAACTCTGACTTTCGGCAATTGACTCAAAAACGGTGCCAAACGGTTGCAAATGCTCCCCTGAAAGGTTTGGTGGTTGAAACAGAAGGCTTTTTATCACAGGAAAAGAAATCAGCCATCGACAACTTAACCGGCAGAAAAATATTTTTTTAAAAAAATCCCTAAGACCCGGGGTCACAATTTCATCAAAATTCTGACTTTCGGCAGTTGACTCAGAAATGGTGCCAAACGGTTGGAAATGCTCCCCTGAAAGGTTTGGCGGTGGAAACAGAAGGCTTTTTATCACAGGAAAAGAAATCAGCCCTCGACAACTTAACCGGCAGAAAAAGATATTTTTGAAAAAATCCCTAAGCCCCGGGGTCACAAGTTCATCAAAACTCTGACTTTTGGCAATTGATTCAAAAAATGGTGCCAAACGGTTGCAAATTCTCCCCTGAAACGTTTGGCGGTCGAAACAGAAGGCCTTTTATCACAGGATAAGAAATCAGCCCTCGACAACTTAACCGGCAGAAAAATATTTTTTGAAAAAATCCCTAAGCCCCGGGGTCACAATTTCATCAAAAATCTGACTTTCGGCAGTTGACTCAGAAATGGTGCCAAACGGTTGCAAATGCTCCCCTGAAAGGTTTGGCGGTCGAAACAGAAGGCCTTTTATCACAGGATAAGAAATCAGCCCTCGACAACTTAACCGGGAAAAAATATTTTTTTGAAAAAATCCCTAAGCCCCGGGGTCACAATTTCATCAAAAATCTGACTTTCGGCAGTTGACTCAGAAATCGTGCCAAACGGTTGCAAATGCTCCCCTGAAAGGTTTGGCGGTCGAAACAGAAGGCCTTTTATCACAGGATAAGAAATCAGCCCTCGACAAATTAACCGGCAGAAAATTTTTTTTTGAAAAAATCCCTAAGCCCCGGGGTCACAATTTCATCAAAACTCTGACTTTCGGCAGTTGACTCAGAAATGGTGCCAAACGGTTGCAAGTGCTCCCCTGAAAGGTTTGGCGGTCGAAACAGAAGGCTTTTTATCACAGGATAAGAAATCAGCCCTCGACAACTTAACCGGCAGAATTTTTTTTTTTGAGAAAATCCCTAAGCCCCGGGGTCACATTTTCATCAAAAATCTGACTTTCGGCAGTTGACTCAGAAATGGTGCCAAACGGTTGCAAATGCTTCCCTGAAAGGTTTGGCGGTCGAAACAGAAGGCTTTTTATAACAGGATAATAAATCAGCCCTCGACAACTTAACCGGCAGAATTTTTTTTTTTTGAAAAAATCCCTAAGCCCCGGGGTCACAATTTCATCAAAAATCTGACTTTCGGCAATTGACTCAAAAATGGTGCCAAACGGTTGCAAATGCTCCCCTGAAAGGTTTGGTGGTCGAAACAGAAGGCCTTTTATCACAGGATAAGAAATCAGCCCTCGACAACTTAACCGGCAGAAAAATATTTTTTGAAAAAATCCCTAAACCCCGGGGTCACAATTTCATCAAAAATCTGACTTTCGGCAGTTGACTCAGAAATGGTGACAAACGGTTGCAAATGCTCCCCTGAAAGGTTTGGCGGTCGAAACAGAAGGCCTTTTATCACAGGATAAGAAATCAGCCCTCGACAACTTAACCGGGAAAAAATATTTTTTTGAAAAAATCCCTAAGCCCCGGGGTCACAATTTCATCAAAAATCTGACTTTCGGCAGTTGACTCAGAAATGGTGCCAAACGGTTGCAAATGCTCCCCAGAAAGGTTTGGCGGTCGAAACAGAAGGCTTTTTATCACAGGATAAGAAATCAGCCCTCGACAACTTAACGGGCAGAATTATTTTTTTTGAGAAAATCCCTCAGCCCCGGGGTCACAATTTCATCAAAAATCTGACTTTCGGCAGTTGACTCAGAAATGGTGCCAAACGGTTGCAAATGCTCCACTGAATGGTTTGGCAGGCGAAACAGAAGGCTTTTTATAACAGGATAATAAATCAGCCATCGACAACTTAACCGGCAGAAAAATATTTTTTTAAAAAAATCCCTAAGACCCGGGGTCACAATTTCATCAAAATTCTGACTTTCGGCAGTTGACTCAGAAATGGTGCCAAACGGTTGGAAATGCTCCCCTGAAAGGTTTGGCGGTGGAAACAGAAGGCTTTTTATCACAGGAAAAGAAATCAGCCCTCGAGAACTTAACCGGCAGAGAAAGATATTTTTGAAAAAATCCCTAAGCCCCGGGGTCACAATTTCATCAAAACTCTGACTTTCGGCAGTTGACTCAGAAATGGTGCCAAACGGTTGCAAATGCTCCCCTGAAAGGTTTGGCGGTCGAAACAGAAGGCTTTTTATCACAGGATAAGAAATCAGCCCTCGACAACTTAACCGGCAGAAATTTTTTTTTTTGAGAAAATCCCTCAGCCCCGGGGTCACAATTTCATCAAAAATCTGACTTTCGGCAGTTGACTCAGAAATGGTGCCAAACTGTTGCAAATGCTCCACTGAAAGGTTTGGCAGGCGAAACAGAAGGCTTTTTATAACAGGATAATAAATCAGCCCTCGACAACTTAACCGGCAGAAATTTTTTTTTTGAAAAAATCCCTAAGCCCCGGGGTCACAATTTCATCAAAACTCTGACTTTCGGCAGTTGACTCAGAAATGGTGCCAAACGGTTGCAAGTGCTCCCCTGAAACGTTTGGCGGTCGAAACAGAAGGCCTTTTATCACAGGATAAGAAATCAGCCCTCGACAACTTAACCGGCAGAAAAATTTTTTTTGAAAAAATCCCTAAGCCCCGGGGTCACAATTTCATCAAAAATCTGACTTTCGGCAGTTGACTCAGAAATGGTGCCAAACTGTTGCAAATGCTCCCCTGAAAGGTTTGGCGGTCGAAACAGAAGGCTTTTTATCACAGGATAAGAAATCAGCCCTCGACAACTTAACCGGCAGAAATTTTTTTTTTGAAAAAATCCCTAAGCCCCGGGGTCACAATTTCATCAAAAATCTGACTTTCGGCAGTTGACTCAGAAATGGTGCCAAACTGTTGCAAATGCTCCCCTGAAAGGTTTGGCGGTCGAAACAGAAGGCTTTTTATCACAGGATAAGAAATCAGCCCTCGACAACTTAACCGGCAGAAATTTTTTTTTTGAAAAAATCCCTAAGCCCCGGGGTCACAATTTCATCAAAAATCTGACTTTCGGCAGTTGACTCAGAAATGGTGCCAAACGGTTGCAAGTGCTCCCCTGAAAGGTTTGGCGGTCGAAACAGAAGGCTTTTTATAACAGGATAATAAATCAGCCCTCGACAACTTAACCGGCAGAATTTTTTTTTTTTGAAAAAATCCCTAAGCCCCGGGGTCACAATTTCATCAAAAATCTGACTTTCGGCAATTGACTCAAAAATGGTGCCAAACGGTTGCAAATGCTCCCCTGAAAGGTTTGGCGGTCGAAACAGAAGGCCTTTTATCACAGGATAAGAAATCAGCCCTCGACAACTTAACCGGCAGAAAAATATTTTTTGAGAAAATCCCTGAGCCCCGGGGTCACAATTTCATCGAAACTCTGACTTTCGGCAGTTGACTCAGAAATGGTGACAAACGGTTGCAAATGCTCCCCTGAAAGGTTTGGCGGTCGAAACAGAAGGCCTTTTATCACAGGATAAGAAATCAGCCCTCGACAATTTAACCGGCAGAAATTTTTTTTTTTGAAAAAATCCCTCAGCCCCGGGGTCACAATTTCATCAAAACTCTGACTTTCGGCAGTTGACTCAGAAATGGTGCCAAACGGTTGCAAATGCTCCCCTGAAAGGTTTGGCGGTCGAAACAGAAGGCTTTTTATCACAGGATAAGAAATCAGCCCTCGACAACTTAACCGGCAGAAATTTTTTTTTTTGAGAAAATCCCTCAGCCCCGGGGTCACAATTTCATCAAAAATCTGACTTTCGGCAGTTGACTCAGAAATAGTGCCAAACGGTTGCAAATGCTCCACTGAAAGGTTTGGCAGGCGAAACAGAAGGCTTTTTATAACAGGATAATAAATCAGCCCTCGACAACTTAACCGGCAGAAATTTTTTTTTTGAAAAAATCCCTAAGCCCCGGGGTCACAATTTCATCAAAACTCTGACTTTCGGCAGTTGACTCAGAAATGGTGCCAAACGGTTGCAAGTGCTCCCCTGAAAGGTTTGGCGGTCGAAACAGAAGGCTTTTTATCACAGGATAAGAAATCAGCCCTCGACAACTTAACCGGCAGAAATTTTTTTTTTGAAAAAATCCCTAAGCCCCGGGGTCACAATTTCATCAAAAATCTGACTTTCGGCAGTTGACTCAGAAATGGTGCCAAACGGTTGCAAGTGCTCCCCTGAAAGGTTTGGCGGTCGAAACAGAAGGCTTTTTATAACAGGATAATAAATCAGCCCTCGACAACTTAACCGGCAGAATTTTTTTTTTTTGAAAAAATCCCTAAGCCCCGGGGTCACAATTTCATCAAAAATCTGACTTTCGGCAATTGACTCAAAAATGGTGCCAAACGGTTGCAAATGCTCCCCTGAAAGGTTTGGCGGTCGAAACAGAAGGCCTTTTATCACAGGATAAGAAATCAGCCCTCGACAACTTAACCGGCAGAAAAATATTTTTTGAGAAAATCCCTGAGCCCCGGGGTCACAATTTCATCGAAACTCTGACTTTCGGCAGTTGACTCAGAAATGGTGACAAACGGTTGCAAATGCTCCCCTGAAAGGTTTGGCGGTCGAAACAGAAGGCCTTTTATCACAGGATAAGAAATCAGCCCTCGACAATTTAACCGGCAGAAATTTTTTTTTTTGAAAAAATCCCTCAGCCCCGGGGTCACAATTTCATCAAAACTCTGACTTTCGGCAGTTGACTCAGAAATGGTGCCAAACGGTTGCAAATGCTCCCCTGAAAGGTTTGGCGGTCGAAACAGAAGGCTTTTTATCACAGGATAAGAAATCAGCCCTCGACAACTTAACCGGCAGAAATTTTTTTTTTTGAGAAAATCCCTCAGCCCCGGGGTCACAATTTCATCAAAAATCTGACTTTCGGCAGTTGACTCAGAAATGGTGCCAAACGGTTGCAAATGCTCCACTGAAAGGTTTGGCAGGCGAAACAGAAGGCTTTTTATAACAGGATAATAAATCAGCCCTCGACAACTTAACCGGCAGAAATTTTTTTTTTGAAAAAATCCCTAAGCCCCGGGGTCACAATTTCATCAAAACTCTGACTTTCGGCAGTTGACTCAGAAATGGTGCCAAACGGTTGCAAGTGCTCCCCTGAAAGGTTTGGCGGTCGAAACAGAAGGCTTTTTATCACAGGATAAGAAATCAGCCCTCGACAACTTAACCGGCAGAATTTTTTTTTTTTGAAAAAATCCCTAAGCCCCGGGGTCACAATTTCATCAAAAATCTGACTTTCGGCAATTGACTCAAAAATGGTGCCAAACGGTTGCAAATGCTCCCCTGAAAGGTTTGGCGGTCGAAACAGAAGGCCTTTTATCACAGGATAAGAAATCAGCCCTCGACAACTTAACCGGCAGAAAAATATTTTTTGAGAAAATCCCTCAGCCCCGGGGTCACAATTTCATCAAAACTCTGACTTTCGGCAGTTGACTCAGAAATGGTGACAAACGGTTGCAAATGCTCCCCTGAAAGGTTTGGCGGTCGAAACAGAAGGCCTTTTATCACAGGATAAGAAATCAGCCCTCGACAACTTAACCGGCAGAAATTTTTTTTTTTGAAAAAATCCCTCAGCCCCGGGGTCACAATTTCATCAAAACTCTGACTTTCGGCAGTTGACTCAGAAATGGTGCCAAACGGTTGCAAATGCTCCCCTGAAAGGTTTGGCGGTCGAAACAGAAGGCTTTTTATCACAGGATAAGAAATCAGCCCTCGACAACTTAACCGGCAGAAATTTTTTTTTTTGAGAAAATCCCTCAGCCCCGGGGTCACAATTTCATCAAAAATCTGACTTTCGGCAGTTGACTCAGAAATGGTGCCAAACGGTTGCAAATGCTCCACTGAAAGGTTTGGCAGGCGAAACAGAAGGCTTTTTATAACAGGATAATAAATCAGCCCTCGACAACTTAACCGGAAGAAATTTTTTTTTGAAAAAATCCCTCAGCCCCGGGGTCACAATTTCATCAAAACTCTGACTTTCGGCAGTTGACTCAGAAATGGTGCCAAACGGTTGCAAATGCTCCCCTGAAAGGTTTGGCGGTCGAAACAGAAGGCTTTTTATCACAGGATAAGAAATCAGCCCTCGACAACTTAACCGGCAGAAATTTTTTTTTTTGAGAAAATCCCTCAGCCCCGGGGTCACAATTTCATCAAAAATCTGACTTTCGGCAGTTGACTCAGAAATGGTGCCAAACGGTTGCAAATGCTCCACTGAAAGGTTTGGCAGGCGAAACAGAAAGCTTTTTATAACAGGATAATAAATCAGCCCTCGACAACTTAACCGGCAGAATTTTTTTTAAAAAAAAAAATCCCTAAGCCCCGGGGTCACAATTTCATCAAAACTCTGACTTTCGGCAATTGACTCAGAAATGGTGCCAAACGGTTGCAAATGCTCCCCTGAAAGGTTTGGCGGTCGAAACAGAAGGCCTTTTATCACAGGATAAGAAATCAGCCCTCGACAACTTAACCGGCAGAATTTTTTTTTTTGAGAAAATCCCTCAGCCCCGGGGTCACAATTTCATCAAAACTCTGACTTTCGGCAATTGACTCAAAAATGGTGCCAAACGGTTGCAAATGCTCCCCTGAAAGGTTTGGCGGTCGAAACAGAAGGCCTTTTATCACAGGATAAGAAATCAGCCCTCGACAACTTAACCGGCAGAAAATTTTTTTTTGAAAAAATCCCTAAGCCCCGGGGTCACAATTTCATCAAAACTCTGACTTTCGGCAGTTGACTCAGAAATGGTGCCAAACGGTTGCAAATGCTCCCCTGAAAGGTTTGGCGGTCGAAACAGAAGGCTTTTTATCACAGGATAAGAAATCAGCCCTCGACAACTTAACCGGCAGAAATTTTTTTTTTTGAGAAAATCCCTCAGCCCCGGGGTCACAATTTCATCAAAAATCTGACTTTCGGCAGTTGACTCAGAAATGGTGCCAAACGGTTGCAAATGCTCCCCTGAAAGGTTTGGCGGTCGAAACAGAAGGCTTTTTATAACAGGATAATAAATCAGCCCTCGACAACTTAACCGGCAGAAAAAGATATTTTTGAGAAAATCCCTAAGCCCCGGGGTCACAAATTCATCAAAACTCTGACTTTCGGCAATTGAATCAAAAATGGTGCCAAACGGTTGCAAATGCTCCCCTGAAAGGTTTGGCGGTCGAAACAGAAGGCTTTTTATCACAGGATAAGAAATCAGCCCTCGACAACTTAACCGGCAGAATTTTTTTTTTTGAGAAAATCCCTAAGCCCCGGGGTCACAATTTCATCAAAAATCTGACTTTCGGCAGTTGACTCAGAAATGGTGCCAAACGGTTGCAAATGCTTCCCTGAAAGGTTTGGCGGTCGAAACAGAAGGCTTTTTATAACAGGATAATAAATCAGCCCTCGACAACTTAACCGGGAAAAAATATTTTTTTGAAAAAATCCCTAAGCCCCGGGGTCACAATTTCATCAAAAATCTGACTTTCGGCAGTTGACTCAGAAATGGTGCCAAACGGTTGCAAATGCTCCCCAGAAAGGTTTGGCGGTCGAAACAGAAGGCCTTTTATCACAGGATAAGAAATCAGCCCTCGACAACTTAACCGGGAAAAAATATTTTTTTGAAAAAATCCCTAAGCCCCGGGGTCACAATTTCATCAAAAATCTGACTTTCGGCAGTTGACTCAGAAATGGTGCCAAACGGTTGCAAATGCTCCCCTGAAAGGTTTGGCGGTCGAAACAGAAGGCCTTTTATCACAGGATAAGAAATCAGCCCTCGACAACTTAACCGGCAGAAATTTTTTTTTTGAAAAAATCCCTAAGCCCCGGGGTCACAATTTCATCAAAACTCTGACTTTCGGCAGTTGACTCAGAAATGGTGCCAAACGGTTGCAAGTGCTCCCCTGAAAGGTTTGGCGGTCGAAACAGAAGGCTTTTTATCACAGGATAAGAAATCAGCCCTCGACAACTTAACCGGCAGAATTTTTTTTTTGGAGAAAATCCCTAAGCCCCGGGGTCACAATTTCATCAAAAATCTGACTTTCGGCAGTTGACTCAGAAATGGTGCCAAACGGTTGCAAATGCTTCCCTGAAAGGTTTGGCGGTCGAAACAGAAGGCTTTTTATAACAGGATAAGAAATCAGCCCTCGACAACTTAACCGGCAGAAATTTTTTTTTTTGAGAAAATCCCTCAGCCCCGGGGTCACAATTTCATCAAAAATCTGACTTTCGGCAGTTGACTCAGAAATGGTGCCAAACGGTTGCAAATGCTCCCCTGAAAGGTTTGGCGGTCGAAACAGAAGGCTTTTTATAACAGGATAATAAATCAGCCCTCGACAACTTAACCGGCAGAAAAAGATATTTTTGAGAAAATCCCTAAGCCCCGGGGTCACAAATTCATCAAAACTCTGACTTTCGGCAATTGAATCAAAAATGGTGCCAAACGGTTGCAAATGCTCCCCTGAAAGGTTTGGCGGTCGAAACAGAAGGCTTTTTATCACAGGATAAGAAATCAGCCCTCGACAACTTAACCGGCAGAATTTTTTTTTTTGAGAAAATCCCTAAGCCCCGGGGTCACAATTTCATCAAAAATCTGACTTTCGGCAGTTGACTCAGAAATGGTGCCAAACGGTTGCAAATGCTTCCCTGAAAGGTTTGGCGGTCGAAACAGAAGGCTTTTTATAACAGGATAATAAATCAGCCCTCGACAACTTAACCGGGAAAAAATATTTTTTTGAAAAAATCCCTAAGCCCCGGGGTCACAATTTCATCAAAAATCTGACTTTCGGCAGTTGACTCAGAAATGGTGCCAAACGGTTGCAAATGCTCCCCAGAAAGGTTTGGCGGTCGAAACAGAAGGCCTTTTATCACAGGATAAGAAATCAGCCCTCGACAACTTAACCGGGAAAAAATATTTTTTTGAAAAAATCCCTAAGCCCCGGGGTCACAATTTCATCAAAAATCTGACTTTCGGCAGTTGACTCAGAAATGGTGCCAAACGGTTGCAAATGCTCCCCTGAAAGGTTTGGCGGTCGAAACAGAAGGCCTTTTATCACAGGATAAGAAATCAGCCCTCGACAACTTAACCGGCAGAATTTTTTTTTTGGAGAAAATCCCTAAGCCCCGGGGTCACAATTTCATCAAAAATCTGACTTTCGGCAGTTGACTCAGAAATGGTGCCAAACGGTTGCAAATGCTTCCCTGAAAGGTTTGGCGGTCGAAACAGAAGGCTTTTTATAACAGGATAATAAATCAGCCCTCGAGAACTTAACCGGCAGAATTTTTTTTTTTTTGAAAAAATCCCTAAGCCCCGGGGTCACAATTTCATCAAAAATCTGACTTTCGGCAATTGACTCAAAAATGGTGCCAAACGGTTGCAAATGCTCCCCTGAAAGGTTTGGTGGTCGAAACAGAAGGCCTTTTATCACAGGATAAGAAATCAGCCCTCGACAACTTAACCGGCAGAAAAATATTTTTTGAAAAAATCCCTAAACCCCGGGGTCACAATTTCATCAAAAATCTGACTTTCGGCAGTTGACTCAGAAATGGTGACAAACGGTTGCAAATGCTCCCATGAAAGGTTTGGCGGTCGAAACAGAAGGCCTTTTATCACAGGATAAGAAATCAGCCCTCGACAACTTAACCGGGAAAAAATATTTTTTTGAAAAAATCCCTAAGCCCCGGGGTCACAATTTCATCAAAAATCTGACTTTCGGCAGTTGACTCAGAAATGGTGCCAAACGGTTGCAAATGCTCCCCAGAAAGGTTTGGCGGTCGAAACAGAAGGCCTTTTATCACAGGATAAGAAATCAGCCCTCGACAACTTAACCGGCAGAAAATTTTTTTTTGAAAAAATCCCTAAGCCCCGGGGTCACAATTTCATCAAAACTCTGACTTTCGGCAGTTGACTCAGAAATGGTGCCAAACGGTTGCAAATGCTCCCCTGAAAGGTTTGGCGGTCGAAACAGAAGGCTTTTTATCACAGGATAAGAAATCAGCCCTCGACAACTTAACCGGCAGAATTTTTTTTTTTGAGAAAATCCCTCAGCCCCGGGGTCACAATTTCATCAAAAATCTGACTTTCGGCAGTTGACTCAGAAATGGTGCCAAACGGTTGCAAATGCTCCCCTGAAAGGTTTGGCGGTCGAAACAGAAGGCTTTTTATCACAGGATAAGAAATCAGCCCTCGGCAACTTAACCGGCATAATTTTTTTTTTTGAGAAAATCCCTCAGCCCAGGGGTCACAATTTCATCAAAACTCTGACTTTCGGCAATTGACTCAAAAATGGTGCCAAACGGTTGCAAATGCTCCCCTGAAAGGTTTGGCGGTCGAAACAGAAGGCCTTTTATCACAGGATAAGAAATCAGCCCTCGACAACTTAACCGGCAGAAATTTTTTTTTTGAAAAAATCCCTCAGCCCCGGGGTCACAATTTCATCAAAACTCTGACTTTCGGCAGTTGACTCAGAAATGGTGCCAAACGGTTGCAAATGCTCCCCTGAAAGGTTTGGCGGTCGAAACAGAAGGCTTTTTATCACAGGATAAGAAATCAGCCCTCGACAACTTAACCGGCAGAAATTTTTTTTTTTGAGAAAATCCCTCAGCCCCGGGGTCACAATTTCATAAAAAATCTGACTTTCGGCAGTTGACTCAGAAATGGTGCCAAACGGTTGCAAATGCTCCCCTGAAAGGTTTGGTGGTCGAAACAGAAGGCTTTTTATCACAGGAAAAGAAATCAGCCCTCGACAACATAACCGGGAAAAAATATTTTTTTGAAAAAATCCCTAAGCCCCGGGGTCACAATCTCATCAAAAATCTGACTTTCGGCAGTTGACTCAGAAATGGTGCCAAACGGTTGCAAATGCTCCCCTGAAAGGTTTGGCGGTCGAAACAGAAGGCCTTTTATCACAGGATAAGAAATCAGCCCTCGACAACTTAACCGGCAGAAATTTTTTTTTTGAAAAAATCCCTCAGCCCCGGGGTCACAATTTCATCAAAACTCTGACTTTCGGCAGTTGACTCAGAAATGGTGCCAAACGGTTGCAAATGCTCCCCTGAAAGGTTTGGCGGTCGAAACAGAAAGCTTTTTATCACAGGATAAGAAATCAGCCCTCGACAACTTAACCGGCAGAAATTTTTTTTTTTGAGAAAATCCCTCAGCCCCGGGGTCACAATTTCATCAAAAATCTGACTTTCGGCAGTTGACTCAGAAATGGTGCCAAACGGTTGCAAATGCTCCACTGAAAGGTTTGGCAGGCGAAACAGAAGGCTTTTTATAACAGGATAATAAATCAGCCCTCGACAACTTAACCGGCAGAATTTTTTTTTTTTTGAAAAAATCCCTAAGCCCCGGGGTCACAATTTCATCAAAACTCTGACTTTCGGCAATTGACTCAAAAATGGTGCCAAACGGTTGCAAATGCTCCCCTGAAAGGTTTGGTGGTCGAAACAGAAGGCCTTTTATCACAGGATAAGAAATCAGCCCTCGACAACTTAACCGGCAGAAAAATATTTTTTGAAAAAATCCCTAAACCCCGGGGTCACAATTTCATCAAAAATCTGACTTTCGGCAGTTGACTCAGAAATGGTGACAAACGGTTGCAAATGCTCCCATGAAAGGTTTGGCGGTCGAAACAGAAGGCCTTTTATCACAGGATAAGAAATCAGCCCTCGACAACTTAATCGGGAAAAAATATTTTTTTGAAAAAATCCCTAAGCCCCGGGGTCACAATTTCATCAAAAATCTGACTTTCGGCAGTTGACTCAGAAATGGTGCCAAACGGTTGCAAATGCTCCCCAGAAAGGTTTGGCGGTCGAAACAGAAGGCCTTTTATCACAGGATAAGAAATCAGCCCTCGACAACTTAACCGGCAGAAAATTTTTTTTTGAAAAAATCCCTAAGCCCCGGGGTCACAATTTCATCAAAACTCTGACTTTCGGCAGTTGACTCAGAAATGGTGCCAAACGGTTGCAAATGCTCCCCTGAAAGGTTTGGCGGTCGAAACAGAAGGCTTTTTATCACAGGATAAGAAATCAGCCCTCGACAACTTAACCGGCAGAATTTTTTTTTTTGAGAAAATCCCTCAGCCCCGGGGTCACAATTTCATCAAAAATCTGACTTTCGGCAGTTGACTCAGAAATGGTGCCAAACGGTTGCAAATGCTCCCCTGAAAGGTTTGGCGGTCGAAACAGAAGGCTTTTTATCACAGGATAAGAAATCAGCCCTCGGCAACTTAACCGGCATAATTTTTTTTTTTGAGAAAATCCCTCAGCCCAGGGGTCACAATTTCATCAAAACTCTGACTTTCGGCAATTGACTCAAAAATGGTGCCAAACGGTTGCAAATGCTCCCCTGAAAGGTTTGGCGGTCGAAACAGAAGGCCTTTTATCACAGGATAAGAAATCAGCCCTCGACAACTTAACCGGCAGAAATTTTTTTTTTGAAAAAATCCCTCAGCCCCGGGGTCACAATTTCATCAAAACTCTGACTTTCGGCAGTTGACTCAGAAATGGTGCCAAACGGTTGCAAATGCTCCCCTGAAAGGTTTGGCGGTCGAAACAGAAGGCTTTTTATCACAGGATAAGAAATCAGCCCTCGACAACTTAACCGGCAGAAATTTTTTTTTTTGAGAAAATCCCTCAGCCCCGGGGTCACAATTTCATAAAAAATCTGACTTTCGGCAGTTGACTCAGAAATGGTGCCAAACGGTTGCAAATGCTCCCCTGAAAGGTTTGGTGGTCGAAACAGAAGGCTTTTTATCACAGGAAAAGAAATCAGCCCTCGACAACATAACCGGGAAAAAATATTTTTTTGAAAAAATCCCTAAGCCCCGGGGTCACAATCTCATCAAAAATCTGACTTTCGGCAGTTGACTCAGAAATGGTGCCAAACGGTTGCAAATGCTCCCCTGAAAGGTTTGGCGGTCGAAACAGAAGGCCTTTTATCACAGGATAAGAAATCAGCCCTCGACAACTTAACCGGCAGAAATTTTTTTTTTGAAAAAATCCCTCAGCCCCGGGGTCACAATTTCATCAAAACTCTGACTTTCGGCAGTTGACTCAGAAATGGTGCCAAACGGTTGCAAATGCTCCCCTGAAAGGTTTGGCGGTCGAAACAGAAAGCTTTTTATCACAGGATAAGAAATCAGCCCTCGACAACTTAACCGGCAGAAATTTTTTTTTTTGAGAAAATCCCTCAGCCCCGGGGTCACAATTTCATCAAAAATCTGACTTTCGGCAGTTGACTCAGAAATGGTGCCAAACGGTTGCAAATGCTCCACTGAAAGGTTTGGCAGGCGAAACAGAAGGCTTTTTATAACAGGATAATAAATCAGCCCTCGACAACTTAACCGGCAGAATTTTTTTTTTTTTGAAAAAATCCCTAAGCCCCGGGGTCACAATTTCATCAAAACTCTGACTTTCGGCAATTGACTCAAAAATGGTGCCAAACGGTTGCAAATGCTCCCCTGAAAGGTTTGGCGGTCGAAACAGAAGGCTTTTTATCACAGGAAAAGAAATCAGCCCTCGACAACTTAACCGGCAGGAAAATATTTTTTTGAAAAATTCCCTAAGCCCCGGGGTCACAATTTCATCAAAAATCTGACTTTCGGCAGTTGACTCAGAAATGGTGCCAAACGGTTGCAAATGCTCCCCTGAAAGGTTTGGCGGTCGAAACAGAAGGCTTTTTATCACAGGATAAGAAATCAGCCCTCGGCAACTTAACCGGCAGAATTTTTTTTTTTGAGAAAATCCCTCAGCCCCGGGGTCACAATTTCATCAAAACTCTGACTTTCGGCAATTGACTCAAAAATGGTGCCAAACGGTTGCAAATGCTCCCCTGAAAGGTTTGGCGGTCGAAACAGAAGGCCTTTTATCACAGGATAAGAAATCAGCCCTCGACAACTTAACCGGCAGAAAATTTTTTTTTGAAAAAATCCCTAAGCCCCGGGGTCACAATTTCATCAAAACTCTGACTTTCGGCAGTTGACTCAGAAATGGTGCCAAACGGTTGCAAATGCTCCCCTGAAAGGTTTGGCGGTCGAAACAGAAGGCTTTTTATCACAGGATAAGAAATCAGCCCTCGACAACTTAACCGGCAGAAATATTTTTTTTTGAGAAAATCTCTCAGCCCCGGGGTCACAATTTCATCAAAAATCTGACTTTCGGCAGTTGACTCAGAAATGGTGCCAAACGGTTGCAAATGCTCCACTGAAAGGTTTGGCAGGCGAAACAGAAGGCTTTTTATAACAGGATAATAAATCAGCCCTCGACAACTTAACCGGCAGAATTTTTTTTTTTTGAAAAAATCCCTAAGCCCCGGGGTCACAATTTCATCAAAACTCTGACTTTCGGCAATTGACTCAAAAATGGTGAAAAATGGTTGCAAATGCTCCCCTGAAAGGTTTGGCGGTCGAAACAGAAGGCTTTTTATCACAGGAAAAGAAATCAGCCCTCGACAACTTAACCGGCAGGAAAATATTTTTTTGAAAAATTCCCTAAGCCCCGGGGTCACAATTTCATCAAAAATCTGACTTTCGGCAGTTGACTCAGAAATGGTGCCAAACGGTTGCAAATGCTCCCCTGAAAGGTTTGGCGGTCGAAACAGAAGGCCTTTTATCACAGGATAAGAAATCAGCCCTCGACAACTTAACCGGCAGAAAAATATTTTTTGAAAATATCCCTAAGCCCCGGGGTCACAATTTCATCAAAAATCTGACTTTCGGCAGTTGACTCAGAAATGGTGCCAAACGGTTGCAAATGCTCCCCTGAAAGGTTTGGCGGTCGAAACAGAAGGCTTTTTATCACAGGATAAGAAATCAGCCCTCGACAACTTAACCGGCAGAAAAAGATATTTTTGAGAAAATCCCTAAGCCCCGAGGTCACAAATTCATCAAAACTCTGACTTTCGGCAATTGAATCAAAAATGGTGCCAAACGGTTGCAAATGCTCCCCTGAAAGGTTTGGCGGTCGAAACAGAAGGCCTTTTATCACAGGATA
Organism: Podarcis melisellensis; assembly: GCF_964234715.1. Classification (NCBI taxonomy): domain Eukaryota; kingdom Metazoa; phylum Chordata; class Lepidosauria; order Squamata; family Lacertidae; genus Podarcis; species Podarcis melisellensis. The sequence continues at coordinate 11,844,604 of NC_138544.1, forward strand.
AGAAATCAGCCCTCGACAACTTAACCGGGAGAAAAATATTTTTTGAAAAAATCCCTAAGCCCCGGGGTCACAATTTCATCAAAAATCTGACTTTCGGCAGTTGACTCAGAAATGGTGCCAAACGGTTGCAAATGCTCTCCTGAAAGGTTTGGCGGTCGAAACAGAAGGCCTTTTGTCACAGGATAAGAAATCAGCCCTCGGCAACTTAACCGGCAGAATTTTTTTTTTTGAGAAAATCCCTCAGCCCCGGGGTCACAATTTCATCAAAACTCTGACTTTCGGCAATTGACTCAGAAATGGTGCCAAACGGTTGCAAATGCTCCACTGAAAGGTTTGGCAGGCGAAACAGAAGGCTTTTTATAACAGGATAATAAATCAGCCCTCGACAACTTAACCGGCAGAATTTTTTTTTTTTGAAAAAATCCCTAAGCCCCGGGGTCACAATTTCATCAAAACTCTGACTTTCGGCAATTGACTCAAAAATGGTGCCAAACGGTTGCAAATGCTCCCCTGAAAGGTTTGGCGGTCGAAACAGAAGGCTTTTTATCACAGGAAGAGAAATCAGCCCTCGACAACTTAACCGGCAGGAAAATATTTTTTTGAAAAATTCCCTAAGCCCTGGGGTCACAATTTCATCAAAAATCTGACTTTCGGCAGTTGACTCAGAAATGGTGCCAAACGGTTGCAAATGCTCCCCTGAAAGGTTTGGCGGTCGAAACAGAAGGCCTTTTATCACAGGATAAGAAATCAGCCCTCGACAACTTAACCGGCAGAAAAATATTTTTTGAAAATATCCCTAAGCCCCGGGGTCACAATTTCATCAAAAATCTGACTTTCGGCAGTTGACTCAGAAATGGTGCCAAACGGTTGCAAATGCTCCCCTGAAAGGTTTGGCGGTCGAAACAGAAGGCTTTTTATCACAGGATAAGAAATCAGCCCTCGACAACTTAACCGGCAGAAAAAGATATTTTTGAGAAAATCCCTAAGCCCCGGGGTCACAAATTCATCAAAACTCTGACTTTCGGCAATTGAATCAAAAATGGTGCCAAACGGTTGCAAATGCTCCCCTGAAAGGTTTGGCGCTCGAAACAGAAGGCTTTTTATCACAGGATAAGAAATCAGCCCTCGACAACTTAACCGGCAGAATTTTTTTTTTTGAGAAAATCCCTAAGCCCCGGGGTCACAATTTCATCAAAAATCTGACTTTCGGCAGTTGACTCAGAAATGGTGCCAAACGGTTGCAAATGCTTCCCTGAAAGGTTTGGCGGTCGAAACAGAAGGCTTTTTATAACAGGATAATAAATCAGCCCTCGACAACTTAACCGGGAAAAAATATTTTTTTGAAAAAATCCCTAAGCCCCGGGGTCACAATTTCATCAAAAATCTGACTTTCGGCAGTTGACTCAGAAATGGTGCCAAACGGTTGCAAATGCTCCCCAGAAAGGTTTGGCGGTCGAAACAGAAGGCCTTTTATCACAGGATAAGAAATCAGCCCTCGACAACTTAACCGGGAAAAAATATTTTTTTGAAAAAATCCCTAAGCCCCGGGGTCACAATTTCATCAAAAATCTGACTTTCGGCAGTTGACTCAGAAATGGTGCCAAACGGTTGCAAATGCTCCCCTGAAAGGTTTGGCGGTCGAAACAGAAGGCCTTTTATCACAGGATAAGAAATCAGCCCTCGACAACTTAACCGGCAGAAATTTTTTTTTTGAAAAAATCCCTAAGCCCCGGGGTCACAATTTCATCAAAACTCTGACTTTCGGCAGTTGACTCAGAAATGGTGCCAAACGGTTGCAAGTGCTCCCCTGAAAGGTTTGGCGGTCGAAACAGAAGGCCTTTTATCACAGGATAAGAAATCAGCCCTCGACAACTTAACCGGCAGAAAAATATTTTTTGAAAAAATCCCTAAACCCCGGGGTCACAATTTCATCAAAAATCTGACTTTCGGCAGTTGACTCAGAAATGGTGACAAACGGTTGCAAATGCTCCCCTGAAAGGTTTGGCGGTCGAAACAGAAGGCCTTTTATCACAGGATAAGAAATCAGCCCTCGACAACTTAACCGGGAAAAAATATTTTTTTGAAAAAATCCCTAAGCCCCGGGGTCACAATTTCATCAAAAATCTGACTTTCGGCAGTTGACTCAAAAATGGTGCCAAACGGTTGCAAATGCTCCCCTGAAAGGTTTGGTGGTCGAAACAGAAGGCCTTTTATCACAGGATAAGAAATCAGCCCTCGACAACTTAACCGGCAGAAAAATATTTTTTGAAAAAATCCCTCAGCCCCGGGGTCACAATTTCATCAAAAATCTGACTTTCGGCAGTTGACTCAGAAATGGTGCCAAACGGTTGCAAATGCTCCCCTGAAAGGTTTGGCGGTCGAAACAGAAGGCTTTTTATCACAGGATAAGAAATCAGCCCTCGGCAACTTAACCGGCATAATTTTTTTTTTTGAGAAAATCCCTCAGCCCAGGGGTCACAATTTCATCAAAACTCTGACTTTCGGCAATTGACTCAAAAATGGTGCCAAACGGTTGCAAATGCTCCCCTGAAAGGTTTGGCGGTCGAAACAGAAGGCCTTTTATCACAGGATAAGAAATCAGCCCTCGACAACTTAACCGGCAGAAATTTTTTTTTTGAAAAAATCCCTCAGCCCCGGGGTCACAATTTCATCAAAACTCTGACTTTCGGCAGTTGACTCAGAAATGGTGCCAAACGGTTGCAAATGCTCCCCTGAAAGGTTTGGCGGTCGAAACAGAAGGCTTTTTATCACAGGATAAGAAATCAGCCCTCGACAACTTAACCGGCAGAAATTTTTTTTTTTGAGAAAATCCCTCAGCCCCGGGGTCACAATTTCATAAAAAATCTGACTTTCGGCAGTTGACTCAGAAATGGTGCCAAACGGTTGCAAATGCTCCACTGAAAGGTTTGGCAGGCGAAACAGAAGGCTTTTTATAACAGGATAATAAATCAGCCCTCGACAACTTAACCGGCAGAATTTTTTTTTTTTTTGAAAAAATCCCTAAGCCCCGGGGTCACAATTTCATCAAAACTCTGACTTTCGGCAATTGACTCAAAAATGGTGCCAAACGGTTGCAAATGCTCCCCTGAAAGGTTTGGCGGTCGAAACAGAAGGCCTTTTATCACAGGATAAGAAATCAGCCCTCGACAACTTAACCGGCAGAAAATTTTTTTTTGAAAAAATCCCTCAGCCCCGGGGTCACAATTTCATCAAAACTCTGACTTTCGGCAGTTGACTCAGAAATGGTGCCAAACGGTTGCAAATGCTCCCCTGAAAGGTTTGGCGGTCGAAACAGAAGGCTTTTTATCACCGGAAAAGAAATCAGCCCTCGACAACTTAACCGGCAGAATTTTTTTTTTTTGAAAAAATCCCTAAGCCCCGGGGTCACAATTTCATCAAAACTCTGACTTTCGGCAATTGACTCAAAAATGGTGCCAAACGGTTGCAAATGCTCCCCTGAAAGGTTTGGCGGTCGAAACAGAAGGCTTTTTATCACAGGAAAAGAAATCAGCCCTCGACAACTTAACCGGCAGGAAAATATTTTTTTGAAAAATTCCCTAAGCCCCGGGGTCACAATTTCATCAAAAATCTGACTTTCGGCAGTTGACTCAGAAATTGTGCCAAACGGTTGCAAATGCTCCCCTGAAAGGTTTGGCGGTCGAAACAGAAGGCCTTTTATCACAGGATAAGAAATCAGCCCTCGACAACTTAACCGGCAGAAAAATATTTTTTGAAAATATCCCTAAGCCCCGGGGTCACAATTTCATCAAAAATCTGACTTTCGGCAGTTGACTCAGAAATGGTGCCAAACGGTTGCAAATGCTCCCCTGAAAGGTTTGGCGGTCGAAACAGAAGGCTTTTTATCACAGGATAAGAAATCAGCCCTCGACAACTTAACCGGCAGAAAAAGATATTTTTGAGAAAATCCCTAAGCCCCGAGGTCACAAATTCATCAAAACTCTGACTTTCGGCAATTGAATCAAAAATGGTGCCAAACGGTTGCAAATGCTCCCCTGAAAGGTTTGGCGGTCGAAACAGAAGGCCTTTTATCACAGGATAAGAAATCAGCCCTTGACAACTTAACCGGGAGAAAAATATTTTTTGAAAAAATCCCTAAGCCCCGGGGTCACAATTTCATCAAAAATCTGACTTTCGGCAGTTGACTCAGAAATGGTGCCAAACGGTTGCAAATGCTCTCCTGAAAGGTTTGGCGGTCGAAACAGAAGGCCTTTTGTCACAGGATAAGAAATCAGCCCTCGACAACTTAACCGGCAGAAATTTTTTTTTTTGAAAAAATCCCTAAGCCCCGGGGTCACAATTTCATCAAAACTCTGACTTTCGGCAGTTGACTCAGAAATGGTGCCAAACGGTTGCAAATGCTCCCCTGAAAGGTTTGGCGGTCGAAACAGAAGGCTTTTTATCACAGGATAAGAAATCAGCCCTCGGCAACTTAACCGGCAGAATTTTTTTTTTTGAGAAAATCCCTCAGCCCCGGGGTCACAATTTCATCAAAACTCTGACTTTCGGCAATTGACTCAAAAATGGTGCCAAACGGTTGCAAATGCTCCCCTGAAAGGTTTGGCGGTCGAAACAGAAGGCCTTTTATCACAGGATAAGAAATCAGCCCTCGACAACTTAACCGGCAGAAAAATTTTTTTTGAAAAAATCCCTCAGCCCCGGGGTCACAATTTCATCAAAAATCTGACTTTCGGCAGTTGACTCAGAAATGGTGCCAAACGGTTGCAAATGCTCCACTGAAATGTTTGGCAGGCGAAACAGAAGGCTTTTTATAACAGGATAATAAATCAGCCCTCGACAACTTAACCGGCAGAAATTTTTTTTTTTTGAAAAAATCCCTAAGCCCCGGGGTCACAATTTCATCAAAACTCTGACTTTCGGCAATTGACTCAAAAATGGTGCCAAACGGTTGCAAATGCTCCCCTGAAAGGTTTGGCGGTCGAAACAGAAGGCTTTTTATCACAGGAAAAGAAATCAGCCCTCGACAACTTAACCGGCAGGAAAATATTTTTTTGAAAAATTCCCTAAGCCCCGGGGTCACAATTTCATCAAAAATCTGACTTTCGGCAGTTGACTCAGAAATGGTGCCAAACGGTTGCAAATGCTCCCCTGAAAGGTTTGGCGGTCGAAACAGAAGGCCTTTTATCACAGGATAAGAAATCAGCCCTCGACAACTTAACCGGCAGAAAAATATTTTTTGAAAATATCCCTAAGCCCCGGGGTCACAATTTCATCAAAAATCTGACTTTCGGCAGTTGACTCAGAAATGGTGCCAAACGGTTGCAAATGCTCCCCTGAAAGGTTTGGCGTTCGAAACAGAAGGCTTTTTATCACAGGATAAGAAATCAGCCCTCGACAACTTAACCGGCAGAAAAAGATATTTTTGAGAAAATCCCTAAGCCCCGGGGTCACAAATTCATCAAAACTCTGACTTTCGGCAATTGAATCAAAAATGGTGCCAAACGGTTGCAAATGCTCCCCTGAAAGGTTTGGCGGTCGAAACAGAAGGCCTTTTATCACAGGATAAGAAATCAGCCCTCGACAACTTAACCGGGAGAAAAATATTTTTTGAAAAAATCCCTAAGCCCCCGGGGTCACAATTTCATCAAAAATCTGACTTTCGGCAGTTGACTCAGAAATGGTGCCAAACGGTTGCAAATGCTCCCCTGAAAGGTTTGGCGGTCGAAACAGAAGGCCTTTTGTCACAGGATAAGAAATCAGCCCTCGACAACTTAACCGGCAGAAATTTTTTTTTTGAGAAAATCCCTCAGCCCCGGGGTCACAATTTCATCAAAAATCTGACTTTCGGCAGTTGACTCAGAAATGGTGCCAAACGGTTGCAAATGCTCCACTGAAAGGTTTGGCAGGCGAAACAGAAGGCTTTTTATAACAGGATAATAAATCAGCCCTCGACAACTTAACCGGCAGAATTTTTTTTTTTTGAAAAAATCCCTAAGCCCCGGGGTCACAATTTCATCAAAACTCTGACTTTCGGCAATTGACTCAAAAATGGTGCCAAACGGTTGCAAATGCTCCCCTGAAAGGTTTGGCGGTCGAAACAGAAGGCTTTTTATCACAGGAAAAGAAATCAGCCCTCGACAACTTAACCGGCAGGAAAATATTTTTTTGAAAAAATCCCTAAGCCCCGGGGTCACAATTTCATCAAAAATCTGACTTTCGGCAGTTGACTCAGAAATGGTGCCAAACGGTTGCAAATGCTCCCCTGAAAGGTTTGGCGGTCGAAACAGAAGGCTTTTTATCACAGGATAAGAAATCAGCCCTCGACAACTTAACCGGCAGAAAAAGATATTTTTGAGAAAATCCCTAAGCCCCGGGGTCACAAATTCATCAAAACTCTGACTTTCGGCAATTGAATCAAAAATGGTGCCAAACGGTTGCAAATGCTCCCCTGAAAGGTTCGGCAATTGACTCAAAAATGGTGCCAAACGGTTGCAAATGCTCCCCTGAAAGGTTTGGCGGTCGAAACAGAAGGCTTTTTATCACAGGAAAAGAAATCAGCCCTCGACAACTTAACCGGCAGGAAAATATTTTTTTGAAAAAATCCCTAAGCCCCGGGGTCACAATTTCATCAAAAATCTGACTTTCGGCAGTTGACTCAGAAATGGTGCCAAACGGTTGCAAATTCATCAAAACTCTGACTTTCGGCAATTGAATCAAAAATGGTGCCAAACGGTTGCAAATGCTCCCCTGAAAGGTTTGGCGGTCGAAACAGAAGGCCTTTTATCACAGGATAAGTAATCAGCCCTCGACAACTTAACCGGCAGAAAAATATTTTTTGAAAAAATCCCTAGGCCCCGGGGTCACAATTTCATCAAAAATCTGACTTTCGGCAGTTGACTCAGAAATGGTGCCAAACGGTTGCAAATGCTCCCCTGAAAGGTTTGGCGGTCGAAACAGAAGGCCTTTTGTCACAGGATAAGAAATCAGCCCTCGACAACTTAACCGGCAGAAAAATATTTTTTGAAAAAATCCCTAAGCCCCGGGGTCACAATTTCATCAAAACTCTGACTTTCTGCAGTTGACTCAGAAATGGTGCCAAACGGTTGCAAATGCTCCCCTGAAAGGTTTGGCGGTCGAAACAGAAGGCTTTTTATAACAGGATAATAAATCAGCCCTCGACAACTTAACCGGCAGAATTTTTTTTTTTTGAAAAAATCCCTAAGCCCCGGGGTCACAATTTCATCAAAACTCTGACTTTCGGCAATTGACTCAAAAATGGTGCCAAACGGTTGCAAATGCTCCCCTGAAAGGTTTGGCGGTCGAAACAGAAGGCTTTTTATCACAGGAAAAGAAATCAGCCCTCGAAAACTTAACCGGCAGAAATTTTTTTTTTTGAGAAAATCCCTCAGCCCCGGGGTCACAATTTCATCAAAAATCTGACTTTCGGCAATTGACTCAGAAATGGTGCCAAACGGTTGCAAATGCTCCACTGAAAGGTTTGGCAGGCGAAACAGAAGGCTTTTTATAACAGGATAATAAATCAGCCCTCGACAACTTAACCGGCAGAATTTTTTTTTTTTGAAAAAATCCCTAAGCCCCGGGGTCACAATTTCATCAAAACTCTGACTTTCGGCAATTGACTCAAAAATGGTGCCAAACGGTTGCAAATGCTCCCCTGAAAGGTTTGGCGGTCGAAACAGAAGGCTTTTTATCACAGGAAAAGAAATCAGCCCTCGACAACTTAACCGGCAGGAAAATATTTTTTTGAAAAAATCCCTAAGCCCCGGGGTCACAATTTCATCAAAAATCTGACTTTCGGCAGTTGACTCAGAAATGGTGCCAAACGGTTGCAAATGCTCCCCTGAAAGGTTTGGCGGTCGAAACAGAAGGCCTTTTATCACAGGATAAGAAATCAGCCCTCGACAACTTAACCGGGAGAAAAATATTTTTTGAAAAAATCTCTAAGCCCCGGGGTCACAATTTCATCAAAAATCTGACTTTCGGCAGTTGACTCAGAAATGGTGCCAAACGGTTGCAAATGCTCCCCTGAAAGGTTTGGCGGTCGAAACAGAAGGCCTTTTATCACAGGATAAGAAATCAGCCCTCGACAACTTAACCGGCAGAAAAATATTTTTTGAAAATATCCCTAAGCCCGGGGGTCACAATTTCATCAAAAATCTGACTTTCGGCAGTTGACTCAGAAATGGTGCCAAACGGTTGCAAATGCTCCCCTGAAAGGTTTGGCGGTCGAAACAGAAGGCTTTTTATCACAGGATAAGAAATCAGCCCTCGACAACTTAACCGGCAGAAAAAGATATTTTTGAGAAAATCCCTAAGCCCCGGGGTCACAAATTCATCAAAACTCTGACTTTCGGCAATTGAATCAAAAATGGTGCCAAACGGTTGCAAATGCTCCCCTGAAAGGTTTGGCGGTCGAAACAGAAGGCTTTTTATCACAGGAAAAGAAATCAGCCCTCGAAAACTTAACCGGCAGAAATTTTTTTTTTTGAGAAAATCCCTCAGCCCCGGGGTCACAATTTCATCAAAAATCTGACTTTCGGCAATTGACTCAGAAATGGTGCCAAACGGTTGCAAATGCTCCACTGAAAGGTTTGGCAGGCGAAACAGAAGGCTTTTTATAACAGGATAATAAATCAGCCCTCGACAACTTAACCGGCAGAATTTTTTTTTTTTGAAAAAATCCCTAAGCCCCGGGGTCACAATTTCATCAAAACTCTGACTTTCGGCAATTGACTCAAAAATGGTGCCAAACGGTTGCAAATGCTCCCCTGAAAGGTTTGGCGGTCGAAACAGAAGGCTTTTTATCACAGGAAAAGATATCAGCCCTCGACAACTTAACCGGCAGGAAAATATTTTTTTGAAAAAATCCCTAAGCCCCGGGGTCACAATTTCATCAAAAATCTGACTTTCGGCAGTTGACTCAGAAATGGTGCCAAACGGTTGCAAATGCTCCCCTGAAAGGTTTGGCGGTCGAAACAGAAGGCCTTTTATCACAGGATAAGAAATCAGCCCTCGACAACTTAACCGGGAGAAAAATATTTTTTGAAAAAATCTCTAAGCCCCGGGGTCACAATTTCATCAAAAATCTGACTTTCGGCAGTTGACTCAGAAATGGTGCCAAACGGTTGCAAATGCTCCCCTGAAAGGTTTGGCGGTCGAAACAGAAGGCCTTTTATCACAGGATAAGAAATCAGCCCTCGACAACTTAACCGGCAGAAAAATATTTTTTGAAAATATCCCTAAGCCCGGGGGTCACAATTTCATCAAAAATCTGACTTTCGGCAGTTGACTCAGAAATGGTGCCAAACGGTTGCAAATGCTCCCCTGAAAGGTTTGGCGGTCGAAACAGAAGGCTTTTTATCACAGGATAAGAAATCAGCCCTCGACAACTTAACCGGCAGAAAAAGATATTTTTGAGAAAATCCCTAAGCCCCGGGGTCACAAATTCATCAAAACTCTGACTTTCGGCAATTGAATCAAAAATGGTGCCAAACGGTTGCAAATGCTCCCCTGAAAGGTTTGGCGGTCGAAACAGAAGGCCTTTTATCACAGGATAAGAAATCAGCCCCTGACAACTTAACCGGCAGAAAAATATTTTTTGAAAAAATCCCTAAGCCCCGGGGTCACAATTTCATCAAAAATCTGACTTTCGGCAGTTGACTCAGAAATGGTGCCAAACGGTTGCAAATGCGCCCCTGAAAGGTTTGGCGGTCGAAACAGAAGGCCTTTTGTCACAGGATAAGAAATCAGCCCTCGACAACTTAACCGGCAGAAAAATGTTTTTTGAAAAAATCCCTAAGGCCCGGGGTCACAATTTCATCAAAACTCTGACTTTCGGCAGTTGACTCAGAAATGGTGCCAAACGGTTGCAAATGCGCCCCTGAAAGGTTTGGCGGTCGAAACAGAAGGCCTTTTGTCACAGGATAAGAAATCAGCCCTCGACAACTTAACCGGCAGAAAAATGTTTTTTGAAAAAATCCCTAAGGCCCGGGGTCACAATTTCATCAAAACTCTGACTTTCGGCAGTTGACTCAGAAATGGTGCCAAACGGTTGCAAATGCTCCCCTGAAAGGTTTGGCGGTCGAAACAGAAGGCTTTTTATCACAGGATAAGAAATCAGCCCTCGACAACTTAACCGGCAGAATTTTTTTTTTTGAGAAAATCCCTCAGCCCCGGGGTCACAATTTCATCAAAAATCTGACTTTCGGCAGTTGACTCAGAAATGGTGCCAAACGGTTGCAAATGCTCCACTGAAAGGTTTGGCAGGCGAAACAGAAGGCTTTTTAAAACAGGATAATAAATCACCCCTCGACAACTTAACCGGCAGAATTTTTTTTTTTTGAAAAAATCCCTAAGCCCCGGGGTCACAATTTCATCAAAACTCTGACTTTCGGCAATTGACTCAAAAATGGTGCCAAACGGTTGCAAATGCTCCCCTGAAAGGTTTGGCGGTCGAAACAGAAGGCTTTTTATCACAGGATAAGAAATCAGCCCTCGACAACTTAACCGGCAGAAATTTTTTTTTTTGAGAAAATCCCTCAGCCCCGGGGTCACAATTTCATCAAAAATCTGACTTTCGGCAGTTGACTCAGAAATGGTGCCAAACGGTTGCAAATGCTCCACTGAAAGGTTTGGCAGGCGAAACAGAAGGCTTTTTATAACAGGATAATAAATCAGCCCTCGACAACTTAACCGGCAGAATTTTTTTTTTTTGAAAAAATCCCTAAGCCCCGGGGTCACAATTTCATCAAAACTCTGACTTTCGGCAATTGACTCAAAAATGGTGCCAAACGGTTGCAAATGCTCCCCTGAAAGGTTTGGCGGTCGAAACAGAAGGCTTTTTATCACAGGATAAGAAATCAGCCCTCGACAACTTAACCGGCAGAAATTTTTTTTTTTGAGAAAATCCCTCAGCCCCGGGGTCACAATTTCATCAAAAATCTGACTTTCGGCAGTTGACTCAGAAATGGTGCCAAACGGTTGCAAATGCTCCACTGAAAGGTTTGGCAGGCGAAACAGAAGGCTTTTTATAACAGGATAATAAATCAGCCCTCGACAACTTAACCGGCAGAATTTTTTTTTTTTGAAAAAATCCCTAAGCCCCGGGGTCACAATTTCATCAAAACTCTGACTTTCGGCAATTGACTCAAAAATGGTGCCAAACGGTTGCAAATGCTCCCCTGAAAGGTTTGGCGGTCGAAACAGAAGGCTTTTTATCACAGGAAAAGAAATCAGCCCTCGACAACTTAACCGGCAGGAAAATATTTTTTTGAAAAAATCCCTAAGCCCCGGGGTCACAATTTCATCAAAAATCTGACTTTCGGCAGTTGACTCAGAAATGGTGCCAAACGGTTGCAAATGCTCCCCTGAAAGGTTTGGCGGTCGAAACAGAAGGCCTTTTATCACAGGATAAGAAATCAGCCCTCGACAACTTAACCGGGAGAAAAATATTTTTTGAAAAAATCTCTAAGCCCCGGGGTCACAATTTCATCAAAAATCTGACTTTCGGCAGTTGACTCAGAAATGGTGCCAAACGGTTGCAAATGCTCCCAAGAAAGGTTTGGCGGTCGAAACAGAAGGCCTTTTATCACAGGATAAGAAATCAGCCCTCGACAACTTAACCGGCAGAAAAATATTTTTTGAAAATATCCCTAAGCCCGGGGGTCACAATTTCATCAAAAATCTGACTTTCGGCAGTTGACTCAGAAATGGTGCCAAACGGTTGCAAATGCTCCCCTGAAAGGGTTGGCGGTCGAAACAGAAGGCTTTTTATCACAGGATAAGAAATCAGCCCTCGACAACTTAACCGGCAGAAAAAGATATTTTTGAGAAAATCCCTAAGCCCCGGGGTCACAAATTCATCAAAACTCTGACTTTCGGCAATTGAATCAAAAATGGTGCCAAACGGTTGCAAATGCTCCCCTGAAAGGTTTCGCGGTCGAAACAGAAGGCCTTTTATCACAGGATAAGAAATCAGCCCTTGACAACGTAACCGGCAGAAAAATATTTTTTGAAAAAATCCCTAAGCCCCGGGGTCACAATTTCATCAAAAATCTGACTTTCGGCAGTTGACTCAGAAATGGTGCCAAACGGTTGCAAATGCTCCCCTGAAAGGTTTGGCGGTCGAAACAGAAGGCCTTTTGTCACAGGATAAGAAATCAGCCCTCGACAACTTAACCGGCAGAAAAATGTTTTTTGAAAAAATCCCTAAGCCCCGGGGTCACAATTTCATCAAAACTCTGACTTTCGGCAGTTGACTCAGAAATGGTGCCAAACGGTTGCAAATGCTTCCCTGAAAGGTTTGGCGGTCGAAACAGAAGGCTTTTTATCACAGGATAAGAAATCAGCCCTCGACAACTTAACCGGCAGAATTTTTTTTTTTTTGAGAAAATCCCTCAGCCCCGGGGTCACAATTTCATCAAAAATCTGACTTTCGGCAGTTGACTCAGAAATGGTGCCAAACGGTTGCAAATGCTCCACTGAAAGGTTTGGCAGGCGAAACAGAAGGCTTTTTATAACAGGATAATAAATCAGCCCTCGACAACTTAACCGGCAGAATTTTTTTTTTTTGAAAAAATCCCTAAGCCCCGGGGTCACAATTTCATCAAAACTCTGACTTTCGGCAATTGACTCAAAAATGGTGCCAAACGGTTGCAAATGCTCCCCTGAAAGGTTTGGCGGTCGAAACAGAAGGCTTTTTATCACAGGATAAGAAATCAGCCCTCGACAACTTAACCGGCAGAAATTTTTTTTTTTGAGAAAATCCCTCAGCCCCGGGGTCACAATTTCATCAAAAATCTGACTTTCGGCAGTTGACTCAGAAATGGTGCCAAACGGTTGCAAATGCTCCACTGAAAGGTTTGGCAGGCGAAACAGAAGGCTTTTTATAACAGGATAATAAATCAGCCCTCGACAACTTAACCGGCAGAATTTTTTTTTTTTGAAAAAATCCCTAAGCCCCGGGGTCACAATTTCATCAAAACTCTGACTTTCGGCAATTGACTCAAAAATGGTGCCAAACGGTTGCAAATGCTCCCCTGAAAGGTTTGGCGGTCGAAACAGAAGGCTTTTTATCACAGGAAAAGAAATCAGCCCTCGACAACTTAACCGGCAGGAAAATATTTTTTTGAAAAAATCCCTAAGCCCCGGGGTCACAATTTCATCAAAAATCTGACTTTCGGCAGTTGACTCAGAAATGGTGCCAAACGGTTGCAAATGCTCCCCTGAAAGGTTTGGCGGTCGAAACAGAAGGCCTTTTGTCACAGGATAAGAAATCAGCCCTCGACAACTTAACCGTCAGAAAAATATTTTTTGAAAATATCCCTAAGCCCCGGGGTCACAATTTCATCAAAACTCTGACTTTCGGCAGTTGACTCAGAAATGGTGCCAAACGGTTGCAAATGCTCCCCTGAAAGGTTTGGCGGTCGAAACAGAAGGCTTTTTATCACAGGATAGGAAATCAGCCCTCGACAACTTAACCGGCAGAAAAAGATATTTTTGAGAAAATCCCTCAGCCCCGTGGTCACAAATTCATCAAAAATCTGACTTTCGGCAGTTGACTCAGAAATGGTGCCAAACGGTTGCAAATGCTCCACTGAAAGGTTTGGCAGGCGAAACAGAAGGCTTTTTATAACAGGATAAGAAATCAGCCCTCGACAACTTAACCGGCAGAATTATTTTTTTTTGAAAAAATCCCTAAGCCCCGGGGTCACAATTTCATCAAAACTCTGACTTTCGGCAATTGACTCAAAAATGGTGCCCAATGGTTGCCAATGCTCCCCTGAAAGGTTTGGCGGTCGAAACAGATGTCTTTTTATCACAGGAAAAGAAATCAGCCCTCGACAACTTAACCGGCAGAAAAATATTTTTTGAAAAAATCCCTAAGCCCCGGGGTCACAATTTCATAAAAAACCTGACTTTTGGCAATTGACTCAAAAATGGTGCCCAATGGTTGCCAATGCTCCCCTGAAAGGTTTGGCGGTCGAAACAGATGTCTTTTTATCACAGGAAAAGAAATCAGCCCTCGACAACTTAACCGGGAGAAAAATATTTTTTGAAAAAATCCCTAAGCCCCGGGGTCACAATTTCATCAAAAATCTGACTTTCGGCAGTTGACTCAGAAATGGTGCCAAACGGTTGCAAATGTTCCCCTGAAAGGTTTGGCGGTCGAAACAGAAGGCCTTTTATCACAGGATAAGAAATCAGCCCTCGACAACTTAACCGGCAGAAAAATATTTTTTGAAAAAATCCCTAAGCCCCGGGGTCACAATTTCATCAAAATTCTGACTTTCGGCAGTTGACTCAGAAATGGTGCCAAACGGTTGCAAATGCTCCCCAGAAAGGTTTGGCGGTCGAAACAGAAGGCTTTTTATCACAGGATAAGAAATCAGCCCTCGACAACTTAACCGGCAGAATTTTTTTTTTTTAGAAAATCCCTCAGCCCCGGGGTCACAATTTCATCAAAACTCTGACTTTCGGCAATTGACTCAAAAATGGTGCCAAACGGTTGCAAATGCTCCCCTGAAAGGTTTGGCGGTCGAAACAGAAGGCCTTTTATCACAGGATAAGAAATCAGCCCTCGACAACTTAACCGGGAGAAAAATATTTTTTGAAAAAATCCCTAAGCCCCGGGGTCACAATTTCATCAAAAATCTGACTTTCGGCAGTTGACTCAGAAATGGTGCCAAACGGTTGCAAATGCTCCCCTCAAAGGTTTGGCGGTCGAAACAGAAGGCTTTTTATCACAGGATAAGAAATCAGCCCTCGACAACTTAACCGGCAGAAATTTTTTTTTTGAGAAAATCCCTCAGTCCCGGGGTCACAATTTCATAAAAAACCTGACTTTTGGCAATTGACTCAAAAATGGTGCCCAATGGTTGCAAATGCTCCCCTGAAAGGTTTGGCGGTCGAAACAGAAGGCTTTTTATCACAGGATAAGAAATCAGCCCTCGACAACTTAACCGGCAGAAATTTTTTTTTTGAGAAAATCCCTCAGCCCCGGGGTCACAATTTCATCAAAAATCTGACTTTCGGCAGTTGACTCAGAAATGGTGCCAAACGGTTGCAAATGCTCCACTGAAAGGTTTGGCAGGCGAAACAGAAGGCTTTTTATAACAGGATAATAAATCAGCCCTCGACAACTTAACCGGCAGAATTTTTTTTTTTTGAAAAAATCCCTAAGCCCCGGGGTCACAATTTCATCAAAACTCTGACTTTCGGCAATTGACTCAAAAATGGTGCCAAACGGTTGCAAATGCTCCCCTGAAAGGTTTGGCGGTCGAAACAGAAGGCTTTTTATCACAGGATAAGAAATCAGCCCTCGACAACTTAACCGGCAGAAATTTTTTTTTTTTGAGAAAATCCCTCAGCCCCGGGGTCACAATTTCATCAAAAATCTGACTTTCGGCAGTTGACTCAGAAATGGTGCCAAACGGTTGCAAATGCTCCACTGAAAGGTTTGGCAGGCGAAACAGAAGGCTTTTTATAACAGGATAATAAATCAGCCCTCGACAACTTAACCGGCAGAATTTTTTTTTTTTGAAAAAATCCCTAAGCCCCGGGGTCACAATTTCATCAAAACTCTGACTTTCGGCAATTGACTCAAAAATGGTGCCAAACGGTTGCAAATGCTCCCCTGAAAGGTTTGGCGGTCGAAACAGAAGGCTTTTTATCACAGGATAAGAAATCAGCCCTCGACAACTTAACCGGCAGAAATTTTTTTTTTTGAGAAAATCCCTCAGCCCCGGGGTCACAATTTCATCAAAAATCTGACTTTCGACAGTTGACTCAGAAATGGTGCCAAACGGTTGCAAATGCTCCACTGAAAGGTTTGGCAGGCGAAACAGAAGGCTTTTTATAACAGGATAATAAATCAGCCCTCGACAACTTAACCGGCAGAATTTTTTTTTTTTGAAAAAATCCCTAAGCCCCGGGGTCACAATTTCATCAAAACTCTGACTTTCGGCAATTGACTCAAAAATGGTGCCAAACGGTTGGAAATGCTCCCCTGAAAGGTTTGGCGGTCGAAACAGAAGGCTATTTATCACAGGAAAAGAAATCAGCCCTCGACAACTTAACCGGCAGGAAAATATTTTTTTGAAAAAATCCCTAAGCCCCGGGGTCACAATTTCATCAAAAATCTGACTTTCGGCAGTTGACTCAGAAATGGTGCCAAACGGTTGCAAATGCTCCCCTGAAAGGTTTGGCGGTCGAAACAGAAGGCCTTTTGTCACAGGATAAGAAATCAGCCCTCGACAACTTAACCGTCAGAAAAATATTTTTTGAAAATATCCCTAAGCCCCGGGGTCACAATTTCATCAAAACTCTGACTTTCGGCAGTTGACTCAGAAATGGTGCCAAACGGTTGCAAATGCTCCCCTGAAAGGTTTGGCGGTCGAAACAGAAGGCTTTTTATCACAGGATAAGAAATCAGCCCTCGACAACTTAACCGGCAGAATTTTTTTTTTTTGAAAAAATCCCTAAGCCCCGGGGTCACAATTTCATCAAAACTCTGACTTTCGGCAATTGACTCAAAAATGGTGCCCAATGGTTGCCAATGCCCCCCTGAAAGGTTTGGCGGTCGAAACAGATGTCTTTTTATCACAGGAAAAGAAATCAGCCCTCGACAACTTAACCGGCAGAAAAATATTTTTTGAAAAAATCCCTAAGCCCCGGGGTCACAATTTCATAAAAAACCTGACTTTTGGCAATTGACTCAAAAATGGTGCCCAATGGTTGCCAATGCTCCCCTGAAAGGTTTGGCGGTCGAAACAGATGTCTTTTTATCACAGGAAAAGAAATCAGCCCTCGACAACTTAACCGGGAGAAAAATATTTTTTGAAAAAATCCCTAAGCCCCGGGGTCACAATTTCATCAAAAATCTGACTTTCGGCAGTTGACTCAGAAATGGTGCCAAACGGTTGCAAATGTTCCCCTGAAAGGTTTGGCGGTCGAAACAGAAGGCCTTTTATCACAGGATAAGAAATCAGCCCTCGACAACTTAACCGGCAGAAAAATATTTTTTGAAAAAATCCCTAAGCCCCGGGATCACAATTTCATCAAAATTCTGACTTTCGGCAGTTGACTCAGAAATGGTTCCAAACGGTTGCAAATGCTCCCCAGAAAGGTTTGGCGGTCGAAACAGAAGGCTTTTTATCACAGGAAAAGAAATCAGCCCTCGACAACTTAACCGGCAGAATTTTTTTTTTTTGAGAAAATCCCTCAGCCCCGGTGTCACAATTTCATCAAAACTCTGACTTTCGGCAATTGACTCAAAAATGGTGCCAAACGGTTGCAAATGCTCCCCTGAAAGGTTTGGCGGTCGAAACAGAAGGCCTTTTATCACAGGATAAGAAATCAGCCCTCGACAACTTAACCGGGAAAAAAATATTTTTTGAAAAAATCCCTAAGCCCCGGGGTCACAATTTCATCAAAAATCTGACTTTCGGCAGTTGACTCAGAAATGGTGCCAAACGGTTGCAAATGCTCCCCTCAAAGGTTTGGCGGTCGAAACAGAAGGCTTTTTATCACAGGATAAGAAATCAGCCCTCGACAACTTAACCGGCAGAAATTTTTTTTTTGAGAAAATCCCTCAGTCCCGGGGTCACAATTTCATAAAAAACCTGACTTTTGGCAATTGACTCAAAAATGGTGCCCAATGGTTGCAAATGCTCCCCTGAAAGGTTTGGCGGTCGAAACAGAGGTCTTTTTATCACAGGATAAGAAATCAGCCCTCGACAACTTAACCGGGAAAAAATATTTTTTTGAAAAAATCCCTAAGCCCCGGGGTCACAATTTCATCAAAAATCTGACTTTCGGCAGTTGACTCAGAAATGGTGCCAAACGGTTGCAAATGCTCCCCTCAAAGGTTTGGCGGTCGTAACAGAAGGCTTTTTATCACAGGATAATAAATCAGCCCTCGACAACTTAACCGGCAGAATTTTTTTTTTTTTTTGAAAAAATCCCTAAGCCCCGGGGTCACAATTTCATCAAAACTCTGACTTTCGGCAATTGACTCAAAAATGGTGCCAAACGGTTGCAAATGCTCCCCTGAAAGGTTTGGCGGTCGAAACAGAAGGCCTTTTATCACAGGATAAGAAATCAGCCCTCGACAACTTAACCGGGAGAAAAATATTTTTTGAAAAAATCCCTAAGCCCCGGGGTCACAATTTCATCAAAAATCTGACTTTCGGCAGTTGACTCAGAAATGGTGCCAAACGGTTGCAAATGCTCCCCTGAAAGGTTTAGCGGTCGAAACAGAAGGCCTTTTATCACAGGAAAAGAAATGAGCCCTCGACAACTTAACCGGAAGAAAAAGATATTTTTTATCAAATCCTTAAGCCCCGGGGTCACAATTTCATAAAAAATCTGACTTTCGGCAGTTGACTCAGAAATGGTGCCAAACGGTTGCAAATGCTCCCCTGAAAGGTTTGGCGGTCGAAAGAGAAGGCTTTTTATCACAGGATAAGAAATCAGCCCTCGACAACTTAACCGGCAGAATTTTTTTTTTTGAGAAAATCCCTAAGCCCCGGGGTCACAAATTCATCAAAACTCTGACTTTCGGCAGTTGACTCAGAAATGGTGCCAAACGGTTGCAAATGCTCCCCTGAAAGGTTTGGCGGTCGAAACAGAAGGCTTTTTATCACAGGATAAGAAATCAGCCCTCGACAACTTAACCTGCAGAATTTTTTTTTTTTTTGAAAAAATCCCTAAGCCCCGGGGTCACAATTTCATCAAAAATCTGACTTTCGGCAGTTGACTCAGAAATGGTGCCAAACGGTTGCAAATGCTCCCCTGAAAGGTTTGGCGGTCGAAACAGAAGGCCTTTTATCACAGGAAAAGAAATCAGCCCTCGACAACTTAACCGGCAGTAAAATATTTTTTGAAAAAATCCCTAAGCCCCGGGGTCACAATTTCATCAAAAATCTGACTATCGGCAGTTGACTCAGAAATGGTGCCAAACGGTTGGAAATGCTCCCTTGAAAGGTTTGGCGGTGGAAACAGAAGGCTTTTTATCACAGGAAAAGAAATCAGCCCTCGACAACTTAACCGGGAGAAAAATATTTTTTGAGAAAATCCCTCAGCCCCGGGGTCACAATTTCATCAAAACTCTGACTTTCGGAAATTGACTCAAAAATGGTGCCAAACAGTTGCAAATGCTCCCCTGAAAGGTTTGGAGGTCGGAACAGAAGGCTTTTTATCACAGGACAAGAAATCAGCCCTCGACAACTTAACCGGCAGTAAAATATTTTTTTGAAAAAATCCCTAAGACCCGGGGTCACAATTTCATCAAAAATCTGACTTTCGGCAGTTGACTCAGAAATGGTGCCAAACGGTTGGAAATGCTCCCCTGAAAGGTTTGGCGGTGGAAACAGAAGGCTTTTTATCACAGGAAAAGAAATCAGCCCTCGACAACTTAACCGGGAAAAAATATTTTTTTGAAAAAATCCCTAAGACCCGGGGTCACAATCTCATCAAAAATCTGACTTTCGGCAGTTGACTCAGAAATGGTGCCAAACGGTTGCAAATGCTCCCCTGAAAGGTTTGGCGGTCGAAACAGAAGGCTTTTTATCACAGGAAAAGAAATCAGCCCTCGACAACTTAACCGGCAGAAAAAGATATTTTTGAAAAAATCCCTTAGCCCCAGGGTCACAATTTCATCAAAAATCTGACTTTTGGCAATTGATTCAAAAATTGTGCCAAACGGTTGCAAATGCTCCCTTGAAAGGTTTGGAGGTGGAAACAGAAGGCTTTTTATCACAGGAAAAGAAATCAGCCCTCGACAACTTAACCGGAAGAAAAAGATATTTTTGATAAAATCCTTAAGCCCCGGGGTCACAATTTCATCAAAAATCTGACTTTCGGCAGTTGACTCAGAAATGGTGCCAAACGGTTGCAAATGCTCCCCTGAAAGGTTCGGCGGTCGAAACAGAAGGCTTTTTATCACAGGATAAGAAATCAGCCCTCGACAACTTAACTGGGAGAAAAATATTTTTTGAGAAAATCCCTCAGCCCCGGGGTCACAATTTCATCAAAACTCTGACTTTCGGCAATTGACTCAAAAATGGTGCCAAACAGTTGCAAATGCTCCCCTGAAAGATTTGGCGGTCGAAACAGAAGGCTTTTTATCACAGGAAAAGAAATCAGCCCTCGACAACTTAACCGGGAAAAAATATTTTTTTGAAAAAATCCCTAAGCCCCGGGGTCACAATCTCATCAAAAATCTGACTTTCGGCAGTTGACTCAGAAATAGTGCCAAACGGTTGCAAATGCTCCCCTCAAAGGTTTGGCGGTCGAAACAGAAGGCTTTTTATCACAGGAAAAGAAATCAGCCCTCGACAACTTAACCGGCAGAAAAAGATATTTTTGAAAAAATCCCTTAGCCCCAGGGTCACAATTTCATCAAAAATCTGACTTTTGGCAATTGATTCAAAAATTGTGCCAAACGGTTGCAAATGCTCCCTTGAAAGGTTTGGAGGTGGAAACAGAAGGCTTTTTATCACAGGAAAAGAAATCAGCCCTCGACAACTTAACCGGAAGAAAAAGATATTTTTGATAAAATCCTTAAGCCCCGGGGTCACAATTTCATCAAAAATCTGACTTTCGGCAGTTGACTCAGAAATGGTGCCAAACGGTTGCAAATGCTCCCCTGAAAGGTTCGGCGGTCGAAACAGAAGGCTTTTTATCACAGGATAAGAAATCAGCCCTCGACAACTTAACTGGGAGAAAAATATTTTTTGAGAAAATCCCTCAGCCCCGGGGTCACAATTTCATCAAAACTCTGACTTTCGGCAATTGACTCAAAAATGGTGCCAAACAGTTGCAAATGCTCCCCTGAAAGATTTGGTGGTCGAAACAGAAGGCTTTTTATCACAGGAAAAGAAATCAGCCCTCGACAACTTAACCGGGAAAAAATATTTTTTTGAAAAAATCCCTAAGCCCCGGGGTCACAATCTCATCAAAAATCTGACTTTCGGCAGTTGACTCAGAAATAGTGCCAAACGGTTGCAAATGCTCCCCTCAAAGGTTTGGCGGTCGAAACAGAAGGCTTTTTATCACAGGATAAGAAATCAGCCCTCGACAACTTAACCGGCAGAAAAATATTTTTTGAGAAAATCCCTCAGCCCCGGGGTCACAATTTCATCAAAACTCTGACTTTCGGAAATTGACTCAAAAATGGTGCCAAACAGTTGCAAATGCTCCCCTGAAAGGTTTGGAGGTCGAAACAGAAGGCTTTTTATCACAGGACAAGAAATCAGCCCTCGACAACTTAACCGGCAGTAAAATATTTTTTTGAAAAAATCCCTAAGACCCGGGGTCACAATTTCATCAAAATTCTGAGTTTCGGCAGTTGACCCAGAAATGGTGCCAAACGGTTGGAAATGCTCCCCTGAAAGGTTTGGCGGTCGAAACAGAAGGCTTTTTATCACAGGAAAAGAAATCAGCCCTCGACAACTTAACCGGCAGGAAAAGATATTTTTGAAAAAATCCCTAAGCCCCGGGGTCACAAATTCATCAAAATTCTGACTTTTGGCAATTGATTAGAAATGGTGCCAAACGGTTGCAAATGCTCCCCTGAAAGGTTTGGCGGTCGAAACAGAAGGCCTTTTATCACAGGATAAGAAATCAGCCCTCGACAACTTAACCGGCAGAAAAATATTTTTTGAAAAAATCCCTAAGCCCCGGGGTCACATTTTCATCAAAAATCTGACTTTCGGCAGTTGACTCAGAAATGGTGCCAAACGGTTGCAAATGCTCCCCTGAAAGGTTTGGCGGTCGAAACAGAAGGCTTTTTATCACAGGATAAGAAATCAGCCCTCGACAACTTAACCGGTAAAAATTTTTTTTTTGAGAAAATCCCTCAGCCCCGGGGTCACAATTTCATCAAAACTCTGACTTTCGGCAATTGACTCAAAAATGGTGCCAAACGGTTGCAAATGCTCCCCTCAAAGGTTTGGCGGTGGAAACAAAAGGCTTTTCATCACAGGACAAGAAATCAGCCCTCGACAACTTAACCGGCAGAAAAATATTTTTTGAAAAAATCCCTAAGCCCCGGGGTCACAAATTCATAAAAAACCTGACTTTTGGCAATTGACTCAAAAATGGTGCCCAATGGTTGCAAATGCTCCCCTGAAAGGTTTGGCGGTCGAAACAGATGTCTTTTTATCACAGGAAAAGAAATCAGCCCTCGACAACTTAACCGGGAAAAAATATTTTTTTTGAAAAAATCCCTAAGCCCCGGGGTCACAATTTCATCAAAAATCTGACTTTCGGCAGTTGACTCAGAAATGGTGCCAAACGGTTGCAAATGCTCCCCTGAGAGGTTTGGCGGTCGAAACACAAGGCTTTTTATAACAGGATAATAAATCAGCCCTCGACAACTTAACCGGCAGATTTTTTTTTTTTTGAAAAAATCCCTAAGCCCCGGGGTCACAATTTCATCAAAACTCTGACTTTCGGCAATTGACTCAAAAATAGTGCCAAACGGTTGCAAATGCTCCCCAGAAAGGTTTGGCGGTCGAAACAGAAGGCTTTTTATCACAGGATAAGAAATCAGCCCTCGACATCTTAACCGGCAGAAATTTTTTTTTTGAGAAAATCCCTCAGCCCCGGGGTCACAATTTCATCAAAACTCTGACTTTCGGCAATTGACTCAAAAATGGTGCCAAACGGTTGCAAATGCTCCCCTGAAAGGTTTGGCGGTCGAAACAGAAGGCCTTTTATCACAGGATAAGAAATCAGCCCTCGACAACTTAACCGGGAGAAAAATATTTTTTGAAAAAATCCCTAAGCCCCGGGGTCACAATTTCATCAAAAATCTGACTTTCGGCAGTTGACTCAGAAATGGTGCCAAACGGTTGCAAATGCTCCCCTGAAAGGTTTGGCGGTCGAAACAGAAGGCCTTTTATCACAGGAAAAGAAATCAGCCCTCGACAACTTAACCGGAAGAAAAAGATATTTTTTATCAAATCCTTAAGCCCCGGGGTCACAATTTCATAAAAAATCTGACTTTCGGCAGTTGACTCAGAAATGGTGCCAAACGGTTGCAAATGCTCCCCTGAAAGGTTTGGCGGTCGAAACAGAAGGCTTTTTATCACAGGAAAAGAAATCAGGCCTCGACAACTTAACCGGCAGAAAAAGATATTTGGGAAAAAATCCCTAAGCCCCAGGGTCACAATTTCATCAAAAATCTGACTTTTGGCAATTGATTCAAAAATGGTGCCAAACGGTTGCAAATGCTCCCTTGAAAGGTTTGGCGGTGGAAACAGAAGGCTTTTTATCACAGGAAAAGAAATCAGCCCTCGACAACTTAACCGGAAGAAAAAGATATTTTTGATAAAATCCTTAAGCCCCGGGGTCACAATTTCATAAAAAATCTGACTTTCGGCAGTTGACTCAGAAATGGTGCCAAACGGTTGCAAATGCTCCCCTGAAAGGTTTGGCGGTCGAAACAGAAGGCTTTTTATCACAGGATAAGAAATCAGCCCTCGACAACTTAACCGGGAAAAAATATTTTTTTGAAAAAATCCCTAAGCCCCGGGGTCACAATCTCATCAAAAATCTGACTTTCGGCAGTTGACTCAGAAATGGTGCCAAACAGTTGCAAATGCTCCCCTGAAAGGTTTGGCGGTCGAAACAGAAGGCTTTTTATCACAGGATAAGAAATCAGCCCTCGACAACTTAACTGGGAGAAAAATATTTTTTGAGAAAATCCCTCAGCCCCGGGGTCACAATTTCATCAAAACTCTGACTTTTGGCAATTGATTCAAAAATGGTGCCAAACGGTTGCAAATGCTCCCTTGAAAGGTTTGGCGGTGGAAACAGAAGGCTTTTTATCACAGGAAAAAAAATCAGCCCTCGACAACTTAACCGGAAGAAAAAGATATTTTTGATAAAATCCTTAAGCCCCGGGGTCACAATTTCATAAAAAATCTGACTTTCGGCAGTTGACTCAGAAATGGTGCCAAACGGTTGCAAATGCTCCCCTGAAAGGTTTGGCGGTCGAAACAGAAGGCTTTTTATCACAGGATAAGAAATCAGCCCTCGACAACTTAACCGGGAAAAAATATTTTTTTGAAAAAATCCCTCAGCCCCGGGGTCACAATTTCATCAAAACTCTGACTTTCGGCAATTGACTCAGAAATGGTGCCAAACAGTTGCAAATGCTCCCCTGAAAGGTTTGGTGGTTGAAACAGAAGGCTTTTTATCACAGGAAAAGAAATCAGCCCTCGACAACTTAACCGGGAAAAAATATTTTTTTGAAAAAATCCCTAAGCCCCGGGGTCACAATCTCATCAAAAATCTGACTTTCGGCAGTTGACTCAGAAATAGTGCCAAGCGGTTGCAAATGCTCCCCTCAAAGGTTTGGCGGTCGAAACAGAAGGCTTTTTATCACAGGATAAGAAATCAGCCCTCGACAACTTAACTGGGAGAAAAATATTTTTTGAGAAAATCCCTCAGCCCCGGGGTCACAATTTCATCAAAACTCTGACTTTCGGAAATTGACTCAAAAATGGTGCCAAACAGTTGCAAATGCTCCCCTGAAAGGTTTGGTGGTTGAAACAGAAGGCTTTTTATCACAGGAAAAGAAATCAGCCCTCGACAACTTAACCGGGAAAAAATATTTTTTTGAAAAAATCCCTAAGCCCCGGGGTCACAATCTCATCAAAAATCTGACTTTCGGCAGTTGACTCAGAAATGGTGCCAAACGGTTGCAAATGCTCCCCTGAAAGGTTTGGCGGTCGAAACAGAAGGCTTTTTATCACAGGATAAGAAATCAGCCCTCGACAACTTAACCGGTAAAAATTTTTTTTTTGAGAAAATCCCTCAGCCCCGGGGTCACAATTTCATCAAAACTCTGACTTTTGGCAATTGACTCAAAAATGGTGCCAAACGGTTGCAAATGCTCCCCTCAAAGGTTTGGCGGTCGAAACAGAAGGCTTTTCATCACAGGACAAGAAATCAGCCCTCGACAACTTAACCGGCAGAAAAATATTTTTTGAAAAAATCCCTAAGCCCCGGGGTCACAAATTCATAAAAAACCTGACTTTTGGCAATTGACTCAAAAATGGTGCCCAATGGTTGCAAATGCTCCCCTGAAAGGTTTGGCGGTCGAAACAGATGTCTTTTTATCACAGGAAAAGAAATCAGCCCTCGACAACTTAACCGGGAAAAAATATTTTTTTTGAAAAAATCCCTAAGCCCCGGGGTCACAATTTCATCAAAAATCTGACTTTCGGCAGTTGACTCAGAAATGGTGCCAAACGGTTGCAAATGCTCCCCTGAGAGTTTTGGCGGTCGAAACACAAGGCTTTTTATAACAGGATAATAAATCAGCCCTCGACAACTTAACCGGCAGATTTTTTTTTTTTTGAAAAAATCCCTAAGCCCCGGGGTCACAATTTCATCAAAACTCTGACTTTCGGCAATTGACTCAAAAATGGTGCCAAACGGTTGCAAATGCTCCCCTGAAAGGTTTGGCTGTCGAAACAGAAGGCTTTTTATCACATGAAAAGGAATCAGCCCTCGACAACTTAACCAGCAGAAAAATATTTTTTTGAAAAAATCCCTAAGACCCGGGGTCAC
Source organism: Podarcis melisellensis (assembly GCF_964234715.1). Lineage (NCBI taxonomy): Eukaryota > Metazoa > Chordata > Lepidosauria > Squamata > Lacertidae > Podarcis > Podarcis melisellensis. The sequence goes on from NC_138544.1 coordinate 11,870,209, forward strand.
AATTTCATCAAAATTCTGACTTTCGGCAGTTGACTCAGAAATGGTGCCAAACGGTTGGAAATGCTCCCCTGAAAGGTTTGGTGGTTGAAACAGAAGGCTTTTTATCACAGGAAAAGAAATCAGCCCTCGACAACTTAACCGGCAGAAATTTTTTTTTTGAGAAAATCCCTCAGCCCCGGGGTCACAATTTCATAAAAAACCTGACTTTTGGCAATTGACTCAAAAATGGTGCCCAATGGTTGCAAATGCTCCCCTGAAAGGTTTGGCGGTCGAAACAGAAGGCTTTTCATCACAGGACAAGAAATCAGCCCTCGACAACTTAACCGGCGGAAAAATATTTTTTGAAAAAATCCCTAAGCCCCGGGGTCACAATTTCATCAAAACTATGACTTTCGGCAATTGACTCAAAAATGGTGCCAAACGGTTGCAAATGCTCCCCAGAAAGGTTTGGCGGTCGAAACAGAAGGCTTTTTATCACAGGAAAAGAAATCAGCCCTCGACAACTTAACCGGGAAAAAATATTTTTTTGAAAAAATCCCTAAGACCCGGGGTCACAATCTCATCAAAAATCTGACTTTCGGCAGTTGACTCAGAAATGGTGCCAAACGGTTGCAAATGCTCCCCTGAAAGGTTTGGCGGTTGAAACAGAAGGCTTTTTATCACAGGAAAAGAAATCAGCCCTCGACAACTTAACCGGCAGAAAAAGATATTTTTGAAAAAATCCCTTAGCCCCAGGGTCACAATTTCATCAAAAATCTGACTTTTGGCAATTGATTCAAAAATGGTGCCAAACGGTTGCAAATGCTCCCTTGAAAGGTTTGGAGGTGGAAACAGAAGGCTTTTTATCACAGGAAAAGAAATCAGCCCTCGACAACTTAACCGGAAGAAAAAGATATTTTTGATAAAATCCTTAAGCCCCGGGGTCACAATTTCATCAAAAATCTGACTTTCGGCAGTTGACTCAGAAATGGTGCCAAACGGTTGCAAATGCTCCCCTGAAAGGTTTGGCGGTCGAAACAGAAGGCTTTTTATCACAGGATAAGAAATCAGCCCTCGACAACTTAACTGGGAGAAAAATATTTTTTGAGAAAATCCCTCAGCCCCGGGGTCACAATTTCATCAAAACTCTGACTTTCGGCAATTGACTCAAAAATGGTGCCAAACAGTTGCAAATGCTCCCCTGAAAGATTTGGTGGTCGAAACAGAAGGCTTTTTATCACAGGAAAAGAAATCAGCCCTCGACAACTTAACCGGGAAAAAATAATTTTTTGAAAAAATCCCTAAGCCCCGGGGTCACAATCTCATCAAAAATCTGACTTTCGGCAGTTGACTCAGAAATAGTGCCAAACGGTTGCAAATGCTCCCCTCAAAGGTTTGGCGGTCGAAACAGAAGGCTTTTCATCACAGGACAAGAAATCAGCCCTCGACAACTTAACCGGCAGAAAAATATTTTTTGAAAAAATCCCTAAGCCCCGGGGTCACAAATTCATAAAAAACCTGACTTTTGGCAATTGACTCAAAAATGGTGCCCAATGGTTGCAAATGCTCCCCTGAAAGGTTTGGCGGTCGAAACAGATGTCTTTTTATCACAGGAAAAGAAATCAGCCCTCGACAACTTAACCGGGAAAAAATATTTTTTTTGAAAAAATCCCTAAGCCCCGGGGTCACAATTTCATCAAAAATCTGACTTTCGGCAGTTGACTCAGAAATGGTGCCAAACGGTTGCAAATGCTCCCCTGAGAGTTTTGGCGGTCGAAACACAAGGCTTTTTATAACAGGATAATAAATCAGCCCTCGACAACTTAACCGGCAGATTTTTTTTTTTTTGAAAAAATCCCTAAGCCCCGGGGTCACAATTTCATCAAAACTCTGACTTTCGGCAATTGACTCAAAAATGGTGCCAAACGGTTGCAAATGCTCCCCTGAAAGGTTTGGCTGTCGAAACAGAAGGCTTTTTATCACATGAAAAGGAATCAGCCCTCGACAACTTAACCAGCAGAAAAATATTTTTTTGAAAAAATCCCTAAGACCCGGGGTCACAATTTCATCAAAATTCTGACTTTCGGCAGTTGACTCAGAAATGGTGCCAAACGGTTGGAAATGCTCCCCTGAAAGGTTTGGTGGTTGAAACAGAAGGCTTTTTATCACAGGAAAAGAAATCAGCCCTCGACAACTTAACCGGCAGAAATTTTTTTTTTGAGAAAATCCCTCAGCCCCGGGGTCACAATTTCATAAAAAACCTGACTTTTGGCAATTGACTCAAAAATGGTGCCCAATGGTTGCAAATGCTCCCCTGAAAGGTTTGGCGGTCGAAACAGAAGGCTTTTCATCACAGGACAAGAAATCAGCCCTCGACAACTTAACCGGCGGAAAAATATTTTTTGAAAAAATCCCTAAGCCCCGGGGTCACAATTTCATCAAAACTATGACTTTCGGCAATTGACTCAAAAATGGTGCCAAACGGTTGCAAATGCTCCCCAGAAAGGTTTGGCGGTCGAAACAGAAGGCTTTTTATCACAGGAAAAGAAATCAGCCCTCGACAACTTAACCGGGAAAAAATATTTTTTTGAAAAAATCCCTAAGACCCGGGGTCACAATCTCATCAAAAATCTGACTTTCGGCAGTTGACTCAGAAATGGTGCCAAACGGTTGCAAATGCTCCCCTGAAAGGTTTGGCGGTCGAAACAGAAGGCTTTTTATCACAGGAAAAGAAATCAGGCCTCGACAACTTAACCGGCAGAAAAAGATATTTGGGAAAAAATCCCTAAGCCCCAGGGTCACAATTTCATCAAAAATCTGACTTTTGGCAATTGATTCAAAAATGGTGCCAAACGGTTGCAAATGCTCCCTTGAAAGGTTTGGCGGTGGAAACAGAAGGCTTTTTATCACAGGAAAAGAAATCAGCCCTCGACAACTTAACCGGAAGAAAAAGATATTTTTGATAAAATCCTTAAGCCCCGGGGTCACAATTTCATAAAAAATCTGACTTTCGGCAGTTGACTCAGAAATGGTGCCAAACGGTTGCAAATGCTCCCCTGAAAGGTTTGGCGGTCGAAACAGAAGGCTTTTTATCACAGGATAAGAAATCAGCCCTCGACAACTTAACCGGGAAAAAATATTTTTTTGAAAAAATCCCTAAGCCCCGGGGTCACAATCTCATCAAAAATCTGACTTTCGGCAGTTGACTCAGAAATGGTGCCAAACAGTTGCAAATGCTCCCCTGAAAGGTTTGGCGGTCGAAACAGAAGGCTTTTTATCACAGGATAAGAAATCAGCCCTCGACAACTTAACTGGGAGAAAAATATTTTTTGAGAAAATCCCTCAGCCCCGGGGTCACAATTTCATCAAAACTCTGACTTTTGGCAATTGATTCAAAAATGGTGCCAAACGGTTGCAAATGCTCCCTTGAAAGGTTTGGCGGTGGAAACAGAAGGCTTTTTATCACAGGAAAAAAAATCAGCCCTCGACAACTTAACCGGAAGAAAAAGATATTTTTGATAAAATCCTTAAGCCCCGGGGTCACAATTTCATAAAAAATCTGACTTTCGGCAGTTGACTCAGAAATGGTGCCAAACGGTTGCAAATGCTCCCCTGAAAGGTTTGGCGGTCGAAACAGAAGGCTTTTTATCACAGGATAAGAAATCAGCCCTCGACAACTTAACCGGGAAAAAATATTTTTTTGAAAAAATCCCTCAGCCCCGGGGTCACAATTTCATCAAAACTCTGACTTTCGGCAATTGACTCAGAAATGGTGCCAAACAGTTGCAAATGCTCCCCTGAAAGGTTTGGTGGTTGAAACAGAAGGCTTTTTATCACAGGAAAAGAAATCAGCCCTCGACAACTTAACCGGGAAAAAATATTTTTTTGAAAAAATCCCTAAGCCCCGGGGTCACAATCTCATCAAAAATCTGACTTTCGGCAGTTGACTCAGAAATAGTGCCAAGCGGTTGCAAATGCTCCCCTCAAAGGTTTGGCGGTCGAAACAGAAGGCTTTTTATCACAGGATAAGAAATCAGCCCTCGACAACTTAACTGGGAGAAAAATATTTTTTGAGAAAATCCCTCAGCCCCGGGGTCACAATTTCATCAAAACTCTGACTTTCGGAAATTGACTCAAAAATGGTGCCAAACAGTTGCAAATGCTCCCCTGAAAGGTTTGGTGGTTGAAACAGAAGGCTTTTTATCACAGGAAAAGAAATCAGCCCTCGACAACTTAACCGGGAAAAAATATTTTTTTGAAAAAATCCCTAAGCCCCGGGGTCACAATCTCATCAAAAATCTGACTTTCGGCAGTTGACTCAGAAATGGTGCCAAACGGTTGCAAATGCTCCCCTGAAAGGTTTGGCGGTCGAAACAGAAGGCTTTTTATCACAGGATAAGAAATCAGCCCTCGACAACTTAACCGGTAAAAATTTTTTTTTTGAGAAAATCCCTCAGCCCCGGGGTCACAATTTCATCAAAACTCTGACTTTCGGCAATTGACTCAAAAATGGTGCCAAACGGTTGCAAATGCTCCCCTCAAAGGTTTGGCGGTCGAAACAGAAGGCTTTTCATCACAGGACAAGAAATCAGCCCTCGACAACTTAACCGGCAGAAAAATATTTTTTGAAAAAATCCCTAAGCCCCGGGGTCACAAATTCATAAAAAACCTGACTTTTGGCAATTGACTCAAAAATGGTGCCCAATGGTTGCAAATGCTCCCCTGAAAGGTTTGGCGGTCGAAACAGATGTCTTTTTATCACAGGAAAAGAAATCAGCCCTCGACAACTTAACCGGGAAAAAATATTTTTTTTGAAAAAATCCCTAAGCCCCGGGGTCACAATTTCATCAAAAATCTGACTTTCGGCAGTTGACTCAGAAATGGTGCCAAACGGTTGCAAATGCTCCCCTGAGAGTTTTGGCGGTCGAAACACAAGGCTTTTTATAACAGGATAATAAATCAGCCCTCGACAACTTAACCGGCAGATTTTTTTTTTTTTGAAAAAATCCCTAAGCCCCGGGGTCACAATTTCATCAAAACTCTGACTTTCGGCAATTGACTCAAAAATGGTGCCAAACGGTTGCAAATGCTCCCCTGAAAGGTTTGGCTGTCGAAACAGAAGGCTTTTTATCACATGAAAAGGAATCAGCCCTCGACAACTTAACCAGCAGAAAAATATTTTTTTGAAAAAATCCCTAAGACCCGGGGTCACAATTTCATCAAAATTCTGACTTTCGGCAGTTGACTCAGAAATGGTGCCAAACGGTTGGAAATGCTCCCCTGAAAGGTTTGGTGGTTGAAACAGAAGGCTTTTTATCACAGGAAAAGAAATCAGCCCTCGACAACTTAACCGGCAGAAATTTTTTTTTTGAGAAAATCCCTCAGCCCCGGGGTCACAATTTCATAAAAAACCTGACTTTTGGCAATTGACTCAAAAATGGTGCCCAATGGTTGCAAATGCTCCCCTGAAAGGTTTGGCGGTCGAAACAGAAGGCTTTTCATCACAGGACAAGAAATCAGCCCTCGACAACTTAACCGGCGGAAAAATATTTTTTGAAAAAATCCCTAAGCCCCGGGGTCACAATTTCATCAAAACTATGACTTTCGGCAATTGACTCAAAAATGGTGCCAAACGGTTGCAAATGCTCCCCAGAAAGGTTTGGCGGTCGAAACAGAAGGCTTTTTATCACAGGAAAAGAAATCAGCCCTCGACAACTTAACCGGGAAAAAATATTTTTTTGAAAAAATCCCTAAGACCCGGGGTCACAATCTCATCAAAAATCTGACTTTCGGCAGTTGACTCAGAAATGGTGCCAAACGGTTGCAAATGCTCCCCTGAAAGGTTTGGCGGTCGAAACAGAAGGCTTTTTATCACAGGAAAAGAAATCAGGCCTCGACAACTTAACCGGCAGAAAAAGATATTTGGGAAAAAATCCCTAAGCCCCAGGGTCACAATTTCATCAAAAATCTGACTTTTGGCAATTGATTCAAAAATGGTGCCAAACGGTTGCAAATGCTCCCTTGAAAGGTTTGGCGGTGGAAACAGAAGGCTTTTTATCACAGGAAAAGAAATCAGCCCTCGACAACTTAACCGGAAGAAAAAGATATTTTTGATAAAATCCTTAAGCCCCGGGGTCACAATTTCATAAAAAATCTGACTTTCGGCAGTTGACTCAGAAATGGTGCCAAACGGTTGCAAATGCTCCCCTGAAAGGTTTGGCGGTCGAAACAGAAGGCTTTTTATCACAGGATAAGAAATCAGCCCTCGACAACTTAACCGGGAAAAAATATTTTTTTGAAAAAATCCCTAAGCCCCGGGGTCACAATCTCATCAAAAATCTGACTTTCGGCAGTTGACTCAGAAATGGTGCCAAACAGTTGCAAATGCTCCCCTGAAAGGTTTGGCGGTCGAAACAGAAGGCTTTTTATCACAGGATAAGAAATCAGCCCTCGACAACTTAACTGGGAGAAAAATATTTTTTGAGAAAATCCCTCAGCCCCGGGGTCACAATTTCATCAAAACTCTGACTTTTGGCAATTGATTCAAAAATGGTGCCAAACGGTTGCAAATGCTCCCTTGAAAGGTTTGGCGGTGGAAACAGAAGGCTTTTTATCACAGGAAAAAAAATCAGCCCTCGACAACTTAACCGGAAGAAAAAGATATTTTTGATAAAATCCTTAAGCCCCGGGGTCACAATTTCATAAAAAATCTGACTTTCGGCAGTTGACTCAGAAATGGTGCCAAACGGTTGCAAATGCTCCCCTGAAAGGTTTGGCGGTCGAAACAGAAGGCTTTTTATCACAGGATAAGAAATCAGCCCTCGACAACTTAACCGGGAAAAAATATTTTTTTGAAAAAATCCCTCAGCCCCGGGGTCACAATTTCATCAAAACTCTGACTTTCGGCAATTGACTCAGAAATGGTGCCAAACAGTTGCAAATGCTCCCCTGAAAGGTTTGGTGGTTGAAACAGAAGGCTTTTTATCACAGGAAAAGAAATCAGCCCTCGACAACTTAACCGGGAAAAAATATTTTTTTGAAAAAATCCCTAAGCCCCGGGGTCACAATCTCATCAAAAATCTGACTTTCGGCAGTTGACTCAGAAATAGTGCCAAGCGGTTGCAAATGCTCCCCTCAAAGGTTTGGCGGTCGAAACAGAAGGCTTTTTATCACAGGATAAGAAATCAGCCCTCGACAACTTAACTGGGAGAAAAATATTTTTTGAGAAAATCCCTCAGCCCCGGGGTCACAATTTCATCAAAACTCTGACTTTCGGAAATTGACTCAAAAATGGTGCCAAACAGTTGCAAATGCTCCCCTGAAAGGTTTGGTGGTTGAAACAGAAGGCTTTTTATCACAGGAAAAGAAATCAGCCCTCGACAACTTAACCGGGAAAAAATATTTTTTTGAAAAAATCCCTAAGCCCCGGGGTCACAATCTCATCAAAAATCTGACTTTCGGCAGTTGACTCAGAAATGGTGCCAAACGGTTGCAAATGCTCCCCTGAAAGGTTTGGCGGTCGAAACAGAAGGCTTTTTATCACAGGATAAGAAATCAGCCCTCGACAACTTAACCGGTAAAAATTTTTTTTTTGAGAAAATCCCTCAGCCCCGGGGTCACAATTTCATCAAAACTCTGACTTTCGGCAATTGACTCAAAAATGGTGCCAAACGGTTGCAAATGCTCCCCTCAAAGGTTTGGCGGTCGAAACAGAAGGCTTTTCATCACAGGACAAGAAATCAGCCCTCGACAACTTAACCGGCAGAAAAATATTTTTTGAAAAAATCCCTAAGCCCCGGGGTCACAAATTCATAAAAAACCTGACTTTTGGCAATTGACTCAAAAATGGTGCCCAATGGTTGCAAATGCTCCCCTGAAAGGTTTGGCGGTCGAAACAGATGTCTTTTTATCACAGGAAAAGAAATCAGCCCTCGACAACTTAACCGGGAAAAAATATTTTTTTTGAAAAAATCCCTAAGCCCCGGGGTCACAATTTCATCAAAAATCTGACTTTCGGCAGTTGACTCAGAAATGGTGCCAAACGGTTGCAAATGCTCCCCTGAGAGTTTTGGCGGTCGAAACACAAGGCTTTTTATAACAGGATAATAAATCAGCCCTCGACAACTTAACCGGCAGATTTTTTTTTTTTTGAAAAAATCCCTAAGCCCCGGGGTCACAATTTCATCAAAACTCTGACTTTCGGCAATTGACTCAAAAATGGTGCCAAACGGTTGCAAATGCTCCCCTGAAAGGTTTGGCTGTCGAAACAGAAGGCTTTTTATCACATGAAAAGGAATCAGCCCTCGACAACTTAACCAGCAGAAAAATATTTTTTTGAAAAAATCCCTAAGACCCGGGGTCACAATTTCATCAAAATTCTGACTTTCGGCAGTTGACTCAGAAATGGTGCCAAACGGTTGGAAATGCTCCCCTGAAAGGTTTGGTGGTTGAAACAGAAGGCTTTTTATCACAGGAAAAGAAATCAGCCCTCGACAACTTAACCGGCAGAAATTTTTTTTTTGAGAAAATCCCTCAGCCCCGGGGTCACAATTTCATAAAAAACCTGACTTTTGGCAATTGACTCAAAAATGGTGCCCAATGGTTGCAAATGCTCCCCTGAAAGGTTTGGCGGTCGAAACAGAAGGCTTTTCATCACAGGACAAGAAATCAGCCCTCGACAACTTAACCGGCGGAAAAATATTTTTTGAAAAAATCCCTAAGCCCCGGGGTCACAATTTCATCAAAACTATGACTTTCGGCAATTGACTCAAAAATGGTGCCAAACGGTTGCAAATGCTCCCCAGAAAGGTTTGGCGGTCGAAACAGAAGGCTTTTTATCACAGGAAAAGAAATCAGCCCTCGACAACTTAACCGGGAAAAAATATTTTTTTGAAAAAATCCCTAAGACCCGGGGTCACAATCTCATCAAAAATCTGACTTTCGGCAGTTGACTCAGAAATGGTGCCAAACGGTTGCAAATGCTCCCCTGAAAGGTTTGGCGGTTGAAACAGAAGGCTTTTTATCACAGGAAAAAAAATCAGCCCTCGACAACTTAACCGGGAAAAAATATTTTTTTGAAAAAATCCCTAAGCCCCGGGGTCACAATCTCATCAAAAATCTGACTTTCGGCAGTTGACTCAGAAATGGTGCCAAACGGTTGCAAATGCTCCCCTGAAAGGTTTGGCGGTCGAAACAGAAGGCTTTTTATCACAGGATAAGAAATCAGCCCTCGACAACTTAACCGGGAAAAAATATTTTTTTGAAAAAATCCCTCAGCCCCGGGGTCACAATTTCATCAAAACTCTGACTTTCGGCAATTGACTCAGAAATGGTGCCAAACAGTTGCAAATGCTCCCCTGAAAGGTTTGGTGGTTGAAACAGAAGGCTTTTTATCACAGGAAAAGAAATCAGCCCTCGACAACTTAACCGGGAAAAAATATTTTTTTGAAAAAATCCCTAAGCCCCGGGGTCACAATCTCATCAAAAATCTGACTTTCGGCAGTTGACTCAGAAATAGTGCCAAGCGGTTGCAAATGCTCCCCTCAAAGGTTTGGCGGTCGAAACAGAAGGCTTTTTATCACAGGATAAGAAATCAGCCCTCGACAACTTAACTGGGAGAAAAATATTTTTTGAGAAAATCCCTCAGCCCCGGGGTCACAATTTCATCAAAACTCTGACTTTCGGAAATTGACTCAAAAATGGTGCCAAACAGTTGCAAATGCTCCCCTGAAAGGTTTGGTGGTTGAAACAGAAGGCTTTTTATCACAGGAAAAGAAATCAGCCCTCGACAACTTAACCGGGAAAAAATATTTTTTTGAAAAAATCCCTAAGCCCCGGGGTCACAATCTCATCAAAAATCTGACTTTCGGCAGTTGACTCAGAAATAGTGCCAAACGGTTGCAAATGCTCCCCTCAAAGGTTTGGCGGTCGAAACAGAAGGCTTTTTATCACAGGATAAGAAATCAGCCCTCGACAACTTAACCGGGAGAAAAATATTTTTTGAGAAAATCCCTCAGCCCCGGGGTCACAATTTCATCAAAACTCTGACTTTCGGAAATTGACTCAAAAATGGTGCCAAACAGTTGCAAATGCTCCCCTGAAAGGTTTGGAGGTCGAAACAGAAGGCTTTTTATCACAGGACAAGAAATCAGCCCTCGACAACTTAACCGGCAGTAAAGTATTTTTTTGAAAAAATCCCTAAGACCAGGGGTCACAATTTCATCAAAATTCTGAGTTTCGGCAGTTGACTCAGAAATGGTGCCAAACGGTTGGAAATGCTCCCCTGAAAGGTTTGGCGGTCGAAACAGAAGGCTTTTTATCACAGGAAAAGAAATCAGCCCTCGACAACTTAACCGGCAGGAAAAGATATTTTTGAAAAAATCCCTAAGCCCCGGGGTCACAAATTCATCAAAATTCTGACTTTTGGCAATTGATTCAAAAATGGTGCCAAACGGTTGCAAATGCTCCCCTGAAAGGTTTGGCGGTCGAAACAGAAGGCCTTTTATCACAGGATAAGAAATCAGCCCTCGACAACTTAACCGGCAGAAAAATATTTTTTGAAAAAATCCCTAAGCCCCGGGGTCACATTTTCATCAAAAATCTGACTTTCGGCAGTTGACTCAGAAATGGTGCCAAACGGTTGCAAATGCTCGTCTGAAATGTTTGGCGGTCGAAACAGAAGGCCTTTTATCACAGGATAAGAAATCAGCCCTCGACAACTTAACCGGCAGAAAAATATTTTTTGAAAAAATCCCTAAGCCCCGGGGTCACATTTTCATCAAAAATCTGACTTTCGGCAGTTGACTCAGAAATGGTGCCAAACGGTTGCAAATGCTCGTCTGAAATGTTTGGCGGTCGAAACAGAAGGCCTTTTATCACAGGAAAAGAAATCAGCCCTCGACAACTTAACCGGAAGAAAAAGATATTTTTTATCAAATCCTTAAGCCCCGGGGTCACAATTTCATAAAAAATCTGACTTTCGGCAGTTGACTCAGAAATGGTGCCAAACGGTTGCAAATGCTCCCCTGAAAGGTTTGGCGGTCGAAACAGAAGGCTTTTTTTCACAGGAAAAGAAGTCAGGCCTCGACAACTTAACCGGCAGAAAAAGATATTTTTGAAAAAATCCCTAAGCCCCAGGGTCACAATTTCATCAAAAGTCTGACTTTTGGCAATTGATTCAAAAATGGTGCCAAACGGTTGCAAATGCTCCCTTGAAAGGTTTGGCGGTGGAAACAGAAGGCTTTTTATCACAGGAAAAGAAATCAGCCCTCGACAACTTAACCGGAAGAAAAAGATATTTTTGATAAAATCCTTAAGCCCCGAGGTCACAATTTCATAAAAAATCTGACTTTCGGCAGTTGACTCAGAAATGGTGCCAAACGGTTGCAAATGCTCCCCTGAAAGGTTTGGCGGTCGAAAGAGAAGGCTTTTAATCACAGGATAAGAAATCAGCCCTCGACAACTTAACCGGCAGAATTTTTTTTTTTGAGAAAATCCCTCAGCCCCGGGGTCACAATTTCATCAAAACTCTGACTTTCGGCAGTTGACTCAGAAATGGTGCCAAACGGTTGCAAATGCTCCCCTGAAAGGTTTGGCGGTCGAAACAGAAGGCTTTTTATCACAGGATAAGAAATCAGCCCTCGACTACTTAACCGGCAGAATTTTTTTTTTTTTTGAAAAAATCCCTAAGCCCCGGGGTCACAATTTCATCAAAACTCTGACTTTCGGCAATTGACTCAAAAATGGTGCCAAACGTTTGCAAATGCTCCCCTCAAAGGTTTGGCGGTCGAAACAGAAGGCTTTTTATCACAGGAGAAGAAATCAGCCCTCGACAACTTAACCGGCAGAAAAATATTTTTTGAAAAAATCCCTAAGCCCCGGGGTCACAATTTCATAAAAAACCTGACTTTTGGCAATTGACTCAAAAATGGTGCTCAATGGTTGCAAATGCTCCACTGAAAGGTTTGGCGGTCGAAACAGATGTCTTTTTATCACAGGAAAAGAAATCAGCCCTCGACAACTTAACCGGCAGTAAAATATTTTTTGAAAAAATCCCTAAGCCCCGGGGTCACAATTTCATCAAAAATCTGACTATCGGCAGTTGACTCAGAAATGGTGCCAAACGGTTGCAAATGCTCCCCTGAAAGGTTTGGCGGTCGAAACAGAAGGTTTTTTATAACAGGATAAGAAATCAGCCCTCGACAACTTAACCGGCAGAATTTTTTTTTTTTGAAAAAATCCCTAAGCCCCGGGGTCACAATTTCATCAAAACTCTGACTTTCGGCAATTGACTCAAAAATGGTGCCAAACGGTTGCAAATGCTCCCCTGAAAGGTTTGGCTGTCGAAACAGAAGGCTTTTTATCACAGGAAAAGAAATCAGCCCTCGACAACTTAACCGGCAGAAAAATATTTTTTTGAAAAAATCCCTAAGACCCGGGGTCACAATTTCATCAAAAATCTGACTTTCGGCAGTTGACTCAGAAATGGTGCCAAACGGTTGGAAATGCTCCGCTGAAAGGTTTGGTGGTCGAAACAGAAGGCTTTTTATCACAGGAAAAGAAATCAGCCCTCGACAACTTAACCGGAACAAAAAGATATTTTTGATCAAATCCTTAAGCCCCGGGGTCACAATTTCAAAAAAAATCTGACTTTCGGTAGTTGACTTAGAAATGGTGCCAAACGGTTGCAAATGCTCCCCTGAAAGGTTTGGCGGTCGAAACAGAAGGCTTTTTATCACAGGATAAGAAATCAGCCCTCGACAACTTAACCGGGAAAAAATATTTTTTTGAAAAAATCCCTAAGCCCCGGAGTCAAAATTTCATCAAAACTCTGACTTTCGGAAATTGACTCAAAAATGGTGCCAAACAGTTGCAAATGCTCCCCTGAAAGGTTTGGAGGTCGAAACAGAAGGCTTTTTATCACAGGACAAGAAATCAGCCCTCGACAACTTAACCGGCAGTAAAATATTTTTTTGAAAAAATCCCTAAGACCCGGGGTCACAATTTCATCAAAATTCTGACTTTCGGCAGTTGACTCAGAAATGGTGCCAAACGGTTGGAAATGCTCCCCTGAAAGGTTTGGCGGTCGAAACAGAAGGCTTTTTATCACAGGAAAAGAAATCAGCCCTCGACAACTTAACCGGGAAAAAATATTTTTTTGAAAAAATCCCTAAAACCCGGGGTCACAATCTCATCAAAAATCTGACTTTCGGCAGTTGACTCAGAAATGGTGCCAAACGGTTGCAAATGCTCCCCTGAAAGGTTTGGCGGTCGAAACAGAAGGCTTTTTATCACAGGACAAGAAATCAGCCCTCGACAACTTAACCGGCAGAAAAATATTTTTTGAAAAAATCCCTAAGCCCCGGGGTCACAATTTCATAAAAAACCTGACTTTTGGCAATTGACTCAAAAATGGTGCCCAATGGTTGCAAATGCTCCCCTGAAAGGTTTGGCGGTCGAAACAGATGTCTTTTTATCACAGGAAAAGAAATCAGCCCTCGACAACTTAACCGGCAGAAAAATATTTTTTTGAAAAAATCCCTAAGACCCGGGGTCACAATTTCATCAAAAATCTGACTTTCGGCAGTTGACTCAGAAATGGTGCCAAACGGTTGGAAATGCTCCGCTGAAAGGTTTGGTGGTCGAAACAGAAGGCTTTTTATCACAGGAAAAGAAATCAGCCCTCGACAACTTAACCGGAACAAAAAGATATTTTTGATCAAATCCTTAAGCCCCGGGGTCACAATTTCAAAAAAAATCTGACTTTCGGTAGTTGACTTAGAAATGGTGCCAAACGGTTGCAAATGCTCCCCTGAAAGGTTTGGCGGTCGAAACAGAAGGCTTTTTATCACAGGATAAGAAATCAGCCCTCGACAACTTAACCGGGAAAAAATATTTTTTTGAAAAAATCCCTAAGCCCCGGGGTCACAATCTCATCAAAAATCTGACTTTCGGCAGTTGACTCAGAAATAGTGCGAAACGGTTGCAAATGCTCCCCTCAAAGGTTTGGCGGTCGAAACAGAAGGCTTTTTATCACAGGATAAGAAATCAGCCCTCGACAACTTAACCGGGAGAAAAATATTTTTTGAGAAAATCCCTCAGCCCCGGGGTCACAATTTCATCAAAACTCTGACTTTCGGAAATTGACTCAAAAATGGTGCCAAACGTTTGCAAATGCTCCCCTCAAAGGTTTGGCGGTCGAAACAGAAGGCTTTTTATCACAGGAGAAGAAATCAGCCCTCGACAACTTAACTGGCAGAAAAATATTTTTTGAAAAAATCCCTAAGCCCCGGGGTCACAATTTCATAAAAAACCTGACTTTTGGCAATTGACTCAAAAATGGTGCCCAATGGTTGCAAATGCTCCACTGAAAGGTTTGGCGGTCGAAACAGATGTGTTTTTATCACAGGAAAAGAAATCAGCCCTCGACAACTTAACCGGCAGTAAAATATTTTTTGAAAAAATCCCTAAGCCCCGGGGTCACAATTTCATCAAAAATCTGACTATCGGCAGTTGACTCAGAAATGGTGCCAAACGGTTGCAAATGCTCCCCTGAAAGGTTTGGCGGTCGAAACAGAAGGTTTTTTATAACAGGATAAGAAATCAGCCCTCGACAACTTAACCGGCAGAATTTTTTTTTTTTGAAAAAATCCCTAAGCCCCGGGGTCACAATTTCATCAAAACTCTGACTTTTGGCAATTGACTCAAAAATGGTGCCAAACGGTTGCAAATGCTCCCCTGAAAGGTTTGGCTCTCGAAACAGAAGGCTTTTTATCACAGGAAAAGAAATCAGCCCTCGACAACTTAACCGGCAGAAAAATATTTTTTTGAAAAAATCCCTAAGACCCGGGGTCACAATTTCATCAAAAATCTGACTTTCGGCAGTTGACTCAGAAATGGTGCCAAACGGTTGGAAATGCTCCGCTGAAAGGTTTGGTGGTCGAAACAGAAGGCTTTTTATCACAGGAAAAGAAATCAGCCCTCGACAACTTAACCGGAACAAAAAGATATTTCTGATCAAATCCTTAAGCCCCGGGGTCACAATTTCAAAAAAAATCTGACTTTCGGTAGTTGACTTAGATATGGTGCCAAACGGTTGCAAATGCTCCCCTGAAAGGTTTGGCGGTCGAAACAGAAGGCTTTTTATCACAGGATAAGAAATCAGCCCTCGACAACTTAACCGGGAAAAAATATTTTTTTGAAAAAATCCCTAAGCCCCGGGGTCACAATCTCATCAAAAATCTGACTTTCGGCAGTTGACTCAGAAATGGTGCCAAACAGTTGCAAATGCTCCCCTGAAAGGTTTGGTGGTCGAAACAGAAGGCTTTTTATCACAGGAAAAGAAATCAGCCCTCGACAACTTTACCGGGAAAAAATATTTTTTTTAAAAATCCCTAAGCCCCGGTGTCACAATTTCATCAAAAATCTGACTTTCGGCAGTTGACTCAGAAATGGTGCCAAACGGTTGCAAATGCTCCCCTGAAAGGTTTGGCGGTCGAAACAGAAGGCTTTTTATCACAGGATAAGAAATCAGCCCTCGACAACTTAACCGGGAAAAAAATATTTTTTGAGAAAATCCCTCAGCCCCGGGGTCAAAATTTCATCAAAACTCTGACTTTCGGAAATTGACTCAAAAATGGTGCCAAACAGTTGAAAATGCTCCCCTGAAAGGTTTGGAGGTCGAAACAGAAGGCTTTTTATCACAGGACAAGAAATCAGCCCTCGACAACTTAACCGGCAGTAAAATATTTTTTTGAAAAAATCCCTAAGACCCGGGGTCACAATTTCATCAAAATTCTGACTTTCGGCAGTTGACTCAGAAATGGTGCCAAACGGTTGGAAATGCTCCCCTGAAAGGTTTGGCGGTCGAAACAGAAGGCTTTTTATCACAGGAAAAGAAATCAGCCCTCGACAACTTAACCGGGAAAAAATATTTTTTTGAAAAAATCCCTAAGACCCGGGGTCACAATCTCATCAAAAATCTGACTTTCGGCAGTTGACTCAGAAATGGTGCCAAACGGTTGCAAATGCTCCCCTGAAAGGTTTGGCGGTCGAAACAGAAGGCTTTTTATCACAGGACAAGAAATCATCCCTCGACAACTTAACCGGCAGAAAAATATTTTTTGAAAAAATCCCTAAGCCCCGGGGTCACAATTTCATAAAAAACCTGACTTTTGGCAATTGACTCAAAAATGGTGCCCAATGGTTGCAAATGCTCCCCTGAAAGGTTTGGCGGTCGAAACAGATGTCTTTTTATCACAGGAAAAGAAATCAGCCCTCGACAACTTAACCGGCAGTAAAATATTTTTTGAAAAAATCCCTAAGCCCCGGGGTCACAATTTCATCAAAAATCTGACTATCGGCAGTTGACTCAGAAATGGTGCCAAACGGTTGCAAATGCTCCCCTGAAAGGTTTGGCGGTCGAAACAGAAGGTTTTTTATAACAGGATAAGAAATCAGCCCTCGACAACTTAACCGGCAGAATTTTTTTTTTTTGAAAAAATCCCTAAGCCCCGGGGTCACAATTTCATCAAAACTCTGACTTTCGGCAATTGACTCAAAAATGGTGCCAAACGGTTGCAAATGCTCCCCTGAAAGGTTTGGCTGTCGAAACAGAAGGCTTTTTATCACAGGAAAAGAAATCAGCCCTCGACAACTTAACCGGCAGAAAAATATTTTTTTGAAAAAATCCCTAAGACCCGGGGTCACAATTTCATCAAAAATCTGACTTTCGGCAGTTGACTCAGAAATGGTGCCAAACGGTTGGAAATGCTCCGCTGAAAGGTTTGGTGGTCGAAACAGAAGGCTTTTTATCACAGGAAAAGAAATCAGCCCTCGACAACTTAACCGGAACAAAAAGATATTTTTGATCAAATCCTTAAGCCCCGGGGTCACAATCTCATCAAAAATCTGACTTTCGGCAGTTGACTCAGAAATAGTGCGAAACGGTTGCAAATGCTCCCCTCAAAGGTTTGGCGGTCGAAACAGAAGGCTTTTTATCACAGGATAAGAAATCAGCCCTCGACAACTTAACCGGGAGAAAAATATTTTTTGAGAAAATCCCTCAGCCCCGGGGTCACAATTTCATCAAAACTCTGACTTTCGGAAATTGACTCAAAAATGGTGCCAAACAGTTGCAAATGCTCCCCTGAAAGGTTTGGAGGTCGAAACAGAAGGCTTTTTATCACAGGAAAAGAAATCAGCCCTCGACAACTTAACCGGGAAAAAATATTTTTTTGAAAAAATCCCTAAGCCCCGGGGTCACAATTTCATCAAAAATCTGACTTTCGGCAGTTGACTCAGAAATGGTGCCAAACGGTTGCAAATGCTCCCCTGAAAGGTTTGGCGGTCGAAACAGAAGGCTTTTTATCACAGGATAAGAAATCAGCCCTCGACAACTTAACCGGGAAAAAAATATTTTTTGAGAAAATCCCTCAGCCCCGGGGTCAAAATTTCATCAAAACTCTGACTTTCGGAAATTGACTCAAAAATGGTGCCAAACAGTTGCAAATGCTCCCCTGAAAGGTTTGGAGGTCGAAACAGAAGGCTTTTTATCACAGGAAAAGAAATCAGCCCTCGACAACTTAACCGGCAGAAAAAGATATTTTTGAAAAAATCCCTAAGCCCCAGGGTCACAATTTCATCAAAAATCTGACTTTTGGCAATTGATTCAAAAATGGTGCCAAACGGTTGCAAATGCTCCCTTGAAAGGTTTGGCGGTCGAAACAGAAGGCTTTTTATCACAGGAAAAGAAATCAGCCCTCGACAACTTAACCGGCAGAAAAAGATATTTTTGAAAAAAGCCCTAAGACCCGGGGTCACAATTTCATCAAAATTCTGAGTTTCGGCAGTTGACTCAGAAATGGTGCCAAACGTTTGCAAATGCTCCCCTCAAAGGTTTGGCGGTCAAAACATAAGGCTTTTTATCACAGGACAAGAAATCAGCCCTCGACAACTTAACCGGCAGAAAAATATTTTTTGAAAAAATCCCTAAGCCCCGGGGTCACAATTTCATGAAAAACCTGACTTTGGGCAATTGACTCAAAAATGGTGCCCAATGGTTGCAAATGCTCCCCTGAAAGGTTTGGCGGTCGAAACAGAAGGCTTTTTATCACAGGAAAAGAAATCAGCCCTCGACAACTTAACCGGGAAAAAATATTTTTTTGAAAAAATCCCTAAGACCCGGGGTCACAATCTCATCAAAAATCTGACTTTCGGCAGTTGACTCAGAAATGGTGCCAAACGGTTGCAAATGCTCCCCTGAAAGGTTTGGCGGTCGAAACAGAAGGCTTTTTATCACAGGAAAAGAAATCAGCCCTCGACAACTTAACCGGCAGAAAAAGATATTTTTGAAAAAATCCCTAAGCCCCAGGGTCACAATTTCATCAAAAATCTGACTTTTGGCAATTGATTCAAAAATGGTGCCAAACGGTTGCAAATGCTCCCTTGAAAGGTTTGGCGGTGGAAACAGAAGGCTTTTTATCACAGGAAAAGAAATCAGCCCTCGACAACTTAACCGGAAGAAAAAGATATTTTTGATAAAATCCTTAAGCCCCGGGGTCACAATTTCATCAAAAATCTGACTTTCGGCAGTTGACTCAGAAATGGTGCCAAACGGTTGCAAATGCTCCCCTGAAAGGTTTGGCGGTCGAAACAGAAGGCTTTTTATCACAGGATAAGAAATCAGCCCTCGACAACTTAACCGGCAGAATTTTTTTTTTTGAGAAAATCCCTCAGCCCCGGGGTCACAATTTCATCAAAACTCTGACTTTCGGCAGTTGACTCAGAAATGGTGCCAAACGGTTGCAAATGCTCCCCTGAAAGGTTTGGCGGTCGAAACAGAAGGCTTTTTATCACAGGATAAGAAATCAGCCCTCGACAACTTAACCGGCAGAATTTTTTTTTTTTTTGAAAAAATCCCTAAGCCCCGGGGTCACAATTTCATCAAAAATCTGACTTTCGGCAATTGACTCAAAAATGGTGCCAAACGTTTGCAAATGCTCCCCTCAAAGGTTTGGCGGTCGAAACAGAAGGCTTTTCATCACAGGACAAGAAATCAGCCCTCGACAACTTAACCGGCAGAAAAATATTTTTTGAAAAAATCCCTAAGCCCCGGGGTCACAATTTCATAAAAAACCTGACTTTTGGCAATTGACTCAAAAATGGTGCCCAATGGTTGCAAATGCTCCCCTGAAAGGTTTGGCGGTCGAAACAGATGTCTTTTTATCACAGGAAAAGAATCAGCCCTCGACAACTTAACCGGCAGTAAAATATTTTTTAAAAAAATCCCCAAGCCCCGGGGTCACAATTTCATCAAAACTCTGACTTTCGGCAGTTGACTCAGAAATGGTGCCAAACGGTTGCAAATGCTCCCCTGAAAGGTTTGGCGGTCGAAACAGAAGGCTTTTTATCACAGGATAAGAAATCAGCCCTCGACAACTTAACCGGCAGAATTTTTTTTTTTTTTGAAAAAATCCCTAAGCCCCGGGGTCACAATTTCATCAAAAATCTGACTTTCGGCAATTCACTCAAAAATGGTGCCAAACGTTTGCAAATGCTCCCCTCAAAGGTTTGGCGGTCGAAACAGAAGGCTTTTCATCACAGGACAAGAAATCAGCCCTCGACAACTTAACCGGCAGAAAAATATTTTTTGAAAAAATCCCTAAGCCCCGGGGTCACAATTTCATAAAAAACCTGACTTTTGGCAATTGACTCAAAAATGGTGCCCAATGGTTGCAAATGCTCCCCTGAAAGGTTTGGCGGTCGAAACAGATGTCTTTTTATCACAGGAAAAGAATCAGCCCTCGACAACTTAACCGGCAGTAAAATATTTTTTAAAAAAATCCCCAAGCCCCGGGGTCACAATTTCATCAAAACTCTGACTTTCGGCAATTGACTCAAAAATGGTGCCAAACGGTTGCAAATGCTCCCCTGAAAGGTTTGGCTGTCGAAACAGAAGGCTTTTTATCACAGGAAAAGAAATCAGCCCTCGACAACTTAACCGGCAGAAAAATATTTTTTTGAAAAAATCCCTAAGACCTGGGGTCACATTTTCATCAAAAATCTGACTTTCGGCAGTTGACTCAGAAATGGTGCCAAACGGTTGCAAATGCTCCCCTGAAAGGTTTGGCGGTCGAAACAGAAGGCTTTTCATCACAGGACAAGAAATCAGCCCTCGACAACTTAACCGGCAGAAAAATATTTTTTGAAAAAATCCCTAAGCCCCGGGGTCACAAATTCATAAAAAACCTGACTTTTGGCAATTGACTCAAAAATGGTGCCCAATGGTTGCAAATGCTCCCCTGAAAGGTTTGGCGGTCGAAACAGATGTCTTTTTATCACAGGAAAAGAAATCAGCCCTCGACAACTTAACCGGGAAAAAATATTTTTTTTGAAAAAATCCCTAAGCCCCGGGGTCACAATTTCATCAAAAATCTGACTTTCGGCAGTTGACTCAGAAATGGTGCCTAACGGTTGCAAATGCTCCCCTGAGAGGTTTGGCGGTCGAAACACAAGGCTTTTTATAACAGGATAATAAATCAGCCCTCGACTACTTAACCGGCAGATTTTTTTTTTTTTGAAAAAATCCCTAAGCCCCGGGGTCACAATTTCATCAAAACTCTGACTTTCGGCAATTGACTCAAAAATGGTGCCAAACGGTTGCAAATGCTCCCCTGAAAGGTTTGGCTGTCGAAACAGAAGGCTTTTTATCACATGAAAAGGAATCAGCCCTCGACAACTTAACTGGCAGAAAAATATTTTTTTGAAAATATCCCTAAGACCCGGGGTCACAATTTCATCAAAAATCTGACTTTCAGCAGTTGACTCAGAAATGGTGCCAAACGGTTGCAAATGCTCCCCTGAAAGGTTTGGCGGTCGAAACAGAAGGCTTTTTATCACAGGATAAGAAATCAGCCCTCGACAACTTAACCGGCAGATTTTTTTTTTTTTTGAAAAAATCCCTAAGCCCCGGGGTCACAATTTCATAAAAACTCTGACTTTCGGCAATTGACTCAAAAATGGTGCCAAACGGTTGCAGATGCTCCCCTGAAAGGTTTGGCTGTCGAAACAGAAGGCTTTTTATCACAGGAAAAGAAATCAGCCCTCGACAACTTAACCGGCAGAAAAATATTTTTTTGAAAAAATCCCTAAGACCCGGGGTCACAATTTCATCAAAATTCTGACTTTCGGCAGTTGACTCAGAAATGGTGCCAAACGGTTGCAAATGCTCCCCTAAAAGGTTTGGTGGTCGAAACAGAAGGCTTTTTATCACAGGAAAAGAAATCAGCCCTCGACAACTTAACCGGCAGAATTTTTTTTTTTGAGAAAATCCCTCACCCCCGGGGTCACAATTTCATAAAAAACCTGACTTTTGGCAATTGACTCAAAAATGGTGCCCAATGGTTGCAAATGCTCCCCTGAAAGGTTTGGCGGTCGAAACAGATGTCTTTTTATCACAGGATAAGAAATCAGCCCTCGACAACTTAACCGGGAAAAAATATTTTTTTGAAAAAATCCCTCAGCCCCGGGGTCACAATTTCATCAAAACTCTGACTTTCGGCAATTGACTCAAAAATGGTGCCAAACAGTTGCAAATGCTCCCCTCAAAGGTTTAGCGGTCGAAACAGAAGGCTTTTCATCACAGGACAAGAAATCAACCCTCGACAACTTAACCGGCAGAAAAATATTTTTTGAAAAAATCCCTAAGTCCCGGGGTCACAATTTCATAAAAAACCTGACTTTTGGCAATTGACTCAAAAATGGTGCCCAATGGTTGCAAATGCTCCCCTGAAAGGTTTGGCGGTCGAAACAGATGTCTTTTTATCACAGGAAAAGAAATCAGCCCTCGACAACTTAACCGGCAGAAAAATATTTTTTGAAAAAATCCCTAAGCCCCGGGGTCACAATTTCATCAAAAATCTGACTTTTGGCAATTGACTCAAAAATGGTGCCCAATGGTTACAAATGCTCCCCTGAAAGGTTTGGCGGTCGAAACAGATGTCTTTTTATCACAGGATAAGAAATCAGCCCTCGACAACTTAACCGGGAAAAAATATTTTTTTGAAAAAATCCCTAAGCCCCGGGGTCACAATTTCATCAAAAATCTGACTTTCGGCAGTTGACTCAGAAATGGTGCCAAACGGTTGCAAATGCTCCCCTGAAAGGTTTGGCGGTCGAAACAGAAGGCTTTTTATCACAGGATAAGAAATCAGCCCTCGACAACTTAACCGGCAGAATTTTATTTTTTTTGAAAAAATCCCTAAGCCCCGGGGTCACAATTTCATCAAAACTCTGACTTTCGGCAATTGACTCAAAAATGGTGCCAAAACGGTTGCAAATGCTCCCCTCAAAGGTTTGGCGGTCGAAACAGAAGGCTTTTCATCACAGGACAAGAAATCAGCCCTCGACAACTTAACCGGCAGAAAAATATTTTTTTGAAAAAATCCCTAAGACCCGGGGTCACAATCTCATCAAAAATCTGACTTTCGGCAGTTGACTCAGAAATGGTGCCAAACGGTTGCAAATGCTCCCCTGAAAGGTTTGGCGGTCGAAACAGAAGGCTTTTTATCACAGGATAAGAAATCAGCCCTCGACAACTTAACCGGCAGAAAAATTTTTTTTGAAAAAATCCCTAAGCCCCGGGGTCACAATTTCATCAAAACTCTGACTTTCGGCAGTTGACTCAGAAATGGTGCCAAACGGTTGCAAATGCTCCCCTGAAAGGTTTGGCGGTCGAAACAGATGGCTTTTTATCACAGGATAAGAAATCAGCCCTCGACAACTTAACCGGGAAAAAATATTTTTTTGAAAAAATCCCTAAGCCCCGGGGTCACAATTTCATCAAAAATCTGACTTTTGGCAGTTGACTCAGAAATGGTGCCAACCGGTTGCAAATGCTCCGCTCAAAGGTTTGGCAGTCGAAACAGAAGGCTTTTTATCACAGGATAAGAAATCAGCCCTCGACAACTTAACCGGGAGAAAAATATTTTTTGATTAAATCCCTCAGCCCCGGGGTCACAATTTCATCAAAACTCTGACTTTCGGCAATTGACTCAAAAATGGTGCCAAATGGTTGCAAATGCTCCCCTCAAAGGTTTGGCGGTCGAAACAGAAGGCTTTTCATTACAGCACAAGAAATCAGCCCTCGACAACTTAACCGGCAGAAAAATATTTTTTGAAAAAATCCCTAAGCCCCGGGGTCACAATTTCATAAAAAACCTGACTTTTGGCAATTGACTCAAAAATGGTGACCAATGGTTGCAAATGCTCCCCTGAAAGGTTTGGCGGTCGAAACAGATGTCTTTTTATCACAGGATAAGAAATCTGCCCTCGACAACTTAACCGGGAAAAAATATTTATTTTGAAAAAATCCCTAAGCCCCGGGGTCACAATTTCATCAAAACTCTGACTTTCGCCAGTTGACTCAGAAATGGTGCCAAACGGTTGGAAATGCTCCCCTCAAAGGTTTGGCAGTCGAAACAGAAGGCTTTTTATCACAGGATAAGAAATCAGCCCTCGACAACTTAACCGGGAGAAAAATATTTTTTGAGAAAATCCCTCAGCCCCGGGGTCACAATTTCATCAAAACTCTGACTTTCGGCAATTGACTCAAAAATGGTGCCAAATGGTTGCAAATGCTCCCCTCAAAGGTTTGGCGGTCGAATCAGAAGGCTTTTCATTACAGCACAAGAAATCAGCCCTCGACAACTTAACCGGCAGAAAAATATTTTTTGAAAAAATCCCTAAGCCCCGGGGTCACAATTTCATAAAAAACCTGACTTTTGGCAATTGACTCAAAAATGGTGACCAATGGTTGCAAATGCTCCCCTGAAAGGTTTGGTGGTCGAAACAGAAGGCTTTTTATCACAGGAAAAGAAATTAGCCCTCGACAACTTAACCGGGAAAAATATTTTTTTTGAAAAAAATCCCTAAGCCCCGGGGTCACAGTTTCATCAAAAATCTGACTTTCGGCAGTTGACTCAGAAATGGTGCCAAACGGTTGCAAATGCTCCCCTGAAAGGTTTGGCGGTCGAAACAGAAGGCTTTTTATCACAGGATAAGAAATCAGCCCTCGACAACTTAACCGGGGAAAAATATTTTTTTGAAAAAATGCCTAAGCCCCCGGGTCACAATCTCATCAAAAATCTGACTTTCGGCAGTTGACTCAGAAATGGTGCCAAACGGTTGCAAATGCTCCCCTCAAAGGATTGGCAGTCGAAACAGAAGGCTTTTTATCACAGGATAAGAAATCAGCCCTCGACAACTTAACCGGCAGAAAAATATTTTTTGAAAAAATCCCTAAGCCCCGGGGTCACATTTTCATCAAAAATCTGACTTTCGGCAGTTGACTCAGAAATGGTGCCAAACGGTTGCAAATGCTCCCCTGAAAGGTTTGGCGGTCGAAACAGAAGGCTTTTTATCACAGGATAAGAAATCAGCCCTCGACAACTTAACCGGTAGAATTTTTTTTTTTGAGAAAATCCCTCAGCCCCGGGGTCACAATTTCATCAAAACTCTGACTTTCGGCAATTGACTCAAAAATGGTGCCAAACGGTTGCAAATGCTCCCCTCAAAGGTTTGGCGGTCGAAACTGAAGGCTTTTTATCACAGGATAAGAAATCAGCCCTCGACAACTAATCTGGCAGAAATATATTTTTTTGAAAAAAAACCCTTAGCCCCGGGGTCACAAGTTCATCAAAAATCTGACTTTCGGCAATTGACTCAAAAATGGTGCCAAACGGCTGCAAATGCTCCCCTCAAAGGTTTGGCGGTCGAAACAGAAGGCTTTTTATCACAGGATAAGAAATCAGCCCTCGACAACTTAACCGGCAGAATATTTTTTTTTGAGAAAATCCCTCAGCCCCGGGGTCACAATTTCATCAAAACTCTGACTTTCGGCAGTTGACTCAGAAATGGTGCCAAACGGTTGCAAATGCTCCCCTGAAAGGTTTGGCGGTCGAAACAGAAGGCTTTTTATCGCAGGATAAGAAATCAGCCCTCGACAACTTAACCGGCAGAATTTTTTTTTTTTTGAAAAAATCCCTAAGCCCCGGGGTCACAATTTCATCAAAACTCTGACGTTCGGCAATTGACTCAAAAATGGTGCCAAACGTTTGCAAATGCTCCCCTCAAAGGTTTGGCGGTCGAAACATAAGGCTTTTCATCACAGGACAAGAAATCAGCCCTCGACAACTTAACCGGCAGAAAAATATTTTTTGAAAAAATCCCTAAGCCCCGGGGTCACAATTTCATAAAAAACCTGACTTTCGGCAATTGACTCAAAAATGGTGCCAAACGGTTGCAAATGCTCCCCTGAAAGGTTTGGCTGTCGAAACAGAAGGCTTTTTATCACAGGAAAAGAAATCAGCCCTCGACAACTTAACCGGCAGAAAAATATTTTTTTGAAAAAATCCCTAAGACCCGGGGTCACAATTTCATCAAAAATCTGACTTTCGGCAGTTGACTCAGAAATGGTGCCAAACGGTTGGAAATGCTCCCCTGAAAGGTTTGGTGGTCGAAACAGAAGGCTTTTTATCACAGGAAAAGAAATCAGCCCTCGACAACTTAACCGGAAGAAAAAGATATTTTTGATCAAATCCTTAAGCCCCGGGGTCACAATTTCATAAAAATTCTGACTTTCGGCAGTTGACTCAGAAATGGTGCCAAACGGTTGGAAATGCTCCCCTGAAAGGTTTGGCGGTCGAAACAGAAGGCTTTTTATCACAGGATAAGAAATCAGCCCTCGACAACTTAACCGGTAGAAATTTTTTTTTTGAGAAAATCCCTCAGCCCCGGGGTCACAATTTCATCAAAACTCTGACTTTCGGCAATTGACTCAAAAATGGTGCCAAACGGTTGCAAATGCTCCCCTGAAAGGTTTGGTGGTCGAAACAGAAGGCTTTTTATCACAGGAAAAGAAATTAGCCCTCGACAACTTAACCGGGAAAAATATTTTTTTTGAAAAAAATCCCTAAGCCCCGGGGTCACAGTTTCATCAAAAATCTGACTTTCGGCAGTTGACTCAGAAATGGTGCCAAACGGTTGCAAATGCTCCCCTGAAAGGTTTGGCGGTCGAAACAGAAGGCTTTTTATCACAGGATAAGAAATCAGCCCTCGACAACTTAACCGGGGAAAAATATTTTTTTGAAAAAATGCCTAAGCCCCCGGGTCACAATCTCATCAAAAATCTGACTTTCGGCAGTTGACTCAGAAATGGTGCCAAACGGTTGCAAATGCTCCCCTCAAAGGTTTGGCAGTCGAAACAGAAGGCTTTTTATCACAGGATAAGAAATCAGCCCTCGACAACTTAACCGGCAGAAAAATATTTTTTGAAAAAATCCCTAAGCCCCGGGGTCACATTTTCATCAAAAATCTGACTTTCGGCAGTTGACTCAGAAATGGTGCCAAACGGTTGCAAATGCTCCCCTGAAAGGTTTGGCGGTCGAAACAGAAGGCTTTTTATCACAGGATAAGAAATCAGCCCTCGACAACTTAACCGGTAGAATTTTTTTTTTTTGAGAAAATCCCTCAGCCCCGGGGTCACAATTTCATCAAAACTCTGACTTTCGGCAATTGACTCAAAAATGGTGCCAAACGGTTGCAAATGCTCCCCTCAAAGGTTTGGCGGTCGAAACTGAAGGCTTTTTATCACAGGATAAGAAATCAGCCCTCGACAACTTATCTGGAAGAAATATATTTTTTTGAAAAAAACCCTTAGCCCCGGGGTCACAAGTTCATCAAAAATCTGACTTTCGGCAATTGACTCAAAAATGGTGCCAAACGGTTGCAAAT
Organism: Podarcis melisellensis; assembly: GCF_964234715.1. Classification (NCBI taxonomy): domain Eukaryota; kingdom Metazoa; phylum Chordata; class Lepidosauria; order Squamata; family Lacertidae; genus Podarcis; species Podarcis melisellensis. The sequence continues at coordinate 11,896,978 of NC_138544.1, forward strand.
GCTCCCCTCAAAGGTTTGGCGGTCGAAACAGAAGGCTTTTTATCACAGGATAAGAAATCAGCCCTCGACAACTTAACCGGCAGAATATTTTTTTTTCAGAAAATCCCTCAGCCCCGGGGTCACAATTTCATCAAAACTCTGACTTTCGGCAGTTGACTCAGAAATGGTGCCAAACGGTTGCAAATGCTCCCCTGAAAGGTTTGGCGGTCGAAACAGAAGGCTTTTTATCGCAGGATAAGAAATCAGCCCTCGACAACTTAACCGGCAGAATTTTTTTTTTTTTGAAAAAATCCCTAAGCCCCGGGGTCACAATTTCATCAAAACTCTGACTTTCGGCAATTGACTCAAAAATGGTGCCAAACGTTTGCAAATGCTCCCCTCAAAGGTTTGGCGGTCGAAACAGAAGGCTTTTCATCACAGGACAAGAAATCAGCCCTCGACAACTTAACCGGCAGAAAAATATTTTTTGAAAAAATCCCTAAGCCCCGGGGTCACAATTTCATAAAAAACCTGACTTTCGGCAATTGACTCAAAAATGGTGCCAAACGGTTGCAAATGCTCCCCTGAAAGGTTTGGCTGTCGAAACAGAAGGCTTTTTATCACAGGAAAAGAAATCAGCCCTCGACAACTTAACCGGCAGAAAAATATTTTTTTGAAAAAATCCCTAAGACCCGGGGTCACAATTTCATCAAAAATCTGACTTTCGGCAGTTGACTCAGAAATGGTGCCAAACGGTTGGAAATGCTCCCCTGAAAGGTTTGGTGGTCGAAACAGAAGGCTTTTTATCACAGGAAAAGAAATCAGCCCTCGACAACTTAACCGGAAGAAAAAGATATTTTTGATCAAATCCTTAAGCCCCGGGGTCACAATTTCATAAAAATTCTGACTTTCGGCAGTTGACTCAGAAATGGTGCCAAACGGTTGGAAATGCTCCCCTGAAAGGTTTGGCGGTCGAAACAGAAGGCTTTTTATCACAGGATAAGAAATCAGCCCTCGACAACTTAACCGGTAGAAATTTTTTTTTTGAGAAAATCCCTCAGCCCCGGGGTCACAATTTCATCAAAAATCTGACTTTCGGCAATTGACTCAAAAATGGTGCCAAACGGTTGCAAATGCTCCCCTCAAAGGTTTGGCGGTCGAAACAGAAGGCTTTTCATCACAGGACAAGAAATCAGCCCTCGACAACTTAACCGGCAGAAAAATATTTTTTGAAAAAATCCCTAAGCCCCGGGGTCACAAATTCATAAAAAACCTGACTTTTGGCAATTGACTCAAAAATGGTGCCCAATGGTTGCAAATGCTCCCCTGAAAGGTTTGGCGGTCGAAACAGATGTCTTTTTATCACAGGAAAAGAAATCAGCCCTCGACAACTTAACCGGGAAAAAATATTTTTTTTGAAAAAATCCCTAAGCCCCGGGGTCACAATTTCATCAAAAATCTGACTTTCGGCAGTTGACTCAGAAATGGTGCCAAACGGTTGCAAATGCTCCCCTGAGAGGTTTGGCGGTCGAAACAGAAGGCTTTTTATAACAGGATAAGAAATCAGCCCTCGACAACTTAACCGGCAGATTTTTTTTTTTAAAAAAAAAATCCCTAAGCCCCGGGGTCACAATTTCATCAAAACTCTGACTTTCGGCAATTGACTCAAAAATGGTGCCAAACGGTTGCAAATGCTCCCCTGAAAGGTTTGGCTGTCGAAACAGAAGGCTTTTTATCACATGAAAAGGAATCAGCCCTCGACAACTTAACCGGCAGAAAAATATTTTTTTGAAAAAATCCCTAAGACCCGGGGTCACAATTTCATCGAAATTCTGACTTTCGGCAGTTGACTCAGAAATGGTGCCAAACGGTTGGAAATGCTCCCCTGAAAGGTTTGGTGGTTGAAACAGAAGGCTTTTCATCACAGGACAAGAAATCAGCCCTCGACAACTTAACCAGCAGAAAAATATTTTTTGAAAAAATCCCTAAGTCCCGGGGTCACAATTTCATAAAAAACCTGACTATCGGCAGTTGACTCAGAAATGGTGCCAAACGGTTGCAAATGCTCCCCTGAAAGGTTTGGCGGTCGAAACAGAAGGTTTTTTATAACAGGATAAGAAAACAACCCTCGACAACTTAACCGGCAGAATTTTTTTTTTTTTGAAAAAATCCCTAAGCCCCGGGGTCACAATTTCATCAAAACTCTGACTTTCGGCAGTTGACTCAGAAATGGTGCCAAACGGTTGGAAATGCTCCCCTGAAAGGTTTGGCGGTCGAAACAGAAGGCTTTTTATCACAGGAAAAGAAATCAGCCCTCGACAACTTAACCGGGAAAAAATATTTTTTTGAAAAAATCCCTAAGCCCCGGGGTCACAATTTCATCAAAACTCTGACTTTCGGCAGTTGACTCAGAAATGGTGCCAAACGGTTGCAAATGCTCCCCTGAAAGGTTTGGCGGTCGAAACAGAAGGCTTTTTATCACAGGATAAGAAATCAGCCCTCGACAACTTAACCGGGAAAAAATATTTTTTTGAAAAAATCCCTAAGCCCCGGGGTCACAATCTCATCAAAAATCTGACTTTCGGCAGTTGACTCAGAAATGGTGCCAAACGGTTGCAAATGCTCCCCTCAAATGTTTGGCAGTCGAAACAGAAGGCTTTTTATCACAGGATAAGAAATCAGCCCTCGACAACTTAACCGGCAGAATTTTTTTTTTTTTTGAAAAAATCCCTAAGCCCCGGGGTCACAATTTCATCAAAACTCTGACTTTCGGCAATTGACTCAAAAATGGTGCCCAATGGTTGCAAATGCTACCCTCAAAGGTTTGGCGGTCGAAACAGATGTCTTTTTATCACAGGAAAAGAAATCAGCCCTCGACAACTTAACCGGCAGAAAAATATTTTTTGAAAAAATCCCTAAGCCCCGGGGTCACAATTTCATCAAAAATCTGACTATCGGCAGTTGACTCAGAAATGGTGCCAAACGGTTGCAAATGCTCCCCTGAAAGGTTTGGCGGTCGAAACAGAAGGTTTTTTATAACAGGATAAGAAATCAACCCTCGACAACTTAACCGGCAGAATTTTTTTTTTTTTGAAAAAATCCCTAAGCCCCGGGGTCACAATTTCATCAAAACTCTGACTTTCGGCAATTGACTCAAAAATGGTGCCAAACGGTTGCAAACGCTCCCCTGAAAGGTTTGGCTGTCGAAACAGAAGGCTTTTTATCACAGGAAAAGAAATCAGCCCTCGACAACTTAACCGGCAGAAAAATATTTTTTTGAAAAAATCCCTAAGACCCGGGGTCACAATTTCATCAAAATTCTGACTTTCGGCAGTTGACTCAGAAATGGTGCCAAACGGTTGCAAATGCTCCCCTGAAAGGTTTGGTGGTCGAAACAGAAGGCTTTTTATCACAGGAAAAGAAATCAGCCCTCGACAACTTAACCGCCAGAATTTTTTTTTTTGAGAAAATCCCTCACCCCCGGGGTCACAATTTCATAAAAAACCTGACTTTTGGCAATTGACTCAAAAATGGTGCCCAATGGTTGCAAATGCTCCCCTGAAAGGTTTGGCGGTCGAAACAGATGTCTTTTTATCACAGGATAAGAAATCAGCCCTCGACAACTTAACCGGGAAAAAATATTTTTTTGAAAAAATCCCTAAGCCCCGGGGTCACAATTTCATCAAAAATCTGACTTTCGGCAGTTGACTCAGAAATGGTGCCAAACGGTTGCAAATGCTCCCCTGAAAGGTTTGGCGGTCGAAACAGAAGGCTTTTTATCACAGGATAAGAAATCAGCCCTCGACAACTTAACCGGCAGAATTTTTTTTTTTTTGAAAAAATCCCTAAGCCCCGGGGTCACAATTTCATCAAAACTCTGACTTTCGGCAATTGACTCAAAAATGGTGCCAAACGGTTGCAAATGCTCCCCTCAAAGGTTTGGCGGTCGAAACAGAAGGCTTTTTATCGCAGGATAAGAAATCAGCCCTCGACAACTTAACCGGCAGAATTTTTTTTTTTTTGAAAAAATCCCTAAGCCCCGGGGTCACAATTTCATCAAAACTCTGACTTTCGGCAATTGACTCAAAAATGGTGCCAAACGTTTGCAAATGCTCCCCTCAAAGGTTTGGCGGTCGAAACAGAAGGCTTTTCATCACAGGACAAGAAATCAGCCCTCGACAACTTAACCGGCAGAAAAATATTTTTTGAAAAAATCCCTAAGCCCCGGGGTCACAATTTCATAAAAAACCTGACTTTCGGCAATTGACTCAAAAATGGTGCCAAACGGTTGCAAATGCTCCCCTGAAAGGTTTGGCTGTCGAAACAGAAGGCTTTTTATCACAGGAAAAGAAATCAGCCCTCGACAACTTAACCGGCAGAAAAATATTTTTTTGAAAAAATCCCTAAGACCCGGGGTCACAATTTCATCAAAAATCTGACTTTCGGCAGTTGACTCAGAAATGGTGCCAAACGGTTGGAAATGCTCCCCTGAAAGGTTTGGTGGTCGAAACAGAAGGCTTTTTATCACAGGAAAAGAAATCAGCCCTCGACAACTTAACCGGAAGAAAAAGATATTTTTGATCAAATCCTTAAGCCCCGGGGTCACAATTTCATAAAAATTCTGACTTTCGGCAGTTGACTCAGAAATGGTGCCAAACGGTTGGAAATGCTCCCCTGAAAGGTTTGGCGGTCGAAACAGAAGGCTTTTTATCACAGGATAAGAAATCAGCCCTCGACAACTTAACCGGTAGAAATTTTTTTTTTGAGAAAATCCCTCAGCCCCGGGGTCACAATTTCATCAAAAATCTGACTTTCGGCAATTGACTCAAAAATGGTGCCAAACGGTTGCAAATGCTCCCCTCAAAGGTTTGGCGGTCGAAACAGAAGGCTTTTCATCACAGGACAAGAAATCAGCCCTCGACAACTTAACCGGCAGAAAAATATTTTTTGAAAAAATCCCTAAGCCCCGGGGTCACAAATTCATAAAAAACCTGACTTTTGGCAATTGACTCAAAAATGGTGCCCAATGGTTGCAAATGCTCCCCTGAAAGGTTTGGCGGTCGAAACAGATGTCTTTTTATCACAGGAAAAGAAATCAGCCCTCGACAACTTAACCGGGAAAAAATATTTTTTTTGAAAAAATCCCTAAGCCCCGGGGTCACAATTTCATCAAAAATCTGACTTTCGGCAGTTGACTCAGAAATGGTGCCAAACGGTTGCAAATGCTCCCCTGAGAGGTTTGGCGGTCGAAACAGAAGGCTTTTTATAACAGGATAAGAAATCAGCCCTCGACAACTTAACCGGCAGATTTTTTTTTAAAAAAAAAAATCCCTAAGCCCCGGGGTCACAATTTCATCAAAACTCTGACTTTCGGCAATTGACTCAAAAATGGTGCCAAACGGTTGCAAATGCTCCCCTGAAAGGTTTGGCTGTCGAAACAGAAGGCTTTTTATCACATGAAAAGGAATCAGCCCTCGACAACTTAACCGGCAGAAAAATATTTTTTTGAAAAAATCCCTAAGACCCGGGGTCACAATTTCATCGAAATTCTGACTTTCGGCAGTTGACTCAGAAATGGTGCCAAACGGTTGGAAATGCTCCCCTGAAAGGTTTGGTGGTTGAAACAGAAGGCTTTTCATCACAGGACAAGAAATCAGCCCTCGACAACTTAACCAGCAGAAAAATATTTTTTGAAAAAATCCCTAAGTCCCGGGGTCACAATTTCATAAAAAACCTGACTATCGGCAGTTGACTCAGAAATGGTGCCAAACGGTTGCAAATGCTCCCCTGAAAGGTTTGGCGGTCGAAACAGAAGGTTTTTTATAACAGGATAAGAAAACAACCCTCGACAACTTAACCGGCAGAATTTTTTTTTTTTTGAAAAAATCCCTAAGCCCCGGGGTCACAATTTCATCAAAACTCTGACTTTCGGCAGTTGACTCAGAAATGGTGCCAAACGGTTGGAAATGCTCCCCTGAAAGGTTTGGCGGTCGAAACAGAAGGCTTTTTATCACAGGAAAAGAAATCAGCCCTCGACAACTTAACCGGGAAAAAATATTTTTTTGAAAAAATCCCTAAGCCCCGGGGTCACAATTTCATCAAAACTCTGACTTTCGGCAGTTGACTCAGAAATGGTGCCAAACGGTTGCAAATGCTCCCCTGAAAGGTTTGGCGGTCGAAACAGAAGGCTTTTTATCACAGGATAAGAAATCAGCCCTCGACAACTTAACCGGGAAAAAATATTTTTTTGAAAAAATCCCTAAGCCCCGGGGTCACAATCTCATCAAAAATCTGACTTTCGGCAGTTGACTCAGAAATGGTGCCAAACGGTTGCAAATGCTCCCCTCAAATGTTTGGCAGTCGAAACAGAAGGCTTTTTATCACAGGATAAGAAATCAGCCCTCGACAACTTAACCGGCAGAATTTTTTTTTTTTTTTGAAAAAATCCCTAAGCCCCGGGGTCACAATTTCATCAAAACTCTGACTTTCGGCAATTGACTCAAAAATGGTGCCCAATGGTTGCAAATGCTACCCTCAAAGGTTTGGCGGTCGAAACAGATGTCTTTTTATCACAGGAAAAGAAATCAGCCCTCGACAACTTAACCGGCAGAAAAATATTTTTTGAAAAAATCCCTAAGCCCCGGGGTCACAATTTCATCAAAAATCTGACTATCGGCAGTTGACTCAGAAATGGTGCCAAACGGTTGCAAATGCTCCCCTGAAAGGTTTGGCGGTCGAAACAGAAGGTTTTTTATAACAGGATAAGAAATCAACCCTCGACAACTTAACCGGCAGAATTTTTTTTTTTTTGAAAAAATCCCTAAGCCCCGGGGTCACAATTTCATCAAAACTCTGACTTTCGGCAATTGACTCAAAAATGGTGCCAAACGGTTGCAAACGCTCCCCTCAAAGGTTTGGCAGTCGAAACAGAAGGCTTTTTATCACAGGAAAAGAAATCAGCCCTCGACAACTTAACCGGCAGAAAAATATTTTTTTGAAAAAATCCCTAAGACCCGGGGTCACAATTTCATCAAAATTCTGACTTTCGGCAGTTGACTCAGAAATGGTGCCAAACGGTTGCAAATGCTCCCCTGAAAGGTTTGGTGGTCGAAACAGAAGGCTTTTTATCACAGGAAAAGAAATCAGCCCTCGACAACTTAACCGGCAGAATTTTTTTTTTTGAGAAAATCCCTCACCCCCGGGGTCACAATTTCATAAAAAACCTGACTTTTGGCAATTGACTCAAAAATGGTGCCCAATGGTTGCAAATGCTCCCCTGAAAGGTTTGGCGGTCGAAACAGATGTCTTTTTATCACAGGATAAGAAATCAGCCCTCGACAACTTAACCGGGAAAAAATATTTTTTTGAAAAAATCCCTAAGCCCCGGGGTCACAATTTCATCAAAAATCTGACTTTCGGCAGTTGACTCAGAAATGGTGCCAAACGGTTGCAAATGCTCCCCTGAAAGGTTTGGCGGTCGAAACAGAAGGCTTTTTATCACAGGATAAGAAATCAGCCCTCGACAACTTAACCGGCAGAATTTTTTTTTTTTTGAAAAAATCCCTAAGCCCCGGGGTCACAATTTCATCAAAACTCTGACTTTCGGCAATTGACTCAAAAATGGTGCCAAACGGTTGCAAATGCTCCCCTCAAAGGTTTGGCGGTCGAAACAGAAGGCTTTTCATCACAGGACAAGAAATCAGCCCTCGACAACTTAACCGGCAGAAAAATATTTTTTTGAAAAAATCCCTAAGACCCGGGGTCACAATCTCATCAAAAATCTGACTTTCGGCAGTTGACTCAGAAATGGTGCCAAACGGTTGCAAATGCTCCCCTGAAAGGTTTGGCGGTCGAAACAGAAGGCTTTTTATCACAGGATAAGAAATCAGCCCTCGACAACTTAACCGGCAGAAAATTTTTTTTTGAAAAAATCCCTAAGCCCCGGGGTCACAATTTCATCAAAACTCTGACTTTCGGCAGTTGACTCAGAAATGGTGCCAAACGGTTGCAAATGCTCCCCTGAAAGGTTTGGCGGTCGAAACAGAAGGCTTTTTATCACAGGATAGGAAATCAGCCCTCGACAACTTAACCGGCAGAATTTTTTTTTTTGAGAAAATCCCTCAGCCCCGGGGTCACAATTTCATCAAAAATCTGACTTTCGGCAGTTGACTCAGAAATGGTGCCAAACGGTTGCAAATGCTCCCCTGAAAGGTTTGGCGGTCGAAACAGAAGGCTTTTTATCACAGGATAAGAAATCAGCCCTCGACAACTTAACCGGGAAAAAATATTTTTTTGAAAAAATCCCTAAGCCCCGGGGTCACAATCTCATCAAAAATCTGACTTTCGGCAGTTGACTCAGAAATGGTGCCAAACGGTTGCAAATGCTCCCCTCAAAGGTTTGGCAGTCGAAACAGAAGGCTTTTTATCACAGGATAAGAAATCAGCCCTCGACAACTTAACCGGGAGAAAAATATTTTTTGAGAAAATCCCTCAGCCCCGGGGTCACAATTTCATCAAAACTCTGACTTTCGGCAATTGACTCAAAAATGGTGCCAAATGGTTGCAAATGCTCCCCTCAAAGGTTTGGCGGTCGAAACAGAAGGCTTTTCATTACAGCACAAGAAATCAGCCCTCGACAACTTAACCGGCAGAAAAATATTTTTTGAAAAAATCCCTAAGCCCCGGGGTCACAATTTCATAAAAAACCTGACTTTTGGCAATTGACTCAAAAATGGTGACCAATGGTTGCAAATGCTCCCCTGAAAGGTTTGGCGGTCGAAACAGATGTCTTTTTATCACAGGATAAGAAATCTGCCCTCGACAACTTAACCGGGAAAAAATATTTTTTTTGAAAAAATCCCTAAGCCCCGGGGTCACAATTTCATCAAAACTCTGACTTTCGCCAGTTGACTCAGAAATGGTGCCAAACGGTTGGAAATGCTCCCCTGAAAGGTTTGGCGGTCGAAACAGAAGGCTTTTTATCACAGGAAAAGAAATCAGCCCTCGACAACTTAACCGGTAGAAATTTTTTTTTTTGAGAAAATCCCTCAGCCCCGGGGTCACAATTTCATCAAAACTCTGACTTTCGGCAATTGACTCAAAAATGGTGCCAAACGGTTGCAAATGCTCCCCTGAAAGGTTTGGTGGTCGAAACAGAAGGCTTTTTATCACAGGAAAAGAAATCAGCCCTCGACAACATAACCGGGAAAAAATATTTTTTTGAAAAAATCCCTAAGCCCCGGGGTCACAGTTTCATCAAAAATCTGACTTTCGGCAGTTGACTCAGAAATGGTGCCAAACGGTTGCAAATGCTCCCCTGAAAGGTTTGGCGGTCGAAACAGAAGGCTTTTTATCACAGGAAAAGAAATCAGCCCTCGACAACTTAACCGGCAGAAAAATATTTTTTTGAAAAAATCCCTAAGCCCCGGGGTCACAATCTCATCAAAAATCTGACTTTCGGCAGTTGACTCAGAAATGGTGCCAAACGGTTGCAAATGCTCCCGTGAAAGGTTTGGCAGTCGAAACAGAAGGCTTTTTATCACAGGATAAGAAATCAGCCCTCGACAACTTAACCGGCAGAATTTTTTTTTTTTTTTAAAAAAATCCCTAAGCCCCGGGTTCACAATTTCATCAAAACTCTGACTTTCGGCAATTGACTCAAAAATGGTGCCCAATGGTTGCAAATGCTACCCTCAAAGGTTTGGCGGTCGAAACAGATGTCTTTTTATCACAGGAAAAGAAATCAGCCCTCGACAACTTAACCGGCAGAAAAATATTTTTTGAAAAAATCCCTAAGCCCCGGGGTCACAATTTCATCAAAAATCTGACTATCGGCAGTTGACTCAGAAATGGTGCCAAACGGTTGCAAATGCTCCCCTGAAAGGTTTGGCGGTCGAAACAGAAGGTTTTTTATAACAGGATAAGAAATCAACCCTCGACAACTTAACCGGCAGAATTTTTTTTTTTTGAAAAAATCCCTAAGCCCCGGGGTCACAATTTCATCAAAACTCTGACTTTCGGCAATTGACTCAAAAATGGTGCCAAACGGTTGCAAACGCTCCCCTGAAATGTTTGGCTGTCGAAACAGAAGGCTTTTTATCACAGGAAAAGAAATCAGCCCTCGACAACTTAACCGGCAGAAAAATATTTTTTTGAAAAAATCCCTAAGACCCGGGGTCACAATTTCATCAAAATTCTGACTTTCGGCAGTTGACTCAGAAATGGTGCCAAACGGTTGCAAATGCTCCCCTGAAAGGTTTGGTGGTCGAAACAGAAGGCTTTTTATCACAGGAAAAGAAATCAGCCCTCGACAACTTAACCGGCAGAATTTTTTTTTTTGAGAAAATCCCTCAGCCCCGGGGTCACAATTTCATCAAAAATCTGACTTTCGGCAGTTGACTCAGAAATGGTGCCAAACGGTTGCAAATGCTCCCCTGAAAGGTTTGGCGATCGAAACAGAAGGCTTTTTATCACAGGATAAGAAATCAGCCCTCGACAACTTAACCGGCAGAATTTTTTTTTTTTGAAAAAATCCCTAAGCCCCGGGGTCACAATTTCATCAAAACTCTGACTTTCGGCAATTGACTCAAAAATGGTGCCAAACGGTTGCAAACGCTCCCCTGAAAGGTTTGGCTGTCGAAACAGAAGGCTTTTTATCACAGGAAAAGAAATCAGCCCTCGACAACTTAACCGGCAGAAAAATATTTTTTTGAAAAAATCCCTATTTTTCATCAAATTTCATCAAAATTCTGACTTTCGGCAGTTGACTCAGAAATGGTGCCAAACGGTTGCAAATGCTCCCTTGAAAGGTTTGGTGGTCGAAACAGAAGGCTTTTTATCACAGGAAAAGAAATCAGCCCTCGACAACTTAACCGGCAGAATTTTTTTTTTTGAGAAAATCCCTCACCCCCGGGGTCACAATTTCATAAAAAACCTGACTTTTGGCAATTGACTCAAAAATGGTGCCCAATGGTTGCAAATGCTCCCCTGAAAGGTTTGGCGGTCGAAACAGATGTCTTTTTATCACAGGATAAGAAATCAGCCCTCGACAACTTAACCGGCAGAATTTTTTTTTTTGAAAAAATCCCTCAGCCCCGGGGTCACAATTTCATCAAAAATCTGACTTTCGGCAGTTGACTCAGAAATGGTGCCAAACGGTTGCAAATGCTCCCCTGAAAGGTTTGGCGGTCGAAACAGAAGGCTTTTCATCACAGGATAAGAAATCAGCCCTCGACAACTTAACCGGCAGAATTTTTTTTTTTGAAAAAATCCCTCAGCCCCGGGGTCACAATTTCATCAAAAATCTGACTTTCGGCAGTTGACTCAGAAATGGTGCCAAACGGTTGCAAATGCTCCCCTGAAAGGTTTGGCGGTCGAAACAGAAGGCTTTTTATCACAGGATAAGAAATCAGCCCTCGACAACTTAACCGGCAGAATTTTTTTTTTTTTTTAAAAAATCCCTAAGCCCCGGGGTCACAATTTCATCAAAACTCTGACTTTCGGCAATTGACTCAAAAATGGTGCCAAACGGTTGCAAATGCTCCCCTCAAAGGTTTGGCGGTCGAAACAGAAGGCTTTTCATCACAGGACAAGAAATCAGCCCTCGACAACTTAACCGGCAGAAAAATATTTTTTTGAAAAAATCCCTAAGACCCGGGGTCACAATCTCATCAAAAATCTGACTTTCGGCAGTTGACTCAGAAATGGTGCCAAACGGTTGCAAATGCTCCCCTGAAAGGTTTGGCGGTCGAAACAGAAGGCTTTTTATCACAGGATAAGAAATCAGCCCTCGACAACTTAACCGGCAGAAAAAAATTTTTTGAAAAAATCCCTAAGCCCCGGGGTCACAATTTCATCAAAACTCTGACTTTCGGCAGTTGACTCAGAAATGGTGCCAAACGGTTGCAAATGCTCCCCTGAAAGGTTTGGCGGTCGAAACAGAAGGCTTTTTATCACAGGATAGGAAATCAGCCCTCGACAACTTAACCGGCAGAATTTTTTTTTTTGAGAAAATCCCTCAGCCCCGGGGTCACAATTTCATAAAAAACCTGACTTTTGGCAATTGACTCAAAAATGGTGACCAATGGTTGCAAATGCTCCCCTGAAAGGTTTGGCGGTCGAAACAGATGTCTTTTTATCACAGGATAAGAAATCTGCCCTCGACAACTTAACCGGGAAAAAATATTTTTTTTGAAAAAATCCCTAAGCCCCGGGGTCACAATTTCATCAAAACTCTGACTTTCGCCAGTTGACTCAGAAATGGTGCCAAACGGTTGGAAATGCTCCCCTGAAAGGTTTGGCGGTCGAAACAGAAGGCTTTTTATCACAGGAAAAGAAATCAGCCCTCGACAACTTAACCGGTAGAAATTTTTTTTTTGAGAAAATCCCTCAGCCCCGGGGTCACAATTTCATCAAAACTCTGACTTTCGGCAATTGACTCAAAAATGGTGCCAAACGGTTGCAAATGCTCCCCTGAAAGGTTTGGTGGTCGAAACAGAAGGCTTTTTATCACAGGAAAAGAAATTAGCCCTCGACAACTTAACCGGGAAAAATATTTTTTTTGAAAAAATCCCTAAGCCCCGGGGTCACAGTTTCATCAAAAATCTGACTTTCGGCAGTTGACTCAGAAATGGTGCCAAACGGTTGCAAATGCTCCCCTGAAAGGTTTGGTGGTCGAAACAGAAGGCTTTTTATCACAGGAAAAGAAATCAGCCCTCGACAACTTAACCGGGAAAAAATATTTTTTTGAAAAAATCCCTAAGCCCCGGGGTCACAATCTCATCAAAAATCTGACTTTCGGCAGTTGACTCAGAAATGGTGCCAAACGGTTGCAAATGCTCCCCTGAAAGGTTTGGCGGTCGAAACAGAAGGCTTTTTATCACAGGAAAAGAAATCAGCCCTCGACAACTTAACCGGGAAAAAATATTTTTTTGAAAAAATCCCTAAGCCCCGGGGTCACAATCTCATCAAAAATCTGACTTTCGGCAGTTGACTCAGAAATGGTGCCAAACGGTTGCAAATGCTCCCGTCAAAGGTTTGGCAGTCGAAACAGAAGGCTTTTTATCACAGGATAAGAAATCAGCCCTCGACAACTTAACCGGCAGAATTTTTTTTTTTTTTTAAAAAAATCCCTAAGCCCCGGGTTCACAATTTCATCAAAACTCTGACTTTCGGCAATTGACTCAAAAATGGTGCCCAATGGTTGCAAATGCTACCCTCAAAGGTTTGGCGGTCGAAACAGATGTCTTTTTATCACAGGAAAAGAAATCAGCCCTCGACAACTTAACCGGCAGAAAAATATTTTTTGAAAAAATCCCTAAGCCCCGGGGTCACAATTTCATCAAAAATCTGACTATCGGCAGTTGACTCAGAAATGGTGCCAAACGGTTGCAAATGCTCCCCTGAAAGGTTTGGCGGTCGAAACAGAAGGTTTTTTATAACAGGATAAGAAATCAACCCTCGACAACTTAACCGGCAGAATTTTTTTTTTTGAAAAAATCCCTAAGCCCCGGGGTCACAATTTCATCAAAACTCTGACTTTCGGCAATTGACTCAAAAATGGTGCCAAACGGTTGCAAACGCTCCCCTGAAAGGTTTGGCTGTCGAAACAGAAGGCTTTTTATCACAGGAAAAGAAATCAGCCCTCGACAACTTAACCGGCAGAAAAATATTTTTTTGAAAAAATCCCTAAGACCCGGGGTCACAATTTCATCAAAATTCTGACTTTCGGCAGTTGACTCAGAAATGGTGCCAAACGGTTGCAAATGCTCCCCTGAAAGGTTTGGTGGTCGAAACAGAAGGCTTTTTATCACAGGAAAAGAAATCAGCCCTCGACAACTTAACCGGCAGAAATTTTTTTTTTGAGAAAATCCCTCACCCCCGGGGTCACAATTTCATAAAAAACCTGACTTTTGGCAATTGACTCAAAAATGGTGCCCAATGGTTGCAAATGCTCCCCTGAAAGGTTTGGCGGTCGAAACAGATGTCTTTTTATCACAGGATAAGAAATCAGCCCTCGACAACTTAACCGGGAAAAAATATTTTTTTGAAAAAATCCCTAAGCCCCGGGGTCACAATTTCATCAAAAATCTGACTTTCGGCAGTTGACTCAGAAATGGTGCCAAACGGTTGCAAATGCTCCCCTGAAAGGTTTGGCAGTCGAAACAGAAGTCTTTTTATCACAGGATAAGAAATCAGCCCTCGACAACTTAACCGGCAGAATTTTTTTTTTTTTGAAAAAATCCCTAAGCCCCGGGGTCACAATTTCATCAAAACTCTGACTTTCGGCAATTGACTCAAAAATGGTGCCAAACGGTTGCAAATGCTCCCCTCAAAGGTTTGGCGGTCGAAACAGAAGGCTTTTCATCACAGGACAAGAAATCAGCCCTCGACAACTTAACCGGTAGAAAAATATTTTTTTGAAAATATCCCTAAGACCCGGGGTCACAATCTCATCAAAAATCTGACTTTCGGCAGTTGACTCAGAAATCGTGCCAAACGGTTGCAAATGCTCCCCTGAAAGGTTTGGCGGTCGAAACAGAAGGCTTTTTATCACAGGATAAGAAATCAGCCCTCGACAACTTAACCGGCAGAAAAAATTTTTTTGAAAAAATCCCTAAGCCCCGGGGTCACAATTTCATCAAAACTCTGACTTTCGGCAGTTGACTCAGAAATGGTGCCAAACGGTTGCAAATGCTCCCCTGAAAGGTTTGGCGGTCGAAACAGAAGGCTTTTTATCACAGGATAGGAAATCAGCCCTCGACAACTTAACCGGCAGAATTTTTTTTTTTGAGAAAATCCCTCAGCCCCGGGGTCACAATTTCATCAAAAATCTGACTTTCGGCAGTTGACTCAGAAATGGTGCCAAACGGTTGCAAATGCTCCCCTGAAAGGTTTGGCGGTCGAAACAGAAGGCTTTTTATCACAGGATAAGAAATCAGCCCTCGACAACTTAACCGGCAGAATTTTTTTTTTTTTGAAAAAATCCCTAAGCCCCGGGGTCACAATTTCATCAAAACTCTGACTTTCGGCAATTGACTCAAAAATGGTGCCAAACGGTTGCAAATGCTCCCCTCAAAGGTTTGGCGGTCGAAACAGAAGGCTTTTCATCACAGGACAAGAAATCAGCCCTTGACAACTTAACCGGCAGAAAAATATTTTTTTGAAAAAATCCCTAAGACCCGGGGTCACAATCTCATCAAAAATCTGACTTTCGGCAGTTGACTCAGAAATGGTGCCAAACGGTTGCAAATGCTCCCCTGAAAGGTTTGGCGGTCGAAACAGAAGGCTTTTTATCACAGGATAAGAAATCAGCCCTCGACAACTTAACCGGCAGAAAAAATTTTTTTGAAAAAATCCCTAAGCCCCGGGGTCACAATTTCATCAAAACTCTGACTTTCGGCAGTTGACTCAGAAATGGTGCCAAACGGTTGCAAATGCTCCCCTGAAAGGTTTGGCGGTCGAAACAGAAGGCTTTTTATCACAGGATAGGAAATCAGCCCTCGACAACTTAACAGGCAGAATTTTTTTTTTTGAGAAAATCCCTCAGCCCCGGGGTCACAATTTCATCAAAAATCTGACTTTCGGCAGTTGACTCAGAAATGGTGCCAAACGGTTGCAAATGCTCCCCTGAAAGGTTTGGCGGTCGAAACAGAAGGCTTTTTATCACAGGATAAGAAATCAGCCCTCGACAACTTAACCGGGAAAAAATATTTTTTTGAAAAAATCCCTAAGCCCCGGGGTCACAATCTCATCAAAAATCTGACTTTCGGCAGTTGACTCTGAAATGGTGCCAAACGGTGGCAAATGCTCCCCTCAAAGGTTTGGCAGTCGAAACAGAAGGCTTTTTATCACAGGATAAGAAATCAGCCCTCGACAACTTAACCGGGAGAAAAATATTTTTTGAGAAAATCCCTCAGCCCCGGGGTCACAATTTCATCAAAACTCTGACTTTCGGCAATTGACTCAAAAATGGTGCCAAATGGTTGCAAATGCTCCCTTGAAAGGTTTGGCGGTGGAAACAGAAGGCTTTTCATTACAGCACAAGAAATCAGCCCTCGACAACTTAACCGGCAGAAAAATATTTTTTGAAAAAATCCCTAAGCCCCGGGGTCACAATTTCATAAAAAACCTGACTTTTGGCAGTTGACTCAGAAATGGTGCCAAACGGTTGCAAATGCTCCCCTGAAAGGTTTGGCGGTCGAAACAGAAGGCTTTTTATCACAGGATAAGAAATCTGCCCTCGACAACTTAACCGGGAAAAAATAATTTTTTTGAAAAAATCCCTAAGCCCCGGGGTCACAATTTCATCAAAACTCTGACTTTCGCCAGTTGACTCAGAAATGGTGCCAAACGGTTGGAAATGCTCCCCTGAAAGGTTTGGTGGTCGAAACAGAAGGCTTTTTATCACAGGAAAAGAAATTAGCCCTCGACAACTTAACCGGGAAAAATATTTTTTTTGAAAAAATCCCTAAGCCCCGGGGTCACAGTTTCATCAAAAATCTGACTTTCGGCAGTTGACTCAGAAATGGTGCCAAACGGTTGCAAATGCTCCCCTGAAAGGTTTGGCGGTCGAAACAGAAGGCTTTTTATCACAGGATAAGAAATCAGCCCTCGACAACTTAACCGGGGAAAAATATTTTTTTGAAAAAATCCCTAAGCCCCGGGGTCACAATCTCATCAAAAATCTGACTTTCGGCAGTTGACTCAGAAATGGTGCCAAACGGTTGCAAATGCTCCCCTCAAAGGTTTGGCAGTCGAAACAGAAGGCTTTTTATCACAGGATAAGAAATCAGCCCTCGACAACTTAACCGGCAGAAAAATATTTTTTGAAAAAATCCCTAAGCCCCGGGGTCACATTTTCATCAAAAATCTGACTTTCGGCAGTTGACTCAGAAATGGTGCCAAACGGTTGCAAATGCTCCCCTGAAAGGTTTGGCGGTCGAAACAGAAGGCTTTTTATCACAGGATAAGAAATCAGCCCTCGACAACTTAACCGGTAGAAATTTTTTTTTTGAGAAAATCCCTCAGCCCCGGGGTCACAATTTCATCAAAACTCTGACTTTCGGCAATTGACTCAAAAATGGTGCCAAACGGTTGCAAATGCTCCCCTCAAAGGTTTGGCGGTCGAAACAGAAGGCCTTTTATCACAGGATAAGAAATCAGCCCTCGTCAACTTAACCGGCAGAAAAATATTTTTTGAAAAAATCCCTAAGCCCCGGGGTCACAATTTCATCAAAAATCTGACTATCGGCAGTTTACTCAGAAATGGTGCCAAACGGTTGCAAATGCTCCCCTGAAAGGTTTGGCCGTCGAAACAGAAGGCTTTTTATCACAGGATAAGAAATCAGCCCTCGACAACTTAACCGGCAGAATATTTTTTTTTGAGAAAATCCCTCAGCCCCGGGATCACAATTTCATCAAAACTCTGACTTTCGGCAGTTGACTCAGAAATGGTGCCAAACGGTTGCAAATGCTCCCCTGAAAGGTTTGGCGGTCGAAACAGAAGGCTTTTTATCGCAGGATAAGAAATCAGCCATCGACAACTTAACCGGCAGAATTTTTTTTTTTTTTGAAGAAATCCCTAAGCCCCGGGGTCACAATTTCATCAAAAATCTGACTTTCGGCAGTTGACTCAGAAATGGTGCCAAACGTTTGCAAATGCTCCCCTCAAAGGTTTGGCGGTCGAAACAGAAGATTTTCATCACAGGACAAGAAATCAGCCCTCGACAACTTAACCGGCAGAAAAATATTTTTTGAAAAAATTCCTAAGACCCGGGGTCACAATTTCATCAAAAATCTGACTTTCGGCAGTTGACTCAGAAATGGTGCCAAACGGTTGCAAATGCTCCCCTCAAATGTTTGGCGGTCGAAACAGAAGGCCTTTTATCACAGGATAAGAAATCAGCCCTCGTCAACTTAACCGGCAGAAAAATATTTTTTGAAAAAATCCCTAAGCCCCGGGGTCACAATTTCATCAAAAATCTGACTATCGGCAGTTTACTCAGAAATGGTGCCAAACGGTTGCAAATGCTCCCCTGAAAGGTTTGGCCGTCGAAACAGAAGGCTTTTTATCACAGGATAAGAAATCAGCCCTCGACAACTTAACCGGCAGAATATTTTTTTTTGAGAAAATCCCTCAGCCCCGGGATCACAATTTCATCAAAACTCTGACTTTCGGCAGTTGACTCAGAAATGGTGCCAAACGGTTGCAAATGCTCCCC
This sequence comes from Podarcis melisellensis, assembly GCF_964234715.1. Taxonomy (NCBI): domain Eukaryota; kingdom Metazoa; phylum Chordata; class Lepidosauria; order Squamata; family Lacertidae; genus Podarcis; species Podarcis melisellensis. The sequence continues at coordinate 11,915,178 of NC_138544.1, forward strand.
TGAAAGGTTTGGCGGTCGAAACAGAAGGCTTTTTATCGCAGGATAAGAAATCAGCCCTCGACAACTTAACCGGCAGAATTTTTTTTTTTTTTTGAAGAAATCCCTAAGCCCCGGGGTCACAATTTCATCAAAAATCTGACTTTCGGCAGTTGACTCAGAAATGGTGCCAAACGTTTGCAAATGCTCCCCTCAAAGGTTTGGCGGTCGAAACAGAAGATTTTCATCACAGGACAAGAAATCAGCCCTCGACAACTTAACCGGCAGAAAAATATTTTTTGAAAAAATTCCTAAGACCCGGGGTCACAATTTCATCAAAAATCTGACTTTCGGCAGTTGACTCAGAAATGGTGCCAAACGGTTGCAAATGCTCCCCTGAAAGGTTTGGCTGTCGAAACAGAAGGCTTTTTATCACAGGAAAAGAAATCAGCCCTCGACAACTTAACCGGCAGAAAAATATTTTTTTGAAAAAATCCCTAAGACCCGGGGTCACAATTTCATCAAAAATCTGACTTTCGGCAGTTGACTCAGAAATGGTGCCAAACGGTTGGAAATGCTCCCCTGAAAGGTTTGGTGGTCGAAACAGAAGGCTTTTTATCACAGGAAAAGAAATCAGCCCTCGACAACTTAACCGGAAGAAAAAGATATTTTTGATCAAATCCTTAAGCCCCGGGGTCACAATTTCATAAAAATTCTGACTTTCGGCAGTTGACTCAGAAATGGTGCCAAACGGTTGGAAATGCTCCCCTGAAAGGTTTGGTGGTCGAAACAGAAGGCTTTTTATCACAGGATAAGAAATCAGCCCTCGACAACTTAACCGGGAAAAAATATTTTTTTGAAAAAATCCCTAAGCCCCGGGGTCACAATCTCATCAAAAATCTGACTTTCGGCAGTTGACTCAGAAATGGTGCCAAACGGTTGCAAATGCTCCCCTCAAAGGTTTGGCAGTCGAAACAGAAGGCTTTTTATCACAGGATAAGAAATCAGCCTTCGACAACTTAACCGGCAGGAAAATATTTTTTGAAAAAATCCCTAAGCCCCGGGGTCACAATTTCATCAAAAATCTGACTTTCGGCAGTTGTCTCAGAAATGGTGCCAAACGGTTGCAAATGCTCCCCTGAAAGGTTTGGCGGTCGAAACAGAAGGCTTTTTATCACAGGATAAGAAATCAGCCCTCGACAACTTAACCGGTAGAAATTTTTTTTTTGAGAAAATCCCTCAGCCCCGGGGTCACAATTTCATCAAAAATCTGACTTTCGGCAATTGACTCAAAAATGGTGCCAAACGGTTGCAAATGCTCCCCTCAAAGGTTTGGCGGTCGAAACAGAAGGCTTTTCATCACAGGACAAGAAATCAGCCCTCGACAACTTAACCGGCAGAAAAATATTTTTTGAAAAAATCCCTAAGCCCCGGGGTCACAAATTCATAAAAAACATGACTTTTGGCAATTGACTCAAAAATGGTGCCCAATGGTTGCAAATGCTCCCCTGAAAGGTTTGGCGGTCGAAACAGATTTCTTTTTATCACAGGATAAGAAATCAGCCCTCGACAACTTAACCGGCAGAAAAATATTTTTTGAAAAAATCCCTAAGCCCCGGGGTCCCATTTTCATCAAAAATCTGACTTTCGGCAGTTGACTCAGAAATGGTGCCAAACGGTTGCAAATGCTCCCCTGAAAGGTTTGGCGGTCGAAACAGAAGGCTTTTTATCACAGGATAAGAAATCAGCCCTCGACAACTTAACCGGTAGAATTTTTTTTTTTGAGAAAATCCCTCAGCCCCGGGGTCACAATTTCATCAAAACTCTGACTTTCGGCAATTGACTCAAAAATGGTGCCAAACGGTTGCAAATGCTCCCCTCAAAGGTTTGGCGGTCGAAACAGAAGGCCTTTTATCACAGGATAAGAAATCAGCCCTCGTCAACTTAACCGGCAGAAAAATATTTTTTGAAAAAATCCCTAAGCCCCGGGGTCACAATTTCATCAAAAATCTGACTATCGGCAGTTTACTCAGAAATGGTGCCAAACGGTTGCAAATGCTCCCCTGAAAGGTTTGGCGGTCGAAACAGAAGGCTTTTTATCACAGGATAAGAAATCAGCCCTCGACAACTTAACCGGCAGAATATTTTTTTTTGAGAAAATCCCTCAGCCCCGGGGTCACAATTTCATCAAAACTCTGACTTTCGGCAGTTGACTCAGAAATGGTGCCAAACGGTTGCAAATGCTCCCCTGAAAGGTTTGGCGGTCGAAACAGAAGGCTTTTTATCGCAGGATAAGAAATCAGCCCTCGACAACTTAACCGGCAGAATTTTTTTTTTTTTTTGAAGAAATCCCTAAGCCCCGGGGTCACAATTTCATCAAAACTCTGACTTTCGGCTATTGACTCAAAAATGGTGCCAAACGTTTGCAAATGCTCCCCTCAAAGGTTTGGCGGTCGAAACAGAAGATTTTCATCACAGGACAAGAAATCAGCCCTCGACAACTTAACCGGCAGAAAAATATTTTTTGAAAAAATTCCTAAGACCCGGGGTCACAATTTCATCAAAAATCTGACTTTCGGCAGTTGACTCAGAAATGGTGCCAAACGGTTGCAAATGCTCCCCTGAAAGGTTTGGCTGTCGAAACAGAAGGCTTTTTATCACAGGAAAAGAAATCAGCCCTCGACAACTTAACCGGCAGAAAAATATTTTTTTGAAAAAATCCCTAAGACCCGGGGTCACAATTTCATCAAAAATCTGACTTTCGGCAGTTGACTCAGAAATGGTGCCAAACGGTTGGAAATGCTCCCCTGAAAGGTTTGGTGGTCCAAACAGAAGGCTTTTTATCACAGGAAAAGAAATCAGCCCTCGACAACTTAACCGGAAGAAAAAGATATTTTTGATCAAATCCTTAAGCCCCAGGGTCACAATTTCATAAAAATTCTGACTTTCGGCAGTTGACTCAGAAATGGTGCCAAACGGTTGGAAATGCTCCCCTGAAAGGTTTGGTGGTCGAAACAGAAGGCTTTTTATCACAGGATAAGAAATCAGCCCTCGACAACTTAACCGGGAAAAAATATTTTTTTGAAAAAATCCCTAAGCCCCGGGGTCACAATCTCATCAAAAATCTGACTTTCGGCAGTTGACTCAGAAATGGTGCCAAACGGTTGCAAATGCTCCCCTCAAAGGTTTGGCAGTCGAAACAGAAGGCTTTTTATCACAGGATAAGAAATCAGCCTTCGACAACTTAACCGGCAGGAAAATATTTTTTGAAAAAATCCCTAAGCCCCGGGGTCACAATTTCATCAAAAATCTGACTTTCGGCAGTTGTCTCAGAAATGGTGCCAAACGGTTGCAAATGCTCCCCTGAAAGGTTTGGCGGTCGAAACAGAAGGCTTTTTATCACAGGATAAGAAATCAGCCCTCGACAACTTAACCGGTAGAAATTTTTTTTTTGAGAAAATCCCTCAGCCCCGGAGTCACAATTTCATCAAAAATCTGACTTTCGGCAATTGACTCAAAAATGGTGCCAAACGGTTGCAAATGCTCCCCTCAAAGGTTTGGCGGTCGAAACAGAAGGCTTTTCATCACAGGACAAGAAATCAGCCCTCGACAACTTAACCGGCAGAAAAATATTTTTTGAAAAAATCCCTAAGCCCCCGGGGTCACAAATTCATAAAAAACATGACTTTTGGCAATTGACTCAAAAATGGTGCCCAATGGTTGCAAATGCTCCCCTGAAAGGTTTGGCGGTCGAAACAGATTTCTTTTTATCACAGGATAAGAAATCAGCCCTCGACAACTTAACCGGGAAAAAATATTTTTTTTGAAAAAATCCCTATGCCCCGGGGTCACAATTTCATCAAAACTCTGACTTTCGGCAATTGACTCAAAAATGGTGCCAAACGGTTGCAAATGCTCCCCTGAAAGGTTTGGCTGTCGAAACAGAAGGCTTTTTATCACATGAAAAGGAATCAGCCCTCGACAACTTAACCGGCAGAAAAATATTTTTTTGAAAAAATCCCTAAGACCCGGGGTCACAATTTCATCGAAATTCTGACTTTCGGCAGTTGACTCAGAAATGGTGCCAAACGGTTGGAAATGCTCCCCTGAAAGGTTTGGTGGTTGAAACAGAAGGCTTTTCATCACAGGACAAGAAATCAGCCCTTGACAACTTAACCAGCAGAAAAATATTTTTTGAAAAAATCCCTAAGTCCCGGGGTCACAATTTCATAAAAAACCTGACTATCGGCAGTTGACTCAGAAATGGTGCCAAACGGTTGCAAATGCTCCCCTGAAAGGTTTGGCGGTCGAAACAGAAGGTTTTTTATAACAGGATAAGAAATCAACCCTCGACAACTTAACCGGAAGAATTTTTTTTTTTTTGGAAAAAATCCCTAAGCCCCGGGGTCACAATTTCATCAAAACTCTGACTTTCGGCAATTGACTCAAAAATGGTGCCAAACGGTTGCAAATGCTCCCCTGAAAGGTTTGGCTGTCGAAACAGAAGGCTTTTTATCACAGGAAAAGAAATCAGCCCTCGACAACTTAACCGGCAGAAAAATATTTTTTTGATCAAATCCTTAAGCCCCGGGGTCACAATTTCATAAAAAATCTGACTTTCGGCAGTTGACTCAGAAATGGTGCCAAACGGTTGCAAATGCTCCCCTGAAAGGTTTGGTGGTCGAAACAGAAGGCTTTTTATCACAGGAAAAGAAATCAGCCCTCGACAACTTAACCGGGAAAAAATATTTTTTTGAAAAAATCCCTAAGCCCCAGGGTCACAATCTCATCAAAAATCTGACTTTCGGCAGTTGACTCAGAAATGGTGCCAAACGGTTGGAAATGCTCCCCTGAAAGGTTTGGCGGTCGAAACAGAAGGCTTTTTATCACAGGAAAAGAAATCAGCCCTCGACAACTTAACCGGGAAAAAATATTTTTTTGAAAAAATCCCTAAGCCCCGGGGTCACAATTTCATCAAAACTCTGACTTTCGGCAATTGACTCAAAAATGGTGCCAAACGGTTGCAAATGCTCCCCTCAAAGGTTTGGCGGTCGAAACAGAAGGCTTTTCATTAGAGCACAAGAAATCAGCCCTCGACAACTTAACCGGCAGAAAAATATTTTTTGAAAAAATCCCTAAGCCCCGGGGTCACATTTTCATAAAAAACCTGACTTTTGGCAATTGACTCAAAAATGGTGACCAATGGTTGCAAATGCTCCCCTGAAAGGTTTGGCGGTCAAAACAGATGTCTTTTTATCACAGGATAAGAAATCAGCCCTCGACAACTTAACCGGGAAAAAATATTTTTTTTGAAAAAATCCCTAAGCCCCGGGGTCACAATTTCATCAAAAATCTGACTTTCGGCAGTTGACTCAGAAATGGTGCCAAACGGTTGCAAATGCTCCCCTGAAAGGTTTGGCGGTCGAAACAGAAGGCTTTTTATCACAGGATAAGAAATCAGCCCTCGACAACTTAACCGGGAAAAATATTTTTTTGAAAAAATCCCTAAGCCCCGGGGTCACAATCTCATCAAAAATCTGACTTTCGGCAGTTGACTCAGAAATGGTGCCAAACGGTTGCAAATGCTCCCCTCAAAGGTTTGGCAGTCGAAACAGAAGGCTTTTTATCACAGGATAAGAAATCAGCCCTCGACAACTTAACCGGCAGAATTTTTTTTTTTTTTGAAAAAATCCCTAAGCCCCGGGGTCACAATTTCATCAAAACTCTGACTTTCGGCAATTGACTCAAAAATGGTGCCAAACGGTTGCAAATGCTCCCCTCAAAGGTTTGGCGGTCGAAACAGAAGGCTTTTCATCACAGGACAAGAAATCAGCCCTCGACAACTTAACCGGCAGAAAAATATCTTTTGAAAAAATCCCTAAGCCCCGGGGTCACAATTTCATAAAAAACCTGACTTTTTGCAATTGACTCAAAAATGGTGACCAATGGTTGCAAATGCTCCCCTGAAAGGTTTGGCGGTCGAAACAGATGTCTTTTTATCACAGGACAAGAAATCAGCCCTCGACAACTTAACCGGCAGAAAAATATCTTTTGAAAAAATCCCTAAGCCCCGGGGTCACAATTTCATAAAAAATCTGACTTTCGGCAGTTGACTCAAAAATGGTGACCAATGGTTGCAAATGCTCCCCTCAAAGGTTTGGCGGTCGAAACAGATGTCTTTTTATCACAGGATAAGAAATCAGCCCTCGACAACTTAACCGGGAGAAAAATATTTTTTGAGAAAATCCCTCAGCCCCGGGGTCACAATTTCATCAAAACTCTGACTTTCGGCAATTGACTCAAAAATGGTGCCAAATGGTTGCAAATGCTCCCCTCAAAGGTTTGGCGGTCGAAACAGAAGGCTTTTCATTACAGCACAAGAAATCAGCCCTCGACAACTTAACCGACAGAAAAATATTTTTTGAAAAAATCCCTAAGCCCCGGGGTCACAATTTCATAAAAAACCTGACTTTTGGCAATTGACTCAAAAATGGTGACCAATGGTTGCAAATGCTCCCCTGAAAGGTTTGGCGGTCGAAACAGATGTCTTTTTATCACAGGATAAGAAATCTGCCCTCGACAACTTAACCGGGAAAAAATATTTTTTTTGAAAAAATCCCTAAGCCCCGGGGTCACAATTTCATCAAAACTCTGACTTTCGCCAGTTGACTCAGAAATGGTGCCAAACGGTTGGAAATGCTCCCCTGAAAGGTTTGGCGGTCGAAACAGAAGGCTTTTTATCACAGGAAAAGAAATCAGCCCTCGACAACTTAACCGGTAGAAATTTTTTTTTTGAGAAAATCCCTCAGCCCCGGGGTCACAATTTCATCAAAAATCTGACTTTCGGCAATTGACTCAAAAATGGTGCCAAACGGTTGCAAATGCTCCCCTGAAAGGTTTGGCAGTCGAAACAGAAGGCTTTTTATCACAGGAAAAGAAATTAGCCCTCGACAACTTAACCGGGAAAAATATTTTTTTTGAAAAAATCCCTAAGCCCCGGGGTCACAGTTTCATCAAAAATCTGACTTTCGGCAGTTGACTCAGAAATGGTGCCAAACGGTTGCAAATGCTCCCCTGAAAGGTTTGGCGGTCGAAACAGAAGGCTTTTTATCACAGGATAAGAAATCAGCCCTCGACAACTTAACCGGGAAAAAATATTTTTTTGAAAAAATCCCTAAGCCCCGGGGTCACAATCTCATCAAAAATCTGACTTTCGGCAGTTGACTCAGAAATGGTGCCAAACGGTTGCAAATGCTCCCCTCAAAGGTTTGGCAGTCGAAACAGAAGGCTTTTTATCACAGGATAAGAAATCAGCCCTCGACAACTTAACCGGCAGAAAAATATTTTTTGAAAAAATCCCTAAGCCCCGGGGTCACATTTTCATCAAAAATCTGACTTTCGGCAGTTGACTCAGAAATGGTGCCAAACGGTTGCAAATGCTCCCCTGAAAGGTTTGGCGGTCGAAACAGATGTCTTTTTATCACAGGATAAGAAATCTGCCCTCGACAACTTAACCGGGAAAAAATATTTTTTTTGAAAAAATCCCTAAGCCCCGGGGTCACAATTTCATCAAAACTCTGACTTTCACCAGTTGACTCAGAAATGGTGCCAAACGGTTGGAAATGCTCCCCTGAAAGGTTTGGCGGTCGAAACAGAAGGCTTTTTATCACAGGAAAAGAAATCAGCCCTCGACAACTTAACCGGTAGAAATTTTTTTTTTGAGAAAATCCCTCAGCCCCGGGGTCACAATTTCATCAAAAATCTGACTTTCGGCAATTGACTCAAAAATGGTGCCAAACGGTTGCAAATGCTCCCCTGAAAGGTTTGGCAGTCGAAACAGAAGGCTTTTTATCACAGGAAAAGAAATTAGCCCTCGACAACTTAACCGGGAAAAATATTTTTTTTTGAAAAAATCCCTAAGCCCCGGGGTCACAGTTTCATCAAAAATCTGACTTTCGGCAGTTGACTCAGAAATGGTGCCAAACGGTTGCAAATGCTCCCCTCAAAGGTTTGGCAGTCGAAACAGAAGGCTTTTTATCACAGGATAAGAAATCAGCCCTCGACAACTTAACCGGCAGAAAAATATTTTTTGAAAAAATCCCTAAGCCCCGGGGTCACATTTTCATCAAAAATCTGACTTTCGGCAGTTGACTCAGAAATGGTGCCAAACGGTTGCAAATGCTCCCCTGAAAGATTTGGCGGTCGAAACAGAAGGCTTTTTATCACAGGATAAGAAATCAGCCCTCGACAACTTAACCGGTAGAAATTTTTTTTTTGAGAAAATCCCTCAGCCCCGGGGTCACAATTTCATCAAAACTCTGACTTTCGGCAATTGACTCAAAAATGGTGCCAAACGGTTGCAAATGCTCCCCTCAAAGGTTTGGCGGTCGAAACTGAAGGCTTTTTATCACAGGATAAGAAATCAGCCCTCGACAACTTATCTGGCAGAAATATATTTTTTTGAAAAAATCCCTAAGCCCCGGGGTCACAAGTTCATCAAAAATCTGACTTTCGGCAATTGACTCAAAAATGGTGCCAAACGGTTGCAAATGCTCCCCTCAAAGGTTTGGCGGTCGAAACAGAAGGCCTTTTATCACAGGATAAGAAATCAGCCCTCGTCAACTTAACCGGCAGAAAAATATTTTTTGAAAAAATCCCTAAGCCCCGGGGTCACAATTTCATCAAAAATCTGACTATCGGCAGTTGACTCAGAAATGGTGCCAAACGGTTGCAAATGCTCCCCTGAAAGGTTTGGCGGTCGAAACAGAAGGCTTTTTATCACAGGATAAGAAATCAGCCCTCGACAACTTAACCGGCAGAATATTTTTTTTGGAGAAAATCCCTCAGCCCCGGGGTCACAATTTCATCAAAACTCTGACTTTCGGCAGTTGACTCAGAAATGGTGCCAAACGGTTGCAAATGCTCCCCTGAAAGGTTTGGCGGTCGAAACAGAAGGCTTTTTATCGCAGGATAAGAAATCAGCCCTCGACAACTTAACCGGCAGAATTTTTTTTTTTTTGAAAAAATCCCTAAGCCCCGGGGTCACAATTTCATCAAAACTCTGACTTTCGGCAATTGACTCAAAAATGGTGCCAAACGTTTGCAAATGCTCCCCTCAAAGGTTTGGCGGTCGAAACAGAAGGCTGTTCATCACAGGACAAGAAATCAGCCCTCGACAACTTAACCGGCAGAAAAATATTTTTTGAAAAAATCCCTAAGCCCCGGGGTCACAATTTCATAAAAAACCTGACTTTCGGCAATTGACTCAAAAATGGTGCCAAACGGTTGCAAATGCTCCCCTGAAAGGTTTGGCTGTCGAAACAGAAGGCTTTTTATCACAGGAAAAGAAATCAGCCCTCGACAACTTAACCGGCAGAAAAATATTTTTTTGAAAAAATCCCTAAGACCCGGGGTCACAATTTCATCAAAAATCTGACTTTCGGCAGTTGACTCAGAAATGGTGCCAAACGGTTGGAAATGCTCCCCTGAAAGGTTTGGTGGTAGAAACAGAAGGCTTTTTATCACAGGAAAAGAAATCAGCCCTCGACAACTTAACCGGAAGAAAAAGATATTTTTGATCAAATCCTTAAGCCCCGGGGTCACAATTTCATAAAAAATCTGACTTTCGGCAGTTGACTCAGAAATGGTGCCAAACGGTTGCAAATGCTCCCCTGAAAGGTTTGGTGGTCGAAACAGAAGGCTTTTTATCACAGGATAAGAAATCAGCCCTCGACAACTTAACCGGCAGAAAAATATTTTTTTGAAAAAATCCCTAAGCCCCGGGGTCACAATCTCATCAAAAATCTGACTTTCGGCAGTTGACTCAGAAATGGTGCCAAACGGTTGCAAATGCTCCCCTCAAAGGTTTGGCAGTCGAAACAGAAGGCTTTTTATCACAGGAAAAGAAATCAGCCCTCGACAACTTAACCGGCAGAAAAATATTTTTTGAAAAAATCCCTAAGCCCCGGGGTCACAATTACATCAAAAATCTGACTTTCGGCAGTTGACTCAGAAATGGTGCCAAACGGTTGCAAATGCTCCCCTGAAAGGTTTGGCGGTCGAAACAGAAGGCTTTTTATCACAGGATAAGAAATCAGCCCTCGACAACTTAACCGGTAGAAATTTTTTTTTTGAGAAAATCCCTCAGCCCCGGGGTCACAATTTCATCAAAAATCTGACTTTCGGCAATTGACTCAAAAATGGTGCCAAACGGTTGCAAATGCTCCCCTCAAAGGTTTGGCGGTCGAAACAGAAGTCTTTTCATCACAGGACAAGAAATCAGCCCTCGACAACTTAACCGGCAGAAAAATTTTTTTTGAAAAAATCCCTAAGCCCCGGGGTCACAAATTCATAAAAAACCTGACTTTTGGCAATTGACTCAAAAATGGTGCCCAATGGTTGCAAATGCTCCCCTGAAAGGTTTGGCGGTCGAAACAGATGTCTTTTTATCACAGGAAAAGAAATCAGCCCTCGACAACTTAACCGGGAAAAAATATTTTTTTTGAAAAAATCCCTAAGCCCCGGGGTCACAATTTCATCAAAAATCTGACTTTCGGCAGTTGACTCAGAAATGGTGCCAAACGGTTGCAAATGCTCCCCTGAGAGGTTTGGCGGTCGAAACAGAAGGCTTTTTATCACAGGATAAGAAATCAGCCCTCGACAACTTAACCGGGAAAAAATATTTTTTTGAAAAAATCCCTAAGCCCCGGGGTCACAATCTCATCAAAAATCTGACTTTCGGCAGTTGACTCAGAAATGGTGCCAAACGGTTGCAAATGCTCCCCTCAAAGGTTTGGCAGTCGAAACAGAAGGCTTTTTATCACAGGATAAGAAATCAGCCCTCGACAACTTAACCGGCAGAAAAATATTTTTTGAAAAAATCCCTAAGCCCCGGGGTCACAATTTCATCAAAACTCTGACTTTCGGCAATTGACTCAGAAATGGTGCCAAACGGTTGCAAATGCTCCCCTCAAAGGTTTGGCGGTCGAAACTGAAGGCTTTTTATCACAGGATAAGAAATCAGCCCTCGACAACTTATCTGGCAGAAATATTTTTTTTTGAGAAAATCCCTCAGCCCCGGGGTCACAAGTTCATCAAAAATCTGACTTTCGGCAATTGACTCAAAAATGGTGCCAAACGGTTGCAAATGCTCCCCTCAAAGGTTTGGCGGTCGAAACAGAAGGCCTTTTATCACAGGATAAGAAATCTGCCCTCTTCAACTTAACCGGCAGAAAAATATTTTTTGAAAAAATCCCTAAGCCCCGGGGTCATAATTTCATCAAAAATCTGACTATCGGCAGTTGACTCAGAAATGGTGCCAAACGGTTGCAAATGCTCCCCTGAAAGGTTTGGCGGTCGAAACAGATGTCTTTTTATCACAGGAAAAGAAATCAGCCCTCGACAACTTAACCGGAAGAAAAAGATATTTTTGATCAAATCCTTAAGCCCCGGGGTCACAATTTCATAAAAAATCTGACTTTCGGCAGTTGACTCAGAAATGGTGCCAAACGGTTGCAAATGCTCCCCTGAAAGGTTTGGTGGTCGAAACAGAAGGCTTTTTATCACAGGATAAGAAATCAGCCCTCGACAACTTAACCGGCAGAAAAATATTTTTTTGAAAAAATCCCTAAGCCCCGGGGTCACAATCTCATCAAAAATCTGACTTTCGGCAGTTGACTCAGAAATGGTGCCAAACGGTTGCAAATGCTCCCCTCAAAGGTTTGGCAGTCGAAACAGAAGGCTTTTTATCACAGGAAAAGAAATCAGCCCTCGACAACTTAACCGGCAGAAAAATATTTTTTGAAAAAATCCCTAAGCCCCGGGGTCACAATTTCATCAAAAATCTGACTTTCGGCAGTTGACTCAGAAATGGTGCCAAACGGTTGCAAATGCTCCCCTGAAAGGTTTGGCGGTCGAAACAGAAGGCTTTTTATCACAGGATAAGAAATCAGCCCTCGACAACTTAACCGGTAGAAATTTTTTTTTTGAGAAAATCCCTCAGCCCCGGGGTCACAATTTCATCAAAAATCTGACTTTCGGCAATTGACTCAAAAATGGTGCCAAACGGTTGCAAATGCTCCCCTCAAAGGTTTGGCGGTCGAAACAGAAGTCTTTTCATCACAGGACAAGAAATCAGCCCTCGACAACTTAACCGGCAGAAAAATTTTTTTTGAAAAAATCCCTAAGCCCCGGGGTCACAAATTCATAAAAAACCTGACTTTTGGCAATTGACTCAAAAATGGTGCCCAATGGTTGCAAATGCTCCCCTGAAAGGTTTGGCGGTCGAAACAGATGTCTTTTTATCACAGGAAAAGAAATCAGCCCTCGACAACTTAACCGGGAAAAAATATTTTTTTTGAAAAAATCCCTAAGCCCCGGGGTCACAATTTCATCAAAAATCTGACTTTCGGCAGTTGACTCAGAAATGGTGCCAAACGGTTGCAAATGCTCCCCTGAGAGGTTTGGCGGTCGAAACAGAAGGCTTTTTATCACAGGATAAGAAATCAGCCCTCGACAACTTAACCGGGAAAAAATATTTTTTTGAAAAAATCCCTAAGCCCCGGGGTCACAATCTCATCAAAAATCTGACTTTCGGCAGTTGACTCAGAAATGGTGCCAAACGGTTGCAAATGCTCCCCTCAAAGGTTTGGCAGTCGAAACAGAAGGCTTTTTATCACAGGATAAGAAATCAGCCCTCGACAACTTAACCGGCAGAAAAATATTTTTTGAAAAAATCCCTAAGCCCCGGGGTCACAATTTCATCAAAACTCTGACTTTCGGCAATTGACTCAGAAATGGTGCCAAACGGTTGCAAATGCTCCCCTCAAAGGTTTGGCGGTCGAAACTGAAGGCTTTTTATCACAGGATAAGAAATCAGCCCTCGACAACTTATCTGGCAGAAATATTTTTTTTTGAGAAAATCCCTCAGCCCCGGGGTCACAAGTTCATCAAAAATCTGACTTTCGGCAATTGACTCAAAAATGGTGCCAAACGGTTGCAAATGCTCCCCTCAAAGGTTTGGCGGTCGAAACAGAAGGCCTTTTATCACAGGATAAGAAATCTGCCCTCTTCAACTTAACCGGCAGAAAAATATTTTTTGAAAAAATCCCTAAGCCCCGGGGTCATAATTTCATCAAAAATCTGACTATCGGCAGTTGACTCAGAAATGTTGCCAAACGGTTGCAAATGCTCCCCTGAAAGGTTTGGCGGTCGAAACAGAAGGCTTTTTATCACAGGATAAGAAATCAGCCCTCGACAACTTAACCGGCAGAAAAAGATATTTTTGATCAAATCCTTAAGCCCCGGGGTCACAATTTCATAAAAATTCTGACTTTCGGCAGTTGACTCAGAAATGGTGCCAAACGGTTGGAAATGCTACCCTGAAAGGTTTGGTGGTCGAAACAGAAGGCTTTTTATCACAGGAAAAGAAATCAGCCCTCGACAACTTAACCGGAAGAAAAAGATATTTTTGATCAAATCCTTAAGCCCCGGGGTCACAATTTCATAAAAAATCTGACTTTCGGCAGTTGACTCAGAAATGGTGCCAAACGGTTGCAAATGCTCCCCTCAAAGGTTTGGCAGTCGAAACAGAAGGCTTTTTATCACAGGATAAGAAATCAGCCCTCGACAACTTAACCGGCAGAAAAATATTTTTTTTTGAGAAAATCCCTCAGCCCCGGGGTCACAAGTTCATCAAAAATCTGACTTTCGGCAATTGACTCAAAAATGGTGCCAAACGGTTGCAAATGCTCCCCTCAAAGGTTTGGCGGTCGAAACAGAAGGCCTTTTATCACAGGATAAGAAATCTGCCCTCTTCAACTTAACCGGCAGAAAAATATTTTTTGAAAAAATCCCTAAGCCCCGGGGTCATAATTTCATCAAAAATCTGACTATCGGCAGTTGACTCAGAAATGGTGCCAAACGGTTGCAAATGCTCCCCTGAAAGGTTTGGCGGTCGAAACAGAAGGCTTTTTATCACAGGATAAGAAATCAGCCCTCGACAACTTAACCGGCAGAAAAAGATATTTTTGATCAAATCCTTAAGCCCCGGGGTCACAATTTCATAAAAATTCTGACTTTCGGCAGTTGACTCAGAAATGGTGCCAAACGGTTGGAAATGCTACCCTGAAAGGTTTGGTGGTCGAAACAGAAGGCTTTTTATCACAGGAAAAGAAATCAGCCCTCGACAACTTAACCGGAAGAAAAAGATATTTTTGATCAAATCCTTAAGCCCCGGGGTCACAATTTCATAAAAAATCTGACTTTCGGCAGTTGACTCAGAAATGGTGCCAAACGGTTGCAAATGCTCCCCTGAAAGGTTTGGTGGTCGAAACAGAAGGCTTTTTATCACAGGATAAGAAATCAGCCCTCGACAACTTAACCGGCAGAAAAATATTTTTTTGAAAAAATCCCTAAGCCCCGGGGTCACAATCTCATCAAAAATCTGACTTTCGGCAGTTGACTCAGAAATGGTGCCAAACGGTTGGAAATGCTCCCCTGAAAGGTTTGGTGGTTGAAACAGAAGGCTTTTCATCACAGGACAAGAAATCAGCCCTCAACAACTTAAACAGCAGAAAAATATTTTTTGAAAAAATCCCTAAGTCCCGGGGTCACAATTTCATAAAAAACCTGACTATCGGCAGTTGACTCAGAAATGGTGCCAAACGGTTGCAAATGCTCCCCTGAAAGGTTTGGCGGTCGAAACAGAAGGTTTTTTATAACAGGATAAGAAATCAACCCTCGACAACTTAACCGGCAGAATTTTTTTTTTTTTTTGAAAAAATCCCTAAGCCCCGGGGTCACAATTTCATCAAAACTCTGACTTTCGGCAATTGACTCAAAAATGGTGCCAAACGGTTGCAAATGCTCCCCTGAAAGGTTTGGCTGTCGAAACAGAAGGCTTTTTATCACAGGAAAAGAAATCAGCCCTCGACAACTTAACCGGCAGAAAAATATTTTTTTGATCAAATCCTTAAGCCCCGGGGTCACAATTTCATAAAAAATCTGACTTTCGGCAGTTGACTCAGAAATGGTGCCAAACGGTTGCAAATGCTCCCCTGAAAGGTTTGGTGGTCGAAACAGAAGGCTTTTTATCACAGGAAAAGAAATCAGCCCTCGACAACTTAACCGGGAAAAAATATTTTTTTGAAAAAATCCCTAAGCCCCGGGGTCACAATCTCATCAAAAATCTGACTTTCGGCAGTTGACTCAGAAATGGTGCCAAACGGTTGGAAATGCTCCCCTGAAAGGTTTGGCGGTCGGAACAGAAGGCTTTTTATCACAGGAAAAGAAATCAGCCCTCGACAACTTAACCGGGAAAAAATATTTTTTTGAAAAAATCCCTAAGCCCCGGGGTCACAATTTCATCAAAACTCTGACTTTCGGCAATTGACTCAAAAATGGTGCCAAACGGTTGCAAATGCTCCCCTCAAAGGTTTGGCGGTCGAAACAGAAGGCTTTTCATTAGAGCACAAGAAATCAGCCATCGACAACTTAACCGGCAGAAAAATATTTTTTGAAAAAATCCCTAAGCCCCGGGGTCACATTTTCATAAAAAACCTGACTTTTGGCAATTGACTCAAAAATGGTGCCCAATGGTTGCAAATGCTCCCCTGAAAGGTTTGGCGGTCGAAACAGATGTCTTTTTATCACAGGAAAAGAAATCAGCCCTCGACAACTTAACCGGGAAAAAATATTTTTTTTGAAAAAATCCCTAAGCCCCGGGGTCACAATTTCATCAAAAATCTGACTTTCGGCAGTTGACTCAGAAATGGTGCCAAACGGTTGCAAATGCTCCCCTGAGAGGTTTGGCGGTCGAAACAGAAGGCTTTTTATAACAGGATAATAAATCAGCCCTCGACAACTTAACCGGCAGATTTTTTTTTTTTTTGAAAAAATCCCTAAGCCCCGGGGTCACAATTTCATCAAAACTCTGACTTTCGGCAATTGACTCAAAAATGGTGCCAAACGGTTGCAAATGCTCCCCTGAAAGGTTTGGCTGTCGAAACAGAAGGCTTTTTATCACATGAAAAGGAATCAGCCCTCGACAACTTAACCGGCAGAAAAATATTTTTTTGAAAAAATCCCTAAGACCCGGGGTCACAATTTCATCGAAATTCTGACTTTCGGCAGTTGACTCAGAAATGGTGCCAAACGGTTGGAAATGCTCCCCTGAAAGGTTTGGCTGTCGAAACAGAAGGCTTTTTATCAAAGGACAAGAAATCAGCCCTCGACAACTTAACCGGCAGAAAAATATTTTTTTGATCAAATCCTTAAGCCCCGGGGTCACAATTTCATAAAAAATCTGACTTTCGGCAGTTGACTCAGAAATGGTGCCAAACGGTTGCAAATGCTCCCCTGAAAGGTTTGGTGGTCGAAACAGAAGGCTTTTTATCACAGGATAAGAAATCAGCCCTCGACAACTTAACCGGGAAAAAATATTTTTTTGAAAAAATCCCTAAGCCCCGGGGTCACAATCTCATCAAAAATCTGACTTTCGGCAGTTGACTCAGAAATGGTGCCAAACGGTTGGAAATGCTCCCCTGAAAGGTTTGGCGGTCGAAACAGAAGGCTTTTTATCACAGGAAAAGAAATCAGCCCTCGACAACTTAACCGGGAAAAAATATTTTTTTGAAAAAATCCCTAAGCCCCGGGGTCACAATTTCATCAAAACTCTGACTTTCGGCAATTGACTCAAAAATGGTGCCAAACGGTTGCAAATGCTCCCCTCAAAGGTTTGGCGGTCGAAACAGAAGGCTTTTCATTAGAGCACAAGAAATCAGCCCTCGACAACTTAACCGGCAGAAAAATATTTTTTGAAAAAATCCCTAAGCCCCGGGGTCACATTTTCATAAAAAACCTGACTTTTGGCAATTGACTCAAAAATGGTGACCAATGGTTGCAAATGCTCCCCTGAAAGGTTTGGCGGTCAAAACAGATGTCTTTTTATCACAGGATAAGAAATCAGCCCTCGACAACTTAACCGGGAAAAAATATTTTTTTTGAAAAAATCCCTAAGCCCCGGGGTCACAATTTCATCAAAAATCTGACTTTCGGCAGTTGACTCAGAAATGGTGCCAAACGGTTGCAAATGCTCCCCTGAAAGGTTTGGCGGTCGAAACAGAAGGCTTTTTATCACAGGATAAGAAATCAGCCCTCGACAACTTAACCGGGAAAAAATATTTTTTTGAAAAAATCCCTAAGCCCCGGGGGTCACAATCTCATCAAAAATCTGACTTTCGGCAGTTGACTCAGAAATGATGCCAAACGGTTGCAAATGCTCCCCTCAAAGGTTTGGCAGTCGAAACAGAAGGCTTTTTATCACAGGATAAGAAATCAGCCCTCGACAACTTAACCGGGAGAAAAATATTTTTTGAGAAAATCCCTCAGCCCCGGGGTCACAATTTCATCAAAACTCTGACTTTCGGCAATTGACTCAAAAATGGTGCCAAACGGTTGCAAATGCTCCCCTCAAAGGTTTGGCGGTCGAAACAGAAGGCTTTTCATCACAGGACAAGAAATCAGCCCTCGACAACTTAACCGGCAGAAAAATATTTTTTGAAAAAATCCCTAAGCCCCGGGGTCACAATTTCATAAAAAACCTGACTTTTTGCAATTGACTCAAAAATGGTGACCAATGGTTGCAAATGCTCCCCTGAAAGGTTTGGCGGTCGAAACAGATGTCTTTTTATCACAGGATAAGAAATCAGCCCTCGACAACTTAACCGGGAAAAAATATTTTTTTTGAAAAAATCCCTAAGCCCCGGGGTCACAATTTCATCAAAAATCTGACTTTCGGCAGTTGACTCAGAAATGGTGCCAAACGTTTGGAAATGCTCCCCTGAAAGGTTTGGCGGTTGAAACAGAAGGCTTTTTATCACAGGAAAAGAAATCAGCCCTCGACAACTTAACCGGCAGAAATTTTTTTTTTTGAGAAAATCCCTCAGCCCCGGGGTCACAATTTCATCAAAACTCTGACTTTCGGCAATTGACTCAAAAATGGTGCCAAACGGTTGCAAATGCTCCCCTCAAAGGTTTGGCGGTCGAAACAGAAGGCTTTTCATCACAGGACAAGAAATCAGCCCTCGACAACTTAACCGGCAGAAAAATATCTTTTGAAAAAATCCCTAAGCCCCGGGGTCACAATTTCATAAAAAACCTGACTTTTTGCAATTGACTCAAAAATGGTGACCAATGGTTGCAAATGCTCCCCTGAAAGGTTTGGCGGTCGAAACAGATGCCTTTTTACCACAGGACAAGAAATCATCCCTCGACAACTTAACCGGCAGAAAAATATCTTTTGAAAAAATCCCAAAGCCCCGGGGTCACAATTTCATAAAAAACCTGACTTTTTGCAATTGACTCAAAAATGGTGCCAAACGGTTGCAAATGCTCCCCTCAAAGGTTTGGCGGTCGAAACAGAAGGCTTTTCATCACAGGACAAGAAATCAGCCCTCGACAACTTAACCGGCAGAAAAATATTTTTTGAAAAAATCCCTAAGCCCCGGGGTCACAATTTCATAAAAAACCTGACTTTTTGCAATTGACTCAAAAATGGTGACCAATGGTTGCAAATGCTCCCCTGAAAGGTTTGGCGGTCGAAACAGATGTCTTTTTATCACAGGAAAAGAAATCAGCCCTCGACAACTTAACCGGGAAAAAATATTTTTTTTGAAAAAATCCCTAAGCCCCGGGGTCACAATTTCATCAAAAATCTGACTTTCGGCAGTTGACTCAGAAATGGTGCCAAACGTTTGGAAATGCTCCCCTGAAAGGTTTGGCGGTTGAAACAGAAGGCTTTTTATCACAGGAAAAGAAATCAGCCCTCGACAACTTAACCGGCAGAAATTTTTTTTTTTGAGAAAATCCCTCAGCCCCGGGGTCACAATTTCATCAAAAATCTGACTTTCGGCAGTTGACTCAGAAATGGTGCCAAACGGTTGCAAATGCTCCCCTGAAATGTTTGGCGGTGGAAACAGAAGGCTTTTTATCACAGGATAAGAAATCAGCCCTCGACAACTTAACCGGCAGAATTTTTTTTTTTTTTGAAAAAATCCCTAAGCCCCGGGGTCACAATTTCATCAAAACTCTGACTTTCGGCAATTGACTCAAAAATGGTGCCAAACGGTTGCAAATGCTCCCCTGAAAGGTTTGGCTGTCGAAACAGAAGGCTTTTTATCACAGGAAAAGAAATCAGCCCTCGACAACTTAACCGGCAGAAAAATATTTTTTTGATCAAATCCTTAAGCCCCGGGGTCACAATTTCATAAAAAATCTGACTTTCGGCAGTTGACTCAGAAATGGTGCCAAACGGTTGCAAATGCTCCCCTGAAAGGTTTGGTGGTCGAAACAGAAGGCTTTTTATCACAGGAAAAGAAATCAGCCCTCGACAACTTAACCGGGAAAAAATATTTTTTTGAAAAAATCCCTAAGCCCCGGGGTCACAATCTCATCAAAAATCTGACTTTCGGCAGTTGACTCAGAAATGGTGCCAAACGGTTGGAAATGCTCCCCTGAAAGGTTTGGCGGTCGGAACAGAAGGCTTTTTATCACAGGAAAAGAAATCAGCCCTCGACAACTTAACCGGGAAAAAATATTTTTTTGAAAAAATCCCTAAGCCCCGGGGTCACAATTTCATCAAAACTCTGACTTTCGGCAATTGACTCAAAAATGGTGCCAAACGGTTGCAAATGCTCCCCTCAAAGGTTTGGCGGTCGAAACAGAAGGCTTTTCATTAGAGCACAAGAAATCAGCCATCGACAACTTAACCGGCAGAAAAATATTTTTTGAAAAAATCCCTAAGCCCCGGGGTCACATTTTCATAAAAAACCTGACTTTTGGCAATTGACTCAAAAATGGTGCCCAATGGTTGCAAATGCTCCCCTGAAAGGTTTGGCGGTCGAAACAGATGTCTTTTTATCACAGGAAAAGAAATCAGCCCTCGACAACTTAACCGGGAAAAAATATTTTTTTTGAAAAAATCCCTAAGCCCCGGGGTCACAATTTCATCAAAAATCTGACTTTCGGCAGTTGACTCAGAAATGGTGCCAAACGGTTGCAAATGCTCCCCTGAGAGGTTTGGCGGTCGAAACAGAAGGCTTTTTATAACAGGATAATAAATCAGCCCTCGACAACTTAACCGGCAGATTTTTTTTTTTTTTGAAAAAATCCCTAAGCCCCGGGGTCACAATTTCATCAAAACTCTGACTTTCGGCAATTGACTCAAAAATGGTGCCAAACGGTTGCAAATGCTCCCCTGAAAGGTTTGGCTGTCGAAACAGAAGGCTTTTTATCACATGAAAAGGAATCAGCCCTCGACAACTTAACCGGCAGAAAAATATTTTTTTGAAAAAATCCCTAAGACCCGGGGTCACAATTTCATCGAAATTCTGACTTTCGGCAGTTGACTCAGAAATGGTGCCAAACGGTTGGAAATGCTCCCCTGAAAGGTTTGGCTGTCGAAACAGAAGGCTTTTTATCACAGGACAAGAAATCAGCCCTCGACAACTTAACCGGCAGAAAAATATTTTTTTGATCAAATCCTTAAGCCCCGGGGTCACAATTTCATAAAAAATCTGACTTTCGGCAGTTGACTCAGAAATGGTGCCAAACGGTTGCAAATGCTCCCCTGAAAGGTTTGGTGGTCGAAACAGAAGGCTTTTTATCACAGGATAAGAAATCAGCCCTCGACAACTTAACCGGGAAAAAATATTTTTTTGAAAAAATCCCTAAGCCCCGGGGTCACAATCTCATCAAAAATCTGACTTTCGGCAGTTGACTCAGAAATGGTGCCAAACGGTTGGAAATGCTCCCCTGAAAGGTTTGGCGGTCGAAACAGAAGGCTTTTTATCACAGGAAAAGAAATCAGCCCTCGACAACTTAACCGGGAAAAAATATTTTTTTGAAAAAATCCCTAAGCCCCGGGGTCACAATTTCATCAAAACTCTGACTTTCGGCAATTGACTCAAAAATGGTGCCAAACGGTTGCAAATGCTCCCCTCAAAGGTTTGGCGGTCGAAACAGAAGGCTTTTCATTAGAGCACAAGAAATCAGCCCTCGACAACTTAACCGGCAGAAAAATATTTTTTGAAAAAATCCCTAAGCCCCGGGGTCACATTTTCATAAAAAACCTGACTTTTGGCAATTGACTCAAAAATGGTGACCAATGGTTGCAAATGCTCCCCTGAAAGGTTTGGCGGTCAAAACAGATGTCTTTTTATCACAGGATAAGAAATCAGCCCTCGACAACTTAACCGGGAAAAAATATTTTTTTTGAAAAAATCCCTAAGCCCCGGGGTCACAATTTCATCAAAAATCTGACTTTCGGCAGTTGACTCAGAAATGGTGCCAAACGGTTGCAAATGCTCCCCTGAAAGGTTTGGCGGTCGAAACAGAAGGCTTTTTATCACAGGATAAGAAATCAGCCCTCGACAACTTAACCGGGAAAAAATATTTTTTTGAAAAAATCCCTAAGCCCCGGGGGTCACAATCTCATCAAAAATCTGACTTTCGGCAGTTGACTCAGAAATGATGCCAAACGGTTGCAAATGCTCCCCTCAAAGGTTTGGCAGTCGAAACAGAAGGCTTTTTATCACAGGATAAGAAATCAGCCCTCGACAACTTAACCGGGAGAAAAATATTTTTTGAGAAAATCCCTCAGCCCCGGGGTCACAATTTCATCAAAACTCTGACTTTCGGCAATTGACTCAAAAATGGTGCCAAACGGTTGCAAATGCTCCCCTCAAAGGTTTGGCGGTCGAAACAGAAGGCTTTTCATCACAGGACAAGAAATCAGCCCTCGACAACTTAACCGGCAGAAAAATATTTTTTGAAAAAATCCCTAAGCCCCGGGGTCACAATTTCATAAAAAACCTGACTTTTTGCAATTGACTCAAAAATGGTGACCAATGGTTGCAAATGCTCCCCTGAAAGGTTTGGCGGTCGAAACAGATGTCTTTTTATCACAGGATAAGAAATCAGCCCTCGACAACTTAACCGGGAAAAAATATTTTTTTTGAAAAAATCCCTAAGCCCCGGGGTCACAATTTCATCAAAAATCTGACTTTCGGCAGTTGACTCAGAAATGGTGCCAAACGTTTGGAAATGCTCCCCTGAAAGGTTTGGCGGTTGAAACAGAAGGCTTTTTATCACAGGAAAAGAAATCAGCCCTCGACAACTTAACCGGCAGAAATTTTTTTTTTTGAGAAAATCCCTCAGCCCCGGGGTCACAATTTCATCAAAAATCTGACTTTCGGCAGTTGACTCAGAAATGGTGCCAAACGGATGCAAATGCTCCCCTGAAATGTTTGGCGGTGGAAACAGAAGGCTTTTTATCACAGGATAAGAAATCAGCCCTCGACAACTTAACCGGCAGAATTTTTTTTTTTTTTGAAAAAATCCCTAAGCCCCGGGGTCACAATTTCATCAAAACTCTGACTTTCGGCAATTGACTCAAAAATGGTGCCAAACGGTTGCAAATGCTCCCCTCAAAGGTTTGGCGGTCGAAACAGAAGGCTTTTCATCACAGGACAAGAAATCAGCCCTCGACAACTTAACCGGCAGAAAAATATCTTTTGAAAAAATCCCTAAGCCCCGGGGTCACAATTTCATAAAAAACCTGACTTTTTGCAATTGACTCAAAAATGGTGACCAATGGTTGCAAATGCTCCCCTGAAAGGTTTGGCGGTCGAAACAGATGTCTTTTTACCACAGGACAAGAAATCATCCCTCGACAACTTAACCGGCAGAAAAATATCTTTTGAAAAAATCCCAAAGCCCCGGGGTCACAATTTCATAAAAAACCTGACTTTTTGCAATTGACTCAAAAATGGTGCCAAACGGTTGCAAATGCTCCCCTCAAAGGTTTGGCGGTCGAAACAGAAGGCTTTTCATCACAGGACAAGAAATCAGCCCTCGACAACTTAACCGGCAGAAAAATATTTTTTGAAAAAATCCCTAAGCCCCGGGGTCACAATTTCATAAAAAACCTGACTTTTTGCAATTGACTCAAAAATGGTGACCAATGGTTGCAAATGCTCCCCTGAAAGGTTTGGCGGTCGAAACAGATGTCTTTTTATCACAGGATAAGAAATCAGCCCTCGACAACTTAACCGGGAAAAAATATTTTTTTTGAAAAAATCCCTAAGCCCCGGGGTCACAATTTCATCAAAAATCTGACTTTCGGCAGTTGACTCAGAAATGGTGCCAAACGTTTGGAAATGCTCCCCTGAAAGGTTTGGCGGTTGAAACAGAAGGCTTTTTATCACAGGAAAAGAAATCAGCCCTCGACAACTTAACCGGCAGAAATTTTTTTTTTTGAGAAAATCCCTCAGCCCCGGGGTCACAATTTCATCAAAAATCTGACTTTCGGCAGTTGACTCAGAAATGGTGCCAAACGGTTGCAAATGCTCCCCTGAAATGTTTGGCGGTGGAAACAGAAGGCTTTTTATCACAGGATAAGAAATCAGCCCTCGACAACTTAACCGGCAGAATTTTTTTTTTTTTTGAAAAAATCCCTAAGCCCCGGGGTCACAATTTCATCAAAACTCTGACTTTCGGCAATTGACTCAAAAATGGTGCCAAACGGTTGCAAATGCTCCCCTCAAAGGTTTGGCGGTCGAAACAGAAGGCTTTTCATCACAGGACAAGAAATCAGCCCTCGACAACTTAACCGGCAGAAAAATATCTTTTGAAAAAATCCCTAAGCCCCGGGGTCACAATTTCATAAAAAACCTGACTTTTTGCAATTGACTCAAAAATGGTGACCAATGGTTGCAAATGCTCCCCTGAAAGGTTTGGCGGTCGAAACAGATGTCTTTTTACCACAGGACAAGAAATCATCCCTCGACAACTTAACCGGCAGAAAAATATCTTTTGAAAAAATCCCAAAGCCCCGGGGTCACAATTTCATAAAAAACCTGACTTTTTGCAATTGACTCAAAAATGGTGACCAATGGTTGCAAATGCTCCCCTGAAAGGTTTGGCGGTCGAAACAGATGTCTTTTTATCACAGGATAAGAAATCAGCCCTCGACAACTTAACCGGGAAAAAATATTTTTTTTGAAAAAATCCCTAAGCCCCGGGGTCACAATTTCATCAAAAATCTGACTTTCGGCAGTTGACTCAGAAATGGTGCCAAACGGTTGCAAATGCTCCCCTGAAAGGTTTGGCGGTCGAAACAGAAGGCTTTTTATCACAGGATAAGAAATCAACCCTCGACAACTTAACCGGGAAAAAATATTTTTTTGAAAAAATCCCTAAGCCCCGGGGTCACAATCTCATCAAAAATCTGACTTTCGGCAGTTGACTCAGAAATGGTGCCAAACGGTTGCAAATGCTCCCCTGAAAGGTTTGGCGGTCGAAACAGAAGGCTTTTTATCACAGGAAAAGAAATCAGCCCTCGACAACTTAACCGGGAAAAAATATTTTTTTTGAAAAAATCCCTAAGCCCCGGGGTCACAATTTCATCAAAAATCTGACTTTCGGCAGTTGACTCAGAAAAGGTGCCAAACGGTTGCAAATGCTCCCCTGAAAGGTTTGGCGGTCGAAACAGAAGGCTTTTTATCACAGGATAAGAAATCAGCCCTCGACAACTTAACCGGGAAAAAATATTTTTTTGAAAAAATCCCTAAGCCCCGGGGTCACAATTTCATCAAAACTCTGACTTTCGGCAATTGACTCAAAAATAGTGCCAAACGGTTGCAAATGCTCCCCTCAAAGGTTTGGCGGTCGAAACAGAAGGCTTTTCATCACAGGACAAGAAATCAGCCCTCGACAACTTAACCGGCAGAAAAATATCTTTTGAAAAAATCCCTAAGCCCCGGGGTCACAATTTCATAAAAAAACTGACTTTTTGCAATTGACTCAAAAATGGTGACCAATGGTTGCAAATGCTCCCCTGAAAGGTTTGGCGGTCGAAACAGATGTCTTTTTATCATAGGACAAGAAATCAGCCCTCGACAACTTAACCGGCAGAAAAATATTTTTTGAAAAAATCCCTAAGCCCCGGGGTCACAATTTCATCAAAAATCTGACTTTCGGCAGTTGACTCAGAAATGGTGCCAAACGGTTGCAAATGCTCCCCTGAAATGTTTGGCGGTCGAAACAGAAGGCTTTTCATCACAGGACAAGAAATCAGCCCTCGACAACTTAACCGGCAGAAAAATATCTTTTGAAAAAATCCCTAAGCCCCGGGGTCACAATTTCATAAAAAACCTGACTTTTTGCAATTGACTCAAAAATGGTGACCAATGGTTGCAAATGCTCCCCTGAAAGGTTTGGCGGTCGAAACAGATGTCTTTTTATCACAGGATAAGAAATCAGCCCTCGACAACTTAACCGGGAAAAAATATTTTTTTTGAAAAAATCCCTAAGCCCCGGGGTCACAATTTCATCAAAAATCTGACTTTCGGCAGTTGACTAAGAAATGGTGCCAAACGGTTGCAAATGCTCCCCTGAAAGGTTTGGCGGTCGAAACAGAAGGCTTTTTATCACAGGATAAGAAATCAGCCCTCGACAACTTAACCGGGAAAAAATATTTTTTTGAAAAAATCCCTAAGCCCCGGGGTCACAATCTCATCAAAAATCTGACTTTCGGCAGTTGACTCAGAAATGGTGCCAAACGGTTGCAAATGCTCCCCTGAAAGGTTTGGCGGTCGAAACAGAAGGCTTTTTATCACAGGAAAAGAAATCAGCCCTCGACAACTTAACCGGCAGTAAAATATTTTTTTGAAAAATCCCTAAGACCCGGGGTCACAATTTCATCAAAACTCTGACTTTCGGCAATTGACTCAAAAATGGTGCCAAACGGTTGCAAATGCTCCCCTGAAAGGTTTCGTGGTCGAAACAGAAGGCTTTTTATCACAGGAAAAGAAATCAGCCCTCGACAACTTAACCGGGGAAAAATATTTTTTTGAAAAAATCCCTAAGCCCCGGGGTCACAATTTCATCAAAAATCTGACTTTCGGCAGTTGACTCAGAAATGGTGCCAAACGGTTGCAAATGCTCCCCTGAAAGGTTTGGCGGTCGAAACAGAAGGCTTTTTATCACAGGATAAGAAATCAGCCCTCGACAACTTAACCGGGAGAACAATATTTTTTGAGAAAATCCCTCAGCCCCGGGGTCACAATTTCATCAAAACTCTGACTTTCGGCAATTGACTCAAAAATGGTGCCAAACGGTTGCAAATGCTCCCCTGAAAGGTTTGGCGGTCGAAACAGAAGGTTTTTCATCACAGCACAAGAAATCAGCCGTCGACAACTTAACCGGCAGAAAAATATTTTTTGAGAAAATCCCTCAGCCCCGGGGTCACAATTTCATCAAAACTCTGACTTTCGGCAATTGACTCAAAAATGGTGCCAAACGGTTGCAAATGCTCCCCTGAAAGGTTTGGCGGTCGAAACAGAAGGCTTTTTATCACAGGAAAAGAAATCAGCCCTCGACAACTTAACCGGCAGAATTTTTTTTTTAAAAAAAATCCCTCAGCCCCGGGGTCACAATTTCATCAAAAATCTGACTTTCGGCAGTTGACTCAGAAATGGTGCCAAACGGTTGCAAATGCTCCGCTGAAATGTTTGGCGGTCGAAACAGAAGGCTTTTTATCACAGGATAAGAAATCAGCCCTCGACAACTTAACCGGCAGAATTTTTTTTTTTTTTGAAAAAATCCCTAAGCCCCGGGGTCACAATTTCATCAAAACTCTGACTTTCGGCAGTTGACTCAAAAATGGTGCCAAACGGTTGCAAATGCTCCCCTCAAAGGTTTGGCGGTCGAAACAGAAGGCTTTTCATCACAGGACAAGAAATCAGCCCTCGACAACTTAACCGGCAGAAAAATATCTTTTGAAAAAATCCCTAAGCCCCGGGGTCACAATTTCATCAAAACTCTGACTTTCGGCAGTTGACTCAGAAATGGTGCCAAACGGTTGCAAATGCTCCCCTGAAAGGTTTGGCGGACGAAACAGAAGGCTTTTTATCACAGGATAAGAAATCAGCCCTCGACAACTTAACCGGGAAAAAATATTTTTTTGAAAAAATCCCTAAGCCCCGGGGTCACAATCTCATCAAAAATCTGACTTTCGGCAGTTGACTCAGAAATGGTGCCAAACGGTTGCAAATGCTCCCCTGAAAGGTTTGGCGGTCGAAACAGAAGGCTTTTTATCACAGGAAAAGAAATCAGCCCTCGACAACTTAACCGGCAGTAAAATATTTTTTTGAAAAATCCCTAAGACCCGGGGTCACAATTTCATCAAAACTCTGACTTTCGGCAATTGACTCAAAAATGGTGCCAAACGGTTGCAAATGCTCCCCTGAAAGGTTTGGTGGTCGAAACAGAAGGCTTTTTATCACAGGAAAAGAAATCAGCCCTCGACAACTTAACCGGGGAAAAATATTTTTTTGAAAAAATCCCTAAGCCCCGGGGTCACAATTTCATCAAAAATCTGTCTTTCGGCAGTTGACTCAGAAATGGTGCCAAACGGTTGCAAATGCTCCCCTGAAAGGTTTGGCGGTCGAAACAGAAGGCTTTTTATCACAGGATAAGAAATCAGCCCTCGACAACTTAACCGGGAGAACAATATTTTTTGAGAAAATCCCTCAGCCCCGGGGTTACAATTTCATCAAAACTCTGACTTTCGGCAATTGACTCAAAAATGGTGCCAAACGGTTGCAAATGCTCCCCTGAAAGGTTTGGCGGTCGAAACAGAAGGCTTTTCATCACAGCACAAGAAATCAGCCCTCGACAACTTAACCGGCAGAAAAATATCTTTTGAAAAAATCCCTAAGCCCCGGGGTCACAATTTCATAAAAAACCTGACTTTTCGCAATTGACTCAAAAATGGTGACCAATGGTTGCAAATGCTCCCCTGAAAGGTTTGGCGGTCGAAACAGATGTCTTTTTATCACAGGATAAGAAATCAGCCCTCGACAACTTAACCGGGAAAAAATATTTTTTTGAAAAAATCCCTAAGCCCCGGGGTCACAATCTCATCAAAAATCTGACTTTCGGCAGTTGACTCAGAAATGGTGCCAAACGGTTGCAAATGCTCCCCTCAAAGGTTTGGCGGTCGAAACAGAAGGCTTTTTATCACAGGAAAAGAAATCAGCCCTCGACAACTTAACCGGCAGTAAAATATTTTTTTGAAAAATCCCTAAGACCCGGGGTCACAATTTCATCAAAAATCTGACTTTCGGCAGTTGACTCAAAAATGGTGCCAAACGGTTGCAAATGCTCCCCTGAAAGGTTTGGTGGTCGAAACAGAAGGCTTTTTATCACAGGATAAGAAATCAGCCCTCGATAACTTAACCGGGAGAACAATATTTTTTGAGAAAATCCCTCAGCCCCGGGGTCACAATTTCATCAAAACTCTGACTTTCGGCAATTGACTCAAAAATGGTGCCAAACGGTTGCAAATGCTCCCCTGAAAGGTTTGGCGGTCGAAACAGAAGGCTTTTTATCACAGGAAAAGAAATCAGCCCTCGACAACTTAACCGGCAGAATTTTTTTTTAAAAAAAAATCCCTCAGCCCCGGGGTCACAATTTCATCAAAAATCTGACTTTCGGCAGTTGACTCAGAAATGGTGCCAAACGGTTGCAAATGCTCCCCTCAAAGGTTTGGCGGTCGAAACAGAAGGCTTTTCATCACAGGACAAGAAATCAGCCCTCGACAACTTAACCGGCAGAAAAATATCTTTTGAAAAAATCCCTAAGCCCCGGGGTCACAATTTCATCAAAACTCTGACTTTCGGCAGTTGACTCAGAAATGGTGCCAAACGGTTGCAAATGCTCCCCTGAAAGGTTTGGCGGTCGAAACAGAAGGCTTTTTATCACAGGATAAGAAATCAGCCCTCGACAACTTAACCGGGAAAAAATATTTTTTTGAAAAAATCCCTAAGCCCCGGGGTCACAATCTCATCAAAAATCTGACTTTCGGCAGTTGACTCAGAAATGGTGCCAAACGGTTGCAAATGCTCCCCTCAAAGGTTTGGCGGTCGAAACAGAAGGCTTTTTATCACAGGAAAAGAAATCAGCCCTCGACAACTTAACCGGCAGAATTTTTTTTTTAAAAAAAATCCCTCAGCCCCGGGGTCACAATTTCATCAAAAATCTGACTTTCGGCAGTTGACTCAGAAATGGTGCCAAACGGTTGCAAATGCTCCGCTGAAATGTTTGGCGGTCGAAACAGAAGGCTTTTTATCACAGGATAAGAAATCAGCCCTCGACAACTTAACCGGCAGAATTTTTTTTTTTTTTGAAAAAATCCCTAAGCCCCGGGGTCACAATTTCATCAAAACTCTGACTTTCGGCAGTTGACTCAAAAATGGTCCCAAACGGTTGCAAATGCTCCCCTCAAAGGTTTGGCGGTCGAAACAGAAGGCTTTTCATCACAGGACAAGAAATCAGCCCTCGACAACTTAACCGGCAGAAAAATATCTTTTGAAAAAATCCCTAAGCCCCGGGGTCACAATTTCATCAAAACTCTGACTTTCGGCAGTTGACTCAGAAATGGTGCCAAACGGTTGCAAATGCTCCCCTGAAAGGTTTGGCGGACGAAACAGAAGGCTTTTTATCACAGGATAAGAAATCAGCCCTCGACAACTTAACCGGGAAAAAATATTTTTTTGAAAAAATCCCTAAGCCCCGGGGTCACAATCTCATCAAAAATCTGACTTTCGGCAGTTGACTCAGAAATGGTGCCAAACGGTTGCAAATGCTCCCCTGAAAGGTTTGGCGGTCGAAACAGAAGGCTTTTTATCACAGGAAAAGAAATCAGCCCTCGACAACTTAACCGGCAGTAAAATATTTTTTTGAAAAATCCCTAAGACCCGGGGTCACAATTTCATCAAAACTCTGACTTTCGGCAATTGACTCAAAAATGGTGCCAAACGGTTGCAAATGCTCCCCTGAAAGGTTTGGTGGTCGAAACAGAAGGCTTTTTATCACAGGAAAAGAAATCAGCCCTCGACAACTTAACCGGGGAAAAATATTTTTTTGAAAAAATCCCTAAGCCCCGGGGTCACAATTTCATCAAAAATCTGTCTTTCGGCAGTTGACTCAGAAATGGTGCCAAACGGTTGCAAATGCTCCCCTGAAAGGTTTGGCGGTCGAAACAGAAGGCTTTTTATCACAGGATAAGAAATCAGCCCTCGACAACTTAACCGGGAGAACAATATTTTTTGAGAAAATCCCTCAGCCCCGGGGTTACAATTTCATCAAAACTCTGACTTTCGGCAATTGACTCAAAAATGGTGCCAAACGGTTGCAAATGCTCCCCTGAAAGGTTTGGCGGTCGAAACAGAAGGCTTTTCATCACAGCACAAGAAATCAGCCCTCGACAACTTAACCGGCAGAAAAATATCTTTTGAAAAAATCCCTAAGCCCCGGGGTCACAATTTCATAAAAAACCTGACTTTTCGCAATTGACTCAAAAATGGTGACCAATGGTTGCAAATGCTCCCCTGAAAGGTTTGGCGGTCGAAACAGATGTCTTTTTATCACAGGATAAGAAATCAGCCCTCGACAACTTAACCGGGAAAAAATATTTTTTTGAAAAAATCCCTAAGCCCCGGGGTCACAATCTCATCAAAAATCTGACTTTCGGCAGTTGACTCAGAAATGGTGCCAAACGGTTGCAAATGCTCCCCTCAAAGGTTTGGCGGTCGAAACAGAAGGCTTTTTATCACAGGAAAAGAAATCAGCCCTCGACAACTTAACCGGCAGTAAAATATTTTTTTGAAAAATCCCTAAGACCCGGGGTCACAATTTCATCAAAAATCTGACTTTCGGCAGTTGACTCAAAAATGGTGCCAAACGGTTGCAAATGCTCCCCTGAAAGGTTTGGTGGTCGAAACAGAAGGCTTTTTATCACAGGATAAGAAATCAGCCCTCGATAACTTAACCGGGAGAACAATATTTTTTGAGAAAATCCCTCAGCCCCGGGGTCACAATTTCATCAAAACTCTGACTTTCGGCAATTGACTCAAAAATGGTGCCAAACGGTTGCAAATGCTCCCCTGAAAGGTTTGGCGGTCGAAACAGAAGGCTTTTTATCACAGGAAAAGAAATCAGCCCTCGACAACTTAACCGGCAGAATTTTTTTTTAAAAAAAAATCCCTCAGCCCCGGGGTCACAATTTCATCAAAAATCTGACTTTCGGCAGTTGACTCAGAAATGGTGCCAAACGGTTGCAAATGCTCCCCTGAAATGTTTGGCGGTCGAAACAGAAGGCTTTTTATCACAGGATAAGAAATCAGCCCTCGACAACTTAACCGGCAGAATTTTTTTTTTTTGAAAAAATCCCTAAGCCCCGGGGTCACAATTTCATCAAAACTCTGACTTTCGGCAGTTGACTCAAAAATGGTGCCAAACGGTTGCAAATGCTCCCCTCAAAGGTTTGGCGGTCGAAACAGAAGGCTTTTCATCACAGGACAAGAAATCAGCCCTCGACAACTTAACCGGCAGAAAAATATCTTTTGAAAAAATCCCTAAGCCCCGGGGTCACAATTTCATCAAAACTCTGACTTTCGGCAGTTGACTCAGAAATGGTGCCAAACGGTTGCAAATGCTCCCCTGAAAGGTTTGGCGGTCGAAACAGAAGGCTTTTTATCACAGGATAAGAAATCAGCCCTCGACAACTTAACCGGGAAAAAATATTTTTTTGAAAAAATCCCTAAGCCCCGGGGTCACAATCTCATCAAAAATCTGACTTTCGGCAGTTGACTCAGAAATGGTGCCAAACGGTTGCAAATGCTCCCCTCAAAGGTTTGGCGGTCGAAACAGAAGGCTTTTTATCACAGGAAAAGAAATCAGCCCTCGACAACTTAACCGGCAGTAAAATATTTTTTTGAAAAATCCCTAAGACCCGGGGTCACAATTTCATCAAAACTCTGACTTTCGGCAGTTGACTCAAAAATGGTGCCAAACGGTTGCAAATGCTCCCCTGAAAGGTTTGGTGGTCGAAACAGAAGGCTTTTTATCACAGGAAAAGAAATCAGCCCTCGACAACTTAACCGGGGAAAAATATTTTTTTGAAAAAATCCCTAAGCCTCGGGGTCACAATTTCATCAAAAATCTGACTTTCGGCAGTTGACTCAGAAATGGTGCCAAACAGTTGCAAATGCTCCCCTGAAAGGTTTGGCGGTCGAAACAGAAGGCTTTTTATCACAGGATAAGAAATCAGCCCTCGACAACTTAACCGGGAAAAAATATTTTTTTGAAAAAATCCCTAAGCCCCGGGGTCACCATCTCATCAAAAATCTGACTTTCGGCAGTTGACTCAGAAATGCTGCCAAACGGTTGCAAATGCTCCCCTCAAAGGTTTGGCGGTCGAAACAGAAGGCTTTTTATCACAGGATAAGAAATCAGCCCTCGACAACTTAACCGGGAGAAAAATATTTTTTGAGAAAATCCCTCAGCCCCGGGGTCACAATTTCATCAAAACTCTGACTTTCGGCAATTGACTCAAAAATGGTGCCAAACGGTTGCAAATGCTCCCCTCAAAGGTTTGGCGGTCGAAACAGAAGGCTTTTTATCACAGGATAAGAAATCAGCCCTCGACAACTTAACCGGCAGAAAAATATTTTTTGAAAAAATCCCTAAGCCCCGGGGTCACAATTTCATAAAAAACCTGACTTTTTGCAATTGACTCAAAAATGGTGACCAATGGTTGCAAATGCTCCCCTGAAAGGTTTGGCGGTCGAAACAGATGTCTTTTTATACAGGATAAGAAATCAGCCCTCGACAACTTAACCGGGAAAAAATATTTTTTTGAAAAAATCCCTAAGCCCCGGGGTCACAATTTCATCAAAACTCTGACTTTCGGCAATTGACTCAAAAATGGTGCCAAACGGTTGCAAATGCTCCCCTGAAAGGTTTGGTGGTCGAAACAGAAGGCTTTTTATCACAGGAAAGGAAATCAGCCCTCAACAACTTAACCGGGAAAAAATATTTTTTTGAAAAAATCCCTAAGCCCCGGGGTCATAATTTCATCAAAAATCTGACTTTCGGCAGTTGACTCAGAAATGGTGCCAAACGGTTGCAAATGCTCCCCTGAAAGGTTTGGCGGTCGAAACAGAAGGCTTTTTATCACAGGATAAGAAATCAGCCCTCGACAACTTAACCGGGAAAAAATATTTTTTTGAAAAAATCCCTAAGCCCCGGGGTCACAATCTCACCAAAAATCTGACTTTCGGCAGTTGACTCAGAAATGGTGCCAAACGGTTGCAAATGCTCCCCTCAAAGGTTTGGCGGTCGAAACAGAAGGCTTTTTATCACAGGATAAGAAATCAGCCCTCGACAACTTAACCGGGAGAAAAATATTTTTTGAGAAAATCCCTCAGCCCCGGGGTCACAATTTCATCGAAACTCTGACTTCGGGCAATTGACTCAAAAATGGTGCCAAACGGTTGCAAATGCTCCCCTCAAAGGTTTGGCGGTCGAAACAGAAGGCTTTTCATCACAGCACAAGAAATCAGCCCTCGACAACTTAACCGGCAGAAAAATATTTTTTGAAAAATCCCTAAGCCCCGGGGTCACAATTTCATAAAAAACCTGACTTTTTGCAATTGACTCAAAAATGGTGACCAACGGTTGCAAATGCTCCCCTGAAAGGTTTGGCGGTCGAAACAGATGTCTTTTTATACAGGAAAAGAAATCAGCCCTCGACAACTTAACCGGGAAAAAATATTTTTTTTGAAAAAATCCCTAAGCCCCGGGGTCACAA
This sequence comes from Podarcis melisellensis, assembly GCF_964234715.1. Classification (NCBI taxonomy): domain Eukaryota; kingdom Metazoa; phylum Chordata; class Lepidosauria; order Squamata; family Lacertidae; genus Podarcis; species Podarcis melisellensis. The sequence goes on from NC_138544.1 coordinate 11,948,869, forward strand.
TTTCATCAAAAATCTGACTTTCGGCAGTTGACTCAGAAATGGTGCCAAACGGTTGCAAATGCTCCCCTGAAAGGTTTGGTGGTCGAAACAGAAGGCTTTTTATCACAGGAAAAGAAATCAGCCCTCGACAACTTAACCGGGGAAAAATATTTTTTTGAAAAAATCCCTAAGCCCCGGGGTCACAATTTCATCAAAAATCTGACTTTCGGCACTTGACTCAGAAATGGTGCCAAACAGTTGCAAATGCTCCCCTGAAAGGTTTGGCGGTCGAAACAGAAGGCTTTTTATCACAGGATAAGAAATCAGCCCTCGACAACTTAACCGGGAAAAAATATTTTTTTGAAAAAATCCCTAAGCCCCGGGGTCACAATTTCATCAAAACTCTGACTTTCGGCACTTGACTCAGAAATGGTGCCAAACAGTTGCAAATGCTCCCCTGAAAGGTTTGGTGGTCGAAACAGAAGGCTTTTTATCACAGGAAAGGAAATCAGCCCTCAACAACTTAACCGGGAAAAAATATTTTTTTGAAAAAATCCCTAAGCCCCGGGGTCACAATTTCATCAAAAATCTGACTTTCGGCAGTTGACTCAGAAATGGTGCCAAACGGTTGCAAATGCTCCCCTCAAAGGTTTGGCGGTCGAAACAGAAGGCTTTTTATCACAGGATAAGAAATCAGCCCTCGATAACTTAACCGGGAGAAAAATATTTTTTGAGAAAATCCCTCAGCCCCGGGCTCACAATTTCATCGAAACTCTGACTTCGGGCAATTGACTCAAAAATGGTGCCAAACGGTTGCAAATGCTCCCCTCAAAGGTTTGGCGGTCGAAACAGAAGGCTTTTCATCACAGCACAAGAAATCAGCCCTCGACAACTTAACCGGCAGAAAAATATTTTTTGAAAAAATCCCTAAGCCCCGGGGTCACAATTTCATAAAAAACCTGACTTTTTGCAATTGACTCAAAAATGGTGACCAACGGTTGCAAATGCTCCCCTGAAAGGTTTGGCGGTCGAAACAGATGTCTTTTTATACAGGAAAAGAAATCAGCCCTCGACAACTTAACCGGGAAAAAATATTTTTTTTGAAAAAATCCCTAAGCCCCGGGGTCACAATTTCATCAAAAATCTGACTTTCGGCAGTTGACTCAGAAATGGTGCCAAACGGTTGCAAATGCTCCCCTTAAAGGTTTGGCGGTCGAAACAGAAGGCTTTTTATCACAGGATAAGAAATCAGCCCTCGACAACCTAACCGGCAGAAAAATATCTTTTGAAAAAATCCCTAAGCCCCGGGGTCACAATTTCATCAAAACTCTGACTTTCAGCAATTGACTCAAAAATGGTGCCAAACGGTTGCAAATGCTCCCCTGAAAGGTTTGGTGGTCGAAACAGAAGGCATTTTATCACAGGAAAAGAAATCAGCCCTCGACAACTTAACCGGGAAAAAATATTTTTTTGAAAAAATCCCTAAGCCCCGGGGTCACAATTTCATCAAAAATCTGACTTTCGGCAGTTGACTCAGAAATGGTGCCAAACAGTTGCAAATGCTCCCCTGAAAGGTTTGGCGGTCGAAACAGAAGGTTTTTTATCACAGGATAAGAAATCAGCCCTCGACAACTTAACCGGGAAAAAATATTTTTTTGAAAAAATCCCTAAGCCCCGGGGTCACAATCTCATCAAAAATCTGACTTTCGGCAGTTGACTCAGAAATGCTGCCAAACGGTTGCAAATGCTCCACTCAAAGGTTTGGCGGTCGAAACAGAAGGCTTTTTATCACAGGATAAGAAATCAGCCCTCGACAACTTAACCGGGAGAAAAATATTTTTTGAGAAAATCCCTCAGCCCCGGGGTCACAATTTCATCAAAACTCTGACTTTCGGCAATTGACTCAAAAATGGTGCCAAACGGTTGCAAATGCTCCCCTCAAAGGTTTGGCGGTCGAAACAGAAGGCTTTTTATCACAGGATAAGAAATCAGCCCTCGACAACTTAACCGGGAAAAAATATTTTTTTGAAAAAATCCCTAAGCCCCGGGGTCACAATCTCATCAAAAATCTGACTTTCGGCAGTTGACTCAGAAATGCTGCCAAACGGTTGCAAATGCTCCCCTCAAAGGTTTGGCGGTCGAAACAGAAGGCTTTTTATCACAGGATAAGAAATCAGCCCTCGACAACTTAACCGGGAGAAAAATATTTTTTGAGAAAATCCCTCAGCCCCGGGGTCACAATTTCATCAAAACTCTGACTTTCGGCAATTGACTCAAAAATGGTGCCAAACGGTTGCAAATGCTCCCCTCAAAGGTTTGGCGGTCGAAACAGAAGGCTTTTCATCACAGCACAAGAAATCAGCCCTCGACAGCTTAACCGGCAGAAAAATATTTTTTGAAAAAATCCCTAAGCCCCGGGGTCACAATTTCATAAAAAACCTGACTTTTTGCAATTGACTCAAAAATCGTGACCAATGGTTGCAAATGCTCCCCTGAAAGGATTGGCGGTCGAAACAGATGTCTTTTTATACAGGATAAGAAATCAGCCCTCGACAACTTAACCGGGAAAAAATATTTTTTTTGAAAAAATCCCTAAGCCCCGGGGTCACAATTTCATCAAAAATCTGACTTTCGGCAGTTGACTCAGAAATGGTGCCAAACGGTTGCAAATGCTCCCCTGAAAGGTTTGGCGGTCGAAACAGAAGGCTTTTTATCACAGGATAAGAAATCAGCCCTCGACAACTTAACCGGCAGAAAAATATCTTTTGAAAAAATCCCTAAGCCCCGGGGTCACAATTTCATCAAAACTCTGACTTTCAGCAATTGACTCAAAAATGGTGCCAAACGGTTGCAAATGCTCCCCTGAAAGGTTTGGTGGTCGAAACAGAAGGCTTTTTATCACAGGAAAAGAAATCAGCCCTCGACAACTTAACCGGGAAAAAATATTTTTTTGAAAAAATCCCTAAGCCCCGGGGTCACAATTTCATCAAAAATCTGACTTTCGGCAGTTGACTCAGAAATGGTGCCAAACAGTTGCAAATGCTCCCCTGAAAGGTTTGGCGGTCGAAACAGAAGGCTTTTTATCACAGGATAAGAAATCAGCCCTCGACAACTTAACCGGGAAAAAATATTTTTTTGAAAAAATCCCTAAGCCCCGGGGTCACAATCTCATCAAAAATCTGACTTTCGGCAGTTGACTCAGAAATGCTGCCAAACGGTTGCAAATGCTCCCCTCAAAGGTTTGGCGGTCGAAACAGAAGGCTTTTTATCACAGGATAAGAAATCAGCCCTCGACAACTTAACCGGGAGAAAAATATTTTTTGAGAAAATCCCTCAGCCCCGGGGTCACAATTTCATCAAAACTCTGACTTTCGGCAATTGACTCAAAAATGGTGCCAAACGGTTGCAAATGCTCCCCTGAAAGGTTTGGTGGTAGAAACAGAAGGCTTTTTATCACAGGAAAAGAAATCAGCCCTCGACAACTTAACCGGGAAAAAATATTTTTTTGAAAAAATCCCTAAGCCCCGGGGTCACAATTTCATCAAAAATCTGACTTTCGGCAGTTGACTCAGAAATGGTGCCAAACAGTTGCAAATGCTCCCCTGAAAGGTTTGGCGGTCGAAACAGAAGGCTTTTTATCACAGGATAAGAAATCAGCCCTCGACAACTTAACCGGGAAAAAATATTTTTTTGAAAAAATCCCTAAGCCCCGGGGTCACAATCTCATCAAAAATCTGACTTTCGGCAGTTGACTCAGAAATGCTGCCAAACGGTTGCAAATGCTCCCCTCAAAGGTTTGGCGGTCGAAACAGAAGGCTTTTTATCACAGGATAAGAAATCAGCCCTCGACAACTTAACCGGGAGAAAAATATTTTTTGAGAAAATCCCTCAGCCCCGGGGTCACAATTTCATCAAAACTCTGACTTTCGGCAATTGACTCAAAAATGGTGCCAAACGGTTGCAAATGCTCCCCTCAAAGGTTTGGCGGTCGAAACAGAAGGCTTTTCATCACAGCACAAGAAATCAGCCCTCGACAACTTAACCGGCAGAAAAATATTTTTTGAAAAAATCCCTAAGCCCCGGGGTCACAATTTCATAAAAAACCTGACTTTTTGCAATTGACTCAAAAATGGTGACCAATGGTTGCAAATGCTCCCCTGAAAGGTTTGGCGGTCGAAACAGATGTCTTTTTATACAGGATAAGAAATCAGCCCTCGACAACTTAACCGGGAAAAAATATTTTTTTTGAAAAAATCTCTAAGCCCCGGGGTCACAATTTCATCAAAAATCTGACTTTCGGCAGTTGACTCAGAAATGGTGCCAAACGGTTGCAAATGCTCCCCTGAAAGGTTTGGCGGTCGAAACAGAAGGCTTTTTATCACAGGATAAGAAATCAGCCCTCGACAACTTAACCGGGAAAAAATATTTTTTTGAAAAAATCCCTAAGCCCCGGGGTCACAATCTCATCAAAAATCTGACTTTCGGCAATTGACTCAAAAATGGTGCCAAACGGTTGCAAATGCTCCCCTGAAAGGTTTGGCGGTCGAAACAGAAGGCTTTTTATCACAGGATAAGAAATCAGCCCTCGACAACTTAACCGGGAGAAAAATATTTTTTGAGAAAATCCCTCAGCCCCGGGGTCACAATTTCATCAAAACTCTGACTTTCGGCAATTGACTCAAAAATGGTGCCAAACGGTTGCAAATGCTCCCCTGAAAGGTTTGGCGGTCGAAACAGAAGGCTTTTTATCACAGGAAAAGAAATCAGCCCTCGACAACTTAACCGGCAGTAAAATATTTTTTTGAAAAAATCCCTAAGACCCGGGGTCACAATTTCATCAAAACTCTGACTTTCGGCAATTGACTCAAAAATGGTGCCAAACGGTTGCAAATGCTCCCCTGAAAGGTTTGGTGGTCGAAACAGAACGCTTTTTATCACAGGAAAGGAAATCAGCCCTCAACAACTTAACCGGGAAAAAATATTTTTTTGAAAAAATCCCTAAGCCCCGGGGTCACAATTTCATAAAAAACCTGACTTTTTGCAATTGACTCAAAAATGGTGACCAACGGTTGCAAATGCTCCCCTGAAAGGTTTGGCGGTCGAAACAGATGTCTTTTTATACAGGATAAGAAATCAGCCCTCGACAACTTAACCGGGAAAAAATATTTTTTTTGAAAAAATCCCTAAGCCCCGGGGTCACAATTTCATCAAAAATCTGACTTTCGGCAGTTGACTCAGAAATGCTGCCAAACGGTTGCAAATGCTCCCCTCAAAGGTTTGGCGGTCGAAACAGAAGGCTTTTTATCACAGGATAAGAAATCAGCCCTCGACAACTTAACCGGGAGAAAAATATTTTTTGAGAAAATCCCTCAGCCCCGGGGTCACAATTTCATCAAAACTCTGACTTTCGGCAATTGACTCAAAAATGGTGCCAAACGGTTGCAAATGCTCCCCTGAAAGGTTTGGTGGTAGAAACAGAAGGCTTTTTATCACAGGAAAAGAAATCAGCCCTCGACAACTTAACCGGGAAAAAATATTTTTTTGAAAAAATCCCTAAGCCCCGGGGTCACAATTTCATCAAAAATCTGACTTTCGGCAGTTGACTCAGAAATGGTGCCAAACAGTTGCAAATGCTCCCCTGAAAGGTTTGGCGGTCGAAACAGAAGGCTTTTTATCACAGGATAAGAAATCAGCCCTCGACAACTTAACCGGGAAAAAATATTTTTTTGAAAAAATCCCTAAGCCCCGGGGTCACAATCTCATCAAAAATCTGACTTTCGGCAGTTGACTCAGAAATGCTGCCAAACGGTTGCAAATGCTCCCCTCAAAGGTTTGGCGGTCGAAACAGAAGGCTTTTTATCACAGGATAAGAAATCAGCCCTCGACAACTTAACCGGGAGAAAAATATTTTTTGAGAAAATCCCTCAGCCCCGGGGTCACAATTTCATCAAAACTCTGACTTTCGGCAATTGACTCAAAAATGGTGCCAAACGGTTGCAAATGCTCCCCTCAAAGGTTTGGCGGTCGAAACAGAAGGCTTTTCATCACAGCACAAGAAATCAGCCCTCGACAACTTAACCGGCAGAAAAATATTTTTTGAAAAAATCCCTAAGCCCCGGGGTCACAATTTCATAAAAAACCTGACTTTTTGCAATTGACTCAAAAATGGTGACCAATGGTTGCAAATGCTCCCCTGAAAGGTTTGGCGGTCGAAACAGATGTCTTTTTATACAGGATAAGAAATCAGCCCTCGACAACTTAACCGGGAAAAAATATTTTTTTTGAAAAAATCTCTAAGCCCCGGGGTCACAATTTCATCAAAAATCTGACTTTCGGCAGTTGACTCAGAAATGGTGCCAAACGGTTGCAAATGCTCCCCTGAAAGGTTTGGCGGTCGAAACAGAAGGCTTTTTATCACAGGATAAGAAATCAGCCCTCGACAACTTAACCGGGAAAAAATATTTTTTTGAAAAAATCCCTAAGCCCCGGGGTCACAATCTCATCAAAAATCTGACTTTCGGCAATTGACTCAAAAATGGTGCCAAACGGTTGCAAATGCTCCCCTGAAAGGTTTGGCGGTCGAAACAGAAGGCTTTTTATCACAGGATAAGAAATCAGCCCTCGACAACTTAACCGGGAGAAAAATATTTTTTGAGAAAATCCCTCAGCCCCGGGGTCACAATTTCATCAAAACTCTGACTTTCGGCAATTGACTCAAAAATGGTGCCAAACGGTTGCAAATGCTCCCCTGAAAGGTTTGGCGGTCGAAACAGAAGGCTTTTTATCACAGGAAAAGAAATCAGCCCTCGACATCTTAACCGGCAGTAAAATATTTTTTTGAAAAAATCCCTAAGACCCGGGGTCACAATTTCATCAAAACTCTGACTTTCGGCAATTGACTCAAAAATGGTGCCAAACGGTTGCAAATGCTCCCCTGAAAGGTTTGGTGGTCGAAACAGAACGCTTTTTATCACAGGAAAGGAAATCAGCCCTCAACAACTTAACCGGGAAAAAATATTTTTTTGAAAAAATCCCTAAGCCCCGGGGTCACAATTTCATAAAAAACCTGACTTTTTGCAATTGACTCAAAAATGGTGACCAACGGTTGCAAATGCTCCCCTGAAAGGTTTGGCGGTCGAAACAGATGTCTTTTTATACAGGATAAGAAATCAGCCCTCGACAACTTAACCGGGAAAAAATATTTTTTTTGAAAAAATCCCTAAGCCCCGGGGTCACAATTTCATCAAAAATCTGACTTTCGGCAGTTGACTCAGAAATGGTGCCAAACGGTTGCAAATGCTCCCCTGAAAGGTTTGGCGGTCGAAACAGAAGGCTTTTTATCACAGGATAAGAAATCAGCCCTCGACAACTTAACCGGGAAAAAATATTTTTTTGAAAAAATCCCTAAGCCCCGGGGTCACAATCTCATCAAAAATCTGACTTTCGGCAGTTGACTCAAAAATGGTGCCAAACGGTTGCAAATGCTCCCCTGAAAGGTTTGGCGGTCGAAACAGAAGGCTTTTTATCACAGGATAAGAAATCAGCCCTCGACAACTTAACCGGGAGAAAAATATTTTTTGAGAAAATCCCTCAGCCCCGGGGTCACAATCTCATCAAAACTCTGACTTTCGGCAATTGACTCAGAAATGCTGCCAAACGGTTGCAAATGCTCCCCTGAAAGGTTTGGCGGTCGAAACAGAAGGCTTTTTATCACAGGAAAAGAAATCAGCCCTCGACAACTTAACCGGCAGTAAAATATTTTTTTGAAAAAATCCCTAAGACCCGGGGTCACAATTTCATCAAAACTCTGACTTTCGGCAATTGACTCAAAAATGGTGCCAAACGGTTGCAAATGCTCCCCTGAAAGGTTTGGTGGTCGAAACAGAACGCTTTTTATCACAGGAAAGGAAATCAGCCCTCAACAACTTAACCGGGAAAAAATATTTTTTTGAAAAAATCCCTAAGCCCCGGGGTCACAATTTCATCAAAAATCTGACTTTCGGCAGTTGACTCAGAAATGGTGCCAAACGGTTGCAAATGCTCCCCTGAAAGGTTTGGCGGTCGAAACAGAAGGCTTTTTATCACAGGATAAGAAATCAGCCCTCGACAACTTAACCGGGAAAAAATATTTTTTTGAAAAAATCCCTAAGCCCCGGGGTCACAATCTCACCAAAAATCTGACTTTCGGCAGTTGACTCAGAAATGGTGCCAAACGGTTGCAAATGCTCCCCTCAAAGGTTTGGCGGTCGAAACAGAAGGCTTTTTATCACAGGATAAGAAATCAGCCCTCGACAACTTAACCGGGAGAAAAATATTTTTTGAGAAAATCCCTCAGCCCCGGGGTCACAATTTCATCGAAACTCTGACTTCGGGCAATTGACTCAAAAATGGTGCCAAACGGTTGCAAATGCTCCCCTCAAAGGTTTGGCGGTCGAAACAGAAGGCTTTTCATCACAGCACAAGAAATCAGCCCTCGACAACTTAACCGGCAGAAAAATATTTTTTGAAAAAATCCCTAAGCCCCGGGGTCACAATTTCATAAAAAACCTGACTTTTTGCAATTGACTCAAAAATGGTGACCAACGGTTGCAAATGCTCCCCTGAAAGGTTTGGCGGTCGAAACAGATGTCTTTTTATACAGGATAAGAAATCAGCCCTCGACAACTTAACCGGGAAAAAATATTTTTTTTGAAAAAATCCCTAAGCCCCGGGGTCACAATTTCATCAAAAATCTGACTTTCGGCAGTTGACTCAGAAATGGTGCCAAACGGTTGCAAATGCTCCCCTGAAAGGTTTGGCGGTCGAAACAGAAGGCTTTTTATCACAGGAAAAGAAATCAGCCCTCGACAACTTAACCGGAAAAAAATATTTTTTTGAAAAAATCCCTAAGCCCCGGGGTCACAATTTCATCAAAAATCTGACTTTCGGCAGTTGACTCAGAAATGGTGCCAAACAGTTGCAAATGCTCCCCTGAAAGGTTTGGCGGTCGAAACAGAAGGCTTTTTATCACAGGATAAGAAATCAGCCCTCGACAACTTAACCGGGAAAAAATATTTTTTTGAAAAAATCCCTAAGCCCCGGGGTCACAATCTCATCAAAAATCTGACTTTCGGCAGTTGACTCAGAAATGCTGCCAAACGGTTGCAAATGCTCCACTCAAAGGTTTGGCGGTCGAAACAGAAGGCTTTTTATCACAGGATAAGAAATCAGCCCTCGACAACTTAACCGGGAGAAAAATATTTTTTGAGAAAATCCCTCAGCCCCGGGGTCACAATTTCATCAAAACTCTGACTTTCGGCAATTGACTCAAAAATGGTGCCAAACGGTTGCAAATGCTCCCCTGAAAGGTTTGGCGGTCGAAACAGAAGGCTTTTTATCACAGGATAAGAAATCAGCCCTCGACAACTTAACCGGGAAAAAATATTTTTTTGAAAAAATCCCTAAGCCCCGGGGTCACAATCTCATCAAAAATCTGACTTTCGGCAGTTGACTCAGAAATGCTGCCAAACGGTTGCAAATGCTCCCCTCAAAGGTTTGGCGGTCGAAACAGAAGGCTTTTTATCACAGGATAAGAAATCAGCCCTCGACAACTTAACCGGGAGAAAAATATTTTTTGAGAAAATCCCTCAGCCCCGGGGTCACAATTTCATCAAAACTCTGACTTTCGGCAATTGACTCAAAAATGGTGCCAAACGGTTGCAAATGCTCCCCTCAAAGGTTTGGCGGTCGAAACAGAAGGCTTTTCATCACAGCACAAGAAATCAGCCCTCGACAACTTAACCGGCAGAAAAATATTTTTTGAAAAAATCCCTAAGCCCCGGGGTCACAATTTCATAAAAAACCTGACTTTTTGCAATTGACTCAAAAATGGTGACCAATGGTTGCAAATGCTCCCCTGAAAGGTTTGGCGGTCGAAACAGAAGGCTTTTTATCACAGGAAAAGAAATCAGCCCTCGACAACTTAACCGGCAGTAAAATATTTTTTTGAAAAAATCCCTAAGACCCGGGGTCATAATTTCATCAAAACTCTGACTTTCGGCAATTGACTCAAAAATGGTGCCAAACGGTTGCAAATGCTCCCCTGAAAGGTTTGGTGGTCGAAACAGAAGGCTTTTTATCACAGGAAAGGAAATCAGCCCTCAACAACTTAACCGGGAAAAAATATTTTTTTGAAAAAATCCCTAAGCCCCGGGGTCACAATTTCATCAAAAATCTGACATTCGGCAGTTGACTCAGAAATGGTGCCAAACGGTTGCAAATGCTCCCCTGAAAGGTTTGGCGGTCGAAACAGAAGGCTTTTTATCACAGGATAAGAAATCAGCCCTCGACAACTTAACCGGGAAAAAATATTTTTTTGAAAAAATCCCTAAGCCCCGGGGTCACAATCTCACCAAAAATCTGACTTTCGGCAGTTGACTCAGAAATGGTGCCAAACGGTTGCAAATGCTCCCCTCAAAGGTTTGGCGGTCGAAACAGAAGGCTTTTTATCACAGGATAAGAAATCAGCCCTCGACAACTTAACCGGGAGAAAAATATTTTTTGAGAAAATCCCTCAGCCCCGGGGTCACAATTTCATCGAAACTCTGACTTCGGGCAATTGACTCAAAAATGGTGCCAAACGGTTGCAAATGCTCCCCTCAAAGGTTTGGCGGTCGAAACAGAAGGCTTTTTATCACAGGAAAAGAAATCAGCCCTCGACAACTTAACCGGCAGGAAAAGATATTTTTGAAAAAATCCCTAAGCCCCGGGGTCACAAGTTCATCAAAACTCTGACTTTCGGTAATTGATTCAAAAATGGTGACAAACGGTTGCAAATGCTCCCCTGAAAGGTTTGGCGGTCGAAACAGAAGGCCTTTTATCACAGGATAAGAAATCAGCCCTCGACAACATAACCGGGAGAAAAATATTTTTTGAAAAAGTCCCTAAGCCCCGGGGTCACAATTTCATCAAAAATCTGACTTTCGGCAGTTGACTCAGAAATGGTGCCAAACGGTTGCAAATGCTCCCCTGAAAGGTTTGGCGGTCGAAACAGAAGGCCTTTTATCACAGGATAAGAAATCAGCCCTCGACAACTTAACTGGTAGAAAAATATTTTTTGAAAAAATCCCTAAGCCCTGGGGTCACAATTTCATCAAACATCTGACTTTCGGCAGTTGACTCAGAAATGGTGCCAAACGGTTGCAAATGCTCCCCTCAAAGGTTTGGCGGTCGAAACAGAAGGCTTTTTATCACAGGATAAGAAATCAGCCCTCGACAACTTAACCGGCAGAAATTTTTTTTTTTGAGAAAATCCCTCAGCCCTGGGGTCACAATTTCATAAAAAACCTGACTTTTGGCAATTGACTCAAAAATGGTGCCCAATGGTTGCAAATGCTCCCCTGAAAGGTTTGGCGGTCGAAACAGATGTCTTTTTATCACAGGATAAGAAATCAGCCCTCGACAACTTAACCGGGAAAAAATATTTTTTTGAAAAAATCCCTAAGCCCCGGGGTCACAATTTCATCAAAACTCTGACTTTCGGCAATTGACTCAAAAATGGTGCCAAACGGTTGCAAATGCTCCCCTGAAAGGTTTGGCTGTCGAAACAGAAGGCTTTTTATCACAGGAAAGGAAATCAGCCCTCAACAACTTAACCGGGAAAAAATATTTTTTTGAAAAAATCCCTAAGACCCGGGGTCACAATTTCATCAAAATTCTGACTTTCGGCAGTTGACTCAGAAATGGTGCCAAACGGTTGCAAATGCTCCCCTGAAAGGTTTGGTGGTCGAAACAGAATGCTTTTTATCACAGGAAAAGAAATCAGCCCTCGACAGCTTAACCAAGAGAAAAATATTTTTTGAGAAAATCCCTCAGCCCCGGGGTCACAATTTCATCAAAACTCTGACTTTCGGCAGTTGACTCAGAAATGGTGCCAAACGGTTGCAAATGCTCCCCTGAAAGGTTTGGCGGTCGAAACAGAAGGCTTTTTATCACAGGATAAGAAATAAGCCCTCAACAACTTAACCGGGAAAAAATATTTTTTTTGAAAAAATCCCTAAGCCCCGGTGTCACAATCTCACCAAAAATCTGACTTTCGGCAGTTGACTCAGAAATGGTGCCAAACGGTTGCAAATGCTCCCCTCAAAGGTTTGGCGGTCGAAACAGAAGGCTTTTTATCACAGGATAAGAAATCAGCCCTCGACAACTTAACCGGGAGAAAAATATTTTTTGAGAAAATCCCTCAGCCCCGGGGTCACATTTTCATCAAAACTCTGACTTCGGGCAATTGACTCAGAAATGGTGCCAAACGGTTGGAAATGCTCCCCTGAAAGGTTTGGCGGTCGAAACAGAAGTCTTTTTATCACAGGAAAAGAAATGAGCCCTCGACAACTTAACCGGCAGGAAAAGATATTTTTGAAAAAATCCCTAAGCCCCGGGGTCACAATTTCATCAAAAATCTGACTTTCGGAAGTTGACTCAGAAGTGGTGCCAAACGGTTGCAAATGCTCCCCTCAAAGGTTTGGCGGACGAAACAGAAGGTTTTTTATAACAGGATAAGAAATCAGCCCTCGACAACTTAACCGGCAGAATTTTTTTTTTTGAAAAAATCCCTAAGCCCCGGGGTCACAATTTCATCAAAACTCTGACTTTCGGCAATTGACTCAAAAATGGTGCCAAACGGTTGCAAATGCTCCCCTGAAAGGTTTGGCTGTCGAAACAGAAGGCTTTTTATCACAGGAAAAGAAATCAGCCCTCGGCAACTTAACCGGCAGAAAAATATTTTTTTGAAAAAATCCCTAAGACCCGGGGTCACAATTTCATCAAAATTCTGACTTTCGGCAGTTGACTCAGAAATGGTGCCAAACGGTTGGAAATGCTCCCCTGAAAGGTTTGGTGGTCGAAACAGAAGGCTTTTTATCACAGGAAAAGAAATCAGCCCTCGACAACTTAACCGGAAGAAAAAGATATTTTTGATCAAATCCTTAAGCCCCAGGGTCACAATTTCATAAAAAATCTGACTTTCGGCAGTTGACTCAGAAATGGTGCCAAACGGTTGGAAATGCTCCCCTGAAAGGTTTGGCGGTCGAAACAGAAGGCTTTTTATCACAGGATAAGAAATCAGCCCTCGACAACTTAACCGGGAGAAAAATATTTTTTGAGAAAATCCCTCAGCCCCGGGGTCACAATTTCATCAAAACTCTGACTTTCGGCAATTGACTCAAAAATGGTGCCAAACGGTTGCAAATGCTCCCCTGAAAGGTTTGGCGGTCGAAACAGAAGGCTTTTTATCACAGGATAAGAAATCAGCCCTCGACAACTTAACCGGGAAAAAATATTTTTTTGAAAATATCCCTAAGCCCCGGGGTCACAATCTCATCAAAAATCTGACTTTCGGCAGTTGACTCAGAAATGGTGCCAAACGGTTGCAAATGCTCCCCTCAAAGGTTTGGCAGTCGAAACAGAAGGCTTTTTATCACAGGATAAAAAATCAGCCCTCGACAACTTAACCGGGAGAAAAATATTTTTTGAGAAAATCCCTCAGCCCCGGGGTCAAAATTTCATCAAAACTCTGACTTTCGGCAATTGACTCAAAAATGGTGCCAAACAGTTTCAAATGCTCCCCTGAAAGGTTTGGTGGTCGAAACAGTAGGCTTTTTATCACAGGAAAAGAAATCAGCCCTCGACGACTTAACCGGCAGTAAAATATTTTTTTGAAAAAATTCCTAAGCCCCAGGTTCACAATTTCATCAAAAATCTGACTTTCGGCAATTGACTCAAAAATGGTGCCAAACGGTTGCAAATGCTCCCCTGAAAGGTTTGGCTGTCGAAACAGAAGGCTTTTTATCACAGGAAAAGAAATCAGCCCTCGACAACTTAACCGGCAGAAAAATATTTTTTTGAAAAAATCCTTAATCCCCGGGGTCACAATTTCATAAAAAACCTGACTTTTTGCAATTGACTCAAAAATGGTGACCAACGGTTGCAAATGCTCCCCTCAAAGGTTTGGCGGTCGAAACAGATGTCTTTTTATACAGGATAAGAAATCAGCCCTCGACAACTTAACCGGGAAAAAATATTTTTTTTGAAAACATCCCTAAGCCCCGGGGTCACAATTTCATCAAAAATCTGACTTTCGGCAGTTGACTCAGAAATGGTGCCAAACGGTTTCAAATGCTCCCCTGAAAGGTTTGGCGGTCGAAACAGAAGGCTTTTTATCACAGGATAAGAAATCAGCCCTCGACAACTTAACCGGGAAAAAATATTTTTTTGAAAAAATCCCTAAGCCCCGGGGTCACAATCTCATCAAAAATCTGACTTTCGGCAGTTGACTCAGAAATGGTGCCAAACGGTTGCAAATGCTCCCCTGAAAGGTTTGGCGGTCGAAACAGAAGGCTTTTTATCACAGGAAAAGAAATCAGCCCTCGACAACTTAACCGGCAGTAAAATATTTTTTTGAAAAAATCCCTAAGACCCGGGGTCACAATTTCATCAAAATTCTGACTTTCGGCAGTTGACTCAGAAATGGTGCCAAACGGTTGGAAATGCTCCCCTGAAAGGTTTGGTGGTCGAAACAGAAGGCTTTTTATCACAGGAAAAGAAATCAGCCCTCGACAACTTAACCGGCAGGAAAAGATATTTTTGAAAAAATCCCTAAGCCCCGGGGTCAGAAGTTCATCAAAACTCTGACTTTCGGTAATTGATTCAAAAATGGTGACAAACGGTTGCAAATGCTCCCCTGAAAGGTTTGGCGGTCGAAACAGAAGGCCTTTTATCACAGGATAAGAAATCAGCCCTCGACAACTTAACCGGGAGAAAAATATTTTTTGAAAAATTCCCTAAGCCCCGGGGTCACAATTTCATCAAAAATCTGACTTTCGGCAGTTGACTCAGAAATGGTGCCAAACGGTTGCAAATGCTCCCCTGAAAGGTTTGGCGGTCGAAACAGAAGGCCTTTTATCACAGGATAAGAAATCAGCCCTCGACAACTTAACTGGTAGAAAAATATTTTTTGAAAAAATCCCTAAGCCCTGGGGTCACAATTTCATCAAACATCTGACTTTCGGCAGTTGACTCAGAAATGGTGCCAAACGGTTGCAAATGCTCCCCTCAAAGGTTTGGCGGTCGAAACAGAAGGCTTTTTATCACAGGATAAGAAATCAGCCCTCGACAACTTAACCGGCAGAAATTTTTTTTTTGAGAAAATCCCTCAGCCCTGGGGTCACAATTTCATAAAAAACCTGACTTTTGGCAATTGACTCAAAAATGGTGCCAAACGGTTGCAAATGCTCCCCTGAAAGGTTTGGCGGTCGAAACAGAAGGCTTTTTATCACAGCATAAGAAATCAGCCCTCGACAACTTAACCGGCAGAATTTTTTTTTTTTTTGAAAAAATCCCTCAGCCCCGGGGTCACAATTTCATCAAAAATCTGACTTTCGGCAGTTGACTCAGAAATGGTGCCAAACGGTTGGAAATGCTCCCCTGAAAGGTTTGGCGGTCGAAACAGAAGGCTTTTTATCACAGGATAAGAAATCAGCCCTCGACAACTTAACCGGCAGAATTTTTTTTTTTTTTGAAAAAATCCCTAAGCCCCGGGGTCACAATTTCATCAAAACTCTGACTTTCGGCAATTTACTCAAAAATGGTGCCAAACGGTTGCAAATGCTCCCCTCAAAGGTTTGGCGGTCGAAACAGAAGGTTTTTTATAACAGGATAAGAAATCAGCCCTCGACAACTTAACCGGCAGAATATTTTTTTTAAAAAAAAATCCCTAAGCCCCGGGGTCACAATTTCATCAAAACTCTGACTTTCGGCAATTGACTCAAAAATGGTGCCAAACGGTTCCAAATGCTCCCCTGAAAGGTTTGGCTGTCGAAACAGAAGGCTTTTTATCACAGGAAAAGAAATCAGCCCTCGACAACTTAACCGGCAGTAAAATATTTTTTTGACAAAATCCCTAAGCCCCGGGGTCACAATTTCATCAAAACTCTGACTTTCGGCAATTGACTCAAAAATGGTGCCAAACGGTTGCAAATGCTCCCCTGAAAGGTTTGGCTGTCGAAACAGAAGGCTTTTTATCACAGGAAAAGAAATCAGCCCTCGACAACTTAACCGGGAAAAAATATTTTTTTGAAAAAATCCCTAAGACCCGGGGTCACAATTTCATCAAAATTCTGACTTTCGGCAGTTGACTCAGAAATGGTGCCAAACGGTTGCAAATGCTCCCCTGAAAGGTTTGGCGGTCGAAACAGAAGGCTTTTTATCACAGGATAAGAAATCAGCCCTCGACAACTTAACCGGGAGAAAAATATTTTTTGAGAAAATCCCTCAGCCCCGGGGTCACAATTTCATCAAAACTCTGACTTTCGGCAATTGACTCAAAAATGGTGCCAAACGGTTGCAAATGCTCCCCTGAAAGGTTTGGTGGTCGAAACAGAAGGCTGTTTATCACAGGAAAAGAAATCAGCCCTCGACAACTTAACCGGGAAAAAATATTTTTTTGAAAAAATCCCTAAGCCCCGGGGTCACAATTTCATCAAAAATCTGACTTACGGCAGTTGACTCAGAAATGGTGCCAAACGGTTGCAAATGCTCCCCTCAAAGGTTTGGCGGTCGAAACAGAAGGCTTTTTATCACAGGATAAGAAATCAGCCCTCGACAACTTAACCGGGAAAAAATATTTTTTTGAAAAAATCCCTAAGCCCCGGGGTCACAATCTCATCAAAATTCTGACTTTCGGCAGTTGACTCAGAAATGGTGCCAAACGGTTGGAAATGCTCCCATGAAAGGTTTGGCGGTCGAAACAGAAGGCTTTTTATCACAGGATAAGAAATCAGCCCTCGACAACTTAACCGGGAGAAAAATATTTTTTGAGAAAATCCCTCAGCCCCGGGGTCACAATTTCATCAAAACTCTGACTTTCGGCAATTGACTCAAAAATGGTGCCAAACAGTTGCAAATGCTCCCCTGAAAGGTTTGGTGGTCGAAACAGAAGGCTTTTTATCACAGGAAAAGAAATCAGCCCTCGACGACTTAACCGGCAGTAAAATATTTTTTTGAAAAAATCCCTAAGACCCGGGTTCACAATTTCATCAAAGTTCTGACTTTCGGCAGTTGACTCAGAAATGGTGCCAAACGGTTGCAAATGCTCCCCTGAAAGGTTTGGCGGTCGAAACAGAAGGCTTTTTATCACAGGAAAAGAAATCAGCCCTCGACAACTTAACCGGCAGAATATTTTTTTTTTTGAAAAAATCCCTAAGCCCCGGGGTCACAATTTCATCAAAACTCTGACTTTCGGCAATTGACTCAAAAATGGTGTCAAACGGTTGCAAATGCTCCCCTGAAAGGTTTGGCTGTCGAAACAGAAGGCTTTTTATCACAGGAAAAGAAATCAGCCCTCGACAACTTAACCGGCAGAAAAATATTTTTTTGAAAAAATCCCTACGACCCGGGGTCACAATTTCATCAAAATTCTGACTTTCGGCAGTTGACTCAGAAATGGTGCCAAACGGTTGGAAATGCTCCCCTGAAAGGTTTGGTGGTCGAAACAGAAGGCTTTTTATCACAGGATAAGAAATCAGCCCTCGACAACTTAACCGGCAGTAAAATATTTTTTTGAAAAAATCCCTAAGACCCGGGGTCACAATTTCATCAAAATTCTGACTTTCGGTAGTTGACTCAGAAATGGTGCCAAACGGTTGGAAATGCTCCCCTTAAAGGTATGGTGGTCGAAACAGAAAGCTTTTTATCACAGGAAAAGAAATCAGCCCTCGACAACTTAACCGGCAGAAAAATATTTTTTGATAAAATCCCTAAGCCCTGGGGTCACAATTTCATAAAAAACCTGACTTTTGGCAATTGACTCAAAAATGGTGCCTAATGGTTGCAAATGCTCCCCTGAAAGGTTTGGCGGTCGAAACAGATGTCTTTTTATCACAGCATAAGAAATCAGGCCTCGACAACTTAACCGGGGAAAAATATTTTTTTGAAAAAATCCCTAAGCCCCGGGGTCACAATTTCATCAAAAATCTGACTTTCGGCAGTTGACTCAGAAATGGTGCCAAACGGTTGCAAATGCTCCCCTGAAAGGTTTGGCGGTCGAAACAGAAGGCTTTTTATCACAGGATAAGAAATCAGCCCTCGACAACTTAACCTGCAGAAATTTTTTTTTTGAGAAAATCCCTCAGCCCCGGGGTCACAATTTCATCAAAACTCTGACTTTCGGCAATTGACTCAAAAATGGTGCCAAACGGTTGCAAATGCTCCCCTCAAAGGTTTGGCGGTCGAAACAGAAGGCTTTTCATCAGAGGACAAGAAATCAGCCCTCGACAACTTAACCGGCAGAAAAATATTTTTTGAAAAAATCCCTAAGCCCCGGGGTCACAATTTCATAAAAAACCTGACTTTTGCAAGTTGACTCAAAAATGGTGCCCAATGGTTGCAAATGCTCCCCTGAAAGGTTTGGCGGTCGAAACAGATGTCTTTTTATCACAGGAAAAGAAATCAGCCCTCGACAACTTAACCGGGAGAAAAATATTTTATGAAAAAGTCCCTAAGCCCCGGGGTCACGATTTCATCAAAAATCTGACTTTCGGCAGTTGACTCAGAAATGGTGCCAAACGGTTGGAAATGCTCCCCTGAAAGGTTTGGTGGTCGAAACAGAAAGCTTTTTATCACAGGAAAAGAAATCAGCCCTCGACAACTTAACCGGAAGAAAAATATATTTTTGATCAAATCCTTAAGTCCTGGGGTCACAATTTCATAAAAAACCTGACTATTGGCAATTGACTCAGAAATGGTGACAAACGGTTGCAAATGCTCCCCTGAAAGGTTTGGCGGTCGAAACAGAAGGCTTTTTATCACAGGATAAGAAATCAGGCCTCGACAACTTAACCGGGAAAAAATATTTTTTTGAAAAAATCCCTAAGCCCCGGGGTCACAATTTCATCAAAAATCTGACTTTCGGCAGTTGACTCAGAAATGGTGCCAAACGGTTGCAAATGCTCCCCTGAAAGGTTTGGCGGTCGAAACAGAAGGCTTTTTATCACAGGATAAGAAATCAGCCCTCGACAACTTAACCTGCAGAAATTTTTTTTTTGAGAAAATCCCTCAGCCCCGGGGTCACAATTTCATCAAAACTCTGACTTTCGGCAATTGACTCAAAAATGGTGCCAAACGGTTGCAAATGCTCCCCTCAAAGGTTTGGCGGTCGAAACAGAAGGCTTTTCATCAGAGGACAAGAAATCAGCCCTCGACAACTTAACCGGCAGAAAAATATTTTTTGAAAAAATCCCTAAGCCCCGGGGTCACAATTTCATAAAAAACCTGACTTTTGCAAGTTGACTCAAAAATGGTGCCCAATGGTTGCAAATGCTCCCCTGAAAGGTTTGGCGGTCGAAACAGATGTCTTTTTATCACAGGAAAAGAAATCAGCCCTCGACAACTTAACCGGAAGAAAAATATATTTTTGATCAAATCCTTAAGTCCTGGGGTCACAATTTCATAAAAAACCTGACTATTGGCAATTGACTCAGAAATGGTGCCAAACGGTTGCAAATGCTCCCCTGAAAGGTTTGGCGGTCGAAACAGAAGGCTTTTTATCACAGGATAAGAAATCAGCCCTCGACAACTTAACCGGGAAAAAATATTTTTTTGAAAAAATCCCTAAGCCCCGGGGTCACAATCTCATCAAAAATCTGACTTTCAGCAGTTGACTTAGAAATGGTGCCAAACGGTTGCAAATGCTCCCCTGAAAGGTTTGGCGGTCGAAACAGATGTCTTTTTATCACAGGATAAGAAATCAGGCCTCGACAACTTAACCGGGAAAAAATATTTTTTTGAAAAAATCCCTAAGCCCCGGGGTCACAATTTCATCAAAAATCTGACTTTCGGCAGTTGACTCAGAAATGGTGCCAAACGGTTGCAAATGCTCCCCTGAAAGGTTTGGCGGTCGAAACAGAAGGCTTTTTATCACAGGAAAAGAAATCAGCCCTCGACAACTTAACCGGCAGAAAATTTTTTTTGGAGAAAATCCCTCAGCCCCGGGGTCACAATTTCATCAAAACTCTGACTTTCGGCAATTGACTCAAAAATGGTGCCAAACGGTTGCAAATGCTCCCCTCAAAGGTTTGGCGGTCGAAACAGAAGGCTTTTCATCAGAGGAAAAGAAATCAGGCCTCGACAACTTAACCGGGAAAAAATATTTTTTTGAAAAAATCCCTAAGCCCCGGGGTCACAATTTCATCAAAACTCTGACTTTCGGCAGTTGACTCAGAAATGGTGCCAAACGGTTGCAAATGCTCCCCTGAAAGGTTTGGCGGTCGAAACAGAAGGCTTTTTATCACAGGATAAGAAATCAGCCCTCGACAACTTAACCGGCAGAAATTTTTTTTTTGAGAAAATCCCTCAGCCCCGGGGTCACAATTTCATCAAAACTCTGACTTTCGGCAATTGACTCAAAAATGGTGCCAAACGGTTGCAAATGCTCCCCTCAAAGGTTTGTCGGTCGAAACAGAAGGCTTTTCATCAGAGGACAAGAAATCAGCCCTCGACAACTTAACCGGCAGAAAAATATTTTTTTGAAAAAATCCCTAAGCCCCAGGGTCACAATTTCATAAAAAACCTGACTTTTGGCAGTTGACTCAAAAATGGTTCCCAATGGTTGCAAATGCTCCCCTGAAAGGTTTCGCGGTCGAAACAGAAGGCTTTAAATCACAGGATAAGAAACCAGCCCTCGACAACTTAACCGGCAGAAAAAGATATTTTTGAAAAAAAATCCCTAAGCCCCGGGGTCACAATTTCATCAAAAATCTGACTTTCGGCAGTTGACTCAGAAATGGTGCCAAACGGTTGCAAATGCTCCCCTGAAAGGTTTGGCGGTCGAAACAGAAGGCTTTTTATCACAGGAAAGGAAATCAGCCCTCGACAATTTAACTGGCAGAAAAATATTTTTTTGAAAAAATCCCTAAGCCCCGGGGTCACAATTTCATCAAAAATCTGACTTTCGGCAGTTGACTCAGAAATGGTGCCAAACGGTTGCAAATGCTCCCCTGAAAGGTTTGGCGGTCGAAATAGAAGGCTTTTTATCACAGGATAAGAAATCAGCCCTCGACAACTTAACCGGCAGAAATTTTTTTTTTTGAGAAAATCCCTCAGCCCCGGGGTCACAATTTCATCAAAACTCTAGACTTTCGGCAATTGACTCAAAAATGGTGCCAAAAGGTTGCAAATGCTCCCCTCAAAGGTTTGGCGGTCGAAACAGAAGGCTTTTCATCAGAGGACAAGAAATCAGCCCTCGACAACTTAACCGGCAGAAAAATATTTTTTGAAAAAATCCCTAAGCCCCGGGGTCACAAGTTCATAAAAAACCTGACTTTTGGCAGTTGACTCAAAAATGGTGCCCAATGGTTGCAAATGCTCCCCTGAAAGGTTTGGCGGTCGAAACAGATGACTTTTTATCACAGGAAAAGAAATCAGCCCTCGACAACTTAACCGGGAGAAAAATATTTTTTGAAAAAGTCCCTAAGCCCCGGGGTCACAATTTCATCAAAAATCTGACTTTCGGCAGTTGACTCAGAAATGGTGCCAAACGGTTGCAAATGCTCCCCTGAAAGGTTTGGCGGTCGAAACAGAAAGCTTTTTATCACAGGAAAAGAAATCAGCCCTCGACAACTTAACCGGCAGAAAAATATTTTTTGATAAAATCCCTAAGCCCCAGGGTCACAATTTCATCAAAAATCTGACTTTCGGCAGTTGACTCAGAAATGGTGCCAAACGGTTGCAAATGCTCCCCTGAAAGGTTTGGTGGTCGAAACAGAAAGCTTTTTATCACAGGAAAAGAAATCAGGCCTCGACAACTTAACCGGGAAAAAATATTTTTTTGAAAAAATCCCTAAGCCCCGGGGTCACAATTTCATCAAAAATCTGACTTTCGGCAGTTGACTCAGAAATGGTGCCAAACGGTTGCAAATGCTCCCCTGAAAGGTTTGGCGGTCGAAACAGAAGGCTTTTTATCACAGGATAAGAAATCAGCCCTCGACAACTTAACCGGCAGAAATTTTTTTTTTGAGAAAATCCCTCAGCCCCGGGGTCACAATTTCATCAAAACTCTGACTTTCGGCAATTGACTCAAAAATGGTGCCAAACGGTTGCAAATGCTCCCCTCAAAGGTTTGTCGGTCGAAACAGAAGGCTTTTCCTCAGAGGACAAGAAATCAGCCCTCGACAACTTAACCGGCAGAAAAATATTTTTTGAAAAAATCCCTAAGCCCCAGGGTCACAATTTCATAAAAAACCTGACTTTTGGCAGTTGACTCAAAAATGGTTCCCAATGGTTGCAAATGCTCCCCTGAAAGGTTTCGCGGTCGAAACAGAAGGCTTTAAATCACAGGATAAGAAACCAGCCCTCGACAACTTAACCGGCAGAAAAAGATATTTTTGAAAAAAAATCCCTAAGCCCCGGGGTCACAATTTCATCAAAAATCTGACTTTCGGCAGTTGACTCAGAAATGGTGCCAAACGGTTGCAAATGCTCCCCTGAAAGGTTTGGCGGTCGAAACAGAAGGCTTTTTATCACAGGAAAGGAAATCAGCCCTCGACAATTTAACTGGCAGAAAAATATTTTTTTGAAAAAATCCCTAAGCCCCGGGGACACAATTTCATCAAAAATCTGACTTTCGGCAGTTGACTCAGAAATGGTGCCAAACGGTTGCAAATGCTCCCCTGAAAGGTTTGGCGGTCGAAATAGAAGGCTTTTTATCACAGGATAAGAAATCAGCCCTCGACAACTTAACCGGCAGAAATTTTTTTTTTGAGAAAATCCCTCAGCCCCGGGGTCACAATTTCATCAAAACTCTAGACTTTCGGCAATTGACTCAAAAATGGTGCCAAAAGGTTGCAAATGCTCCCCTCAAAGGTTTGGCGGTCGAAACAGAAGGCTTTTCATCAGAGGACAAGAAATCAGCCCTCGACAACTTAACCGGCAGAAAAATATTTTTTGAAAAAATCCCTAAGCCCCGGGGTCACAAGTTCATAAAAAACCTGACTTTTGGCAGTTGATTCAAAAATGGTGCCCAATGGTTGCAAATGCTCCCCTGAAAGGTTTGGCGGTCGAAACAGATGTCTTTTTATCACAGGAAAAGAAATCAGCCCTCGACAACTTAACCGGGAGAAAAATATTTTTTGAAAAAGTCCCTAAGCCCCGGGGTCACAATTTCATCAAAATTCTGACTTTCGGCAGTTGACTCAGAAATGGTGCCAAACGGTTGGAAATGCTCCCCTGAAAGGTTTGGCGGTCGAAACAGAAGGCTTTTTATCACAGGAAAAGAAATCAGCCCTCGACAACTTAAGCGGCAGATGGCGGTCGAAACAGAAGGCTTTTTATCACAGGATAAGAAATCAGCCCTTGACAACTTAACCGGCAGAAAAATATTTTTTGAAAAACTCCCTAAGCCCCGGGGTCACAATTTCATCAAAAATCTGACTTTCGGCAATCGACTCAGAAATGGTGCCAAACGGTTGCAAATGCTCCCCTGAAAGGTTTGACGGTCAAAACAGAAGGCTTTTTATCACAGGATAAGAAATCAGCCCTCGACAACTTAACCGGCAGAAAAATATTTTTTTGAAAAAGTCCCTAAGCCCCGGGGTCACAATTTCATCAAAAATCTGACTTTCGGCAATTCACTCAAAAATGGTGCCAAACGGTTGCAAATGCTCCCCTGAAAGGTTTGGCGGTCGAAACAGAAGGCTTTTTATCACAGGATAAGAAATCAGCCGTCGACAACTTAACCGGCAGAAAAAGATATTTTTGAAAAAATCCCTATGCCCCGGGGTCACAATTTCTTCTAATATCTGACTTTCGGCAATTCACTCAAAAATGGTGGCAAACGGTTGCAACCGCTCCTCTGACAGGTATGGCGGTCGAAAGAGAAGGCTTTTTATCACAGGAAAAGAAATCAGCCCTCGACAACTTAACCGGCAGAAAAACATATTTTTGCAAAAATCCCTCCTGGGGTCACAATTTCATCAAAACTCTGACTTTCGGCAATCGACTCAGAAATGGTGCCAAACGGTTGCAAATGCTCCCCTGAAAGGTTTGGCGGTCGAAACAGAAGGCTTTTTATCACAGGATAAGAAATCAGCCCTCGACAACTTAACCGGCAGAAAAATATTTTTTGGAAAAAATCCCTAAGCCCCGGGATCACAATTTCATCAAAACTCTGATTTTCGGCAATTCACTAAAAAATGGTGCCAAACGGTTGCAAATGCTCCCCTGAATGGTTTGGCGGTCAAAACAGAAGGCTTTTTATCACAGGATAAGAAATCAGCCCTCGACAACTTAACCGGCAGAAAAATATTTTTTTGAAAAAGTCCCTAAGCCCCGGGGTCACAATTTCATCAAAATTCTGACTTTCGGCAGTTGACTCAGAAATGGTGCCAAACAGTTGCAAATGCTCCCCTGAAAGGTTTGGCGGTCGAAACAGAAGGCTTTTTATCACAGGATAAGAAATCAGCCATCGACAACTTAACCGGCAGAAAAATATTTTTTGAAAAAATCCCTAAGCCCCGGGGTCACAATTTCATCAAAACTCTGACTTTTGGCAATTCACTCAAAAATGGTGCCAAACGGTTGCAAATACTCCCCTGAAAAGTTTGGTGGTCGAAAGAGAAGTCTTTTTATCATGCGAAAAGAAAACAGCCCTCGACAACTTAACCGGCAGAAAAAGATATTTTTGAAAAAATCCCTAAGCCCCGGGGTCACAATTTCATCAAAAACATGACTTTTGGTAATTTACTCAAAAATGGTGCCCAACGGTTGCAAATGCTGCTCTGAAAGGTTTGGCGGTCGAAACAGATGTCTTTTTATCACAGGAAAAGAAATGAGCCCTCGACAACTTAACCGGGAGAAAAATATTTTTTTGAAAAAATCCCTAAGCCCCGGGGTCACAATTTCATCAAAAATCCTACTTTCGGCAATTCACTCAAAAATGGTGCCAAACGGTTGCAAACGCTCCTCTGACAGGTTTGGCGGACGAAACAGAAGGCTTTTTATAACAGGAAAAGAAATCAGCCCTCGACAACTTAACCGGCAGAAAAACATATTTTTGAAAAAATCCCTCCCGGGGTCACAATTTCATCAAAACTCTGACTTTCGGCAATTGACTCAGAAATGGTGCCAAACGGTTGCAAATACTCCCCTGAAAAGTTTGGTGGTCGAAAGAGAAGTCTTTTTATCATGCGAAAAGAAAACAGCCCTCGACAACTTAACCGGCAGAAAAAGATATTTTTGAAAAAATCCCTAAGCCCCGGGGTCACAATTTCATCAAAAACATGACTTTTGGTAATTTACTCAAAAATGGTGCCCAACGGTTGGAAATGCTGCTCTGAAAGGTTTGGCGGTCGAAACAGATGTCTTTTTATCACAGGATAAGAAATCAGCCCTCGACAACTTAACGGGCACAAAAAGATATTTTTGAAAAAATCCCTATGCCCCGGGGTCACAATTTCTTCTAATATCTGACTTTCGGCAATTCACTCAAAAATGGTGGCAAACGGTTGCAACCGCTCCTCTGACAGGTTTGGCGGTCGAAAGAGAAGGCTTTTTATCACAGGAAAAGAAATCAGCCCTCGACAACTTAACCGGCAGAAAAACATATTTTTGCAAAAATCCCTCCTGGGGTCACAATTTCATCAAAACTCTGACTTTCGGCAATCGACTCAGAAATGGTGCCAAACGGTTGCAAATGCTCCCCTGAAAGGTTTGGCGGTCGAAACAGAAGGCTTTTTATCACAGGAAAAGAAATCAGCCCTCGACAACTTAACCGGCAGAAATTTTTTTTTTGAGAAAATCCCTCAGCCCCGGGGTCACAATTTCATCAAAACTCTAGACTTTCGGCAATTGACTCAAAAATGGTGCCAAAAGGTTGCAAATGCTCCCCTCAAAGGTTTGGCGGTCGAAACAGAAGGCTTTTCATCAGAGGACAAGAAATCAGCCCTCGACAACTTAACCGGCAGAAAAATATTTTTTGAAAAAATCCCTAAGCCCCGGGGTCACAAGTTCATAAAAAACCTGACTTTTGGCAGTTGACTCAAAAATGGTGCCCAATGGTTGCAAATGCTCCCCTGAAAGGTTTGGCGGTCGAAACAGATGTCTTTTTATCACAGGAAAAGAAATCAGCCCTCGACAACTTAACCGGGAGAAAAATATTTTTTGAAAAAGTCCCTAAGCCCCGGGGTCACAATTTCATCAAAATTCTGACTTTCGGCAGTTGACTCAGAAATGGTGCCAAACGGTTGGAAATGCTCCCCTGAAAGGTTTGGCGGTCGAAACAGAAGGCTTTTTATCACAGGAAAAGAAATCAGCCCTCGACAACTTAAGCGGCAGATGGCGGTCGAAACAGAAGGCTTTTTATCACAGGATAAGAAATCAGCCCTTGACAACTTAACCGGCAGAAAAATATTTTTTGAAAAACTCCCTAAGCCCCGGGGTCACAATTTCATCAAAAATCTGACTTTCGGCAATCGACTCAGAAATGGTGCCAAACGGTTGCAAATGCTCCCCTGAAAGGTTTGACGGTCAAAACAGAAGGCTTTTTATCACAGGATAAGAAATCAGCCCTCGAAAACTTAACCGGCAGAAAAATATTTTTTTGAAAAAGTCCCTAAGCCCCGGGGTCACAATTTCATCAAAAATCTGACTTTCGGCAATTCACTCAAAAATGGTGCCAAACGGTTGCAAATGCTCCCCTGAAAGGTTTGGCGGTCGAAACAGAAGGCTTTTTATCACAGGATAAGAAATCAGCCGTCGACAACTTAACCGGCAGAAAAATATTTTTTGAAAAAATCCCTAAGCCTCGGGGTCACAATTTCATCAAAACTCTGACTTTCGGCAATTAACTTAAAAATGGTCCAAATGGTTGCAAATACTCCACTGAAAAGTTTGTTGGTCGAAAGAGAAGTCTTTTTATCACAGGAAAAGAAATCAGCACTCGACAACTTAACCGGCAGAAAGATATTTTTGAAAAAATCCCTAAGCCCCCGGGTCACAATTTCATCAAAAACATGACTTTTGGTAATTTACTCAAAAATGGTATCCAACGGTTGCAAATGCTGCTCTGAAAGGTTTGGCGGTCGAAACAGATGTCTTTTTATCACAGGATAAGAAATCAGCCCTCGACAACTTAACCGGCACAAAAAGATATTTTTGAAAAAATCCCTAAGCCCCGGGGTCACAATTTCTTCTAATATCTGACTTTCGGCAATTCACTCAAAAATGGTGGCAAACGGTTGCAACCGCTCCTCTGACAGGTTTGGCGGTCGAAAGAGAAGGCTTTTTATCACAGGAAAAGAAATCAGCCCTCGACAACTTAACCGGCAGAAAAACATATTTTTGCAAAAATCCCTCCTGGGGTCACAATTTCATCAAAACTCTGACTTTCGGCAATCGACTCAGAAATGGTGCCAAACGGTTGCAAATGCTCCCCTGAAAGGTTTGGCGGTCGAAACAGAAGGCTTTTTATCACAGGATAAGAAATCAGCCCTCGACAACTTAACCGGCAGAAAAATATTTTTTGGAAAAAATCCCTAAGCCCCGGGATCACAATTTCATCAAAACTCTGATTTTCGGCAATTCACTAAAAAATGGTGCCAAACGGTTGCAAATGCTCCCCTGAATGGTTTGGCGGTCAAAACAGAAGGCTTTTTATCACAGGATAAGAAATCAGCCCTCGACAACTTAACCGGCAGAAAAATATTTTTTTGAAAAAGTCCCTAAGCCCCGGGGTCACAATTTCATCAAAATTCTGACTTTCGGCAGTTGACTCAGAAATGGTGCCAAACAGTTGCAAATGCTCCCCTGAAAGGTTTGGCGGTCGAAACAGAAGGCTTTTTATCACAGGATAAGAAATCAGCCATCGACAACTTAACCGGCAGAAAAATATTTTTTGAAAAAATCCCTAAGCCCCGGGGTCACAATTTCATCAAAACTCTGACTTTTGGCAATTCACTCAAAAATGGTGCCAAACGGTTGCAAATACTCCCCTGAAAAGTTTGGTGGTCGAAAGAGAAGTCTTTTTATCATGCGAAAAGAAAACAGCCCTCGACAACTTAACCGGCAGAAAAAGATATTTTTGAAAAAATCCCTAAGCCCCGGGGTCACAATTTCATCAAAAACATGACTTTTGGTAATTTACTCAAAAATGGTGCCCAACGGTTGCAAATGCTGCTCTGAAAGGTTTGGCGGTCGAAACAGATGTCTTTTTATCACAGGAAAAGAAATGAGCCCTCGACAACTTAACCGGGAGAAAAATATTTTTTTGAAAAAATCCCTAAGCCCCGGGGTCACAATTTCATCAAAAATCTGACTTTCGGCAATTCACTCAAAAATGGTGCCAAACGGTTGCAAACGCTCCTCTGACAGGTTTGGCGGTCGAAACAGAAGGCTTTTTATAACAGGAAAAGAAATCAGCCCTCGACAACTTAACCGGCAGAAAAACATATTTTTGAAAAAATCCCTCCCGGGGTCACAATTTCATCAAAACTCTGACTTTCGGCAATTGACTCAGAAATGGTGCCAAACGGTTGCAAATACTCCCCTGAAAAGTTTGGTGGTCGAAAGAGAAGTCTTTTTATCATGCGAAAAGAAAACAGCCCTCGACAACTTAACCGGCAGAAAAAGATATTTTTGCAAAAATCCCTAAGCCCCGGGGTCACAATTTCATCAAAAACATGACTTTTGGTAATTTACTCAAAAATGGTGCCCAACGGTTGGAAATGCTGCTCTGAAAGGTTTGGCGGTCGAAACAGATGTCTTTTTATCACAGGATAAGAAATCAGCCCTCGACAACTTAACCGGCAGAAATTTTTTTTTGAGAAAATCCCTCAGCCCCGGGGTCACAATTTCATCAAAACTCTAGACTTTCGGCAATTGACTCAAAAATGGTGCCAAAAGGTTGCAAATGCTCCCCTGAAAGGTTTGGCGGTCGAAACAGATGTCTTTTTATCACAGGAAAAGAAATCAGCCCTCGACAACTTAACCGGGAGAAAAATATTTTTTGAAAAAGTCCCTAAGCCCCGGGGTCACAATTTCATCAAAATTCTGACTTTCGGCAGTTGACTCAGAAATGGTGCCAAACGGTTGGAAATGCTCCCCTGAAAGGTTTGGCGGTCGAAACAGAAGGCTTTTTATCACAGGAAAAGAAATCAGCCCTCGACAACTTAAGCGGCAGATGGCGGTCGAAACAGAAGGCTTTTTATCACAGGATAAGAAATCAGCCCTTGACAACTTAACCGGCAGAAAAATATTTTTTGAAAAACTCCCTAAGCCCCGGGGTCACAATTTCATCAAAAATCTGACTTTCGGCAATCGACTCAGAAATGGTGCCAAACGGTTGCAAATGCTCCCCTGAAAGGTTTGACGGTCAAAACAGAAGGCTTTTTATCACAGGATAAGAAATCAGCCCTCGAAAACTTAACCGGCAGAAAAATATTTTTTTGAAAAAGTCCCTAAGCCCCAGGGTCACAATTTCATCAAAAATCTGACTTTCGGCAATTCACTCAAAAATGGTGCCAAACAGTTGCAAATGCTCCCCTGAAAGGTTTGGCGGTCGAAACAGAAGGCTTTTTATCACAGGATAAGAAATCAGCCGTCGACAACTTAACCGGCAGAAAAATATTTTTTGAAAAAATCCCTAAGCCTCGGGGTCACAATTTCATCAAAACTCTGACTTTCGGCAATTAACTTAAAAATGGTCCAAACGGTTGCAAATACTCCACTGAAAAGTTTGTTGGTCGAAAGAGAAGTCTTTTTATCACAGGAAAAGAAATCAGCACTCGACAACTTAACCGGCAGAAAAATATTTTTTTGAAAAAGTCCCTAAGCCCCAGGGTCACAATTTCATCAAAAATCTGACTTTCGGCAATTCACTCAAAAATGGTGCCAAACGGTTGCAAATGCTCCCCTGAAAGGTTTGGCGGTCGAAACAGAAGGCTTTTTATCACAGGATAAGAAATCAGCCGTCGACAACTTAACCGGCAGAAAAATATTTTTTGAAAAAATCCCTAAGCCTCGGGGTCACAATTTCATCAAAACTCTGACTTTCGGCAATTAACTTAAAAATGGTCCAAACGGTTGCAAATACTCCACTGAAAAGTTTGTTGGTCGAAAGAGAAGTCTTTTTATCACAGGAAAAGAAATCAGCACTCGACAACTTAACCGGCAGAAAGATATTTTTGAAAAAATCCCTAAGCCCCCGGGTCACAATTTCATCAAAAACATGACTTTTGGTAATTTACTCAAAAATGGTATCCAACGGTTGCAAATGCTGCTCTGAAAGGTTTGGCGGTCGAAACAGATGTCTTTTTATCACAGGATAAGAAATCAGCCCTCGACAACTTAACCGGCACAAAAAGATATTTTTGAAAAAATCCCTATGCCCCGGGGTCACAATTTCTTCTAATATCTGACTTTCGGCAATTCACTCAAAAATGGTGGCAAACGGTTGCAACCGCTCCTCTGACAGGTTTGGCGGTGAAAACAGAAGGCTTTTTATCACAGGATAAGAAATCAGCCCTCGACAACTTAACCGGCAGAAAAATATTTTTTTGAAAAAGTCCCTAAGCCCCGGGGTCACAATTTCATCAAAATTCTGACTTTCGGCAGTTGACTCAGAAATGGTGCCAAACAGTTGCAAATGCTCCCCTGAAAGGTTTGGCGGTCGAAACAGAAGGCTTTTTATCACAGGATAAGAAATCAGCCCTCGACAACTTAACCGGCAGAAAAATATTTTTTGAAAAAATCCCTAAGCCCCGGGGTCACAATTTCATCAAAACTCTGACTTTTGGCAATTCACTCAAAAATGGTGCCAAACGGTTGCAAATACTCCCCTGAAAAGTTTGGTGGTCGAAAGAGAAGTCTTTTTATCATGCGAAAAGAAAACAGCCCTCGACAACTTAACCGGCAGAAAAAGATATTTTTGAAAAAATCCCTAAGCCCCGGGGTCACAATTTCATCAAAAACATGACTTTTGGTAATTTACTCAAAAATGGTGCCCAACGGTTGCAAATGCTGCTCTGAAAGGTTTGGCGGTCGAAACAGATGTCTTTTTATCACAGGAAAAGAAATGAGCCCTCGACAACTTAACCGGGAGAAAAATATTTTTTTGAAAAAATCCCTAAGCCCCGGGGTCACAATTTCATCAAAAATCTGACTTTCGGCAATTCACTCAAAAATGGTGGCAAACGGTTGCAACCGCTCCTCTGACAGGTTTGGCGGTCGAAAGAGAAGGCTTTTTATCACAGGAAAAGAAATCAGCCCTCGACAACTTAACCGGTAGAAAAACATATTTTTGCAAAAATCCCTCCTGGGGTCACAATTTCATCAAAACTCTGACTTTCGGCAATCGACTCAGAAATGGTGCCAAACGGTTGCAAATGCTCCCCTGAAAGGTTTCGCGGTCGAAACAGAAGGCTTTTTATCACAGGATAAGAAATCAGCCCTCGACAACTTAACCGGCAGAAAAATATTTTTTTGAAAAAATCCCTAAGCCCCGGGATCACAATTTCATCAAAACTCTGATTTTCGGCAATTCACTAAAAAATGGTGCCAAACGGTTGCAAATGCTCCCCTGAAAGGTTTGGCGGTCGAAACGGAAGGCTTTTTATCACAGGATAAGAAATCAGCCCTCGACAACTTAACCGGCAGAAAAATATTTTTTTGAAAAAGTCCATAAGCCCTGGGGTCACAATTTCATCAAAACTCTGACTTTCGGCAATTGACTCAAAAATGGTGCCAAACGGTTGCAAATGCTCCCCTGAATGGTTTGGCGGTCAAAACAGAAGGCTTTTTATCACAGGATAAGAAATCAGCCCTCGACAACTTAACCGGCAGAAAAATATTTTTTTGAAAAAGTCCCTAAGCCCCGGGGTCACAATTTCATCAAAATTCTGACTTTCGGCAGTTGACTCAGAAATGGTGCCAAACAGTTGCAAATGCTCCCCTGAAAGGTTTGGCGGTCGAAACAGAAGGCTTTTTATCACAGGATAAGAAATCAGCCCTCGACAACTTAACCGGCAGAAAAATATTTTTTGAAAAAATCCCTAAGCCCCGGGGTCACAATTTCATCAAAACTCTGACTTTTGGCAATTCACTCAAAAATGGTGCCAAACGGTTGCAAATACTCCCCTGAAAAGTTTGGTGGTCGAAAGAGAAGTCTTTTTATCATGCGAAAAGAAAACAGCCCTCGACAACTTAACCGGCAGAAAAAGATATTTTTGAAAAAATCCCTAAGCCCCGGGGTCACAATTTCATCAAAAACATGACTTTTGGTAATTTACTCAAAAATGGTGCCCAACGGTTGCAAATGCTGCTCTGAAAGGTTTGGCGGTCGAAACAGATGTCTTTTTATCACAGGAAAAGAAATGAGCCCTCAACAACTTAACCGGGAGAAAAATATTTTTTTGAAAAAATCCCTAAGCCCCGGGGTCACAATTTCATCAAAAATCTGACTTTCGGCAATTCACTCAAAAATGGTGCCAAACGGTTGCAAACGCTCCTCTGACAGGTTTGGCGGTCGAAAGAAAAGGCTTTTTATAACAGGAAAAGAAATCAGCCCTCGACAACTTAACCGGCAGAAAAACATATTTTTGAAAAAATCCCTCCCGGGGTCACAATTTCATCAAAACTCTGACTTTCGGCAATTGACTCAGAAATGGTGCCAAATGGTTGCAAATGCTCCCCTGAAAGGTTTCGCGGTCGAAACAGAAGGCTTTAAATCACAGGATAAGAAACCAGCCCTCGACAACTTAACCGGCAGAAAAAGATATTTTTGAAAAAAAATCCCTAAGCCCCGGGGTCACAATTTCATCAAAATTCTGACTTTCGGCAGTTGACTCAGAAATGGTGCCAAACGGTTGGAAATGCTCCCCTGAAAGGTTTGGTGATCGAAACAGAAGGCTTTTTATCACAGGAAAAGAAATCAGCCCTCGACAACTTAACCGGAAGAAAAAGATATTTTTGATCAAATCCTTAAGCCCCGGGGTCACAATTTCATCAAAAATCTGACTTTCGGCAGTTGACTCAGAAATGGTCCAAACGGTTGCAAATGCTCCCCTGAAAGGTTTGACGGTCAAAACAGAAGGCTTTTTATCACAGGATATTTTTTTTTTATATAAAAATTTTTATTAAGATTTTTTACAGATACATATTTAACAAACAGAATAGGTTTCATAACATCCTTTCATTCTATTGTGGACTCCCTCACGTCTCCCGCTTCCACTTCATCATTAAAAACGAGTTTTTCCAAGCAAATTATCATCTTGTTTATGATCTTAAGTGCAGTATTTAGATTAAACTCAAATAAAAAATTATAATTTAATGGTAGACAGTTATTTCTGCTCTGGCTTCCTTGTTAGGATTCAACCAAATTACAGTACTTTTGTAAATAAATCTTAAATTTCTTCCAGTCTTCTTCAACCCTCTCCTCTCCCAGGTCGCGGATTCTGCCAGTCATCTCAGCTAGTTGCATATAGTCCATCAGCTGCATCTGCCATTCTTCCAGTGTGGGTAGATCTTGAGTTTTCCAGCTCTTAGCAATAAGTATCCTTGCCGCCGTTGTAGCATACATAAAAAATGTTCTGTCCTTCTTTAACACGTTCTGGCCGACCATGCCCAGAAGGAAGGCCTCTGGTTTCTTGGTGAAGGTATACTTAAATACCTTTTTTAACTCATTATATATCATTTCCCAGAAGGCCTTCACTTTAGGGCAGGTCCACCAGAGGTGAAAGAATGTTCCTTCATTTTCCTTACATTTCCAACATTTGTTATCAGACGAATGGTGTATTTTAGCCAATTTCACTGGGGTCATGTACCATCTATATATCATTTTCATTACATTTTCCTTCAGAGCATTACATGCTGTGAAGTTCAGCCCGGTGGTCCATAACCTTTCCCAGTCCTCAAACATAATGTTGTGCCCAATATCCTGGGCCCACTTTATCATAGCCGATTTAACCAATTCGTCTTGTGTGTTCCATTTCAGCAGCAAGTTATACATTTTTGAAAGTACCTTGGTCTTAGGTTCTAACAGTTCTGTTTCCAGTTTCGATTTCTCCACCTGGAATCCTAACTTTTTATCAATCTTAAACACTTCTTTAATCTGAGCATAGTGTAACCAGTCTCGCACTTTATCTTTCATTTTCTCTAAACTCTGCAGTTTCCAATTGTCTCCATCCCTTTCTAGTATTTCCCAATATTTTGGCCAATTGGCCTCCATATTGGGTCCTTTTCGGGCCTTAGCCTCCAAAGGTGACAGCCACCTCGGTGTTTTGTTCTCTAATAAGTCTTTGTATCTTGTCCAGACATTAAATATTGCTTTTCTGACAATATGGTTCTTAAAGACCTTGTTAATCTTAACCTTATCGTACCATAAATATGCATGCCATCCAAATGCATTGTTAAAACCTTCCAAATCCAGCACGTCCGTGTCTTCCAGAAGTAGCCAGTCTTTTAGCCAGCAGAAAGCTGCGGCTTCATAGTACAACTTTAAGTCTGGCAGGGCAAAGCCCCCTCTTTCTTTTGCGTCCGTTAATATCTTAAACTTAATTCTGGGCTTTTTGCCCTGCCAGACAAATTTGGAGATATCTTTCTGCCACTTCCGGAAGCACTCCGTTTTATCTACAATCTGCAATGTCTGAAACAAAAACAACATTTTTGGCAATACATTCATCTTAATAGCAGCTATTCGACCTAACAATGAGAGTTTCAATTTTGACCAGCTATCCAAGTCTCTCTTAATTTCAGACCAACATTTTTCATAATTATCTTTGAACAGACTCAGATTCTTTGCTGTTATGTTTACCCCTAGGTATTTAACTTTCTTAACCACAGTTAACTCTGTCTCTCTCTGAAACCGTTCCGACTCAATATCTGTCAAGTTTTTTCCCAACACCTTAGTTTTTTGCTTATTTAGTTTAAATCCCGCCACCCGACCAAAATCTTGGATTAGTTGTAGTACTCTTTTCGTACTAGATTCTGGCTCCTGTAATGTCAGAACTAAGTCATCTGCAAACGCTTTAAGTTTATATTGTTTCGCTCCGACCTGTATCCCTTCCACCAACCTGTCCCCTCTAATCGTGTTCAAGAGCACCTCCAGGACCGAAATAAATAATAACGGGGAAATCGGACAGCCTTGTCGTGTTCCTTTTTCAATTTTAAACTCTTCTGTAACCACATTGTTAACTGTCAGTTTAGCCTTTTGTTCTGAATATATTGCATCAATCCCATTCTCAAACCCCCGGCCCACTCCCATTTCTTTTAAATTCCCTTTCATAAACTTCCAGGATATGTTGTCAAAGGCCTTCTCCGCATCTATAAAAATTAAAACAGCTTTAGTATTTATGTCTGTTTGTAAAAGCTCCAATGGCTTTTTATCACAGGATAAGAAATCAGCCCTCGACAACTTAACCGGCAGAAAAAATTTTTTTTGAAAAAATCCCTAAGACCCGGGGTCACAATTTCATCAAAATTCTGACTTTCGGCAGTTGACTCAGAAATGGTGCCAAACGGTTGGAAATGCTCCCCTGAAAGGTTTGGCGGTCGAAACAGAAGGCTTTTTATCACAGGAAAAGAAATCAGCCCTCGACAACTTAAGCGGCAGATGGCGGTCGAAACAGAAGGCTTTTTATCACAGGATAAGAAATCAGCCCTTGACAACTTAACCGGTAGAAAAATATTTTTTGAAAAACTCCCTAAGCCCCGGGGTCACAATTTCATCAAAAATCTGACTTTCGGCAATC
The DNA here is from genome assembly GCF_964234715.1 of Podarcis melisellensis. Lineage (NCBI taxonomy): Eukaryota > Metazoa > Chordata > Lepidosauria > Squamata > Lacertidae > Podarcis > Podarcis melisellensis. Next base: position 11,984,613 of record NC_138544.1, read on the forward strand.
GACTCAGAAATGGTGCCAAACGGTTGCAAATGCTCCCCTGAAAGGTTTGGTGGTCGAAACAGAAGGCTTTTTATCACAGGATAAGAAATCAGCCCTCGACAACTTAACCGGCAGAAAAATATTTTTTTGAAAAAGTCCCTAAGCCCCGGGGTCACAATTTCATCAAAAATCTGACTTTCGGCAATTCACTCAAAAATGGTGCCAAACGGTTGCAAATGCTCCCCTGAAAGGTTTGGCGGTCGAAACAGAAGGCTTTTTATCACAGGATAAGAAATCAGCCGTCGACAACTTAACCGGCAGAAAAATATTTTTTGAAAAAATCCCTAAGCCTCGGGGTCACAATTTCATCAAAACTCTGACTTTCGGCAATTAACTTAAAAATGGTCCAAACGGTTGCAAATACTCCACTGAAAAGTTTGTTGGTCGAAAGAGAAGTCTTTTTATCACAGGAAAAGAAATCAGCACTCGACAACTTAACCGGCAGAAAGATATTTTTGAAAAAATCCCTAAGCCCCCGGGTCACAATTTCATCAAAAACATGACTTTTGGTAATTTACTCAAAAATGGTATCCAACGGTTGCAAATGCTGCTCTGAAAGGTTTGGCGGTCGAAACAGATGTCTTTTTATCACAGGATAAGAAATCAGCCCTCGACAACTTAACCGGCACAAAAAGATATTTTTGAAAAAATCCCTATGCCCCGGGGTCACAATTTCTTCTAATATCTGACTTTCGGCAATTCACTCAAAAATGGTGGCAAACGGTTGCAACCGCTCCTCTGACAGGTTTGGCGGTCGAAAGAGAAGGCTTTTTATCACAGGAAAAGAAATCTGCCCTCAACAACTTAACCGGCAGAAAAACATATTTTTGCAAAAATCCCTCCTGGGGTCACAATTTCATCAAAACTCTGACTTTCGGCAATCGACTCAGAAATGGTGCCAAACGGTTGCAAATGCTCCCCTGAAAGGTTTGGCGGTCGAAACAGAAGGCTTTTTATCACAGGATAAGAAATCAGCCCTCGACAACTTAACCGGCAGAAAAATATTTTTTTGAAAAAATCCCTAAGCCCCGGGATCACAATTTCATCAAAACTCTGATTTTCGGCAATTCACTAAAAAATGGTGCCAAACGGTTGCAAATGCTCCCCTGAAAGGTTTGGCGGTCGAAACGGAAGGCTTTTTATCACAGGATAAGAAATCAGCCCTCGACAACTTAACCGGCAGAAAAATATTTTTTTGAAAAAGTCCATAAGCCCCGGGTTCACAATTTCATCAAAACTCTGACTTTCTGCAATTGACTCAAAAATGGTGCCAAACGGTTGCAAATGCTCCCCTGAATGGTTTGGCGGTCGAAACAGAAGGCTTTTTATCACAGGATAAGAAATCAGCCCTCGACAACTTAACCGGCAGAAAAATATTTTTTTGAAAAAGTCCCTAAGCCCCGGGGTCACAATTTCATCAAAACTCTGACTTTCGGCACTTCACTCAAAAATGGTGCCAAACGGTTGCAAATGCTCCCCTGAAAGGTTTGGCGGTCGAAACAGAAGGCTTTTTATCACAGGATAAGAAATCAGCCCTCGACAACTTAACCGGCAGAAAAATATTTTTTGAAAAAATCCCTAAGCCCCGGGGTCACAATTTCATCAAAACTCTGACTTTTGGCAATTCACTCAAAAATGGTGCCAAACGGTTGCAAATACTCCCCTGAAAAGTTTGGTGGTCGAAAGAGAAGTCTTTTTATCATGCGAAAAGAAAACAGCCCTCGACAACTTAACCGGCAGAAAAATATCTTTTGAAAAAATCCCTAAGCCCCGGGGTCACAATTTCATCAAAAACCTGACTTTCGGCAATTCACTCAAAAATGGTGCCAAACGGTTGCAAATGCTCCCCTGAAAAGTTTGTTGGTCGAAAGAGAAGTCTTTTTATCACAGGAAAAGAAATGAGCCCTCGACAACTTAAGCGGGAGAAAAATATTTTTTTGAAAAAATCCCTAAGCCCCGGGGTCACAATTTCATCAAAAATCTGACTTTCGGCAATTCACTCAAAAATGGTGCCAAACGGTTGCACACGCTCCTCTGACAGGTTTGGCGGTCGAAAGAAAAGGCTTTTTATAACAGGAAAAGAAATCAGCCCTCGACAACTTAACCGGCAGAAAAACATATTTTTGAAAAAATCCCTCCCGGGGTCACAATTTCATCAAAACTCTGACTTTCGGCAATTGACTCAGAAATGGTGCCAAACGGTTGCAAATGCTCCCCTGAAAGGTTTGGCGGTCGAAACAGAAGGCTTTTTATCACAGGACAGAAAATCAGCCCTCGACAACTTAACCGGCAAAGAAAGATATTTTTGAAAAAATCCCTAAGCCCCGGGGTCACAATTTCATCAAAATCCTCACTTTTGGCAATTGACTCAAAAATGATGCCAAACGGTTGCTAAAGCTCCCCTGAAAGGTTTGGCGATCGAAACAGAAGCCTTTCTGTCACAGGACAGAAAATCAGCCCTCACCAACTTATCCGGCAGAAAAAGATATTTTTGAAAAAATCCCTAAGCCCCGGGGTCACAATTTCATCAAAAATCTGACTTTCGGCAATTCACTCAAAAATGATGCTAAACAGTTAGAAATGCTCCCCTGAGATGTTTGGCGGTCGAAACAGAAAGCTTTTTATCACAGGACAAGAAATCAGCCCTCGACAACTTATCTGGCAGAAAAAGATATTTTTGAAAAAATCCCTAAGCCCCGGGGTCACAATTTCATCAAAAATCTGATTTTCGACAATTCAGTCAAAAATGGTGCCAAACGGTTACAAATGCTCCCCTGAAAAGTTTGGCGGTCGAAACAGAAGGCTTTTTATCACAGGACAGAAAATCCTTAACCGGCAGAAAAAGATTTTTTTGAAAAAATCCCTAAGCCCCGGGGTCACAATTTCATCAAAAACATGACTTTTAGCAATTCACTCAAAAATGGAGCAAAACGGTTGCAAATGCTCCCCTGAAAGGTTTGGCGGTCGAAACAAAAGGTATTTTATCACAGGACAAGAAATCAGCCCTCAACAACTTAACCGGCAGAAAAAGATTTTTTTGAAAAAATCCCTAAGCCCCGGGGTCACAATTTCATCAAAAATCTGACTTTCGGCAATTGACTCAAAAATTGTGCCAAACGGTTGCAAATGCTCCTATGAAAGGTTTGGCAGATGATACAGAAGGCTTTTTATCACAGGATAAGAAATCAGCCCTCGACATCTTAACAAGCAGAAAAATATTTTTTTGAAAAAATCCCTAAGGCCCAGGGTCACAATTTCATCAAAATCCTCACTTTTGGCAATTGACTCAAAAATGATGCCAAACGGTTGCTAATGCTCCCCTGAAAGGTTTGGCGGTCGAAACAGAAGCCTTTCTGTCACAGGACAGAAAATCAGCCCTCAACAACTTAACTGGCAGAGAAAGATATTTTTGAAAAAATCCCTAAGCCCCGGGGTCACAATTTCATCAAAAATCTGACTTTCGGCAATTCACTCAAAAATGGTGCCAAACGGTTGCAAATGCTCCCCTGAGATGTTTGGCGGTCGAAACAGAAGTCTTTTTATCAAAGGACAAGAAATCAGCCCTCGACAACTTAGCCGGCAGAAAAAGATTTTTTTGAAACAATCCCTGAGGCCCGGGGTCACAAATTCACCAAAAATCAGACTTTGGGCAATTCAGTCAAAAATGATGCTAAACAGTTAGAAATACTCCCCTGAAAAGTTTGGCGGTCGAAACAGAAGGCTTTTTATCACAGGACAGAATATCCTTAACCGGCAGAAAAATATTTTTTTGAAAAAATCCCTAAGCTCCGGTATCACAATTTCATCAAAATCCTCACTTTTGGCAATTGAATCAAAAATGTTGCCAAACGGTTGCTAATGCTCCCCTGAAAGGTTTGGCGGTTGAAACAGAAGCCTTTCTGTCACAGGACAGAAAATCAGCCCTCAACAACTTAACCGGCAGAAACAGATATTTTTGAAAAAATCCCTAAGCCCCGGGGTCACAATTTCATCAAAAATCTGACTTTCGGCAATTGACTCAGAAATGGTGCCAAACGGTTGCAAATGCTCCCCTGAGATGTTAGGCGGTCGAAACAGAAGGCTTTTTATCACAGGACAAGCAATCAGCCCTTGACAACTTAACCGGCAGAAAAAGAAATTTTTGAAAAAATCCCTAAGCCCCGGGGTCATAATTTCAGAAAAAATATGACTTTCAGCAATTCACTCAAAAATGGTGCCCAACGGTTTCAAATCCTCCCCTAAAGGTTTGGCGGTCGAAACATAAGGCTTTCTTTCACAGGACAAGAAATCAGCCATCGACAACTTAACCGGCAGAAAAAGATTTTTTTGAAAAAATCCCTAAGCCCCGGGGTCACAATATCATCAAAAATCTGACTTTCTGCAATTCACTCAAAAATGGTGCCCAACGGTTGCAAAAGCTCCCCTGAAAGATTTGGCGGTCGAAACAGAATGCTTTTTATCACAGGAATAGAAATCAGCACTCGACAAGTTAACCAGCAGAAAAATATTTTTTTCAAAAATTTCCTAATCGCCGGGGTCACAGTTTCAGAAAAAATCTGACTTTCATCAATTCACTCAAAACTGGTGCCCAACGGTTGCAACTTAACTGGCAGATTTTTCTTTCTTTCAAAAAATCCCTATGCCCTGGGGTCACAATTTCAGAAAAAATATGACTTTCGGCAATTCATTCAAAACTGGTGCCCAACGGTTGCACATGCTCCCCTGAATGTTTTGGCGGTCGAAACAGAAGGCTTTCTTTCACAGGGCAAGAAATCAGCCCTCGACAACTTAACCAGTAGAAAAAATATTTTGGAAAAAATCCCTAAGCCCCGGGGTCACAATTTCAGAAAAAAACTGACTTTCGGCAATTGACTCAAAAATGGTGCCCAACGGTTGCAAATGCTCCCCTGAAAGGTTTGGCAGTCGAAACAGAAGGCTTTTTATTATAGTACAAGTAATCAGACCTCGACAACTTAACCAGCGGAAGGAGATTTTTTTTGAAAAAATGCCTATGCCCCAGGGTTACAATTTCAGAAAAAATCTGACTTTCGGCAATTCACTCAAAAATGGTGCCCAACGGTTGCAAATGCTCCCCTGAAAGGTTTGGCGGTCGAAACAGAAGGCTTTTTATCACAGGACAAGAAATCAGACCTCAACAACTTAACCGGCAGAAATTTTTTCTTTCCAAAAAATCCCTAGGTCTCGGGGTCACAATTTCTGAAAAAAATCTGACTTTCGGCAATTCACTCAAAAATGGTGCCCAACGGTTGCAAATGCTCCCCTGAAAGTTTTGGCGATCGAAACAGAAGGCTTTCTTTCACAGGACAAGAAATCAGCCCTTGACAACTTAACCAGCAGAAATTTTTTTTTTTTAAACCATCCCTAAGCCCCGGGGTCAACATTTTTAGAAAAAATCTGACTTTCGGCAATTCACTCAAACATGGTGCCAAACGGTTGCAAATGCTCCCCTGAAAAATTTGGCGGTTGAAACAGAAGGCTTTCTTTCACAGGACAAGAAATCAGCCCTCGACAACTTAACCGGCAGAAAAAATATTTTTGAAAAAATCCCTAAGCCCCGGGGTCACAATTTCAGAAAAAAATCTGACTTTCTGCAATTCACTCAAAAATGGTGCCCAACGATTACAAATGCTCCCCTGAAAGGTTTGGTGGTGGAAACAGAAGGCTTTCTTTCACAGGACAAGAAATCAGCCCTCGACAACTTAACCGGCAGAAAAAATATTTTTGAAAAAATCCCTAAGCCCCGGGGTCACAATTTCAGAAAAAAACTGACTTTCTGCAATTCACTCAAAAATGGTGCCCAACGGTTGCAAATGCTCCCCTGAAAGGTTTGGCGGTCGAAACAGAAGGCTTTTTATCACAGGACAAGAAATCAGACCTCGACAACTTCAGCAGAAAAATATTTTTTTGAAAAAATCCCGAAACCTCGGGGTCACAATTTCAGAAAAAATATGACGTTCGGCAATTCACTCAAAACTGATGCCAACGATTACAAATGCTCCCCTGAAAAATTTGCCTGTGGAAACAGAAGGCTTTCTTTCACAGGACAAGAAATCAGCCCTCGACAACTTAACCGGCGAAAAAATATTTTTGAAAAAATCCCTAAGCCCCGGGGTCACAATTTCAGAAAAAAACTGACTTTCGGCAATTCACTCAAAAATGGTGCCCAACGGTTGCAAATGCTCCCCTGAAAGGTTTGGCAGTCGAAACAGAAGGCTTTTTATTATAGGACAAGTAATCAGACCTCGACAACTTAACCGGCAGAAATTTTTTCCCCAAAAAAATCCCTAGGTCCCGGGGTCACAATTTCTGAAAAAAGTCTGACTTTCGGCAATTCACTCAAAAATGGTACCCAACGGTTGCAAATGCTCCCCTGAAGGGTTCGGCGGTCGAAACAGAAGGCTTTCCTTCACAGGACAAGAAATCAGACCTCGACAACTTAAGCAGCAGAAAAATATTTTTTTGAAAAAATCCCTAAACCTCGGGGTCACAATTTCAGAAAAAAATCTGACTTTCGGCAATTCACTCAAAAATGGTGCCCAACGGTTGCAAATGCTCCCCTGAAAGGTTTGGCAGTCAAAACAGAAGGCTTTTTATTATAGGACAAGTAATCAGACCTCGACAACTTAACCGGCAGAAAAAGATTTTTTTTGAAAAAATCCCTAAGCCCCGGGGTCACAATTTCAGAAAAAATCTGACTTTCGGCAATTCACTCAAAACTGGTGCCCAACGGTTGCAAATGCTCCCCTGAAAGTTTTGGCGGTCGAAACAGAAGGCTTTCTTTCACTGTCAATGGCACCATTTTTGAGTGCGTTTCAGGGGAGCATTTGCAACCGTTGGGCACCATTTCTGAAAAAAAAAAATTATTCCGCCGGTTAAGTTGTCGAGGGCTGATTTCTTGTCCTGTGATAAAAAGCCTTCTGTTTCGAACGCCAAACATTTCAGGGGAGCATTTGCAACCGTTGGGCACCATTTTTGAGTGAATTGCCGAAAGTCAGATTTTTTCTGAAATTGTGACCCCGGGGCTTAGGGATTTTTTGAAAAAAGAAAATTTCTGCCGGTTAAGTTGTCCTGATCTGATTTCTTGTCCTGTGATAAAAAGCCTTCTGTTTCGACCACCAAACCTTTCAGGGGAGCATTTGCAACCTTTGGGTGCCATTTTTGAGTGAAATGCCGAAAGTCAGATTTTTTTCTGAAATTGTGACCCCGGGGCTTAGGGATTTTTTTCAAAAAAAAAATCTTCTGCCGGTTAAGTTGTCGAGGGCTGATTTCTTGTCCTGTGACAAAAAGCCTTCTGTTTCGACCGCTATTGGAGAGGAGGCAAGAAGCTGGGACCCTTCCTGATCCATACTAGATAAGACCTTTATCAGGCTTTCTGTTGACTATTTGACAAGTAATGGTATCTAGAGGTTCAGGCAGGGTTGGTCTGGGTAGACGAATGATTCTTCCCCATGGTATGGAGGCAAAAGACCCAACCCAAGCTCTCCAGTAAGAAGCATCCCTTTACTAGGAATGTCTTTCATCAATATTTGGCAAAACTTCAGGGTTTTTTCTAAAGTTAATTATAGCTCTATGCCACTTCTTTTACACAAACATGCATATAATTCACACATACTTTCACTAATGGGATAATCTGAGTCCAAGCAATAGTTAAATGTCAGTCGTGGTTTGGAAAATGAAACGCAAGGACATACTATAATATACAAATTCCAAGGACCTGTTACTACAACATCATTGTTTAATTGTATGCCACCTTTTCATAGTTAAGCCATGCTGAAGGCGGCTTACGATGTGAAAAGATTTACAAAATACAACAAAAGTCATAAGCAATAAAAGTCAAAGGGCCACAAAACACACCTGTTCTTAATCAAACCTGCCACAGTGAGGTTTGGGGGGAAAAATCCTATGGGATCCCACAGGATGCTTTTTTCAAGCCAAAATATGGGACATTTTTGCTGGAGAGGGCTTCAAGTGCACAGGGAGGGGAGAGTTGCATCAATTCACATATTTTGCTAGCATTTGAACCCACCATGAAAGGTAGGTTAGAAGTAATGTTCTCATATTGCAGATTGGTCATGGTGAGAATGCAGGGAGTGGGATCCTTTGAGCTGGGAGTAAGAAGTTTTGAAGCAGTGGCTTTTACGTCACTTCTTTTGCTCTTAACAGTTCTTAAAATGTAGCTGCTTTTGCATTGGAAAACTTTTATAACCTTTAAAGAGACATTCAGGGTTTCTCCTGTAAATGCATCTAAAGATAACCTCTTAAAAGCCAGGAAGTGAATGAAAACGTTATCATTTGCAACCTTATTTTTCTTTTTTCTTTTTTTAAAATAATTTTTATTAACCGGCCAATCAAATCACATCACATAAATTCCGAATTACAAAGCCGAATTTTAAATTTTGTTGAGGGGACCCATATTTCAAGATCCGAAGGGGGATTCTGATCATCTTGTAACTGCTTTAATGTCCAAATCAGTCCAAACAAAGTTCATAATTCTATCCAGTCTTATCCTGCTGTTTCCACATTACCTCTTGTTCATATATTTTCTCTTTTTTCTTTATGATAGTCTCCTTAAGCCGATAAACACCAATAATAATCCTGTGTGAATTTTTCCGTTCTTCCAATCCTCAAATCGAGATGGTTTCCATATATCATCGCCTTCATAGATAACATCACTTTTCCCATCTTTAATTACAGAACTGTTGTTCTTAAGTCCCTCTGAGGAGTTTCACCCACAATATAAAAACAGCTCTATTTCTCCTCTCAGACTTAAGTCCTCCGACAGAACTTCCCAATATGGCGACGGCACTTTTAACTGCGTCATTCCAAAGCCCTTATACATTCCACGCTCTTCGCAAAATATGCTTTGGTTCAAAAGTTTATCTCCACACAGCCTTAAATCCACAGCTTAAGTCCTTAAAATGACATTTCTGACTTGGGGGGGGGATTCTTGTTTAATCACATAAAAGAAAGAAAGGAAGGTTTACCCCCCCCTCGCCCATCAGTCCCTTTGCCATACCGAGTCTTGGTGTATCTTCTCGTGATTTATACTTGCTCCTTCGACTCTTCTTGTTTTATCAGAGATCTCTTCTGTTAGCAGTCTTTACTCCCCCTTCTTCCTTGAAATATGTGCATTCGCGTCATCCAAATTGTTTCTTTTGAAGTTCTTGCAGCTAGTGGTGCGGATCAGAGACGGCGTCCAGGAGTGCCGAAATCCCACAGGAGGGCATTGTGCCTAGTGCCCCCATCCCCACAAATTTGGGGGTGGTATAGGGCACAGCAGGCAAGGGCAGTCCCACCCCACAATCCTGGGGGGGTAGGGAGTCTATTTACTCCCATCACAGCCTCCAAATTACCTTGTGTGGGTCGGAGAGATGTTATTATCAGCCATCTTCTGATGCGCCCCTAGTGGCCCCTCCCATTTGCAACCTTATTTTTCATGCTTCTTGCCTTCATTCCTAGGTCTATATTTTCAAATAATAATAATAAATTTTTATTTATACCCCGCCCTTCCCAGTTCAGAAAACGGCTCAGGGCGGCTAACAACAAATTTAAAACAATTGATGCAACAAAAAACAGCATAAAATACAATATAAAACGTGAATAACAATTCAGAATTCAAAAATCAATTTAGGGGGGAAATCCATCCAATAAACATTAGATAATCACCAGGGCTAGCTGGCTAAATTAGTCCTATTTGGGCCAGCGAGGAGACCAGGGGAGAATTAGCTGTGGGATCCCAGAGTGGCTAATCTTCATAAAAAGGGGGAAGGAAGGAAGGAAGGGGAATAAAAGAATGGGGGACCTGTTGTCTTAGCATTGCTCATTCTGAACCCACCTCAAAAAAGATATGCTCCTGATGGTTTAAGCACTGCATATGCTCAAAAGGAAAAGGGGGTTTGGAGAAGTCACCACAGGAGGCTGTTTTTATATGATGGACTTTGACAGTGATGTGCTTTAGACCTCAAATGTGGATGTGTAAAATTTCTACTTGCAGGAATTGATGTGCAGCATACATTTCCAGTGCACATAGATGAGTTGTATTTTAATGGTAGTTAATGAGTCTTACCCCTCCCCATTCCAGGGGCTGTTCCCCTAGGCTGTGGCATCTTTGGATTTGGTCTTGGTTGGTTAGGCAGCCCGCCTCTTGGGCTTGGTGGCCGAGTCACTACAACAGCAGGCTGGAGTGTGGCTCCTCTTGCAGGGTTCTCAGGATTACTGTTTCTGGTGGTGCTTGCCTCTTCCTTCATTGCAGGAGTGTTTTTAATGTTGGCAGACTCAGGCTTGTTATCTTGTAAAAGGAAAGGAACATTCAGTGCTTTTTCGCATATTAACTAACCCATCCATGCATCCTTCAGACCTCATTTAGCTGTTATTTTTGTGCACAGCAAAGCCACTGAGGCAAGCAGTTAAATTCCCCTTGATATCTCTATTAGTTGTTGCATTAGCTAAACTTTTATAATAGTTCAACATCAACCTCCAGAGGGACTGCAGTCCACCTTACCAGATGCATGGAGGGACATCCTCATGAATACACAGGATTTGGGTAAGTATCAGTGAGGTCAGAGGGCAATGAAATGCTGACAAGTAAAACCTGAGAATTACACAATTAACAGTGGTATTTTACATAATCAGTAGGTGTAACAGACAACCTGGCACTGGTCAGCTAATTAAGACAATGCTAAAAATCCTTTGAGGGACGCAGGTGGCGCTGTGGGTTAAAGCCTCAGCGCCTAGGACTTGCCGATCGAAAGGTCGGCGGTTCGAATCCCTGCGGTGGGGTGCGCTCCCGCTGCTCGGTCCCAGCGCCTGCCAACCTAGCAGTTCGAAAGCACCTCCGGGTGCAAGTAGATAATAGGGACCGCTTACCAGCGGGAAGGTAAACGGCGTTTCCGTGTGCGGCTCTGGCTTGCCAGAGCAGCGATGTCACGCTGGCCACGTGACCCGGAAGTGTCTCCGGACAGCGCTGGCCCCTGGCCTCTTAAGTGAGATGGGCGCACAACCCCAGAGTCTGTCAAGACTGGCCCGTACGGGCAGGGGTACCTTTACCTTTACCTTAAAAATCCTTTGTCTCTGTTTAGGCCAGAAATGATAGCACTGAAGTTGTCACCTGATGGCATAATGATGTTTAAAATAGTCTGTGTAAAGTGAGCCAGACTATAATCCAGTCATTGGGCAAAAAAAGGTTTTCACTTTTGAGAGAGAGAGATAAATAGTGTCACCAAAAATGCTGATTATATTTCAAAGGCTGGGTTAACCTAGTTTTCACCTAGTGCCTAAATGAGGCCAACATGGGACAACCTGATGCCATTTAGGGAGGGGGTCCCATAATGTGGGGGGCACTGAGAACACCCTGTCTCATGCAGTCACCTGTCCAACAGAAACTAAAATTGGAATAACAATCAGGGCATCCTCAGTAAATCTTAGTCATATTTTCAGGTTTTTGATTCCCAAGTTGTTTAAACCTTTGTATACCAATACCAAAACATTGAACTGAGCCCAGGGATTTACCAAAAGAATTACTGGTACATTGACTAGCATTGATGGAAGGCCAGTGTGTTGGGCTGTTTTTACCTTCTGTTGGTTTGGGTCCATCCATGGCCTTTGCACGTGGAACAAGCAAGTCTTCCAAATCTTGCATTGCGGGATTGGTGGAAGCTTTGTTATTCTTCTTGTTTTTCTCATCTTCACGTTGCTACAGAGCATGGCACATAAAAACGTTAGGGTCATATCCTTTGCAATTAATGGACCTAAGCTCGTCCTGATGATTAATTTCAGTTGGCCTACGCCGAGTAGGACTAGCGTTGGACACAGCTCTCAGGCATCATCATCATCATTTTTTAAAAATAATTATGGTAAAAGCTACAAATTAAGGGAGAACTAAAACAGAGGCTGAGACTTGAGTGTACTCAATATAAACCTGATGTTTTGAAACTGGAAAATTACCTGAAATGCAGCAATATTATTTATTTATAAATACACATACATATGAGAATGGAGAAACAGGGCAGGAAAAATGGTTTAAAACAACAGCCCAGGTTTGAGTAAAGCATTGATGGAGAAACATTGAGGGGAGGGAAGTGACAATTTAAAACAATACCATGATGAATACAATGAGCAGGATGGGACATTGGCAGTTTAAAACAAGGTTTGGGAATAGCGAGAAGGGTGTTTGAAAAAGCTCTGTTGTGTTAGCTTTTTGGTGTCAGCTTCTGTGTTGTGCTCATCTCTGATATTTCTCCTTTTAAAAACCGATTTGTTCTTTTTAAAAAACGACCTCTCAGTGTCCTGCCAGCGTTTAAAACTGTCATTTTCCTCTCAGAGTTTCTTTCTCCCTGCTTTACTTAAACTTCTGCTGTGGTAAAAGAGCTACTGAGAGGGAAATTGTGGTTTAAACAGCAGCAGAGGTTTGAATTAAGCAGGAATAGAGGATCGTGGAGAGAGAGAAAGGTGGCAATTTTAAATAGTTTTGAGGAGAGTGAGCAGGGATGACACTGGGGGAGGACTGGCAGTTTAAAACAAGATCTGAGTACCGAGCGAAGGGAATTTTAAAAGGCTTTGTGTTGTGTTAGTGTCTGTGTTGTACCCAACACTTTTCCTTGTTAAAACTGGTTTGTTTGTTTTCTAAAAAAACCACAAAGCCTCTGTGTACTCTCAGAATGGAGTTCTTCAGGTGGGGTGAGACATTCATTTGGAGAGTGTATTTATGCCAGTGGAGTGGGGCGGGGGGGGGGGCTGGATACATCATATATTTTCAAATGCTTGCCCCTAGATAGAGCAGCACACGGGTATATTTCATATTATAAAAATGTTGTAGCGTTTTTTATATCAGTGTTAAGTGCATCTTAAAAAGTTGGGAATATGAGAATTTATTATGTGGTTTCAATATATAAAGAAGGAGCAGGTAATTCAGGATGAGCTAATATGTACTTAAGGAATGCTAGGAATGTAGCAATCAGCACATGAACTGGCACATGGATTTTTGAACCATGTAGTTCAACAATGTCCCAAAACACCTGTGGTGTTTTCATTTGTAAGTTCATTTGATAAAATACAAACATACCATTTGCATTTTCTTCTTCAGCTCTGCATTGGCGTGTTGATAAGCTTCAGCCACAGCATTCAGGTAATATATAGCAAGGCTACAAAATCAAATATCAGTTAAACTTCTGTGACACCTTACAATGGCTTAAAAGTATACAAAAGAGGCGGGTTTAATTATTTGGGAGACCAAAACACATTGCCTCATTCATGCATTCTCTCAATACTGATCTAAGAAATGCAGTATCAGTTAAACACTTTTATGAGTGTTTTGGTTAATATCCACATTTTCCATCAGTTATTAACAACAACAAAAAAACCCTCTTTCTTTTACAACTCTAGCAAAAAATATCAAAGCACTTTAAGATAATCTATATATAATAAAAACCACAGAAAATTTTAAAATCAGACACCATCAACTATTAAAGAAATACATTGTCTTAATTGCCTGGATAGGTTTGGCAGCATAGAAAAGTTTTCAGCAGGTGTTTAAAGGTTAGAATATTTATAAAATATATATAACCATATCATTAAAAATATCAAAGTGGCTTACAAAAACGTATTGTTGTTTTTGCTGCAGTGGAAAAATAATTTGTATTACGGATATAAGGAGTACAGATGATTTAGGGCGAGAAGACATTTTTGACAAGTTCTGCATAATCCATTAACGGTTGGTTTGATTTCAGGCTACACGCACAGCATGACATTTTAAATCCTAGCAAATTTTAAACCAATAACCTAAGGATACCTCTTGCTAAAATAAAACTCTTCTTCACTCTCAGGTCCCCAGACTACTTTCATTGGAACAACTTACATCATAAGTAGAATGGCGGGTATAATTAGTCCTGGATTTGCCACATAACCGAAGATCTTGGCCACAAAGGGTGGGAAATCGTGTTGGATGGTCTCTTGGATTACATCGTACATTTTCTTTTTCCCACTGGAATGGTAAACAGGTACATATAAATGACAGCATGCAGTACCCATTAGAGGCCATTATCAACTTCTTTCAGAAATGCACCATTCGGAGGAATTCCAAGATTGTGTAGTTCTTTTTGAGTATGTCAAGACGCAGGTGCATGCATCCATTTTGTCTTTTTCCTAAACATAATATTTAATTGAAATTTGTTTTCAGTTACATAAAAGGTAGTGAAAAGTCCACGTACACAGACTTAGTGATGGGGGGCAGTATTCGATTTTCTTTTCTAAAGGGAACATGACAAGCAATCCTCATCTTTGGAAACTTTTATACAGCGCGTTGTGTTCAGCAGGAGCTGGATCAAGAATGTCTTTTTATCAACCTAAACCATTTCACAACTATCAAGAGTGTGGTAGGTTATTTACCAGCTGGGATTTAACGCAGGCATCTAGTTACTTCAGGATAGCAGACATTATACGGTACCATATTCTTCATATGTGCAAGGTCCAGTGGACCACAGACCAGTGTGCCGTGATGCAGTCTTAAAGGGTAGAACAGCTACATGCAAAGAGACTTGTCCAAAATAATCTAAAGAAACTTTGTACATTCCTCCTTCCCTCAAAAGTCTGAGAAGAGATTGCTACTGACACCGCTTATTAACAAAAGAATGGTCCGGACAGTGGAGCAAAAGGAACAATTTGTTCTGAACTGGCTCCACGCTGAGTCAGAGCCAGCAGTGCAGCGAGAAACAGTTACTAAATCAAATTAGGGCTCATTGACATGTTAATCCAGTCTGCGGAGCAATTTGTGCGGAGATGATGCAGAATGGCAGTAAGAAATGCTTATTAATACAGTGATAGTGGAGAATATTCTGAAGAAGTCAGTTCCTGTTTTTCTTTTACCATCTACAGTCATATTACATTGCAGATTTTGGATGGGGAAGCGATGAGAAAAGTTGCTTTGGAAAGCAGGACTTTATTTCTGAAGCTTGTCTGACTTGTCTGGTACTTTGAGTTTCAGTCTATGTATTGATCCATTACATTGCCATCTTCCAGGTTCAGTGCACAGTCTTATATACAGACCCTCCAAGTGTCCCTATTTTCCAGGGACATCCCTGATTTAGAGAAGCTGGTCCCAGTTTCTGATTTCATCCCGGAATATCCCACTTCCCCATAGGATGTCCCTATTTTCATTGGGAAAAAGTTGGAAGGTTTGGAGATATCCGACTGCCGAGCCATCTGAAGGCAATCCTGTATAGGGAAGTTTTCCTAATGTTTAATGTTTTGTTATGTTTTCATATATGTTGGAAGCTGCCCAGAGTGGCTGGGGCAACCCAGTCAGATGTGTGAGGTATAAATAGTAAAATTATCATTATGGAATGGGATGTCCCTATTTTCATTGGAGAAATGTTGGAGGCTATGTTATATAGTTCCCCATAGGGCGGCTCCCTCTGCAACAAGGGAATATCAAGACTCCTAGGGCACACCAGACTGCTCACTGTCCATGGCTTCTCCTTTAATATGTCAATTGCTCATCCTGGATGCTGTCCTACTCTTCAACAGCTCATCTCTTTTCATAGAGGTAAGGCAGGGAAAGTAAAGAAAGAAAACACTGGTCAGGAAAGTCAAGAGAGACAGCAAGTGTCTAATGAGCTAGCAGTAGTTGGAGCAACAGAGCACACTTTCTTTAAAACTCTTTAAAGTTACACAACAATCGACACTCCTCTACCTATTAAATATGTAATTATGGGGCTGATAAGAAAATCTAGGGCAATAGCTAACATTGCGCCAGCACATTTGATAGAACTCCCCTCTGTGATCCACTGCATACACACAAGGTCTGCTCCAGAGGGTCTGCAAAGGTCTGGAGAAGATTTAGGAAGCAGGCATGCTGCAGGGGAGAGGAGGAAAAGGAAAGCCCCATTGTGGAAGCAGCACGGCATTGTTGGCTGTCACCCTAAAGATTAAGAGAAAATCTTTATTATGTATGTTCTTCCATGGGAATAAGGCCCACTAAACACGGCAGTAAACGTGCATAGGATCGGGTCTAGTGTGCATGGTAGGACAAATGAGCAGGAGTCTGGCCTCATGCTAAGGAGGTGTTTTCCACCAGAATCCCCCAATACCTGAATGGTCCGCAGTCGAAGGAGGGAGGCAGGGACATTATGGTGTAGGCAACCGGCAACAGGCTTAGGAACAGGATCAACAGCAAGAGCCCCATATAAAAATTATTGGATTTGGAGGCCTTGAACACGCGCTCATGGGGAACATTGCTACTCATAACAGCCCAGCTCTGGTAATACATGGAGGTTAATAGACGTAGCACATTTATGCCAACTAGTCCTGGTGCATAAAAGGATCCCATCCTGTAAGGAAGGAAGAAAAGAGAGAAATATAGAAAGCTTTTCAGGAAGGCTTTAGCTGCATCCACTTCAGAAACAGCGAACTATAGAAGAGCATAGGAGCCTGGTATTAAGGATGGACTCAGAGCAAGTTCTGCCAGGAAGGAAGTAGTTAGCGACAACAATGTGATCGTACAATAAAGCAAACTCTTTAAAAATAGAGCTTTCCCCTGCCTGGCTTGCAAAATGGAACCATAGCTACTTATTATGACAGTCCCTTCGGTTTCAGCATTAGGGATACATCCAGATGAGCTGTCTCCACCCACTACCCAGATCAGACAGGATAATAATGTGAGATAGCTTGGGTGACTTGAGCAGGCAGAAGAGGCTCCAGCTTCTTTGTAGTGCATAAGACAGTAGAAAGGTTGGATGCCGAAGGGAAAATAAGGTCAGCATACGGATAGCCTCCTCTGAGATAGCATGGCAGAACCAGACATCTTGAGCTCTATCACATCAGCAGCCACCTACTGCAGTGGGACTGGGTGTCTCCTTCATGCTGGACCAGAACTGACTTTCACAGTAAGTAGCCAATGTCCCATTCAATGTCCCAGGATGAGAGAAACATCTAGGTGGAATGTGCACCAATAAAATTGCCTTGGTGGGTGAGATGAAGGAAGGTAGCCATGTGTTTTGGATGGATGGAGGACATGTTGGAACACCAACAGGAGCTTATAGAAGGTGTGGGCATGGAACCAAGCCTGATAAGGTTTCCACACCCCTGTCTGTTTCTAAATTAACTCCCTGGTGGTGGAGTGACAAAGTGGGCTGCAAGTGGCCTTTGGATCATACCTATGGGACCACCTCTCCTGGTATGTCCCACGGAGGACCTTGCGGTCTTCAAATAAAAATATCTTGGAGATCCCGGGCCACAGGGAGGTTAGGCTGGCCTCAACCAGAGCCAGGGCTTTTTCAGCCGTGGCCCCGATCTGGTGGAGCTCTCTGTCACAAGAGACTAGGGCCCTGCAGGACTTGACATCTTTCCGCAGGGCCTGCAAGACAGAGCTGCTCCACCAGGCCTTTGGCCAAGGCACAGTCTGACCAACTTCTTCTGTACTCCTCATAGAACTCTAGCCCAATGTTGCCATTAATTTGACTCTGAATTGATTTTAGAATGTATTTCAATTAATTGATTGTGATTTTATGTAAACTGTGTTATTTTTACTGTTGTTAGCCGCTCTGAGCCCGGCTTCGGCTGGGGAGGGCGGGATATAAATAAATTATTATTAATTATTATTATTATTGTTGCATAACTGTGAGCTGGAAGGACCTCTGGCCTAATAATAACCATAATTTATTATTTGTACCCTCCCCATCTGACTGGGTTGCCCTGCACCTGCCCTTGCCTTGAGAATAAACAGAGACTGGTTCAGGAGGTCCTCCAGCTGTGGAATTTGTCTGGGCTTTAAGGAGAACTTGATAGAGTAGCTGCCCCAGATAGTCTCTTACAAGAGGCAATGTGGTTGTTTAGTGGGCTTACTGGACTTGTAGGATTCCACAGACTTTCACTGGTATATCTGGGGCAGGCACATGGGGGCCTGTGAAACTAAAGCCCTGGGGTCTCTAAAAAAGGGCCTATATGAAGAAAAATAAGGGGCTCTTTATGAGGCTGGCTCCTCTCTTCCTTATTTGAGAAGAAGACATTGCTTTCTTGTCCTTTGCGCCAAGCCTGACTTTTGACTTCTTTTTTCTTTTGAAATTCCCAGTTACTGAGCAGGGGAGAGAGGGAGATTGAAGAGCTAAATTCAAGGTATGAGAACTCCTTTTTCATTTTTGAAATAACAGAAAGTAGGACAGAGAGTGGAGCTATCACTTGGGTGAGGCAGGAGAAGAAACAGCGCAGAGCCTGCTCAAGTCACCCAAGCCGTGTCACACAATCCATCTCTCCCTCCCACTGGACTGAGAAAGAAGCATCTATATCACTTGCTCAATTTCAGGTGCACAGGCTAAAAAAATTTAAAGAGCATACGTGAATGGGGAAAAGAGGGAAGGAGTATTCAGTGAGTATCAAGGAACATAGGATGATGGGAAGCTGCCTTGTAGACCACTGATCAGTTTAGCTCTCTAGTCACTGGCAGCAGTGACTGATGGGGGTCTCTTCCAGCCCTGCCTGTAGATAATGGAGATTGAATCTGGGGTGTTCTGCATGCAAAGCAGATGCTCCATCAATGAGCTATGGACCTTCCCCGGACTGCAGAATATGGAAAAATGTAGGCTCCTGCTCATCATTCATATATAAAATGAACCCCATGATAATGGGTTCCACATTTCTGTTTTAGTGACAAACTGAACAGGCTGCTCTTCCTCGCCCCTGTTCTTTGTTAGATTCTCAGCTTGCGTAAGTTGACACTACATCCTATGGACCTGTGGGATTATCCTAGAGCCTTTTTAAATAGGTAGGTATTTGTTCTATAACCACTGCTCCAAGTAAAAGTTACCAAAATGTGTCTAGCATTCACTTAGAAGAGCCTTAATAATAATAATAATAATAATAATAATAATAATAATAATCCTTTATTGTCACTACACCACCTGTATGCAGTGAAATTAAACGAGCCCCCCCCCGCCCCCACATACACTCAGTCTTGTTCGCAATCTGTGTGCTTGTCAGAAGTCAATTACACCACTATTTTTTTTCCCATTCAGCAGCCCAACAGCCCACGGATAAAAACTGTTCTTTAACCTGTTGGTGCAGCTGACTATACTTCTGTATCTCCTGCCTTAAAGAAGTGCTAGCCAGGATGTGAGTCGTCCCTAAGGATTTTCCTCGCTCTCCTGCGGTAGCGGTCTC
Source organism: Podarcis melisellensis (assembly GCF_964234715.1). Lineage (NCBI taxonomy): Eukaryota > Metazoa > Chordata > Lepidosauria > Squamata > Lacertidae > Podarcis > Podarcis melisellensis. The sequence continues at coordinate 12,003,819 of NC_138544.1, forward strand.
CCGTGATGTCATCTAGCGAACTCCGAGGACAACCCATGATGTCATGTGCTGTATTCGCCACCCTCTGTAGGGACTTCCTGTCCGTGGCTGTCAAACCAGCTTACCACACTGTTATACAGTATGAAAGGACACTTTCTATTGTGGCCCAGTAGAAGGAGATCATAAATTTTTGTTTGACACTGCTCTTACGCAAGACCCTAAGGAAATGGAGTCTCTGTTGGGCCTTTAAAAATGCACAGCAGACCTCAGTCTGGTTCATTTCTTAAGTTTTAATTTAGCATTTTCTCTAGCAAAGGGCTACAGTAGACAAGAATATCTCACCAGATCATTCCTTGGTTGAAGATCAAACCGAGCACATTGCCACTAATATCGAACTCAGCATATGAAGGCTGTAATGAAAAAGAGGAAATACGACTGAATGCTAATTTTTTGTATTGGAGGAGTACAGAAATATCAAGGGGAAAATAAAGGATTCTCACCTGAAATAAACCATTGGGTTTCCATTCACTTTTACCCTTTGGATTATTTGAATAAATATAAAAGGGGCCTAGAGATCGCTGATATCTCATTTCAAAAAGGAGTACCCTAATTCAACTATTGTTGCATTAGATATAAAATTATCACTGAATGGCTGTAAAAAGCTTCCTATACATTTATCCTCTTTGAAACTAATACCTGTAGGGTGGAGTTAAAAGTTAACGAACACACAGTAGTTATTTTCTATCCCTGACATTATGGTCTGTATAGACATGCACCAGACCATTCCCTTGTCTCCCAGATCCTGCATTTTCGATCATTTGTTTTTAAAGTGGATTAAAAAAAAAAATTCCTTCACATATTGACCTAGCGAAATGCTGGTTGGATGCAGCATATGCTACGTTTGTCGGATCCCTTATTTCTGCATCTCAGGTAAAATGAATTCTACTTGTATTTCTGCAAATAAGTACATAAAGACACACAACCCTCCATTCCCATCTGTTGGTAGGGTTTTATGCATCCTCCTACTGAACCAAGTCTCCACCTTGTTAGAGAAACTGATGGCAGCACCAAAACTGGGGATGGGTGGAAAGCAGCAAATTGGGAGTAAAATAATAGGATTGCTGAAACAATATGCGTGACTCAGGACTGCCTGTCTTCCGCTGGAATGACAAGCGGGAACAATGTGACCCCATAGATGGAGAATTACATAATGTTGGGGTTGTCAGGAAAGAAGAATTACAGATGCTGTGTAAAAATTGGGAGATATAATGAGCTGTCTAATAATGACTCAGTTTTCTCTCTCTCGTCTAATGTGACTAGCATCAGCTCTCATATATTCCATCTGTGTACTTATTTACAGGGGACAACTTTCATTCTTTGGAAGCTGTTGCTGGTAAATATGTGCTGCTTCTATTTGTTGTTGTCCCAGCTTTTGCCTTGGGGGTGGGGGTGGGAATGCCCAAATGTTGTTAGTGGGATGGGAAAGATGTAATTAGAAGCCACATCAGTGTTTTGTTTTTTAAACAGCAGACATTGGAAGGCCGAATTTTATTATTTAATATTATTATTATTGTCGTCACATTTACATCCCACTTTTTCATCAGGGAGCTTGGTGGCGCACACACACTTATCTTCATAATAACCCAGGGAGGGTAGGTCATCCTTCATGACTGGCCCAAAATCACTGTGATCCCAACAAAAATCCCCCACCCTGCTGTGGTTATAAGCCTTAGAAGGAAATGTTCCCATTGACAGCACTGGGAGTCGTCCCTCCTAAGACCTATAGCAGGAAAAGGGGTTTTCCCTCCTCTTTAGATCATGATTGTGGAGGGACCGGTTAAACTTCTCCATGGGCTGGGCTCCCAGTTAAAATTGCCTCCCCACACTTCTGCCATTAAATTTTAAAAACTGTTGGCATGGTTTATCGTGATGCATTTGACATCAAATCAACTTGGGCAGTTGGTAGAGTTCAGCTTCCTCCCTAGTATCTCTGCAAGTTCCATCTCTGAACGGGGTGGGGTAGGGCACTGAGAATAATCTTGTCTTTCTTATATATGCGCATTAATGGTTCCACATGACGGTACCATGCTTTGCACAGCCTGATGAGTCCTGGACTATTGATAATCTGAGATTTTGGGACTTTTAAGTTTTTCTAGCATATCTTTACCTTCCTGGCTTTTAAGTCCACGCAGGATAGATTGCTGAAGACTAGACAAAGCCTTTTGCCAATTTCAACTGCTGCTGGACAGGCAAGAGCCTGGCTATAGTGATCAATGCACTGGCAATCTCAAGGCTAGGTTACCGTCATTTGTTCTATATGCCACTGCTCTTAAGGCTAGTTCAGATGCTGCAGTTGTTGCAAAATGAAGTGTCATGACACATTTATAAGTCATAACATGCCCCAGCCTGCCTGAGCAGTTACACTAGCTTTATCTGCAGTGCGGGGATCCTAAATGTACATTTCAGTGGTGGTGGGGGAACAGAATTAAAATGTGGCTCAAAGCACTGGTTAAACTCTATTATAAGACAAGAACTTTGCTTCATCTACAGTTCATTTACTTACGAATCCAGCCTCCAGGTCCCAGCACCAGCAATAGTTGACAAATCTGACAAAGCAAGCACGGAGGAAATCTCCCACAAGTATGGTTACAAATGTCACAAGTATATCAGACACAGTGAGCCTCACAAATTCCTGGGGGGGGGGGCAAAAAGTGAGAAGTATTTAGCTAGCATGTTCTCCAGTTTGTATTCTAAGGCCCCCCCACCCGCTATATACATTAAGAAGAAATAAACATTAAAAACAGAAAATTTTCTTTCAGAAGTCACTAATTCAGTAGCCACCAAATTTCCCGTATAATCTTCCTTAGAAAGACTGCGTTGGGACTTGTAGGCCAATCTAAGTGTTCGGTTATACCTGGTACTGAACCAAGCTCACTTTTTACCTCAGAACTCCTTTGCCTCAATTGAATTTGTCCAAGTTGCAGTCCGGCCAACTGGTTATTCAAGTCCCCAAAGGCCTAGCAACACTCCTCGGGCAGGGTTGAAAAGATCTTTTAGGACTATGGCACTGGAGGGTTTTACAGCAGAAGCAAAAATAGGAATTGGAACCACTCATGCCTTGAGATCTTATGACAAAGGGCACCATATAAATCTTATAAATAAATATAAATACATAAAGAAACAGAGCTGGACCAAGACTGTGCTGGCTGTCCAATGTTCCTCCTGTTTTCCTGACCAAGGGAGCTGGCCAGCTTTTGTATTGTTCAAAACATCTGCCTAGTTCTAACTGAGGCAGTAAACCCGTGTGCATGCTGTAGCCCAGGGGTCAGCAAACTTTTTCAGCAGGGGGCCGGTCCACTGCCCCTCAGACCTTGTGGGGGGCCGGACTATATTTTTGGGAAAAAATGAACGAATACCTATGCCCCACAAACAGTGGCGTAGCGTGGGTTGTCAGCACCCGGGGCAAGGCAAGTAATTTGCGCCCCCTAACCCGTGGATTTTAGCACTCGAGTGTGAGCGCGCCCCCCCATGTTGCGCCCGGTGCGGCCGGCCCCCCCTGCACCCCCCACGCTACGCCACTGCCCACAAATAACCCAGAGATGCATTTTAAATAAAAGGGCACATTCTACTCATGTAAAAACATGCTGATTCCTGGACCGTCCTCGGGCCTGATTTGGAAGGTGATTGGGCTACCCACGCTGTAGCACTTCAGTCTGTAGGTGAGGATTCATTTGATTGACTGCTGCAAGTACAGAGTTTTTCTTTCGATGCCATGAGAGACTTCTCCATGACAAGCTCCCTCTCGCTACCTTAACTGGCGCAGCCTAGATGCTTCAGAAAGAGCCTTGAGTCTACTGCTTCCATCTCTTCCTCTTCTCTTGTAGACTCCCATGTCTTTCCTTTAGGTTAGGACACATTTGGTGTTTCTCAAGCAAAGCATCTGTCTGCTGGTGACAGGACTATAAAGCAGCAGGACCGTGGTGTGTGTGTCTTTTGGGCGTCTCCCTGAAATACGACCACCATGAGCAGGGGGGACCCACTTGAATAAAATATTGGGGGGTTGGCAAGCCCCACCCCTCATAATCGATCACATGATACCGCCATTTGAATGTCCGTCAAAGTTTTTTGGGGAAGGCCCTCAAATATTTTACTGGGCAGAGCCAAAGGGACCTCGGCCCCTAGGAGTTGGCTCCTCTGACCACCATGAGGCAAACAGGAGACTAAGAACCCATGCTTGTTTCATTATCCCTTAGCCCTCTTCCTCCTGCTCCTTCTCCCTTCTCCAACTGTCTTTTCAAGTGCTCTTTTCTTTTTCAAATCCCCAAAGTTCTTAACTTCTTCTGCTTCAAACCTGCGCTCTTATTGGTCAGGCAAAGAAAGATTCCATTGCAGGAACCTACTTCTCATTTCTGTTGTGACCACTAGATGTCTCCTGTACTTTAGATTCAGAAAGCTGCATTGTATCTCCTGCCACTCCTTTGTTCTTATGGAGAAAAAATATATATAATTGAAGGGAAGTAATTTTATAAACATCTTCCTCCCTCCGGCCCCCAAATGAGGAACAAAAACTGACCCAATCAGGGGCACTTTGGCACTAATCTTCCACCTGCACTGTTCCATGGAAGCAATAAAATGGGTTGAAGCTGCAGGGGGGAAGCTTTTAATTTAAAGGAGGAATTCCTAATGGAGCCTGCAGACTCTGCCTATTGGTGGTTGAAATACAGTGGGAGATGGTGCAAGCTGAAAACAAAAGACACACACACCAAGGTAACAGCTGGGTTATTTTCTTACACATACCCAAACCGCTACATCTCTGTGGTGTTAATTCCTGTGGAAAAGCACATCTATATCCAATGTCTTTAGTTATGTGACCAGGAGAATGCAAAGGTATTGGCCTTATAAGGCTGCCCCTAGGTATTTGGTTGTCCACTGAAAGAAAAGCTCCACCATTGGAGATAGGATTCCAGAACATTCCAGATCTGCTGTTGATATAAAGTTCTGAAGTGGTCTGTTGGTTCAAGAAGAGAATCTCCATTTTTTGTGTGCTTCCTAGTGCTCTTTGCATAGGTGGTTGGGATGAAAACGCTTTTTTCAAAAACGTTTTTAAAAGACATTGAATGTCATAGCTCACTGTCGCTGTCTAGTGCCACATTTGTATATTGCACTTTACAACACATTTAAAATGTTTAATTTGCAGCTGTATAGCTGAGTCCTAGGTCTACAAAGTGAGGCTGCTGCTACTTTAGGCTATCTTGAGGGGTTATTTGTTATTATTGTGTTTTATTCCTATGGAGAAGCCTTGTCTGTGGTATTTTCCAAAATAAATTGGCCAGCCTTAGTATATACACTTTGAGAGGGGTGAGAAGGTTTTGTTACTTCACCTCAGGCACCAAAACAACTTGAGCCACTCCTGTGGGAGGAAAGTTCTTACTTTACAGTAGTCATAGGGTTGCTATCTAGAAAACCATGGGCCCTAAATGCCCTATTAAAGAAGGGCTACCAACTACCAACAAGGAAGTTACTGTTTTGCTCCTGCAGAAGACCGGGATATAGATTTCATCTGTTGTGAAAGGTGAGTCGTGAAGTTTGATTTTTGATTCTTGCACTATTTGAATTATTGATTGTGCTGGACTTAGGTTAGGATAACCTTTGCACACTGAACACTTGACCCGGTAAATAAAGAACCTTCGTGCAACTGCTGAGACTACGAGGTCCTGGAAAGAGATAGCTCTGAACAGGAGAAGGAACAGTTTAGCTCGGTCAGTATTCTAACTTAAGAAGCTGGTGACAGTGGTCTGGTTATTGCTCTTAACTGCAGCCTGTGGTTAGTGAGGAGAGAGCTGAACCATGAGCCTGGGTCCAAATGGTATGCTAACCTTGGTTTAGCTCTGTGTGGCATGGGATTAAGTAAGACTGGGGAGGAGCAAAGTGACTGTGAGATCTCTTCTGGACCTCTACATTTGGGTGGTTTCAGTAAGTCACAGTTTGGCTTACCGTGATGTACAAACCTTATGTTTCCTTGTGCATTTCTGTTTTGGAATCGTATAAATAAAGCAGAAAGAAATACTACTGCTGACACTTTTTTTACGTACCGTCAAACCTTGGTTGTCGAACGTATTCAATTCCGAAATGTTTGTCAACCAAGGCGAGGCTTCTGATTGGTTGCAGGAGTTTCCTGCACTCAAGCAAAAGTCGCGTCAGACGTTTGGCTTCTGAGAAACATTTGAAAACCGGAGCATTTACTTCCGGGTTTTCGGTGTTCGGGAGACAAAACGGAGGCATTCGGGAGCCAAGGTTTGACTGTATTTGGAAACCTCCATCTTTTGAAGAAGTGCACCTGGCTCTATGGCAGAACATTTGGTCCTCAAGATGTTGCTGAACTACAATTCTCATCAGTCCCAACAAACATGGCCAGTCACCAGGGATGATGGGAACTGTTGTGTACTAAGTTGAATAGGATCCAAAATGCAGCAGTCTGATTGGTCCTAGAACAATAGGATTCAGAATGCAGCAGTCTGATTGGTCCTAGAACAATGCAGCAGTATAATTGGTCCGCAGGAGCCACCCAATCCAGCTCCAGGTGGAAGTGAATCCACAACCTGATTGGCCTACAGGAGAATCCCGGAATTAGCCAATCATGTGCAGCCCATTGTGTAAATAATGTATATAAAGCAGATATTGTGGGGGAACTTCCATTCCTCCTCACCACTATGAGCTGAACAAAGAGCATGAAATCCACTCTGAGTATATTCCAGGAACCTTTGGCCTTGCAGATGCTGCTGAACTATAACTCCCAACACCTACACTATGAGTTCAGGCTACAAAATGGTACAGAATTCCCATGGGTGCACAACACAATTCAGTTTGACGGATTGTGTAGCTCTGATCTCGGTTAAACAGGGCTCACACTACCAGGCCCTGTCTGAGGCATGCTAAGATAAGAGTCTCATGGAAGGACTTACTATTCCCACAGTGGTTTCCCAGCAAGGTCCTCGAGGGACATCGGCTGGATCCATGGAAGGTAGAGAAACAGCACTTCCATTTGCCATAGACGAATTATGATAATTTAGGAGGGTCCAATGTGTTATGTTCCTGATGCTGACTTCTTCAACCAGCTACAACAGAAAACATATTTGTATTAAAATAATCATATTTAATTCTCATAAAATGTATGCTGGGTAAACGTGCATCCTCATAATGGCAACATAAATGATCTAAACTTTAAATGGAAGCAGTTAAACATTGTTAACAACCACAGAGAAGCTGTACCATCCAGGATAAGCACCTGGAAAGCATTTTCCAAGGACTATCTATTGAAGATATGCCAGAATGGACAAGGCAGTCCACAGGCACTGGTTGAGAATGAAAATCAGCTATCTACATTACAGTGCACACTTGGACTGTAAGCGTGGCTGAGAAAAGGGGTCAAATGTGGTTGTCAAGATGTGCAACCAAGTATTCATATTCCAAACATATTGCAGCTCCGTGGGGCTTCTTCCCTCCAAAGCCCTGGTCTGTTTTGTTTTAAATCCCTTGTTTCATCTCCTATAGCAAGACTGAAGTCATACAACATTTGTCGGTTAAGGGTGTATGGAGAATTAACCAGTTTTGAATGGTGCTAAACCTGACTCACAGCCACGGGGTCTGAATAATTCTCCCTCTTTTGGGTATATTGTGTAAGAAGCCTAAGAGCTAGGCCATGTAGAATAGCTGTCAAGAAGTCTCCTTCCTTCTCTCCAACCATTTCTTTGACATGTCATGTTGAACGGGGACAGACAGACCTTCCAGGGAATCTTTTAGTCAAATGCAGTACACTTCCATTTGGGCCTGATGGGCACACTGGCTAATATTTCTACAGAGGAGTCGTCTTGACAAGGCCTTGGTTTTGCTCGAGGGTTTGCCTCTCATACGCCTTGCTTGATGGACTCTGACTCATGAATAGATCTAATTTTCCAATACGCTCAGTCTTTTCTGTGGCTCAGCCCTGTCAGCCACTTCCAGATATCACTGACTCCTCTGCAGCTAGACCTCCACACCAGCCTACAATTTTTTGTAATTGCTGATTCAGCAAAGACTCTTTATTTCTAACTGACTGATTTCATCTCCTCCAGTGAGTCTGGCTGCACTTTCTGCTCCAGAGCAGATAGATCTGTCTGGATCTTTTCTCCTCAGGGAATCCAAACCACAGAGTAAGAGTCGATATAATATAGTGGGAAGAGACTGGTTTGAATCTCACCACAACCATAATAAACTCACTAGCAGGGGCAATATTGGCTTTACTTAGGTGCCACAAGACTCTTCTGCTACAGCAAACTAATGCAGCTACACCTCTAGGAATTAATGTACGGATATTCTTTTTAGATTCCCACCTTTTCTTTGACATCATCCATTAAGGCCAGCAAGAAAGTATAAAGGTTCCCAAGGAAGAGTGCAAAAATGCGTCCAAGTTGCCATTTCAGTCCAATCCGAGGATGATACTCTTCTAAGTTCGCAATGGTTTCAAACAGCGGAGGGCAAAACATTCCTAGCAAGGACATAACAATTTCAACCTGTTCCACCGAAAAAGAGAGCTTTGTTATTTTTCAATGTTATTAATGAGATGACACCCATCCTCGGCACCAGTTCTGCCCCTCGACACCCGTCCCCAGCCTCCAGCATCTCCTGCCTGAGGTGGCTGCCTCCCTTTGCCAAATGGTAGGGCCGGCCCTGTGCTTCTCCTTTGGCCGTTCTGATTTGCGGGGATGGAGGCAGGGCAAAGGCTGCCTTTGTCCTTCTGCGGGCAAATCAGGATAGATCTCTCACACCACCAAGCTGTTATAGGAAAATCCTTGGGCTCACTTGGTTCGCCAAATAAAGACACCAGCCAGGAAGTATAAGGAGCAAAACAGCAACCTGTAGGCCTGATCTTTATTCAAAGACTGTTGCAAAAGGACTTCCACTCACCACATGGAAAAAGCAGGAAGAAGCCCTGAATAAAGGGATAGAGGAAGGGATGTTTCCTCTTTTATAAGTTTTCCCTTTCCCCATAAACACCTTTGTTGAAGCATCATGCATACATTATAGATACATCATACATATGTCACAAAGAACTGGTTCATCAGGTTTGCCCCCATCTCTCCCTTGCCTTCCACCTCACACCCATCAAGTGATACAATGGAAATATTTACAAGCTACTGGGTTTCACACTTCTTTGTCCTGACTGTGAACCCAATCCATTCCTGGATGGTTTGCTGTTCTCCATGGGATGACTATCTGTCTGGCACGCATTTGCCAGGGTATCTGAAGAAGTGTGCATGCACACGAAAGCTCATACCAAGAACTAACTTAGTTGGTCTTTAAGGTGCTGGAAGGAATTTTTTTATTTTGATTTGCCAGGGTGTTAGTGATTATCTTTTGTGCAAGAGGCTGCTGTGCAGTTATCACACGTTTCAGGCATTATGGCTGCCCTCACTCATGTCCCAAGCTCCCCGCTTTGGTAGTCCTTTGTTCCCTGAGTAAAATGAAGTTGGAATGGTGTCGATCCGGACGTAGGACTGATTTTATATGAATATTTGAAGGTTTTGCTGCGCAAGGGACAGGTGAAGGCTATGTGACCTTGAACAAGATACAACGCAGCAAAACTGTGGTGAGTTTTTATGGGGATACAGTGGTACCTCGGTTTACGAACTTAATCCGTTCTGGAAGTGTGTTCTTAAACCGAAACCGTTCTTAAACCGAGGCGTGCTTTCCCTAATGAGGCCTCCCTCCGCCGGGGGCCTCCCACCGTTCGACTTCCTTTCTCAAACTGAGGTAAAGTTCGCAAACCGGGACACTACTTCCGGTTTTGTGGCGTTCGTGAACCGAATAGTTCATAAACCGGGCTGTTCTTAAACTGAGGTACCACTGTATTTACAAAATTGAATGGTGTTGGTTTGGGGGGTGGTCTGGGGGTGCAGTGTCCCATTTAACTGGAAACAAACCATTATAAAAATTCCAGTAACAAAGCTATAGCGAGATGGCCACTTAAGGTCACTGTTTTTGAGTGTTATGGAAGAGTAGAAATTACTAGTTATAGCAAATTTATTATTGTTACATTTTTGATGCCAGAGAGGAGAAGTAACCCTTGCTGGATTTTCTGCCTCAGGTACGGAAAATAACTTAGCTGGCCTTGAGGTGGCTATGCAGCTTGCCTTGTGTGATGGTGAAGCGCTATAACCTGCTTCACCTCAGTCAGCAAAATGTCTTGGGCCTTGTCTCCAGGCCCAATATTTTCTCTCAAGAGATTCAGGTACACTCCCATGCTGCCAGGCATTCACAGGATGTATTATTCTGCTTCAGTTTTCTTTCCTTCAGGTGAATATAGGGAAAAGAGAAATTGCACCAGAACTTTTTGAATATATTTATAAATGGTATCTTAGAATAGTATCCAATGTCTATATTGTTTTGGATGCTTGCTGAAAACGTTTGTGTTCCCATATGCCCAGGCACCTGATTTACTTATCTACATTTCAAGTTGTGTTGCGTTTTTAACTTGGAGAAAACCACCAGTGTTTGTGGATTTTGCTGGGTTACTTTATTTGTAACCTGCTTGGAGAGCTTTCTTATTTTTTTTATCAAGCGGTTTATACATTTTCTAAACAAACAAAATGTGCCTCAATACTTGGGCTAAGCTTTTCGTGAATAGAATGTGGGAGATATTAATAGTAGCAATGCTGCTCTGAAAGCATCTGTATCCTTTTGCAGAAAGGCAAGGTGTAAATTTAATAGTAACAACAAAAAAGTGAAGCAACAAAGTAGAATATTACCAGGTTTGAGGGTCTGGTGCCCTCAAAGAATACCAGTACAAGTAGTATGACTTAAATAAAAAATCAGAGTAGTATCCAATGTGAGTCCTACTCAAAGCAGACCCACCGAAATTAATGGGCCTGACTAACCTTGCCCTATTAAATTCAGTGGGCCTACTCTCAGTAGGACTAAGTAGGAGACAATCCACATGTTTGAATTGCGCAGGCGCATGTACGCTCCTTAAAATGAAAGTGTGAAACAAATGCTTTCAGTTTCCAAAGCCTGCTGTAGGAACAATGTGAAATCACTTCTTACGCCAAGTGGATACACGACTTAATTTTGCTAAGATGGCAAGGGATGAAACCAACACTAGGGATTTCTGTGTGAGAGTGTAAGAACACAAACGTCACAAAAAAATAAACGTCTTCAAACTAAATTATTGACTTGGGGAATAAAGTTGTATACCTTTTATAAGGCAAGTGGGGTAATCCCTGGCATAGCTCAGTTGGCAGAGCATGAGACTCTTAATCTCAGGGTTGCGGGTTTGATCCCCATATTGAGCAAAAAGATTCCTGCTTTGTAGGGGGTTGGACTACATGACCCTTATGGTCTTTTCCAGCTCGACAATTTTTGTCATTCTACTTGTGTACTGAACTCCACTCCTGGCTTGGTCGGTTTGGCGGGTGGCAGCAGGAAAATGGAAACGAAGTACTTTGGCTTTGCTTAAATACACACAGGACAATTCCCAGTATTTTTTGATTGTTTGACTAGGAGTGTGTGTGTATGTGTGTGTGTGTGTGTGTGTGTATGATGAGAGCTTTCCCAGGGTTGCCTAGCAACCCTAAACCACAAGGTGCTTATTTCATTCTAGGTCAGATCAGGATATAGGCTGATCATTATCAACAGAACAGAGCTGGAGGAGAGACCAGAGAACCAGGAAGAGCAGATGCTCTAAATCTTGGGTCTGGCTTGTGATGCGCCGATCTTATTTTTAATAGGTCAATAAATTTTGCAGTACAAAAGCCTAGCCATAAGCTGTGTTAAAGAAAATTAGTTTTTTCCTCTTGAAATGGGCACCTTAAGTCATCATGTGCCTTGACCATGGTGTGGTGTCATGTCTGAATTGTGGCGATGGCTTCCCAGAAACTAGAGAATCATGAGAGGAATGTGTCTGTAGTGAGGGTCTGGAAGATTTCAAACAGATATAGGGTGTTACTAAATAATTACAGTACTGGTTGCCTCATATTGACTTGATCCGTTATATGAAGCGACAGAGGATATACCGTATTTTTCGCTCTATAAGACGCACCAGACCACAAGATGCACCTAGTTTTTGGAGGAGGAAAACAAGAAAAAAAATATTCTGAATCTCAGAAGCCAGAACAGCAAGAGGGATCGCTGCGCAGTGAAAGCAGCTGTTCTGGCTTCTGGGATAGCTGCGCAGCCTGCATTTGCTCCATAAGACGCACACGCATTTCCCCTTACTTTTTAGAAGGGAAAAAGTGAGTCTTATAGAGCAAAAAATACGGTAAATGATAGTTGGCAGGGGAGTACTTTTCCGTTTGTCAGGTTACCACAGACCAGAGTTCTTCAACCCTGGGTCTTCAGGCGTTGTGGGACTACAGCTCCCATCATCATTGGTGATTGGCTTAGTTGGCTGGGAATGATGGGAGTTGTAGTCCAACAACATATGGGGCCCAGTGTTGGAAGAAGGCTGCTTATCATAGGCTGTGTGCCCGCTATAAAGTACATTCAAAGCTCATTCTTTCCCCTCAAATAATTCTTGGCACTGTAGTTTGTTAAGGTTTGCTGGGAATTGCAACTGTGTGAGGGGTAAACTACAATGCCCAGAATTCTTTGTGTTAAGTTGTGGGTGAACATATCAGACGACACAGCGATTCTTCAAACAGCTCTTGTTTATTCACAGGCCAGAACAGGACTGAACTGAAGGGTTCAGCCAGCCTGCTTATATAGAGCTCCACTAGAACGTAACAGTAACCACTTTCTGTAACTATCCAATCACTGAACGTCACTTTCAATCCCTTATTTGCATATGCGGACCTGAGTGAAAACTATCTACAGTATCCCCCTGCTGGCCCAGGGTGAGAACTTCAGTACATAACACTTTGAAGGGGGAAAATGTGTTTCAAATGTGCTTTAAAATCATAGTGAGCATACAGAGCAAATTGGTCAAAGCTCCCACTATTCTCTTTGTGGTGACCGTGCACTGCTGCTGAATATGTGTTTCTGAAGAATGGGATCGAGAAGGAAGCTTGATAACTTTGCTTTCAGAATGACGCCAAGGGGTTTATAGCAGAAAGGTTTTAGGAGCAAAGAAAAATACGTGGTTCTACAACTTTTAAATCCCCACCCCTCATAATTATTTTGCATCATTGCAGGTTGTCCATTTGAGGGTTTCACTAACTGATTTGCCAGATCCAAGAACAATTCTGGGAGAAAGAAGGTAAGCCTATAGACTGCAATCAGCTGTGAGTTGGCCCATGTGTCCATTGTGGCAACAAAGGGCACACAAGAGGCATATTTTTATCTTTGCGTGTATTGCTACAAATGTAAAAAAAAAAAAAAAGGCTGAGCAAATTCATATGTGGTTGGCCACTGGGAGAACAGCATGCTGGACCAGATAGGCCTTTGGCCTGATCCAGATTCTACCAATGTCTGTGAGCCATGATAGCTAAATAGAACCTCCACATTCAGAGGCAGCATATTGCTGAATACCAGAGGTGGGGATCAACAACTGGGAAATGCAGCGGAACATTGACTTTGACTCAACTGAGGCATTTTAAAAATGCTTGCACGCTTCTTACCTCATTTCTTTCATACCAGCCAATGTTTTCCATTTTTGAAAAGGCCTGGGAGCGCTTAACGACAAAGTAAATAAGATAGCCACTTCCACATAAGCAACATATAATAAGTACGTTGGCCAGAACCCTCAGGAATCTTCTCAGATGGATGTTCTCATCTTTGTTGCTTTCTTGCTCATCCACAATTGACTCCTTAAGAAATGCAATAAGCCACAGGGAGAGATGATTTGCAGCCCGATCATATATATGTGCTTGCTTGGACACAAATCCCCACCCGTTAGTGCGTTTTGGATTGTGGAACCGCTTGTGGAATAAATGCATTGGTGGTTTCTAAACAAAGCATTCCATATGCCCCAAAGATGCATTGAAGTGTTGGATTTAAACTTTAAAGTCTGGAATGCTTTGGGTCTTGGTTATTTGAAGGACTGTCTACATCCCAATCAACCAACCCACACTTTGAGATCAATGATGGAGGCCCTCCTTGGTTGCCCGCTGCAATGACTGGTAAAATTGGTGGGCCCAATGGAGAGAAGGACTGTTTCATGGTGGCCCAATGGCTTTGGAGGCTCCTCAAGACAACCTCTTTATTGCACATTCATCTTGAGTTTTGCACAAATCTGATGTGGACACTGGACAATAACTGGTCCTTAATGAGGATTTGTTCTGCTTTGTTTGTGAAGAGGTTATGTGAAGCTTGCGTTTTCATCCTGATTTGCTTGCACTGTGGTTATACGCTGTCCCGTTAATACATTTTTTTTAATCCCACACTTTTTAGTGCATTTTCCATCGCTTTTTTAAAAAAAGCTTTCTCACTCTGGTCTTTCAGGAAGGCTTTGACGATCTATTTGTTTTGGGTAACCAATGCATGCGTGAGCGATATTTTCAGCCTGTTATGGCATTCCTTTTAGCTAACATCATATTATATATTCTGGGCAGGTTGTGCGGGTTTTTTTTAGTATTGCCGGTTTATTATGTAAGCCACCTTGAGAGAGTTTTACTCTGAAAAGCAGCCCTATAAATATTTTAAAATAAAGTTAAACTTTAGAAAGACTGAAGCTTGTTAAGGAGAAGCTAAAGTTTAGTAGTGTTGGGCATTGTCCCTGAGAAAGCAGGAAGTATCTGAATCAACTGCATTATTATATGGGTTGTGTTCAGTAACCCACAAAGAATTTAGGATGTTTCTAATGTGTCTTTTGGGTTTTCAGCCTCCACGATACAATGCAACAATACTGTCAAGCTTTCCTTTGTGAAATGGGATAACTAGAATGTGTAAAAGAAGAGACTGATAGATGATGCCAGTAGCTGGGATGTGAAAAGAAAAAACACCATTAAGCTTTTGATACAATCACAAAAGTGTGTCTAAACGTGACTCCCTAGCTATATAAAATGAGTATTCTTCCCTCATTGAAATTCTGCCAAAGGTGCAATGCAGCAGCATCTCGAGAGACAAGGATCTTGCTGCAGAGAGGAAAGTTAAGGTGGTGATTACCTTGAAACTAGTTGTAATGGATGCAAACTTGTTGTCGGCTGTCTCTGGGTTGCCTATGAGGTAGTCCCAGCTAGTGAACATTTTCCAGCTAAAAATGAAGTTCTCATCATCCCCATCGCCTGTGTCTTCATGGGCATTCCGGGCCATTCTGCAGATCAACAAAGTCATATACGGTTGCTTACAATCTGCTATTCAGCCACTAGATGCCTCTCTTCTGTGAGCAGAGAGGTCTGTGTTTTCCAGGGCAGCACAGCTCTTTGAGACTTCTACGTGGGCATTTCAGGCAGCAAATACCGTATTTTTTGCTCTATAAGACTCACTTTTTCCCTCCTAAAAAGTAAGGGGAAATGTGTGTGCATCTTATGGACCGAATGCAGGCTGCGCAGCTATCCCAGAAGCCAGAACAGCAAGAGGGATTGCTGCTTTCACTGCGCAGCAATCTCTCTTGCTGTTCTGGCTTCTGAGATTCAGAATATTTTTTTCCTTGTTTTTCTCCTCCAAAAACTAGGTGCATCTTGTGGTCTGATGCGTCTTATAGAGCGAAAAATACGGTATATATAATTGTGAATACACATCAGGGCGAGCTGATTCAGGAATCCTACATGCATGCAGTTATGATGCCACAAAACTGTCATTTGGTTTTGCCTCTGAATATGAAGATTCCATTTTAGGCTGCTACCAATAAAACAACTTTGGTTAAACTGGATTTTTTAATCACAATTTCATGTTTCATATTCTTAAGAGGGTCTCTTCTCCAGTCTTCAGAGAGTGGCTGGAAGTGGGGAGGCAGAAAAAGGCCCTCCTTTCCTTCCACTCTGCAGTTTTAATCTGAAATCTTAGGCGCAGTACTGCGCTCAGAAGCTCAGAAACTGCTCACGCTAATCAAATTCTCTGTCACAAAACGCGCCTAGAACAATGGGAGTTTCGAATGCTAGGTTTGTGGGATTAAGGATTGGAATGAAAGTTGTAAGATAAATAATCCATTCCTGGCTTTGTTTATGAAGCTCATGAAGCTCACTTTAAATGTTTGATGTTCCCTTTTTTAGCTTTCTGATAACCTTCAAGCCAGGAAAAATGTTCCCATAGTGTGCTGAGGGCATCTTCACACGTTCTGTAGAAGCATTAAAAAAAAGAAAAAGGATGTGTAAGGTGACCCAGGCATGCTTTGTTCAGAATTCCAGTGTGATGGCCAAAGAGAAAATGTGTGCCCCTTCACCACAGTGATAAGCATGAATGTGCATCTTGAATTTCCGCTTTGTTGGGACTAAGTTCCCTCTTTGCACAAAGAATCCACAGGGGGTGGGCGTAAGTCACTCAAGGCTAAACTCCCACAGGACATTAAGCATGTGGTTTCATACTGCACACATCTTTTCAGAAGTTCAAAGAGGGTCAGTCCAAGATGTTTTGCTGCCTGAGGCAACGGCAAGAGGGCACTTCGCCGATTGAACCAGGCTGGCCGATGAATTTTATGTCAATGCCAATACTAGGCTAGCACACCTGAAGGCGGCATGCTTGCTTAGGGGGTATAGGGCAGGGTGTGTGACACATCCAGGCCTGTCCTCCAACATTTTCCTGTTGCTCCCCATTCCCAAGACCTGCTGTCTGAGGCTGCCATTTCATCCCGCCTAATAGCAGCCGCTGGAGCCCCTAACCAGGACTACAACGGTAAGGGAGCGGGGAATTTAAAGATTTCCTGCTGGGGCTTCCACAAAAACTTTCCCTCCGGAGCTGCTATTTGCACATAGAGGGGACTATCTATGCACCATGTTTTGGAGCACCACAGTGACACTTTCTGTTTCCTTGACAAACTTGGCGTTTTCAAACTTGTGTTTGCAGCTTAACTGTAAAGGATGAGGAGGCAGTTGTGGAGGGCTGTGGGGGGATGGGGCAGGAGATGCTTAACTCTTTCCTATAAAGGTAAAGGCAAAGGGACCCCTGACCATTAGGTCCAGTCGTGACCGACTCTGGGGTTGCGGCACTCATCTCTCTTTACTGGCCGAGGGAGCCGGCGTACAGCTTCCGGGTCATGTGGCCAGCATGACTAAGACGCTTCTGGCGAACCAGAGCAGCGCACGGAAACACCGTTTACCTTCCCGCCAGAGCGGCACCTATTTATCTACTTGCACTTTGAGGTGCTTTCGAACTGCTAGGTTGGCAGGAGCTGGGACCGAGCAACGGGAGCTCACCCCGTTGCGGGGATTCGAACCGCCGACCTTCTGATCGGCAAGTCCTAGGCTCTGTGGTTTAACCCACAGTGCCACCCGCATCCCTTAACCCTTTCCTATAATCCCTCCTAAAATGCATTTTCCCTCCCTGCTGGGCTTAATTCCAGTCCTGTACCTGGCAGAGGGGAAAACTGCAAGAAAAAACTGAACTGCTTTGCCTGAGGAGTACCCGCATGTCTGAATAGTTCATTACACGCAAATGCCGCACTTCAATGCACCACAGGCAAACCCATATTATGAAAATAAGTGGTAGCGCTGTCTCAGAATGCAAAGGCACTCCACACTCCCCAAATCTCTCTCAGAGCTCAAAATCCAATTGAAGAGTTGGAAGGGAACTCAAAGAATGTGCTGGTCTCTTATGACTCTAATTCTAAACTTTAAGTCGTATTAATTCCAAGTGCCTAGCTAGACACAGGGGGATTCTAGAATCCTGATGTTGGCAGTTGCACACAGTTCAGCAGTCAAACTGTGAAGCTGTATTTGAAATGAAACGTCGGGGAGGAAGTCAGAACAGCATACAAAATAAAGCAGAGCATTTTGGCTCTAACACTGGACTAGCCCTAACCCTAGCTGCTACAATATGATAATTCTAGTTGTTAGGCAGCAAGGATAACCAGCTTCCTGGTGATATGGCAATTGCACTCTGGACCCTGATGATAGGAAGGACCTAGAGGCAAGACAGCTCAGCATTTGAAAGGCTCTCTCCCCTGCCTTTTGAGAGAGTGACCTCTGACCAGTGGGGCACCAAAGCCAGTTGGCCAGGTCTTCTTTCAGGTAGGCATCTTAAGTACCCTTTTTGCAGCATTTGTGCGGGACTGTCTTATCAAAATAGATGGGAGGCTGATCAGGCCCTGCCTTCACAATCTTACTGTAGGATTTATCAGCAGGTCCCAACCAACTGGATAATCTGGAGGGGAGACTTCAGGGTTGTGAGTCTGGGGTCTACTTTGTGTTTTCCTCCCTACATCCACTTTTTAAAGCAGCTTGTTCTTAGGAGCGTTTCTTCATGCCGTGTACCTGGTGCGGTTAAAATAGAAGTACATCAGCTTTATAAACTGCTAGGGGTTTCAGCGCACTTTCCTGCTTGCTAAAATGATGCCGTTAAAAAAATAATTACATCGAGTGACAATGGAACTGCTTTGTTAGCACTCCAAGAAAAGAACTGAATGGATGAGAGCAGTGACTTGCCCTGTTTCAAGAAGCTTCTCGGGGACAGAATTGGAGAGAATTACGGATAACAATAAGCAATTTGTGCCAGGACAGAAAGCACTGCTTGGAAAGAATGATTCTTTTGTGGGAATTGTAATTAGGGGGCTTTAATGCGGGCCTGTCCTTGCATGCATTTGAAGATGTTGCTTTTAACTAAGGTGCAACCGCATATTTTCATAACATGGGTTACCCAGTGGTGCAACGAAGCGCGGCATTTGCGTGTAATGAACAATTCATGGGGTGGGGTGGGTGCCAAGCTGGGTCTTTGAACCAGGTGAAATAAAACCAAGTTCTGCCCCTGCTCTGCGTAATTTATAAGGGACTGTCTGGGAAACACAGGGTGGGTTGGCCTTAAGAGTTCCTGGGTTTTACGAAGTTTCGAGGAGAGGGTCTGCCATGTAAACAAGCAATCTGATTTGATCTCAAAGTAGCAGGGGCAGACTTTGTTGCTATGTCACCTGTTAGCTCTCGGATATGGATTATGAAGATCCATTATTGATTAAAACTTATCTTTTTCCCTGTTGGGTTTGGCACCCTTAACCCTACTGGATTCCTACCAATCCAAATGGAAAGCTACACTGCATGAAAAGCTAAGAAGAAGAAGAAGAAGAAGAGTTTGGATTTGATATCCCGCCTTTCACTCCCTTTAAGGAGTCTCAAAGCGGCTAACATTCTCCTTTCCCTTCCTCCCCCACAACAAACACTCTGTGAGGTGAGTGGGGCTGAGAGACTTCAGAGAAGTGTGACTGGCCCAAGGTCACCCAGCAGCTGCATGTGGAGGAGCGGAGACGCGAACCCAGTTCCCCAGATTAGGAGTCTATCACTCTTAACCACTACACCACACTGGCCTAAGAGGCTTGGGGTTTTCCCCACAGGCCCTGATAGCTGTAGGTTATGAGAAAGCTAGAGCAATAATCCGCCAACGAATTTGGGATGTGGAACTGCAATGCCACGTGAGCGAGATGAATAAACACCCAGCAATAAAAGATAATGGGAGAGGATTTACCCCAGCAAATTATTTGTCAAAATTACAAATACCTAAATACAGACGGTCATTTACCCTTGCTAGATTCAATGTGCTGCCATCTGCCTTATTGCAGGGCAGATTTGAGGGCAAACCATACTCGGAACGAGTCTGTCCCTGCAGCTTGATGGAGGTAGAAACTGTCTCTCATGCCTTGTTATGCTGCCGTTTCTACAGAGATATACGCTCGGTATTTATTACCCCTGCCATGCAAAAATCTCCAAATGAATCCGAACTTCAATGTCTAAAATCCCTGGTAGAGAACAAGGATTCTGAGATCACGTTAAGGGTAGCCAAATTCTGTGCCATTGCCATAAAACTTAGGGCACAAGCTGTGCTTTCATAATGATTAAGATTTTAAATGATAATTTTAGGCTATATGTTAGTGACTAAGTTTTAATTTATATATTTTTTAACTGTTGCTATATTTGTATTGTCCCTGTTATACCTAATTGCAAATTCAAATGTATCCCTATCGTGTTTTATGACTTCCTTGATATGGTATGTGGGCTGGAAATGGTCTGTGACCGAAATAATAAAATTCATTCAGCCTTGCACGAGGCCAACATTTGACGCCCTCTGCAGCCTTCGCCCTGCCTTCCCAAAGTCAGGTAAGAGGTGCCAGGCTTTGGGAAGGAGGAAGGAGGGCTCTAGGACCCTGTCAGAGCCCTCACGCCTCCTTCCTGAATCTAGGCAAGCACTTAACGGGCTTTAAGAAGGTGCCCTCCCTGACTCCGTACCCAATGTGGGCGAACCACTGACACTGCCCTAAAACCGCCTCTAGGTGTACGATACAGCAGCTGGAAGTTCTACCTGTGTTCCCTAGTGAGTTGTGGGCCAAGGAGTGCAATGAGCACTGGCTCAGAACCTTTATTTGTAAAAAAATAATAATTGCTTTGGTGCATCCCAGGTCCCCGCCCACCAGGGCTGCAAGATTAGGGGGGCGGGGACAGCAACTACCAGAGAAAACTCAACTGGGAGTGTTAGGGCAAGGAAGGTGGGTGACAGGCTCTTCTGAGCATAACCTGTTCACCACCCAAGGCAAGAATGCACCATAGGCTAACACTACCAGTTTGTCAGAAAAAGCCATGCTAAAGAAAGAGCTGGACTTACGATCTTATGACAACTATTATACTGTATCCGTATACACCGACAACGCCAACCATGAAATATGCCATTGGTAGCCTGTACTTTAGCCAGCCAATTGTCCTTTGGTTGTTGTAGTAGCCATAGAAAACAGCAGAATACTTAATGTAGCCCTAGAAGGGGAACAAAACAGCCTAAATCAGTTTGAGCATATTAGATGTTCATTTTGATGCGTATCAGATCTAAACATAACTTTGTAATCAGTACTGGATGCAAGCCTAGTGAAGGCGACAACCTGAATTCAGTTTACTCCTCATTGCGGAATGAGATGCCCATTTATGACTTCACTGGTGTGCTGATTGATGCCTACCATTGTGGTGGGCGCTTTTTATTGGGCACAAGAGATCATATAAGCAGAAGCTTTAGTTGCATTTCCTTTTGGGCTGTGCTAAGCAATTTTTCAGCCCATTGCTTATTCAAACTTCCCACTGAGTTCCATGCGTCTTACACCCCAGGAAATGTGCTTAGGGTGGCAACAGTCCTAGTCTGATGAGCAACTCCTCAGCATTAGGACATGAAATGTATTGCATTGCACCTCCCTCTTGCAGGGATCCATTTTTCACTCCTGCCTACAGCCCCAGTGAAGCAGCATCCAGGAAAGGCTGCTAAAATTAATTTTCATTATCCCTTTGCAAGTTATCTGTGTGCTGCTACCTCTGCTGTGTGTGCGAGAAAAGAAGCAAAAATAGAAGTCGAGCAGAGAGGTCACAGATTGCTGTTTCATAGACGTTACTATGTCAGACAGAATTCTCGTACAATCTCCAGATCAGCTCCATTGTCCCCGAGACAGACAGATAGATTTCCTTTCCCAAGTTATGCCTTCATATCTCTATGAGTGCGACATGTCTGTCTCCTGAAACAATATTGGAAGAGACTCTAATCTCCCCTCTCCACATTTAGTCAAAGGGTGATACACAGAGTAGGCTCACTAAAATCACTGGGCTTAAGTTCACTGATTTCAGTGGGTCTGCTCTGAGTCCAAGGGCGTATCCACATTTATTTTTCCTTCGTTCTTTCCAGGCATGGTCTATGCTTTAAAATTCTGGGTCCGGGTGTCCTTTTTTTTTTTTTTTTTTTTTGGCCACAGAGCTTTCCCCACAAAGCCCACTCTTTAAAGCTCAATTGGAGCAAACATCAATTCATGGAAAACCCAAATTCCCATGAACTGGCAGGATGATGGTGAGAAGGAGGAAGAGGATCCTGGCAAGGGATGTTGCCAAGACTGGGACACACAGGGGCAAGCAGGGGACAGGGAAGGAAGTACTCACAGGGTGACAGAGGATGATGAGGGGATGGGGGTCAGTGCACAGGAACCAGAGCAGCAGGACCCATCATGGGCCAGAGGGCCCCGTATCTCCATGCATGTGATGGGCTCTGAAGAGTAGGGAGCAGTGGAAGGGGTGCTCCAGGAGGCTGAGAAGACAAGGGCCCACAGACCATCTCCCTAGCTGGCCAGGTAGGGCTTGCTAGCTCTGGGAAGATGGGTGTGATTCCTCAGCTGGAGTAGGCTCACAACAGGTGAGGGTCACAGGCCTCATCAAGCCAAGAACAAACTGGAAGTAGAGCTGAGGTCTTGTGTCTGCTCAACTGCCTATGTTGATGAACCTTGGCTTGGATACTCCAAGACTATGTTTTGGGTTTGACTCTGGACTGTGTCCTGACTGCTGGACTTCAGACTTGGCTACTTGGATGGCATTTCCTGACTTTGCTTGTGTGACTTCACCCCTGGACTTGCTGCCAGGTAGGCCAGGGATTCAGGACACATATTGGCATTTGCTAAAGAGCAGTTTTTCACAGGGAAAGGTCGGGGGCAAACCTACCCCCACCCAAATAAAAGACCCCTGCTTGGACACAGAGCATTTAAGCATAGACCTGTGCCTGGAAAAAGTGGGGCAAAAGTGTGGATAAGCCCTAACTTGATATATTTATTTTATTTTATTTATGTATTGAATTTGTATACAACCCTATACCCGGAGGTCTGAGGGCTGTTCACAGAACAAAATCAAAATATAAAACCACAATATATATAGTCAAAATAAAAACAACAACCCAATACCCCCCAAAAAAGAACCACATTTTAAAAGGGCGTAGGCTATATCAGCCAAAGCCTCTTTTATTTTTGCGTAAGTTGTTTGGAATATACAGCCATTTCAGTATGATATCTACCAGACAGTGGCTGCATCAAGACCTAACACTGATCTACAAGCATTGCTTGTTGAACCATAAGCTGCTTGCTGGTGTATGCTTGAGCTCTCGCACTTTATGATGGAATGGCTGGCTTAGTGTTACATCTGAACCAGCACTTGTGGCTGGTTTCTCCCAATCAAGCAAACCATCACTGGGAAGTAAAAAATAAACCTTGTCTTCAGTTTGTGTTGTTTTTTTTTGTTGTTTTTTTTTGGAGAGGAAACAAACCATGATAACTGCACATAATACGAAAGTCAGCTGGTCTATGGTTTGTGTCCCCCCAACTAAGGGAGGAGCAGAGCAGGAGCTGTATGGACCATAGTTTGTTGACCTAGCATGATGTCTGAATGTACTCTTGCTCTTTTTGTTCTTCTCTGCCTCAGCAGAGTTGCTGCTGAGACTGAGGCCATGGGAAGAAGGCAAATAAGGGGCACCATCCAGCCCTGTGGATACACGGTCAGAATCTATTGTGTACATTGTTGGGACAGCTAAAGGCAAAAAGCACAACGGAAAGTCAAACACAAACGAGATCTGTTTCGGTGTTCATTAGAAAGGTTATTTTCAGCTTGGGGTCTCGCTCTGTGCTTACATTTTATTTTGCTGGTTTTCCCCACTGCAAGAATAAAATGAAGATTATAGCCTCCAGAACACTCTGTCAGAAATGGTGTCTCGAGCTCAAATGAAACCTATTCTTTTTCCTCCTCTGTCCTCTTTTATGTAACCCATTTGTTGAGAAAGTCTTACAGTCTCTCTCCGATACGCACTTTCAAAAGCAGGGTCGGCCGGGATCAGCGCTGCTGACTGTTCATCTACTTCCATGCTTAAATCTCATCTCAGCATTTACCAGATATTATGCTTATGGTGCAGTTCGTGCTGAGCTTCAGTGCCTTTGCAGATAGATTGGCTCTGTGGACCTTTGAGGCAGCAATATGGTGTATGGATCTCTATGAAGGGGAGGGCTAATGTTTAGTCCACCCATACACATGAGGATTCTTGGGACTGGTTCACACATACATCTACATTGCTTGATTTGATTTCAGCCCAGACACTGAGATGCAGCTCCAAGTGTCTTCTGGCGGTTCCCTCACTGAGAAGAGTGAAGTTTCAGGGAACCAGGCAGAGGGGCCTTCTTGGCAGTGATGCCTAAACAGCTTGAGGCCCTGAGACTTGAAGGATTGCCTTCTCCCTTAAATACTTGCCCCAACCTTAAGATCTTCAACTGATCCTCCAGACCCTCCCTAGTATCTAGAGAAATGCCCTCCTAGAGAGGTTTGGCTGATGCCCAACACTTTGGTCTTCTTGGACCTTGGTGAAGACATTTTTGTCCTTGGACTTTCAATTATAGTAGGCACATTTATTTTAGTGCTTTCAGATCTTTGCACTACGTTATTCCCCTCTCTGGTTTTATATGCTGGTTTTAGATTGTGTTTGTATCATTTAAGTGTTGCATTGTATTTTGCATATTTGATGGCCTGCGAATCATCCAGAAAATCAGTTCTATGGGTGGTATACAAATGAAGAAAATAAATGAGACAACTCTGAAGACACCTACCTCAAAATCCCAAAGAACAGAGAAATCCATGGCAGTTTTTTGCTCAGCCCTGGGTACAATTTTTCTTGGTATGCTTCCATATGGTGCTCCCATTAATATCTGGAACAAGTTAATCATAATTTTTTTAAAAGATAATTTCTGAAGCATTGAAAATGCCCTTTCATTTCCTGACCCATCAATAACAACACAGCAACTTGCCTTTCCTGTTGGTAAGGTGTATTGTTTTTAAAATGTGAGACAAATGGGCTGATTTATATGAAAAGAAATATCTGTCCCTCTATCCAGAAAATAGTCTGCACTCCAGCTGTAATGGATGAGGAAGGTGGGTTTGGGGCTAGTGATAAGAGGTGGGAGATTGAGAAGGTCTAAAGGTGGAGCTGGCAAGCAGTGTGAGCTTGGGGTGGCAGCCCCTAGTTATATTTTTTAAGAAAGTCTCTAGCCCTCCTAGGAAGGAAGTTTTGAGGCAAAATGGAGAGATTCATTCTAAGTCTGTGTTATCCTCAATTTTATCACCAATTAGTGCTGGTGTGAATAGTCTCTTGAATTGTCAGGCAGTGTGCTTTTTTTGCATTTTGTTGTCATTAGACCCTACTTTTTACAGTTTTTCTCTAGACCCACCTATGCCAAAGTAATTGTGTTAGTCCAGTGGTCCTCAAACTTTCCCCCCTCTGGGCCACACTTTCAGAATAAACATTTGCTTGCGCCACACCAACTTTTCTATTGGTAAGAAATACATTGGAAAACAAAGAGGAAACAACTAGCAGTGCTTGATTTATAACACAGAGCGCAACTACTTTATAATATGATCGTGGGACCTCCATAAAATATAAAACAATGCAAATACATAAGAACACGATCCGTTCCCAAAATATAATTATAATGAGCCTCTTGCATATGTATCTTAAGTACGTATATATAACTCAGTGAGAGGTGTGAGCTTGCTACATTGGCTAATCTCATTTATATCAAGTCTAATTTGAGACAAACAAAGTATCATCTCCTCATCAACACAAAGAAGCCTTTCTCTTTTCTAATCTTTCATATTTGTCAGAGTTGAAAATCCCTGTTCACAACAATTTGTCATGGAGAACTGTCAAAGAATACACAAAGCTCTGGGAGTGAGGCATGGATACTGTTTCTGGTTGTATATCCATTCTACACAGAAATGTTCAAATGTTTCTTTGATAGTCCTTGAATCTTCCTGCCACATTTGCCAACCTCTCTTGCCACACCAGTGTGGCATGCCACATCCTCCTTTGAGAACCACTACTTTGGTGTCACAAGACTGTAGTTTTGGCTGCAACTGACTAACACAGCTGCCTCTTAAATTATGCTTCTTACCCTTCCCGTTTTAAGCAGGCTTAGTTGTGAAATATTCACAGTGGCAAAATTATATCTGGGCACTGTAATCCATTTAAATATGTAATTTTACTTGAATACATTAAGGGAACTGGTTACCATTATTTTAAGAACAGATTTCTTCTGATTTTTTAGCGACAAAACATTTTACAACATCGTTTAAAACCAGTTACACACCAGAATGGTATTGTGATGTTGTATATGGATGCCATGTGCAAATTAACAAAATCTATTAGAATAAGGGTGGGTAAAAATCCAAAGGCTAATTTTTACATGGAGTTCTTTGCAGTATATTAGACTAGGAACCAGAGAATGAGAATGATGTTTCCTATTAGTTAAGAAATCTTGTGATTTTACAATGGTCTCCCATTTCTTATAGTTAACACTGATCTGTTGCCTTGCATGGCTTGTATTTGTACTGTCCTTCCTGCTTGGAAATAAAATAAAATATTGAAACTAAGATAATTCAGAATAAAACCCCAGTCACCCATACACTTAAACATTCTCCTTTCACAATTAATGTGTGAAGATCATATTTTACAAAGCAGTAATCTGAATTCTGCTCATTTTCAGCTGATGGCAGAATTCTTGGGGGATGTCATGGGTTATATTTCCCCTGAATGCCGTAAAAGGATTATGTTTATCTCTCTATGCAGCACACATTCCTCTACAAAAAGCTGGATCAAGTTCAGGGCATTGTTCATGCCTAGAGACAGGCTTTGTAGTACAACATCCCAAAGATTGTGAAGTAATCTTTGTTTGTGCTGTGCTGTGTGTGTGTGTGTGTGCGCGCGCGCATGCAAGAATTCAGAATGATGGGGCTGATAGATGATAGCAGCAAGATGCTAGGGTGAATTTGATAGCTCCATGCAGAGAAATGTGCTGTTGCTTCCTGCACATATTAAAATTAGGAAGCAATGTAAGGTGGGGTCCAGGGTCCCGACTAAGGTTTGTAAGGGACCCCTGGACAATTAAGTCCAGTCAGAGGCGACTATGGAGTTGCGGCGCTCATTTCACTTTCAGGACGAGGGAGCCAGCGTTTGTCCATAGACAGCTTTCTGGGTCATATGGCCAGCATGACTAAACCACTTCTGGCGCAATGGAAAACCGTGAAGGAAACCAGAGCGCACGGAAATGCCGTTTACCTTCCTGCCACAACAGTATCTGTTTATCTACTTGCACTGGCGTGCTTTCAAACTGCTAGGTTGGCAGGAGCTGGGGATTCAAACCGTTGATCTTCTGATCGGCAAGCCCAAGAGGCTCAGTGGTTTAGACCACAGTGCCACCCCTGTTTGTATCCAGTGCTGTGAGAGCAGAGTTCTGCTTTCCTCTCCTCTTCCTGGGCACTCCAAAAACCTGCTTTTGAGGGTCCCCATGCACATAAAAAGCTGCCTCTAGGCCACTGGCCAGTCTGTTTCAATATTGCCTACACAGTGAGGCAGCAGCTGTCCCAGCTTTCAGACTGGGGTCTCTCAACGTACATGGAGAATGAACCTAGAACCTTCTGAATGCAAAGCTTTCTGCTCCTGAGCGACAGCCTTTCCCTAGAGGTCTGCCCTGGCGTTCTATATACATTGTGTTAAATAGCCCATGTAGGTGGTATGGCTTATTGCAACATGAGCTGATGCAACTCAATGTCTTCTGGGTCCAAACCCAATTTTTTTTACTGAGGATTATTATTTCCATACTTACCTCTGGAATTATAACTAATCCAAATATCAAGCCAAACAGGACCAAGTTCACTCCATACATCCAACGTAGAAATATGAAATAGGAGGCCACCGAAGAACCAAAATGACCTTTAATAATGAGAAGGCGTCATTAGAAAAGTGCTGAGTTCAGACAGAATTTTCTGTGGTACAGGTACATCGTTCAGCCCGGACACTGGGATCCAGCTCCAAGGGCCTTTTGGCGGTTCCCTCATTGCGAGAAGTGAGGTTACAGGGAACCAGACAGAGGGCCTTCTCGGTGGTGGCGCCCTCCCTTCAGATGTGAAGGAAATAAGCAGCTATCTTCTCTTTAAAAGACATCTGAAGGCAGCCCTGTTTAGGGAAGTTTTTAATATTTAATGCTGTATTGTTTTTAACACTTGATTGGAAGCTGCCCAGAGTGCCTGGGGAAACTCAGCCAGATGGGCGGGGAATAAATAATAATAATAATAATAATAATTACACACAGGGCTGGCCCAGGATGCTTTGCCACTGGAGGCAAAACCTCGCCTCTGCTCCCCACCATAACTGTGTCCGTCTGCCATGTCCTGCTCCTGGCTGCCTTTTCTTCAGCCTGCCGGCAGCTTCCCAATTTATCTCACAAACCATGCCTGGCTCTGACACACTGAGCAGGTGGCCATCCTCTTATCGCTGGTGAACTATCAACACTCCCGTGTCAACCTTCATTCTGTCATTCTGCCTTTGGTGCCGGGTAGCTTTCTAAACTGTAAGTAAAGCCCTATAACAACGGAGGCACCTGCCACTTAACGTTCTCCTTGCCTGATGCTTCTCTGCCTAGAGCTGTGCCTATAAGAGAGAAAGAAACTGTGCCCACATGGTTCTACATGCTTCAGAGGGAAAGGTTGTGCCCACACACTTTCTGCTTCTGCTGCCTGTATCAATGAGAGAAAGTGGCTGATCCCTGCTGATGCCTCAAGGGAAACCGACTGGCCATTGTGACTGCATTCAGATGCAGTCCAGATCAGGAGTGCCAACGTGGCCCTGTGACCGAGGGTGCCGGGGCCATGGGTGTCATGCCCTGGCACCATAATTTGTGGGTGCCCAGCCCCTTCATGGGGAATTTTGTGGGTGCTCAGGCACCCAGGGCCCCAGGGAGTTGGCACCTAGGGTGACAATAATGCAAGAAATGAACCATAGAATTGTGGAATTGGAAGGGACCCCCAGGGTCATCTAGTCCAACCCCCTGCAATGCAGGAATTTGCAACTGACCCATACAGGAATCAAACCTGCAACCTTGGTGTTACCAGCACCACACTCGAACCAACTGAGCCAGTGGCGTAGCGTGGGGGGTGCAGGGGGGGGCCGGCCACACCGGGCGCAACATCTGGGGGTTAGGGTTAGGGGGCACAAATCCACGGGTTAGGGGGTGCAAATTACTTGCCTTGCCCCGGGTGCTGACAACCCACGCTACGCCACTGAACTGAGCTATTGTGGCTCACAGCCATTTCCACGAGAAAGGTGCC
The DNA here is from genome assembly GCF_964234715.1 of Podarcis melisellensis. Taxonomy (NCBI): domain Eukaryota; kingdom Metazoa; phylum Chordata; class Lepidosauria; order Squamata; family Lacertidae; genus Podarcis; species Podarcis melisellensis. The sequence goes on from NC_138544.1 coordinate 12,032,768, forward strand.
TCTTGCACTCCAGATCAGGCAGAGGTTTCAACTTTTTTCTTGACCTCCCATCTTCTCAAAACACAAGTTTGGCGTCTCCTTAAGGCAAGGACACACCATACTCATGTTTTTGAGCACATGGGACAACTGCCCTTGCTGGCTTCAGTGAATAAATGGAAGCCATTGATGAGGAATAAGCAGCTAGCATATGAAAAACTGGAGAAATATCAGGGAGTCAACCTGAAGAGGGTTGTAGTTATTCCCATAGAACAATAAAAAACTAAATTTGAAGTGGTTTTTAAAACAACAACAACAACAACACTTTAGGACTAATATTAAAATCTTATTTCCTGCACATCTTCAATTACCCCTGTTTGTACTGGACAAGCAAAGAAATCAGCATATGCTGAAATCCTTGGTGCATTGTGATTGGATGTAGACAACAAGTTTTTAAGTGGTCAATAAGTAGCATTCTCCTTCCACACTGAGAACGAAATTATTAAGTCTGTTATCTTGAAGTTCTCCAAAATAAAGCATGCAATGTAGCTTTGAGGCTTGCTCTTTTAATGAAATCTTTTTTATCTGTACACTGCTTTGGAAACAGAAGTTGAAAAGCAGTGCTTAAACTTAGTAAACAAAAGAAGTGTTTTGTGAAACAGCGAGCACGGGATGTTTCAAATGAGGGAAAGGTCATTATGTTTGGGTTGTGATGTTAAGGTTGGTCTATGAAGATTCTTTTTAGGGATTCCAGAACAGTATTGACAAACATTCTATTAAATAAGTAGAAATGTTAACTTACTTTCCACTTCTTTTATCTTCATTTCCCATGGTATACATTGTGTCTTAAAATTGTCAAAATCTCTCTTGAACTTGACCCATTTCTGGAAATAAACAGAGTAGAAGGTAACGTTGCTCCGGCACTGCAGGCAGAATTGTGGAATTGTTAAAATTATTTATTGCTGTCCTGAAAAACTAAAGACGAGCCCCTCATCCAAAACTGCTGGATTTCAACTAGACAGTGACATTGAGCTCTTTTGATCGATGACAGGGAGAACAAGTGGACTTTACTTTGACTCTTCTTTCTAGCGGTATACTTTACCATTAGACAGAGTGAGGCTGCTGATTTTTGAGTGCCATGAAAGGGCAGCAAATGGACTGATTATTATTACTATTACTCCCAGGGAGAGGTGTATGTAGGTTGTTGTTTTTTTGTAGAAAGTGCCAGAATAACTTAACTGGCCTTGCATACTCTGAACCTTGACCTGAAAGAGGCCATTTGCTTCTTTGCCTTTGACAACAAAATATGCTGGAAAGCCCTCTTTAAAGTGAGGAGACACCTAAGTACTGTAAGGAATCCTTGTTCATACTGCCTTCCCTATTTAGCAGCGGTTTGGTTCTTCCATTTATTTCAACATTGACAGTGCTTGAAATATGTATTTCAAGTACAGTGGTACCTCGGATTAAGAACTTAATTTGTTCCGGAGGTCCGTTCTTAACCTGAAAATGTTCTTAACCTGAGGTACCACTTTAGCTAATGGGCCCTCCTGCTGCTACCACCGTGTGATTTCTGTTCTCATCCTGAAGCAAACTCGAGGTACTATTTCTGGGTTAGCGGAGTCTGTAACCTGAAGCATCTGTAACCCAAGGTACCACTGTATGGCTTTAAAAACTCAACTTCAACATTTTTAATTCCTGCGCTTGCATTTTCTTTCTTAAAAATATTACAAACAATACAATAATACGGAAGAATACAAAGGGGGTACAAAACCAAACCAAAACCAAAAAGATAATATAAATAAAATTACACATATAATCCACCACCCACCCTTGACTCCCCTTCACCACATCCCGATTTCTGTTATCTATTATATTGAATCTTTACATTATATTCCTTATCTGGATTATCTTTCATTTCTCATTTCAAACATCATTCTTCTTGTAAACTCTACAGTCTTAATCTATACATTTCAACATATTGTTTTTTGATCAGTGTTTATCTATGTAATCTTCAAAGCATTTCCATTGTAATCTTAACTTTTGATTACAGTAACCTTATGGCTGCTGTAAATTTTGCCAGTTGTATATAATGACTCATTTTACATACGCTTTGGAGGGAATTATTTCACTTTTCTATTTACTGGCTAATACTGTTCTGGCAGCTGCTGTAGCATACAGGAAAATTACTTTCTTTTCTTGTGGAATATCTTTCCCCAAAAGGCCCAGTAGGTAAGCCTCAGGTTTCTTTTCTATGGGGCTCCTAAGCATCTTTTTTATTTCTTCATGTATAATATCCCAGAAACGTTTTACCTTTTTGCAGCCCCACCAGATATGGTACATCGTCCCTTCCAATTCTTGACACTTCCAACATAGTTTGGATTTTAATTTGTAAATTTCGATGATGTCAAGTACCATCTAAAAACATTCTCATGAAGTGCAGCAGCAAAAATGCAACATACAAATTATGGGAAAACCTTACATTCATCAGAGTTCCTCATGTCGCTTACCTTTGCCATCATCATTTTGTAGGCATACAACTTTTTTCCTTTGCCTTTCCCCAAGGCACCTTCAAACTTTTCAACAAAAGCTTGAGCCTCCCTAATTTAAAGTTTGAAAAGGTGGTTATATGAATGACAACAGCAATAATAATGCATCTCTGGAAGTTGGCAGAAGCTTTAACACTTACCGTTGTGTTGACCACAAATTCAGTATAACCACTGAAGTCACAGTGTTTGAGTTCTAAAGCAGTGCGAAGGCCTGAGTTTCACCATGAAGGAATCTGAAATCATGTCTGCTGTCATGTTATACAAAGGGGTTCGTATCCAACATTTCTCCTCTGTGATGATATTTACACTATAAATGTAAACTGGTTTAATTGCCACGGTTTCTTCTCTCTCAACATTGTGACTTGGTCATTGTTGCATCATTGTCCATGAACAACTTTCTTAGTAAGATGGCAAGCCACGTTATGTTGAGGTAGTCCTCTCTCTGTCTCCCTCCCTAGTTACGCCAACTGACAAACTCCAAATGTCAGCTGACCAGTTTACTCAGATTTGGAGCTTTCAGTGAGTACTAAAGGATGTATCTTCACCACAAAACCTACATTTTTTTCATGAGGGGTTACTGATCTACATGGTTCTCTGTGGTCCCTTGAATTGGTGGGGGCATTGAAGTTACTGGACATGACTCACTTGAGTTCACTAATTTCAGTTGGTTTACTCTGAGTAGGGCATAATTAACCACAACCCTAATTCCTTATGTTGTGTTTCCTTGATACTTTAGCATTTAGTAACTTGCCCTGCTTTCTCTTCTAGCTCTACATGTGGGTCTTTGTATGAAATAATTTGGACATCATTTTGCACTATATATTATTATTATTATATTATTATTATTATTATTATTATTATTATTATTATTATTATTATGAAAAACATGCTGCCAATTTTTCAGTTGAAATTGATGGTGAATATAAAATAACCCACAGTTCAACTGAATCATAAATCAAAATATCAGCAGAAAAATCAAGACTATAATAAAACAAAATGACTATTAGATAAACATCAATATGCCCAAAAGAGAAAATATTCAGCCAAGGGCCTTCTTAAGCAGCCATAATGAACCATTAGGTTTTAAAACAGTTAATGTACACATGAAGCCTTATACTGAACCAGACAATTGGCTCAGTTGTCTGGTCTGAGTGGCAGCAGCTGTCCCAGGCAGAATGCTCTCCTCTCACCTGCTGAGATGCCAAGGGCTGAACTTGAGACCTTCAGCAAGCCAGCTGTATGCTGTAGCATTGAGCTTTAGCCACTCCCTGATGCTGGCCAGTAAACATTATTAGCTGAGGGCACATTGCGTCATTCGCTGGAAGAGCCTGGCAGCTGTACTCCACAAAGCAGTAATTGGTGCATTATGTTTCTCCTAACTGCTTCCAAATGTCTAACACCTGAAAGCTCTTGGGAAAGGATCACTGTGATTCGTATATATAGCAAAAAGCATAAATAATCAAAGAAGAGCAGAGAGCTTACTTCAACAAGGTTTCTGAAAGCCAGGCATTTAGGCCTGTGTGTTTTAATTGAAGCAATAAAATGAGCCAAAGCTGGGTATCAGTCGAAGAGATTTCTACTCATCATCTGGCCTTCAGTTACAAAGACCGATAACAGATTCCTGCGTTCTTCTTGTTAAGGCAACCGATATGGCAAACATTGGTTGCTTTCCCAAAGTGATATAGTGGCTGCAGGGCAGTTTCTGCCATTTTGAAAGAGAAGCCTAAACACATACCTATCCCTTGTGAAAATGGACATCACTGGGGGGGGGGAGTGTTGCAGGTTACCTCAGCACAGCTAATTTCTTTGCCATCCGCCAGGGTTTGTTTCTCATGATCGAAATGAGTTTCTTCTTCTCCTCCACTTGCTCCTTTAGCTTGGCCAGTTCCTCTTCGCATAGAGACTCATCGTCTGAGGAGTTGGGAGATGAGGAAGAACTAGGAGCAAAAAGAGAAGACCGGAACCAGGGACAGTTCATTCCTTTGTTCATGTGGTGAGTGCTTTGAAACCTTGCATGTATCAGCTCATCAAATGCGTTCAGCTCACCATGTGCAGTCACTGCTCTGCACAGGGTCCAGTGTTTGGTGTTCCATTGCAAAAACAGGAGTAGGACATGCAAAAATACTCTGCATTTGATGGCAGGTGTTGACCATGGATAGATGGATAGTTTGGCATGTGTCACATACTTTGTGGCTGTTGTGAGTTCAGTAAACATGTGATTTGGCTATAAACATGTGATGTGATGGTAGATGTAAGATACTGGGTGACTTGGTCAATATTATCCATTACTGATAAAGGATGGAAATGAGGATGAAAAGTGGACACTGATGCCTGAATACACAACAGACTACAGTGGTACCTTGGTTCTCAAACACCTTAGTTCCAAAACGCCAAAAACCCAGAAGTAAGTGTTCCGTTTTTTGAACATTTTTCGGAAGCCGAACGTCCAATATCCAGCTATTGTTTCCAGGGCGCCTGCACCAATCAGAAGCTGCACCTTGGTTTTCGAACATTTTGGAAGTCAAACGGACTTCCAGAATGGAATTAAGTTTGGTGCTTTTGTTTTTGCTATTTATTTTGTGTTTTTGTTTTTGAGGCTTTTTCGGTTAGTTTGTTTTTGTGACTGTGCGGAACCCAGTTCAGCTACTGATTGATTGATAGATTGTGTGACTGCGGAAATGCATAAAAGCCCCCCATCCAAACAACGACTATCATCAGTGCAGGTAAGAATTTTTTTTAAAAAAATTAATCATCTACAATACTGTCTTTTTTATTTTATAGTACAGTACATTGATTATTGCTTTCATTTTATGGATCAATGGTCTCATTAGATAGCAAAAATCACAACAGACTACAGTGGTGCCTTGGTTCTCGAATGCCTTGGTTCCCAAACACCAAAAACCCAGAAGTAAGTGTTCCAGTTTTTGAATGTTTTTCAGAAGCTGAACGTTCAATGCGGTTACAGGTAGGTAGCCATGTTGGTCTGCTGTAGTCGAAACAAAATAAAAAAATTCCTTCCAGTAGCACCTTAGAGTCCAACTAAGTTTGTCATTGGTATGAGCTTTTGTGTGCATGCACACTTCTTCAGATACATTGAAACAGAAGTCACCAGACTCTTATATATAGTGAGAGGGTGGGGAGGGGTATTACTCAGAAAGGTGGTGGGAATGGGTGATTGGCTGATAGGTGTGGTAAACCTGTTGATGACTGTTAATGACTGCAGTTGGTCTTACAGGAAAACGCAAGGAGTGAGATGGCTAAAAACAGCATTTTAGTGGTTAAGAAAGCCCAACAGAGACTCCATCTCCTCAGAGTATTGCGAAAGAAAGATGTCAATCAATATTTGATGATCTCCTTCTACCAGTCCACAATAGAAAGTATCCCTTCATACTGCATCACAGTGTGGTATGCTGGTTTGACATCAACTGATAGGAAATGCCTACAGAGGGTGGTGAATACAGCACAAGATATTATGGACTGTCCCGTGAATCTGCTGGATGAAATAGCGGAAGAACGTTGCCTCAGGAGAGTGAGGAAAATTCTCAGAGATGATTCACACCCTGGCCAGCACTTTCTTGATCTCCTGCCCTCAGGCAGAAGATATAGAAGCATGATTAGTCGCACCAACAGGGTAAAGAACAGCTTCTATCCGTGGGTTGTTAGACTGCTGAATGAAAAGATAACAACAGGGCAACTGACTTTCGGGTTTGGTGTGTGTGTGTCAGTAAATGAGTAATCTCACTGTATACAAGTTGTACAAGTGACAATAAAGTATTTCAATTTCAGTAATGAGATAAGAATCCAATGTCTCTATTCAGACCAGGTCTCCCCATGGTTTAAAGTTTGGTAATAAGTTGCAATCCAGCAACTTCTCTTTCCAGTCTATTTCTGAAATTCTTTTGTAATAAGACAGCTACTTTGAGATCTTGTATAGAATGTCCTGGGAGACTGAAGTGTTCTCCTACTGGTTTCTCTGTCTTGTGATTCCTGATGTCAGATTTATGTCCATTTATCCTTTGACGTAGGGTTTGGCCTGTTTGTCCAATATAGAGAGCTGAAGGGCACCGTTCAATGCGGTTGTTGGCTATTGTTTCAGGGGCCCCAGAGCCAATCAGAAGCCGCGCCTTGGTTTTCGAACATTTCAGAAGTCAAACAGACTTCCGGAACGGATTAAGTTTGACACTTTTGTTTTTGCTATTTATTTTGCGTTTTAGATTTTGAGGCTTTTCCGGTTAATTTGTTTTTGTGATTCTGTGGAACCCAGTTCAGCTACTGATTGATTGATTGATTGATTGGGTGACTGCGGAAATGGATAAAAGCCCCCCATTCAAACAATGACTATCATCAGTGCAGGTAAGAATTTTTTTTAATCATCTACAATACTGTCTTATTTATTGTATAGTACAGTACATTGATTATTGCTTTCATTTTATGGATCAATGGTCTCATTAGATAGCAAAATTCATGTTAAATTGCTGTTTTAGGGGTTGTTTTTAAAAGTCTGGAACGGATTAATCCATTTTGCATTACTTTCTATGGGAAAGTGTGCCTTGGTTTTGAAATGCTTTGGTTTTGGAATGGAATTCCAGAACGGCTTAAGTTTGAGAACCAATGTACCACTGTATTTGCATTACTCCTGAAAGGCACACATCATTAAATCTCAATTTATCTTCGTGAAGTACACAGAAGTGGTGCTGGGAAAGCAATGGACTCCACAGATGTTTATTTTGCTAAGAAAAGCAGTGATTTAAATGTCTGTGTGCCACTCAGAACTGATAGAAAAGCATAGACTTTTTGTAAATAGTTATCTGTACTCAATGCCCAAATATCAAAGTCCTTAAGCATATTTTGTGGTCTTTACCTCTCATCTGCATTTTTCTTTTTCTTCTTCTTCCCTTTTGTTTTCTTGTTTGCAGCATCTTTTTGCTCTTTGCTGGAAACAGTTTTTCCTCCCTTATTCTTGCCTTTTGCTGTTTCCTCCATTTCACTTTCTTCATCTCCAGCAACATCACCCCCCACTTTCTGATTTTTCTTTTTATTTATTTTCTTCCTCCTGGAACTCTCTCCATCATCCTCTTCACTTTCATCGTCAGCATCCCTCTCATTTTCTTTTTTTGTTGCCTTAGCAGTTTCCTTTGTATTCCTCCTTCTGACTATCGTTTCATCCTCTTCCTCATCTGTATCTAAGGGAGAAATGCTTGTTTTCACTAAAACTCCCATCAGTTAATAAGGAATAGCCTACTAGTACAGACAAGTAATCAGATGCCTGAATAAACATCCTCAATGACTGTCGTGGTCTCTGGATCAGCCTTGCTTTTGTATCACACCACTATAACAAACTTGTGCATCTATCATAACAGTCAGTCAAGTGCCCTAAAGGTTAATAATACTATTATTTCAAGTATGTTAGGAGGGACTTTTAAGACATTCACATGGTAGGCAATACCACGGGTGATTCCCTTATAGGAAATTTGTGGATTATTTTTTTTTAAATTGCTAATTACAATAACTGAAAACAAGCAGAATAGACAACACCAACAAAAAACCAGAAAAAAACCAGCCACAAATGAAAAAGGAAAAATATCAATCCATAATACAAAAGTCCAAACAAAATTACATATAATCTTGACTACAAGAAAGAAGATTCCGCCTAAACATTAGGAAGAACTTCCTGACAGTAAGAGCTGTTCGACGGTGGAATTTGCTGCCAAGGAGTGTGGTGGAGTCTCCTTCTTTGGAGGTCTTTAAGCAGAGGCTTGAGAACCATATGTCAGGAGTGCTCTGATGGTGTTTCCTGCTTGGCAGGGGGTTGGACTCGATGGCCCTTGTGGTCTCTTCCAACTCTATGATTCTATGACTTCCCTCCACCCGTATATGACTTCCTTCTCTCATTTTAAGTTTGATTGTTGTGTTATTTATATTGTTTTACCTTTATACCTCTTATAACCAATTCCTCCTTATCTTTACCCTGCAAACTTCATTCACTGCATATCAATATATTTATACCAGAACAATCTTTTTTCATACCATATACCCTTGAACGAAGAACGGTACACTCCTATCTGGGATGGTTGTCCTCTTCCACCGAGTGTGCAGCTTCAGGAGGGACGCACATGGAGCGGTGAGGAAGGAAGGGGACACCCACCTAGCCAGCCAGATCAGCCGATTCAACCCTGGCGATCAATGGGGTGACAGATGTCACAGCCAGATTGCCCTCACATCCATATTTTTTCATATACGCCTTTACACAATCCCACTCTATCAGTTTTTGGTTTGTTTCTTCTCTTATCACTGCCGTAAGTCTTGCCAAAACTATAAATTTGTGAATTTAGTACTCCATTGCAGCTCCACTCCCATGCTTAGCCCTCCAGGATGGATTTAGTAGTTCACCAGTGCCACAGCACAAAAGTATCAATGCAGTATTACAAAGAACTCCCTAACTGCAAGTGGAGTTCATTGGAATCAGCTGCCTTTGAGTGGTGATGGAATCTCTTGGCTCTCAGGTGAACGGGTGGGCATGCATCTGATAGGATACTCCAGGTCCAGCACACTTTGATTCTTCTTTTGGGATGAAGCACAGTAGACCCTCTACTTATGGCCGTCTCTACTTGGGCCCAATCCAAGTTGTGACCATGGGAACCCGAAAGTAAATACTGGGTTTGCTGTGATTTGCGCACGTGCAGATGAGGCTGCAGAAGCATGCTGCCGCCAAATGTGCCTGCACACAATGGCGCTTCTACCAGCGACCTGGATCGACCTCCGGAACTGATTACGTCTGTAAGTAGAGGTTCCACTGTAGATGATCTGCTGTACCCCTTCCAAACCATTGACATTGTCAGTTACACTAAGAATGTTTGACTCAGCCCATAGAATAGAATCCCACTCATTTAATAGGCAAAAGTACTTCCTGATAAGAACCAGAGACTGTGTATTAAGGCAGAGGTAGCCCATGGGCTGCATCTGGACCTGCAATTTTATTTTTTTTTGCTCCTCCAATTTGTTATTTTGATTATGCCTATGGTCCTGCACTGTTATACCATAATGCAGTGTTTCCCAACCGGTGTTCCGCGGCACACTAGTGTGCCGCGAGACGTTGCCTGGTGTGCCGTGGGAGGGAGGCGGGCGAGTCGGATCTCCCCCCGAGAGCGCAAGGCTTGCGGGCGGCAGCTGGCAGCGCGGAGCACGGGGCGCCCTTCGGAGGACGCCCCGTGCTCCGCGCTGGTGTCGGCAAGCCTTGCGCACCCGGGGGATCTCCCCCCAGGAGCGCAAGGCTTGCGGGCGGCAGCTGGCAGCGCGGAGCACGGGGCGCCCTTCGGTGTTGGCAGAGCGCCCCTCGCGCCAGGCAGACACGGGCCAGCCCCACAAGCTCGGGGGACAGCGGGGAGGTGCAGCACCGCCATCCCACTGTTCCCCGACCTGGTTTTGGGGGGGGGGGAAATAAAGGAAAAATTTTTTTCCTTTATTTCCCCCCCCCCCAAAAAAGTAGGTGCGTCCTATGGGACGGAGCGTCCTATGGGACGAAAAATACGGTACTTACTATTTCATAATAAAGTAATTATAAAATACTTTCTTTGTGTTTATTTGATGCCTATTAAAGAGAGTTACTTTATATATAGTCAATATAGGCACAGAGTTAATTTTTTAAACATTTTCTAATGGTGGTGTGCCTCGAGATTTTTTTCATGAAACAAGTGTGCCTTTGCCCAAAAAAGGTTGGGAAACACTGCCATAATGTCAAAAGGGTGTGTGTTTTTGTAGCCTTCCAAGAGCCTTCCACCCCAGTTTTTAGTTTAAAAACCATTTCCATTTAGACAAAAAACAAAAAAACTTTATGCATGTATGCATGTAATGATTGCTCCTATGGGTCTTCCATTATCATGCCATGATGCCAAAAAATTGTTTTGTGGGCTCCCAAGGAACTCCCAAATTTGCCCATGTTTTACAATTCTTATTTCCCCCTTAATAATATATATATGTTTATACTGACCACCCCACGAGTTCCCAGCTGCAATTGTGTGACACCAAAATATTTTCATGGAAGGGGAAAGATTTATATAATCAGAAGAGAAACCAGAGCATTTTTGAATGCACCCCACTGCCACCCCCAGTTCCTTTTGGTCTCTCTTTTGGCCCAAACCATCAGCCTGAAAATGATTAGCCACCCATTTTAAGGCAATCACCCCCACCCCCACCCCACCCCGACGGCTGGCAATCACTGAACAATTGCTTATGTCACTGCCTGTATGCATCAGTTTACAACCTGCATGTAATTCTTGGGAAAATAAATTCTTTAACACCATTAAAGGCAGCTGCTATTAATCTATCATTTACCTTCACTTTCTGAGTCGCTCTCCAGTTGGCCATCTATCTCCATCCCGACTGCAAAACAGCAAATGGAAGGATCACGTTTATTGTTAGTACTTCAGCATAATAGTAGATAACTCATAAAAGGGGGTGGGGAAAACATCTGCTAACTTTGGGCTAGAGAAAAATAATAATGATGATGATGATGATGATGATGATGATAATTTATTTATATCCCGCCCTCCCCAGCCGAAGCTGGGCTCAGAGAAGCTAACAACAGTAAAATAATATAACATTCTAAAATCATTTCATTATATAAATCAAGTTTAAAACCATGTGCAATTCTATTTTTTCCTGCTTTGCTATTCTTAACAGTGTGCAAATTACTGATTTGCTTTTTCTTGCAAAGGAATCTCAAATACATATTCATTGAGCATTGGGCATGAATTTAAAGCCAAGTTGTTTCCCACAAAGTCCAAGAAATGGTGACCAAATACAGGTGATTCCATACAAACCATGTTCCATAATGACCTCTAATTCACATTTCTCCTTCTTCTTCTTCGGCATCTTTTTCTCTCTGGCTCGAGGATATTATGGCCACCAGTTATATATATGCAGTTGCGTCCTAGGCTGCCTTCTTCGGCTACCTACTGCTGTTCACAAAGCACTGCCGTCAAGTCAACTTGCAACTACTTGTTCTCCCAGACATTGTTCTTCTGTTACACAGCCGCTTCAGCTTACAGACTGCCGGCTGAGAGGAGATTCGCGGTACCAATCCTATCCAGCCACTTTCAGCTCTGATCTCTTTTCGACACGGAAAGCACCTGTTGGCATTACATTGCACAACATTACTTAAACATGAAGAAAAGCCCTTTGCAGAATGCTCTGCAATGTCTTTGGAGAGCAATGCAAATTCTAGTGTACACAGCACTGTGATGGCTTGAGGATCTCATTCGTGGCAGAAATGTTTGCCAAACCCTTTGCCAAACTTTGTTCCTAGAGGGGCTGGGCCCATGACGCACAAGCCCCAGATCTTTTTATCTAAGGGTCTCCAATATTTCTGGGTGAATTATGAAGAAATGGAGCATATGGAGCGTATTAAATGAGCATAATGGAATTGTTCCAGAGCAGAATCTGTTGGAAAATTGGGAGCAAATGAACAGATTTGGGGTGATCTGGGTGGCATTCAGATTAAAAGAAGAACTTAGTGGACCACAAGAGTACTTCAACACAGAACCCTTGGCCCACACACTGAATTAAATTTCTGTATCACAAATTAAAGTTTTTGTAATATAGTTAATATTGAATATACACAATAGATTTAATTGAATATATATAATTAATTACAAAATGCAAAAGCAGGTGAAGATTCAAGTGATGTCGTACGTATATGTAGTCATCATAGGAGCCAACTCCTAGTTGCTGAGGTCCCTTTGGCTCCCCCAATAAAATATTTGAGGGGGCTGCCCCCCACGTTGATGGGCATTGCCATTCAAATGGTGTGCATAGACCACATCTTGGGATCAGTTATGTGGGGTGGGGCTTACCTGCCCCTCCCATATTTTATTGAAGTTGGCATCCCTGGTAGTCATGCCATGTTTCAGTGCCCTCTATTGGCACTGAAAGCTATTGCTTCTGATACCGTACTCAAGGTATCAAGAGATGATCATACTTACATTTTCCCCCCTAATAGTTTACGTTGTTGCTGAGGACTGGTAAAAAATCGGCCTCGTGCAGCCCAAAGGCTGTGGGTTGGGCCACCCTGTGTTACACCATCCTTGTGCGGCCTCTCGGAAGCAACTGGCTGGCCTTTATTGGAAACATATTGCTGTGTGGTAGATGGATTTTTGAACTGATGGAGTGGGCAGGAATCTTCTTATATCCTTTAAATCAGGAGTCAGCAAACTTTTTCAGCAGGGGGCCGGTCCACTGTCCCTCAGACCTTGTGGGGAGCCGGACTGTATTTTGAAAAGGGAAAAAAATGAACGAATTCCTATGTCCCACAAATAACCCAGAGATGCAGTTTAAATAAAAGGACACATTCTACTCATGTAAAAACACGCTGATTCCTGGACCATCCGCGGGCCGGATTTAGAAGGCGATTGGGCCAGATTCGCCCCACCGGGCCTTAGTTTGCCTACCCATGCCTTAAATGATGCATCCTTTGTATGGTAGTCCTTCCTTCATGGCACAGATAGATGGAGATGTAAATATTCTGTAGAATCTGTCCAGGCAGGATAGAAGACATGATGGTGCGTGAGAGCAGGAGAAAGAAAGGGTCATGATTTAGCAGGGGCCACTGAAGCAAAAAATAACCACAGGCAAGACAATAGCATCTGCATTAGAAGATGGGACATACACACTAGGGATTGCTTAATTAGAATTCAATGAACAATTCAAAATAAGATACAGTGGTGCCCCGCAAGACGAACGCCTTGCAAGACGGAAAACCCGCTAGACGAAAGGGTTTTCCGTTTTGGAGGCGCTTCGCAAAACAAATTTCCCTATGGGCTTGCTTCGCAAGACGAAAATGTCTTCTGAGTTCCTGCGGGTTTTCCCCCCTTCCCCCCTTTTTCTAAGCAGCTAAGTCACTTATCAGCTGATCCGCTAAGCTGATAAGCCGCTAAAAGCCACTAAACCGCTAATAGCGCTAATCCGCTAAGCTGTCAATGGGCTTGCTTCACAAGACGAAAAAAACCGCTATACGAAGAGCCTCACGAAACGGATTAATTTCGTCTTGCGAGGCACCACTGTAATTTCTTTCCTATTTTTTCTCCCTCTCCCCTCATCAAGTACAGACCTTGGGGTCTATGTAGACCCGCATGACAGAGAAGAGGCCACGTCTGCAGTACTGAGGGCTAGTGGTTGTTTGTCAAAGGAGACCTAGAAGATCGATCTCCTAAACCACAGGTGTCCATGAGGTCTCTCACCTTCATTTTTATTGCCTCACACACCGTCCAAAGCCGAACGTGGCTTTCTGAAACGGTTCCCCGTTTATTCCCCTGCTCAAAAGGAGACCCTGCCCGAAACCTTCCACAGATAGTTGGTACAGATTTATGCCTTCAGTGTGGCTCATAATTTTACTCACCCGTTTGTTAAGCGGCGAGCATTTACATCTTCTGTTTTTTCCACTCAGCATATGGGATTAGTTTTCCTAGGAGGATAAAATGTCTTGCTGCCTTTCTTTCTTCCTCAGAGTTATGGGCTGATAACTTAACAGATTGCTTTTTTTGCCTCCAGAGCTTGCTCTGTGCAAGATATAAATTAGTAATGTGCAACTGCGAACCTAAACAATTACTTATGTAAATGTCAGACTAGTGTGCAGAGCATGAACAATTTGCAGGGCTGTAGCAAGGCATTGGGGATAACTGGACTGGATTACACAGTGGGTGGATCGGAGGGTGGCAGAAACCACCTCTCTTTTTTAGTGGACACCAGCACTTTCCAAGTTACCTTATGATTTTTAATAAACTTCAGACATCAGGGTTTTCTGACCACTTTGTACCCCCTCCCCTTTACGTTGTGTTAGCAGAGAAACTGCAACTGGATCCTGAAAGCACACACAACAGACTCCTTAATATTTAACCAGATAGTGTTGCCTTTCTTTCTTCGTTTTTGGTTAACATAAGGCTTTAGCTAATTAATCCTTGGGTTACGTTTATTCAACATTCAGCTTGTCTATAAATAATCCCTAGCTGAGCAGGTTTCCCAGTGCTAATACTTGATTCCTGCATATTCACAGAAATATGCAGCTCCTTTCCCCCCCCCCTTTTGCTCATTAGACTTTCAGTGGTTGATGGTAGCTATGTGTTCCAGGTACGCAATCTGAAGTGCAGGCATTTGCCTTGAAAGCCCTACAAGGCTTAAGATCTATGTACCAGAGGTTAGAGTGGGAGGTTGTCCTCTAGGTCCCTGAGGTAAATTGAGACAGAGAGCCTTCTCAGTGGTGGCACCTCATTTTTGAATTTCCTCCCTAGAGGCACCTTTGTGGCACCACCATTGCTACCTTTTCAATAAATATTACACACACACACACACACACACACACACACACACACACACACTTTGTGTGACTGTACATAAATCTTTAAATTGATTGATCAATTAAATACTTTGCTAGGAAGAAAATGAAGACCAGTTTGGAACCAGTCAAATTTTCCAGTGCAGCGCCATCTGTATGTGCTTAATTTGTTTTAAAACCAAAGTGCCGTAAATCAAGGAGGCCCTACAAACTCATTCCCTATTCTAGAAGCCCTGCTGTCATATGTATGTGTGTGGACAAAGGGCTAGTTGTGGTAAAGGCACTTTTCCTGTTCCCAAAGTTCCTCCATATTATTTCTCCTCTTTCAGCCTTGCCTCAGCCACCTTCTGTATAGCTCCCACGAAGCCTCGCACATAGAGAACAATTCCTAAATTTGTCTCATGAAAACCATGGGACAAATTTATTAGATTCTGGCTATGTTCATGCACACAGACTGATGCCTATAAACAAGTGTGATGCTGCTGTCAGTGGCATCCCTGTTCTGAGACTTGTTTTGGGAACTTAAGAAGAAAAGTGCTGCTGCATCTGATCAGACTTGATCCGTCCAGTTCAATATTCTTTTTACAGTTATGGCCAACCAGATGCATTTGGGAGCTCACAGGCATCTGGAGATACTATCATGGACTATAGCCAGCGACAGACCTAGAGACAATTAATTTACCTAATCCTTTTTATAAGCTACCTAACGGCTTTAATATGTGCTTGGAACTCCCATATAAATGTGTTAAATTGAATTTTCTCCTAAAAAATGCCATCAAGGTCCAAACCACATGTTTACTAGCAGTCCCTCCAAGTGCCCCTATTTTCCAGGGACAGTCCTGGATTTACAGAAGCCGTCCCGGTTTCTGAGTTGATCCCTGAATGTCCCGCTTTTCCTTAGGACGTCCCTATTTTCATCAGAGGGTTGGAGTCATGCTGGAGGGTATGGAGTTTTGCCACCGCTGAGCCAAGGAGATAAGTAACTATACAACCTTTAGAAGACTTCTGAAGGCACCCTGTGTAGAGAGTTTTTTTAAATGTTTTATTATTTTTTATATATGTTGGAAGCCACCCAGAGTGGCTGGGGCAACCCAGTCAGATAACCAGTGTCAGCCATGAGTTGTGAGTGGAGTGCTAGCAAAGATAAGAGTCCAGGAATCCAGCCATATTTACAGGATTTATTGCTCCTTTGAAGCTATGTACAAGCAGTTCAAAAGTTCGACTCATTCATGGTGGGTCAGTTGTCCCGACTAAACTTCCTTTCGATTTTCCCCAGCATAACCACCTTCTAAGCCCAGCCCCCCTCCTTCCGCTCTGACGAGAGTGGCTTGTCCGCAGAAGTGCCTGCCCCCTCTCAGATTCATTACCTCCTGACAGTTCTTCGTCACCCTCCGCGTCAGGGGCGCCGACATAAAAAATATTGGGGGGGGGCGGGGGCCCATACCGACTTATAAAAAATATTGGGGGGGCCAAGACCTCCAAACCGCTGCTGCTGGGGGAACGAAAGGGGCGAGCCCCGGGCCGCCCCGACCTTAAGTGAACCTGTGAGGGCCCGCCCTTTGCGGCAGCCGATTGGCTGCCGCCGTGGGCGGTGAATATTAATGAGCTGGGGGAATCCCCGCTTCTCGCGGGGCTGACGCCAGCCCCGTGAGATTGTTGATGGGTCGAGAGCCCGCAACCCCACCCCCTCTCTAGATCGGGAGTGGCTTTGTTTTAACTCATTATTGAATGTATTTTAAAAGGTAACTATCGTCAAACAAGGAAAATAAAAAATACCAACATAATTTTGTGATTTTACAAAGCATAATATAACTAATAATTTTCTTAAATTATTGGGGGGGCAGAGCCCCCCCAAACGAATTTTTGAGGGGGCTCGGGCCCCCTCAGGCCCCATGGAGTCGGCGCCTATGCTCCGTGTCCAAGGAGGAGCAACTACTTATTAAAGGAGCTTTCTCCCGGTAAGTTCCCATTCTCTCCCCCTTCTCTGGCTCCAGTTCCCTGACAACCAGTGTATAAATAATATTATGATGGTGGAATAGGATGTCCCTATTTTCATCAGAGAAATGTTGGAGGCTATGTGCTGGATATATAGCATGTATCCTCATAGGTAGCTTTTTCTGACTTAAATACAAAGGCATTCGGGTGCGTGTCTTTTTTTTCCTAGAAAGGCAGAATATGGCTTTACCATTGTTATAGACCCATACTTATGTTCAGCTGGAGAAATGAGAGAACACTAGAGTATCCGTTTCTATGTAAAAAAACAAAACATTTCCCCTCCTTAACATAGGGAAGGAATGCTTGAAGGCACACCCTGAACATATGGCCACTTCTGTAAAGTGAATTTTGGGGGGTGTCCCCTAACAACACTCAACAGCTTTAAACTACAGTCCCCAGAATTTTGGGGGCTCTTAGAAAACGTTCCATATGATCTAAATCACCCACACTGGGCAAAAAAATTCCTGCATTGCAGGGGATTGGACTAGATCAGCCTTTCTCAACCTTGGGGCCCCAGATGTTGTTGAACTACAACTCCCATCATCCCTACCTAGCAAGGCCAGAGCTCAGGGATGATGGGAGTTGTAGTCCAACAACATCTGGGGACCCAAGGTTGAGAAACATTGGACTAGGTGGTCCTTGTGGTCCATTCCAGCTCTACACTTCTATGATTCTGTGATTCAGGCACTGGATAGAATGACTTCACCAAGAAAGCAATTAAGAGCTCCCTCTTGTGATGGCAAATTTACATAGCAAAGACCTGCTTGCAAAGAACCCTGTGTTCTGCGATGATAATCCTGGATTTGCCCCCTCTTCTTGCAGAGCAAGGTGTGACTCTCCTATCAGGACACCTACTGGGTGTGTTAGAAAGTTGGTGGGGCTCTTTAGGTGATTGACAGCGGGGCAGCCGAGGGGAGAAAGTGTTTTGAGCAGCTGCGAGAATCAGTTAAGCCCTATTCATGCATTGAAAGCGGCTGGCAGAGCTCCCCTGCCTCAGTTTCGAACATCCACATGTTGAGCGTTGATGTCTGAGCTAGAAAAGTTTGCATACATAGACCTCTCCATGAATTGGGGCCCTGTACAGTCAGGGGTTCAGCTCACTGGAAACCCGTGTGTAGACAACCCCCGCCCCCAGTTCAACCGTCCACACCGGACCCATGTAACCTTAAAGGTATGGCCAACTCTTTGACTCCACTGCCCTTTTCACAGTGTGGACCCATTTTATGAATTAACATATTTGAGGTGGGAATCCATAATGGAAGTGAGGTTAGAATCTGGGGGAGGGGAGGAGAAAGAAGAAAATAGATGGGGACTTTTCAGTTGTTTATAGTCTCAGAATTTACAGTTAACAGGTTTAAAAATTCTGGATTATGTGTTTGAAGGGAAGAGTTAGGCAAGCTGTCTTATTTTTCTCCCAATATAAATAGAAACTTCAAGAGCTGGGAATTTTGATCACAGACTGAGACAGATGTCACTTCCTGGGCATATATTCAGTATGTGCCTTCAAGCATTCATTCCCTATCTTAAGGAGAGAGAGAATTTTATTTTTACTTGGAAACTGAGACTCTAGTATTCTCTCATTTCTCCAAGACAAGTATGGATCTGTAATAATGCTGTGTATGTGTGTGTAATATAACCTCACTTGGAGGTTTTAAATTACAGTGGTACCTCGGGTTACATACGCTTCAGGTTACATACACTTCAGGTTACAGACTCCTCTAACCCAGAAATAGTACCTCGGGTTAAGAACTTTGCTTCAGGATGAGAACAGAAATCACGTGGCGGTGGCAAAGTGGCAGCAGGAGGCGCCATTTGCTAAAGTGGTACCTCAGGTTAAGAACAGTTTCAGGTTAAGAACAGACCTCCAGAACGAATTAAGTTCTTAACCCGAGGTACCACTGTATATATCTCAAATAACAAATAAAGAAAACCTCGCAACTTAGGGTCCCACAAGAGTTTTTTCTTCCAATAACTGCTACAAATACTATGAGGTCTAAAAATATGTTATATATTGTCGTCCTGACCATAATACGATGCTTAGCTAGATTCTGAATTCTGTGTGTGGATCATGTTTTGTGATGCTTAAGTCCAAGGTCATGTAATTTTACCAAGTAGTTTTACTATCCATTCTACACATTAATCACAGGTAAGCTGCCCTAGTCAATTTCTCTTAGCCACTCCAGAGTTAGCATCTTTGCTCAGACACACACACACACACACACACACACACATATATATATATATATATATATATATATATATATATATATACCCAATATTGCCTGCTTTGACTTGTAATGGCTCCCCAAAATCTCAAGTAAAGAGCTCTCACATCACTTGCCACCTGGTCTTTCCAACTGGGAATGCTAGAGATGCTTACTGGGGACCACTTTCTGGCAAAGCATGTGCTGTATTACTGAGCCACATCCCTTCATTAGAAGGGGAAATTGCCTATTCTATATAGAAGTCAATTCTTGGATACGTGACTCAAGGTAAAGGTAAAGGGACCCCTGACCATTAGGTCCAGTCGTGGCCGACTCTGGGGTTGCGGCGCTCATCTCACTTTATTGGCTGAGGGAGCTGGCGTACAACTTCCGGGTCATGTGGCCAGCATGACTAAGCCGCTTCTGGCGAACCAGAGCAGCGCACGGAAACGCCGTTTACCTTCCCACCGGAATGGTACCTATTTATCTACTTGAATTTTGATATGCTTTCGAAGTGCTAGGTTGGCAGGAGTGGGGACCGAGCAACAGGAGCTCACCCCGTCGCGGGGATTCGAACCGCCGACCTTCTGATCGATACGTCCTAGGCTCTGTGGTTTAACCCACAGCGCCACCTTTGTCCCATATGTGACTCAAGAGGTAGACACAAATTGAACCCCAAATCTGTAATTAAGTTGAATCTCGACAAACAAAAATAGCTCTGATTTTATGAAAAGTTGCAATGGTTGAAATATTTTGTCATGGAGTTCTACCCAGGGTTCATTTCCTCCAAAGCACTTACGACTGGGGGTGTTTCTGTTCTTGCATTTAATTCTCCCTCTGCCATTTGTTTATTGCTTTATTGAGTTACGCAGTTCTCAAACTGACCGGCCCAACTGAGTGCTCTTATTGCTAATCTCATTGAGAGAAGCATCAGAATATCTTCCCCTCTGTAGTTAATCCAATTCACTGAGGGAAATGTTGCATTCTTTTTACCAGCCAGTCAAATATGTATGAAATGACAGGATGAGAAAGCGTTTCTTACCAAGTAAAGCATACTCCCGTTTGGTGTTTTTTTTAAAGAAGACTTTTCATTCTGTGAATATATGAGCCAGAAATGCCTGTGGAGATGTTGTGATATAAGCAGTATGAGTTTTTGCATGGCCTGCAGAGTATCGCCGATGTGACTGGATTATCAAAATCCTCCCCTGTTCTCCACATACAAAACCCAGAATTATCTTAAAATGTGCTCATTGCCCTTCACTCCTTCTTCATATATATATAATTAGAACATTGCAATGTTATTAATAATACCCTGGGATTAACACCTTTTGTGTAGAAACTTCAGAATCATATACAGAGGAAGACTTACTATGCCTCCTGGGTAGAGAAGAATTTACTAAGCAAATTACCCACAGGTTCCTGTGGAGAGTGACAGAAGAACTGATGAAATAATCAAGGATTCTACTCTCAAAGATCTAGTAAAAAAAAAAGTTATTAGATCACTATGTATTGTATACGGAGAAAAAAACAAATATAAAGATAGATTATTGTCCCTGAATAAGGAAACGTTCTCTGCTTTCTAAATGCATTCAGTAGGAGGCATATATATGTATTTAGGAGGCATATATATGTATTTAATTTTGACTGATTGTTATAATTGTGTACCATCTGGCAACGGATGGATGATCAGGGTCTTAACAAAGGGGCTTTATTTTTTTATTGACTGGAAATCTTTTCTCAGTCTGGGCGGGGCAGAAAAATAGCACTTGACGTTTGACTGCAGACGGAGTCTAGAAGAAAGAGGAGGAGATAGGAGAGTCTAGTTGGGCTTGGCTTAATTGAATGAAGCATTAGGGGGAAATAATAATAATAATAATAATAATAATAATAATAATAATAATAATAATGATGATGATGATGATGATGATGATGATGATGTATTATTTGTACCCCACCCACCTGACACAGTTGCCCCAGCAATCTAATGATGATTAGTGGTTATGCTGTTTTCTTTAGGAGTCTGCTTGCTTCCAAAATCATTCATTTTGTGTGTGTGTGTGTGTGTGTGTGTGTGTGTGTGTGTGTGTGAACAAAAAGATAAAGACGCAGAATTGGATAAGATGATAGGAAGGATTCGAAACCTGCGGGACCAGAGATTCACAGAAGATTGGAATAAATATGCGAACTATTTGAAGAACAATTGTAATCAACAAATTACACTAGTAGGACTAGAAGAAGTTTTGTAAGGAGGAATATATGAAATATTGCAAAGAAGATAAAGAAGAGAGACATTAGTTATGATATTTAAAAGTAATAGTGAAGTAAGAAATGTAAATAAAGTGGGGGGAAAATTAGAAAATTTTCAGATGTGACTGATGGAAGTAAAAAAAAATTGTATAAGATGTAAAAGTATGTTTTACAATGTTGAAAATTTTATATATATATATATATATATTTGCTTTCGTAGATTTTCACGGGTACAGGAATGCAGGTTTTGGTGTCCTCGGGTGTCTTCCCGTGTAAAAGTTGGGGTGTCTAGGCGACGTTTCGACGAGGTCTCACTCGTCATCTTCAGGCTGGTGCTTTCGGCTTCTTGTTACTGGAACAGAGCAGGATCTCAGTGTTTGAGTTCCTATAAATACTGTTGAGGGGGTGTGGTGTATAGCCTCCAATGTTCTGGGCAGAGAGGAAGTTCCCAGGCTAGTGTGCCTTTTCTTCTTTTGTTCCTTAATTACTTGAGGGATATCTTGAGTGATTTCTTGAGTGATATCCTGAGTACCACTTAGGTGGGTCATTAGGTGTGGATTAGTTGCTAAAGTCTTTGTGTCTTGACCTCTTGAACTTTGTGAAGAGTTTTTCTGAGAAGATGGCTGTACTGCACTTAGTTGTGCTCTGGCTTGGCTTCGTGTATAGGGGCGAGCTGTGGTTTTGTGGCCTGTGTCAGCCAGATCTGTGTAGGGATTGCAGGGGGGTGCAGCATCCGGAGGTGCCACCATGGTTTGGCTACTGGATGGTGTCTGTAATTTATCTGTGGAGAGGGTCTGGGTTTGGGTCTGGTGTGGTTGATTGGTGATAGCGTTCTGTGTGCCTCTGGATCTGGTGTCAGTTTTTGTGGGGAGGGCTAATTTCCAGATGTCTGGCAAGCGGGATGTGTCGTCACGCTTGTTCATGTTGTGAGGGTGTTTCTCTATCTCGATGGCTTCCATGATTATTCTCTTGTGGTGATGTTCCATGTTAAAGAGCAATTTGGAATCTGCAAAATTAATTTCGTGTCCTGTTTCTTTCATGTGTTGGAAAAGAGAGGAAGTTTTTTCTTCTTTTTTGACGGCATTCTTGTGTTCTGCGATACGTGCATTTATTCGTCTGTTTGTTTGTCCAATGTACGTGGCTGGGCAGACTTTGCAGGGTATTTCATAGACCCCTTGGTTTTCCAACTGGATTTTATCCTTGGGGTTTCTGAGGATATTGGCTATTTTTTGGTTGGTGCAAAAGGCTGTTTTGATATTGTGTTTATGGAGGATTTTGCTAATTTTATCTGTAGTGCCCTTGATATAAGGAAGGAGGGCCATGCCATTGTTTTCTTCTGTGTCTTGGTTTTTGGGGGGTGTTTCTTTTTGGATTAGCTTCGTAACCCTGTTTTGCTGGTATCCATTGGCAATTAACACATTTGAGAGATTCTGTAACTCAGTTGTCAAGTGGTCTTTGTCAGCCAGGCGTTTGGTTCTGGAGATGAGAGTCTTGGCTACGGAGTTTATTTGTGCAGGGTGGTGGTGTGATTGTGCATGTAAGTAGCGGTTGGTGTGTGTTTTTTTCCGGTAGATAGTGTGTCCTAGGGAGCCATCAGGTTTTTTGTAGATTAGGACGTCAAGGAAGGGAAGTTGGTTGTTGGCTTCTATTTCCATAGTGAATTGTATTTTGGGGTGTAGGCTGTTGAGATGTGTGAGGAAGCTATCCAGTTTTTCCTTCCCGTGTGGCCAAATTACAAAGGTGTCGTCAACATATCTGAGCCAAAGTTTGGGTTTGTGTTCTGACTTGTCTAAAGCATTGGTTTCAAAGTGTTCCATGTACAGGTTTGCGATGACCGGTGAGAGGGGTGATCCCATAGGTGCTCCTTCTATCTGTTTGTATCTTTGTCCATTGTGGATGAAGTACGTGTTGGTTAGGCAGTGGTTGGTCAGGTCCAAGATGTATTCGGGGGGATTGTATTTGTTTTGAATGGCTGTCAAGGCTTCATTAATGGGCACTTGTGTGAAGAGAGATACAACATCGAAGCTCACAAGTAGGTCATTAGGATGTAGGTTTTGCTTCTTTATTGTTTCTATGAACTGGAAGGAGTTTGGAACGTGTGAAGAGATGGATTCTGCATAGGGCTGAAGTTGCTTGGCGAGAAATTTAGCGAGATTTTGTAGAGGTGAGCCTATGGAGCTGACTATTGGTCTGAGTGGTGTTCCTTCTTTGTGTATCTTGGGGAGGCCGTAGAGTTTGGGGCATCTGGATGATTTTTCTCTGGGGATGATTCTTAGCTGGATTTCTTCACTGATAGGAGAGGCTTTTATTTTGGATTTGGTGGTTTTTTCCAGATAGGTGGTGGGATCTGTTTTTATAGGTTGGTAGGTAGGATCTTGGAGTAGGTTTGATAGTTTTGCTTGGTAGTCCGATGTGTTCATTACAACAGTGGCATTACCTTTGTCTGCTGGGAGAATGATTATGTTGTTGTCTTTCCTCAGGTTGGTGAGTGCTTTCTGTTCTTCTTTGTGTAAATTGCTTCTGGGTGGTTTGCTGGAGCAGAGGATGTTGGTGACTTCAAGTCTGATTTTATTGGCTTCATCTGGGTTGATTTTGGTTAGGCTAGCTTCGACTCCGCATATGATGTTTTCCGTGGGGATGCGTCTCGGGGCGACTGCAAAGTTGAAACCTTTGGAGAGTACTTTGGTTTCAGTTGTGGTGAGGATCCTGTCTGATATGTTATGTACTGTTTGTTTCATGGGTTGTTGTGGAGGGTGGCTGGGCTTCTGGCGTTTCTCTAGTCTGTGGAGTTTGTTGGTGTGTGTGTCTGTCTTATGTGAGGTCTCCGTTTCAGCTCTCCAGACGGCTAGTTGTTTGCATTTGTCCCAGAGTGCAGGGTGGATTTTGTTACAGAGTTTGAGGTGAAGAGTGAGCAGATCTTTGTTGGTTTGGTTTAGTAGGTATCTTTTCTTGTGTAGTTCGTTTCTGATTAGGGATAGTTCAGTTCGTTTCAGGATCCTTTCGGTAGCTGGGGTTTTAGAATGGAATTTAAGTTGGAAGCATGTGGGAATTAAGTTGTTGTCTCGGCAGTTGCGTAGGAACAAGAGATCACATAAGATGGTGGCTCTTCGGACTTCTAGTTTCTCGTAGGTTCTTGTCAGCTGGAAGGTTTCCTCCCCGTAGAGGTGAGATATTTGCTTTCGTAGATTTTCACGGGTACAGGAATGCAGGTTTTGGTGTCCTCGGGTGTCTTCCCGTGTAAAAGTTGGGGTGTCTAGGCGACGTTTCGACGAGGTCTCACTCGTCATCTTCAGGCTGGTGCTTTCGGCTTCTTGTTACTGGAACAGAGCAGGATCTCAGTGTTTGAGTTCCTATAAATACTGTTGAGGGGATGTGGTGTATAGCCTCCAATGTTCTGGGCAGAGAGGAAGTTCCCAGGCTAGTGTGCCTTTTCTTCTTTTGTTCCTTAATTACTTGAGGGATATCTTGAGTGATTTCTTGAGTGATATCCTGAGTACCACTTAGGTGGGTCATTAGGTGTGGATTAGTTGCTAAAGTCTTTGTGTCTTGACCTCTTGAACTTTGTGAAGAGTTTTTCTGAGAAGATGGCTGTACTGCACTTAGTTGTGCTCTGGCTTGGCTTCGTGTATAGGGGCGAGCTGTGGTTTTGTGGCCTGTGTCAGCCAGATCTGTGTAGGGATTGCAGGGGGGTGCAGCATCCGGAGGTGCCACCATGGTTTGGCTACTGGATGGTGTCTGTAATTTATCTGTGGAGAGGGTCTGGGTTTGGGTCTGGTGTGGTTGATTGGTGATAGCGTTCTGTGTGCCTCTGGATCTGGTGTCAGTTTTTGTGGGGAGGGCTAATTTCCAGATGTCTGGCAAGCGGGATGTGTCGTCACGCTTGTTCATGTTGTGAGGGTGTTTCTCTATCTCGATGGCTTCCATGATTATTCTCTTGTGGTGATGTTCCATGTTAAAGAGCAATTTGGAATCTGCAAAATTAATTTCGTGTCCTGTTTCTTTCATGTGTTGGAAAAGAGAGGAAGTTTTTTCTTCTTTTTTGACGGCATTCTTGTGTTCTGCGATACGTGCATTTATTCGTCTGTTTGTTTGTCCAATGTACGTGGCTGGGCAGACTTTGCAGGGTATTTCATAGACCCCTTGGTTTTCCAACTGGATTTTATCCTTGGGGTTTCTGAGGATATTGGCTATTTTTTGGTTGGTGCAAAAGGCTGTTTTGATATTGTGTTTATGGAGGA
Source organism: Podarcis melisellensis (assembly GCF_964234715.1). Taxonomy (NCBI): domain Eukaryota; kingdom Metazoa; phylum Chordata; class Lepidosauria; order Squamata; family Lacertidae; genus Podarcis; species Podarcis melisellensis. The sequence goes on from NC_138544.1 coordinate 12,058,299, forward strand.
TTTTGCTAATTTTATCTGTAGTGCCCTTGATATAAGGAAGGAGGGCCATGCCATTGTTTTCTTCTGTGTCTTGGTTTTTGGGGGGTGTTTCTTTTTGGATTAGCTTCGTAACCCTGTTTTGCTGGTATCCATTGGCAATTAACACATTTGAGAGATTCTGTAACTCAGTTGTCAAGTGGTCTTTGTCAGCCAGGCGTTTGGTTCTGGAGATGAGAGTCTTGGCTACGGAGTTTATTTGTGCAGGGTGGTGGTGTGATTGTGCATGTAAGTAGCGGTTGGTGTGTGTTTTTTTCCGGTAGATAGTGTGTCCTAGGGAGCCATCAGGTTTTTTGTAGATTAGGACATCAAGGAAGGGAAGTTGGTTGTTGGCTTCTATTTCCATAGTGAATTGTATTTTGGGGTGTAGGCTGTTGAGATGTGTGAGGAAGCTATCCAGTTTTTCCTTCCCGTGTACAGGTTTGCGATGACCGGTGAGAGGGGTGATCCCATAGGTGCTCCTTCTATCTGTTTGTATCTTTGTCCATTGTGGACAAGACTCTCATCTCCAGAACCAAACGCCTGGCTGACAAAGACCACTTGACAACTGAGTTACAGAATCTCTCAAAAACCAAGACACAGAAGAAAACAATGGCATGGCCCTCCTTCCTTATATCAAGGGCACTACAGATAAAATTAGCAAAATCCTCCATAAACACAATATCAAAACAGCCTTTTGCACCAACCAAAAAATAGCCAATATCCTCAGAAACCCCAAGGATAAAATCCAGTTGGAAAACCAAGGGGTCTATGAAATACCCTGCAAAGTCTGCCCAGCCACGTACATTGGACAAACAAACAGACGAATAAATGCACGTATCGCAGAACACAAGAATGCCGTCAAAAAAGAAGAAAAAACTTCCTCTCTTTTCCAACACATGAAAGAAACAGGACACGAAATTAATTTTGCAGATTCCAAATTGCTCTTTAACATGGAACATCACCACAAGAGAATAATCATGGAAGCCATCGAGATAGAGAAACACCCTCACAACATGAACAAGCGTGACGACACATCCCGCTTGCCAGACATCTGGAAATTAGCCCTCCCCACAAAAACTGACACCAGATCCAGAGGCACACAGAACGCCATCACCAATCAACCACACCAGACCCAAACCCAGACCCTCTCCACAGATAAATTACAGACACCATCCAGTAGCCAAACCATGGTGGCACCTCCGGATGCTGCACCCCCCTGCAATCCCTACACAGATCTGGCTGACACAAGCCACAAAACCACAGCTCGCCCCTATACACGAAGCCAAGCCAGAGCACAACTAAGTGCAGTACAGCCATCTTCTCAGAAAAACTCTTCACAAAGTTCAAGAGGTCAAGACACAAAGACTTTAGCAACTAATCCACACCTAATGACCCACCTAAGTGGTACTCAGGATATCACTCAAGAAATCACTCAGGATATCCCTCAAGTAATTAAGGAACAAAAGAAGAAAAGGCACACTAGCCTGGGAACTTCCTCTCTGCCCAGAACATTGGAGGCTATACACCACACCCCCTCAACAGTATTTATAGGAACTCAAACACTGAGATCCTGCTCTGTTCCAGTAACAAGAAGCCGAAAGCACCAGCCTGAAGATGACGAGTGAGACCTCGTCGAAACGTCGCCTAGACACCCCAACTTTTACACGGGAAGACACCCGAGGACACCAAAACCTGCATATATATATATATATATATATATATATATATATATATAATCTCACAAAAAGGTAAAAGACGCCATAGTACATTCTCATCACAAGGAAGATTCCGTAATGAGGCTACCCATGAACCTTCTAACTATAGCCCATTTTTGTATCTATATCAGGAGACATGTGTTTTGCATATCAAAATCTGCATTACATTCCCCAAAGCTTGGAGCAGATACCCGTGCCCATCAATATGGACTGCTTTGTCACCATCTAATATCAGGTTATTAGAGAGACAGGAGAGGACTTGGGTTAAGCAAAGGGCATCTTTGCGTCACCAGTCTGAGCAGATTTTGTGTTTGGAGGAGTACAGACTCCAGTGCATAAATAAAAGTGAACGCTACCCCCAGTACTCACAGCCTTCCTTGCACCCATTCAGAACTTGTGGAAATGGGGGTGACACTGAATTAAAAGATGCAGACTGAAAAAGGAAACCAAGAGGAAAAGGCTTTTTGCCGCAGACAAAAAACAAAATGACATGTTAGCAATCAGATTCCAGTCAATCATCAGACAAAGAAATCAAATTTGATACTCTGCCAAGCTGTACTAGGAGGGGACTTTCAGTATTTCATGTGCAAAAATAGGCATTTCAGTGTCTGCTTATACACAATGGAATGCCGAAAGGAATTGCTTATCGGCTTCACAGTCCCCGTTTATCCCTTTTGTAGACCGCAGCTTTGGCCTATTTTTATCTTTACCCTGACATTGGAAACTGCCTTCTTAAAAATGTATTAAACGACGTATCTGAACAAACAGCACCAGGGAAATTTTGCATTTCTACCCAACAAAAATAGTACCTTGAAATGTAGAACTTGGGGGGGGGACCAGTGTTGCAGTGCACCCTCATTCTCTAAAAGGAATGCTCCTGTTCAGGGTTCCAGCCAGCCAGCCAGCCAAGTCCTCTTTCAGGATATTACAAGTTCTGCGGCAGGTATAGGGAACCTTGGCTTAGCTCAGTGTAGCAAGGAAGTAAATAAGGAATAAAGCATCTCCTGGACACCAGGAAATAGCACTATTTTACAAAATAATAAAAATAATAAAAATAATGATAATAATAATAATAATAATAATAATAATAATAATAATAATAATAATATCCCTGCTACTTGTACTTATGCAAGTGTTCTCTCCACTGCTCTCAGCAAATGCAGATAATACTACCTGCTAGTTTCTGGGTTATGATTACAAAGAATAAAATGACGCAATTTCCTTTGGGCTCCGTGTTTGGAGTTATAAATGCAGATGTCGATTTGGAGGCTGAGTAAGGATCATATAGAATTAGTTCATAGTTAGAAGTTGGAAGCCTGTCTGAGGTTGGAAGCCTCACCGATCTGCCTTCCATCTTGAATGGTATTTCAAATTAATTCCAATATAAGGCAATACTGCTTGGTGAGGATGTAGGTGAAACTTGAAAGCTGGCATATCCTTGGGTCAATGAATGTGATATACATTTCCAAGTGCTTTGCATCTCCTACGCTTTGGAACTGATATGACTATCTACTGATTCATAGTTTTGCATTAAGAGGCAGCCCAAAAACCTGTTCTGTATTTATCGTGAACCAGGGCAACAGGCTCATTACGGACAATTGTAAGGATATAATTTAGAGTTCCTGCAATCATCTGAGAAGCAGCAGCAGCAGCAGCAGCTGTGCTAAGCAAACTTTAGAGAATACTTAGAATTATTCCATGTAATCATTTCCCATTCATAGTCATTCTGATGAATGAGCTACACCCTATTGAAGTCAAATGGTAAATAAAACCTTTCATTGCTTTTTATGCATATAGATTGCCCCTCCACTTCAGATTTGGGCTCTTGCATAAGAGCACCAGGTCTATGCAAGTGAATTTATCTGTTGCCCATTCAGAGGCCCAGTAACAGCACAGGGACGGGGGGAATAATTTTTTAAAATAAGGATAGTTCTTTTATTCTACTGACATATATTTCATCTCTCTCTGTTACCAAAGAAATTTGCTTTTATGTTACCCCATCATCTTGATAAATGTGTGTGGTGGTTTAGATGTATTGGCAAGCCACGTTTTTAATATTTTGCAAATAAACCTTGAAAGACTCGCAGGCACAGACTTCTTCTCTTGTGCACGACAATTCCTCATCATTTCCTGATTTGTGGCACACAAAAGTTTGCTGTACAAACTCTGATTTGTACTTGACCTGCACACGGGGACTGGCAACTTGGTTATGCTCACTCACTGCATGAACAAAACTGCAACTTCACAAACAATATAGCACGTGTATACAAAATAAAATTTAAAATTTAAAAAACCTCCAAACAATACAGGATGAGATCTCCAGGACTGGAACTCATTTTGTACTTCTTCAACAAAAAGAGAATATGCATGGGTGGCAGCTATTAATCCCTTAATGACTCAATTTTTCTTTCTTTCTGGATTTTGCTCCCCAACCCCCAAGTGAGCCCTCTTCTATCCTATTGCATGCCCCTGGGCACCTAAAAGCAACCAAGAAGGTTATAACTGCAAGCACTGTAGTCCAAAATTGAAGTATTTTCATTCATCAAACCAAGGTAAATATATAAAAGCTGCTTATCCAGAAAATTATGCAGAGGCCTTACATACAGAAGCAAAGTGGCCAGTTCATGCATTTACAACAGCTGTGATTCTAAGAGTTGCCTCCTCCAAAGAGCAGCAGCTTCTGCTTTCTCTTCTTTGTCGATCACTCGTAGCTGAGTAAGATTGTCTTCCATAAACATGGTTTTAACAATGAGTCCGTAAGTGACTGTGGAGGCCAATTCTGGATCCACACGTCCTTCCACAGTGGGGACATTGGTTTCCGGGCGGGAGTTGATCATGGTATGGATTTGCCAAGCATGACGTCCTCTTAGCACTTTTCTTCCTTGCGTCCTGAGTTCGAGTGTCTTCAAAGCCCATGACACCTTTGGTAAAGGCTGTTCTCCAATTGGAGTGCTTGCAGGCAAGTGTTTCCCAATTGTTGGTGTTTATACTACATTTTTAAATATTTTCCTTGAGAGAGTCTTTAAACCTCTTTTGTTGACCACCAGCATTATGCTTTCCATTTTTAAGTTCAGAATAGAGTAGTTGCTTCGGAAGACGATCATCAGGCATCTGCACAACATGACCAGTCCAACGAAGTTGATGAATCATTGCTTCAATACTGGTGATCTTTGCTTCTTCCAGTACACTGGTATTAGTTCGCCTGTCTTCCCAAGTGATGTGTAAAATTTTTCAGAGATTTCAGATTCCCGTTGATGGAATTTTTCAAGGAGTTGGAGATGGCGTTTATAAGTGGTCCATGTTTCACAAGTATACAGTAAGGTTGGTAGTATAATAGCTTTGTAAACAAGCATTTTGGTTTCCCTGCGAATGTCCTGGTCCTCAAACACTCTGCACTTCAATTGGGAGAAAGCCTCACTCGCAGAGCTCAGGCGATGCTGGATTTCGGCATCAATGTTTGCCCTTGTGGAAAGACATTCTAGGAAATGAGACGTCTTGAGGGCATAAAGGGATTCTCCGCTGTGAGTTTAGAGCATCGACTGGCAAGTCCCTGCATGCATCAGCACTGCTGAGTCAAGGCCATTAGGTGGCAGCAAGTCCAATTACTTTTTCACATAACATACTTCATATTCCGAGAGCAGATAACCATTCCAGTTTTTAACTTTTTCCTCCTCCCTCACCTTCCAGTTGTACTGTTGCCAATTTTGATTTAAAAAATCAACAGCTTTCAGACGCAGGAAGCAAAGGAGATACACTAGAAGGGAAATGCACATACTCTTTGAGATTGTGCATTGATGTTCTTCAGGAAAACAGACCCCAGACAGGTCCATACCACAAGAAGGGAGGGTAGCTGGCTGCCATAGAGAGTAAATTATGTGTGTTAGCGATAGGGGAAGGGTAGGCTGTGTGTTTAAAAAGATGGACTGGTGAAAGAAATGGGCAGCACAAGGTGTGGAGGGAAACAATGGGGAGGCATTTGGGAAGCAGAGGGAGAATTCTTAGAGAATTCCTGTTGGAATACAATGCCCAAAGCAACCCATCTCCACTTTTCCCATCCCAATCCAAAGATGCAAGTGACGATGTTGGCCTTCCAGGGCCTCAAACGGCCATAGTAGAAGTGCTGGAATCGAATCCATTTTTAAGGACTTGCCTGCAATTATGTGCGTGACATAAGAGCATATTAACAAGCAACAACATTGTTTTTAACTTCATCCATTGGCTGAAGAGTGGTATAGAAATCAGCTGTGGTATAGAAATGTCTAAAGTTATTAGGAAAGTAAGAACATAAGAAGAGCCTGTTGGATCAGCACCCTGTTTTCTCATATATATATATATATATATATATATATATATATATATATATATAATTAGTTTTTTAACATACCATTTTCAACAGTAATTAAACATACTTTTACATCTTATTCAATTTTTTTTACTTCCATCAGTCCTGTCTGAAAATTTTCTAATCTAATCTCTTAGTATGCATTTCTTAGTTTCCCTATTAGTAGCGTAATTTGTTGATCTTCAAATAATTGATTCATATACTTCTTCCAATCTTCTGTAAATGTCTGGTTCCTCAGGTTTCGAATCCTTCCTGTCATTTTGTCCAATGCTGCATAGTCAATAGCTTCCATTTCTGGGTTAACAGTACTCTTGCCGCTGTTGTTGCACATCAGAACCATTTAACATTTTGCCTATTAATGTTTTGGCCTATAACACCAAGTAAAAATGCTTCTGGTATTTTTTTAAGAAAGTATATTTCAACATCTTTTTCATCTCATTATATATCATTTCCCAGAAGTTCTTTACTTTCTTACATTCCCACCACATATGATAAAATGTTCCTTCTTTTTCTTTACATTTCCAACATTTATTATTTTATACATTTTAGCTAATTTCACTGGTGTAATATACCATCTAGACATCATTTTCATCATATTCTCTTTCAAAGCATTACAGGCTGTAAATTTATTCAGCACCCTGTTTTCACACCCAGACACCTGCGGGAAACTCGTAAGCGGGACCTGAGCATGAGAGCACACTCCCCTCCTGCGGTTTCCAGCAACAGATATTGAGCAACATTACTGCCTCTGACCATGGAGGCAGAGCATAGCTACCATAGCTAACAGACAGTGTTAGCCTTATCCTCCATGAATTTGTCTTATTCTCTTTTAAAGCCATCCTGATTGGTGGCCTTCACTGCCTCTTGTGGCAGTGAGTTCCATAGTATAACTGTGTGCTAAGTGAAGATGTGCTTTCTTTTATCTGTCCTGAATCTTCATCATTAAGCTTTTTGGCATATCCGTGAATTCTACTGCTATGAGAGAGGGAGAAAAGTTTTTCTATTTCCACTTTCTCCGTGCCATGTATTATTTTGGACTTGGACTTGATATTCCGCCTTTCACTCCCCTTAAGGAGTCTCAAAGCGGCTAACAATCTCCTTTCCCTTCCTCCCTCACAACAAACACTCTGTGAGGTGAGTGAGGCTGAGAGACTTCAGAGAAGTGTGACTGGCCCAAGGTCACCCAGCAGCTGCATGTGGAGGAGCGGAGACGCGAACCTGGTTCCCCAGATTACGAGACTACCGCTCTTAACCACTACACCACACTGGCTCTTTTTATAAACTTCTATCATGCCACTTCTTACTTGTTTTCCTCCTCTAAAATAAAAGCTCCCCAATACTGCCATTGTTCCTCACAAGGCACTCCCTTGATTGTTTGGGTTCTCCAACTCCACAATATCCTTTTTGAGTTTAGATGACCAGAGCTGTACATGGTAGTTCAAATATGGCCACACCATAGATTTGTATACAGTGGTACCTTGGGTTACAGACGCTTCAGGTTACAGACTCCGCTAACCCAGAAATAGTACCTCAGGTTAAGAACTTTGCTTCAGGATGAGAACAGAAATCATGCTCTGGTGGCGCAGCAGCAGCAGCAGGAGGCCTCATTAGCTAAAGTGGTACTTCAGGTTAAGAACAGTTTCAGGTTAAGAACGGACCTCCAGAACGAATTAAGTTCTTAACCCGAGGTACCACTGTAATGCCATCAGGATACCAGCAGTTTTATTTTCACTTCTTTTCCTAATTGTCCCTAGCATGGAATTCACCTTTTTCACAGCTGCTGCACACCAGGTTGACATCTTTGTCGAGCTATGTGCTACGACCCCAGGGTCATCAATTAAATAAGCCCACAAATAAATAAATAACATGTTAGCTAAATGGACATTTTGTCTCCCTCTGCCTTTATTTATTTTTTATAACAACCTCCAGCAACTTCTAGTTAATTTCTTCCACCCATCATTGTGGGGGTTTTACAGTAGCGCACGATGGATGAATAAGTTTAAAATGTTTCTTGCTCCTCCACTGAGGAAGGAGCAAACTGATGGGCTCTCCAAGCAAGAGAGTTTCCATACGTGATATTGCCTTGTACGCGCTTGCCCATCGGGCCGTTGCTTTTATTGCGTTTGACTTTTATTCATTGATGAAGTTAAAAATAAAGCTCCCCTCTGAAGCTATTCTTCTGTAAACAATATAGCAATCATATTCCAAGGCAGAGAATTTGTATTAGCCACATGAAAGTTCCTGCACCAAATTTATGACAACATTCTAGCAAGTGGATGTCTGTCTTGCACAGCTTTGTTTCCATGACACTAGCCAGCAGAAGGCTGTGTTCTGATTAAGATCCTAAACAGGTTCCCCATCCCCTTTGGCTCAAGCACTCTTACTTTATAAATGCATTCCTAGAGAACTATATTAATTGTACATCCATTCCAACTTCAATGAAATAGGAGGTGTTTGAAGAGTTAGCAGGAGGTTCAGAGAAGCCAGGAATATGATTTTTTCTCCTTTATAATCAGATAGGCTCTCCTACCACTAACTACTGTTTTAGGGAAATGCAGAATTTATTCTCAGAAGACAGGACCCAAGGAATTCCTTGCAAAAGCAAAAAAAAAGGCTGTAAGGAGGAGCTTCTATTCCCCCACCTCCAGCTGTGTTGAATTTCACCCCTCCAGCCTTTAGGAACAGCTTTGGGAGGCAAGGTTGCCATGGGAATATGGGAATATGGGAATATGGGAACTGAAAAAGTCCATGTGACTCTCTGGAACCTGATGGATATACTCCATGTAAAACATGCCAGATTACAGCTCATAGACTGCTTTTACACGGGGTGGAATTGCATGCCTGTGGGTTTTGCAGAGCTTCAGAATTACTGAAACGACAGCTGGCTCTCTCACAGCCACAGTGTGTGGCATGTGTACACCCAAGAATGAGGCCTGGATTCATGCATCCTGCCCAGTGTAGAGGAAACCTTTAAAATGAACCAGAGCTCACATGTAAATACTGTGCGAGTCAGCCCTGCTGGAACAACCTGTGCACTGCATTTTTTAAAAAAATTGAGTGAACAAATATGAGTGAGGCATAATTCATAGGGTTTAGTTCATAGCAAAGGCTTTAAGAACAGTGAAGCAGAACAGGCAAACTTGAAGATCACTCCCAAACCTGCTCTATGGATGGTAAACAAGCCAAGCCCACGCTACTTTTTAAAACACTCTTTAGTTTAGAAGGTACGAAGAGCTAATGACTATTATGTAACCAGGGAGCTGTCCACAGTGCTGAAAAAGTAAGCAAAAACTATAGCACCCCACCCAACACATATCTTGATTTAACCAAAGCTGCCTCTACAAAAGTTCCATGGGGTGAACAAGCAACAGTAAGGATATACAATTGGGGTTTTTGGATCTTGGTTTGTCTGCTGTTCCACGTTTCTTAGTATCAATCTTTTCTTTCGCCTTTTAGGTTTCTTGTTTTGGCTTCTACCCAGCAAGAGCTTTGCTATTTGCTGTTAGCTCGGATTTCATCTGTTAGAACATTTGCCTTGGCTCTCATTATTGAATTTATGACTCCGTTACCTCCACTGACTTCTCAGTTTCTGATCTGGGTTCGTCTATAAATTGCTTTGTCTTCTATATAGCTGTATATTATGCACTTAGAAACCTTCTGCCCATGTAGCAGAGAGAGCGTCCACTTCAGCAGTCTGGGAAGGGAAAACTTTATTGAACAGACAACATTCCAGAAGCCAGAAGTGGATTTTATTGCATAGCACAACACTGTTCACATGTGATCAGGATTTATAATGAAGGCGGTACTTCATTGCATTAAGTTTTAAAGTATACAAGCTTCCATATAGCCAGGGCATTATATCAAAAACCCAAGCAGAGAACAAACATGAATGTTTGGATTCTTTTTCAGATGTGCAACTTGTGAAAGCAATATTATTTTCATAAGTGAACTGATGGGTGACACTTTTTAGCCATAGTTTAGATAAAATTAGACAGAACCACAAGATGGCAAGATAAAATTGCTTCATAGACCTGCTGGTCATTCCTGCTCTAGAAACTATCACTATGATGACATTCTTTGTAACTTCTCTTTAGCTGAAAATTGGTGAGATTCTGGTAACTTCCCTTTATTTAGAATTCGGTGAGGGTTTTCCAAAGACATCTAGTTCTTATTAAGGGACCAAAATAAACAGAAACATTTGTAAGTATCCATCAGTTCATTAGTATTGATAGATTTTAGGGAACTGCATAATAGTAACTGGAATCAAATGCTTTGAAGCTCTATTCCCTAAAAGCATTGAATAAGCTCACCAACTCTTAGCTTTCCTTCGCATGTTTAACTGCCAAGAATTGTTGCTATATTAAATTCTCTCACAAATACATCTTATGTTGAAAATATCTGTGTTTGTTTCGGGGCCAAAGTTAAGCTCATTTTGGCAAGACTGGTTTTTATCCTTCTTATTTGACTATGAAAATATGTTCGCTTGTCATTTGTTCTGCTGGATCTTTGATCCTCCTACGGCATTATCAGAAGGCTGCTGATACTGCTTATCAGCATGTGCACATATCACCACACTGTTCTGTGTGGCCTGTAGCATATCATTTTTGGAACGTCACAGGCCTCTGGGTGGAGATAAAGCTGTATCTCAAATTTAGTGTGTCAGCTGTGATGTGGGTTGTGGCATTCCTTCACAAACGCCGGCAAACCAAATGTGTTGTGCCTTTGAGAGTTGAACATACGTACCCTAGGTGCATCTGGTAATCTCCATGCTAATAAGCATTTGTTTTAATCTCCGCCCTGGGAGTTCCTTAAAAATGTGGCATCAGAATAGTGAAAGGAACATGGAGCTGGAACATGGAACATTGACTCCCCAAATATGAGAATCAGAATAGTGAAAGGAACATGGAGCTGGAACATGGAACATTGACTCCCCAAATATGTATCTATATATATATTACCTATCAACAGGAGTAAGAATGGGGAAAGAAAGATAACAACAAGAACTACAACTGTCTCAAAATACTTTCTCTCTGTCAGCTCTCCAAAGGTGTTTTCCACAATCCAAGAACAGCGAATCCTTCAATAACAGTCTTGGCTGACCACTGGAATCCAGGGAACCAAGGATATGGTAAAGATGTCTTCTGTACTTGGTGGTATAAGAGAAACTGCCACTTTTCAACATGACTGCAATTTTATTGCAGCTAGGTGTTGAAAAGGTGTAGAAAAGAGACACATGTTTCTAATGTTTTTGCCACCAAGGAACCCTGGAAGTAGTGGTTTATAGAGACAAAAATTATAATATTCAAAATTCTTCTTCAGCGATCACTCGTAGCCGAGTAAGATTGTCTTCCATAAACACAGTTTTAACAATGAGTCCGTAAGTGACTGTGGAGGCCAATTCTGGATCCACACATCCTTCCACAGTGGGGACATAGATTTCTGGGCAGGAGTTGATCACGGTGAGGGTTTGCCAAGCTTGCCTTCCTCTTAGCACGTTTCTTCCTTTTGTCCTGAGTTTGAGCGTCTTCAAATTCCATGACACCTTTGGTAAAGGCTGTTCTCCAACTGGAGCGCTCGCAAGCCAGTGTTTCCCAGTTGTTGGTGTTTATACTACATTTTTAAAGATTTGCCTTGAGAGTGTCTTTAAACCTCTTTTGTTGACCACCAGCATTACGCTTTCCATTTTTAAGTTTGGAATAGAATAGTTGCTTTGGAAGACGATAATCAGGCATACATCAAAAGAAAACAAGTATAAAAATATCAGAAAAAATAGGCTATGCAACCCAACATTAACAATGAGGAAATGACTGAGCAAAGAGGTAGGGTTTCAACAGATTTAGGTTTACTAAACTATATTATATTTCAGTGTTTGCCCAGAAGCAGATGAAAAGCCTAGTAAAATAGAATTACTCTGTGATCCTGACCAATTAAGTCCTATTGAATTCAGCAGGACTTATTCTGAGGTAAATAGGGTTAGTAAGTGGGGTAAGTGTTAGGGAAATATAGGAATATTTAGGATTCATTAAATTAATTGTGATGTTAAACAATCAAAGTAAATCTAGAGAAATTTTAAATAGTTGGAGCCCACTAATATACCACAACAGGTTTGGAATAGAATATGTGATGCTGTAGCTTAGAACATTATTTACTGTGTAACTGGTGGAATTGTGGATACAGTATAAACATTCGTGTACAAGAGGGATGGTAGAAAACTGCATTTTGTCATGTCCCTTTAATATTTTCATGTGTTTTGCAATTTAAAAAATGTATTCCAGCTTCCACGGGAGTAGCTGTGATGCATTTAAAACCAATTACATTTAGTACTGTAGCTCTGGTGGCCAGATCTGGTCTGGGCTTGACTCTCAGAAGAGTTCGGCTGCACCAGCTGAGATTAATCTTTTCGTGGCAGGGTTATATAAGAATTACTGAACCAGAATAGAAAACCTCTATGGTTGAGCCGGGAGCCTCCTTGAATTGTGAAAGGAGTTCTCAGATGTCTTCCTCGTCCCATCTTGGCAGCTTGCTAGTGACTTAACCTTTTGTTCTCTGATAGTGACAGCATTTGCTGTTATAAAAAGCTGGAAAATTAGAAACAACATATAATCCGAACCAGGAATCTGATGCTCTGTAGCCATTTTCCTTATGGATAAGTTTTGTATGCACAGAGTGAACTTGAAATGCTTTTTAATAAGGGCGCAACTTTGTATTAGATGTGTATGCCGTGTACATCTCTGAACTGGGCTGCAGTCAGTGGGCAGTGAAAGGAACTCGCATCCTTTCATTTCTTCATGGCCTTGCTTTGAGAGTGACTGCATATTTCTTCAAAAATGAGGACTAAGCCTTTTAGAGCAAGCAGTGCTGTACATACCGAGTCCTGAGCTAGTTGCTATGGTAACAATCCTTTCTACTTCAATAGCAAAATCAATAATTGCCTAAAACCTGCTAAAAGCTGTTTTAGGTTTTTGAGTTTTAATCTAGTGAGATGCCTCCTATTTTAAATATAGGTTCAAGAGGAAAAGAAAGTGCTGTATAGGAGAGCAATAAATAATACATTTTTGAAATTTTGGGGCCACACGATTTCCCCTAGATTATAACACTTTCCAGATAGAATGGTTAATTGTGCGTTTTTATTATTTTTAGATAAAGAAAATGTGATTATGTCTTAGCAGCAGGTTCATAAATTATAAAAAGACAATGACCCTAAGTTTGCATGATACAATGTAACTTATATTAGCATTTCTGGGAAGTCTGGTTTTATTCATAGACGGAAGGCCCCAATTTTAAAACTATTTACCTTAGAAGTAAGTAAGAGTGGAAATAAGTCCTGTGGGAGTACATTTTGAATAGAATTAATGAGATCTGGGACGTGGATATCAAATACAGTGGTACCTCGGGTTACCAACTTTGTTCCAGAGGTCTGTCTTAACCCGAAATCGTTCTTAACCTGAGGTGTGCTTTCGCTAATGGGGCCTCCCACTGCCGCTGTGCCACCACTGTGCAATTTCCGTTCTCATCCTGGGGCAAAGTTCGCAACCCGAGGTAACTACTTCCAGGTTAGTGGAGTTTGTAATCCAAAGCGTTTGTAACCCAAAGCATTTGTAACCCGAGGTACCACTGTATCTGGGTAAAGGTAAAGAGACCCCTGACCATTAGATCCAGTCGTGGCCGACTCTGGGGTTGCAGTGCTCATCTCGCTTTGTTGGCCGAGGGAGCCAGCGTACAGCTTCCGGGTCATGTGGCCAGCATGACTAAGCCGCTTCTGGCGAACCAGAGCAGCGCACGGAAATGCCGTTTACCTTCCTGCCGGAGTGGTACCTATTTATCTACCTGCACTTTGACTTGCTTTCGAACTGCTAAGTTGGCAGGAGCTGGAACCAAGCAACGGGAGCTCACCCCGTCGTGGGGATTCGAACCGTTGACCTTCTGATCGGCAAGTCCTAGGCTCTGTGGTTTAACCCACAGCACCACCCGCATCCCCTGTATCTGGGACTATGCTTTTTTAGGAAGGAGCAACATTGTTGTTTTGTTGTTGTTTAGTCATTTAGTTGTGTCCGACTCTTCATGACCCCATGGACCAGAGCACGCCAGGCACTCCTGTCTTCCACTGCCTCCCGCAGTTTGGTCAGACTCATGTTTGTAGCTTCGAGAACACTGTCCAACCATCTTGTCCTCTGTCGTCCCCTTCTCCTAGTGCCCTCAATCTTTCCCAACATCAGGGTCTTTTCCAGGGAGTCTTCTCTTCTCATGAGGTGGCCAAAGTATTGGAGCCTCAGCTCCAGGATCTGTCCTTCCAGTGAGCACTCAGGGCTAATTTCCTTAAGAATGGATGCATTGGATCTTCTTGCAGTCCATGGGACTCTCAAGAGTCTCCTCCAGCACCATAATTCAAAAGCATCAATTCTTCAGCGATCAGCCTTCTTTATGGTCCAGCTCTCACTTCCATACATCACTACTGGGAAAACCATAGCTTTAACTATACAGACCTTTGTTGGCAAGGTGATGTCTCTGCTTTTTAACATGCTGTCTAGGTTTGCCATCGCCTTTCTCCCAAGGAGCAGGCGTCTTTCAATTTCATGACTACTGTCACCATCTGCAGTGATCATGGAGCCCAAGAAAGTAAAATCTCTCACTGCCTCCATTTCTTCCCCTTCTATTTGCCAGGAGGTGATGGGCCCAGTGGCCATGATCTTCGTTTTTTTGATGTTGAGCTTCAGACCATATTTTGCGCTCTCCTCTTTCACCCTCATTAAAAGGTTCTTTAATTCCTCCTCACTTTATGCCATCAAGGTTGTGTCATCTGCATATCTGAGGTTGTTGATATTTCTTCCGGCAATCTTAATTCCGGCTTGGGATTCATCCAGCCCAGCCTTTCGCATGATGAATTCTGCATATAAGTTAAATATGCAGGGAGACAATATACAGCCTTGTCGTACTCCTTTCCCAATTTTGAGCTGCAGCATTCCAGGGTAGTAAATGTCACGGATTGGTTTGGATGCAGAGGAATTGTTGGAGTCCCCAAGGGGAGAAGCCTCAGAGCCAGGAGACTGGTGCTGAGATGACAATGAGCAGTCAGAGTATAGTTTAACTTCTCACAGGGAGGGAACTACCAGAAAGCCCTTGGAGCTGGACCTCAGTGTCCGGACTGAATGACGGGGCTGGGGATGCTCCTCCAGGTATACAGGGCCAAAGCTGTTTAGGACTTTAAAAGTCAATGCAAACAATTTGAATTGTGCTCAGAAACTTACTGGAAGCCAATGCAGATCTTTGAGGACCCGTATCTTATGATTTGGATGACACTTCACAAAGTGACCTTGAGTTTTGCGCGGCAGGCTAATAAATATGCACATTTTGCATGTTTAAACTATATGATGTCTTTGGCAAAAAGGTTTTAATGATGACTACAGGGTATAACTCCTAAACATTTGCCCCATCAGCTGGTTTTAAATAAACACTGACCTTTGGGTGGTGTTCCACCTGAGGACCCCAGGGAGAGTCTTAATCACTCTGCCGCTTTCAAACTGAATGAGCAGCATGCTAAACAAATGCCATCTCTCACCCAGTCTTTAATTAGGTTTTAAAACTCTATGGATCATGGCACTGCCTGCGGTTCATCAAAATATATGGCAGTGTCTCATGATTCAAAACTCGGCGACAGCACAGCTGCATAAAATTTGATTTATAACTCTTATTTATCAGTTGTCAAATGGGAAAGTGACTGTACAAAAAAGTTAACTTTTATAATGATAAATGTATGAACCTGTGAGATTGCAAATCCTGGAAATACGGCTTCAGAAACACTCCCCTCGCTGTCTTCGACCCACTGGGAGTTGCTATGGGTGTTGACAACAGCAACTGTGTTTATTACAGTTTTATCCATACTTCCTTCAAGGACCTGAGGCACATTGATAACCTTTTCAGCATCACATGAAGTTGGTTAGGATGAGACTTGGCGGTGGGCTTGAGGTTACTCAGTGGCAGGGGCTGACATTGGTACTATGGTGCCCTGAGCTACGCCAAAATTTGGCACACATACACACCCAGCGCTTGTGCCATGTTGGGCCTTGGCAAGGAGGTGTGAAGGCTCTAGCAGGGTCCTAGAGCTATCCCACCTCCTTCCCAAAGCTGGGCAATCTCTAAGTAAGCTTTGGGAAGCAGACAGGAAGACTCTAGGACCCTGTCAGAGCCATCATACTTCCTTCCCATAGTCGGGCAAGTGCAAACCGCAGGGATCACCAAACTTTTTCAGCAGGGGGCCGGTCCACTGTCCCTTAGCCTTGTGGTGGGCCCAGACTATATTTTGAAGGGGGGGGAGAACGAATATCTATGCCCCACAAATAACCCAGAGATGCATTTTAAATAAAAGGACACATTCTACTCATGTAAAAACACACTGATTCCCGTACCGTCTGCAGGCGGATTGAGAAGGCAATTGGGCTGGGCCGCATCTGGCCCCCTGGCCTTAGGTTGCCTACCCATGGCTTACAGGGTCCCTGCTCAGCTCAGCTCCCAGTGGGGAGGAATCAATCACACTGCTCAGGTCTTTCAATCATAGTCCATTGCTCCAGCTTCCATGCCCCACTGACTCAAATGCAGAGTGTGCTAAGTAGCAACCAGCAGGTACGAACACAGGAGAAATTTCATTTGGTTGTGGTTTTAATGCAACCCCCCTCGGATTCACACTTTCTGAAACAGTACCAAAACTGAAATGTAGCCCATCATTCAAAATTCACACTTCGCCAAATGTGCAACTTTGCATTATACAAAGGTCACACCCACCCACACCCTGCATGTAAGGCACCCTTATCATATATATATATATATATAGGTCTAAACCACAGAGCCCCTTGGGCTTGCCAGCTGGAAGGTCAGAGGTTCAAATCCCCACGGCGGGGTGAGCTCCCGTTGCTCTGTCCCAGCTCCTGCCAACCTAGCAGTTCGAAAGCACGTCAAAGTGCAAGTAGATAAATAGGTACCGCTCCGGCGGGAAGGTAAATGGCGTTTCTTGTGCTCTGGTTTCCGTCACGGTGTCCTGTTGCGCCAGAAGCAGTTTAGTCACGCTGGTCACATGACCCAGAAAGCTGTCTGCAGACAAACACTGGCTCCCTTGGCCTGAACGTGAGATGAGCACTGCACCCCATAGTTGCCTTTGACTGGACCAGAGGTCCTTTACCTTTACCTTTTTTTATCCTGCTTTAGCAGTCACAGAAAAACCTGGGAACAGTAGTTTGCTAAGGGAACTGGAAATTGTAACTCTGCTACAAATTATAGTTTCCAAGATTATATGAGGGAAGTCATGACTATTAAAGTGCTGTAAGAGTTATTTCAATGTACAATGTGAACGTGACCAAGGATTTCCTAGAACATCTGCTCTTGGACAGCACAGTTGAATAAACCACTAACGGAAGCCAGTACACAATGCTCAGGCCTATCTTGCAGGCAGTTTCCCAATAGAAACCACTATAGCTTGGCGGTTGAGCTCATGTTTAACTTGCAGAAGTTTCCTAGTTCAATTTCCGGCATCTCTTGTTGAAATGATAGGGGGAACCTTTCCTTGCCTGAGACCCCAGGGAACTGCTTCCACCATTCAGAGTAGATAATACTCAGTTAACTGGATAAATGGTTTAACTTGGTGTAAGGCTCATTTGCCACACCTACCAGCTCAACTGTTTCACCTTCTGAACATTTCTGATACAAAAATAATAAAAAAACCGGCTAATCAGTGTGGTGTAGTGGTTAAGAGCGGTAGTCTTGCAATCTGGTGAACCGGGTTCTCATCTCCACTCCTCCACATGCAGCTGCTGGGTGACCTTGGGCCAGTCACACTTCTCTGAAGTCTCTCAGCCCCACTCACCTCACAGAGTGTTTGTTGTGGGGGAGGAAGGGAAAGGAGAATGTTAGCCGCTTTGAGACTCCTTAAAGGGAGTGAAAGGCGGGATATCAAATCCAAATTATTATTCTTCTTCGGTGGCTGACAAATATTGCACTAAAATGAGCGGCTTTCCTGAACACCAAAATCCCATCTTGGACCTGATGCTCTCTACTTCAGTCATCCATGTCTCCTTTTCATTCTCTCAAGGAATACTGTGTGGATAATGAGCACGGCCTCTAGCCGCAGAATGTGGCTCTCTGTGACAGCTTTGAAAATATATATGTTTCCACTATCCAGCTGTTATAAAATCTGACAAGCCTACTGGAAAACAAACAAACAAACAAACCCTCTGACACATGAGGCATAAAACTGACAAGCGGCAAACTCCAGCCAGTACATAAAAAATGCAGCCCTTGTTGGATGTCTGGATGTAATTGAGGTTTTGATGGATGGAGCGTGTTCTTCTCAGCTCGTCTTCCAGAACTGGTTAGCCTGCTTGAAATTCATAGAATCTCCTATCACTGAAACCATTTACTCAGCAGTGATAGATATAGTTCTGCCTTGCTCTTATGTGTTGTCATGAGCTTCTTAGTTTTGCAAGTTCTGTATACTCTTTTTATTTTATTGTGGGAATGGGCTTTTATTCTTTCCAGTGTTCGGGATTGCGATAAGCTTTCTGTTCTTTCCAAGTTGCACCCCAAGGTCCTCTCCACATGTCAACTACATGTCTTCAGCAGTGTCAGTTGCAAGGTTGAGTAATCCTTGCACCATCAACCCTCTAGTGTCTTCAGTGGACAATCTTGCTGTCTACTTGATTGTTACCCAGAAACAGGATAGGCATGAGGAATACTGCTTTCAAAGATAGAAGCAAGAAAAAGCCAGTATGGGGGAAAAGAATTTCTCATGTGCTCCATTTTACAGGGACCTAATCAGTGCCCTTTCCCCCCTTTTTCTTTTTGGGTGAAAGATTTCATTTCATTTCAATTTTAATCTGTATACCGCCTTTCTATATCACTATGCACAAGGCGGTCTGCAAGCTGAAGAAACAACAAGATCACACGAGCAACAATCTTATCCAATACAAAAAAAGTCACAATAACTTTAAAGTGAACAACTTATATCAAATAGAGCAATATCCAATAACCCATTAGAATATAATGTTAAACGGTAAAATTATATACCAGAAAATAATAATTAAACAGTTTACACTTAACAGTTACAATAAAGAGTTACTACACTATAATCAATCTAAATAATGGCCAGTCAAATGCATAAAACACCACAAAACATACAGAACCAGCTAAAAGGATCAAACTGAGAAACAATGACACACATAAATTATTATAATTTACTGTATTTATTTATTTATTTATTCATTTATTCATTCATTTAAATATCCATGAACTCCTCTTCTCTCTTCTCAGCCGCTTCTGTTGTTTTCAAAGTCATGGTCTGGGAAAGGCTCCTAGGGCTGGAGGGTGGGGCAAGGCAGGGGGAGAAAGCCATTGCCTGATGGACAGCAGGACTCATATATTGACAAAAGTGTTATGGGTGCCAACACAAAATGTCTGCCATGGGTAGGAAAAGAAAAGAGAAGAGGTGATAGTACTCCATACCAATGAATACTCTCTCTCTCTCTCTCTCTCTCTCTCTCTCTCTCTCTCTCTCTCTCTCACACACACACACACACACACACCCTGGCCCAATATTGCTAAAGGGGTCAACAGTCATTCCTTCTGTCTTGATAAATCCATTGTAAAGAAATGTCATTTTATTTCAGGACAGGAAGATTTTACAGTAAGCTTAACATTCAGTCTACTTAATTCACAGAAGTTCATACAACGAACCATACTGGAAACTTGATGTTTGAATTGAACACTCCCATCTATTTTGCCAGTCCTCCGGAGATGACCTCTTCTTCTTCTTCTTCTTCTTCTTCTTCTTCTTCTTCTTCTTCTTCTTCTTCTTCTTCTTCTTCTTCTTCTTCCACACTTTGGGAAAATGATCACTAACTACAGGTATTCAGCCGTGTGCAAGTATGCGCATTTAAAAAAATTACAACTGACTGCAGCCCCGAAATGTGAAAAACAACCATATAAAGAAGTAAGAAGTAAAGTGAAGTCTCTTATGCCCAGCTTCCTCGCTTGGAGAGTGCTGTTTGTATTCCAGGAAGGCAGAGTGAAAGTCTCTTTATTTCAAGGTACAGCTATTCTCTTTAAGAGCTGCAGGGAACAGCGCAATCAGGCCTGTAGCTCTGAAGCACCAGAATTCCCTTTGAAAAAGGGGGGGGGGAAGAATGTTTGAAGCACAGCTCTAATGACTAGCAGTGTCTTTGGCATGCCGTCTCTGCCGAGGCATTTTATGGTAAAGAGCAAGCCTGTGTCAAACAAGAAACGCCACGGCAAAAACGGCGATGTCGAGGCTGAAGTGGAGGGCGCAAAGGTTTGTCCTGAAGCCCTTTGAGAAGGAAGCAGATGCTACTTCGTTCAGAAACAGCAGAAGTTAACATTTAATGATCCTTTTAAAATGGGTTTCAATTGATTTGAAGTGGCACCCTAGTGTAAGGGAAGTGGGAACTTGACCCTTTGCCATGTGGCGGTGCCTCTGCATACCCTCCAACATTTTTCTCTGCTGAAAATAGGGATGTCCTATTCCATCATATAGTCCATATAGTTAAAGCTGTGGTTTTCCCAGTAGTGATGTATGGAAGTGAGAGCTGGACCATAAAGAAGGCTGATTGCCGAAGAATTGATGCTTTTGAATTATGGTGCTGGAGGAGACTCTTGAGAGTCCCATGGACTGCAAGAAGATCAAACCTATCCATTCTGAAGGAAATCAGCCCTGAGTGCTCACTGGAAGGACAGATCCTGGAGCTGAGGCTCCAATACTTTGGCCACCTCATGAGAAGAGAAGACTCACTGGAAAAGACCCTGATGTTGGGAAAGATGGAGGGCACAAGGAGAAGGGGATGACAGAGCACGAGATGGTTGGACAGTGTTCTTGAAGCTACCAGCATGAGTTTGACCAAACTGTGGGAGGCAGTGGAAGACAGGAGTGCCTGGTTTGCTCTGGTCCATGGGGTCACGAAGAGTCAGACACGACTAAATGACTAAACAACAACAAAATTCCATCATCATCATCATCATCATCATCATCATCTACGGATAATTCTAGATTAGATTTAACTGGCATCAGACCTGCTTACTTTTTGGAGCAAAGGAGGTGATACTCGGATGGCTCAGTTACCGAAACTGTGTTTTTCGATGGGAGAAGGAGAACATTTCTATCACTCTTGCAAGCAGCTCTTTAAATAATGTGTCCATTTAATTTGTCCCCCTCCAGTGTTCCATCTTCTCTCTCTTTGCTGCTCCCTTTTCTCACGTTCCTGAGGCTGGCAGATTGTACGCTTATTAAAATAGCATTCTCCCATTGGCTGTGCCTCTGGTTTGCAACACATTCTGTAAAACCCCAGAATCTAAAGGGGATTTAAATTGTTCTATCTACTTGGGAATGTCTGTTATCTTGAAAGAGGAGCATGCAGTCTGCAATCTAGATGCCTTTCTTTGATGGCATGGTAAGAATGTGCAGGAATGGAAGCATCCTGATTTGAATTTGCTGTTTTGAATTTTGTATTTTAATTACACATCCCTGTATCCTTCAGGCTACCCTGAATCACACAGAAAGTATCTGTAAATTGCTCAGTATTCCATGAAATGTTCTATTTGGCACATTAAGCTCCTGTTGCTCCAATATATTTAGAAAGGAGGGGAAAAGGAAGAAAATACGGAGCAAGAATACGCAGAATTATTATTTTTTACTGACTTAAGAAAATGCAGGAAATCATGAGTCACAGTTGAACTGAACAGGGCTGATCTTCCTCCAATGTTTTCTTCAAGCTAATGGACCTTCTCATTGCTTCATAGAAGGCTGCCATTTTAAGGAGAGTCCATATCCTCAGCAGGCTCCCTTCACCATTTAAAAATGTTATAAAAATAAAAAAGCATAATACAGCCGTACCTTGGTTCTCAAACGGAATCCATTCCGGAAGTCCATTTGACTTCTGAAAACGTTCGAGAACCAAGGTGCGGCTTCCGGTTGGCTGCAGGAGCTTCCTGCAGCCAATTGGAAGCTATGGAAGCCACGCCGGATGTTCAACTTCCAAAAAATGTTCGTAAACCGGAACACTCACTTCTGGGTTTACGGCATTTGGAAGCCAAAACGTTCGAGTCGTAAGGTGTTCAAGAACCAAGCTACGACTGTATATATATCGGAGCTCCCATGCCCATAAAAAGCAGCCAGTCAGCCAGCATGGAAAACTATTTCAGTCCCTTCCCCAATGCTCTACTCCCAAAATATAACACAATGTTAGCACAACTAAAAATTAAAATAAAATTAAAACTCCTTTTTTCTATTGACGCCACTCTTCACTTTCATCCCCCCCCCCCAACTATCTGTGTGATACTACTGTGAGCATAATTTTGCCTCTTTTAGAAAGATGTCAATTCACTTTAGCCAGTATGCTCATGACACCGGAGGATTTGGCCTAAACCAAAAAATCCACCAAAATGTTCAGAAAATGAATATTTTCTTCTGAGCACTTTTTGGCACCTGTTTGGTTTCTACTGCTACCAGGGATAGCCACTGGATTCCTGTTCGCCAGGAAGCTATCGCTGTTTCATAGAATTTGTTGTATCAGCAGAGCAGCTGCTTCCATCCCCCTGACAATTTATATCTAAACGTGGAAAAGCCAGGTGTGTGCTGGTCCACATGCAGAAAACAGCAGCTACAGAAATCCATTTCTAATGTCAAGCATGTTTATTTGCATTGTGTCAGCAAGCCTCTGCCTTAGCAAAAGGAAGAGGCCTTCTCATTAGGAACATCCTAATGAGATGTTGCTAGACTACAATTTCCACCACCCCTGACCATTGGCCATGCTTACTGGGACTGATGGGAGTTGGGGCCCCACAACGTATGGTGGGTAGCATATCAGCTACCCCTGAGGCACAAGCTTAGCACAGGGGAGGGCTGGAGAAGAGGGCTTTCTGTGTTCTTTATCCTGAGTGCTCTCCATGTGACAGTTCTACAAATAGCAGGAGGATAAGGCCATCTTTGTTCTTGCCTCCCTGGATTGAATAGTTCAAGAGTGAAGGACAATGCAAGAAGCTCTTACTTTTCCAAATCCACAAGAAACTACACAAGGAAGTATGAAGTCTAAAGTGAAAGGGAACTCTCTCTCTCTCTCTTTTGAGTACAAGAATAATTTTATTAAGTTTTCCATTTAACTATCCAATCATATCACATTAATTAATCCAAATTATACCAATACATATTATAAAGTCTGAATATTTTGTTGGGGGTTCCCATGTTTCGAGTTCAGTGAGGGTCTAATCATTTCATATTTCTGCTGCTTTTGATGTTCACAAATCCCATCTTCCAGTCTTCTTCTTGTTATCATTTTTCTTCTTAATTACCTCTGAGTTGTTTCCGCAGGCAAGTTAAACCAAACATTGTTATATTTCTGTGTGAACTTTGTAAGGCTCTCCTTAAATCAGCACACTCTGATCCAAAAGTTCTGCTCGAGCGTCAGGCGCCATTTTAGTTTGTTCCGATGTAATAAAGTCTAAGCGTCTGCTCATTAATTTTCCCAGACCAGTTGCACCATAAATCAGTCTTTCCAGGGGAGGGTTTGCCAACTCAAACACACAATCCAAACATGATAACAAAGCAATGGCTCGCCTCCCCCTCTGATTATCAATCTCGAAACTTAGTCTGTCTCATAATGGCAGATCCCGATTAAGAACTGCGTCACCGGAGAGCCTTTCATTTTCTTTCCATATCTTCCAAAAAGCAAAGCCTTTAATTAATATTTTTGTTTCCACACAGTCTATTCCACACAGTTATTTTCCAATCTCACTTGCTATCAGCCATGTGATGGTTCTTCTAGGGGAGGGGTTCTTAGGCAGTATCGTAAATAAAAGAAGAAGAAGCTTTCCCCCCCACTTTCCGTTCCGTTTCAACATACCGACATAGCTGTAATTCTCAGAGGGAATCTTCTGTTCAGTCCATTCCCGTCACTCTTAGCTTCTCAGTGGCTTAATTAGCAGCTAATATACCCTTTCCTTTGCTTGAAACATGTGCAATTACTTTTATATCCAATCATTAATCTGAAGTAATGCAACTAGCGTCGCTCTCAGAAGCAGCATCAGAAAGATCCAGAGCTCACTCGAGGGCTTTCCGTCCAGTGCTCCCACCCCCTCCTTCTTTCAAACTCAGGGGTGATTTATGGGCAACCGCGGACGAGGCTGCATCTTCCCATCTCCTGGGAAAAGTTCGGGAGGCTGATATACTCCCATAATCAGCCCCTAAATCTCTTGTGTGAGCCGGAGAGATGGTATTGTCGGCCATCTTCCAAGGCGCCCCTGGTGGCCCCCGAAAGGGAACTTTCTCTGAGGTGGGAATTTCCTACCAGATCTTCTCGCGGGTCCCTTTTAATTCGCCTACTTTTATATTACCAAAGTGTTACCAAACTTTTTTTTTTAAGCAGAAATTTTAGACATCTGTAACAAGGTTAATGGGGGACTTTCATCAAATTTCTCTTAATGTGTATGAAAGAGTTGGAGAGTTTGTAGGAGGAATACTCCCTTTAACAAACAAAGGCTATAATTTTAATTCAGAGATTGTTCCCCAAATGGGTAGTTATTCCCTCAGGTCTCTCCCCCCCCACCTCCAATTTTTGCACAAATAGAAATAGCACATTGCGGAACAAAATAAACCTTAGATTCTAAGCTATCTCAGACACTTATATTGGGGGGGTACTGTGGGAAATTTATAGACTGAGCATGGGAGGGGGGAATCAAAGCAGGTATTAAGGGCCTGGTAGCTGCCCGATCATGTTGTGTGGTGAATCCAGGCCTTGCTGTTGGCGTTATCATTTCTTCTTTGACCAAGCTACTATCCCACAGCCTTCTGGACATTCATCTGCAATCATCATCTGAAGCCCTTCTTCATGTTTCTCTTCCATGAGAGGCCTGGAAGGCCGGCAACATTAGAACAGGGCCTTTTCTGCAGTGGCTCCCTGCCTGTGGAATGCTCTCTCCAGGGCAGTTCGCCGGGCACCTTCATTACATATCTTTAGGCACTGAGCAAAAACATTCCTCTTCTCCCAGGCCTTTGGCTAATTATACAATCGTATATAGTAGAGTCGGACACTACTAAACGACTAAACAACAACAAATGGCCTTTTAAACTGTGTGTGTTACGGTTATTTTTTGTTACTGTGTTGCGCGTTTTTACATTGTAAACCATCTTGTGATCCTTGGATGAAGGGCGGTATTGAATTTTGTGTGTGTAAATGGATGGATTACCTACTGAGGACCACAGATTAAGAGCAGGGGTCCTCCAGATTTAGCATTCATCCTGATTGGCTTGCGCAAAGCTATGCCCAGTTTTTACTGAGGATTTGTTCCAATTTGTTTACGGAGTGGTTCTATGGCCACAGCCATTCATCCTGCTCTCATCCCATTGTGCTTGTGGGTTGTTTCCATCATGGCTTTACCCCACACTTTTCAAAACATTGTCATGTGACTTTTCAAACCACAAGAAGCCTGCTTAATTTTTTTAAATGGATTTTCGTGCTAGAATGCTTTAGTTCATTTAAGTGCATGAACCTAATGTTTTAGTATGTGCTTGAATGCTTCCCACAGAACACTGGCAGTCTGGAGGCCTCTATAAATAACTTCTTCTTCTGCAAGATACTCCTGGCCATTCTTGCTACCAGTTGTTTCTCTTCTGGTGTAAAAAAGGGGAAGATAAAGGTAAAGGACCCCTGACAGTTGCCCAGTCGCAGATGACTCTGGGGTTGCGGTGCTCATCTCGCTTTACAGGCCGAGGGAGCCGGCGTTTGTCCACAGACAGTTTTTCCGGGTCATGTGGCCAGCATGATTAAGCCGCTTCTGGCGCAATGGAACACCGAAACAAGAGCAGCACACGGAAACGCTGTTTACCTTCCCACCAGAGCGGTACCTATTTATATACTTGCACTTTTTGGCGTGCTTTCAAACTGCCAGGTTGGCAGGAGCTGGGACTGAGCAACGGGAGCTCACCCCGTCGAGGGGATTCGAACCATCAACCTTCTGATCGGCAAGCCCAAGAGGCTCAGTGGTTACTTTAGACCACAGCGCCACCCGTGTCCTCTCTTCTGGTGTAGTTCTCATCAACTTTGAACCACATGGGAGACATTTCAGGTGAATTGCACACCTTACGGGTGTGACACTTTCTACAGAATCACAATGGAATCACAATGCTCCTATGAATCTGGTCACCGTTCTACTTATAAATATCAACAAATATTTTCTTACTAGATAGGTTCCTTTCTAAAATAACCATCCTTCTGTACTCTTTCCTGGCCATTTCCCTTCAGTCTCTTTAAAAGCATTGCTGATGTTCTCCCCCCGCCCCACCTTAGTGGGTTTAAAACATCACTATTCTGGGTCACCACTGCATGTTTCTTGGCTGCAACAAATGAAATTTCATTATCTCTGGTCACTGATTTGGCTGTCTCCCAAAGCAATTTTACATCAGTCTCTCCGAATGGCTGCGTTGCCCATAAAAAGTACAAATTTAATCTGTTTGGAAACATTGTATATTCATGGTTACAAAGGAAAAGACAATGGAAATGAGATAGCTCTTAGCTCCCGGGGTGGCTTTAAAAATTTATGTGAATCTAGACCTATCACACGAGCATGGAATAAAAACAACACTAACTGCACCGTTGCATATTTTGGAATGCACTTCTCTTTTTTCAGGCTTTAATGGCCTTTGCAATAAGTAAAAGACAAAAATTCAAGTGGTCAGCCTAAATGTGGAGAGCGGTGGGGGAGAAATTTGGGTCAGTTTCCATTTTAATGCAAACAAACCCAGTTTGCAGTTCCTGAAGTGATAATGAACCAAATCTCCACCATCCTTTGAAAGTCACACA
Source organism: Podarcis melisellensis (assembly GCF_964234715.1). Lineage (NCBI taxonomy): Eukaryota > Metazoa > Chordata > Lepidosauria > Squamata > Lacertidae > Podarcis > Podarcis melisellensis. The sequence continues at coordinate 12,085,220 of NC_138544.1, forward strand.
TCTCTGGATTGTGTGGTAGAGTTCTCTAACCAACTTGTAAAAATGCATTCATCGGGGGAAAAGAAAACTAAAATACCACTGAATTTTCTGGAATGCTTTTCTTTTTTTCATTTTTAATACGAAGTCATGTAGAAATGTGGCAAACTAAAACTTAACATAGGAAAAATGAGAAACAGAAACCAAAATTAAGAGATTTGCCCGTCTCTAGGTGTGGGGTGGTAATGGAGAGGCCTACTTGAAAGTCCTATTGTGCAGATAGCAGCCACATGCTACATGCCTTGGTGTTATCCATGTACTTTGGAGAGCCTTCTCCCAATTTTAGTCAGAATGCCAGCTGCATCGCCTTCTGGGAATAAAAAAATGGCCTTCAGGCTTAGTGATATCTAGGCTTAATTTCCATTCTGTGTTATATGTGAGGGTGCCTTGGGGAACATCTGCTGTTACAGAGCACTTCCAAAGTGCTAGCTGTGTTAATCTGCAGCTGCAGAAACAACAGAGTTCTATAGCAAAGACTAGGTGTCACGGACCTTGTGCACTTCGAGATCTTGAGAGATTTCAGCGAGATCTCAGCAGGAGCTGCTGCCACTTCCCTGGGTGGGCCGCCCATGGTGATGCTGCCTCTGGCACTTCCGCCACCTGAGGCAGCTGCTTCACTCTGCCTCATGGGTGGGCCATCCCTGCACTGGTACAGAATACACAATGTGACAAAACGGGATTGAGCTGCAAGTTTCCCCACTCGACTCAACTGGCGACCACTTGTGAGGGCAGTGAAACTTGCAGTGCAATGATATCCCAGTACAGTGGTACTTCGGGTTAAGAACTTAATTCATTCCGGAGGTCCGTTCTTAACCTGAAACTGCTCTTAACCTGAGGTACCACTTTAGCTAATGGGGCCTCCCACTGCTGCTGCGCCGCCACTGTGTGATTTCTGTTCTCATCCTGAAGCAAAGTTCTTAACTCGAGATACTATTTCTGGGTTAGCAGAGTCTGTAACTTGAAGCGTCTGTAATCCGAGGTACCACTGTATGTGTCTTACATTGTGCAATGATACTGGGAGAGGGAGGAGCAGGAAGGGTGGGACATTTGCTTTTGTTGACACTTACCACCATTTCGACAGCTCCAAATACCCCCCCACACACACACACTGGTCTTGCATCTAGGCAGCAGTTCCCAGATCTGTGCTCTATAGAGCAGTTGCAGCAACAAGGCCCACTTCTCCTCCACCGGTTTATATACCTCCCCCCAGTGGGCTGTGTGTACACAGCTGGTAAAGGTACAGGACCCCTGGACAGTTAAGCCCAGTCAAAGGCAACTATGGGGTTGTGACGCTCATCTCGCTTTTCAGGCCGAGGGAGCCAGTGTTTGTCCACAGACAGCTCTCTGGGTCATGTGGCCAGCAAGACTAAACCACCACTGGAGGACGGAGGACCATGACAAGTGCCAGAGCACACGGAAACACCGTTTACCTTCCCGTCACAGCGGTAACTATTTATCTGCTTCCACTGGTATGCTTTAAAACACAGCTGGAGACTACACCTGCGTGGAAGCTGCCTCAGCTCTTCCTTCCTCAATCTCCTCCTGGTTTTGGGAGACAGTATCACAGGGGAGGGCAGGGAAGCTGCTGGCCCTTCACTTGCCTGCCTGCCTCTTCCTCCTCGTCTTCCGACCAATCCTGGGCTCCATCCTCCAGCTCTGAAGCTTCCCCTGTGTTATGTACTGAGCTGAATCCTAGAACAATAGGACCCAGAATGCAGCAGTCTGATTGGTCCGCAGGAGCCACCCAATCCAGGTGGAAGTGAATCAGTTACCTGATTGGCCTGCAGGAGCAGCCAATCAGACTTCTGGAGGAGGTGAATCCGCAACCTGATTGGCCTACAGGAGCAGCCTGGAATTAGCCAATCATGCGGGGTCCATTGTGTAAATAATGTATATATAGCTAGACGTTTTGGGGAAAGTTTCATTCATTGCTACTACGAGCTGAATAAAGAGCATGAAATTCACACTCTACTCTGAGTATATTTCACCCTGCCTCTGACTCTTCTCTCCTTGCTGGTACCTCTCCCCACAGACCACAGCCCTCCTCTCACAAGTCAGGCTCCAGTCCCCCTTTCCCTGGTGCGCACTTGTCCCTGACAGCTAGTGTGCCTAGGAAGGATGGAGCTTGAGGGACTGATGAGTGGAGCAGCAGTGCTCATCCTCAAAAAACAGGAGGTGATATTCAACTTAGTTTTACTCAGAGTAGAGCCCTTAAAATGAATGTGCATGCTTATGTTAGCGCTATTGTTTTCAATAGGTCTACTCTGAGCAAAATGCAGTTTGAATGCCACCCATGACTGGTGGGTGGTGCCCATTGGGATGGATTAAGCAGAATACAGGGAGACCAACAGTTGGTGCAGCCAGAACAAACTACTGTATTTTTTGCTCTATAAGACTCACTTTTTCCATCCTAAAAAGTAGTAAGGGGAAATGTGTGTGCATCTTATGGAGCGAATGCAGGCTGCGCAGCTATCCCAGAAGCCAGAACAGCAAGAGGGATTGCCGCTTTCGCTGCGCAGCGATCCCTCTTGCTGTTCTGGCTTCTGGGATTCAGAATATTTTTTTTCTTGTTTTCCTCCTCCAAAAACTAGGTGCGTCTCGTGGTCTGGTGCGTCTTATAGAGCGAAAAATACGGTGATTCTAGTTTTATCCCATGATTCTCCATGCTGAGTTATACAAAGGCAGCACTGAGGCTAAGGGAAATGGAGCAGTGCCATTCCCTGGAATGATGGGAAGAAGGCAGGCAGGCAGGCAGGTGAGGGCTGGCTGAGAACAGGCTGAGGTTGGTATAATGGGAGAGTCCCCCCCCCCCGGCTGCAGGCAAAACCTTCTTGACATAATCTGTATTGGATGTCTTGCGTTGCTGTTTTGTATTGGGGAGAAAAAAACATTTCCAAACATCTCAATACCTTTTAATCCTGTTAAGTGCAAGCATGGGAAGTGTATGGCAACACAGCTGGTATAATTGTGCTAATGCCACAAATGGGGGAAATGAATGTCCTGCAGCTCTAATCACAGAGCAGAGGGAATGCTGAAAAGGTGAAATGCACAACTGAAGCAGGAGTGCTGCTTAAAAAAGGAGTATGTTGGATGTTTTAAGCAACTCGTTGATACAGCCTGTGTGGTTAAGCGTGCGCGTGTACACACACACACACACACACACACACACACACACCATCCTGTTCCTATAACTTTTTGTTCTTCTTGTTGTTGTTGTCGTCATCTATCTGTCTTGAGAGGCAATGGAGTGTGCCTCTGGGGGTGAAGTCAAACCACTGCATTAGCAGTACCGAAGTGACCTCCCTGGGGCGCAAGCCTGAGAAGTGTGTGTGTAGGTCATGAGCTGCCCAGAAGATAAGACTCCCCCCTCTCAGCCTCGCTGATGTGGTCCAAAGGAAAGCAGAGCGATATGTTTGGCACCAGCTGAACCATGATAACTGTCCCATTGGGATCTCCTAGCTCAATAACTTCCAAGGAACTTGAACCCAATCCCATTCCACTCCACTTCATAATGAGGTCTGCCCATTTTACCTGTTCACTCAGAGTCTAGTAAGCATCCTTGGCTCTCTTGACATCTTTCACTAAAGAAGATGGGCTTTGTTCTGGCTATCCCCTTTGGAAGCCATTTCATTATTCTCTGCCAGAAGCGAACCAAAGCGAGCCATCAATAAATCACACTGATTAAGTGAACTTAGAAGAAACAGGAACTGCACAGTAACTCTTCTTCAGTAGATTTTACTCCTATGAGTTGTGGAGCCTGAAGGTCCCTGTCTTCCAACAGCTGCCTAAGTCTCCTCTTCCCCAGGGTCTTTTTGAAGCAATCTGAGACTATGCCAGTGTGCCTGTCTTTGCTGCTCCCACTTCATACCTCTCCTGGTCCTAGGAGGCTGGGGTGGGGAGAGGAGCTTGTTAGAAGAGGAGGGGGAGACCTTCTGGCTTCTTCACCAGCCTGCCTCATCTCTGAATCTTGGATCCGCTCCTCTCCAGCCTCTGCTTCTGGGCTGCTCTCTGCCACAGCCTCTTCCTGCTCACTAAACCTTGTTATCTCTTCAGCTTCTGGCACCACCTCTTCCCAGTCTTCTCCCTCTGACCATCACCACTGTCCCACCACCAATCCCCCGGCTCTGACCTTCTTCCCTTGGGGGTTCCGCAGCTGGTTCCCCCCAACATTCCTCTGCGTCCAGCTAGTCTGTGACACCCTCGCATTGTTCCTGATGGCTGGGGACAAACAAGACTGCTTAGAGCAGCTAATTACCCATTAATTATTCTCATTCACCACATCAAGAAGAAAGCAATTTCTCAATTCTCCATGACGGAAAACCAGAGTGTTTCTGGAAAAATCAGGACATGTGTGCAAAAACCAATAAAATGCCAGTTTATAAATTTAATTGGGGGAGGGACTCTTTAATTGTCTTTTTTCCCTAAGTAATTCCCCCACACACACCTGTTCCCTGGGAAACCAGGTCAAGCTGCTTATCAACCATTTCTGTTACTTACTCAATTTAAAAACCAATAGGTTTTGCCCTACAACTGCTGGTTTAGCTGCTGGACATGTGTAAATACTACGCTGGCGAATGCATGAGATGAGTCTCACAGCACGGTTCATAAACAGCAGGGATGGAGGGACCAATTTGGTGTCTTCTGTTGTATTGAGGTTTTGAGGCTGGCTATTTAGTTCCCACGCTTCCTTTTTAAAAATAAGGATGTTGCTTCTAAGGGGGAAATAACCGGTCTGAGAGGCTGCTTATTTCCCAGTCTTAAACAGAAGCACATGAGGGGAAGGACAGTACTCAGGCAACTAAAGAATAATGGGAGTGTGATGTGAACAGGATCATTCCATGGCCAAATAGTGTGCGTGAAAAATGCCTCAGACTCCTGCATTATGCTGAAATGTCAATGACAACCCAATCATTCCCAATAATTTGTGTGAAAGGCAAGTCAACTCACGTAACACTTCTAGCTTATATTGCAGTTTGGCATTCTGCAAATTGAATTTTACGAGGCTATTAAAGAGAAGTGCCATTTCGGGGGTGCAAAGTTATTTCTGCGGAATGCCCAGGGGGAGGGGAGACTTGAAACTGACAATGGTTTGTGAGGCTGCGTTATAGCTCATGGTTTAACTCTAGTCTAGGGCAGTTTCAGGCTCCCTCCTCCGGTGGCAGCAAAGAAGCAGATAAAAAGGGGAAGAGTTCTTACCAATTAGTTTATTCTAATTTGTGAGCACTTAATGCTTCCAACCCCCACAGGTTGCCATATGATTCTATTTCGATTTTAACCTAATTTTAAGCTGTGTTTTAATCGATTGTTTGACTTAACGTTTTAGTGTATTATATATTTTGATGTTAGGGATGAGGGTGGCGCTGTGGGTTAAACCACAGAGCCTAGGGCTTGCCGATCAGAAGGTCAGCGGTTCGAATCCCCGCGACGGGGTGAGCTCCCGTTGCTCGGTCCCTGCTCCTGCCAACCTAGCAGTTCGAAAGCACCTCAAAGTGCAAGCAGATAAATGGGTACCACTCTGGCGGGAAAGTAAACAGCGTTTTCGTGCGCTGCTCTGGTTTGCCAGAAGTGGCTGAGTCATGCTGGCCACATGACCCGGAAGCTGTATGCTGGCTCCCTCGGCCAATAAAGTGAGATGAGCGCCGCAACCCCAGAGTCGGTCACGACTGGACCTAATGGTCATGGGTCCCTTTACCTTTACCTTTTATATTTTGATGTTAGCCGCCCTGAGCTCGGCCTTGCCAGGGAGGGCAAGATATAAATACATTTATTATTATTATTATTATTATTATTATTATTATTATTATTATTATTATTATTTAATCACAGCGAGAAACAAAGGAATGCGGTCTCTCTCTAGAAATGGCACTGCTCCAAGTAAAGTCCCCCCCCCCAATCTTCCCCTATTCTACATCAGTCCTGATCTGAGCTTTCTGCCGTTGAGCTCTCTGCTCTGCTACCCTCAATGCCTGTCTGGTCCTGGGAGAAGCGGGGCCAGGAATGCTTTCCAAGGACACTGAGTCTGTCAGCTGTCTCTCCCCGGCGCTGCTGCTTCTTCCTGCTGTTCCTCTTCCAATATTTCCCAGCTTCTGCCCTCTGCAGCCTCTGAACTATGCCCTTCTGCAAACCACTGATCTAAATCTATACTGTCCTCCTGTTCTTGGGAAGGTTCAGGAGAAGTGGGGCAGCCCCCACCGTTCCTCCTCAGTCCAGCCCCTGACAGGCAAGTAGCACCAACCTTTGTAGACCCAGGGCCTACTTTTAACCCAACCAAACATTTGTGGACCCATTTCTTAATCTGTTACTAAATTTTTGCATGGTGGTAGGGCTAGGGTTGCCATGCGTCCTCTTTTTCCAGGACACGTCCTCTTTTTCAGGGGTAAAATTTCTGTCCGGTTGGATTTTTAAAGTTTGCCAAAATGTCTCTGGCTATACTTTCTGGATGAGACACAGACATAACTGGTGGCTGAAGACCTGCTTTCCTCTTCTCTTCTCCTGCCCCTCTCAGCAATATATCACAGCTTCTATAGCCTACATATTGTAGATGTATCTAAAATGAGAGTCGTCATAGCATCCTCTTTTTTTGCTCTTCAAAGTATGGCAACCCTAGATAGGGCTCTTGTTGAGAATGGTTAGTGCACAATTTATATTCAAAAACATTACTTTTTGGGGGGGGCAGGTGGGGAGGAGAGGCTGACTTAGGCAATTAGTTACCATGGTCTCACAAGGTTTTCCACGGTTTCCTAGTTATTTAGCAACTGTGCATGATACCTAAATGCATTTTTAATTTTAATTTTTTTACCAGATTTCAAACACAATCCTGGGCTTATAGATGCTAAGATCCAACCCAAACTATATGTGAATAAGCCCGATAAACCTGTTGGAGCAAACACAGTAAAGCAACAAGTGGGGGAAAGCAAAACAAAACATTGGCACTCTTGAGTCACGAATCTGGCAACTGAGCCACTGTGCAAATGATTTGAAAGCAACTGTGTTGGGCATCTTGGGATATGAGTTAAGGTGAACGCGAGTGTCTGGGCTGAGATCCAGCGTTGGCTCATTAGTATTCCAATATCACATCCAAAAAATGAAGGAGAATAAAAGATGAGACCAGAGTGGGAAGGAGAGTAATGGCAATAATAGCATGCTGTTTCTTCAAGTATTGAGCAATTTGTCCTGTTGCCCCCCCCCCGACCCAAATCCAACCTCAGACTAGTTATGGTAAACAGCCCGTTGTGTTCTTTACATGCCTCCACACATGATATCAGAGTAGGAACCAGGAGTGCATTCTAAAGACGGGGATTGCGACCAAAGCGGCCCATTCTCCAGCCGTCTCCTGCCCCAGGTTGTTTTCGCCTGTTCTGGAGGTTAGGACCCAAACCAATGGATTCAAGTTACAGCTAAACATCAGGAAGAACTTTCTGACAGTAAGAGCTGTTTGACAGTGGAACGGACTCCCTCAAAAGGTGGTGGATTCTATTTCACTGGAGGCTTCTAAGCAGAGGTTGGATAGCCACCTGCCATGGATGCGTTAGTTGAGATTCCTGCATTGCAGCGGGTTGGACTAGATGACCCTCAGGTTACCTTCCATCTCTACAGTTCTACGATTCTTCTTGTATATACATACATTTTTATTAATTTTTTAACATATCATTTCCAACAGTCATTGAACATAGATTCTTATCTTATACAGTGGTACCTCTGGATGCAAACAGGATCCGTTCTGGAGCCCCGTTCACATCATGAGCAGAACGCAACCCACGTCTACATGTGTGCGGGTCGTGATTTACCGCTTCCGTGCATGCCCGTGACGTCATTCTGAGCATCTGCACATGTGTGAGTGGCGAAACCCGGAAGTAACCCGTTCCGTTACTTCCGGGTCACCGCAGGACACAACCTGAAAAGACGTAACCTGAACCAAATCTAACAAGAGTACTGTACAATATTTTAGACTTCCGTCAACTACCTCTGAAGATTTTCCGTTCTTTATCACTTAATCTGCATTTCTTAATTTCTCTATTACTTTTAATTGTCCTTAACTAATGATTCTCTTCATAGTCTGCCTTGCAATCTTTCACATAATCCTCCTTACAAAACTTTTTGCAGTCCTACTAGTGTAATCTGTTTATTACAATTGCTTTTCAAATAGTTCAATATTTACTCCAGTCCTCTAAGAATCTCTGGTCCCGCAGGTTTTGAATCCTTCCTGTCAGATTGTCTAATCCTGCATAGTCCATTAATTTCATTTGCCACTCTTCTTTTGTCGGTAATTCTTCTTGTTTCCATTTTTGTGCCAATAATAAGCTCTACGGTTCTATGGTTCTACCTTTCTGGTATAATGGTCTGGCACACTGTCTGTCTGCATAGACCTAGAGGAGGAAAACAGGGCTGCATTGAGAGAACTGAACTTGTGAGAACTGTACTTACTGAAGGTCTACATCAGGGGGAACCTGCAGCCTTTCAGATGTCCTTAGACTCTCATTCCCATCAGCTCCAACCAGCATAGCCAATGGACAAGGATGATGGGAGCTGTAGAACAATAACATCTGGAGGGCCACATCTTTCCTACGCTTGGACTAGAGTGTGCTCCTTATGACATGGATTTTAGAGACGACGTCTGCAGATTAATTTATGGACTCACTTTCTGATTGTGTTTTTCTTTTCTTTTCTTTTCTTTTTATTGATACAGTCATACCTCGGGTTACAGACGTTCAGGTTGCATTTTTTAACGTTACGGACCGCCGAAACCCGGAAGTACCAGAACAGGTTACTTACGGGTTTTGGCGGTCGCACATGTGCAGAAGCACCGAATCGCAACCTGCACGTGCACAGGTGCACAGCTGTGGGTTGCGAACGCTGCAGGTTGCGAATGTGCATCCCGCACGGATCACGTTCGCAACCTGAGTGTCCACTGTACAACAAAAAAAAAGGAAAACACAGATACAGAATTACATGCAAGAATAACAATGAACACAAAATTTTCTTAACAAATAAAACATAAGTTGGTCTTAACACTATAGACCCCACCTCCCGTCTATTCCTTATTTCAATTTCATATTACTTATTACCAATACACACTTTCTTAATATATCTTAACTCTTATGTCTAACTTGCAACTATTACTGAAGTTCCTCGAATGCTGCAACAGAGTTTAAACTACTGTAATTATATTTCAAATATTCTTTGAAAACCTCCCATTTTGAAATAAATTCCTGTTATTTTTTCTGATAGATCATCTAATCGTGCTTGTGTTTTGCCTTGGTTTCCATTATGTTAAAAAACGCAGATGTGAATGATGCACCCTTCCTGGCACTAATTTAAATATTGTAACTCATTCTCAGAAACATTTCCCATTCAGAAAGGTTTTGCTATTGGTAACAGTTCATTGGGGGGGGTGGGATGAGAAAGGGGTGGAAGATACTTCCTTGTTTGCTCAGTTGATACATCTGGCAGATTCAGCCTATCATTTCCCAACCATTTTGTAAAACGTTGTGGTTGCAGACAAAGGTCAGCAGCTATTACAGTTAACCATTATAGTGATGAGTGTGTATTTTTATTTGCATCTCATTAAAATGGTGTTCAGAAGCATTTACCCTATACTAGATGACAACGTAGCATGGCATGATTTATTTCTGGGGCATATGTGGAGCCCGGTTTGAATTATAAGTAGGGATGTTATAAATTTTCCTCTGCATCCAGCGTTGTTGATTCATCTGCCCCTAGTAAAAATGGCATTATGGAAATAGCTTGGTCATGACTGGCACAGATTCTTTAAGGGAGGATTTTCCCGTGCTCTTAATAGGTGTGCAGAACAGAGGATCTTGGCTAGGATCCAACCCTAACCCTAACCCTAATAATAATAATAATAGTTTCCCCAGCCACTCTGAGCGGCTCCCAACAGAATATTAAAAACACAATAAAACATCAAACATTAAAAACTTCCCTAAACAGGGCTGCCTTCAGATGTCTTCTCAAAGTCAGATAGTTGTTTATTTCCTTGACATCTGATGGGAGGGCGTTCCACAGGGCGGGTGCCACTACCGAGAAGGCCCTCTGCCTGCTTCCCTGTAACTTGGCTTCTCGCAGTGAGGGAACCACCAGAAGGCCCTCAGAGCTGGACCTCTGTGTCCAGGAATTTGGGGCTCTCCTGCTCAAACAGCAGCTCTCTATCAGACAACCACCTTTGGAAGTGTGAAAAGCAGTTCACAGTATAGCATGGGGTAGGGTTGGGCGATCCCTGGTTTTCAACATTGTGATATATGGCAATGTCTGAAATAAGGATGGAGCTATGCGGAAGCATTGACAGGCTCACTGCTTTTCCCACATCGTGATTTTTGCTGCTGGCTGCTCCTGTGATTTGCTCCTGCATGAAGCAGGGGAGAGCTGAGCTGGCAGAGTTAACAAGGGCTGCAGAAATTACGAGAAGCATTGGCCGGCTTCACGGTTCTCCCCACATTGTGATTTTTGCATAGCACACACACGTAATGACTTCCGATATATTGCCAGGTCAAAAATTATGAAATCGATATCGCAATATGAACTTCAAACCGGTTCTGGACGATATATCGATACAATCAAACCTTGGTTCCTGAACGGCTTAGTTGCCAAACGAATTGGCTCCTGAATGCCGCAAACCTGGAATGAATTGTTCCGGTTTGCAAACGTTTTTTCGGAAGCCAAACGTCTGACACGGCTTCTGCTTGAGTGCAGGAATCTCCTGCAGCCAATCGAAAGCCACATCTTGGTTTTTGAATGGTTTTGGGAGTCAAACGGACACCCGGAATGGATTACGTTTGAGAACCAAAGTACCACTGTATATTGCCCAGCCCCAGTGGTGCATGAGAAGAAATGCTGTTCAGTGAAAACAGACAAATCAAGAAATTCACTCGACATACCCAAGCACTCCACAGTTAGCTTTTCGGATCCTGATGCCTGACTGATTAATTTCATCCATCACAGAGCAACTTCAACTTAGCCAGAGTAGAGCTTCAGTGATATGAAGGGTCACACCAGGCACTAACTTTTCCACAATTATTAAATGCATTATATTGGGTGAATTTAATTATATCTCTATGTCGCCCTTCTCCAACCTTGCGGCCTCTACATGTTTTAGACCACAATCCCCAACACTCCCAGCCAAAACGGCCAATGGCCAGGGATGGTGGAAGTTGTAGTCCAAACATTTTGAGAGGCACCATGTTTGGGAAGACGCTTAAACATTGCATGCTTATTCGCCCTCCCCCTGAAAGCATGCCAGGATTAGTTTATATGACAGTAATGTCATGTGTCAAACACCAAATGTACATAATATCTTCTCCTGTCCACTGGGATAGTTTCCTTCAAAATGTGTAGCATTACCTATTCTCTCTTAAGTGGCTCATGGGGAGATTATTTAAGCACAAATTAGGAATATACCCTTTGAAAACATCCTCCAGAAATGAATTGTATACATATGTAATGTTATATTTATCATATCAAAGTCATAATTTTGGAGAGGGAGGTGAGGAGGTCGGGGAGCAAGAAGAGATGCATTTAAACTAAATTCCTGCTGTTCCAGATTATCTGAAATGACCTGAGATGTAGTTCAGAAATGGATTGAATAAGATACTGTGTATTTTGGCTCAGTCCTTAGAAGCAAATGCTTCTATAGTGGTGAAAAGCTAGAAGGGGAGATTAAAAAAAAATTCTGCTCTTTACCAGTTACCCCTGCAGCAGTTTACCATTCAACAGCAGATAAATAGCTCTTCTGAATCCTGCAGGCTAGAGTTCATTAGTTAAACAAACAGATAATTAATGTGGAAGAATTCAATTCTAGTGTCTGGACTTCTGCTCAACACCCTGAAGACTATATGGAAATAAGTAGGGAAATTATCCTTTAATGTGACACTCAGAAGCACTACCCGAAGGCATAATTGTCTTACCAGTGATTCTGCTGTTGTCTTTTCAATGTACAAAGACACCTGGAGATGCATAAATACTCGTCGGTTTGAATCCACAGCTGCCTTTTGATTATAAACTAGACACTCTTGCATCAGAGTCACACCATACATTTAAAGCACATGGCTTCCCACAAAGACTCTTCGGAACTGTAGTCTGTGAAGGGTGCTGGGAATTGTAGCTCAGCAAGGAACAAACTACAGTTCCCAGAATTCTTTGTGGGGAAACCATGAATTTTTTATGTGCACCGTTTGGATGTGATGGTGGAGTTGCAAACTCGACTTTCTGAAATTTGAGCTCTTCATTTGATTGTTGATTATTTAAAGGATAACATCTTTCATTTCATTTCACTTTTCATTTGTAGGAAGTTGGGTTATTGAACCACTGATCAATCTCTACTTGACCGGAACAGAAACTCATTGAGTCCCTTTATTTATCTGTTATAGCTGAGTCTGATCCGCACTGGTTAAACTTCCTGTTTAGATGACAGTATGGCTTAAGTGGTAAAGCATTTCCCTACATTGGAACAACTTGTACCAATTTATTTAGGATAAGGTTTGGGTGTTGTTTGTTTGTATTTGTTGGGGGGTTGTTGGTGTTGTTGCAGATGGTTTTTTGTATCTTTATTTTAAATATTGTGATATACAGCGGTACCTCGGGTTAAGTACTTAATTCGTTCCGGAGGTCCATTCTTAACCTGAAACTCTCATTTTCCTACCTGAAGCACCACTTTAGATAATGGGGCCTCCTGCTGCCACCATGCTGCCGGAGCCCGATTTCTGTTCTCATTCTGAAGCAAAGTTCTTAACCTGAAGCACTATTTCTGGATTAGCGGAGTCTGTAACCTAAAGCGTATGTAACCTGAGGTACCACTGTATGTGGAAATTATTCAGGTTGGTTGTGTATTTTTCGATGTTGTATTTATTGTTTATTACTACTATGTTGTAGTCAGTGGGTTTTTTTCTGGAGGGACGCAAGGGTACGCATACCCCTAAACATTTTATGAATCTAATTTTGGCCTCATTGAGGGGCAGTATTTCAATATGAGTAGGAAAATGAGAGTATCCCTAAACACTTTTTTTAGGGAAAAAAAGCACTGGTTGTAGTCATGTATTTTTTCATATTGTAGGCTGCCTCGGGCATGCTTTGAACTGTGGAAAGGTTGTATGCATGTATGTATTGAGTCTAGCTGTTTTATTTATTTTTAAGTTATCTAAGGTATCTGGACCAATTTGGCAAGTATTGCCTGTGTTCTATCAGCTATTCATTTTTACTGACAGGCCAGCTACTTGCTTCAGGTCTTCCAATACTTTATCATTCTGACCTTTCCAGATGACCTGCATTATAAATACTTAGCTATTACAGGAAATTCAGGTGTCTTCCCTCAAGGAAGCAGTTGTATTGTAAAAACGTTATACTGGAAATGTGGCAGAACTGATTCATGTAAAATGCAGCGGTCCTGCTGCGATGGTTTGTGATGTTTGAATTGCGGTGGCATAAATGAACTACTTAAGAGGAATGTAAATTTAGTGGTTAATGTGCATAACAACTGGACAGTATGCACATTCACCAGGCTTAGTCGATATGCAGAATCTCCAACAGTGTATCCAGGAAGCAGAGATGTCCCCCCCCCAAAAAAAAAGCTCAAACAACAGCAACAACTTTTGGGAATAAGGCAACCCTAGAAATGTGCATATAGTAACTGAACTTTGTAGTAGGCAGAGCTAAACTTTCTTGGCTGGTTAAATCTCCCCCCCCCCCCCGCCACAATTCTGATGACTGACCTCAGGTGGGAAAACAAGTGGGAAAAAAACTAGTGTCTACTCACAGTAAGCCTGTTCTTCCATGCAGCAAAACTACCTAACAATTTTATGAGAATGGGACATTGTGCCATTGTCAGGCCTAAAACTAATACACAGTGAAGAATACCATTTGGTGTGGTTTGAAAAGAAAACTGTCCCTTGGAGAGGCCCCTTTCTCATCCCTGAATATTGCTGCTGCTTTCCAAATGCTTTTCTTCTTTAAAGATTGCTGGTCTTGATTGGCATGTGTGTCTTCAAACTGTATACAATTCATCCATCCGTTGTGCATGTATATTGTCCTTTTCCGTCTCTGCTATAGCATTTGGGGTGTGTGTGTGTGTAGGAAGTTGGGTTATTGCACACCAAATTGTATACACACACACCAAATAAAACCAAATAATAGGTGCAATGGAAATATCTTTCCTGGCCTTAGTATGGTGATTCCAGGTGGCTCCCCCCGCCCCAGTATTCTACCATTCTTTCAGGCAATTATGCAATTTCTTGCTGCTGCTTTGTGAAGCCTTCAGCTTATCAGTGATGCTCCTGGTGGAGAGCCATAATTAAACATCCCTAAAGGGATTTCTTTCAGATATTCAAAACATTCAGCCTAGGATAGCAGCTCCCATGGAGTTACACTGGGTTGTTTTCATGCTTTCTGTCAAAATGTGCTTTTTGAAAAATATAAAGCAGTTATTTAGCTGTTTCATACAGAGTCTGGTAGTAGCAACGACGCTACATTCTTCCAGAGATGATTGCAGCGACTGTGTGATCATATGAAAGACAAGCAGCTCCATAGATAAGGCTGCATGTTTATTTTAACAAAAATAAAATATAAAAACCCCAACCCCCAACATTGACAGATCTGATTAAAACAAAAGTGGTTGCCTCTGGAGACTCACCCTGACTTTGTTTTCCCTTCAGGAATATGATTGTCACCATTACTGCTATGTGACAAATTGCAGTGTCGATTTATGAAACCGCAAGTTTCTGCTCCCTTCCTTAATTCTAGGTACCTTTGTTCTAGTCACTATTATTAACTAAATCATTTGCTAAACTTAGCCAAGTCACTTTCCTTTACTGTGTGTCCTTGAGTAACCTCAGCAGTAAACTGTGAATTGTAGTCCTTTTCATTTCTCTTTAGATCTGTGCATGAAAAGAATGATAGGAAGAGTTGGGCTCTGTTCCACTTTCAGATTTCAATTTCACAAATGTCTGCTAGCTTTACTCCCTTAACAACCTTTCCTTGACATTTTTTTTGGTAGGTGAATTGGGGGCAGATTCCTCCTAAGAAATTTCTGAGATCTAGGAGCCATCTTTTCTCAAATGTTGTTTTGAATAAGAGATGAGGAAAAAATATATTTCTTCTGGCACCTGCACTTTTCTGTGGAAAGGCTAATCTGGAATGAACTTCTGTTGGATTCATCAATATTCATTGGGTATTTACTTCTGCCAAAGGCATTTGTTGGATTTATTGATTTAATAAATGCTGTTAATGACCAAGTGAAGCATGTAGGCTCCTGAGAATCATCCATTTTTATATAGACACCTACTCATGAATGGGTCCAGATATTAGTCCAGTTCAAACAGTTATTGGCTAAACATTCTGTTGTTTCTGTCTTTTAAAGATCCTGTTTATGTAGTGAGACTCTAGGTTTATAATCAGTTTCTCTCTCTCTTCCTCTCTCTCTCTCTCTCTCTCTCTCTCTCTCTTATACACCACCATACCCAACATTTCTCCGATGAAAATAGCTGAGGCTCCAATACTTTGGACACCTCATGAGAAGAGAAGACTCCCTGGAAAAGACCCTGATGTTGGGAAAGATGGAGGGCACAAGGAGAAGGGGGCGACAGAGGACGAGATGGTTGGACAGTGTTCTTGAAGTTACCAGCATGAGTTTGACCAAACTGCGGGAGGCAGTGGAAGACAGGAGTGTCTGGCGTGCTCTGGTTCATGGGGTCACGAAGAGTCAGACATGGCTAAACGACCAAACAACAACATTCCATAATAATAACAACAATTTTATTATTTATACCCCACCCATCTGACTGGACTGCCCCAGCCACTCTGGGCGGCTTCCGACATATATAAAAACTTAATAAAACATTAAACATTAAATAACTTTCCTATATAAGGCTGCCTTTGGATGTCTTCTAAAGGTTGTATAGTTACTTCTCTCCTTGGCTCGGGAGTCACATAACTCCATACCCTCTAACATTTCTCTGCTCAAACTAGGGACGTCCTAAGGAAAAACGGGACATTCTGGGATCAAATCAGAAACTGGGACAGCTTCTATAAATCCAGGACTGTCCTTGGAAAATAGGGGCAATTGGAGGATTGGTGTGTGTGCCAGTCCACTGCCTCACCCCATGTACTAGATCTGTGGCAAGTGACCCTTGAAATGGTCCTTCATTGTACATAATAAATAATAAGGCTTGATTTTTTACGGAATAGCTGTAATGAGATCCTAGGAGTTGTCAAAACCATAATCATTTAATGCACAACTTGTTGCTTGTTACCATCTGCGTAAATGCCTTCCGCTTCCATGAGCCTCGCTGCCCATTTTCTCTCGAACATCAGCTTCTGTGTTTAGTAGTGCCTTATTGAAAGTCGGGGAAGCTGGCAGCTTCTTTAGAGCTCTCTGTGTACAGAAACTCATAAAGAGAATGAATTATGGATAGTGACACCCTTGCGGAATACAAAGAGATCAGAGGAGGAAGGGAAAGAACAGGGCCGGAGAAGATGGCAGCAGGAGGCATGTAGACCCAGCGGCGAAGAAAGGAAAGGTGATAAACGATGCATGGTTTTAAGGTCTGAGTGACAGCGCTATGCTACGTTCAAGCATATCACAGGAAGAAATGTAGTTGCAGTTGATTTTTGCAGGGAAGTCTGTGGAGTATCTTGACGTAAACATTGCTGTGAACCTTGACGCCTATCCTTTCCACTGGTGATATTTGTTGATTGTTTAAACCTTGCTTGACTTTGAAAATGAATATAACATGTGTTGTGGAAGTTTCTGGTGCGTTACTCAGTTACTGGTAGTGCTCACCATAACGAACGTTTTATAACGACTGCAATATTCTAGTTCCAGTTGCAGCAGTGCAGATGGCTTGTCTGAGATCTTGTCCTGATGCTTCAGATAAGAAGCTGCTTCCCCTGCAGAAATGCTTGAGGTTCAACCCGCCCCCGCCCCCCAGAGCCCATGCTTAATGCTAATAGTTTCTTGGGTATGATAATGTGCACACTAATGACCTACAGCAAAAGACTACGGCTTTAAATGGCTGAACAAAAATTTTAGCTCGGCTTTCAGACAGTGTGATTTCGCCGGAGGGTATTTTTCTAATGAACAAGCCAAACAAATTGCTATTCAGACAGAGTAGCAAGAGGTCGCAAAATGCGGTGCTCTTGCTTGACAATCTGAGAGGAGCTCTGGCAGTAACAGAAACAGCAAAGGTGGCGGCAGAGGTGTTTGTGTGCATGTCCTGTCACTTCCCAATTGGGCACAGCTTAAAATATGGAAATTATCTGTTGAGTGACCCCATGTGGACTTATAGGCAGGTTGATGTACACAGGAGTTCAAAATCAGTGTAGGATGTGGCAAGAATGCAGAATTCAGCCTCCAGAGTATCTCGGTGCTCGCTCTCTCTCTCACTCTCTCTCTCTCTCTCTCTCTCTCTCTTTAAATCATGCTTCTATGTAGCTCTGAAGATTTCCTCAAAAGGAACCTCAGGTGTTAGTGGCAATATGGTTTCTAGTGGTTTAGGTCCTTCGTAGTCACCCTGGGAATTTATTGGAAGCGTGGGTATAAATTCCGAATAATAATCTCCCTATAATGGATGCTTCAGCCTTCCTCTGAGTGGGCGGCTGTTGCAGATCCTGGCGCTCACTTGCCACCCCCAGGCAGCTGGAACAGGAATGCACATGGCCAGCTGGGGGAATTCCCCCTGGCCGCCTGGATAGCTGGTCCAAGTTCCCCTGCCAGCTGTTGGATTACAAATTGGCCAGTGAGTGGCTTCTTCCAGGAGGTGTGCTTCACCAGCTGAAAGGGCATTGGCTCCTCACATGCCCAGCCAGCCAGCAATGTATAAATTCCTAATGATAATCTCCCTTTAATGTATCTATGCTAGTCCATCATTGCATAGCTCCTTTTGGAGGATTTGTAGCACTACGTCGCAATTCCGGATTCGCATAAAGTCAGAGTTCTGGCCCCATCGGAAGGGAAAGGGTGTGAAGGTGAAAATGGAGAACTGCAGTTTTAAAAGAGTATATATTTAAAGCAGATGGATAAATGAGTAAATTAAGTTAATTTGGAATGTGCGGGGGGGGGAATAAAAAAATTAAGGAACCGCAGAATGAAGGGGAAGGAAACTGAAAATCATTAGCAGCAGCAACAACAACAACAAACCTTTTAGTCCTAAAAAGAAAAGGAAAGAAAAGAGAGAGAGGGAGAAAGAGAGAGAGAGAGAAAGGAAGAAGAAAGAAAGAAGTGCAAAGAGGGTTGCAGGAAGCAGGGCCTTTTTTCAGCCAGAACTCACTAGAACGCCATTCCAGCGCCTCTCCAATGGGTGCTATTGCCATTAGAAGAGAACAAGGGAGGCATTCATGGTGAGTTATGGCACCTTTTTTTCTAGAAAAAAAAATAGCACAGGAGAAGGAACGAGTAGAAGTCAAGAAAAGAGGAGAAGGAGAAAGTGGGCTTCAGAAGATGGTAGCATCATAACTGGACAGAATGTGAAAAGTGTATCTAGTAGTTGCTGTGGGGAAGGGGGGAGGAAAAGATTCAGGGGGTTACCATGATGGTTGTCTGTATGCAAGGGGTGCTGCAGAATAGGAGGCGAGAGAAGAGGGCATCAGCATGGGGGTGAAGGTGAAAACGGGTGCAAAATGGTTCTGCAGAACAGGGAAGCTGGGGTGATTTCTTGAAATAGAACGTCTTGTGACTGGTGCAGTTGGCAAGTTGGTGGCTGACTGAACGGGGGGGGGGGGCAGAGCTCCACAAGTAATAACAATATTAATACTAGCACTAACATCTTTCATTGCAGCTGGTGATGTGATTTTATCCATTTCTAAGCCTTCTGGTCACTTTGAAGAGCTGCAAGGGCAAAGCAGTGGGGAAAATTTGCATGTGACTTTCGGTTGACACGACCTACCTTTGTCTTTAGATCTGCAGAGAATTAAAATAGACCTTGAGCTAAGGTTCACTGTGAAAGGTTTATACTTTTGTTATTGTGTATTTCCAAAATGCTTCTGAGATTCATATAAAAATCAACAATGAGGAGGGGAGGGCAGTTCCCTGTACAGAGCAAGTGAATGATGGAGAATAAATTAAATTCCTCCTTAAAAGAGAGGTGCTGTGATAGCTGCAATGCACCTTGAGTGAAAATCAAGAAGGGTGTTCTCCAGGGACAAATGAAAACAAATCTAGTTTCAGGCAATAAAAATAAACAAAGGGAAGTCCTAAACTCTTACCCAGGCACAACATCATCTTGTAAATTGTGCAACGTAGGAAACTCAGCTAAAGCATCCATGAGAGATGGCCATCCAGTCTTTTTAGAAATCTCCAAGGAAGGGGAGTCCAAAGACTTCCAAGGGAGATCCATCTTCCATGTACAGTGGTACCTCGGGTTACAGACTCTTCAGGTTACAGACGCTTCAGGTTACAGACTCCGCTAACCCGGAAGTAGTATCTCAGTTTAAGAACCTTGCTTCAGGATGAGAACAGAAATCGTGCGGCGGCAGCAAGAGGCCCCATTAGTTAAAGTGGTACCTCAGGTTAAGAACAGTTTCAGGTTAAGAATGGACCTCCAGACCAAATTAAGTTCTTAACCCAAGGTACCACTGTACAGTCATACCTCTGTGTGATGGGACGATGAGCTGCTTGTGCGTAAAATGCAAGTCCCTCAGAGTTTGATCAGGCTTTCAAACCTCTGCCTGTGACGGAGCCCCTCCAGCATGGCTGCGTCAATCACTAGTAGAATCCGAAAGTGGCTGCTTTCGGAAACGTTTCCAACATAAAAGCTCCTTAACGGAAACACGTCGTCTGGCCTCTCGGCGTGACAGTTTCCGTCGAGGTGTGGGTGTCCCTATAGGAGGTCCTGAGACCTCCCCACTGGTTTCGCTTGAAGCGTCTCTGAGCCATCCCTCCGACTCACTTTCCCTTGGAGTTCTTGCTCGCCCTCTACTGGTTCCCTCTTCCGCTGCTACTGCTCTCTCACCCTCAGTGAGCCTTTGCGCCTCCGGCGCTTTGGATGTCAGTTCCCTGACACTCTGCAAATGTCCTCCCCCACGGCCATCCATTTCAGCGGACGTCCACGGCAAACCCGGAAGTACCGGAACAGGTTACTTCTGGGTTTAGCACTTCGCGCATGCACAGAAGTGCAAAACCACTCCACATGCATGTGTAGAGCGATGCTCTGTCGAGCGTCCGGGGCTCCGGAACAGATCCTGGATGCTCGACAAGGTACCGCTGTATTATAAAAAATAAACACTTATTTGACCCCAGTTATTTGACACAGAGGGGGAAACCTGCAGATACAGTCCAAAAGGTGCACAGGGAGTTCTGTATATATGGGAGAATCCTAAAAAGCAAGTGGTCTTCACTGACCTGGTGCAAAAAGATATTATCATCCAGAGGAGCCCTGGCTGCCTAGATAAAATACTATAGCCACCCACACACTTTATTTTATTTATTTATTTAGTTTTAAAATGATTTTTTTCTTCACTTCTCTTTTTTTAATAATAGTTTTTATTGATTTTTTAACATAAATATACAATTTTAATCCAAATTTCTTCACTTCTCACATCCCTCTGTGGCCCCCTAGCCTTGTGCTGTTGTTGTTGTTGTTTAGTTGTTTAGTCATGTCCAACTCTTTGTGACCCCATGGACCAGAGCATGCCAGGCACTCCTGTCTTCCACTGCCTCCCGCAGCTTGGTCAAATTCATGTTCGTAGCTTCGAGAACACTGTCCAACCATCTCATCCTCTGTCGTCCCCTTCTCCTTGTGCCCTCCATCTTTCCCAACATCAGGGTCTTTTCCAGGGAAGCCTTGTGCTACCCCTTTACCTTTACCTTTATAGCAGGGTTTCCCAAAAAAGGTAAAGGTACCCCTAAAGCAATGACAAACCTAGACAGCATCTTAAAAAGCAGAGACATCACCTTGCCAACAAAGGTCTGTATAGTTAAAGCTATGGTTTTCCCAGTAGTGATGTATGGAAGTGAGAGCTGGACCATAAAGAAGGCTGATCGCCGAAGAATTGATGCTTTTGAATTATGGTGCTGGAGGAGACTCTTGAGAGTCCCATGGACTGCAAGAAGATCAAACCTCTCCATTCTGAAGGAAATCAGCCCTGAGTGCACTCTGGAAGGACAGATCCTGAAGCTGAGGCTCCAATACTTTGGCCACCTCATGAAAAGAGAAGACTCCCTGGAAAAGATCCTGATGTTGGGAAAGATGGAGGGCACAAGGAGAAGGGGACAAGAGAGCACGACATGGTTGGATAGTGTTCTCAAAGCTGCCAGCATGAGTTTGACCAACCTGTGGGAGGCAGGGGAAGACAGGAGTGCCTGGCGTGTTCTGGTCCATGGGGTCATGAAGAGTCGGACACGACTAAACGAATAAACAACAACAAAGGTACCCCTGACCATTAGATCTAATCATGGATGACTCGGGGGTTGTGGCACTCATCTCACTTTACTGGCCAAGGGAGCCGACGTTTGTCCGCAGACAGTTTTTCCAGGTCTTGTGGCCAGCATGACTAATCCGCTTCTGGCGAAACCAGAGCAGCGCATGGAAACACCATTTACCTTCCTGCCGGAGTGGTACCTATTTGTCTACTTGCACTTTGACGTGCTTTTGAACTGCTAGGTGGGCAGGAGCTGGACCGAGCAATGGGAGCTCACCCTGTCACAGGGATTCAAACCGCCGAACTTCTGCTAAGCAAGCCCTAGGCTCAGTGGTTTAGACCACAGCGATAAATCATGTTATTATCCTTTGTTTTGAGAAAAGCAATTTTTACCCATGTTTCAATAAAAACTGCACTTAGATGTAACCTCTTTTTTTCCTGAATGTGAATGCAAATATCTCTCCCCAGAAACATAAGACTTGGCTTACCCAGTTATATTTCTGTTAGGAAATGCTCAGCACATAAATGTTGAATGCTTTACCATTCCAAACTTAGCCAACAAATATTTTGAAAACTGGTTTGTTTGTTTATTTTTTTAAAAATCTGACATTCTATTAAATTGCACTGAGACTTCAACAAAGGCGTTAAAACCAATGAATGGGTTGTGATCCTGCCTATACATCAGCATTTGATTTTGTGGTGCAATTTTGATCCATGGCTAATTTCCAACATGCTCAGGGAAAATGCCAATTAACTTGCTTAATTGCTTCTATTACACCATAGACATTTGATTCATTCAGCACTTTCTTCTTGGCCTCCAATTTATCAGTGCTGATTTTCAGAGTTAGTACTAATTTGTGGCCGTGCTTATGATGAACCAGAACCTCAGGTCTTCTCTAAAACAGTGCTGTTACACAGCTCAGAAGTTAACACCGCAAAACTATCAGAACATGCCTTATCTGCTTGAGATTCCAACATCAGACTTGCTGAGGAATAGCTACAGAAAAGCTATTATAATCTGCTGTCCCCGTTATTGCAAAATAAAGTAAACAGAAGAAGACAAGTCAATTGCTATGGAGTAAAGGAACGTAACGATAGCTGATGCATCAAGGTGCAACTTTTATGAATGGACTGAGCTCCTGGTGGCAATTGTACCCTGAAGCCTGAATCTAGGCAGAGTATTAATTTGGGGTCCTTATAAGGAAAGATGTAGGAATGAACCCATATCCCGTTGCTATGATAAAAGACCTCAACCCCTCACTCTGCACTGTTTCATTATTCTTTTCAAATACAAACACTCTGTTTCCACTGAAGTGAGAGGATTTATGAACCCATAAACCTCTTGATGAGAAGCAGAAAGAGAAGATTGATTTCTACCAGTAATAGGCCTTACGGGTTACATAACAAAACAACAAAAACAAACCAATAACCAATATTCTTTATTAAATATCTAGCCCATACTGCCTCATAAAGGCACCCAGGGCAGCGAAAAACAAAGCAGTAAAAACAATACAGCAAAAGACCCTAAAACACATTAAGAACATTTAAAAATGTCTAAAAACATTTAAAAACAAGGACATACATTCACAACTAAGAATGTCAAGGTTGCCAGGAACAACCTTGGTGAACAGGAATGTTTTGAAAATCCTCCTGAATGTTAATAATGAACCCACCTCACCAGGGAGGGCGCTCTGCAGCCATGGAGATGCTACTGAAAAGGCTCTGTCACAGGTCCTGTTCAGCACCTAATAGGCAGCACCCATGTTAATGGGAGATGAACATGGAAATGAACAGGAGGCTTTGAATTAAATTCCGTTGGCAACGTGATTTAATCCCGCATCTTTCAGAGCATTTTTGGTTTTGTTCATAAGCATGATTACTTAATTGGACACAGACACCCCCCCATAATGACTTGTATACACAAACAGTGCTCGTTTCAGCAGCCTAGGACCCACATACCTATGGGATCACCTCGCCTGGTATGCCCTGCGGAGGACCTTAAGGTCCACAAATGTCAACACTTTGGAGGTACCAAGTCACAAGGTGGTTAGATTGGTCTCAACTAGGGCCAGGGCCTTTTCAGTACTGGCCCCAACTTGGTAGAACACTCTGTCACAAGAGACTAGGGCCCTGCGGGACTTGACATCTTTCCTCAGGGCCTGCAAGACAGAGCTGTTCCACCTGGCCTTTGGTTTGGACTCAGTCTGACCCTTATGTTTCCTTCCCTTTATGGTTTTGATCTATGGGCTACTTTTAAAATGAGGCTGCATTTTAAATTGCATTTTTAACCTGTATTTTAAATTGTTGTTTTTTCCTCTGTTATGTTTTTACTGTAATTTTACTGGTGTTAGCCACCCTGAGCCTGGCTCTGGCTGGGGAGGGCGGGGTATAAATATTATTATTATTATTATTATTATTATTATTATTATTATTATTATTACAAACCTCCAAGGAAGGAGAGTCCATCGCTTTCTTATGGAGTCCATTCCACTGTCGTTTCGTTTTCTGAGAACAGCAGATATGATGGCGTGAATCGGAAATCAGTAATCTTCCTTAGAAGCATGTGCTTGAAAGATAATGGCAACCTGTTTGAACAAGTATCAAAATCCATATGATATCCAAAGTGTTACACACCAAAATTACATTGATTGCAGACTTGCATGATCAAGTGCTCCAAAGCAATGCTGAAAGGATTATATTAGATGAGAAGGGGAGAGAGAGAGAGAGAGACAGAGAGGGAGAGCGCAGTGCAAAGGTTTTGATAACCATACAGAATGGAATGTGAAACACTTGCCTGAAGTGTCTGCTTATTTTACCATAAATAACAGCAGCTTCAGCACAGTGCAGCAAAATGCTTAGAGAAAACTGAAAGGATAAGCAAGGGTTGCAGCCGGAAGGCAGGAAACATAATCTCCAGTTTGGAAAAGGTTCAAGGTCATGTATCCACCAGTTCACCACCATCACACCCCTCATTTCATTGGCAAAGTTTGTATAGGGCAGGGGTAGTCAACCTTTTTATACCTACCGCCCACTAATGCATCTTTCTTGATGGTAAAATTTCCTTACCGCCCACCAGTACTCGATGGAAGGAGGAGTCAGTTTGTGCCGTAGAACCCCCTATTGCCCACCTAGAATCCTGAAACGCCCACTAGTGGGCGGTAGGGACCAGGTTGACAACCCCTGGTCTAGGGAGTCTGCAATTGAATTGGCCTCTATAGAGGTTTGACAAGATGTAGACTCCATTGATGTCCATAGTTCACACAGGGTTACCTTCGAACCTTTAACTGTTAACCAGAGATGATGTCAGTGCAGAAGAGATAAATGTGTGCACCTGGGGCTTTCTGCCAGCTGGGTCATTCATGCAAGCTGAGAGATAGACAAATCCCAAGCAAGTCAGCTAGAAGTCAGCTAGGTGCTCAGTGCCTTCTGCTCCCATTTGGGCTTCCAGTGGTGGCAGGTGACTTTCCGAATGGGTGGGGATAAATTTTTTTTTGGGGGGGGGCGGGAACACCTCTCATTTCCCCAAGTAAACATGCACTAGTGGCCTTAAGATACGCCACTATTTCTCAACCTCACCTGAGGAGTAAATGAATGATCATACTGATGAAGTAACTTGCAGGATTGTTCTAACTAAATATATGCTATGTAAAAATTTATTATTAAATTTTGCAATCCCTCAGCCAAGGAGATAAGTAACTATACAACCTTTAGAAGACATCTGAAGGCAGCCTTGTATAGGGAAGTTTTTAAATGTTTAATGTTTTATTATGTTTTTATAAATGTTGGAAGCTACCTCATCAGACAGGCAGGATATGGTGGTGGTGATGATGATGATGATGATGGAATAGGACGTCCCTATTTTCATCAGAGAAATGTTGGCGGGTATGTAACAAAATAGTTGCATGTGTCTTTCCCCCCAGAAGGATTTGAAGTGAGACATGGCATTTCTCTCAGGGCTGAGATGAACTGTGGGTCTGGGTCTGAGGGCAGAGCGGCAGCGGTGGTGGGGACTCTTCCAACTTTACTATGAACCAGATCTGAAACTAGAGCTTGGTGTGGATTTTGCAAGATAGGATGGTATGCTATAGGTAGCCTGGGGTGGATCTACACATGGTGGGAACAGGAACGCTATAAATAAATCAGAAATTAGATCATTATAACAAAAGAGAGAGAAAAAACCCTATGTAAAACTGTAGAAAAGTTTTCTGCTCTACAGCACCATCTGGTGTTGCATGTTTATAACCCATTCAAAACACTGTTTGTTTTTACTTATGTAACTGAGTTCCTAGACTGTTTCTCATTCTGTTTTTATTGTGAACAGTTGTTGCACCCATTAGCTACAGGTGGAAACAAACTTGAGATTATCCTACACTCTCTCATGTAGCTATACACTGGAGCTATTCCCTCCCCACTATTTATTTCTGGATCAGCTTCCTCCCCATGCAAGATTAAACCTTGTAGAATGTACCTCTGTTCACCGCTACCATTTGCAGATTTCCCCTGCTTTTATTTAATCGCCAACCAAATGATCTTTGTAAAAGTTCACAGAAGCTCAGTCACTAAGAAGATGTTCTGAGGCTTTATTATTCCTTCTGGTTATTGAAGTTTTCCCATTTCTTTTATATATGCATGTAGCGCCTGGGAACTATTGCCAATGGGTCTCCTTAGTAAATAAATTATTGTGATTATTGACTTGCGAGTGAGAAATGCTGGCTGAATTTTTATTGATGGAATATTCATGGTAGGTGGCAATTTTAGCGCAGTTTGTGACTGGAATACAAATCAGAGCATTAGCATCCCATGCTCACTTCTGCCAGAAACCCCCTTCACAAACAAGCCTGGGTTTAAACGGCAGTTTGATGCTTCTAGGCGGGTGGAGGATGATGGTTTTATTATACTGTTTAAAGTAATATGTTCATCAACTCCACCTCCCCACCAAATCTCCCTAAACAACCGTTCTTCTAGATTTCTTATGTAGATGGCAGCAAGAGATGATAAGACATGTGGCCATTGTGTGTGCGCAGGGGGGTATTTTTCAATTTGCTGTACAAAACAGAATGTGCGCATGCAGCAAACTGGTTCTGAGCATTGACCTGTCACAAACTGAAAGTGTCAGTATTTCTGTGATGAGTATTAGGGATTTTCTCATGGAGATTGTGGGCATGCTAGCTATTTGTATCTGTCCAGTATACCTGAAGGAGCGTCTCAACCCCCATTGTTGTGCCCAGACACTGAGCTCCAGCGCCGAGGGCCTTCTGGCAGTTCCCTCGCTGCGAGAAGCCAAGTTACAGGGAACCAGGCAGAGGGCCTTCTCGGTAGTGGCACCTGCCCTGTGGACCGCCCTCCCACCAGATGTCAAAGGGAAAAACAACTACCAGACTTTTAGAAGACATCTGAAGGCAGCCCTGTTTAGGGAAGCTTTTAATTTTAATAGGTCATTGTATTTTAGTGTTTTGTTGGAAGCCACCAAGAGTGGCCAGGGAAACCCAGCCAGATGAGTGGAGTATAAATAATAAATTATTAATCTTAGTAGTAGTAGTATTAGTATTCACTGCATACTGATGTGCATGATGCCCTATGTATTTTTCAGGTCATGCATGGGGGAATAAATAAATAAATCCCGTCCCCTCAACAGTCTTAAGAAGTGGCTGAGAGGGCTTCATCATCCTGGATATTGACCACATTGGAGGTAGGGGTGGGCATTAAAGTCCAAAGAATCTGGAGGGGAAGACCACCTTACAGCTATAACTCATGTATAGCTTAAATTGCAGGAGGCCAACTTTTCAAGTCCGCAGAACCGGATTATCCTTGGCCATGATGCTCAGAAACAAGACACCAGTTCTGATCTCCTTGACCTGGGCACCTCTAGGCTCATTGGCTTAAGAATCCAGCATCACTGCCAACCATTCTATTGTACTTCTTCAGCATTCCTCCCACTGTTGAAATGGAGAGAGGATAGTGATGATGACAATGACGACAACAACAACGTATTATTTATATGCCACCCATATGACTGGGTTACCCCAGCCACTCTGCTTCTAACAAATTAAAACATCAAACGTAGGGTCATCGGCTCCCAGCTGGTTGCCCAGGAAAGTACAAAAAAGGGAAAATTTCTTACTGTCCTTTTTTATTTCAGAACTCAGCCTCTTGGATAATGGCATTGTCCCAAGTAAATCTCCACCCCCCCCCCCGTCTCTCCCACTTCCTCATCCGTCACTTCTACGGGTGCTGCTATGTGCCCCCTGTCTTTGAGCTCTTTGCTCTCCTACTTTCAAGGTTCGCAGGGTCTGGAATGCTTTCTAATGACAACGTGTCAGCTGGGAGTTGCTCTGGCTCTCCCACGATTTCCCAACTTTCCCCCTCATCTGCCTCTGAGCTGCCACGTCCCTCAAACCCCTGTTGTAAATCTATACTATCTTCCTTCTCCTCCTCCCTGGAAGGGTCAGGGTGGGGAGGCGGACTCCACCATTCCTCCTCTGTCCAGTCCCGGACACACGGGAAAACATCAAATGTTAGAAAACTTCCCTTCAGATGACTTCTAAAAGTCATATAGTTATTTATCTGTTTGATATCTGCGGGGAGGATGTTCCACAGGGATGACACAATTACCAAGAAGGCCCTCTGCTTGGTTCCCTGTAACCTCACTTCTCTCAATGAGGGAACTGCCAGAATTTTATTATTTATACCCCGCCCATCTGGTTGGGTTGCCCCAGCCACTCTGGGCAGCTTCCAATTATATATAAACATAATAAAACATCAAGCATTAAAAATTTCCCAATACAGGGCTGCCTTCAGCTGCCATTACCACCTTGGCATCTGATGGGAGGACGTTCCACAGGGCAGGTGCCACTACCAAGAAGGCCCTCTGCCTGGTTCCCTGTAACTTCAGTTCTCGCAGTGAGGGAACTGACATTTCTTGTTCCACCTTGGGCATCAACGTGTCATGGGCTGGCCCTGCTTCTCACTCAATATTGTTTTCAATCTCTTTTCCAAATAAAAGCTATTGGGGTGTTGGGGGGAAGAATCTCCTTTGAATCATAATCCAGTGGAACTGCGATAAAGTTCAGAGAATTACAAGTATCTTTAGTTTTATCGCTGAGGATCAAATAAGTTATATCTCTGGGTATACAGAGAGAAATGAGAGCTCAATTTCAAACTCAAAAGATATTAAATCATATTGAGAAGGGAAAGAAATATAAAAAGAAAAGATAATTTATTTGAGCAGAGACATACTTTTTCCTTCAAATATGCCCTAGTGTAAAAGCTCTTCTTTTGAAGTAATTTAAAGTTAAAATTAGCAGTGACACACACCTTTGTCTTTAATCAGTGTTAAAACCTCAAAAATAAAAAGACAGCCAGATAGACAGGGGAAATAATTGTGTAACTGGAGAAAGACCCATTATCTGAAGTAATAATATGGTATTGGGATTTGACAAAGTTTGCATGACTTTAGGTAGGAATGATGTAAAAGTATTGCTGCTTTGCAGTCTGCCTGAATGATGGACATCTGGAGGGCTAATGGGCTGGAGGTTTTCCCTCCCATTCAAAAGGAGCAAGTAAAGGTAAAAGTAAAGGACCCCTAGATGGTTACCTATTTATCTACTTGCACTTTGATGTGCTTTCGAACTGCAAGGTTGGCAGGAGCTGGGACCAAGCAATGGGAGCTCACCCCGTCGCGGGGATTCGAACCGCCAACCTTCTCATCAGCAAGTCCTAGGCTCTGTGGTTTAACCCACAGCGCCACCCACATCCCTCCTCAGCTGTGCATGACCCCTCAAAAAACTTTCCTGGTTTAGGATATACCCTGGGATTCAAATTAGGGACTTTCAGTCTAGCATGTAATATATAAGCTGCCCCTCCAGGCAAGTGCTCCTTGTTTGTGGTTCATGTGCTTCTGGTGCCTAGGACTGGATTTTTGCAGTTGGAAGATGTTGCTTTGCTACATTCACAGCAGTGCAGCCCTGGAGCCCAAGGCATCTCTCCAAGCCAGTCTTCAGCCAGCCTGTCCAAGATGGATCTCTCCTTATTCTCCCCCCAAACCTATAACAGTTCTTTTACCCTCACTAATGATATCACCACCAGCCAGGGAAGGCCTGGTCCCTATAGACCACCTTCTAGATGTTAAGGATAATGGTTTAATTTCCTGAAATGGGAAAGTGGGCTTATGCTGAATTGCTGTGTATTTTTGGCATGGGGTTTTTCCTTTGGTAGTAGCTATCTCATGTGATGAGTCACATGAGAAAGGCATTCCATTCTGTTGTGACTGTTATTCAAGCAACTGTCGTTTTTAACTGCTTTCTGCTCATGTGTGTGTGTGTGAGGGTGAGAGAGTGAGAGTATGGCTACTGAGAGAGGTTTCTCTGGATGCCGCTGAGGCAGTGTGTGTTGGCGTGGTCAGTTTGGGGTGAAGCAGAGGGAGGAAGATCCCTAAATGTTAATAGGGAGAAACCTGTGCTCTCTATAACGAACAAAGTGAATAAGCATGAGATTGTAGATACCCTATGTTCTTCTCAGTTATGTGTTTATGAAAGTAAAGTTGTTTTGAATATAAAGATTCTGGACACTGTATCTCATCAAATTTTATTTTTATATATGTACACGACAATGGAAGCATCTCCAGCTAGTACCTTCTGTGTCAACTAGTCACTAGAACTCTTTAGACCTGCAAAGAGACAGTTAACAGACTTGCCTGGAGCTATTAACTTAGTAAAGAGACTGTGTTGACCACTTTAGCAGTCTCTTTTCATACAAAACCTGTTTCACAGATAAAAACACAGAGGCCACACCTGGGGAAAGCTGAACTTAGGTCTAATGTTCATAGGTGCTGACTGACAATCTGAAGACTGCAAAACTGAGGACCCTTGGATTTTTCTGGTTTACTCTATGTGCGTACAGTTGTTGGTTAAGAACGGACCTCTGGAACAAAGTATGGTAAGTTCATAACCAGAGGTACCACTGTATTCAGAAGCATACTGCCTCCCACCATAGAGCAGAGTATAGCCATTGTAGCTAGTAGCCCCTGCTAGCCCAAACTTCCATAAATATGTGTTATATTCTTATAAAGCCATCACTTTAAGTTGGTGGTCATCATTGCCTTTTGTGGGAATGGATTCCATATGCACTTGGTGATGAAGAATTTTTTTCACAAGGTGTTTGGCCCACACAAATTCCATTTACAAACTATGTAGGCAAAAATGCAAGTCTGTCTTTTATTTTTTGTTTAACAAGATGTCTGTACTGCTTAGTCTGTTCACTGAAGTCTCATTTTGATATAAAAGAATATCTACTAACCTCTCTTTGTAATGCTCTAATTAAGCCAAAGACCTTCATATTGATTGCTGATGGCAGATGAGAATGATTCGCCCCGTGTAGATTGATTTAACTGGATGGCGCTATTTTGAAACGTTTATTATTTAACTAACCACAGGCTCTGAAACCACTGGTTCAAATAATTAAATCAAATCCAACATAACGAAGACGATCTAGAGGGGGAATCATATGTTCCATTTATCCCAGTGGACGGATGGCAAGCCGTTCTTCTGTACTGATCCAATTTCTGTTCCTGAGCTCTTAAATACATTTAACCTTTTCTTATAAGCTCCTGGATTCCAGAATTAGCATTCAGAACTCAGCAGCTGCCACAATGGCTCCTCGCTAACCAGAAGCAGAATGTTTAGATTTGATCTTATAGCTAAAACAAAAATGTGGTTAATTTGGATTTACCCTTCACAGTTGACAGTCCATTGTTGTCTGTTTTTTGCATTCAGCTTCCCACTGTCATGGAGCAGGGGTTCAAAATTGTTGGGTCTCGGTGCTTGGAGGATGTTCATCTACAAATGCCTAAAATGGACTTTTGTTCCAGGATAAATACTCAACCTTCTCCAACATTTCATGTATTTTAACTTGCAGTATACTTGCAGTATACTTGGGTAAAGCAGCTTAATGAATAATGGACAAGTGGAACTCATAACAGGATGGTTCAGTGTGAAAATTTCATGCTCAGGACTCCAGACAGCCTTGAGAATTGCTGGAAATGTCAGGGACTGGGCAAAGGAGGAATGATAGAGACCACCTCCACATCCTGATCCTTCTAGGGAGGAGGAAGAGGAAGACAGTATAGATTTGCAACAGGGGTTTGAGGGGTTGCAGCTCAGAGGCAGATGAGGGGGAAAGTTGGGCAATCGTGGGAGAGCCAGAGCAACACCTGGCTGACACGTTGTCATTCGAAAGCATTCCAGACCCTCCATCTCCCAGAACCTGGCGAGACTTGAAAGTAGGAGAGTAAAGAGCTCAAAGACAGAGGGCACGTAGCAGCACCCGTAGAAGTGACGGATGAGCTACAATGTGGAAAAGTGAAAAAGTTCCCTCAAGACAAGAGCGGGTCCAAAAAAATGATTGATTATGCTGAATTAGATAGCCTATCCGAAAAATTAAAGAGCAAACCAAGGAAAGAATTCATGTCAAAATGGGAAGTATTTAAAATATATTTGAAAATCAATAATAATGACTTAATATCCTTAGCGGTATTTGAATCATTCCAGCAATATCGTTCACTAGTTATACGATTTAACAAATTTTGAAGTGATTTGAGATGAAAGTAATAACACGTATTGGCAGCAAAGAATGGTAATGTGATTTATGGGGTAGATGGGAAGTCGGGTTTCAAAAGAAGAGACAAATACAGTTTATGGATTATGAAATTTATATTAATTCTCTGTGTAAGGCGCAACTGATGGTATTCTCACTATGGTTTATTTTGTCCTTTTTGTTATGTGTTGAACAAATAAAAAAAAGAAAGAAAGAAAGGGGAGCAAAGAGCTCAAAGACAGAGGGCACGTAGCAGCACCCATAGAGGAGATGATGATGATGAGGAGGAGGAGGAGGAGGAGGAGGAATGAGGAAGTGGGAGATTCACTCGGGACAACGGTATTATCCAAGAGGCTGGGTTCTCTGTAAAAATTGAAATAAAAAAGGATGGTAATAAACTTTTCCTTGCCTACATACTTTCCCGGGCAACCAGCCGGGAGCCACTGACAACATCCTGGCAGGAAAGAGCATTGGACAAGATGGAAGCCACAACTGGAAAAAAAAGACAAACCTTTGCCTGAATTGCTCTAGGCAAGCTCATTCAGTGGGATGCGAGAGACCAGCGCGATAGGAAATGGTGACAAGGTTTGCTTCATTTGACCTTCCTTGCTCCATAGCTGGGAAGAAGGGAACATCCTCTTGCCCCCCCCCCCGACCTCTCCCCCTCCTGCCCTCCCTCTATGCAATAGCTGAAGAGTGGGCTGTAATAGACTTGGGTTCTTAGCTATCTAGCTGCTTTATTTCCAAATTAAAATAAAATGTAGCTCTCTGGAACAATCAGCACGCCATCTCTTTCGGTCAATGAGTCCTTAAGCTGTTATTTTCCCTTTGGTTAAGCAGATCAAAAGCTCCTTTGCTAAGTGGAATTAAGTGATATACAAGCCTGCAATATTCAGTGCTTTTTAAAATTGACAGGATTACTCAGTTCCTTAAATCAGAAGTGGGGAAAATTTTTGATATCAAAGGCTGTGTTTCTGTGGGTGAAAGTGTTCAAGGATCACATGGGGGCGGGTAGTGCTGGCAGTGGGTGAGGCCAAAGCTAGCCCTCCTCCCCCGCTCTCAATTCATATATATTTGTAAAATCTAGCCCCCTCTCTGTGCTTGATAGGCCTTGCTGTACCTGCACATTTTTCATAGCTATTTGGTAAACTGCAATAAAAAGGGCATTTAGCAACTTGTGTGTCTTTCTGTGTGAGTTCCCTGGGAATTTTGTCCTGCCATGTTGGTTTGTACCCTTGGCCAGCACAGGATATTTAGCAAGTGATAGGTGGCAGAAAACTGCTTTGACTTCTGAATTAGTGGATTAGGTGAGAAATTGTTGGAGAAGGGGAAAGGAAGGTAAGGAGGGAGGGGAAGGAGTCTTCCTCTTTGTCTTTCTCTGCCCCTCTCCCCAATAAATTCTTTGGGGTTGAAATGTAAAAGATACAATGGAAAGAGCAGACATTATTTGTGAGCCTATCTCCACCTGAATAATAAAATAATATTCAGAATATATTGTCTTTACGGGTTTTTAATGCCATTTTAACATGATTTTATGATGCTTGCATTGGCTTTGTGTGCATAGTTGCATTGATTTTATTGTTTTGATTTCTTTGTTTATATTTGATTTAAAAAATAAAACCACACAGCTGTGTACCACCCAGATGGCATGGTTAATGGGTGGACTATGAATGTCAAGTAAAGAATGTTGTTGTTGTTGATGATGAAATAAATGCATCTCCCTGTTATTATCAAAGAGATCTCCCCTTCCCATCTTTGAACTTCTCTCTCTCTCTCTCTCTCTCTCTCTCTCTCTCTCTCTCTCTCTCTCTCTCTCCCTCTCCCTCTCCCTCTCCCTCTCCCTCTCCCTCTCCCTCTCCCTCTTTCCTTCCAAGTCTGAGAGAAAAGTCAGTAAAGGTCACACATATAAAAATGTGACATTTATAAAATCAGACAAGTTGAAAAGGGATTTGCCATTTAAGCAAAGCCCAATTAGTATTGCCCCCTAGTCTGTGAGAGTTTATGGGCCTCATCGGAGCAGACAGAAAATAACTGAGCTTTGCTTTGACAGAAAACTTAACTATTATGTGCTCAGAGCTTTTAACAAATGGGGTGCCCACAGCCTACTGTGCCATTGCTTCTATATGCAACCTGTGGCCATTTAGCAGTTCCATTGTGCATGCACAACTCCACAGAACTTCCTTTTTCTGCTGTGGAGGCAAAGGAAGTCTTCTGATTTGAATGAGAACTAAACAACACAATACCAAGTACTGTAACCCTACTGTCAAGGTATATTTTGTGTTCACATTCGCTCTTTGTACTATGTCCTTCGGAAAGGAAATAAAGAAAAGTTTGTTTTTAAAAAGTATTCTGCCTCATAGATGAAAAGCAGAAATCCCTGTTTGCCTCAAGCTGTGTTCAGTATGTTTAAGAGAGGCACTGGAATAACTTTATTTCCATTGACCTTTCTCCAGGCTGTGCACAGGGTCAGGAGTGTGTTTTAGTGATTCAGAGTGCTGTGCTAGGATAGAGGAAGAAGCCCAATTTCAAATCCCCACTCAGCCAAGAGACTTAACAGGTGCATTTGAGCCAGACAGTTGTTGTTTTTTATACTAACCTACCTCACAGGGTTGTTGTGGAGATGAATTTTTTTTGGCGGGGGTGGGTGGAGCATGATGTGTGCCATGATGTTTCCTCGTTGGGGGGGAAAGTGGGGCGTCAGTGAAGCAAATAAGAAGATGCATCCTTGCAAGTGGAAGAATATTTTTTTCCCCAGCTGGAAGAAAAGGGTAGCAGTTTGGGGAAACCTGCCTTTGCCCAAATGCAACGTTTTCCTTCCCTCCAGAGAGAACAGACAAAAAGCGGCTTGCGAGCCTCTTTGAAATCAAAGGCAGGGATAAGTCTGTGATTCAGCTCGGTGTTTGGGGAAATGGGGAAAGGCGCATGGCTGACATTGGCAGCTGTCATATTGTTTGGAGATTGGGAAGAAGCGCGGCATATTTTCGGAACTGGCAGTGGCTAAAGCCACAAGCTGCCTGCGAAGAAGAGCTCTGGGGAGCCAGTCTCCGCAGCACACGAGCGCTCCAGACATTACTGCACTTTCTGCTGATTAGCTTGCCCTTGCTTGTTCTCTTACACGAATGCTGTGCCGGCACATTATCCCATTTGACAGTTCAGAGGAAGGCTGGGGGTCTGCGGCTGGGGAAGATTTATGCTTCTGGTAGCACCTAGGAACAGAGCACTTCATTAAATATTTACCAAATTGTCTGCTTCTGCACCTCGGTTTCAAATCCAAGGTGCTGCCTTGACATTGGGATGTTCTCTCGTGGAAGGTTGTTTTTCCTTTTCAGTTGTTCCTCACGGGGTCCTACACTACGGTTTAGCAAGCATAAAATGACTCTTGCAGCTTTCTCCCATGTCTGCAGGTGCACTCAGAAAATCTTATTAGGAAGGTGTCAAACAGTGATGGCGGGACAGCTCAGTTGGTAGAGCATGCGACTCCTAATCTCAGGGTCATTGGGGCAAAAGATTCCTGCATCTCAGGGGGTTGGAATAGATGGCCTTTGTGGCCCCTTCCAACTCTTAAGATTCTATAATTATTCTTGCCCAGAAGAACTAAGCTGGATGTGATGGTGGTGGAGGATGGTCTGTCCTGATGACATAGAAAGTGAGTTGTGGAGCCTCTTTCTGGTTTTGCACAAAACGGACTGTTTGAGAGAAAGGGTGTAAAGCTAGCTGGTCTCTTCCACTTTCCCCAGCTGTGCTTCATTGCTTCAAGCTATGGCCTCCCTCATTCCTGGTATTAGAAATGGGTTGGGCAAACCTTGTTTGAAGCAATAAAGAAAGAGGATGCAGTCTCTCCTCTTCCCTGCTCATTCTATTACTGCCAAACCCTGGTTCCTGAACGCCTCCTTTTTGGAATGTTTCAGCTCCTGAACACCGAAAACCCGGAAGTGACTGCTCCGGTTTTTGAACAATTTTCGGAAGCCGAACGATCTTCCGGAACATATTAAGTTTGAAAACGGAGGTTCCACTGTACATGTAAAAACTAGACCCCTGCCCTACATTTTATGGTTTTTAAATGGTGAAGGTGTATGAATACGTAAGCATGGCTGCCTTCTTGCATTTTGCTTGGCACAGACTCTACATGAATTACCAACCTTCCTATTATACATAATACCTATGACAGTCATTTGATAAACAAAGAGAATCTTCTTCTTCTTCCAATTAATGTACAGTAGTTGGACTGTTTCTCTGGGTGCCTGACACTGCCCACTGTTGGCAATGCTCTTGTGTCTTCATTTTTCCACAGTTAGGAGAAGGATCGGTGGACAGTTGCCCCATCTGCAGAGCCAGCCTTCTCAGTGAAGTCTTCTCGGTCAGCCCTGGACTGACTCTGCCCACCCAGGTTAGCCATTGGCTCCTCCTAGTTAGGTAGAGGTGTACCTGGACTTCATGTTCCAATGGAGCCTTGCGTGAGCAAAAACATCTTCCTTTTTACTGCTGAGTTCTGTATTCTTAGTTGTCTTTGATCCACAGACTAGCTCCTTAAACACGCCTCCTGCTTTGGTCTTTCGTCCTGACTGCAAGAATGCTTCTCAGCCCCTGGCTCACATCAGACTCCTGCCAATGGCTGAGCCATTGGAAGAGACCTCCAGCTTATGGATCAAGGGTGGTATTCATCTACGACCATAATCTGAGACCCTTTGTCATGTTCCTCTTCCATGAAAGGTCTGGAGGGTGGCAACATGAGAATGCACCTTTTCTTTGGTGGCTCCCTGCCTGTGGAATGCTCTCCCCAGAGAGGCTCACTTGGCTCCTTCATTACATATCTTAGGTGCCAAGCAAAAACATTCTTCTTCTCCCAGGCCTTTGGCTAATTAAACAATCTATGGTCTTTTAAACTGTGGGAGGGATAGTTACAGATAGGTAGCCGTGTTGGTCTGCCATAGTCAAAACAAAACAAAAATTCCTTCCAGTAGCACCTTAAAGACCAACTAAGTTAGTTCTTGGTATGAGCTTTCGTGTGCATGCACACTTCTTCAGATACCTGAAGAAGTATCTGAAGAAGTGTGCATGCACACGAAAGCTCATACCAAGAACTAACTTAGTTGGTCTTTAAGGTGCTACTGGAAGGAATTTTTTTTTGTTTTGACTGTGGGAGGGATAGTTATTGTTTGTTACTATGGCATTTATTTTTGTGTCTCTACATTCTAAACCACCCTGTGATCCTCAGGTGAAGGGTAATATGGGAATAATAATTCAACAAAGTTTTACTTAGAGTAAAGTAAGGAATTATTTGTGGGATTGAGTGTATGTTTGAACACTTTTAAGGATTGTATGAAATGTATGTTTGTATGCTTGTATATTTGTAATATATGTGTATTAATGATGAATTGTTTTAACAATAAAAACTTATTAATTAAAAAAAAGTTTTACTTAGAGTAGACCTATGCAAATCAAGAAAGAGGGCAGCATTAGGGCCATTAAATGAGTCTTCTCTGAGTAAAACTCAGTTGAATACCACCCCCTATATTTACACTTGAGCCATGATCTTGCAAAAACTCTCGACAGACTTGCTTTTGACACCTGCCCACTTCACAGTTTGCAACTATTAAAGGTAGAAGGTAGAATATTTTGCATACCCCCCACCTCCACTCTGGCAGTTTCCCGCTGAATGGAACAAGTTTGTTTTTGCATCATTAATGGACGTGTTTGGAAGGAAGAAGAGTGACATGGTCCCATGTTGTCCCTCACTTAAGGCGAGGCAACTTAAGTGTGACAGATTGTTTGATGGGCGATGCACATTGATCACGAGACGGTGCGCCCTAGCAGCAAAATGACAGCATGTGCAAATTCATTACTGGGAACCTTGCCAAAATGTCATTAGAAATGTTGGTCCAGGAAATTAAAGTTGATATACTGTGATGACGGGCGCAAAAATGAGCCAAAGTGTGGAAAACAAGCATTTAGGTCGCAAGATCTGAAGAGCCCCCAGCCTAGTTATCCTGGAGGGTTATTGATTATTAAGTGTGAAGAATTGACATACCTAAATTGTGTCTGACAGTGGAGTGTTTCATCTTGTAGATGTGTGCATAGATTTGGCACCTGGGGACCAAAGACAGGCAGACCATTTGCAAGAAGGGCTTCATTTTCTCAGATGTGAAGATATCGCAACACACGCAAGCACTAAGAGAGCTTTCACAGCTTAGTTGACTGGAGAGAAGATAGCAGAGCAAAGAAAACCTTCTCAGACCCGGAACTTGAAATCACTTGAAATCATGGGATGAACAGAAGTGTGGAAGGGCTCTTAGTTTATCTCCATACGATCCTGGTTTGCAGCAGTTCAGTGTTTTTTGTAATTTTTGCTCTTGCTCCACTTTGCTGTGGCTTCATAAAGCTTCAGGTTGTTTACATTTCATATTGTATCATATTAAGGAGAAATAGGAATGTCCGTTCCGGTACAATTGTCTGCAATTACCCCCCTGCCCTTAGGGTTATTGCTTTGAATGCTTGTCTTGGTTAATGGAAGGGGGTGGGAATCTTCAAATTTGAAGACTATGAATAATTATGCTGCCCACAGAAGCCCTTCTGAATAAAATGGATGTGGCAGAATTTGGCTGATTTCATCTAGGACATTAATGTAGTCTCAACTTTTCCTCTTTCTTTCATTTTTTTTTTAAGCAAATCAGGTTAGCAATGTTGACTGGCAGTAGCGTAGCGTGGGTTGTCAGCACCCGGGGCAAGACAAGTAATTTGCGCCCCCTAACCCGTGGATTTGCACCCCCTAACCCTAACCCCCAGATGTTGCGCCCGGTGCAGCCGGCACCCCCCACGCTACGCTACTGTTGACTGGACTCCTGCTACACTTCTTACATCATATAAATCAATTGAATTTACTTATGAGTAGGCATACACAGCCTTGCACTGTTATAAATCTTTTTTTATGAATGCTTGTTACTTAGTGTCACCAAAGTCATATTTATACTTTGGGGAATTATTTGATGTCCTGTCCCAGGTTATGAGCAGGGGGCAATGACAGAAGGGGTGTGTGTTTGTGTGTGTGTAAAGTTCAAGTAGAAGCA
The DNA here is from genome assembly GCF_964234715.1 of Podarcis melisellensis. Taxonomy (NCBI): domain Eukaryota; kingdom Metazoa; phylum Chordata; class Lepidosauria; order Squamata; family Lacertidae; genus Podarcis; species Podarcis melisellensis. The sequence continues at coordinate 12,124,267 of NC_138544.1, forward strand.
CTGTGTTCTTTTCCTTCTACAGTGGTACCTCGGGTTAAGTACTTAATTCGTTCCGGAAGTCTGTACTTAACCTGAAACAGTTCTTAACCTGAAGCACCACTTTAGCTAATGGGGCCTCCTGCTGCTGCTGTGCTGCCAGAGCACGATTTCTGTTCTCAACCTGAAGCAAAGTTCTTAACCTGAAGCACCACTTTAGCTAATGGGGCCTCCTGCTGCTGCTGTGCTGCCAGAGCACGATTTCTGTTCTCAACCTGAAGCAAAGTTCTTAACCTGAAGCACTATTTCTGGGTTACGGAGTATGTAACCTGAAGCCTATGTAACCTGAGGTACTACTGTAGAAGTAAACTAGTGCTTATAACGCTTGATCCATCTGCACAGTAAGGAATTGTTCGGAGATATACAAAGATACACAAAGCAGGAAAGATAGATGCTTTTCAGACTGATATGAAAGTAGCATAGCCCTTGTGGAAATAGCCACCAAGTACAACAGAGTCTTCAAAATCATCAACAGGAGAAAGAGGTTTGTGAAAGAGCAATTGATTAACTGCTCAAACTTTTTTGGAGTCATTTCTTCTCACTGCTGCCCCAAGGCCCTAATTTATTGATTTTCTATGTTATTCTTGACTTTCTATATTCTCTGTCAGCCGTACCTTTAAACCAGTCATAGCTTCCTTCTATGGTGTGCCTTTCTTTTTAAAAGTTATGTCAGCCTTACTCAACCTGCCCCTCCTCTCATATTTTGGACTACAACTCCCATCAGTCTAGTCAGCATGGTCAGTGGTGAGGGATGCTGGGAATTGTAGTCAAAATATCCAGAGGGCACCAGGCTGGGAAAAGCTGGGCTATATAATTTCATGTAGAGACAAGCAAGCTTTCTCAATAAAAAAAAAGTGAGAGCTTTTTATTTTTATTTTGCTTTGTAAGGTCCTGTGCCACAATCCACCAGAAAGTTTTTCCGAACAAGCCCCATTGAAATGATTGGTAGTAGTGTAAGAGCATAGTGTTATTATTCAGTGTAGACTGCTCTGGATAACTTACCGTTTGCTTCTAGATGTGGAAGAGCCTTGGCCAAGCCACATTGTCTCATAGTTGAGGATTTCAATCTTTTCAAATTCCTAGATGAAACAACCTGATACTGGACCAATCTGTAGACTGGAACTTAGCTATCTCCCTGGTTTCGCACATCTCTCAATGTTCTTGGCAGTATAAACATAACAAAGCATGCATTTAAACATTGCTTTTAAGAGAATAATAATACATTTTGAGAGGTGTGGTTTAATAATAAAAATAAAAATGCACCTATTGATGTGGAGAAAGAATGAGCAAAAATATGTGAAGCTGTAAAGGATCACCAAAAGACAGATTTCCCTCAATTAACCTTGTGCTCAGTGTGAGCAGTATTTGATCTGCAACACAGGCATATGTTGCAGGCAATCACAATACAGATAGTAAATGAACTTGCAAATTGAAAGTGTTTTATAAAGGATAAATAGAAGAAGCACCACTTTCACTTTATTCATTTAACGCATTGATGTCATTTGGAAGAATCTGGTTTTTCAAGACTGGTGATGTTTCATTATTGTTGTTTTTTCCTCCATCCCTCCCACCCCCACCCCAGTCCTCTGCTACTTCATATTAAATTGGTAAATTTATTGGCTCTGGTGAAGGACTGCTGTTCCAGTAACTCTGAATAACAGACTGATTCCCTCCCCACAGCCGCCTCTTCTCCCTTCTCCCCCTACACAAATGTGCCCTGCATTGGGAAGAGGAAGGTTATGGCCAGTACTCACCATGAAGTTGTTACAGTAAGTGTCACACTTTTCAACACCAACCACAACAAAAGAGGTGCCTGTACTGCGTATCCTTGAGTACCCCCTGAAAAAAAAGAGAACTGGTTATGATGAGCCTATCAGAAGCAATGCTACACTACAGTCTCTGAAGATGCTTCTGCACTTTGGCTTCTGAATCCAAGCTCCCCAATACAACTGTGTATGGAGTTAGCGCCAGGAGATTTATACTTCAAGACAAAACGCAAAACAAAAACTCAGCATCAGCAAACTGTTGTGAGCCAGGCAGCAGCCATACCCCCACAGGGGTCTCTTGAAGAGAAACAATGTTCCATCTAAGCTACTGAAGAGCAAAGGCGAAAGGAAGCAAACAATTCATTGAAGTTCTGGTGTCCAGCAGGGATTGTGATGTGAGCCGTACGCTGACAAAAGTTGAAGGGATTTATTTCATTTTAATCATACCAATGGGTGATGTTCAACAATATCATTTTATTTTACTATCAGTTCATGAGATACTATAGTCAACATTTTAAAAAAATCTTACTGAAACCATTTTGAAGTCCATCTTCTGGGTATGTGCTGAATATACTCTGAATGGTGAATAATCATTTCTGCACCATGGAGCTCTAAATTCTGTGGAAATGGTACTGCAGGGATCACCAGACCACTTTCCTGTGCATGAGTGCGCAGAATTTGTTTTTCAATTAAATTGGGTCCTCCTGAATTTGCATGATTTTACACAGGGTCCTTCCACACCCACCCCACCCTCAAATACCTTGAAATTAATGCTTGCTTTGGAAGACACAGTTAAAATTGTAGATCAAAAATATTGATCTAAGACATGGATCATCATGGAACTTCATGATTTGTACAGAAAATGACAACAAAACCACCAACATATCACAGAACGCACCTGATGTTTCGAAGGCATCCCTTGTGAAAATAATGAGAATCCATAAGGATCTGTGCCTCAGATCTACGTTTTTGTATAACATCACCACTGGAAAGTGCCAGATCAATGTTTTTTTTACAGTTCAGTAAATGGAGACATATGTTATGTGTATTTTGATTGGGGGCAGGAGGAAACCTGTGAAAAAATACACAATTTCAAGAAGTACCATTTTACTGGAGCAATGTGCATGCACTTATCTCTCTTTCTCGCACATCATTCTCCACCTCTCCCCTGACACCCACAGCTGCCCTTTGTCCACTGTCTTGTTCTCTCTCCCTGCCCCCCAGTCTCCCAGATCACTCCTTTAAACTTCCAGTCTTCTCAGTTGCTCTATTCAGCTACTCAGGTGCTTATCAGAGCTTTGAAAAGCATACAGGGCTGCATACAGAGAAGGCACCATTTTCCCAACTTCCTCATTCAGCTCCCCTTTTCAAGAGAAGAAGAAGAAGAAGAAGGGTTTGGATTTGACATCCCGCTTTATCACTACAGAAGGAGTCTCAAAGCAGCTAACATTCTCCTTTCCCTTCCTCCCCCACAACAAACACTCTGTGAGGTGAGTGGGGCTGAGAGACTTTAAAGAAGTGTGACTGGCCCAAGGTCACCCAGCAGCTGCATGTGGAGGAGCAGAGTCGCAAATCTGGTTCACCAGATTACGAGTCTACTGCTCTTAACCACCCTCACTACTTCATGACAACGTAGACAGTAAATGAAAAGCTCCAGAGGCTTTTCAGGTGAAGTACTCAAGGACATTACAGCAACCACAGGCACCACCTTGACAATCCCATATGTGATGTTTGCTTGATTTGGTTTTTCTTTTCTAGTTTTAATGCCTGGCTTTTGCTGAAATAGAACAATTGTGCCATGATAGATATAGCAAGGAAGTTGTCCTGTCTTCTCCTGGATTGGAGTCCCAGTGGAGCCCAACTTGAAGCCAGGATACACATTGGAGGTGTACCATCTCAAAGAGCAGGGAGAGGACAAGGCATGTCCAGTAGTGTAATTGAATCTAGTGGTAACATCAAACCCATTCATTCGTTCTAGGTAGCTGCTGTCCTATGCAGGGCAGGGCAAAAGATAGCTTGTTCAGGACCCTGGAGAGCTCCCTAGGGCTAGTGTTGCCTTAGCAGCATGCTGAAGCCTTTCTATAGCTGGCTGGTCATATACTTGGGGGTCAATCCCCTGCAAGGAGCTGTCTGTTCATTTAAAAGGTCTGTTCTGCTCTGCAGCACTGGCTCCTAAGCAAGGAGGTAATGATGGGTGCATTGGAAGGCTATCCTCTGAAACAGAGGGGTGTGACTAGACCACATTTTTTGGCTTGGATGGTTTGAGAGAGGGGATGGTTGACGACTCCACAGGTGATGCCTCCTCTAACTCTAACTCATGCCTTTGAGCCTGATGGAGGATCACGACCAGAAAACATTCCAGAAGTGAGTAATGGTAACAGTCCAGTGGCAATGGCAAGAAGGCCATTAGATGAAAAGGGGCAGGGAGCTGTGCAGGGCGACCTTGATTACTCCTATTTCTTACTCCAGTGCATTCTTAATTTTCTGTGTTCTCAGCAGGCACATTCCAGCAAACTACCAAAGTACACCGATGCCAGAAACTAAAAGGAAGAGTCATGATTTTTTACCAGAATCTATACTGCGTAGCATAAAAACAGAGGACATCCAGTCGCAAGTAGATTTTAACCCATTTAATTAAATGGGTAAAAACAGGAGCCAGATTCACGTGTCCTTCATTTCCTTGCTATTGTCAGCATGTACCCTTAACCCAAGCTATCTACAATTTGGATTTGTTTATTTGCCACAGGACTCTCTGGCTTCTTTTGGAGCTAGCCATCTTTAACCTTGTCTTTATTTTAAGGTACCCCTGCCCGTACAGGCCAGTCGTGTCCGACTCTAGGGTTGTGCGCTCATCTCACTTAAGAGGCCAGGGGCCAGCGCTGTCCGGAGACCCTTCCGGGTCATGTGGCCAGCGTGATGAAGCTGCTCTGGCGAGCCAGCACCAGCGCAGCACACGGAAACGCCGTTTACCTTCCCGCTATAAAGCGGTACCTATTTATCTACTTGCACTTAGGGGTGCTTTCGAACTGCTAGGTGGGCAGGAGCTGGGACCGAAGATGGGAGCTCACCCCGCCGCGGGGATTCGAACCACCAACCATGTGATCGGCAAGCCCTAGACACTGAGGTTTTACCCACAGTGCCACCCGCCTCCTAACTGCCATCTGTATCCGTGAGCTATGTAGGTGCAGAAATGGCGAGGCTCTGTTGAACTAGGACTCAAGCAAGGATAGCCAAGTGGTGCCCTCCCGATGTTGTTGAACTACGACTCCCATCACCCCAACTGTTGGCCAGGCTGACAAGGATTGATGGGACCTGGGAGTCCAACAACATCAGGAGGATACCATGCATTGGTGGACTCCAGTATTTTGTGCTTTGTCAAACTATATAAGGGGCTGGTTGGTTCTTGAGGCATGGTGGCTGGGCACTGATGAGTGGGCACCAGGAGAAGTGGGGTTGGAGACTGACTTGGAAGAAGGGATCAGCGAACTAGGGGAACCTATAACAGCCAAGAGATGAGAGTCAGAGGCTAGAGAAGCTGCAGGATTGGACGGTGTCAGGCTTGGGGAATTCTCTCCTTCCCCCGTGGCATCAAGGATCAAGGAAGAAACAAGAAAATTCGTATTTATGGTTTTATTCAGTTCCTGTGTTGCAAGACAAAGAATCCATTCCTAACTCCATAGCGACATTGCTCAGTCTGAGCTCCTCCCCTCCTTTATTGTCCTTGCCTCGGGAATCAATTGTCATTGAGCCCTTTGCTCTTGAATTCTGATTGAGTGACGAGTATGATGGGATGGTGGTGCTTCTATGCTTTCTTTGCTTTCCAAGGGCCTCTCTGCTGGCAGTTCTCCCCCTTCTTCTCCTAACAGCTCATAACTTGGCAGCTCTGCTTTCTGCTGCAATTCAATCCTGTTTCTCTCTTCTCCTGAAACTACTGGGGAAGGGGGGGCGATTTCCCCCACCCCCTCCTCCTCTGAGGGAAGCAGAGGAGAGGGAGGGGGTGTTCCCCAGCCCTGACAGAGGGTGAATAATAGGTGGAGGAGAAAGGAGAGAGAGGTCAGGCTGGTGTAGAGTCATGGGTTTCCACCACTCCTCCTCCTGTCCTCACATCTCCTGGGACCAGGCAAGGATTGAAGTGGAAGGAGCAGGAGCAGGTCACGCACAGACAAAGTCTTAGACTGTTTGCACGCAGCTTGGCTTGGGAAATTACATAAGCTGAGGTCAGAGCTTTATTGCAGCAACTGCCTCATCTGGTGTACACCTAGGAGTAGCTAAAAGACTTTGGTCTGGTGGACAGGCCTTTCCCTAACTTTTAGGTTTACTTTTGACAATAAAGAATCAATTCCTCACTCTGGACATTCTGTGCCTGACAGTCCAGTGAAAAACCACCGGAGAATTCCTGTAACTCTGGTACCTTCGGCCTGGATAAGAAATAAACCTTGAACAAAGATGATGTTCCCGAAAGAAGACTATTACTCCCATTAGTAAGCAGGGACAACAGCAGAGCTTAGCTCTAATGGAGATAAACTGTTGTTGTTGTTGTTTGTGCTTGACCTTTATTACTCTGTACAGCAACTCTTTATACAATAAGTGCATTTGTTACTAGAAGAATGCAAACAGTTAGGACTGGATTTATGATTTGGTCTCTTGACACCATGTGGCTAACTTAGTTAAAACCTTGTACAATGGCAGTATATTGAAATAGGATAATGTGGACATGGTTACAGTAGCAAAGACGTCTTTGCAATTTTCTAATGAATTACTGTAGCATGTGATTTAGAAATCCTGCTAAGAATGTGTTCTTGGCAGCATTTGGTGAAACTTGTTTCGTTTCAGTTATAAATTACAATTTTTAACAGAAAAGGTTTTGTATTGGGTAGAGGGGATGATTTCTCATTCCATGAAGAGGTTAGTAGAGGGTGAAAGCGATCCTGAGACCTATGCTTTATAATATTTAATGCAGTCTTAAGGAAAACATTTTCTGAATAAGAGAATGTGAATATATTTCATTTAATTTCCTTTAATAGTAAAAAAAAAAAATTGACGTCTTTGTTCCTATGCATTAATTATAGTTGAGGCTATATGTAAGACTACTGTTAGGATTCAATTTCTGTTATCAACTGTTTTCTTAAAACCTTTTTCTATTCCTCTACCCCTAGATTACCCAGATCTTTATGAAATGCTTCTTTTGATTGTACATCTGTAAATTAGTGTTTTAAATACTTCAATCAACAGCTCTTGATAAAGAGAGTAGTTGCAGTCTATATAAATCCCAACACATGAAACTGACAGTACAACAATCTGTATCAAATATCCAGCAATCAAATAATTTCCTCGTTAAATGAATATATGGACCTGTATGGCCTTTAAAAATCAAACAACCCCCCAACCCGAAAAAAAACCCAAATAAGTCACTAATAGCAGATCCCCCAGCCTCAAAATTGTAGTAAATGAATGATTTATGTCACTTTGCTAAAGTGGCATTTTTGGTAGGTAGGTCTCTGCTAATTTTTATTTAATTTGGCTTAGTAAAGGCCACTTACAACTTTGCAGTCTTTGTATAATATATTGTCCTATCTTGAACTGTGCTACACTTAGACAAATGGATCATAGTTCCTCTTGTCTTTGTCATTGTCCAAGTCCACTTCTACCACCACATCTTTCAGATTTTTCTCTCGCTCTCTCTCTGTTTCAGCGTGGTCCATCAGTTTTCACAAACATCATCTCTTTCTGTCTACCTATTATTCTTCAATATCACATGGCTGTCACTTTGAAGTCCCTCAAGGATAAAAATGCCATAGCTGTCACTACACAGAAAAATGCTGTCGTAATCGTGGTGTAGTGGAATGGCTAAAAACGAGGTGGCCGCGCACCTTGCTTTACGGAAGAGAGTCCTCTATTTTGAAGGCATCTACTGTTTGAAGAGCTGCGCTGTCCAAGACTGGTACAAAAATAGCAAGGGCCTTGGAAGCTGCCCAACTCCAGTTAGCACCTAGAAAGCCAGACTGAGCAGTCGCACAAATCACCTAGTCATTAGATAATGGTTTTGCGTGATCCTAGCAAAAGGCCAAGAAGCAGCACAAATTCTCAAGGAAATTGGCATCGTTATTGGCATTCACCACTCCTAGACGGGAAATTGTATATTCTTTCTGTTTTCCCATGAGTTAAGGCTGACTACCCTTTAAAACCTTTGGTGATTTCCCTTTTAGTTGCAGCCAGACTGGTTGCAACACAGGGGTGTTTCTGTTATTAATGTGGACTGTTGGTGTAACCCCCTCCCTCCACAACCCCCACCTTTCTCAGAAAAATTAACCCATCATTTTCAGATTTCGAAGGGAATGGCTAAAGCCAGGGGTCAGCAACCTTTTTCAGCAGGGGGCTGGTCCACCGTCCCTCAGACCATGTGGTGGGCCAGACTATATATGGGGGAGGGGAATGAACGAGCCCCAGAAATATAATAAAAGCACATATTCTACTCATGTAAAAACACCAAGCAGGCCCCACAAATAACCCAGATATGCATTTTAAATAAAAGGACACATTTTACTCATGTAAAAACACGCTGATTCCTAGACCGGCTGTGGGCCGGATTGAGAAGGCGATTGGGCTGGATCCGGCCCCTGGGCCTTAGGTTGCCTACCCCTGTGCTAAACCAATGGACTTTGCTGCCACTTGGAGGGCTTTTGTGATGCATGTGTCCTGTCCCCTTAGCAGAAAAACACCCCCAAAGCATAATATGTCCCCCTCCATGTTTGATGGTGGGGATGGTATTATTGGGGTCGTAGGCAGCATTCCTCCTCCTCTAAAACGCAACGAGTTGAGTTGATGCCAAAGAGCTCGGTTTTGGTCTCATCTGACCACAACACTTTCACCCACCTCTCCTCTGGGTCATTCAGATATGCACTGGCAAACTGCAGACGGGCCTGTACATGTGCTGTCTTGAGCAAGGGGACCTTGCGGGCTCTGCAAGATCTCAGTCCTTCATGGCGTAGTGTGTTACCAACTGTTTTCATGGTGACTATGGTCCCAGCTGCCCTGAGATCATTGACAAGTTCCCTCCGTGTAGTTCTGGGCTGCTTCATCACCATTCTCATGATCATTGCAACTCCACAAGATGAGATCTTGCATGGAGCCCCAGACGGAGGGAGTTTGACAGTTATTTTGTGTTTCTTCCATTTGTGAATGATTGCACCACCTGTTGTCACCTTCTCACCAAGCTGCTTGGCAATAGTCTTGTAGCCCCGTCCAGCCTTGTACAGGTCTACAATCTTGTCCCTGACATCCTTGGACAGCTCTTTGGTCTTGGTCATGGTGGCTACTTTGGAATCTGCTGGATTGATTGCTTCTGTCGACAGGTGTCTTTTGTACAGGTACTGTAACAAGCTGGGATTACAGGTAAGACCTCTCCCCTATAGCAGGTGCTTCTAATCTCATCTCGTTACATACAGTGAAGATACCAGGTAGCCTGACATCGGGCTGGTTGATCAAATACTTTCCCCCTCATTGGCCCTGAGCCCGGCCTTGGCTGGGGAGGGCGGGGTATAAATAAAAAATGTTATTATTATTATTATTAGTAGTAGTAGTAGTGTAAATAAACCATAGATTTACACAGTCTCTGCTGTCCCTCATGCTGAGGAAAGCAAACTTTTGGTAAGCACCCAGAACCCCTGAAACCCATACTGCTGGGAGATTGGCGTGGCATGGAACAATATTCATAGTATATACATAACTCAATGCAAATATTAACATAGAATATACTGTACAGTTTTGCAAAACTAGGGCAATCCTTGGAGAATTCGAGTTCCTTAAAATGACAAGATTATTTTTTGCATTTGTCGGCAAATGCGATTCTTCATCAAGATAATGCTATTATTGAGTAGGAGGGTTTATTATTGTTATTATTACAACGTAGCTGGTTGAACTGATTATACAAATGTGAAAAGGGAATTGGAGTGGTTTGTGGCATAAGCTCGCAGGGACGGGCAAAATGAATTCGCAAGTGTTTGCATAGTGCCTAGTACAATGGAGGACTGATTCTAATTAAAGCCTTTGGGAGTTACTCCAGTAGACATTTCCAACAATATTGCCAGAAAACCTAAAGGCATCTCTCTCTCTCTCTCTCTCTCTCTCTCTCTCTCTCTCTCTCTCTCTCTCTCTCTCTCAACATGCTCTGTTATCTGAGCACTATTAAAAGATAAGCAAGAGCGAGAAGTCTTGCAGTGGAACAGTCACAGCTGCCGCTGTTCCACCTGGAAGTTTTTCTCTCCACAGAAGCAAATAGATTTGATGAAGGATTTACTACTTGAGTGATTGTCTAGTGAAATCTAATGCTACCGAAAAAACACAGTGCAATTGCTTCCTTTTTGGTAACAAGCCATCAGATGCTTTCAAAAACCCTTTTAAGGGGGAGAATAGAAAAAAAATGACCTATTTGTGAATCGGTTGTATTTGTTACATGCACTTTCATACCCCTCTCTTTAGTCTGAATTATGTTTGAGTGGCTTGCATCAGGCTAAAAACCCAATAAAAAACCCGATTAATATCTGCTTCTTTCATTTTATAAGCTCACTGCAGTGACTTTGCAATTGGTAGAATATATATGCGTGTGTGTGTGTATTTGCTTTCCCCCCTTAACTTTGTTTTTAATTTAATAACGTTTCATTTCCACTGAGTTAGAAATGTAACAACTAAATATTTGTATCTTATCTATTTCTCTTCTCACAATTAATTTAAATTGGTAAGCTCTTCAAGCAAACATAACTTTTTCATAAGCTTACAGAGTTGAAGAAGAATCATTTGGTTTATCTGTTCTACTTTTCTGTTGCTTAAAGCTACACTGATTGCTAAAAATGGCTTCCTTTCCCTTTAATGTGTCTATTTCCTGTGTTGTTGTTCTTTATTAAATTTCTATTGCACCTTTAATTTCAAGGACTGCTGGGCGGCCAAAAACAAAGAAAAGGAAAAACCAAACAAAAAGCATTTTAAAAATATCTTCTGCAGCTAAAAATTTAAAGGTAGCCATCAAATGCCTGGGTCAGAGGTTATCAACCTTTTTGAGTCCATGGCTCCCTTGACCAACTACAGTGGTACCTCAGGTTAAGAACTTAATTCGTTCTGGAGGTCCGTTCTTAACCTGAAACTGTTCTTTTTTAATATTTAATTTATTAAAATAATTCAACATTAATACATACATATTACGAATATAAAACATACATTTCATACAATCCTTAAATATATTTATACATACCCACACTCAATCCCACACATACTTCCTTTTCCCAACACCGTCCCTCACTCCTCACCCCACCCTTGTGTTAGACTTCCAATCGCAATTGCAATTTCAATTTCTTTCCACTTCTATTACTTTCTTTCACACACTTTTAAACCAACTTTCTACTTCTTTTTCTGTTACACATTGTTATCCATCTTATTTAGTATTTCAGTATTTATAACGGAACTTATTTGTTCGAATAGGAGTTCTGATTTTTCAATATGATTTTGCAAATACGTTCTCAACCTGAAACTGTTCTTAACCTGAGGTACCACTTTAGCTAACGGGGCCTCCCACTGCCACCACGTGATTTCTGTTCTCATCCTGAAGCAAAGTTCTTAAACCGAGGTACTGTTTCTGGGTTAGCAGAGTCTGTAACCTGAAGCGCCTGTAACCTGAAGCGCCTGTAACCCGAGGTACTACTGTATATGCTTTCTGCGGCAGCTCTGTGGGGCTCAGGAGTCCAGTTAGGTCACCCCTTGCCGCAGCTGCCGCCTCTGGTCTCTGAGCTGTCCCCCTCTGGCCCAAAGAGAGGTGCCTCCTCACACTTCCCCACAGGGGCCTGGGAAACACCCCCTGGCCAGCCCCAGAGGCACCATTCGCCTGGGGAGCTCATAGCCAGGGCTGCTGCAACGAACAGCTGTGCAAGCCTTTGGGAGACAGAGACATGAGAGGGCATCAGAGGAGCGAGGGGAGGAAAAGGGGACAGAGGCCAGTGTTGCCCACGGCACCCCTGACCATCCTTCAAGGCACCGCAGGGTGTCACGGCACACTGCTTGAAAACCACTGGCCTATGTGAATAGGAGTAGGGTCTGAATTCAGTCTGAATGTTAATAATGAGGCAGACAGAAGCACCTTACCTTCTTGTTTCCTTAAAAATGCAACCCTATGCATGTGCAAGATGATTAATGCTTAGAATTCAATGGGATTTATTGCCAGATAATGATGTATGTCAGGGGACACAGGTGGCGCTGTGGGTTAAAGCCTCAGCGCCTAGGACTTGCTGATCGAAAGGTCGGCGGTTCGAATCCCTGCTGCGGGGTGCACTCCCGCTGCTCGGTCCCAGCGCCTGCCAACCTAGCAGTTCGAAAGCACCTCCGGGTGCAAGTAGATAAATAGGGACCGCTTACCAGCGGGAAGGTAAACGGCGTTTCCGTGTGCAGCTCTGGCTCACCAGAGCAGCGATGTCACACTGGCCATGTGACCCGGAAGTGTCTCCGGACAGCGCTGGCCCCTGGCCTCTTAAGTGAGATGGGCGCACAACCCCAGAGTCTGTCAAGACTGGCCCGTACGGGCAGGGGTACCTTTACCTTTACCTTAATGATGTATGTCTACTCTCTATACTCTCTACGCAGGAATGCATCCCTCTAAATTCAGTGCGGTTTCTTCCAGGTAAGAGGGGCTAGAATTGCAGCCTAACTTCTTCGCTACATTAGGTTAGAATGCTGCAGAAACTTACCTGGGAGTACACCCAGTTGAACTTAATGGACGTTACTTCTGAGTAGACACAGATAGGATTGTACTGTTAGCTCCCTCTCCCCCTTTCCCTTTTAGTTAAGGTCTTTACTTCACATGTCTTCTGTTCATTTTAATATTTGTTCGCAGAAATAATTTTCGCAATATTGGCAATTCATTTAAACATTTGCTGAGTGTGCACATACCCCATTTGTAACAAAGACGCCTGCTTTCTAATAAGCAACGCAAGACATAATTGATGTTTGTCATGATTACTGAGCGAAGCTATGTGAACATTGCAACCAAATTGCAAAGTCTTATGTTCATTCTCCAGTGAAAATAAAATATCATTGTAGAGCATGTGCTTGAACCATGAAATTAACAAGTTGTTTTTAATTGTCCTGCCTCGTCTGCAAGCAAATAATTTGTTTACTAATCTGGCTTTTTAACTCTCATTTTGTTTGGTTCTTACAGATTAAAATGCACCACACATAGGTATTTATTTCAATAATGGCTTTTATAGAGTTGATATATGCATGGTGTTTTACACGGTTTTTGAAAACACTCTGCAAAAAGTAAAGATACCCATCTTGTCCCATAATGAAAATTCCAAAATCCCCACTAGGGCCAACCAAAATATCACAAAATAATGTGCATGTTTTCATGTTCTCCAGAACTCTTCCCTCGGGTGGAATAAAATTTTTGGCTTGTGGTGACAAGGCCGTGAGCTCATCCACACTTATATTTTGCCCCCCTCTTTCCAGACAGAGGCCCGTCCTTTAATGCTCCATGTCCCAAGTGTGTTTGGTTGGTTGTTTTCCCCCAACCTTTCCTCGTGAAAATCTGCTCTTTAAAGCAGAATCGGAGTAAACGTCTATTTGGGTTTTCTGTTGATTGACATTTGCTCCAATTCAGCTTTAAAGAGTGGGTTTTTTTGGGGAAAGCTCTGGAGCAAAAAAATAAAGAAATAAAGTTGGGTGTGCTCAGACACAGAGCTTTAAATTGGTTTATGCTTAGAAAGAGCAGAGGAAAAGTAACTGTGGATAAGCCCCACTAGTATGCATCTGGTAAGAACCTTAAGGCAAAGGTGACAGCAGACATTCAAATGAGGCTCTTAGGTGCTGTGCATAGACCCTCCAAATGTCTCTATTTTCCAGGGACAGTCCCAGACTTACAGAAGCTGTCCAGTTTCTGATTTGATCACAGAATGTCCTGCTTTTCCTTAGGATGTCCCTATTTTCATCAGATAAATGTTGAAAAGTATGGAGTTATGCGACCCCCAAGGACATAAGTAACTATGCAAATTTTAAAAGACATCTGAAGGCAGCCCTGTATAGGGAAGTTTTACTTAATGTTTAATGTTTTATTAGGTTTTTCAATGTGTTGAGGCAACCCAGTCAGATAGATGGGGTATAAATAATAAAATCATCCTCATCTTCCTCCTCATCATCATTGAATAGGATGTCCCTATTTTCATCAGATAAATGTTGGAGGTAAATATAAGATAAATATCTGTTGGAGATAAATATCTGTGTTGTGTACAGATATCTGGTTGCACCAAGGACTACATAGGGAAGAACAAACATAACAAATGGCTATTTCTACGTCTTCTTTATTTAGCAAACGATGGAACCTATGAATGGCCTATATCTCTTTGAGGTGGTAGAACTGTGTCTTGGCCACTTCTGATTGCAGGTGTGAAGTGATGCTGCCCAGATATATCTTCACTGCCTCTCTGAGAAATAGACCTATACAAATAAGATCCAATGTATATACTGAATTCACATAGACTCAAATAATTACTGAATGGCAGCGGCATGTTTCAAAATTTGGATTTTGTGATGGCATTTTTGTCTACATGTTCTAGCTCAGGATAAGGCCAAAAAGGTAAAGATAAAGGACCCCTGACAGTTAAGTCCAATCGCGAGCGACTCTGGGGTTGTGGCGCTCATCTCGCTTTACTGGCCAACAGTTTTTCCAGGTCATGTGGCCAGCATGACTAAGCTGCTTCTGGCAAAACCAGAGCAGTGCATGGAAATGCCATTTACCTTCCCGCTAGAGCAGTGCCTATTTATCTACTGGTACTTGCACTTTGACATGCTTTCGAACTGCTAGGTTGGCAGGAGCAGGGACCGAGCAACAACTCACTTAAATGGAAACTTTATGCCAGAAAACTGTAATGGGACTCAGACTGGAGTAATTCTTAACTACGTGTGGGATGCGATTTGTCATTCAGCAGCATCCTAGTACATCATTTAAAGATTCTGTAGACTCCCAGCGGATGTTTCAATGCTTTTCTTTCTTTTGCTTTGCTTTGTTTTCATCATTTGCTTTGCTTCTCCCTTCCTTGTATTGAATGTGTTGCGTTGAATGACTGAAAATAGTTACCGTAGTTGCATGGTGAATACGAGTGATTGGATTTTGTATCAACATCTTTTAGTATATCTTGTATATAATAAAAATCATAATTTATTATTTATACCCCGCCCATCTGGCTGGGTTTCCCCAGCCACTCTAGGCAGCTTCCAACCGAATATTAAAAACAATACAGCATCAGACATTAAAAACTTCCCTAAACAGGGCCGCCTTCAGATGTCTTCTAAAAGTAAAATAGTTGTTTATTGCCTTGACATCTGCTGGGAGGGCATTCCACAGGGCAGGCACCACTACCGAGAAGACCTTCTGCCTGGTTCCCTGTAACCTCACTTCACGCAGTGAGGGAACCGCCAGAAGGCCCTTGGCGCTGGACCCCAGTGTCTGGGCTTGATGATGGGGGTGGAGACGCTCCTTCAGGTATACAGGACCGAGGCCGTTTAGGGCTTTAAAGGTCAGCACCAACACTTTGAATTGTGCTCAGAAACGTACTGTATGTCCAAATAATGCATTACACCAACTAAACATTCAATATAGCTGGTACCTTTGCAAGTGCATATTTAAGAACAACAACAACATATTATGTTATTATGTTATTATTTTGTTTTATTATTTAGTTTCCCCAGCCACTCTGGGTGGCTTCCAGTACAAATAAAAACATAATAACACGTCAAACATCAAAAACTCCCCAATACAGGGCAAGCTTCAGATGTCTTCTGAAGGTTGTATAGTTTTTTATTTCCTTGACATCTGAAGTTCCACTGCCGAGAAGGCCCTCTTGCCTGGTTCCCTGTAACTGCAACTGCATTTGAAATCCTGAAAATTATACTAGGAATGAGACGTAGCACAATAGCATGTATCGCTTTGTTCTATTTATGATTTCTTTGAGTGTCAAATAGTTCCCCCAAAAATCCTTTTTGATAGTATCTGTCAGCCAGGTTCAATGGAAATGTGTTAAGATTCTTCAGGCTTGGCTACTAATCGCAGACCAATCTCTTATTTTGAACTTTGACTTAGCATCTTTGACTGAGCATCTTGCACTTGAGACTCTGTTCTATACTTAACACTTTGCTAAGCCAGAGCAGCTCTTTGCACATTGGTATGGATGGATCTATTATATTGCATCTTTTATACCATAGCAGTGAAACAGAACAATGTTTATACCCCAGGCATGAGCAGAAAGCCCTTGTGTGATGCAGCTCTTTCAGATTTTCAATAATAATATGGCTGTATAGAGTTAGCTCTACTGCCCTTTATCCCTAATATCGTTCAGTTCATATGAGATGTTTAATAGGTTCAAAAACTTATTTCTTCCTGAGCAAGAAGAACTAGCTAGAAGTACAAGTTCTTTTGATGGCTCTCTGGGAAAGAAACCCCACCCACCGCTTTCAAACAAATTTGAGGATTTTTTTTAAAAAACAAATGTTGTTCTAATAGAGGCAAATAATTGATTTTTATACTTTGCCTGCGTTGCAGGTTTTCCAGTTTCATTTTCTACTGGGCCATGTTTTGGGTGAACAATGCTGCAACTGAGTATGACTAACCTTTTCCCTAAGAAAATGAGAAAAACGAGATGTTTTACATTATTGAAACAGGGCTACTAATGCATGAAAAATGCCTCCAGAGATTTTTCACAGAGACAATTTAAGAACAATTGTGTGTGTAGGTAAGGTGTTAGCATCCTGCATATGTAACTTCCATTATTCAAATTTATAAGAGGAAAGTTTGCTGTATAGCTTTGTGAATACATTATCCCTATTTTCCAAAACAAAAATACCTAGGGTTTAACTTGGAAAGCCAACAAGAAAAATCAATCAGCAACGTATCTTGCTGCAGTTTTCACGGCAGAGAGAAGGAAGCAGTGTGGGTCCCCAAGTATCTGTATTGGGAACAGCCAATTCTGCAGATGATACCAGATTGTTCAGGGTGGTAATATTCAAAGCAGACTGTAAAGAACACCAGAAGTCTTTCTTTGACCTAGGTGGACAGGTCTGTTGATGAGCATTACCCAAATAGCTAAATGGAACCACCAGATTCAAAGGCAGTATATCTCAGAATATCATTTGCCAGCCACCGTGTAAAACAGGATGGTTTACAGATAGACTCTTGAATCTGATTCAGCAGGGCTCTTACGTTTTCAGGCCAACACGAAAAGGAAGTTACCCTTTTGCAGCAGATTCTGGCTAAGGGTTGCATGCTTCGAATTTTGCATGATTCGGTGATAGCTGAAATTACTAACCACACCACAATTTCATTATCAGAGCATGGCGTTCTCAGCATACACATTACGGGAACTTTTGGCAATCTTTCCGAAAAGACTAATCACAATTTCCAATTACTGAATGATGTTTATCCACATGCGTACCAATATTATCGCCAGGAAAAAACCTGAGTAAGCTTTTGTTTGGGCCAAGGAAGCTGGGAAATTAAGGCATTGGAAATTGTGCTTGTGTTCAGTCCTGGAACAAATGAGGATGACATCTCAATATAGTACTTTAAAAGCAAAATGCCTGCAGATGAGGATTAAGGAGTTAAGGGGAGAAACCTACAAGGAAAAAATGATTATTGGCAAGGAATATGGAGGAAGAGAGTGAACTGGCATTGTGTAAAAGCTCTATAGTGTGCCAGGCATAGGAGGAAGCAAAGGAGATTAGGTGGAGTCATTTAAGAGAACAGGACCTAACAAAGAGATTAAGAGAGCAGCTTGTGACAAAAAGACAAAACTTTTAGATGAATGGTGGTCCCTTTGTACATTTAGTCAGGGATGCCCAGGATTTGGTTCATGGTGTGTTTTTTAATCACTTGGGACAGTTCTGTTAAATTCAATAAATATGAAAACTTGTCCAGAAAGTCTAACACAGTCATATTTAATTTCAGAAGAGAAAACTCTTAAAACTCATGATGGGATTAGTTAGAAGAAATTGGAAGGGACAGTCAGAAGTCTCAAATATCTTCAGGAAGCTTGGATGTTATCAAAGGCTGTGTACACAGTATGTAGGGACACGGGTGGCGCTGTGGTCTAAACCACTGAACTTCTTGGGCTTGCCAATCAGAAGGTCGGTGGTTTCAAGCCCTGTGATGGAGTGAGCTCCCGTCGCTCGGTCCCAGCTCCTGCCAACTTAGCAGTTCAAAAGCACACCAGTGCAAGTAGATAAATATGTACCACTGCGACAGGAAGGTAAACGGCGTTTCTGTGTACTCTGGTTTTGGTCACTGAGTTCCATTGTGCCATAAGTGGTTTAGTCATGCTGGCGACATAACCCGGAAAGCTATTTGTGGACAAACGCCGGCTCCCTTGGCCTAAAAGCAGAGATGAGCTCCGCAATCCCACAGTGGCCTTTCTCTGGACGTAAGTGTCCAGGGGTCCTTTACCTCTTTTTTTTAAGACAGTATACATTTAAAGCACATGGCTTAGTCCAAAGAATCCTGGGAACTTTAGTTTACACCTCAATGAGCTATAAATGGCAGCAACTTCAACTACAGTTCCCATGATTTTTTTTAGGCGTCACCATGTTTTTTAAGTGTGTACAGAGCCTTAAACTACTATGATAGAAGCAGAATAATGTTTGCGCCGATTCAGCGGTAAATAATGGGTTTTCATGGGGAAAGCGCTGGGCAAAAAACAACAACACTCCAACACGTTCTATCTGAGCTCTGCTGCATTTGGTACTTCCAGGTTTGCTCTTCTGGTTTGCCCACTTCTTCTGATTTCTGTTTGGTCTTCACCCGCTCCAGACTTCAGCTCAGAGCACAGCCATGGCGAAAAGGTACAAACAAGCTGAAGAACAAACAAGGAAATGAGGAAAGGCAAAAAGCTTCTTGTAAATGGTGGAAGCTTTACCAAAATGAAAAAAATATAAGAGGAGCACAACTCTGTAAAAAGCACAATAATTTGAGGATTATATTGCTTAAAACAAACAGTGCACATTTCTTCAAATGCATTCGAATCAAGAAACTGGCCAGAGAGGCAATTCTAGTGCTAGATGACAAACCTGAGAAATAATGACTGGGAAATGATAGCGAATCTGCAGAAAAGCTAAATTAATTCCTTGCATCTGTCATCGCTGGAAAGGCTGCTGGACAGACGATCATGATGGGCTAAGCAATTTTGTACTCGTTATGTTGGGTCTGAAGATGCACTACCACTGCTTGAGTGGAAAGGCTGCCATATGCGATACACAGGCGGGAGGAGAGAGGAAACAAGTTGTTTGGGAAATCCGAAAATGGAAGAAAAACACTTACAATTGCCAACTGTGCTAGAGGTGATGATGATGCCGACCTATCACACACAGAAGGAACTAATCTGTGGAGATTGAGCTGGAGGCATGTCTGTCAGGTTGCAATGCTCCCGCGATGCAAGAGACAAAGAGAACCAGGCAGAGGCAGCAGCCACCATCAATAGAACTCTATGATCTGTTTTGTCGAAGCCCCTAGGAGTTGGCTCCTGTGTTTGGAAGAATCAGGGCACAGGGTAAGAAGTTAGAAAGGTGTCTTGAATTTTGTATTCTCTGTCCAGAATTTGGAGAATCCTCCGGACCATTATTCTCACTGTGGTTTGAATAAAAACTGAATAATTTCCATGCACTGCTGTCTTCTTTTGGCTTGGAGAACCAGTGTGAACTAGCCACCCCCACCCCCCGTAAGGTAACAATACCACGCAGGTGGTGCTGTGATCTAAACCACTGTGCCACTTATGCAAACCAGCCTGGCTGGCTGAGCGAAGAGCAAATCTGTTAATATGACAAAAGGGGTTGGTGGGCCATCAGAGAGGGATCCTTTGGCCTGGGGAGACAGATGGTGTCAGGGTAACTGGGTGTGAGGTGCCACAAAAAGGAGTCTTTTAGCAAGGTGTTATTGGGAGAAGAAATACTAGTATCCATCTTGGGCAGGTTGGCTGCAGGCTGGCTGGGAGAGATGCCTTGGACTCTAGGGCTGCACTGCTGTGGCTTACAAGCCCCTCTTGAAAGGACCATGCTGTAAGATCTGGACTCCCTCCATGCAGGCTAAAGGTGTAAATAGGTGAAAAAACCACATTTCTTAAAGCTATTACAATCTCTGTCATGTCTCAGTTCTCCAAAGGAACACAGGCCCTGGGTGAGTGCCTGGAACCCTCTGGGATCTTACTATCGCTTGGCAGAGAGTGGGAGTGGCAACTTTTGCAACAATACGCTCCTGGCACTGGCGTGGAAGATTCGGGACAAAAGCAACGGCCACAACTGGAGGAAGTAGATGAAGATCACAGTTACCAAGCAGAAGCAGCATTGCCAATGTAAAGGTTGGGAAGCCCAGAGGTGAAATGAGTACGCACTCTCT
Source organism: Podarcis melisellensis (assembly GCF_964234715.1). Taxonomy (NCBI): domain Eukaryota; kingdom Metazoa; phylum Chordata; class Lepidosauria; order Squamata; family Lacertidae; genus Podarcis; species Podarcis melisellensis. The sequence continues at coordinate 12,144,478 of NC_138544.1, forward strand.
TCCTCAGCTTTTCAGAGGTGTCGTTCTTACGTCTCTTGTGGAAACCCAGAACAAACACCTTCCTCCCCACTTTTGCATAACAGGCTTGACAGCCTTGGTCCTTGGCTGCAGTCCAAGAGCAATTTCCTTGTTTAAAACCACCTACTTGTAGAGCAAGTGTTTTTCTTTGCTCTCTTTCAGTTCCTTTTTCATTTCTTGATCCCTGGCTGGCTTGTTGTCCCCACCTTCTGAAGCTTGTGGAAGGCTTGTGCAGATGCGCAGCCCAAAGTTCAGGATGAAACTGTAGTCAAAGAGAAAAGGCAGAACCAAGCACGCGAGAGGCAAAGCAAGTTGCAGAGTCAAGAAATGGCCTAACTACGAAGGGAGTTACCAAGAACAACACCTCTGTCTGGGGAGCTTTACACCTTGTGAGGATTGGAATTCACACAATGGCGGCACCAGGTCCTGGAGGGGACAAGCAACTGGGGAGGGTGTTGGCTTTTGTGCCCAAATTGCAGACTTCCTAGACGTTTTTGGGCTTTCCATCGTCTGCACCCTACTATAGGCAGGATGCTGGATTCATCCTTGGCCTGATTCTGCATGGTGTCAGGAAGATGAATGCTACTGAAGAATCACATCCGTCCATCATGTGATTTACCATCCTAGTCCACATCGTGACCAGAAGCAGCTATTTACAGAAAAACTGAATTAAGTGGAAATTTGACTCTAGGCCTCAAGTGCATAATAAGTCTGTAAATAGCTTCTGTATTTTTAGGACTGCACATTAAATATTTTAAGCCCTTTAAATATTTATAGGCACGGCTGTTGTATTACTATGTGCCTAGTGATGCAGCAAATTAGTTTTGACCTTTGTTGTTTACAACACAGTGATGCCGATTGGTATTACCATTTGTTACAAACCTGTTTTAGAAATACACATAATAGCACTCCTTGGGTGATCAAAGATCAGGCTGAAGAACTCCCACTCGCAATGGTTGATCATATATTATGAGCGAACAATATTGCTAATGTTCTCCTTTCAAGATGAATCTGCAGGTCACCACATGGACAAACGGGGGAAGAATTATGAGGATGCTAAGTCCACTGGGAGGCAATTTATTTTGATAAGATAGGTCCAGTTAGGCCAAAGGAGAGGAAAGTTATGGGATTTATCATATACTTGAAATGAGATCAAGAAGAAGAAGAATGGTCTTTCCTGCCTAATGAAACAAGAAGCAGTGGATTTTAGAATTAGGTTGAAATTTTGGATAAACTTTAATGGCTTTAAGTTGGATCCTAACTTTCCTTCCCTGAATGGCAATTCGTATTCATGGAACATGACCATTCCATGTCATACTTACAGGCTCTTGGGGATCTTTAAGGAATAGTGTAAGGTTTAGTGGCTCCAAGTTGTAGTTTCAGAAAGCAAAATGCTAATAGGTACATAATCCTTGCAGCCACCTTGCCAGCTTATAGGGAGTGGCCTATTAGGCTCTCCTAGGCCTCTGCTACTGTCATGGAACAAAATACATTGCTCACCAGGCATAATAATAATAATAATAATAATAATAATAATAATAATAATAATTCTTTATACCCCGCCCATCTGGCTGGCTTTCCCCAGCTACACTGGGCGGCTTCCAACCAAATATTAAAAACAACACAGCATCAAACATTAAGAACTTCCCTAATTCTACTGCTGCTCTTCCAACAGTCATCTCTATGACTGACTGAGGGCAGGAAGGACAGAGAGCACAAAGTACTCTTCCTCTCCACATATCATTCTGATGGGCATTTTGTTAGTTTTTAATAAAGGCGGTCTGATGGCAGTTGCTATTTGGGAAATATAGCCAATATTGAGGAATGAAAATAGAATGCTTCAGGTTGAAGATAGCATGCTTTCTTCATAAATCAATATCTTGGGTTCTTTTGCAATTACTACAATGAAGCTCCAGAGAATACTGTTCATTTTATCACTATGAGAGAGTTATGGCCGGACTGTTTGTTACAGCAAAGGAAACATAAGTATAGGTCATAACATATGATCGGTCCAAATGCCATGGAAAACATGTAGCTGTGAGATTTTAAACAGAACCTTCAACATCTTTAACCTCTTGGCTAGGATTTTCTTTTCTAGAAATATTTGTGGCCGACAGATCCCACCCCATCCCCCAGTCTGAGGGATTTTCATGGACATTTGACCGATTTCCACCTGGACACTGCTGCAGACTGCAGTATTCCAGATATGTCTGGGAAATTCTGGACATACGCCAACCCAATTTTTTCCTTGGTCTTTCATTTCTCTTTTTATATCTAGTATTCATGGCACAATTTTCCAGTAGATTATTCAACATTTAAAATGTGGATCTTGAAATACAGTACAGTATGCTTTCGCTTTAAAGAAAAATGGTTGCAAACCATGGGACCTTTGTAACTCCATCACACTTAGTGATGTTTTCCCCATCAGATGTTTGTGGAAAATGGTCAGATTATGAAGTGGACAATTCATGACAAATTTAATAACAATAGGACAGATCTTCTTGATTTCATGATGAATAGAATTTTTACCACTGGCCAGAGGTTGCAACAAATAAGAAAGCCAATCAAGATTTTCTTTTTTCTAGGTCTTCTGCTGAGAAATATTACAGAACGTCCTGTCCTAAGGAGATATGTTCTCCTCCTGATTCTGTCCTTTTCCTTCTGTCAAGCACTTGACTTTCTCATAAATCTGCCAGGTGCTTTGTCTTGTTTCTGTTCTCCCTGCTTGCTCATAATGCAGAGTACGGTAAACATAATAAAGGAGAAGAGAGCTTTGAGATATTAGGGCAGGAGTGCATACCTCAGTTGTAACTCCAGCTTGCTGTGCAAAGCATTCAGACGCAAGAGCTCCACAGCACAAAATATGGATCTTCTGCTTGTTACCTAATTAGGTACTATCTGTCCAGCGAGGACTCATTATCCAAAGACACAACGGAGCTTTCAATCAGTTGAAGAAAGAAAATGGGAACTTTGGCTTTTAGCTGCTTCCATGAACTTACTGAGTAGCTCAGTTGGTAGAGCATGAGACTTCTTAATCTCTGGGTTGTGGGTTTGAGCCCCACATTGGGCAAAATATTCCCGCCTTGCAGGGGGTTGGACTAGATGACTCCCAAGGTCTCTTTGAACTCTACAATTCTATGATTCTAAGTTTAAAGACATCTGCATATGAACGCACACAACATGAAGGAGCCTTTCTTAGGATCCTGAAGGAATTGAATTGTAACTGTTGGCATTCTATTTGTGTATCGTAACTTGATTAAATTTGATATGGTCCACTAAGGGGCCAGATAAAACTGTTTGGAGGCCTAGAGGCAATCTGTGAGCTACTGTTCCTGACAACTGCTCAACTGAAATTTGAAACAGCAAACAAACAACACATCTTCAGACTAACCCGGCTACCAGCAATTATACTTTTATGTCCGAGACTTGCCACTTGAGCAGATGCGAATGCAGAAGGATGACCTACATAAAAAAAAAAAACAACCCCAGGAATACTGCAATCTCCACAAAATATTTTCCCCACAGCAGGCTCTCATGTTTGGCTAGAATCTACAACACAGCATAATGGTAAATCTAGCCTGCAGAAGAAGGATGTTGAAGGTTGTCTCCCACTTTACAGTGATAGCAAGAAAGCCAGCGTGAGTCTAATGCACACAGAAGGGAACTTAGGAATTACATTCCTATATACGCTTCCCTAGGAATAAGTCCTACTGAACTCAGTGGGGCAAACGTCTAGGTTAAGTGTGTATAGGACTGTATTCGAAACCATGTCCTATGAGGAGCAGTTGAAAGAGCTGGACGTTTTAGCCTGGAGAACGAAAGAACGAAAGAATAAGGGAAGACATGATAATGCTCTAAAAATATTTGAAAGCTGTCACGCAGAAGATGGAACAGACTTGTTCTTTGTTTTGTTTTTTTCAGAATTTTTCAATTTTTCAAAATTGTTTTTTTCTTGCTAAGAACTCCCCCTTAGCTCGCATTAACTGTACAATAAACATCACCATATCCATCTTAATGTACACATACAAATGAATATGTGCCATTCAAATGTCCGAATAGGTATCTAAACAAAATCAATGTTTATAAACGTATGTTCTAATGTAGCAAGGGCATTGTCTTCATTGCACAATAGAGGGTGAACATTTATGCTTCCAGGCTCAAAGTGTATATGTCTCTTAGCAACCATTAAGGCTCATAAAGTCCCTTTTTGTTGCCCTGTTTTTAATTGTCATATAACAGGGATATAATTCAAAAGTACATGGACAGCCACAAATATCAAGGTTTTTGCCTATACAAAATTAATATGGACAACAAAAGGCGATATCACTGGAAAACCCACATCATGTGCCTCAATGAGCCACTTCCAGCATTACATCTCCAGAATCTATCTAAATTAAACAATGCCGTCATAAAGAGATGTGGAGTCCTGTACACCCAAAGCAACAATTTTTGCTCAATTTGCTAAATTTTAAATTAGAAAAATGTGTCATATGGATCCTACAACCACTTCCCATTTTTTAAGGTTGATTAGTACATTCTAACTCCCTGTTCCACTCTTCCCTAAGGTGATCTGCTTCCCATAAACCTTTAGAAACAATAGTGATGGATTTAGTTTTCTGCAAGGATACAGTTATTCTAGCAATTCAGGGAACGCTGAAGCTCTCAGCTAAACCTCCTGCTGTAGTTGCAAGATTCCTGCACAGAACAGGGAGCTGGACTAGCTCCAGGGATCATCTCAACTCTAAAAGTATTAAATTATAATAAATACTTTAGAGTATTTGGTAGCCCACCCTTCAGCCAAAAATGCTCCAAGTGTGGTGGCCTACATACACTTAGAACAAGACAGTCCCTGCCCGCAGGCTTACAATCCAAAAAACCACAACACACAAGGAAAATGGGACAGGGAGAGGGGGGGGGGAATTAAACTGAAGAACCAATTATTAAAAGTGATTCTACAGGATTTTTAAAAAGGAGTTTTATTATAATAATAAAAAGGGGATGGGGGAAACACAATACAATGGGAAGAGAAAAAACTGGGGAAACCCTAGAGAGCATAGCATGTGATCCCCACACTTATGATCATGTGATTGTACTGTTAATCTGAGAGCTGAGTATTCAAGACCCACTTCTACTACAGATTCATTTAAAAATAATAATAATAATAATTTCTATAAACATTTTACAAACTTTAAAACATCCAGTGACTTCCCCTCTTCTCTTTCCATGGTTCATTTTGCAATTCTTACATCCCTGCATATTTTACAATAACCACTCCAATCAGTTTTCCGCTATTACATCCATCAAAAATTATTTACTCTGTTGAATTTATCTTAATGCTGCCAGCATTTTCAGCCGTACAGTTATTTTCCATATATTCAATAAAGATTTTCCCATCTTCTTTAAACGTACGTTCTTCTTGCTCTCTGATTCTGTATGTTAAATCTGCAAGTTGTGGCATAGTCTGTCAACTTAAGTCGCCAGTTCTCATTAGTTGGGACTTCGCTCACTTTCCAGCTTCTACAGATTCATTTTATGGTTTAGGCAACTGCTTTCTTCCTCGCTCTCTCTTCCCTCCATATTTTGGTATGAAAGCTACACAAAAGCAGTGATGTGCTTTATAAACAAATCATAAGCAGTCCATCCATCCATTGGCCCCTGGCAAAATATGGTGCCAGACTCTCTTATTTTTGGCCGCTGCAGTTTCATCTTCCTTGTCTTCAGCTGAGAATAAAACAAACTTTACAGCACACGATCCATGCCCTTCTTTTTGTTGTTGTTGTTTAGTCGTTTAGTCGTGTCCGACTCTTCGTGACCCCATGGACCAGAGCACGCCAGGCACTCCTGTCTTCCACTGCCTCCCGCAGCTTGGTCAAACTCATGCTGGTAGCTTCGAGAACACTAGCCAACCATCTCGTCCTCTGTCGTCCCCTTCTCCTTGTGCCCTCCATCTTTCCCAACATCAGGGTCTTTTCCAGGGAGTCTTCTCTTCTCATGAGGTGGCCAAAGTATTGGAGCCTCAGCTTCAGGATCTGTCCTTCCAGTGAGCACTCAGGGCTGATTTCCTTCAGAATGGATAGGTTTGTTCTTCTTGCAGTCCATGGGACTCTCAAGAGTCTCCTCCAGCACCATAATTCAAAAGCATCCATTCTTCTGCGATCAGCCTTCTTTATGGTCCAGCTCTCACTTCCATACATCACTGCTGGGAAAACCATAGCTTTTACTATACGGACCTTTGTTGGCAAGGTGATGTCTCTACTTTTTAAGATGCTGTCTAGGTTTGTCATTGCTTTCCTCCCAAGAAGCAGGCATCTCTCCACAATTCGATTCTAAGCCTTTCAAGAATAAATGTTGCAGGCGCCACCTTCCCCTTCTTTGCAAAGTGTCTCTTTCGCCAACTCTGGTGCTAGGAGTCGGCCCCTAGCCAGCTCCGCTGAATACTAACTTCTCCACAGTCTGCAGTATATTTCGCAAACACTGAAGGTTGAAGATGCAGAAATGATGCTTCCGGAATGATAAACATAAGCCCTTTGAGTTCTAAAATACAAAAATCAACCACCACTTCCCGCCTTTTCCTGCATGGAACACACTGGTTTTACTAATGCTATTACTATATGGCATTTGTTTTGGCGTTTTTAAAAATACCTGTTCTTCATGCTGGACTATACAACGCACTTGATCTGTGGGGAAAATAATAAACAATGCAATAAACTGACAAGCCACCTCTTCCCATGCATCATCTCAGAAAGGGAAAGGTGCAGTGGCAGAGGCCTGCATGCAGACGAGCACCTTTGCCAAGGAAACCCCTTTTCCTAGCAGAACGGGCAAAAATAACAGCAAACTCAAGAGAAACTAAGGATGAGATGCATTTTTCGGACTACTTAAATAAACATTATGGTATGACAAACTCACACGCAGGATTTGAGCTACGAGAAACTGAATTAATTAGATTATAATACTGGGGTTATGATTTAATAGGCAGTAGGGGAGAAACGACGACTCCATGGAAAACAGGGAGGCAAGTCGACAAAAATAAGAGAAAAGTCGAAATTGTGCTTGGATCGTGTGTGTCAAAAAGGTAGAAACTTAATAAAATATCATGGGAAACCTTTTCCCTGAACCCACATGGGAGCTGGGTGCTCCCTGCGGTCCTCCAGTGCACTCTGCCCATGCTCAAGAACCCTCTCCTCAATGTTATAACATTCCTACATTCCAAGACTTTTTGGGGGGGTTGTGTGTCCGTCTTGTGCTTTAACTTTAAAGCCCCTCCCTGGCTGCTGCTTTCTCCTGAGGGCAGTGGCATAGCGTGGGTTGTCAGCACCCGGGGCAAGGCGAGTAATTTGCACCCCCTAACCCGTGGATTTGCGCCCCCTTGAACCTTTTAATGAGGGTGAAAGAGGAGAGCGCAAAAGATGGTCTGAAGCTCAACATCAAAAAAACGAAGATCATGGCCACTGGTCCCATCACCTTCTGGCAAATAGAAGGGGAAGAAATGGAGGTAGTGAGAGATTTTACTTTCTTGGGCTCAATGATCACTGCAGATGGTGACAGCAGCCACGAAATTAAAAGACGCCTGCTTCTTGGGAGAAGGGCAATGACAGGCCTAGACAGCATCTTGAGAAGTAGAGACATCACCTTGCCAACAAAGGTTCGTATAGTTAAAGCTATGGTGTTCCCAGTAGTGATGTATGGAAGTGAGAGCTGGACCATAAAGAAGGCTGATCGCCGAAGAATTGATGCTTTTGAATGATGGTGCTGGAGGAGACTCTTGAGAGTCCCATGGACTGCAAGAAGATCAAACCTCTCCATTCTGAAGGAAATCAACCCTGAGTGCTCACTGGAAGGACAGATCTTGAAGCTGAGGCTCCAGTACTTTGGCCACCTCATGAGAAGAGAAGACTCCCTGGAGAAGACCCTGATGTTGGGAAAGATGGAGGGCACAAGGAGAAGGGGACGGACAGAGGACAAGATGGTTGGATAGTGTTCTCGAAGCTACCAGCATGAGTTTGACCAAACTGCGGGAGGCAGTGGAAGACAGGAGTGCCTGGTGTGCTCTGGTCCAGGGGGTCACGAAGAGTCGGACACGACTAAACGACTAAACAACAACAACAACAACCCCCAGATGTTGCGCCCGTTGCGGCCGGCCCCCCCCGCCCCCCCCACGCCACGCCACGCCACTGCCTGAGGGGCAGCAGCTGCCTCCCTTCCCGCCGCTCCTTTGACGAAACTCCCCTCAACTGCTGCAACGTGGGCGCGCGCCACGGCCGGGCATTCGCAGCGCGCGCAAACGGGGAAGCGGTGTGTGCGCGCGCCTCTCACCCCACCCCCAACGGAGAGGCAAGAACGGCTCGTTGGCGAGATCCGGAAAGCGCGGCCGCGGCGCGCGCGCGCGCACATTCCCTTAACCGCCCGCCTCAGCCTCTCCTCCTCCTCCTCCCTCAGGAGCCGCCGCTTCCCTCTGATTGGCCGCCTGGCGTCCCGGCCAGGTGTCGGCGGCGGGAGGCAGCGCAGCCGCCCGGAGAGGGCGACGAGGGCGGGAACGGGCTTGGCCGGGGTCGTTGCCGTCGCTCTGCCGCCGTTACGACCCGACGCTTTGGCTCCGTCCGCGCTCTCTGAGGAGAAGGAGGAGCCCCTGTCGGGAGAGCGAGCCGGCGAAGGTGGAAAGGCGTCACTCTCCCGTGACAGGCGCCGAGGAAGCAGCAGCAGCAGCGCCGCCGCTCTCTTTCTCGACGGACCCGGTCTCCTCATGGGACGCCCGCCTCGCGCCTCATAGCTGGACGCGCCGCCGACGCCTCTGCGGGTCCGGGATATCGGGGAGCCGCAGCTGCCTAGCCTGAAGGTGGCCTTCCTTCCTTCCTTCCTTCCTTCTGGGGGCGAAAAAGAACCGGCGCCTCAAGGTGTCCCGCACCCTGACGACCTATGCATGCGGGGTGGGGTGGGGGGGGTGTAGTGGGGGGGGGAGACTCGGTTTGAAGGACTTGTGGACCCGCCTTCGGCTCTGGGGAATGTCGTTTCTTTTTTTTTGGGGGGGGGGAGTCCTGCCCGATATGGGGGGGGGCAGAATCGATGGGGGAAGTTGCCCGCCAGCTTCCATTTTGGTGCATCTCTCTCTGGCGTTCTGCAAGGACTAATAATTGTCCACCTCTTTTTTTTTGCCGGTTTCCTTTATCGCAGTGCCTGCTGCTGCTGCTGCTGCAGGGGAAGGGAGAATGTGCCTGGTGCTGCTGCTGCTCTAGAGGCGATTGCTCGCTTGGACACACGCTGCTAATATATATATGCCCACGATTTCCCAGCTGGGTCATGCGGGGAAGGCAGATCCCAGCTGACTTTGACGTTAGGACGGCGCCAGGGTGGCATAGAGGGAAAACTGGGCAGGGATTCCTTGGGATATATATATATTCTTGAAGATCAGCTCTCTCTCTCTCTCCCCCTTGGCTGCCGGAGTTTGGGCTCCGGTGTGGCGTTCGTGCTGCCCCTTAACTGCCTTTGCAGGTACTGTATTTTTCGCTCTATAAGACGCACCAGACCACAAGACGCACCTAGTTTTTGGAGGATGAAAACAAGAAAAAAAATATTCTAAATCTCAGAAGCCAGAACAGCAAGAGGGATCGCTGCACAGTGAGAGCAGTGGTCCCTCTTGCTGTTCTGGCTTCTGGGATAGCTGTGCAGCCTGCATTCGCTCCATAAGACGCACAAACATTTCCCCTTATGTTTTAGGAGGGAAAAAGTGAGTCTTATAGAGCAAAAAATACGGTAATTCCAACGCTAGGGGCCGATTGGCACACAACTGGCTTGGCATTAAGTGAAGAGACCGTGCTAAGGGAAAGGGGGCAGGCAGAGGAAGGTGGAGCAAGCAGGGAGGATGAACGAAATGGGAAAGGCTGCTATTGCTTCAAATGATGTGAAGCCCCAAGCTATGCATGTTTAGTTGGAAGTAATTCCCATAGAGATCAACAGGGATTGCTCTCCAGGCTTGTACGCTTCAGCTGATCCCTCTCTGCTAGCCTAGAAGTCAATATGTTGGTACATTGCTTTGAATAAGTTATTGTGTTACTAGCTATTGTACGCGGGTTTGGGGTTTGTTTGAAAAATAATTTATGATGGCCTTTCTTCTATGCTGCTGAATCAGCCAAAGGTGTCTGTGTATATGGGTGTGTGTCACTTGCTCTGTGCCAAAGATAAACTTCTCTTGAGGGCGAGGTAAAAGTTGGTTTTATGTCTGTGTTTGACGTCACTAAAAAGGTGAATTTGTAACAGTCTGGAGATCACAGTTCCATCATACCTGAAATCATCTTTTTTTTAAAAAATATATGAAAAATGCCCCAAGCAGTGTCAACTGCTTGAAACCATTGTCCCTTTCTGCTCATTTCATTTATTTACATTAAAACACTAATCAGATTTATTTAGTTTGGATTGGTGGCCAGCTGCTCAAATAACTTGGCAGATTTATTAAAACATCATTATCTGATCACAAATAATTGCTCCTATTATTTCTTATTAGAAAGCAACACAATGTTTTGCTCTGCAGTAACTTCCAATAGATTTTGGAAACCGTAGTGCACAATATTATACACGCAATATTGTGACTGCATTATTTCTGCTAGTATATACAGCAGCACCTTTCAAAATCACAGGAAAGAGCATGTGTTACTATAACATTAACGTGAGGACAGCACATTGCAATTATGCAAGAAAATTCCATCTGGTCAAAGTTAACTTGTCTTAAGCAAATTAATTAAAATGATCAGTGCTGTTGTGCTGAGCTGTATTTTTAAATTAATGTAACCAAATTGGAAGAAAAAACGAAGCAAAATGCTTTAAAATGTGGCTGTGCTGTTAAGTGTATCCTAGGGAATACAACCATGCCTAAGGGAATTATATTGATGAATATGCTGCATGTGCATTAAAAAGCTTACATATTTTCCTTTTCCAAATTAGCTGTTGGAGCCAATAACTCTTGATTTCTACAGAAATAGGGGTGTAAGGCCAAAGCTGAGCCCCTTTCAGTCCATTAATTATGAGAGAGATTTCAGCATGCGCTTATCTTTAACTTAATTGCAAGGCTTAAAGATGCATAACCTGTCTTGTGTTGGTCAGGCTTCCCATCCCTACTCTTCCTTTGAAAATGCTCTTCCAGATATTGGGAAGAAATTTTGGTTTTTGCACCCAGGAAGATACCTGCTTCTATTAACTGCCAGGAAGTGACTTGTCTAATTATTCCATACTAGGGCCACAGTTCTGTCCATGAGTTCTGCCTGTTGAGGGGCTACAGGGTTTGTCAGGAACTGGTGGAATGAGGGAGATGCCATCACTGTGGTGGCTACACTGACACAACACTACAAATACGCTGGCAGAATGCCTAAAATGAACAGTGTCATGGGAGGGTTGGGGTGGCACAGTTTTAGGCCGTAGCGCATGTCATTCTTTCACAGTGTCTCCCTTTGCCACAAGTGGGGGAACCATCTTGCAACCAACTCTATGCATATCATGAGGCACAACCATTGAGCAGCACTAGTGGCCAGGATACTTCCTACTCCTTCTCCTGCTCCCTGTAGGCAGGCTACTGTGCCCTGGCACGCTCCATGGTAGTTATGCAACACACGAAGGCATTTTTGATGTGGAGCTGGTGTCATACGGGACGCTATACCTCCCACCCTGCAAAGCACCTACTGAGTGACTGGTTGGCAACCCCAGATGTGTGTCATTTCCTTTCGGGGTCTCCTCCATCCCAGAAGCTATTCAATAAAATATTTCACACTGCCATATGGTTTGTTTTGCTGTTGTTTCTGGGACTTGGCTCCAGCTGACCCCATTGGGATGGAACTCCGGAGACAAGACTGACTTTTCAGGGTCCACAAGTGGGATGGGAGCTAATGTCAGGGTACATGAGGCAGTCATCTGGCATGGTGTGGTGAGGGTAGAACAATGAGGTGTGATGTCATAATAAAGCACTGGTTGGCTCATGTAGGGAGCAGCCTACAGACCCTGTAGTGCCCTTCCTGGTTGGTTTAAGTGGAAAGGTGTACAGTCCCACCTTTCCTAGTGTGGGGACTGTATACTTCCTGAATGTAAGATCTGAGTTGCTGCACTTGGCAAGGGCTTCTCCTGCAGTCCGGTGCTCCTGGTATAGATGACTTGGTGTGCAGATTGTGGGTAAGAGAAGAGGCAAATGCCCTGTGATGTATCTGTTTCCTGTGGCTGAGTGGTAGGGAATTGCCCTCTGTCATTTGCAGTGTGAATTTGAGTCTGAATTTGAGGCAGAGGGCCTTCTCGGTAGTGGCACCCACTCTGTGAAATGCCCTCCAGTCAGATGTCAAGGAAATAAACAACTATTGACTTTTAGAAGACATCTGAAGGCAACCCTGTATCAGGAAATTTTTAATGCCTAATGTTTTACAATTTTGTATGTGCTGTAAGCCACCCAGAGTGGCTGGGGAAACCCAGCCAGATGGGCGGGGTAAAAATTATTATTATTATTATTATGAGTTTCCTGACAGTTGCCCCTCTCATGGTTTTTGCTGCTGTTATTGTCAGGCTTGCTAAAAATGAGTGGTGCCAAACTCCCATCTCCTGCTTCCTAACTTTGTCCCCTGTATACAGAGCCACTGGAGGTTGTTGCTGTCACTCTCTTTCTCTGCCACTATCCTGTATTATGAATCCTGATCCCTCCCTTCCACTTCTTGAACCCTTGCCTTAGGCAGGGTTTTGGTATGCACTGCAAATATCCTGCTCTAAGGATAGGGGGAGGGCTGTGCTGTGTGAGCTCTCCTGGTGCATTGTGATGTAAAGCAGCAGTTGTGAGCAGTATATGGGGATTTGAATCCCTACCTGGAGAGATGTTTGGGGACTGGCAGTAATGTGTTCCTGGCTCTGTCACTGCAGCTGTACATGACTGCTGCTTAGGATTGCCCTGTAAGTGCTGTTGTCTATGTTATGCTTATGACCTTGGTATCAACATTTCTTGATAATTGAATAGGAACATATAACAGAGAAGAATAATGGAACACACACACACACACACACACACACACACACACATTTTCCATTAAAAACAATTTAGAGTCCAAGAGTAGTTTTTGCTAATATTGTATTGGGCTTTAGCAAAACAGAGTCATTGACTCCTTCTAGGTTGCATGCGTAGAAGTACCTGAAATAATTAGATTTATAGAGGATTGTAACTGATGGTGAGCACATCTAAACATTAAGGAAATGTTTGGGGAGTTTTGTAGCCCTCTTCATGTTTACTAGAAAGCAACTTCTATTGCATTAAAGTGGGCCTTGCTCCCAGATAAATGTGCATAGGATTGCAACTTTAGCAGAATACAGCATTAAACCTTGACCACCTTACTATACCTAAAATGCTTTTAAGGCAACAGGCTGGAGTTCTTGATACAGTGGCTTACGCTTCTTGCAGGGTTTCTCAGTTATATGGACAAAGCCATCCACTAGAACAGTGTTTCCCAGCCTTGGGTCTCCAGCTGTTTTTGGACTACAACTCCCATCATCCTTAGCTAGTAAGACCACTGGTCAGGGATGATGGGAACTGTAGTCCAAAAACAGCTGGAGACCGAAGGTTGGGAAACATTGCACTAGAACATCACAGAAAGAAGATAAAGAAACAAAGCACTTTCCCCTTACTCGTAACCCATTGGCAAACTATTATTATTATTATTATTATTATTATTATTATTATTATTATTATAAATGAGATTTGACTTTGACTTGCATTGACAATAACATGTTGAAAGATCCTGCTTTTGTACGCACACAGCTATGGAAGCAGTTTCCACACCGTAGCAATGTCTGAACAAATAAGGATGTTTAAGAAGGCTATGGGATTTGCAGTAGATGAAAAAGGACAGAACAGGCATTCATTACTGATGCTGAAGAAAAGTGTTATGCGCTCAATATATTTTTGTTCAAATAAATCATCATAGGGAAAACCTTGACTTCAAAAAGCACAATTGATGTATAAGTAAAATATAATCACAATTACATGAGTATGTATGCTGGTTGTTCAAAGTGTATTTTTTTCTGATGACTGGAAGAAAGAGAATGTTAGGGGTCAAAATACAGACTTGGAGAATCAAAGGTATACAGATTACACTTAAATTAGGTAGCTAGTAGAAATCAAAGATATTTGTTATATACTCTTGTTAATCAAATCTATCATCTGCTTCTATTGACCAGTATGGGATATTTTCTTATTATATTTGGGTATTCTCAGAACCAATTGTCATTGTCATTCAGAAGATTTATGAATAAATAATAGATGTCCATTTCTTTTATGTTTAATGTTACAGCAAGTTAAATTTGGCACCCCCCCATTACACCATTCATTAAAATGGTCCGAAATAATAAATGAAATATTATACAAGAAATTAACCTGAATTTTAAAGGTCTTTTTCCATTCAAGCTGTATCAATGGAAATTCTGCTTAACAAGCAGAAGCAGCAGTGATTGAAACTTTTCAATGTGTTTTGAGTTTTGTGTAAAGGTCAACTGTTAATGAAGTATATCTTATGCTAAGAGTACCTGCAAACAAGAACTGCTTAGCATATTAGCAACTGTCAGTCTAAATGCTGGTTTCAGGCACTCTTCGCCTGTTTTCCTTTCTTGGTGACTTCATCAAAAGCTTGTTAATTGTTCTGACAGCACCACTTTCCTATTTAATGTGTGTGTTGCTGTTGGGTGTTTTTTTTGCTGATTTATTTAGTGGTCTTTTGCCTGACTGTTTGCTTTACTATATTCAGGAATGGGAAATAATTGCTTTTTATTTACCTTGTAAAGTGAGCCTGCTCCTAAGCATTTGTGCTGGGTTAGCTGCAAGTGACTCTGATGTAACTTCACTGCAGTTCTGGGATAATATGATTTTTATTATGCATACACATTCCAAAAACACAAACACCGATGCAGACAGTCTTTGGTTGGCATGTGAGAAATGAAAGTCAACATTATGAAGAAAGTTTGCCTACACTTTGAAGAGCCATGGCACGCTCTTTTGATTTTGGGACATTCTGCTAATGTTAGCAACATAATAGTAATCTATTTAGCGTCACATCTATATTTGAAGACAGCACATTTTAAGCCTAACTCTTTACTTGCTATTCTTTAAAAATAATGTTTGCAAACTTGATTAGCAAAAGCATTTTCTTTACCCAATTAGTTCTGCACATGCATTTCCAAGAAATTACAGTTTTAGTGCAACAAAGCAATTGTTCTGCAAGCATCCAGGACCTAGATTCTAGTTGGAGATAGGCTTTTTATATTGAATCGAGAATTAGATATTCTAGAAGAGTCAAAGGAAAAGCTTTGTGATTTTGACGAAGGGTAAAAGCCATAGAAAAGTTGGTCTTTTACAGTTATCATAACTGATGTGGACAACTTCATGATACCAAAACATTATATTATTATGAAGAATATCCAGTTACAGTACTAAAGTGTGTATATGTGTCACACACACACACACACACTATATATATATATATATATATATGCTTTCGTAGATTTTCACGGGTACAGGAATGCAGGTTTTGGTGTCCTCGGGTGTCTTCCCGTGTAAAAGTTGGGGTGTCTAGGCGACGTTTCGACGAGGTCTCACTCGTCATCTTCAGGCTGGTGCTTTCGGCTTCTTGTTACTGGAACAGAGCAGGATCTCAGTGTTTGAGTTCCTATAAATACTGTTGAGGGGGTGTGGTGTATAGCCTCCAATGTTCTGGGCAGAGAGGAAGTTCCCAGGCTAGTGTGCCTTTTCTTCTTTTGTTCCTTAATTACTTGAGGGATATCTTGAGTGATTTCTTGAGTGATATCCTGAGTACCACTTAGGTGGGTCATTAGGTGTGGATTAGTTGCTAAAGTCTTTGTGTCTTGACCTCTTGAACTTTGTGAAGAGTTTTTCTGAGAAGATGGCTGTACTGCACTTAGTTGTGCTCTGGCTTGGCTTCGTGTATAGGGGCGAGCTGTGGTTTTGTGGCCTGTGTCAGCCAGATCTGTGTAGGGATTGCAGGGGGGTGCAGCATCCGGAGGTGCCACCATGGTTTGGCTACTGGATGGTGTCTGTAATTTATCTGTGGAGAGGGTCTGGGTTTGGGTCTGGTGTGGTTGATTGGTGATGGCGTTCTGTGTGCCTCTGGATCTGGTGTCAGTTTTTGTGGGGAGGGCTAATTTCCAGATGTCTGGCAAGCGGGATGTGTCGTCACGCTTGTTCATGTTGTGAGGGTGTTTCTCTATCTCGATGGCTTCCATGATTATTCTCTTGTGGTGATGTTCCATGTTAAAGAGCAATTTGGAATCTGCAAAATTAATTTCGTGTCCTGTTTCTTTCATGTGTTGGAAAAGAGAGGAAGTTTTTTCTTCTTTTTTGACGGCATTCTTGTGTTCTGCGATACGTGCATTTATTCGTCTGTTTGTTTGTCCAATGTACGTGGCTGGGCAGACTTTGCAGGGTATTTCATAGACCCCTTGGTTTTCCAACTGGATTTTATCCTTGGGGTTTCTGAGGATATTGGCTATTTTTTGGTTGGTGCAAAAGGCTGTTTTGATATTGTGTTTATGGACAATATCAAAACAGATCCCACCACCTATCTGGAAAAAACCACCAA
Organism: Podarcis melisellensis; assembly: GCF_964234715.1. NCBI lineage: Eukaryota > Metazoa > Chordata > Lepidosauria > Squamata > Lacertidae > Podarcis > Podarcis melisellensis. The sequence continues at coordinate 12,161,094 of NC_138544.1, forward strand.
ATCCAAAATAAAAGCCTCTCCTATCAGTGAAGAAATCCAGCTAAGAATCATCCCCAGAGAAAAATCATCCAGATGCCCCAAACTCTACGGCCTCCCCAAGATACACAAAGAAGGAACACCACTCAGACCAATAGTCAGCTCCATAGGCTCACCTCTACAAAATCTCGCTAAATTTCTCGCCAAGCAACTTCAGCCCTATGCAGAATCCATCTCTTCACACGTTCCAAACTCCTTCCAGTTCATAGAAACAATAAAGAAGCAAAACCTACATCCTAATGACCTACTTGTGAGCTTCGATGTTGTATCTCTCTTCACACAAGTGCCCATTAATGAAGCCTTGACAGCCATTCAAAACAAATACAATCCCCCCGAATACATCTTGGACCTGACCAACCACTGCCTAACCAACACGTACTTCATCCACAATGGACAAAGATACAAACAGATAGAAGGAGCACCTATGGGATCACCCCTCTCACCGGTCATCGCAAACCTGTACATGGAACACTTTGAAACCAATGCTTTAGACAAGTCAGAACACAAACCCAAACTTTGGCTCAGATATGTTGACGACACCTTTGTAATTTGGCCACACGGGAAGGAAAAACTGGATAGCTTCCTCACACATCTCAACAGCCTACACCCCAAAATACAATTCACTATGGAAATAGAAGCCAACAACCAACTTCCCTTCCTTGACGTCCTAATCTACAAAAAACCTGATGGCTCCCTAGGACACACTATCTACCGGAAAAAAACACACACCAACCGCTACTTACATGCACAATCACACCACCACCCTGCACAAATAAACTCCGTAGCCAAGACTCTCATCTCCAGAACCAAACGCCTGGCTGACAAAGACCACTTGACAACTGAGTTACAGAATCTCTCAAATGTGTTAATTGCCAATGGATACCAGCAAAACAGGGTTACGAAGCTAATCCAAAAAGAAACACCCCCCAAAAACCAAGACACAGAAGAAAACAATGGCATGGCCCTCCTTCCTTATATCAAGGGCACTACAGATAAAATTAGCAAAATCCTCCATAAACACAATATCAAAACAGCCTTTTGCACCAACCAAAAAATAGCCAATATCCTCAGAAACCCCAAGGATAAAATCCAGTTGGAAAACCAAGGGGTCTATGAAATACCCTGCAAAGTCTGCCCAGCCACGTACATTGGACAAACAAACAGACGAATAAATGCACGTATCGCAGAACACAAGAATGCCGTCAAAAAAGAAGAAAAAACTTCCTCTCTTTTCCAACACATGAAAGAAACAGGACACGAAATTAATTTTGCAGATTCCAAATTGCTCTTTAACATGGAACATCACCACAAGAGAATAATCATGGAAGCCATCGAGATAGAGAAACACCCTCACAACATGAACAAGCGTGACGACACATCCCGCTTGCCAGACATCTGGAAATTAGCCCTCCCCACAAAAACTGACACCAGATCCAGAGGCACACAGAACGCCATCACCAATCAACCACACCAGACCCAAACCCAGACCCTCTCCACAGATAAATTACAGACACCATCCAGTAGCCAAACCATGGTGGCACCTCCGGATGCTGCACCCCCCTGCAATCCCTACACAGATCTGGCTGACACAGGCCACAAAACCACAGCTCGCCCCTATACACGAAGCCAAGCCAGAGCACAACTAAGTGCAGTACAGCCATCTTCTCAGAAAAACTCTTCACAAAGTTCAAGAGGTCAAGACACAAAGACTTTAGCAACTAATCCACACCTAATGACCCACCTAAGTGGTACTCAGGATATCACTCAAGAAATCACTCAAGATATCCCTCAAGTAATTAAGGAACAAAAGAAGAAAAGGCACACTAGCCTGGGAACTTCCTCTCTGCCCAGAACATTGGAGGCTATACACCACACCCCCTCAACAGTATTTATAGGAACTCAAACACTGAGATCCTGCTCTGTTCCAGTAACAAGAAGCCGAAAGCACCAGCCTGAAGATGACGAGTGAGACCTCGTCGAAACGTCGCCTAGACACCCCAACTTTTACACGGGAAGACACCCGAGGACACCAAAACCTGCATATATATATATATATATATATATATATAACTCTTTGAATTATTTCAAAGATATTGCTGGAGTTAAGTCCTACAGAACAGTATCTTGCAGGTTCAACTGCTTCAGCTGCAAGGTGGCATTAAATTAATTGATACTGGCAATCCAACAATTCAATAATTTTAAACCTATGCAACCTATTGGACTTGTTATTGGATTTTTTTGGGCAGGGCAATAGCGGTCGCTTTGCTTTAAGGCCATACCTAGCCAGAATCTGGGATTTGACATTCGACAGCTGTGAACATTTAAGTGATGTCTCCCAATGGCAGCTAATGGTTTGAAGTTTGCAAAGTAGTCCTACATCAAGAAGCAATGTTCTGAACTTTTTTTAAAAAAATGGAGAAGGGCATATGTGGCTTACCTTCCCCCACACCCCAGCTAAGGATGATGTAGTCTATGTTTGTGTGTGAAAAGAAGAAATATATAAACTGCAGTTTTGAGACATGGAGTAAGAGACTAGGAGAGCTTTAAGAGAGGGCTGAGCTCAGGCTGTGTAAACTTTTTAGGGTGCTAGCTGTCTTCATCTGCATACCTGTTGTGGGGCAGTGGCGTATGCTGTTGGAGCGTTTAAACTGCATGCTTTGCAATCTCAAATTGTTTATTTTAAATAATCTTAAAATATTACAATATGCCATAAGCCTCCAATTGCCTCATTTCGAAAGAAACCACATTCCACTAATATTGTTCCACCTGGAGAAATGGGGTGAGCATATCGATATATTTCCTTTATGACACCTGAACTTTTAATTTATTTATTTAGAAATATACAATTCTTGATTGTAAAAAACAACAACCACCCAAAGTGGTTTACAGTAGTATGGCAATTTGTCAGAGCTAGCAAAACAATACTGGTATGTGTTTCATGATCAAACGAGTGATTCAATATATTTTACTGCCCTATGTTAGTTCCTTGAAAGCTTTTAAAAATGGATATAGCTTATTACCAAGGCAAGAGGCCAACTTTACCTTAATGTGTTTCCATAAAGAAATACACAAATAAGTTTGCCAGCTTTCCAGTGATGAAGCACAGCTGATTCAGTGGAAGCCAGTTTGGCACTAAATTAAAATAAGCTTGTAGTTGTTTCCTGCAATTAACTCTTAGTAATAAAATGATTTAGAGAAATCGGTGCAAAGAATTATGGCTATTGATGATGTTTCACTTGTAGGCCAGAAGGTCAGGCAGGGAGTGTTTTCTGGGTATATGAGTTAAGTTTTGCTTTTAAAAAACAAACAAACACAAACAGACAAACATTTTATGGGACACCAGGGCCTGCAAGCCCCGTCCCCCCCCCCCCCCGCAAGGCAAAAGATTCAAAATGCTTCTTGAACTTGAGAAGTTTATGCAGAAGTATATGTCAAATTCATTTTGGCATCTTGTCTTTTTTAGGTCTGAGGCAGCATGCTTTGAATGAATAACAATTTATTTGCCTCTGAAGAATGTGGCACACCAAATCACACAAGCATATATTTTCTAATAAATTTATTTATTTTTGAGCATGATTTTGAGGTTTATGGATTTTTGCTTGTAGTCTTTTTGGTGCTGCCCCTTCCTTTTCCTACCACAAGCAAAGATCAGGTGATGAGTGGGTTGGACTTGCATGCATTGCTTAAGGGCGGCTGGGTAGCTCTTTGGGCATGATCTCAAGTTGTTGCCATATTTTATTTTTGGAAGACACTCTTTCTCCAGATAAGATTAGGTAAATACCCTAGTCTGCTGTTGGGTAAGGTTTGGGTCAGAGATGCCAACTTGAATATTGAGGGAGGGATGTAAGCCCCACCCCAGATAATTGATCTCATGACACAGTGCACACACACCATTTGAATGGCAATGCCCATCAACTTTGGGGAGGCCCTGGCCCCCTCATATAATTTATGGGGGGGCTGCGTGAAGCCCCCCAAGCTCCTAAGAGTTGGCGCCTATGGACCAGGTAGTGAAGTAATAACCAATAGTAATCGTGGCTCCAAAATTAGGCAGATCTGTCTCCCGCAACCCCAAACTGTGAATGTCTTCCTTTTACAGTAAGGAAAATTGGTTTATTTCTTAGTTGCACTAGCAATTGAAATTTATTGCCTTATTTGCGTGCACTATCATGTTTAGCTGCTTTGGGATGCAGTTTCGAGGCTGCAGCTAGCAGAGCTGTCAGGAGGGAACAGATTATACTGTGTTCTATTGTTTGTGTATATTTTACAGAGTTTTGCTATATGCCACTCTGATTTACATGGGGGGGGGGGAGTGAGAAATAATTTTACACATTAAAAATTGTGATATAGCTTAGGCCATGACTATATTCTTCAGTCATCTGGACCACTTGCCCTGCAGCTAGATTCCCTAGCATAGCTTTTCTCACCCTGTGCTGTTCTGTATCCTGGACTGCCACATTTGATCAGATTGGATGGGTCTAGTGAATGGATAGCCTTGCTGTACTTGCAGGTAGCTAAGATAGATGGATTTCTGGAACTCTTTCAGCCCTAGGATGATTATTAGGTAGTGTTGGTAAGTGTTTGTATTTTTGGGACATGCATCTTTATGTGCCAGTCCTGAACTGGAAGTGAGGGACTGGAGCCAATCTAATTTGCCATTGGTCCTTCACACTTTTGTATGAAAAGAAAAGAAAACAAGAGAAAGAAAGGAAAGAAGAAAAAGAAGCCTACAAAAGCCTGTACCTTCCTTAGCTGCTTCTGGCTGAGCACTCCTACATATAAATTCTGCTCATTTGCTATTGCAGACCTTGGCTACCTCCCAAGGTAACCTTTTCACCATAAAGCTACTCTGCATTGATCTCAGCTTATAAAAATTCTTGTTCCAGCCTGGTTGGTTCTTGACCATGCCTCTCTCTGTGCTGTCCTCACAGACCTCATTTGAATCTAACTCTTGATTGACTGTCGACTTCTCCTGAACAGTTAGCAGATCATGCTAGAACACTGTCTTGTTCAACCTCCTGCTAAATTAAAGCATGTTTTCTTTTAGACAGTTAAGTGAGAGAATGGATGGGATTGAGACTAATGTTGTATTACTGCCAGCCTGGTGTTTGTTGCACATGCAGGCACTGCGATGTTGAGCACCACTGTACACCCCACATTCCAAGTGGCATTGTTGCAGTCAATTTCAGGGCCAGCTCTAATATGCAAATCATGAAGAAATATTACCTTTGAATATCTGCGGAGGGATTCACTACTACTTGGAATTTGTTCTTTCCACGTGGGACTTTAAAATGGCCTTTCAAATCCAGACTACTTCTCTACTCTGGGAACTGATTCCTTAGTACTAAACCATAGACCCACCTTCCATTTGCTGGCAAAAGAACTATGTTTAGTATTTGGGGAACTTCTGGAGCAAAGGCAAACACAACAACAAATGTATTAAATTGCTTCAGCTGAATAACTATTTTTAAAAAAGAATAAATAAAAGATGTGAACCAAAGGAGCTAAAATAGTTTATTATGGACTCAACTATACAGCTGCAAATAGAACGTTTTAAATGTGCTGCACAGTGCAATATACAAATGTGACACTAGATGATAACAGTGAGCTATGCAAAATTCAATGTCTTTTTCCAAACGCTTTTTAAAAAGCATTTTCACAGCGTTTTTTATATGTGTGTAGATTCCACCTATGTCTCAGATTTTATTATTCTTTGAAAATTTCAGCAACAAAAGTAATATTTAGTCTCCATTTGGCACTCTCTCAAGTGCTCAAAGCTTATAACAGCTGGTAAGCAATCTTTTTACTGCAGGCAGAAGGTGAAGCTGAGATACAGCAACTTGTCCAAAGCTGCCCAGGGGTTTATAGCTGAAAACAGTATTATAAGAATAATTTATTATTGGGGTATGCAGACTAGGGACTTCTGAGGGCATAGCTGCTGCTGCTCTTAGCTGCTGCATAGCATCACCTGTCTCTAATCCCTATTTTAAAAGGGACAAATCTGTGCTTGTACTTAGGCTGCTGTCCTGCACACATTTACTTGGGCTAAGTATCAGTAAACCAGTGAGGTTTTGCTGCATAAGATCAGGTCACGATTCTGCACACAGTTGCCATCATGTGAGTCCTGTTAATGTAAGTGGAAAATACAGATGGGTAATGAATAGTAAATGCCATTATTTAACAGGTGAGATGTAAACCAAGACACCCTATAATTAGCCATCAGGATCAATTTTAGTTATCAAAAAAGTAATGTTGACAGGGCTTGATCTACTGTCTCTTTTAAGAAAGATTTTTTGCCTGTTCCTATGGCACCTGAAATATTGTGTTAGAAATATAAAGATGATTTCCCCAAAACCATGATCAGTCCCAATAAAAATACAACCTGAAGTGTGTTTTCTCCTTAGAAAGAAGCTCTGAAACAATTTTGAGAGTCTCTTTGTTCTGCTGATGTTAACTCTTCTGTGATTCCCCATACCTGAGCAAGGGCGTGCACCCTCCTGAGTTGCTCTAGAGATAAGTCAGAATAAATCCAGATTCCAAACTGGTTTGAGGACATGCTCAAAAGGACAAAGAAACATTGCTTAAACTAAGCAGGTCTAAGTCTGGTTGGGTTGCCTTGTAGTTACATGATGAAATAAAGGCAAGCTAAGAATGTCACGGTTCAACAAATAAAACTTGCTTGTGTTGACTCCACTTCCATGCCCATGGCCGACTCTTCGCTTGTGGTGAATGGGATGGCTGATTTATCATTGCCAAAAGCAGAAAGTGAAGTTTTGCAAGTTAACTCCAGGTTTCTGTGGTTTATGAATTGGATAACTGGTTTCCCTTGAGAAGGCAAATGCCATGAAAGCAGTTGTCATGAGTAGTGTAAGGAACTTGTCTGAAATTGACACCGGTTCTAAACTGGTGGTTTCCCAGCATATCTTGAAATGCCAGTTCCATGCTGATTGGTTTGCTAAACAGCCTTTAGTGTAGAACTCTTATGTGCTGCACGAGATCCTGGGCGGCACGTTAAGGTCAGGTAGGATCCTGCTGGTCTTACTAGTTCTCTGTTTGAGCTATGATTTAACCCTAGAACCCACCCATCCCTCTCCTGTGTCTCTACACTGCTGGAGAAGGTCAGCAAAGTTGGAAAAAATGTGAAGTTTCAATCCAGGTTAATTCTCTGGGTCCAACTTTACATCAGGGATTTAAAGGGAAGGTACAAATAGTTTTTGATAGCGTCGGCATAATTTTGGAGGAATTCAAAATGCAACTGCTTTTGCAAGTTAAAAAAAGATATTTGTGCAAATAATAGGTTTTTAGAACAGTTGTTTGATAACGTTGTCCAACTGTTATAAAAAAAGTGGTATGGTATGGTTAGCTGATCTCTATAATAAAGAAAATGATGTTATGTTAATAAGGAACAATATGATATTTGTTGCTCTCTTTAACAGGGAGTTCTCAGTGAAAGCGCTGTCTCGTCTCGTGTTTATTTCATGTGACCATTTCAACAGGCAGTGTTTCATTCATGTGGCTGCTTAGTTAGATACTGCACATTTTTCTGTCTTGACTGCTAACACTATCAGCTTGTTTTCTTGGATAATTATACTCTTTTGAAAGTTCAGGTCTTAAGGAAAGAATTACGACATTTTCCTGAATTTTGCGTGCCACATTTTGCTGATAAAATAATGTGAAGCTATTTACCCAATAATTTTATTCATAGCACTTTTCTTAGGCTTCACATAAAGGTATGCAATCTTTGTAATAATAAAACTAAATGTTGCTTGCTTCTAGCCTCTAAAACAATCCCTGAAATTCGATCAATTGCTAAAATTACTTAGAACTGTTCCTGCCAATCCAGTGGTAGTAAATCTAAACAAAGAGTGGCGTACATTTTGGGGGATGGGGAAGCAACAACTAGCATGGATTTCTCAGGACCATCAGTGCTTTTGCAGCATAGTTCATATATCACCAGCAGTTACTTTGCTAGATTGTTTAGAATGAACAAAAATCATTATCACCAAAGCTCCCACCCTATGTGAATTGCAGGTGTTGGATGCATCCAGTTGGACTCAATTTAGTACACATCGAATCAATGAATGTCAATTTAAAAAAAAATACATATGAATGTGTATAAATATTTCGGGGCACTGAGCAGGTGCTCCAAGGATTGCCAACTCCCTCTGTGATTGTCAACTGTTTTTGCATTGTGGACATTATATCATTAGGTTCTGGGTTCCAATTCTAGTACAGTGGTACCTCGGGTTACAGCTGCTTCAGGTTACAGCTGCTTCAGGTTACAGACTCCCCTAACCCAGAAATAGTACCTTGGGTTAAGAACTTTGCTTCAGGGTGAGAACAGAAATTGCACGCTGGCGGCACGGCGGCAGCGGGAGGCCCCATTAGCTAAAGTGGTACCTCAGGTTAAGAACAGTTTCAGGTTAAGAACGGACTTCTGGAACGAATTAAGTTCTTAACCCGAGGTACCACTGTACTGTGAAGCTCTAATTCAACCCTTCATAGATGTAAGGAACAATTACTTGGTATTTCTTAAAGGGCTTATTCATTTAAGGGCTAAACAGGAATGAGAGGAAGTGTGGGTGGCCTCATGGTCAACCTGGCAAGAGCAGATAACAGTACTTCCTTTACAAGATGTCTTAATCTTATTGAAAATACGTTGACTTCCTTCAATTATAAATTTGCTTAGGCTGAAATTCAGTAGCAACTGTACTCATCATATTTATGGGGTGTTGCCTTAGCTCCAGTAGCTCAGACTTCTTTTCTGTGTCATAGCCATTAATGGCAATCCTGATGATCTGACTTTCCCCAAGTCCATGTATTGATCATCAACTCTTTACTGGCCAAATACTGCACCAGCAGCAGGTTGTTTTGGTAAAGCTTAATGACTATTTGCAGTTGCAAAGTTGTTCCGTGCTGTTCAGAAACCCCTGAGTCAATTACCTGTTTTTAATGTGTCTCTTCCAGTAAATTTGCCATTGCAAAACCTGGGAAACATTCTGCAGAATTAAGTCACAATGGTTTTGAAGTAGAATTAATACCTGTAAACTGTTTTGACATATTGGAATCAAAGGCTAGAAAAGTACATACACCTGTTGTTTTCTGCAAAACTACACTACATTTTATTATGTTGGCAGATCATGATCTTCTGCAGTGTTCCCCAACCTGATGCTCTCCAGATGCTTTGGCCTGAGTCAGAAACATCTGGAGGGCACCAGATAGGGGAAGTCTTGCCTTGTGGGTGGAGTCCAATGTGAGTTATTCAAGTGCAGTAGCAATAGTAAAGTGGTAGTATTAAGGTAGGAACTGCCTGTTTTCTCTGTGAAGCCATAATTGGCGTATTGGGACAAGTGATTTTTAACTTGGTCAGAAGTGATTCAGAGCTAAGGGTGAGCAGAGAAGATAGTCAGAATTGCAAATGACACTAAATCATTCAGGATAGTAAAAACTAAAAGGGATTGCAGAAAGCTCCAAAAGAATCTCTCTTGCCTGGGTGAATGAGCATTAACATTTACTTCAATGTAAGTATGTGCAAAGTCAGGGCATGTCTAGATTAACGTTCTGGAGAGTGTTCCTTTAGAGCTTCACTTCAGGAACTGGAGTTGTAGGAGCAAAGCAGCCAGATTAAAAGATTTCAAGAGAATTTAAGGGGCAAAGCAGTTATCCAGATTCCATTTCCTTCAGTTACTGGCAGCTAGCAGTGTTTTATAATATTTGAGTTTATCTGCAAACAAACAATTATTTTACAAATAAATAGGTAGAGTGTAGGTGAAGGAGGCACAGCTTGGAAGAGCAGGCAGCTGAATCCAGTGTCTCACATCAGATCTCCAGAGAGAGGCAGCTCCCTATTAAAATCTTACTGTCCTCCAAATGCTGAGGTCCTGCTTCTGGGCTTCCAAATAGGCATTTTGTTGGTCACTGTGAGAACAGGAAGCTGAATTAGGCATGCCAACTGGGCTCTTCTTATGTTTCCTTTTAAGTCTTTCCTCCCAAGCCATAATTGCCCTTAATTATTATTGACTCTTCCAGTGGCAGAGTTACCAAGGTACATATTTTGTTAGGGAAGCTACGCAGACCCTCCCAAGTGTCCCTGTTTTCCAGGGACAGTCCTTAATTTAAAGAAGCTGTCCCAGTTTCTGATTTGATCCTTTTTCTTAGGATGTCCCAATTTTCATTGGAGGAGTAATGTGACACCAACCCCTCGAGCCAAGGAGGATAAGTAACTATACAACCTTTAGAAGACATCCGAAGGCAGCCTTGTATGTTGTTGTTGTTTGGTCGTGTCTGACTCTTCGTGACCCCATGGACCAGAGCATGCCAGGCACTCCTGTCTTCCACTGCCTCCCGCAGTTTGGTCAAACTCATGCTGGTAGCTTCAAGAACACTGTCCAACCATCTCATCCTCTGTCGTCCCCTTCTCCAGTGCCCTCCATCTTTCCCAACATCAGGGTCTTTTCCAGGGAGTCTTCTCTTCTCATGAGGTGGCCAAAGTATTGGAGCCTCAGCTTCAGGATCTGTCCTTCCAGTGAGCACTCTGGGCTGATTTCCTTCAGAATGGATAGGTTTGATCTTCTTGCAGTCAGTCCATGGGATTCTCAAGAGTTTCCTCCAGCACCATAATTCAAAAGCATCAATTCTTCGGCGATCAGCCTTCTTTATGTTCCAGCTCTCACTTCCATACATAACTACTGGGAAAACCATATGCTTCCTGTATAGGGAAGATTTTTAATGTTTAATGTTTTATTATATGTTTTATATATGTTGGAAGCTGCTCAGTGTGGCTGGGGCAACTCAGTCAGATGGGTAGGGTATAAATACAGTACTACTACTACTACTACTGTTAAATAGGGTATGGTTGCAGGTACATGGCCAGTATGCTAGGAGACTTTTGAAAAAGATGACTCACTTATTCCCTCATATCCTAGCCCAGTGGTTCCCAGTTTGCTAAGTACTGCAGACTCCCTCTTTTTCAAAAGCCAAACTTCTGAAAATTTTGATACCACTGTGGTAGTTTTTGTTATGTGAATGGTGCCACAGACCCCCTGGGTGGGTTAAACAGACCCCCAATTGGGAACCACTGTCCTAGCCTATTAGCCATTTACCTCACATGATCAGCTCTGCATCTCATTATCTTCTGACCCATAAGCAACTGCATCAGTCCTGGTCTGGCCCTGCAAACATGAGCCGAAGCTGAATAATGTTCATGGAACTTAAATGATGATGGCTGGCAGAACTGTTGACCTAGGTGGACCAGATTATCTGGTCACTCCCATTTTCACCAGCTATAGTTAGTGTTTGCTTGATGTGTCTGTTCTTTTGTTTTCATGCTTTTTTGTGTGTAGATCTGATTCACAACAGTGGAGCACTGTATTGCCAGTAATATTGAAATTCACCCCCCCCCCCGCTAATTTCACTCATGGTGCCTTCTTCTGTTGGCTATGTACATAAATTAATAGCCAGTACTGTGGGGAAAATAAAAATGGGAACTGGGAATTTGGTTTGGTTTTTTTCCAGAGTAATTAAACAACTCATGCTCATTTCCATGTGTGTGTGTGTGCATTTTTACTGGAGTTGTGTGTGTTCATTAGTTCTAGCTTTATGGACAGGCTTATTATTGGATTGCCTTGAGGATCAAAGGCCAAGGCAGCACTACTCAAAGTGCTTGAGCAGTCTCGGTTTCTTGTTCAGAATTAAGTAGCTTTGATTACTTCTGTCCTCCAAATCTTGCATGTAATAACTTGCATTTGGCATCTAGAATCTGATTGTAAGGAAATTTCAAAGCCACTTTCCAAATGCAGCATTTCCTGTTTACTAACAGTAAACTCATTCTTCGAGTGAGGATCTCTTCATAGTTGAAACAGGTCCGTCCACCTGCAAGGCGGAGGTCTCAGTAGGCTTGGAGGAACCCCCAAATTGTGCGTTTGTTACACTTTAAAACTGCCCTTCATCTCAAAGGATTCAAGGTGGCATACAAATATTCAATAAAATACAACATGCATAAGTATTTAAATCACATGCCCGTAACTAAATAATAATTTCCAACAAAATATACAAGGTTTGCAGCTGGGTGATATTTTTTTTAAAGGATCCCCCCCCCCCAACACAAAAATGAAGACTGAGCATGCTTAGTGAATACAGAATGCTGATTGAGTTGGGCGGGAGTACAGTATAACAGAATATCTTGGGAAATGGTTGCCTATAATCCTGAACATAATCGTAACATTCTAGTTTTTTTATGGGAAGGTTTCTTGTTTTTGTTTTAGAGGGAGAGAGGAGCATTAGGCATTTTGAACTGTAACATTTCAGAAACAGATTCAGCAGGGCAATTCTAGACTGTGCCAGAACTCGGTTTCACAGTTAAAGTGGATTGGGAGCTTTTGCACAGCAAACCCTTTAGGCAAAAAGATTGGACTTTTTAGGATAAGCAAAATGGCAGGAAAATGCACTGGAAAGTGTCGGATAACACTCAATGCAATGCCATCTAAGCTTTCCGCAAAAAAATCAAGATGAATGCTCAATAAACAGGTTGTATGGAAGGGACCTTGGTGAGAACAAAAGAGGTTTAAAAAATATTGTCTTTGCCATACATTTTGCTCCCCACCCCCCATGCTGGCACACACCTCAAACTACTTTTTGCTCTTGGTATGAAAAAGGACAGTTATCTGTACCTTTTTACCCCACACCATGGGGAGAAAAGCAGCTTGAAGGGGCAAGAAAACAAAACGGCAGAGAAAGAGATGAGCATCTACCTGCCATTGCCATGCAAACATCTCTAAATTGCAGCTCCCTGAAACTGCTTTGAGGTACATTTTGTTTTGTTGATCAATCTGGTGAATATTTTCCCTGAGCTGGAAGTTGACATGCAGTTTGACTCGTAAGAACTGTAGGCCTGAGATGTACATTGATTCTACATATATAAAGAAGATTCACCCTCTTGTGAATTATACCAGTTTTTAAATGAGTATTCTTTTTTAATTTTTAGGAGCTCGGCTGGAGACCTGCAGTGAGTTTTTAGTTTTTACATTCTTTATTTTGTTTCCTTTTGTGGTTTAGGTTCCTTTTGTTAATTGATTGCACTGAAGATAGAACTAACCATGGGGAGGAAGCTAGACTTGTCTGGCTTGACTGATGATGAAGCAGAGCATGTCTTGCAGGTGGTCCAGCGAGATTTCACCCTCCGCAAGAAAGAAGAAGATAGACTGAGGTAAGACCCGTGAAAGTGGAACATGTAAGCATTTAGATAAGAAAATGCACCATCTGTAATCTGAATTCATTATATTTTGATGTGATTGAATTAAGAATCCAAAACTTCTGTTTTACAAAACTTAAGCAAATTTTTTAGTGGCAGGCGAGAATTCTACCACTGAACCACCAATGCAGTTTTTTAGTGGAAAGTGAGACTGACTTGGGGCACCTTGCTCTAGTTGGGGGAGGGAGGAGGGCAAGGTACTTGCTAGAGAAATCCCTCTGTAACTTGTTTGCATAATGTCTCATTAAGAGTATGGAGGTATATACTTGCTTGAGATGTGGCCAAGGCTGTGCATTCTGGTCAAGGTGTGGAAGATATTTGGTAGGCACCTGATACTTAGATTGGGCTATTCTGGATTCCTCTGATTCCTTGTAATAGTACCGTGCTCATTGCCAGAGGCGGAGCTAGTTGCTCCAGGCACCTGGAGCGGCGCACAGGCTGTGGACCTGGGGGCGGGGCTAGCCACCCGCAGGGAGCATCCCTCAGGGATGACACCCAGGGCGGATTGCACCCCCTGCACCCCCATTCCTCTGCCAGTGCTTATTGCTCAGAGCTTAGACAAAGGGCAAGAGTTCCAGAGAACCGAGGTTACAAATGCCCTGGCCTGTTATAACTATTTTGCTTCAGATAGTTATTTAAGCATAAAGTAATAAGTGAAATGATAGCCAATGAAGAACAATAAGGCAGGAAACCATAAGTTAAGCGATCTTCTCTATTAGTGGCTGTTAATACTCCTCATTCACTGTAGATTTCTACCAACCACCTAGCCTACCATTTATGTTAACTGAAAATTAAATTATAGTTACTTAATCAGAATTCATCATTTTTTTGTCCAGATGTGGAAGTCCACCTGAGAGATGAGAGCACTAAAACCATACCACCTTAATCTAAAACTCATTAATTGCCATGCCATTGCTACATACTTTCAATTTATGCAAGACTATTGCAACACTATCCATCTCCGTGTTAGAGATTGGCAATGAGCAACATTTCATATATTTCATTTGGTTGGTGGTTTAGAGCTGTGTTGAAAGAGCAAAACGTACTGTTGCCGTAACTGAAATTCCTTTGGTTCTTTTCTGCCAGTAGCACATGAAAATGTAGCTAATAACTCGGTTGAACTCTGTGGTAGGGCAATATTTCTAAAGCTTGTTTCTCAAATATGTTGTAAGGTCAGCTTTGGAGTGTTTTGATGAGCTGTCAACAGATTTGGAATATATTAAAACATGTGTTATGTTAATTAATGCAACATTTGAGTTTGGAACTTTAGATGTCACCGATGACATGAATTACTCCCACATGCCTCCTATATAATACTAGTTTATATTCAATCTACAGTAAGAAGCTGAAAGTGTTTCCTTTAAGCACTCCTTCTAGAGAAGGGGTGGGAATATTCCCATGGCTCTGTGTTTACCAAGTGACTCATTTCTGTGTCCATACATAAGATGCTTAATAGACAGAGGTGAGCTTAAAGAGGCTAGGAAAAAATGGACCTGGAACTGTTGTTTTGTACTTCCATTTGATGATAACCTGAAACAACAAGTTAGAATGATGGGCACCTTAACAACTTCACATTGGATGGCAGGATGTGGCAGCTGCTGATTACAATTGAGAGCAATTGTAGTTTTCATCATAATTCAGTGCCTAATCATATGCCAAAGAATAAGCGATGCACCTAGAAACAAGTCTGACACTATTTCATAGCAGTTCTGGCCCCACTTTTCATCACAACAGTAGTTCTTGGTTCTGGTTCTCACTGAATGGTGAGCTTGCGTCTGGCTTCTCCCACTTCAGACTGGGCAGGGGGAGCTCTCACAACTGAATTATAAAAAAAGGTATGCTAGAAAATCGGCAAGCCAGGAAGAAGCATTATTTGATTACAGTTGAAAAATTTGAATAGGGTTTTCCAAGGTTGGCCTCTAGAGGTTATCAGATGAATCTGTTGGCGCTTTGAAGTTTATGGTAAGACTATTTCATTGCTGTTGTTTACTGCAATATAAAATATAAATATTGCAATACTGTTGCTCTCCATCTTGAATACTGTATCAGATGTCCATTAAATATTTCTGGAATTTCGATTTTATTTCCACTATGCTCAGCAGAATTCCAGGTATACTGTGGAAAGTTGATTTGTATTGATCATTCAGATTATAGAATCAAAGATAATTGTAGAGTTGTAAGAGACCCTGGGGGTCATCTAGTCCAACCTTCTCCCATGCAGGAATCCTACCCACTGCCATTTCTGAGTGGGCTCAAACCAGCAACCTTCTGGTTACCAGCTAGATGCACTGACCCGCTGTGCCATCTGCTCCTGTATAGTATCTACATTATAATCTTATATCTGTGTTCCTGGTTCTTGAGAAAGGTGGGTTCCTGACTACAGGGGGAAATAGTTGAAAAACAGAAAAAAGGTAAAGAACAGAAAAGGGGTGAATTGGAAGCAGGCAGTAGGTAGCAGGAGACTATTCTATTATTTCACTTATTGGAACATTGTGCATTCAGTACCAGTATAGTATTCTGTCAGAAGAAACAACAGAAAATCCCATAAAGGCTGAATCAAAACCACATGTTTCTACATGCCCAGAACATCAGGTTGTGTAAACTAATACAATGTTTGCCCAAAACATTTTGAAGTTTGTTCTACGATCTCTTGAGTTAACCTGGTTTAAGTTTGTAGGTCAACACCCTATCCGCTAGACAAATTAATAATTATTGCTTAGCTCACAGGATGTGGCATACTATGAGATAATGAGTAGCTGGAATGTAAAATCAATATTTAATTATGGATATCTTGTGTATTCAGAAGCTGGGCCTGATAGCCTTATAGGAGGAGTATTATTCACTTTCCTAGGCCGGTAACACAAATGAGATTATGTAAGATACGTTTTCTTGACTTACGCATTGGAGACCTTTGATATAACATTTTGGAAATAGGATTCCGGGCCAGATGGACCAGGTTCCACTAAAGTCCCTATGTTCCATTTATTTCAATGGGACTTGTTTCCGAAAAACAAGGGAAGAATCATGCCTTGGATTGTAGCCCCTCTCTAACATATGGATTTATTTCTGTGTTTTATGAAGGTCAGGGGTATTGTTTGGAGGAGTTTGCTGAGTGCGGCTGTTGCCTTTGTTCTTTTGTATCTTTATTTTAGATTTTGTTGTGATTTATGTGGAAATTTTTCGGTTTGGTTTGTATGTATGTATGTGTATATATATATATATATATATATATATATATATATATGTTTAATTTATTGCTTATGACCACTTTTGTTACGTTGTAGTGATGTATTTTTTCATGTTGCAAGCTGCCTTGCGTGTGCTTTGAACTGTGGAAAGGCAGCATACAAATAAGATTATGTATTCACATGCATCCTTTAAATAAATAAAATAAATGTTATGCATTAGAGGGCTACAACCAAAGGTTCGCATTGCCTTCTTTACCATCACAATGTTTCTTGCCTCCTCAGGCCTCTTCCTTCTGGTGGCCTTTCCCCAACTAATCATCCTGCCATAGCTCTCCCTTGGCTTTCTGCCTTTTAAGGCACAGGCCGCCTCCTCTCATAAACTGGGTTGCAATTTTTTTGTTGCCTACAAGATGTTCCAGATCAGGAAGGGTCAAACCAGATTAGCACAGGACTTAAATATTTTAAGGAAATGTAGGGCTGCATCAAGGGATTGTTTCTGTTTATTATGCACTTTGTGTTCCCATTTAGCATTTTTATGTTGTGAACCTCCCTGTGATCTTTGGATTAAGGGCAATATACAAATTTAATAAATAAGGAGCCTGGAAGACGTGGCACCACAACCTTGTATTACATCTGTTTCTGGTGACTGATGGGACCCGTCACCTTCCTAGTTTCTATAGCAATAAAGAGCTAATCTCAAAGAGGAAGGAAAACCTTTACGAACAAAAATTATGGAAATTCTCATTAATGCTTTTACAGAGCTTTTATTAACATCGCAATCTCTAGGCAGATCTGCATAGGGCAGCTGCAGCTAGGTCTAATTTTGTTTGGATGCTTGTTCTAGTCTATAGTGCTCAATAGCAGGTCTGAACGAAAAGGCTCCAGCAATGGTGCTCTGATTTTTGGAGCTCCAAATCCCATTATATCCTGTATTGATGCTTTACTTTTCCACTCTGGCAAACGCTCTTAGCAGGCCAAATTTATGTCTTTGACACGATGCAGCTACATTTCCTTATGCACTGATGCCTATGCTAACTGGGGTCCATAGACTAGGTATCCAAACAGAAACACTCATCAAATCTGTAAACGAACTTCTGAATTGTTTCCATTCTTTATCTTACGAAGAAGCAGAATTATTGAAGACCTATAGCAATCAGCTATATGACATACACTTTTCAGTGAGACAAGCTCCAAAAATTTAAAATGCTGTTTTCCCTTTTTAACTTCCCTCCGAGAATCCTCAGTGTAAAATGTTAAGTATTAGACACATTATTATTGACCCATTTTCTCTGAACCTCCCCTCCTACTGGGGATGCATGACAAGGAGGATCTTATGCAACAAAAAATGTGTTCAGCCCATTTTTCACTCCTATACATTATTGATTGTTGTATAATAAAAAATGGACGTTCCACAAAACAGGATGAATATTTGAAAAAAACCAACAACCCAGCATAGTAGAAGACAGCACATCATCATCATCATCATATTTATTTTTAAAATACATTTTTTATTTCATGAGCTGGGCTGCTGGAACAAGGAAGGTGGAGAGGAGGAAAAACCAGGAGGGAGGATACTATAGGCTTGGCCCTTGAATAAACTGAGCTAGCAAGTGTTCAGAGGCAACCTGCTCCTCTGTTCTAAGTGTAAGATGGAAGAACAGATTATAGGGTATCATCTATCTATCTATCTATCTATCTATCTATCTATCTATCTATCTATCATCTATCCTGTCTTGCACATGGCTTTAAGCCCCAGCGCCCTTTTCTCTTTAAATACATTAAGCACTGATTGCATCTCCATTGTCAGAAAACAGCTACATTTTTAAAACATCCCCTCTGCTTTGCTTCTTACAATGGTTTACATCTGATTTTCGTATCCTCTTTCCTTTCAGAAAATTTTCCACAAATGGCTCGCGCCCCCCCGTTTTTTGGGTCTGTGTAATCTTCCTTCATCCTCCACGCTCTAATTTAGTTAGATCCTTGTGCCAAGGATCACCAGAGTTCGAACCATGAGTCCAATTTCAAAAGCAGGATGGAATCCTGGGATGTATCACATAGTAGGACTTACATGTGGGTCGATATGGTTAGGATTGTGCTTTGGGGCCATGAAGGGAGACAAATGGTATGCACAATGAACAAGAGCATATTTTCCATTTCTCTTCCACAGAGTCTATCAGAAATTGTAATCCTTTGTCTGATATCACAATCAGGTGTCCCTTTCTGATAAATGAAGAACTCCGTCTTCTTAATGCAGTTACTTTTGTTGGGGGAGCATTCTGCACATACTTATAATGATTCTATTATTTATTTCTGCTTAAGAATTATTTTCCATAGATGCACTAATTGACCTTAGGCTAGCCGCTGATTGCAATGCCACAGTGCCCCCCCCCCCGTTTTAAAATGGGACATATATCCTCAGAATGCATAAACTGGTTCACACATGATGTTATGCCAAACCATGGCTTAGTGGAAATGCATGAGTGTGAGGATTCCAAGGAAGGAGATTGTGGTTTGTGGCATGTGGTTTGCCTCACTCCAGACAAACCATGGATTGCAAACCCCCAACCAAAACTTGCTTACGGCTTGTACTCACAGCTACAGTTGTGCTGGTAGAGATTCTTTGGGCTGTTTACTTTCGTAGAGGTTAAGTTCAGTAAAGCTTAAGTTGTGTAGAACTGATATTTCTCCTTTTCTGCAACAAGTTCCAGTATGAAAGATACATGAAACAGGTTTGAGACAATAGCTGCACCTAGATTTCTTTATACAAACTAAAAAATTTATTGAACTGCTGTTTCCTAAGATCCCATGATCAAAGAATTCCAGGGTGTTTCAGCTTCCATGATTTCTCTTTCCTGACCATAGATAATACCACTGCTGTTTATCCTGGGGTGAAATGAAATGAGTCAGGAATTTCTAATCTTGCCAAATAAGGTTGCTTCCCATCTCCTGTGAAAAGTATTTTATGTAAGATGTCTGAAACTGAGAAATAAGATCTCTAAGAGACCCTGCATATTCTGAGAAAGAGAAGCTAAGAAAACTGCGAATGTTGAACATATACAACTTCTGTGTGAGCTTGATAATTTCATGAATGTTGTGCTTGGCTGTAATGACCTTTGCCCCATGTTTTAAATGCCTAGTTTTCAGTCTGCAAAGCGTTCTTGATCCGTTATAATTAGTTGTTTTCCCCCAAATCTTTCTTAAATCATAATACCCAAAGCATGAGATATTACTTAGTATAAGACCTAAAGAAACCAAGTGAATGAGTTTTCCAGTTTACAATATCACATTTGCATAGAATTCTCTGGAATAGTTCTTCTAGCTCCAAAACTCTAGAAAATTGAATGACTGTAGTCTTTTCTTTTTTCTTTTTAATCAACTTCACATATAGAAAGGGGCAATACGGAAATGGCATATACTTCATGGGTTTTCTCCCCTGACGCAGTTGTTCCTTTTACAGCAAACTTATTAAAAGGAACATAAGAATTCATGCATATCTGCACATCTCTAAATGCTATTATTTGATATGTTGCACCAAACATGGTAGTGTTCGGAAGCACTGGGTTCCGGAGGTAAATTCTATTTAATTGCACAGCAATGGAACAAAACAAAACAAAACAGCAGTTAGAACCAGCATGTTTTTGGTTCCAAGAAAACAAAATTATTTCAGTCACTGTCTCTTGAGCCAAATATTATTACATTGCCCTCATATAAACAAACCTACCATTTTGCTCTTTCCTCTTCTGTAATTTTAAATTAGATTAAGCAACATTAGATGAAGAACAACACATTTTACATGTGTGAAATTAATTTATTTTTGAGTTAGTGCTGTTAATCAGAATGTTATAAAACACTTAACAGAATAAAGCATTAAATTCTCTCTTCATTGACCATGTCTGGATATTTGTATCTCAGCTTAATATTTACATCCACCTCACTTGGGCAAATCAGTATTTCTCAGCCTATCCTAATTCACAGGGCTCGTATGAGGCAAAATCTGAAAATCATGGAGGAAGGGTAGGAATAGGATAACTTTCAAAGGAGTCTTGAGCAGCTGCTTCAGTACATAATGGGACAATATCTCCCCCACCCCACCCCACCCCAATTTCCTTCACCCATTGCTGAGCAGAGTAGAGCAGAAACATTATCTCTGCACAACAGCAAGTTGCAATGGGGGAGATTTATTTTTGTTTGTGAGAATGTCTCCCAAGTGATGAATTAAGTTAGCGGAGTCCCAAGGGGAATGTGTGATTGTCACAGACAGCAGCAGACTCATCAGAACGATGCTGTCAAGCCCCCTGGGTAATTTTAATGCAAGAGTTTGGCGAGATTTCGATCTGTGGCCTGTGACTATTGGGAAGAAGAAGAAGAGTTTGGATTTGATATCCTGCTTTATCACTACCCGAAGGAGTCTCAAAGCAGCTAACATTCTCCTTTCCCTTTCTCCCCCACAACAAACACTTTGTGAGGTGAGTGGGGCTGAGAGACTTCAAAGAAGTGTGACTATCCCAAGGTCACCCAGCAGCTGCATGTGGAGGAGCAGAGACACGAACCCGGTTCACCAGATTACAAGTCTACCACTCTTAAACACTAGACCACACTGACTCTCAGGGAAAGAAGCAACTGGCAACAGCAACCAGAACGGAATCATACTATATATGCAGTGCACAACCTTGTTATTACCAACGTACAGCTTCCGGGTCATGTTGCCAGCATGGCGAACCAGAGCAGCACACGGAAACACCGTTTACCTTCCTCCCAGAGTGGTACCTATTTATCTACTTGCACTTCAACGTGCTTTTGAACTGCTAGGCACCTCTTAGACTATGTATTTGTCCTAGCTGAAGTTCGCCGTGATGTGCTCCTTAACAGAGCTATGACGAGTGCCAATGACTGCTGAACAGATCACCAATTAATATGTTCCACGATGGCTGTCAAGATTATACCTAAACACACGCTTCAAGGAAGGAAACCAAGGCACAAAATCAACGCTCAAGCCCTTCAAGATCCTATTAAGCAGGATTGCTTCCAAACAACTCTTAAGGACCATCTGCTTTCGGAGTCCCCTGATAACATCAAGGAACACTGGACCAAGCTAAAAACATCCATTATTGTAGCCTGTGAATAAACTATTGGGTACCAAACCAAGAAACACCAGGACTGGTTTAATGAGAATGATAGTGAGATTGAACACATTATTGACAAGAAAAGGAAGGCCTTTCAGAGCTGGCAAAGAGATAGAAAGTGCATCACTAAGAAAAAAAGTATGCCAACACTAAGGATTAGCTTCAAAAAGAACCAGAGAACTAAAGAATACCTAGTGGATAAAAAAGCTCAAGGGATCCAGCACTTAGCCAACACTCATGATGATGCAAATAACTTATTTAAAGTCACAAAGACCATCTATGGGCCAATAAATCATGGCATACGCCCCCTGTGCCTAAATAGATGGTACCACACTTCTGAAACATAAAGAAGCTATTGCATTGTGCTGGAAAGAACATTACCAGCATCTCCTTAAGCACAACTCCCCCGTAGCTGCTGAGGTCCTCTCATAAATTCTGCAGAAACAAATTAGAAATGAGCTTGCAGTACCTCCAAATCCGGGACAGTTGTGTACAGGAACTTACAAGAACAAGCAGTAAGAACATATAAGAAAAGAAGAAATGTATTATTATTGGAATTAGCCTCATAGGTTATACACCGTACATATGAATTGTATATGTTGCACATACTGGGCTAGACCTTTACGATAGGAAATAACCAGTAAATTTTTCAGTTATTATTATTCAGCCTGTTGCGCTTTGTGTATGGTGCACTGAAAGAAGCATAGATCACCAGTGTCAAAGCAATGATTTTTCAACATCAACTTTGTGGGACTGGTCATGTTATTCAGATACCTGATTATCGCCTTCCAAAGCAAGTAATCTATTCCAAACTTAAAAACGGAAAGTGTAATGCTGGTGGTCAACAAAAGAGGTTTAAAGACTCTCTCAAGGCAAATCTTAAAAAATGTAGTATAAACACTGACAGTTGGGAAACACTGGCCTGCAAGTGCTTCAGTTGGAGAACAGGCTTTCCCAAAAGTGTCATGGGCTTTGAAGATGCTCGAACTGAGGACAAAAGGGAGAAACATGCTAAGAGGAAGGCATGTTTGGCAAACACCATGATCAACTCCTGTCCGGAAACCTATGTTCCCACTGTAGAAGGATGTGTGGATCCAGAATTGGCCTCCACAGTCACCTACAGACACACTGTTAAGACTGTGTTCATGGAAGACAATCTTACTTGGCTACAAGTGATCGCCAAAGAAGAAGAAATCTTGAGAAGCAGCTTGAGGTTCTCTTAAAATCCCTGTTCTTTCCTTGCTTCAAACAAAACCAAATGTTTTCATCTCCTTTTGTTTTCAGAGGCCAAAGAAAATGATGAAAGCAGGATGAGTGGAGGCAAGGACAAGTGCAGGGCAGAGAAGGCAGTGCATTAATATGTGAAATAGGGCAGAAGAAATAAAATAGAACTGTGGACGGCCCCTGAAAAGAAAAGGGAACAGCTGGACTATGACAGAAAGAAGGGATGGTGAAAACCAAGGGCAGTAAGGAATGCTGGTGATGTACAGATATAATTCTGGCCAGAAGCAGGTGCACTTATAACTTGAAATACATAGATATGGCACGACACCCTACACAGCACCTCCTGATTCAGATATAGCTGTGCATCATTAACTTACTGATTATACCATGCTCCAAATCCCAGTGATTTCGTATAGCTGTAGGAAACAGAATGGACTTTTATAGGACCCCACAGTTCAAAAGCCATGGGATTGAGGAACAGCCCCCTAGTGCTGCTTTCTGGCAATGACCCTGTAGGTAGGAGCAGAGCATTATCTCCCTCCCAACCCAGAGTCCTCCCAGAAGGGCACTATGGCCAGTGCTTAGTGCAGTCAGATATAATTTCCACCTTGGGCCCTTCACCTTGGGCCTATATTTACCTGGACTGGCATTTTGAAACTTGCTTCTCCTGGCTGCACATCACTCCCTGGCTCCCATTCTCTGACACCAGATTGGAGCCAAGCACAGCTTCATTGGCCTGGAAGATCTGAGCCTGTTAGCATAAATATTTTATCTGTTTATTCCAAGCCATTTGGCAAGACTGCAGCATTCAATTCCTAATATCAGCTGTTTAAAATTGTTTAATGGCAATCAGCAAAACACGCACATGCTGCTCTTCCAGGGGACAGGAGAAGGAAACAACTGTGCACAATTCTGTTTTATTTAGTTCTGTTCATAAACGAATGCACCTATTGGCCCGATCCAACAGGCTCTTATGTACTTTTCCATTGCCCTCTGAAGTGAGGCGCCTTCTGCACTCATTTGCCCCCACCTGTGTGATTTTGCACGAGTAGAAAGCCTGAAGGTGGGGTTTTAAAAATCGCTTACTTAACCTAATGTGTAATATGTATCGAGGACATCTGGCAAGACCCCTTTCCATCTGTGTTACATGAAAAGCTTTCAGCTTGAAATTCCAGAAGCAACCCATGTACCCCTTCCTACCTGTAGCACATCTGCTTCACCATTAAGCTATATCTTATTTGTAAAATAAGTCCAGGAACTCTTGGTATCCCTGAAACGTTTGAATGTTCTATGAGTTGGCTGGTTCCAGTACCCTGTGGTTTTTCCATGGTGTCTTCAGTGTTTCAAATAGTGGACAATATAAGTATAGGTATAAAGAAACCCTGTTCAGATCATTGGCATTATTTCGCTTTTCCCATACTTTTATGCAATAGAGGCGCTGTGGTCTAAACCACTGAGCCTAGGGCTTGCCAATCGGAATGTTGGTGTTTCGAATCCCCACGATGGGGTGAGCTCCTGTTGTTCGGTCCCCACTTCTGCCAACCTAGCAGTTTGAAAGCACGTCAAAGTGCAAGTAGATAAATAGGTACCGCTCCGGCAGGAAGGTAGACAGCGTTTCCATGCTCTGCTCTGGTTCGCCAGAAGTGGCTTAGTCATGCTGGCCACATGACCTGGAAGCTGTACGCCGGCTCCCTCGGCCTATAAAGCGAGATGAGCGCGCAACCCCAGAGTCGTCTGCAACTGAACCTAATGGTCAGGTGTACCTTTACCTTTACGTTTGGTTGTCCTTTTCAGTGTTTCCCTCTCAATTTATCTTTGTTTAGAACTATATTTTTCTAGGGCTGAAAGCATTAATCAGATTAATTTCTAGATTAATCAAACCAGTTTATATCAGATCAAAAATGTTGCTTTTAATTGGATTTTTAATTGGATTTAATGAGCATTGTTTTCCCATGGATGGATGTGTAGCAATGATGGAATTACTATAAATTATCTGTGACAGACACTCCTCCTCACCCCATGGCTGAACCAATTTGAACACCCCTTGGAAAGGGATTTGCATTCCCCCCCCATTTATTTTCAGGGTACAACCCCTGCCCCCCTACAACACTGCCTAGCTGTTTTAATGGTACTTTTTATTGCTGTTTTAAAAGTTAGCGTCTGGTTATATAGCTCCATTTCTCACAGTTGGAGAGCAGATGTACCCTTTAAAAAGAAACAGGCTGAACATGTCAAGGTGATACCCACAGTGCAGCTATTGATCTACTGAAAAACTACACTCACATTTGTGCTGGCACAATATATTGTGAGCAGGAGTGAGAAGTGGGAAATTGATTTGCATTTTACTAAGTGATGTCATCAAGGCTCTTTGTTTGCAGGTCCTGTGTTCTTTAACTAGGCAGATTGGCCTTCTTTAGTGCCTCCTATTAAATCTTAAAGTTTTGGAGGCATTTCCTCTGGAATCGCCCTCGGTATTTATAGCTTATCTGGAACTGAAATTAAACTTCTTGGGATATGACAGTATGGTATTGTTTGTCCCAGACGATAACCTCCTAAGATTCCAAGGTAAAGTTAACATTTCCATGGACAACTTCTATCCTCTAGTAGTAAATTAGGAAATAAGTACAAATGTACATTTTTATTTACCTGCAAGTGAAAAACAGTACTCTGACAAATTCAGTATGCATGATAGTGGGCATTTTAAAAATAGTTTGACAAGTGTCAAGCTGTCTGTTGGAATTAGGGTCTGCTGCCCTCCCGCTTTGATGCAAGCTAGGAACATATTTTTTGAAATAAAGAAATAAACCCAATGGTTTTGGCGTCAGTCCCAAGTTGCGAAGAAAACAAAGAGTAGACTGTGCATTTGATTCCTATATTCAATGAAGTTATAAACTGTTTTATATATAGAGGCTCATCTTGTAAATTCCAGTTCTTTTCTCTGTCTTGAAGTTTAAATATTTTGTAATTTAAACAAACATAAAGAGAATTACTTGGCTGATGCTCGTTGAACCTCAACAACCTCAAAATTCCTGTTAATTTTTAATCTCATTTTCTTTTAGGACAGTAACATTGTTGCCTGCTGTTGATGGTGGTACTTCTGGGTCTTTTGTTGTCGCTTGGGGCTCAGGGGTCTCAGTGGCATGGAGTGCCTTCCATCAGCTTCCTTCCTTCCTTCCTTCCTTCCTTCCTTCCTTCCTTCCTTCCTTCCTTCCTTCCTTCCTTCCTTCCTCTAGCTTCTGTTGTCTGTGCTCTGGTAACCTCTAAGTTGGATTACTGCAATGCATTATTCACAGGACTGTCTCTAAAGATGGTTCAGAAACTTCAGCTGGTGCAGAAATCAGTGGCCAGGTTGTTCAGGGCAAGAAAGTTCAAGCATATTACACCGATCCAGGTCCGACTGCACTGCCTACAATTATCATCATCTGAGGCCTTTATTCATGCGCTTCTTTGTACTTTTGTCCTTCCGGGCTCTGGTGCTTTTATGCTTTACATTTTTTATTCTTTATTTTACTTCTTTTTGTCATGTTTGCACTTTTTAACAAAATCAGTAAAATATTAAAGGTTAAATATACGTTATCAGATATTATACTGGTTGATCTCCCATAATTCTTCTCTAGCTAGCTCACCTCCCTGAGCACCTCCGTAGGATCTTGGCCAAGTCCTGATTGGCAGTGCTTTAAGCTACCTCATTGAATATTTGTTTTGAATTTCTTAGAAGCCTGCTGTCACAATCAGCTGTTGCAACCTGTTTTTAAAGTTTTTGTATCTTTAACATACATAGATTTCAGCCGTGTCTTATGAACTTGACGCAAACAAAGCAAAACGAAACACCGGAGTGACATGCCCACAAACTGATTTTTTTTTCAAGTAATGAAGTTCTTGCCCTGTTTTCAGTTCATAAATTCTTTTGTGACTTGGCAACACGTTCTGTCTGTGCCCAAAGGATTTCCTCTTTCCTGACTTGCAGCTCTAAAAGAAAAAGGGCCCTTCCATTGTTTTGTATTTGTTTGTTCTAAAACGTAGTAACCAGGCAAAAAAGCTTGCAAGAGTACATATACAGAACACTGATATAATTCAATGTATGTGTATGCTGTGGCGGATAGGCTGGGGATGTCCAAATTATGGACCTGATCAAGTCTCCTTTCATCTGCCTTTCTCCCCTCTTGCAGCTTTCCATTATCCTTTTTTTTTTGTAGTTGCCTCAGGGATTTGAGATAGCCCTGGCCCCTTCTCCCTGTATCACTTTTGTCATTGGGAGATCAGTGCCATGGGTATTATTAGGGGATGTCCCAGAGTGACCATGGTCTTTTGCTCAGGCGCTTGTTCTTTTGCCTCTTCCCCATTGTATTTTTTGCAGGATGGCTGGTGACACTATAATGCATAGTGCTGGTATCCCAGGTGGACTCTACACACATATTAAAAAATGCTGTGAAAATGCTTTATTTTAAAACGTTTTGAAAAAATACATTGACTTTTGCATAGCTCACTTTCGCCCTCTAATGTCACATTTGTATATTGCACTTTACAACACATGTAAAACATTTTATTTGTATGTGAGTCCCCAGTCACCCAGCATCTTAATTTGCTTTCCATTTTCAACACAGATAGTGCTGACTTGTGGTTGCTGGATATTGTGTGAGGATATCATTGACTGGTGACGAGAGTGATACATGCAGTCGCTGGGTGAGGAATATGGGTGAGAGAGATGGGGGTTACATTAGATGGTGGAGCAAGGCTTGTTTTAGTGTACATAAGCAGCATCTCTTGCCAAAAGATTATGGGTGGGGTGGAGGGACCAATCCACATATCCCGAATATCCTCTTGGCAAACCATAGCCCAGAATAAGTCTTAACAGTAAGAGCCAGCACTTGTTTTTCTCTTCTGAAAGTTGACCTAAATATGCATCATGATATATCAATGCAGCACATGCAAATTTATGCCATTGCCCTGTGCCCTAGTCTTTTAAGTACATAGCTTTGGCCCTGGTGAGTGCCTTATGAGAATACATGACAAGTGAGCCATTCTTTTCCATTAGTAATAACAGATATTTTCTAGTAAATAAGCTGATTTAGCTATTGTACTAGTACAGAACCTCCAGTCTTCTAGATGATGTTGGACTACACCTCCTATCATTCCTGTATGGGGGTGATGGGAGTTGGAGTCCAACAACATCTGAAAGGCCACAGTTTCCCCCCGGGGAAGGGCAAAAGGCAGGCAGGATGGTCTTTCCTCAGAAACTCACTTCTGTTGTGCTAGCTTCAGCATTGGGGGCGAGGAGAAACAGAAGAAATTGTTTTTGTCTATATGAAAATGGAAATCTGAACCCAAGGTAGCGTTTTCCCTGTTCCCAAGCAGGTCTCTATTGCTACATTCACTTTTATTTCATCTCTCCTATGGCTTGATGTGCAGCTGAAACTGGTTCAACAGCTCCGTTGACAAAGTGAGCCAGGAAGTACAGTCTATTTGTCTGAGTGCGCTGTTTTTGCCAAACTGACAGAAGTGAATAAAAATCATATTTGTCATTAAGTTAGTAGCTATGAGTCTCAGTACACGTTCACATGGAGCTAAGCTACTATATAGGATTCTTCTTACAGACGCCCAGTTTTTTTAACTGAAAAAGTGGTGCTTCCTGGATGTGTGACATCCTAATATATATTATTCATAAGGACTATATTGGTTTTCTTAAAAGATAATTGTCTTTAGACAGGAAAGTAAGACTCCTCCATTTATCACGGAAGCGTTTTAAGGATTTTGGAACCATCCTTCTTACTATAGACATGAATAAAATACTGTTGGTGGCATGACCTCTCAGTTGCTTCAATTATATATTTCCCCCTCTTTTGTGGCACATCATACTCTTGTATCCTGTCGTACGAAAAATGTATTTTGTATTGCAGAGACATAACTACATAAAAGTTCAAGGACAGCAGCCAAACTCAGGATAAAAAGGAGCAGATTAATTACTGTGGTGTGTGTTTGCAATGGCAACAGGTCTCAAAGTCAGATACAAAGTGATTTCTCCACTCTGGAGCCATTACTTGTAATGTCCATAAGCTGTCGTCAGGATAAAGTGATGTGGAGCCTCTGCAGTATGTGGTGCTATATATTAAGACCCGTGTGTAGAGTTCACAATACAGATTTTGTTTGTAGTGGTCCTCTTGTGGAGGCCATTTTCTGTACAGGGGTCCATAGTGTCGAGTCAGTTCTTATCCACCTCATGCTATCTTTAAAACTGCTCAGGTTAACAGTGGGTGCCTCTAGTCTGTAAATATTTTGTGGAAGGGATTCAAGCACAGACTGTAAATTTAGGCTTGCTGGAATTGAAGTGGATTAAAGCACTAAGCTGCCCTAGCACAATGAATCCGCTTTTAAAAAGAAACAGACCTATTGTGTTTTGGAAAATGCATTTAAAAACATGCTATGAACAAATTATTAATGAGAAGACATATACTGTAAACACCCCACTGGTAAGGCAGTATAAACCACCCCACAAAAGAAATCAGAGCAGATGCTCAGTAAAGACCAGTCATAGTCTAACCTCCATGTAAGCTTTGTGCAAGCAAATCAGGATGAATGCTCAATATAAACAGGACATCTGGAGAAGGCGGTGTTTTTCTTTTTGCTTTCCGATAGACATTCTTTTTCTCATTACCAAGTAGCTGGGTACCACAATTATGTGTCATCACATTCCACTGACATTATCTCTTAATTAACCTTACTAGATCTTATTAATGAGTCTTATTTAATATCAAAAATTGGGGATGTGTGCAAGGGTTGTTTTTCTTTTGCCAGTAATAGGTAAGGTCCCTTGACACTTAATTCAATCTCCTTTAATTAAAGTATTGATTTAGTTGTTTGAATTCTTTAAGGCACTTTGCAACCTTTAGATGACATTGAGCTGCATTTCTAATGAGTTTTATAAGAGAGCTTCTTGATAGTTTAACAATTCATCACATCATAGATGTACAGCTGTTGCCAGCTTGATTTAAAGCCCTGTTGGGACATATTCACACAATCAAGAGCTGAATCCTGTGCATAACTGAAGGTGCATGGCTTACCAGAAGCTGAATTGGCTAAGACCAAGAAGGTTTTTCCAGTATCTACCACCTTAATCATCCTGTCCTCCCCTCCCAATAGATGCTTCATAACTGCACAAGGGTAAATTTGCAGTCTTCCTCTGAAAACTCTCTGTAACAAAAAAAGACTTCATATTTTGCAAGCGTTCTCAGAGAAGGTTCAGGAAAAGCCAGCAAAGTATGAGGAGAGTTGGGAAAATATAAAAGGTATGATATCCCCATGCTATTAATTCTCAAATTCTTGTGATGATTTGCCTATCTAGTGAATCGTTTTTCACGGTTATTAATGATTTCATCAACTTTATCTAATGTGTTTTAACAGAATGCATAATACTACTACTACTACTAATAATAATAATTTATTTATACCCCGCCCATCTAGCTGGGTTTCCCCAGCCACTCTGGGCAGCTCCCAACCGAGTATTAAAAACACAATACAGCATTAAACATTAAAAACTTCCCTAAACAGGGCTGCCTTCAGATGTATCTTGCAAAAGGAGTATCTTGCAATTTCTGGAGATTACATATCATAGTTTCTATAAAGATTATATACACTTCCTGAACTGAAGGGCAGAAATAAAATATTTGCTTAATTCAAATAGCGCTTGTTACAATAATTAATGGATTGTCTAATATTTAAACAGGTAGCCGACTTGTTTTACATCTTTCTTGCATTCATTTTGGCGAGCCTATCCTTTGAATTGTCAGAAGAGGACTGCCTAGCATGCTTATGTTTTGCTGAGAGCATGATAAGATATTATGTATGTCTTGCCCTCTAATAGATCTCAGGTTATGCTTTACAACTCTCCCCTCCCCCACCACATCTCTGGGTTTCTCCTTTGCAGAGATTCACGTTTTCTGTATCTTACAGTCATCATATGGGATTATATCTAAAAGACTTATGAGGTTGAAATCCTCTACACACTTTCCTGGAAGTAAGTTGTATTGAAGTCAGCAGGACTTACTTCTGAGTAGGCATGCCTAGGAAAGATGCTGCACTTCTTCCCTTTGGCTACAATCCATGCACACAGGATAGAAAACTGTGCACCCAGTAGAGGAACCAAATGCACTATGGCTTGCCGCCTTCTTTGTAAAAAACCTTTCTATGGAGTCACATAAATGCAAGGCAGCAAGTCATAATCTTTCTGATTATTTTGAAGATGTTTAAAATATCTGGTATGGTCTTCTTTGGCGATCACTTGTGGCCAAGTAAGATTGTCTTCCATGAACACGGTATCTGGTATGGTAGACTCTGTTCAAGTAT
Organism: Podarcis melisellensis; assembly: GCF_964234715.1. Taxonomy (NCBI): domain Eukaryota; kingdom Metazoa; phylum Chordata; class Lepidosauria; order Squamata; family Lacertidae; genus Podarcis; species Podarcis melisellensis. Next base: position 12,192,251 of record NC_138544.1, read on the forward strand.
TTCGAAGGCCAAATGGAAATTTCCATAGAAAAGGTCATCAGTGAGGGGTGGGAGAAGAGACTTGGCAATTCTGAGTTGAACACATTTCCCACAGGAACAAAATGGCATGACAAAACCTGTGAGATTTTTTGCACATTCACGGTTCGTTTCTTGGGCATTTAATATGTTTACAGAACTGATCAGAAACAAAGCAGATGCTTTCTGGCTTCTCACAAAGACAGCAACATATGACTATTTCCACACCTCTCAGTAACTGAATTTGAGATTGCAGTCATTATTAGTAATGGAAAACCCTACTAAAAGGGACATCAAGGAATGTTTGATGCAGGCTTTCTTACCATCACATTTTGTAAGCCCAAATATAATTAAAAAGTAAAATTACTTAGAAATCCAGTGTTTCCGGTGATGATCCCCCCCACTTGACTTCTCTTTACTTAATTATAAACAGAATATGTTGCTAATATTATTAATTTATGGTGCTGTTCTTAATTTACAAAGTATCCAAAGTAGTGTAAATAAAACTGTGGAGAAATAATTGGCTTAGCATGTCCAAATCAGGGCTCATGGTTAAGCCCACCATGAACTGTAACCAAGAACAAACCAAGGGAAGAAATAGCTTAACCATGATTCAATGAGCTCTGGATCAAACAACTTAGCTCAGCATGGCATGGAAGCAGAAAGGACCAAGAAGAAGCAAAGCAACTGTAGGCTTGTCTCTGGGAGCTACATACCGTATGTCTTCACACAAAGCCAGGGTTTGGCTTAGTGTGACATGCACACCAGGCCAATGGCTGATATACCTCCTTTATTAAATTCAGGTGTTAGTAATATCACTGATTTGTTTATAAGGGTTATGTACATCTCTCTGGAGAGCTCCTAGGCTAGATGTTCTTTCCCACCTTTTGTATCTCGTCCCAAACATTTCAACAGTACTAACTCCCACAGTATTGAATGGGGCTTACTTCCAGATAAACGTTTTTGGGATTTCAGCCTTACATTGTAAGAATTACATTGATTGAAATAGTTTATAATCACATCTTTTTATCTCTCTTCCTGTTATTCCTAACAAAAAGGCTCCTGGTTTTTTAACAAACGTATATTTAAACATCTTTTTCAATTCGTTGTATATCATTTCCCAGAAACCCTTTACCTTCTTACATTCCCACCTTCTTTTTCTTTACATTTCCAACACTTATTACATGTTTTATACATTTTTGCTAACTTTACAGGTGTAATAAACTATTTCAATATGCAGTTACAGCGGCAATAATACTAAGGGCCCAAAAATGGAAACAAGAGGAACTATTGACCTTGACTGAGTGGAGAATGAAACTTATGGATTATGCAGAATTGGATAAAATGACTGGAAAAATTAGATATCAGAAAGATCACAAATTCATTGAGAACTGGGGAAAGTTTACGGAATATCTGAAAACTGTATGTGATGAACAGACAACGCTAGTGGGTTTTAAAGAGGCTTTGTGATAAACCAAGGTATATTGTAAGAAAGAAACTGAGATGGAAGGTTATTATCAAATCGGCAATACTACATAGAAAATGTGTAAAGATATGAAAAATGGATGATTGAAGGAGATACTGGTGGAAGTTCAAAAACTGTAAATTGGTAAACATGGTTGTCAAAATTATTTGTTAAAGAAAAACTTAATAAAAATTTATATATATATATATAAAAAGAAGAATTACATTGATTATTAGCTTTTATTTTAAACTGTGCCTTGGGCACTTTGCAAAAAAAGGCAAAATATAGATGTAGTAAGTAAACAAATGACAACAACATCAAATAAACATCTTTTATTGTATATTCAGTTTTCATGTCAACCCCTTATATGTAAGAGATCACATTATGCTGCAGTCAAGCTAATTTCTTACTACTTCCTGAAATATGATATTAAGTAAAAGTGTTATATAGCAAGTCTGAATTGCTTCTGGCTAGTAGAGAATTCTGAGGAACTCAATACATTTTGAATTCTCTTTCATAGTGAGTTCTCATTATCATCATATAATCCCCAACTTCCTGTTTTCAGTAAAAAAACCCAACATGGTTTTTTTCCTCTCTCTTCTGCTATTGTACCCTAAGAAAGTAACTGGTTTAGTAGCCATTCCATCTTGCCTGCAAACCCAGGGGTTTGTAATTCTGCGAGGCAGGATAGGAATAGTTGAAGGAATTTGTGACACCAGTGCCAAACTATAGTTTATCCAATTATTTGGGGGAAAGCATCATGGTTAAATGGTTATAAAAAGTATAGGATTATGGCAAAGATGCATGCTGTAATGGTGACATCTGCCAAACCTTGTATAGTCAATTCTGGTTTCAAATATTTTAATTTTTTCTTGTTGCTAAAGTCCACTTCAGACTTTTCATGGTGGCCCAGTTATATGTATAGATGCACAATGGGAAGGTAAACTTGGCAATGGCTCCCTGAACTTTGTCTACTTTTCTTCACACTTTTTATGTTTCAGACACTACAGTACTTATGCTGCCATTTTCAAAAAATAAAATTGATAAATTGTATCTAAAAATCTGGTTATCATGAAAAATAGGGCTGCTTTTAGCTTTATATATCTAGGAATGCTTTCATTTTCTATGCTAGTAACCTGCCTTTTCTTTTTACAGTTTTGTTCTTGTTATCTCTAGGCTGCATTTCACCTTCTGACATTTTCGAACCCTTTGACCTTCTTTTGAATGTGTTTTCTTGGCTGACTTCTTTTTGAAAACAACTTGAGATTACTATTCCCCCCCCCCCATGCACATCCTTCCTGCATTTCTAATACTGCTTTGAAAACTGCAAATGGGAACTTAGGCCGTGCAGATAGCCATAACAACAGTTAGGCAGAATATACCATGAATGAGATTTAGAGTGGTTGGAGCCTATTGATGATTGTGGTGTCAAATGGTTGTGTGAATCTGGCAGCATGTGTCACTGTAAACATTTAGTGCACTAACATCTAATATTGTACAACCTGATAGTTAACCTAGGAGTTGGGAACCTCTAGTCAACAGGGCCGATTCATTTGGCCCATCAGACCATTTTGAGGCAACTAAACCCACCTGCCCTACACCTGACATCATAAAAGGTTTAGCATGAATCTGTTGTGAGAGAAGGTTACTGTGGGGGGTCTGAATGCAATGCTGGCTGGAGTGAGAGTAAGTGTCAGGCAGAAAGGAACAGAAAAGGATGTGGGGGAGGAGACTAGAGATATATTATACAGCCCCACTTGTAACCTTATTGATAAGGTGAGTTGGCTGAATTAAATAGTGCCATAATAATGAAAATTTCGAAGCAGTAGTAGGTTTTATAGGTTAAAACCTATTTTTTAGAAAAGCAGTGAAAAAAGCTAATTCTATTCTAGGCTTTGTCGGCAGAAGTATAGTGTCTAGATCAAGGGAAGTAATAGTACCAATCTATACTGCCTTAGACAGACCACACTTGGAATACTGTGTCCAATTCTGGGTGCCACAATTTAAGAAGGATGCTGACAAGCTGGAATGTATGTAGAGGAGGGCAACCAAGATGATCAAAGGTCTGGAAACCAAGGCTTATGAGGAATGCTTGAAGGAGCTGGGTATGTTTAGCTTGGAAAAGAGGAGACTGAGAGGAGACATGATAGCCATCTTCAAGTATATTAAGGGCAGTCACATGGAGGGGGAGAGCATGCTTGTTTTCTCCTGCTCTGGAGGGTAGGACTCGAACCAATGGCTTCAAGTTGCAAGAAAGGAGATTCTGACAGTAAGAGCTGTTCAGCAGTGGAACAGATTCCTGCGAGAGGTCTCTCCTTCCTTGGAGGTGTTTAAACAGAGGTTGGTTTTGGTTGGTCATCTGTCATGTATGCTTTAGCTGAGATTCCTATATTGCAGGGGGCTGGGCTAGATGCCTTCCATCTCTAAGATTCTGTGATTCTATGATTCTATATAGCTGGAAAATGGCTCAGTGAATTGACTTGAAACTTGGGAGTGTAGAAGGTTTGAGAATGGTTCATGCTAAATGAGGGTAGAAAGGATTAAACAGATTACTTCAGGGACATTAAATGTTTTGACTGGAGACTGGCATATTGACAAGGTATTGTGCATTTTTCTCCCCAAGTTTTCACTGTGGTGGTTTTTCTGGAAAGATTTTTCCATTTGTACTGCGTGTTTTGAGAAATGGGCTGTTGTTCTAGGTCAAGTGGAATGTCTAGTGTGTGCTTTTGCCCATGGGTTCTAAAACATGTTTATAGTCTTTATTTAAATTGCATTTTATTACCAATGTTAGCCAATGGACTAGACCTTCAGATGTTTTGAACTTCAAGTTCCATCAGCCATGAGTAGCTTGGCTGGGCTGATTGGGGCAGATGGAAGTTTCAGTCCAGAATAGCTCCTCAGAAAAAGGACCTCATTTGTATTCTATTTCCATCAGTGGTACTATTTAAGTAGACAAATAAAAACCTTCCTGCTCTCCCGGCACTCTTTAAGACCTGTGCATACAATTGAAGGCAAAAGATTCCTGCATTGCAGGGGGTTGGACTGGATAACACTTGTGCTCCCTTCCAACTCTGCAATTCTGTGATTCTATTTGTCCCTCAAAACGCTGGAAAAATCACTGGGAAGTCGGCATAGACTTCAGCTGGCCTTGGTGAGTTGGTCTGAGTTGGGATTTAATGTGGTATTTTGATACTTCGTAGAGTCAAGCTGTTACAAATTTATTTTTGCAGCTCTAGTTCTTAAAATGCTGTAACCTTCACTGAGCCTTTTGTATGCTTATGAACAGTGTTCTAGTATATTTTTAGTGTTCAGTGCACCAGCACAGCTTTACGCCTATCCCTAGTTGCAAAGTAATGGAGAGCAAATACAGCTGGGAACATTTACATGCTATTAAGTTGATGTGCGATCAATTATGCTCTGGTGGTTATAAGTTCGATGCGTTCCTGTTTTATGATCACAAGACGCTGACAGCTATTGAGTATGCCTATGGATATTAATGTTTTTATGTATTATACTGTAGATTCTAAAAATACCAGTGTATGCTAAATTGAACCTAATTTAGAATCCTAGGTAGACGAAGAGATTCATTAGCCTGGTGCACGCTACCCCAATCTCTGAGCAGTGTGAGATTCCAGGAGTTTCTGGTGCTTTGTCCTTCTAACTGACTGCGAACTGGAGGAGGGGCCTCACCCCTATGCTGTCTCACACAGAGCCCATTTCTTGGGTTTCCCTTAATGGCCCATTGCCCAGGCTTTCACCTCAACACAGGAAAATTCTATTTTAACCCTTGATGGAACCAGGAATTAGAAGGATCTTACACACAACTGACTTCCCTCCTCTCCCCCACCAGAGCAAGCCACACTAAGGATCATCAGCTGCTGCTGTTGCCTGTATTTTGTGAAATTGAGCATTAATAGGCATTTATAGAAATACTTGTTCGTTAAGAATTAACGTCATCTGGTTGCAAAAATGCCCTCTTTGTCTTATTTATTACGTATTTTATTTACTGAAACATTTTCTATTCTGCTTAACTACAATTGTCTCAAAGCAGTTTACGAAGATGCAATACGGAAAGTAAAAATGAGTTAAACCTATGAAATCAAACTTCAATTAAATGCCTGTTGGAATAAAAAAAAAGTTTTCAATAGGCAGCAGAAATTCAGTAGGGAGATGACCTATATGAATTCAACTGGAAGGGGAGCGCCATAAAATTGGGCCCACAATATTAAATACACAACTCCTGGTAGATATGAGCTATGCATCCAAGCCATGGAGGACCACTAACAGTGACTCCTCCAAAGTCCAGTGTTCAGGCACAGATGCAAGAGATTAGGTGGTCCTTGGGGTATCATAGACACAAATTGTTAAGGACCTTGTAAATGAATACAAAAACCTTGAATCTAATCCAGCAGTGTGTGGGCAGCCAGTTCAAGCTTTTGGTTATGTAGTGGTGGTGATCTGTTCCTATCAACAGTCTGTTCACTGCATTTTGCACCAGCAGAAACCCCCAGACTAGGCTCAAGAGTAGTCCCACACATTGCAATAATCAGGTCTTGTGGTTAACAATGCATGGATCACCAGGACCAGACTTTCTTTAGCCACTGAGTCTACCTGAGCTTCCAATGACAAAGTTGGATGCAGGAGCACACCCAAACTCTAAAGCTGTTCTTTCAGAGGGAGTGCAAACCCATCCAGAACAGGCAACTTATCTGTTCTCCCAGTGCATGTGAACCACCAACTCACAACGCCTCTGCATTCCCAGGATTTGAGCCTGCATCTAGTTCACCACTGCACCCAGACCATGCATAGTCTTTTCATGCATAGCCTCCCCTGACTCAGATGTTACGGAGAAGTTGAGTTGTGTGTCTTCAATGTATTGATGACACTTTGCCTCAGAACTCATAATGACCAAACCCTGTGGCTTCATCTAGATGTTGAACAGTGTTAGGGGCAAGGTTGTGCCAAGTAATGGTGCCAAGTAATCTATATCCTCCAAGAATGTTGTGTGCTACCTAAAGGCACCTTTGAGCTGGTTTAGGTGTTATGATAAATCATTGTTTGTTGTGCCTGGAACAAGTCACAGTGTGGACCTCCAGTGTGACTCCGAGTAAGAGTTGGGAAGCATTTTTCTTCCATCTTTGATTAAATGCAGCTTATTGTTTATCCTGAATCCAGCCACCTGTGGCTTATTTGAAGTTGGCTTCTTTCAACAAATGTTAATTTCAGATTAACCACAACTTCGTGTTAATGTCAGAACTAAATTGTGGTTAATCTAAAGTTGAAGTGGATGCCAGTGTGGTGTAGTGGTTAGGAGTGGTAGACTCGTAATCTGGTGAACCGGGTTCGCGTCCCCGCTCCTCCACATGGAGCTGCTGTGTGACCTCAGCCTCACTCACCTCACAGAGTGTTTGTTGTGGGGGAGGAAGGGAAAGGAGATTGTTAGCCGCTTTGAGACTCCTTTGGGTAGTGACAAAGCGAGATATCAGATCCAAACTCCTCCTCATCATCATCCTCCTCTTCTTCTTCTGATCTCCTTGTGGAGAAGAGGAAGCAAGGGCCAGGAGGCTGCACAAAGGCTTGTTGCAGCTTATTCCCACCATGATAAGCCATGGTTTAGTGCAGGGGTCTGCAACCTTTGAGACAAAAAGAGCCACTTGCACCCATTTCCGAAGAAAAAAAACTGGGAGCCGCAAAACTCGTCATTATAAAAATAACTTTTTTGTCACTTTTTTATTATTCTTTGTTTGACCCCACAGAATTACTCCTCCTCATAGAAATATATGTTAAATTAACAAGTTACCTTTTTTTGTGTGTGTGTTCTTCACTCCCCTTCAAAACAGTGACCAGCATACATGCCCCCTTTCAATGCAGTGACCAGCGTACATGCCCCTTACAATGTAGCGGGCGGGAAGGTGACGTCGGGATGGTGCGTGACTAACGCACGCACCGCCCCCATGCGACGTCACAGCCAGTACAGTGCCCGCCACAGTGGGGAGTGTCGGGGCGCACAATGCGCCTCCTCCCCTCGCTAGTATCCGCCCCGGAGCCGCGGCAAAGGTGTAAAAGAGCCACATGCGGCTCCGGAGCCGTGGGTTGCTGACCCCTAGTTTAGTGTGACAGATGGAGCTCACTGCTTAGTAAGTTTTATTTGGATTGCAGCCTAAATCATTTTGCCTGGGAGTTGCCATTCCCTTGCAGTGGTTATATTGGGAAAGGCTTGCAAATCCCAAATCATGAGATCCACCCAGTTTGGCTTAATCAGGAAAATTCTGACTGCAGATTGATTCCCCCCTCCCCAAAAACAGGCCATTTGTGTATATTGTACTGAACTTTGAAATGAATCCACCCAATCAAGAGTCACAAATTTATATTAAACATGGCTTTTCTAGGCAGCCACTTACCATCACTTACATCTTTATAAATAATGATGGGGAAAACATAAAAAACATAGTAAGTTTAAAATTCGTGGGGGGAGGGGAAGGACTCTTAAACCTGATTCTGATCATGTGTCTTCCTTTAGTTTTCAAACTATAATTGCTTGCAATATAAATAATGAATGGTGCATTTAGTAATTTCAGTATACATACAATGCTGCCCTCTGGTGGGTGTCATTTTGGACACTTCTTGCAGTGGTATTGCCATACATCTGGCTATTGCCTTTTCAAGTCTTGTTTACGGAATGGATATCAGCATCAAGCTTCCAGCTGTAAATATGATTCGTGCTAGCCTGAATTCTGATCTCATGGTGTCATGGTCTTCCATAGAGCATGGAGAGTGAGTTGCTTTATGACTCTTTCTTAATATAGCTAGCTAATAATACAAAAAAGTAGCTGTCCCCATTTGTTATACTAGATTTGTCATCTCATTTGAAAAATCTGTGTAATATGTTAATCCAACTATAGGAAAATAGCTCAATGCCAGTTTTTGATTTCACCTTTCTTTAAAGAAATGCCATAGCAGAGATTGTCTCCCTAAATGTCTTTCTCATCCTCTCAGTCTCCTTTGGCTTGTTCACGCAAAAATGAAAGCTGACAGTAGAACAGTGTAGCTACTTTACCTGTATCAGTCCCTTTTATCTCTTTTCTGCACAGGTACTGCAGCTTCCCTGTAGTGTGGGAAAGCATGCATGGAACAAGAAAGCCACGCTCTTGCAGGGTCTTCCTGCATCATTTGGTTGAGGGAGGAAATATAGATAGACTCAAGACAAATTTTCATATAAGTGGGTGGAAATTATGTTGGGGTGTTTGTACGTGTGTGTGTGTGTGTGTGTGTGTGTGTGTGCGTGCCTGCCTGCCTGCCTGCCTGCCTGCCTGCCTGCTTACACAGGCATTCCTCTGTTCTCTTGACCCGAGTCTCCTTTTTTAGTCACCATTTTAATCAGATAGTGTTATCACATATTTCAGTCATGGATGCTTATATTTTAATATTTAAATGAGATTGTATTATTGCATATTTTAATTATGGTGTATTAAAAACACACATGGTGCTGTGCAGTTTTTGTATGTTGTGCAAACCACATAGATGCCAGCTGCACATTAAGCAGTATATAAATAAATGAATATTTTTTTCCCTGAGTGTGTCTGTGTGTGTTTGTCTGTGCATGCATACCTATGAATGCAAACTTTAGCCACAGTCATCACTGGCATGTGGCCCCCAGAGAGTTGGTCAGCAGCAAATGAGGCCCTTAGGACAAGAAAGTGGCTCAGCCACCTGCCTTATCCAGTAGCTGCTGCAAAGTGCATAAGAAATTTCTCACGAGCAAGGACTGCCTTACAGCTTCACTTCAGTGTCAGTTAGATATATCCCTCTGCAGAGGTGAAGCTGCAGTGGAAGTAAATAGGAAAGCCTTGGTCCCTTGTTTGGTTTGAACTTTCTAACTAAATTGTCTGGTGAACCCACAAACTATTTAATGCATGTCACAGCCAGGCCAGTGTAAGAATTAAGGAGGGCACACAAACATTTTCTCCACTATGTAATTTTTGAACAGTGTCCTTAGAGTGGATATTCATTTTCAATAAGGCCACACACCTTATCATTATTGGCCCGGAAGCCAGAAACAAAAACCTGCACCTATCTGAGGCTGATGGAGGAGTTTAGCAGCATCCAGACTGCTGTAGCTTTTTCCATTCCACTTATGCAGAATAATGGCAGCTATAAGGATTGGTGAGGTAATAGCTTTGACCCATTTCAAACGCTGCTGCTGTGTCCATCTGCATAGGGAGAGAAGGAGGGTTGGTTGCACAGAGACAAAAATATGTCATTAGAGGGATAATTTACTACTGTTCTTTTTGTGTGCAACTGTTGTTGCTGATCTGCAGCTTCTCTGAGTGAGACTTAATCGGATACAACCCAGTAAAGTTCTAAAAACAAAGCCATTTCTACAGAATGTCTAAAGACAACGTACAAGATGCAATAAAAACAGTTAAAAGATGGTGCAGGAAATAAGAGCAGATAAATTTAAAAGCAATACCAAGCAATATCATGGCAGAGATCTATTCATTCAGCTGGAAAACCTTGTCAGAATAAAAAGATGTTCAGTTGTTTCCTGAAAATGTAGATCAGGTATCCCCAACCTGTGGCCCTCCAGATGTTTTGGCCTACAACTCCTATGATCCCTAGCTAACAGGACCAGTGGTCAGGGATGATGGGAATTGTAGTCCAAAACATCTGGAGGGCCGAAGTTTGGGGATGCCTGATGTAGATCATGGGTGCCTGTCGTGTCTTAGCAGGAATGCTCTTTCAGTTATTCCTAATATGACTGAGTTGCACCTCAGGGGTTGTGGGTTCAAGCCCCACATTGGGCAAAAGATTCTTGCATTGCAGGGGGGTTGGACTAGATGATCCCTGTGGTTCCTTCCAGCTCTACAACTCTATGATTCTGTAAACCTTGCAATGAGCCCATTGACAAAAAGAGGTTTCATGTGGTTTTCTATTGGAGGTGTCTGTTTTGCGGAAATCATGTCTGACATCTTGTGCTGACCTTTCCAGAGTTGTCAACTGTTTTTGTAGAAACTCACTACAAGCTGACTTAATGGTTAATACACTTTGTTTCTGGAGTCTGCGAGGGCAGTGACAAATGTCTCCAGCCAGGGCTCCACTGTGAGTCACCTCTCCAGGAGCTGCCCTCCTGGGTGATAGCTTTTTCCCAAAGGGGCCATGCGACAGATATTTAGTTGATAATGCATATGTTTTATTATCTTAGTTGATAATGCATATGTTTCATTATCTGGGAGGCTTCTCATGCTGCTATGTATTGGGTGTATATCTATGTATCTATCTACAGTGGTACCTCAGTACTTAATTTGTTCCGGAGGTCCGTTCTTAACCTGAAACTGTTCTTAACCTGAAGCAGCACTTTAGCTAATGGGGCCTCCAGCTGCTGCCGTGCCACCGGAGCACAATTTCTGTTCTCATCCTGAAGCAAAGTTCTTAACCTGAAGCACTATTTCTGGGTTAGCGGAGTCTGTAACCTGAAGCGTATGTAACCTGAAGCATATGTAACCCGAGGTACCACTGTATATCTATCTATATCTATATCTATATATCAGTGTTTCCCAACCTTTTTGTGGCAATGCCCCGCCTAAGCATCTCTAAAATCCTGATGCCCCCCCCCCCGACATATAATTCTTAGTATTCAAAAAGTGAACTCCAATTCACTTGGAGGAAGCCTAAAAGGCCAATAACTTGGTCTAACTCATTCTTGAATTGCCCCCCTTAAAAATCAAATTGCCCCCTGTGGGGCGTGTGCCCCACTTTGGGAACCACGAATCTATATAGATATATCACAAATATGCTTAGGGTATGCTATTGGGAATGGTGAATATGTACTGTATAAAGATACTTACAGTGGTGCCCCGCAAGACGAACGCCTCGCAAGACGAAAAACCCGCTAGACGAAAGGGTTTTCCGTTTTGGAGGCGCTTCGCAAAACGAATTTCCCTATGGGCTTGCTTCGCAAGAAGAAAGCCCATAGGGAAATCTCCGGGGACCTCTTTTAAATGCTAGCGGTGGGGAGCAAAGCCTTCCCCCCCCCCCTCTGGCCTTCAGAAGAGGTCCAGGAAGGCCGGCGGGGGCCGAAAGGCTTTGCTCCCCACCGCCAGCATTTTAAAAGCAGTCCGGGATAGCAGGGAAGCGCTTCCCGCTATCCCGGACAGCTTTTGAAGGCAGGCGGGGGGAGCAAAGACTTTTGCCCCCCGCCCGCCTTCAGAAGAGGTTCTGGACCTCTTCTGAAGGCGGGTGGGGGGCAAAAGTCTTTGCTCCCCCCTGCCTGCCTTCCCGGGAGAGCGCTGCGTTTCTCCGCTCTCCCGGGAAGGCAGGGGGGGAAGCAAAGACTTTTGCCCCCCGCCGGCCTTCAGAAGAGGTCGGGGGACAGACTGTCCCCGGACCTGGTCTGAAGGCGGTTTCCATAGGAACGCATTAACTGATTTTTAATGCATTCCTATGGGAAACCGTGCTTCGCAAGACGAAAAACTCGCAAGACGAAAAGACTTGTGGAATGAATTAATTTCGTCTTGCGAGGCACCACTGTATTTTTCTCTTTGAAATGTATGAATAGTGGTCAATAAATTATCGTCCTACTTAAATACTTTAAAGCAGGGATTGGCAAGGTTTATCTCGCCTGGGCTGATTCACTCCAGCAGAGATCCTTTTGTGGGCCAGAGCGCGCGGCCATGATTTCCTGCATTTGCACGATTTCTGGTGTCTGAGCATGCACAGACGCGATTTCCGGCAGCACGGAAGCGAGTCCTCACGCCATGCTGTGCCAGTTTAGTGCAGCGCGCAGGGACTCACAGAGTGGATGTCTTGGTACAGGGGCGGCTTGTGGGCCAGTTAAACGACCCCCGTGGGTTGCTTGTGGCCCATGGGTCTTAGGTTGCCTACTCCTGCTTTAAAGGCATATACCACAAGTTTTGTACATCCCCTTTTCTCAGCTGATATGTTGTGGTACAGATACTCTGGTATCTGTAAGTTTGGAAGATGGACTCAGAAGAGTATTCAGAAAGGTTTTATTTTGATTAATATCAATAATGTCACTTTGAAATGATAGTTTTTATTAAAATAGAGGAAATTCTGCCCAAGCATTCATTATTTTCACTATTTGGTCTGTATGAGATGCAGCTGATTATTTATAATGTGCATCAATAATGTGGCTGCTTCATTTTCAGTAGTATTGATATCACTTGACATTTGTAGAACAATTTCCTGACTGGATTAATGAATCATAAATTATAGTTTGCTTATTAATTTGGATTCTATGAAATTAGAGCACATGTTTTTTAAAGCAGCTATTGGGGGCAATGTTGGGAGCAGGCTAGAAGATTGAAGCAATGGTTATTTATTTACTGTGTTTGATTTAAAAGCAACAACCCCCTTTTGTAATTTTCTACATCAGATCCAGTTATGATTGCAAATATTTTTAATTTTGTCATTTGAACCAGTGTTTAAAGGGCTCTAGCTTTCTAAATGTTGAAATTTGGAAGATTGAGTACTGCACATCTTGAGCTCAACCCACCACCAGTTACGAAATGAAATAAAAAATAAGCTACAGTTTAATGCTGCGTTAATCCACTCTAATTCATAAATCTTTCTCCCACCAAACAGATGATTGGTAGCATGAATTAGTTTTCCCTCTTGAAATGGGAGAAGCAAGCGGAGCTCCGTAAACATAGCAGTGGGGCATGGATATAGTCTTTGATTGTGCTTGGAAATCTTCTAACTAGCAGCACAGGAGAGGGAAGAAATGTCTGGACTGTGTCAAGCAGAGGCAAAAGCAGACTTCCAAGAATGTAGCAGTGAGCACACTTCCTGCTGCTATGCTTGCAGATTGCTATTCTGTTCATAGATCTGCCCTCTTTCCAACTGAATGGGAATGCAGAGGAGTGCAGCTCCAGGGTGTTTTTCAGAGCAGGAGCAATCCCATCTTCTGTAACCACGAAACTGGGCCTGAATTTTCTGTTTTCTTCCTCCCTTCCTTTTCTTTTTGTGTCCCGTCTTTCAGAGTGTAAGCCTGATGGCTGTCTTATCCATGACCTTTATAAACCTCTCCAGGAGTCTTTTTTTAAGTTGAAGAGCAGGATAAAAATGTGTTACATAAATAAAATAAAACTATTTGCCTTAGCACCAGGTTAATGGACAGAGCCTCCTGCCTCTCACAACTCAGTGAGGAGATCCTGAGGCTTTCAAGTTTGGTTGTGACAGACAGTGGCGTAGCGTGGGTTGTCAGCACCCGGGGCAAGGCAAGTAATTTGTGCCCCCTAACCTGTGGATTTGCGCCCCCTAACCCTAACCCCCAGATGTTGCGCCCGGTGCGGCCGGCCCCCCCTGCACCCCCACACTACGCCACTGGTGACAGATTAGCAAGGAGGAAGCCAGAGAATGGGGAAATAGTCTGGCAAAGGGTAGAGAGTTTTTCTTTTCTTTGACCGGGTTCCTACTTCATACTGGTAACACTTCTTTACAAGAAATATATTTTGTTAAATGTCAAGTTGAACCTACGTGGTCTGAAGTAAGCATCACTAAGTAAGCACAACTGGAACTCACCCATAGCCAACTGTGCATAGAATCTCAGTCATGCTGCTCTTCATAAATTAGGCATGTACCATTATGTACAGTATATGCACAGCCGGCACTTTTTATTCTCCTGCTAGAGGCTGTCCTGATGAGCACCAAACTTCAAATTTCCCCTCAGCTCCATTGCTTTCTTCTCACTGTTCAGCAGATAATAGGAAAGAAGAAAGGGGATACCTGATTTGCCCTCCATTGTGGGTGGGCAGAGCATGGAAGGAACCCATTAATGCAGCAGTAAACACCCAGCCTGTAAGGCACTTGCCAATTTCCAGATCAGTGTCCTCTTCATATGCAACCCTAGCCAGTGGAAGATTTCTCCAATCCCACGCAGCCAGAGACCTGCACACTAACTCAGGTTGTGAGATTATGGGAAGAGCTGAGAAATTGCTGCTTCAAAGAATATGTGAATAAGCTGTGTGACGATGTGGAGACATAATATGCTGTCTAGGGCTTTGAATAGCAGTTTACGTCTATCGACGTACATGTACCTTGGAAAGCTGAGCAGTGAAAAAGTGTGATAATAAAAGGCTAAGTACTTTGGCACAGCACAGGTCTCAATTCTACTTTGGTTGCACAGAACATTTTCTAAAAGCAGTTGCATAATCTGATGAAGTTTCTTTACTAAATTAATAGAAGATAGGTAATTCTTGTAGATTACTCCTTAGCAACATTATTTCTGAGAGGCCTCTAAGTAACCTTGACAGAGTTAAGCACAGAATTAAAATGGAGCGGAACAAGAACTATAGAAAGGTATGACTTGGAATGAAAATTCCAAGGCTACCTTAATGGTTTGCAGTGGGAAAAGAGCATGTGGGTGTTTCCTGAACACCATTAGCTTATCTGCAGCACTTACTGATTGCAAATGCCATGGTAATCTATTTAGTTTTACAGCATCTACCAGCTGGGTAGAAAGCCATTGCCAGCAGTTCTTCTACTGGGGAATAACCTACAGATAGTCCCAAAATGGGCATTTTCGGGTAGCACTGGGGCTCCAGCAGCTTCAGATCTACGGGATCATTTGGATCTTCAGCCAAAAGATGAAAACAACACTAAACATAGCAATAATCTTTTGTGTAAAGGTCTCAAGTACAAAATGCCTTCCCGCCCCCCACAAAAGAAAACAAATGCTGAAGCTACTGAGTCAGTTGAGTTCTATGCATGTCTACTTGCAGGGGTGGACCTTGGTAATATAGTGCCCTGTGTGAGAGCATGACTCTCCCCAACCCTCATGGTGCCTTCCCAAAGCTGGTTAAGGGAGGGAAGGAGCCTGAGGTTCCCTATTCTTGATGCATGTGATGATCACCTTATCTGCACAGGAAGTCTCTGCATGTGTGCACCACAGCTACCAGACGGAAGCTACCAGAATCCAGTCTGTGGAAAGGAGAAGTGGATTTCAGACGGCATCCCAAATGTTTCTTGGTATCTGGATGAAGGTTCCGCTGAGCCATTTCCATAATGGCACTGGATAAGCTCTGCACCTCTAGCTAATAAAAGTTAATAGAATTAATAATTGGAAGCAAATTAAAAAGTAACTTGGACGGGCAACAGTAGCATCTGTGCTTAGAATGTGTGAAAGATCCATGAAAAGCTTCATTTAAATGGTTCTCCACAGAAGGAAGGTTAGCACATATATATTCAGTTTCATAATAGTGCTTGGATATTTATGCATTTATACTTTGGATACCTGCATTTCTAGAAGAAAATTTTGGGATCGCTCATAAGGGAATGGTGCTACAGAAACTGAGATACTACCACAGATTAATTGCTCCACTGCATGGGATTGTAATCTCTTGACCCAATAGAATTGGCAATGGTTTTCAAGGGAGAAACCTTGACTTGCCTTAGTCAATTGTTTCTAATTAAGTATTACTCTTGCAAAAAAATTGCTTTGGTTCTTAATGCCTGTCTGTCATTGGCAATTCCATACTGATCATGGCATCCAGTGGAGTCCAAGAAGAGAGAACTCAGTCCCTGTTTACCATAACAGTTGATGAAGACTCGTCCCCTTTGCACCCTCTGTGTGTATGTAGGCATAGAGCATTTGGCAGAATGGCAGGTCTCTTCCCACCTTCCAAATCTCCACCCAGCACTTCCCTGCTGCCTGATGTAAGTTACTTTTGCTCCAGAGCAAAAACAACTTGTATCTAGACATACATTATTATTTATTCTCCATTAAATTTTGCAGATATTTATTATCATTGATTACATTTGCCGATGTCTCCCACATAACTAATACCAGGGTAGTTTGCAGACAATATAGAATATACAAAGGATTAAAACAGAACAATGACAAGACAGAAATCAAGCCATAGCCTATTAAAACCACAACAGCCCACAGTCTATCTAAAGCATCACTCATACAAAGACAACCAATACCAAATGCCCATCAGAATTAATAGTCAAACGATCATACCATTACCATTACAGTATGTAGAACAGGTCACCTTCCTACCTTCAGTATTTTGAGTTTCTCTTGCTCTGAGGACTCCGAACTTCTCAGGACCCAGAAACTAAGAACTAGGACAGTGGTGGTGAACCTTTTTGAGACCGAGTGCCCAAACCGCAGCCCAAAACCCCTTTATTTATCACAAAGTGCCAACACAATGTGCCCAGAGTTGTTGAGCTTGGAGGGGGGGTTTGGATTGCCCAGATTTGCTGGGTTTTTTCGGGAGGGGGTTTTGGGGAAGACTTCTTGTAGGAGTAGCCACCAGCTGCGTCCCCGCCAGCGGAGCTGAAGGCCCGCCCCAGCCAGGGACCCCACTCCAAGCATGCTGCCCAAAGTTCTGCCGTGTGGGCCGGCTGGGCTTTTGAGGTATCCCACTTCCCGGGAGGAGGCCCTGGACCCTGTATAGGCTCCACTGTTTCGCTCTGGTGGCAAGACGTGGCTCAGGCAAGGGGCTGGGTGGTGCTCCGGTGGGGCCCCGGAACCTGGATGGGAGCCACGTCTTTGCAGCACCCCAAAGAATGGGTTGTGCTCCAGGCAGGTTCCTGGGCATGGTGCAGCCCCACTCTCTGGCTTGCTGCCTCTCAGTAAAGATGGTGCATAGCGGTCAGTGGCGCTTCCCGACTTGGCACGGCAGCTGGGGCTGGGGGCCGGCTGCGCGTGGCCTGCTTGGGGTGCTGCCCCAGGAGCACCCGGCTGGTGGAGGAGTAGCCGTGCCGGCGGGAAACAGTGGCGGAGGGGGCAGGGCTCTTCTTCGGCAGTGGCTGCCTCCACTCAGATGTGTCAGTAGTGTGTGTGCCACCAGAGAGGGCTCTGCGTGCCCACCCTGGCACATGTGCCAAAGGTTCGTCACCACTGAACTAGGATAATCAGGTTCCTTGGGCAAATAACTTCTGGCTAACTGCCTTGCAGTGGAATTCTATACATGCCTTCTCAGAAGTAAGCCTCAATGGGGTTAGTGGGGCTAAGTGCCTGAATTGAATTGGCCCTGTATTGATATGAATGGGAATGTGTTGTTAATAGTCTCTATATCACCATGGAGGTGTTCACTTGTTTAGAAACTCTTGACACCCCCCAGCACCTCTGCATAACTAAGCTGTTAGCATTTCCTGAGTTTCCTTCCTCTAAGCAGATGTTCAGAATATGAAACAACAGAAGGTACCTAAAAAGCACAGAGCCTTCTGGAAAATAAACTGCAATTAAGAAGCAGCTTTACCGTTTGTTTTGTTTTATGTTACTTGCTTGGGGCAGTAAAAGGTAGAAGTGTGCAAATCAGTTGCTGTGCTGGTAGAACTCACCTGTGCTTGCACCCAGCTTTGTAAGCAGCAATGGTTTGCTTCCATATTAACTGGCAGTAAAGCCACTGGTGACTTATGTGAAGCAATATTATTGTCACAGTCACCCCAATCTCTCAGCAGTGAGATTCCACAGGTTCCAGTGCATACCCAGAGTTCAATTTCCTTGGAATGAATGGCAGTGGAGACTGTGGTGTCTTTAGAATATGTGGTTTTATTTACACATATATACAATCTGAGCATTTTCTATTGTCACATTCCAAAGCACTTTAGATTCAACCAAAGGCTTACGAGCACAATTCAAAGTGTTGGTTTCCGAGCACAATTCAAAGTGTTGGTGCTGACCTTTAAAGCCCTAAACGGCCTCGGTCCAGTATACCTGAAGGAACGTCTCCACCCCCATCATTCTGCCCGGACGCTGAGGTCCAGCGCCGAGGGCCTTCTGGCGGTTCCCTCATTGCGAGAAGCAAAGCTACAGGGAACCAGGCAGAGGGCCTTCTTGGTAGTGGCACCCACCCTGTGGAACGCCCTTCCAGCAGATGTCAAAGCGATAAACAACTACCAGACATTCAGAAGACATCTTAAGGCAGCCCTGTTCAGGGAAGTTTTTAACGTGTGATATTTTACTGTATTTGTGGTTTTTATGGAAGCCGCCCAGAGTGGCTGGGGAGGCCCAGCCAGATGGGCGGGGTATAAATAATAAATTATTATTATTATTATTACACAGGCCAGTTAAATTGGGTTTTTTTTAACTGAACACCAGCCCCATCCTCTCTGTGCTGCATAGCAAACTTATTTTGAAACTTTAGGAAGACTTAAAAAACAAAACCAAAAAACACATTTGCTATGCAGATTTTGATTTGAGAAATTAAAGTGTAAAGTTCCCTTGGGCAAAAAACTAGCGCAATGTGATTATTTGCATCCTGGTCTACATCTTTTATTTATGTATTTATTTACTTCTTCACCCTTCAAATCATTTTCCGCAGCGACTTTTAATGCACTTCAGAGCGGAATTTACAGCAGTATTGATGGCAACTCTCATTATCCTGCCTTCTTAACTATGTCATTTATATAACTTTGTACTTCTATAATCTGGTGTAATTTATAAAGTCAAAAAGGCCTGAATATGGTGATGGTCACATATGCTCCAATTGTGCCTGTTAGACTACAGGTCATTCTATCCCATTATTGTCTACACTAACTGTAGAGAATATTTTAAGGTGTTGAGACCATGGCAATCTTGGCATGTTTAAAGATACTGTTTTCTTTATAAATGTTGGCCAATCTTTGTTTGGGGAAGGGAGAGAAGTATTGTTGTTGTTTATTTTATTTTATTTTTTTTAAAAACCAATCCTACACATTAAAAAAAGTCACCGACTGGCAGTGGCTCTGCAGAGAATATCGCCAGCCCTACCTAGAGATGCTGTGGATTAAATGTAGCCAACTACATCAACGTAACTCCACTTGTTAATAAAATGTGGCGATAGTATTGCAGTTTATACAAAGCAGAGTGGGACAGGCCTATGCAGCACAATGATAAGAGGTTTGCTATGTCACTGAGCACCAACTATACTTAGCTGTTACCGTATCTTTTGCAATATGGTCTGCCACCATCACCTCTGCGAGAATAATGATTTGGTAGAGCAAGGTCTTTTTGGTTGTGGCTCTGACCTTGTGAAATGTACTTCCTAAGGAAGCTCATGACTGCCTTTCCTGGAATAATTTAGAAAGGCATTCTAGATGAGGAACCACTTCAGAACGTTTTACGGAGGAGTTCTGCTGCAATCCTGTTCTCATTTACTTGGGAGTGAGTTTCATGGTATTCAATGGGTCTTACTACTGGGTAGACATTGTTAAGCTTGCAGCCTTAATCTATTTTATTCCTTCTTGTTATTCAGTACGTTTCCAGTATACTAAATGTGTGAGCTGCTTTCAATGCAGAGAGAAGGCAGGGGTGATTTTTTAAAAAGAGGTCATTATCACCACAACTGACCATTTAAAAGTTACTATTTTCCTGCATTCATTATTAAGTTCTGCATAATGCCCATTCTTTGTATGGTGATTTCTTTGGTGAGGATGACCACCGGTACCTGTCTTCTAGCCTTGCTTGCATGATGTATAATGTAACTTTCTTGGCATTTCTTGGATGACCTAATTTGTTCAGAGGCTGACCAAGCAGGAAAGCTGGGTTTCTACCTTATTTAATTCTTATCATGTGCCTGTTAATCCCTTTCTGCAGTTCACTTTTTTGTTTTGTTTTGTAACAAGCCCAGCATTGAACTTTGAAAGGAAAAATAGTATTGTATACACTGTCATAATTCAGTTAAAAGTATTAGTCATTAATCCAGGCTTTATATGCTAGTTACTTTGTCTTGCTCAAGTGGTGCTTTGTGTAAGGGGTCAAAATGGAAAACTATCCTATATGTTTCATGGTTCTGCTGTTGGATTTTCAGCATCTAACAATGTATATCATTTATCCCCAAAAACTGCTGAAACCTATCCTGCAATGTATTTTTGTTTGTTTCTGTGTCAAGGTACATCCTGAGCCATAAATTGCCAAAGGCCAGGTGAGATCTGAACTAAAAGGCAACTGAAGGTAAACTGAAATGTCCACTCTTGCATTTGATTGTAGAAGAAATCTCTAAAGCAATTGATGAAAAAGCTTAGCTGAGAATTCCCATAGAACATTTCCACCTCCCCTCAACATTAAGTCATTAGGGTTGCTCATATGGGAGTAGCAGTATGGAATCTGAGCGTGATCTCAAATTTTGATTCCTTGGTAATGTATCTTAGGAGGAAAAGGGTGTCTGTCCATGGTTCCCAAGTTGCACCTAGCTTCCCTGCTCTCACTCTGCACTAATGGCAGTGGGGCTGCTAATAGAGAGGTGTAAAATTGTGTTTCTCAAACAGTTATCACAAGATAATCCGGTTTGAAACACCAGCACAGGAAATACATCTAATCATTCACAGCAGAGATGAATATTCCATTAAATACATCACCCTGAGAACTAGTTTGGCATTGCTCAAACCATATGATTAATGTACGGATGTTATTTTCCTTAATTACTCTACAACCAGCTTTGTCTTAGAAGTAGAATACTGTATAAACTTTCCAATAAGGATAGTATTAGAGGCCAGAATGTAGCACTCAGAAGAAGTAGATGGTTCTATTCTGGAGAATGGAGTTGATTTCAAAAAGAAAAAAACTTGTTTTAGCAGGTATCTTTGCCTGGACTAACATTAATATCAGCTTGGCATATCCAAGCCCCACAGAATGCATTTTGAACATTAGTGTTAGCATATTGGATATCTGTGCTGCATTCCATATACCCTAGTTTAAAGGTTTGTAAGGAGCCGTTTGTGGATTAGCTATATACCTCACCAATGTTTCTGAATCAAATACAATAAACCTAGAGATGTCCACCCAAAAGTTGGGGACAGGTTTAAGTCACCCTACCCTCCTTCTCTACAGTTCTTATCAGTAGTAGAACTGTGATAAACACTGCAGAAGCCTGCAGCCACTGGGCGTAATAGTGACTATTATAGGATCACCTACTTCTGGACTATTTGATTAAGCATTTATCAGGAAGGTATATAATGGTTGCACCAAAAAAATATTAACTTGGCTTCTTGGAAATCAGTTCTGTGATGAACCTTGGGATTGTAAATCTTGCAGAGGCTCTGATTAGAAATAAGTTGCTTGACTTCTGTACATCAAGAAGAAACTGAATATTTTTATTCTCTTTTCTGGAGGCTGCATTAAAGTTTATCTCTCTCGGTACTGAGGCATATGGAATCTGTAAGGCTTGGCACCTGCCCAGCCATTTTTTCTGGTATATTGCACTCAGACTATCAGAGTAGCTCTAGAGATCTCTGTTCCTTTCTATTTGCAAGAAACATGCCAAACCCGAAAGCTATATTTGACAGTGGTTGCTCTCATGTTTCCCCTTCATTTATTTTCAGTTTTAAAGAATGCTTTAATCATTACTCAAATCATGAGATTCACATAATGTCTGTACATTACATAATAAATGCTTTTAGTCTACCACATCACTTGAAATGTTAAACCACTGCTGCAGGACAATTTTATGCTATGAAATGATATAAAAATTCTTGTGTGGCACATCCACCCTGACTCACTATTGTACCATTGCAAATTATAGGACAAACCTGAACAATTATTGTCCCACCAAATTCACTTATTAATATTTATAGAAATGAATGCTTAGATAATGCTGCTGGTGGTACTAAGTGTGGCAGCAACAAAACCTGGCTGCAACAGAGGGTGGGTTCTTATCAAATTTTGCACAAGTTGGAAACCCAGGAAAGTTTTGAAAAGCAGTCTTCCCCATTTGCAATATTGGCTGTATTCGCCCAGAACATTCAGCTTGATTAGTTTGCAGAAGCTTTGTTGGGAGATTATACGATGTCCATTGTCTACTGAGCATTCATTCTGATTTGTTTCTGAGGAGAGGTTGTACAACATCATGTCAAGCAATTGTTATTCCATACTTCCCAGTGCATTCCCAATCACTTTCCTTAATACAAGTAGTCTGATTTTTTATTTTGGAAATAATAACAATAGTTGTTTTTAAACTTATTACAGTAGTTTTCTTCCCCAGTGTGCTCCTTGTGGGTAACATGTTGGTGACTAAGACGCCTGCAGCCACCAATATTGTACCCTCTGCTCATTAGCTGAAAGTCTTTAGCCCAAGCCTGGATCTACCCAAATCTGCCCAATTTGGTTCAGAAGTAAGGCTTTATATGAATATGGTACACAACCCTATTAGATTACTGTCAAATTTGATTAAAATCACCACAGATTTGAAAGGTTCAGCCCACAATCTTGATTCAAAATGGCATCCAGTGCTATCTCAATCCTTCTCCATCTTTGGAAATTGGCCTATTGGTGCTAAATTGGGTGACAATATCTTCAGAGATGTTCAAATCGTTAGAGTTTGGAACTGTTTGGTTCGTCATCTTGATTCAAAGTGGTCTCCAACCATTTCCACATTTCCAAATGTAGACGAAAAATGGCTGCTCCACCTTTGGAACCCTTGTGACAGTTTGGATGGCAATAGTGTGAAAGGCATTTGAATATCTACATATGGGGAGGCAGATGGGTAGGAATATGGTAAAGGTAAAGGCAGCGCAGCACACGGAAATGCCGTTTACCTTCCCGCTATAAAGCGGTACCTATTTATCTACTTGCACTTAAGAGTGTTTTCGAACTGCTAGGTGGGCAGGAGCTGGGACTGAAAGACGGGAGCTCACCCCGCCGCGGGGATTCGAACCGCCGACCATGCGATCGGCAAGTCCTAGGCACTGAGGTTTTTATGGACCAACAGACAAATCCCTTTCCAAAAGAGTAGATCATGCATTCAGCATACAAAGGGAGAGGCCTAAGGGCTATCATACACCATTATTTCCTAACAATATCCTCTACTTCTATGGAAAAGCACCAGCCAAAGGAAAAAATGATGGGGAAAGGAACCTTTTGCATATTGAATTCTTCATAGCCCTATCTATCATTGAACAAAGAGATCCTCAAATCAATATTTCAAACCATAACTAGAAGTAAGGAGCAAAGAAAGGGAGCAAAGGAGAAAGAGGAAAAGAAGACAAAAAGGAAGAAGAAATCAAAATTCTATAACTTTAATCCAATGATATGTTGGAGGCCACTTAGCACAAATTAACTTCCCATGTGAACTGCACTCCTTCCACAAACCATGTAACGTTTGAGCAGCACACTTGGCTCCGTACATGATGACTGAAAAATCTCTTAACGGAATGAGAGCCGCAGTCTTGCGTGAGATTGAGGCTAGTCTGTAGCCCAGGCATATTGTTGGAAACCACACTTGGACCATGAGATATTTTAGCCATGGGCATTCAAATAAAACTATAAATCTAAGTAAATACTTGTACTTGATTCCATACTAAATGCTCATGATAAATACCAACATTTTCTAGAAAATGAAGTTGCTGAAGATGTGTGGCTATGGCTTTATTACTTTTTTGAAACTTTTTGTTGTACGATAGCAATTTCATTTTCAGCTTTGTATGCCGCCCCACTGCCAGAGGGTTCCACAAGGCAACGAAAAGCAAACACCAGTTTTGACAGTAAATCATAATGAAATGTTGAGGCTCAAGGGAAAATGCATTAAGAGCTATTTGCTTTTAAAATTGTACATCTAATGGGGCATTTTAAACCAGTTTCTGCCTCATATAAGAAATAGCCCAAAGATTAGATATATTTATTTTCTCTTGCATTTTGTCAGACTGCGTACTCTGTGCATACATACTGCGCCAGCAAATACTACTATTAGGTTCTCTGTGTTAAGGTGAATTGAAAAACCACCCTGTATTTTGCTTATTCCTAACTGTGGGTTCAAGCCCTGCTTTGGGCAAACAATTCCTGCATTGCAGGGGGTTGAACTAGATGATCCTAGTGGTCCTAGACCTCATAGGCTATATGATTAGTTTTAACTCTTACTACAAAAAAATTCCTTCCAGTAGCACCTTAAAGACCAACTAAGTTAGTTCTTGGTATGAGCTTTCGTGTGCATGCACACTTCTTCAGATGTATCTGAAGAAGTGTGCATGCACACGAAAGCTCATACCAAGAACTAACTTAGTTGGTCTTTAAGGTGCTACTGGAAGGAATTTTTTTTGTTTTGACTATGGCAGACCAACACGGCTACCTATCTGTAACTTTAACTCTTACTAGTTGCAAACGCTTTTAAATTTAGCCTACTGTTAGTGTGTAGCTTATGAAGTCTGTGTTTATTGATCCCATGTTACATCTTTTGATGAGTATGGTATTTCCCTTTTGATATGATAAAATTACTCTTGATTTATCTTGGTTGTCATCCTTGAGGTGTCACATTCTGGAGGTTCAAGGTCAAAAGATCTAAAATTGGGTGTCAGGGTTGCATGTGTGAATTACCCACTTCATGAGAGCAGGAAATATTTCTCCTGGGAAAGCATTCAATCATGCAATTTCCCATCTCCCTTTGAAGTGGAGTCATCCAGGCACAGTTTTAACACCTCATCTGTTGTTTATGTGAACTAGACTTCAGTGTGAATTAATCTCACATGCCATCTCAACATGCAATAAATTACATTAATTTTTGCCCCTGTTGATTTTAAAGGTGAGCTTAATTTAGCAATGTGAAATTAAAAAGCAAACTTTGATCAGTTCATGAAACCAGATGAGACAAATATAAAATCAATATTCTTGGGGGGTGCATTTTTATTTGTGCAGTCTTTTTAAAACTGAGTAGCGGCAATCACAGTGCGTAATTTGAAATGTTTGTTCAATTTGCATAACTTGCCACTTTCCTTGATGCATCTGTTATTCTTTGAACTTTAACAAATATCCCCTCTGTTCTGCTGATTAAATAATAAATCTGGGGAGTTTTAGAAGTAGAGGAAATAAATATTTTATCATTTCAAATGTTGAAGACTTATCTTCTGTTTTATTCCTACAATTCCAACTCTGCACTGTCTAGGGATGTTTTCTAGAAAGTGAGTTTCCACTGTTCATTATTCATTAGAATGCAAGTTGTGTTCCTCTGTTAGAATAAATCCAAATTATGAACAGTGTCATAATGTAACCATAAAACAGCATTGTTATTTCCTTACATTTATTTCCCACCTTTCTTCAGTAGGGAAACCCAAGCACCATACATGTGATTCCATGGCAGTCATCCAAAGACAGAACAGAACTACTTAACCTCTGTTCAGGTGGTAGCTTCTCACTCAGGTGCCTTCAGACTATGTTACCTGGGACCATGAATTCTATTGCTGCTATGCTCAGTGCATTACCAATGCCAGATTTCCTTCCATGTTTTTCTTAGTGCAATTAGTGCCAGAGACAGATGCAAATAACTTCCGGCTTTCATATTCTCAAATGGTGCATTGTGTTTTTTTCTCGATTAGCTGGCAACAGAATTAGAACATGGGTTCCTCAGAGTATTTAATACACTGAATTAACAACTAGCAGTGCCCTTGCCAGTTGCCACAATATTTCTGTAAAGCCTACTCACAGATAAGTTCTATTCAGTAAACGTTTCTGGCATGTTTAATTAAAGTGTATTTCTCTTAGTCTATTTATCCTAAAAAAAAAATTTAGTTGTTTTTTTTTAAGTGTAGTGCTTTCAGAATCAGCCGATTCCAAAATCCATATTGGAGCAATACTTTCATTAAGCCAACCAAAATGACACAAAATATTGTGCAAGCTTTTGAGTTATTCAGAACTCTTCATCGGGCTAGATGGTAACCAAAGTGGTGGTAAGGTGGGAGCTGGCTGGACTCTACATCTTGTAAAAGACTTAAGTAGGAATGTGGAAGGAGTTAGCAGACATTCAAATGAGACCATGTAGGTGTTATGCAGCTTCACCAAATCTGCTTGGGAAGAAGAAACAGAAAAATGGCTGATTCCCCATGTCTGGAAACAGCTGCTGCAGCTGTTACGCTGGTTTGTATCCTTAGGCAAAAGACACAGGTTCCTTGGTGGGTGAGGAGGAAAAGGCTTGCTTAAGTCATGCAATCTAAGCTTGGAGCATTCATCTTAGACCTCCTTGCTGGTAAGGTTAACATGGGTAGAACAAAGGCTTGATAACCCATCCACCCAAGGTGAGGTGAGAGAGACATAACTATGCTGGGCACACCAACTTACTCTATGGTCTTAACCCCTTCATGCATTAATTAGAACTTAACATGTTGGTTATAATGCGGATGGTTTATCTCATATCGATTTGTTATCACCTCCTGTTTTATGGTATTGTTATGCATTTAAATGTGTTTGTATCCTGCTCTGGGATCTGGCAAACTGTAGGCAGACAGACAGATAGCATTACACTAGAAACATTTAGGTAAAGATTTGGCAGGATAGCAGGTAGCATTCTCAGGCTAGCTCTCTCCCCTTGTTTGTTGACCTAATGCAGCAAATGGTTGAAATGTTCTGAGAAGGAAAGAGCAGAGGTGTGGATAGATTCTGAGGCTATGAAGATGAAATCAATAATGTCATCAATGTAATTAAAAAAGAGTGGCTGGGGAAACCCAGCCAGATGGGCGGGGTATAAATAATAAGTTGTTATGATGATTACTACTACTACTGCAACTACATTAGAGAGACCAGTTGCTACTTTGTCCCCTTACTGCATTACGTTTCTCAGGGCTTCAGGATGCTTGCTTTGGCAGAGAGGACTTGCTTTGTTAATCAGCAAGGAGGAAAGTGACTGCCATGTGTAACACAGACTGATAGTGTGGTTTATTACGCTAGTACTGTGGGAAATATAAAATACAAGTTTTGGAAATTATAAAAGCAGGGGCCACTCAAATGGAAATGAAGGACACCACTCAACAGGTTCTAGAAAGCATTAAACAGAAGAGTATTAATATATGACATTATATAAACATTACATAAACTGGCATTAAACCTTTATAACTTCTTTAGAGAATGTAGTTAGGCTGTTTAAAGTTTAATGGCTCACTGCTCCTAGGCTTCTGGAATCTTCAAAGCACATTGCAGTAGACCTCATTTATCCCTCCTCAAGGCATGGGGTGGGGGAGTATTGACTAAAAATAACTATACCTCACATATTTGTGATTCTAAAACAACATTCCAGTATAGTTTTTAAGAGTTTCTCATTAAATCTAATCCAGGAATAAGGGAGCAATTCAGTTCTGTTTACATTTTAATGCAAAGAAACCTAACTCACACTTCCCCAAGCGAGAAGTGAAGTGAAACACAGTTGTCCTTCAAAATTCACACTTTTTTTGCAATTCAGTACTCCAACCAAATAATGTGTAGAAAAATGAGTATATTGGGGGGAAATGGGCATAGAAAGGCATATGTTAGTGAAAATAGCATTCCAAGAGGCATTGTACGTGTGCGCGTGTGTGTGCGCGCTATGCAAAAATCATGTTGCGGGGAAAGCAACAAATGCTTGCCTCGACTCCTGCAGCCCCTGTTAACTCTTTCGGCTTTGCCCTCCCTTGCCTCATGCATGGGGCAGAAAATCACAAGAGCAGGCGCTGGCAAAAATCACGATGCAGTGAAAACTATGAAGGCAGCCTCTTGCAATGCCTCCTTATTTCAGACATTGTGATATATCAGTATATTGTGATGTTTAGCTGGTGATATACCATGACGATGAAAACCTGATATTGCCCACCTACACACAAAGCATGTGGGTGGGTGGGAGGTGCCACAGGGTGTGGTTTTTTTAAGAGATCATCAGCACCAGCTGCCAATTTGAAAATGGATCTTAGAGGAAATGGGAAGGCAACAATGCTATGTAATCATATACAGTAGTTCTCTTTGCACATCCTCTGGGTGCCATTTTCAGATGGGCAGCGGACAGCTAGCCTGTTGCCTAGATGGGTAAGCCAACAAGCTTGGGTTGATGAATACTTGGACTAGAACATTCAGGTGAGACAACAACAACAAGCCTGCGACAGGAAGGGTGATCCTGCCCTTGGGTGGATGGCAGTGCAGCGCAGGAGTGTGGAGCTGCCAAGCAAGCAAAGGAGCAGGCATGGCGTTGGCAGGGTAGAGAACCTGGGAATGGCCACCAGGGCAGCATGAATTGGAGAGCCCCCCCCCCATGAAAGCTTGCCTCAGGGGTCCCTCAAACCTGTAGTACTTGCAGGGCCGTCTTAACCATAGGCACCAGGGGTGCCGGGCACTGGGCTTTCAGGGGTGCCAAGCCAAGAGTCCGGGGCCCGAGAGTTGGGAGTCCGGGGAAGAGCCCACCCAATGGTCAAAGCGCTGCGTCAGGCTCTTCTGCTGCGGGCGGCTATGTGCCGTGAGTTCAGGGGTGAGTGAGCAAGCAAGGCGCTGAGGTGGCCGGCTGGCTCCGACCTCCTGCGCACCTGGGATTGGCGTAGGACCATAGAGAGGCCCACCCAGCGCACGTTGCTTACACCACGAAGTGCCCGGCTTCGCTCAGCCGCCAATTCTGATGCCTCAGGCTGGTTTGCTGTGCTGGGCTCCTTATGTTTCCTGTTTTCTTTTCCTGAGCAGAGATAAGCGTGGTGTCAGCTCTCTAAAAAAGGGTCGACGACTCTGGGCAACCTGGGGGAGCCTCGGGCGGATTTTTGCACCCCTGCAGTGCATATGCTTAACATGGCACTGAATACTCATGCCATACCCTCTGGTGAAAATAGGGACATCCTAATGAAAAGCGGGACTTTCCGGGATCAAATCAGAAATCAGGATGGCTTCTGTTAATCTGAGGAAATAGGGACACTTGGAGGGTCTGTCCCTGTGCTACTGAAGACTGGTCCGATTGCTGAATGGGAACGGCATTATTTTGATTCTCTCTCTTTCGTTTCTTTCTTCTGGGGTTCCAGTGAAATGAAGCAGAAGCTCGATGAAGAGGGTAACAAGTGCAGCATTCTCTCCAAGCAGCAGAGGTTTAACGAGCGCTGCTGCATGCGTTGCTGCTCCCCTTTTACGTTTCTCATCAATACCAAGCGGCAGTGCCAGGATTGCAAATACAACATCTGCAAGAACTGCAGCTCCTATCAAAGGAAGGAGAAAGGTTGGCTCTGCAGTGTTTGCCAGCAAGCTAGGTGAGTGCATTTTGTGATACTAATAAATAACAGGCTTGGTGCCTTCTTCTGACCTTTTTTATTTTTTATTTTAAATTGCAAGCCGTTGACACAGATGAGACAAAGAGAGACATTTTACTCCATTAAAACAACATTTTGCTGTGTGACTTGTTAGTCCATTGCTTCTCTGGAGAGTCCTACTCATTCTTCTGTTAATCTTGCTTCATTCATGAAACATATGGCTCATTTCTTTTCTTTTTACCAAGCTTTGTTTTCAAGTTGCTTTGACCAAATGTCAAATCAGCATAACAGGGTTTTAGAGAGACATATGAAACCTCTGTATTGGCAACTGTGATAAAACAAAATTTAAAAAATTCCTTCCAGTAGCACCTTAGAGACCAACTAAGTTTGTTATTGGTATGAGCTTTCGTGTGCATGCACACTTCTTCAGATACTTCTTCGTGCAAAGTCCCATACAAGTTCTACAAAGTGTGATGCCCTATGTGCATAACGAACAGGTAGCATTATTTGAATACCTGAAGGAACCGCCTTGACCCATGCTAGCTTGCCTTTGCCATAAGATCTTTGGGAAAGGCCATTTTCCAAATACCCACTTTAGCAGATGTTCACTATATGACTGCATCCGCAATCCGAATCACTACTATTTCACTCTGCCATTCTGGGAACTGGAAGCAGAAAAGCACAAGGGTTTGGTACGTAAAGCAAGTTCATGGTTTGTTTCTCTCCAAGCAAACCATGGTCTGAAGCCAAACTTTGGTACTGGCTTCCTGATCATGGTTTAAGCGAATCAAACCATTAGTATTGTGATTCCCTTCTCCTGGCTTCAGGGTGAAGTGAAACAGGAGCAGTTCAGCAGTGTGTAATAGTATAGTGCTTGTTCATAGTAAAATTTGGTTTTCCGGCTTGCTGTGACATGTGAACTGGGCTTTTACTTTAACAAAGGAAAGAAGTTTTTCCACTGTTGCTGCCGCAATTTTGGAATTCTCTCCCTAAGAAATCATGCATGATACCAACATTACAAGTTTTTTTAGTACCAATTGAAATACTTCCTGTTTGCCCAGACATTTAAAATTGTAGATTTTTAAAGGGAAATGGTATTATTTCCTGCTTTTAGCTTTGGGGTTTTGGGATTGGTGGTTTTTTTTTTTTGTCTTCTTGTATTTTGTTAAGTATATTTATTGGTTTTAAATTAGACTTGTGTGTGAATTTTACCTGTGCTGTCGTATACCACCCTGAAATATTTTGATGAAGGGCATTTAAGAAATACTTCAAATACACTCAAATGAATACAATAATGCTATTTCCTCTTTTAGCAGTTTCCCAGTGTCATTCTAAAGCATCCCCACAATCGTACAAATACTTGGAGGTAGGAGCCCTGTGCTCTGTTAATAGTCACATCTTCCATCATTCCATTCTGACTTGACCTTTCTCTTTTTAAGAGCTGATTCTCACAATCATTTAAAGCATTATTTCTGTGATGTGCTATGACTGAAGGGAGCCATGAGCGGGTCATTCTGCCAAGGCATGCACAGAACACTGTATGTCTATTATCCCTGCAGCACCCCTAACATTGTGGTTTGAAGGGTAGTGCTCTCTCTAAGGATGGGGGAAGAGAGAAAAATACAATTAAATATAACTGCATCATTGTGCTTATTGATTTTGGTTATCCAAGCATTGGTGAGGTGAGACTGTCACTGATGCCTTGTTTCTCTTTGGAACGTAGGACTGTGCCACACCATTGGAAATAGTGGAAAGCGCTAAGGCGCTCAGACCCATATTAAACTCCTACATTTGTGCGGCTGAAAGATATATTTTTTCAGTTTTAGCGAAAAATGTAATTTGGGTTTATATGTTGATTTTTTTTTTTAAACCAGATTGCATGCAACTAGAAGCAAACATTCCCTGATGTTTCAAAAACTTTGATGTATTTCTTGCTTTATTTGTCATGACAATGCATGCACATTCCCTTAAAATGCATGGATTCAATGGGAGGTGCTGGAACTTGACTGGAAGTCAAGCTTAACTTACTCTCTTGCACGGGATCCCTTCCTTTTATCCATGGGTGTGTAGAGAGAATGGCTGATATTTCTCAGTGGGGTGAACCATGGCATGGTTAAAGTTACATTTTCTTTCATAAGTGCTTTAAAAGCAGGGATGCAGCACGTGATGCAACGACTTCAGGTGCTGTTGGTGGGGAAATGGTCTCTCAGTGGTACAGGAAGACTTTTAAAAGCGTTTGACCCTTGCATTTGGGTGCTGCACTGGGCTGAAATGTTCTGTGGTTGGAAAGGGAGGCAGCCTCACCTACTCAAAAGATGACATGCTGTCACTGGTGCAGAGGACTGTCTCTTTGCACAGCTGGCACTCAGCATAAAAATGGGTCTTAAACACTAAGTACCAGCCTCGGGCAAAACACTCTATTCAGTATACCTTCTCACAGCGCCAAGTGCGTTGTCATATGCAGGCATAAGTTTTTGTACAGTTGAGTCAAGATTTTTCCATGAAGGATCAACTCTTTGTTATTTTGTGATTTAAAAACAGTTAATTTTTATCTGTTTACTCAAGACAACTTAAATAGAACAAGATAATTTAAATTTCATGAATAAATTCAAGTAATTGTTCCCCTTACTGAATGTTCCATTGCTTCTGACATTTTAGCTGCTTCTTATTACACACAAACCAGAAGGAACCAAGTACTTTAAATACCGGGTACACTGTTCTTCACACACTGGGCAGAATCTTGGGTAGATGCTTTCTCAGCTCCATCTCTTTTGTTATTTTGTTATTTATTAATGTTTTCTTGATTTGTTTTGCTTGTTCTTTTATACACTTATCTCAATGTTGGCTTAAATGGTGTGAAAATGATCAAAAGTTTAGAATGCATTAGAATCGAAACATGGCAGCCACATTCAGTTGATGAATCTGAGAAGAAGCGATTAATCTCTAGACAAATGACATTTGGATGGGTGTTATTCCCCCCTCCCATTTTAAAAATATATACTGGGATTAAGTCAGTTACAGTTTGCTGTAATAGAAGCTTCCAGTAAGAAGAGGCACTGCTATTTACTACTGGTTTATTTTGATATAAAACACAACTGAGACCTGGAGACAGTCAGCCTGCCTTATCAATAACACAAAGTCTATCAGTTCTTCTTCCCAGGCTGCCTGTGGAAAAATTTGTCTTCAGTTATTCACTCTTCGCTCTCCCAGGGACTGTTGTGCACTTAGCACAAAGTCATATGGGGGGGAAAACAATAGGAAAAAGTTGGCCTCTTGGTGCTTCAGAAAACCTTGTAAATGTACTGCTTGCAGTATTCTCTGCTGAAACTGCACAGTCATTATCCACCTTTATTGTGTCTTGCAAAGTTCTGGAAAAAAATGTTTGAACATATGCAGAATCTTTGTTTAAATTATGCATGTTGCACTGTTACGGTCTTGCAATGGAAGATACATTCATAGACGTTTTGTGATAAGCAGATTGTTTTCTTTCAGATAAGATAATTGTTATTCTCCTTAGCTGCACTCAGTATGTTGTGATCCAGAGTGGTTTTGTTTGCTTGTTTTTGCATTGGAGTTGTATCGATTAAGGACTTATCTATGTAAAATAGTTACCTTTCCTTGACTGCCTTTTTCAAATGTTACTTTAATTGCTTAATCCATTAGGTAATCATCTAGATTTGGCTTCAATAATGGAAATTTAAAATGCTTTTCTCTGCTTTCCTCTCAGGGCTTTTCTCCTGCATTGTAGAGGGTTGTAGTTGGGGTCCCTTCCAGCTATAAAATTCTATGATCCTATGAGCTTTCGTGTGCATGCACACTTCTTCTTCTTCTTGGCTCACACCAAGAATTAACTTAGTTGGTCTTTAAGCTGCTACTGGAAGGAAAATTTTTTTGTTTTGACTATGGCAGACCAACACGGCTACCTATCTGTAACTGGAACTATGATTCTATGATTCGGGGTCATGGCAAATGACCTTTTATTCAAGAGCACCCCTAACATACTTCAATAAAAAAGAAACCCCGATTTACACTAAAACAGCACGTAAGATTGAAGTGGGAGAAGCAAAAAGGAGACATTAAAACCAATTTAAAACAAATTTAAAAGTTGGACTGAAGAAAGCTACTTTTATTAGTTATGTATGTTGCAATGCAAGTCCACTGATGTCTGCTTAGTTCAAAGAGACTCTCAAGTTTTTGTGTTTAGGAATTGCAGTCTAAGTGGACTTAGTGCCCTCTTGTCTGCAATGTAATCTACTTCAAATCATCAACGTATTTGTATTATTAGTTCTGAAGCCCTACTCCTAAGTGAAAATAGGAGCTCTTCAAAAATTAGTTGGGGAACTCACTTTGCCTGCTTTAAAAAGAATAAAGAATTAGGAGTAACACGCATTCCACTCCTGAAAAGGTGAAAGATTAGTCTCTGGGGATTGAGGCACAATTAAATGGTGACAGAATAAAGCAGAAAGTCTACCTACTGAAAGAGGGTTGTTGTTAGATATGGAGAGGGCAGGGATAGAAGATAGCAGAGGCGTATTTAGGGCAGTGCAATGCGTTCCCACCACACTGGACTCTGAACCTCGGAGGTGCCGCAGGTTGTTGCAACTATAACATAGTGAATGGAACAGAACAGAAAGCGGGAGGCAAGGGTGGTGCCGCCAATTTTTTGCCTCGTAAAGGGCAAGAAGAGTCCAAAGTCTGCCCTTGAAGGTAGCCTTTTGTTACATAAGTATTCTGGCACTTCAGAAGGACAGTAGGAGAATGTTCTATGTGCCGGTTAAAATAAAAGGTCAGAAATAGCACACAAGGCTATCCCTAATGGTTTCAGAAGTCACCAGTACAAAGATATGTCACTGTATCCTCTCGTACTTCAGTTTCTCTTCAGATGCTTAAATGATGTATGAAATGTCCTTACATGTAACATTTATAGTCAAAACAAAAAAATTCCTTCCAGTAGCACCTTAAAGACCAACTTTTTTTTTTTTTTTTTACTATGGCAGACCAACACGGCTACCTATCTGTAAACGTAACATTTATAGTTACAGATAGGTAGCCGTGTTGGTCTGCCATAGTCCAAAAAAAAAAAAAAAAAATCCTTCCAGTAGCACCTTAAAGACCAACTAAGTTACTTCTTGGTATGAGCTTTCGTGTGCATGCACACTTCTTCAGATACACATTCGTGTGCATGCACACTTCTTCAGATACACATTCGTGTGCATGCACACTTCTTCAGATACACATGTGTATCTGAAGAAGTGTGCATGCACACGAAAGCTCATAGCAAGAACTAACTTAGTTGGTCTTTAAGGTGCTACTGGAAGGAATTTTTTTTTTGTAACATTTATAGACATTTTCACTATATGTCTAAAAGCAGTAGATGAGAGTATGCCTTATATGGGATTTTTTTAAAGGTTCCTAGCAATACTATGCTGCCCAACTGAATAAGCATATTCTCCATATGGCGAAACCATACACTTAAAACAATTAGTATCCCATTAGGTAGCAGGAAGCAATATTTCCATAACTTCTTTAGACCAAATATTGAGGGCTCGTGTACACTGAATGGATGAAACGTTGAGACTGTGTTAAATTGCTTCCCATGGGGCCTGTGTCTACATGGTGAGCTGTTTATGTGCAACAGCTCGCTAAGTAGATAGAGTGGCTTTTCTCCATGGCCCTGCCTTGAAGCAGCGTGGAGAAAATAGGCCATTCGATGTGATGCACAGCAGTTGCTGGTCACATGCAAACAGCCGCCATGGGCAGAGTAATTTCAAACAGGGTTGGCGCATCCTTGTGCCCTGATACTGTGCAGTGTGCAGAGAATATTCTTCTGAAAATGGAAATCATAGGCAGGGAATATTGCAGTCTGATTTCAGAGGGAGCAAGTCAAAACCCACACCTTTTGATATACAAAGCTCTAGTAGTAGTAGAATGCAAAATTTAAATGGCAAAGGATGTTTAGCTTTTAAAATGCAAGTTTAAATGAGGTAGTTTAAAGTAACCTCTAAAGTAAGGGGGCTTATCACTTCCCTCCCACTGCTCTCTCTGATATATCCCTCATGACCGATTCAAATAACTTCTCTCTGTGTTGCGGCAGTTAGAAATCCACATGGCTGTACTAATTGGCTTCCTACCCATGGTGATCTGGGCTTAATCAGGAGCTCCTATAAAGAGAACTTGCCATTGATAACTGAAAACATAGGTTAGCACTTCGCAGTGATGTGCCAAAAATGTTATTCTGTCCCTTGGTTGTCGAGCAAACTTTGTAGTTCAGCTTTGTGGACACATGGAATGGCCTCTTGTTCCTCAACACACGGCCATCAGACCACAAAGGATGACATATCAATTAGTTGCAAAAAACACCCTGCACATGCTCATGAGCACTTACTGTAAATTTCAGTAGTATGTGGAGGAGGATATTCAAAGGTTTGTGCTTTTATTTTCATATTTTGTTGTCTGTGGCTGAATGTTGGCATTATAAATATATACTGGAGTTAAGGCTTGGTGAATTATGATCCAGACTAAGGGCTACTTTTATCAATCATAGATTTTTATCCAGCCCTTTGTCGCAAAGGAGGTTTTTTTAAAATCTGTGTCTTCTAAGGTGGTGAATGAAAATGTTTTATTGTGCTCATTTTCTGCTTGTAAGCTTCCTATAAACTTCTGGTTCGCCACTGTGAGAACTGGATGCTACACCAGGTAGCTTTTGGTCTGCTCCAACAGTCCCTTGTTATGCTTTTACGTTTCCTTTCAAGTCTTTCGTCCAGAACTATATTTATCCTTCTTTAGAAATAAACTGAAATGTTATGACTGGCATTGGTATCTTATTAATGGAGATAATTAACACTGGAAATATTCCAGACTTTGAGACATTGCTGGCTGTGAATAGCAACAGTAAACGAACACCTCCTTTGTTATTACTGTGCTTTAGCAATCAGGGGCAGCAACATCAATTAAAAACTCCTGTTTTTTCCACAGGAATCAAAATGGGCATTTCATATTGTAATTTTGGAGAGTTTAACCACAAACCTCGCTATTTTCTTCCAAACCATTCCTTGTATTTCAGTATATAATGCAGCACAAATGGATTGTGTAACTTGGATGAAAAACAGTGAATCCATGATTGGTACTCTTGGCATGAAACCCTGCATAGGCTCTGGCTAAAATAGAAAATCATTCCCTTTTCCTCCAGCGTCAAGGAAACGAGATCTATGAAGCAACTCAGCTTGCCTTCCTGCCAAGCTTGGTTTTATTTCAGATGAAATAAACGGAGCATATCAGCATATATGTTTCTGTTGGCAGCTGTCTATCTCAGGAGACAATGGAGGAGTGTGCCTTTGGGGGTGAAGTCAAACAGAGAATTACAGAGCCTGCTGTGGCTGCAGAGACCAATATAGGAGAGACATGTTTTGTTGCCAGTGGAGCAGATCAAGGCGTCCGGTTGTGCTGCTACAGGTGCACCATGACGTTTCATCGCTCTGCAGTCCTCCTGGTAGTCATTCCTCCTCTGGTCACCACTGTGGATACACAATCTGTCTGTCTCCAGGCGCTGCAGTCGTCAGCAAGGGAATACTTAGTACATTTACACCAATATACTTTCTTTTATAGGGACGCAGGTGGCGCTGTGGGTAAAACCTCAGTGCCTAGGACTTGCTGATCGCATGGTCGGCGGTTCGAATCCCCGTGGTGGGGTGCGCTCCTGTCGTTCAGTCCCAGCGCCTGCCAACCTAGCAGTTCGAAAGCACCCCCGGGTGCAAGTAGATAAATAGGGACCGCTTACTAGCGGGAAGGTAAACGGCGTTTCCGTGTGCTGCGCTGGCTCACCAGATGCAGCTTGTCACGCTGGCCACGTGACCCGGAAGTGTCTTCGGACAGTGCTGGCCCCCGGCCTCTTAAGTGAGATGGGCGCACAACCCTAGAGTCGGACACGACTGGCCCGTACGGGCAGGAGTACCTTTACCTTTACCCTTTACTTTCTTTTATAACTGAACATTGCAGAACATTGATGCAGTTTCTTGAAAAACCGGAGGGGGCGTATCTTGAGACAGCATCATGCAGTATTTATGAATTGTGTATATAACCAGGATTAGCTTTTGGTAAAAAATATATATTATTAGAACAATGTTTCTTGAGTAAATTGGCACACAGAAGCAATGGTGCAAATTCTCCAATAACAAAATTAAGAAAAGATTCTAATACTTAGGGGCTACTGCCCCTACTTGTTTCTCTTGCCACCCTTCCAAAGCCACCATTCCTTGCCAAAGGACTTCACTTCTGCGCACCCCTGACCCTTACAGCTTTCCACCCCCATTCCCTTTATAGCTTACCAAACTCCTCCGGCTTAGACCAGGGGTTGGGAAACATTTATATCTGGAGGGCCAGCTCTTTATCTTTCTCCCACCCGAGGCAGGCCAAAGTTGGCCTGACAATCACCAGATGCCATAGTGATGTTCTAAAGGGTCTGCACCCCCTGCTTTGGACATAATGCCAAACTGTGGTCAATTGAAAATGGAAGCAAAAGCTTTCAGTCCCCTGCTGTCAGAAATGTCAGAGTCCCACAGCTCATGCATAGCAGTGGCCCTGTTTGATTGAATTTTTTAATGGAAAGTAGTAAAAAATAAATAAATGAAGCTCTGTTTATTTTTCAAATAATTCAAAATTATTTATGAGCATTAATAGCACATAAATAATATCATGAGCTCCAAAATGGGGGGAGGGGAGGGAAGGAAATCAAAAGAGTGGAGCTGCATAATGCAGAAGAAGAAGGTATAAATGGGGAAAAAGGCTGCTGACATTACTGCATTCTTATGTGCATTCTATTATCACACATATTATTTGCTACTCTCTTTCCTCAGCAAGGTGCCCACACTTAAAGGAGAGATACTAGTAGACTGAGGTTTATTTCATTTAATGCACTGATAAGATATATGCATGCTCTCTCACATGCACTCACTCACACCCCCACAAAATTTGGTAGCATTATAATAGAGAATGTCCAGTTGCATATACTGTACATTCTAATATGCACTTTTGTTAGAGATTTGACTGAAGAGGAACATACTGCAGCATTAATGAATTAATTCAGGCCTAATTCTTTAACGCTGAAGTAAAAGTGACATCCTTGAATGCATGTTGAGGTA
This sequence comes from Podarcis melisellensis, assembly GCF_964234715.1. Taxonomy (NCBI): domain Eukaryota; kingdom Metazoa; phylum Chordata; class Lepidosauria; order Squamata; family Lacertidae; genus Podarcis; species Podarcis melisellensis. The sequence continues at coordinate 12,230,756 of NC_138544.1, forward strand.
TCACATGTTTTAAAGTCTTCCCACATACTGAAAATCTTTTGCATGTGCAGTGTTATAACCTAATGCTCTAATAAACACAGGAAGAGTTTGATGTCAGGTTGCTTTCAAGCAAGCAGTCTCACCTGTACACCTCTGGAGCAGAGATGGCTCAAGGTATTTTGATGCCTGAGATGCAAAACCAAAATCATGTTCTCCCCCTTGTACCGTCAACCTTGGATCCTGAACTCCTTGCAAGTCAAACATTTTGGCCCCCAAATGCTGCAAACTCAGAAGTGATTGTTCCAGTTTGCAAACGTTCTTTGGAACCTGAACGTCTGACTTCCGGCAGCCAACCAGAAGCCGCGCTTTGGTTTCTGAACGTTTTGGAAGTCAAACGGACTCCTGGAATGCATTCCGTTCGACTTCTAAGGTACGACTGTATAACCTAAATAATTGACAATTTTATGCTCTTTAATTGTATTTTAAAATCTGGTGCCCCACCCTACCTAATGATGGAACCAGCCTTACTCTGAGGTGGCATCGTGAACATGTGTTATGGGCTACATAAAATGTTTTAGTGGTTTCAGAAACATATTGTGCAATTCCCACCTACCTTTATGTCTAGTTTCATACGCAGAAGTTGACATATCCTTTCAAACATATTTAGCATAGATACACCTTGGCCATGGGGAGTTAAGTTGTTGTGATATTCCTAACACCTACGTTTTGGTTGTAAAGTGTCAACATGGGAACAAAGAAGCCTTGCACTGTAGAGAAGGTTGAATTTTAAGCATTCTTCATAAGAGATTTCCTTTGATCTGACAGGTTTAATGTTTAGAGCATTCATAGCGGTAATTTTAGAGCATTCGTGGCAGTGAATAATAAAATATTTCAGATGTTTTTCCTAGATATACAGGACAGCTGCTTGGCATTAACATGGCATGTGAAAGCACCCCAGTGTCCCACTTTGCCATTCAGTGATTAGACAAAAGGAGGAAAACACAGCTTACATTCTATAAAATCTGCAGGGTTCATGCATGTTGAAAGAATATACATTTTTCAGGAATCATATTAGTAGCATCTCCTGCAGTTTGATTCTGTACCTTATTTGTAAGCACTCTCAAACAACGTGTTTTTTTTCCCTTTCCCCTTGATGTCCTTTCCATCCTTCACTCCATAGAATGACATGCAATTGGGAATGTGCAAACTTGCTCCTTTATTTCTGCAGCACTTTTACACAAAAAGCCTAAATATTCTTGTTTTTCAAACAGCTTTTGTACAACTGGGTTCCCGCTGCTCCATTCTGAAGCAGTTGGACAAACTAATGTGTATTATATTGTGAACCAAGAGATGCCTGCTGACATTTTGCCTTAGGGGTGAAGAAACCCATGGCCCTGGACTTACAGCTCCCCTCATACCTGAACACTGGTCATGCCAGCTGGGCTAATGGGACTTAAGGTCCAACACAGGTTCCTTATCCCTGCTTTACATTATCATATTCACTATCTTAATATGTGCTATTACTGGTTGTGTTGCAATTCCCATTCCATTTTGCTGCCTGATAAACAAGGAGGAAAGCAGAATTAGTTGCAAACCCAGGTGCTGAGTCCCTGCCCCTGGGAGCCCAGCCAGCTAAGAGAAGGGAAGGACACAACAACAATCTCTGGGATTTAAAATGGCCACAACTTTTATTCGTTTCATATGTTGGTAAGCCTTGGCATAGGCATTGGGCATGTATCTCTCTCAGCCCACTGCTGGGGGTCTGAGGCATGACTGACCCTTGGGAAGATGGGTTCATCATAAGATGCAGGTCTATGCAGATGGACCCCCCACCTCCAAGCAGGGGCAGAGGAAAGGGGTGCAGTAGGGGCGGGTCGCCCCAGGTGTCATCACTGAGGGGGGTGACATTCGGCCCGCCACCCACCCACGACTCCCAAGCCTACCCCGAGCCATCGGGGGAAGGAGCAGAGCTGTGCCGCCTTGCCAGTGGCCTTCTCCCCTTCCCCCTTCATTTTGACAGCTCAGGGGAGGCTTGGGAGTCACGGGTGCCATTGCCCCACTCCCGGGCTACTTCTTGGCGGGGGGGGGAGGCTCCTCTGAGCTGTCAGAAGGAAGAGGGAAGGGAGGAAGGCTGCTGGCAAAGTGGCACGGATCCCTCCCCCACCACCCAGGAAGCAGCCTGCCATGGGTGGCTCACCCTGCCCCCTATGGGATGCTTGCACCGGCCCCCCGGGGACGCTCGCCTCGGCCCTGGGTACACAGCATGTGTGCCACTCCAGGTGCCGGAACAGCTAGCTTCGCCTCTGCCTCCCAAGTGCCAAGGGAAGTTCTATGGTCTGCTAGCCACATGCTTTGACTCTTTGGACAGAGACTTCAGAGAGAGTAACCACTTCACCCCCTGGTAGGTGTTAGACAAGGATTCTGTCCAAGGCCTAAAGTTGTGATTATCGCTATGGGGGAGGCAAAACCTGCAGTGCGGGAAAAATTCCTTCTTGGCTCCGAATATGGCAACCATTATAAACCATAGCAAAGCCTGCACAATCTGAAAAGGGAAAGCTTATGGCATTAAAAAACACAACCCTATAATAGAGGGTGGGAAGGGTGGGTGGCACTCCTGGGCTGACCGAGCTGCAGCATGCAGCATTGGCTGGCTTTTATGGCCAGGGAGTGGACCGGAATGAAGACTGTGGACTCCAGGTCTGCTCCTGATGCCCTGCTCCCACCCCCAGGCCACTGCGGATTAGCTTAGAATTAAAAAACGGGTCTGGTGGTAACCCATGATGCTCTGCAGCAGCTGGGGGAGCAGCAAATGGCCTCAGGCAAAATGGCGGGGCTTTGGAGGTTGCTAGAGTAGCTGTGCCGGGTCACAACAGCCACTCACCCTTCGCACCAGGGAAGCAGCCATTTTGCTCGTGTTTCAATTTCCACACACTAAATAGGAGAATTAGGCTATGTAAGTGTCATGTGTGTATATAAATGAGTGGAAAAGAAAACTGAGAAAACCCTTTTAAGGAAGAAAAAGCCTTCTATTTTTTATGGGTGCCCTCTTGTGTATTGAAATTCCCAAAGGAATTTTAGGTTGAAATATGCACTGTTTCAAAGAAGTGCGCTCTCTCTCTCTCTCTCTGTGTGTGTGTGTGTGTGCGCGTGTGTTGCTCTTTAAAAAAATCCCTCTTTCTACCTTAATAGCACTGTTTTAATATAACTACTCAAAGCATTTCAAAGGACTGAAGTAGCTTTTGCAGACTTTGCACCTACATTTCATGACCTCATTTATTTCGCCTATTCATTTTCAACACTGCATTGCCCCTTTAATTTGGTATTGACTCAGACAGTTGAGGTGGTTTATTGAACAGTCCTCAGATGTAAAAGAGAGAGGCTTCAGCAGAGTCACTTTACTACCTCCCTTCAATGCTGCCACCTATTTTCTGATGAGCACTTCAGAAATCCTGCAGGATATTCTACAAAAGAGCATGGGGACCACGCCATGGTCCTCTTCTAGCGACAATACTTTGCAGGATTGGGGTCATAAAGGAGCACAGTTCAGCCTTAGTGAGTAGCAGTGCAATCTTAATCATGTCTCTTCAGAAATAAGTCCTATTGAATTCAAGGAAGCTTCCTCCCAGGTAAGAGGGATGAGGACTGCAGCCTTAATCAGTAGGACAATGGAAAGCAAACCAATACAGGGGCAGGTTGATTACAGATGTTAATTAATTTAGTAATCCCTGGGTGTTCAATTTAAACTTTAATATAATCATAACTATCTGCATTTTTGTTTGCATTTCACATTACCCTCTCTGGCTCTTTTTCTTTCCATGTAAGCAAATATATGAGTGGTTAAGATGAGCATGCTATCTCTGTCCCCTTCACCATTGCAGGGTACTAAACAGTACTGGGAGCTTCCACAAGTATAGGAAACTCCCTACTTCACAAGCCTTCAAACATGTGGAGGTCAATAGATGGAACTGGTGCATTCATCTCCATGACTCCCACCCCATACATGCTTAAAGGTAAAGGTAAAGGTACCCCTGCCCGTACGGGCCAGTCTTGACAGACTCTGGGGTTGTGCGCCCATCTCACTTAAGAGGCCAGGGGCCAGCGCTGTCCGGAGACACTTCCGGGTCACATGGCCAGTGTGACATCGCTGCTCTGGCGAGCCAGAGCTGCACACGGAAACGCCGTTTACCTTCCCGCTGGTAAGCGGTCCCTATTTATCTACTTGCACCCGGAGGTGCTTTCGAACTGCTAGGTTGGCAGGCGCTGGGACCGAGCAGCGGGAGCGCACCCCGCAGCAGGGATTCGAACCGCCAACCTTTCGATCAGCAAGTCCTAGGCGCTGAGGCTTTAACCCACAGCGCCACCTGTGTCCCTCGACATGCTTACTTACATGCAAAGAAGTGTTGGGGTGTGTGTGTACACACACAAAACACACACATGGCTTTTAGACCCTTTAAAATATGCCCTGAGTTCTAAAATTTCACTCTTCCTCCAGTGTAGTAAAAGTAACCACATGTTGGGTAAGTTAAAAAAAGAATGGTTTGCTTACAAACTCTTCAAAGGTCAGATTCATGTGCTTCAGAAAAGTTGCACAGCCAGTAAAACTTAACGTATTTTTCCGTGTATAAGACTAGGCTTTTCCCCTAAAAAATAATGTCCAACATTTAGGGGCATCTTATATATGGGGGCCATCTCCCCCCATTTTCTTAAATCGGAGTCCCCCAAAATAGGGGGTGTCTTATACATGGGGGGCGTCTTATAGATTGAAAAATGTGTTACCTCAGTGACTGTGGAGATAGAGTTCCCTTTAAACAGGCTTCCTCAAACTCAGCCCTCCAGATGTTTTTGGCCTACAACTCCCATGATCCCTAGCTAGCAGGACCAGTGGTCAGGGATGATGGGAATTGTAGTCTCAAAACATCTGGAGGGCCGATTTTGAGGAAGCCTGCCTTTAAGGCTAGCTTGTGGGTTTGTGTGGGAGGCTGTTAAAGATTCTAGAATGATGAGCTCAAACGCAGATGTTCCTCATTAAGGTCTCAAGGCCAGCCTAGGGAAAACAATAGGCTTGATTACCTATTTCTTCCCAAAGTAAGGGAAGAAAGCTAAGAAAGTTAAGATAGCTAAGCCTTGCAGAACAGCTTACTCTATGGTATTAACCCCTTCATGCATTAATTAAACTTAAGCATATTGGTTATATGATGCTAGTTGTCCCACTCCTTTGAAGAGATTGCAAATACTCTGCAACATCGCACCCGTTCACCTAATCTACACCAGAACATCTGCTTCCTGAGACACAGTACAGTATAGGCCAGCCTTTTAAGGCACTGAGAAACAGTATGGTGGACAGCTTTCAAATATTTTCATTGCAGAACACCCAAAATCATCTTGCTGAATGCTATAGTGCTGCAAAATACAGATGTAATGTATTTCAGTGAACTGCAGGATTCATTGAATTTAATACAGCTAAATATATTCAATTTAGAAGATGTTTCCATGTGGACATTTTTGCACCAAATGGACATTTGCTTTATTTGAACAGAGAGTGTGAATGAAACGGAGAGGTTTCCAAGGCAATAATAATAGGCTTTAGATTGGGTTTTAAAGTTGTTGGTTTTGTTTTGTTTTTTGCATTTGATAAATTTTTAAAACCAAGCTTAAACATTTTGGGGCAGTATTGAACTCTCAAACAATACCATATTATGCTTTTAGTACCTGGAGCAATCCTGAAAACATGTGAAAACATAAAGCCTTCAGTTGCTATATCATTTTGCCTAATGAAATCTCCAAAGCAGGCATGAATGAACAAATAAATGAATGGCATTACTGGCTTTAGGACCAGTGTTTATTGCACTATTACTAGCAACAGCAATTACCGTTTCATGGTGTCTGTTTGTTTCTAAAGAAGGTCTTCTCTTCATCTGCTGTAAGCATAGTGCAAACCATGGGCATACCAGGGAGGTGCAGCTGCCCCCCATGATGTAAGTAAATAAATAAAAATACTTACGGTAACTAACTGACCAATTGCATTGCAGATAACTCAGTTCTGCCCCTCCCCCCGACATAAAGCCTGCTCCACCAATAAATCCTGGCTATACTCATGGTGAAAAACCTATTACAGTGGTACCACTGGTTACGTACTTAATTCGTTCCGGAGGTCCGTTCTTAACCTGAAACTGTTCTTAACCTGAAGCACCACTTTAGCTAATGGGGCCTCCTGCTGATGCCGTGCCGCCGCAGCACGATTTCTGTTCTTATCCTGAAGCAAAGTTCTTAACCCGAGGTGCTATTTCTGTCTGTAACCTGAATCATATGTAACCTGAAGCGTATGTAACCCGAGGTACCACTGTACTTCCTGTTTTTGAATGTGACCTGTTTCCACAGTGTGGTGAATATTATGGCGAGGAGCCTGAGCAATAGTTATATATAAGATGGGGAATTAGTAATGAGAAGGGGACTGCCTTTTAATTGGCCTTTGAATAGCATCCCTTAGTGCCCCAGTGCCATTTTCTGTTCCTGTGTGTGGGGCTTGAATATCTGGTTTCTTATCTTCATTTGTTCTTCTTTTTAGTTTTCCACCAGGCAGCCACCTTTTGCTATTAATGCATTGAAAAATTTCAACCTCAAGAGATCAACAGCAGGCGGGGAAGGAAAAAAATTAAAATTGTCCATACATTGGATCCAGTAGCCTAGCTGCTGATCTTCCATAAAATGGTATAGCCAAGTTCCTTTAAACTAGATTTCCCCAGCCTAAATAAATAAACCTAAAATAAACCTTACTCCTCGCCTCCCCGGCAAGATGTTTTGGACTCCAACGCTCATCACTCCCAGCCAGCATGACCAATGATCTGGAATGATGGGGTCTGTAGTCCAAAACCTAGTGATGGCCCCAGGTTGAGGAAGCCTGCTTTCAAAAAGTTGTGTTTTTCTATTTAATTTGTAAGACACACAGTTTAAAACTAACTGTATACAACGTATAATTAAATGAAGACAACATAACAAGTATGTAATGCCGCAATCCTAATTACATGTAGATGAGGGTGAATTCCACCATACCTTCTGCTGGGTAGAGTAGACACATACTGGAGATATCAAATACTTTGTGTACTTGCCAAAAGATTGGTTACAATGAATATAAGCATGGTCCTTATTATTCAACACTCCCCCCTCTACTAACTCTTACTTTGAGTACGGTAATTAAAAAATGGCAAGTTTAGTATAGCTGCATTTGCCCCCGCCTCGCCCAGCCGAAAGTATGACAAGGTTTTATAGCTGGGGGAATGTTTATTTCCACAATATATACAAGTGCTTACCTAAGGATTATGTAATGTCTGAATATTTATTCTGCTGGAGGATAAGATCCATTACTGTCCACTTGATGGATTAATTTATATGAAATGTTGATAATCTTATGGATCTCTCCCAAGGCTGGGAGTGAGCTTTTGCTTTTTGTCTACTGGCGTTTTGCAATGATAAGCTCTAGTTAAGCACTTTGCAGCTGGTTTTCTCAACTACTCATATATAGAGCTTGAATGAATAATAACGGAGCATAGAATCAATGGTGTGCTGACAAAACATTAGCTATCAGATTTGAATTTAATGCTTTCTTTTTTCCTAGTGTAGGGAAGTAAAAGCAGAGGATAGCAACTTTTAACTTTCTTGGCTACAGAACCTCTTTATTTCCGATTTTCTTCCATTCCCTTTCATGGAACTCATACTCTAGTTTGTATAGTTTCTGTTCTGCTTGTCTTGTGATTTGTTTATGGTAAGCCATTTTGGCAAATATGGAACTGCCAAATACAGTTTTGGTTATATATTGCCAACCACAGCATTTGGGATGTTTGGGTTTTGAAATTCCCTCTCCCATGTTAGAGATTTTTTTTAAAAAAAAGAATGGTGCATAATGTAGTGTTACCTAAATTATTATATCATTGGGGGGGGCAAGGGCTTGTAAAACCTCTTCTCTGCTTCGAAGAAGAAAAATCAGAAGCGCTATTCTTACATGTTCCGTTCTTCAGTCTTGCATCTGAAGCATGGAGTAAGGGGCTGAGATGTGGAAGCAAATGACCACACAAAGGCTACCATGATGTTAAATGGTCACGACTTTTATTGGTCACAGCTTACAGAGTGTGGCATGGCATATGGCAGGTACCCAGTCATTACGCAGCCTAGTGGTCAATGCTACCACCCCAGTCTTGAATGCTGGGATACCATGGACAGAAGTTGCATGAATCACAGGCCCACCCAAGTGCAAGTCAATTCCACAGGCCTATTGTGCAACCTGGGAGTGTGGTGGCTGTGTGCTAGTCTTATGGGTTGGTGCTAAGGCTCTGAGGAAATGCCACCAAGTCCTCTTAAGGGAACCCTCCAATGGGGAGCTGGGAATGGTCAGGCCTCCTATCTATGGCCTAGAAAGGGGCACGGGTGGCGCTGTGGTCTAAACCATTGAGCCACTTGGGCTTACCGATCAGAAGGTTGGAGGTTCAAATCCCCACGATGGGGTGAGCTCCCGTTGCTCTGTCCTAGCTCCTGCCAATCTAGCAATTTGGAAGCATACCAGTGCAAGTAGATAAATAGGTACCGCTGTGACGGGAAGATAAATGGTGTTTCTGTGCGCTCTGGCTTCCGTCACAGTGTTCCGTTGTGCCAGAAGCAGTTTAGTCATGCTGGCCACATGACCCAGAAAGCTTTCTGTGAACGAACGCTGGCTCCCTCAGCCTGAAAGTGAGATGAGCACCACAACCCCATAGTCACCTTTGACTGGACTTAACCATCCAAGGGTCCTTTACCTATGGCCTAGAAGCAGATCACAAGCAGAAGATCTGATCCCAGGCCCTGTCTCCAAGAACAATTGGCAGAGCTGCATGTTTCTTAGATGGGGCCTAGGTTACAGCATGGCCAAGAGGCCCCACAGGTAGTAAGTAAGCTGCCAACCTTGTACCCAGGCTTATGATATTTACTCCCTGCCCTTATCCCTCTCTCTAACATACACACAATGCAGCTGATTAAAATAGCACTTTTAATAAGCAGATACCCAGGGCCTGTAAATCGAATTCCTGGTGTCTATGTTCACAACACTTACTCCTAGAACATTGAAAGCAATAATAAAGACTGAAAGAGATTCTCAGAATATGCAGAATAGCTCATCTTTTATCACAGATGTCATGAAAACATGGTGCTCACAGGTGCACAGCATGCACTTACATAGTGGGGTGCAGTTCGATACTCACAACAGTTTCTTGTGCCCGCAGGCCCCAAAAGGTTGCCAACCCCTTCCATACTAAATAGCCACAGCCAGACCAGACATCAAAGAGAAGAGATTGCAGATTGGAGACCGCGGCGTGTGGGGCGATGTCAAGCCCACTGCCTCTTTCGTCAGGGAAATTCACCTCTGGAATGAAGTAGGACTTCATTTGCAAGTGACATTCTAAATTCTTTCCATGCTGCTTTGTAATCTGTCACATATGTAATAGTTTCCCCTTTCAGCAAAGGCAAAGTAACTCCTTAGGAATATAAGTATCCATAAAGCATAGGAAAATGCAAGAAGCTGACACGGAGCAGAAATATTTGCCCAGGAGCACATTGCAAATATCAGAAACCCCTTCACATAAACTTTAAGCTGGATAGATGTTGAAAAATGGAAACTAAGAGGTGACAAAATCCACATTAAAACTTTAAATACGTTTGTAAATTGAACACAGTCTTCACATTTACAGATTTGTGGAAGACTAGGACTGAAGTAAACCTATGTACATTAGTTTTGGTACTAGTTGTTCTGCTTATTGTACTGTGCATGAGACAAGGACACTTCAAAAGAGAGAATGTGGCTACTTACTAGGAATGCCCATCGATCACAGGTTTGGGTTCAAAATCTGATCTGGTGCTTCACAAAGCAGCTGGCCCTGATCCAAGGCACTTCATAGTCTGCCCAATTTGGTCCAGTTCAGACCATACCTGCTTTGTTCCTAACCCCCACCCCCCCCACCCCTGCTAATTCAGTATTGAGAAACTTTAAAAGGCAATAACTAATTTCTTTTTTACAAAAATACAGTGGTACCTCTGGATACGCACACCTCTGGTTGCATATCCTTCAGGTTACACACACTGCAAACACAGAAGTATTTTTCCGTGTTTCACTGCATGCACAGAAGCACTCTACCACACCGCGCACATGTGCAGAACAGGCACCTCCGGTTGTAAATTCCTTGGGATCCGACCAGAGCTCCAGAATAGGTCCCGTGCGCAACCGGAGGTACCACTGTAGATGAAATTTGTGGGCATTATAGCTACACAATTGTTGCTACAGCCTGCCAGATTGCAGGCAAATAGGTATAGGGGTTTTTGTGATGATCTTTTTCTTTTTTTTGCTTTTTTTTAAAGAAAACATTCATAACCTTTTATTTTGGGGCCGAATTTGATGAAGTTCATAGGGAAGGTGTTCCCTGCTGAGAGCATTAACCCTGCTCCATTTCAGAGTTGCAGTGGTTATGGAAAATTGGTTTGAAAATTTCAGACATGAGAGAGTACTCCTGAATAAGAAACCTACCAAATTGCACACAAATAGAATCAGGGGCTTTTATACTAGGCAGCTTTAAAGTTGAATTTTAGGGCAGGGAGGAGGAACTAAAAGAAATTAAACTAGCCTCCTGCCTTCAAACAAGACTTCAACAGTTAATCTGGCTCACTTGCGTATGTGGAATAGGGGAGCTTGTGCTTCCTCATCCTTTGCCTCAGGCAACAAATGACTTGAGCCAGCCCTGAGGAAAGCAGTTTTTGTTCTTGTCACAAAAGAAAACCGGAAGTTTGGAATACAATCCGTAGTATTTCCCCCACCCCCTGTAAGTGTCTCTTTGTAGAACACACAGAAAACACTGCACCCTCTCTGAGGGCCTTTGCAAGCCCATACACCCCATCATAAAAATAACACTTTGGTGCTCTAATATAAAACCTTCTCCCCACCTTACGTTAAGCAAGACTTCCTCTATAAATGTTGCTTTCTGTGCTTGCATTCCTTACTGCGTTTGAGCTGCAAGTTATCCCAGGCTTAGATGTGAATATTGCAGTTCTGTTTATAAACTCTGGGATTTAAGCTAAAAGCTTCAAGCTGGTCACAAAACCTAGCCTTCATTGGCCACGTGAAGGTATTTTTGATCACATTAGCCAAAAGCATTTCTAAAAAATAAAAATGCAGCCTTAGCAATAAGAGGACAAACAACAATCTGTGCAGCATCTGTGTGTTTCTGAAAAATAAAAAAGGATAAAATCCTAGCTAGGGAACAAGCAGGTGTTGCCCAACAGCTCTTTATCTTTTCATAAAAGCAGCAGTCATTAAAAAAAATAAATCAGCCACACTCCCAGTGTTTTGGCTAGAAGAGTCTAGCTTTTGTACAAAAGGAAAGGATTGCGTGAGTAATGTACAATGTTGTACTTGTGAACAGCTGGTGGTAGAGTAAGGATTTATTGTTTGCCCTACCACTGTTTCAGCTGAATTCAATTTAGCTGAATTAATCGGAATGAATACTAAGTATACTTAGTGCAGATTATCACTATATTATATCAAACAGTTCAGCTCTCCTCGTATAGTCAGCTATTTATTGTCTTTGTGCTTGCCTTCGTGGCTAACCAAAATATGCAAAATCCTTGGATGCGAGTTGTTTACAAGCCCAAACAGATAGCATCTCGAATAGATGTATCGCCCAGACCAAGAGGATTCCAGTGTGATTAACAAGGAGAACCAAGAAACCTTTTATTTATTAAAGCTGTACCCCCACCCTTCCTCTTCAAGAGCTCCAATGTGAAAACGCTGATCTTCTAACAGAAATGTGTGGCTCTCCCGTAAGATTAGCTTCCTTATCTGAGGCTTCAAAAGGCATTTAACGCTATCAGTGGCTTCTTGTTATGATGTCTTTGTGTTACCACCAGTGTTGGGAGCAGTACACTTCTTTGTTGCTGGGGCAACCCAGTCAGATGAACAACAAATTATTATTATTATTATCATCATTATTATCACAAGTGGGGAAAGTGCTGTAGCATTCAACTCTTGCTTGCAGGCTTCCCTTATGCATGCTGGTCACTCTGGATGCTTGACTAGATAGCCTTTTGGGCTGAACCAAGAGGGCTTTTCCTAATGTTTTTAAATTTCTTACGTTAGATTTAAGTGGAGATTAAATATTGGCATAATAATTTACCCTGTTGCTTAATGTGACAGAATTGAACATTAGGGATGTGTTTCCTGCCCCCGGTCCCACTTTGGGGCCTTTAACAACAGCATGACACACCAAAACGTAGCAGATGAAGCAGGGAAATAACAAGCATATAACAGAAGTATATGATACATGGGGCTTGTACCCCTTGCTCTCTTTGCTCACCAACCCCCCTGCCCCCACCGACCTTGCTCAAAGCCCCCTTTCCCTTACTCTTTGCACAAGCCCCTTGCTCCTCCCCAGCTCACCTGTGGTGCTGCCCCTCCCCCTCACTTAAGTCATCCCACTGGTGCAAGCTCCGCATGCCCCCTTCGCCCCACGATCATGGTACTCTCACTCAACCTCCCCACCACCAGCAGCCCAGTTTGCTTACCCAGTTCTCTTCCCATTTGTTCACATGCTCAACAACGGTCTGAGGTTTGATCATGGCTGATCTGAAATATCTATTTTGCCCATTCTTTTACTGACCTTTAAAGGTAAAGGGACCCCTGACCATTAGGTCCAGTCGTGGCCGACTCTGGGGTTGTGGCACTCATCTCGCTTTATTGGCTGAATGTCAAGTTTGCCCAAAATTTCCAAGGAAAAATAGTGTCATGGTCCAGTTTATAAGCGGTCAAAGTCCTGGCAGAGGACGTCGGGACCAGGGGCAAGACGGCAGGGTGGGAGCAGGAACGGGAGTCCGGAAGCCAAGGCTCTGAGGGTCAGGAAGCAAGGAGTGAAGAAACCAAACGCAGCAAGGCAGGAAGTGTGTTGCTGTGGCAAAGAGCCAAAGGGAAATGCTGACCTTATAACCCTTCCCGGCTCTTGCCACCAGGTGCTGTGAGTTACCAGTCGGCCTCACCTGTGCCTTGCCTCTTCAGAACAAACTTAGGAAAGCCCCAGTCCTGCGAAGCCCTACCGGTCACAGGGCCTGGCTTCTGCACGCACTCCTGACAAACAGACTCAAAATTAATGCTGTGCCAGGTAGCTGATAGACACTTGTTTGCTTTACAATGTGGTCAGAAGAGCCGGGGAGTGAATTGCAAGTGGCAACGGAATAGGCTTTTTCCAAGTTCTCCAGTTTTTCAGATAAGTGCCTATGGGCATCCAAAACTCATTGGCATTTGTGCTCAGATTTCTAACCCCTTTTGGCTAGGTAAACTTGGATTAAAAATCTCATTTGTATAATGTGTAGATTCTGTTTTTAGAGCGGGGAGTGGTTTCTTCTAATCTCCTAAACTGGCCTCTACCTTTTGGTAGGCTGCTGGACAGCTGGCAAAATTAACATTTCTAGCATCTGGTTCCTGGCTGAACATACTGTATGAACACAGCAGCACTGCTGGAAAAAGATGTGCATTTAAATGCATCACTTTTCCAATTAGTGGCTCATAGGAGGGAAAATAAATAAAGAAGCAAAAGTAACTGTTCCCAGGTGGTTTCAAATCATATTCCGCTTGCAAAGTGCATAAAACATTGAAGGCATTACTTTGCTGTGTTTCCTGGGAGCAAAACCAGAATTACTCTGGCTGCACGGAATGCTTAGATGTTTATTTGCATATAAAATGCATACCATAAAAAGTATAGCAGAATATATAGGCCACATGCAGTAGGAACTCTCCTCCATTTAAACTACCGTTAGCATTCCCTGGAGAAAGTAAGAGGAAACCCATGTTGCTTCTTTAACCAGCCAAGCAAGGCTAGAAGTGGCTTCTAGTGTGTTAATCAAGTCACATTTCTGCAGCTGTGGCCAGCTCAGATGACCCTGGATAGTAACTGAGGTTTTCTGGGCTATGATAGTATATTATCATATTATACTATGCTATAGTACATTATATAGTACATATATAGTATAAAGTATACTTTCCCATATCCTGGGAATCTTGCCCCAACAAGGCGCCTTAGAGGTACCCAAATTCTCTTAAGAACTGCAATGTAACTGAGGCCTGAGACTTGCATTTGTAGAGCTGGTTGTTTATCTGATACCTCCTCTGTCCACACGTATGCAGTATGCTGCCTTGAACAGTTTGCACATCTCCAAATATCCACAGCTTCTCCGAGTGGGAGGATGAAATATGACGTACATGCTTTCTATAAGCAGACTTCACATCTCTATTTTTTGCAAAGGCTAGACTTCCAGAGTGAAGGATTAACCATTTAGAGATAAAAGTTGAATCTGAGCAGATGCAGTATAAGAAATTCAAGGGGTGGGTGGGTAATAATGTGGTTTGTTAAGAGAGATTCAAATGAATTTCAATTGCTTTTTGTTGTTAATAGCGGTGAGTGCTTTCTTCCTCTCTGTAGCTGGGGTTTTCCAGCTGTTTGTTTGCAACATGGTCTTGAAGTGAGGAGCAGATCTCGGATCAGGTTGTTGACTTTTTGCTGTTCGTATTGTAAATAAAAAGCTGTGCACATTTTTAATAATCAGGATTACAGAACTAATTTGCATGGTTTATCCTGTGCTATTTATTTTTTCAAATAGAGATGACCTTGTATCTCTTTTGCAAATATTTTTTATGCTTCAGCAACTGCAGATTTTTGTTCTGCTATTTTTCGAGAATCCTTGGACTGATGTGAAGCTTGCAGAAACAGAAACCTCCTCTTAGGTAATTTTAAATAACTAATTTATGATTTATACTGTACATTGCTTTGTTTGATATCTGCTAGGTATCACAGAATGTTAGGTTTGTCTGTTAAACTGGAATCTTCTGAATGGCATGCAAGTCATTCCAGTTTGACAAAGCAGGATAGAAACACCCAGTAACCACATTTCCACATTTCATAACCTTATATTAGGTTTTGTGTACAGGTTATATTAGGACAAGAGGTATTTATCAATAATCTGCTTTGAAATGCAGCAGTGCATGCCATTATTTAATGAAATATTTAATACTGCACAACACAATTCATGTGCTATTGTACTGTCATTTTTAACAGAAAATTGTTGTCATTTAAAATGTCTCCTGAAACAGATCAATTCAAAAGTTATTATACAGAGAGTCTGTTGTGTTTCAGCTGCAGATTTCATATGCTGATACACTCATCAAAGGAACAGCTGCAGAAGTTTTACCTTATCTTGCTATTATAATTACAATATTTTTATTTGGAATGTAAATGAACACAAATGGCCAGAAATGCACTGTTTGGATACTTTAACTGCCTATAACTGGTTCCGAGATTGCTATGAGAACATGTTGCATTACTAACATCTCAAGAAACATTAAATGTGTCCCCAAGGTCTCATACATAGCCACTGACGCTTCGAACGTAACACATGTCCTGCAAGGGCCATGAACAAAACTAGCTTCCTGCTTGGCTGGTCCCAAACTTGCAAATCACAATTCTCGTTCCTAGTTGGCCAACAGTTGCAAAGCAAAAGTCTGTTTCCAAAAGTTTCCCTTTTAAAAAGAGAGAGAGAGAGTGAGAGAGAGAGAGAGAGAGAGAGAGAGAGAGAGAGAGAGAGAGAGAGAGGTTTTCCCTTTGGAATGTCAGTGTCATAAATCACCCATTCTAGGGAAACAACGTGGTTTATGACAACATAAGAGTATGCTAAATCTTAGATAGTTGCTAAGCTAAGTTTTAGAGCTAGTGAGTTATCAAACTTCCAAATAATGCATAGAATATGCATGAATAGATGCTAGAACATTTATCTTTTGGTTTCTTTTCTAAATAATAATAATGTTTTGCAAACAGGAATGTATTAAGTAGATCCTTAGACACTGGGGTTTGCCCGGGGTAAGCCTTCTGGGAGCTACCACTGAAAAAGTTCACATCTGTCAGAGGAGACACATAGAGAAGAACCTCTGGTAACAGACTCAGGCAGTCCCTGAGGTGCTGGGTTCTTGAGCTGCATAAGGCTTTATAGATCCAAACCAGCAATGTGAGTTGAGCCTGGAAACCCATCAGTAGTCAGTGGAGCCAGGCCAGAACTGGTGTGACACGGTCAGGCCTTTCCCAAAGAGTGGGGGCGGCGGCCTGATGCAGTGCCTCCCTCGGCCCGCCCCACTGCGCTACGCCATGTTTTGACAGTGCCAGCCCCCCCCCTTGGCCACCGTAGAGGTTCACAAGTTCCTGCCAAACCCAGCAATTCAAATGGGCCAATCTGCAGCAGCCTGGGGGTGTGGCTTGGGGAACGGACCCAAAGGAAGCAGGCTTCACTCAGGTCCACCTCAGCATTTGGGAGGCCATCTGCATAAACCTGTGTTTTGCGATGGACCCATCTCCCAAATAGACCCTGTCATGCCTCTGACCCCCAGGAGGGGGCTGAGAGGGCTGCATGTCCAATGCCTTTGGCTTCCTACATCTGAAATCAACACAAGTTGTGGCCAGTTTAAATCCCAGACAGTTGTCATCTCCATTTGTTTGACCCCTTCCAGATCAGGCACACCGGGGTGGGGGGCTCTGCGACTGGGCATGCGACTGGCGTTACACGGTCAGACCTTCTGGTCCCAGTCAGCAGCCTGGCCACTGAATTCTGCACTGGCTGCAATTTCTGAACCATCTTCAAAGGCAGCCCCACATATCATGCATTGCAGTCATCTAACTTAGAGGCTACCATAGGATAGACAACAGAAGCTGGATTATCCCTGTCTGGATAGTGTCACTGCTGGGCCACCAGCTGAAGCTGATATAAGGCGCTCTGCCTTATTTCTCCAGTGAGAGCAGTGGAGCCAGATGTGTATCTGCTCCTTTAGGGTGTGTGCAATCCCATCCAGACAGGTTGAAGCCCACTTACCCAGTCTAGGGAACTACCCACTAATAGTGCTTCAGTCTTATCTGTGTTGAGCTTGATTGTATTTGTTTATCCTTTTACTACTGTATGTTTACCAACAAATACACCCTTGGGTTTAATTGCTCTAAATGAGTGTTATTGAGCAAGATCAGAAATAACTCAGCCAGAAGAAGGACAGGCCCTAGGTGAGATTCAAAAGACAGTTCATAAAAAGGTATGTTTGTGTGTTATAGACCTGTACCTAGGTTTTTACTCTTCTGTGTAGTCCCTGTTTTGGAAGTGGAATAGCCATAGATCAGACATGGCCAAACTTGGCCCTCCAGATGTTTTGGACTACAACTCCATCATCCCTAGCTAGCAGGACCAGTGGTCAGGGATGATGAGAACTGTAGTTCCAAACATCTGGATGGCCAAGTTTGACCATGCCTGCCATAGATGTCTAGTGGTAGCAAACTCAGGGCTTACCCACAACTTACCTTTTGCCCCACTCTTTCCAGGCACAGGTCAGCACTTTAAAACTCTGTGTCCAAAGACCTCCCCCAACCATCCTTTTTGCTCCAGAGCTTTCCCTCTAGAAACCCGCTTTCTAAAGTTGAATCGGAGCAAACTGCTATCTGGGTTTTCTGTGGACTGCCTTTTTCTCCAATTCAGCATTTTAGAGTGGGGTTTTTTTGGGGGGGGAGCTCTGCAGCAAAAACAAAAGGGGGCACTCAGACACAGAGCTTTAAAAAGCTGACCATGCCTGGAAAGTGTGGAGGAAAGGTAAGTGTGGCTAAGCCCTCAATGCAATAAATCTCAGAGCAGTTTTAGTTACAGTTCACAACACTCTGTGTAAAAGTCAGTAGTCAAAATTCTTCAGGTGAGTTGGTTTTAAGTCATACATATAATTGTAGCAATTGCGGGAGCTGCGTATTTTTAGTTTAAAGTGTTTGTGCTAACTAACTAAACACATATGTGGAAACAGAGATCTGCTAATATTTAATAGTTATTGTGGACAAGTAACCTGAAAGCTGTGTTCTCCTTTATTTATTAATGTCTAGTTAATTTGGGGCTGGCGGGGGCGGGTCAAGCATGCAGAACATTTGCCAGCTTGATGTTCCAAATAATCTGTCAGCTTCCAGATTTTAAATATAGCTGTTTTTCTGGTGTATACTTTCTACAAAGATGTGCTACAAAGGTCCCTTAATCAACTGCCCTACGCAGCAAAATAGAACATATGAGATAGGGCCAGTATATATTGTATGCTCACTAAAGCACCATGATAGAGGGGTCTCTAGTTTGTCGGGGGGAGGGAAATGTCTCCTGACTGTGTGACATCAAACACTGAAATGGGAATAGAAGAAAAGTCCTTGGGGGTGTACCGCAAGAGCATTGGGGACCATGGATTAAGTTAAGACGGCCTGATACGAATGATTATTGAGGAGCATTCTGAAAAAGTAGCTGGCAACATCAGTGAAGAGAGGTTTTCACGGGGTTTTATAAGCAAAACGAGGAAAAACTGAACTTGGGAGACTGAAAACCATATATATATAATTTTCCATTTGAAACCCATTTACTCATTTTGTCTAGAAAGCTGTTCCTTCACAGGTGAGAAAACCGTAATGGGCAGATGTGTCTATTTTATGAAACTAATGAAACAGGTCTTTTAGCCAAGGCGCCTGGTAGGAATTTTTCCACTTGGCAAATTGGCACCGGCCATTTGGTTTTTTCTCCTACCTCATAGCAAACTTTGTAAGGCTAGGCGGTTAGGCATTGGAGTATTAGGTTGAAGGTGAGGGGAGGTAGAGGCCATCACCTACCTTTCCTAATTCAAGGGTAGTCCGTTAAAGGAATCTGGGGGCGTGGTCTCCGTCCAAAGCCCCAGACAGGGGGACTAGGGCCATGGCACAACCCCTAGCGGTGACCCTGGGGGAGTCCCTAGTTGATGTGCATCAGCAGGGCTCCCCTACTGGTGGTTAACCCTTCCAAGACTCCTGCAGATGGGCAGGAGTCAGATATAGTTGTGTGGTTTCCAATGCCTAAGCCAATACCACTCACATTCTGCAACCAATAAAGTTGTGGCCTTTTTCGCCCATTAACCTAAAATACTGTTTCATGTGTCCTTATTCCACTTCCTGGGAGGGTTTGGGACCTTGCCACACAATGAGCTGCTAGCATTGTCACTCTTCAGAGTTCCACTCCTTTCTCAGAATCTCTAGATATTACATTATTGATTGGGTGGGTGGGTGGATAGATGGATGCATTAAATCTCTAACACACATGCATGCGTATTTGTACACTGAGGAATCACAGTCTGACATTTCACATGCTGCAGATGCTGAGATCTGTTTTTGACTGCTGATATAGCCTGGTGTAGGACAAGTATGTGATGGTAGATTTTTTTTAGAAAAATGCACTACTGTGTTGGGATTTTTCAGTGAGTGGAAAATAGTGGAAGATATCAAAGGGAAAATGAATATAGCAGATGGAACAGAGCACTGAACAATGTCTGATGCAGGCGATGGTGCCTGAGCAGTGGTTTTTGAGAGGTGGGAAAGGTGCTATAAGCATATAATCTATTTTAATCTGTGAAATGTTAGAAGCTTGCAAGGAATGTTGCCAGTATCTTCAGATTCTCATGAATATCTTTGTCTGTGGAGGCTGGTCCACTAGGGCAGTTGGGGCACAGCGCTTCCAAGGAGAATGTCAAGCAACTATCACACACACACAAACAAACACACACCGCAAATCTCAAAGCCACACATTCTTTCCTGTCCCGCTCACATATTTTACACTTCTTGCCTGGAATTGCCATCACTCACTTTCTAAGGAGAATCCAGACAATGTTATTGCCAACACATGTTGCACTCCAGTCTGTCTGTGCCGTCCTATGGTCTTTTCCGGAGAAGATTCGGGGCCATTATTAAAATGCAACTGTGACATCCATTGTGGTGCTGGCAAAGCGCTAAGAGGTCTTTTCAAGGTTTTCATACCTTAAATTAGTTGTTTCTTCATTGCAGCCTCTGCCTCTTTTACTGCTCAGTTTCAAGTGCATGGCTGATGAGTAGCTTCGTCAGCCTGTAGGGACCCAGCCTCATATAACCAGCGTGCATGAGTCTAATTCAAGCATGAAGGGGTTAATGCCATAAAGTAAGTAAGGGATGCGGGTGGCACTGTGGGTAAAACCTCAGCGCCTAGGACTTGCCGATCGCATGGTCGGCGGTTCGAATCCCCGCAGCGGGGTGCACTCTGGGTGCAAGTAGATAAATAGGGACCGCTTACCAGCGGGAAGGTAAACGGCATTCCGTGTGCTGCGCTGGCTCGCCAGATGCAGCTTGTCACGCTGGCCACGTGACCCGGAAGTGTCTGCGGACAGCGCTGGCTCCCGGCCTATAGAGTGAGATGAGCGCACAACCCTAGAGTCTGGTAAGACTGGCCCGTACGGGCAAGGGTACCTTTACCTTTACCTTTAAGCTGTCTTGCCAGGCTTAGCCTATGTCACTTCCTCTCACCTTGGAGGGAAATGGGCACCAGGTTCGACACCACTTCAATTTTAAGGCCAGGCTTGCTACCTACTGTTCTCATTTCAGAATGAAATTTCAGAATGAAGAGCTTGTGTAGAAGCGACTCTTTCTTTCTTTCTTTCTTTCTTTCTTTCTTTCTTTCTTTCTTTCTTTCTTTCTTTCTTTCTTTCTTTCTTTCTCTCTCTCTCTCTCTCTCTCTCTCTCTCTCTCTCTCTCTCTCTCTCTCTCTTTCTTCCCTTACTTTTCTTGCCTCTACACTCTCCCTTTGTGTGATCTCATCAGTTCATGGTTTGTAGTAACACTTTTACATTGGTTTCGTTCGTTGAACCAGTCAGTTTTTCAGTACTTGAATATGGACTGAATCATCACATGACACAGAATCCTGATACTCAGTCACAATATTGCTTCTGTGGATTTTTTTTAAAACCACCTGTTAACAGGATTTGACTTTACATAACACAATCTATGGCCTTGGGATTTCAGGCTGCGAACAATTAATATGGCTGTCCTTGTAGCCCGGAAACTAGAAGAAAATATCTATAGCCATTTTCCCCTTTAAAATGAGAGTGACAGTGTTCTTTGAATGAGCATTTGTATTTCATGGAGAGAATCTGCATACACTGCAATATAGGTAAGTGAAAGAAAATGATTCCATATATAGATCTGGAGGTGGAGTTTATTCAGTTTTCTACATACATTTAAAGGCTGCATTTGCAGGAGATGATTACTTGTGGTTTCCAAAATGCAGGTCAACATTAAAGGATTGTGAAACAAGCAGACTGTGTCCTTATTTATCTTTTGAATGGGCCCTTTATTGTAATACCTTCTAACAGGGATAGCTCCTTCCCCTCCAGATCCTTTCTATACAGTAGGAATCAGGAGGGACATTTGTGACTTAACATAACGCTAAGAGGCTGAAAAGCTTTAGAAGATTCATCACAATCTGTTACGGAATTCATGCAGAAAAGATACACAGATTTAGGCTTCATGGTAGAAATTAATATATCAGACAAATGTCAGATTAAAAACTCACCAGAAGCATAGCAAAGGGAATTTCAAAATTGTTTCTGATCACCAGAGGAAGGGAGGAGGGGCAGGGGAAGATGTGATCAACATACCATGAATCCAATTGTTTGGTGGGTTCCATTGTTATGAAAATAATGTTTTCTCAAAACCTCTGCGAAACAGAGAAAAGAATTCAAAGCACCTGAACAATGACTATAATTATTTGCTTGTGCAAACCTAAAACCATAATGTTATCTGTTGTAAGAGCATCAAAATGTGTTCAGTTTGCAGATTAGACAAATTAAAACAAGCAGCATGATAGAGAGCTAGTATAAAACCAGGGGTGGTGGTTAGAGTTTATATATTTTACTTATTTTTACCCCAGCCCAGCCTAAAACTACTGAGAAATTGTTTTAAAAGAAACCCCAGCTTGGTTCTAAATTTTCTGAAATCTATCTTTCTTCTTTTCTTTCAGACTTTTACGAGCTCAGTCGCTGGAATGGTACTACAATAATGTGAAAAGCCGCTTCAAGCGTTTTGGAAGTGCTAAAGTCCTGAAGAATTTATACAGAAAACATCGGCTGGAGACCGGAGCTTGTTCTGATATACTAGGTATAGAGGCAATGTCTTGTGGCACCTTAAAGGCTAACAGATTTATTGTGGCATAAATGTTCATGGGCACAAGTCCACTTTATCACATCTGTGCATACATGGGTATGGAGGGCAGGAATGCAAAGCATAAATCTGTGAGAATTCTGTTTAAAGCTTATGAATATTTATTTTGCTTTTCTTAACAGCAATAACTGGTGGCATTATCCTCATTTTCTTATGCTAGTTGCTTCCTGTACTGGGATTGTAAACTATTGTCTGCATTCAAGATTAAAGCAAATAGAATAAAAGTTATTGATTAGGTCTGATTTATAAATTTCAAACTGGTGTTTCCATTTGAAATTCCTCTGCTGGAGAATGACAACTTTTAGGTCAGCTATAGGGGTATTCCAGGAAACTGAAATATTCTTCCGCTGTTGCAGTTTCTGATGTCAGATTTGGGTCTGTTTACAGGCAACTCTTAATTTGCGCTTGTTTGATGCATGCACAACTGTGTGTGCCGTGTTTGACACCAGAAGAGGGTAGGACGAGGCAGGGTGGGCTTATGCACACGATGCCCCGGAACATAAACCCCACATAAATTGGGTGTCGGTGTGTTGCCTGTACTCATATGTGTAGAGACCACCTGCTCAGTCTATGCAGAAGAGCTTTGCTTGCAAGCGAGATCATGTATCACATTGGAAGATGGGTGGAAACCTGGTATTGCAGCTGACTTTGGAACCTGCCTGAGTGTATACAGAGACAGAAAGATACATCTAGGCTTGTTGCAGGATCTAGCCCAGGGGTCGGCAATGTTTTTTTGAGGCTGGGCCGGTCCACTCCCTGGCAGACCTCTCAGTGGGCTGGAGCATGCGCACCTGTGCACGCCTGTGCGTGCGTGCGCTCAAGCTATTTCCGGCGCTCTTCCGGGTCGGAAGAGCACCAGAAATAGCGTGTGCACATGTGCCCGGGCACTCCTCCGTCCCGGAAGTGTGCCAGAAATAGCGTATACGCTGGAAGTTGGTCCCCGCGGCGAGAAAAAAAATGGCACTCTGGGGAAAAAGAAGCACAGAATTCCCACGCCGATCCACGGAACGGCCATGGGCTGGTTCCTGGAAGTCATGGGCTGGAACCGGCCCATGGGCCTTAGGTTGCCAACCTCTGATCTAGCCTCTGTGTTTATCTCTCTCTTATGTGTCCTGTTGCTGGTCATCAGCTGTCTTAAATTAGTGGGCTATCTCTAGGCAAAGGTTGGTTTGCTATCCAAGGCCTGTGGGAGAAAAGTGTTATTATCCAGGAAAATTGAAAATGCATTGGAGTGATTTTAGCTGTGAGCAGTATGGGACATGATATAGTATCCTGTCACTTTCTCTTCTGGATCTGTCTTGTAGTAAGTTATTACTGGCTCTTGATCTGTAATGTCTCATGTATAGCAAGGCATGAATCTGTGTCCTAACACTGGGAGCAATGCAGTTGTATCATGAGACTTGGCAATAAACAATGGGCTTTGTGGTGTATTCTGGGTGGAAGCTAGAATTGTGCAAATATGTGTCAGTGGTTTCTGGTCTAAGCAATGCTTATGTATGTCCATTGTGTAGCTGCACAGTAGTGTCCAGAAGATGAATGTGCAGAATGAACTAGTTGGGGTGGAAACTTATAGAAGACTCCTTGCAATTCCTCAAGGATTTACTGCCCATGGGTGCTGATGATGAAGATGTCATCAGTGTGTTTCAGGGAGGGGAGAGGCATTTGAAAGCAGAGTTAAGAAAGAAGTGTGCATAATGTGAAGCCATGCAGGTGGTACCCATGGCTGTGCCATTGCCCCTAATTAGCACATACAGAAAAATTGCTATCAGTTCTTAAGGGTGCCTCTATTTTAGCTTTGTTCTAATCCAATTAAAATCCTTACATCTAATTTTTAACCGGCAATTATTATTATTATTTGCTTTTTGCAAGTACCATTCTTTATATGTTAGGTCATCTTAGCGAACTTCTGCTGGAACATTTTCCTCCTTTTGTATTAATTCCCATCAGGGAATGTCTTTATGGAGATGGAAAACATTATGTTGGTTAAAAAACAAAAAAGCATGGAAAGATCTCTGAGCCGAAGGTGGCAGAAACCTTGCAGTAAGAGGCTACTCATCATCTGTGCTTTCATACTATAGACCACCAACATAATGCAGCCCAGAGGTACCCTTGCTTCCAAGCAACTCCAAGCAGCAGAGAACAGATAGAAATCAGTCTTCCATCCATCATATTTATTAGTACAATTACAGCAAAAACAAGGACCTCAGTCTATTGTTTGTCTTTACATGAGCTTCCTCTGTAACCTAGGGGAAACCAACAGGGAGCCCTACAGAGGTTGTTGCAGCACAACTCCCATAACCCTTGATCGTCTGATCCCTGATCCAAAACTTATGGGTACCATGTTGGCTACCCCTGATGTAACCCAGTTGGCTGCAGGGGGATCTTACAGGGTCCCAGAGCTTATAATCGCCAACATTCACGTCGGAACCCTTGGCTGTTGGAAATGAGAACGCTAGCATGTCTAGAGCCCTCTTTTGCTGCTTCCAAAGCACATTCCAGAATAAGTCTAAGCTGTCATTGCTGAGGAAGTTCTGGCCTCTGACCACACTGAACTGCCAAGTATCCTTTGTGTCTGGATAGAGCCCCTTCCAGGAAAGTGATGAACAGAAAAGGACTCAAAGAGAAATAAAACATGAACGTTTGAAATGATTTGGGGTGAGGATGAGTATTCCTCTTTGGTCAGAGTAATTCAGAAACATCTAAATTGTACCAGCCTTCCTGTGTCCCAGTCTCACCCACCCACCACTACCACCACCCCATCACCTCCCCAAAACTTCCTTTCAGTATCCTGCTCACAAATCACTCTGAAAAATCCATGTGGATTTCAATCTCTGTGCCGCAGGACCTGCGCTGTATTCCTCCATGGAACTTGTATATCAATAAACTACGGTTATTTCTCTCTCTTGAGTCTGCTGGCTGCCTAACCACTCCTGATTCAAGCCACTGCCTGCAACAACAGTTTAGGTAGGGAGCTGCAGTTTGGGAAGAATGGCTTGCAGGGGAAGAGCTACCTTCTCATCCCAGGAACCAAGCCTGAGAGAGGAGGAGGAAGGAAATGACAAACGAGCCAAGAGCTGCGCAAGGCTGCTTCTTAGCTGATTAGCATACTCTCCTCCTCTCCCATCAGGCATGATGGAAACGTTGCTACTAATTCTATTATAATGTCCGTGGCAGAAAACTGGCTTATTAACCATGCTGATAAAACATCATTTTACCCCTCAGGGTTTGTGAGAGCTTATACAGGTATCGCTTTCAGAGAAATAACTCCTCTCTTTTTCCATCACTGGCAACTTATGTTTGTCTCTTTCCACTGTGACTGTGAGAAGTCCTCTTGTTCCATTTGATACAGAAGCAGGATTAATTTTCCTTTTCTTATACGAAATGATGCCCTTTGGAATCTGTGATCTATTTCAAGTCCAAAATGTCACATTCAAAGCAAGTCCTCTGCACTGGCATTCTGCGTGCAATCTCTGCTTATTGTTAACTTCATAGTTCTCTCTCTTACTCCAGCAGCCATTGTCTGAATCCAGGGATTAGCCAGGTGTGATAAATTTTTCTCCTCTGGAAAGAAATATTTTTGAAAAATGAAGCACAATAACTTCTTTTTTTAAAGGATTTATTTTTCAGCCACATGTCTTTTGTGTTAAGGATATTTCACTTCCCCCCTCCCCCGTTTGCTTGTTTTTGTAATGGTGGTGCATTTAGAAATAACGGCCACATTCTAGAGGGAACCCTTTTCTTCTGAAGTTATATATGGCATTAGTGAATGGCAGTGACAGTGACGATGACAATGATGTTCTTTTTGAGTAGAAGCAGGAAGCTTCTGTGAGGGAACGATAGAAAATGAAGGAAGCATTTGTGGCAGTGACTCTACTTTCTACAGACAGACAGAAGGTAATTACGTTCAAAAGTGCATGTGTTTTACTATAACTAAATTGTTGCAAATTGAGTTACTGGATGAAATGACCTGGACCATTGATGGATTTCCTCCATATGATAATAGTGCTGAAAGATGAAAAAACTCCACACATCCTGTCTATTGTGCATTCATCCTGATATGCTTTCAGAGTATTTATACATCTTCACACCAATCATTTGTTCATCCTCCACTTTTCACCCCGCACCTTTCCTCGTCACTTTCCTAACTTTGTGTATCTTTAAGTATACTTCTTGCACTAGGGCAGGTGTGGGGAACCTCTGGCCCTCCAGCTGTTGCTGACCTGCAGCTCACATCAGTCCCAGCAAACATCACCAATGGCCAGGGATGATGGGAGTTTTAGCTCAACAACAGTGTCCTACTGGCATATTTGTGGTATTCTATCCGCATATCTGTCTGTCATGTCTGTAACAGGGGTTTTGCCATATCCAACAGCCCTGCAGCTGGAGTAGCTCAGACGTGGCATTGCTCTTGTTATATATCATATGTAAAGTATTTATTTGCCTTCCTTTGTAGTCAATTGGAGTTATTTGCCCTGCAAGTAAATTCTGCTTCCTACCTGAAACACAGTGCAGTCTTCTCTGCACAGACTGATAATTTTTGGAAGGGAAATGGTGAATGGATGTATTTTCCCTAGAAAGAGAGGGGTTCTGGAAAACAAGCATTTCTTGCCGCCACCCTGCTCTACTTCACTGCTCTCCTCCGTTCCATAAATGCTAAACATGCTTTAATGCATTCTTTGCTTAGGACACAGCATGATGGACACCCTTGCTGTGGCCTTGCGTGTTGCAGAAGAAGCAATAGAAGAAGCTATTTCTAAGGCAGAGATGTATGGAGACAGCTTGGTAAGAATACTGTAATTACATTCATTATTTTGATAATGATATTTCCACCCTCCCCCCCCCCCAAAAAAAGATAGCTCCTGCTTAATTAGCAGGAGCAGTGTAGTCAGAGAAGACTCTGATCTTCACCATCATAGGATATTTTATTGCATTATTTAAAAGCTCTGCAGTGTAGTTATATCCTCATTATTGCACCAAGAAGGGGACACAAGTAGCATTGTGGTCTAAACCACTGAGCCTCTGGGACTTGTCAATTCGAAGGTTGGTGGTTCGAATCCCTGCAATGGGGTGAGCTGTTGCTCTGTCCCAGCTTCTGCCAATGTAGCAGTTTGAAAGCACACGAGTGCAAGTAGATAAATAGGTACCGCTGTGGTGGGAAGGTAAATGGCGTTTCTGTGCACTCTGGCACTCGTTGTGGTCCTCTATGTGCCAGAAGCAGTTTAGTCATGCTGTTCACATGATCTGGAAAGCTGTCTGTGGACAAACGCCGGCTCCCTCGACCTGAAAAGCAAGATGAGCGACACACCCCTTAGTCGCCTTTGACTGGATTTATCCGTCCAGGGGCCCTTTACCTTTACCTTTTATTGTACCAGGAATGATGATAATAACTTACTTTTAAGTCTACCCCCCAACCTGCCCCCCAAGCAACAAATTACCATCTACTGACAACTCTCCCAGCCAACACACCTTTTCAAGTGCCACCATAGGCAGCTTGGCTTGGCATGCCTTAGGCTTGCCTGAGTTCAGGAGATGGCAAAGGTGCTGGAGACTTTCCGCTGGCAACATTTCCTATTGCTTGTTTGGAGGGTTTGTGACTGGTTTGCCAAGTGATAGCATCATCTTCGATCAAACCAAAGGCTGATCTAGTCCGTTGTCATCTTTCCTGCGACACCTAGCCAAAAAAATTTGGGAAGACCAGAGTATGAAAGCGGTCGGTCCACTCCCTGTAACCTTTCCAGAGGCTATTAAAATTAGTCCCCCTAAGTTCTAACCACACAGAAATTAACGAAAGGAGCAAAATAGAAGGGCCATGGTGTTTCTGAGCTTTGTCAACAGCTGTCAGTTTTTTCTTCATTGGCATTCTGTGCATTTTTAGAGTTGCTTTATGCAGTCCTTACCCGTGCATGCCTTTTGTGCAGGACAAACAGAACGAAGCTTGTTACTTACGGGACCATAAGGAGGAGCTGATAGAAGAGCTTGCTACCACCATTGTCCAGAAGGTATGACTCAAGACTTCGCTATTAGGTGATTTGACTACTAGGAATGATAACGTATAGCAACTTTTGAACAGTTATCGGTATGTTTGTAGAATTTTCTAGCCCTCGTGCCAGCATTTTATTGTTTTTAATGTAATCCTAGGCATGGAAGGTGGAAGTTTTCATCAGGGCAACAATGCATGGGGAAGTGAGTTTGACACTTGCCTCTTTAGCCATGATGCCAACAAAAAAGCACCCCACCTGTCTAAAGTTAGCTTTGGGGGGCTCCCATTGGCCCTAACTCTAGCTTCGTGGCAACTTTCATTAGGATCACATCTTCAGAAAGAATGGTTAAGCTACACTTCCCACACGCTGGTGTCCCAGTGAAAATTGCCCCCACCCAACAGGTTGGATTACATTTCTAAAAACCCCTAACATGGCTCCTAGCCATGCAATTTATGTAACTCATAATTTGATCCACGGTGGCAGAATACTTGGGACAAGTCTGCCTGAACACAGGCTGGAGCCTACTTGAAGACCTACTCTGTGGCAGTGCAGGCAGCAAAAACAAAAAACCCAACATTTTTCTCTGCCTCCATTGCATCAGCAAGCACCCATCCAGCAGAGCTGTTTTGAGTGGTCAGGGGTCTTTTATACTCTGGATGAGAAATGTGACTACTCGACAGCCCACTTTGAACAATTTGCTCAGCACTTTGCTGACAAAATCGCTCGGATCCATTCCGACTTGGATGTGATACTTGACGCTGGTCAAGTGGATGTAACTTTGGCCCCTGCTTGTCCCATGATAATGGATGGGTCTTTTCCCCCAATTTGCACAGCCCAAGGATGTGGACCAGATCCCTGGAAATATGAGAGCTACCAAAGGCATGCTAGATCTTTGTCCTTCCTGGCTCATTAAAAAGGCCAGTGGGGGACTGGCTGAGTGGGTTAAGGGCTGGTCCATGCCTCCTTACAGCAAGGTAAGGTTCCAGCAAGCCATGTGGTGGTTCTAGGGGTTGCTTTCCCTGTTGTAAGCCTGACTACTTAAAGCTGCAGTAGTCAGAATAAATAGAATTTTGTTGCAACTCCATAGCTCTCTCTCCTCTAATGGAAATCCCCTTTACATAGTAAACTACAGTGTAAAGAATAGCTTTTGCTCAGAACTTTACATGACTCAGAAGGAGGGGGTATGTTGTATTATTTGTTGGGCAAACAAGGGTTTTCCCCACCTCACCCCATTCTGCCCAATGGTATGGTGGTGGTGCTTGTGGGTTGTTGGGGTTTTTTTGCACGAGTTGGTGTATCTATTTGATTACTTTCACCCCCGTGTTCTGACAGTAAAAAAACTATTTCCCTCTCCTGTCATTTACACTGGGGACAACCAGTTTATTTTCGTACTGTAGGATCCCTCTGTTCGCTAGAACGTATTATTAGTTCAGAGTGTATTTTTCTGTGTTTCCCTAACCTCTTCATGGACTGTTTGGTTCTATATATGAAATCAGTGCTGCATTGCAGTAAGGGCTTATAGCTGTGTAGATTAACATGCACTTGGATTTAGTAAGGCAGTATAAATGAAACCCAGTGTGAAATGTATCACTCAGCAGAGGGATATGCCTCTTCATTGCATGTGAAAACAAGTCTTCTCTTAACATGAGAAAGCATGGGGAAAATACCAGTTTCTTAAACTGCTTCTTCGTTCTCTTTCCCCAGGTAGCACCATGATCTCTATTAAATTGAAGTGCTTACGTCTGCTAAGTTAGGGCCAGAGAAAAGGACTGAACATGCTGTGCTAATAGCCCTCCCTTATTTAGATCATTCACATAACTTAAGTACCTTTAATACTTCTTTAAAATGCCTCTACTAGATCTGTTTTAGTGGCTAAGGACTTGTCCACACTTCTGCTTGTCCTTCTTCTTTCTCCCAGGGAAATCCCTCTCTTTCCTGCTGAATTGGAGCAAACGTTAATTGGGTTTCCCATGGATTGATGTTTTCTCCAATTCAGCAGTAAAGAGCAGGTTTTCCTGGGGAAAGCGGTTGGGCAAACGGAACCCAGACTGTCTAGGAATGGGACAAGTGTGGACAAACCCTAAGACTGCATAGACATTGCACATAATGAGCACCTAATGTCTTGGCCCATTTCCTAAGTTTTGCTAATTCTCTATATGCACCGTGAGGTTAATTTCTAGAAGGATAAGATTTTTCAATGCAAATAGAAGTACGTGTGTGTGTGTGTGTGTGTGTGTGTGTGTACACACACCTTGTTATAATTCACTATTGGGCTTTTTATAAGTACAGTGAATTCAGATAACAGAACCTCCCCAAACATCAACCTTTCGGGAGCTAGAGGAAAAGAAGAAGCCATGTTAAGGTTTCTGTCTCAAATCTTGATGACTCAGTCCCAAGTCAGTTTGGTATGGCTCCCGTGGCAATACTCTGCACTGAACCCTTCCTTGTTTCCTTTTCGACGTGCTGCAGATCATAAGGAAGCAGAAAACCAAACGTGAGCAGGTGGAAGCTGGTTTTGAATGGCCGCAGTCCAGGAGCAGCAGCGGCCTCACATCTGCTACTGTCTCAGATCAGAGCATGCTGACTTTCCCAGGGAGTCGCAGGGGATCGTACACATTATGGGTGAGCTACCAGATCTGACCCATCACACTTTCTTCAGCTGCTTGAAAACTGATACATAGGAAAAAGGAAGGTACATGGATGCTGGGATGTCAAGTAATATAACTATAGGAAGCTGGCATCCGAACTTAAGAGCTGTTTCGTACAAAGGGTAGTGAACTGGCTCCTGATTTTGCTCATAAACCAAGAGTCAAACCACTGGAAACAACAGAATTGGACAGGAGTACTTAATGGCAAGGAAAGTCGGGCAGCATTGGAAGCCTTTGTGTTCGTAGCTGAGGATATAGATTTTTACTGGCATCAAGCCTCAATTTGGCTTTGAGAACAGTGAGGCTTAGTGTAAAGCACTTCCACTTTGCGAGCTGATGTGTTGTTGCAGTCCCTTTTCTCAGAACTTAAGGTGTCAGTTCAACATTCAATTTAAAATGCTGGCTTTTAAAATTGCTTCTTTGATGTCTTTCCCCAGGTAAATTTAACAGCCACTTATATATCATGTTATATTTAAGACTGTTCCCACATCCCCTGGGTTCTTTTCTCAGCATAAAGCCTTTATAGCCTGCTAGACTGTTGCAGAAAATCTGACAAACAGCAGTAAAGTGTGATGTGATGCAGGACTGGCAAGGGAAAAGCAAAATAAAAGGAAGTCTTTTGTGGTGTATTTTACGTTGACAAATAATAATAATAATAATAATGACTGAATACTTTCACGGTTCCTCATGTTTATTTATAAATGACAAAATGTATAACCCATGTTTCCTTCTCCAAACTGAGATTGCAGGTGACTCTTTCTTCAGCAGAGCACAAGTTGGTCTTATAAACTGGTTATACCACAGCAATGCCACAGAACATGGTGCACTATGTGGACATTTCAATTACGTTATTATCACTAGCAGATAATTGTATAGACTCCGTTGAACATAGCAGGACCAAATTACAGCTGTTCTGATAACTTCTGCCTCTTTCAGCCATTCATGGCAGGGAGGGGTGAAAAGGAATCTCTCCGCAGAACGGAGAGACTGGTGGAAGAATTTTGGTAAAATGTTCATAGGGTGGATCAGAGGGCACTGAAGGCTTATCTTAAGAATAAATGTTAGGGGTGTGGATGTTCTTTCTTTTCACTTTTTATAAAACTAGCATAGGAACTTGAAAAGTGCTCTGCTGGCCCAAAGTCCATCTAGTCCAGTATCTTGTTCTCACAGTGTCTAAGCAAGTGCTCACGGGAAGCCCACAAACAGCATAGGGGTATGACAAAAGTCTCCCCACTTGCGATTTCAAGCAAAAGATCCTAAGCATATGCTTTTTCTCATGTAAATGGGACTTACTTCCACATAGTTCTACAGAACTTTCTTCCGTGCATGTGGATTTGCACGTTCGATGGAGACCGTTTATTCCTTCTGTCTAGAACCCTCTTGTTAAGTAGCCCCATGGTATAAATGTTATGTGGGATAGCTCAGTTGGTTGGACATCTGGAGCTCAGGATCGAGGGTTCGAGCCCCACATTGGGCAAAACAATCCCTGCATTGCAAGTCGGTGGACTAGATGGCCGCCATAGTCCCTGCCAGCTGTACAGTTCCATAAGGAGAGAACTAAAAAGAGCAAGTGTAATATAGTGGTAAAATGGCAGAGCTAGGACCTGAGAAATCAGGGTTTAAATCCCCACTCAGTCATGAAGTTCACTGGGTGACCTTGGGCTTGTCAGTGCCTCTCAGCATAACCTACCTTACAGCCCTGTCGTAGAGATTGAATTAAGAGTGAGTGAATGATGTATACCACCCTTTCCCTTTTTTGCTCCACTGCTTTCCTCAGGAAAACTCGCTCTGAATCGGAACAAATGGCAATTTGGATTTCCTGTGGATTGCTCTTTGCTCCGATTCAGCAGTATAGAACAGGTATTCACAGGGAAAGTGTCGTGTTGGGTGGGGGAAAGTATGCATCTGTGTCTAGGAATGCGGCACAAAAGGAAGTCTGGATGAGCCCTTAAACCAGGCTTTCCCAAACTCGGGTCTCCAGTTGTTTTTGGACTACAACTCCCATCATCCCTGACCACTGGTCCTGCTAGCTAGGGATGATGGGAGTTGTAGTCCAAAAATAGCTGGAGACCCAAGTTTGAGAAACACTGCCTTAGACGCAACAGCTAATGGAAAGCCAGAAGGTTGTGAAATGGCAGGAACATGGCAGAGAAAAATCAGTGATCTGCAGGGAAAGCCTTGATCTTCATAGGCCAAAAGAAGAAACAAGGCATGTTGTCAGTTTCTCCTACTCAAGCTTCAGTGTGTATTTATTTATTTCCGTGAAACAGCATGTTATCTCCACTCATTGTCAGAGATCTTAAAACTTTTAAGGCTTAATTAAAAATCTGTGATAACTGGAGCCTGCTGTACTGAAGTATTTAGCAAGGTATTTTTAGTTTGGTGCATTTGTGCGGTTGTTCACATAAAAGCATTTTTTATTTTTTAAAAAGGAAGCCTATAGGCTTTTTCTGTCAAAGAAGCAGGGAATATGCTCTGATTAGCTGTGATGGGTGCTGTTCTTAGTGCAACACATCAGGAAGGAGCAAGACTGGAAAGTGAAGGACTTTTAAAAGCACAGCTGAGGACAGCAAGTGAGGAAACAAAAGCAAACCTAGTATTGTTAACAAGGGAAGTGCTGATTTGAAGGATGTGCCGAGCTGGTGTGTGATATCTACCGTATTTTTTGCTCTATAAGACTCACTTTTTCCCTCCTAAAAAGTAAGGGGAAATGTCTGTGCGTCTTATGGAGCGAATGCGGGCTGCGCAGCTATCCCAGAAGCCAGAACAGCAAGAGAGATTGCTGCTTTCACTGCACAGCGATCCCTCTTACTGTTCTGGCTTCTGAGATTCAGAATTTTTTTTTTTCTTGTTTTCCTCCTCCAAAAACTAGGTGCGTCTTATGGTCTGGTGCGTCTTGTAGAGCGAAAAATACGGTAGTTTCACTGGAGCAATAGGTCAAGTTTTGGCCTGCTTATAAAGGTGGTACTCCAGTGAACACCTGGTGACAACTTCTTTCTGTGAATATGGTATACTTTTATGACTGAGATCAAGTGATCTTAACATCTGTCTTGCCAACCGTGGAGCATCCAATTCTTCTGGATTCACCAGTTCAGTCATTATTCCAAATTTTAATTGCCCCATTTACCACTGCAAAATAATTTCAATAACACAATTCCTCGGTGTTTTGCAAAGCATAACTAATCATCATTAAGAAGCACTTAGCAGTCTTCTGTTGAGAGAGGTTATGTACATAGGTATAAAATGTTGCACACTATTCGCACTGAGAAGTCCTCTTCAAAACGCTCTGCCAATTAAAGCGTCAAATGTGCTGTTCAGAAATGGAAAACTCCCCAATAAGCCTGCATTTAATTCTGCCCTTGCATCACAATCCACAAATGAGTTCGGCCGAACTACTTGGTTGTAAGCTGATTAATGTCAACAGAGAAGTAGGCTTAAACATCAGCTTAGTTTAATTGCAGGGTGCTCAGATACATTATAGTACATGGGTTTATTGGGGGGCAGGATTTAAAACTAAGCAAATAAGCATTTTCAGATTTGAGTTGTAATACCATATGCATGAGATAATATTATGCAGAAGAACACCTGTCCACCTGCATTTAAAAGCAGAGACCAGACCTGAAGCAGCCACTTGTCCATAAACAATGTATTTGTTCCACATATTTATTTTCAATTGGGAACATACCATTAGATTTTTTTCATGAATAATTATTAGCTTACAAATAAGTACATGCTGAGTTCATTACCAGAACTTTATTAGCATTTGATGTTCAAGCTATATTCATTAGCTGTGACTTCACACATAGGCTCCAGTACTTCTAACCCTGACATCGCACACTTACTTTGCATGAAAAATTCTGTTGAGTAATAGGTTCATTTACATTAATGGCTATTTTAGTGCCATTGACTATGGAACAGAAACAAATATTCACAGCAAAGTCTGAATTCACAATGTGCATGCTGTGCATTCAGATGTGAATATTTGTAAATAGAAAGTAATATTTCAGTTATATATGCACATTTTAAAAGCATGATTAGTTTCAGCCTTGCTTGGTTTCCATGGAATTAGAATTTTAACCGATAAGATTAAAAGTGGATAAAATGCGGCAAATATGTTGCTATTAAAATGTATGAAAATAAAATGTTTGTGCCACGTTGAGCTCCTTGGAGGAAACCTGCGATATAAATGCAATATTTTAGTACAGCATTTCAGGCTATTAATTTTTTAACTGATCTATTTACACTAATGCTAAACATTGCTGCCACAGAGTTTATAGATATAGAAAATGTTTTTTTAAAAAAGAGTATTCTCTAGAAAGGAGTGCTAAACTGCTGCCTGGGAAATTGTTCTTCAGATCTCTTCTCTTCAATGGAGTCTTCTATAACATTTTCTGTGTTAGAATAGAATGTATTTTGAAATACTTGAAATCAATATCATTTGGGCTGCAAAGACATAGATCATGAAGAAATGGAATGTATC
Source organism: Podarcis melisellensis (assembly GCF_964234715.1). NCBI lineage: Eukaryota > Metazoa > Chordata > Lepidosauria > Squamata > Lacertidae > Podarcis > Podarcis melisellensis. The sequence continues at coordinate 12,265,932 of NC_138544.1, forward strand.
GTCCGCCTCATCCATGCAGTGTGCATTTCATCATTGCCCCAACTCATGCTTTTATTAACTGGGAGATTGTCTGGGGGCGGTGCTAGTTTCTCCTAAACCACTGAGCCTCTTGGGCTTGCCAATCAGAAGGTTGGCAGTTTGAATACCCACAATGGAGTGAGCTCCCGTTGCTCTGTCCCAGCTCCTGCCAACCTAGCAGTTCGAAAGCACACCAGTGCATGTAGATAAATAGGTACCACTGCGGCGGGAAGGTAGCTGGTGTTTCTGTGCACTCTGGCACTCATCATGATCCTCCCTGTGGCAGTAGCGGTTTAGTCATGCTGCTCACATGACCCAGAAAGCTGTCTGTGGACAGATGCCGGTTCCCTCGGCCTGAAAGCAAGATGAGCGCTGCATAGTCACCTCTGACTGGACTTAACCGTCCAGGGGTCCTTTACCTTTACCTTTTTACCTAGTCTCTCCTGCTTTCCTCATAGAAAAAGTGATGCTTACATGGGGCTGGATCCAGACTAAGTTGAGTTTAAGTCTCATCACAATCAAATATTTGAAGTCCAATGTATTTCAGTGGAAGCTAAGTTGAACTATCAGTCTGTGCCAAAGTGTTTACTCAAAGCTAGGAGGGTTCTACGTTCTTGCATTTAAGAGGAATTGCTCATGTTTAACAGTACAGTGGTGCCCCGCAAGACGAATGCCTCGCAAGACGGAAAACCCGCTAGACGAAAGGGTTTTCCGTTTTGGAGGCACTTCACAAAACAAATTTCCCTATGGGCTGGATTGGATTGGATTGATCTTTATTACGGCCATTGGCCCGTTACACGTCCCTATGGGCTTGCTTCGCAATACGAAAATGTCTTCCGAGTTCCTGCGGTTTTTTTCCCTTTCCCCCCCTTTTCCTAAGCCGCTAAGCCGCTTATCAGCTGATCCGCTGATAAGCCGCTTAACAGCTGATCGCTAAAAGCCGCTAAACCGCTAATAGCGCTAATCCGCTAAGCTGTCAATGGGCTTGCTTTGCAAGACGAAAAAACCGCTATACAAAGAGCCTCACGGAACGGATTAAATTCGTCTTGCGAGACACCACTGTAAAACAGGAAACATATTGCTAAATTTTACCAAAAGAAAAGTACTGATAATAATACATTAGATGTGCAAAACGAATTTCGCTCTAATAGCATCATGTTATGCATGTGCCACTTTGTAATCATATGCATTTGGAGTATCTTGTACCTGTTTAATGAGCTAAAAATATATTGCCTGATTGCCTTGTTGGAAGTCAGATTGAAGTACTGAGATGAGAAACATTTATTGCAGAGGTAGCTAAAGTGATATCCTCAATATTTACTATCATTATTATTAAAGATGTTGCTAGACTGCAGCTGCCATCAGCCCCTGCCAGCTTTTAGGTACAATGATTCATATTAAAATATGTTACAAGTGCCTGGAAGTCTCCTTCAACGTTCATTTTCAGGACCCATAATTTTTGCAGTCATTTGGACCTAGGGTAGTCCTTCTCTGTCTGAAGCCCTCAGTTCTCCTTAGGGGGCAGTGGCGCTATTGATGATTCTCTAATGGAGCTGTGTCATGGTCCAGGACAAAGTTCTAGCTACTTCTCAGTCACTAGAACACGAGACTCTTAGTCTCAGGGTCGTGGGTTTGAGCCCCATGTTGGGCAAAAGAAGAGACTGGGCTGAATGACCCTCAGGTTCCCTTCCAAGGCTATGATTCTATGTACTAGTGTACTGATGAATTTTCAGGAGGACTGAATGCAAGATTGGAGAAATGAGAATGAGAGCGAAACCAGAATAGATATTCCATCCCGTAAAGGTAAAGGGAACCCTGACCATTAGGTCCAGAAGGCGGACGACTCTGGGGTTGCGGTGCTCATCTCGCTTTACTGGCCGAGGGAGCCGGCGTTTGTCCGCAGACAGCTTCTGGGTCATGTGGCCAGCATGACTAAGCTGCTTCTGGCAAACCAGAGCAGTGCATGGAAACGCCGTTTACCTTCCTGCTGCAGTGGTACCTATTTATCTACTTGCACTTCGACGTGTTTTCAAACTGCTAGGTTGGCAGGAGCAGGGACTGAGCAACGGGAGCTTACTCTGTCGCAGGGATTCGAACCGCTGGCCTTCCGATCGGCAAGCCCTAGGCTCTGTGGTTTAGACCACAGCACCACCCGCATCCCATTCCATTCCTAGCAGTAGTCAAATGCACAAATGATTGCCTAATAATGTTTGTCTACTTGTTTCACCTTATTTTCGTCTAGCAATACTCAAAATATTTTTTACTTTCTTTTTCTCTTTTGTCTTGGGCAGGTCCACTGTGACACAGCTGGCATAGATTATAAATACAGTAGCTTGCATAGCTGGGTGGGGAGGAAAGTAATTTATTTGCTTCTGCTGCCACCTGCTGAGGTAGCTTTTCACTGCAATGAACACTGAAATAAATGAATTGAGAGGAAATTGTTTGCAGAGTAGTTTGTGGGTAGATAATACCGTATTTTTCGCTCTATAACACGCACCCGACCATAACACACACGTAGTTTTTAGAGGAGGAAAACAAGAAAAAAAATATTCTAAACGAAACAGTGGATGTATGTTTTTGTGGTTCATGCTGTGGCCACAGACATGTGATCTGACAGTGAGTTTGGAGTAGCCCAATGCAAAAATCCTGAGGATCCATGTGGATCCATGCTTTGTAACCACGTTTTTGCACCACTGCAGCCCCAGGCAACAGTGGGTGCGTGATTTTTTTGGTGCAGGCTGTAGCCATGGACATGCTATGTGATCTGATGGTGAATTTGGGGTGACCCAGTGCAAAAATCCTGAGAATCCATCTGGATCCGTGCTTTGTAACCACGTTTTAAGTGGGGAGAGAAGGAAAAGCACTCAAGGGAAAAGGAGCATGCGTGTGGTGGAGAAGGATGCTGCTAATAATAAAGAAAAGGGGTATAAGGGGAGAAGGCTCCTCTCTTCTCCCGCTTTGCTCCTTTAAAGCAAGCAGGCTCTGCTTTTCTCCCTCCTCCCCGCTCATCCCCGGCTTAGTGAGCTGAAAAACTTTGCTGCTATTTAGCGAGCTGAGTGGGGAGGAGAGAGGGACAGAGAGCCTGCTTGCTTTAAAAGAACCAACCGGACAGGAGCCGCTTACACGAGTGTAAGCGGCTCCTCTCCTCTCCCGCTTTGCTCCTTTAAAGAAGCAGGCCTCTGTCCCTCTCTCCTCCCCACTCAGCGGCTCTTCTCCCGCTTTGCTGTTTCAAAGCGAGCCACGGAGGAGGGAAGGAAGGGGAACCATGGATCCTCTGCTCACAACTGCAGCAGATCCCCCCGCCACCCGTAGGCATTCCCTCCATAACACACACAGACATTTCCCCTTACTTTCTACGAGGAAAAAAGTGAGTGTTATGGTGCAAAAAATACGGTACTTTAGTTTCCTTACAAATTTAGAAAACATTTTCTGCAGATATATAAGTAATCTACTTCCTGACTTTTAAAAAATATCTTAAATTGTAATTCTGCCAAGAATAGCAGTACTGCAGATATAGCAGTAGTCCTTTTTTTTTTTTTTTTTTTTGCTGAAACAGACAAACTTACTGCATCTTACAGTTTGTTATATAAACTATAAAGAGGCTGTGGTTTAGACTGATCTTCAGATAATCTGTTTTTGCTAGATCTTTATTGCACTATGTAGACTTTTATTTGCTTGAAACAATTTTCAAACAACGGGCAAGTAGAATAGGCAAGGAATGTGCCCCTCCCCTCTAGCAGCCTCCCATCACCCCCTTAAAGTCTCTTCCGAACGGTTGAGGAATAACATGGCAGATCGTGCAGGAAGCTTGTTGGGAGGGGTTGAATTGGCAAAAATAGCCTCCCTCCCCATTCTACCTATGGGAGTCTCTGCTAGATCATAGTGTCTTGGGCCAGCAGAGGGACACCATTGAATAAAATCCATGATATATACTCAAAACTGGTCAAAAATGTTTTTGAAGTGAAGCAGGCACACTGAGACCTCAAAATAAATGCTTAATTGTTTTCCCCGGCTGCCAGCTGATGGAGGCCTAATTTTAGCATTAGCTTTTCAGCGCCAGCCATCCTAATACCTTATGTTTTCAAGCTTAACATTGCCTGTGGGTTATTGTATTCTGTGAGGGCACAGAAAATCCCATGCGGGTTTAGCTGGCTCAAGTTGCAACCTTCTCTGGAGGGCTGCAGAATGAGGTGCAGTGGAGATAATGTTAACTGGCATTTCCCAAATGCAGCATTTAATTGCGCAAGAGCAGCTTCAATTGGCCCGCGCTTTACATTAGGTCACCTGGAGGCAATTTGCTCATGATTGTGTGGCCTCTGGCTATCCAGTGTGTCAGAACTAATAGAAATGTATCTCGGTTACCCTCCAACAATCATTAACCTTCGTTTCTTTCAAATTCACCTACTGTCACTATTCACCAACTGCATTTCTGCAGATGTCTTGTAGCTGCCCCAAGCAATCAGGTATCTCTGCAGGGGCCATAGCCACTGGGGTGTGTGTGTGTAGTGTCATTGGAGAATCAGTCTCTCCCAATATTACCCTATGCTTCTTTCCAAAGTGTTCAATTTTAATTAAACAGTGTCTCTGTTCTTTTGGGATGCGGGTGGCGCTGTGGGTTAAACCACAGAGCCTAGGACTTGCTGAGCAGAAGGTCGGCGGTTCGAATCCCCATGACGGGGTGAGCTCCTGTTGCTCAGTCCCCGCTCCTGCCAACCTAGCAGTTCGAAAGCAAGTCAAAGTGCAAGTAGATAAATAGGTACCGCTCTGACTGGAAGGTAAACAGCGTTTCCATGCGCTGCTCTGGTTCGCCAGAAGCAGCCTAGTCATGCTGGCCACATGACCCGGAAGCTGTACACCAGCTCCCTCGGCCAGTAAAGCGAGATGAGTGCCACAACCCCAGAGTCGGTCACGACTGGACCTAATGGTCAGGGGTCCCTTTACCTTTCACCTGTTCTTTTACAGAGGCAGAGGCATTGTTAACGGGAAATGTTATTCAGTAGCTCAGCAAGAACTAACTGCAATGTCAAATGTAACTTTATGCTATCAAAATTGATTAACTTTATTACAGTGCTTTATTGGGTTTAGATATTATATTTATTACAGGTTGTTTTGTTGTTGTTGTTGACTTAACCAAAGCCCACCATTGCCACTACTACCAAAATGTAGCTTTATCACTTTCCCCGCCATTTTCCCGCAAACCTATCCTGTGATCCTGTGCATGGTTAAAGGTAAAGGTACCCCTGCCCGTACGGGGCAGTCATGACTGACTCTAGAGTTGCACGCTCATCTCACTTAAGAGGCCAGGAGCCGTCGCCGTCCGAAGACACTTCTGGGTCACGTGGCCAGTGTGACAAAGCTGCAACTGGCGAGCCAGCACCAGTGCCACACATGGAAACGCCGTTTACCTTCCCGCTATAAAGTGGTACCTATTTATCTACTTGCACTTAGGGGTGCTTTCGAACTGCTAGGTGGGCAGCAGCTGGGACCGAACAACGGGAGCTCACCCTGCTGCGGGGATTCGAACCGCCGACCTTACGATCAGCATGTCCTAGACACTGAGATTTTACCCACAGCGCCACCTGCATCCCGGGTCCCTGTGCGTGGTTACTCAGAAGTAATTGTCGCTAAGTTCAATGAAACTTACTCCCAGCTGTGCACATATAAAATTCCAGGTATACTTAAGGGATAAGTTTGACCTACCACAAAATGTTGCAGTGGAGGGGTGTTCCCTGTTCAGAGTTCTAGCCACTCCAGTCCATTAACTCCCCCCGCCCCCAGTCGTCTGATACAGTAAGCCTGCAACATACACTGGGGTTAAGTTTCAGGGAATCATGCTTAAAGCCAAAATTGTGTATGGTCAAAACCCACTTGGTTCAATGGCCGGTGGGAATGGCAACAACATTCCCCCACCGCCCGAGATAAAATTTGAAAATATGCGTAGGTTCCTCAATGAGCAAACCACCCATTGAATGAGAGCTTCAGATAGTCTTCTGGGCAGAATGAAAGTAATTAGCAGTTAACTGCCTCACACTAAATGATTGTCTGAATAACACTTCAAAATAACCGAACCCCCTGCACTGACAGCAAAAGAACACTCTCAGAAGCCAAATGTTGTAGCTAAATGCCTACCTTTTAAGAGGTCTGAATGTCTCAAGCTGTAATGCCTCTCTAGCAAATTCAGCCCTTTCCCCTCCTCCTATTTTCTTCCTACAGTATATTGAACATGATTGATTGCTTTCCTTTATGTCTACTGCTTTCTCACTTACTAGTGCTTGCACCAGTGATTCTGACTTTTAACAATTTCAATTACCCTGTGGGTTATCAGAATAAAACACAATCTGATTATCTAGCCTAAACCCCCAAGCAAAACTGACATCAGCAGTGAGAAATAGCCTTACAAGGGCTTTTTGAGGATGCAATCAGCACCATCTTGTGTAAATCTCTCCAGGAACATGGAGTAAATGGAATTGTGGAGAGATTGTGGTGGGGTGGAGGTGGGGAGCGATGTGGGTTGATTTGGCAGGAAAATAATATTCAGCTGCTTCTGACAATTTCTTTGCATTCAAATGCTGACATAATCATTTTGAGCACGGCAAATATAATTGCTTTCCTTTCAGTTTTGTATGGCTTCCTTCTTTAAGAACTTTTACCTACCACAGGAGGGGAGAGTGCTCTTGTGCTCAAATCCAGACCCTCCAATTGTCCCTAGGGACAGTTTCAGATTTACAGAACCCATCCTGGTTTCTGATTTGATCCCAGAATGTCCCACTTTTCCTTAGGACGTCCCTATTTTCATCGGGGAAATGTTGGAGGGTATGGAGTTATGTGACCCCCTCCCCCAAGCCATGGAGATAAGTAACTACAACTTTTCAAAGACATCTGAAGGCAGCCTCATATACAATTTTCTTTTACTACTTAATGTTTTATTATGTTTTAATATGTGTTGGAAGATTTCCGGAGTGGCTGGGGCAACCCAGTCAGATGGATGGGGTGTAAATAATAATATAGTTGTTGTTATGGAATAGGAAGCCTCAATTTTATTCACCTTATGGGGATGAAAGGGAAGATAGGAAAAGGTTGTGTATGCTGATTATGGTCAGAATGAACAACTACTTCATTAGAAAATACTGAAATAGAAAGCAGCAACACAGAGGCCATGTCAAGGGGAGAGATGTCTTCTATCTGTTTGGGAAAGACTCTCCCCCCTGGAAGAGAGGGGAGTGGTTGTGGGCGGGAGCCCGAGCACTGCCCCTAGCAGAGGGCGTTAGCCCCCTGCCTCCACCTCTCCTGGCTGGCGCCCATGCCCCTCGGCAGGCACCCAACCAGGTGCCACCAAGGGGGCGTGCTCAGCAGCCTTTTGCTGCAGCGCCAGCCTCTCCCCGGCCTCATTCTTCGCCGTCGTCTCGTCGCGAGTCACCCACCCTCCACTCCCTTTGAGTTAGGGCTTAGGTCATTGGCCTTGCTATGGACCTTAGGTTGGTCGCCCTGGTTGTCCAGGGGGCCTGGTAGGAGTTTTTCCATTTGGCATTAGGCCTTTTGGTTTTTTCGCCTACCTCGTAGCAATCGTCACAACTTTTTGGTATTGGTGGGTAGGTTAGGCATTGGAATAATGTGTTGTGGTGTGTCGAAGGGCTAGGTGTGGCCATCGCCTATGCCTTCAATTTTTGGGTATTCCGTTAAAGGAATCTGGCGGTCGTGTATTCTGTCCGATGCCTGCTTGGCGGGAGGCCATGGCACGACCCTCGGTGACATCAAGGGAGAGCCTATAGTTGGATTAGCATCAACAGGCTCCACCTACTGGTGAATAAACCCACTTGTTTTAGAGATCCAATGCCTAAGCCAATACCTTTTCACTGCTGTAGTCAATAAAGTTGTGGCTTTTCCTTGCCCACTAACCTTATATCACGTGTCCTTGTGTATTCATTTCACATTGTGGGGGTCGGGTCCTTGAACCACAAAGCATAAAGCAGTACAGTCCTGAAATAAGTTTAGTTATCTTGTCGGTTTGTTTTCTGTTAATTACTTTTCCATATATAATGACATGACCTTAGTAATTCACTCACATGCATTTCTGAAAAGGAATTAGCAATGGAAGGATTAAAGAGTTTACCTCTTGATACGGAAGTAACGAAATTCTGTTCTCTTTCCCTTCAGTGATTTGCACTTTTCTCAGTGCTGCTCTTGCAAGTAACTAACATTTAACATCTCCATAGCTGCCTTCTGCTAAATATATCGTTCTCCATATTTCCCCCTAACAGCGGTCTCAGTCTGCATTCTCTCTGACCAACGAAGACGCATCACGCAGAGACAGGGACCGCGCATCTTCTGTGCCCGAATCTCTCTGGAGACAACCCAAAGGCCCAAGCGGAAAGCAGAAAGAGGACAGGCTTTCTGCATTGCCCAGCTGGAAGAGCGCGGACCAACTAAATGAACCAAGTAAAGGACTGTGTTCTGTGTGAAAGTAGCTACTTCTCCCTAAGGTTTTAGGCTGAAACCAAAAAGAAGAACTTCTTAAAAGGGTACAATAAAGGAACAGTCACCCACAAATTGACTGAATAGGCTGTTGCTCTTGAAACTTCTGCTCATAATAACCACCTATCTTTGATTAGGAAGAAAAAATATAGTAATTTGGCTAAAGATTCTGACTCACTGGCCTATTTCACATGACACAGGAAGCCAAACTCTGGCTTAGCAAAGACTATGCAAACATGCAGCCATGTGCCAAGGCAAAACTTTAGCTTGGTGTAACAGTAAAAAGAGCTAGAGATAAACAAGATGGCCGTGAGTTTTTCGAAGAGGTATCTGATCTCTTGCCATAGACGCAAACATATGATTCTAATGTCAAATGGAAAGGAGACTTCCTCAAAACATATAATTACGTTAAATTATTATAAAAGCTGTGTCTTACATGGGTTAAAGCTAAACTGCTTACCAGTGCTCATTATTAGTCCCTGACATCTGGATTGTGGGTGGGTGTGTAATCACAACAATTATTTATTTATTTATTTATTTATTTATTTATTATTTGCAAAAACAAAAACGAAACCCTAAAATCCATCAAGATTAAGAAAATAAAAATAAAAAATATGGTGGTGAATAGCATAACAAAAATAAAAATCAACAGTAAAATTACATTTCTAAGTACAAAATGTATCACAAATCAGTGGATCAGCTTTATACATAAACATAGATGGATCAGCCCTCAGCAAAAGATTGAGTGAAGAGATCAGTTTTAAATGCTAATATTATAGGCGCCTGCCTTATGTTTTACACACTTTGCTCCTTATCCAGCTAAGGACAAATCCATGAAAGGCAGTTTCCAAGCATGCATGACCCTGGTTGAATCAGGACAGCTGTAGCTAATGATAGTTTTTCTTAACTGGCTACCTAATGCACTGGTGGCAGAAACCACCAGGCAGCTCTTCCAGAAACCCAAGAAGGTAATTTGTGCACACATTTTGTGTGAGGTCGCTTGAATAAGCACTAGCAGATGATGCTTATGTGAACTTCACTAGTCAAGCACTGAATACTTCAAAAGATTCAGTCTTGGGAAAGACCTTGACCTCTTTAGCATGAAGGAATTTTCTCCCAAGGCGTTTCACGGTGTCCTTGACATAAGCAGCAATTTGCAAGCATAAATAGGCTGTGGTAATTTAAATAAGAACCTGACAGTTCTGCTTATTCACATTTCGTGCTTCCCCTGATTTTAGCCGTGTTTTGCTCCAGCCTTCCCACAATCATTGTCGCTACTATATTGTAGATTTTATCTATTAATAATATATGTTGTACTGAACAGATAATGCTGCAAGTGAAATTATCTCAAGTTTCAGGAACTTATTTATGGTCATTAAACTACTGGGAACCCATGTTTTCACCTACCAAAATATAATATCGCTACATTTAGCTGAATATGCACATAATAAGGCTATTTAAAGCTTGGACAGATGAAGCTTCTAGCTTTAGTATTTTCAAGGCCATCTAATCTGTCCACTTTGAAAGTCATTTATGGCAATGTGAAACTGCTGCCCAGATGCTTGGTTCTTATAAAGTGACATTATACAACAGATTTTCTTACAGTGTGCTAGAAAGTGTATGTATATTCAGTGTGTTGCTTATTGTACAATGGTCTAGCAATGGTCCTCCATGCCTGAAATAAATTTTCTGCACGCATAATGCAAATCAGTGGTGCATCCTTTTATGAATTGGCACCTTGCATAGAGTCAGCACTGTCAGCAGGAACAGCCGGGCAAAAAGAAGTGTGAGTGCCAATCACACACATTTGTGATACTTCACGCACACATTCCAGGAAGCCTTTTTTATATGCACTGAAATATGTTTGCTGTCAGCACTAATATAATTTAAAACTTAAATATGCACTAACTATATTCATAGATGGGATTTGATCTGCTTATGTCCCTTGCCCTCTAAACCAGGCACCCCCAAACTCGGCCCTCCAGCTGTTTTGGGACTACAATTTCCATCATCCCTGACCACTGGTCCTGTTAACTAGGGGTGATGGGAGTTGTAGTCCCAAAACATCTGGAGGACTGCGTTTGGGGGTGCCTGCTCTAAACAATTTCAAACAAATTCAGATGCATTGGGTCAAACCCTGATTGGTCCACTCCTCATTATCTTATCATGAGACCTTGGATTCAAGCCTCTTGCAAGCATCTATTATTCCCACCCAAGATCTGTGACATGAAATACTGTGCAAATCTTTTCTTGTGGTGACACAGCAGACCCAAGTATGGTAGAACGCTTTAGGGTAAGGCAACACAATAATGATGGAATTGTATCTTCCTCTTGTGTTTCCTTAGCTTTCCCCCCTGTCTTGGAAAGCACAGATGGAAACTGGGTGGCCCTGCAAAACGTCAACTTGCCTCGCCCGCGAATGCTTGCCAAACCAAAGAGCCAAGTGTTCAAAGCCTTGGAGAGTGAATCCAGCGTTGTATCTGCTTATGATGAGATGGGCTCTGATAGCGAAGACGACTATGACTGGAACGTGGCTTTAAACAAGCTGCGACAGAGACCCAAGCAGCTGTCAAATTACGCTGGCTCTCAGTGCAATGCCGAATGGGAGCGTGGCAATGAACTGTACCAGCCTGTGGCCTCCCCATCATCTGGGCTGTTTACCAACGCGGAGGCAGTGTACTCTGATTCTGAAACATCCTCAGTCAGTTCTTCAAGGGAGGCTAGGGAGCCCAGCTGTCTTCCTTGGATGCAGAGGAGAACTTGTAACAGTAAACCCAGAGAGGAAAAAGCACAACTCCAGGAGGAACTAGATGTGAACTTTAACCCACAAGCTACCAGTTTAGACTATTCAGATAGCAGTGAAAGCGAAGAAGCCTATCATGACTTGGAAAAGAGGTCCAGGAGGTGGAAAAAAGGCAAGACTCAATCAGAGGATTTATGCAAAGGCAAAAACCGCACAAAATCGCACATGAAGAAATTGAGCACAAGTCAGGTAATTAGGCTTCAATTAATGCAATGTATTGCCTGCAAGCATCAAATCCATCTCTGTTGTTCAGAGTCACAAGAACACGGTATTAACCCTCATTGCTCATGTTTTATGTCCTGGTCAGGATTGTGCCAAGGACAATTGTAGTAAATCAACTAAGTTAATCTGGTACTTTTCTGTACAGGAGGGTTTGGAACCATATGATACATAAACTTCAAGGATGGCCTCCCTAGTAATAAGTACAGTATTTCTAGTCATGCTACATACAATGAACACCGTATTTGCAGCCATGCTGTGTAGCAATGCCCATTTTGGCTTGCATACTTACAGTGATTCTGGCCTTCATTCTCATTCCCAAAATGGCACTCATAGGCTGTGGAAACTACTCTGAAAACAGGAGGCACCCCCTGGTTTTGGTAACCATGATCACAAAGAAGTGACCCATGTTGTCATATATAACTATGTGGCATATGGTAAAATTTAATGGCTAGGAGAGTGGGAATGTGGGAGTGGGTTGGTGTGGCACTGCCTTGTGTTTGGTGAATGGCCAAGCTGATATGCCAATCTTGATAGGATTTTCAAAGTGTCTTTGTACTTAGCACGCAGGTTTTGTTTAACGCCGACAGCATGAACTGTGTGTGTTTGTGGGTGACACTTAACAGAATAGCATCTAATAGGAGGGGGATTCAACCCTTTTGCCCCCTGCTGTGGTCCTGGGGAAAATCCCTGAATCTGGTATTAGCATCCCTACCTGCAGTGATCCTTATAATTTTCAGCCACTCCCACTGATGAAATGTGGAATTTAAAAACCTGCCCATTAAATTCAATGGCACATTTAGTTCGGCCCTTTGTAGCCCCTTGAGGTTGAAAGAAACAGAGGGGAGAGCATTACCCATAGAGCCATTGTTGCTCTTGAGTGTTCGGCTGGGGGTAAGAACAAGGCTGCTTTAAGTTATTTAAATGTATACTAGTTTAAAATAATCTGCCGCTAACAGTGGAGCAGGGCCAACATATTCCAATGAGCCACCCAGCCACAGGCAAACATAGTATGGAAAACGGATGTCATTAATACTTCACAATATTACACCCATTCTGCATTTTTTTTTACTACAAAGCACAGTTTCGGTCCATTCTACTATTATTCATAAAAGGCTTGTTATGTTTAAAGAGAGAGAGGAGGGAGCGGGCACACATATTTTAATAAAGCTTTTCCTTAGTAAGTAACAATATTGAGCTAATGGCCTCATCAGTTATTTTACACGTTAGACTATTAGCAAGATTGCTACAATTAGGACACTCAATTTTTTTATTCCCCGGCTTCCACTAGATGGTGCTTTTAGCTAATATACTGCGGGGAAATCAAATTTTAAACTGCAAGCCAATTCAGAGCTTTTTTCACTTTGTGCTTAGGATGTTGCTATGCTCAAGGCTAAGAGAGCTGCTGGCATCTCTTGCCCTATTGTTATCACATACAAGATGGTTGTTCATGTAGCATCTAACGGGCAAGAGCCATTTAGTAAATCAAATGTGTATTTTGTCAAAGTTCAGATTACATTTCAAGAGGTGGTTTTTTAAGAAAAAAATTAACTTTTCATGTGACGATAACTTTTAGCTGGTCCAGCTGGGAACAGGTGTAACTTTTCACTTACTAGAGTTAAATGAAAGAGAGTGAAATTAGATTATGTACTTTTTAAAAATTTTATATGTAGATAAAAACCTCACATTAATAGTCATAGGTACCATGAACGGATGCCATTATTGGGTGACTTGATTCTGACTTGGGGTTTTCCTTTGTGCCCTTCACTACTCAGATCACAACTTTTTATTTCTCTGACTCGTTATTTTTCCTATGAAACTGCAACTCAGAAGGACTTGAAGCCATGCATGTGGGCCAAATTTTGTGGGATTTCCTTCCACTTGAGGTCAGATAGCCCCTCTCCCTATTGAACTTCCTTCCAGTGTTTGCTGAATGTTTTTTTATTCCAACAGGCATTTTAATTTAATTCTGATTTTATAGTTTCAACTCATTTTTAGTCTTATTGTATTGGGTCTTCCATATTGGGTCTTAGAGATGGCTGTGATTAAGCAGCATGCAATTTTAAAGAAAGAATTAATTAGATATATTCCCAACGAACTGAGGCAGGAAAAGAGGGAGATCCCTGGCCGTGCCAGTGTGATATCGCGCAAGCCACGCCCCCCGGCCAGCCGATTGGCTGGCCAGGGATCCCCTCAATCGCGCAGAGGCTGAAAGCCAGCCCCCGCGCACGTGGAGAGGGCATGAAGCCTTTAACTCCATCTCCTCTCTAGTTTGGAAGTGGTTTTGGGCAGTCAAGGAGAATAGATTGTTTTTAATGTTCATATCCCTTCAAACTCTACAATTCTGTGATTCTATGAAATGCACCATTCTATCTCTGGAGGAAAGAAGTTCACAGTTTTACAAAGAGAAAAATTGTTCGGGGGTGGGTGGGTGTATGTATGTATGCGAAAGAGTTTTCTGAAAGAATAGAACATTCAAAACAGCACTGACACGGACAGGTGACATTCCTTGCACTGATGTCAAAAGGTGCTATATAAAAAGCATTTCTGACCCTAGCATAGCTACAGTCCACAGGACAATACTTTCCTTTTTCTGAGTAATTTGATTTAGTGCTTGAGCACAGACTTCCCTAGAAGTTCGAACAAAGCATGTCTTACCTCTGTCTGTGCCGTTAACTTGTTGAAAGCTGCTTTAAATTGGTGTGTGTGTGTAACATCACAATAAGGAAATGTTCCTCATCCTAAGCCCTGGATGTATCCAACAGATTACTTACTGTACAAAATGCATTACACACATCTTAGAGGAGTATACAACATATACACAAATAAAACAATAATGTTCCTGTTCTGTCATGAAAAAATTGATATGTAAGATACCACATCGAGCTTAAAAGCTGTGGTGCAAGATCAAACATGAAGCTGGGGCTTGTTTTCATCTAGAGAATGGATTTGTACTGAGCACATGCTGTTCAGAAATGAAAAACTATTTCTCCTGAACTGGGTTCCACACAGTCACAAAAACAAATGAACTGAAAAAGCCTCAAAAACAAAAACGCAAAATAAATAGCGAAAACCAAGGCACAGCTTCTGATTGGTGCAGGTGCCCCGGAAACAATAGCCAACAGCCACATCGGACATTCAGCTTCCGAAAAACGTTTGAAAACCGGAACACTTACTGGTTTTCAATGTCTGGGAACCAAGGCGTTTGAGAACCAAGGTACTGCTGTATGTACTTACATTTCTGTCATCAGAGTGATATGCTTATAGATCTCCTGTGGGATAAACAGCTTTGGTGAACAGCTTTTGTATATATATAACTTTGATTTTCTTCTCTTTGAGATGCATTTGCTTTGTCCCTCTTTTTTATTAAAAAAAAAATTAAGGCATCTGATGATTTATCAGAAACTGACATAAGCAGCGAAGACCATCAAACCAAGGCAGACCCTATGGAAGAAAAGCTGAAGTCAAGGTTATATGAACTGGCTGCAAAAATGAGTGACAATAGGGAAACCTCTTCAGAGGAACAGGTGTCAGAGCCAAGAACAGAATCTGAGAACCAGAAATCGTGCTTATCTTCAGAAGACAGTGGCAAATGCATTCAGGAGGAGCTAAAGAAGGTAGGTAGAGTCTGGTGGTTGAACGGTTTGCAAACACAGGTGAATATGCTACTGGGGCAAGAGACACGCTGTGTGCCTAGAAGCAGCAGTTGCCACAAGTACAAGTTGTGATTTGCCAGCATCCACATCCTAGCCAATGTATATGCAGTCACCATGTGGCTGGCGGCATTACATTCTTATGTCTCCATCTCATTTCCTTGTAGCTGCTATGAGTAGCATGTTATGACTGAGTGAGTGACTGCCAGTGTTTTGGGTGACGTTCCCATTTGATGGCAACATTATTCTTCAACTCAAGAAGACGATTGGGAACATTTGTGTTCAGATTTGTGCTCTTTGTTCATTCTTTTGGATAGAAGCCTTTCCCAAAGATTTGTTTTTAATACAGTGGTGCCTCGCAAGACAAATGCCTTCCAAGATGGAAAACCCGCTAGACGAAAGGGTTTTCCGTTTTGGAGGTGCTTCGCAAAACAAATTTCCTATGGGCTTGCTTTGCAAGACGAAAATGTCTTGCGAGTTCCTGCGGGGTTTTTTCCTTTCCCCCCCTTTTTCCCAAGCCGCTAAGCCGCTTATCAGCTGATCCGCTAAGCCGCTTATCAGCTGATCCGCTAAGCCGCTTATCAGCTGATCCGCTAAGCCGCTTATCAGCTGATCCACTAAGCCGCTTAACAGCTGATCCGCTAAGCCGCTTATCAGCTGATCCACTAAGCCGTTAATGGGCTTGCTTCGCAAGACGAAAAAACCGCAAGACGAAGAGACTCGTGGAACGGATTCTTTTCGTCTTGCGAGCCACCACTGTAGGTAGGTAGATAGATGATAGATAGATAGATAGATAGATAGATAGATAGATAGATAGATAGATATAAACAAATACATTTCTGGTTCATTTCAACAATCTGGGCAGTACAGTGCTTCAAAGGTATATACAAAAGCACAAGACTCAAATAAGACATAGAACTCCCATTGGTATATTGTTCCAATCACCGTTCCTGCAGAACATAGAGATATTTTAAGTGGTAAATGGTGGTGGTTTTAGAAGTGGCAGCTTCATACAGTTAGATGACAGGAGTAAACTCTATGATCTGTAGAAATTCAAGCTTTGAGAAATCATTTGGTGTGATTAAGCAAATAGCATTCAATTGGCTATTAAAGTTTAGTCACTAATTAGTTACCAAGACTGATGACAAGTAACAACTCTGGAACGGATGACTCATAAAGTTCCTGTCATCGTGCAGTCCGCACAGATGGATCTGTTTCCTCTTTCCTGCTCCAGAGTTTATGAAACATGAAAATTCTGTTTTTATTCCTGGCTTGTTTGCAAAACTAGCACATGGTTTGCCTTTCAGGTTGGAACGACTCTGGCTTTAAGATACTAATGCTAATCATTTAATTTTTATTATTAAAATGTGTAACCCACCTTGCTAGGCTAAATACCAACTCAATGTGACTTTAAATATCTATCTATCTATCATCTATCTATCTAATCAAACAAAAAGGCAGCAATCAACAGAGGCGAAACGGAAAAGCAAAACCAAGGATTTATTTATTTTTCTTGAAAATGCTTGCGAAAATAATAAGCTTGTTAGTGCCTACTTAAAAGTGATCAATGAAGCACCAACCAAACCACTCTGGGGTGGTTATTTCGTAAACTGGGTGCCACAGTGGAAAATCCAGTTACCTCACCCAGCAACTGAAAGTCTGACACGTTATAAAAAGGGTCTTAATGACAATAAGACAACTGAAGCAAGCAGTGCTCATTTGAAATCGTGATCTTTTAGGCCTAGTTGTGCTGCTACACTACTTAACCTTGAGCTTGTTTATTTGAAAAACCATTTTGGTGTGATGTTGTGATGGAAAGTACTTCACTTTATAAAATTTGATTAACTATAAAGTATTCAAGTTAGGTGTTTCATCCTCGCCATGAATGAGCTTTTGCCTATTACATTTTATGCTTAAGAGAGAAAGTCCTCTTTTGCTGTAGAAACTTCAAAAAACTGCCTTCATAGATATTGGTTTTTTAATCCAACATAGTCTAGTGATAAATTGTTCAGTTGGTTGAGAGCATTTCATCCACTATAAAAGCTGATTTGCTGTGTTAATGAGCGAACAAGTATTTCAAACAACAGCAGGCGAACCCTTTAAATGATCTTCCATTTTAATTACTTTTATTACTGTAATGGGGCAGCAAGTGACAATGTGGGGGGGGGGGTAACAAGCAGATAGAGAAGACCCACAAAACTACTCTATTTCCTGCCCACGATATACCTGCAACTGTGTGGGATAGCTCCATGGTGGAACAGCTCCCATTTCCCTTGTGTGTGTGCAAACCATGTACAGCTGAGGGCAAGATGGTAACCTTTAATGGTAGGTTCAAACTAGTACACATTTTAAAAATCTTTTTATTCTGTCTTCCCTGCACTCCATAGCTCTTGCCCAGTGAATTGTGTCTATCACTATCTAATTTCTCTCTCCTCTTCTTTTCTAAACTGCTTTCCAACTACCTAGGAAAAACAAAAGGCTTTTGATCTCCATCTTAAACTCCAGTTTTTAACCTCAGCACTTCAGCAGGTGAGACTGGACGGTTTTATGTGTGCTAGTGAGCTTCATCTGAAATAATCGCTCTTCCATGCATTTACTCGTATTCTGAGGTTTGCAGGGTTTGGATATGATTAAAAGCAATTCTAATCATGCATTTCTAAGTTGCTTCTTAACTGTTCTGCTCACCATTCAGATAAAACCTATTGTAGCAAAAGAAAACAATAACAAAGTAGTCAAACTTTTGCTTTGTATGCTGCTGATAGTCAACCTGTTCATTTTTCCTAACCATAAAACATGAGCCAGACTTCTGGGCTTGAGGGCAGTCAGGGTCCTGTGTGAGTGTCTTGGGGTGGTTGGTGGATGGATGGTGGCAAACAGATTGAGGTGGAATCCTGACAAGACAGAAGTACTGTTGGGGGGGAGACAGGGAGTGTGGGGGGTCTCCCTGGTCCTGAATGGGGTAACCTTTACCCTGAAAGACCAGGTGCGCAACCTGGGAGTCATTTTGGACTCACAGCTGTCCGTGAAGGCGCAGGTCAATTATGTGTCCAGGGCAGCTGTCTACCAGCTCCATCTGGTATGCAGGCTGTGACCCTACCTGCCCACAGACTGTCTCACCAGAGTGGTGCATGCCCTAGTTATCTCCTGCTTGGACTACTGCAATGCACTCTACGTGACACTACAACTAATCCAGAATCTGGCAGCTAGACTGGTGACTGGGAGGGGCTGCTGGGACCATATAACACCAGTCCTAAATGATTGTCACTGGCTCCCAGTATGTTTCTGAGCACAATTCAAAGTGTTGGTGCTGACCTTTAAAGCCCTAAATGTCCTCAGTCCAGGAGCGCCTCCACCCCTATTGCTCAGCCCAGAGGTCAGAGCTCAGACACTGAGGTCCTCCCTTTGAGGGTCTTCTGCTGGTTCCCTCACTGCGAGAAGTGAATTTACAGGGAACCAAGCAGAGAGCCTTCTCAGCAGTGGTGCCCTCCCTGTGGAGCGCCCTCCCTTTAGACATCAAGGAGATAAAGAATTACACAACTTTAGAAGACATCTGAAGGCAGCCCTGTATTGGGAGGTTTTTAATCCTTGATGTTTTATGTTTTTAGATATGCTGTAAGCCACCCAGAGTGGCTGGGGAAGCCCAGCCAGGTGGGTGGGGTATAAATAATAGAATTACTATTATTATTATTCTCCCCCTTCCCAAATATACTGGAATGCCAACTTCTCCTTTGCTTGCAGCTAGATGTCTTAGGTCAGCCTGACTTCTGACCTAAGACAGTGACAGTGACAAGGTTGGAATCTTCTGGGGGCAGCTTATTCTTGCTCCTACATAGTAAAAATAATATGTGGTTTTGGGCTGGAGAAGAGAAGTGTGACTCCAATTTTAATTTGGAAAAGGTGTGCCTTGCAGTCAGAAATTTGGAGAAAACTGCTTAGAAACACAATAATATAGATGTAGGAGGTTGCTTTATCCAAGGGCAGACTATTTGGGGTTACTTCAAGCCTGTTGATGCCTCCTTGTTGTGTTTAGATGGTACAATTTTGGCAGTATAATCAGTGCTATTTTTCTAGAAAATACATCCTTAAACACCACCTTTGTTCTCTTAGAATGGCAATGGCACCCACCTGAGAGGTGCCAGAACAGGGTTCTAGTGAGTTCCAGCTGAAAAAATGCCCCAGAGTATTGGGCTCAGCACTCAGAAAGTTTGCTATTAGTTCTAAGAAACTAGTTGGCACAGCCATTTTTACTGTGAGACTTAAAAGGAATGCAAATTGAAGGAATGAAAGAGAGTCAAAGGCATGGTATGAAGTACATTTCAATTCCCCCCCTCCAATATTTTTGTGAAGTCTGAAGTGAATTGCGTAACTCCAACAATGGTGAATCAATGTACGACCTGTTACCACCCCTTAGATGAAGACAACAGATATTGACTGAAGAACAGCCACACGGCTGTGAGCATGATAAAGCACCTCAATAATGGAGCTTGTAATGTGTGCATGGTGATTTAAGGATGTGGTCAATACTGCCAAGAACCATTAGAGATGGAAAAGATTTTTATGCACTCATTCTGTGTGCCTCATGTTGATTTGACGTTTCCTCAGAGATAGCGTAAGTCATTGCATAAATCACCGTTGAATTCAGAGTCCAAGGTTCCTACTATCGCACTCAGCTATGACCAAAACTTTAGGAGTAATGGCCCAGTCAAAGTTAAGCACTTTTCTGTCCAGTTTATTTAAATGGGTTAAATTTAAGCGCAGGTTTATTTCTCCCATTGAAATCAATCAGACTTAAAAGTGACAGCATCACTGACAGGCACAAAGAAAACCAAAAGTCTGTCCTCAGTTTAAATTGGTTTAAGGAGGGGAGAGAGGCCATCAGTTTTCAGGAGGGTAGGGTATTGAGGCCGCCATACTGGGGTGCCCACTATATTGCCATGAGACCGTTGCTTAGCAGTGCAGTGTGTCTAGAGAGGGGGCATCCTGGATGTGAGTACAAAATAGTGCACATCTGAATGCAGATGCTGCTTACTCACATTGAATTGGTTTTCAATGAGAGTCACATAAAAATGCACAGCCCTACCCACATTCTGATACAACTGCATCTTAATTGGAGCTCAAGAACAGCAGCCCAACTGCTTTGGCAACAAAGATCCTCTTCCTCTTGTTCCCTTTTTGAGCCTCATCTAAAAACAAAACAAAAACAAAAAAACCTGCTTAAAAGTGGGATATTTGGAGTGGAGCATGGAAATATTCATAGAGTTCAAATACCCTTTAAAATCAAGGTTCCAGTGCAATAATGTATGATGGAACTTCAATATCAGGCATGCAAATACAATATACCAGTACCACAACCACTTAAATATTGGTAACTACATAAGTGAGGAAATTAACAAGAACTAATGTAGGTTTTTAGTACAGAAAGCAAAAGTGCTGGTTTTCCCTGAAACTACCTCTCATACTCTACTGCTGTCCCATTCTTTGCTGGATCTCCTCCTGAATTTACTGGTTGCCATTCACAAATGTTATCACCCCGTAGTTTCAGTGGAACCAATTTTAAGGGATCTCAGGGTTCAAATTGGCACCATCAACCTTTCAGCTGGCAAGTAACAAGAACAGACTGGGGGAAAGGATGTATGGGAAAGATCTCAGCCGAATGCTATTTGCTACATTCCTGTATTCATGAGCAGCCTCTTAGTCATTAATGGAATTACCAGTAGGTAGGAACAAATGAATCGATTTCTGCCTTCCCCAGGTCAGTTTCTTAATCATAGGGCCAGTCCCTTTTATGCATTAAAAAACCCATCATTTAAATTGTCTGTGATCAGCAAATTAGGTTTTGTTGTTGTTGTTTAGTCGTTTAGTCGTGTCCGACTCTTCATGACCCCATGGACCAGAGAACGCCAGGCACCTCTGTCCTCCATTGCCTCCCGCAGTTTGGTCAAACTCATGCTGGTAACCTCGAAAACACTATCCAACCATCTCGTCCTCTGTCGCCCCCTTCTCCTTGTGCCCTCCATCTTTCCCAACATCAGGGTCTTTTCCAGGGAGTCTTCTCTTCTCATGAGGTGGCCAAAGTACTGGAGCCTCAGCTTCAGGATCTGTCCTTCCAGTGAGCACTCAGGGCTGATTTCCTTCAGAATGGAGAGGTTTGATCTTCTTGCAGTCCATGGGACTCTCCAGAGTCTCCTCCAGCACCATCATTCAAAAGCATCAATTCTTCGGCGATCAGCCTTCTTTATGATCCAGCTCTCACTTCCATACATCACTACTGGGAAAACCATAGCTTTAACTATACGAACCTTTGATGGCAAGGTAATGTCTCTACTTCTCAACTGGCTAGTTAGGTTAGTTCACTTCAAAATGTCTCCTCCATCCCTACTGGCAGGTCATCAACAGTCGCTGAAGGTCTCTGAGTCAAAGCTAGTTCCAGAGGGAGGAAGCCTCTAACTCAATGGAAAAGAGAAGGTTACAGGTTCAATCCCTAACTTCTCCAGGAGGGGCTGGAAAATCCCCTGCCTGAAACCCTGGAGAGCCTTCCAGTCAATGTTGACAATACTGAGCTAAATAGACCAATGGTGCAAAGACACATTCCCATGTTCCTATCTCTGCAATGACAGCCAGTTGCTAGGACGCCCTCTGCATGGGTTTTAGAAAGATACCTGCTGCCAACCAATCCCCCATCCTGCTTTCCACCGTGTTTGATGCTCACAGGGTGCCACAGCTGCCACTTGGATAGGTCGCCGAGCTATTGGCTCTTCGTTCCAGCCTATCAGTGGGCGATGCCAAGAATACTTGCCTTGCCCTGGACACTGGCAACCTATGCTATGCTACTGCAGTTAAATTTTAGTAATTGCCATTTGCTTAAAGTTAATGCTGGCAGAGCTGATGCAGAAGCTTTAGCTAATATTTTGGATTTCGGTTCTCTTTAGCTCTGTAACTGCAACAGCACAGCTAGATTGCCTAAATGTCTGTCACTTCCCTAATAGTTGCTCAGCTGAGAAACAGAGCAGATGTGACAGCTGTCTTTGAGAATCGCCTATTGTAGGTAAGGATAAGTTTTCAGCAATATGAAGAGTCAGATACAGCAAATGCCAGTCAAAAGGGCTTTCCCCCCAGTACCAGTTGTCCACCTGTTTACTTGACCTTTCTCTGTACATTCTTATGACTATTCCACCTAAACATTTCAACATTATTCTGATGGCTAGACCTGCTTTATTTATAGTAGGAAAATCAGAGCCAGCCTCCTGATTCAGGGTTCTTCCATTACCTTCAAAAACCCACTTTTTCCTGGTGAGTCAAATCATCCAGGTGATTGAAATTATAGACTGGGCAGTTAGAGGCTGAATATAGGCCATGATTTAAAACAGCAACTCAGAGATATGATAGCACAGAAATCTGTTTGTAAAAGTGCTACAACTTAGAGAAATAGTGGTTTGTGGTTCTTGGTTCTCATAGCCATGTGCCCAATTATTTCTCTTATACCCTTTATCCCTGCTTTCTGCACAGGGGGTGGGGGGAGGGGGAGAGAGAGAGTTTGTGTCACTGCTTCCAAAATAGGTCTATCAGATAGAGCTATTCTTCTGGATAACCCTCACTAATGAGTCTCTTCTAATCCACTTTAATGCAATGGATTCTTTTTACAGTAGTTCTAATACTTGCCTCAACTGGTGTTCTCATGATAGGAAGCAGTAGTAATTCATGGGAAATCAAATGCAATATTGCTGGTTAAGGAATGAGAGCATCCATGTCGGTAGGTACCATTGAGGTTTTGCCACTGACCAATGATCCATTGTGGGATGCCCGTGATAGTCATCTTTTTGCTTGAGTCAGGCACTGGTACAGTCGTACTTTGGTTTTTGAACAGCTTAGTTCACGAACAACTCGGAACTCAAACATCACAAACCCGGAAGTATTTGTTCCAGTTTGCGAACTTTGCTTCAGAAGCCGAACGTCTGGCGTGGCTTCCACGGCTTCTGATTGGCTGCAGGATGTTTCTGCAGCCAATCGGAAGCTGCACCTTGGTTTCTGAATGTTTCAGAAGTCAAACGGACTTCCGGAACGCATTCTGTTTGAAAACCAAGGTACGATTGTACATGATTTTGGAAGTGTTTACACAGTTAATAAAATAAAACCATGATAACTGCTGGTCTATGTAACAACTGGTGATATTTGGGTTGTGTGCATAAGCTCTGAGTGTTTCACATCATTTGTGACCTGTTTATAAAGGATTGCAGCAAGACATAAAGATCTAAGACTTAATAAATATTTTTCAAGTGCTGTCTGGACTATGAAGAAGGAAGAACTCCAGGCACATTTCTTTGAAGACTGAAACATTTGTCAATATGTAGATACTTTGAAGAAAATGTAATAGCTCTGGAAGCTTTTTTTAAAAAATAAAAAATATAATTAATGGAATAATGGGGCATAGAAAAGAGGCCAGTGAAAGCAAAATACCTAAAATAACCCCTCCACAGCATTGATTTCTCCCTAAATATTATTGATTTCCTTCAAATTAAGTGGCGCCTGCAAAAGTAAATGGGAAACATGGAAACATCATGAGAGGTTGAGCAGCTCTTCATGATTCAAGTATCTCCCAGTCTGTGAAGACAGGAAACATTTGGCTGCTTTAATTATCACTGTTATTCTTGCCAGACAGGCCAAAGACCTGATTCTCTCTAACCTGCTGCCTGAGTGCCTCTTTAATCACAGGGCTTCAACCATATGTTGGAAGATCAATGTATGAAGGCATGGAAAGAGCATTTATTCAGTAAACATCTTACTGGCGAACTGGCATGTGAAGAATGTGAACGTACAAATCTGCCTTGCACTGAGTCCGATCACTGGCCTATCTTGCCAGGGCTAATTACTCTGAATGGCAGGAGCTGTCCAAGATATCGAACTGAGATCTTTTCTAGACCTGCCACCTACACATCTTCTGAGATAAACCAGAAGCCTTCTGTGTACACAGCAAATGCAGTACCACCAAATTATGTCTACTTCCCAAATATCTAATGTACAACACTGCTTGTTCTGTGCATAGGAAACCATAACCTGCTAGGAAAGCAATTACAGCATGGTCAGATCCAGCAGAGCTTCCTCTTATCTGTCCCCTGCTATAGTCTGCAAATAACCAAACTTGAAGCCGACTGTCTCAGGGGACATGACAAAACGTTTACTTATTGTTGTCCTCGACAATAAGCAAACATTTTGTCATGTCAGTTCTCTTGCAGGAGAGCCAACTCGTTCCCTGTGCGGCTCAAAATACAATGGGACCTGATTTGTTGTAAAAGAATAAGCCATTCTTGAAACTATTGGTTTTTATTATTATTTACATCAGATTTTTGTTTGTGAGTGCAGAATAACATTGCCAGTACAGTGGTGCCTCGGGTTACATACGCTTCAGGTTACATACGCTTCAGGTTACAGACTCCGCTAACCCAGAAATAGTGCTTCAGGTTAAGAACTTTGCTTCAGGATGAGAACAGAAATCGTGCTCTGGCGGCGCGGCGGCAGCAGGAGGCCCCATTAGCTAAAGTGGTGCTTCAGGTTAAGAACAGTTTCAGGTTAAGTACAGACCTCCGGAACGAATTAAGTACTTAACCCGAGGTACCACTGGGACACAGGTGGCGCTGTGGGTTAAAGCCTCAGCGCCTAGGACTTGCCGATCGAAAGGTCGGCGGTTCGAATCCCTGCGGCGGGGTGCGCTCCCGCTGCTCGGTCCCAGCGCCTGCCAACCTAGCAGTTCGAAAGCACCTCCGGGTGCAAGTAGATAAATAGGGACCGCTTACCAGCGGGAAGGTAAACGGCGTTTCCGTGTGCAGCTCTGGCTCGCCAGAGCAGCGATGTCACACTGGCCATGTGACCCGGAAGTGTCTCCGGACAGCGCTGGCCCCTGGCCTCTTAAGTGAGATGGGCGCACAACCCCAGAGTCTGTCAAGACTGGCCCGTACGGGCAGGGGTACCTTTACCTTTACCTTACCACTGTATAAACTATGAAGCTCATGCATGAGTAGATAAGGAGAACGGCAACATGTTCAAAAGCGCATTGTAGACCATGGCTTGGATTTGGTGTTTTATACCAACTGGACTGATGGGAGATACAGATCACTGGTGAGAGTAGATTTCACCATGGCTTTGCCAGTCTCCCTGTCTATTCTTCAAACCCCAATCAACTCCAAGACTAGGGAGATGGTGGGTATGATTCAGGATAGATAGATTATTCTATTTCACTCAATTCCACATGTGTTTGATTCATAAGTCCATTATCTTTAGTCGTAATCTGCTTTTAAAAAAAAAAATCCATGTGGAAAAATCTCTGCAACATTCAGCTTCATTGTATAGATAGAGGGTGACTTGAAAGATCAAGAGACCCAAACAGTTTTTTATTTAGCTAGGCAAAGTGCAGGTTGAGAAATTATTTATTTATTTATTTATTTGTTTGTTTGTTTGTTTATTTATTTATTTAGGTTTACCTGTTGTGAGCAGATTATGTGGCTAAACGGGAGCTTATCAAAAAAGGAAAGCGGGAGCCTTTGTGCATTCATGAAGCAAAGCAATTTCACTACATTTGCCTCTTCCTTCTAACAAGAAACTTTCCTGTTTTACAACAGAAATATTCTGCAGTCTCTCTCTGCAACATATCTACCGAGGTCCTAAAAGTCATCAATGCAACAGAGGAGCTCATAGCAGAATCTACAGGTCCTTGTGATTTTGCAGCAGATGTGTCTGACAAAGGCAAAGGAGAATTCCCCCTGGGTGCAGACCCTATCAGACTTGATGAGCAGCTCACCACACTGGAAGAAAATGTAAGAGTGGCAGAAGACTTCGTGTTATATCTGTCTGTGCTGTGGGTAGTCCTGCTTAGATTACTCTTGTGGGAAAAGAGAGCCGCTGGTTTTGAATGGCAATTGTGTATACCAAAAACCCAAGCAAACTAAAAGACAAAAGCCCTGTTTAGGTATTCTGAATCAGAGCAAAGCCCCCCATTCTTATTGTTATCCCTTTGAGATTTAGAATCAGCATTCTAAAATGCACCTGGCAGCATAATAATAATAATAATAATAATAATAATAATAATAATAATGTTTATTTATACCCCGCCTTCCCCAGCCAAGGCTGGGCTCAGGGCGGCTAACAAGCAATAATAAAAACAAGTTGAATGAATACAACTTAAAAACAATATTAAAATACAACAATTAAAATATTGAAACATTAAAATATTAAAATGCAGCCTTATCACAGGAGGAGAAAGGAAAAAAGGAAGAGGGGGAGGGAATCAAATTGGCTCCAAGCCAAAGGCCAGGCGGAACAACTCTTTGTCTTACAGGCCCTGCGGAAAGAAATCAGATCCCGCAGGGCCCTAGTCTCATGAGGCAGAGAGTTCCACCAGGCCGGAGCCAGTGTTGAAAAGGCCCTGGCTCTGGTTGATCTAACTAGGGTGTTGCTATTTGCAGCAGATGTGTTTGACAAAGGCAAAGGAGATATAAGAATGGGATAGCAACAGACACAGAGCAACAGGGACGGAGCTGCGGGTATAGGGCAGAATAATAATAATAATAATAATAATAATAATAATAATAATAATATCTGTCCCTCTGTGTGAATCACTTCTTTCATGTTTACTTATCTCTGATTCAGGAAAACACATTTATGCAGTAGTAGTAAAGTTGAAGCCAGGTTTGGATAAGCTGTTGGGGCATTTTCCATAGTCAGGAAGAGATGAATGAGGTCTCGAACCAAAGCACGGAACAAGTAGATTAGCGAAGAAAATCAAGCACACACGTACGCTCTCTAAGGTTAACTTACAAACAGAGCACGTCTGTGAATTTTCACTAGTCCTCATTAATATTCTAAAATCAATCCAAGCATATTGTTCGTTAAATCGGAATGTTCATCTTTTATTCATCCATTTTTGTCTTAAGCTCCTCTGGGAACAAAATGAATGTAAAATCACTGGGGGGGGGGAGGAGCATTTTTTAAAGGGCTGTATGCTTGCCAACCTCCTGCCAACCTAGCAGTTTGAAAGCACATCAAAGTGCAAGTAGATAAATAGGTACCGCTCCAGCGCTGCGCTGCTCTGGTTCGCCAGAGGCGGCTTAGTCATGCTGGCCACATGACCTGGAAGCTGTACGCCGGCTCCCTCGGCCAGTAAAGTGAGATGAGCGCCGCAACCCCAGAGTCGGTCACGACTGGACTTAATGGTCAGGGGTGCCTTTACCTTTGAGCTGAGACTTGTCATGTTGAAGATAGCCTCATGATCACACACAGGCTCACCACTGTAGTTACATGAATGTAAACCAATTTGGAGTCATTGGCTTGGATCCAAATATCCCACTGTGGGAGTGAAGAGCACACCTGCTTCTTTGGGGGGGGGGGACTCACAACCCGCCCCCATCAAGAGTCCTCTTGTATTTCCCTGAAATACTGGCTCTGGAACCACTTTTGGTAATGCAGGACCTGGGGTGGAGAAGAGGAAAATCACTTCTCCCTTTCCCCACCTGCATGAGCAAAAGTGCCTCTTGCTTGTACACTATGATCTTTGGCCAAGGCAATGTTTTGCAGACACTGGCATCCCAAATTGCAATGTTTCTACTTACGCATTTGTCTCTAAAGCACCTCTGCCAGACTGCCAGTGTTTCGCAGAAGGGAGGAAATTTAGGTTTGCTTAATTAAAGTGGCTTAAAGCGTGCCCTAGCACAACAAATCTACTTTAAACAAAAAAGAAAAGAAACTGCCTTTTGCACTTCCAAATTTGATGGGGAAACGCATTAAAAAGTGGAATGAATGAATGATTAATTCAGTGTTGGTCAGTAGTGGTCAGTGGGGTGGCAGTAGGAACCTCAGGCCCTAGTACTTGAAGAGGCCCCAAAGCTGTAGACTAACCTAACTGGATTCTGGCACATGTACTGCTTAGGTCTACCTAACAGCCGGCAGTGTGTATGGCTTGGAGAGTCAGCTCAATGACCTTGAGGATGCAGCACGCAGAATTAGCAGCATTAGTTCAGAATCGGAGTTGGCTGACCTGGAAGATCAAGTGGCAACAGCAGCAGGACAGGTTCATCATGCAGAACTTCAGGTGAGATGAACACCTAGCTCCCCAGTTCGTACCTGCCAGATAATTTCGTATTCTTTCATTGTGTTAAACAACCACCTGTGAGATGGACTCAGCTACATTCATCACAATACTGTATATAAAGCCCTTAGCAACTTGCAAGCATTTTGCCTGCAAGATCTTCTTTCCCCATACATTCCCGCTCGACCATTTCAGTCTGGAACTGGTACTGCTACCAGCATAATACTCATTCCACATTTGTAAGAAATCAATCCTTTAGTGTGGCAGCATGGGACTCCTTGCTTTTTGACACCAGGCAGGCACCTTCCTACTAAAAACATTTCTGTTTGAACAAGTCTACCTGGATATGTGCTTTCATCTGTTTTCATTGCTGATTTTAATTATTGTTTGAATGTTTCTTTTAAAGATTTCAGATATAGAGAGCAGAATTTCAGCGCTAACAGTGGCAGGCTTGAATGTAGCTCCGTGTGTTCATCTGACAAGAAAACGTGACCAACAGCAAACAAACCAGGTGAGAAAAATTAAACCAGCAGCCGCCCCACCGACCCAACCAGACCTGTGTAGTGAAGCAGGCACACATCTGTATGGCCAAAGCTGGTATAGATGCCCACTGAAATGTGTGTCAACATCTGCAGCATAATGCTCACCTAGTCCTCATTAAGCTGGCCATGTGTCTAAGGCAGGTGGGGATGGATGTCCCTGGTCCACTGTGGTCCAGACTACTAGCCTTTGCATTTCACCAGCTGTATGTAGCCAGAGTTGGACTGGAGCCAGTATTGGTTCCCTGTTATGTGCTAATTATATACTAATAAACTGTGGGGCATTTTTCATCCGATAGATGCACACGATAGACACATCAAGACAGCAGAGACGAAAGCTTCCAGCTCCACCAGTGACAGGTAATGAAAAACAGTGGAAAATAACAGTATGCTTATTTTGATTCTGTAGTACATATTTACTTGCCCTGCACTGGAGCTCAGGCTTTGGCAGTTTTAGCGGATAAGACCAAGAATGGGTCCAAACGGTCAAGAAGGCGGTTTCTGTACATGCTGTTAGAGGGAAGTGAGGGGCAGATGGGGCCTGTCAACCTGGGAAGGTAGCCCATCGAGAGAAGGAAAACTCTGATCCTAAGCCTCTGCTGCCTTGTGGGGTATCCTCAGGAGAAGAAAAGACGAAACCCTATACAAATCCAGAGTGGAGTCCCTAAGACGGTTGGATGGCACCTTTGTTTGTCTCCTTGCTGCAACTCCTGCAGCCAAGCTGGTGCCAAACACATTGCTCTGCTTTCCTTTGGACCACATCAGTGAGGCTGAGAGGGGGATCTTGCCTGGGCAGCCCAGGACCTCCAGACACTCTGCCCAAGCTGGCGCCCCAGGAAGATCACGTCAGTGCTGCTAACACTGTGGTTTGACTTCACCTCCAGGGGTACACTTCATTGTCTCTCAAGAAAGATGGGTGCCAACATCAACTGCCAATATGACCAATTTAGGAACAATGGAAAATTATACTATGAGTAGTGATGTTAAATTCTTGAGAATAATCTTTTGGAGAATATTCTCGATTAATGTGAATATTAGAGAATTTTCATTTGAAATAGGAGAATATTCATTTTAATGCATTGAAAATGATATAATTTTAATGCATTGAAAATGATAGAATTCATTAATATACATGTTTATTCATGGGTAAACTTGTTCAGATGGCAACCAAAAACTATACAGATACTTTTATGCAATGGGGCAATGCAGTGAATTCACATTTGTTGATTTTTTGCCCCTAACCATTCTAAGGTGATGGCACCAGTGATTGTCATGTTAAGCTTTGGTATAAGGAAACTCAGTAGTTAAATCGTATTTTATGCTTCCATTAGAACATGTACATATAGGACAAGTCAAAAAATACAATTGGCATGTTAACGTTTGATACAAGTAAATTCAGTAACAGGCTATCTTGTGTTTCTAATAGTTCTAACACTTAATAACTGTTTTGGTGACTAAAACACAGCTTGATAAGCAAAGCTGTATGCATACATATAATAAAGAAGCCAATAACATTAAATATATTATCATTATATGATAATATATTTCAGTATGCCAATCCCTGGTAAATGGCACTGCAAAAACCAGCAACTGGCACTAAATAAAAATATAGAAATGTCAACTGTTTAAAACAAGGCCACCTCACATGCTGTTACACAGAATTGTATAGGCCTAGGTACTTTAAGTGTATAAAGCATTAAACGTGATTTCTGTAAAAATAAAATTTAAAAAATCACACTGGCCAAGGGTATAGAATTGCACAGAATAAGGTCACACCAAAATAGAAAAAAGACTATTACATATAGTTGAAATACATACGAATACAAATGTTCATCAAATTAAACGAATGCATTTTTAAAACTAAAAAGTAA
This sequence comes from Podarcis melisellensis, assembly GCF_964234715.1. Classification (NCBI taxonomy): domain Eukaryota; kingdom Metazoa; phylum Chordata; class Lepidosauria; order Squamata; family Lacertidae; genus Podarcis; species Podarcis melisellensis. Next base: position 12,296,579 of record NC_138544.1, read on the forward strand.
ATAAAAATGTTTTCTGTAGCTCACATTTCAGAACTGCCAATGGTGAATGACACAATGCCCATTAATGTAACTGGATCAAAAAATAATTATTCATTACTTATACTGGCAATATCATAACTTGACTTATTATTTACTAGATTTTTTTAAAATGTGGGTTGTAAAACTAGTTCTTACATTAGAATTTACAGTTTGTGAAGAATATTCTCTGGAGAATTCTCGAGAATATTCTCACCTCACATCACTTAACTATGAGTTTATTATACATGTTAAAATTTTGGATATTTCAAAGCCAAATTAAAAACAAACAATCATAACATTATCATAAATAAAATTGCTGCCTTAAAATATTTTCTGTGTACACTTACCTGGGAGTGTCTCATGGAATTCACTGACCCTTCCATCTGAGAATATACAGCACTGCAAATGAATGGAAGTTAGCAGGAACAGTTTTATTTTAGGAAAGCATTTTAGAAACAATTTTGAGAGGGTGGGTTGCCAGCTACATTCCCTACCCTAATCTTCCCATTTTTTCCGTTTCTGGGTGGAGCTGGGACAGGATTTTTTTCTGAGCTTTTTTGTCATTAAAGCTGAATGAAATTGATATTAACTATCTTTTGCCATTTCTTCTTGTGGGTCATATAACAAGCATGTCATTTGTATTAATTATTCGCATATGCACTGTAACTGTATAGCACATTCTAAGCATATCTGCCCCTCCTCTAATAATTCTGGGCACAGTACATTATCCCTTGCAGAGTTACAGCTCCTAGCAACCCGTAACAAACTACAGTGCTCAGAATTCTTCAAGGGAAAGAACCTGCTTTGAATGTGCTTCAGATGTACACAGCCTAAGAAATACTTGGTTGAAAGTCTCTTTCTACCACCGCCAAAATTTCCTACTTCAGAGGGAAGCCTGGGGGAAATAATGTGGTACACTTTCAGCAAGAGATAACTCCACAGGAAAGAGGTAGTGTCATCTCACGGTTGGAAGACATACTGCAACCTTCGCAAATGGGTGCATTCCAGATATGATGGACTACAACTCCCACCATCCATCATCATTGACTACCACTTGATGGCGCTGATAGGCACTACAGTCATATAAACATCTGGAGGCCACCAGGTTGAGAATGGCTCCTACTGCATCTGCCAGATTTGAACCTTGCCCCCCTTCTTTTGTAGGAGCTTAGCTACACATGTTGCCTCCTCCATCATTCTCTTGAATTTATGCAGAACGCTGGTGACGACTCTTTTTTCAGGTGAAGACATGGACGCATCTCCGGTTACACCTGTTAGAACATTCAACAGGAATTTCATACTCCAAGGATCTCTTACGCAGAGAACCAAAAAGGAGAGGAAAAGCACTGCCAAGGATAAGAAGGTAAGTACTAAGCAGAAGCTTACAGAGCAACCCAAAGCATAGGAAGCTAGCATAAGTTGATGCTGGTTTAAGTTACCCCAGTTCCAAACTCTGTTCAGGAATGAGGTTATTGCCACCTGATCCAGAACGAGCTTGGCAGAAGGAAAACAAGCCTTTAAAATACAGTCTGACTTACACCACCCCATTTGCTAGTATAACTTCTGCTGGGTTGCCAGGTCTTACGACTGAGTGAAAAGAGGTTTGGAGTAGATGTAATACTCACCTTCCACAACAACCCTTTGGGGGCTTATGCCAACATAGATAGATAGATAGATAGATAGATAGATAGATAGATAGATAGATAGATAGATAATTTATTACAGTCAGAGACCAGCTTATAAAACACACTTGGGGGTACAGTCACAGAAGGAAAACAAACAATTAAAACAATGTACAACAATAAACTACCGCAGGGAGCTGACCCAGAGTCACCCATAAAACCAAGTTTGGGGATTTTCTTAACGAACTAGTTTGAGTTGGGAGATGGTCTGTGCCTATAGATCTGTACACAGAATCTGGCGACCATTCGGGTTGTCTTCTGATCTTTGCCTAACAGGAAAGGGTTGAATTTTTGCTTCTCCGGGAGGTCAGTGAGCTTCACCAGTAGGGGATCAAAGGCTTTACTACATGCCTCTTCATAAAAGGGACATCTAAAGAACAAGTGCTCTGGGCTTCCTATATCCCCCAATGAACAGGCGCAAAGTCTCTGAGCATATGGGACTTATTTAAAGGCTCCTTCCAGGACCGGTGAGGGCAGAGCCGAGCTTCCAACATAAGCTGCTCGAGGGGGGTCAGCGTAGACCTGAGATAGCCCAAGGTCCACCTCTCCCAAACTCACTCATCCCATTGGTTCCTGGGTTTTCTGTTTCTCTCCCAAAACCCAGGTCTTAAGAGGAAAAAACCCCAAAACATTCAAACTTCATTGCAAGTTTTGAATTCTAAAATTCGTTTACCAATGAAATGTATTGAATCAAGCAGGAACTTCATGCTGCGACTCAAAAAAAACGTGTGTATTTTTAACACCATCATTTTTTGTGATACGTCATCCCGGTTATAAAATGACTTCAAAATCTCAGATTCTAAATTAAAAATTTTCGAACTTCAATGCCAAAATTGAGTTTTAGGAATGAGTAACATGTTAAGCTTAAATTACAATTTTTGTTCAGCTTTGGGAAGAACAGTGAGGTCTAACTGACCAAGAGACCTTTGTAATAACCCTTTCCCCATTGTGGACTTTGGATCATTGAGCCTGTAAATAGTCTGATCTCATGAGTTAAATAATTGCCTTTTAGAAGTTTTGCTGTATATTTATATTATTCCGTTATCAACTTTAATGTTTCTTTAATTCTGTATTTCCCCTTTTTAGGAACCAACAATAGGGTCTGCTGTAATGTACTAGAATTCTATAATTCTACTGCCATTAACACACTGCCTGAGGCTACACACTTGAGTGCCTTTATATAACAGCCATTGTATACATCCAATAAAAAAATGGACCCTCAAGAACCCACAATGCCTCCGTAATAGGGCTTTGCTTGGATACCTCACTGAGAAAGCTGTTCAAGTCTTCAGCATTGTGGTCTGCTGTTGGAAGCTCTGCCTTAAAGTTCTCATGAGACTCCAAAAAGGACGTCGAGTTTCATATAAGCAAGGCTCCGTGTTTTAAGATGCACTCCCCCCCCTCCCCACATTGTCAACTGTTCTAAAAAAACGTTGTCTTTAAAATACAGTATGTTTTGTATTCCTAATTCATCCGTTAACGTCAGCCAATATCCCACGTGCAGATCAAGGAAACACTCAAGCCATCCACTCCGTCATCCAGATTTGCTGGGACCTTACTGTTCACACAGTCATAGTCATGTATGTATTGTTGAGCAATAAGAGGAACTCCAAAAGTAACTGGGTAAATCATAAAGCAAATCCTGGAAAGGGATGGCCACTGGGGAGCTGAAATGGGAGGGAAGCATTTTTCCGTTTGTGATCTGTGCTTGCCTTCCATGAGTGTTGTAAGTGGAAGATATGGGTGCTTCCAGATACGAGCTTTATAAATCTAAAAGGTAGCTCAGATTTGGTTTTTTATGTGCACACCATTGTCAAGTTAGCTTCTGTTTCCCCCCAGTTATGGACATCTGTTGCTATTCAATTATTAGCCATGCACAGAACTTGAAATAATGTATCTGTGCTGAGCATTTTATGTCCCTGCCATCAAACCCCCTCCCCCACTACAGTTCCATTCTGATCATATGTGCAGGTACTTTTGTGCATTCATTTTTAAAAACAAATCACCAGAAGTGCTATTACCAGCCTTTATTTATCTTAATTCACAATAGGAAACAAAGGTTTGTACTTTCTTTTTCGGGGTGGGTGGGCTTGGGGGGCAGGAATCAATTTCCATTCATTTGTTTTTTCCGTAATGATAATAATAATAATAATACTGAGGTCTTTTGCAAGAGTGATACTTAGCTAAATCAATCCACGGTTTGATTTGGATACAGCAGTATCCAAAACAATTAATACTGTAATACTTGGCAGACCCCTGTAACCATCAGCGGCATAAACAGTCCCCACTACAAAAGAACAGCAGCACATCAACAACGAAGAACCGAAATCTCATCCAAAGACCTCTGTATTAAAATTTCGTGTTGAGTCAGTAATTCCCTGCATGTACTGTTTGAGGATCTTGAGAGAGCAGCTCCTCCAAACTGGGCTGTTGAAATTCAGGCATGCCTTCCGCATTTGGCAATCTGCAGAAACAGGCACACTCGTATTGTTTGGGCCAAGGCCACCAGAAACGAAATGGCTACGTTGTGCTCATGCGAGGAGCACACTCAGAGGTAGGAGTGTGGTGGTAGAGCCTGTTTACCAATACACCAACTCACACCTAACAAACCACTGGGCTAAAGAACTTTCACACCAGCAATGGCTGTGCATGTTCAATGAGGTATTTTACCTTCCATGTTAAGGAAATCGGGGCGCGTGTGTAGAAAAGGGTATGGACTGGCATTTTGATGACAACCGTGTCAGGCAGATGCTGGGCAAACCTTGTGTTCATTAGCAGTCCTGATTCCACAATAAATTCCTATCTCGAAGCACCCAATATTTGCTTGTTAAATGAACTTCCCCCTGGATGAATTATAAATCCCATTCTCAACAAAAGGCACGTGCAGCTGAAATCAGTCCTAGTCTTTCCACTGCTAGAACTGGTCTCCGAGTCTGTAACTTCAGAGCCTTTCCTAGAATATAAGATTCAGATTAATGCACATTCGCTTCACCTTCAGTTACAAAAGTGAGCTAGCCATAAAGTGTAGGTGATCACCCTAATATGGGACTATATATATATATATATATATATATATATATATATATATATACTTTTAGAAGTGTGTGTTTGCAGTTTAATGATCAGATTTTGATAGTCCCTCGATTGAGAGTCTATTATTGATTCCTTTGTTCCCACGGGAGGGGCTTTTGGAATCACTGGTCCTTTTTAGAAAGTCATAATTTCGATGGATGGTTATGTTTCAGGGCTCTCAACCCCCACAATCTGGACAAGTGAGGTCCATCAATCAGTCTGTACTGCTTACTATGTGCTCATTATGGCTGACTGGTGCTGGGCCAGAATCATTTAGTGGCTTTAGCAGTTGATTTGGTTGAGTATGTGAGCTAAAATCCAGGCAGCAACACTGGGCACATTAGAATGCGTCTGAACAGCAAATAGGTTTGTGGCTGCAAGCCCTACTGTGGTCAGGACACTGTGTACAAGATTGCAGCCTCGTGCTCTTTCTCTGATAATCTTCGTACAACTAGCAACCCAGGTTCTATGCGACAAATGCTAACACATTGGAACCCCCACTTCATTCATAAGCATGCATTAAAAGGCTAATGCCTTTACCACTCTTTAATTGTAAGAATAGAAGACTGGTTAAAACAGATTCTGGCTGCAATCCCAGGGAGTAAATCCTACTGAGCTTAATGTCACTTACTGCTGAGTAAACAGGCTTAGGATTGCACTACAATGGAATTGTGTACCTGCAACAATGTTAGTTTCATTACTTTCGTTTGGGTTTGTGTATTCCTAGGCCCATATCTAAAATCCCTATCCACATTCACTCCCTTTTTAAAAATGCTGCAGACAAAATGATGCTATTATATACATGCATGAAATTCTTACTAAGTTTTATAAAACTTGACTATTCAGATGGCAGGGTTTTTTTTCTGCAGTATATAAAAAACATCCATATAGCATATGATCAAATAAACTAAGCTACTTAACTAAAGTAGGGGTCTAATACAATTGTGTCGGTTTCCATTCACACCACTCTTTCTGTACTTGTCCAAGATACATTCCTAGATTCTTGTTTCTGCAGGTCTGTGTGTATTAACGAAATGTCAGTAATGATGGCTGGTCTACATAATTGTCCAATGATATTATTAGCTACTATTGTGTGTGTAATATTCAATCCAACATTACTAATTTTAATAGATAACTCTTTGACTTTTGTTCTGTTGGTGTGATATAAAACAAAACTGAGTTTGGAATAGAATGTTTTCCATAAGAGGCATGAGAAGCAACTACTGTGTTCAAATGTTAAACTATTCAGTCATCTTTGACAAAAATGTGTACTTGTAGACATTGCAAAAAAAAAGGCAAATCCCTGCCTGCTGTATGGCATTTCAATTTTTACAAAGGTTTACCTGTGCCAAATGTGCAAAGATTTAATTTACCGTTTTAAAGAAAACCATAAAATGTATATGCTATAGCACACAAATAATTATTTTGTCATCCAGTGAGTTCAATCCTTAGTGTCAATATTTATATTTAGATTTTTTTATATATATAAATGAAGAATATTTTAATGGTTAAGATAATATGATTCAGTCTGAGTGGAACTTAATGCTTGCCTTGTTGTTGTTATCTGCATTTTTGCCAGGAATTATTGTGAAGAGAAATGATATGAGAGTAAAACAAATGATTTACGGAAAAATACGTGGTTTTTAGGGGCCCTGATTGATACAGAAAACATGTAATGTACTCAGTATGTTTGGATTTGTGTGTATATATATATATATATATATATATATATATATATATATATATGCAGGTTTTGGTGTCCTCGGGTGTCTTCCCGTGTAAAAGTTGGGGTGTCTATGCGACGTTTCGACGAGGTCTCACTCGTCATCTTCAAGATGACGAGTGAGACCTCGTCGAAACGTCGCATAGACACCCCAACTTTTACACGGGAAGACACCCGAGGACACCAAAACCTGCATTCCTGTACCCGTGAAAATCTACGAAAGCATATATATATATATATACACACACTGCTGACCGGATGTATGTATGGGATTTAAGGCCAGCTATTACAATACAGTATACGCTCTAGTAGTAGATGAACCTGCTGCTCATACATTACTATCATATGTTGGAGGACTGCATTGACCTGAGAATGCTTCCAGCCATGCCCTAAGGAGACGTCCATCTCAAAGAGAACTAGGCCACATCTCAAAGAGAACTAGGCCACACTGAGAACTAGTAGAGACGTATACAACGTGCTGCCCATCTGCATATTTTTGTTATGTCCCCTCCATTAATCCCAGGCTATGGATCTGAGTTTGACAGAACCCCAAATCTCAAGTGTCTCTCCGTCATCCAATTTTCTTAACATTTTGTACACTTGTTGAATGACCGGCTCCAGTGCATGAGGTATTGCCTTGCTTTGCAGGTGCGGATGAGAGCTGCAGGCCACCAGGCTGCTGTATTGGTAACAGCCTAAAAGCAGACAAGAGTTCAGATTTCACATCTTTCATTCTTTTTAATAGTGACATAATGCTTTTATCAATGTTGTTTTCATTCATTATAACACACTATGAAATAATGCAGGACAGGATGCAGCCGATAACTTTTTATACAACTTATTTCAAGCGCATATCTTTTTGGTCGAACTATCATAGAATTGTAGAGTTGGAGGGTCCAGTGCCCTGCAATGCAGGCATCTTTTGCCCAGTGTAATAGTAAAGTTATCCCATTTTAGCAAGAGTGACCACTGCGTCCAGTGCATACAAATGGGTGCCCCATTGAGTAAAGTCCCCTTGCATCCAGTTTCTGGTAATGTGCGCATTATGGCACATGCTGTATGGACCATCATAAACAGCTCTCACGGTCAGCTCTGAGACTGTTGGTCTCCTGACTAAGGTAATGGGGTGGAAGATGGGACTGAATTTGTGCTCACTACACAAATTGGAGTGAATTGGATTCAAGATTTTGAATCTTAAGTACATGCCATTTGCACACAAATTAAGTACAGGGCAGCAAATCTAGACCAGGCAAATGAACATGGGTGTGTAGAAAGGAGATGGCACTTAAAGTGGAAAAAAGAAAAGAAAGTTTGTTTCTGTTAAGTACAATGAGCAGAAAGAAAGTCACCAGCCATCATCATCTGCTTCTAGTGCTGCTGCTTTTTGTAAAGCAGTCAAGATAAGTTCCAAGTTTCTGCTTCTAGACCGCAGATTATTCCAACCGAACTTCAGCTGCCTTTTGCCAAACCGGCCAATGGGTCGAACTCCACGCCCCACATACCAAAATGGATCGATCTCAGGACCTGGAATTCAAAGCAGTTGGTGAACATAGACCTATCAACCCATTTATCAGTTAGCAATGCTTGGCTTAGCAATGTAAATCCCCTGGTCTCTTACAAAACACTCAAAGGTTTGTCACTGTTGACAGGAGGTATATAAAACAAACCCAAGGGAAGAACATGCCTTTAATTTTTTTTTACCAATAATGCATATCATAAAAGGGATTGTATCGACAAGCATGGCTGGAGTCAAAGGACAGGTGAGATATTCACTATGCAACTTGAAATGGAAATCAAGACTGTGCATCGCCACCACAACCCCTGTTCAGTTTGGGGCCTCATGTGGCACTTTGGAATGGCTCCAACACAACCTGGGATGATCCGTGGCTGTCCGAGCCCAGATCTGGGCCCCAAACTGAATCAAGGTGTTGCACATTGTATAATTTATTTAATTTAATTAAGCCCTGCCTGTGTCTCCTCCCTGTGTCACCCAGCCTCCGCCCGCTTTGACAGCCTCAGATTACTCCAGGTGAACTCAGTGTGACTTGGGGCTGGCTCAACTCACTCTAGCCCAATCCTAAAGCAACCCACATTGGCCTAATTGGATTCAGGATCTGGAATTCAGCCAGAGTAGTTCCACAATCCTGTTGCTGATAAATGCATTGTGGTGAGGATAAAGAACTTACATCCCGGACAAGACCACTCTCTCACCTGATTCAATACAGTTCCCTTGCCCAGTCTACTTGCAGTGCCCATGAGGTGTGTATATTAGTAGTAGTGGCTGAAACAGATCTTCGGTGGGGCAGAGAAGGAGGTGAAGAGTCCCACTGTCCTCCATAGGACTTTGCCCCTCCCTCTTACTTGCAAGACCAGAATAAGCGATGCACAAATTGCAAAGCAAATACAGAAAAAAATGATACAAAATGAGAGAGGAATTTGCCCAATTTGCAGCGCAACTACAAGTCGCAGCACTCAGCATTGCTTGAAGATGAAATACATATAGGTCTGGGTATTTTAGGGCTCCTGTATTTTCTTGTTCATTTTGTTATTTAAGGGCTTTGTGTTTTGGGGGCCAATACAGAAGAATCTATAGCAACTTGCTTATTACTTTTTCTGTAAAATACCTAGGATTAGGGACAGATGAATCTATTTTATGTCCATCTCTCTCACACAGACTTTACTCGTAAGTCAATTACATGTCCACACTAATTTGCAATGTTTACCCCCCCAAAAAAACAACAACACCTTAATCAAATACTTATTTAAACTGCCAAGAACCAAATCACAATATTTGGAGAGTTGCAACATCCTAAGTCCCAATGCAGATATTCTGAAAAAGGCAGTTCAGGACATCTGATACAGACACTCGCAAAGATGGAATTTCTCGTGCATTTCAACCGCAAATTTCCATAACATTTAATGGAATGAGTCTTTATGCTCTGCAGAAGTTAGTTTTGCCCCTCATGATCTTCACCTTAATTGCCAGAAGACTCCTTGTTCCCCACAGACTGTTCATTGAGAACAAAATAACAACAACCCAAACTGGCTTAAGGTAGGCTTATTTCATGGTTCCAGAGTTTATGTTTCACTCATTCAGTTCCTTGTTATCATTTCCTTCTATAATAACCAACTTTTCATTAGTAGCAAAACTGGGCTATCCAAAAGTAAATTTGTTTGGCTATTTTAAAACTCCTCAAAATGGCTCTGTGAGCTTCCAAAACATAAGGAATCTTGAGAGCAGTTGAGCCACAGACTGCTGAGAGCATTGGCTGAGGGAAGATGGGCTGAAAAATGAGAAGGAGCTGTTGACCTGGCTCAAACCCTTTTAACAGCTTACGGTAAGTACCCTGGAGGTGGAATTATAGTTGGGCAAAATGCAACTATAACTTCCTCTTCCTACACTCCTAATTTAGTCCTGCTAGCATCATTCTGACATTTCACACAGACCTAACATGACCTTTAAAAGGACGCGGGTGGTGCTGTGGGTTAAACCACAGAGCCTAGGACTTGCTGATCAGAAGGTCGGTTTGAATCCCTGTGACGGGGTGAGCTCCTGTTGCTCGGTCCCTGCTCCTGCCAACCTAGCAGTTCAAAAGCACGTCAAAGTGCAAGTAGATAAATAGGTACCACTCTGGCGGGAAGATAAACAGCATTTCCGTGCACTGCTCTGGTTCTCCAGAAGCAGCTTAGTCATGCTGGCCACATGACCCGGAAGCTGTATGCCGGCTCCCTCTGCCAATAAAGCGAGATGAGCGCTGCAACCCCAGAGTCGGTCACGACTGGACCTAATGGTCAGGGGTCCCTTTACCCTTTAACATGACCTTTGAAATTTGATTTTCTTGATTATTATTTTTTAAGTAAAAGCAAAAGAGTAAGAATATGAAAAGCAGAGAAGTCGCTACTCACTTCGGTTGTCAATCTGGTGTTTAAAGTAGCTTCTTTGGCCGGAAGTGAAACTGAGTGATAGAATCAGCACCAAGATGTAGACTGTAATCAGTTTTGATGATTTGGGTCGAGGACAAAACTGATACGGAGGAAACCCCAAGGCAAGACCACACATGATGAGTCGTCTCTAGAAACCTGAGGCATAAACATGGGAGGGGGGAAAGAATAAGGAGAAATATACCAGCTTTCAAGAAATTATAATGCATCATTGAGAAGAAGGAAAGTCACCAACTGGCAATTGAGAGCTGCACACAAAGCTTAAAAGGCTTAAACAGAACCAAGTAGTCCATATTTGTGAACTAATTCACTCATCAATACATAACATTGTGTGGTACAAGATTATTAAGGACCAGCCCCGCTCTCTCAATGGAGTCATTGCCAACTGTTATGGTCCTGTGTTAATGACACTTCCCCTTTCTTCATTGCTGGAACTACTATCCAGCTGAAGAATTCGACATAAATGCCTTCTCCTTCAGTTTAATTGCCCTAATCCCACTCTCATCATGGTTTACTAGACCCTCTGGGTTCGACCACGCACAGGTCTAAGCAAGGTTTCTGCGTTTCTAGGCATGGGTCTGAGTGGTTCTGCCATCCCCCACCACTTTCCCAAGGGAAATGCACTCTTTAGTGCTAAATTGGAACAAATGGCAACCCGCAAGAAACCCGATTGCTGTTTGTTCCAATTCAGCACTAAAGAGGAGGTATTCCCAGAGCAAAGCGGTGGAACAAATGACGGTGTGGCTAAGCCCATAGTAGCTGGTGGCATCCCTATGGACAACAAAAGATGTACCCAGTCAGTGCAATGGGGCCCAGAGGAGCATTGCCATGTGGACTAATTTATTTATGCTGGTCACACCATACATTGAAAGTCCTCTTTTACATTGTAAAATTGTGGCTTTCCACAAAGAATCACAGGAACTGTGGTTTGTTAAGGGTGCTGAGAATTGTGGTGCCGTGAGGGGTCTCCAAACAACTCCCAGCAGCCTTAGCTGACAGAAACACACACAGTTTGAAAGTTTCCATGTGGAATCCATTATTTGCTTTGTTTATGTCTCTGAGAAAAGCGGGGCGTGAAGAAATAAAAATGTACACTTTTTAAAAGTTAAATCATGAATATGTTATTTCTTTGACTGCTGGCTAAATAGAGATACTTCTTTTAAAAAAGGAAAAACAATTCAGGGTTCATCTACTGCTGAATCAGACCAAGACTATCTAGGATGTCAAGAATTCTGTTTCCAAAGTCAGATGCCTTCAAAAGTGTACAAGCAGTGGATTTAAGGCAACCATTTCCGTTGCCTGAGGCAAAGGAGAAGACAACTCTCTCCCCTCCTTTCATCGTCAGAACACCTCATGCTCGCCAATATTTCTCTGACGAAAATAGGGACTTACTATTCCATAATGATAATTTTATTATTTATACCCCATCCATCTGGCTGGGTTGCCCCAGCTACTCTGGGCAGCTTCCAACATATAAAACAAAAAATATTAAACATTTAAAAAACTTGCTCTATCCATATAACCTGTGCCTGCCAATCTCCAGTTCATAAAATCACAGAGTTGGAAGTTACTGTGGGGTCACCTAGTCGAACCCCCTGTAATTGAGGAATCTCAACATACAGTTTACCATCCAATTTGAAACCATAACAGACCCTGCTTAGCATTGCAAATGTGCTGGCAGTTTTGTTGCTGTGCAAGGCCTGAGGGGATGAACACCTGTTCTACATGTGCTCAGAGGCACTCTCTTTATTTTCCCTCATTTCTAGTTGGGTTTTTGGTTGGGGGGGAAAGGGGGAAAGGAAAGAAAAAGGTATTCATATCTTGGTACAAGTGCCATGGGTGCCAGCACAAGATGGCTGCTGTGAACAGCAAATAAACAAATAAAAATGGTGGCAATTCTGTATAGTTGGTGAGTACCCTGGGGGAGGGGAAACCTCGCTGCTTATTACCATATTTCACACTTTCTCCTAATAAAACAGCTCTATGGCTGCCTTCAGATGTCTTCTAAAGGTTGAAAAGTTACTTATCTCCTTGGCTCGGGGGTCACATAGTTCCATACACTCCAACATTTCTCTAATGAAAATAGGGACGTCCTAAGGAAAAGCAGGACATTATGGGATCAAATCAGAAACCAGGACAGCTTCTGTAAATCTGGGGCTATACCTGGAAATAGAAACACTTGGGGGTTCTGACACCTCATTCCTCTACGATATGCATTAGCTTCAGGACTCTGCATGCAAGCCTCCCCTCGGTCCTTTACCCACCATCCTGTGCATGTTTACTCAGAAGTAATTCCTTGCTGCAAGAAATATCAACAACCTCAGATATGCAGCTGACACAACCTTGATGGCAGAAAGTGAGGAGGAATCAAAGAACCTTTAATTGAGGGTGAAAGTGGAGAGCACAAAATATGGTCTGAAGCTCAACATCAAAAAAACGAAGATCATGGCCACTGAGCCCATCACCTCCTGGCAAATAGAAGGGGAAGAAATGGAGTGAGAGATTTTACTTTCTTGGGCTCCATGATCACTGCAGATGGTGACAGCAGCCATGAAATTAAAAGACGCCTGCTTCTTGGGAGAAAAGCAATGACAAATCTAGACAGCATCTTAAAAAAAAACTTAAAAAGTGCCAACAAAGGTCCGTATAGTAAAAGCTATGTTTTCCCCAGTAGTGATGTATGGAAGTGAAAGCTGGACCATAAAGAAGGCTGATCGCCGAAGAATTGATGCTTTTGAATTATGGTGCTGGAGGAGACTCTTGAGAGTCCCATGGACTGCAAGAAGATCAAACCTGTCCATTCTGAAGGAAATCAGCCCTGAGTGCTCACTGGAAGGACAGATCCTGAAGTGAGGCTCCAATACTTTGGCCACCTCATGAGAAGAGAAAACTCCCTGGAAAAGACCCTGATGTTGGGAAAGGTGGAGGGCACAAGGAGAAGGGGGCAACAGAGGACGAGATGGTTGGATAGTGTTCTCGAAGCTACCAGCATGAGTCTGACCAAACTGTGGGAGGCAGTGGAAGACAGAAGTGCCTGGCGTGCTCTGGTCCATGGGGTCACGAAGAGTCGGACACGACTAAATGACTAAACAACAATAACAACAATTCCTTGCTGCAACCAGTGGGTATTTACTCCTTAGTAAGTGTGCACAGCATTCCAGTTACTGAAGGACATCAGAAGGGCAATCTTCCATACTCAACGATTAGCCAGTGGAATGCAAATGCTCCCACTTCTCAAGTCCTTCCCGCTTATTTGAGGTGGTGAATTTGCTGGGACTGTTGCCACCAAGAGAACTGGGCGCTATCACAAGATCAGACTTTCTGGCTACAAGATTTACACCTGATTATTTTCAGCAAACTGGGCTGTGCATTTTACTCTGTCAGCTGTGAGGATCTTTAGTAGACAACTTTTTAAGCCTGTTGGGCGAACAGTGAGCAAGACTTGGTTTGGATATCAGGCCTCAACTATGAATACTGAACTTTTAAGGGGGGTGGGAATCTACTGCTACACATGATTACCATGAGGCACAGACAAATGCCACAGAAAATCAAGTGTGCAAAAACCACCTCTCTATTTTCAATGTGGGTAAGGTAAAGGACCCCTGGACGGTTAAGTCCAGTCAAAGGCGACTATGGGGTCAAAGGAACCGGCGTTTGTCCACAGACAGCATTCCGGGTCATGTAGCCAGCAGGACTAAACTGCTTCTGGTACAACAGGACACTGTGACAGAAACCAGAGCACACAGAGCCGTTTACCTTCCTGCCGCAGCGGTACCTATTTATCTACTTGCACTGGCGTGCTTTCAAACTGCTCGGTTGGCAGGAGCAGGGACAGAGCAACAGGAGCCCACCCCAGCATGCAGATTCAAACCACCAATCTCTCGATTGGCAAGCCCCAGAGGCTCAGTGGTTTAGAGTAGACCACAGTGCCACCCGCTGTGGCTTTTTCCTTATCTGTGAAATTTAGGAATAAGCCATTCAGTGAGGAGGGATCACTTTTTAGGGGTAGGATCCTATACACACTTACTCAAAAGTAAATGCTATTGAACTAGCTGCCTGAAGAGCTTTGTTAAGATCAAACAGGTGGGGTAAAATGATGAATAAGGCTGCTATCCTAAACACACTTATTAGCAAATAAAGTTCACTGCTTGCAGTGAAATGCATGGTACTGCACAGCACATAAACCTTAGAGCTGCTTGGGCTATAAAAAATAATATACACTCACAAAATCAAATTACTGGGAAGCAGATCTTTGTTTATACAGGTGGACCTGCAGGAAAGGGAGATCACCACAAAAAGGAGGAAAGGAGTAAAATGAGAAAAAAGGTCTAACTTGGCTGCCTTCATACCTGCACACAACAAATAGCATGGTTTAGACTTCTTTCTTTCTCTTCAGTCCGTCTCAAAGGAGAGAAGCCTTTCTGCTGCTTTTTCTCTCCCTCCCAGGAACCCAGAGAAGAAGAATGGGCAAAGCAAGAGCATCCCACTTACCTGCTTCCTCAGGGGCTGCTCAACAGGTGACCAATGCTCCAAGCCAACCATAGCTAGACTCTTTATAGATCTGGTCGTGGGGAGGGGGAGAGGGGAAATAGATGAGGACACGTCAGCTGCATCGATGAGCAACATTTAAATACAGGGGCATGCATTCTAGTAGTGCTGTTTTAAAAGCAGATCAAGAGGCTAGCTGGAAGTGGTGTTGACAAAGTACGTGTTGGGAGCACTTTATTAGCAAGGAACAGTCAACTTGGGCAAAGTCCTCAGCCACCGCCGCCCAGAAAGGGGCAGCAAGATTCTAGAGGATGAGTTATCCTTCTGCTCCATTGATCTTTTCAGAGCAAGAATGCTGTCCATCGCTCCCAGCTAATGTCCAGTAGTGTGGATTTATTTATTTTTTTACATAGTTTATTTGTTCAAGAAATGTATTAGCTACCTTTCAGCCAAAGCTCCTGGTTCAGAGCAGCTTGTTAAAACAAATATTTGTATTTTCTTTAGGGTTACACTTATATCTTCCAAGGAACTTGAGGTGGTGTACATAGTTCTCTCCCTCCCCATTTCATTCTCACAACAACCCTGCAAGGTAGGGTAGGCTGAGAGGCAAGATGCCTGGCAGGAGATACTCCCAGTTCTTCCCAGAGATGCCAAGTCCTGAACCTGGGACCTTCTGAAGACAAAGCAGATGTCCTGCCATTGATGTATTCCCCTTCCCTCTTTTTCTACCCACCTGTGACAACTGCTCACAGCTCACCCTTAGCAGTGGGGCAGCAACTGGCTACGTTCCACTTCCCTAACCTAAGAAAAGAATCATTCTCGAGTTGTGGAGTGTGTGCTTTAAGGAAGCCATCACCAAACACGGTGAGGTTGCCTAATTGATGAGCCATCATCTCCCTTCAAAGACTGAGAGTCACAATGCTGCTTTCTGAAGATGACCGCGTCAATAATGCATATCAGCCCCGTCTTCTCCATTTCTTACCTTCAGAACATTTTCTTTTGTACTTCAGGAACAAAAGGGTGAACATTTGCGACTCAATATTTAGACACAGCAGCCTTTTTAATTGCATACCCAGGCACACATGAAGGGCGAAACCACGTATTGCTCAGCAACTGTCTAAAGTGGCTGCAAAGCTCCCCTCTCTCAGAAGAGGACAGTTTGCGTCAAAGAAGGAACTGCTTAAACCTGCCCTTCCTGGCACTGTCCCCCAAAGAGACTTTGTTACATACAGTGCCTCCTGTACCACTCTCAAAAGAGTTTCAGTAAATATCCCCTCAAAAATCCACAGCAAAGTAAAGTGGGGATGTATAGACTCTTAGACCTTTAAAATGTGCCCTTGTGCATCCCAAAACTTCTCTCTTGCCCCAGCACAAGAAAAGACCCCATGTTTGGTAAGTTAAAATTAGGTTTACTTACAAACTCTTCAAAGACCAGGTTCATGTGCCTTTTCTTACATCAGTCAGAAAGGTGGCACAGGCAGTAAGTTCAGGCATATGCAACGTCGGTCCTCCAGATGTTTTGAGACTACAGTTCCCATCATCCCTGACCACTGGTCCTGTTAGCTATGGATCATGGGAGTTGGAGGCCAAAAACACCTGGAGGGCCAAGGTTGCCTATGCCTGGTTTAGTTCCAAAGTGTGAAAGTTCCTAAGTTATTGGTATAGGAATACAAGAATGGCTTGTGAGAGCCATGCGGCTGAGCTGGAGCAACCAGCTTAGCCTCTTCACACGCTGAGTTCATCAGGTAGACTGAAGGGAGCAAAGGCATGGTTACCTTCTTCCCAAGGTGAGCTAAGCCTGGCAGGACAACTTACTCCATGCTATTAACCCCTTCATGCATTAATT
The DNA here is from genome assembly GCF_964234715.1 of Podarcis melisellensis. Lineage (NCBI taxonomy): Eukaryota > Metazoa > Chordata > Lepidosauria > Squamata > Lacertidae > Podarcis > Podarcis melisellensis. The sequence goes on from NC_138544.1 coordinate 12,313,350, forward strand.
AGACTTCAGCATGTTAGTTATATGAGGATGGCTATCCCACAGATTGGACACCCACCTCCCCTTCTGTACTGAACAGAGGAGAGGGGCAAAGTGCTTTTCTATGTGAGGAAGTGTGGCGGTAGCTGATACAGGAGCCTTTTCCCCCCACTGTTGGGGCAGCCATTTTGTGTTACTCCATACACTCTACAGGAGCCTTTTTGTGGCAGGCACCAACGGCACTTTCTCAAAATCCCAAATGTGGTCACTGGCAACTCAATATTTGAGTTGGCATAATGTGTGGTTTGCTGCTGAGCAAAGTCTTTCACATTACTGGAAATGTTACATATATACTTTGAAAATAGGCTTCCTTGGCTCCAGTTCATCCTGCACCCATTCTCTCTCATGAACATTCCTTACCAACTTATTTGTAGACTACTCTTACTCCAGCCCAATGACCCCAGAGGAATGGGAGAAAATGAGAAAGCAGAGAACATACAAGAGAGTTGGAAGTGGTGGCAAAGCGGAGGAAGAGGAGAAAAGATTCCTCAGTAGGAACTAGAGTCTAGTTACTAGTACCCAGAAACAGCCCTTTGCTTATTCCAAGGAAGTAAAGCTGACACAGATACCTTGGTTTATTCATGTTCACATTTCCCTGCTGCATGCACTTCATTCAATGGGTACCATAAAAAACACAGGGCTAAAATAGGCAAGCTTTTTGTCTCCATTGACGTACTGTGTTGTACTGAGACGCACAAAGTGGGTTGTTGTTTTTTTTCTAAAGCACTACTTCAGCTTGGAGGCTGTGACTTTTATAGCTTTCTCTTCGTGATTGGAATGCTAACACTGCGTTCTCATCACTGTCAGGCTGAACGGACAAAATGACTGGCCTGATGCATGGGGGGTGATGCCATCAATTACTATTTTTTTCCTAAAAGAGAGAAAGCAGACTGGTCACCAGCAAGTTGCTGTTCCTTGCTGGAGCTCTCAGAATTAGCAAACTTTTTATTTCCAATTTTTTTATTGATTTTCCACATTTATAACAAATATAACATATAAAACACACAAAACAAAACACATTACAATACTAAGAAAGAAAAAATAAATAAAAATAAAAACACAGATTCCTTCTCATATTCATTTTAAATTCCATTGTTAAGTGACTTCCTCAAATCCCCCCAACTGAATTTTGTTATATCATCTTATAACAGTTCTCCTAAACACCTTTCTATATAATTAGTTCCTTCAATTGACTATATTCAACTCTTTTCTTATTGTCTTAAATCCATATTACTATACCACATTCTTATTGTAATCATTGGCATGTTTAGTACTTTCAAGACAGAATTAGCAAACTTGATAACTGTTTGTAGCCTTTCCTAGGTTTCCCGCCAAAACTCCCGACCTCTTGCCAAGCTGGATGTTATGATTCTTTGGAAGAAATAGGGATGGTCCATTTGATAAAGCCAAATGGTAGTGTCTTCTTTGCACATACATGATATGAAATTCTTTAGATAATAACTCAACCAACCAACCAACCAACCAACTCATCATTCATCGACCTGATCATAGTACAGTGGTACCTCAGGTTACAGACACTTCAGGTTACAGACTCCGCTAATCCAGAAATAGTGCTTCAGGTTAAGAACTTTGCTTCAGGATGAGAACAGAAATCGTGCTCCGGAGGCGCGGCGGCATCAGGAGGCCCCATTAGCTAAAGTGGTGCTTCAGGTTAAGAACAGTTTCAGGTTAAGAACGGACCTCCGGAACGAATTAAGTACTTAACCTGAGGTACCACTGACCTTAACAAAGTGCAAACAAAGGCCTACACTACAGTCTTCAGTTGTCCCCAAAAGATGAGTAAAATAAAATCATCCATAAAAGAAACCACACAATGGGTGGTATTCATCTAAATTATTGCACAAGCAGCATGAATTCCAATTGTGAAAGGGCACTTGCCCCCCCATCATGCCCCCCTCATCCCCATATTAGTTTCTTTTTTTAAAAAAAATTTTTATTAACTGGCCAATCACATCAAATTAAATCACATCACATAAATTCCGAATTCCAAAGCCAAATTTTAAATTTTGTTGGGGGGACCCATACTTCAAGATCCGAAGGGGAATTCTGATCATCTTCTTGCTACTGCGTTAATGTCCAAATCAGTCCCAATCAGTCCAAACAGAGTTCATAATTCTATCCAGTCTTATCTTGCTGTTTCCACATCATATCTTGTTCATATATTTTCTCTTTTTTCTTTATGATCTCTTCTGATAGTCTCCTTAAGCCGATAAACACAAATATAATAATCCTGTGTGAATTTCCTGTTCTTCCAATCCAAGTCCAGATGGTTTCCATATATCATCTCCTTCATAGATAACATCGCTCTTTCCATCAGAATTTTACGAAATTTTCACTCTTAAGTCCCACTGAGGAGTTTAATCCACGATATATAAACAGCTTTGTTTCTCTCTTTCTCCTCCCAGACTCAAGACCTCCGACAGAGCTTCCCAAAATTGCGACGGCATTTTTAACTGCGTCATTCCAAAACTCTTATGCCTACCAGATTCGTCTTGAAACATTGCTTTGGCTCGAAAGTTTATCTCCACACAGCCTTAAATCCACAGCTTAATTCCTTAAAACGACATTTCTGACTCATCAGGGGAGGGGATTCTTGTTTAATCACATAAAACCCCATATTAGTTTCAGAGGGTCGGGGGGCCCAGAACAGTTTTAGGGGCCATGGAGGAGGAGAGGAGAGAGCTGAATTATGCAGTCGTGCTGATGGAACACTCCCCTTAGCACTACTTTGAATACAACCCAAAGAAATGGTCATCTGTTTTTATAACAACGTCATATGTGTGCATAAAGCGAAACCTACATAGTTTCTCCACCACAAAGTAATACCATTTCCCCCTGCAGTTACCCTACCAGCTGACCTCAAGGTTACAACATCCAACCTATTCTATTTTTTAAAACAAATTAAAAATTCCTCGTCTCACCAATGCCTGCTTTTTGTATCATCTTGACCGATGAAGAGTTCTGGAGAACATGAAAGTTTGACACAATTTTGTGACTCTCCAATAAATAAATATTCCTCTGCCAAATGCGAAGAACAAAGAGGAAAGCTACTCTTCCTCGGAGGATAAGGAACTGTGTTGCTAAAGGAGGACAGCAGGATCTGCAGCAGATTCATAATCCAGCAGTTGGTGGTTTGTAGTGCCCTTTCCCAAGAGACGCTTGTCTCATCATTTTATATATTCCGTTGCCTTACTTTTTACAACATTGTTTGCAAGACGTATTTTCACACTGGGAGCCGTAGAATCACAGAGGTGGAAAACATCTCAAAGGTCATCTGGTCCAATTCCCTGCCGATGCAGAAAATTCACTACTGTGATGTCCCTTCCAAGCCTCTGCTTTAAAATTTGCTCATTCTACCATAATTTGCTGTTTAGAAAAGAAAGCAACTGCTTGGATTGTCAGCTAGTTTTGGGGAACAAAGCAGTAAATTATTCCTATTTACATTAAACTGCCCCCCAGTTTACTGTTTAGTTGTGAGGGATAGGCAAATCATCACATAAATGTAGCAGAGCATAATTAACAGTTTTTTGTATGTGAATTGGGGGACTCAGACACACACACAAACACAAATTCTCCGGGTTCAGAGGAGCACATTTAAAGATTTTTAAAAATAATGTTTTTTGATAGATGAGCACCATCTAGTGTACAGACTCAGCAGTATAACCTTCAGAGCATTATCATGGACTGGGAGTCAAACATGTATAGAACAGTGCTTCCCAACCTTTTTTGGGCAAAGGCACACTTGTTTCATGAAAAAAATCTCAAGGCACACCACCATTAGAAAATGTTTAAAAAATTAACTGTGTGCCTATATTGACTATATATAAAGTAACTCTCTTTAATAGGCATCAAATAAACACAAAGAAAGTATTTTATAATTACTTTATTATGAAATAGGACGCACCTACATTTTTTTGGGGGGGGAAATAAAGGAAAAATTTTTTTCCTTTATTTCCCCCCCCCAAAAAAAAACCAGGTCGGGGAACAGTGGGATGGCGGTGCTGCGCCTCCCCGCTGTCCCCCGAGCTTGTGGGGCTGGCCCATGTCTGCCTGGCGCGAGGGGCGCTCTGCTTCAGGGCGCCCCGCGCGTTGAGCGGCAGGCTACAGTCCGCAGCATGGGGAACCCTCTGTTTCAGGGCGCCCCACGCGCCCCCGGGTGTGCAAGGCTTGCCAACACGAGCGCGGAGCACAGGGCGTCCTCCGAAGGGCGCCCCGTGCTCCGCGCTGCCAGCTGCCGCCCGCAAGCCTTGCGCTCTCGGGGGGGGAGATCCCCCGGGTGCGCAAGGCTGGCCAACACCAGCACGGAGCACGGGGCGTCCTCCAAAGGGCGCCCCGTGCTCCGTGCTGCCGGCATCCGCCCGCAAGCCTTGCGCTCTCGGGGGGAGATCCCCTGGGTGCGCAAGGCTTGCTGACACCAGCGCGGAGCACGGGGCGTCCTCCGAAGGGCGCCCCGTGCTCCGCGCTGCCAGCTGCTGCCCGCAAGCCTTGCGCTCCTGGGGGGAGATCCCCCGGGTGTGCAAGGCTGGCCAACACCAGCGCGGAGCACGGGGCGGCCTCCGAAGGGCGCCCCGTGCTGCCGGCTGCCGCCCGCAAGCCTTGCGCTCCCGCCGCCCGACTCGCCCGCCTCCCTCCCACGGCACACCAGGCAACGTCTCGCGGCACACTAGTGTGCCGCGGAACACCGGTTGGGAAACACTGGTATAGAAGATAGGGAAAGTTCATACCCTCCAATATTTCTCCAATGAAAATAGGGATGGTCTGTTTAATAATAATAATAATTTTTACTATTTATACACTGCCTATTAAACTTTGAAAAACTTCCCTATACAGGGCTGCTTCCAGATAGCTCGGGGGTCAGATAACACCATACCCTCCAACATTTCTCCAATGAAAATAGGAACGTCCTAAGGAAAAGCCGGAGGTTCCAGGGTCCAACCAGAAACCAGACGGCTTCTGTAAACCCAGGACTGTCCGTGGAAAATAGGGATACTTGGAGGGTCTGAAAGATCAGTTGTTAATTCTCAAAGTACAAACTGTTCTGTCCTCTCTCGAGATGGGCAGCTTCTCAGCTTTCCCAAGATGGGCTGCCAAAGTCAAGAAACAGAAGGAAATGTTTTGAGATTTGCATCATAACTTAGTTTCAATTTTATAAGCCATTGTGAAGCCCCAGTATCTTATTAAATCAGGGTTCTGGATCTTCAGAAAAGGCAAATAATTTAAGAGAGCATGTGCAGAGTGCCTGGTGCTCACAAATTGGGTCACTTCAATCAAGCCCCTGTTCCTCGGGGAATAATTAAAGGTTCCCAAGTCAAAACTCACGATTTCCAGGAAGCTTTGAACTCCATCATCTGTACTCTCTTAGAAATGAAGCACTTTTTTTAAGAAATCAAGCCTGTTCTGGACCAATATAACCTTTCCCATGATTATCAGAGCATCTTGGACAAAGCAGGAAATGCCGGAAGCGAAGATCCTTGACTAATCGTTGGAAGGAGGCGTACAGAATAGCAGTCTTAACGTCTTACGCCAGCCCCTTATTTGTGAAAACGGCAGAGTATTTTTCCTCAATGTCTTTCCAGTCCAGAAGACCCCAGGAAGGGTCTTTCATCTCTGGAGTAGCTCAAGACAGCTTCGTTTAGACTGCAAGGTTATTAAGACTGGGGCTGGGGAGAGCTACTCCATCTTACTGAATGATAGCAGCCTGTAGCTCTCTCGTTGATATAAGGTGCCTATGAGCACATAAGAATAGCAGCAGACACTGAGCTGTGGGCTGTTAAGGCTAATGGGCAGAAGAGTCTTCTTTCTTTCTTTGCTGATCACTTGTAATATTGCCTTCCATGAACACGGTCTTAACAGTGAGTCCGTGAGTGACTGTGGAGGCCAATTTTGGATCCATACGTCCTTCCACAGTGGGGACATTGGTTTCCAGGTGGGAGTTGATCACCCAAGCGTGCCTTCCTCTTAGCACGTTTCTCCCTTTCGTCCTGAGTTTGAGCGTCTTCAAAGCCCATGGTACCTTTGGTAAAGGCTGTTCTCCAACTGGAGCTGGCCAGTGTTTCCCAGTTGTCGGTGTTTATACTACATTTTTAAAGATTTGCCTTGAGAGAGTCTTTAAATTGAGGACTATAGGTTGAGGCCTTTTATGATTGAATCTAGAAAAAGTCAGATGTTGAGGATCGGAGCCCTGCTTGGACTGGAGAAGGAAACTTGGATAGATCCCTTCATGCAGGGATTTACTGACCTTTGGGACTTGGATTTGGGTCAGGAGGTGATTGGAGTTGTGGGGCCTTTGGATTTGGAGGAATTTTGAAACATGTCCTGAAATACTATATGGACCTTAGTTTTAACTATGGAGAGTTGGCTGACCTGTCGAGAAGGAATAAAAGCATTGTTAGGTCGGAGTTTCCCCGAGATCTGCTCTTCTGCATCAAAGGATATGAAGAAGACCTGCAGAAGGGACTTGGAAAAGAAGCCTTGGACAGAAGATCTCCAGGTTGATGAACTATATGGAATTGACGGAAATGACTGGCAGAATCCGAGACCAGGGAGAAGAGATGGTGGAAGAAGATTGGAAAAGTTTAAAGTTTATATATAGAAATACTGTATAATTAATGAGTGTTAGAAAAATTGTTGGAATGAAATTTTATGGCTTAAGTAGAAATGTTATAAGGAGTTAAGCATAAATAAGTATTTTAGCATTGATGGAAAATAAGGTTAAAAATATGTTAAGATATTTATATGACAAAAAATAGAGAAAGATGGAAAGGATTTGCTGAAACAATTAATAGAAGTGGAATACAACAAGGGAGGTGAGAGGAGGTCGATGAAACAAGGAAATGAAAGATAGAGTCATGAAATGGTATGATGCATGTTTTTTAAAATGTTGTTGTTTTGTTTTGTTTAATTTAGTGTGTTAAGGTTGTGTTTTGTACTGTTTATATTGTATTGTCTTTGTTTTTCTCTCTTGTTTTTTCTTGTCTTGTTTTTCTCTTTTTTTTCTTGTAAGTTTTAAAAGTATTAAATATCATTTTTTAAAAAAATTTAAACCTCTTTTGTTGACCACCAGCATTATGCTTTCCATTTTTAAGTTTGGAATATAGTTGCTTTGGAAGACAATAATGAGGCATCCAAACATGACCAGTCCAACAAAGTTGAAGTTGAAGAATCATTGCTTCAATACTGGTGATCTTTGCTTCTTCTAGTACACAGGCATTAGTTCACCTGTATTCCCAACTGATGTGACACACAGAACAGTAGACCAGATAGGGCCAGCTCAGCCATTAGCCAGAGTGACACAACAGCTGCTACAGGTCCTCTAAGTGTCCCTATTTTCCAGGGACAGTCCCAGATTTACAGAAGCCATCCCAGTTTCCAATTTGATCCTGGAATGTCCCGCTTTTCCTTAGGACATCCCTATTTTCATCAGAGAAATGTTGTTGGGCATAGGAGGATGTCCCAATTTTCATTAGAGAAATGTTGGAAGGTATGACGTTATGTGACCCCCCCCCCAAGCCAAGGAGATAAGTAAGTCTACATTAAACCTTTAGAAGACATCTGAAGGAAGTCATAGAGCTGTTTTATTAGCTGAAAGTGTGAAATACGGTAACAAGCAGTGGTCCGTCTCCCCCGAGTTTACTCACCACTATACAGCATCGTCACAATTTTGTTTGTTTATTTTCCGTCCACAGCAGCCATCTTGTGCTGGCACCCACAGCGCTTGTACCAAGATATGAATACTGACACCTCTCTTCCCCCCCCCTTTTTAAAAACCAAAAACCCAACTAGAAATGAGGGAGAATAAAGAGAGTGCCTCTGAGCATATGTAGCTAGAATGGGTTTTCATCCCCGCAGGCCTGGTGCAGCAGTAAAACTGCAAGCACATTTGCAAAGCTAAGCAGGGTCTGGTATGATTTCAAATGCGTTGAGATTCCTGCATTGCAGAGGGTTGGACGAGATTACGCCCCCCCCCCCACCATGGTACCTTCCAACTCTTTATTTTATTTTATTTTATGAACTGAGATTGGCAGGCGCCAATATGGACTGAGCATGTTTTCCAGGCTTGGGATTCCTAGTTAGGCAATGCGGCATCAAGAGGTTAAGACCTATTCCTGTTCTTTCCACAATTTCGCTGGTCATCTACTGTGAGCCACACACAAACAGAATGCCCAGGACAAAGTAATCTTTGGCAATGCCTAGGACCCTGTATAGGGGACACGGGTAGTGCTGTGGTCTAAACACAGAGCCTAGGGCTTGCTGATCAGAAGGTCGGCAGTTCGAATCCCCGCAACGGGGTGACCTCCCATTGCTCAGTCCCTGCTCCTGCCAACCTAGCAGTTCAAAAGCACATCAAAAGCGCAAGTAGATAAATAGGTACTGCTCCGGCGGGAAGGTAAATGGCGTTTCCGTGCGCTGCTCTGGTTTGCCAGAAGTGGCTTAGTCATGCTGGCCACATGATCTGGAAGCTGTCTGCGGACAAACGCCGGCTCCCTCGGCCTATAGAGCAAGATGAGCACTGCAACCGCAGAGTCGTCCGCGACTGGACCTAATGGTCAGGTGTACCTTTACCTTTACCTTTAGGACCCTGTATACCATTCACTACGAAGTATCCCTGACTCTGTCAGGGGGAATGAGAAGCTTATGCAATCCATTGTCCTGAGGGATAGAGCAAGCACAAAGTAATGTGATGCTATTGCGAGCGGTGTGCCTGGCCTGTAATGTTTGCAAAACGAGGATTCGCTCAATGCCTTGTGCGCATCTTTCTGCCCATTAGTTTCCAGGCCCCATCACAAGTGCCAGTTTTGACCGATAAAGCCTTAACCTGTCCAATACCTCAAGGACTGTCTCTCCCTATATGAACCCAGCTGGACCCTACAATCCCTTCTTCGTGTGCCTCCTCCGTGAGAGGTCCAGAGGGTGGCGGCACGGGAAAAGGCCCCTGTGTGTGGAATGCTCTCCCCAGGGAGGTTCACCTGGCTCCGTCACTATGTATTTTTAGGCTCCGGGTGAAAACATTCCTCTTTGACCAGGCCTTGGGCTTATACCCCTTATTAATGTGTTTGTGGGAGTGGGAGTATTGTGTTGTTTTTGTTTTTATTATGTATTTGGTGTTTCCATCTTGTGAACTGCCCCTGAGATGTACGGATGTAATTATTATTATTATTATTATTATTATTATTATTATTATTATTATTATTTCATAAATGAAAATATAATTTAAAATATGTATATTTTATAGATATAATTTATAATATAATTTATAAATATGTAATATATAACACATCAATTTATAATCATCATCATCCGTAACACGCGTTTGCACACGTCCTGACGTGACACAAAAAAAGGCGGTTGGGAGGAGGCGGAGAGCGCCAGAACAAAAACAAAACCCTTTCCCGCCATGCCCGCCGGGAGTTGTAGTCCCTCCTGCGAGCTCCCTCGCGCTCTCCTCTGGCGGAGAGGACTCCGTTTCCCGGCATTCCGCGCGGGGCGGGGGGACGAATCCCACTGCAATCACGTGCCCCGCGCTTGGGCGAAGGAGAGGCTCCGGGCGAGCGGGCGGCCATTTTGTGAGGGAACGTCGCCGTTAGATCAGCTGCTGCTGCCTCCGCTTCTCCTCTGTCCCGCCGCGTCCGCTCTGCCTGCCTTCCTCGCCGGCCGCTTGCCTCCCTCCCTCCCTCCCTCTCTTCTCTCTCTCTTTCTCGGCCCCCGCTTCCTCTCGCTGCTGAACCTGAGGGAGCCCCGGGCCAACGCAGCCGCGGCCTTTTCCCCCCGAGCAGCGCCCAGCCACAGAATCGCATGTCCACTATCCAGAACCTCCAATCCTTCGGTAAGAAGCGGCGGCCCCCGCGCAGCTAGCGCAGGATCGGACGGGGACTGGCGCAAAGGCCCGGCAGCGAAGACGACCCGCCTCCGCCCCGGGCTCCCTCGGTCTTTGGTGGAGGGAAATGGGGCTGGGGGATGCCCATCCCAGGTGTCCGTTATCCTGGCAGCAAACGGGGTGCGCATAAGGGGGGGCTCCCCTCTTGCCTCCGCCCCCCCGCAAAGCCTTTGCATCCCTTTGCGCAGCACCCAGGAGGTTGAGATAAATGGGTGCATGGATGGAGCGCGCAAGATTTTGGGGGGGTCCCAGCAGAGACACCTCTTTCCCTACGCTGCGCCCAGTCCATTTTGTTAAGCTGCAAGGGTTTGCTGCTGTTGGCACGGGTCTTGGCATCTTCCTGCCCCTGGTCTGACAAAGGGAAGGTGAGCTGTGGCAGCCTTTGCCCCCTCTGCGCTTGCCCCCACACCCTTCACCCTCTCTCCTTTCACGCAGAGTTGATTCCTTGCTATGGGGCCGGGACACTTCTGCTTGACCCCTGCTGTCTAAAAATGTTGGGTGTTTAGTGGCTTAAAAGTGTGTTTTGTGGATGGGAGGGCCAGAGTTCTTCCCACCAGATGTCAAAGAGGAAAACAACCACCGGACTTTGAGAAGACATCTGAAGGCAGCATTGTTTAGGAAAGCTTTTAATGTTTGATGGACTCTTGTATTTTAATATTTTGTTGGAAGCTGCCCAGAGTGGCTGGGTATAAATAATAAAATATTTGTATTATTATTATTATTATTGTTATTCATTATGGTATCTCTTTAACAGGCTTCTACTGTGTTGTGCTTGTTGGCGGCTGTTTTGCAAACTGGAACTTTCAGTGTAGCTTGTGGGTTTCCCCAAACTTGGGTCGCCAGCTGTTTTTGGACTACAGTTCCCATCATCCCCGACCACTGGACTTGCTAGCTAGGGATGATGGGAGTTGTAGTCCAGAAACAGCTGGAGACTCGGCTTTTGGAAACACTGGGCTAGGTTAAACCACTTTATTAACCTTGGTCCGTATTGTATAGTCCGCTGTTAAGACTTCGTTTGCTGATGTCTTCACCAGTAAACTCCTGCTCCCGTAACTGATACCTTTGTGACAAATCAGTTACACCCTCTATATAGTGCAACACCCTCTATATAGCTAGCTAGCCTAGTGCACAAGACCTTACCCACTCACTCACCCGATCCAGCTATTTGCATTTGTTATTACTGTGTTGGCCAAATTTGGTTTGTAGCCTACTGTAGACCCTTCCACATTAGTATTGCCAGGTGTTGACATAAAGCTGTACTAACAGCGTATTTAAGAATTGGGATAAAATGCAACCTCCTGGCCAGCAAGGGTGGGGGTAGTGGAGTAGTAGCAAGTCTTGCATCCTCAGCTCTTCTTGCCCTGCCAGGGTTGAAGCTGGGGCAGGGAACCCTTGTTGGTGATGGGAAGAGGCCCAAAGTGGGTCTGTTGCTGTCGCATGATGGCAGAAGGGCCAGCTCTGGATCCAGTGGATTTTGTACCAGCAAGCTCTTCTCTTGTTTCTTTTTCTTTTAGGGAGGTGTGTGTTCTGCTAGCTATCAACAGCAGGAATGTAACACCAGTGGTAGCTTCCACCGACTTGACTTGCTGTTTGAGTGACACATTAGGGTTCCCCTTGCTCGTGGTACTTCCTCACCTGCAGCAGAGTTTCGTTGCCAGCAGAAGGACTGGGCAGAGGGACCCCTTTGCCTCAAGGAACCCCCTGCCCCCCCTCCCCAGCATTGTGGTTCAGGAATTTGGCTTGCTCTACCCACTTGACATCTTGCAAGCTGTCTGGGCAGTTGAGATCACCAGCTCTGCAGTTCATTCCTGCAGTTCTCAGTGCTATAATAACTGAGAAACCTTCCTTCTCCTTTCATTTGCTAACTTAATACTTGTATTTGGGGGGGGCAGGCGGGGGGAGAGCTGCCTTGTCGCATGTTCTTTCTTGAGGGATCAATGACTGCCTATTTGACATTATTCTCCTGAGGAGCATTCAGTCAAGTGATTCCCCCCTCTCCAGTCTAGGCTTAGGGGGTGGGGAACCTGCCCCCCCAGATGTTGATGGATTACAGCACCCATCATCCCAGGTCATGCTGGACAAGCTAATGAGAAATGGGAGTCCAGCAACATCTCCCCCCACCCCCTGGCCTAGGCAAAGCTTTTGTACCTCCGTCTCTCCATTTTCTCCTACCAGTCTTGAGGTGAATTTCTCCTCTTATCCAGGGAATTTATCTGGGAATTTATTTTGTGAGATTCCTCTTTCTATGCAAAGAGCCTCCATTTTATCATCTTTGCCGTAGCCATCAGTTCTAAAATTGCACTCCTTGATTTGTATTGAACACAGATACATCCACCTTGCCATGAATAAACTTCCTGATCTGTTGAAAACAGCTTTTTGAAGACGTTTTTCATTCGTACAGGTTTATGCCTGAATTGGATAGGACTTTAGAATTTGTCAATTGGTAAAGGAGGGAAAGGTGGAAAATTGATAATGGGTTTTCAGTGTGACTCCACTTTGACTCTGCTCTTTCAGATGGGGAGTGACAAGTAGCTATGAAGGAGTGCAGATTTTGTAGGCTTGGTCTCTGCAGCTAAGGGAGCAGTGGAAGATCCTTTAAGCTAAAATTCTGCCGTATTCTCCCATAATCCACTTTCTGCTTCACAGAACACAGCACCATTTTAAGGAGTTCACGGAGGTAGTCAACCTTTGTCTAAGCTCTGACTGCAGGGAGGGAGGTCATATGACTTGTTGCTCCTCATTCAGAATAAAAACACGAAAGACAATAAGGTGCTCCAGCCCTCCCTACAGCCAGAAGTGTGGCACAGGCTTGCAGCCTCTCAGAACTAGCCTTGGACATATTGGAGTCTGTGAACAAGTTGTTGTAACTTTTGCAGTGACGCAGAAGTAGCCTGATGGGAGTTGGAGCCAACGGTGCTCATAGGGCCACAGTTTCCTCATTCATGCAATACGATTTGAATGCTAGGGCCATTTGGAATTCTCTGCCTTCCCTCATTGTACAGCTTGTACCCAGTGTTTATATTGGACTTGCCCTTGCCTCCCCTTGTTAACTTGCCAAAGCATTACCTCTAGGTTCATTGTGCAGCTGCAGGGGGGCTCCTATGTGTCAATGGGTAAGCCCAACAGGCCTCTCCAGTGCCTGGTGTGAACCGACAGTGTACCTTGGAAGTGGCCCCAGAATCTCCCCTCTACAATGCACAGGAGTTGCATGGCAGACTGCTGTGGAAGGAGTTCTTTGAAGGTAGATTGACCTTTTCCTCATCCGGGTAGCTGGTTGGCCTAAAAGCAGGGAACTGATCTTCCTCAGATTGAGCCTCAAACAAGGCATAGGTGGAAAAGAGCTTCTATTTTAGTAGCAGGCAAGCATTGTGTGGAGGAATTGGTGGGTTTGGGAGCACTAGTGGACAAAGGCTAAAATAAAAACCTTGTCACTACCAGGGTGCCTAATGGAATATCAGACTATTTATGGTTGCTGGTATGTTTTTCTCCCCACAGTTAGTAGTCTGTCCTGATTACATTTGTGTTAAGAGTATTCCTGGTTAGTGTTTGAGGAAGTTCTCGAGGTGAGATGAAGACTGGGTTAGTCTGTAGCAGAGAATGAGAAAAAGGGCCCAGCTATGGGCCTTAGAGAGCAGACAACACCCACAGATATGCAGAAATTACCATATGTGACAATATATCACGATCATGTTTGTATTGACATGGTAAAGAATTGCTGCTGCCTGGATTAAGTAGTTTAGAATACTAAGAAGTATGTTTTATCTACCATTTGGAAAAGACATTCAAAATATGTAGGAACTTGAAGGTTTGCATCAGACTAACTCATGTGGACTTTTCACCCCTCCAGACCCCTTTGCTGATGCAACTAAGGGTGACGACTTACTCCCGGCAGGGACTGAAGACTACATTCATATAAGGATCCAGCAACGAAACGGCAGAAAGACACTAACTACTGTTCAGGGAATTGCAGATGACTATGACAAAAAGAAGCTTGTGAAAGCCTTCAAAAAGGTAGCACTGTTCTTCTCTTAGGTCCTGAAGCTTTTGTGTTTGAAAGAGGAATGCATGTAAATTAAAAATTTCCAGTGGGAAAGTGAAAGATCAAATGTTGCGACAGGCGTGTTAAATGTTCTGGTTGAGACAGCTTTCCAGTATAAGACCATTTCAGATGTTGAATGCACTGACAGGAGCAGCCAGTCTTAACTGAAAAAAATTTAATGTTTGAGCAGTGTGCTGGTCAATTTAGTTGCAATAACCAGCTTTCATGCTCTTTTCTACAATTGTCACTGTCTAGGAATGGATCCAGACCCTTTTAAATGACTTAAAAGCCACATAAGGAGATATATTGCTGCAAAAGGTAACCAGAAAGTTGTTCCTGGAACAAATAGCTCAGTACCGTGTTGCCTGTTTTTGACAATGCCAATTGTGTTTCGGAGGAGGAATTGATGTTTTTACATCGAGTTCTATTTTGAACATTCAGTTCTATATTTCTAGAACAGTAGTAAAAAAAAGTGGGGAGACAAGCCTGGACCAAAAAGGAAAAAACCTGGGAGGTGATATGGGAAGATAACTGAGGTTGGGTGGGAATGGAGCAAAATCTACTCATCTAGTTTGTGGTGGTCAGGTTGTAGGGGGAAATGTGAAGTTGGGCCAGGACATTGATTTGACTCCTGCAGTTGATTTAGGCATTGCTGAGCTCTGCAATTCTAAGCTCCAAGCATCTAGGAACTTCTGCCAAAATCCATCACTAGAAAAGCATATATCTCATTTGCTAGCAAAACCTTTGGAGCATGTCTTCTGAAGGAAAAAAATAATAACCAAAATAATGGATTTTGGTTCTCTTCTGAAAGTGATCTAAGCATAATTTGCTACTGGGTTTTGAAAAGCATTAAACCTTTCTTTGTAGAAATTTGCCTGTAATGGTACTGTGATTGAGCATCCTGAATACGGGGAAGTGATCCAGTTGCAAGGGGACCAGAGGAAGAACATTTGCCAATTCCTCCTAGAGGTCAGTCAGTTCAGGCTGCTTGCTCAAATGTTAAAATGCACTCAGAAGCCTATTTAAGCGAGACACTTTGACTCTGAATGTAACATAACATGGCAGGGTTGAGTGAGTCACTACCCCTAGCTGTGAGCCATATTGCTGCCTGGACTAAAAGGGTTGAGTTGAGTCATACTGGCGGCAAGGGGGGAGAAGTGCAACAGGCCTGACTTCGGCAGTCGGAGATGTATATTTGAGCAGCTGGATTTTATCACAAGAAATTAACTTAATTAATTACATAAGGCACTGCTTGGCACTTCTCCGAATGTAACCTAAAAGAATGGCTGCTGTAGATCCTCTTGTACCGTAGGGGGGCACTAGTCCTGGGGGCAGATGTGTTCTTCCAGGCTTCTCTCTTCAGCCCTCGGGACTCTCCCAAGGCCAAACTCACTCCCTGGGTCCATGCCCCGTACTAGGAGTTGCTCCACTCCCTCCTTAAGTGCTTTAGCCTGCCTGAAATGAGTCCTTGAACAGTAATAATTCTTCATTGGATAGAATGTGTGTGTCTGATTTCCCCCCACCCATGGCTCTCATGTAGCCAACTATAACAGAGGTAAGATTCACCTCCATCGGTCCACTCAGTTTTGCTTCTGGCTTGCAACCCATAGACAGTTGCACACCAGGAAGATGGCAGACCTCAGACCGAAAAGAGTCTCTCTTCCCCACCCCCATTGTACATTGGTACAGTTTCATCTGTATGTAAACTCTTTCTCCATCTGCCTTGGGATTGACAAATGTGTAACTTCATTTTTGTGTTGGACTTTCAGGTTCTAACTGCTGCCGGCTTACTGCCATCTCCTTCTCTTCTGCAGGTTGGCATTGTCAAGGAGGAGCAGCTGAAAGTTCATGGCTTCTAAAATGTGTGTGTTTACATGAAGAACTTCTGCTGGTTTTCTTACCCAAGCTGGCTACTCTGTGAAAAATGATTCTTTGCAGTCGATGGACTTTCCATTCAAAACCTTATTTGCTTTTGCATGACTACAGAAAACATATGGAGTGTAGGCTAGAAACACATAAGAAAACTGCAGTAAGATGGTAACACGAGATCCTTGAGAATTTTAACACATTTCCAATGGAAATGTTCTACTGCTGGTAGTTCAGTGTTTTACTTTTCACCTGATTTAAATGTTGTATTAAAACCATGTGTGTTGCAGCTTAAATAAAAACGTCTCTTATCTTAAAACTCCTGATTGCTTTGGATGCATTAAACAAGAGCCTTTAGTGAATCATAAGCATGTTAGTAGCTTTTTGACTACCTGGTAAACTAAGTAAAAACTGAGAAGAAAACAGCCAACACAAACACATTTCAATATACTTTGACTGTAAGCGTTGCCAAAGATTACATAACAGACTGTATTGGGTAAAAATGTAGTTTATCATCCTTAATCCTGCCCTCTGGCAGTGGAAATTCTGTTGAATGTTTTTGTAATAGTGTCAAATGTTGCTGCTTTATCAGGGAGATACTTCTTCCTAGCTTCAGGTTAGGAGAATCATATGTGTTATGAAGAATTTGGTGCTTGAATGCTGAGAATTAACAAGGATTCTCGGAGAGCCTACAGTATATTGTGGAATTCCAGATCATATCCAGATAGCTTCTGGAGAATTCAGTCAACTGCTGATATCTCTCTAAACCTGTCATATAGGCCTTTCCTGAACTTGGAAGACACCAAACATAAGTTCTCATGAATGTATATGTTGGTAAGCTTGAATTCATGCTGGTAAGTGCTGGTGCTCTATCTACCCACTTTTGCAAACTATAAATCTGGCAGGAGAAGTCAATGAAATTGGCTTAGAATTAGTATCAGCACAGTAAATCCTTTTCCTCAAGGTCTGAAGGCACAAAGGGGTTTTGAAATTATTCCCAAATGCTATTAGCTATGGTGGGTGCCAATCTCAGCCTGATCAGAAAAATGTGGACGTCCATGTGACCATTCTTGGTTTAGCTGACATTGCAAACTATTAGGCAGCTGTAGGCATTTATACTACAATATCTCTGCAAGAATACTATCAATTTCTGCTCTCACAATGCCATTTCACAGCATGGCTCAGTTCATTCTCCAGGCTGTATGAAGCCCCTTTGTTATTTTCAGTCTGGGTTATTCACACATTTGTTGCCGTGAGCCGGAATGAAAATGAAGAGGAAGTCTTGGAAGAACTGGCTTCAAGCTGAAGTAGATTCTAGGAGTTTATTAGTAGCTAGCTACTGTTAATTACTGTAGCTTCAGCTGTTGTCCATGACCACTACTGGGTCATAACTATGGTGGGGTGGAGGTTGACTAGCAGTAAAACCGCCATATAATTATATGCTAAAATGTAAAGAAACTGGTTCCTAATTGCACATGGGGTCTAAAGGTGGGTGCACAGTTTAGAGCCTAACAGCATTCATTGCTTGAAGTGTCTCGTAAACCTATGACATAGTTCTACCTGAATGAATGTACTAGCTGAAGATTGATAGGAACTACTGCGTGTAAAAAAGTGGTATTAGGCTCCGCTGATTGCTGCATGACCTTGAAAGTGATTTACTTTGGAAGATATGTGCATAATGTATCAGACTTTGATTATGCAACCTTTTACAAAAACAGCTATAGGATAGTACTCTGAAAGAGCAAGGGAAACAGACTTGTTTAAATTTGTCGGAATAAATTCCACCTCATAATGGAGGGGATCGCTGCTATAACAATAACCAGATACTTTGAAAAAGCTGGGTAGTGACCTGTTTCTGACTGGGAAGGTTTTTGAGAGTTCTATTCTGTGAACAAATACGCTCAGCAAATCAGTAAATCTCTTCAAGGGAACATTCTTTGGTTTTCTATCAAAAAATATACTTCCTGTGACTTGGGCATTGAGTTTTCACTAAGAATACTAGACAAGCATATTTTGATTTGGTTTTTAGCTTCATTGATTTTAATATTTTTAAGTGTTTTAAATAGTTGCTTTTAATGGTTTCCTACTGGTAAATTTATTGTTTTTTTTTTTTTTAAAAAAAACCACTTTGAAGTTTTATGACATTCAAGCTGCATATAAATCTTGTGAGATGAAATGATAACACACTGCAAAACTTCAGCTTGGTTTCTCTGGTTCCCCTGGCAAATGAACTCGGGAAATGTCACTGATGTTGTATCTTTATGAATATGATCGGGTTTGACTTCTTGGGGGAAATGTGTTGTCATTTACATGTTAAATCTAGATGTGTCCCTTGGCTTCACTTCCAATAGCACAAGTAGCTGTGTTTTGTGGACACTGGGAAGTGGAAAACACCCTTCTGTAAGGTTCATGCAAATGGTGCACATGCTTGCTTTGAAGAGGAATCCATGCTTTCTCCGCTTCACGTTAACTCAATCAAATACAGTAGTCAATTGTTAATTAGATTGGTTTAGCACTGAATGTTGTGTTGAATGTACATTCTTCCTCCTAGCTATAGGAAGGAAAACCCCAATGGGCTGGTGAAGGACTTGGGTGCCTGCCAGTTTAAACTAAGCCCCAACAGCTGTGTAGCATTTCAACCAGGTGAGATAGCAATACTTCAAACTGGAAGCAATGTGTGTCTGCTACCATTCACATCCATTGTTTCCCCCTGGCCCAGAAACTGGTTGTGGATGCTGTGATTCCTTTGGGTGGGTTGCTGTCAACCCCCATTTCCCTGGCTGGCCAGAATAACGGCTATCATAACTGGTGGTTCCTGTGGCTTCAGAAAAAGGTGGCCGCCAGTTGCCACCCAAAATCATATACTGTCTTGTTTCCCCCTTTGTCAAAAGAAGAGATGGAGAAGCTAGGAAGTTAAAAATCGGCACCAAGCAACCAAAAACAATTTTTAAAAATAAAAATGCCTCTTTAAAGACAAATACTTGTGCCATTCCCAAATCCCCAGCATGAGGCATGAGTCAGAAAAAATGAAGTGAAGGCCGCTCCCTGCAAGGCCCTTTCCACCTGGCCTAGGGGGTGAGGCCCAGACTCACCAGCCCCACTGAAGAGGCTCCTCATGAGGCTGGAGGAAGACAAACTTTCCCTTTGCTAGGCTTCTCTCCTGCTATTAAAAGCAAGCAGCATATTATTATTAAATAGCCTCGGTCCAGTATATCTGAAGGAGCGTCTCCACCCCCATCGTTCTACCCACTGAGGTCCAGCGCCGAGGGCCTTCTGGCGGTTCCCACACTGCGAGAAGCCAAGTTACAGGGAACCAGGCAGAGGGCCTTCTCAGTGGTGGTGCCCGCCCGGTGGAATGCCCTCCCACCAGATGTCAAAGAGAACAACTACCAAACTTCTAGAAGACATCTGAAGGCAGACCTGTTTAGGAAAGCGCTTAATGTCTGATGTATTACTGTATTTTAATATTTGGTTGGAAGCCGCCCAGAGTGGCTGGGGAAGCCCAGCCAGATGGGTGGGGTATAAAATTTTATTATTATTATTATTATTATTATTATTATTATTATTATTTCAGACGAAGCCAAATTTCTTCCATACCATCAACTCCACGAATTGGGGAGGGTGGGTGGTGCCAATTCATGGTTCACCTCAGGTGCCAAAATGTTTTGGGCCAGCCCTGTTCCAAAGCGTTACTCATTCTGATTGTGAAGGCAAATATTGCAGCCATGGCTAGTAGCCATTGTTTGCTTTCTCCTTCAGTCTGATCCTCCTTTAAAGCCATCCATGTTGTTAATGTACTGCAGTGTCCAGACTAGGACCCAGGTGTCCAGGGTTCAAATCTCTTGGCTATAAATCTCCCTGGGCGACCTTGGACCAGGTTTTGGGCTCTCAGCCTAGCCTACCTCACAGGGTTATTGTGAAGATCATTTGGAGAGGGATATACCAAGTTCCTCTGAGAAAAAAATGAGTTTTCATGTAATAATGCAATAAAGCACCAAGAAAGGCCTCTAGGTGCACAAACATGTTTTTAAAAAGATGCCTAGAGGTGGCAGATGTGGGTGAGCACCTGGAGAGAGAAGGTGAATGAATCCCCCATCTCATTTTTTTAAAAGAACATTCACCCCCCTGGAACCTAGACTACACCATGAGCAAATGGTGGCCCACTATCCAGCCACACCTGGGCAAACAGGTGAGTTTCAAGGAGGTTCCAGAAACTGGATCACAGTCATGGCCTGCCTTATTTCCTTCGATTCTCTAGAGGGGTGCAACGTTGGGAAGATTGGGGGGAACTCTAAGGGGTTTCAGCTGCCTGAGCCTTCTGCTTTGGGGGTAAATGCAGGGCTGGGCCAGACACTTGGCAGCTGCCCAGGTGACTTGGGCGTGGCAGAGAGAGCGTTCCTGGAGCCCAGAGCCCATTGGCTCCAGTCCTTCGCCAGGCTCTGACCTCACAACCAGCTGCGGAATCCTGCAGAATGTTTTGTTTCCTAGGAGGCCAGGTGAGTTGTTTGAAAGGATCCCTGGGTCAGTTGAAAGCCCAGTCGGTTGAAGATCAGATCACTTCTTCTGTTCTGGATATTTTCAGACCTGTTGCGTAATGTGCTGCTGGTTTCGCAGAAGGTAAAATCATGGGAAGGAGGGGAGGCACCATGAAAATTAATGCACCCGCCACATGCCTAGTTTTTAAAGATGCTCCTTGGTTATTTGGTTATTTTCTGGTACAATTTTTATTAAGTTTTTCTGTTTTACATTTTAAGATATTCATTTAAACAACCTTAAAATATCAATGACTTCCCTTCTTCTCTTTCCATGGTTCATTTCACATACCATAAATACCTACATATTGTGCTTAAACTAAACCATTCAGTATTCCATTGTTACATCCATGAAAACTGATTTACACTGTTGAATTTATCTTAATGTTGCCAACGTTTTGAAACGTACACAATTTTCACCCATATATTCAATAAACATTTTCCAATCTTTTTTAAACATATGTTCTTGTTCTCTTTTTCTATATGTTAAGTCTGCAAGCTGCACATATTCCATCACTTTTAGTAGGGACCTTACTTGTCTTCCATTTCTGGGCTAATGAAACACAGGCTGCAGTAGTAGCATACATAAATACCCCCCCCCCCAACTGAAAGTGTTCAGCTATCAGTGATGCAATGGAGGGAAATACATGTCTTCATTCTTCTCCTGTTAAACTGCTGAAGCCCAAGAGAGCCCCCAAATCAAGGGCTGGAGACCTATAGCACAGACTTGAGACCCCTGCTTCTCCCTTCTTCCACAGAAGAGCCATAATCTCCTTCCTTCTCCCAAGGGTAGCCTGGAACTTTTGAGTTCTCGAAAATGGCCAGGAGAGAATTCTTCTCCAAACAAGACCCAGAATGGCAGTGGTGGACTTTGGACTATCAAATTCCAGTGCCACCCTGTGCAACTCCCCCCGCCCTAGCCCACTGCCGCCTCTTGTGCTCTGTTCCAAAGCATTGTTTGGGCACCCCCTGCAGTGTGGCACCCAGTGCGGCCACACCAGTCACGCCACCCTAAAACCAGCAGAGCCATTGGATGCTTCCTGGTGTCTAGGCTGGCGAGTGGCCATAGCTCAGCAGTGGAGCACTTGCCTTGCCTGCATGAACCCCAAGTGCAATAGCATCTCCAAGAAGGCCTGGGAAGGAGAGACTCTCGCTTGAGGCACTGGAGAGCCACCTGCCATGGAGGTCACTTTGGGCCAGGTGGACCAGTGGTCTGACTGGACAAGGCAGCTGCTTGACGCCCCACCAGTGGCCACTCTGGGCTTTGCTCCCAGTTCAGGAAGAGAGCAGGATCCTTCTCTCCTTGTAAGGCAGAGCCCAAGTCTTTTTTGAAAGAACAACCCACTTTAGCTGCCTCTTTTCCAGACCCTGCTGGGATTCGGCCTCAACCTGATGTTCTTCTTCTGCCCTCTTTGCACAGAGCTGTTTATGATGGAGGCCTCCCACCGACACTCGCTGCATAGTCTGGTGGTCCTGTTTTACCAATGGTTGTATAAATAGAAACTCCTTGAACAGGAGGAGCTGGCCCTCCTTTCCCCCAACCTACAAGAATCGCTCAAGATCCACAGTAAGCCTGCTTCCCCTCCATTCTGTGGCTGGCCCAGCCCTCCGCTTCTTCCTGGGCGGGTCAGGAGCAAAGGGAGAAAGGCCAAAAATCAGAGCACAGCATCCAAAGAGCTCTGCAGCAGGATCAGGCCCAAGGGACCCAAGCCAGTCTTGCAGCCTGTTTTCAGGGGGGGCCACAAGCAGCAGGGCAGGAACGCAAGCACAATGCCCCCCAGGAATGAGGATTATACTGCCTTGGGCAGGGGAGGGTGGAGGTGGCAGCCAATTGCTGCCTCTAAGCCTAACCGACTGCACAGTTTGTTGTACAGTGGTGCCTCGCAAGACGAAAAGAATCCGTTCCGCGATTCTCTTCGTCTAGCGGTTTTTTCGACTTGCGAAGCAAGCCCATTGACAGCTTTAGCGGATTAGCGCTACAGCGGTCTAGCGGCTTCTAGCAATCAGCTGTTAAGCGGCTTATCAGCGGATCAGCTGTTTAGCGGCTTAGGAAAAGGGGAGGGAAAGCTAAAAAAAATGTGGGGACTCGCAAGATTTTTTCGTCTTGCGAAGCAACCCCATAGGGAAATTCATTTTGCGAAGCGCCTCCAAAACGGAAAACCCTTTCGTCTAGCGGGTTTTCCGTCTTGCGAGGCGTTCGTCTTGCGGGGCACCACTGTAGTAGGATGTGTTACATCAGTGCAGTCAGTTACAACATGCTTTACTTCCTAGAGTGGACAGAGCCGGGTGTGTGGGTGTGGGTGTAACTTCCAGCAGATGAGTGTGACTCTATAAAAGCAGTCACACAGCCATTTTGGTTCAGTTCAGTTCCTGTTCGATTCGAGTCTCAGTTAAGTCTCCATTTTGTTGTCTGCTGGCTCTGAATGCCACCGCCGCTGGCTGACCAATTTCCTGGACTGCAAGATGCAGCGCTTGGCCAGTTACCCTCTGCTGCTGAATAATATCACCCAGCACACTCTTCCTCCTTCTCCGTATATTTGTGTGGTGGGGAGGGAGTCACAGGAGAGCTGTGTCTCTCCATGATTCCATGTTGATATGCTTCCTAACTTTGGGAGGTTGTGAGCTGCATTGAGCCTGCCTTACTGGGGAAAGCCAGCGCCCAAGAGGGTGATGGTGAGGAGAGAGATGATGGCGTGTGTTTATACAACCCCGTCTGCTTGCATTAGTGCCCCATGGGGCTGTGTCTGCAGTGCATAGGTGTTGTTCAGCAGCCCACTTTCCTATCAGCAAACAAGGATCCCTTTGCTTCATGCATCTGGGCTGCTGCTGCTCATCTGCCTTTCAGACCTGTTTGCTTTTCAATGCAGCCTTGTTCCTAGTTTGTGCTGGGATCTGCGTTGGGTTTCAAGCTAATAAAATGAAACCAACTTTCCAGGCAGCCTCTATGCCTCTCTCTCGCTCTCTCTGCACCTTCCTTGCTCAGAGTCAATTTGTGAGCACCAGTGCCTTTGCCTGGCATGCAAGGAGTGTAAGGTGTTCCTTGAAGGAGTGAAGGAGGAGCTGAGGCAGGCAGAGTACCAGCAGCAACCGGCCGTCTACCAAAAGCGCCTGGATGCCAGGTCTCTGCGGAAAAACGGTCACCCACTGGCCAGGCAATTCCAGGTAGGGCCTCCCCTTTGTCCTCCCCTCCAATCCCTGAAATATACTTGGAGTCGAGTGTGGATTTCATGCTCTTTCTTCAGCTCATAGTAGTGAGGAATGGAAGTTCCCCCAAAATGTCTGCTTTATATACATTATTTACGCAATGGGTGCCACATGATTGGCTAATTCCAGGATTCTCCTATAGGCCAATCAGGTTGCGACTTCACTTCCACCTGGAGTTGGTTTGGGTGGCTCCTCTGGACCAATCAGACTACTGCATTCTGGATCCTATTGTTCTAGGACCAATCAGACTGCTGCATTCTGAAGCCTATTGTTCTAGGACCAATCAGACGGCTGCATTCTGAAGCCGATTGTTCTAGGACCAATCAGACTGCTGCATTCTGAAGCCTATTGTTCTAGGACCAATCAGACGGCTGCATTCTGAAGCCGATTGTTCTAGGACCAATCAGACTGCTGCATTCTGAAGCCGATTGTTTTAGGACCAATCAGACTGCTGCAGTTTGGATCCTATTCAACTCAGTACATAACACCTGGCCTTGTCCTGCTCTTCCCCTCTGTGAAATGCTGACTTTTTCTGCCCCTGCTGTGCAGAACCTTGACCTGAGGGAGCACCAACTCATCCAGGAGGGGCCTTTGCATCTGTGCATCAGCAAGAAGAAGACTGTGGCCACGGGAAAGAAACAACCTCTTCTGCCAAGACACACACACATACGTGGCACAGGCATCTCAGAGTGGAGGGGCATGCGCTCGTCCTCTGCAGTTGGCTTTGCCACTTAAACCCCCCCTTTCTAATAAGATAGGAATCAAAAAGGGGAGGGGTTGTGGCTTTGTGGCAGAAAGACTCTGGAGTCTAAAAGCCCTGGAAAACCACTGCTGCCAGTGAGAGGAGACAGTTTGGTAATCAAAATTGTGACAATTCCTTCACTGATGACTGATAATTTTCATTAAAATCTAGCTTTAGAAAAAGGATGGTTTCTGGTCATGGCGGGGCCAGAGTCACTGGAGTAAAGACTCCTGGGCAAAGGAGCAGCTGCATTCAAGATTTCAGTACAGTGGTACCTTGGGTTAAGTACTTAATTCGTTCCGGAGGTCCGTATTTAACCTGAAACTGTTCTTAACCCGAAGCACCACTTTAGCTAATGGGGCCTCCACTGGAGCATGATTTCTGTTCTCATCCTGAAGCAAAGTTCTTAACCTGAAGCACTATTTCTGGGTTAGCGGAGTCTGTAACCTGAAGCATCTGTAACCTGAAGCGTATGTAACCCGAGGTACCACTGTATATATCTGGACAGTCAAAGAAGTTTCTATCAACGTACCCTCCTGAGTATAACCAGTCAGGAGTCCCAAGGTATGGATTGGTGCCCTGATTAAACCATCTTGTTCCCCATTCGGCTTCATCTTTTTCACTTTCCTTACGAGCAGCTCTCTGCTTCTCTCCTAGTCTCTCTTTCTCTTTGCTAGCCAGATCAATTTCTCCATTCTCCATGTGTCTGATGTCTGGCCTCAATCAACAGTCAGTGGGAGCCAACACTTCTTCCGTGCCTTTTTCTAGTTCCTTAAGACTGACGGCGAAATTGGTGAAATTGTACATCTGGGATGAATTTGGTGGTCTAGCAAGAGGAGACAGGGCTGAGCTAGACCAAGCCAAGGTCGCCAGGCAGCTTTCGAAAAGATGAAGAGAACCAAGCAGTTTTAGAACACAATCCCTAAAACAAAGTAGAACCTTAGCTGTCGAAGCATCCAACTTTCATGGGTAGCTAGAGCTCTCATACAACAAACCACAGATCACAACTCTCAGAGAGAGACCCTGTTTGGTTGAAAGAAGGGCCTTTGTAGCTCCATGGCAGAACATGCAGAAGGTCCCAGCTTCAACGGCATCTCCAGGTAGGGCTCAGGGGAAGATTCCCTGCCTGGGACCCTGGAGAACCATTTTGGCCAGGCAGAGCTAGATGGGCTCAAGGGCCTGATTTGGTCCAGCTGCCTTTGTCTCTCTGACTTGCTGGGCCTTTTGCCTGGTTCTGAAGCCTGGCGCCTAGATGTTCTCCTCAGGATAAGTGGAGCGGGTGAGCAACAATCCCTCACTCTGTCTGTCTGTCTGTCTGTCTGTCTGTCTGTCTGTCTGTGTGTTAGGCCTGAACGCCCTGCTTCTGAAAGATCTCATAGCGTTCCTGAAGCCAAAGGGTCGGCGGCTGCAGTTGAAATGCTTCTGAAAGAAGGCAGGGGTCTCCCTTTTAAGCCCCATTGTTCCCCTCTCCCCTTCATATTTCAGTTGTACCTTCAGCAAGTAGCACCCCTACACTGTCATAGCTGTCAACCGTCCCTTATTTGGCAGGAAACTCCCTTATCCCAGCGCCGTGTCCCGCTGCTGTCCCTTATTGATGATGTCCCTTAAATTCCCCGGGTTTCAAAGGAAGCAGCTCCTCTCCCTCCCTCTCTGCCGGCCAGGGAGGAGGGAGGCTCCAACTGTGTTGCTTGGCTGCATTGCTCACCCAATAAGGAGCCTAAGAACGACTGGGGGGGGGGGAGCTTGCATGCCTTGTGCCGATCAAATCTGCCGCGTTGCCTGGGGACTCGCCTTTGCTCAGCGCTTCCCAGCAGAGAGGTGACGGTGGTTTTCCTTGCTGCATCCCCTTTGCTGGGTTGCTGCGCTGTGGGAACCACCACTTGCTGGCTAGGCTTTCTGCCTTTGGCTCGGAGGGGCTCAGAAGTTGAACATACCTGTGCTCGGAATCGGATGGATACGTCGTCAACGGCCCACTCATCCTTGCCGGGGAAAAGGTCTGTTTGGAGCGGGGGCACATGGTGGGGGGAAAGGAAAGGAGCTGGTTGAGTACAATGGCGGGCGGCGATCTCTTGGTGGGGGGCTTTTGGATTTGTTTTGGAGGCTCCTTTGATTGACCGTTATGGGGGAAAGGAAAGGAGCTGGTTGTCTAAAATCCCTTATTTTGGCTGCTGATCCCTTATTTTTGAGGCTGCTAGCCCCTTATTTTCAAATCTGTAAGTTGACAGCTATGCCCTACACTGTGTGTGCGCACACAACACAAACACATGCAGATGCCATGGTTCTGTCCTGGTTGCTCTGCTGTCATTAAGCCTTGAACTCTTCCATATCATCAGGGCTGATGCCTTCTATTCGGCAAAGCTTACAACTGAAGTCTTCAACTGGCTTATAGGAACAACTTTTAAAACTTAATCTACAAAGTTAGAATGAAATAAAGTGGTTAAAAGCATGCCTATACCATAAGAAGTCCCTCCTGGGCTTGGGGTGGTGAAGGTTAGTCCCTGCCTCCCCACTGATGGATGTCTCTGTCCCTCATTTTTAGGCCACTGATCCAAGCTGATTCCGTCTCCCTTCTGATGACCCTCAGGAGCAAGAGTCGAAGCAGGACAATGGTTTCTGGTGAGTTGCTGGTGTTGCTGCAGCATGGGGTGTCTCCCATGATGGAGCCTCCAAGGTCTGGCAGGGCTGCAAGGCATTCTGGGAGTGTCCTGCCCACCCCCTTCCCTCCTCCTCCTCCTGGTGAGAAGGTCTGGTCACCAGCTGGGTGAAGGGCAGCTGTCCTCCTTCTCAGGGGTCCCTAACCTCTTCCCTCTGGGCTCCCTCTTTTATTAAATACATTTAATAATAATAACAATAACTTCCACAAGTTGTGTCTCTCTGCTTTGCCTCCTGATGTTTGATGGATGAGATGCTGACATGCCTTTTGCAGAGGTTTTGCAGATCCCAGGCTACTACTACTTACATTGTTTTTCCAATAGAGGCCACTGTTTCCTAAGTGGATTTAAAATTTAAATGGCAACTGGCATTTTTCTGTAGCGCTTTCTTTCAGGGTATGGTACTGCGTTTATCTATGTTTTTGGTCTTCATATGCTGAATATATTTGCGGAAATGGTTTATGCAAGGCTACTTACTTTGAGTAACAGCCTTCTTTATCAGAAACTATTTTGTGCACGCAGCTCAGTTCTTAAGTGCCACTAGAGGGTGTTCCTTATCTATTTGAAGAGGTTTGCAGATTCCCCAGACAGCATCCATATGTTTTTAACTGCACTGAAAGTGATCCTTAAGCTGGGCTTCCTCCATCCCACCAAGAAAAAGCTAAGGATACTGACTTTGATAGTGGATAGTTAGGCAGATCCTTAAGACTGTAATCCAAAACCATACTAGAACACAGGTTTTTTTCTGGAAAAAAGGGGAAACTCACCATGAAGTTAGTTTGTGTATTGTGGGTCCAGTTGCAGTGACACACACACACACAAAGAGAGAGAGAAAGAGAGAGAGAGAGAGGCTAAATGTAAGATGTGATTAATAAACTCAAGCAGACAACAATCTGGATTAGAAATGGCCACAACTTTATTGACTACTGATATAGGTGAATTTTTGGCTAGGGGACGCGGGTGGCGCTGTGGGTAAAAGCCTCAGCGCCTAGGGCTTGCCGATCGAAAGGTCGGCGGTTCGAATCCCCACGGCGGGGTGCGCTCCCGTTGTTCAGTCCCAGCGCCTGCCAACCTAGCAGTTCGAAAGCACCCTCGGGTGCAAGTAGATAAATAGGGACCGCTTACTAGCGGGAAGGTAAACGGCGTTTCCGTGTGCTGCGCTGGCTCACCAGAGCAGCGATGTCACGCTGGCCACGTGGCCCGGAAGTGTCTCTGGACAGCGCTGGCCCCTGGCCTCTTGAGTGAGATGGGCGCACAACCCCAGAGTCTGGCAAGACTGGCCCGTACGGGTAGGGGTACCTTTACCTTTACCTTTATAGGTGAATTTTTGGCTTAGGAATTGGGTGTATAACCATTCCAGTCCTCCCCAGACAAAATAATAATAATAATAATAATAATAATAATAATAATAATAATAATAATAATATTTCAGTTTTTAAAAGGTAAGGGAACTCAGTTCCCCTGAGTTCCTGCTCAAAACAAAAAAACCTTGCCAGAACAGAAGCCCAACTGAACACATTTGGGACTTGGTTGGCATCCTTCTGTCTTGGAAAACAATGCGCTTTGCAGAGAATTACAGAGCCTGCTGTAGCTGCAGGGACTGAAAGGGGAGAGACATGTTTTACTGCAGCTGGGGCAAATGAAGACATCCGGTTGTGCTAATGCTGGCTTCTAAGGTGATCGCAGGGGCCTGGGGGCTTCCACTCTATGTGAACTGGTCCAAGTCAGCCCTCATCCAAAAACTGAGCCTAAACATGAGCCAGAGGCATGTAGAGGTTACAGTGTTGGGCTAGGATTGAGGAGACTTAGGCTGAAATCGCCACGCAACCATGAAACTCACTATCTCTTGGCCTGGTTTATCTCACAGGGCTGTTGTAAGGAGAAAATGGAGGGTGGGCATTTTGATTGCTTTGACCTACATGGTGGAAAGTTGAGGGTGTAAATGTAATAAAGACATCAATAAATGTAACTGCATTTACGTAAATTCTTACCCTAGCCCCTGTCTTTCCTCCTCCTGTTTTAGCTGCTCCAAGCACAAACTTGGGACTATTGCCTATTTTACTGCAATGCTTCGCACTCCATTTCCTGGACTGCGACGACATTCCAAAAGGCAATCCTTTGTTGTTTCGTCAGCTGGTGCATTTGAATACAAAGCTTATCATATATTTATGATCTGAGAAGTTCTTTTGTTTCATTCATCTGTGGCTTAAGGTTCTGCCATGTATAACAGCAAATTGCTTTTTTCATTCCTGTTTTTCGGGAGTAAGTAGAAACAGTTGGCTCTTACTGCCTTATGAATGCCAGAGCTTGCTTCAGCCACAAGATGGCAGGGCCAGACCTATCTAAAGCCATTTGCATGTAACAAAATATGTATTTTACTTACATCATAGGAGCCTACACAACACAAAACAAAACACTGTTGCTGTATGTAGGCTTTATTTATTATTATTATTTTTTGTTTTTTTATCTTATATCTTATCTTTGTTTTTATCCAGTTTTTCCCCCCTTTACTTTTTTTGTGGGGCCCTAAGCTATAGCTTGTTTGGCTTATACATAAATCTGACACTGTGTATAGTGCATGTTTAAATATTTTGGATCATTATAGACCACAGATTTCATCTCTGCTTAGCTGTCCCCAAAATCTCGTGAGAGCTCATATGTGGCATGAGATCTTGACGGAACCTATCCTCATTGCTTCATGGGTGCTGCTGCACAACCCAAGTAAGGGAGTCTTCGGCTGCAGGGCAGTGGTGGCGGGACACCACTTTCCTGTTTTGCCTCAGGCAGCAAAATAGGATGTGCCACCCCTGCTTTCTGCTGTCTATGATGATCAATAATCCTTATGAAAAGGTCCTTTGCTGTATATGGCGACAGTCTCTAGCCTATCAATGTTATTTCTCTCTCTTTGGGGGCGGGGGAGCCGTTCATTATTTTAACCAGAAAAGGAGGGAGCTAATCAATTTACAAAAATAGCCATACATATAAACATACATTTTTTCTGGGGTACGCAGGGGTACTCATACCCCTAAACATTTTGTGAATCTTTGTACTTTTGTCCATTTACTGTATTTATTTTTCCAAATTTGAACTATAAAATGGTGATTTTCTTGAGTCAAAATGAGAGTACCCCTAAACTTTTTTTAAGAAAAAAAGGACTGCATATAAACCTATCTTATTAAAACTTCTTGTTTAAAAATCCTAAATATCTTCAACAGTTTTTGTACATGTTTCATTGTGCTTTTAATATTTTGTTTGGAGTCACCCAGGACTCAGCTATATAGCTACCAATAAAACATTTTAAGTGTGTTTTAAGTGCAATATACAATGTGACACTAGATGGCAGTGGTGAGCCTTGTGGAAAATTCAATGTATTTTTTTAAATGCTTTTACACAATGTTTTTTTAAATGTGTGTAGATTCCACCCCAGAGTGGCTGGGGCAACCCAGACAGATGGGTTGCATATAAATAAAATAAGAATAAGAAGTATTATTAAAGTACCCTAAATATCTTAAACATCTAAAATATTTAAATATCTGTGCAAATTGGACTACTGGATTCCATTTGCTTAAAAAGGGTGATAGCCAATCAAGTCAGAGAAGAGCATCTAAATTAATGTGAATTCCTTAAGTCCATTTATTTCAGTTGGTTTACTCTGAATATGAGTTAACTAGAAGTTATCCTATTTCTTTATATGCCATGTGTTTTCTTCACATCTACTCAGTGTTTCTTAGCTTGTTCCTACCACTTGCCACCTACTTTTATGTTGCCTGGTTTAGAATCTATCTTCCAATATTTAGCATAAAGATTCCTTGCAAAACAAATTGTACCGTCTGCACCTGAATTTTCCTAGTGATCCAGTAACCTTTACTATAATTAAAAAGGCACAATAGTAGGTTAACAACTAAATTTATCAGGCGGGAAGGTAAACGGTGTTTCTGTGAGCTGCTCTGGTTCACCAGAAGTGGCTTAGTCATGTTGGCCACATGACCTGGAAGCTCATCTCGGCCAATAAAACGAGATGAGTGCCACAACCCAAGAGTCGGCCAAGACTGGACCTAATGGACAGCGGTCCCTTTACCCTTTACCTTTTTATAGCCATTCACTAATATTTCCTTACTGTCTAGCATTTAAACCATAAATGAAAAAACAACAACCACCCAACTCCTATTTTCTTCCTTTTGCTTATAGGGGCAGCATTTGACACCCCCTGTCTAGCTTGTCACTTTACTCTTCCATGATATCCAGCTTAATTGTATTGACATTTTTGAAGCAGCGTTCCTTCTAAGTTTTCACCGCTCAAAATGTTGAGCCTTTCCCAAATTAGAAAGAAAGCAAGAAAGATCACCTGGTGTCTCTTCCTTCATTCCACTTTAACATGTGTTTATGCTTCTTGGTGCTGTGTTACTTCAGCAACAACTGATATACCTTTGAAAAAAGCCTTTATCTTATTTCCCTACCTCACCCCTGCTTAATTGTGACTAGGCACTAAATACTAGATATTTTCCGGATAAAAATGTGTTTATTGGGAGAAATTGGCACAACAAGGCAGATGGATTTCCATAAGGATTTGTGCATGGTTTGTTTGTTTTTACAAAAAAAGGGCAAATTGCTGCAGAACTGTGGAGGACTGGATTTAAAATTGGAAGCATGACAGGTTGGGAGGAACCAAAATGGACAGATTCATCCATCTCTGCTTGCTGTCTTCTCCTTCCCTCCTTCCCTCCTTCTCTTCCTCCCTCTTTCCCAAAGGAAGGACCAGTCACTATTGCAGAGGTCTGAACTGGCTACTTGGAGAGGGCTCCCACTTTCTCCCTTCCATTGCTCCATCCATTTTGGCTCCCCCCCTCCCATTTCCCCCTTCCTTATCTTCTTCCAAGGCCCACAACTCCACCCATGAAATTAGGCTGAGAGTGACAGCTTGCCCACCACTGCTTAAATCACCCACACGATAAATTCACTTTGCAGGCACTGGTTCACAATGCACCTCTGCTGGGCTTGTTTGAAAACACTGAGGAATTAATTGTATTTTTTTTTAAGTGGTGGGCTGGTGGGTGGAAGGCAAAACAGTCAGAGGCAGGGAAGAATGAATGGCCTCTTGACCTATTACCATTTGGCAGCTCTATATTCAAACAGATGGGGATAGAAAATCAGTGAAACAGCCTTGAAAGGAACTGTGCAATCCAAAAAAGTATTCTGCTGGGAATGCCAAGTTAATATGAATAGTTTGCTTACAAATGGCAGGAAATGGCATTCAAAATTGCCTTTTTTCTTTGGGGTGCCTCCTGGTACTGCTGTGGCCCAAGTAGTGTGTTGCTCAGCCTTTTTTGAATTGAATTGAGATCTCCAAGGACCAGATGTTTCAAGAGAAACAGAGTGGAGTGGCAGGGATCTTTTGACTGCCTTGGTGAACATCCAGAGAAATTTCCAAATCACTAAGGAAAAAAACCAGAGCATTTCTTGCACCCAAAAACAAATTGTTCTGGGCCAGAAACAATCTGTTAATGCTACTGCCTAACTAGAAGTCATGCTGCCATTTAGCTCAGTAACATTGGAGTTTGGTTCATTCTGACCTCTACTGTATGATAACTCTTTGGAAAGGCTAGTGGAACAGCCCAGACAGGTAAAAGGTAAAGGCAAAGGACCCCTGGATGGTTAAGTCCAGTCAAAGGCAGATATGGGGTTGCGGCGCTCACCTCACTTTTCAGGCCGAGGGAGCTCGTGTTTGTCCACAGGCAGCTTTGCGGGTCATGGGGCCAGCAGGACTAAACTGCTTCTGGCGCAATGGAACACCAGGATGGAAGCCAGAGCTCACGGAAACGCCGTTTACCTTCCCGCTGCAGTGGTACCTATTTATCTACTTGCACTGGCGTGCTTTTGAACTGCTAGGTTGGCAGGAGCTGGGTCAGAGCAACGGGAGCTCACTCCATCGTGCAGATTCGAACCGCCAACCTTCTGATCAGCAAGCCCAAGAGGCTCAGTGGTTTAGACCACAGCGCTACCCGCTTCCTAGTGCTACCAATGTCATGGGTTGCTGGATGGTATTTCCATGACATATTTTGATTGGCTGTCAGTTTGGCAGGCTCGCTGCAAGTAGGTCTTTGCCAAAGTTTGCTTTAAGCGCAGGCTCCATCGTATGGGGACCTAAGACCTTAATCGCTTCTGCACCAGTGAAAAAACAGTATCTTCCTCTGCAGCTCCAAACTGGTTGCGGGAGAGAGCGCCGAACTATGTGCAGTGAGCTCTCTCCTCTCCATTTTCCACAAAGGCTATGGCTTTGTTCTACCTTCACAACTGGAGACACTCTGCCCAGTTGCATTCCAACTCTCTGGTGTCTGGCTTCCCATAGGTATCTGTCTGGTCACTGTGAGATAAGATGTTGGTCTGGGTGGACTACTGACCTGCTCCTCCAGGGTTCTTCTTATGAACAGTTGTGCTTCTGGTGTGTAAGGACAGAGTTTCCATGTCAAAGACACAAAGGCACAAAGACTCATGAGCCCCAGGCCCTGAGTGTTTCTTGCTCCCCCTTAAAACTATCTGACATGAAGAGAAGTACTTACCTGACAACCAAAGAGATCTACAGCCACAGATAAAATTAGTCACCAGCGAACTCTTGTATAGGGAGGGCGCATCAATTGTATGACATACAGTTGTCAAGTCTCTGGTAAATAAACAGAATGCCCTTAAGCTTCGGGTTTTCTAATTTGCCTCTCCCCACAATAACTAAAGTTGCGTCAGTAGTTTTCCATTTCTAATTACTGTGCTGCTATGACATCTGCTGGTACCCATCGATTATCTCATATGAATTGGGCTGTTCTTATATTCTAGCTAATCTGGCCGTAAATATCACACACGCTCCCTACAGAGATTTCAGCCCATCTGCTGCAGAAGCAGAGAGGTTAAACGCTCAGTGGAAGAACAGAGGCAATCGAGGCAGCAGCTGAACACTGTGGATGCTGCTGAACTAGAGCCAAGCTAACCAACTGGCAGATTCCAGCATGGGTGCCTTCAACAAACTCAAGTGTTTCTTCTTCCTCTTTGCAATAAAAAATGGCCACTTTTTTTTGTTCCACAAATATTCAAGTTGGGTTTTTTTTGAGGGTTTTTTGTCCACACAGCTCCCTTTGGCTGTGTTGTGCTCAGGGAGGGAGATATAATAGTGGTCTGGTTCACATGCCTCGATAAGTCACAGTATGGTTTACCACAACTGTGAGAGTGCTGGCTTTCAGCAAAAGGTTTGCAAGTGCTTTGTTCCTCCCCAGTCTTTTTAGCTGAGTGCAGAATGGTAGCTAAACCATAGTTTGGCTTAGTGTGTCATCCAAACATGGGATAAGAATAATAATAATTTATTATTTGTACCCCGCCCATCTGGCTGGGTTTCCCCAGCCACTCTGGGCGGCTTCCATAGAAACCAAAAATACACTAAAATATCACAGATTAAAAACTTCCCTGAACAGGGCTGCCTTAGATGTCTTCTGAATGTCAGGTAGTTATTTATCACTTTGACATCTGATGGGAGGGCGTTCCACAGGGCAGGCGCCACTACCGAGAAGGCCCTCTGCCTGGTACCCTGTAGCTTTGCTTCTCGCAATGAGGGAACCGCCAGAAGGCCCTCGGCGCTGGACCTCAGCGTCCGGGCAGAACTATGGGGGTGGAGACGCTCCTTCAGGTATACTGGGATCTTCAGGTATACAGGGATCTTGATTTAAGGTCTTTGCTCCACAATCTATAACCATGGGAGAAACCTTGGCTGTAGATCGTGGAAGCAGATACCTTAACCACAATCCAAGGTTTGGGTGACATGCTAAGCTAAACCATGGCTTAGCTGCTACACTGACCTAAACAGCCTGGGGAGGAGATGGACAAAACACCTGCAGTCTCCTTCACAGGAATCAACACATTCACACGTTTGAGCAAAGCCATAGTTCGGCTTATCCCTATGTGAGAATGCAGATTATGTGCGCATGAGTGTTGTCTGTATGCGTGCACACACTTTTTCCAGATGCATGTAGTCTGTTGGAAACTAAGCAGAAACACGCCGACTTCAACTGGCAACTGTGTGTGTGTGTGTGTGTGTGTGTAGTGATTTGGCAAGGTATCACAATACTTAGACTGGAGATAATAGCTTTCAAAATAGTTGGTTGTGTTTATAAATAGGCCTCGTTTTCCATGCTGTGCATGCACATTTCTTTTCATTCCCTGTTTTCTTTTGGGCAAACAAGTCTAGCAGGTTCTTTAAACACAATAAAAACCTGCAAAATGAGCTTATGGTGAAAGCAGGGGAAGCTATCATCTCCCTGAACCTTGCTAGATCTATGTTTTCCCTTAAGCTACAAAATCATTGATACCATGAGCTATGAGCTCCCTGACACCAACTGGGGATGAAATATCCAATGAGAGCTTTTCACTTGGCTTCAAAAAGCCTTCCTTTCCTCATCAAAGTAAGGCACACTCTCTTTTTTAATAGAAAGAAGAAAAGGATGCGAAGTCTGTGCTAAGTTACAGCCACTGGAATAGTTTCACAGACCTCAGTGGAGTTAGGAATACAGCTGCTGGTTACACAACGTCAGTATGAGTCCTACTGATTTCTGTTCCTGTATGCAGGTAAACGCTCTCCATGTAAAAAGCAATTCAGCAGCATATGTTTAGTGAGAAACATTGATTTGCCTGCGCTCTCAATGGGATGATATATGAGCCAACATGAAAGTCAATAACAGAAGCCAAACGTATGAACTTGAGATAAGCAACAGAGGGAAAAGAAAATCAATCTTAACCAGGCTGCCATTGCAAAGAAATGTTCATTTTAAGGAAGGATAGAAAAGTTACAAAAGGCACTTCACTAGTGTACCTGAGACCAATTAGAAGATTTAGGATAATCATAGAGAGAGCATGAAAGCAAAAGTCATATTGCATGTCAGAAACAATGACTGTGGTCCAACCAGATGGATTGTTTATAGAAGTATACTCACATTGCCCCCTTGAGTATTTATTCCACACCATCAGAGTGATTCCTACCCTTTTTGAAGAGTGAGACCGGGTTATGTTATGTGTTCTAATGGAACATCTGCTCCTTAAAATATTGCCCCCCAAAATATCGCCCTTCTCCATTTCGGTATTCAACCAGTAAATATCCGACATGTTCACATGCATTTCAGGATTGGTACTCTGAAATTCGGAAACTATTCTGTCAGTAAAAATCTGACTTATATGGGTGTAGGTTGTGTTTTTAACACTTTACCCTTGACATCCTGGAATTCTTTAGCTGTTGTGTGTGCAAAAATGTGATGTTTGCTGTCTCTCTGACGCCCCCAGCCACAGTTATAACCCAATCTTTTCTTTTTAATCACATGTCTTCAGTTTGATGTGATATATTTCCTTTTATGTTCAACCTGTATTGTGGGTTTCCTGGGAAGGTCCTAATGGCCAACGAAATAGATACATTTAGTTACACAGAAGAACTGATAGCACAACTACTAGATACTTCCTCCTTTTTAACAGCATTATTATTATTAGTAGTAGTAGTATTTATTTATACCCTGCCTTTTTCCCTGATAGGGATTCAATGTGTCTTACAGAAAAATAAAAGAACATCTAAAAACATGGGGGGGGACACAAGAAAAACAACACAATAAAATATTGATAGAATTAAATATTATGTAAATGCCTGGCATGCTCTGGTCCATGGGGTCACGAAGAGTCGGACATGACTAAACGACTAAACAACAACAACAACAAATATACAGTATATGTATATGTGTGTGTGTAAAATTGCGTAGTATCTGTCTGTCTCAGGAGACAATGGAAGAGTGTGCCTTCAGGGGTGAAGTCAAACTCTTGTTTTCCCCCTAAAATTTTTTTATTTCACAAAATTATAAACACACTAACAAAAAAACAAAAACAAACATAAATCATAACCTTATTTAAACTAATCTTATTAACATTGTTGAGTGACTTCCTCGTATCCCCCTAGTTGAATTTCAATGCATATCATTTTAACAGTTTTCCAAATCAAAATTCTTATAAACTTAACTTATTCACTTGACATCATTCTATCTTCCCAACTCATCATTAAACATGTTAATTCATCACATAACTTATTTAAATCCTAATCCTAACTGGTAATTGCAAGCTTTTTCCAATTAATGTATTTAACTAAATAATCATTAAATTTCGTCCATTTTTCCTGGTACTCCTCCTCGTTCTGGTCGCGGACTCTTCTGGTCAGGTCAGCTAGCTCCGAAAAATCCATCATCTTCACCTGCCATTCTTCCACAGTTGGTATTTCTTGCATTTTCCACTTCTTAGCTAGTAAAATTTGAGCAGCAGTTGTGGCATACAAAAATAATTTAACATCTTTTTTGGTCAATTCCAAACCTGTTATTCCAAGAAGAAGGGCCTCTGGTTTCTTAATAAATGTATATTTCAACATTTTTTTCGCTTCATTATAAATCTTTTCCCAGAAGTCTTTCACCTTGGGGCAGGTCCTTCTTTTTCTTTACATGTCCAACATAAATTATCACAGTTATGATAAATCTTTGCTAGTTTAACAGGAGTCAAATACCATCTATACATCATTTTCATTCTATTTCCCTTTAACATTGTGCATGCAGTGAACTTAACCCCTTTCTTCCACAATCTTTCCCAATCCTCAAACATTATTGTCAGGGTTTCTGGGAGAGAGGAGGAGATGACAGAGGAGACGGAGAGCGAGTGGGAGGAGGGGCAGAAGGATGAGGAAGAAGATGACGGAATTCTGAGGGAATCCACGAGTCTGAGCAGCGAGTCAGAGGATTCTCAAAAGGGGGTTACCTTAATCAAGCAAAAGGGAGGAGAAGGGAGAAGCGGAGAGGAGCCCAGTGGAAGACAGACGCAGCAAGAGGCGTCTCAGCCGGAACGGAGTAAAGGGGGTGGAGTCGTCAGCCTCTCGGAGGGAGCAGGATTAGGAGAGAACAGAGAAAGGGGGTTGGAGCAAGGTGTTCAGCCGGAAAGGGTGGAGAGCAGAACAAGGGGTGGTGTAGCGGTCGAAAGAAAGGTCAGCAGCAACGTACGCGCGCCAAGTTCAAACGTTGAGGCGCGCGGAAGTGGAGAGAGCTCAGGGGAGGAGCCCGGCCCTAAAGCCAGAAGGAGGGGGGAAGAGGCGGCAGAGGATTCAGCCTCAGGCGAGTCACGGAGAGAGGGAACCCAGGGGGGCAGGAAGACCCTGCGGAAAAGAAAGGAGAGGAAGAGGTGGTCTAGAGCCAGGCTATTAAGTTGGTGTGGAAGAGGGGAGGAGTCAGAGGGGACTTCAGCGGTCTAACGTGACAGACGTACGGCCACGATGCTGAACTGTGCGAGAAGCAGAAATCTTCAATAAACTTTTCCTGTAAATAAACTGCAACGGAGTGAGGTCTCTTGTGAGCTGGGACCCGTCCTGGGTGGCCGTGACAGTAAGTCCCCTCTCAGAAAGCAAAAAATTTTTTTTGCGAAGCTCACGAACGGGAGCAGCCATGAGCGCTGAGGAGCAGCTGGTTGCACTGCGGGATCAGGTTACCGCTCTCACATCGGCAGTCATTGCTTCGCAGAAGAAGAATGACGACTTGGAGAAGACGTGCCAGGGTTTGCAGGCAAGGTGGGAACACGCGGACAGGGCGGGGGCCCCAGGTTCCAGAGCGGAGGGCATTGCGCTTGGACGGAGGGGGGGTGCCCTGGTTCCGCATTTTAATGGCAACTTGCAAGACTATCCCAATTTCAGAGCGGACGTCGTATATGCACTGCATTTACTCCGTCACGATTTTAAAGATGAGGAGGAGAAAGTGGGGTTCATTGTTTCGCACCTGCATGGGGAGGCCAGGGCTTGGCTACGCAATCTGTGGCGCGAAGATGGACCGGCCCGTCGCAATTCAACTGCGTTCATCAAAGCGATGGATTCTTGTTTTCAATCCTCTGTGGATGTGGACATTGCGCGCCGTCAAATGCACGGGCTGAGGCAGGGGAAAGCGACTGTGCGCCAATACCACTCTAAATTTTTTGCATTGCTCACCGCCTTAGATTGGCCAAAGGACAGTAAGCCGGTCAGAGATCTTTTTTGGGAGGGATTGAGCCCCCCCATCAAGGATGAGATCGCTAGGGGGGACAGACCCCAGACCCTAGAAGACGTGGTGCAACGGGCTTTAGCTATTGGAATTCGACATGAGGGACGTCCGTGGCACGAGGAGGACGGGCCCCAAGCGCGTGCGCAAGCGAGGACTCTCCCTTTTGTGCACAGGGATTTCAGCCGTGCGCACCCCTCGCCAATGGGGAAGGACAGCGAGGAGCCAATGGAGATTGGTGGTGCTAGGGCTCAAAAGCCATCCCAGAGCCCTGTCCCTGGTGCAGCCAAAGCGAAGCCTCCTAGAGGAACCAGGAAGTGTTACATCTGTGACAGTGCGCACCATATGGCGAAAGAGTGCCCCCAGAGGCTCCAGAAGCACACTGCAGCACTGGCAACTGTAACAGCAGAGGTGCAACCAGGGGAGCAGCTTCAGGGAAACGACAGTGCCTGGCTGGAAGCAGAGCTACTGGGGCTCAGCCAGGCGGATCTGTAGACAAGCCCCCAGCATCACTGCAGAGCGTGGACCCTTTGCCTCCCAGACCGGCAGTTCTGCTCACAGCAACACTCCAGTTGCCTGATGGGAGACTCCTCGAGGTTCCAATAACGATCGATTCGGGAAGCAACGCCGACTTCGTGGGACTGCAGTTCGTTAAGCAGCACAACATGGCGCTCCTGCCTGCAACGACGCCTCTAAACGTGGTCACGGTAGACGGCAGGAAGTTGCTGGGGGGGCAAGTGGTGCAGCAAACCCCTCCCATGATGATGCAGATTGGCAACCATCGAGAACTTATTAGTTTCAATGTCACCCACTTATCGGACACACCCATCGTGTTAGGCATGAGTTGGCTGGAGAGGCACAGTCCCGCGGTTGCGTGGTACCAGCGGCAGATCACCTTTTGTTCATCGTATTGTGCTCAGCATTGCTTTCAGACCGATCAGGGAGGAGAAGCCGAGCAGCAGTTGCATCTGGGTATGGTGCAAACAGTGCCTCACAAGTACCAGGACTTCTTGGAGGTTTTCTGTGAGAAGGAAGCTGACAAGTTGCCGCCTCACAGACCTTACGACTGCGCGATTGATTTAGTGCCAGGGGCGCAACTGCCTGCTGCCAAGCTGTACTCCATGTCGGAAGACGAGATGCAAGAGCTTCGGGAGTTCATAGACCATAACCTCAAGCGAGGTTTCATCCAGGAATCTAAAGCAGCGGGTGGCAGCCCTGTGTTCTTTGTGAAGAAGAAAAACACGCCCCAAAAAAGGCTTATAGTGGATTACAGGTTCATAAACAGCTTGACTAAGCCCAAAGCTTTCCCCATGCCCAAGATTGACGACCTTTTAGCGACCGTCAGGAGGGGCAAGATTTTCACCAAGCTGGACCTACGTGGAGCTTACAATCTCATCCGCATCCGGAAAGGAGATGAGTGGAAGACCGCCATGTTCACCCCTCTGGGCACATACGAATACAGAGTCATGCCTTTCGGTCTCCAAAATGGCAGCCACGTTTTTCAAGCATTTATGCACCACGTGCTA
Source organism: Podarcis melisellensis (assembly GCF_964234715.1). Lineage (NCBI taxonomy): Eukaryota > Metazoa > Chordata > Lepidosauria > Squamata > Lacertidae > Podarcis > Podarcis melisellensis. Next base: position 12,353,906 of record NC_138544.1, read on the forward strand.
GCAGGTCTCCTCTACAAGAAGTGTGTCTGCTTTCTCGACGATATCCTGATTTTCTCGGAATCGCCGGAGGATCACGATAAGGACGTGAGGGAGGTCCTGCAGAGGCTGAAGGACCACAGGTTGTACGCCAAGTTGGAAAAATGCCAGTTTGATGTCAGAGAGGTTGATTTCCTTGGCTACAAGTTGTCCGACGAGGGACTGGCCATGGACAGGGCTAAGGTTCAAGCGCTGTTGGACTGGAAAAGCCCTCGAAATCGGAAAGAGGTCCAGAGGTTCATCGGCTTTGCCAATTTGTACCGCAAGTTTATTAAAGGTTTTGCGAACGCGACGGCGGCTATCACTGACACCCTCAGTTCCAAGAAGAAGAAGTTCGTCTGGACCGAACAAGCGGAGCGGTCCTTCCGGACGCTTAAAGGTCTTTTCGCCTCCGAAGAGCAGCTGCTCCACGTGAATCCCGGCAGACCCATGCGGGTAGAGACCGATGCGTCAGACAGAGCGGTTGGGGCCGTTCTTTTGCAAGAGGATTCACAAGGCAACTGGAGACCGGGTGCGTTCTACTCCCGGAAGCTCAGCAAGACGGAGCGCAATTATACCATATGGGACAGGGAGTTGTTGGCCATTCATGCAGCTTTCAAAGCGTGGCGACACTTCTTAATAGGAGCCAAGCACACGGTGCAAGTCCGCACGGATCACAAGAACTTAGAGTATTGGCGGACGGCTAAGTTACAGACCCAGCGACACATGCGCTGGGCGGAGTTCTTTGCGGATTTCGACTTCAAAATAGAATACATCCCAGGAGACTCCAATGTTATTGCAGACGCGCTGTCCCGAAAGCCGCAATACTTGGAGGAAGCAGCTCCAATCGCAGCAAAGCACATTTTCGCACCGCAGGCGTGGACGTGCGCTACCATCGCAGTCGACCTGGACGCGGTGCGACGCGCGTTGCAAAGGGATCAGTTTGCACAGTCCAAGATGGAGGAGCTACGCGGAGGGTCGCGAGACAACGATGAGTTCCAATTGCAAGATGGACTTTTGACTCGTAAGGGTGCCCTTTACGTGCCCACCGACGATCTTCGAGCCAAGGTTCTGCAACAATTGCATGACGCCCCTAGTGCAGGCCATTTCGGCAAAGAGAAGACGATGGAGTTGGTGGCTAGAGACTTTTGGTGGCCCCAGATGAGAGGAGAGGTGGCGGACTACGTCGCCAGGTGTGATATCTGCCAGAGGTCCAAACCAGTGCACCAGAAGCAGGCGGGATTGCTAGAACCGCTGGAGACACCGCAGCAACCGTGGGAGAGGGTAGCGTTGGACTTTGTTACGGACCTGCCCAGCTCCAGAGGTAAGACGGCGGTGTTAGTGGTGGTGGACTTGTTCACCAAGATGGCGCATTTCATCCCTTGTGCCAAGGTGGCGACGGCAGAACAGACCGCAAAGCTCTTCATCGATCACGTCTTCAGAGTGCATGGACTTCCGCAGTCCGTCTTGTCCGACAGGGGGCGCCAGTTTGTTTCCACTTTCTGGCGAAAGCTTCTGGGCATCTTGCACGTCAAAATCAACCTGACATCGGCGAGACATCCACAAACCAACGGTCAAGCGGAGAGGGTCAACGCGATCATGCAGCAGTACCTGCGGTGCTACGCCAACCAGCGACCTGCGGCGTGGGTGGACTATCTGCCGATGGCTGAATTCGCCTACAACAACACGAAACACGCATCCACCGGGGTGACGCCTTTCTTCGCGAACAATGGCCGTCATCCCAGAACCTTCCCGAGATTTGCGGCACCAGGAGGGGGGGGGGCCTCAAGATGCCGACCAGTTTGCAGCGGAGTTGCAAGAGGTGCACGAGGAGCTGCGGAGACATTTGGAGCTGGCAAAACAGGCGTATAAGGTGCAGGCCGATAAGCACAGGAGGGCGGGAGAGGACATCCAGATTGGGGACTGGGTGTGGTTAGCAGCCCACGCGATGCCGGCCAGGTCATTGGCCAAGAAGAAGTTAGGACACAGGCAGCTAGGGCCATATCAAGTTGAGGCTAAGATCAATCCGGTGGCTTTTCGTCTAGCCCTTCCGGAGGGTTCCAGGGTGCACCCGGTCTTTCATAGGTCGGTGCTCACTCCCTACAAAACCCCACACAGGTTTCAAGAGTCAGGAGCACTCCCAGAGCCACGTAGGAGGGCGCCTGAGGGGGGGGAATCGCCAAGACCAGAACCTCTTAACGAGGTCACAGAGATACTGGACTCGAGATGGGGGGAGGAGGGAGTTGAATATTTTCTAGCCAGGGAAGGCACTCCGGCCTCTGCCAATAGCTGGGTGCCGGGTTACGCGTTGGACGAACCCCTGTTGAAGGAGGAGTTCCATGCACTTTTTCCGCACAAGCCCATGCCCGAGGAGTATTTTGATGATTGGCTTTTCACGCCCACTTTGTCAGACAGCACGTTCGAGGGTTTCTCCTCACCCGAGGGCCATACGCCCGAAACAAGCCCGACCAGGGATCCGAGACTGGGGGGGGAGGAGACAGGCCCTTGTTGGTGGGTGGATCAGCCAAGGGAGGCATGGAGTCAGAGATGGATGGTAGGTCCTTGGCAGGCAGCGCCAGGAGAAGCAGTGATGGAGGAAGAGACTGTGATGTCTGTGGGTGGGGAACCCGAGTTCGAACACACATATACGGAGATGACAGAGGAGAACGTTGAAGTGGACAACTTGTATCCTGAACCGACCCCGGAAGAACCACGTTTTCCTCAACCTGCACCCGGCGAGCGGGAGGGGGGAAGGGGGGGCTTCGAGGGGGGGATGGATGTCAGGGTTTCTGGGAGAGAGGAGGAGATGACAGAGGAGACGGAGAGCGAGTGGGAGGAGGGGCAGAAGGATGAGGAAGAAGATGACGGAATTCTGAGGGAATCCACGAGTCTGAGCAGCGAGTCAGAGGATTCTCAAAAGGGGGTTACCTTAATCAAGCAAAAGGGAGGAGAAGGGAGAAGCGGAGAGGAGCCCAGTGGAAGACAGACGCAGCAAGAGGCGTCTCAGCCGGAACGGAGTAAAGGGGGTGGAGTCGTCAGCCTCTCGGAGGGAGCAGGATTAGGAGAGAACAGAGAAAGGGGGTTGGAGCAAGGTGTTCAGCCGGAAAGGGTGGAGAGCAGAACAAGGGGTGGTGTAGCGGTCGAAAGAAAGGTCAGCAGCAACGTACGCGCGCCAAGTTCAAACGTAGAGGCGCGCGGAAGTGGAGAGAGCTCAGGGGAGGAGCCCGGCCCTAAAGCCAGAAGGAGGGGGGAAGAGGCGGCAGAGGATTCAGCCTCAGGCGAGTCACGGAGAGAGGGAACCCAGGGGGGCAGGAAGACCCTGCGGAAAAGAAAGGAGAGGAAGAGGTGGTCTAGAGCCAGGCTATTAAGTTGGTGTGGAAGAGGGGAGGAGTCAGAGGGGACTTCAGCGGTCTAACGTGACAGACGTACGGCCACGATGCTGAACTGTGCGAGAAGCAGAAATCTTCAATAAACTTTTCCTGTAAATAAACTGCAACGGAGTGAGGTCTCTTGTGAGCTGGGACCCGTCCTGGGTGGCCGTGACAATTATGTTATGTCATACATCTCTTGCCCAATCTACCATCACTGATTTAACTTGTTCATCCTTTGTATGTCACTCCAACAGTAACTTACAAATTTTAGACAGATTTTTAACTTTAGTATCCAACAACTCCATCTCCAACTTACATTTTTCAGAAGCAAAACCGTTTTTCTTATCCAATTTATACAATTCATTAATCTGGTAGTAATGTAACCAATTTATCTTTAACTTGATCAAATGGTTTTAGCTTGTATCCTTTATCCTCCAATAATAAATCCGAATATCTCAACCATTTGGTATCCATATTTAACTTTTTCTGGGCCTTTGCTTCCATTGGTGAAAGCCATCTGGGCGTCTTCCTTTCTAAAAGATCTTTATATTTTATCCAAACATTGTTCAACGATTTCCTAATTACATTATGGGCCTTTACCTTATCATACCATAAACATGCATGCCATCCAAACACATTGTCAAATCGCTCCAAATCTAATACATCAGTATTTTCTAGCTGTATCCGCTCTTTAATCCAGCAAAGCGCTGCTGCTTCAAAATAGATTTTCAAATCTGGCAGGGAAAATCCCCCTCTTTCTTTAGAATCTGTAAGTAATTTATATTTAATTCTGGGTTTTTTCCCCTGCCAGATAAATCTAGATAAAGCTTTCTGCCATTTTTTAAAACATTTCACATTGTCTATAATTGGGAAGGCTTGAAACAAAAAAAGCACATTCATCTTAACCACTGAAATCTGGCCCATTAATGACAATTTTAAATTTGACCATATCTCCAAATCTCTCTTGATTTCATTCCATAATTTCTCATAATTATCTTTGTACAAGTTCAGATTTTCCCCAGACAGATTCATGGGGTAAAGTCAAACTTTTGGAGAGTTGTGGTTGATGCAGAAGAGACATGTTTTGTTGCAGCTGGGGCAGTTGAAGGTGTCTGGCTATGCTGATGCATGCATACCATGACATCTCTTCTTTATGCACTCCTCCCAGCAGTCATTCCTTGCCTGGTTCCTGCTGTGGATACATGACCTGAAAAGAGAGAGAGAGAGAGAGAGAGAGAGAGAGAGAGAGAGAGAGAGAGAGAGAGAGAGAGAGAGAGAGTGTCTATCAAAAACAGTGAATTACAATAAAAATAGCATGGCATCATCCCATTCGTTAAAAGCAGTCAGTTCCCCAAAGACTGTTGGAAGAAGACCATCTTCGCTGGCAGAAGGACAGCAAGGAGGGAGCCAGTTTAGCCTTTCTTGGGAGGGAGTTCAAAAGTGTGGGAGCAGCCACCGAGAAGGCCCTGTTCTGCGTCCCCACCAAGTGTTCCCATGAAGGTACTGGGACTGAGAGAAAGGAGTTCCCCAAAGATCTCAAAACACGGGCAGGTTTGTTTGAGGGAACATGGTCTTTCAGGTAGCTTGGACCTAAGCCATGTTGGCCTTATAAGTCATAACCAGCACTTTGAATTGTGCCCCAAAGCAGACTGACAGCCAGTGAGGCTGCTGTGACAAGGGAGTCATATAAACAGTCCCAGTTAAGAATCTGGCTGCAGCTCTTTGAGCCGGTTGAAGTTTCTGAGCACTTTTCAAAGGCAGCCCCCATTACATTGCAGTAATCCAAATGATCATACCTAATGCATCAGCTCTTTGAGATAAATACGAGCTCTTAAAAATGAAATATACGAAATCTGAAGCACAGTGGGATTATTGAAAGAAGAATCTTATCCCAAGAGGTTTGAGGTTTCTAAAAGAACAAGGCATGTTTCCATTAAATGAGGAATTTAAAAATAAGCGGATGGCAATTTTGAACAAATGATAGGCCATCTGTCATGGATGCTTTCGTTGAGATTCCTGCATTCCAGGGGGTTGGACTAGATGACGGCCGGGACCCCCAACTTTACAATTCTATAATCAGTTAAAAAAATATAAAGGGGACTAAAGAGATTAAGAAAGAACTTAAAAGAAAAACGGATAATATAATAGCAGATCTAATCAACCATGTGAGCTCATCAAGGAGTCATATAATAATTAACCAGAATGAAAGGCCTACAATTTTAAAAAAAAATCCAGAGGGATTTTAGAGATGATTAAGAGGGTAAAGTTTATAGCTGGAAGAAAAATAAATTAGATACTCATAAGTTAGCAACTTTCAAAAAACAGTTGGAAACAAACCATGAGGTACTGTTAATAGTTTTCCCCTCTAATATTAGGGAGGTTTCCACCTATGACTCATCTTGCCATAACAGAACAAAATAGTAGAACACTGACATGCGAAAATCTTATAAACCATTTCATTTTAATGTATTAAAAGCAGTAGCGTAGTGTGGGGGGTGCAGGAGGGGCCGGCCGCACCGAGCGCAACATCTGTGGGTTAGGGTTAGGGGGCGCAAATCCACGGGTTAGGGGGCGCAAATTACTTGCCTTGCCCCCGGTGCTGACAACCCACGCTACGCCACTGATTACAAGCATTATTTCGGAAAGTGCAGAGATCCAATTTTTCCAAAGGGTGCCAATGGACTCAGTTATACAGCTGCAAATGAAACAAATTGTGACACTAGACGGTCACAGTGAGCTACAGCAAATTTAAAACATTTTCCAAAACAATTTTTTAAAAAAGCATTTCCACGACGTTTTTAACATGCACGTAGATTCCACCAATTGTTGCAAGAATCAACTTTCTGATTCCTTTCTATTTTATCACCTTTGTAAATGTTTGAAAACCAACAAACCATTAAAAAAAAAAATTCCTGTTTATTTCTACGATGGAAAGGGTTGGGGTTGAATCCCACCAGCAAAACAGTGACAGTTTGAAAGGTTGCAAGGTTTTTAGCTGGGGCAATCAGAATAAGATCCACTATTTGACTCAAAACCCCAAGATGTATTTTATATAATTGACTTTTTACTTCTATTCTTTGTATATCATATTGCTGTTTTATTGTTATGGCCGATAGCTGACGCAAATAAAGATTCCTTCGTTCAGTGACAGTCCGAAAGTGGCCCCTAAACATATTGGATATATTTATTGCCATCGGTTACACACAGTTATGGAATGTTGTTTATAATTTTTAATCTCATCTCATGGCTTCTCTAAAGAAGAGCTCTATGCTTGTTGAAATGAGTCATGCTGGTTCTGAGTTTTACAACAATACGATTCGATTTTCGGGGGACGGGCAGTTTTGAACCTGTATTTTTGGAACAGAAGCAAGTGGAAACCTTTCTTTTTTAACTCGGATTTTAAATGTAGGAATGAAATGTTCTCTCGTGAAGAACTGCAGCGCAGGCATACTATTTTCAGCCCCTTCGTGCTGCAGGAAGAATCTGTTCATTAATTCCATTTGTCCACCGCTCAATAAGGTTTCATTGTGATGACTGGCTGAGGCCACAGGAGAATGCAGCCCCTCTCCTTGGGTCTTTGCTAAACGGGAGCAGGCACACAATGGAGTTTCAGGGACGTTGTTGTCGCAAAAGGGAGCTGGGAAATCAATATGTGGCAGTCGCTTCAAAATTGGCAGCCCCTCTGCGTTCCCCTCTAGCTTTTCCCAGAATCAGGACTGAAAGAGAGTCTCAGCCCAATTCAGGTACACTAGCATCACTTTCAAATCCAGGGCCAGTGTGACAAAACGGTTAGAGTGTTCTACCTGGAAGATCTGAGTTCAAATCCCCACCCAGCTATGAAGCTTACTGGGGGACCTTCAGCCTGAAGTTCTGAAGACCACCGTTTTTAAAAACATTCTGTTGGCAATCTTAGAAGCCAAAACCCAGGTTTAGGGCACTGGCACTTTTGTGGGCGAACCATAGCAGAGATTTAAAACTGCAAAACATGGAGGAAATAAAGGCATGCAAATATAGGCTGTGAAACCTTTAAAATGTGAATTCCAATGTATCCTACTTTAATAGCTGTTGTGCTAGGTTCCCTAGCACAAAGGCAGACCACACATTTGCTAAGTTATAAAATGGTTTACTTACAAAACTCTTCAAAGGTTAGATTCATGTGCTTTTTCCATATGGCAGTCCCCCAAAATTGCACAGGCAGTAAAACGTTGCTTGGTTACAAAATGATAAAAGTTCCTAAACCATAGGAAAACATTAGTTTCAGACTCCGTTCTTATCTGGAACAAAAGCCATGCAGCTGGAGGGAGCCGTTCAGAGCTTCTCAGACACTGAATTCACATGTAGACTGAGTACAACAGAAGACTTGTTTGCCCGTTTTCTCCCAAGGTGAGGAAGTGACATAGGCTAAGTTTGGCAGGGCAGCTTACCAGTACTTTATGGCATTAACCCTTTCATGTATTAATTAGACTCAAGCATGCTGATTATATCAGGCTGGTTACTCTACACATTCTTTTCTTTTCGTACATAATTTTATTAAGTTTTCTGTTTACAATTTAAAATACTCATTTTACATCCTTAAGATATCAATGCCTCCCCTTCTTCTCTTTCCATAGTTCATTTTGCATATCATAAATCCCTGCATATTTTACAAAAACATTCAGCATGCCATTATTGCATCCATCATAACTTGTTTACACGGCTGAATTTATCTTAACGCTGCCAGAATTTTCAGCTGTACACAATTGTTCCCCATATATGCAATAGATGTTTTCCAATCTTCTTTAAAGGTATGTTCTTGTTCTCTTATTCTATAGATTAAGTCTGCGAGTTGTGCACATTCTGTCAACTTAAGTTTTCAATTTTTGGGCTAACAAAACACGTGCTGCAGTAGTAGCATACATAAATAACCTTGGGGGACACAGGTATAGGGCAAACTCCCAACGCTCTAGGGTGTATTGGCTCCTCATCAGAGATATGCATATTTACTATATCCACCAAATTTTAGTATAATTACATGCTCTGTGAAGAATTATGTTCTTTTGTCTGTTCTGGACATCAGTTCCACTGCCCATAAATAAAACACGTGAAGAAGACTGATTCAAAAGTTGGGGGTTGCCAACGCTTTTAGGTCTGTGGGGACATTTAATGAGTGTTCCTTACACTGGCCCTAGTTTTCAACATTAAAAGCCTTTGTTAACAAGAGATGAAATAATTATAAAATATATTGTGATCACGGTGTGTTCTTAGAAACATGAATTATTAGATTACAAGATGGGTGAGCAGTTCTTTCCCAATCATAACTTTCTATTCCCTTCCAGATTAGTCTTGACAGTTTGGATAATGAAAATGTCAAAATGTGGAAATCGGCTGCCTTTAGGTTAAGAAAGGACAGCTTGTGCATTCTCACCATTAATTGAAATTGCATTCAGCAAAGGGGATCTTCATTTCATCGCGGCCAAATTACGGTAATAATAACTGGGCTGGGGAGAAAGGTAGAGTGCCGAAACAATGGCATAGCTGACACAGAGCAGATTGATGAATCAGTAAAAATAGCATTTCAAAAGAATTGGATTAATATCTAGAAAATAGGTTGGTGGATGGAAGAGAAGCTATTCTAGTCAAAGATTCTGCTGTATTTGTATGGCATATGATATTGGTTCCACATTTGCAAGGAATCAATATTTTAGCATGACCACCTATTTTTTGGAACTCCCTGCCAATGGATATTAGGCAGGTGTTAAAAATATTCATACATACCCACACTCAATCCCACAGATACTTCCTTTTCCCACCACCGTCCCTCACCCCTCACCCCACCCTTGTGTTAGACTTCCAATCTACTCAATTGCAATTTCTTTCCACTTCTATTACTTTCTTTCACACACTTTAAAACCAATTTTCTACTTCTTTTTCTTTTTTTAAAAGGATTGTATGAAATGTATGTTTGTATATTCGTAACATGTATGTATTAATGTTGAATTATTTTAATAATAATAAATTGTGTTTTTTTTTAAAAAAAAAAGATATTAGGCAGGTGTTCCCACTGCACTATGTTCTCACTCCCAGGGGCAGAGGAAGGGGGTGCAGTGGGGGTGGTCCGCCCTGGGTGTCACCACTGAGGGGGGTGACAAAATGCCAGGCGGCACTCACCACAGGGCCTGCACCACATGGCCTGTAGGACAGCTGAGGGGGAGAAGGCAGGCAGGCTCCTCAGAGGCCCCATGGAACGTCCTGCCCCGGCTCGCCCCCGTGGGCGGCTGGCAGGGCATGCGCACCACCCCAGGCGCCCAATCAGCTTGCTCCACCACTGATCAGTTGAAAGCATGTGGATTTTGGGGGGGGGGGATTTTCCCTCAAAAACATGCATGAACATGGAATGGACTTGCCTGTCTGCTCTTGTGAATAAGACGTGGGTCAAATACTGTTTCGTCCATCCGAAGCTCGTGGCATCTCTTAGTAAGGCTGAGAGAGAACCATGCCAAACCGAGAGTGATTTTTCTCCCTTCATGAGACTCATTTATACATCCTCACTCCACAGAGCCTGGGAAGAAAAACCAAAGGCTACTTACTCCCTTTCAAAATGGAGATTTGCAACCAAATTCCTTTGTCCCACGTTCACATTCAGCATCAGAGCAGAGAACATTCACCGTTCATTATCAGCTAGTTAAAATCCAGTATGCAACCATGGAAAAAAGCCTAGAGTTAGCAATGCACATTTAATCATTCTTCATTTCGGTGTCAATTAAACAATTATATTTAACATGGGCATCAAACAAGTTTGCCCACCTAGTGTCACTTAACCAAGGAGCAGCTAAAAGAGAAACAGAGTGGAACATATAAGCAACCAAAACGTCAAGGCAAATAATATTAAACCAGCCTGAAACTGGGGCCAAGAAGTCACAATGTGCAGAAAGACAAAGGCATAAGGTTAAGTTTCCAGACATCGCAGAATGATAGAAAGCACTGGAGACCTTTTGGGAAATGATATACAATGAATTGAAGAAAATGTTCCATCTAACATTAGTTTAAAAACCTGAAGCATTTTTGTTAGGGATTGTAAGGAAAGACCTGCCAAGGAAATTGAAAAATATTTTCATGTATGTGACAACGGTGGCAAGAGTCTTAATAGCACAAGGATGGAAGAATGAGGAAATCCCAACTAAAGAACTATGGCAAAAAAAACTGATGGATTATGCAGAATTGGCAAAATTGACACACAAACTACGGGACAAAGATAACTGTGACTTTAAAGATGAATGGGAACCCTTTACAAAGTACTTAAAGAAGCAACAAAATGAACTGGACTCCGTGGCAGGTTTTGAATAAACACTCACAAACCTTTTATTGATAACAGCTAGTTAGATAAATTAAGGATCTATATAATTTTGTAACATGCAGAGAATAACATTTGTTGATAAACCAGAGAGAGGAGCTGAGGGAACTCCGGTGGGGGGAGGGGAGGGGGTTATTTTATTGGGGGGGGGTTGAAATTAAGGATGATATGCTTTTTGATAAAATGTCTTGTTGAAATTCCTAATAAAAAATATTTTTAAAAAGAAAGGAAAGCAAGCACTGGAGACCACAGTCTTTCCAGAAATGTGGTAACCAGTGGCATAGCGTGGGTTGTCAGCACCCGGGGCAAGGCAAGTAATTTGTGCCCCCTAACCCGTGGATTTGCGGCCCCTAACCCTAACCCCCAGATGTTGCGCCCGGTGCGGCCAGCCCCCCTGCACCCCCCACGCTACGCCACTGGTGGTAACGCTCCCTAGAGTGCCCAGTTAAGTGGACCATCACAGCCTCATTCATTTAGGATGCCCAAAACAGAGACCCAATAGCTTACCATCTCATAAGGCAGCACCAGAGACTTCACAATATGCTGAGCAAAATGCAAAGCAGAAATGTGACAATGGAGCAACTGATCATTTTCCCTCATGGAAGGTGGTGGTGGTTCAACAACAATTCGCAGAGCAGATGTAGAAGGGCTATTTGATTACCGTATTTTTCGCTCTATAAGACGCACCAGACCACAAGACGCACCTAGTTTTTGGAGGAGGAAAACAAGAAAAAAAATATTCTGAATCTCAGAAGCCAGAAGAGCAAGAGGGATCGCTGCACAGTGAAAGCAGCAATCCCTCTTGCTGTTCTGGCTTCTGGGATAGCTGCACAGCCTGCATTCGCTCCATAAGACGCACACACATTTCCCCTTATGTTTTAGGAGGGAAAAAGTGAGTCTTACAGAGCAAAAAATACAGTAAATATCCTAGTTACAGGAGACCCCTAAGGCTCCAAACCCCACAACAGCACAAACCAAGAACAAATCCAAAGTTGATGTTTTTTAAAAAATTCAAAATATATAAAGGTCAGTTCATAACAGGCCTATGTAGACATACAAGAATGAACCGTAACACAGAAAAAGCACATGCTAACTTTTTAACCACATTGGACACACCGTCAAATTTAGGCTCAGCTGCCTTCATAACTCCCATGCCATGTAACAAAATAAGATCATAACTCTTGAGACTGCCTACCAAAGAACTGAGTCCCAGGTGCATGAAAATTCATTCAGAGCACAAATCTGATTTCATTGCACTAGAATTAAGATATGTTTTGAGATGGAATACTGATCTTTCAATCTGTAGCGGAAATGGTTTATAACTGAAGGACATTCTTTTAAGCATTCTTCTGTGATATCTTTCTCTCTGCGGGATTCTGGTCCTCATTAACAGAAATTCATCCTTTCCTGCGAGGGCTGTTCTTTTTCAAAGCTGCCAGGGGTTTGCCCTTTGTTGCTTAGTCGTGTCCTTTAGAACAGTTTGTGTGGAGTAGTCCGGCGGAGTCTGAAGTTTCAGACATGAAATACTTGAAGCAACGTGGCGGTTTTTAAAAGGGGGGCGGGCGAATTCTGTCTGGTTCATTTCTGCACAAAGAGTTGCACTTTCAATAGCGCTATTGCTTTAAACTAAAAAATTAAAAGCAGGCAAAATTCCCTGTCCACCTGTCAATCACCTGGCTGTAGAAAGAATGTGCAACAAATGAGGAATGATAAAAAGCACTGAGAAAGCAGTGATAAAGTGCAACTTCAACAGAGGTGTAAAAATATGCAAAGATCATAATGTCTTGACAGCAGTTAACCAACAGTGATTAAATGACAGCTCATTATAAAGGTTTTTTTATAAAGCTCATATTAAAATTGCACAGACCCTTAGGCCCCGTCATTCATTTAAAGCAGTATCACACCACTTTAAACAGTCATGGCTTCTTCCCCCAAGGTATGCTGGGAACTGTATTTTATTAAGACAGCTGAGAATTGTTAGGAGATGCTTATTCCCCCCACAGAGAGCTGCAATTCCCAGAATCCCTCGGGAAGAGGGATTGGTTGTTCAACCGCTCTGGGAATTATAGGGGAGGAGCAGAAAAATTGAGGCGACCTTGATGTTGGCAGGGCAACAAGTTCTGAACAGGAGCAATCTGACACATCACTTTGGATGTTGTGTGCTGGAGTGCATTATTGAGAGCCTTCCCCAATTAGAATGTATCTTCATTGCATGGGTCGTATTCTTTTTTTATATATATAAATAATTTTTATTAACAGGCCAATCAAATCACATTAATTCCAAATCACATTAGTTCCAAATTATACAGCCAAATTTTTTAAAAAAAATTATTGGGGGCACCCATACTTCGCGCTCCGAAAGGGAACCAAACATCGCTCTTGCTGCTGCTTTAATTTCACAGTTCTACCCAGTTCTGTCCAGATAGTCTCCTTATTATTTTCCTCATCTTCTTCTTGTAATCATATATCCCTTTCTTTGAGATCTCTGATAACCTTCACTAGGGTTGAAAACAAACATGTCCTGTGTGGATTTTACACTCTCCAGGAATCATATTACGTAAAGGACCCCCGCCATTTCCACACCTCCTTAAACAACATTCTTACAGTCTGTCCGTGATTTCCACCGGCCTGCAAAATCTCAGGGGGGCCCTACCGGGTGAAATTGACATTCCATTCATTCCATACATTCACATTCCGATGACCATGGTCCTCCTCCCCTGTCCTCCTGTAGGCAGGCCGTCTTGACGAGTCTATTTGAAACTGCGTCACAAAACTTTCCTTCTGTTCCCGATTCTTGGGTCTTATTCATGAGTGTCAGATGACTCTTACTTTCCATGCATGACGTGGTTGGGTAGGAAAACAGAACCTCCACCCTTTCCTTTTGGTTAACTTTTTATCCCTTTTGTCAAGAAATCAAGAAGATTCCCCCCCCCCCGCCGCCTTCTTTGCACTCTAGCCCAATTCTCAGAGATGTGAGGATCTCTCCAAATTGGCCTGGAATTTCACTTTATGATACGTTCAGGGCAGCCTGGCTGTCCTCTCTCGCTGGAATCATTAATCATCCAAAGGTTTAGTGCTGGAGGTCCAAGCTGATCCTTCTGGGTAATAAGAGATCATCACAACCGATGAGGGAGGCCGGTTGCTGTGTATCAGAAGGACTGTTAAATTGAAACAGCTCTCCACCACAGCGATGAAAAGAGAGGCCGTATAATGGTGCCTCTCTTTTTAGCACAATATGCAAGTAGGGTTAAATGATATGGAGGAGGGGAGACCATAGTGTCCTCGTAGGAGAAAATCTTCCAGCAATGGTTGACATAACTAAAAGTATTATTTGACTGCCCTTGTAAAGTTAAGTTTCAACGTATTGTATAATGAAGGATGAAGGCAGTGCTTCACTTCAGAAAACCACAATATCATATAGCCAGAAGAAGGCTTCAGAACATCGTGAGTCAATACATTTTGAAATGATGTGTATCCAAAAATAGATCCGTGGCTCTTCTTACCCATCATTTCTTCTTTCTTCTTAAATTTGGCGGTTGGCTATTTCAGGATGGTTTTTAATTAAATTGTTTGGTGCTGTGTCATCACTCCGCTTCTCCAGATTCCACAGTGGGCAGCCTTAAAATATTCTCTCATTGCATCAAACCAAGGACAAGAAGAGCAGCTGCGACACAAAAACATCACGGGGCAGATGGGAGAAACAGACAAATAGACCCTACTGAAAATTCTGGTATGAAACAGTCATATCCAACATATTAATGCCCCAATGATTTGAGCAGAAGCAAGCAAAGCATTATTATTATTTTACTAGCAAAATGCCCATTAAGCTTGATAAATGGAAAAGGGATGGTGAATCATAATTAATTCCTTAATTCTACCATCCTATACCCCACAATCCGGACTAATGTCATTCCCTGAGGCAGAGCAAGGACTGATACCATGGATTTTTCTTCCCATGTCTGACACGTTCTTCTGTCCTCCTCGATTTAGGGCCAAACAAGACTTTAAATATGTGAATGCATTTGATACAATTGGGTTTTCCTTAACAGTCGCAGGGGTGTGTGTGGCCAGGATTTTGATGATGGCATAAAGAAAGGAGGGTTATCTTTTCCCTTTATGCCACAGTTGTGATCAGTACCATTCTCCTAATCCCTTTGTGATTGGTCACCAAAGTTAGGGCATGTTGAATTTGGCAACTTTCAAAAGTCCAAAACTGAGGGGTGCTAAACAGTTGTAACATGACTTGGGTATTCAAAATATATTTTGGTTAAATTAATATCATTTTGTTTTTCTTGGTAGGTAAAATGTGTGTAAAATAGCAGAGAAATCATTAAAATAATTGCCCAGTACTTGCAGTTGTTTGTTTATTTGTTTGTTGTTTAGCATTACCTGACATTTTCAGAAGGTGAAATTTAAATTCTTTGGTTTTCCAAAAGCAGTATATGTGCTTCTTCATCAAACATGGACTGAACCAGGCTAAATATTTCCCTTCTTCCCATATCTATATAGCATAAATGAAGCTCACATTTTATTTGTAAAATGCTACATTTAGGTAGGCAGGAGGGGAAACCCACCAAATATGTTTTGTGCGCATGGAAAATGTGGTTGAGACTTTCCAGTATCATCCTTAAGTTTAGCAGTTAAATCCATGTGATGATCAGTGTTCCCTCTTGATCCAATAACAATCATATCCATAGTGAAGTTAAAAGGAAATAATAAAAGGTAGAGGACTCCTGACAGTTAGGTCCAGTTGCGAATGACTCTGGGGTTGCGACGCTCATCTCGCTTTACTGGCCGAGGGAGCCGACATACAGCTTCCAGGTCATGTGGCCAGCATGACTAAGCCGCTTCTGGTGAAATCAGAGCAGCGCACGGAAACGCTGTTTACCTTCCCGCCGGAGCGGTACCTATTTATCTACTTGCACTTTGACATGCTTTCGAACTGCGAATAGTTGACATTTAACTAGCATCTCTCCTGTCAGAGAAGGGCAAAAAAGCTAAAGGTCAGGCAAATCAATCCGTAGGTCCTGTTATTGAGTTTAAATTTCTGGTATATTTCCACTTCTTCTTTTTTTAAGAATGCATTTGTTATGTATTTTTAAAACTCACATGAATAACTCTTGCCATGCTGGTAATTTAACTTGAAGACGCATTCTGCAATGATCACTCATAGGATTATGAAGTTGTGCATAGCCTCTTTAATAGAACTACTTTTGAAGGGCTCTTTCCCAGCGTGGGGGCGGGAATCAGTCCTTAACTCTCCACCTGGGGCATCATTTTGTAAACCAGACAGAAAAATATCTCAATGAAAAAGATGAATGCAATTACTGAGGATTGATGACCTCATGACAGCTATTGGGACAGATTCTTGGCTGTTGGAACAGCATAGTCTGTAGCTCACGGTCTTTATGTCAGTAACTAATAGGTAAAGAGTGGGTTTATTTAATCATAGCTAAAGAGGTGCTTTTTGTCATGAAATATTAAGACTGATATTTATTAATACTTGAAGAACGCTCTTTGGTACCCAGCCCTTGAATGTGTCTGCCTTAAACAAACCATTTAAGACGTAGGTTGAGGAAAAACCTGCAGGTGTATAAATTCAATTATTATTATTAATAATAATAATAATAATGCACACTGAAAGCACTTCCCTTCAAAGAATCCTAGGAACTGTAGCTTATGTCTTAGAGAGCTACAATTCCCAACACCCTCAACAACCTCGATTTGCACCCTCTCATCACCAAGAAATTGATAATTTATCAATGCAGAGACAGCTTCCATATCTACCTACAGGACCAGCCCAAGACAATTTTTAGGGTTGCCATGTGTCCTCTTTTTCCAGGACACGTCCTCTTTTTCAGGGGTAAAATTTCTGTCCAGGTGGATTTTTAAAATTTGCCAAACTGTCTCTGACTATGCTTTCTGCCAACAAACACCTTGCCAACAAAGGTCCATATAGTTAAAGCTATGGTTTTCCCAGTAGTGATGTATGGAAGTGAGAGCTGGACCATAAAGAAGGCTGATCGCCGAAGAATTGATGCTTTTGAATTGTGGTGCTGGAGGAGACTCTTGAGAGTCCCATGGACTGCAAGAAGATCAACCCTATCCATTCTGAAGGAAATCAGCCCTGAGTGCTCACTGGAAGCACAGATCGTGAAGCTGAGGCTCCAATACTTTGGCCACCTCATGAGAAGAGAAAACTCCCTGGAAAAGACCCTGATGTTGGGAAAGATGGAGGGCAGAAGGAGAAGGGGACGACAGAGGACGAGATGGTTGGACAGTGTTCTCGAAGCTACCAGCATGAGTTTGACCAAACTGCGGGAGGCAGTGGAAGACAGGAGTGCCTGGCATGCTCTGGTCCATGGGATCACGAAGAGTCGGACACGACTAAACGACTAAACAACATGCTTTCTGGATTAGACATAGACATAACTGGTGGCGGAATACTTTCCTCTTCTTTTCTCCTGCCTTCCTCAGCAATATACCACAGCTCCTATAGCCTACATCCAGTAGGGTATTTAAAATGAGAGTCATCATAGCGTCCTCTTTTTTTACTCTTCAAAATATGGCAACCCTAGCAAATAACATGATGTCCTGCACATTCCATGAATGAACTAGTTGTTGTCTTTTCCTTCAACACGGGCAATAGGAAAGCATTTTTCAGGGAATTTGGGGGCAGCGGGCTAGTTTAGCGGATGCATGACAGTCCTGTGGTTCACATAGCTTTGATGTCCAACCATTGTCTGGAGGCTAAGGAGATACTGGTTGGCGGTGGGACTCTGTCACTTGAGGCAGTTGCCTTACTCTGCCTAATGGTGGGGCCAGTCCTACTACTATGGTTTGGAAGAAAAAGGATGGGGAGTGGTATATTTCAGTTAATGTCAGTAAGGGAAAACAGGATGTGTGAGGAACGTTCATTTCCTGTTCATTTCAATGTTGTGTCTGAAGACACTATAAGCCAAGAGTTGAAATAGGAAATAAAATTCTATTGAAATTTGAGAGGAATGGGGGTTTACTATCAATTCTCAGCACGCTTAACAAATGGACTACCCTTAACAAACCACAGAGCACTCTTTGCATCGAAACGAACTGACTAGACTAGATTTGAATTGGCCCTCAATAAAATTGGAGCTGTAGCAATTTGCCTTACAATGCTATTGTGAAGCTTGACCTATGTGGGACGTAACGTATTTTCTTTGTTTAAATTGCTATGTAATGATTTGTGGTTTTTGGTAATTTGACGATTCTGGTATTTATTGACTATTTTGAGAAGCAAATCCATTATACATTTTGTCCCATATTCTGAGGGAAGGGGCAGCAATGCCATGTGTCTACTGAATGGATTAATATCTGAATCTCCCATTCGCTCTGTTTGCTTGCTCTTATTTGGAATACAAAACCTGCTGCACATCTCTGGAAGGCGATATGAGAAAACCTTCCAGTCAACTGCCCCCAGAAACCGTGTTTTTGGGGTCAGAATGCAAAAGCCATTGCTCACCAATTTATAGAACATCCCACTGTGACAAGAAGACATTGTGGTTGGATCTCGCAAGCAGCCACCTCGCTATCGGGTTTAGATAGCTAAGGCTGTTGACATAGCAGTTCAAATCTACCAAAATGTGTTGACAGTCTCTGGAGAGGTCACAGGTTGAAAGGCCTCATCAAAAATATACATGGAAGGGGGAAAGATCTGAAGGACTAGAGAAGAAAGAGGGAAGATCAGGTTTACATTTGCATGAGACAACTGGGAATAATTTCAGCCTTTAAATATTTGGAAACGGAAGGCAGCCCACAAATACTACCTGGAAGTAAGTGCCACTGTATTCAATGGGGCTGACTCCTAGGTAAGCATGCCTAAGATTGCAACCTAATGGATGGATGAAACAGGCATCAGTTTCTTGTGTGACCTCAAGACAGCCATAATAATAATAATAATAATAATAATAATAATAATAATAATAATAATAATAATTTATTATTTGTACCCCGCCCATCTGGCTGGGCCTCCCCAGCCACTCTAGGCAGCTTCCAACAAATATGAAAGATACACTAAAATGTCACATATTAAAAACTTCCCTGAACAGGGCTGCCTTCAGATGTCTTCTGAATATCAGGTAAATGTTTATCGCTTTGACATCTGATGGGAGGGCGTTCCACAGGGCGGGCACCACTACCGAGAAGGCCCTCTGCCTGGTTCCCTGTAACTTGGCCTCTCGCAGTGAGGGAAGCGCCAGAAGGCCCTCAGAGCTGGACCTCAGTGTCCGGGCAGAACGATGGGGGAGGAGACGCTCCTTCAGATATACTGGACTGAGGCCGTTTAGGGCTTTAAAGGTCAGCTCGGTCCCTGCTCCTGCCAACCTAGCAGTTCGAAAGCACATCAAAGTGCAAGTAGATAAATAGGTACCGCTCTGGCGGGAAGGTAAACAGCATTTTTGTATGATCTGGTTTCCATCACAGCGTCCCGTTGTGTCAAAAGCAGTTTGGTCCTGCTGGCCACATGACCTGGAAGCTGTCTGTGGACAAACTCTGGCTCCCTCAGCCTCAAAGCGAGATGAACGCCACAACCCCATAGTCGCCTTTAACTGGACATAACCATCCAGGGGTCCTTTGCCTTTTACCTTAGTAGCTTAGAGGAGAAAGCCTGCATTTCCATGCTGGCCACAGAGGAGGGGAAGACCCTGCTTTGCAGCTAGTATTAAAAAACAGGTTTCTAGCTTCTCAGTAGGGTGTGTGCAGACACAATGCCCTCCAGATGCTGGGGACTACAACTCCCATCAGCTCAAAATAGCATGGCCAGTGGTCAAAGATGATGGGAGTGGTAGTCCAAAACATCTGGAGGACTCCATGTTCACTTTCATTGACCTAGTGGGCTAGGGGATAAAGTGATTCTTCCTCCATCCCCATTTACTTCATCGCACCAAGCCATCCTGGTGTATTTCCTGTTAGGAGCTCGTCCTACTCTCGAGTAGGACCCTGGCAGAGACACATGCCCAACTAGCATGTTCTCTCCCTCCTGGTCGTTCTTTCGGGAGCTTCAAAAGCTTTCTTCAGCCCAAACATCACAGTGACTGATGCCAACAGACACTGGCACACTTAGGGATCTGCAGAGTTTGCGCAGCAATCGCGTGACAGACTGCAGCAACTCAGCATTTTGGCTAATCTACTTTATTTACATATAAACACACAGAGAGCACTGCAACATGGCTCCCTCTCTCTCTAGCATCAGACAGCAAAGAGAAAAAGAACAAAGGACAATAGTCCCACTTCGCGGAACACAGTAACACAAACATCCTGTCTCCGTCACTTTCCACTCTGTGGAGTCAAAACACACTGTCATGTGGTAAACAAAAACCCCATGACTGCAGTCACGGAGTGGGAATCCTAACATTTCCATACTGGTTGTGGAGGAAGAGGCTCTTTTTTGTTCTACAGCTAGCGGATACAGCTGCTGGAGGAGAGATGTGTCTGCATGGGATTCCTGGTCACCTGTGGCGATCTGGTGAGCCGCTAAATGCAAGGCTGCTCTAAAAGCCAGATTTCATGCTGCTTGTCCCATTCAAAACAGAGCATTGGAAATTAAACTAACCATATCAGAACACAGACAGAATAAGGGAGGAAACAAACAGAGCAGTCAGAATGGCTGCACAATTGTCATTCGGCATGTAACGCCAACAATGGAATAGAAAGAAGCATGGAAAGGAATGGAAGCATAGGAAAGGAGTAAATAAAGATAGGGATTTTTTAAATATTGCCACTGTGTTGCAACCATCTAACTTGTCATTAATGCTCCAGCATGTGTCATAGATCAGCTATAGGCCCTGGAGAGCTATAGGTTTCTCCAAATCTTTTTTTTTATATATCTGGAAATGCGACGAAGCAGCCAAATTCTCAGGAAGTGTGGAGAAAAGAAGGCATCATCGAAGTGACACCCTCACAACGCACCTTGGATTGCACTAGAGCCTCTCTTTTTCCTCCTTCTTGTGAATAAATCAGAATGGTAATTCTCTGTGCATCTCAAGGAGATGGCAGCTGAAATGAAATCTGCTAGTGTGCATTCGTTATAACAAGATAATTTATGTGAAGAGTCTTGAAATATGTGTTATATAAACGCTATTAGTAGGTGGGAAAATTTCTCCTGTGTCCTTTGCCCCTTCTCACCCTCTATTCCTTGGGGAAGGAGTTTTTCCATTTCTCCCCCCAATTATAACTCATTTTCAAGCAGATGCATTTAAAATTCAAAAGTGACTTAATAATGCTTGCAGTATTTATGCACCTATATCAAATAAAACAAACCGAAACTGTCTTTTTTGCTCAGCTTAACTGAGAACAGCTTCTTCTTACTGTATCAAGCACAGAAATAATTGCCTCTTGAAGTCAACTTCCTGATGTAGGTTGGGTGATACATTCACAGTGATATATCTGTGCCTTTAGGATATTGAGATCAATGATTCATTAAGTGATACGGTCAGTTATTTATGTTGTTTGCCATAGGTATTTGGACCAGAGATCTGGGATCCAAATGCCCCAGTTGTCTCTCTCCTTCTGTTTGTCACACTAGCCACAAACTGGCATATGCTGTAGGTGGCTCTCTGCCAGCTTGTGGCTTTACTGAATACAACTGTACCATATTGTCCAACTACCGTATTTTTCGCTCTATAAGATGCACTTTTCCCCTCCTAAAAAGTAAGGGGAAATGTGTGTGCGTTTTATGGAGCGAATGCAGGTGGGAAGCTCTGCTCAGCGCTCCCTTTAAAGAGCCCCGTGGAGCGTGTGTGCAGCTTTTTGGTGCTTCCCCCCAAGGGCTGCCCTTCTCCCTCCTCGGGGAAAAGCCCCCAAGAACCACACACACACTCCGCACGCTCTTGGGGGAGCCTTCCTCCCGCTGCCCGGAAGAGGCTTCGCGTGGCTATCCCAGAAGCCAGAACACCAAGAGGGTATCCCAGAAGCCAGATCCCTCTTGCTGGTCTGGCTTCTGGGATTCAGAATATTTTTTTTCTTGTTTTCCTCCTCCAAAAACTCGGTGCATCTTATGGTCTGGTGCGTCTTATGGAGCGAAAAATACGGTATATTTCTCCTCCTTTTTTTCTTTTTTCTTTTTGAAATAATATTTATTAGTTTCTTTTTTTATGATTTTTATTGGTTTTTTACACATACAAAAGACAATACAAAACAAAACACATACATCAAAAACATACAACAAAAATTTGACTTCCCCATACCTTCCTTTCACCACATCTTTATTTTGCCATTTCTTTTTAAGCAACCCTTCAGTCAATTTTTAATCAAGTCTCCTTTAAATTTACTTAAGATTTAACATTTACAGCTGTAATTCTTTGTTTCTTACCCCTTGACATCTTATCAGTCCACAATTTTACAGTAGTTTTTAAGATATACTTTAAATTTTCTCCAGTCCTCTTCCACTGTCTCTTTCCTCTGGTCACGGATTCTGCCGGTCATCTCTGCCAGTCCCATAAATTCAGTCACCTTCGTCTGCCATAATATTTATTAGTTTCAAAGAATTACAAAAATATAAGTAAAAAAGAAACAGAAAATACAAAATACAAATAAAAATAGAAATGAAAACAATTAAAAACAAATCGATCTTTCCATATCTTATCTTTCATTTGCTTGTTTCCCTGACCTCCTCACACCTCCCTTTTTTGCATTCTAATTCAGTTAATTGTTTCAGCAAATCCTTTCCATTTTTACTTTTATCTTGATAATTTATCTTAATATATTGTATCTTTACATTCTCACCTATTCATAATCCAATTTTACTTAATTCTGTAACATTACTGCTACGACGACCTATCTTCATTCCAGCATCCTTCTAACATTCCTTAATTTTACAATGTTTCTGTAAATAGTCTTTAAATTTCTTCCATTCTTCTTCTACCGACTCTTCTCCCTGGTCTCGGATTCTGCCAGTCATTTCCGCCAGTTCCATGTAGTCCATCAACTTCATCTGCCATTCTTCCTGGGTGGATAGATCTTGTGTCTTCCAATACTTTGCGATGAGTATTCTTGCTGCTGTTGTTGCATACATAAAGAAAGTTCTAACTTTCTTTGGCACCAATTGGCCGACCATGCCCAGGAGAAAGGCCTTTGGTTTCTTCAGGAAGGTATATTTAAATACCTTTTTCATTTCATTATAGATCATCTCCCAGAAAGCCTTAATCCTTGGGCATGTCCACCAAAGGTGAAAGAATGTACCTTCATTTTCTTTACATTTCCAACACTTATTATGGGGCAAATGATATATTTTTGCAAGCTTGACTGGTGTCATGTACCACCTGTATATAATTTTCATAATATTCTCTCTTAAAAATACGGTATATTTCTCCTTCTCCCACTCCATTCTTGACTTTTCGTTTCGCTTGCCATTCTCTCTGTTTTATGGCTGCACATGCCTGGAAAAGGGTCTTACAGACACATTCATTCCTTTGTTTGTGTATTTAAACAGCTATTGCCAACCTGGTGCCCGCCAGATGTTTCTTGTAGTGCAACTCGCATCAGCCTCAACCGGCAAAGCCATGCTGGCTAAGGGTGATGGAAGTTGTAGTCCAAAACAACCAGAAGGCACCAGGTTGACTTGGAGTGTTTTAAAACACCTACATCCCAACTTTTATAAACTTGCCCCAGGCACCTCCAAATGATTTCATAAAAGACAATACCAAAAAAGCACCGGAAGAATGAAAACCAAAGGTGTCAGAATTGTATTATAATTGCATTATCCACTGAATATTTAGGCCCTTTAAGAAAAAACAACCATCTCCTAGAGAACTGAGTCAGAAGTGTGGCTTGGTTGGAAAGGCTTGTTATTGCTCTGAGCAGGCTCCCAGGCCTCATAAAATAATTGAACCACTCACCCAGCTTGTTGAGAGTTTCTGCCAGAAATCTAGTACAGTCATACCTCGGATCCCGAACGCCTTGCACCTTGAACATTTTGGCTCCCAAACGCCGCAAAGTGAGTGTTCTGGTTTGCGAACGTTCTTTGGAAGCCGAACATCCAAAGGGGCTTCTGCAGCTTCCGATTGGCTGCAGGAGCTTCCTGCAGCCAATCAGAAGCTGTGCTTTGGTTTCCAAACATTTGGGAAGTCGAAGAGACTTCCAGAAGGGATTCCAATCGTTTCCCAAGGTACATAACACAACTCCCTACACATTTCCTTGGAAGTAAGCTCCCACTGCTGTCATGGGACAGGACTTTGAGGCCCAGGTCCCATCCAGTGTCCCATGCAGCTGAATGAGCAGGATGACCCCCAAACTTAACAGAAATGTTACAGATAGGTAGCCGTGTTGGTCTGCCATAGCCAAAACAAAAAAAATTCCTTCCAGTAGCACCTTAAAGACCAACTAAGTTAGTTCTTGGTATGAGCTTTCGTGTGCATGCACACTTCTTCAGATACACTTCTTGTATTCTTCAGATGTGTATCTGAAGAAGTGTGCATGCACACGAAAGCTCATACCAAGAACTAACTTAGTTGGTCTTTAAGGTGCCACTGGAAGGAATTTTTTTTTTGTTTTAACAGAAATTATTTACTACCTTTCAAAAGTTAAGCACTTTCCAGGCTAATTGGAGGCCTGGGCTTATGGTGGAGTGTTCCCAGGTGATCACATATACCTATTCAGCCCAGACAGACAAATGAGGTCAAGCACATACAGTGGTACCTTTGCTTACAAACACCTCTGGTTACAAAAGCTTCAGGTTATGCGCTCTGCTAACCTGGAAGTAGATGCTCCTGGTTGCGAACTTTGCCCCAGGATGCGAATGGAAATCGTGCAATGGAGGCACACGTGCAGCAGGAGACCCCATCAGCGAAAGCTTGCCTCAGGATAAGAACAGTTTCAGTGTTGGTGTTGACCTTTAAAGCCCTGAATGGCCTCGGCCCAGTATACCTGAAGGAGCATCTCCACCCCCATCGTTCTGCCCGGACACTGAAGTCCAGCACCGAGGGCCTTCTTGTGGTTCCCTCGCTGCGAGAAGCAAAGCTACAGGGAATCAGGCAGAGGGCCTTCTCAGTAGTGGTGCCCGCCCTGTGGAATGCCCTCCCACCAGATGTCAAAGAGAACAACAACTACCAGACTTTTAGAAGACACCTGAAGGCAGCCCTGTTTAGGGAAGTTTTTAATGTGTGACATTTTAATGTATTTTTAATCTTTGTTGGAAGCCGCCCAGAGTGGCTGGGAAAACCCAGCCAGATGGGCGGGATACAAATAAAAAATTATTATTATTATTATTATTATTATTATTATTATTATTATTATTATTAAAGAACCGACCTCTGGAACAAATTAAGTTGGTAACCAGAGGTACCACTGTACTGAATATTGATGTATTTATTTCATTTTTGAATGAACCATCTCAAAGTGATGTCACCATTAAAAACATGCATCAGACACTGGTGCATATAAGAGCAGTTAGAGCAATGCTATCTATAAACCCTATTTCAAATGCACATGTAGACGGGGGTAAAAATCTCCAGTTAAAAGCCTTGTTGAAAAAGGAAGGTCTGGAACAGGTGCTGAAAAGACAATAGAGGTGGCACTTTTTTGAAATGTAACAGGAGTTCCAAAAGTTATGATGCTGCTACACTACAGGCTCAATTTCTGCATCCTACAGAAAGTCTGTATGAGATGAGATGATGATATGATCTCCACAGAAGGTCGTGTCCTGCAGAGTGCAGCAATCGAATGGGTATATTAGGAGTGAAACAAGCTTTTTAGGTATCATGGTCTATGAACCACCCTGAGACCTCTGGGTCTAAGGAGGTTGTCAGGGACTGGGCAGAGGAGGAATGGTTCATCCTGAACCTTCCAGGGGGGAGGAAGAGGGAGACCGTATAGATTTACAACAGGGGTTTGCGGGAGGTCTCAGCTCAGAGGCAGAGGAAGGGAAAAGTTGGGATATAATGGGGGAGGAGGAGGAGAACCGCTGACATGGTGTCTTTAGAAAACCTTCCAGACCCTCCATCTCCTAGAACCTGGCAAGCCTTAAAAGTAGGAGAGTAAATAGCTCAAAGACAGAGGGAACGTAGCAGCACCCAAAGAGGAGGTGATGAGGATGACGAATGAGGAAGTGGGAGAGACAGGGGGTGAAGATTCACTCGGGACAATGCCATAATCTAAGAGGCTGGGTTCTATAGCCTCTCTCTGTAATATTGAAATAAAAAGACGGCAAGAAACTTTTCCCTGTCTTTATACTTTCCTGGGCAACCAGCCGGGAGCTGCTGACAGCATTCCGACAGCAGTATATTTATTAAATAAATAAATAAATAAATAAATAAATAAATAGTCCCAACATTTATCCAAGAAAAATAGGGATGTCCGATGCCATAATAATAATTTTATTATTTACACCCCACCCTTCAGACTGGGCTGCCTTCAGTTGTCTTCTAAAGATTGTACAGTTACTTATCTCCTTGGCTTGGGGGTTGCATAACTCCATACCTCTATGATTTTCCCAATGAAAATAGAGACATCCTAAGCAAAAGTGGGACGTTCTGGGATCAAGTCAGAAACTGGGACGACTTCTGTAAATCTGGGACTGTCCTGGAAAATAGGGACACCTGGAAGGCCTGTGGTCCTATAAATGGGCCATTCTCAATTCGTGTACACATAGGCTAATGTCTCCATCTGTTTCATGAACCCTGAAATGGTATACAATTTAAACAGCATCAACGTGCATTCTGGGCAAAAAGGAGAGCGTGTTGGGGGAGATTTCAGAGGGACTGCTCACCAGAGTTCAGTGAGAAGCTTTTAGCAAATCTGTTTTATGTGTCTGGATAACTCCAGGCAAACTGCGCTACCTTTGGGGAGACAAAGAGATGGAAATCTCTCGCAAAAGGTACTGTGGAGGAGCCGGGTGCTTGATCTATGTTATTCCTTTTAACCACACATGAGAAAGACACACCACAACACTGTTCTGGCACACAACTCTGTGGAAAATTTGCTGAAAGATTTTCAAGCCAAGACCTCACTACAGAGCAAACCCAGGATAGCTAGATAAATAGGTCTAATAGGAAATTCTAGCTCTGGAAAATTTATTCTTTTTCATAGTACTGTCATGAGAGATGTATGGGCCAAGTATCTCAAAGAAGCAGTACTGCTGGTAAAAAAACAAACAGCATTTTCTTTGTTTTTTCTCTCCTTCTCTCTCTCTCCGTTACTCTCAGAATCCAAGCAAGCCCATGAAATATTTACTAGCAAAATATAAGGGAAGATCACCTCCCATGCTCAATTATTTAGCGAGGTCTCAATGAGACTTTTAAAACATTAATTGATAAAGGCCGCTGGGCATAAAAGAGAGAAGGGGCAGACATCTAGCTGGCTTTGTCTACAAGAGATAGATGCATAGCTTGTTGCTGTTCCTTTCTCCTAGTCCATGATTGCTCTCCTATCCTTTAAATCCAGCTTTTTCTGTTCTCTTTGTGCTCTTTGACAGTCGACAGGGTGAATTTAGTCTTTGCCATGTTTCCACCCCGCCCCCCAAATGTGGGCATCAGCAAGGAACATGCTGAAAAGGGGCAGCCCAAACGATGAAGTGATTGGAAAGGTTGCATAATTTGGGACTTTTCCATTTAGAGTTAAAAGGTGACACAGTGGAAGTTTATAACATTATGCATTGTGCATAGCAGGGAGAAGTTTCCACAGAGGCAGTAAAGATTCTGAACACCAGTTGCTGGAAAACACAGGAGGGGAGAGCTGCTCTTGAACTCAGAGCCCGCTTGCGGGTTCCCCACAGGCTCACGTGGTTGGCCAGTGTGAGAAAAGGAAGCCATTGACCTGATCAGCAGGCTCTTTTATGTTCATATGACTCTAATTAACTCCGGGGGTCTGGTTGTTTGTTTTTCGATGTGTTTAATACAGTGGTAAGGGTGGCGCTATGGGTTAAACCACAGAGCCTACGACTTGCCGATCAGAAGGTCAGTGGTTTGAATCCCCGCAACAGGGTGAGCTCCTGTTGCTCGGTCCCTGCTTCTGCCCACCTAGCACTTCGAAAGCATGTCAAAATTCAAGTAGATAAATAGGTACCGCTCCAGCGGAAAGGTAAACGGCATTTCTGTGCGCTGCTCTGGTTCGCCAGAAGCGGCTTAGTCATGCTGGCCACATGACCTGGAAGCTGTACGCCGGCTCCCTCGGCCTGTAAAGCGAGATGAGCGCCGCAACCCCAGAGTCGGCCACGACTGGACCTAATGGTCAGGGGTCCCTTTACCTTGGTTCTCAAACTTAATTCGTACCGGAAGTGCGTTCCAAAACCAAGGCTTGCTTTCCCATAGAAAGTAATGAAAAACAGATTAATCTGTTCCAACTTTTAAAAACAACCCCCCCCAAAACAGCAATTTAACATGATTTTTGCTATCTAATGAGACCATTGATCCATAAAATGAAAGCAATAATCAATGTGCTGTACTATAAAATAAATAAGACAGTATTGCAGATGATAAAAATTAAATTTTTTTTTTCTTACCTGCACTGATGATCGTCATTGTTTAGATGGGGGGCTTTTATCCATTTCTGCAGTCACACAATCAATCAATCAGTAGCTGAACTGGGTTCCACAAAGTCACAAAAACAAATTAACCAAAAAGCCTCAAAAACAAAAACGCAAAATAAATAGCAAAAACAAAAGCACCAAAATTAATCCGTCCCAGAAGTCCATTTGACTTCCGAAATGTTGGAAAACCAAGGCGCAGCTTCTGATTGGTGCAGGCGCCCCAGAAACAACAGCCGACAACTGCATCAGAGGTTCAGCTTCCGAGAAACATTTGAAAACTGGAACACTTAGTTCCGGGTTTTCGGTGTTTGGGAACCAATGCGTTTGAGAACCAAGGCGTTTGAGAACCAAGGCGTTTGAGAACCAAGGTACCTCTGTAGTTAAAATGTGTTTTTATTTTGTTGCCATTTGTACTGCCTTAACTTCTTTGCGTTTGCTTCCCTGAGTGCCTTTTGGGAGGAAAGGCAGGATATAAATTTAATGAACGAATAAATGAATAAATGAATGAAATATGCAGTCTTCTCTACATTTACCACCCCCACCCGCAACCCATGCACAAGCAGCCCTATGTGGAATAAGAGATAGCATTTCTGCAAGTTTCTAGGAGAACTAAGAGATGTATTTCCGTGAACCAAAGAGATTTATGATAGATATTTATATGGGTATGTAACAGATGAGGAGGGGGAATTCACAGTGCTGATCAGGAAAGGTCCTCCTTTCAAGAACAGCGGGTTGTTTCGTTTTACATATTTGCAGATTTATAAAGCACAACCCAAAGTTAATGAAGCGGTGCACCAGAAAATAAAAATAAAAAACAGTTATAAAATAACATTGTCATGATAGCGCAGTTGGTTAGAGGATGGCGCTGATAACGCCAAGGTTGCAGGTTCGATTCTTGCAAGGGACAGCTGCATATTTCTGCATTGCAGATGGTTGGACTAGATTATCCTCAGGATCCCTTCCAACGCTACAATTCTGCGATTCTTCTGTCTGCAAATGTCACACGATTGAAGCAGTTTTGTGGAGGTTTTCAGTAGTGTGGTTTCCCTTTTCCCAGACAGCTCCATTTTCCTTCTTTTTTTGGTAGCTCGACAGTGATAAAATGACACAACTGGGCTAAGGCTGATTCAATGCAGATGGGAGGGACTTTCCTGGATTAAGATGTAAAAAGCCTCCAAGAAAACCTATAAGGACTTCACACTTCCAGTTTGTCCCGTAACGTTCCCTGCCCTGTTCTATTCCCATGCACCGAGTAAATGCCACGATCATTCTCCCCAAAATAGTTCAATGAAACATCACAGAAAACAGCAGCTATTTGAAGAATGGTTGTGTAAATCAGGCCATCGTTTAATAAGATATTAACAGACAGATGCTCAATATACTATTGCATTGCACTGGCAACCAATTATTCCAAATAGCATTAGGAAACCAGGACAAATCATTCAACGGGTTTTTAAAAAAGCACATAATTGCTCAATGCTGTGCAAAGAGATACTGTACGGAGCACGCGATGAGTCTGGAAAACTATAGCTGCCCTCCATTCAAAGGAAACTACTGGACTTTCCAGGCCTCATTTGTCTCTCACTGTTTGAGCTTGACTTTAAAAGATACGAGTAATTTGCCGGTGTGTCTGCACATCTGAGGCTGGCATTTGCGATTCCTTATGAATTTATTGCTAGCAACAGTTTCTCTAACATTGAACTCAGGTGGCTGACTTCCTATTGGTTGGGAAGCAAACCAGGACTGTCCAAAAATAAGATAGTGGTTTCTGTATATTTAGGGGGTTCCCTGGCTATACAGAAGCATATGGCTGTAAATTAAGACATTTTAAACACCTCCTCCCCAATCTGACAGGACCTGTAAGCTTCTACAATAAGTGGAATTTAAAGGTGGTAGAAAAAATAGGAGGAGAGGGGAGGGAGGAATTAATTGATCTTCTTAGTCTCTTAATAAATTAAATTTGAAGGGGAAAGTCAGGGTCAGGGTTTGAGGCATATGTTGTTGTTGTTTAACCGGAACTTGCTGGAACTCAGTTCCGGCACCTCTCAGACGGGCAGTATTGTCATTATAAAAGAACAAGGGAGGCGTTCATGGTAAATTCTTTTTCTGGAAAAATAGCACTGGGGATATATATATCGAGAGTGTAAAACAAACAAACAAATAATAATAACAATAATTTATTATTTATACCCCGCCCATCTGGCTGGGCTTCCCCAGCCACTCTGAGTGGCTTCCAAAAGAATATTAAAATACAATAGTCTATTAAACATTAAAAGCTTCCCTAAACAGGGCTGCCTTCAGTTGTCTTCTAAAAGTCTGGTAGTTGTTGTTCTCTTTGACATCTGGTGGGAGGGCGTTCCACAGGGCGGGTGCCACTACTGAGAAGGCCCTCTGCCTGGTTCCCTGTAGCTTGGCTTCTCGCAGCGAGGGAACTGCCAGAAGGCCCTTGGTGCTGGACCTCAGTGTCCGGGTAGAACGATGGGGGTGGAGATGCTCCTTCAGATATGCCACTCTTTCTGCATTATAAGGGAGATGGAAGGAAGTTGAACAGGATGCCGCTTCCCTTTCCAGGGCTGGTCTGGCCCGTTTTGCCACCTGAGGTGAAATGGGAAGTTGATGCCCTGTGTTCTCAGAACCCATCCCTGCCAAAGCCTCGCTTACTGGGGTCATGCGGCTGCAATTTCTGGCAGGATCTCTCAGAGTCCTCCTCACGATTTCACAGGGCTCAGGAGATCTCACCAGAACCTGGAAACTGCTGCAGCCACCCCTTAGATTCTGCCACCTGAGGCAGCTGCATCAGTCTGCCTCATGAACAGGAGGGCCCTGTCCTTTCCCCAGGAACTCCCTTCACCTGCCATGTATGAAGTTAGATAGCACAGCTGAGGATGACATCTACTGTTACTCTTTTCTTTTCTTTTCTTTTCTTTTCTTCTTCCCTCCCCTTCCTCTTCTCCTTCCCTTCCCTTCCGAAACTCCACATCTGGGGCTCCTGTTCCAGGTTGACTAGAGCCCTGAACAGAAGCTCACCTATAACACAATGTACCCTCCAAACGTCCCTGTTTTCCAGAGACAGTCCCAGATTTACAGAAGCCATCCTTGGTTTCTGATTTGGTCCCAGAATGTCCCGCTTTTCCTTAGGATGTCCCTATTTTCATTGGAGAAATGTATAGAGTTATGCAACCTGCAAGCCAATGAGATAAGTCACTATGCAACCTTTAGAAGACATTTGAAGGCAGCCTTGTATAGGGAAGTTTTGGAGAAATATTTGACAGTACGCAGGTCTCATCGGAAACAATGTTTTTTAACCACTCACACAGCTTGTGAGTTACTACCTGAACATCTGAATAGAACATTTCACTACAGGCCTCCCTTATTATTACTGATCTTTTATCCTTCCTTCAAAAAGCCCCAGACAATTCTATTACCCTGCTTAACTACTTCTTCTTTTTTTTTTTTCTTTTTTAGGGCCAGCAAAGTTGTAATCCTCACAATGTCAACACAGAAGTAAGTCTTATTAAATTCAATGGGACTTATTTCCAGGTAAGTGGGATTAGGATTGCAGCCTTAGTTATTATTAGCTTGTGGTATCAGCATTTATCTCCTTGTGCAATAGAAACATTTTGAAAGCTAACTTTTATATTTTGTTTTAATCCAAAAGTTATATGTCTTCATAATATGATGGTCCATTGCTTCATAATATTACAGTCCATTTCCAAGTGTCTTGTGTACTCGGGGAAATCCAAACACAAGCTGGCTATGAATTTGTGATTCACATAGAACAAACTTTGTTACCCACACTGAAGCTCTTCTTTTTGATTAAAGAAAAACAAAACTAAGCCAGATCAAAGCTGCAAAAGGAAATCATCTTAGCCAAAGCAAAGTTGTTCTGAGCCGTGATTTCACTAGTCTAAATGAAAACAAGAACAGAAAATGTCAAACTGCCGCAACTGAATTATCCCAAGACCTCGACAAAGACAACAGAGAATTCTAATGTAAGCAGACAGATTGCATGACAAGAGCAAATGCTAAGAAACCCAGCAGATCAAAGGCATTAATATACAAGCAACCCAAGGCCACAGTGTGAATACGAATATATATTTTTAAGTCAGCATACTTAAACCCAGTGCTTTTCCCCCTAGGAAAATAGGTACCGGTACACACCATGAAGTTGTTACTGTAAGTGCTAACACTTTTTAACAACAGCAAAAAAAGAGGTTGCCAGTACTGTGTACCATTGAGTACCCCCGGAAGAAGAAGAAGAAAGCACTGCTCAAACTCAATTTTAGACAAACTTTCCAGGAAATAGTGCAAGAAACAGCAAATTTGACTGAGGCTGCAATCCCATATGCTAAAAGTAAGCCCCATTGAATTCAATAGGATTTATGTCTCAGTAAGAATTGTGAGGTTTGTGCTGTAAGTCTGTTATGCTAATTTACAGAAGGAGATTAATTCATTGTGACTGTACATTAACAGTCTCATTTGTATTTAAGAGTCCATATTTAGTTCTACTCTCAGAGGCTATATACTTTGGAATACCAGTTACCGGAAATGACATATAGTTCCTTCCGATTCCCCTCTGACTCCCTCCCCCCCCCCCAACTGTGGATTTTGATGTAATGATTTTCTTCTCTGCATCTCTGTCATAACTATACTTTTATAAATCCTTTGTCAATCCATAGTTCAAATTTTTACTACAAGTTTTCTGTCAATCCAAGTTTCCTACCAATGTATGTAGTTGTTTACAATAGCTTTTCAAATAAATTATAAACTTCCCCCCATTCTTTATTAAAGACCTCCTCTTCCTGATTTCAAATTTTTCCTATAAGTTTTGCCATCTCGGCGTAGTTCATCCATTTTGTCTGCCACTCTTCCTTGGTCGGACTTGTACCATCTTTCCATTTCTGGGCTAAGAGAATCCACGCAGCCGTGGTCATGTACATAAATAGTTTTGTCTGGTCCGTTGGGATCTCTGGTCCTATAATATCTAAAAGAAAAGCTTTTGGTTTCTTAGGAAAAGTTACTTTCGACATTTTTTTCCAGTTCATTATATATCATTTCCCAGAAGTCTTTTATCATCTTACATGACCACCACATATGATAAAAAGTATCCTTTTTTTCTTTACATTTCCAGCACATTTTAGGCTTTGATTTAGAATAGTTTTCTTCCCTGATGGTGCAATCGCTTTTAGCATGAACTACAGTCCATACCTGGAACTGAGTGTCCCTCCCCCCTTTTTTTTGCAGCAGAAGGATCTGAGTGAACAGAGACCATTTGCACCATAATTTGCATTTACACGGGTTCTCTTTTTTTAAAAAGAATTTTATTAAGTTTTTCAATAGTTATATAAAAGCGAAATAAAACAATAATAAAACACAGACAAAAGAAAAACGAAACAAAAAAGAAACAGGTATAATTTCATTCCCTTTTTTTCCCTTATACCTTACTTTCCCGACTTCCCCATACCTCCCCTCTCTGTATTCCAGTTTCTATTATATTTAATTCAGCAAATCCTTCCCCTTAATTTCATTTAAATTTTTAACCCTTCTTTTCCTACTACTTATCCAATTCGGCTGGAAACCACACAGTTTCTAAACCAGCGCCATTCTAACACTCATTAATTTTACAATATTTCTTAAGATAGTCCTTAAATTTCTTCCAGTCTTCTTCCGCTGTCTCTCTCCCCTGGTCTCAGATTCTGCCCGTCATTTCTGCCAGTCCCATATAATCTATCACCTTCATCTGCCATTCTTCCAAGGTGGGTAGATCTTGTGTCTTCCAATACTTTGCGATGAGTATTCTTGCTGCTGTTGTAGCATACATAAAATATGTTCTTACTTACATGGGTTCTCATTCACTTAAAAGCTTGTCTCGCTGTGAGTGTTCACGCTCTCAGGGCCATCTTTGGCAAATGAGGTATTAGGACACGATTCCCTCAAACACAAAGAGGTTTCGCTCATTTATTTTATATCTCACCAGCTCTTCAATGAGCTCAAAGTGCCTCATGCATTTGCCCCTCTTCCCAGAGGTGTAGCAGGGGCAAGGGGACCGTGGCTTTGGGTGCACATTTTGGAGGGGCATGATCAGGCACCCCCGACAGGCACAGAGCCCTAGCAGCAGGGGGTTGGCCTAGTGGGCGGGTGGATGGAGGCATGTGCAGGGGGCCTGTTGGAGGAAGGCTCCGTTCACCCTCCACACGGGCTCTGTGCATGCCGCCAATGCCTCCTCAACCCCAGCTGCACAGTCCACCAGGGGGGCACAACATTTGCCCTGCCCTGGGTGCCCGCAACCCACGCTACACCACTGCCTCTTCCCATTTAATTCTTGCATCAATGCTATGACGTAGGATAGGCTGAGAGTGCATGACTGACTGGCCCAAGTGAGGTTAAAGGCTGAATGGGGATTTTAACATTTGTTTCCCAGGTCCTAGTTTGACACTCTAACTCAGTAGTGAGAAGCCTGTGGCCCTTTAGATGTTTCTAGACTACAACCCTGATCATCCATGACTATTCGCCGTTCTGGCAGGGACTGATGGAACTCCAAAAACATCTGCAGAGCTATAGGGTTCCCCACGCCTGCTCTAGCTGCTGTATCTCATTGACTCCCTTAACATGGTTTGTGGTTGTATATGGATTTGAGGTTAGCACTAGACCTGCAAGCTATGTCTTGGTAGTATTGTATCTTAAGCCAACGAAAAGTTTGGCCAAAGGTCAGAGCCTTATGAAATGCTCCTTGCTTCTTTTTGCTGTGACCCTTCAGATAAGCTCTTCCTTCTACGAGTGCGGCAGGTGAACATTCTCAAATTCCGAAGCTGTCAAGCAAAATTTAGTGTAATAGGATGAGACAGCAAATCTAATACTGAATATTTGTGTTTGTCAAGGCCATCAGGAGAGCGCTGAGGCCCCAGAGGATTGCTTCTGTTTTCCTACTGCTAAACTGTGCCACGCAGAATTTGTCATTTGATAGACAGGTATTATTGCCTTGCCATTTTAGACTTGCTATGGTCCTGTTTATGGTTAAGAATGCAATCATTCCGGGGAGAAGTTCTTAGAATTCAGCAGATCTTGCTATAGGCAATATATGAGAACAACAATACAAAAGGATTTATCCTTGCCAAGCACTTTATGTATATATGGCGGGGGTTTTTGTGTTATTCCTCGCTTTATTCTCTTTTTGGCTTTCTGTATTCCATAAATGTATGTATTAAAGAAAAAAGAGAAAAGAAGAAGGCAGCCAGGCATCAATCATGAAATCGAAGTCGTAAGTATTATCTCGATGCTGGCAGAGAAATCAGTAGGAAAACTTATGTTTTAGTCATTTTAGTCATTTGGATCCCAATCTTAAAAGGGAGATTTTCTACACTGAGCATAAGACAAGACCAGCTAGACGATAGTGATGGTGTTAGTGACAACAACAACAATTTATTTATTTATATCTTCTTTCTTCTTTGGCGATCACTTGTAACCAAGTAAGATTGTCTTCCATGAACACAGTTTTGAAAGTGAGTCCGTAAGTGACTGTGGAGGCCAATTCTGGATCCACACGTCCTTCCACAGTGGGGACATTGGTTTCCAGGCAGGGGTTGATCACGGTGAGGGTTTGCCAAGCGTGCCTTCCTCTTAGCGCGTTTCTCCCTTTCGTCCTGAGTTTGAGCGTCTTCAAATTCCATGACACCTTTGGTAAAAACTGTTCTCCAATTGGTGCGCTCGCAAGCCAGTGTTTCCCAGTTGTCTGTGTTTATGTTACATTTTTAAAGATTTGCCTTGAGAGAGTCTTTGAACCTCTTTTGTTGACCACCAGCATTACGCTTTCCATTTTTAAGTTCGGAGTAGAGTAGTTGCTTTGAAAGATGGTAATCAGGCAACCACACAACATGACCAGTCGACTGAAGTTGATGTTGATTTTGAAGAATCATTATTTTGACAGTGGTGATCTTTGCTTCTTCCAGTACACTGGCATTAGTTTGCCTGTCTTCCCAGGTGATGTGTAAAATTTTTCGGAAACACAGTTGATTGAATCTTTCGAGGAGTTGGAGATGGTGTTTATAAGTGGTCCATGTTTCACAAGCATACAATTTATTTATTTATATGCCACCCATCTGATTGACTTACCTCAGCTGCTCTGGGGGGCTTCAAACAAATTAAAACACAGCAAGAAATCAAACACTGAAAACTTCCCTATACGTGAAGTTCAGATGTCGTCTAAAAGTCAGATAGCTGTTTATTTCCTGGACATCTGATGGGAGGGTGTTCCACAGGGTGAGCATGACTACTGAGAATGCCCTCTGCCTGGTTCCCTGTAACCTCATTTCTCGCAGAGAGGGAATCACCGGAAGGCCCTTGGAGCTGGACCTCAGTGTCCAGGCTGGACGATGGGGGTGGAGACGTTCCTTCAGGTTTTCACAGTGGCCAAGTGCATGCCTATAGAAAGCCTGCAAGCAGGACCTGAGTACAACAGCACTCTCCCCAGTTGTGATTCCCAGCAACTAGTATTCAGAGGTATTCTGCCTCCAGCAGGAAGGTAGAACATAGCAATTGTGCTAGCACCCACCAATGGAACTATCCTTCAGGAACTCATTGTCTGAACTCCTTTCAATGTCATCCAAACTGGTGACCAACAATACATCTTGTGGTCATGAATTGGAACTGGTGTTTGTCAGACGGCTCAAACTGCAGGCATCAGTGTTTGGAAGATGCCACCGTGTACTGTAAATCTGTGATACTGGGGAATGACCGCTCCCCACATTACATGGGGGGAGCCCTTTGCATGGTTGCGCGCAGCCCCCTAGTCCCTATGCGGTACTATTAGCACAGGCTTGGGTTTGCCTTCCCCAGGTGGGATACCTGGAGGTCTCTGCCTACCTCAGCCAGTTGCCCAATCCCGCCTGGGGAGGCGTTGCCAAGGTGGTCAGGCCAGGTAGGGGGAGGGACCACCCTGCCCACACAATAGGGGGAGGATCTTACCTGGGAACCGTCAGTTTGCTCCAGAGCTTCTCCCACACTACCCACCCTCAGTTAAGACTTATTTTGCAGGTTAACCTTTTCTCCACAGGTACGCGGTCGCTGTTGAAGGGCCGGAAAGGAATTCCCCTGCATTGGCAGGTTTGCCTTTCCCGTAGCAAAATGTCACAACTTTGGCGGTATCAGGCCTTGGGCGGAATCCTTTAGTCTATCTTCCCTAAATGGGAGGGGAGCATGCAGTGGTGACCCACGCGGCCCTCCTCTTTGTGGCGGCGATACCAGGGTTCCCCGTTAAAGGGGTTGTTTGTGGGGAGGCTTTGGCCGTACGCCTAGAGGTCGTCATTGCGCTCCCCTGTGATGGCTGCGTAATGGGGGTGGGCTGTCCCTGCTTGAACATATGTTCTCCAGAGCTAGCCCATCCCCCCCACTGGATAACCCTGATGTTCACCAGATCCCCAGTGGGGGACTGGGAGGGATAAATGCCCAGTGCCTGAGCCAAGGTCTACCCACATCTGAAACATAATAAAGTTGTGGACAATTTTAATCCCATAGCATGTTGTCTTGAGTTATTATCCCACACGGGGGCCGCCCAGGGTTTGTGGACTCTGCCTGTCCACGCAATAATAGCAGTCCCTGTTAAAACAACAAAAAAGGGAAATTTGCCCAGTATTGCTCCTAAAGAGGAAACAGAAGTAGACCATGTCGATTTTTACAGCAGAGTCCTACAGATTTCCAAAAGTAAATCCCACTGAGTTCAGTGGAGTTTGCTCCAAGGTAAATATGGACAGGACTGCAGCTTTAGCCAAAGAGACTCTTGGGGCGTGTTCACACCATACATTTAAAGCACTGCGATACCATGGTTTCCTCCAAAGAATTCTGGGAGCTGTGGTTTGTTAAGCATGCCGAAGGTTATTAGGAGAACCCCTGTTTATCTCCCTGCCCAAGCTACAGTTCCCAAAGTGTTTTAAAAATCAATCCCTCTTCACAAGAAACTCTGGGAATTGTAGCTCTGTGAGGAATCTAAAAAGGTAAAGGACCCCTGGATGGTTAAGTCCCGTCAAAGGCAACTATATGGTTGTGGCACTCATCTCGCTTTCAGGCCAAGGGAACCAGCTTTTGTCCACAGACAGCTTTCCGGGTCATGTGGCCAGCAGGACTAAACCGCTTCTGGTGCAACGGAACACCATGACAGAAACGCCATTTACCTTCCCGCCACAGCGATACCTATTTATCTACTTGCACTGGCATGCTTTCAAACTGCTTGGTTGGCAGGAGCAGGGACAGTGCAGCAGGAGCTCACCCCGTTGCGGGGATTCGAACTGCCAATCTTCTGATCAGAAAGTGAGGAATCTACACCTCTGGCTTCCCAGTGCACTGCTTTCCTTCTAGCCAGGTTGGAGATACCATTAATTAATCTAATGTCATCATTAAAATGCTGGAGGGTGTCAAATATGTGTTTATATACATATCCTACTCACACATGGAAAGGCCAATGGTGATCTGTTCAGGCTGCTTAGCTTCAGAAACATGGTTCCCGAGATACTGGGATTTCCCAGGCTACTTAAAGGAGCTGGTTTCTCCCTGTCTTGAGACAGAAGACTCCCTCCCTTCATGACATAGGGAACCTTCACTGAAGGTGTACAGTGGTACCTCTGGTTGCAAACGGGATCTGTTCCGGAGGCCTGTTCGCAACCTGAAAAGAGCGCAACCTGCAGTGGCCCACCTGCCCATGCGCGGGTTGTGATTCGCCGCTTCTGCACATGACATCATTTTGCGCATCTGCACATGCGCGAGCAGCGAAACCTGGAAGTAACCCTTTCCAGTACTTCCGGGTCACCGCGAGACGTAACCTTAAAGAACGTAACATGAAGCGGATGTAACATGAGGTATGACTGTATGCTACTTTGGGCTCATCTCAGACACTGCAATGTGGGAGATGCTTAGCCAGCGCTATTTTTCTAGAAGAAGAGGTGCCAGAACTCACCATAAATGCCTCCCTCGTTCTCTTAGAATGGCAATGGTGCCCACCTGAGAAGAGCCGGAACTGAATTCCGGAAAGTTCCAGCAGGAAAAAAAAGCCTCGGATTTAACTATCAATGCCTTTTCCAGGGAACACTGAGAATTGTAGCTCTGTAAAGGGAACAGAGGTCTCCTAACAACTCTTAGCAGTCACAACAAACTACAGTTCCCAGGATTATTATTTTTTTGAAAGCTACAAAGACTCTCCTCCCTGAAAGAGAGGGGAGTGGTTGTGGGCGGGAGCCCGAGCACTGCCTAGCAGGGGGTGTTGCCCCCTGCCTCCAGCTCACCTGGCTGGCGCTCACACCCCCCGGTGGCCACCCAACCAGGTGCCGCGGAGGGGGCATGTTCAGCAGCCTTTTACTGCAATGCCAGCCTCTCTCTGGCCTCATTCCTTCCCCATCGTCGTTTGTTTCGATCCAATGCCTAAGCCAATACCTTTCCATTGCTGTAATCAATAAAGTTGTGGCCTTTTCTAGCCCATTAACCTTCTATCACATGTCCTTGTGTCTTCATTTCACTTCGCGGGGGTCGGGCCCTCGAACCACAACCGCTTAAAGTGGTGTTATGCTGCTTTAAAAGTATAGTGCAGGTGAAACTGATTTCTACAGCTCTGGCAGGTAAAAATTATCACTTCAGAACAAAACTTTTACGTGCTTGTTATGTTCTTTCCTCTGTTCTTTATGTCTTATTCGTTTCCCCTGATAGTCGTCGTTCCCTAGAATGTATCTTGTTCTGTAAACATGATGAAGGACACACTTCTCTAAATTTGAAATATAGTTATAACTAAGGGGAAAACTAGCCATGCTTTGATGGCTCCCATTTAAAGTAAACAGCTCTCTCTCTCTCTCTTTCTTTTTAATGCCTCCTTTTACTTTGCAAACTCGTTAAAATTTAATAAAGCTGTTTTGTTTCTTTTTTTTAAAAAAAGATAAGTAAGATAATAATAATAATAATCTGTAAGCAATAAAAATGAAAACAAAATTGCAGGTAAAACACAATAGTAAGAAAATGAAACAGAGAAGAAAGCTATATATCATTTTTGCCTAGACAAGAGATGCTCAAATATTCAGAAATCATTATGGTTAGATTTGCCATGCTAAACAAAGAGGAAATAATCCCCAACAGAGATTTGAGCCTATAAACTCTCTGTTATAGTACCATCTATGCTAGTCTAATGGTGTAATATTTTGGCCACTATGCCTCAAATGTTATTTCGGTGCTGGTGGCTTCTACAGTGGTGAGGAAAGAGAAAGCAGTTCAACGTTGCCAATTTCAGGATTTATCATCAGGGAAGGGATGCAGCAACAGACTTGATCATTCCCAGTTCTCCAGATTACTTAAGTGTCCCTGCGTGTAGCTGCTGAGCTACACTCCCGCTAAGCAGCCCCCATGTAAACATGGGTGCCCAAGGGAGGGCAACCAAATAAATCCTGCTGCTTATATTCTTCCATCCATTTCTTGCCTTTCTTTCTGCTGGTGATCAGCCTCTTCACAGTGGGCATCATTCTGACATCCAAAAGAATATTATTGTTAGAATTCCTGCTCCATGATTGCAGGCATGGGATTTTTGTCTTTCACATGACAGTGTATGTTTTGACTCCACAGAGTGGGAAGTGACGGAGACAGGATGTTTGTGTTACTGTGTTCCCTGAAGTCGGACTATTGTCCTTTGTTCTTTCTTTCTCTCTTTGCTGTTCGTGTTTATATGTAAATAAAGTAGATTAGCCGAAATGCTGAGTTGCCGAGGTCTGTTAGGCAAGCTGCGAAGACTCTGTGGATCCCTAAGTATGCCGGTGTCTGTTGGCATCGGTTGCTGTGATGTTTGGGCAGAAGAAAGCTTTTGAGGCTCCCAAACGATCGACCAGGAGGGAGAAAACATGCCAGTCGGGCATGTGTCATCGCCAGGGCCCTATTCAAGAGTAGGACGAGCTCCTGACAATTATGTGGGTGTGT
This sequence comes from Podarcis melisellensis, assembly GCF_964234715.1. Classification (NCBI taxonomy): domain Eukaryota; kingdom Metazoa; phylum Chordata; class Lepidosauria; order Squamata; family Lacertidae; genus Podarcis; species Podarcis melisellensis. Next base: position 12,395,049 of record NC_138544.1, read on the forward strand.
CACAAAATTATGGAAGGAAATAATACGAATGATGTTCCTAACATGCCATTTTCCACACGGAGAAAGGGCTGCAGCTCCGTGATAAACCATCTCCTTTGCATGCAGAAGGTCTCAGATTCAATTCTGGCATCTCCAAACAGAGTTGAAACTATGGAGAGCTGCTGCCAGGCAGTGTAGATCGGGGGGAGGGGAACCACAGACCTGGGAGCCAAATGCAACCCTCAAAGCCCCTCTCTCTGGCCCTCAAAATTCTCCCTAGGCCACACACCTCCCTGGCTCTTCTTCGCACCCAAATCATTTTTGTCCGGCTGGAATGTGTCCTTAACTCTCATAATTCTCTGCCTCTTTCTTGTCTGGCTGGAGGAAGGAGCGGAGTGTGTGAGAGTATGTAGAAAGTGGCCGGCTATACAAAGGTAAAATCTGATTTTGTTGCTTTCCTTGCTTTTGCCTCCGGTCCTGCCCACCCCTGGCAAATGGTCTTCAGAAGGTTGTGGTCTTCAGGGTGGAGAAAATTCTCCACCGCAAGTATAGACAGTAGTGAACTAGATGGACCAATGATCTCAATCAGTATTAGGCTTGGGCGATGTATCGATACGTTGCCCAGGACCGGTCTGACGGACAGAGCGCAATCGCGCCTTCACCCGGTTGAATGTTGCGGGTGAAACTGCAGTCGCTTCTGAGTCCCTCCTCCGCCAGCACCTGATGTGCAGAGGAAGGAACAAGCTGCATCAACCCCGACCCATGAGCTGCCAGTGTGAAATTGCTCCTGCTCCTGCCGTGGGACCTGGAGCGGGTTCACCTCAGTGCTTTCAGGGTTGATGCAACTTACACTGACTAAGACTGGGCAATATCTGCTTTTCAACACTGCAGTGTATCGCTATATTGCGATGTTTGGCTGGTGATGCATCACAATGTTGAAAAGCTGATATTGCTCAGTCTTAGTCAGTGTAAGGCAGTTTCCTATGTTCTACATTGCAGGGAGGAGGGAGGAAATAATAATAATAATAATAATAATAATAATAATAATAATAATAATAATAATAATTGATATCCCACCCTCCCCAGCCAAAGCCGGGCTCAGAGCGGCTAAACAACAGTAAAAATAACACAGTTGACATAAAATCACAATCAATTAATTGAAATACATTATAAAATCAATTCCTTCTAAAATCAATTCGGGGTCAAATTAATGGCAACCATTGGGCTAGAGTTCTATGAGGATTACAGAAGGAGAGAGGGGGTCAGACTGTGCCTTGGCCAAAGGCCTGGTGGAGCAGCTCTGTCTTGCAGGCCCTGCAGAAAGATGTCAAGTCCCACAGGGCCCTAGTCTCTTTTGACAGAGCGTTCCACCAGATCAGGGCCACGGCCGAAAAAGCCCTGGCTCTGGTTGAGGCCAGCCCAACCTCCCTGTGGCCTGGGATCTCCAAGATGTTTTATTTGAAGACCATAAGGTCCTCCGTAGGACATACCAGGAGAGGTGGTCCCATATCTTAAACCTAATCCTGTACTCCACCGGAGCCAGAGCAGCTGGTATAGCACTGGGTAAGGAGTCTCGCCACGGCATTTTGCACCCACTGGAGTTTCTGGTTCAGTCTCAAGGGCAGCCCCACATAGAGTGAGTTACAATAATCAAGTAGGGAGGTGACCGTTGTGTGGATCACAGTGGCTAGGTCAGGGCGAGAGAGGTAAGGAGCCAACTACGGTACTTAGCTTGAAATCCATTTCCTCTTAAATTTGCTCAATCTTATCGAAAATTACAGGATCAGCTGATTTCCTTTTCCATGCCTTTGTCTATACTGTATGACTAAATATCTCCACGTGACTTAATGATACATCATCCTTCTGACACCCTCAGATCAGATAGGGAGGCCTTGCTCCATGTTCTGTCTTTCTTGGATATGAAGTTGGTTGAGACACATAGCAGGGCATTCTGTGTAGTGGCTTCCACTCTCTGGGAGATCTCCACAATCCTTTTCATGCTTTCCTTCCACCCGTGAAAGTGTTTATATACACAAAGATTTCCCATGGGTACCAAAGTGGCGCCCGCTCTGTGGAAGAAGAAGAAGAGGAGTTTGGATTTGATATCCCACTTTATCACTACCCGAAGGAGTCTCAAAGCAGCTAACATTATCCTTTCCCTTCCTCCCCCACAACAAACACTCTGTGAGGTGAGTGGGGCTGAGAGACTTCAGAGAAGTGTGACTGGCCCAAGGTCACCCAGCAGCTGCATGTGGAGGAGCGGGGAAGCGAACCCGGTTCACTAGATTACGAGTCCATCGCTCTTAACCACCACACCACACTGGCTCTGGAACACCCTCCCATCAGCTGTCATAGAAATAAACAACTATCTGACTTTTAGAAGACATCTGAAGGCAGTTGGGTCTAGGGAAGTTTTTAATGTTTGATGGTGTTTTTAATATTATGTTGGAAGCCGCCCAGAGTGGCTGGGAAAACCTAGCCAGATGGGCGGGGTATAAATAAATGATGATGATGATGATGATGATGATGATGATGATGATGGGTGAATATTTGAATGGCTTTTGTGATTATGTTTACATTTGCTGTTAATGTTGAATTATTTGGTGCACATTTAAAACTTCTTTCCATGTAAATGTGGCCTCTGTTTTTGCCACAGACCATGGTCAATGAACATTTTCAAATGTTATGAAATACTTTCAAGTACAGTGGTACCTCAGGTTACAGATGCTTCAGGTTACAGATGCTTCAGGTTACAGACTCTGCTAACCCAGAAATAGTACCTTGGGTTAAGAACTTTGCTTCAGGATGAGAACAGAAATCGTGCAGCAGTGGCGTGGTGGCAGCGGGAGGCCCCATTAGCTAAAGCAGTGCTTGAGGTGAAGAACAGTTTCATCCAGAACGAATTAAGTTCTTAACCCAAGGTACCACTGTAGCGTGTAATCTTATTTCAACTAGTTCCATGTAGAATGTTGGATAATATGGTTCTTTCGAGGTATGTACTAAAGTGAATAACCAGAGTGATTAAACTAGCCTCCCACCCTGGGGAAAAAAACAGTAAACCAGCCCATCTACTTGTGTAGCTAAATTATCCCAACAATATTACTATAGAATATAGATGTCCTTTCCCATTCATCATGTAGGACAATTGATCAAAGCAAGGAACAAACTAAGACCTGGATACTTTACCTTAGCTCTTTAATCCTGTGAACCATCATCCATCGTTTATGACAGTCCTATATCAATACATATCTCATGCTTGAGAACAAAGCAAATGTTAGCATATTGATCACCAATATGCAAAGATACACACATTGTCAAGTGTCCTGTCTAAGTTAGATCAGCTTAAAATTGTGTGCCCATCCAACACTGATTTTGTGATCCCATAGCTACAACAGTCACAGCAAATATTAATTTACTAATTTTGAAACAAAATGATATTTGCCCTCACATGAATTAAAAAAACCAAAACAAAATCAAGTCTACATGAAAATTCAGCATCATTTTAGTGTGAATTTCTCCTAATATCTTTGTACGCATTTTGCCTAATATACACATTTTTGCAAAAAAAGTAAATCCCCCTTATACAGTTATTTTTATGCTTTGTTCACTAATTTTCTTTTTTTTTTAATATAATTTTTATTAAAGTTTTCCAAATTAAAAACAAATTAGATCCAATTCATACACTTTCTTCCAAAACCAAAACCAGGACTTCCCCTTCCCGCCCCCAGTTGTGTTCCAAATCTTCCGAACAAGCAATTAAGTTCAACAAGTTTTTATCCCATAACTCACTTAGCATCAATAACCCAATTTTTCCAAATTCCCATCCCCTAAGATCGATTTTTTCCCTTCCACGAGTTCCCCCTTTCAAAATTTTATAAAGAAAGAAAAAAAGATATAAAGATAGAAAATAATTTTACAACCTTTGGATTCCAAATTTCCCTCCCCCCTTTCCCTGTTGTGTTCCTTCTATCCCTTCCTCCTAGTGTCTTCCTGAGGTGCCTACCCGCTTCATCCATATCCCTCTAGTAATTTGCCAGTCATATTTAATTACAAATGTCCAATCTTGGAAGGAGTCTGTCTCAAAAAGGGGCCCATTTTTTCTCTCCAGATTTTTCTATCCAGGAGTAAAAAACTCCCATTTAATTTCCATAAGCTTGTCAAATCTGGATGTCCCAAATGTTCCCAACTCTGTCTAGTTCATGATGTTTCCATATTCTTGTCATTCTCTCTCTTCCTTCTATTTCCCTATTTTCCCGCAAAAATGTTCTTTTTCCATGACCTTCTTATTTTCTGCAGAGGCTTGTTGTTCAGAAGCAAAGCGTCATGTCCCTTTCGTTTTCCAACTGAAAAGTCCATTGTTTCCTGTAGTTTGTAACCCTCTGTAGACAAAACAATGTTCCATTTCTGCAGTTCCCAGGAGATTAAAAGTTACAACTGTTCAGGTTTCCTGAAAAAAACACATGCAGTGTCGCTCAGCTCCTCTAGGTGGATCGCAGTAACTGAGTTCCCTTCCAAATCAAATCCATTAGTCCAACTAATTTATAAATCCTTATTTGAAACAATTTATATACAATTTAACCGGCAAAGTCCTCAAAACGAAGTCCCTGCTTTATTCTTCCATTTTGACAGCCTTTGACAGCTGTCAAAACTCCCGATGCTCTTTCCCAGGTAGTTTCACGGATCGCTCCAGGGATTCGGGGGGGGGGGTTGTTTTTTTTGATACAAATTCCACTTTTCTCCTCCAGCACAGTCTTATAATTTTCCCTCGCAAAGTTGCCAATTCATGAAGATAAAGATACGCTCGATCTTAGTCGTTAAATCCTTTGTTTTAGCTCTTCTACAATTGAGGGGTAGGCTGACTTCCTTTTTTCCACCTCCCCCGTTCGCTCCAGATTTTTAAAAATTTATCCCTCTTTTTTTTTTAATCCATAGTCCAATTACTCACGGGTTCTTTTAGGTCCAGATTTTCAATAGAAGAAGCCAGCGCTCTCCGCCGGATGGCTTGCGGCTGCGCTCGGCAGGGATAGCAGAGAACTCAAAGCACCACGCTTCTCCCCGGCGCCCGATCCGTAGCCTTTAAAAAGGCTCTTCACGAGCCGGGATGGCGCTAACGGTGCCAGCCGAGTCTCCATGTCCACGGCCTCACTCTGGCCGTGGTTTTTGAGGGTCCCCGCATCGCCGGTGCGGTAGGACCCAGCCCCTGCCGAGCAGGCTCCCTCCGAAGCTCGGAAGGAGCCCGCCATTCGGCGATTTTCACACTTTACCCTAGTGTATGAATTTTTGTACGCATTACTTTTCAGGAGAACTGTACGGCAAAATTCAGAGAGGTGCAAATTTTGAAGGAAAGGCTGGGTTTTGTTTCGCGAATCGTTTCAGAAAGAGTGAATTAGGTAGACTCGCCCACCAGTGTCCACTGAATCCCCCAGCAATGTACCTAAATGAAACCCAGAGGCAATAGATGGGATGAACTTGAAGAACACAACTTATCTGCATTGCTTTGATCTGAATGCATCTACATTGAAAGAGACCCAATTTGAATACTGGCCAGATGGCCAAGGAAGGGCTGGTCCATTACATTCATATATATTCCTCTCCCTCCCTCCCACTTTCTGGTTCCATCTTCCCTCTCTCTTGCTTCTCCTTCCATCCCACCTGCATGAAATTGGGCAGAGGAGCAGGTGCTGTGCTTCGGCTGTAGTTTCCTAACCCTGTACTGAAGTGATATATATCTGGAAAGCAAACAAACATTGTTGTTTCTGTTTACACCCAGCAGGAATGCCTGTGTGTTTAGCCGGCATGTAAGCTGAGACTTGAAAATCTATACCAAAAAGTCTTTAATATTAATGGAACAGTGTGCAGATTGGCATGTAGGCTGCTAGCAGCATCCACTCTGGGAATATCAGGTTTCGGTTTACGCATGCATTGCATATTCTTTCAAGAAGCTAATGCACCGACTTCAAAAAAGGGGGAAATATTTAATACAGAGGAACCGTTTTATGCAATCACAAATTATATATTTTTCTTTAAAACCCCTGCTGTGTATTTTATCACAGTTGTCTTGGAAAACAATGGAAACTACAAAAGGGAACAGTTATTCTCAAAAGCTTAGAGGTGCGCTCTCTCTCTCTGAAATTTATTCACTCAGTTCAGCTTCACTTCAGAGCCCGTGGTAGTTTCAGAGCAGAAAAGGATAGGTTTCCTTTCCTTTTAGAAAAATAATAGCAATGTTTCTTTCTCTCCCTATATGTTTGCTCAGAAGCCGAGATAGGCGAATCTGTCCATTTCAATTTCTCCCAGTTTCTCATTTTTCCAGTCTTAAAATCAGTTCTCTGCATTTCAACATCAGTTTACTATTGTTTGTTAAAGTCCTCAAGAAAATTCACCACTTAATGATAGTATATGCATTTATGTACACATTGCTTAGCTGGAGAACTGCATTGCAAAATTCAAAGAAGTGGGGATTTCAAAGGATGGCTGTGTTTCAATTTGTGTATTGTTTCAGAGAGTACGAATTAGATAGATTTGCTTTTAAATGGGAACTGAATCAAATTACTCTGAATTAAGTCCTATTGAGTCCAGTGGGACTTATTTCCCAGATAACTGTGCAAAGGGTTGCAGCCTTAAAAATACATTTTCTTTTGTGACCACTGGAACTGAATTTGTTCTTTTTAACTGATAGCAGTATCTTAGGCATGCCTACTCAGAAGCAAGTCCAGCCAAATTTAATGGGATTTACTCCAAGGTGAATGTGCATGTGATTGCGGCCTAATACAGACAAGACTGAGTTATATCTAGCTTATTGTATATGTAAAAAGGTTCATAATACAGGCTGTTTGAAACGAATTCCTTTCTCAGATCTTTGGGCTTCAGTAACCATTCAAGATGTCTCATTGCTCAGTTTCTGTCAGGGAACTGCCATCGGAAAGAGAGATGGTGAAGAAGAAGAGAAGAAGAGTTTGGATTTGATATCCCGCCTTTCACTCCCTTTAAGGAGTCTCAAAGCGGCTAACATTCTCCTTTCCCTTCCTCCCCCACAACAAACACTCTGTGAGGTGAGTGGGGCTGAGAGACTTCACAGAAGTGTGACTGGCCCAAGGTCACCCAGCAGCTGCATGTGGAGGAGCGGAGACGCGAACCCGGTTCCCCAGATTAGAGACTACCGCTCTTAACCACTACACCACACTGGCACCACACTGGTGCAGAGGCTCCAGCAGACTCGGAGAGATTCTGCAGCGGAGGAGGGAACCAGCAGGGGGAGAGCAGAAGCTCCGGCAGAAGGGGAGTCGGAGGAGGGAGGGCTCTGGGATACTTCTAGTGAGAATAGTGCAGAGGTAACAAGACCCCCGTTGGCAACTCCCACCCTTCGCCGGAAGCTGTCACGCAGAGAGTCACGAAGGCGCATGTCCGTGAAACAACTTTTATGTTGGCGTAAATTTCGTAGACGCCCACTGGTCAGATACTACCAGCGACTAATGGAGTCACGCCTTGGGAGGCTCCGTTAGTGCCTCGGTTTGGTTGACCAGCCAAACACCAGAGGGATCAAGCTTTTACGCACAAGCAGCTCATTATCCCATCACAGCAATCTGGCAGTCTTTGTAAGCTGCTTGTGCAAGCAGAGGGCATCATGAGCGAACCAGCCGGAACCGCAGGAGCTGGAGCTGGAGCAGGTCCAAGCCTGGAGGAAAGGTACAGGGCGATGGAGGTCCAGCTCGCGCTGCAAACGGCGAGGCTTGAGGAGAGGAGGGCTCAAGATGCGGATAAGGGGAAAACCGCCCCACTTGCCAGAAAGGTGCCTGGATTGGTGCAGAGATTTGGGGGGGATCCCAGGAACTATCAAGCCTTTAGAACGGAGATGCAATATGCTCTCAATCTACTGTTTGATGACTTCACCGATGAGAACTCTAGAGTGGCGTACGTAATTAGCCATCTAGAGGGAGGGGCGAGGGACTGGGTTCGACCCCTGATGGCAGCCAATAATGATATCTTAAAGGACACGAGGAAGTTTTTTCGCGCCATGGACTTGATGTTTTCCAGCGAGATTGAGCAGGGGGTGGTGCGGAGGCAGTTGATGGGGTGCAAACAGGGGAGCCGATCTGTACGTGAGTACTGGACTGAGTTCACTATGCTTATTCATAGACTGGGGTGGGATCTAGCAAGTGAACCTATTCAAATGTTATTTGAAGAAGGGCTCTCTCCGACCGTGAAAGATGAACTTTCCCGGGCGCCCAGGGCGGAGTCTATGGATCAGCTGACTAAATCTGCACTGTCCATAGGAGCGCGCCAAGAAGCAAGAGCTTTGGAAAAGCGGGAAGGAAAGGGGGAACGTTGGAAGGACTTCCGCATTCCAGAGATTCCGGAGCAGTCTTTCCCGCCCGCAGAGCCGATGGAACTGGGAACAGCGCGCGCGCGCGCAGTTTCAAACACCAGTGAAGGGCGGAAGTAGGAGGGAAAGAGTGCCAAGAGATGTTATCTCTGCCAACAGCCAGGGCATTTTGCCAGAGTTTGTCCGCAAAGGAAGGAATGGCAGGGCATGGCGGGAACTGTTGGGGGAAAGGAGGAAGGAGAAAGAGAGGAGCAAGTAAAAGCCAACGCCTGGTTGCCAACATCAGGGCACAGCAGCCAGGCCAGGGAGTAGTGAATGTGCCCACGCTGGAACCTCCAAGACCAGCGCTTGTGATAGAGGTGTTGCTGGAACTGTCAAACGAACACCCACTAAAGATAAAAGCGCTATTGGATTCAGGCAGCTCCTGTAATTTCATGAGTAAGGAGTTTGCTGCTGAACACCAGATACAAACTCTCCCATTAAGTAAGCCTTTGCAAGTAACCACGATTGATGGGAGGGAACTGTTGGGGGGAGAAGTGAGCCAACAGACTGTACCAATGATTATGAGGGTGGCAAGACACACAGAACTGATAGCGTTTAATGTAGCCACCTTGGGAGGAGCTCCCATCATTCTGGGAATGAGCTGGCTGGCACTACACGATCCGCTAGTAGGCTGGCATCAGAGGGTGGTTTCCTTTGGTTCAGCACATTGCCTGGAACACTGCAAGGAGGGAGAGGGTCAGGCAGGGGCCAGAGCCACTCTAGCAGGGATGGAAGTGACTGACAAGGGGAAGGTGCCACCACAATACGCTGATTTGATTGACGTCTTCAGTGAAAAGGAAGCAGATAAACTGCCCCCGCACAGACCCTTTGACTGTCAAATCACCTTACTCCCAGGAGCACAATTGCCAGTGGGCAAGCTGTATGCCATGTCAGACCGTGAGATGCAGGAGTTAAGGGAGTTCATTGACAAGAACCTCAAGCGAGGTTTCATCAGAGAGTCACGAGCGGTGGGGGGCAGCCCAGTGTTCTTTGTGGACAAAAAAAACACGGGCAAACCCAGGCTTGTGTGTGATTTCAGGGCCCTAAATGCTGTGTCAGAACCAGTGACTTTCCCTATGCCCAGAATTGATGACATTCTGACACGGGTGAGAAAAGGGAAGATTTTTACCAAGCTGGACCTTAGGGGGGCATATAACTTGATACGTGTGAGGAAGGGGGATGAGTGGAAAACCACTATGTTCACCCCCTTGGGGGCGTTTGAGTACCTAGTTATGCCTTTTGGATTACAAGGGGGCTCCGCCTGCTTTCAATCATTCATGAATCACGTCCTGGGGCCATTGCTTTACAAGAACTGCGTGGCGTTCTTAGATGACGTCCTGGTGTACTCAGAGAATGAGGAGCAGCATGTGCGAGATGTTAGAGAAGTACTGAGCAAACTGCGAGAAAATCGGCTGTGGGTGAAACTGGAGAAATGCCAGTTTCATAGCAGGGAGGTGGAATTCCTGGGGTACCGGTTGTCTGACAAGGGGTTGGCTATGGATCCCAGCAAGGTTCAAGCGGTACTGGAATGGAAAACACCAAAGACCAAGAAGGACGTGCAAAGGTTCCTGGGCTTCGGAAACTTCTATAGGAAGTTCATCAAGAACTTTGCCCATTTAACAGCGCCCATCACGGATTGTCTTAGCAGCAAGAAAAAATTTGCTTGGACGGAAGAAGCGCAAGGGGCATTCGAACGATTAAAGGCAGCGTTTGCGTCGGAGGAGCAACTTTTGCACGTGGATCTACGGCAACCAATGCGAGTGGAGACTGACGCGTCAGACCGAGCGGTAGGGGCCGTGCTTCTCCAGCCGGGGAAAGATGCGTCTGAATGGAGACCATGTGCATTCTTCTCGCGGAAGTTGAACAAATCCGAGAGGAACTACACAGTATACGACCGAGAACTGCTCGCCATTCATGAAGCATTCCGGAGATGGCGGCACTTGCTGATTGGGGCGCAGCACAAGGTTCAAGTCCGGACTGACCACAAAAATCTGGAGTACTGGAGAACAGCCCGAGTGCTGAACCAGAGACAAGTGAGATGGGCCCAGGAGTTCTCCAAATTCAATTTTGAGATTCGTTACGTGCCAGGGTCCGAGAACGTAAGGGCGGACGCTCTTTCCAGAAAGCCTGAGTACTTAGAGGGGGAGGGCGCGCCGGAAGCAAGGCACGTAATCCCTGAAGACCGCTGGGTGTGTGGGGCGGCTTTGGTGGGGCAGAAAGAACTGTTAGAGGGTACGGAGAACGACGAATACGCCCAAGAGAAACTCAGAGAACTCAGGAGGACAGAGGAGAACACAGGGGGGTTTGAAGAAAAGAGTGGGGCGTTGTATTACAAAGGGGCACTGTACATACCCAATGGGGAACTGAGGGGCAGAGTACTCAAGCAGTTGCATGATAGCCCCACAGTGGGGCATTTTGGACAGCACAAAACCATGTGGTTGGTTACCAGGGAGTTTTGGTGGCCCAAGGTGAGGGAGGATGTACGGGAATATGTCAGGGGTTGCGACAGGTGCCAGCGAGCGAAAGGGGAGAGGGTGGCGCCAGCGGGGCTCTTACAACCCTTACCCACACCAGAAAGGCCATGGGAGGCAGTCTCCATAGATTTTATGACGGACCTGCCAAAATCCAAGGGCAAAACGGCGGTCATGGTAGTGGTAGATCTATTAACTAAGATGTGTCATTTTATAGCCTGTTCACATGCGGTCACAGCGGAGGAAACCGCCAAGTTGTTCGTAGAGCATATTTTCCGGTTGCATGGCGCCCCCTTGAGGGTGGTCAGCGACAGAGGGAAACAGTTTACTTCCAGGTTCTGGAGGAAACTTATGAGCTTACTGCACGTGGAAATCAATTTCTCCACTGCCCGGCACCCGGAAACAAATGGGCAAGCGGAAAGGGCAAACGGAATTTTACAACAATACCTGAGGTGTTATGTAAAGGACCGAGAAAATGATTGGGTAGATAAGTTACCTCTGGCAGAATTTGCCTACAACAACGCTGAGAACGTGTCCACAGGGCTGAGTCCCTTTCTGGCAAATTATGGGTGTCATCCCAGGGCATTTCCAGGAGAAGGAGGGGAGAGGTGGAGTGTGCCGGCGGCGGAACATTTTGTTGAAGAGATGGAAGCCATCCACCGTCAGCTACAACTTAACTTAGAGAGAGCCAAGGAAGAATATAAAAAGCAAGCAGACAAAAATAGGAGGGAAGGTGAAACTATAAGGGTGGGAGACCGGGTGTGGCTATCCACCCAGGGACTACCTTTCAAGGGGGGTTGTAAGAAACTGAAACCCAAAAGATTGGGACCCTTTGAGGTCATACAGCAGGTGAACCCAGTAGCATTCAAACTCAGACTGCCCAGTCACATGAAATTGCACCCAGTATTTCACAGGTCATTACTGTCGCCGTACCGAGAGGGACGTGAATGGGGGGGGGGAGCGTGAGAGAGAGGTCTCCCGAACGCCCGTGATAGAAGAGAGAGAACGCGACATGAACGTGGCAGGAATCATTGATTCCAGGTGGAAGGGGGATCAGGTGGAATATCTGGTAGAATGGGAGGGGGAAGTAGAGTCGGAAAACACTTGGGTACCCGCTGAGGTAGTCAATGACGAGGTTTTAATAGAAACATTTCATCGGTGTTTCCCAAAAAAACCGCAACCCGTGGCACGATTTAGAAGGGAACACTTTGGGACCACCGATGAGGAAGGAGAATTTGGAGGGTTCCCAGAGTCAGGGGTGGGTGAGGAAGCCGACTCCGACGAAGAAGAGGAAGACGGGGAGGGAGACGGTACGCCATGGTTAGAAGTGTTTGAATCCTCGGACGACGAGGAGAGTTCCTTTAGGGGCTTTCCGCCCTCACCGCCAGTGGGAGAGGACGCGGGGGGTGAAGGGGGCCCTGAGGGGGAGGTGGATGTCAGGGAACTGCCATCGGAAAGAGAGATGGTGCAGAGGCTCCAGCAGACTCGGAGAGATTCTGCAGCGGAGGAGGGAACCAGCAGGGGGAGAGCAGAAGCTCCGGCAGAAGGGGAGTCGGAGGAGGGAGGGCTCTGGGATACTTCTAGTGAGAATAGTGCAGAGGTAACAAGACCCCCGTTGGCAACTCCCACCCTTCGCCGGAAGCTGTCATGCAGAGAGTCACGAAGGCGCATGTCCGTGAAACAACTTTTATGTTGGCGTAAATTTCGTAGACGCCCACTGTCAGATACTACCAGCGACTAACGGAGTCACGCCTTGGGAGGCTCCGTTAGTGCCTCGGTTTGGTTGACCAGCCAAACACCAGAGGGATCAAGCTTTTACGCACAAGCAGCTCATTATCCCATCACAGTTTCCATTTGCAATATTGCAGTATTTTCTCTGCTGCAATGCAACACATGTGAAAGAGCAGAATGAACAGTGGCCACTTTGCTTCCTCCAACCAGAAAAAACCCCTCTGCTATAATGAGTTCCCTAGGGAATAATGAATTCAACTATGAGCAACTCTAGGGATAAAATATAAGAGTGATAACTTGGTCACTGAAGTATCCTTGGGAAGCAATAAAAGATTTTGTTAAAAAGCAAAGAGAGGCAATCTGTCACCAAATGTCACACAGCTCATAAATCATCCTTTTCTTAAACAGGGGGGGAAATATTGATAGCAGAATTTAAGCAACACTTCATTCACTGAGGTTCATTCTGCTGATTTGACTCACATCTAAGGAGACCAGGAGTAGTTCCAGTGTCAGCAGAGGGCAGAGGGGCAAAGAGCAAAGGAAACAACAAAATATTTTGGGGAGAGTGCAAGTCTGATTCATACATTAACCCTTTCCAAAGAGACACCTCTCTAGTTCAAGTGAATCATCCAGGTCAAAACATACATGCTGGAGAGGAATGGCAAACCAAGCTGTTGGACAATGCCGAAATGGCAAAACCGACTGGAAAACTTAGGAATCAAGAGAACAAAACTTCAAGAAAGAATGGGGGAAATCTGTAATTTATTTAGGAGAGCACTGTAAGCAGATGAAAACATTAGCAGGATTCTAATAACACTTGTAATGCAACAGATGTTATGGACAATATGGAGAGACATAAAATATAGATTATGAAATAATATGCAGTTGACAAATGTTGATACGGAGGGGAAGGTGGGAAGTCTGGAGATTCAGAGAAATCTCTAAATATGGATATGTGTTTAGTATTGTTATAACTCTACACTTGTAAAATCAAATAAAAATTATTTCAATAATAATAATAATTGTACCTTGCCCATCTGACTGGGTTGCCTCAGCCACTCTGGGTGGCTTCCAGCATATATAAAAATGAATTTTATACCACCCTTCATCTGAAGATCCCAGGGTGGTTCACAACAGAAAAATACAAAAGGAGAATACAAAATACATTAAAAAACCAAACAAACAAAAAACACCCCTGCCACAAACATGTTTAGAAGGCCATAGAATAAGCTGGACATCTGATTGAAGAGAAACATATTCACTTGGCGCTTAAAGATATGTAATAAAGGCACCAGTTGAGCTTCCCTGGGGAGTCACCTCAGAAAAGGCTTGATCTTGTCTTGCCGCCCTCTGGACCTCTTGTGGAGGAGGCACATGAAGAAGGGCCTCCGATGATGATCACAGGGTCTGGATCAGTTCAGATGGAGGGAGGTGGTCCATAAGGTATTGTGGTTCCGAGCTGTTTAAGGTTTTATAGGTCAAAACCAACGCTTTGAATTGGGCGCAGAAACTAATTGGCAGCCAATGTAGTTGGACCAGGATCGGTGAAATAACACACAACGCGGTCGCCAAATTCTGCTCCAGCTGAAGTCTCCAAACTGTCTTCAGCATTTGGGATTTATTTCCATCAAAATATGCCAGAACTATTGAATATCTCCAAAGTAGCCTTTAAAGGCACTTTGGGTATTAACACGGAGATGAGGATGTTCATTCCTATAAGTTGTTCATGGACCACAGTATTCAGAGCCCTCTCAGAAGTTCATTAGCTACCATGTGCATCTGCTCAAAGTTGATAAACCTCTTTATGACATCAGAGCATATAAACCAATGACATTCAGAGGTGGTTCTGTGACAAATCTGCATAACTAGGGTCACTGTGACATCAAAGCTGATGAATGATAAAGGCAAAGAAAAAGAGGTCGGAGGTAGAGATAGCTTAACACAAAAAAACAAGAACAAGTCCAGCAACACTCACAGCTTCTGGTACTGCTGGTCCTTTCTTAATCTTTCTCATAACGACGAGGCAAATGTATGCAAAGAAAGAGGAACCAATAGATGATACATACAGTGAGGAATTAAATGCAGAAATTTATATGCCCAATAATAAGTTCATCAGCTGTGACAGATCTAGGTTTGCATCCTGCTTTCATTTAGAAAAGCAGAGCTAAACGAAGATGACTATAATAGAATGTGTCATAACTGAATGAGCACATGCTATTGTCGGAGGAATCATAGCCATTAGATCTGCACTCTTATACAATTGTGAAGAATTACATAAATCATCGATCATTTATAAAGTGGCAGGTTTCATTACAGCTACTATTTTATATACAGACTGGGAAAATTTTGTGATCATGATCATCAGCATTATCATTACAGCCAATTGCATTCTTTTATCCCAGTGTACACCCAGCCCCCAGCCCAACGCCCGTGAATTGAATTTGGGAGCCAAATAAGAGCAAGAACTGTTTAGTCACAACCTTGGCACTCGCTCAGTGGGAAGGATTGGGGCCACCTCCTCACCTCAGCCACAACAGGCAAGACCATTTCTCTTCTGCCTTTTACACCAGAGGATCAACTGTGATACAGATGTTGCCAGACATCCAAGCTCTCGCCAGGGTACGTGATGGTGGCCAAAGGCAATTTTCCGTAACTTTCATCGCATAATTCCAGTGCCATCAGCAACTTCTCTTGCTTTCATCTGACCTAGGGTTTTCCACAGGGTGGAGAGGGTCTTGCTACCCATATTTGCAGAAAACGAAATTCAGGTGGAATGTTGTACAGTGGTACCTTGGGATGCGAACGGGATCCGTTCTGGAGCCCCATTCGCATCCTGAATAGAACATAAGACACGACTGCGCATCTGCGCGTGCGCTGGTCGTGTTTCGCCGCTTCCGCACCTGCGTGTGATGTCATTTTGACCATCTGCACATGCACGAGCAGAGAAACCCGGAAGTAACGCACTCTGTTACTTCTGGGTCGCCGCAGAGTGCAACCCGAAAATACTTATCCTGAAATGTATTTATCCCAATGTATGATTGTACAGTGGTACCTCTGTACGCTTCAGGTTACACATGCTTCAGGTTACAGACTCCGTTAACCTCGGGTTAAGAAGTTTGCTTCAGGATGAGAACAGAAATTGTGCAGCAGCCCCATTAGCTAAAGTGGTGCTTCAGGTTAAGAACAGTTTCATGTTAAGAACGAATTAAGTACGTAACCAGAGGTACCACTATATTTAAATGCACCATATTTGACTGAATCCTGAATCCTGATCCAAATTGAGCTGATTCAGGGAGAGCTAGGCTTGGGCCAAGTTGGGCCAAGGCACTCCCAGATTGTCCTGGGTTAGGCCAGGCCCCCGGTAGTGATCTAGGAAATCTGTCAGGATTAAACACCCCTGCTGCCCCAAAATTGATTTGAGGCAACATGTAGGCAGAGACAGGTTACCCCTCCAGATGTTAAAGAAATAAACAACTATCTGACTTTTAGAAAACACCTGAAAGCATCCCTGTTTAGGGAAGTTTTAAATGTTTTTAGTATTCTGTTGGGAGCCGCTCAGAGTGGCTGGGGAAACCTAGTCAGATGGGTGGGGTATAAATAATGAATTATCATCATTATCATCTGGGCCCTCACAGCATAGCTCAGACCTCCAGGACAGATATTAATATGCACTGATGCACTATGTCACTGAAACATAAGAAACAATAGGCCAGTTGTTAGACTTGTGAACACGAATAATACCCCCCAACAGAGCGATACTAGAATGCACTAGCATTTTAAGTTCTTTAAAGCTTTTCCACCTAAGAAGTGATCTGCTACCATGTATAGTGGTGCCTCGGGTTACATACGCTTCAGGTTACAGACTCCGCTAACCCAGAAATAGTACCTCGGGTTAAGAACTTTGCTTCAGGATGAGAACAGAAATCGTGCTCCGGCGGTGTGGCGGCAGCGGGAGGCCCCATTAGCTAAAGTGGTGCTTCAGGTTAAGAACAGTTTCAGGTTAAGAACAGACCTCTGGAACGAATTAAGTACTTAACCCGAGGTACCACTGTATATATTTATATGCAACAACCATGTGAAGTGGGCAAGCGAGTGAGAGAGTCTCTTGTCTACGTTACCTTTATGAACAAAGGTTCATATGAACAAACTGTCTCTTGCAAGACACTAATTGTAGAGCTTGAGGGCAGGGGGATGCCATTGTTAGGGAACTAAATTGATTTTGGGCTCATTTTTGAGTGGAAATTAAGGAATGTGTTCCCCCCAGAAAATCATTCTACTTAATTTGCAAACTAGTCCCTCACAACAGCTGTTCCCCTGAGCCTTGTTTTTTTGACCTTGCTTGCAAATGAGAGAGAAACTTTTACAGTGTTCAACTTGTTTTATATATATTTTCCCCCTTTTGCAGCTGTAACATATGGACTATAACCATCTGCTGGTGATGGCATTATGTTCTCGTAAATGTCTAAAACAAATATTCTCTTGGGCATAGAGAGCCTTAACTAGTGTTTGTTTACATAATGAGCAGAAAGAGACCTAATCTTTATTCATGTTTTGAAGCTCTAATTTTTGGCGAATATTGTAATAGATGACAAAAACAAGACAGAGGAATGCCATTAAGTCCTTATGGTGTAGACTGTTCTAGGCCAAAGTTTTTCATATTTCTGTCCGGAGGGAACTCTTTCCTTGACGACTTTTCTGTTGTGCAAATTCCGTGAAGTTGCAGAATGTTCTAGAATATGCATTCAGTTTGTGGGGGGCAGTTTGAATCAGGCCAGTTTGGCCTCATGGTCCCTGCACAGGAACCAAGAATGTGCTCAGAAGTCTAGCCAACTTTTTTCTGCAGCACCACATCACAAATAATTTGGGCCATGCCTTTCTTTGAGGGAAGTGCAGACACCCTTATTCATCTCATTCTCTTCCCTCAAATTAAAACCTAGGCTGTGAACAGGAGCCGGTATTATATTTTTGCTTGAAAATTTAAACATTTAAACCACAGAGCCTAGGACTTGCCGATCAGAAGGTCAGTGGTTCGAATCCCTGCGACATAGTGAGCTCCCATTGTTCAGTCCCTGTTCCTGCCAACCTAGCAGTTCGAAAGCACATCAAAGTGCAAGTAGATAAATAGGCGGGAAGGTAAATGGCGTTTCCGTGCACTGCTCTGGTTCGCCAGAAGCAGCTTAGTCATGCTGGCCACATGACCCGGAAGCTGTATGCCAGCTCCCTCAGCCAGTAAAGCGAGATGAACGCCGCAACCCCAGAGTTGGTCACGACTGGACCTAATGGTCAGGTGTCCCTTTGCCTTAAGGGTCTTATAAATTTATTTGAATGCTGTCTGCAGAGGAGGGGCATCCCTTCAACAGCCAGTGCAGAATTGTTGGCTCCTACCTCTTAGCAGGCTAGTAAAAAATACTTGTCTTCAACCAACTAGGCTAGTGCAAGAGGCACAGAGCAATCCATTCCTTTCTGCTAGTTTCCATATTGGTTGTAGAGGAAGAGACTTTCTTTTCACCAGAGGTAGAATGGAACCCAAGTAGAATTCATGCAGAATTCTGTGCAACTAGATTCCAATTCTCACAGGAAGGAATAAATTTAGCTTCCTGAAAAGAGGTATAATTTGTTGGATATCATGGTTGCCACAATGTTTGGGAACTCCGCAAGTCATTGCTAGTGTACGTATGTATTTATTTTTTTAAAAGTATACACCGCTTGATTGAAAAATGAAAAAAAAAACACCTCCATGCAGTTTACAAAAAGTTAAAACAATAAACTGATGGAAATTCACAACCATACTTTAAAACATACAAAAGTTAAAATACTAAAACAGATAAAAGTATGGAGATCTTCCTACTAGGAATGAGTGAATCTGACAGTTTTGGTTTCTCCCAATTTCCCATTTCACAGTCTTCAGTTCTTTCCACATACCATATTTTTAGCCCCATAGGACGCACCAGCCTATAGGACGCACCTAGGTTTTTTTTGGAGGGGGGGGGAAATAAAGAAAAAAAAATTCCCCCCCAGGTGCGGGGCTGGTGCGCTCCAGCGCACCCCAAGCTTCTGGGTGCAGGCAAGCTCTCCGCTAGCTGTGGGAGAGCTGTGAGAAGTTGCACAGCTCTCCCACGGTTTGCGGATAGCTTCCTGAAGCCTACATTTGCCCCATAGGACGCACACACATTTCCCCTTCATTTTTGGAGGGGGAAAAGTGCGTCCTATAGAGCGAAAAATATGGTAAGTTTGCATTTTTTTAAAAAAAAGGTTCTCGTGAGAAATCACCAGTATTTTAGTGTAAATTTTGCCTGATATATGCATAATATTCCTATTTTTGCAAAGCAATTGCCTGTAATATAATCTTGGTTTATTAATGCCATGAATCCCTCTATCGTAGGCTCAGTGTAAATAAATCATATATCATAAAGACACCACAGTCTCCACTGTGCCTCATTTCCTAAAAAAATCACAGACCCTGGGTAAGTGTGCCTAGAACACCTGGAAACTTGCACCACTCAGAGATTGGGGTGGCTTGCAACAATAAGTATTTTTGTACACATTGCTTTACCTGGAGAACAACACTGAAAAGTTGGAGGTGTGCAAATCTTAAAGGATGGGTGTGTTTTCAGTTGCATATTGTCTGAAAAGTGTGGATTAGGAAGGTTCTCCTTTCATTGTGATCTGAATCAAATCCCCACCCCATATCTTCTTCCTATGGGCTCCAAATTCAAACATTATCTCTGCTCTGGACAATTTAACAAACAGCAGACAACTCCCCCAATGGTCTTTAAATGCAGTTGTTATAATAAAAAAAAAAAGATTAAAACCTGCAGTAAACTTTACTTTCTGAAGAGCTCATAATTTCAACAATCTACCAATTATTAACAAGGAAGCTGAGACCGTGTTTGGGACAATTAATCATCTTTCCTCGGGTTTATAATGTTTTTTGCTGAACCAATGCATATTTTACAGCAGAGTGACATTTTGCTATTTTTCACAAGTTATTTAACATTTTCAGGGAATTTATGAACTTGCCAAACATTTGACCAGGATGTCTAAACTCATGTTTAACTCAGGTTTTATATGCAAACGTCCTCATAAACCATTAGTTGTATACCGTTTCTCTTTGATTTGAATTGGAGAAAAGTCTATTAAGAATTCAGGCTTTTTGTAGAAGGTTACGTGTTTTTATATTTTACAAGCACATTGCTGCCATATAGTCTCTGTAGCACATAAGCAGAGATGACTGTGGCACTCAATCCCTTGGCTCACATAGCATCTAGTCCCTGGCAAAAGAACTCTGACTCTGTGCCAGAACTCTGACTCTGTGCCAGAACTCTGACTCATCTTTACAGTGGTACCGCAGGTTACAGACGCTTCGGGTTACAAACTCTGCTAACCAGGGAGTGGTTGCTCCAGGTTAAGAACTTTGTCCCAGGATAAGAACGGAAATCGCGCACCAGCAGTGCAGCCGCAGCAGGAGGCCCCATTAGCCTCAGGTTAAGAACTGTTTCAGGTTAAGAATGGACCTCTGGAACGTATTAAGTTCTTAACCTGAGGTATTTTTAACCTGGACTCAGATGGGACAACCCTTCAAATGATAGGTGTCAAGTGGGAGGGGGCCAAGAGACACAGCCCCTTCAATATTTCTCATGAAAGGGCCACCTCCCAAGTTCTGCAGCAGCTGCGAATGCACACCAAAGGTGTCGTGAATTCTTTGTGGCGCTTTACCAGAAATGCTCAGAGTTCCAGGTTCTTCAGTGCAGTATAGTTCTTGTGAGCTATATATACAAATATCTACAGGCAGTTCATACAGTCAAACAGAATACCTGGCTGCACCTTAAGGCAAACAGGAAGACCTTTCTATCTCTCTCTGACCACACTCTTCTACACCACCACTACTGCTGGACAGGTTTCCCTTTTAAACTGATAACAGCCAATCAACTGACAGCACATTACAGTGGTGCCCCGCAAGACGAATGCCTCGCAAGACGGAAAACCCGCTAGACGAAAGGGTTTTCCGTTTTGGAGGTGCTTCGCAAAACGAATTTCCTATGGGCTTGCTTCGCAAGACGAAAATGTATTGCGAGTTCCTGCGGGGGTTTTTTCCTCCCCCCCCTTTTCCCCAAGCCGCTAAGCCGCTTAACAGCTGATCCGCTAAGCTGCTTATCAGCTGATCCGCTAAGCCGCTTAACAGCTGATCCGCTAAGCCGCTAAGCCGCTTATCAGCTGATCCGCTAAGCCGCTAAGCCGCTTATCAGCTGATCTGCTAAGCCCGCTAAGCGGCTAATAGCGCTAATCCGCTAATCCGCTAATGGGCTTGCTTTGCAAGACGAAAAAACGCAAGACGAAGAGACTCGCGGAACGGATTCTTTTCGTCTTGCGAGGCACCACTGTACTGCTGAGTCATTCTGACCCAGCACTTCCATAGAAAGTATTGCAGGCTGATTGCACAAGCCTGCGGACTTACTATCTCACACAGCATTCTGTGAATCCCGACAGAGGGGCGTCCACACGACACATCAGTATGCCCCATGGTATGCGCAAGTAACATCAATAGACTGTGGGGCATGGGCGCGCACCGCGAGTATGCCACAGGGCATGCTGACATCACTCACACATGCCATGGGGTGTGCTGACGTCATGCGCGCATGCCACGGGGTTTGAGAACATGACGTGCTGACGTCACATGGCTCTGGGCCCCCTCAATCACAGGGGCAAGGCAGTGTCATTGCTTCAAATGGAAGACTTGCTTCATAAAGGAGAACACAAGACCACCCTGTTTCTTTAGGATCAGGTTCTCCAATACCGGAATGCCTAAATAAATGCTTGGTGGTGCCTCCCTGGTTTTTGCTACAGCATTCTCACAACCTCTGGCATCTTCAGGTGCAAAAGGCCTCTCCTATTGTCCTCCGAGAGTCCCACAGAAAATTCCTCAGTGCACTTGAGGGCCAGTGAATCTGAAATTCTTTCCATTCTGTTGACACAGTCATAGCATATTAGCAAAGTCTTGCTTTTTAAAATTAACTTCACAGGGAATTGAACATTAATGCACACAGAATGGCTGGTGGAATTAAACTCCCAGAATGTTTCCATGGAGTTCACGTGGGGTATATTCATGTGGCGGGATGCGGGTGGCGCTGTGGGTAAAAGCCTCAGCACCTAGGACTTGCCGATCGAAAGGTCAGTGGTTCGAATCCCCGCGGCGGGGTGCACTCCCGTCGCTCGGTCCCAGCGCCTGCCAACCTAGCAGTTCGAAAGCACCTCCGGGTGCAAGTAGATAAATAGGGACCGCTTACCAGCGGGAAGGTAAACGGCGTTTCCGTGTGCTGCGCTGGCTCGCCAGATGCAGCTTGTCACGCTGGCCACGTGACCCGGAAGTGTCTGCGGACAGCGCTGGCTCCCGGCCTATAGAGTGAGATGAGTGCACAACCCTAGAGTCTGTCAAGACTGGCCCATACGGGCAGGGGTACCTTTACCTTTTTATACTCATGTGGAATAATGGAGCGAGTTTCCTGTATGCCATTTATGGTCCTTTCCCTTTAAATCTGACACCAGGAAAGAAGAAAGAGTCAGTTTCCAGAGGAAGTTGAGGATAATCTGTGGAATACACCATCAGCATTCCCCCTTCCCACACGCACAAGTTTTCGTTTTCACCGAAAGCAGCAGAATTTGACTTGGGGCCCCTCCAAGCTGGTGGGGTTTTCTGGTGGGTGTATTCTGCAACATGTCGTTGATGCAATAATAGTGTGTAAGTGTTGACTTTGTATTCCATCATCTGCACATCATTCAGCTTTATATTAGTTGTTCTGCTATAATTCCCAGGGTTCCCTGGGAAGGGGGATTGACTGTTAAAGCGCCATGAGAACTGTAACTCTGTAAGGGGAATAACGGTCTCTGTTTCTGTGTGCTGCTCTGGTTTCGCCAGAAGTGGCTTAGTCAATGTGGCCACATGACCAGGAAAAACGCCGGCTCCCTCGGCCAGTAAATTGAGATGAGCACCGCAACCCCAGAATCGTTCGTGACTGGACTTAACTGTCAGGGGTCCTTTACCCTTTTTAAAACTCTCAGTACCCTTCATAAACTACAATCCCCAGGCATGACTTTTTGAAGTGACATGAAACTGCCTTAAATGTATATTGCTCAGACAGGGCTGGTGAAACTCGTCACTTTTCAGTCCTCTCAACACACTTCTACAAGCTCCTCTCCTCTTAGCATTTCTTCCTTTCCTAATTGGTACAATTCTCCCACTTCTGCAGCTGCTCTCTATTGCTCACCAGATCTATGCTTATATTCTTTCGGTGGTGTTTCCCACTGCTGCTTCCTCAGCATCTGATCCCCCTCCCCATGCTCAAATCAGCCTGCCAGTCATGTATTGTGCCAAATACTTCATGCAGCTCCACAGAATGTCCCCCTGCCCAGCCCTGGTAAGCCACCACGTGCTTTGTTTGGCTTGTGTGACCACAGTTCTTCAGACCTAGCTTTTGGTCCTAAAAGGAAGGAAGGAAGGAAGGAAGGAAGGAAGGAAGGAAGGAAGGAAGGAAGGAAGGAAGGAAGGAAGGAAGGAAGGTATAGGCTTGCATAAAGTGTTCGTGTGTTGATTTATATAGAGAGATGCAAATTGAGAAATAATTACTGTAATTTCAATAGAAAGACAATACATCTCCCCATAGTGGGGAAGACTGAGAACAGGGGACCTGTGTGCTTACTCAATCTGCTGTCAACAGGCAACATCCATCCCCTCCATCTCTCCCTTCTTATAGTTCCTTTATCTTTTAAACTGGACTTAAACCAGACAGGCCTTCAGATAGAACAGTGTTTCCCAACCGGTGTTCCGCGGCACACTAGTGTGCCGCTGGACGTTGCCTGGTGTGCCGTGGGAGGGAGGCGGGCGAGTCGGGCGGCAGGAGCAAGGCTTGCGGACGGCAGCCGGCAGCACGGAGCACGGGGCGCCCTTCGGAGGACGCCCCGTGCTCCGCGCTGGTGTTGGCCAGCCTTGCGCACCCGGGGGATCTCCCCCCGAGAGCGCAAGGCTTGCGGGCAGCAGCCGGCAGCGCGGAGCACGGGGCGCCCTTCGGAGGACGCCCCGTGCTCCGCGCTGGTGTTGGCCAGCCTTGCGCACCCGGGGGATCTCCCCCCGAGAGCGCAAGGCTTGCGGGCCGCAGCTGGCAGCGCGGAGCACGGGGCGCCCTTCGGAGGACGTCCCGTGCTCCGCGCTGGTGTCGGCAAGCCTTGCGCACCCGGGGGATCTCCCCCCGAGAGCGCAAGGCTTGCGGGCGGCAGCTGGCAGCGTGGAGCACGGGGCGCCCTTCGGAGGACGCCCCGTGCTCCGCGCTGGTGTCGGCAAGCCTTGCGCACCCGGGGGATCTCCCCCCGAGAGCGCAAGGCTTGGGGCGGCAGCTGGCAGCGCGGAGCACGGGGCGCCCTTCGGAGGACGCCCCGTGCTCCGCGCTGGTGCCGGCAAGCCTTGCGCACCCGGGGGATCTCCCCCCGAGAGCGCAAGGCTTGCGGGCGGCAGCTGGCAGCGCGGAGCACGGGGTGCCCTTCGGAGGACGCCCCGTGCTCCGCGCTGGTGTCGGCAAGCCTTGCGCACCCGGGGGATCTCCCCCCGAGAGCGCAAGGCTTGCGGGCGGAAGCCGGGAGCACGGGGCGCCCTTTGGAGGACGCCCCGTGCTCCGCGCTGCTGTTGGCAAGCCTTGCGCACTCGTGTTGGCAAGCCTTGCGCGCCAGCCCCACAAGCTCGGGGGACAGCGGGGAGGCGCAGCACCGCCATCCCACTGTTCCCCGACCTGGTTTGGGGGGGGGAAATAAAGGGAAAAAAAATTTCCTTTATTTCCCCCCCCCAAAAAAGTAGGTGCGTCCTATTTCATAATAAAGTAATTTTAAAATACTTTCTTTGTGTTTATTTGATGCCTATTAAAGAGAGTTACTTTATATATAGTCAATATAGGCACACAGTTAATTTTTTAAACATTTTCTAATGGTGGTGTGCCTCAAGATTTTTTTCATGAAACAAGTGTGCCTTTGCCCAAAAAAGGTTGGGAAACACTGAGATAGAAGACTCCTCCAAACAGGGGTCTCTTCCCTGTAAATTCGGACACATGGTTGCCTCAATGTCAGCACAATCCTAGATGTGTCTCCTTAGAAGTAAGTTCCATTCTCAGGTAAGTATATACAGTGGTACAAAGTCGAACGGAATCTGTTTCGCAAGTCCATTCGACTTCCAAAACATTGGGAAACCAAGGCGCGGCTGCCGATTGGCTGCAGGAAGCTCCTGTAGCCAATCAGAAGCTGCAGAAGCTTCATCGGGTGTTCGGTTTCCAAATAACGTCCGCAAAATGGAACACTCACTTCCGGGTTTGCAGCATTCAGGAGCCAGAATGTTTGACTCACAAGGTGTTTGGGATCCAAGGTACAACCGTATAAGTTGACAGCCCAAATCACTCTTCCATTTTATAGCTTTTTATTTGGGACAGTTTAAAAAAATATCCTGCTTAACTTTCCTCATCCCAAACCTTGTCTGAGTGGATTTCATCAAATTCGGCAGTTGACACCTTACTTTTAATCATCTAATTGCTATCTTTCTCCAAACAAAAATGTTGTCACATTTTCCAGAAATTCTTCTGCTTGATGTGTGTGGGGTTGTGTGTGTGACCAAGTGATACCACTCTCATATCTCCTTCAGGGAAGCATGAGTAACTGGAAAAACATAAAAGTAACATGCACCAAACCAGGCTGAATGCATAATTCTAAATAAAGTCCTCCTCTCAGTAGTGTTACTAGCAAGCTAGTGACTCAGTGTTTGCATTAATTTCATATTCATGCTTCTGTCGACTTCAATTCTGTGGGTAAGAAATTAAGTGTAGGTGGGTTCCCACGACGCATTCGAGGCAAGACACTACGGACCACTGAATACATAACAAGAAAGATCTGAGAAGATCAGAAGGTGCCATAGACTTCCCAAATCAGCACTAGTGTGGGAAAGACTCATAAGAACTCTGCTTAATCTTGTCCAGTTGCTTCACGACTCTTTCTTTTGTATATAGCTACTGAGAAATGTAAATAATTATAGGGTGGAATTCACCCAATGATCCTTGTCGGCGTATGAGGAGGAGACGGGGGATTGTTCTATCTGGCAAACTGAAATGCTTGAGAATGCTTTATTTCATCCTCTTGTTTCCATTAATGTCCAGACCAATTACTCTGGGCACTATTTAACCCATAGGAACTGGTTTTCAAAGGCATACTGCTACGGACCCTGGAGGTTTTGTTTATCACCAATATGTAATTGATTAAATTCCCTGCCTCCGTTTGCACTGCATTTCCTTTGCACGGAAATTAATGGGGTTGGAATAAAGTAATATTATAATTTAAGTAATTTGTTACATAAATGGCGTCATTTCAACACAGTGGACAGCAAGGTGCATGATGTAGTTTTTGGCAGAAGATGAACCGCAGTGGAATGGAAGCAGTGGTGCATGCAACGGATACAGAGTGGAATGGAAAACAATGTCTTACATCCCTATTAGCAATGGAACTTCTCAACTTGGTTGAGCAAAGAAAGGAATAAGGTTGTACACTGTGTGACAAGAGGTGGACACAATCAATTCCCCAAGGAAACAAATAAAAGAAACTTGAGAATAGCTTTCTATATCTGCCCAGAAGCCAAAAAAGAAAAATCATTCCTCTCCTGTGTGTGTACACAGCTAGATGTGCAATCTCCAACTTTCAGTCACTTTCATACCTTTTGAGTTTAAAAGAAGATGAAGGAACAATCCTTAAAGGGTACTTTTGGTTTCAAGATACTGTGGGAAAGTAGCAAATTGAGAAAGAAGAGACCTGTTGATGGCCAGAGAGAAAGGAAAGTAAACAAGAAAGAAGTCATTTCTATTTAAGGCAGTCCTTGTGACAAAGGATACAGGATTCATCCTCACCCCTGCTCCTTTTATGACAATGCACCTGAACATAAAAATAAATAAAATATGGGGAAATGTAAATCCATCACTTGTTTGCTATTTAGCACTGTGTGGTGAAGAAAATATTATTCCATTCTCCCCCAAAGGCCACAAAAATAAAAACAGAGGAAGCATGAAAATACGGCGTGGCTCTGTGAAGCAGAGACCACCAACCTTTTGTGCTAGTGGGCACATTTAGAATGCTCATAAAGGGTTGGGAGCTCTGATTACAAAATGGCTGACGCTGTGATATGGCATAACACAAAATGGCTGCCACCTCTGAAAGAGCAGGAAAAAAGACTGGGCCACAAAGTGGTGCAGGCATGCTCCATAAATGGGGGAAATGGTACCTATATTGGCCTCCCCTGCTGCACTTGATCACAGTCAGAAGTTCTCTCAACCTGTTCAGAATGGAAGTGAGACATCCAATGAAATGTGGGCATGTTCCATGTAGAAAAGGTCACATTTAGCCAATTAACACCATATCTCCATTCCTTGGGTGATAGAATGGAACTTCCTAATAAGTTCAGTGGTGAGTCGTGCTGGTATCTCCTTTCTTCAGCGGTGATCAATTTATCAGTAACAGGGTGATCTGGAGAGCTGGAAATGTCTACCCACTGGTTTCAGAATGCTGCTGTTTCTGACGTCATATTTGCATCCATTTATCTGTTTGCATGGAGAGTGGCCTGTATGTAGAAAGGTGTTAAATGTTCGGGAAAAGTCAGAAGCCCAAGGCAGTATAAGTTCCTCAACTAAGTTTATTCAACATTTGTCAGTGAGAACAGCTCACTCATAGGAACACAAGAACCAAACTGACTGGACAACACGATAATAATCACAAGCATGAACTGACCGTTGACAGTTGAAAGAGAATGCGCTTACTTGCCATTAGAACATTCGTCTGCCAACGCTCTACGATTGGTTAGAACACTCCTTGTAACATAAAATGTGTTAAACCCAATACATAACAAAAGGCATGGCTGCTAATACATAGGAAGTTGCCTCCAAAGAAATGTAAGTGATTTGTGCTTTCTTTCTCCCCACACCTCCAGGTTTCATGCGAGAGGCTGGCAAATGCAGACGCCCCACAGTGAATGAACACTTGACCCCATTTCAAGAAAATGTACATCTTCCGATCTGAATCTCACGGTCCTAACATCTACCCTTCACCTGCAATATTGAACACTTTTTCCAGTAATTATGAGTTCTTTCTCTATACCCCCTTAGACATTCTGTAAGTTTTTGTGACTTTCCTTCTTGCTTTGTCCAGAGTTCCTTTATAGTTTATCAATACAGGAGTGAATCTTGTCTCATTTCTTTCTCACCTGTGGGAATGAGTTCATTTTAGCCCATCCATTCGATCTTCTGAAGCTTGGTAATATTTTTGACTGTGACTCTGAGTTCCTTCAGCAAACTGTCATATTCATCTTTTCCCCTTGGGAAATCTACCACTGTTATTGGCGCTTGTTCATTCTCCTCCACTGAGAACAGTAAGCTATATAGAATTAATCTGCATTTGTAAAAGAAATACCTATCGCTTTTTCCCCTTCTGTGCCATAGGCATGCTTTTGTAAGATCATTGTATTCTTCCCCAATGTCTTTTCCCACTTCCTAACCTCCTCCCTCAGTGCATGGGAAAATGCAAACTTTACTCAAGACACCGAAAATTGCACTAAGGCAACATTACGTTATATCTTATATGATTTAACATTACAGAATCCCTTGAAATTCACTGCGGGTCACAAACCAAAGTAGTATCTTGTTGCAAATTCTTTAAAAATCTATGACTGAGGCAAGACAAATCCTAACATAAAAAGTGACTAAGATGTAGGCCTATAGCTGACCCACATAAGTATGGGGCGAGGAATTCATTGGGTTTGTCTAATTCATGTTTCCTGAACTGTAGCCTTTTTAGCCTTGGGTGAGAAGAGCTTTGCACCCGGGAGAGGGAGATGGGAGTCTGTTGACACTCAAGGAATAGTTTCAGAGAAAAAGCTTTATTTCTACCATCCCTGAACTGGTAAAAGGAGCAAGTGTGATAGATTCACAAAACAAGCACGGGTTCACAGTCATTTGCACAGAGCATATATTCCCCTTCCAGTTCCCTCCCCTTTCTCCTCCTCTTCAAGAGTCCTGGCCCATGTTGAGTTTCCTCTGAGCATGAACAGAAAGCTCCTGTCTTGGGACTCTTTTGGACTCTTCCCAGGAAAGGGGGGGGGTGAGAAGCCAAGGGGGTCGAGGAGCCTTGTGGTTTAGCATGTCCAAGATGTTGCAACTGAATGAGATAAAAGTCAGTTCTCAGGCTTGCTCTGACAGAGTCTATTCATTAGCTTTTTGCTCTGACAGAGTCTATTCATTAGCTTCATTAGCACTATCTCGTAGTGATAAAAGTAGCATTTTGCCTTTGCCACAGCAGAGCAAATGAGCAGAAGCTTAGCTGCTGAGAAATGATTTTGAAAAGCTTTGAGAAGCTTTGAGCCTGCTTCAGGGGGGGGTGACTTCGGGCCTAGGTGGGGTCACCTGCCCTCCCCTCCTTCAGAACCAGTACGCCAACTGCCACCCCCAGTTAAAATATCGTAGGATAATAGTATCAATGCAAGCTTCAAAAATCATTCGAAAATAGCATTAAACACCAACGGAAAACAAGGTGTGCCAAGGACTAAAATATACTGGGTGGTATTCAATACTAGTCCTACTCAAGAGTAGACCCATAAAAATTAATGGACATAAATGACATAGTGCTTTAGAAAGTTTGACTTAGAAACGTTCACCTTTAAATGTGAACGGTATCAAATTTCCACCCCATCCCTGTTTGCGAGTTACCTATGGCACGGGCATTTGGCAAAATGGTGGGCATCAGATAAGGGCTGTCCAAGATGAAACAGCAATTTCCCCAATAAAGACAACTCTTTATATAGCATTAATGTCCCCGGTCACAGCGGCCTGCCTTGGTGCCTTATTAGTTTTAATGAACATTGTTGTTTTGTTTTCATCTTTTAACACACACACACACTCTCATTTTATTCTGTAAACCTAATTAGGTCCAAAACTGCCTGTTCTGATCTCAAGATAGCTGTTGAGTAAACCCAAGTTTTAAAAAATTCATTTGTTTTCAAGCATTTACCTCCCCTGATACATGAGCTGGAGCACCATTCTCCCAGTCCTGCATTTTTGTTTTATAGCAAATAAAAATCCTGTCATAAAACATTCTCTTTACCAGCGATTGTGCCAAGATTTGCGGAAAGATTAAAGCAATATATACCAGAAGAAGAAGAAACACAACCAATATACATGGTGTCTTTTTGTTCAGTGCCATCCAAGATTCTATTGCCAAGACTCATTTGAATGCTGCAATATTAGAGTATTACTACACACACTTCGGGGACGCGGGTGGCGCTGTGGGTTAAACCACAGAGCCTAGGACTTGTCGATCAGAAGGTTGGCGGTTTGAATCCCCTCGACGGTGTGAGCTCCCATTGCTTAGTCCCTGCTCCTACCAACGTAGCAGTTCGAAAGCATGTCAAAGTGCAAGTAGATAAATAGGTATCGCTTTGGCGGGAAGGTAAACGGCGTTTCCATGCACTGCTGGCCACATGACCTGGAAGCTGTACGCTGGCTCCCTCGGCCAGTAAAGCGAGATGAGCGCCGCAACCCCAGAGTTGGCCATGACTGGACCTAATGGTCAGGGTCCCTTTACCTTTTACACACACTTCCTTGGAAGGAAGTCCCATGGAACTCAATAGGCCTTACTTCTGAGTCAACATGCATAGGATTGTTCTGAATATTGTGCCTAGGCACTGTCACACCTTTTGTGAACCTCCTCTAATAAATTGAACGTTTTGAAATAATTGACCCATGCATCACAATGTCAATAGGCGTCCTAAATGGATGGCAAAGTTTTCAACATCTCTCAGGGTCTGTGATTTTCTTAAAAGGAAGAGCATCAGTCTCCAGTATTAAGCACAGTTCTGTTGTGTA
The DNA here is from genome assembly GCF_964234715.1 of Podarcis melisellensis. Lineage (NCBI taxonomy): Eukaryota > Metazoa > Chordata > Lepidosauria > Squamata > Lacertidae > Podarcis > Podarcis melisellensis. The sequence goes on from NC_138544.1 coordinate 12,425,513, forward strand.
GACACACAGAGAGCTTATAGTGTTAGGAGTATCATTTGTTGCCTATTACAAATTTTGTTGTATTTCCCTATTGAAGCGCATGTGCACTCTACAACAGCCACTTAGAGGCAAAGGGGTGAATTTTGTCCAGTTTCTCTTCCCTCCATGTTGTTAATAGGGTTAAGACATAAACCAGGGGTCAGCAAGGTTTACTGGCCATGGGCCGGATCAGTCCCACGGAGATCATCCGTGGGCCAGACTGGCACAGCGCGATGCTGGAAATCGCGTCTGTGCATGTCTGTGGTGCTGGAAATTGCTTCTGCACATGCCCAGATGCCAAAAACCGCACCTGTGCAGAAGCGATTTTCGGCGTCTGGACATGCGCAGATGCAATTTCCAGTATCTGCGCATGCGCAGACATGATTTGCAGCACTACTCGGCGAGTTCCTGCACCACTCTGTGCCAGTTTAGTGCAGCGTGTGGGGAACTCACTGAGTGGGCAGCACGGTTCAGGGGCGGCTCGTGGGTCGGTAAAACGGTCTTCGTGGGCCGCATCCAGCCCATGGGCCGCACATTGCCGGCCCCTGATATAAATCCATGAATGTTTACTGTGAAGTGAGCCCTACTGTGTTCCGTTTTGCTTGATCACAGGAAAGTAAGATTTCCGTTGTCATTTCATCTAGGCAGGAGTGGGGAACTAGTCCTCCCAAGGATCCAATAAAGGTCTTCTTCTTCTTTGGCGATAAACTCATAGCCGAGTAAGATTGTCTTCCAAAACATGGTCTTAACAGTGAGTCCGTAAGTGACTGTAGAGGCCAATTCTGGATCCACACATCCTTCCACAGTGGGGACACAGGTTTCCGGGTGGGAGTTGATCATTTTCATTGCATAGGCCAACCCTCCAGGTGTGCATTCAGCCTGAGATAACATGGACAATTGTCAGGGATGATGTGTTTGTCCAAAAAAACTGGAGGGTACAATTTTGGCTGCCTTCCTGCCTCAGCCTCCACATCTGGCCAAAGCCTCACTTACCGGGGTCTGTTTGTTAAGGGTGGCTTGGAACTGCAAGTTGGAAGGGGTAAATTACATTACCCAGAATTCCTTTAAGAATTTATAGTGGGACCGCCTATGGGCTCAAAAATATTGCACCAATTTAAATAGAGCAATTGCTAGAATAACTAGAATGGCAGTAAGCCTGGAACTATTGCTATTTTTTTATTGACTTAGGTGACAACATAAATAAATGCTATCATGCAGGATATGCTCAGTATTGGAGGGTAAAAGCAATAGCTATGGTACAAGAATGGGAGATTCAAATGCACAAATAAGCTGTTAACACTAAATTAACCGATGCATTTGGACCAAAGAAGGAAGGCAAAACATGGAATAGATTTAACAAAGGTGTATTTATAACTAGCAGTCCTGGCATTGCTTGCGAATAATAATAATAATTTATTATTTATACCCTGCCCATCTGGCTGGGTTTCCCCAGCCACTCTGGGCGGCTTCCAACAAAACACTAAAATACAATAACCTATTAAACATTAAAAGCTTCCCTAAACAGGGCTGCCTTCAGATGTCTTCTAAAAATTTGGTAGTTCTTTTTCTCTTTGACATCTGGTGGGAGGGCATTCCACAGGGCGGGCACCACTACCGAGAAGGCCCTCTGCTTGGTTCCCTGTAACTTGGCTTCTCGCAATGAGGGAACCGCTAGAAGGCCCTCAGAGCTGAACCTCAGTGTCCCGGCAGAACGATGGAGGTGGAGACGCTCCTTCAGCTATACTGGACCGAGGCTGAATTCTGCGAATTCTGAGAAACCCCCAAAATAGTACAGCTTTGAAATCAGTAGTTAAAATCAGTGTGGATTTGAAAGGTTCTGTCTGCCATCAAAATGGCATACAATCTGGACAGTTCTGCAAGTTTCCCCATCTTAAACTGACTGCAGTTCCCTTCTTCCTTCTGTACCTGCTGAACTCTTCCTTCCAACAATAATCCACAGCTATCACAGAATCACAGAATTGTAGAGTTGGAAACTCTACAATGGGTCACATAATCCAATTCGCTGCAATGCAGGGATTTTTTGTCCAGTGTAGGGCTAGAACCCATGACCTCAGATTAAGAGCTATCCCAGGTATGCCTTGCCAGAGTAGCCAAGACACCTGAAACCTCTAGAAAGAAGGTAAACGATAAGGTAAACTTAGGTTGTTTTCACCCAAACTTCCACCCCCAAGATCTGACTTCTTTTGTAACCACCTGAGCCACTGCAAAAAGAAATGGCTCTACAGTTTGCTCAGCTTATTATTGTTTCACAAGGGACTTTCTGACAGCCTAGTAAAGGAGCAGAATTATGGTGACAATAAAAGTAAATGTAAATGATGCCCAGAAGAAATGCCTTAACATTCCAATATCTCCAGTGCCGTTAAACTGCTTGATTGCAGCTTGCGACTCTCCGGTATGACTATTCACAGAAATTAAAACATGCTTATGTTTCCTGCCCAGAAGCAAATGTTATCTGCCTGGTCTCGTCCACAGCTCAGTGGTGGAGCTGAAGGTTTGGCAGCAGAAAAGTCCTGGTCTCAGTCCCTGGAATTTCCAGGTTTAGGTCATGGTGATGTCAAAGACCTCTGCTGGAGAGCCAATAGGAGCCAGTACAAGTGACTCTGATCAGGATAGATTTAATATTGTGTAGATGAACAAATAAGGAAATCAGCCCTGAGTGCTCACTGGAAGGACAGATCCTGAAGCTGAGGCTCCAATACTTTGGCCACCTCATGAGAAGAGAAGACTCCCTGGAAAAGACCCTGATGTTGGGAAAGGTGGAGGGCACAAGGAGAAGGGGACGACAGAGGACAAGATGGTTGGATAGTGTTCTTGAAGCTACCAGCATGAGTTTGACCAAACTGTGGGAGGCAGTGGAAGACAGGAGTGCCTGGCGTGCTCTGGTCCATGGGGTCACTAAGAGTCGGACACAACTAAACGACTAAACAACAACAGATGAACAAATAAACTGACCTGGCATTGAGCAAGATTCCCAGGCACTTAGTATAGTTTTTTTTCCTTAAACTTCTCCCCTCTTTTTATGGATTAGAGGCTCAGAGCTATCCTGCAGCAAAAAGAAAGCATTCTCTCCTACATCCAGCGTACTTGGTAGTCTACTTCATACAGGGCTGGCCCACCCATGAGGCGAACTGAGGCAGTCGCTTCGGGTGGCAGAATGCCATGGGCAGTGCCTCCATGCGTGCTCTGCCTGCCCCCGCCACCACCCCTTGAAAAATGAGAAGCAACAGCAGAGGTTTCTGGTGAGATCTTGTGGAACTCTCGCAAGATTTCATCACCACCACTGCTTCTCCTCACTTCTCCAGAGCCGACCCCAGAAAGTGAGGCTTTGACCAGGCATGGAGGCAGGGGCAGGAAGGCTGCATCTTCCCATTTTGCCTCAGGTGGCAAAATGGGATGGGCCACCCCTGACTTCATGTAAGAGCCAAGCCAGGATGCAGCTTTCTTATATTGCATATCTAAGGAGAAATTGCATATTCAGTGCAATCCTATGCATGTCTACACAAAATTAAGTCCTATTGTGATTAACTTCCACAGTTAGGTGTATATAGGACTGCAGCCTTAGAACATCTTTATTAAATCTTGGGGGGTGGCTGATCTTTAGCAACATCATGAAACAGAATCTGCAAGTACTAGTTATTCTCTCTCTCTCTCTCTCTCTCTCTCTCTCTCTCTCTCTCTCTCTCTCTCTCTCTGGTCACCTACTAGCAGCATGTATGCATTTCCAGAGTGAAAAGGAGGGGTCGGAGAAAACAAAATGTTCTGCCTCCTCTTGACATTCATCTTGTTTACATCTCTGTATCAAGGAGGGAGAAGCCATATGGGACCTTCTGTTTCTTACCCTAGAAGGGAAGGCACATGTTCATCTGAGTCCTGAGAAAGGTTCAGGACATTCTTCCCCAACGTTATTTATATATATATATTATTGCCTTGTATTCTGTCTCTCTTTCATCAGGAACCTTGCAGAAGACTTGTGGTTCTTGGAACTGGAGAAATTGACGTACAAACTACGTGTTAAGGGCAACTGTGACTTTAAAGAAGAATGGGAATCTTTTACAAAGTACTTAAAGAAACAACAAAATGTACTGGACTCCTTGGCAGGTTTTGAATAAACATACACAAATTTATTATTGGTAACATACAGATAGATAAATTATGGACCTTTACAATTTTATAACGTGCAGAGAATAACGCGTGTTGAAAAACCAGAGAGGAGCTGAGGAAAATTGGGGTGGGAGGGGTTTTGGGGGGAGGGGGGAAAGGGGGAAAATGAGGATGATTTGTATTTGATAAATTGTTATGTTGAAATTCCTAATAAAAAAAATTCAAAAAATAAAAGACTTGTGGTTCCTAGGCCAGTGGTGTAGGAAGGTGGTTGCAGTGGGGGCAGCCCAACACAGGTGCCCCCCCCTCAGGATGCTCACCGCTCACAGCAGGTGGCTAGCCCCACCCCCACGGGTGGCTAGCCCCGCCCCTGGGTGCACAGCATGTGTGCTGCTCTGGGTACCAGAGCAGCTAGCTCCGCCTCTGTCCTAGGCAACCACCAATCTAGACTCTGACTTAGCTTCTGCAAGGCGATGGTCTCATGTGCTCTCAGACCTAGGAAGGTATAATTATGAGACCCCTTTCGGGTAAATATGAAGGCTGTTACTGACAATCAATGGTTTCTTTTCTGGAGCAACTAAGACCTAACCATTATGTTTTAATAGGAGCTCTGCTTGAATAGAAATCTAGGACGTAATGTCAAGGGGCCTTCCATGTACTTCACTGCCCCCCTCCTCCAACCTGCAATTAAGTTTTTCTTAAGTTCAAATGCCATCCAAAATGAGCATGTTATTGTTGGACATCGTTTCTCAAGCAATCCCTCACAGATTCCACCCCCCCTCCCCGCAGATAGTTTGTCCTTCCAAGATTCCTTGGAGCCAGCGTGGTGTAGTGGTTAAAAGCAGTGGACTCGTAATCTGGTGAACCGGGTTCGATTCCCCCCTCCTCCACATGCAGCTGCTGGGTGACCTTGGGCCAGTCACACTTCTCTGAAGTCTCTCAGCCCCACTCACCTCACAGAGTGTTTGTTGTGGGGGAGGAAGGGAAAGGAGAATGTTAGCCACTTTGAGACTCCTTAAAGGGAGTGATGAAGCGGGATATCAAATCCAAACTACTACTACTACTACTACTACTACTATTCTTCTTCTTCTTCTTCTTCTTCTTCTTCTTCTTCTTCTTCTTCTTCTTCTTCTTCTTCTTCTTCTTCCTTCTCCCAATAGATCCCCTGCTTGCATTTGCCCTGAATAGTTTGTTCTCAAACACCCAACACCCCACAAAAGGAAGAAACCTTACTTTTCTCACAAAGTCACTAATTCCATCTCTAAGCAAAACAGAAGTGTAACATTTAAGGTAAGATGTTGAGCTGGGAAGCAGGTGCTCAGGCAGTAGGCAACTCACCTTTGCCATCTCAGTAACTCGCTCTCTTTTACCAGCCTCTGCCACAGCTAAAGCTGTGGTTCTTTAAGGAAATGGTAGACTCTGCAGTTCGGCTGGTTGACATAGTTTCTACATGGTGACTTCTCCATGCTTTCACCAGGAATGGCTACCTGGTGGCTCTCCATAAGTTGCTGAAGTAGAACTCTCCTTGGGTGTGATGGCGGCAGGGACTGGCCAGAGGAGGAATGGCGGAGACCACCTCCCCAGCCTGACCCTTGCAGAGAAGAAGAAGACAGTTCAGAATCACAACAGGGGTTTGAGGGAGGTCACAGCTCAGAGGAAGATGAGGGGGAAAGTTGGGAAATAATGGGAGAGGAGAAGGCAGTTATCATTAGAAAGCATTCCAGAACCTGGCGAGCCTTAAAAGTAGGAGAGCAAAGAGCTCAGAGACAGATGTCCCTAAGTGGGAACCGTAGGGGTGGTGGAGCTGTTGACGAATGAGGAAGTAGGAGAAAAGGGAGGTGGAGATTTACTCGGGACAACGCCATTAATCCAAGAGGCTGCATTCTCAAGCCTCTCTCTGTAAATATTGAATAAAAAGCAGATGGTTAGGACTTTTTCTTGTCGTATCCGCTCCTGGCACCCTGCGGTTGGGGTTGGTTCCTCTGCCGCCTGACAGATGTGTGGGTGAGGCTTATGGGATTTGGGGGGCCACCGTTCCCCCATTCTTGCTCTACAAGTGTGGTACGGATCACCCTGCAAATCTTCTGCATTGTCTAGATCACGGCTTCTGGTAGTGGTGTGAAAGACGCCCTCCAGTTGCGTTGGCAATCCATGTGTAGAACCATGTGCCACAGCATGGAGACAGTGCCAAGCATAAGCTAATTGTGAAGTCAGCCCTGTTTAGGGGAGCTTTTAATGTTTAATAGACTATTGTATTTTAATATTCTGTTGGAAGCCGCTCCGAGTGGCTGGGGAGGCCCAGCCAGATGGGTGGGGTATAAATAAATTATTATTATTATTATTATTATTATTATTATTATTATTATTATTATTACAGTTGCTCTCCATGTGGCTGGGGTTATACATTATGTACTTTTAGCAGGCCATGCTTAGGAGATCACACTTTTATTCCGATCAATGGCAACTTAACATATGCTGTACTTTAAATTGCATAGATCAATCTTGATAGGTTGCCACGGCAATTAGGTGTGACATGAGCTGGCTTTGCACCATTCGTTTAACACCTTCAAGTCAATGCTATTGATCAGCTGCTGAAAGAATTCGTTCCATTTTCTTTTCTTTCTATCAGGATCTTGTTAGCAGGTGGCCTTCAGTTCATAGTACTGCCAGGGAAGCCTATTGAACTCATGCCAAAACGGGAGAGTACACAAGGTCATATTTCTTCAATGTGTTTTGTTATGACAGACCACTCACACCAATTTCACTGGCTTTAATATGTCACTGTCTTACAAACTGAATTGCTTTCTGACTGATTTAAGTTAAGCAACAGATGAGTGGGTGCGAATCTGGCTTGAGCTCTTGTCTGGGCAATTTTCTTCAATGTTCTTTGCGTGCCAATTCTTTGTGTATGTAGTAGAAATCATAACCATTTCTCCTAAACTCTAGTGGCCAACTGAATTGGAAGAAATCTTGCAGGCTGTAGCACAATTTAATTGTGTAGAATGTATCAAATGCAATTAAAAGAATCAAATAATGACTACATTACATCATATTAACAACTCCCATGTATTCGTTTTGGGAGGGAAAAAGGCATAAAACCATTGACCAAAGACCAATCCTATGATAAGAAAAACACTTTCTTGTACTATGAAATTCATAATCCTACTATATTTGTCAATGGCTAGATGCTTTCCTTAATCTGGTAGTATGCCAAACTGTCCCCCACCCACCCCCAAAAAACAGCTAGTGGCATCAATGCTTGTACTAGATGGTTTTTTATTAACACTTCAGTACTTTAGGGATGTAGGTGGCGCTGTGGTCTGAACCACTGAGCCTAGGGCTTGCCAATCAGAAGGTCGGCGGTTTGAATCCCCGCGATGGGGTGAGCTCCTGTTGCTTGGTCCCTGCTCCTCCCCACCTAGCAGTTCGAAAGCACGTCAAAGTGCAAGTAGATAAATAGGTACCGCTGCGACGGGATGGTAAACGGCATTTCCGTGCGTTGCTCTGGTTCACCAGAAGCGGCTTAGTCCTGCTGGCCACATGACCCGGAAGCTGTATGCCGGCTCCCTCGGCTTATAGAGCAAGATGAGCGCCGCAACCCCAGAGTTGTTCGCAACTGGACCTAACGGTCAGGGGTACCTTTGCCTTTGCTTCTATTTGGTTTTACCTTTGAAGAACAAAACAACTTTGAAGTACAAAAAAAATTGTATTATTTTCTCCTTGTTGGTGCAAAAAACAAAAACAAAAAAGACATAGAAAGGAGAATTCCCTGGATGACAAAATTCAAGTTTGGGTCAACTATTCTTTGGTGAGAGGACTTCAGCAGAAATTTAAAATCACAACACATACCTTCTATGTTTCTTCCAAAGTTTCCCTCTTCCCCTGCCATAGAAAAATACCACACGGTGGTTAAGTTAAATAAGTTTGCAAACTCTCCAAAGGACAGATTCATGTGCTTTTCCATACAGCATTCAGAAAAAGTTGCATAGGCAATAAAAGCTTGGCTTAAATACAAAGTGGTGAAAGTTCTTAAATTATTGGCATAGGAACTCATGAGTGGCATGTGAACTCATGAGGTCACGCGTTGACCTTCTCAGGTGAAGGACAGCAAAGACTTGATAGCCTACTTTTTCTCAAGGTGAATGGAAGTGGACATAGCTAAGCCTGGCATGACAACTTACTCTATGTTATTAACCCCTTTGTGTGTTAATTAGACTTCAGCATGTTAGTTATATGAGGCTGGTTATCCTAGGTGCATGTTGCTCTACTACTCCTTCTACACTAGTACCACGAAAATAGGGAGGATGAGTCCATTGGCCACTTCCTCTCCCCCACACCTCATCCGCTGTTCTTGCAGTCTCCCATGTGTTGGGGGCTGAACCTCTGGAATGTAGAGCTTGCTAAGGACTAGGAAAATCAGTCAATTTCAGCTTCTCTAGGTTTTCCATTTCCCCTATATTTAATTCAGTTCTATGCACTTCTTTATGAGTTTGTTATTTTTTAAAGGAAGTCCTCATGGCAATTCATAAATGTTTCAGGGTACATTTTGTCCAAGGTGAACATTTTTATGTCATTTTGACTAACATACACATTTTTGAAAAACAATTGCCCCTAATATAAAGAAACTTTATTTTCACTGAGATATGCACTTTACCCTAGCACAGGAGAAGTGGTAAGTATGAATTTCAAAGGATGTCTGTGTATTTGGTTCAGATGGGGGCGGAAGGGATCTGGAAATTTTATTTTTAAATGCAAATTATTTCTAAGCACAAACACCAGCCTCCCCACACCACCTTGTCACCTACTGCCCAACACACCTCAATGGTGTCCAGCGGGAAACACACACTTTGACACACACACCCCTGCCTGCTTTCCCCCCCAGCCCCATCTCTGCAGGGCGGGTGAGCAAGCAATGCTCTGTTTTCTTTTGTGTGGACAAAGAAAAGATGGGTACCAGAAAAAGCAAAACTGAGGGGAGGGACGGAGGGAGGGAGACTTCAGGCAGGGAAGAGAAAGAGCTATGAAACACCAGAGGGTGGCAGGAAGAATCAAGGGACCCCTAGGAGAACATCCTTGAAAGACGCTGCTTTTGGTGGGCTGGTGGGGAAAGTCAAGGCAAACACAGAGGAGGCAGAGGAAGAGAGATGGGTTTTGGACCTTGCCAGGGCCGTCTTAACCATAGGTACCAGGGGTGCAAGGCCAGGAGTCCAGTCCCAAGAGTTGGAGTCTGGGGAAGAACCTGCCCGTCAGTTGGAGCGCCAACTGCTGTGGGCTCTTCTACGCCACGAGTTTGGGGGCAAGCGAGCCAGTGAAATGCTGAGGCGGCTGACCGGCTCCACCCTCCTGCACGCCTGGGATTGGGCCATAGAGAGGGCCATGCTTGTTGCACTGGGCTCCTTATGTTTCCTGTTTTCTTTTCCTGAGCAGAGATAAGCGTGGTGTCAGGTTCCCAAAAAAAAAGGTCGACAACTCTGGGCAACCAGGCGTCGGGCAGATCTTTGCACCCTGGCACCGCATATGCTTAAGACAGCCCTGGTCTTTGCCTCGGGTTCTGGCAACCCATGCTATGTCACTGCATCCTGTGCTTACGTATGTGGGGAGTGGGGAGAATGACTGAACGTCTATAGCGTTATTTCTGGCAGTGGGGCTCCAGTGTATGCCTGAACACCAGTCACTTCCCCATTCACAAATGAGCTCATGAGCAGCCCTCTAAGCATCAAGAATTCTATTTCTGTTTAGCCAATGGATCACAGCCACTGCCCAAGAACTAGACGTCTGTATACATGTGAATGGGCTGATTTTTTCTTCGGGGCTCATCCCTTCCAAACTGCAACATACACTATTCATATAATCGCCTGATGCTGCATCTAGCCATTGAGATAACTTTAAACGGTTCACAGGGGCCTTTCCACCTTTCAATCAATGGAGGAAAAAGTTGTGAATGAAGCTCAAAGAGGCATTCTAGTTTATGCTACGTGCCAGGGAGCTTCACTGAAACTAATTGGATTTTTATAGTATTAATTTGGTTTTGATACTGGTTTGCCCTCTAATGAAGCTCAGTGAGGGATTTTTCTAGAGTAGGGCAATAATTTAGAGAAACTGTTTCTCCAAGTGAAAGATGTTGCTTTAATTCAGGGACACTGGGCTTCTATTAAAGGCCAGAAACATGTTAATATGCACAGCAAATCGGCTACAGACAATATTTTCAATCCCTCCTTATTTGCAAAAGAAATCCCAGTGGGACAATTAAGGGCTATGGGAAGAATGTGGTATTGACAACTCAAATTTATGTTCAGCCAAGGTCATGCAGTTTAATGAAAGCCAATTTTGTTATGTATAAAAATGAGAACACCCTTCCCTTGAGCTCTTTAGCAAAATAGTCTCCAGTTTGGACTTCTTTTAATTCAAGTAAACAATTGTAGGGTTACTGGGGAGCCTGATGCTGGAACTCAATAATTAAAATTAATTAAAAGAGCAATGTGGTAAATATTAATACCTGGAAGTCTCAGAGCAGTTCATAGCAGTTGCAAAACAGTTAATGATGCTGCCCTCATCTAGTAAATTCAATACCTGAGCTTTGGGCATTTTAATTTTATGATTCAATTGCACTACAGTATTTCTATTAGACATAGTGCTTTAATGAAATAGGCAATATTAGCAAATTTATGTACACATGTAGTTTTCATTCAGGCAAGTTCTCTCTCTCAGTGTTGCTGGAATTTAAATAGTGAGTGAATTGATTTGATTTTAAATTTTCAAAATGTATTTACTGCACTTCCAATCAAAAGTTCCCAGGACAAAGAATAACAATAAAAGCAATAAAAACTACAATTAATCAGAGCAATACAGTGGTACCTTGGTTTACAGACGCTTAGGGTTACGCGTTTTCAAGTTGCAGACCCGGAAGTACTGGAAAGGGTTACTTCCAGGTTTCGCCACTTGCACATGCACAGAAGTGCTAAATCACGCTTCGCGCATGCACAGAAGGCCAAATCGCGTCACACGCATGCGCAGACGCGGTGCTGCAGGTTACGAATGCTGCGGGTTGTGGACATGCCTCCGTCACAGATTACGTCTGCAACCTGAGGTTCCGCTGCAATAACAGACAGATTCAGCAAGATTAAAATAATAACATATTGTGTAGATACAGATACAGATATATAGTTTTAAAACTTTTACTTGACACTGAAAAGGTATCAGTGTAGGAACCAGAGATGGCCAGAACTGATAACTTTGGTTTGTACAACCCATGAACATTATAGGTACAAGTATATCTAAGGAGGCTGACATCAGGTTTTGTATTAAAAATGGATCTGGGGAGGAAAAATCATGTACAGTGGTACCTCAGGTTACATACGCTTCAGGTTACACACTCCACTAAGCCAGAAACTTTGCTTCAGGATAAGAACAGAAATCGGGCTCCAGCGGCGCGGCGGCAGCAGGAGGCCCCATTAGCTAAAGTGGTGCTTCAGTTAAGAACAGTTTCAGGTTAAGAACGGACCTCCAGAACGAATTAAGTACTTAACCCGAGGTACCACATTATAGGGTAGGCAGGGCTTGAGTCATAGCCCCTTTCTTCTTTGCATGTTGTGTCATTAGGACACAAGATTAGTTTCCTGCTAAAGGATACATCTCCCCTTTGCAGTAGAAAAAAAGATTCAGCCACTTTGCTAGGGAAGAGTTAGTTACTGTAATTAAGGCTGGATCTACACACAGGAAGAAACCCACTATAAATAAGTCAGAAATTAAATCGTTATAACAAAGGGGGGGAACCACTATGGAAAATCACTTAGAATTTGTTTTTGCTCTCTGGTGCCATCTCATGTTGCATGTTTAGAACACATTCAACACGTTGTTTCTTGACTAATGTAGCTGAGTCCTAAGTCTGTGATACTGGATCTGTGTGCCCAGCATATGTTTAAAGAACGTCTAAGGAACTTTTCCCTCCCCCAAAGAATCATGGGAACTATTGTTTGTTAAGAGGGCTGTGGGTTATAGCTCTGTGATGGGTAAACTATGGTTCTTGGGCGTGTGCTTTAAATCTATGGTGCATATATAACCAAAGAGAAAATCCTTATGTCATCCATGCCAGGATGGGACTAGTAGCGCAAGAGATCCCATCACTCCAGAAAGAGATATGGAACACATGCTTCCTTTAACTTCCTCTCATCAGCCCTGAGCAGCTCAACTAGTACAGCTTTTCACCAGAATATTTTTGCTTCTCCTTTTGCTTCCACGGTATACATGTCAGGCTTTGGGGAATCAGCTTCCTCCCCCATGGCCATAAATGAGCAGATCAAACGAAAGGGAATTCTTACCAGTTAGTTTCTTTAATAAACACAGCGAATGACAAAAGGAAGCATCTAACCAGAATGGCGGTGCTCCCAATTAAGGCTCACTCCCCTTCCGTCCCTATTAATTTATATCACTCCTACGTCTTGTAATCTGAGCTTGTAGCCTCTGCACTTTCTGTTCTGACACTTTCTGAGCTCTCTGTGACTTTGGGGAAGGGGGGATGAATACTATCCAAAGACTGAATCTGTTAACGCTCTCTCTCTCTCTTCCAGTGTTTCTTCAGTTAGCTGTTCCCCATCCAGTACTTCCCAGCTTCTGCCTTCTGAACTGTGCCCCTCTGCAAACCATTTCCCCAAATCTATACTGTCCTTCTGCTCCTGGGAAGATTCAGGATCCTGATCAGGATCAGGGGGTGGCTCCCACCATTCCTCCTCAGTGCAGCCCTCCCCAGCACAGTCCTTGACAATACCCTTGTAACTGCCGCAACGCTACTGGGTACAGCAGAAAATTGGATTGAGCTGCCATTATATGGCATGCACATGTACAATGCATGGGGAAGAAAGGCAATTTCATAAGACCTCTCGTTATATTTTAGGATACATCCCTATTGAGCAGCTTGTTTCCCTGCAGTTCCCATGGCTACAATCATGCTTACCTCCATCAACCTCTTCTGCTAGGAGCCTGAAAACTGTGAGACACAGATGGTACTCCTTTGAGGAGGAGGGGCTATGTTGACTTGGTGGCCTCCTGTTGTAGATCTTGAGTGGGCCCGGGATCCACATTTGAGCTGGCAGATTTCAGCATCGTTTTTCCAGAATACATACGTTAGATCCAGCAGTCAGAAATTATGAATCTTTACTGAACGCTTGGCTACATATTTATTTTTTGTCATGGCATGACAAACTACAGCTCAAGGAGCTCAGCAGGGATAACAGGCTTTGGACTGTCCAAATATGACAGGGCAAAGTTATTTTTAAGTCCACCACTTTGTACTCGGCATGTAAATATGTTTGCAAACTCCATTGGTGGTGACAGTTTCCTGTGAGAAAGCCTTACTCTCCAAGATACCAGGAAATATTCCTTTCATTGCATTAATAATAGTACAGGTCATGAAGACTGAAGTCAAGACCAGTACCAGAAATTATCCCAGATACAAATACTTAGCAACTGATAGAGATATCTAGAAATCAATTTGTCCACGAAACAAGTGATATTAAAGAAGGAAAATCAGGTATCACCATAGCAATGTGCTGATTGCGCATCTATAATCAATCATTGTCAAATCCTAGGAGAGTGGTGGTTAAAGAAGAAGAAGAAGATAGAAATCCCATAAAATTCGATCAGGATCTTCATGCTTATTAACAGGGAATTTTTAATGGACAAAACCATCTCAAAGAACAGTAAGAAATGTTGCTCTTTTGTAGGCCAGAAAGAAGGCATTAGAGGAGAGGTTAATTTTCTGTTTGCTTAGGCCTTAGGGAAAAGAAAAGTCTACAGATCTTTCAGATGGTTAAACACCAAAGGAGGAAGAAAATTGCTCGTGTAAAGTGTCAAAATGCAGCACCAAAAATAGAAGAAATCAGTGAAGGAAATATTTTGAAAACCTCAGGGAAAGGCCAGAAAGATTTCAATGTGGAGGAAACCTTTTAAGACTCCAGTGTTATGAATTAAAAGGCATCCTTCAAGTTGCATATGGCAGCATCAGACTGGGAACTGGTTAGAAAACTGGAGTGAAAATCCATAGACTGACTCTTAGTGATCTTTTACGGTCAACTCTTTTTACTTTCTAAGAGATGGACTTGACTCTCCTGACAAAATGATGCGGATGAACACTTTTCCAAATGGCAACCCAATTTCTTGTTATATGATGAAATGCAGAATTAAATTCACAGCTTTGACTTGCTCAGGGGACAAGGGGAACAATGTAAACACAGACGGACTCTGTGGCACAGCTAACTCTTCCTGCAAACTGCTGTCCTCTCCTGGGAACCCCAGTTTCCTAGCTTCTACTGCTGGTCTCTTAAATGCTAGGAGCCAGTCCTGGCTTTGTAAAACCCAGGAAGGACAAGACATTGGCCAAAGCGCTAAAAGATTACAGGATCTCCTGTTTCAAAGTCTTTTCTCCTGCGGGCAGCTGCCTGAATAATGTATCCCAGTAGACTCTATGAGGATAACAGGAAACTCTTGCCATGTAACAGAACCAAATAAAATCAAGCCTATGCAATACGTGCTACCTGGCATCAGTAATTACAGTAAATAAGCAAATGGTCTTTCTCCTTCCATTAGACGAACAAAGCAATGAATCAAACACATTTCTATTCAGCCTAATTGTAGCGCCTAAAAGAAACACACACACATAGCCTGTAAATGTTATATGCTCTGGTTTGGCCTGCCAAGATGTCAGAGCTAGTAGAGGTTCCAGCTGGTTAAGAGGTGAGAGCACTTCAACAAGAGTGCTATTGTCTCCTTAATGTGGAAGTCTGCTCCTAGTTATTCCAGAAAATCAGAATTCTTTTGAAAAACAAATTGGACTAACTGCTCATTTGGACCAATAGTCTAATTTTAGTTGGCGCTTTTGTTTGCAAATCAAATGCATTCATAGCTGGAAACTTGGTGTCTGCATTCCTTTGCATTACACTGTCGGGGGGGGGGGTGATTTTGCTTGCTTGGACAAGGGCTTCCCTGGACTGAATTACAGAACTCCGGGGGTGAGAGTATAACCAAAGATTTTGCACCAGTGCTGAATCACGACCCCATGCCCATCAGTGAGCTGGAACAGCCCCTAATCTCCTGCTCCAGCAAATGCTATCCGATTTCAGCATCCAAATAACTGTACCACACAAAGCAGTGGTGTCACTCAATTAAACATTTTAAGATAAACTTCCTAATGGAACTAGTTGTTCTTCTCTGGAGGCGTTTGAGCAAAGGCTAGACTACTAGCTGTCAGAACCTGCACCAAGAAGGAGGAGGAGGAGGAGGAGGAGGAGGAGGAGGAGGAGGAGAAGTTTGGATTTGATATCCCGCTTTATTACTACCCTAAGGGACGCGGGTGGTGCTGTGGTCTAAACCACTGAGCCTAGGGCTTGCCGATCGGAAGGTCGGCAGTTCGAATCCCCGTGACAGGGTGAGCTCCCATTGCTCGGTCCCAGCTCCTGCCAACCTAGGAGTTCGAAAGCACATCGAAGTGCAAGTAGATAAATAGGTACCGCTCTGGCATGAAGGTAAACAGCGTTTCTGTGCGCTGCTCTGGTTCACCAGAAGCGGCTTAGTTATGCTGGTCACATGACCCGGAAGCTGTACACCGGCTCCCTCAGCCAATAAAGTGAGATGTGTGCTGCAACCCCAGAGTCAGTCACGACTGGACCTAATGGTCAGGGGTCCCTTTACCTTTACCTTTAAGGAGCCTCAAAGCGGCTAACATTCTCCTTTCCCTTCCTCCCTCACAACAAACACTCTGTGAGAGATTTCAGAGAAGTGTGACTAGCCCAAGGTCACCCAGCAGCTGCATGTGGAGGAGCAGGGAAGCGAACCTGGTTCACCGGATTATGAGACTACCGCTCTTAACCACTACACACACTGGCAGCAGTTGGAGGAAAGATGTCCTAGTTACTTTCCTGCACTTTGCTTCTGTAGTTTGTTTGTGTGTGTGTGTGTGTGTGTGTAAAATTTATTTTCCATTTAATAATATACATTCACATCATTATTATCCACTTTACCTCCCTGCCTATTGACTTCCTTCCCTCCCGCCTCATGGCTTTCAAAATTAACTTTTACATCACTGCATTTTCCAATTCTAATTACACTCATTACAAAATAGCTCAAAATTTAAATAAATATAGAAAGGTAGAAAAATTCTCATTACAAGTCTTCAGGCAACCCTGCTAGTGATGTTAATTGCTTGCAATAATCTTTCAGATATCGTATATATTTACTCCAGTCCTTTCAGAATACTTGATCACTCTGGTTTCGGATTTTTCCTGTCAGCTTCGCCAGTTCTGCGAAGTCCATCATCTGTCACTCTTCTTTCGTTGCTGCTTCTTGTTGTTCCCATTTTGGGGCTAGGTGAATTCTTGCCGCAGTTGTTGCATACATAAACAGTATTTATCTTCCCTTGGTATCTCTTTACCCACTATACCCAATAAAAAGGCTTCTGGTGTTTTAACAAAAGTATTTTTAAACATTTTCTTTAACTCATTATATACAATTTCCCAGAAAGCCTGTAGTTTATGTCAAAACAAAAAAATTCCTTCCAGTAGCACCTTAAAGACCAACTAAGTTAGTTCTTGGTATGAGCTTTCGTGTGCATGCACACTTCTTCAGATACACTGCAGATACATTGTAGTTTATGTATTCAATTAAGCATGATGAAGGACTGGAAATAAATCAGTAACCGTGTCTTTGCCTTCCATTGGATGCCATCCTACAGGGCCAACTTTCCATAGGCTAAGAACCAAAGGGTGGCAGGTTTGCCAAGAGGGGCAGAGCTGGATGATGAAATCATCGCTTGAGCCACTGCAGTAAAAGGCTGGTTTGCTGGATTAGGCCAGCCAAGCTATCTCTCTTTGTTGATGACACTTCTATCCCTTTGTTGCTTTCTTTGGAAACAAGATTGTGCATTCCACTGGCATCTATGGCCCTGGGACAGAGTCCCTGTCAAATGTATTTGTGTTAGGTCCACGAGGTTCTACTTATCTGGAAGTGTCAATTGAAAGGAGCTGGGGCGAGTTCCATGAAATGTCAGGGGTTTTTTCCTCCCTTCTATCAGCTGCTAAAATTGCAATGAAATTTAATCAAAGAATTGGCTGTTATTAAAGCAGCTGCAGCAGATGGATTCACAGCTGAATGGCACATCACTCACAATTCCCATTGTCCTGAACCTTTGATGCTGACCAGAGCCTCTGCCAAAAAAATACCCTCTAGTCGCCAAAAACTAAGGAGGTTGGAATATTTCTCGCAGCCACCTTATCAGATATAGATGCCGCCCTCATATTATATGCACTTTATGGGTATGTATGAGTTAATTATGCCAGAAAAGAAAGGAAAAGTCATAATGCTAAACCACGGTTTAGTGTGACATGAGCGAGTCTTGATCTCTCCTCTTTCCACTTTTGATTAACGACATTTGCCATGTCACCCAGAGCCATGGTTAATCTCAACCATGATTAGTTCAAACAAAGCAACTTTAGTCACAATAGTTTGAAACTGGCTTGTATTTCTTGTTCTCCAGAATTCTTTATTGAAAGTTTAAAAGTACATAATTATATGCACACTGAACATGGTGAGACATAAATAAAAGAGAAAAATTAAAGAGAAACAGAACCCGTTCTAAAGGGGTGAGGGGGGGGGACTCTAAAACTGTATACTTTACAAAGTTGTTATTGTACTTCACCACATCTTAACCTCTTACAGTATTTGTAAGAATGTATTCCAAATATAATTCAATTTGTCCATGGCAAATGCATATGCAAGTTGTTCATATGTTGTGAGTTTGTATAAGTCCAATCGTAGAAGAGAGCCCCATTTTTATTTTTCCAATTTATCACTATCAGTCTTTTTGCTGTGATCAGGGCATGGAAAATCCACTCATATTGTTCTTTTGTAAGGTTTCATGTGCTAGGTATATAATTCAAAAGGATATTTTGCTCTGTAAATGTAAGTTTGTTCCATACAGTTCTGTTGATAGTTTCAGTTACCTTCTGCCAAAAATCTTTCAATGGTCTTCAAAAACCATTGAAAAAAGAATGAAAAAAAATATGTTTTAGAGAAGCATTATCCCTATTGCATCTCCAACGGGTAAGATACCTTAGACAGCCTTTTTTAAAAACAAAGTAATGGGGTCCAGTATATTCTAAATAGTATTTCAGTATATTTCAAAAATAAAAATGAAACTGGCTTGTTAAAAATGAACCATAGTTATTGGCGATGACTGTTTGTCCAGCTGGACAACATGAGATAAGCAAAAGTGAAAGAAGGAGTGAAATGTCGAGAGTGAATTTCATGCTCTTTATTCAGCTCATAGTGGTGAGGAGGAATGAAATGTCCCCTTAAAGTATCTGCTTTATATACATTATTTACAAAGCGGGCTGCACGTGATTGGCTAATTCCAGAATTCTCCTGTAGGCCAATCAGGTTGTGGATTCACTTGAATCTGGAGCTGGATTGGGTGGCCCCTGCAGACCAATCATACTGCTGCATTCTGAATTCTATTGTTCTAGGACCAATCAGACTGCTGCATTTTGGATCCTATTGTTCTAGAACCAATCTGACTGCTGCCTTTTGGATCCTATTCAACTCAGTACATAACAAGGAGCTTCCAAACTCCTCCTCACAGCTGCACAAGAAGATAGGGGTTCCTTAGACTTGTTCTGACATGTTGCGCTAAACCAAGAATGGGGGACTTATTATCTCCATATGTTGTTGGACCAATTCCCACCTTCCCTGGCCATTGGTGATGCTGTCAGAGGCTGATATGAATTGGAATCCAACATCTGGAGGGTCACAGGTTTCCCGTGCCAACACTAAACTAGGGCTTAGTGCAGAGCTTTCCAAACTTTTCATGTTGGTGACACACATTTTAGACATGCATCATTTTGCGACACAGGAGTTCAGTTTTGCTAGCAAACTGGAGGTTAAACGAACCCCTTTCTAGTCCTGGGAGGTGCATGGGGAGCATTTGTGCGAGTACGGTAAATGCCACTAAACACAGCATGACTTGCTTCTGAGAAGACATGCATAGGATTGCACTCAACTGCAGCTAGACTTTGGCCATTCTTTGAACACCAGACATGGTTACACAGATATGCTCTCTAATTCACAACTACTTCTCAATGAATGACTGTCTTGCGCAGCCAATTACAAGAGCATTGGCACCAGCTATTTAAGTGCTGCTGTGCTGAATATTTTATTAAGTATTCTCACTGTGCTTGTTAGAGGCACAGAATCAAAGATGCGCCTTTCAAAATTTCATGAAATGTATGCTTACGATTAAATGCGAGCTCCCAAGTTAATGAGATGGCAGAGCCTTGTAGAACCTATATTCCCAAAAGGGCCGCGAAAGAACAACAGATTGTTTGGCTAAGACATAATAAACAAGTCTTTTGGGAGAAAGATCACAAAATTACTTACAATTATTTAAAATGCCTTACTTTGTAGAGCGGCATATTTGATAAGCAGCTGACCATGCTGGAAGAACTGCAATAGATTTTATCAACCAGTTCTTCCAGCTCAAATCAAGAGTGGCTATCAAACATTTTATTAATGGACCATGTTGGTCCATTAACAGTCAGCCACACTGGCATCCTTTGTTCAAGAGCCTATACTTTGCATTTAGAAAATCCCCCACCTCTTAGCTCCTAGTGCATGGCCTCAGGCCACAGCCACAGTGACTGTGTGTTGGGCGTGAAACATTGAATCTGTCCTAGAGTTCTCATGTGCAAACTTCCTTTAGCTTATTTGGGTCTTCTTCTTCTTCTTCTTCTTCTTCTTCTTCTTCTTCTTCTTCTTCTTCGGCAATCACTCCTAGCCGAGTAAGATTGTCTTTCATGAACACGGTCTTAACAGTGAGTCTGTAAGTGACTGTGGAGGCCGATTCTGGATCCACATGTCCTTCCACAGTGGGGACATTGGTTTCCAGGTGGGAGTTGATCATGGTGAGGGTTTACCAAGTGTGCCTTCCTCTTAGCATGTTTCTCCTTTTCATCCTGAGTTTGAGCATCTTCAAAGCCCATGACACCTTTGGTAATGGCTGCTCTCCAACTGGAGCTCTCGCAGGCCAGTGTTTCCCAGTTGTCAGTGTTTATACTACATTTTTAAAGATTTGCCTTGAGAGAGTCTTTAAACCTCCTTTGTTGCCCACCAGCATTACACTTTCCATTTATAAATTCGCAATAAAGTAGTTGCTTTGGAAGACGATAATCAGGCATCCGAACAACATGACCAGCCCAATGAAGTTGAGGTTGAAGAATCATTGCTTTGACAACGGTGATCTTTGCTTCTTCCAGTACACTGGCATTAGTTCGCCTGTCTTTCCAAGTGATTTTTAAAAATTTTCAGAGACACCATTGATGGACTCTTTCCTTTAGCTTATTTGCGTCTCTTTAAGCTCCTAATGTCTCTGGCTGCCTAAATTGTACTTATAGTCAGCCACACTGGCATTCTATGTATGACTATTACAAGCGATGTGATTATATCACAAGCGATGTGATTATAGTGGAACCTCGGGTTGTGGACGTAATCCGTGACGGAGGCACGTCTGCAACCAGCAGCGTTCGCATCCTAAAGTGCTGCGTCTGCTCAGGCACCGGCACGATTTGGCGCTTCTGCGCATGCATGAGTGGCAAAACCCAGAAGTAACCCATTCTGGTACTTCTGGGTTTCCCACGGTCTGCAACCCAAAAACACGTAACCTGAAGTGGCCGTAACATGAGGTATGACTGTAATATCACTTTAGACACACTTCTCTGCCCTAGTATCCAATGTAGGTTAAGGATTCTTGATGCATTTGATCGTTTTGGAAATGACTGCAATTTAAATACAATATGTGGAGGCTGTGATCAGAAGCCAGGCTGTTGATGGGCACATTGGCATCTGAACTGTAATTCCACGAATCACAGTTTGTAAGAACAGTGGAAGTTGTAACAACTAAAGTTTCAGCTTAAGATCCTGGCGAGAATATTAGCTTTATGATGACTCAGTAAGATAATGCAATCCCTCTCTTCTTCCATCTCATTCTTTCCCCAGAGAAGACTAATTGCTGATCTATGGCTGAGAAGTCTGCAAAGCATCAGACCCCATTTCCCAGAGCATTTACATATGAGCTCATTTCATTATGAAAAACAATCAGTGCAACCCTCCTCATCACAATGTGATAAAATGAACTCTTGAGCTAGAGAAGAGGACAATTGGAGGTCATAGTGCTGGACAACCAAATTGATAAAATGTTTTAATATGTGGCAAACATTCAGGAATGCAAGGGATGAATTTATGAAGCACTAAACCTATTTTCCCCCAAACTGCATAATCTTTCCTGAGAAATAGAGTTAAACCAACAACATATATTTACCATCAGCTTTCAAAATAACCTCCTTCAATGGATGTATTTATGTTATTTGAGAAACTGGGACCCTGGATTAATGTCTAATGCCATTGTTTTGGGTCTAGCACAACTTAAAAACAAAACAAAACCCATGTCTCCAACTTCCAACAGCAGTAAAAACTCACCCCCAGACAGACCACTTGGTCTATTGCTCTCTCTCCTAGGATGACATGGCATCCAGACAAAGGAGGTTGGAAAAATCCCACCCATTTGTCTCTATGGCAACAAGGCCACCTCTTTGGACATGTAAAGGATAGTACATAACTGGCCAGCTAAGGCCATCATCTTACAATGAAACTGGTCTGGACAGTTCGGCAGGTTTCCTCTTTATAAAATCTAACCTCACACATACAAGATCACAGGTTTGGGAACAGAACTGTGTGTATCATCCAGACTGACCCCCACAATCCTACAACAGTATTGAACCAGTCTGCCAATGTTTTTAGGCAATGGGTGAAGTGAGAGCTGTGACTGATAAGTGAATTGTTTGTGGACACCAGACAAGGAATCTCTGGGGTTCTAAAGAGCTGTTGGTTCCCCCTCCACTCTGGTTCTCTTCTCCAGCTCCTTTCTTATTTTCTAGGTCCTTGGAATCTCTGAAATTTGTCCTTCCTTTTTTCCTGTCAACCAGAATACACCCTTCCTGTGGTGTGCTCATCTGACATCAAATACTCTCTAGATGTTGTTTTCTGCACATGCTCCGGCACATTAAGGGGATGTAAAAGAATCCCTCTCTGCTCCACAAAGGAAAATGTGAAAACTTTGCAAAGAGGGTTAGCTATGTCTCCCGCTGTGCTGGAGCTAAAGATCAGGCACTCTTTAAAAAGTCACTGTCTGATTAACTTACAGTGCAATGGTATACATGTCTGCTCAGATGCCTCATTCAGTACAAGACATTTACCCTTTCAGCACCATCTATAGACAACAGTCATCTCCAGAAAATACAACTAGGCAGGCGGTCATTTATCTTCACAATTACTGTATTTTTTGCTCTATAAGACTCACTTTTTCCCTCCTAAAAAGTGAGGGAAAATGTGTGTACGTCTTATGGAGCGAATACAGGCTGCCCAGCTATCCCAGAAGCCAGAACAGCAAGAGAGATTGCTGCTTTCACTGCACAGCGATCCCTCTTGCTGTTCTGGCTTCTGAGATTCAGAATATTTTTTTTCTTCCAAACTTGTTTTCCTCTTCCAAAAACTTGTGGTCTGGTGCGTCTTATAGAGTGAAAAATACGGTAGTTTGTTACCAGAGCAATCTATAAAGTTGTCTTTGAAATAAATTATCATGGGTTTCAGTGTGAGAAGGCTGGTGACAGGCGCAGACATCTTTCTCAAACAATTTTTATGCGAAGGACATGCCTATGCCCAACAATTAGGTCATCAATGAAAACTCATCTGTCAATAGCAGAGAGATGTGCCGCTCCCGCCTCTTCACAGTTACTCATATGAAAGCCACGCTGAGCTCAATGGCCTTCCTTCTCCCAAGTGAGCAGTCACAGAGGTGCTGCCTTAAGCTACTCGTGTTGTTTTCTATCTGTGGCAGGCTTCGGATGAAGAACGCCTCGGGTAAAAATAAGTCTCGCCATTACCATATCAGCAAGCTTCCTAGCACTGCAATGCATCACCGTTAGAATACAGCATTAAAGAACATGAGAGCATGCAAAGCCCAAAAGGATTCATTGCTTCCTACTAGACAGGAGCCTGCAAGGGAGGCGTATTAACTGTCAGCAGAGAAGTCTGCTGTTATTAATTAATGTAGCCGATGTTCCCTTTTACTGAAATAGAATAATAAACTCCGGCATCTAAGCTACCCATAGAGAGAATGTTTCTGTGTAGCATTGTGAGAAGTGCCACAAGCACAAAGAACTAATCAGATCTCCTTCCACATTATTGTTTCTTAAAGTTAACTTAGGACCTCCATACGTCCCCCCCCCCCACTATGCCCCTGCATGTGAGTCAGGGGTGGGAAAATATTTTAAGCCCAGGGTCTACATTCCTTCATGGACAAGCTTTTGGGAACTTAAGTTCAGAAGCGGGTAGGGCCAGAGGCAAAAAAGGAGTAGAACAACAGTTGCAACCTTTACCCTTTGAACAGTGTACAGTGGTACCTTGGTTCTGAAACTTAATCTTTTCCGGAAGTCCATTCCAAAACCAAAGCGTTCCAAAACCAAGGCATGCTTTCCCTTAGAAAGTAATGCAAGAAGAATTAATCTGTTCCAGACTTTTAAAAACAACCCCTAAAACAGTTATTTAACATGAATTTTACTATCTAACGAGACCATTGATCCATAAAATGAAAGCAATAATCAATGTACTGTACTATAAAATAAATAAGACAGTATTGTAGATGATAAAAATGAAGTTGTTTTTTTCTTGCTTGCACTGATGATAGTCATTGTTTGCATGGGGGGCTTTTATCCATTTCCGCTGTCACACAATCAATCAATCAGTAGCTGAACTGGGTTCCGCACAGTCACAAAAACAAATGAACTGAAAAAGCTTCAAAAGCAAAAACGCAAAATGAATAGCAAAAACAAAAGCGCTGTTTGACTTCCGAAATGTTCAAAAACCAAGGCAAAGCTGCTGATTGGTGCAGGCACCCTGGAAACAATAGCTGACAGCCGTATTGGACATTCGGCTTCCGAAAAACATTTGAAAACCGGAACACTTACTTCCA
This sequence comes from Podarcis melisellensis, assembly GCF_964234715.1. Taxonomy (NCBI): domain Eukaryota; kingdom Metazoa; phylum Chordata; class Lepidosauria; order Squamata; family Lacertidae; genus Podarcis; species Podarcis melisellensis. The sequence continues at coordinate 12,449,718 of NC_138544.1, forward strand.
GGTTTTCAGCATTTGAGAACCGAGGAGTTTGAGAACCGAGGTACCACTGTATTACCTGCCACACAAAATATGTTGCCTGGGGATCTTGTACATGGCCACATCTGGGCCTGAGGTTCCCAATACCTTTTCCATGTCATCCCACCAAACAGGCAGAAATCTGGGTGGATACAGCACTGCAGTGACAGGGCAGGTGGAGGCAGGGCCTAACCCCTCTCTTTCCCAATAGTGCATGTGTGACTTATTCAAGAAAAGGGCTGGGGTCTGCCCTAAATTAGGGAATATTCGCCAACTGCAGACCCACTTTAGTCCAAATCTGAACATCGAATGGAAGCATTACAAGGTCTCATTCTTTGGGCTGGCCTCAATGTTTAGCTGGGGGGAAAGTTGGGGGTGGAGATCTATTGAATGCTTGATGTTTGTTTTCATTAACCACCCTGTGCCTTTGCGATGAGACAGGATTCACATATAAATGAATGAACGACTGCAATCGCTCTCATCGTTGAGTCATTTACATCCTTATTTAATGCAGTGGGATTTAGTCAGCGGCAACATGAGGTGTTGCGCTTCTGTTTGTTTCTACAAGTGTGGAGAATGAGGTGAAAATAATAGAAAAATCACACAAATTGGCAGGCAGGTGAAGGAAGATAATTTATCATCCCAAGGAGGGGCTGTCATGATTTTAAATGACTTGACATCACCACTGAATAGAAGCATGTTAGTCCAACAGCCTGACATTGCAAATCTTATTTTTGAAAAATGTCAACCTGTAGCGAAGCATTTAATTTTTGCTCAAGTCAACAGAAAGTTGTCAAGTTGATGTATACAAAGAAAACTAAAATAAATATCTTTGGTTAATCATTTTCTTTGGTTAATTGGGGGCAGGATAAATTCCTGTACACACTTATCAGAAGATAAGTTCCATTGTAAACTCAGTGTTTCCAAATAAACATGCATAGGATCAGGCAGCAAATTGTACAATGAAATTAAGATACTGTGTCTACTTTTGTTATTCAGAATATATGCATGTGTTTCATTGCTTTCCTCACACATTTCATTGCTTAAAAGAAAAAAAAATCTGATAAATGTTTCTGGAACCTCTCTGCCATTTTAAAGCACTTGCAGCTTGCTCTTCACAATATAGTGATAGATTGCTTCAGTAACCGACACAGGAGTATTATATTCAGGGGATTCCTGTTGTCTTTGAATTATCACTTGCACCGCTTTGAAAACTTATATCCAGTGTCCTTGTTACTTGTCTCTCATACATGGAGGCATTGGCAATCTTCCCTGTAAGTAAAACTAAGGACAGAGTCAACTCCCAGTTCAACAAAAACCATCCAAAACCTGTCTCACACAATAATACGAGAATTGACTTTTACTAACCAGTGTTCTCAAGAATTGTTTTCAGAATGAATATCTGTTTTCTCCACCTCTATATTTAATCTGGTTGTTCCATTATTTTGCAGTGATGGGAGTGTACCACATGGAAAGTAATTCTGTTTCCAAGCCGTTCCCTTTAAATTGTGGAAATTAAGGCTGCAGTCATATACACCAGGCAGAGGGCCCTCTCAGTAGTGGCCCCCACCCTGTGGAACGCCCTCCCATCAGATGTCAAGGAAATAAACAGCTATCTGACTTTTAGAAGACATCTTAAGGCAGCCCTGTTTAGGGAAGCTTTTAATGTCTGGTGTTTCATTGTGCTTTTAATTCTGTTGGGAGCTGCCCAGAGTGGCTGGGGAAACCCAGTCAGATGGGTGGGGTATAAATAATATATATTATATTATTATTATTATTATTATTATTATTATTATTATTATTATTATTAACATTTACTTGGAAATAACTCCCTGTGAGCATAGTTGGACATCTGAGAAAACATGTACAGGATTGCACTTTTAGAATTAATTTCCACACTGCTTTCTTTTTCTTTTCGCACAGGTGTAGGTGACTACAGAGGAAAATATGCTCTCTGTTGAGACTTTCATGGATGAAAACCACATTGAGTGTCTATTTTGCCAAGCTTGGAAATCACTATACAGTGGTACCTCTGGATACGAACGGAATCCATTCCAGAGCCCCGTTCGCATCCTGAAGCGTGCGCGGGTCGCAATTCATGGCTTCTGGGCATGCGCATGACGCCATTTTGACCGTCTGTGCATGTGCGAGCAGCAAAACCCGGAAGTAATGCACTCCGTTACTTCCGGGTCGCCCGAAAGCGCTCAGCCTGAAGCAACTTCAACCTGAGGAATGACTGTACATTGCAGCTCCCAAACACATACACATGCAACAAACTAGGCACAATTCTCACCTATGCCTTGGTATGAGGAAGGGCCACCATTCAGTAGCAGAACATCTGTGTTGAGTGCAGAAGGTCCTGGATCCCTAGGGTCTCTATGCAGAGCTGAGAAGCTTTAAGATCAGTGCCCCCATTGGAGGATTAGTCGTGCCATGTTGCAATCCTGGATTTGCGTGAAGTCAGGGTGGGATAGGGGAGCAAATGAGAAGACAGATTGCTAATTGATTGGGAGTGAGGAGGAAAATGGCAGTTTAAACAAAAGCAGAGATTTGAGTCAAGCAGGGATGGGGGAAACTGGCTTTTTAAAACAGTGACAGAGTTTGATTCTTTATATATCATTTCCCAGAATGCTTTTATCACCTTACAGGACCACCACATATGGTGAAGAAAAATGTTTAAAATAACCTTTATAAAGAAAATCCAGGAGCTTTTTTTTATTGGGAATTGTAGGTACTGATATCCCAAAGGAGAAAAAAAAAGGCTTTTTATGTATGCAGCAACAGCCACGGGGATGTTACTAGCCCAGAGATGGAAAGAGGCTGAAGTCCCTGCCAGAGAGGAATGGCAAAGAATAGGCCGAAATGGCAAATTGACTGGAAGGTTCAGGAACCAAGAAGACAAAAACTCCAATAAAGAATGGAGAAAATTTATAATTTATTTAGGAGACCACTGTAAGCAGATGAAAACATTGGCAGGATTTTAACAACACTTGTATAATATAGCAAATATTATGGTTAATATGGAAAGATACAAAATAAGGATTATGAAATAATGTGCAGTTGAAAAGGTTAATAATAATGGTGGGAAGTCTGGCGATTGAGAGAAATCTCTAAATATGGGTATGTGTTTCATATTGTTATAATTCTACACTTGTAAAATAAAATAAAAATTGTTTTTTTTAAAAAGAAGAAATGAACATTGACAGAGTTTGAGTAGAATGTGCATGGTGGGAAGAGGGAACAAAGGGGTTAATCTGGAGCGGGTGGAGTCAGCAGGGGTACAGCCATTTGTGTGTGTGTGTATCCAAATAAATTCAATACCTGACCAAATTGTTAGTGACAACTGAAACTGTCCACAAATGCCACTTTTCATATTTCATTTTAAATACATAGGGAAACAATCGAGATTGCCTGCCTCCTAGTAGTATTCCTCATGTCCTGGTGTTCCAATAATATTCCTAAAACTGGAGTATTGTGGGAAATGTCTTGCAATGACTACTGACTTCAGCATCTCACAATCTCCTTCAATTAGTGCCAATTATCGGTTTCTGATAGAACAGTCCCATTCAATTTGGCTTACGTTGACTATCTATTTTATTCTGAAAACCCCTCCCATAATACAATGGTACCTCGGGTTAAGAACTTAATTCATTCTGGAAGTCCATTCTTAACCTGAAACTGTTCTTAACCCAAGGTACCACTTTAGCTAATGGGGCCTCCCACTGCCGCCGTGCGATTTCTGTTCTCATCCTGAGGTAAAGTTCTTAACCCGAGGTACTATTCCTGGGTTAGCGGAGTCTGTAACCTGAAGTGTCTATAACCCGAGGTACCACTGTATTAGACTATTAAACTGACGCAACATTGGGTGTTCTGTGACCTGAAAGGGTTTTATTTTTAAATTTTCATCTTTCCGCCATATTGCCTCAGGAACATATTTCAGCCGTCAAATACCTCAGACATTTACAAAGTCGCATCAAGCAGCTTCTGTGCGATGTCATTTTTACAAGGCATAAGTAAACATCTGGGGGGAACCTGTTCAACAGAGCTGGCAGGAATCGTGGTGACATATTTTGAAAAGAGCATTTAGGGCCTCATGGGAAACCTTCAAAAACATTATTTCTGAAGAAATAAATACACATTTCAAATTGCAACCTTTATTTTTATTTTTTTTTAATACTGGGGCAAATTCTGTTTTAACAACATTATCCCTTAAGAGTGACTCTGTCATTGGTCTCTGATCATCATTTGAAGCTGTGATCTCCGCCTCTCCTGGTCTTTTGTAACCCTTTAGCAGTCCCCAAGATGCATAAAGGTGTGAGGAAGAATGCCAGAAATGGAACATTTCAATGGGGAAGACCAAGGATAGGAAAGAAAATTCCATATCTTGTAGGTTATAAGCCAAGGGGAGGCCAGTTATCCAGTCCGCCACCCAAAAAACCCCTCAGACTGACGTAAAATCTCTGGAGACAAAGGCACAAAGCAAAAATCGTCCCATGTCTCAAAATATTTAAGATAAGGCAATGTTAGCACTCAGAAATGCTTGGTTTCAGGCTACTGCTGGTGATTTGAGTCCCCGTTGCTACCATACCAAGTTAAGCAAAGTTTATCAAGTCAATTGTGAATTACTGTATCCAGCACTGTATGAATTACTGTATGAAGCTGAGACTCCAATACTTTGGCCACCTCATGAGAATAGAAGACTCCCTGGAAAAGACCCTGATGTTGGGAAAGATGGAGGGCACAAGGAGAAGGGGACGACAGAGGATGAGATGGTTGGATAGTGTTCTTGAAGCTACCAGCATGAGTTTGACTAAACTGCGGGAGGCAGCGGAAGACAGGAGTGCCTGGCGTGATCTGGTCCATGGGGTCACGAAGAGTCGGACCTGACTAAACGACTAAACAACAAGCATCCAGCACCTTAATTTTAAATGAGGTTATATATATTCAAACTAAGTAGTATTGATAGGATGGGGATGTAGGGATGATCGCTGGGTCTGGAGGACACTCCCCACCCACAGGCAGCCTAAGCCTGCCTGCACGCATGACCTTGGGGTACAGGGCACACTCCCCCTCACAGACAAAGCCGCAGCTGTCTAACATCATGCCCTCTGTCTAACCTTTTGCAGTCTCAGTAGTCTGCGGTGTCCTGTCTGTGACCTTTGTCTCTGAGACCTTTTGTCTCCTTCGTCATACACTGTGCAAGGGGGAAATGATGCGGTGGAAACAGGTGCCAAAATAACTTTGTACCGCCCCACGATCTCGGGACTGGAAGATGTGTAAAGGTCTCAGCCCAAAATGTATCTGCCTGGGTTTGCATATTTGTGTCAATAAAAGGAGCCTCCACAGAGCTGGCCAGCAGCTTGCTTGCAGCTCACCTGTGTGCCCCTGACCTGCATTATCAACTCCTGCCTCATGTCCTTCACTTCATGGAGATATCAAGGTTAGAAGTCTTCAGGGAACTGGCTTCTAGGAGCTGAGCCCTTCCGGGGGCCCTATATTTTTGATGTAGGGGCCAGCCCCACCCCCATTGTCCTAAAAGTGCAGAGCCGAACATGGCATGCCTCCAGAGATTGGCTCCTCCTCCTGCTACTGCAGCAGCGGAGGGGAAGGAGGGTCAAAGTAGCCTCCTTCTAGTGGCGGGACAAAAAGGAGGCGGAGAAGGAGCCACTGGCCATTGAGCTGCGCAGCCGCCATGTTCAACTCTGCGCCCAGCTCCTCCCAACAACATGTTGGGATTTTGCCTATGTGCAGCTTCCCACAGAGGTAATTAAGAGTTGGCTGAAGGCCAAGAAGACTGAGCAGAGGGAGTTATTCTTCCTAGAGATATGGGGCCTTGGATACAGCTCTGCTATTGGTCGAGGTCTCCACATAGGTATGATGACTCATGACCTTCCTTGGTTGGTTAGATAGTTGCTTGGTCAGTGTGGTGTTCTGAGAGTCGTTTGGAGTTTGTTAAGAGAGAGAGTTTAAGATCTGTGTCTGTATCTTGTATATAGTAACTTGCTGTAAATAATAATAAATAAACACCTCTAAGTAAATAATAAATAATAAACACCTCTAAGTAATCAAGTTACTAGTAGCAGCGTCTTGTTCCTGCTTCATCCTACCTGCCTGCAACTGATTGCTTCTGGAAGTCTGCATATGCTCTGCTATATTCAACTGGGTCTGGCTAAGATCCTGCACCAGGTGAAAGTTGCGAAACATCAATACATCATGCATGTGATGTCACGACATTGCGATGTCTCACACACAACATCAGCCCCGCCAATCACCCTCACAAGCCAGCGCCTCTGGAAGACTGGCTAATGATGTTTGGCGCTATTGCATGAAGGTCAAACTGACATTATCAAGGCAAGACAGACCAGGCATGATGACAACCGCTTTACTGGAAAGTGGAACCTCTTTATATAACTTTTATAGCCACTTTTCTTTTCTGAAAAAAAGTGTAACTACGATTTCCCATCACCCTCAAGCTTTTTCGTTCTACCATAAACTTACGTCTTGATTTGTCAATGAACTCAACTGGCAACCAATCAGAATGGGAGAGGGGTGGGATCATCATCCTGCCTTGTGGCTCATAGAGTAAGGCAATGAGAAAGTAGTTGCAACAAACCACGGTTGATTGGGAAAACTAGCAGCTAGCTGTTGGAGTTGTGTTGTCATTGGAACAGCAATGGGGAACCAGTGACCCTTCATATATTGCGGCCTGCCATCATGCCCAAGGGTCAGGGATGATGGCAGTTGTAGTCAAACATGGTCTGCATGTTTCCTTTCAGGTTTCATTTGCGTGGACAGGTGGAGTCCCCCAAACCTTGGGCGCCCCCCGTGTGGAATAACAACTCAAGACAACATGCTATGGGATTAAAATTGGCCACAACTTTATTATGTTTCAGATGTGGGTAGAGCCTGGCTCAGGCATTGGGCATTTATCCCTCCCAGTCCCCCTCCAGGGATCTGGGGAACATCAGGGTTATCCAGTGGGGGGGGATGGGCTGGCTCTGGAGAACATATGTTCAAGCAGAGAGAGCCTGCCCCCATTACGCTGCCATCACAGGGGAGCGCAATGGCAACCTCTAGGCGTAGGCCAAAGCCTCCCCTCAAAACGGGGAACCCTGGTATTGCCACCACAAAAAGAAGGGGGACATGGGTCACTGCTACACGCCCACCCCCATTTAGGGAAGATAGACTAAAGGATTCTGCCCAAGGCCTGATACCGCCAAAGTTGTGATGTTTTGCTACGGGAAAGGCAAACCTGCCAATGCAGGAGAATTCCTTTCCAGTCGTTCAACAGCAACCTTGACGTAGCAGCGTCCGCGTACCTGTGGAGAAAAGGTTAACCTGCAAAAGAAGTCTTAACTGAGGGTGAGTAGGGTAGGAGAAGCTCTGGAGCCAAGTGACAATTCCTAGGTAAGATCCTCCCCCTATTGTGTGGGTAGGGAGGTCCCTCCCCCTACCTGGCCTGATCACCTTGGCAACGCCTCCCCAGGCGGGATTGGGCAACTGGCTGAGGTAGGCAGAGGCCTCCAGGTAGCCCACCTGGGGAAGGCAAACCCAAGCCTGTGCTAATAGTACCACATAGGGACTAGGGGGCTGCGCGCAACCATGCAAAGGGTGCCGCCCATTTAATGTGGGGAGCGGTCATTCCTGGAATAGACTAAAGATCTTTCAAACTAAAGGTCATCCAGGGTTGTTGTTATTAAATAAATAAATAAATAAATAAATAAATAAATAAATAAATAATCACATGGCCCTGAGGACTGCCACAAAATGTGATGGGTGTGTTGTATAAAGGGCCACCAGAAAAATAATCAGATTTAATAATGATGATGATAAGTGAGCATTGAATTCAAATCTTTTGAATCTCACCCTGGTGCTAAATTCATCAAAAAGTATCCTCCTTTTCTTCTCATTTGATCACCAGTTGCTTGCACAGCAATATAGAGATGCCAGACACACCAGTGAAACAGAAAACCCTGAACACTACTCAACCTGATGGTTGTTGAAACTCCCAGGTGGGCATATTCCATTGATTTTAATAGGCTTGGGAACAGTCCATCAAGACAGAAAACTCTGTTTTGCTGCCCACCTGCCTATGTTTCATAGAAGAAGTGGGGGTTGAAAAATACAGCAGAATACTGCTTACAAAGAGAAAAATAATTACTGCTCTGTGTTAATCATGCCTAAGCATACTGTGCTTCAATTGCCTAGTATTATTCTTGCTCAAGTGTCTTTTATCTTCCTTAGCCCACTTGGGTACACTGTAACCCAAGTATGCTTAATATACAATAGAAATAATTACTCTTGGAGTGATTTGAAGAACCTGGCAGCACCCCACAAATTGAGATATCCAATCAATATTGTGTTCTGCTAAACTATTGTATTTGACGATGGTGAAGCAGATGGAAGCCAAAAGCACATCATTCAACTGGAACCATTGATTGCTGGACAAGGTCTTGCAAATAAATGCCGAATTTGTAATTCTGTTGGTGGCTTTTGTTTCCAGGTGTGTGTCCCCTACGAACAGATTTCAAAAAAAGGAACAGCACCTATTCTGTGACTTTCCAGTTATTCAAGATAACTGCTGTTTTAGGACCTCTTGAAGGCCTTCTTAAGGGACGTGAGTGGTGCTGTGGGTTAAACCACAGAGCCTAGGGCTTGCCGATCAGAAGGTTGGCGGTTTGAATCCCCTCGACGGCGTGAGCTCCCATTGCTTAGTCCCTGCTCCTACCAACGTAGCAGTTCGAAAGCATGTCAAAGTGCAAGTAGATAAATAGGTATCGCTTTGGCGGGAAGGTAAACGGCATTTCCATGCACTGCTGGCCACATGACCTGGAAGCTGTACATACCCCTAAACATTTTGTGAATCTAATTTTGGCCTCATTGAGGGCAGTATTTCAATATGAGTAGGAAAATGAGAGTAACCCTGAACATTTTTTTAAGAAAAAAAGGCTGAGTATCACCCACCCTGTGGAACACCCTCCCATCAGATGTCAAGGAGATGAGTAACTATATAAGCTTTAGAAGACTTCTGAAGTTAGCCCTGTGTAGGGAAGCCTTTTAATGTGTAATGTTTTCTTATAATAAATGTTGTAATAGATGTTGCCCAAAAATGGAAAGAAGAAGTCCCAGCAAAAGAAGAATGGATACAAAAAATTATGGAATATGCAGAAATGGCAGAACTTGCTGGAAAAATAAGAAATCAAGATAGCAAACTTTTTATAAAAGAATGGAAATTGTTCAGGGAATATTTACAAACAAATTGTAAACAGATAACATTGGCAGGATTATTTTCTAATAACTTGCATTTATATAAGAGTATAGATTTAAAGAAAATGAATAAATGAGCAAATTTAGTTAATTTAGCAAATGAAGTAAATTTGGATATGCAGAAAATATTAAAAATAAATTTAAGGAACCACAGAAAGAGGGGGAAGGAAGACAACTTTTGAAATTTTAAAATGATTGTAAAAGTATTGAAATGTATAAAACAAAAAAATCATGAGAGAGAGAGAGAGAGAGAGAGAGAGAGAGAGAGAGAGAGAGAGAGAGAGAGAGAGAGAGGGAGGGAGGGAGGGAGAGAAATGAAAGATACATACACCATCATTTACAACAGGGTAGGCCAAAGGCATGATTTGGACCTCACCGACTCCCCTCTTTAATATGCTTATCATTCAAATATTGAAAAATGCAACCACCAAACCCAGCAGAGCTATCTAAAAGGCAGAAGACAAAGATAGCAAGGCGATAGGATCTACGCAGAAAAATGAAAGGTGAGACTGCATCTCCGCCCCAACCCCTGCTTTGCTTAAGACAATACTTTTCTGACAGACATGCCGCTAGCATGCCTCTAATAATGTATTGCTTTGTAAGTGCTTAAAAGTTTATGGCAGCGTGAGAAAATAATCTGAGACTGAATCGTTGCAAACAACAGAATTTTATAGTAAAATAATGTACAGTGGGCAGGACCATTATACCAGGCTGGGGGAGGGAGCCTGTGGAGCAGACAAGGAGCCATCATCCTTTCAGTACAGTGGTACCTTGGTTCTCAAACGCCTTGGTACTCAAACAACTTGGAACCCAAACACTGCAAACCTGGAAGTAAGTGTTCCAGTTTGCGAACTTTTTTCGGAAACCTAACGTGCTCCGTTTTGAGTTTTACACTTTTGATTTGAGTGCCACACTTCCGTTTTGAGGTCTGCCTGTTTTTAATATTTATTTTTGCGGCTTTTTTGTTTGGTTTTTGTGACTTACACTCTACCAACTGAACTATCCCTCAGGTGTTTTGTGCCAAACATGATCAGAAAACCTATTATTGGGCCACCAGTTCAGACCAGGCCCATAGCACTGGGGAAAGGTGGGGGGATTAACGCTTTCCGCTGTGCTATTTCCCAGTCCAAATTGCCTGGTCGGGTGTGGGGCTTCGGAGCCAACTCCTAGGGGCCAAGGTCCCTTCGCCCTCCCCATAAAATGTTTGAGGGGGCAGAGACACCCCAAAGCTGATGGGCATTGCCATTAAAATGGTGTGTGTGCGCCATATCATGTGATTGATGGGGTGAGCTCCTGTTGCTCTGTCCCAGCTCCTGCCAACCTAGCAGTTCAAAAGCACACCAATGTGAGTAGATAAATAGGTAACGCTGTGGCGGGAAGGTAAATGGCATTTCTGTGCCCTCTGGTTTCCGTCACGGTGCTCTGTTGCACCAGAAACGGTTTAGTCATGCTGACCTGGAAAGCTGTTGGTGGACAAACACTGGCTCCCTTGGCCTGAAAGCAAGATGAGCGCCGCAACCCCATAATCGCCTTTGACTGGACTTAACCATCCAGGGGTCCTTTACCTTTTTACCTTTACTGCTAACGGAGTATCTGGAGGAGTGGAATGTCAGCTTTCATCCTTTTTGGTGTATTCTAGCCAAATGGAATACATTACCAGGAATACTCTGAATCTCCTTCTGTAGAATCACTCAAAAAGCAAGTTCAGAAAGGGCAGACTATCCGACTCAATCTAACTTTCAGTAAAAGGAGGTGAGGTGGAAAAAAACACCAAACATTAAGAGGAACAGTGTTTTTTTAAAAATAATCATAAAAGGAATAATTTAGATTTCCATGCAGGTGTCTATTTTAAAGACAACAATAAGTTGTCATCACAGGCACTTAATGAAATGTGAACATTAATGGATTCCTTTTGTTATTTTCCAAGTCTGTGCCTCTTTTTTTAAGAGGTTTGCAATGAAAGATATAAAATGGTGCCATGACAAATAAATGCTTACGGGTTATTCTTCTGGCTCTGAAACAATGCGAAAAGGATGGAATCGACACATTACTTTGGTTTAATTATGTGACTCCTATTGTGAAAAAAATGAAAGAAAATTCTGGTTTAAACCAGGTGAGAGAGGGTTAGACAAAAGCATAAGCGCGGTGTCATTCCTGTTAGAAACTTGACAGAAATTATAGTTGTGGGTTTCATGGATACCGTGAAAATTAGTTTGAAAAACTAATGAGAAGAGGTGGTTTGTGAGGGACGGGCCCCTGTGCTCTACAGCAGCCATCGGGGCAGCATGGATGGGTCTATGGGGCTGACCTAGAGGGGACAGGAGAGGGACAAGGCAGCGGGCAGCTCAGCACAGTGGAGACACAGCAATGGGCACTAATTGGGTCTCCTGGCACTGTGCCCACACCATGTTAAGCAGCGGCAAGCAGGGTTGGGAAGCCAGGTCGGCAATGAAGCCCAGCTCCTCCTCCTATTAATGGGCGATCATTTCTCAAGTTGCGACATGCCATAGTTCTCATGAGGAACTAAAGGGTGCGTCTCCTCGCATAGATGGGTGTCTCCTTCATTCCTAACTCATCTGCATCCATCCCAAGAGATGTGGCTTTCATAAAAAGAGAGCTCAGGGAGATGAAAGAAAAGGCAAGCGCAGGCAAAATTCATTAACTGAACAGGACACCCGATTAAGTCAATGACTTTGCTCTGATGCACGAATGTTGTACATGACAAAAGTACCAATGTGACCACTTTCTTTTTTTCAGTGGCTTGACTGATGAGCACCAGCGACAGAAGGATATAAACCAGTATTTCAAACCTGGTATTTTCAGATTCCATAGGATTTCCTCCATTAAATGGCTAATGGTTTCTAACAATGTAAGTGACAGCAACTTAAATGGTGACTACACGGACACCAATAAGCTAGACAGTGACTCTGGCAACCAACTTCCTTCCTTCCTTCCTTCCTTCCTTCCTTCCTTCCTTCCTTCCTTCCTTCTCACATATCTGTCCCCATTCATGGACAAATCATGGGGAAATGGGTCTAATGTTTGATGTTTTATTGTGTTTTTAATATTCTGTTGGGAGCTACCCAGAGAGGCTGGGGAAACCCAGCCAGATGGGCAGGATATACATAAAAAACTACTACTACTACTATTATTATTACAAAGTTTAACAGCGGACACGTAAGTGGACGAAGAATTTTTCCACCCCTTCCAGCTTGCCACCCTGAAGTCCATCTTACCAATTACTTTCTGCCCAGCTTGCAGAGTTGAAGCCTGTCTGGGGATAAATTAAAGAAAGGCAATGGACCTGCACACACTTTAAAATACGACGTTACAACTCCCACCCCAGCATTTTCAGGGCAATTGGGGACTATGAACGAGCAGAACAAGAGGTTGATGCAGCAATTAGTTTCACAGTTGACACTGAAATATCTGCTCTAAGTCTTTCCAATGACATTCTATCCATAAGAACGTTCTGGAGAACTGTGGAGCACTGGTACATTGTTGGCCCAAATTAGATTCATGACTCTTGTGCCCAGAGCAGTCTTGAGGTATAGGTTTAATTTCTAAAGTCATCCACTAGAGCAAACTCAATTAAGTAAGCAGGGCGCTTGCATGATCATAAACTCAACTTACCTATTCATCTTTTGTTGCCTTCTCCTTAAAATACCATATCTAGTTCTGTAGAGATTCATATATTTTTTCCAATCTGAGCAGCATTCTGTACTTTTCTCTTGCGAAAGCAATGTCGTGCCAAAGAATGGTCCGGTGATTCAGAGATTGCATCTCAAATTTTCTGTTTGAGATATTGTTATTCAGTGTATTTATTGCTATCTTACCTGTAGATAATAGAGATGCATTTTCTTGGCCCACTCAGATATATTCTGAAAACTCACAGCGAAGGGACTCTTATCTATGAGAAGGTCAACTGAAGACTCTGTGACCCAACTGTTGCTTGACATTTTTTTATTTAATAGGCTATTTCTGTAGACCTTTTCTATAACATTTTTGATAGAGAAGTCATGGTCAGACAATAGATAAATCCTCCCAGAAAACAGAAAACAAGGTATACTGATATAATGAATTTTAAATTACTCATGTTCATAGTGATTGAAAAACCTATATTTATATTTTCATTTCAGATCCTTACCACTCATTACTTTCTGCTTAACTGCTTTTGCGTCATTCTAGTGCCCAGTCCGCTAACCAGACCCACGCATTGTTCCCCCCAAATGCCTAATTTAACGTTTATACAGAAAACCTATGATAAAACTTAATGATATTTAGTCTCCTACCTATCTTAACCTGCACAAAATGATAGCATTGAATGTAAAATATTAACCAGAGTAAATTGAACTACAGTGGTATCTTGGTTCTCAAACCTAATCCATTCTGGAAGTCTGTTCCAAAACCAAAGCATTCCAAAACCAAGGCACGCTTTCCCATAGAAGGTAATGCAAAATGGATTAATGCATTCCAGACTTTAAAAAAAAACCCCTAAAACAGCAGTTTAACATGAATTTTACTATCTAATGAGACCATTGATCCATAAAATGGAAGCAATAATCAATGTACTGTACTATAAAATGACTAAGACAGTATGGAAGATGATAAAATTTAAAATTATTATTTTTTCTTACCTGCACTGATGATAGTCATTGTTTGGATGGGGAACTTCTATCCATTTCTGCAGTCACACAATCAGTCAGTAGCTGAACTGGGTTCCACACAGTCACAAAAACAAATGAACTGAAAAAGCCTCAAAAACAAAAACACAAAATAGTAAAAACAAAAGTGCCAAACTTAATCCATTCTGGAAGTCCATTTGACTTCCGAAATGTTCAAAAATCAAGGCACAGCTTCTGACTGGTGCAGGCGCCCTGGAAACCATGGACGACAACCACATCAGACGTTTGGCTTCTGAAAAATGTTCGAAAACCGGAACACTTACTTCTGGGTTTTTGGCGTTCGAGAACCAAGGCGTTTGAGAACCAAGGTACAGTGATCTGCCATTTTGTGCAGCTGCTAGTGATCTGTCAGTACAAAGCTTGCTGGATCCACATTCCAAAGTGGTGGTGGGTGATGGTATCTTTCCCTTGGAGAAAAAAGATACCCCATCCGTGATAAGCCTAGTGATTTAGCTATCCTTCATCCATTAAACCACCCCACCTACCTCTCACAATGTCCTCCTTCTTCCCCCATCCTCTTCCTTTGCTGCTGTAACCATCTTCTCCTGGATGACTCTACAAACATTAAGCACCAACACTGCCAACTGTAACCATCCCACTTCTGCTCTCTGTTGACCATTGTTAGGTCATAGATATACTTCTAGCCCAGCATCAGCCAATCACACTGTTCAATGAGCATTCTAAACCCACGCGCACCAATTGAAACAGTCCAACCAACCGTTCTTTTGCATACTGAGAATTTTAACCCTTCCTCACAGCTTTTGGTTCAGACCCAAGTGACAGTTAAACTGACTTTCAGTGGACCAGGCAGAGAACTTCCTACATCAAAAACATTACAATGTACGCTACAATAGAGAGAAGACATGGCACAACGCCCATTAAAACCTGATTCAGATAAACAGGACTCCTTCACAGTGTCCTGTGCGACTGAATTAAAATGATTCAACAGCATATCCCTCTCTTTTGGGAATGTAATTCTTTGAGCAGCGTAGGAAACCTTGACGGATAAAATGAGCTTTCATTGAGGAATGCACAGGGAAATGCAAAGGAATGTAAAGGAAGACACAAAAGACCAGCTGGACAGAGAATCCAAGTTCCCCAAAATGCATTTACTTACCATGTATACAGAAAACCTACGATAAAATACTACATTCTGAGTCAGATGTAGCATATTAGCATAGTTACCTATCTAACCTCTCCAACAAAATGACTAAAACTTTGAACTAACTTACACTATACCTATAGAAATAAAACAAAAAATCAAATCCTACCTGTGAATGTGATTCACAGCAAAGCTAAATATAAACCTAAGTACAGTGGTACCTCGGGTTAAGAACTTAATTCATTCTGGGGGTCCGTTCTTACCTGAAACTGTTCTTAACCTGAAGCACCACTTTAGCTAATGGGGCCTTCCACTGCCACCTCGCCGCTGGAGCACAATTTCTGTTCTCATCCTGAGGTAAAGTTCTTAACCCGAGGTACTATTTCGGGGTTAGCAGAGTCTGTAACCTGAAGCGTCTGTAACCTGAAGCATCTGTAACCCGAGGTATCACTGTAATTAACCAATTCAGATTAAGTGAACAGTGGACATATTCCAAAGTCACAAAATATGTTCCTCAGCTATCAAGTGGCTGTTAGGAATGAATACCAAAGGCTGCTACACATGAGGAGCAGCAACTGAGATGGCATCAGAGCATTGTTGAGCAACCATCATTGTGACCTCAGAGGTATTATGCATGCATTTATTTAAGGGTATATAAGCCTACTTGGAGACATCAAAAAATATCACTGCCATAGATCGTATTTTTGGTTGACTTGGCTTTGGTTGTCTCCAGAGCCAAGAGAGGCAGGGGTTAAGTTGCTCACCCCAACAGAGGTGGTCTGAAGAGGCAGGAGGTGGAGTTTGCACTTAACAGGACAGCCCTAAAGGGGCCCCTCAATATGATCAAAGGCTGAGCTTCGAAACCCAAACTGAGACTGACTCCAAGTAATGGCAGCTGACCTAATTGCTGGGGAAGCCTCTAAAGAGCGATCAGTCAACAAGACAAGGGGTGAGAGGTGGTAAGAAGAGGCAGGATCTGCTTGGAAGCCAAGCTGTAAGCTAAGCGCATTCATTCTTGGCAACTCATTTCCACAGCTGCTGCTCATAGCGATCACTGGCTGTTGCCCAGACCCCATTTGGGTATGGCTGTTCGTTGTAGCCTTCAGACCCTTTCCATGCTTTTTATTTGCAACAACAATCTTTTCACCAGTCCAATCTCTTTCTTTTCTTTATATATATATATATATATATATAATACTTTATATATAATATATACTTTTACACGGGAAGACACCCGAGGACACCAAAACCTGCATATATATATATGATTTTCAGTTTTATACATTTTACTAATTTTACAATCATTTTAACGTTTCCAAACTTGACTTCCTTCCCCTTCTTTTTTTCTAGTAAAGTGGTTTACTAGGAGAAAGTAGACCGAGAGAAACCCCGATGGTTGGCCGCGTGTTTACACCTGAACCTCAGAATATTCTTCCTTAGACGCATGATTGACAAGTGTTTCCATTCCCTGTGGAGAAAATACTATGCATGTAGACACAGCCCATTTCAGACTGGTGCTGATCACATGTCAGCCAGGAGGTGTGGCCAATATGCACATTGGAATCTAGTGGGTGTGGCTGGCCTGCTAGTTTAGGGAAGTTTTAAATGTTTGATGTTTTTTTCCCTGTTTTTAATCTGTTGGGAGCCACCCAGAGTGGCTGGGGAAACCTAGCCAGATGGGCAGGGTATAAATAATAAAAAAAATATCATCATCATCATTATTATTATTTTCCAAGTAAATTTTTATTGTTTTCCTTACATATTCTTTTCCAACAAATTGTAATAGCACCATACATTCCCTTTGACTCTGCCGAGTCGCGACCCCCCTCCCTCCCCACAACTGGTATATTTATCCTCTTTCCATCACGCACATCATTCTCATATTAGTACTATTATACATTGGAGGTATTATGTCAATCCTGCTAGTGTCTTGACCTCTTTACAATTCTTCTTTAAATATTCAATAAATTTACTCCAGTTATTTTGGTACCTTTGATCTCCCTGGTCCCGGATCCTCCCTGACAGTTTGGCAAGTTCTGCATATTCTGTCAACTTCGCCTGCCGCTCCTGAATAGTTGGTATATCTTGTACTTTCCATCTTTGGGCCAGAAGGGTCCTCGCGGCAGCTGTAGCATACATGAACAAATTTTGATCTTCTATTTTAATTTCTGTTCCTATTAAGCTTAATAGGAACAGATATTATTATTATTATTATTATTATTATAGTTCTTTCATGTATTCAATGTTCTCATGTACCATATATCTGACTGGAACTACTACTATTGCATCTTATGAATGTTTCCCTTCACACACATCCCCCCCGCTTGAATGCAGAGAAGATGGGTGACTAGCCAAGTTTTAAAATGCAACTACAGTGGTACCTCTAGTTACAAACTTAATTCGTTCTGTAGGTCTGTTCTTAACCTGAAACTGTTCTTAACTAGAGGCGTGCTTTCATTAATGGGGCCTCTTGCTGCTGCTGCTCTACCAGCACACGATTTCCGTTCTCATCCTGGGGCAAAGTTCTCAACTCGAGGTAACTCTTCCAGGTTAGCGTAGTTTGTGACCTGAAGCGTTTGTAACCTGAGGCACCACTGTATCTGGGTTTCGAAATGTGAAGACCTGCAGAAGACTTTGGTTAGAAATTCACATACTGTTCAACTGCATGAAGTAACACAGTAAAATGAAGATGTCAGCTGTAAATAACTAAAACACAGGAACTGCCTTCTGGAGCTATATATTGAATAGCTGTGTCTTCATCTTCTCTTATCAAAGGGTTGGAATTATTATATGATAGGGGATGTTTAATGCAACCTCTAATCTTGTCAAAAAATAAAGCTTCAAAGCAGCTTTCCTATGGAAAAAAAGAAACCATATAAACTCTTTGCAAATTATATTTTCAAGCACCCACACATAACTCCCACTCATAGCAGAACTAATAATTCATTTCTATTTTAAAACCACAAACTATGAAAACATCTTATACACAATAAGATGGTGAATTATCTCAGATTTTTGTTTCCCAGCTCCACCTGCAAGTTAACTGAGGACACATCTACATCGCCCTCTTGGATTAAGGGGAGTGAACTGGGTGCAATTAAAGAGGCAAAGTTCAGAAAACCACACCACACCTGAGTTCAATTCACATTAATGCTTGCCTGTCTGAACTAGAGATAAGAAAATTGGGAGTGGAGCCCAATGACTGCAAAGCCTTTGCAGATGATCCAAATCTCACACAATCAATTAATAATACTTATATTTTCTTTCTTTACGTCAGGATCGAGATATGAAGTGCTTCTGTTGCAGGGATATTGCATTTCCCCAGCACTCAAACAGCAATAATTTCTGGCTTGGAAAACATAATTTCCCCCAGCGGACGCATTCACAACAGTCACAAGTCCCATGTAGAATGTGGCTGCATGAACGTAACAGAAAAGGGGGCAACTTGTCGCCAAGTGATCAACATGCATATACATTAAAAGTTCACATATTATGGAGTTCTTGTGAAGGATTGTCACCAAAGATTGACCTCAAAGGAACAATGTATTATTGTGCATGGATCTTTCCCCAATCATGTCTATGCCGTCCAAAAAATTAAAATTAAAAAGGACCTCTCTCTCTTGGAGTATTCTCTACAATTTTATATGATTACACAAAGAGAGGCAATAAATATGGGTTGCACATTCTGCTTCTTTCACAATAGTTCAGAAATGGGGCTCTTTTGTTTCATTGTGTTCTTCATCTCTGCTTTTATCTAAAGATAGTATTGTTGTGGGAAGGGGGAGGAGACACTCAGAGACCAAAATAAATTGGCAAGTCTGCAGCACGGGCTGTTGTGAAAGAGTAACAGCATCATGCATGAATGGTGCTAGTTTCTGGGCTGGTTCCAGGTCCAGTTTTGTTTCTTGTTAAATGTGGTGTAAACAATAAGTGTTGATACAAAAGAGGCCTGATGGAGGGTTTGGGGGTGATCTGATTGCAATTACTGAGTTAAATAGATCTGAGAAAATTGATGGGGATGGGCGAAATAAGCTCATCAACGCTTGCCCATGAAAATGTTGGAAGAATAATGAACGGTATCATTTAGAAAGTTCTGAAAGCCCATCTATTAGGGGTTTAGTCCCACTACATAGACATTTTATAAAGTTATTCAGCTATCTGGTGCCAGAAATACACACAATGTCACTTGTCTGTTTCCACGTGCCAGTTTTGAAGAACAGGATTGCACTAACTCCTGGTATCATTTGATTAAAATCCAATGGAGCTCTATTACTGACATAACCCAGTGTACTTTCCTAAAGTTGCAAGACATTCTGAAAATACCAACTCTATGCATGATTAAGAATACTACACTGTAATGATATCGAATGGATTTGGCTGTTCTTCTTTGCACTCTGTTTGCCTTCATTCTGCATGTCTGCCATCTGGTTGATTCTCTAAGGGCACCTCTCTCCCATATGCTCCCAGTTGGCAATATATCAGCATATCAGCATATAAATAACTTCAATAAGTGGGTGCCTACCTGAGCCCAGATGCTGGCATGAAGTGGGTTCATGCAATCACTCTTTGTGTAAAGCCAGAGGAAAGAGTTATAGTTAAGTGGTTCTGAAGGAATGGGTTTCTGTGCAGTCAGTTTGAAACAGGACCCAAAACCCCCTTTTCTTCTTTCTCCAAGGTAGCATTTCTAAAACGCATTAACTTGAGCTGTTGAGCAAATGCATAACAAGAACACAGCTGTATAAACAAAGCTCTCTCCTTTATCAGTCACGTCAAAGGATGACCTTGACTGTTCCAGTGGAGTAGGGATGGCATGTCTAGGTCTTATCTTACATTCTGAACACGCTCTAACGCACAGACCTAGTCCAGGAACAGTGCCAGAGTGTGTTCTTGGAGTTGGGGGCCTCTTGCTCCAAGATAAGAGTATAGGAACAGGAATACCCTTTTATGGTCAGAAGTACAGGAAGGAAACCCCTTTTATGGTTAAGAGTACCAAAGCAGGAACATCTGTGATGTCAACCTGCGTGTACAAACTGACGTGACTGGATTCCTGGGGAAGGGGGGAGAGGGTGCCTGGAAGATATATATACTGCATGAAATTTCTCATTTCTTTGGACTTGCTGTAAGCTGGCCACACAAGTGCCTTCTGCTATCCGGAGAGTAGAATAAACTCTTTCTCTGAACCAACCCTCGGTGTCATTTGACTTCCTTCCTCCCGTCCAGGAGCAACGCTCACCCTGCCAATTGGTAAAGTCCAATAAGGCTACAGTTCAGCATCTGCTTTGCATGCAGAAGGTCCAAGGTTCAAGTCCTGACCTCCACAGGTAGGGCTCCAGTTTCTTCTCAATCGGTGTGGTTAAAATTGACCGCTGGTCTTGTTCAGCCTAAGGCAGCTTCCTGGGTCCCTGTGCTGGGCACCAACATGGAAGTCAGTCTCAGGAAGAGGCTCAACATGCATCTATGTGCTTGCGATGGCAGAGCAGCTGAACATAATCCATCCACAAATCTGGATAAGAACATCGGCTATGGTAGGTTTGCTAAGATGTATAAGGCTGAATCAGAAAAGTGCTGGAGATGCAAAGAGGCAGAGGGAACCTTCTTTCATATGTGGTGGACTTGTAAAAAGGTAAAAGAGTATTGGGAAATGATCCATACCGAATTGGGGAAAAAATATTTAAAAGTACTTCCCCCCAAAAAACAGAGTCCTTTCGGTTGCGGGATAATGCAGACTGAAATTCCCAGGTGTCAAAAAAGGTTATTCATGTATGTTACTACTGTGGTCCGTGTTTTGTTAGCCCAAAAATGGAAAACGAGTGAGGTCCCAACCAAAGAAGATTGGCAACTTAAGTTGACAGAATATGTGCAGCTTGCAGACTTATATTATAAGAGAACAAGAAGAACATACGTTTAGAGACGATTGGAAAACGTTTATTGAGTACTTGGGAAGTAATTGTGTACAGCTGAAAAATCCGGCAGCTGTTCAGCAGTGTAAATAAGCTTTGATGGATGCAATAATGGAATACTGAATGGTATAGTATTTGTAAAATATGCAGAGATTTATGATATATAAAACGAACCATGGAAAGAGAAGAAGGGAAGTCATTGATATCTTAAGGATATAAAAACGAGTGTTTTAAATTGTAAAATGGAAAATTTAATAAAAATTATATGCAAAAGAAAAAGAAAAAGAACACCGGCTATGACAAAGACCCGGTTCACACAAGTTAAATTTGTGACATGGTTGTGGAAAGGCCTAGGACTCAGACCCCCCCCCCCATTAGCTGTGGAGAGATCTGAGGATACAGCTGTGTGGTGTTGAAGGAATGAGCTCCCAGAAGGCACCACCATCACTCAGGAAAGGGGAGCACCAGAACCAGCAAAAGTGTCACCTGCATGGTCCAAGCAGGTAGCGCTGCCTTCCATCTTTGACTCTGAAGACATCCTCCTTAGGAATCTGCAGAGAGTTAGGAGTATTTAAGGCCCAGCTCCACATGTTGTTCTGCGTCAGATAGCAGTATCTCCTGGGGAAAGAGATCTAGCTGGGCTTTGGTTCCTGGGGAGCAAAGATCAAGAACACATCCAGGGTCTGCTAAGCTCAATTTCCAGAAAGGCAGGTCTGTGATTGTGAACGGTCAGTGTTGTGAACAGTCACAAACAGAATGCATACAGTGTAATGTTGCATAGATCAGTGCAGTGCTATAATATGGGTAGCCACACAGGCCATTGGCTTTCCAAGGCATTTCCACTTAGGAAATGAAATATATCAAAAACCAAAGGGAGGAAATCAGAGGCTACTCTCTTCTTGTACTGGTGTGGGGAATCTTTGACATTTACATTGTTAGGCCACGACCGAACATTTAATTTCTTTTGTTATCGGATTGAACAAAAGTTTCTTCTTTGCTTCTCATGTGGAGTTAATTTAGCCATTGTTGCTTTTGAGCCATGAAGGAATACAACTTCTCCATCGTGGTGGTGATCTCATTTGATACACTCATCGTATGAAAAGCAGTACTAAGTATTGGTTCTTAACAATAGACTTCTTTACTCGAAGCATATTCAGCTCCCTTCTTTTTGTTTTGACCTCATCCTCCATGCCAAAGGCCGATGGATTTAAAAGAGCAATAGATGTGTTTGCTGAAACCAACTCCTTTGAAAATATTTCAGCTGGCAAATGAAAACGGCGGTCTTTCTTATTATGGAGAATTATTTAACTATAAAAAACAAAAAAACAAAAACCATATTTTCCCTGTGACCAAAATCAGAAAAAGCGATCAAAGCGATCGCTTGCAAAATCGAGCCTTCCTGAAACTACTACTTTGTTCACAAGCCTGTCTCTCAAGTTTGCATCCTATTCATCAGCTGCCAGAGCACTTGGGGTTAAATGCACATAATTGACAAGCTATGCTGGAATTTTGGCCCTGTGACCAGCACTGAAATTCATATGTTTGCCAGCTTTCTCTCCCATATTCTTCAGTAATTAAAGATCAGAACTTCCTCCAGCACCACTGTGCAAATGTGTCGGTTCATCTAGCCTTGTCCACCCAAATGTGCCTGCCTGAACACTGAAATAAAACAAACTAATTCACAATAACTATTGAATAACTGAATTGTATTTATTTATTTAACAGAATTTTCATACTGCTTAATTGCAATTTTTTTTAAAAAAAAATTGTGGTTTACTTTTGTGGATCTTGTCACTTGTAATGACAAATATTGCCATTATTTGTTGTTGTTTAGTCATTTAGTCATGTCCGACTCTTTGTGACCCCATGGACCAGAGCACGGCAGGCACTCCTGTCTTCCACTGCCTCCTGCAGTTTGGTCAAACTCATGCTGGTAGCTTCGAGAACACTGTCCAACCATCTTGTCCTCTGTCATCCCCTTCTCCTTGTGCCCTCCATCTTTCCCAACATCAGGGTTTTTTCCAGGGAGTTTTCTCTTCTCATGAGGTGGCCAAAGTATTGGAGCCTCAGCTTCACGATCTGTCCTTCCAGTGAGCACTCAGGGCTGATTTCCCTAAGAATGGATCAGTTTGATCTTCTTGCAGTCCATGGGACTTTCAAGAGTCTCCTCCAGCACCATAATTCAAAAGCATCAACTATTCGGCAATCAGCTTTCTTTATGGTCCAGCTCTCACTTCCACACATCACTACTGGAAAAACCCATAGCTTTAACTTTACGGTGATGTCTCTGCTTTTTAAGATGCTGCCTAGGTTTGTCATTGCTTTTCTCCCAAGAAGCAGGTGTCTTTTAATTTTGTGACTGCTGTCACCATCTGCAGTGATCATGGAGCCCAAGAAAGTAAAATCTCTCACTGCTTTCATCAAATGGGTGGTGGGAGAAGAGAAAGGGTGAATGTAAGATGGCAAATGGATTCAGAAATAATACAGCCAGCATGGTACTCCAATATGTGCATATGACTGAACCTCCTCACATTAATGCACAGTAATGTTGGTTTGAGATCATACAGAATGAAGCTTGATCTGTTATGGAGCTTCACACATGCATACAAGTATATGCTTTCAAAATTAAACTGACACATAGTGTACTTGTTTGTGTTGCTTCTTTCCTGCCATAGAAAAATCCAGCCTTTCCCACCCAGGGGACCTCATTATTTTGAAAGGGCTCTTTACCAACATCTCTCTGTAGTTGTTTCTATATGCTTTCTATTAAAAATGTGCTTTGGCTGAGAACCTATTTTTTTCTCTCTTTCCAGCCCAGTTATTGTTTGTCAACCCCCTGAACTTTTATTTGAAGTATCGTATTTTTAAACAGGTGTTATCAAATCAGGCATTGGGGAGGGTGTAGCTTTATTGGCAAAGCATTTAGAGCGTCACCTTTCAATCTTTTTCTGAGCAACTGACTTTCTAACTCGCTGTTGCATTGGGTGCACCCAAATCATAGCTGTCAACTTTTCCCTTTTCTTGCGAGGAATCCTATTTGGAATAAGGGGATTTCCCTTTTAAAAAAGGGAAAACATTAACAGATACTACCCAAATGCTATTATTAAAATAATAATAATTACAGACCACAGTTCAGTGGGAGATCACACAGAAGGTCCCATTTTCAGTCTTTGAAATCTCCATACAGGACTGAGGAAGTCAGTTGTCTCGAGCCCTGGAAAGCCACTGCTAGTAGACAAAAAAAGTTCACATGCCATCAGAGAGCAATTGATGGAGGACATCTCTGCCCATGGCCATGGAGAATCATTGCCAATCAAAGTAAACTGTATGGGGTTAGATAGGTTAGTCTGAACTGCCATAAGATTGCATGTACACAACACATGTAAAGCACATTCAAAACACTCTCACCCTCTTTGTAAAGCGTTGCTGGGAATTGTCACTCTGTGAAAGGTAAATGGCACTGACCAAAATTCTTTGAGGGGGGGAATGTACTTTGAATATGCTTCAAAAGTAAAGTATATACTGAGACAGCATTCATAGCATCATAGAATTGTTGGAAGAGACCCGAAGGATCATCTAGTAAAAAGGTCAAGGTCAAGGACCCCTGGATGGTTAAGTCCAGTCAAAGGTGACTATAGCGTTGTGGCGCTCATCTCGCTTAAGGCTAAGGGAGCCAGCATTTGTCCACAGACAGCTTTCCAGGTTATGTGGCCAGCAGGACTAAACTGCTTCTGGCACAATGAAACACCAGGACAGAAGCCAGAGTGCATAGAAACGCTGTTTACCTTCCTGCCACAATGGTATCTATTTATCTACTTGCACTGGTGTGCTTTCAAACTGCTAGGTTGGGAGGAGCTGGGACAGAGGAATGGGAACTCACCCATTTGCGGGGATTCGAACCACCAACCTTCTGATCGGCAAGTTCAAGAGGCTCAGTGGTTTGGACGACAGCACCACCTGTGTCCAACACCTTGCAATGCAAGAATCTCAACTAAAGTGTCACACTGACTGAAAACTTCCAAGGAAGGAGAGTCTGCCATCTTCCAAGGGATTCTGTTCCACTGTGAAACAGCTCTTATCCTTAGAAGTCCTTTCTGATGTTTAGTTGGAATCTCCTTCCTTGTACTATGAATCCATTGGTTCGTGGCCTGGCCTCCAGGGAATGAGAAAAATACTTGTTCCAGTTTCCGTGTGAGAGCCTTTGAGATATTTGAAGATGGCTATCCTATCACTTAGGGACGTGGGTGGCACTGTGGTCTAAACCACTGAGCCTAGGGCTTGCCGATCAGAAGGTCAGTGGTTCAAATTCCCGCAACAGGGTGAGCTCCCATTGCTCGGTCCCAGCTCTTGCCATCCTAGCAGTTTGAAAGCACGTCAAAGTGCAAGTAGATCAATAGGTACTGCTCCAGCGGGAAGGTAAATGGCATTTCTGTGCGCTGCTCTGGTTTCACCAGAAGCGGCTTAGTCATGTCGGCCACATGACCCAGAAAAACTGCCTGCAGACAAACGTTGGCTTCCTCGGTCAGTAAAGCAAGATGAGCGCCGCAACCCCAGAGTCATTTGCAACTGGACTTAACTGTCAGCAATCTTGACAGTTCCAGAACATCTTCAGATCTTAAAAAATGCCGACCCTGTTATGAATTTAAAAAGTAAGAATAAGAATTGCCAAGGCAGAAAATCAAGAGTCTCTGTCAGGGAACTGCCATCAGAGCCAGAGGGAGAGGGAGGGCTCCAGAGGGGTTCCGGAGAGCGTCCCAGGAGGGAGAGAAGCAGCCCATCTTCTGGGGAAGGAAATCAGCGTAGCACCAGTGGAGAAGGGGGGCAGATGGGGGAATTGGTGAGGTGGCTCCATGACTCCTCGCCGGAGACCAGCGGGGAGAGCACGGGTCCTCCGCTGCCCACACCCTCCCTGCGCAGAAGGCTTCCGCGCAGGGAGAGTAGGCGGAGACTAGGCGTCAAAGAGCTTCTTTGCTGGAAGAAGTTAAAGAAATGCCCACTGACGGATTCTGCCAGCGATTGAGACAGCCACGGGTGAGTGGCTGTCCGAACAGAAAGGGTTCACTCAGGCAACCCAGCCAGGTGTGGCGCCGATTTATGCACGAGCAACCCCTAGAACCATTACAGTCTCCAAATAAGCTGTTCAAAGGAGATGTATAGTCAAACTGGATCTCGCCCTCTCAATCTCTTGTTCTGTGCTGTCCATAGTACTGAATATGGGAGGATTTTTTTTTAACAGCCAGACAATTCAGAAGTAAAGCGAGAGAGAAGTATTATGCCAAACTGACTAAAGATGGAGGGGAAACAGGAAGAAAGAACTCTTTTTTTATATCTGGCAGTCAGAAGTTTGTAGAAATGACTTATAACTTACCTCTCCCTGTTGTTTCAGTTGGCCAAGAAATCTATTGTCCTTGTTCTTTATCCCAGTAGCTCAGTGTCTCACTCTTGATCCAAGTTCTCAGGGCCATAACAACAATAAGAGCTGTCAAAAAGTTTTATTCAGCACAAGCATTCATTGTCTATCATTTGCCTTTTCTTGTGCTACAGCAATCTATAGTGCAGCCTGCTGAAAAGGGAGATACATTTGTGGAGACTCTAAAGCATATCCTCTTATGGGTTATAATGTCAGCAGGAAATAGAATTTTCCTACTTGAAAAGAACCTCATAGCACCTTATAGTATTCATGGATCCTTTTTGTGTGTGCCATTGTATAGACAACCCTACCAGATATATCTGACAGGCTGTGCTAAATACTGACATGTTTTAATCTCTCACAGGTTCATGTATAAGATTTATACTGCCATCCTATACCTTGGAGTAAGTCCTACCGAATTCATTGGAACACGCATTTGAGTAGATATGCATAGGACTGTGTTGCTAAAGTCATTTTGTTAAATTTCTGCGCAGGATTTGCTTACAGATGTGATCGAATGGATGTAGCTATTTTTTATTGCTGTTAATTGTTTACTGAAGCAATCCTTTGCATTCTATTTGTTCATTAAACAGCCCGATAAGACTATATAAATTAACTGTATAAATTATTAAATTATAATAAAGACATGGTATTCATTTCATTTTGTCTCCCTTTGTTAAGTATTAAACCGATATAGCAATTCTTACACAGCAGCCTAGGGAATCTGGTGGGTATCCCTCATACATATTAAGAAATCAGGGATGATTTGATGTTTACTAATGATGAAAATTAACTCAATAGGTTTCCCTGGATCTTTTTATTAAGCACGAACATAACAGAAAATGATAAAATATGTAAACTACAGGAATAAACTGCAAATTGGCCGCAAGCAATACAGTCCGTCATCTGTGAAAACAGGACACTGGTTCTTTGATATTATGCCTTCAGAAGGAGGTGAATGCTTTAAAGCTTGAATATGTATGCCTTGGAGTTTACATTTATCCATATGGCAATATTATTTATTTATTACAATTGCATCCTGTTCTTCCTCAAAGGAGCTCATGCATAATTCTGCCCTTTTATTCTCATAGCATCACTCTAAAATAGGTTAAACTGGTTGATGGTAATTGACCCAAGGTCATCTGATGAACTTAATGGGCCTCCTCAATGCTACTCCAACATTTTAGATGCCACACCACCCTGGTGATCAGTTTGGCTCCCATTTCAGTCACAGCCTTGTTCTCCTCCGACCCACTCCCCAAGTGTAGCTCAATGAATACCGGAAACAATGCTAAAGTTAAAACAAATATCAGCTTCCACCACAGAAATTGGTTTCTACTATGTAGCAGGCCCTATCATGCCCCAGTGTTGTCCTAAAGAACTTGGTGCAAACTGTTCAAGATTGAGCTCGCCGGCTCCCACAGTGCAAAATGAATACTTAAACATGATGAACATAATTAATCACTTCCACATATGTGAGGGACCAAAGCTTTCCAGAAGGTGGGGTCTCATTCTAGGTTGCATTTGAAGAGAGTGTGAAAGAAAATTCATGAGCAGAAAGGTGGGCAGATTGCACGGAATTATGTAGAGTGGGCGACTGTGAACTTCAGGGCGTATGAACTTCAAGCCATAAATGAACTTAGAAGTTTCCACTACTGAATTTAAAAAACATAGGTTGTCTTTTGTCAAGCGATTGGCTCTGCCTTACCCATGGACAGAGGACGCTCAATACCTTATCATTTGTGTACAGTGGTATCTTGGGTTAAGAACTTAATTCGTTCCAGAGGTCCATTCTTAACCTGAAACTGTTCTTAACCTGAGGTACCACTTTAGCTAATGGGGCCTCCCGCTGCTGCCGCGCAGCCACCGCGCGATTTCTGTTCTCATCCTGAAGCAAAGTTCTTAACCCGAGGTACTATTTCTGGGTTAGCGGAGTCTGTAACCTGAAGCGTCTGTAACCTGAAGTGTCTGTAACCCGAGGTACCACTGTACCTATTTAATGCCATGTTCAACTTAATATGGAATGTTTCCTGATTTTTAAAAAATATAATTCTGATCACCATTTTGAAATGATTATATCCCAAGGACTCGTTGTTTTTCTAGTAGTGAAACTGAGTGCCCTTCTTCTGGGACCTCTCCTCAATTTTTGATTGGACAGTCAAAGCCAACATTAGTAACACAAAACAGTAGCAAGCTCTACAACTCGGGTTACACTCAACAAAGTGGTGCGGTGCCATAAAGAGACAAACACTGGCAAACCTAAGGGTACTGGGAAAGGAATGGGAACCAGATCTGCTCCTCAAAGTCCCCCCTCCCCCTGAATCCTATCCAGTTAACAGTATGCATGTATGATCACAGTAGATTACCGTATCCTATCTTCATTACAATGTCAGTTCCTGGACCTTCTGCCCACCATATATTGTTTTCCTACTGTAGATTTTGAACCTTCTAGGCTAGTGGTTCTTTACCTTTTTTGGGTCATAGACTGCTTCGAGAATCTGATAAAAGCTATGGACCCCCTCCCCAGAGGGGGGGGGGGAATGCATAAACACCATTTATTTGATTGCAACATTTCTTTTGCACCTAGTTCACAGGCCACCTGAAGACCATCCATGGACCCTCGAGTTGTCCATAAACCACAGGTAAAAATCCCTGTTCTAGGCAGTGGTGTCTGGTGCCCGAAGGGGACTGGTGAGACAGAAGGCAGGGAGGGCACCAGTAGGTGGCGCTACAGCCAATGACAAGCTGTGCTACGCCTTCATTGGTTGTAAGTAAGCAGGCAGGCAGGTGGGGGCTGTCTAAGGGGAGACTGAGGTTTTTGGGGCAGTGGCCCCACCCACAACGGAACAGCCTACGCTGCTTCTAGGCATACATCATGTTACCAGAATAGCTTTCCATCACGCACATCTAAGATGCTAAGATGCCAGTATGGTGTAGCAATTAGACTGTTGGACTGGGACCTAGGAAACCTGGGTTCAAGTCCCCCCTCAGCCATGAAGTTCACTGGGTGTCACCTTGGGCCAGTCACTCACGCACCTCACAGGATTGTTGTTGTAAGGATAAGATGGGGAGGAAGCAGGAGGAGAAGTATGTACACCACCTTGAGATCCTTAGAGGGAAGGTGGAATATAAATGTAATAAATAAACTGATAACTAAATCAGCAGTAGGGACGCAGGTGGCGCTGTGGGTTAAACCACAGAGCCTAGGACTTGCCGATCAGAAGGTTGGCGGTTCAAATCCCCATGACGGGGTGAGCTCCCATTGCTCGGTCCCTGCTCTTGCCAACCTAGCAGTTCGAAAGCACGTCAAAGTGCAAGTAGATAAATAGGTACCACTCTGGCAGGAAGGTAAACGGTGTTTCCATGTGCTGCTCTGGTTCGCCAGAAGTGGCTTTGTCATGCTGGCCACATGACCCGGAAGCTGTACGCCGGCTCCCTCGGCCTATAAAGCGAGATGAGTGCCGCAACCCCAGAGTCAGCCACGACTGGACCTAATGGTCAGGGGTCCCTTTACCTTAAATCAGCAGTGGCAGACTCTGGGCTTTAAAACTTCAGCAGCATCCTGCGCAGCACCAAAATTCGGTAACACCTGCCTCTTGCCTTCCATTGTTTGTCATTGTTTGGCAGCTGCCCTTGGGGTGGGCAAATTGCTGACACACTCATAAATTCACCTCTGAAATTAGTGCGGTGTGGCAGAAACAGATAAGATGGTGCAGTGGTTTGAGTGCTGGACCTGGGGGACCAGGACGCCAATCCCCATTGAGCCATGAAGATCACTGGGTGACCTTGGGCCAGACACGGTCTCTCGGACTAACCTACCTGGGAGCCAGTGTGGTGTAGTGGTTAAGAGCGGTGGACTCGTAATCTGGGGAACCGGGTTCGCTTCCCCGCTCCTCCACATGCAGCTGCTAGGTGACCTTGGGCCAGTCACACTTCTCTGAAGTCTCTCAGCCCCACTCACCTCACAGAGTGTTTGCTGTGGGGGAGGAAGGGAAAGGAGAATGTTAGCCGCTTTGAGACTCCTTAAAGGGAGTGAAAGGCGGGATATCAAATCCAAACTCTTCTCTTCTTCTTCTTCTACCTCACGGGATTGTTGTGAAGATGAAACGGGGAGGGGGAGGGGCACCATGTGAGCCACCGTAGGAGCCAA
The DNA here is from genome assembly GCF_964234715.1 of Podarcis melisellensis. Taxonomy (NCBI): domain Eukaryota; kingdom Metazoa; phylum Chordata; class Lepidosauria; order Squamata; family Lacertidae; genus Podarcis; species Podarcis melisellensis. Next base: position 12,480,247 of record NC_138544.1, read on the forward strand.
CTCATAGGGGCTGAGGTCCCTTCAGGGACCCCCGATAAAATATTTGAGGGTTATTATGCGCCCCTCAAGTTGATGGGCATGCCATTCAAATGGTGTGCATGCGCCACATCCTGTGATGGATTATGTGGGGTGGGGCTTACTCCCCCCCCCCCATATTAGGGGCTGAGGTCCCTTCAGGGACCATCAATAAAATATTGGAGGGTTATTATGCCCCCCCCCCAAATTGATGGGCATGCCATTCAAATGGTGTGCATGCACCACATCCTGTGATGGATTATGTGGGGTGGGGCTTACTCCCCCCCCCATATTTTATTGAAGTTGGCACACCTGCCGGCCACCTAGAGCTCCTTGGCAGATACAAAAGTAATTAACTAATTAATTAATTAGTGGAAGGACTAGAAGAGGCCTCGCTGTCCGCCCCCCCCCTCCCCAAGTTCTCCCTCACTCCGCAGCGTCTCGCCTCTACCCCGCAGCTCCCCTCCCGCGTGGCTTCTCGGGAGGAAAGCGCAGCGTCTGCACTGGCAGCCCAAATCGCTCTGGAGCCTCTGGGCACTGAGCGAGGGCAGCGGGCGAAGGAGCTTCGCCAAGCAACTTCCTGGGTAAAAGAAAAGTTCGAAACACAAAGGGACAACGGGGCGAGTTCAGCCAGACTCCCCACACCTATCCGGGGCAGAAGGAGAAGGTAAGCGGGTATTTTTTCTTGGAGAGGACCAGAGGGAGGGGTTTTCTTTTCTGGAGATGTGAGCCCAGGGCACTCCGGAGTCTCCCTTTTTGCGGCGATGCGTTTCCAGGCTGCAGAACCGCTTCCCCCTTCGACCTCCCCCGACAGACGGACGGGAATCCAGCGCTGGGATCGATGCCTCGCGGCGAGATCCCTTGGTCCGGCGGCGGCGCCAGGGCGGATCGATGGACGGGCGCCCGGCCCGGGGACTGTTTGCTCGCTTCTTAGCGCCCTGGACCCGCCCGGGAAGGAGGCGAGGTTTCAGCCGCGCGGCTGTGTTTGCATTTCTCTCTTTTCTTTTTTAAAGTGCCGTCCAGGCACCTCGGGGCTCTAGCGAGCTTCCAAGCAGTCCTCATGGAGAAAAGAGCCCTAGCTCCGACGAAGGGGGTGTCCGGCCCCCGGTCCCAGGTTTCACCCCTCTTAGCCCCGGAAGAGCCGGGTCTGAAACCCTGGGGGCGAAGGAAAGCCACTCCCAATGCACCCCATAATCCCTCTCCCCTCCGACGTGGACCCCGAAAAGTTGTACGATCCGGACGGCGGGGAAGCCTAAAAGCTGAAAGTCGGGACTTGGCTCGGACGGGTTCAGCACCCTGGAGAGCTCCGCCGTGGGCAAAGGGTGGCGAGGAAACGGCCAAGTTTTTAATAACAACAACAACAACAACAACAACAACAACAACAACAACAACAACAACAACAACAATAATAATTTAATAATAATAATTATACCCCGCCCATCTGGCTGGGTTTCCCCAGCCATCCTGGGCGGCTTCCAACAGAATATTAAAATGCAAGAGTCCATCAAATATTAAAAGCTTCCCTAAACAGGGCTGCCTTCAGATGTCTTCTAAAAGTCTGGTAGTTGTTTTTCTCTTTGACATATTTATTACTACTACTACTGTACCTTGTCCTAGCCAAAGATTATTGACGTTGTCCTCCTTGCTCATTTCTGCTTTCTGCTTATTATTATTGGTGGACTTCTATAGAATCATAGAATTGGGAGGGATCCCAAGGTTCATCTAGTCCACCCCACTGCAATGCAGGAATCTCAACTAGATCATACATGACAGGTAGCCACCCAACCTCTGCTTAAAAACCTCCAAGGAAGGAGAGTCCACAATCTCCGGAGGGAATCTGTTCCACTGTGAAACAGCTCTTATTGTCAGGGAGCTTTTCCTGATGTTTAGTCGGAATCTGCTTTCTTGTAACGAAACCATTGGTTCAAGTCCTGCCCTCCAGAGCAGGAGAAAACAAGTGTGTTCCCTCTTCCATGTGACAGCCCTTGAGATATTTGAAGATAACTATCATATCTCCTCTCAGTCTCCTCTTTTCTAGGCTAAACATACCCGGCTCCTTCAACCATTCCTCATAAGGCTGTCAATCTCACCCAGGGATGGCTGTGGGCAGGATTCCTGCAAAGCATTGGGTTGGAATAGATGATCCTCATCTATTCAACTCTATAATTCTATGACGCTATGTCTTGCGGGGGGGGGTGTCATCCTTTCTTTGCCCCCTCCCCTTCTAAGATCCCTTCCTGATCAGTGAAGAGTCTATTTATTACTCATAGCTTCCCATACTTCACTGTCTGGAATTTTATTTCATTTTTTAAATAAAAAAAAGTGGAAAGGGTTTTTGAAAGGAATCAGGAAACAACCGGTGCGCACCTGGAAGCGTTCCATTATTTTTGTTAACCATTGATTGCATGGGCTTTCTTTCCACAACATTAAAATAAGGAAGACCACGTCTCAGTGGAAGATCTTGGAGCCTCAGATTTCAGCAGCATGCATCCTGTTTGATGCCAAAATTCAGCACCGCCTGCCTCTTAAATTCCCGCTGCAACCAAACCAGTAGCTTGTCCCCTAAATCCACCTCTGCACATCTGTATACATTTTTAGGCTGCCAGAGGAGGAGGAGAAATGAATCAGTCCAGTTGGCATCAATACTTTCTTAGATAACTATTATTAAACTTCTCATGCAGCAGATACAATCAGAAACCATTTGTCTCCAGAGTAGTCGCTTACCATTGGATCCAGACTAAATTTAATTTCCCCTGAATTCAATGTGGCTTGGATTAAATCACGGTTGCCTTACTCTGGATTCCAACCCATAGACTACTATGGATCAGTTCCACATATACTAGTAGGAGGGTGAGTGGCAGACAATACGTGTTAATATTCATTAGCGCAAACTGCCACACAGGTTACCCATTAAACCCCAAATGGTGCTAGGCCACAAGGCATTTAATTTATATATTTAACATAAGGTATATATCACTTGGGTGGCACTGTGGTCTGAACCACAGACCCTAGGGCTTGCCGATCGGAAGGTTGGCGGTTCGAATCGCTGCAACGGGGTGAGCTCATGTTGCTTGGTCCCAGCTCCTGCCAACCTAACAGTTTGAAAGCATGTCAAAGTGCAAGTAGATAAATAGGTACCGCTCTGGCAGGAAGGTAAACAGCGTTTCCGTGCGCTGCTCTGGTTTTGCCAGAGGCGACTTAGTCATGCTGGCCACATGACCCGGAAAAACTGCGGACAAATGTCAGCTCCCTTGGCCAGTAAAGCGAGATGAGCACCAAAACCCCAGAGTCGTTCATGACTGGACTTAATTGTCAGGGGTCCTTTACCTTTACCTTTTTATATATCACTTGATTGTAAGAAAACCTCTGAGCAGTTTACAAAAAAGGCACAATGTTCAGCTTTACAAAGCACACATTGTGCAGAATAATAATAATAATAATAATTTATTATTTGTACCCCGCTCATCTGGCTGGGTTTCCCCAGCCACTCTGGACAGCTTCCAACAAAGATTAAAAATATTCAAAAAAGCGAAAAGAACAACCCACCCTATATTATTCGTTATCACATTACTTTGGGAAGTTCCAATGAATTTGGTACAGCTTGCAGCAAGGATAGCCAATATGGTCCTCTACAAATGTTGTTGAGTTGCAACTTCTGTCAGCCTCAGACATGTCCAATGGTCAGGGGTCAACAACATTGAGAGGACATCACATTGGCTATTCCTTGCTCTTATAGTTCATCTGTAAGCAGCTCGTTGGTCTTCTTAAGATCACAAGACAAGCCATGAGAAGTTGTTTCAAATGTGAGCACCTGCAGGATTCCATAGAGTAACAAGACTGCACCCCAGACCCCCAAATCATTTGTTTGGTTTTGATAGTCCAGGGGCTGTCAACATAGTGACCTCCAGATGCTACAGATTACAGTTCCCAACATCCCTGACCACTGGCTATGCTGTCTGGGGCTGATGGGAATTGTAGTACCCTGGGAGGGTGCCATGTTACCTGTTCCAGTGTTAGACTTTGCACCCAAGTGATTCTGTTTAAGATTGCAGGCTTGGGAACATATTCAGGAGAGAGAGGTGGAGGATTTAAAGCAATAAAAACGCTAAAGCTATCACTTTTAAACCTAGCCTTAACCCAAACCCTATGCATATTTGCTCAGAAGTTCCTCTGCGTCCTTTTAGACTTATTCCCAAGTGAATGTGCACAGGATCACAGCCATACGAAATTAAGGATTGTCCTGAGTTGTTTTGGCTGTGTACCTGTGAAAAGACTTGGGTGCCTAATCGAGATAGCTTCATTAATTCTAGTTGCCGTCACCACAGCTCTGCATTAAAGTCACTCCAACGGTGCCCCTGAATTAATGACGTTCTCATTTCTTCTCTCAATACATAGTCAAAGTCCCTGCAACATTGCTAGGCAGAAGTATATGTCAGGGAAGCAAAGCCCTGCTTGCTGCAGAGGCACAGCTGAACCCTTTTGTTTGGCAACTTCTCCCACCCCCCAACCCTAATACAAGTGCCTTTCCTCCACCCATACATTGGAGTGTGTGGTGCTCCCATCCTTGCGTCAGAGCTGGGCAAACAGATGACACTAAACCAGACTATTTAAGGGGCAGCATTGAAGGGCTCAGCTACAACCTCGAGCCTGCCTCTCTTCTCTTGTGCACAGCTGCAACCTGCACCTCATTTAGAAGGTAGGCGATGATTATTTCACTGAGAATCTGCCTTTAGAGTGTGGCGAGGAGGAAACAGCTAGTGGCTGGCTCCTTCGCTTCATTATTTTTTTTGTACTTAAGGGTTTCTCAGACTGCACTGAGTTTTTCTTAGAAACTGTAAGAATTAAATCTTCCAAACTGTTGCAGGCAGCTTCACAGGCACTTTGAGTTTAAAAACTCTTCCTCTCTGCCTTTCTTAACCTTTTACTAAACATGTACAGGGTCGATTCACTGCATTTTGAGGAAGCATCTTGGGCAACAAAGCCGAGTTTTCAGGCTGTTGCTGTTTTCAGTTCCAGCTCCTGCTGGGTGGTGTTGCCTGTGCTAGACCAAAAGGCAATGTTACAGTAACTTTTTATATGGAGCAGGCTGTAAAATCTCTTTGAAAACCCAAACCCAACATTTATCAGACAGAATTCAGGTGGCTTTTAAAAATCTGAATGACATTTCTACATGCAGTGAAATCCTATACGTGCTTACTCTTCAGAAATAAGCCACATTTAATTCAATAAAACTTCCAGGTAAGTGTGTATAGGATTTTAGTGGCATATGTGTTATGGGTGGGGGGCTGGAAAGTTGTATAATTTGAATTTTAGTCTCTACACCATAATATTAGCAGCTGGGTTATTTAAGTAACTCTTTTTCTTTATTTTCTTTTTTCAACTTACAATTTGTTACTTGGAGATTGGATGTTGGCATTGCTACCTTTTTTATCATGACTGCAGAACAGTCTCTGCTGAATGATTTTGGGGCTGTAATTTCTTTTTAAGTTTAAGGAGCTTGGTGATTTTAGCATGTAAGAGACATCTTGACACATTCCAGCTCAATGCAAGCATTTATGTTTTATTGCTGGGTTAAACTCAAGATGATGCTAAAACAAATGGGACTTATTTTTAGGTGTACCATATTCTGATTTCTCAGATGTATGTGAAACAGGTGTTGTATTGAAACCTATGATGCATGTGAATTTAATAGATCTGTCAAGTTGTGGGCTCTGCACAAAATCAAATGTTCACTTTACATTTCGTACCCTCTCACAAAAAAATATCTTCAGACATGTCTACTTCACTCCCTCAAAGCATCCTCACTCACACGTACAGCAAAAGCATTAGTTGTGTATTTCACACACATGTATTCTGAAGGAACACATACCTAAGACTGCTTTAATGGCAATCAATACCTTTTATTCTGAAATCTTATGCATGTCTACTAAGAAACAGATCCTGATGAACTCAGTGAGACTTACATATGGGATTGTAGCCTCAGTTACTCTGTCCTATTCACAGCCAGAATGCTGAATAAAAGTTCTCTTTCTCATAGGTGAATTTAGCTTTTCTAGTTTTCTACTTACCAGAGTGCAAACCTGGAACTGGAACAGCAAGTATACATTTACTCCAGATAAATTAAGGCAGGGTACAGAAACTGTGGTCTTGTGGTGTAGATCCATGCATTCACATTATCCAGGAAGGAAGTCAACACCTCTTTGTATTTTTTCCCTAGGATGTAGAGATGATATTTAGGGACTCAGAGCAACCAGAACCATGCTAATATAGTAAACATTTTGTTGCCTTTCCAAAGCAGAACGTCTCGCTTTCAAAAGAGGGGCAAGTGCTTCCCCCTGCCAGCACCGCAAAAGGGAAAGCAATGAAGGGTTTCAGATGGTCAAAGCAGTTGGTCCCCCATCCAGGGATTAACTGGTTATCTTTGCTCAAGCTATAATCAACCAAGGGTATGGGTCTCTATGGTCTTTAGTCCCCATAGGCAGTTAAATGCATCTCTTCCATGTCTAATTGAGCTGCCAGAATATTTGTTGATTTGGAAGTAGACTATGGTGTGTGTGAAGGAGCCGTTTAGCATCCTTGACAATGTCTTCTTCCTTTTCTTCCCTAGCTATGTACAGCGGGGTCTGCATCTGCCTGCTCCTGGCTGCGCTGTCCACAAGCTCCTTGGGGCAGCAGAATTCAGGATCCCACAATGCCAATCCTGTGGCTACTGATCTTGAGAAGAGCTTGCTGGAAAACTACCGGCATGTCCGTACTCCAGGCTCTGGGAAATCTATCCAGCAGCTGGACGGCAACGTTGACCCAAAGGCTAACCTGGGAGCTCTGCTGGCCAAATATCTCCAGCAAGCCCGAAGAGGTATCTTTTGAATCATTTTTCTACCCAAGTGTACTATGTCAAAGGAATACCCCTGTAAAATTCAACACATGAATAGCTTCAAATGGAAGGCAGGGTGACCTCTCTTATCATGATTCCCTCCCCCCACCCCCCGCAAAGCCCAGGCAGTGAGGTTGCATCTTGTTAGTCCAGCCAGTGGAAAGGGTTTTTGTTGATTAAACAGGTCAATTCTTCAATGCATACAAGAGTGGCTGGTGCCTTTAAAAGAGGGGTGTACAGGTTTCACCTACTCCGACAAGCCTTATCACACCTGCAGAAAGTGTCAATCTGACTCTTCTCAGCTCTGCCAATGCAAGCCGACCAGCAAAATAGAACCTCCTTGTGCAGTAGCAGTTTATCTCTAAAGATCAAATGCTAGAGAGAAGCAATAGGGCAGGGTTATTTCCCTTCATGCCAATGGAGTACAAAGCAGAGACATCATCTGAGTCCAAATGACTCTCTTAAAGTTTCATTTGCTGTTGCAGCATTCATCCTAACAAAGGCAAACTAGGGTTCTAGAATTGTAGGAAGAGACCCTGAGGATCATCTAGTCCAGCCCGCTGCAATGCAGGAATAGGCAGCTGTCCCATAAGGGGATCAAACCTGCAACCTTGGTGTTATCAACACCGTGCTCTAACCAACTGAGCTATCCGGCTGATAAAGCAGAGAACAAGCAGGCTGTTATGTAAGCAGGGAACAGGGCCAGCCCAAGATATTTTTCCACCTGAGTTGAAGGACAAGATGGTGCCCTCTCCTCGTTCTGCATTCAGTAGCTGACTGGACTAGCAGTTGGAAATGGGCCGTGCAGCAAAAGCAGCTCTGTTCTCTAGCAAAGGGGAATGGTCAGAGAGCTTAGGAAGAACAGTTGTCCCTTCCCTCTAACTTTTGCCACCTGAGGCAGTTGCCCCACTTTGCCTAATGGTAGGACTGTCTCTGGTAGGAAGGAGAGAATATGGGAAGGGGATAATATGGTAGCTAAGAGGTAGCCCAGAGAAGGGTGGCTGGGGGTGATGAAAGGTCGGAGAAGACCTCTGTTTGGGCATGAGGTGTCTACCCCTACCTTGTGGAGTAGATCAACTTGCCTTCCCCTTGTCCAGAAGGCTCTGTCCTTCCTTCTTCTTCAGATAACTCCCTCTGGAAACCACTGCCCGGCAGATGGTTCTTAAACTGCCTGGAAAATACCTCAGGGCTTTCCCCCATCTCTGCGGTGCCATTAGGTAATTCTAGACTCAGGACTTAATGGCTGTGTGTGTATTAATTCACTTACTTGAAATGTGGCAAGCCAGCCCTGTGTTCAGGACAAACCTCCAGGGCTTCACACAGTACAGGGAGCAGGAGGAGCTTTGACAACAGCGCAGCCCTGGACTTGAGCAGTTGTCTGGCTCTCATTGAGCAAGTGAGCCTCAGTCCTCAGAGCTATGCTGTTCCAGAGTGAGGCAACCAACCTCCCAGTGTAAAGAGGGCTTGGACCAGGCACACAGTTTAGGGGATGCAACAGGCAACATCCAATGTCCAAGTGGGTTAGGTAGCCTGCGTCTTTCCCAGTCCTTCCTCCATGAAGAACAGTGGCAGTGCAGGGCAGAGGTTTCACTTCCTCGCTGACAGTTGAACCCTGAAAGTAATAATAATAATAATAATAATAATAATAATAATAATAATAATAATAATTTGTATACCACCCTTCACCCGCAGATCTCAGGGTGGTTTGCAGCATAAAAAGACAAGATAAAAATCAAATGCATAATAAAAGCAGAGCAAACCACTAAACCATGGGGGGTCAGGGACATAGCTGTCAACATTTCCCTTTTTTTAAGGGGAATTCCCTTATTCCGAATAAGATTCCTCGCAAGGAAAGGGGAAAGTTGACAGCTATGGTCAGGGATGGGTAGCAGTAAAACCAATGTGCATTGTGTTTTGGGTTGTTGTTTTTTTTTAAAGTTTTCCTGCTATTTTCCTTGCCCCTGCTTTTTAAGGCACTGTGCTAACGGAGCAGTGTCAAAAGACATCTGCATAGCTTAGGATTCAGGAGAGACCTCAAGGTTCCTCTAATTCCCCCTGCCTGAAACAGGAACAGAGGAATCACTCAGAGGGATAGCTCAGTTGGTTAGACTTGGGGCGCAGTGTTGATAACACCAAGGTTGCCTGTTCGATCCCCGTGTGGGACAGCTGTCTGCTTCTGCATTGCAGGGCTTTGGACTAGATGATCCTCAGGGTTCCTTCCAATGCTACACAGACTGTGGCTTTGTAGGGTTTCAGGAAGGGAATCTCTCCCAGCCCTACCTGGAGTTGTCAGTGGTTGATAACCTGGGGCTTTCTGCACACAACACAAATTAGATGCTCTACCATGGAACTCTCTCGATGAAAGAGTCCAGGTTAGACATCTATCCTTCTCTCTTTGGAGAGCCTTCAAAGGATTATCCATATCAGGGTTTCCCAAACTTGGGTCTCCAGCTGCTTTTATGAAGGCTGTCCAGGGAATTGCAGAGAATCCCATCTAAGTTTTTAGATGCCAAGGACCAAAATAATGTATATTCTACTTGAAAATATATACACAAAGGGCCAGCTATTATAATATAAAAGGCATTTAATAATATGTTAAACGTGCAGCTTAAAATAATTTGTTAAATTTACAGATGTTAATAATACATTAAATTTACAGGTGAAGGTCCATTAACCCAAGCTGATTTTTCTAATTTTATAATGCTAGGCACACTTACTAGGGTAGAAACCTAATTAGATCCATTGGACTTACCACTGAGTAAACATGCATAGGGTTGTGTTGCATGTCTCCTGGACTGGTTTCTCCGTCGATGTTACCCTGTTGGATTATCTACATATTTATAAGTTCTCTGTAATGTCAGAGGGGAAAGCATAGAACACACCAGTTGAGAACAACTTGATCCAGAAGTAAACTCAAATTTATTCCAGTAGAACTTGCTTATGAGCAAGAACTCCAGCCCAGATCGCACCCTGATTTCTCCCAGGGCTTTCCTAGTCATTCCTACATTATATTCACAAGAACCTATGAGAACTGAAGTGCGGAGAGGACAAAAAAGAAGCACTCTGACCGATTTCAGAAGGGCCTTTGTTACCGGAACAATCTGCCCCTAGCCCAAGATCACCCCCCCTTTTGTGCCTTTAAGGTGAAAGTTTCCACAATAGCCACATTTGTATTGACTTGCCCAGTCATCGTACAAACTAGTAGGCAAATCTTTTTTTTTTTTTTAACAGGTGCCTTGTGCAGAAAGAGTAGCCTCTTATACTTTTTAATACATTTATCACATTCAAGGGGTTCAGGACAGCCCATCTTAAACTATCACATGTTTATTTTCACAACTACCTTGTAAAGTGACGCGGGTGGCACTGTGGGTTAAACCACTGAGCCTAGGACTTGCTGATGAAAAGGTTGGCGGTTCGAATCCCCGTGACGGGGTGAGCTCCCGTTGCTCGGTCCCTGCTCCTGCCAACCCAGCAGTTCGAAAGCACGTCAAAGTGCAAGTAGACAAATAGGTACCGCTCCGGAGGGAAGGTAAACGGCATTTCCGTGCGCTGCTCAGGTTCGCCACAAGTGGCTTAGTCATGCTGGCCACATGACCCGGAAGCTGTACGCCAGCTCCCTCGGCCAATAAAGCGAGAAGAGCGCCGCAACCCCAGAGTTGGTCATGAGTGGACCTAATGGTCAGGGGCCCCTTTACCTTTACCTTACCTTGTAAAGTAGGTTAGCTAAAAAATCAGTGACTTGCCCACAGTGAGCTTTGTGGCAGAACAGGGACTTATCCTTATTTTGAAAACTGTTCTACATTCAGCGCAGAGATGCTTCTACAACACTGGCCCTAAATAAACTAAACTAAACTAAAGCTGCTCCTTTCTTCTTGACCAGAGAAGTGTATTGCCTGCATGGCTACAGATAGTAATTAGTAGTTTTGTATGTGTTTAAGGCATCACCCCATAGTCCCTGCATATACAGTGGAACCTCGGTTGTCGAACGTCATCCGTTCCGGAAGACCGTTCGACTTCCGAACATTTGACAACCGAGGCACAAAGGGCTGCCAGCAAGTTCAGTGGGGGAAATTGAGAAATGAGCCTTGGAAGCCGTTCGACTTCTGAGGTGCGTTCGAAAACAGAAGCAATTACTTTTCGGGTTTTCTCCTATTATTTCGATAGTGAACATGTACTTCTATTTCACTCTTTATTTTCTTGTTTTCTCCAAGGTGCTTCTGGAAAGGTCTCTGTGATGGGATTGCAGAGTTTTGACCCGACGCACAGAATAAGAGACAGGGACTACATGGGATGGATGGATTTTGGACGCCGGAGTGCCGAAGAATATGAATACTCTTCTTAGAGAGTTTCAAACTATGCTTAAAAGAAATGAAAATCGAGTCCCATTTCTGTACAGGGTGGGGGGCGAATTATCATCCTTTTCGAATCAGTGTTTTAAAAGAAAACATATGTATTTGATGTAAATTTGTCTGCAAAACTATACAATGCAATATATATTATATAAACATATGCAGAATTTTCCAGAAAAAAAATACTATCTTTCTCCTATAGTTTCTTACCACTCGGTTGTAGACATATTAAAAAGTATTTCATTCATCCCTCTGTTGTCTGATCGCCAGAATTGTTGGTGTGTGTCACAATCACTGCAGAAGGAAAATACCCTCACATCTTTCATACACTGTTAATCTGAACAACTTCCAAAGGAGCACATTATATATACCAAAAAAATTGCTACGGGCGTTAAGAGGCAATCTGTCCAGATATCAACATGAAAAGCATGTTTCAATGGTTATGAGAATCCATTTCAAATTTAATTCTGACAAATCTCTGGTGAATAGAATGAGTGTCTCAGAAGCAGCTAAGCATTTTCACCTTTAGGTTCTATGCCCAATTTTCAAAGCAAAGGTGATACTGATGTTAAATTTTGGTGTGGAAATCTTGGATTTGACGTATCTTACTAAAATAGCTGCTTTTTGCATATGGTTTCAGGGGGTTCAAAGTCTACCCCCATTTTATTTAATTAGAGCAGCGTTGGACATGGAATTGATTTCTGATTTAACATATGTGAGGATGGTTCGGTTATTTTCTTTTGTGAAGTGAATGTGAACATTCTGCTACAGTGATTAATCCTGGAATAAACAAAACATTCCTTGCCTCGTGGTGACTTATACATTTGTTTCGAGATACGAAATGAAGATCCTGCACCTCTCACCCCAAATACGGTTAGAGGGATTACGGTGAAGCTCATTCAGTAGTTTGCAGTGCAATCTTACTCAGAAGTAAGCCTCCTTACATTTAATGTGACTCACCCCCAGGTGTACAGGATTGCAGCCTTAAATATGAAAACCTTCTTGCACTGGGAGCAATCAAAACGGTTTTTAAAAACAAGAACAAACAAAAAACAGCTTTAATTGACTCCAAACATGAGCAAGGTATTATAGCCACACTTATTTATTTTATCATTTATTTATTTTATGATTTCCCACAGGAAAAAATGAATTTAAGTAATAGACAGGGCAACCTACTGCCTCTCAAGAGATCAACAGTATCACAGAGAAGCATGACAAATTTAAGGAGGAGAATATATGTTTGGATTCCGGGGGACAACTCACTTGTGTTAGGGAAGAAGCCAAGGGAGATACTAACCCATAATATTTTTCACTGGCATTCAAAGTATAAAACAGTTTCCAGTAGCTGCTGGAATTGCTGCATTGTGGAAACCTACCTGCTAGAAGGGCGTAACAACCCAACGTTCTTCTTTTTGGAATCTCATTTTCATCAGATATAATTAAGCAAAGCACATATACAACTGAGTACTTTCGTGCTATCGGGAAATTTCATAGCACTGAAGTGCCTCTGGCTTCAAAATCAAGGAGAACCCAGACGTGGCGACGGCAATTATTTCGCTAAAGAGATTTGTCTTGTCCATTACAGAGTAGAATTCAACAGAGGGCGATCTGCTATCGAACAGCTGTGGGCAAAAGGTAGCTCAGAATCTACTGGTAGATTTTCGAGAGACTTGAAGATCAACAAGGATTTCTGACTCCCCAAATGTCAAACACTGACAACAAGATGACTCCCCCTCCCTTAATGACATGCTGAAACGAAGAAAGCTGGGGGTGGACTGTATGACAAGGAGTGTGCAGATCGAATGTGAGTTGTGCTTAGTTCTGGTACTCCAAACAAATCCTCAGGCTCCAGGTCCTTTTATTCTAACTGTCTTTCTTTCACAACAGGCTCCATCTTGGTGGGCCTCAGAGTACTAGTAAAAAGCAAAACAGATCCTGCAAGCCTGGCATGAATCCGTCCTTACAGTAGCAGAGGGGATTTTAAGAGACATCGCTTTTCCTACATGATGTGCTGTACCTACTGAAATTCCCACTTTTACATAATTACTAAAAGGGCGAGGGAGGCAGAAATCCAATTCCATACCCTCTAAGACTTCTCCAATGAAAATAGGGATGTCCCATTCCATAATAATAACTTTACTATTGATACCCCATCTGGGTTGCCCCAGCCATTTAGGCAGCTTCCAACATATATAAAACACAATAAAACATTCAACATTGGGTGGTGGGAACCTTCCCTATAAAAGGATAGCCTTCAGACGGCTCAGGGGTTGGATAACTCCATATCCTCCAACATTTCTCCAATTAAAATAGGGACATCCTAAGGAAAAGCGGGACAAATCAGAAACCGGGGTGGCTTCTCTAAACCAGGGAGTGTTATGTACTAACCTTGGATCCTAGAACAATAGGCAAGTAGGATCGTAGAATGCAACAACTGATTGGCTTGCAGGAGAAGACCAATCAGGCTCCAGGAAGAAGTTAATCAGCCTATTAGGCTGGTAGGATCCTAGAATGCAACAGCTGATTGGCCTGCAGGAAAAGACCAATCAGGCTCCAGGAGGGAAGCAGAATCAGCTAATCAGACAGGACTCATTGTGTAAATAATGTATATAAAAGCCTGAGGTTTGGGGAGGGGTAATTCAATCACTGTTTTACAAGCTGCAATAAAGAGCATGAAATCACCCTGAGTATATTTCAGGGAGATCCCTGGAAAATAGGGACCCTTGGAGGGTCAGGATCCGGGCTTTGGTGTACAGTCCTAGCATATTCCACAATACAGCACCAAGCACCATCCTTCCCCCATACATGAATGGGGCGTCAATGCATGAATCAGCTGCTCAAACATCATAGTCATGGTGGAACTGATGCTTGTCCTTCATACATTACACTACATATTCGCTTTGCTAAGTGGAGATGGTTTTCTGGTTAAATGGCAACAATATTTGAAGCAATCGATGGGCGTCTGCTACATATGGTGGTAGTAGACTCAAATAGCCTGTGATTTGGGCATGAAAATGAGGGGTGGGTGCTGAATTCTTCCCAACTTGCCACTTTGCCCTCATGCTGTTCTTTCCCCCAGCAAACTCAGAGGGGAAGTGAGCCCAACTGGCTGAAGAAATAGGGGAAGGTCACTTTTCCCCTGAAATATACTCGTAGTCGAGTGCGGATTTCATGCCCTTTATTCAGCTCATAGTCGTGAGAAATGGAAGTTCCCCTGAACTGTCTGCTTCATATACATTATTTACACAATGGGCCCCACGTGATTGGCTAATTCCGGGATTCTCCTGTAAACCAATCAGGTTGCAGATTCACTTCCACCTGGAGTTGGATTGGGTGGCTCCTGCGGACCAACCAGACTGCTGCATTCTGAATCCTATTGTTCTAAGACCAATCAGACTGCTGCAATTTGGATCCTATTCAACTCAGTACATAACACTCCCTTTACATTTCATGCCGCTCCCCATTTCACACATGACTTGGGCAGAGTCGCTCAGCCGTTGTGCAACATTTGACCCTGAATGAAAGAAAGCAATTCCTGGGCAAAAAAGGCAAGCACATAACACAGAGAGCTTAGGAGAGAGGTTTATTTCCAAACACATCTTGATATATGCGGAACTCTGCCTCATAACCTTTGTATTTCACTGCTTTTAAAATTCTGCCGTTCGTTCGCAGATATTCAAACACGATGCGAAAGCTGCTAAAATATCAACAGCTGGTTCTTCTAATTACAGTGGTACCTCGGGTTACATATGCTTCAGGTTACATACGCTTCAGGTTACAGACTCCGCTAACCCAGAAATAGTGCTTCAGGTTAAGAACTTTGTTTCAGGATGAGAACAGAAATCGTGCTCCGGCGGCACGGCAGCAGCAGAAGGCCCCATTAGCTAAAGTGGTGCTTCAGGTTAAGAACAGTTTCAGGTTAAGAACAGACCTCCGGAACGAATTAAGTACTTAACCTGAGGTACCACTGTATTTCCAGACCTTTTGGTGCTTGGGTTTGTGCCAAAGGGTTGATCAAAGCAGGCAAGCAGACTAGATAGGGCCATAAAGGGCTTTGCATTGACTCATCTAGCGCCAAAATGAAATTGGGAGAATATATTGAACTCATTAACTCGTTACTTATTAAAGTATCTTTCAGAGGTCATGACAGAACAGTATACAAGTAGTTCCCCCGGCTAATCAGCATGAATCTTTGCAGGGGAAGGGAAGGTGTTACTTGTGATATTCAATGAAGGCGAGGGGCTAATCATCCGTTCTGCTGCACCAGAGAAGATTACCCTTTATTATTTCTGTTGAAGCAATAAAAACTCAGCACTGTAAATGCGAGATTCTCAAACCCTGGAACGTTAGCGGGTTCTTCAGTTGCGCCGTTGACGGGCATGTGAGTATAATTTTTAAAGGCACAAAGGATTTTCAGCAATCCTTTGCAGTAAAAAGAAATTTATTAGCTCTCAGGTTATTGGAGAAGCAAAACATTCCCCATAACCATCGCTCCCGCCTCTCCAGTCCCCTACACAATCTCTCAAATGTTTCACAGTTGGGTGTTAAGAGTTCATTACTGAAGAGAACTTTTGCAGCGGGGGTATGACTGTTTTCTTCCTGTTGTTGTTGTTTAGTCGTTTAGTCGTGTCCGACTCTTCGTGACCCCATGGACCAGAGCACGCCAGGCACTCCTGTCTTCCACTGCCTCCCGCAGTTTGGTCAAACTCATGCTGGTAGCTTCGAGAACGCTGTCCAACTATCTCGTCCTCTGTCCTCCCCTTCTCCTTGTGCCCTCAGTCTTTCCCAACATCAGGGTCTTTTCCAGGGAGTCTTCTCTTCTCATGAGGTGGCCAAAGTATTGGAGCCTCAGCTTCAGGATCTGTCCTTCCAGTGAGCACTCAGGGCTGATTTCCTTCAGAATGGATAGGTTTGATCTTCTTGCAGTCCATGGGACTCTCAAGAGTCTCCTCCAGCACCATAATTCAAAAGCATTAATTCTTCGGTGATCAGCCTTCTTTATGGTCCAGCTTTCACTTCCATACATCACTACTGGGAAAACCATAGCTTTAACTATACGGACCTTTGTTGGCAAGGTTTTCTTCCTAGGCTGTTTATATATCCTAATATTGCTGGGTCAAGCTTACTCAGATGTTGAGTAATCTAGACAGCAACGGGTAACAGATCCAATGGGGCGGGTGCTTGTAGCCTCAAAGCTGATCCCTGTCGCACAACTTCCCATGGACCCAGAAATCTTGTCCCACTTCTAGCAGTGTCGGCACCCAACATAAAACCTGGAAAAGTTGGCGAGGGATTTTTTTATATATAAATGTTTTATTAGTTTTTTAACATATCATTTTCAACAGTAATTAAACATACTTTTACATCTTATTCAATTTTGTTGACTTCCATCAATCCTGTCTGAAAATTTTCCAATCTAGTCTCTTAGTATGCATTTCTTATCTTCCCTATTACATTTCAAACTCATAACCAATATCTCTATCTTTTGCTACTTTCTAACACTTCGTATATTTCTCCTTACAAAACTTCTTGTAGTCCTACTAGCGTAATTTGTTGATTACAGTTGCTCTTCAAGTAATTCATATACTTCTTCCAATCTTCTGTAAATCTCTGGTCCCGCAGGTTTCGAATCCTTCCTGTCATTCTGTCCAATTCTGCATAGTCCATTAATTTCGTCTGCCATTCTTCTTTCATCAGAATTTCTTCTTGTTTCCATTTCTGGGCTAACAATACTCTTGCCGCAGTTATTGCATATAAAAACAATTTAACATCTTGCCTATTAATGTCCTGACCTATAATACCAAGTAAAAATGCCTCTGTGTTTTTTTTAAAATGTATACTTCAACATCTTTTTCATCTCATTATATATCATTTCCCAAAAATTCTTTACTTTTTTACATTGGATGCTCTTTTAAAATGTATTGGGGAGGGGGGGTAATTGATTGTTCTTGGTTTTTTATTTTATTATTATGTATTTTGTGATTTTAGATTGTGATTTTATGTCGTGAACTGCCCTGAGACCTGTGGGTGTAGGGCATTGTACCAATTTAATTAATCCATTAATTAAGTAATGATAAATGTGGTCATGGTGTAGAGAGCTATATTTAAGATCAGATCTATACTTTATATACTCTGTTTTCCTATATACTAAAGAAGACTATCAGCAACATAAATTAATGATGGGTTTCCCTCGAGTACGGAAACTGATTTATGCAAATAGGTTAGACAGGCAGCTCTGACCCAGATAAGGAATAATTTTGTTTTATCGGGCTTTACTTGACACACGCAGCCCTCCCACACAAAATTGTGGTTACACTTCACCATCCTGTCTCTGGCATGGTAGCTAAAGATTGTAGCAGTGAGCCACGGCTGATTAGGTGTACCCTTGCAAAGAGTCAGAAAGTTCAGCTAGATTTACTGACCATGAATGCATGCAGAATTCATGCCATGATGTAGCCAACTTCACCCATGTCATTCCGTCACTTCCACTGGCAATAGCATAAGCAGTGGCTGCTATTCTGCAGCGAGCCACCAAAAAAAAGAAGTCCACATTCTGCACTCCCAGAATCCTATAACTAAGCATTTATGATGGTGATGAGCAATGTTCTTGCACATTTTCTGATTGGCACTGCACATGTTTTTTGGAATTAGCAGGCAAACAATTTATTTCTTGTTACATTTCTTTATTCCCGAAATGTAGGATCTGAATCACCACCAAGTATGCCTCAACAGGCAGTCTAGACAGGGTTGCATTCTTTACATTCAACACCTGGTGTTTCCTTTTCCGTTTAAAAAATGTTTAAAGTAAGGCAGACCTCCACAACTTGTGATGCACCAAGATGCTGCACAGTCCACCCGCCATATATTGTGGTCTACCAGGTAATTTTCTTCATTGCATTTATGTTCCAAGGTAAAGGGTAAAGGTAAAGGACCCCTGGACGGTTAAGCCCAGTCAAAGGCAACTATGGGGTTGCAGCACTCATCTCGCTTTCAGGCCAAGGGAGCCGGCGTTTGTCCACAGACAGCTTTCCGGGTCATGTGGCCAGCAGGACTAAACTGCTTCTGGCACAACGGGGCACTGTGAGGGAAACCAGAGTGCATGGAAACACTGTTTACTTTCCCGCCACAGCTGTATCTATTTATCTACTTGCACTGGTGTGCTTTCGAACTGCTAGATTGGCAGGAGCTGGAACAGAACAACAGGAGGAGGAGGAGGAGGAGGAGGAGAAGAAGAAGAAGAAGAAGAAGAAGAAGAAGAAGAAGAAGAAGAAGAAGAAGAAGAAGAAGAAGAAGAAGAAGAAGAAGAAGAAGAAGAAGAGTAGTAGTAGTAGTAGTAGTAGTAGTCTGGATTTGATATCCCACCTTTCACTCCCTTTAAGGAGTCTCAAAGTGGCTAACATTCTCCTTTCCCTTCCTCCCCCACAACAAACACTCTGTGAGGTGAGTGGGGCTGAGAGATTTCAGAGAAGTGTGACTGGCCCAAGGTCACCCAGCAGCTGCATGTGGAACGTGAACCCGGTTCCCCAGATTACATGACTACCACTCTTAACCACTACACCACACTGGCTCACCCCGTCGTGGGGATTCGAACCGCCAACCTTCTGATCGGCAAGCCCAAGAGGCTCAGTGGTTTAGACCACAGTGCCACCCAGTGTTCCAAGAGCCAAAGGCGACACACGCACCCCTCCTTTGTTTTATCCTCACAATAAACCTGTGTGTTGGGTTAGGCTGAGAGCTGGCGATTGGCTCAAGATCACCCTGTGAGTTACATGGCAAGTTGAGGATGCAAAGCTGGGTCTTCCACATCCCCACATCTAATGCACGAACCACTGCATCATGCTTGCGGGCTGAAAACAGGGGAGGTTATCAAAGTATCTGGCAGGGAGTGAGCACAGGCGGTTGGCTGGTCAGGTATATTGTGGCTGCTGGGTCGTATGAAAAGAAAGATTAGGAGCAGGTTGCTTTCTACGAGAGAAAGCTCTGAAGTGTTTCTTCTGTAGTCCTAGTCTTACACAGGTCGCGAAGCGCCCTCTAGTGGCGGAATGAAGGTGTGGCGGAATGGACCCAGCTAAAACATGTTACATCTAAAATGATTTACAGAGGATATTTAACTCTGAGCAGATTTGTAAAATGTATAAGACTGGAGATGTAATGAGGTGGAGAGTACTTTCTTTCATATGTGATGGACCTGTAAGAGGGTAAAAAAGCATTGGGAAATAATTTATAATGAACTGGGGGGAAATGTTTAATAGTACCTTCCACACACACACACACCCCCCCAAAAAAATCACACACACACACACAAAAACAACAGAGTCCTTTTGTTGGGGATAATTCAGATGGAAATTCCCACTATGGTGGCCCGTGTTCTGTTAGCCCAAAAATGGAAAATGAGTGAGGTCCCAACCAAAGAAGCATGGCAACTTAAACTGTTGGAATATACGCAGCTTGCAGACTTAACAAGAAGAAGAATAAGAGAACAAGAAGAACATACATTTAGAGAAGATTGGAAAATGTTTATTGAATATGTGGAGGGAGATTCTGCAAACTTGAAAACGTGGGCAGCATTAAGATAAGTTCAATAGTGCAAATAGGTTTTGATGGAAGTAACAATGGAATACTGAATGGTTTAGTTTAAACAAAAAAAATTCCTTCCAGTAGCACCTTAAAGACCAACTAAGTTAGTTCTTGGTATGAGCTTTCGTGTGCATGAACACTTCTTCAGATACACTGAAAGAGAAGTTTCCAGACCCTTCTATATAGTGAGAAGGTGGGGAGGGGTATTACTCAGAAGGGTGGTGGGAATGGGTGATTGGCAGATAGCTGTGATGAGCCTGTTGACGACTCTTAACGACTGCAATAGGTCTTACAGGAAAAAGCAAGGGGTGAGAAGGTGAAAAGTGGCTTTGTCATGTATAATGAGATAAGAATCCAAGGTCTTTGTTCAGACCAGGTCTCTCCATGGTTTTAAGTTTGGTAATAAGTTGCAATTCAGCAGCTTCTCTTTCCAGTCTATTTCTGAAATTCCTTTGTAGTAAAACTTTGTATCTGTATCTGGTTTAGTTTATATACGCTATGCAAAAGGAATCATGGAAAGAAGTGATTGCTATTTTAAGGTTGTCTAAATGAATATTCTAAATTGTAAAAGAATATATATTTGTGTGTGTGTGTGTGTAGAATTTTACATCTATACAAAAATGCAATGATACATTATTATGCATGTGGCCACTGGCAGATGGGACTGGCTGTAGCCCCCAATCACATGCGTACAATGTGAAATGTGTTTGCCTCTGCCCAAAGTACGTGAAGTAACTTACTTTAGGGGCATAAAATCATAGAGTTGGAGGGACCCTGAGGATCATCTAGTCTAACCCCCTGCAATGCAGAAATATGCAGCTGTCTCTTACGGGGATTGAACCTGCAACCTTGGCATCATCAGCACCACACTCTAACCAACTGAGCTATCCAGGCTGACCCTGCTTTCTTCAAAATTCCGCTGGTGTTAAAAACCACCCTTTTCCTCTCAGCGTCTCCCCATACCTGCTTTCCTTACCTTGCTTACTGTTTAAAACAGCCACTCCCCTTTCTTAACAATATCCGCCCCTCTCCTCCCCCTACTTCCCACCACTATCTGCCTTATCGCTTAAATATTCATTCCAGATTTCTTCATATTTATCCATTCTTAATTTGCGTCGATATGCAATTCGTTCATATGTAGCTAATCTGTCCATATTATCAATCCATGTGCTCAGTGGAATCTTTTTGCGGCTCTTCCAATTCATCAAAACAAGTTTTTGTTGGGTTTTTTTGCTTCTAATATAGCATGGTACATCCATTTTTTCTGACCCCTTGAAATCTCCCATGTTTCCGGAATATAATTTAGAATTCAATTCAATTCCCCTAAATAGCCATTTCTTTTTATTACTCTTGCTATAAATATCCTCACCTCAAACCATTGTTAACAAAGGTGTAGTCATAAGTATATCAGTGTATTCAAATCTGAATTGTCAAATTGTGTTATTATTGTTATTATTATTTTTGTTGTATTTTTTTCAGTTGTTTGTATCGGAAAAAAATATTTTTTTTAAAAAAAAGAAACAGACACTCCCCACCCCCTTTCACTCTCTCTCCCTTCAAACTCTACTCAGAACTTCTCTTCCATTCCTCAGCTGTCTCATGTGAGAAAGGATGCAGAACTCTCAAATAGTATGGACACTAGCTTACACAAACTTCTGCCATTGGTCAAAACTCTCATTCTCCTCTCATTGCCTCTAATTCGGCTTTGCTCAAAATTCTGCCAATGTTTTAAACTACGTCTTCCCTCCCTTTCTCCCTTTTGGCTCCCATGCCATGGTCTATAATGAAGCTGTTACTTCACATTGAGATACATTCTGAACTTCTTTCTTCCCCTTTCCTGATCAACTCTGCACAGCCAAATGAAATCAGCTCGACAATCGCCACCCATCTCCCGGGCTTAAGAAAAATTTAATTCCAATTCCAGCAGGAGCTCCTTATGGAGGGCAGTGGACCCACTTGAACCTCAGTTCTTATTTTATTTCCTGCTTTCGCCCAAGGATTAAATCAGGACCCTCATAACTGCATTGAAAGTTATATAAGGTTTCAGCAGGATTATAAATGCCCTCTCCAGCAAATCAGGCGTGTTTGCAATCCAACTGTTGCTCTTCTGTGTTTGTTGTCCAGAGTTAGGTCAAAGCAGGAGAAAACACAGTAATTTCCCCCTTTTACCTAGCCAGCCTAGGAAAGCAGCGATGTATCTCTGTAAATTCATTGATCTGGGCTTATTCCAGTGAGAAGAGTGCTGGGAAAGTATTCCCAAATCATATTTTGCTGGCCTGAGAGGGGAAGGGGAGAAAGTCTCTCCAGAGCACTTCTGGGTCTGGCTTTTGTTGGGGGAAAATCTGGCCTTTTGTGTGTGCAGAGAAAAAAACGGGTTAGTGGAAGGTGTGTGAATGTGTGACTCCGTGGAGGAGCAGGGCTGGGGAAAAACAGTCTTTCTGGGCTTCTTGTCTCTCCAAATGAAGGCAAGTTTCCCTCCACAGGTGAGAGGTCACTGCATTCTGCTCTGCTTCCCAGACAAAAAAATTATTTGGAATCTGGCATCCCATTTCACAACCGAAATAACAAGTATTGGAAGACAGAAACAGGGGGGGAATGCAGGAAACACAAATCCAGAATATAATCCACAATATAACCTTTGTGACCTGATTTTCCAGTGGTTAGACACCTTCATTGGTTTATTGATATTCAATTGTGAATAAAACAGAAGTGTAATTCTTCAGTGTCTTGTGACCTGATTTTCCAGTGGTTAGACACCTTCTTTTATTTAAAAAGAGTAAATAATAATACTTTCAACTTCACCATTGGGTTTTTACTATTTTATTCCACAAATGAGCTCATGGTCTCTTGGTACACGAAAAGGTCCTCATACATTCGTGATTTTTTTTTCCCACCTATTCAAAATTGTTAATTTATTGGTTGTCTTAAGATACATTCAGATAAAAAGATTTAAGTTATGTTCTTGCAAATTGCAATTAAGTGCACACAGACAAACAGCAAGAAGAGGCAATGACGAAGTGCTAAAATGTTGGTAGAATAAATAGAAATCTAGAAGCCCATGCACTCGCTAATGATCCCCTCCCTTGCTGTCCTCTGACATTCTCAATATTCATAGCAGAATTGCAACTAGCTAATCCGTCAACAGATAACCGGGCTTATCTGTCGCTCATAAAAAACGACAACCGCACAGTTCCACTACTGCAAATATTTCTCAGTGCTAATGATTTAGTAACAGTCTGGCACAACGGCAATGCACGGTATGTAGTGAGGTACTGGCAATAAATAAATAAAGTGGGTTTGGTTTTAAATCAAGTCAAGAACAAGCCACCCACAAAACTAGGCACACCAACTGCTTCAAAACATAAGCTCAAAAATAAACCTGACCTGGGACAGGAAGTTCTGTTGAATAAGACCCCCCCCCAAAAAAAAACCCCAATGGAAGTTGCACAAGAATGCTCTGGCCAAGCTGCCATCTTCTTGGCGGAAGAACTTAATGGTGCCTTGTGCTCCCCCCGTTTGTTTTCAGTTCTTTCCGGGTGTTGTTTTAAGTTTCTACGTACTGGGTCATTTTGGACGCAATGCTACAGCGCTAAATTATGATTTAGCATTACATGAATGAACCTTGGACACAGCTTCAAGGTCACAAACATCAGCTTCCACTTTCAAACTAGCCAGAGCTCCCTGTGAAGTCCAAAGTTAGGGAAACTCATTAGTTTATCCTTATGGTTAGTGAACAAGCCAGGATCATAAACCAGTCTGATCCTGATTTGTGTGAACGAACCATTAAAAAAATATGTAATACTAAATAATGAATTAGCCTTACAATTAGAAAAGTCTTTGGGGGAAGAAAAGTCCAAATACAGAAGATTTCCAAAAGGTATTAGGGCGGATGATGTAAAACCATTTGCTAGTAGCTCTATCACATGGATCGGATGGAAACAGATATGTATGAAAGACAATTATAGCGTCACTTAAAATAGCAATGGTCTAACCCTGTTTATGAAGTGATCCACTGGGTCATTTTAAATACCTCAAAATCTGGAGGTAAAGAGTAGATGGAAATATTTATCCTTCACTTGTACCACTCTTACTAAGCTATTTTTGAAATTATTCTCTTAAGGACACATCTTTTGGCAATACTGTACTACATTTGTTTAAATTTAGGCTTTTAAACATACCTACAATCAACTCTTTCAGTGACTTTGGCTCCTCATGAAAGAAAGATACAAGATTTTGTTTTGTTTCTGAGAGGTGTGTATTTTCAGTGTCTGCAACAAAACACTAT
Source organism: Podarcis melisellensis (assembly GCF_964234715.1). Lineage (NCBI taxonomy): Eukaryota > Metazoa > Chordata > Lepidosauria > Squamata > Lacertidae > Podarcis > Podarcis melisellensis. The sequence goes on from NC_138544.1 coordinate 12,504,347, forward strand.
TTAAAGCACTTTTCCTTCCACATTCCAGTGCAGCATTGAAAATAATATTAACACAGGACATGAAACAGCAGCAGTAGAGGTGTGTTTTCTTCCGGGCACCTAGCAGACTTAGCAGTCACTCTCAACACATTATTACTTCAAGTTTATTTTGTAAGAAAAAAGATCCTTTGACTATTCCCCCTCTCATCCATAAAGGCAGAATAAGATGTTCAAGATGCTAATCTACTTGCTTTGATGAACTACAAAAATTTCTTGTGTTTATAGGAGTTACTATGTGTGCTGATATCCCACAGTTTGGAAAGAATAATCTGTGCCCCTTGCTAGATGAGGCTAGTTCCAATATCAAGCTAGGCTAACTAAGAATTCTTTATTTTTATTTTTTCTATCCAAGGATTGCTCTTTTTTTTTCAGTGCAAAGAAAAACAAAAACACCCTTTCCAAAAGGTTAGCATGTTAAATTGTCAAAACAGTGTCATGATTCACTTATAATACATCTGGTACATATTTACATCCTGTACAAAGTTTAGACTCTTCCCACCCACCCCCCATTAGGCACAAAGTTGATTTGTCAAACTCAATGGTAAATGGAAGAAGAAAAATCTGTTGTTGTTTTAAAAAAACTGTCTGAAGAAGGAGCGCTTTCGTTGTCTCCTCTACAAGTTCGGCCGCATCTTAAGCCATTCACCGTAAGCTGGTTTGCTTTGGAAGTTTTGCTCCCATCAACAGGCCAGGAGTAAAAGACGAAGGCGCTTTCATCTGCATGCTGGAACCCACCATCGTTGGAAAACTTCGGTTTCTCCTAATGCCGCTGTTCAGCTGAAGACCCCCAATGGCACTTGTCACAGAAGGACCGCCCAAGGCCAGGTCTTCTGATACCAGGCTCCCAGGAGCAAAGGCCTTCATTGGCCTTTGTGTCCCGGGGAGGAGAGGTCCTTGCACGTCCGCCAACGCAGGGGCTTGCGGCTGCCCCGAGCTCACCGCTTTGGCAATCCCAAACTTTTTCACTTTGTCCACGAGGTTGAGGTTCGAGACGGACACGTCCGTTTGGCTCTCGCTGCTGCGGATGTTCTTCTTCTCCCGCACCTCCTTCAGAATGGAACTGGCCGGCTTGGAAGCCAAGAAGTTGTCGTACGGGGGGCTGGTGCATTTGAACTCAAAAGACGGCGGGGAGGAAGAAGGCGTCTGCATAGGTGAGTTGGGGGGAGTGGAAGGGATGACGGCCATTCTGGGAACGTAGGTGCTCAGGAGGGAACTCCTGCCGGCACGGTCCCAGCTCTGCGGGTTATACACTGCCGCCGATATCCCACGCTCTTTCAGCAGCCACACCAGCCCCAAGGAAGTGCTCATGGTGGTTGTGGACTCCCGGAGGTTGGTGAAGGATTCGACCAAACTCAGGCGCCGAGGGGTGCATGGCGTGGCCACCGGGGTGCCTTTCAAATTGCCAACGCTGCTACAAGCTGGAGTAGGTGCTGTGTTAAGGCTGGCAGGGGGGAGAGAAACAGAAAAACAAGTCAAGGTCTCCATCGGGATACTGACTTTCAAACTGCCACCGCTTGATAAACCCACATATAAAAATGTACTTGGTACCAATTCAATTGCCTCAGATTATTAAAGGTCAGCTAGAGAGACAATGTTTGTCTGAGGTACTAGGAAAAAAGAGTTCTCAACCACCATTCTCAGGAATGATTTGAGTATAGTCGTACCTTGGAAGACAAACAGAATCCGTTCCGGAAGTCCATTCGACTTCCAAAACGTTCAAAAACCAAAGCATGCCTTCTGATTGGCTGCAGGAAGCTCCTGCAGCCAATCGGAAGCAGTGGAAGCCCCATTGGGCATTCTCTTTCCAAAAATAGTCTGCAAACCGGAGCACTGACGTTTGGGCATCTGCGGCATTTGGGAGCCAAAACATTCGAGAAATAAGCTGTTCGAAAACCAAGGGATGACTGTACAGTGGTACCTCAGTTTTCGAACGTCTCCATTGACAAATGTTTCGGTTTTCGAATGCTGTAAACCCAGAAGTAAATGCTTCGGTTAACAATCTAATAATAGGATTGCAGCTGTTTGTAAGTGTACCAACAGAACTTAAGGGAGATACACAGACAGAACATATTCCAAACAGTTATGCTTTATCACTAGCTGTGAAAAAGGAATGCTTGTCCTAAACTCCCTTCTACTGAAAATTTTAATGTTTTATTTTTCGTAAACTACTTAGATGCTCCAATTACAAGCAAGAGGTACATTAGTTTTGTTAAATAATAAAAAAGAGGGTGGAAGGAATATAGTCACTATTTTACAGCAGATGTTATTAAATGCAAGCTTCCTGCAAACAGGCCACATACTCGTAAGTCTAAAACAAGATTTCCCAAACTTGGCTCTCCAGCTGTTTTTGGACTACAACTCCCATCATCCCTAGTTAGCAGGACCAGTGGTCAGGGATGATGGGAACTGTAGTCCAAAATTGACCCAAGTTTGGGAAACCCTGGTCTAAACCCTAGTCTACTGTGCACCTTTCCAGATGATATTAAATTTGGGAAATACAGAAGATTCTTATAAAACCAAATGCACATTCTAGATGATGCAACTTGGCCACATTATGGTTGAGGAAACGGGGGGAAACTCCAGACAATGTGATCATGTACAAAAACTACCTTAGTCCTGTGGCTTCTTCTTCTCTATGCTCAATGGGGCAGCAACATTATATCCATCTCTTTCATCAGCTTATTTCCATTTAACACACAGCCGAAAGGAAACCCCACAACTAAGCAAGTATGTGTACAGAGACCAATGCTTACATTTTTTTTTTGCTCCTACCCACCTAAAAGAGGTCTGGTTATTTTTAGGGGAGGTTGCAAACTCACAGCTTCTCACACACACCATGCAATTGTTTGATCAACTGCTGATTAGTTGTTTTATTTTATTCTACCTTCTGATCCTACCAGGTAAACTCTGAACAACAGGTCAGAAAATAGCCATCAAACGCCATTCCCATGAAATGATGCAGAGCAGGCAATATGCACACTAAAAATGCATGCGGCTTTACCTAGATGCTGGGTCAATTTTTGCAAGTTACAATAGCTGCTTCTTCCTCTAACAAGGGCAGATTTAATGAGGTTTCTATTATCAAGACGGGACGCGGGTGGCGCTGTGGGTAAAACCTCAGTGCCTAAGGCTTGCCGATCGCATGGTCGGCGGTTCAAATCCCCGTGGCGGGGCGAGCTCCCGTCTTTCGGTCCCAGCTCCTGCCCACCTAGCAGTTCGAAAGCACCTTTAAGTGCAAGTGGATAAATAGATACCGCTTTATAGCGGGAAGGTAAACGGCGTTTCCGTGTGCTGCGCTGGTGCCGGCTCGCCAGAGCAGCTTCGTCACGCTGGCCACGTGACCCGGAAGTGTCTCCGGACAGCACTGGCCCCCGGCCTCTTAAGTGAGATGGGCGCACAACTCTAGAGTCAGACACGACTGGCCCGTATGGGCAGGGGTACCTTTACCTTTACCTATTATTAAGACATTCTGATTACAGTGATGGCAAGATAAACTGTGCAGAAGAGCATGAATTATGATGTTCACAAATCCCACAACATAAATCTCTGCCATGAATACTCACTACAAAACAAAACCGCCACTGAAATCACTAGCTGTATTCCAGTGGCGTAGTGTGGGGGGTGCAGGGGGGACCGGCTGCACTGGGCGCAACATCTGGGGGTTAGGGTTAGGGGGTGCAAATCCACGGGTTAGGGGGCTCAAATTACTTGCCTTGCCCCGGGTGCTGACAACCCACGCTACGCCACTGCTGTATTCCCGCTGACTGAGTTTCAGTTTGGAGCAAATATAAAATTGGGGGGGGGGGGGCTTAAAAAAACAAAACCAGTACACTCTGTTGATACAAAGTATATTGGTCAGAATTCATTTTGGGAGCTATAAGACTAGTGTGAGCAGATTGCCGTGGGGCTGACTCAAACAGCTGCTGTTTCGGCATGGGTTAAAGAGGGTCTTGTAAAAAAAAGTAATAATTCTACCCTGTTATAATTCTGCCATTGAAAACTGGTGTCGGAGGCTTGTGAGGGAGCTAAAAGAACATTTATTTGAGGTGTAATCCCATGCACTGGCTGCTATGGGGCCATAACTAAAATTATGGTATAGTTAAAGCACACTTTATGAACATTCAGGGACACATCCTTATCACTGCATGTGATACATGGCGACATATCCCAAAAAGTCACGGTGATTGGGCTGTGTGTCGAACAACTCATGAAGCCAGTTCAACATATGCACCTATGTGTATTCTTCCCTCCCTAATAATAATAATAATAATAATAATAATAATAATAATAATAATAATATTGTCATGAGAAGCTGCCTCGGGAGAAGGCAAAGAGAGTACACCGAACTTGAGAGTACACAGAACTTAGTCATCACAGCAGCCTGCTCCCTGCTGCATAGCAAATATGCCCTCTTGTGGAGCGCAGCTGTAATTCCAGTTGTTTGATAACAGCCAACCAACTTGGTTAAGAGCGCTAAGGGACAATTATCCACATGGCTTGTTTGACATGGCAGCTGGGGTGGAATGAACTCATGTCACCACCATATCGTACACTTACAGGGGGAAAGTGACGGAAAATATTACATTTCCCCCTCAGGTGAACAGGAAACCAACATTCCTTTGTGCTAGGTCAGGCATGCCCAACCTGCGGCCCTCCAGATGTTTTGGCCTACAACTCCCATGATCCCTAGCTAACAGGACCAGTGGTCAGGGATGATGGGAATTGTAGTCCCAAACATCTGAAGGATGCCTGTGTCTGTGCTAGGTGCTCTCAACAGGTGAATGTCACTACAAGTCACTGCAAACTGCTGCAGCCCTGGGGAAATGTGGTCAGGTTTTGTCACATGTGAAAGCATTGCACATGAAAAATACAAATGTGTGCGTGCAACGGTGAGTATGTGTGCGCACACAAATGTTTCTTTTTATAGGCATTGCCTATGATCTTGCCCTAGGTTTATGGGTGGCCGCCTGCTGTTCTTGTGGCTCTTGAATCAGTCCTTGGTGCAGAAGGAAAGTTTAACAAAATCTGCTCTAAAGTGCTAACAGAGAAGCTTGTCCATTCTCACTCATTCCAGGCTTAAAATACTCCTTGATATTAGTCCTAGGCTAGGGCTGGCAGGTAGACTGGAGCAGTTCTGCAGCAGTTACTGGAAGGGAAACATGATAGCTTCCACATAATCCCACACTCGGAAGGAGCAGGCAGGTTCTTTTACATAAAGGAGGAAGCCACAGAACCTAAGTGAGTTACTATGGAGCCTGGAGGTAACCATCCCATTCTATTTTCAAATAAGTAACTTGCAAAAACTCTTGGGCATGTGATGCTCTACAAGATTCACAAAAGAGAGCTGACTGTGTTCTAGTATTCCAGGAAATCCTGGTTTACTTTGCTTCGTGAATAAAAATTTAATTGAAAAGGGAGTATCACATCAAATCTGGGATAAAAAAGGTCCTTAAATGGCTGCAGCCTTACCCTTGTCTTTTCTACCCCAAAATGGATTTATGGATTAGTCTTCCTGATCAAACAATATATGTGCTAACTAGGTGCTGGGAATGGCTTGTAAAATAAACTTGGGAAAGAAGTTCATTTTGATACCTCCATAAAAGTTGCTGGGCATCTGCACTGAATCTTACTCTCTCTAACCTTTGCCAAGAGTAGCCTGTTCTCAAAATCTTTAAGAATGCCTACTTAAGAGTAGGTTACTATACTCAAATATTGCCCGTGCAAGGGGCATTTATGTCAGATTCACTAGCGCTCAAGTCCTGGAGCAGGAGCTACCAAACATATCAGATTTAGCAAAGGCTTAATTTTAAGGCAGGTGCATAAACATTCCCTCCCAGTAAATATTTATATAGTCTTGACACATTTTTTATTCCCTGTACTTCCGTCAATCACTACACTCCCCGAGATAAATCGCTAACTACTCTCAACTGCAAACTCCTTGGGACCAGGCCCTGGAATGTTTACCTGCATTCTTCTCCACAGCATCAAATAAGCTGAGGTTGCTGCACAAACAACAAAAGGTACCTTTCAGAGGCCATATAACACTGGCCCTGAAAGACCTACATTGGCTCCCAGTATGTTTCCAAGCACAATTCAAAGTGTTGGTGCTGACCTTTAAAGCCCTAAATGGCCTCGGTCGAGTGTGCCTGAAGGAGCGTCTCCACCCCCATCGTTAAGCCCGGACACTGAGGTCCAACGCCGAGGGCCTTCTGGCAGTTCCCTCCCTGCAAGAAGCAAAGCTACAGGGAACCAGGCAGAGGGCCTTCTTGGTAGTGGCGCCTGCCCTGTGGAACGCCCTCCCATCAGATGTCAAGGAAATAAACAACTATCTGACTTTTAGGAGACATCTGAAGGCAGCCATGTTTAGGGAAGTTTTTAATGTTTAACATTTTATCACTATTATTATTAATATTATCATTATTATTTTGGGAGTTGCCCAGAGTGGCTAGGGAAACCCAGCCAGATAGGCGGGGTATAAATTATTATTATTATTATTATTATTATTATTATTATTATTATTATTATTATTGCAACAAGCGTCCCTATGCTAAAGTTGACCAACAAGGCAATGACAAGGGAGGGTGCCAGATGTTTCCTAAATTGGTAATCGTCCCTTTGCTAACAACAGCAGGGCCTTGTTAGAGGGAGGAAGGCAGGGTATTCAAAATGTGTCCTGAAAACAAAGACCAAAAAGAGAGAGTAACTGTGCTTTCAAATCAGTGTTAAAACCAGCACTTCACTATATGGAACTGATAGTGTTTTGGTTAGAATGCCACCTTGTGTTAGGATGTTAGGTTAGAATGGAAAGAGGGAGGTGGGACTGAGCAGGAGTCTTTGAGTTAGCTGGTGCCATAAAACACTAACATTCCTTCTACAGGACTCTGCCAGCAGGGAGGCTGCTGGCAGCGCTGCTCACCCCCTGCCACGCTGGTCATATTGTGTGCCCTACATCTCCTCTCAGCACAAGGTGACATAAAGCAGTCTCATCGTCTTCCTCACATGACCTGTGAAGAAGCATCATTCAGAGTTTAAGGAGCTCCACTACTCCAACCCCTTGCATTGGTTCTGAATCCACAGTGAATGTCAAAGTACCGTATTGGCCTGAATATAAGCCTCACGCCCCCCCCCCCCCGGGACGCAGGTGGCACTGTGGGTTAAACCACAGAGCCTAGGACTTGCTGATCAGAAGGTCGGCGGTTCGAATCCCCACGACGGGGTGAGCTCCCGTTGTTCGGTGCCAGCTCCTGCCAACCTAGCAGTTCAAAAGCACGTCAACGTGCAAGTAGAGAAATACGTACTGCTCCGGCAGGAAGGTAAACGGCATTTCCGTGCGCTGCTCTGGTTCGCCAGAAGCGGCTTAGTCATGCTGACCACATGACCTGGAAGCTGTACACCGGCTCCCTTGGCCAGTAAAGCGAGATGCACTGCAACCCCAGAGTCGGCCACGACTGGACCTAATGGTCAGGAGTCCCTTTACCCCCCCCCCATTCCAGCCGCGAAAAGTTAAAGTGCTGCCTAAATTCGCAACCTTACAAAAATTGGCTTTTACGATACCGCTGCTGAAACAGACCTACGGTAAAACGGAATGGGTGCGAGTGTCTGTGGAATTTTAAGGGAGCGGTTTATATCCCGGTATTGTCTCCCCCCTCCTTGGATTTTAAAGGTGCTGCTTATATTTGGGTGCGGCTTATATTCGGGCCAATACAGTAAATAAAAGAGACAACCCCCACCTCACCCCGGCCATCAGAGAGAGCAAAGTATAGATTTCAGGGTAAGCTAAGGGAAGTAGCAAGTGCGCTTTCCAATGAAATCAATGTCACAATAAAAATTCACATCTTAAGCAATAGAGATTGCCACCAGAAGTTCAATAGGGAAGATGGAGAGGGAATTGCAGCTATATCTGTAGCTTTTTGCAGCACCTCACAGCATGGGATCAATGGCAAATTTTATGCGGGCTGGAGAAAGAAAAGGGTGAGGGAGAGCAGGAATTCCATAAACTGAAGATAGTCGATGTGAAGGAATTTACATCATATCCTTTGGTTTGTTAGGACAGGTGCCCCTCATAAAGTGGGGCAGTGGCAGGTCTCATCATGGTGTGTGTTACTATTTCTTCAATTCCTTTGTTAAGGCCTTATTTTTAAATGAAGCAAGGCTCGACAACATTTTGTAATGTGGAGCCAGCCAGTGATGATTTCTTTCCGGAGGCTCCATTCCGTGTCTCCATGGGACTTTGGAGTAGAAAAATCTATCAATTTATTAACTCTTTAATTTTACCTTGTGTGTCACGGCGCCATTTAAACTGCTACAAAACAACTGTGTGGACAACTGTCTGTTGTTATTACATGAGCTTTTGAGAACGATAACTCATTTCAAACCCTTGGACATATCTATTTTTAGGACCTTGAGGGACTTTTAGTGTACAATTACATTTAACAGATAACTGTAGTACTTTTTTAAAAAACCCAACCCCCCCCCCTTCATACCTGGCTAATTCTTACTGTTAGGAATCCCTCTCCTCAGATTCGTAGATGATGCCAATTTTGCCACACTAATCTACAGTGGTACCTCAGTTCCCGAACGCCTCCATTGTCATATGTTTCGGTTCTCGGACGCCAAAAACCCAGAAGTAAATGCTTCTGTTTTTGAACGTTTTTTTTGGAACCCAAAAGTGTGATGTGGCTCCTGCTGAGTGCAAGAAACTCTTGCAACCAATCGGAAGCTTTGCCTTGGTTTTTGAACGTTTCGGAAGCCAAATGGGCTTCCAGAACGGATTACGTTCAAGAACTGAGGTACCAGCATAGTTTCAATTACCGTATTTTTCGCTCTATAAGACGCATCAGACCACAAGACGCACCTAGTTTTTGGAGGAGGAAAACAAGAAGAAAAAAATTCTGAATCTCAGAAGCCAGAACAGCAAGAGGGATCGCTACGCTGTGAAAGCAGCAATCCCTTTTTCTGTTCTGGCTTCTGGGATAGCTGTGCAGCCTGCATTCGCTCCATAAGACGCACACACATTTCCCCTTACTTTTTAGGAGGGAAAAAGTGAGTCTTATAGAGCAAAAAAATACGGTATTTGAAGACTTGACTACTGTTATCTTTCTTTGACTGTAAAGCCACTGGCTTTATTAATGACTCTGAGGTACAAAGTGACATTAATCTCATCGTGTCATCCTTCCATGGAGATTGACATTATTACGCTCCACAGGAGCTGCAATCAACTTTGGAGACATGCCAGATTTCTTGGATGATTCTGGATCAATAAGCGCTGCGTATATTTAAGACAAGCTGGTGATGTGATCTGAGGGGAAGTTTAGAAGGTGCCGAACCTTGAAATATATGCATCTCTCCAAATCCCCTTGCCTTCTAGGCTAAGGCACTCCCCTGTCCCAGGGAGCACGACAGCTCTCTGGAAGCCCTTACCTTGGAGTGACTCGTGTGAGCTCGTCGGAAGGGTGCAGAATGCGGCAGGTGGTGAAGGTGAAGGTGGAGTTGGTTTGTGACATGCACTTCCCAGGATGATGTACTACATTAAAAAGAATAGAACATTCTTTGCATTTATATATAAAAGGGGGGAGAAAAGAAAAGCTCTGTGCACTCAAACAGATGGAGAAGCGATGCGATACTTCTCGTGGGATCGATGCAGGGAAGGTGAAATACAACAGGCGTCGGATTTGATTCACTTTCTTTAGCACATTCATCTCCAGGAGGAGAGTTCGTCATCAGAGCTAACACCTTTTCGGTTCTTGTATTCTTTAGGGCTCAAAAACAGGCTCTGATGCCTTAAGGATTAGGAAGCCCAGTTCTCCTAGCAAGTTTAAGTAACTAATGTGCTCACAGACCAGCTGAGTGGCATGGTAGCTCCTCTCTCATGGTGGCTTATCATTAACCCAGCCTGGTAGGTGGGGTATAAATATTTATAAATATAAATTATTATTATTATTATTATTATTATTATTATTATTATTATTATTTCACTCTGGGAGGAAAATAGAGCAGCAAGATCATTTGAGAGGGGCTAGTGATGTGGTTACTTAATATGCCGCCATTTCCCCCAGTAATCACATTGCCAACTTTCCCCACTGATTTAGTTGTTCTAACATTGCCAAAGTTGCAGGCAGAAGAGCCACGGCAGGAGTGGTAACCATGCCGCGACCGTAACTTTAAGAATTGGTCTCAATGTCCATTTCCACATTAGCCTCTTCTGAAGAGGCAATGCCGGTAGGAGATTTAAACAAGTCCAACCGGTAGACAAGACCTTTGCGGCGTGTGAAAGAAATCAGCAAAGCCCAGAATGATTACACATTTCAGCTTCCCCCATATTGATCCGGGCCAAAGTATCCCGTCATCTTTCGTTTCAGTAATGGATCCCAGTAGAGAGGCAGCAGTAAATATTATGTACATTAAAATATGTACATAACAGAACACATGTGTGTTTCTTTTTGTGCCCGGAGGCCGGTGTAACCATTTTGGAACCACTACTGTCCATCTGCGACATTTCCTTGCCTTTCCCCCTCCTCCCCGACCAAAGACAGAAGCATCTGCAGCTGCACAAGATAGCAATTATGTCATATTCATTCATAAAAATATTGCCATATGTTAAGCAGAAAGGGAAATATATTTGCCGTAATTTTACAGTGCTGCAGCAAGACATAGTTGCCGGCACCCTAGACCACAACAATATTTTTTATAGTTTATTTAACGCGTCCTTAATTTGTGTTTAGAAATTGCTGTAGAGTGCATCTGTAGAACGCAAACTGGAACTAGCCATGAAGTATGTCACACTGCTTAAGATTCTCTTAACCCCTGTCCACATTTTAACACAATGCATATTCTTACATACATTATAAAAACATGCCTTTGTATTTTGTCAAGCCTAGAAAGATGTGTGAGAGAGCGAGGCAAGCACTGTGTAGTTCTCTACTATCCAATTTAAACAGATATTCTGCTGGATCCAGAGTTCCAGGAGTAAAGTTCCATGCACAGTTTGGGGTATCCTGAGGTCAACAGATCCTGCAAAAAATCTTATTCAGAAGATCGGTAGACCTTCAGTATGGGAAATGGTGTGGGGGGCTACAGAGGGAGCTGGAAACCCCCCCCCCAAAAAAATTGTGGAAGCCTCTGGTGGGTCCAATTTTCTCTGTGAATGGAAGGAGCTCTTTTTGGGATTGATGCTCTACAACAGCCTCGCGCATAACAAATGCAATGTAGCATTTTCTCAACTTGGGTCTCAAAGTGTGGCAGGACAAAACTCTCACCATCCCCACCAATGGTCAGTGAAGATGGGAGGTGCAGTTCCAACAAAATCCAAAGAACCACAGTTTGAAGAATGCTGATGTAAAGAAAGCTACAAGTCTTAAGGGCTCGCCATGCGGAGTAGCAGTTTATATCATCTTCCAGGGGTCTATTTCCTACATTGCATGCCTCAGAATATAGGCTGGGGTGCCAGGTGTCAACTCACCTGGACAAATATACCCTGGCCTCAGTAATTCATGCTCCCTGTAGATTAGACTACAGCAGTGCATTTTTTTGTGGAGCTGCCTTTCAAGATGGTTAAGAAACTGCAATTAAATCTAAGATACAGGTGCAAGGCTGTTAGGCGGACTGAGAATTACAGTTATGTCACCCCCTGTGACATATTGCTTTGAATCCAGGCTCAATCCAAATAGCTCTTTTTGGCCTTTAAACAAAGCTGTGCTTGGTCTTTTTGGGGGGTTCCCTGTCATCTGAGTGGTGGCAAAGTAACTACTGGGCAGGACCTTCTTGGTGGTGGCATCTTAACTATGGAATGAATGCTCTCTCTCCCCAGGGAGGGTCATTAAACTCATCCAACACCTACTTTGATGGAATTTCAAATTCAGGCAAAAACAAACAAACAAAAAGCTCTATTCTCCCAGGACTTTAAATGTGTAATTTTAATTACTGGGAATGTGCTTAAGGGTGAGCGTCTAAAGTCCGGGGTGGGGGTGGGGAATTAACACACACCCCATGCTGTATAGGGCTATGTGCATGCCTGTGTGTGCCTTTATAGTATGCAGGACAAATGCAAGAAAAAAATGGGAACAGAATTTGAGAATAGGGAAGCAAATATGTATTCAACACAGTCACGTGAATAGAAGATGGCATACGAAGAAGGAGGATTAAGGCAATTTAGAATTTATATGTATGAGAGGAATGGGGAAAAGGAGAGTATGTGTTGGTATCTTGAAAGCATGGGCTGTGGCAGAGAAGCCGTAAGGGTGCCGCCACATTTTAACCAAGACCACTTCCACACCCCTTGTGCCCTAGGCTGCTGGAGCTGTGCTAATTCTCCCCCTTCTGCCACGTGACATACTTCATGGTTAAGTCCCTTTGTTGCAAAGCGATTCAGAAAACCGAAGGACGTGCATCCAAAATGTTCCTTGAAGTACAACCCCTTTCGTTGCGACAGCAAAGATCTCATGATTGCGTAGGTTCTGAGTCAGTAAACAAGCCTTAGTAAGTTAGTGGTGTTAAAACATGCACACAAAAAAACATGCCAGTGAGGTTTCCTGTGACTGTTGATCTTCCTCCTCCTCTCAACATTTAACCCGTCCCCAAACACATAGTTTAGGGTGAAAGGACATATACAATGGTTTGACACATGGCTTTGAACAGAGACATCACATCCACATGCCACTCCAAACTTCTAGAGAGGCTGAGAAAACACACAAGGTCCTTTTCTCTCGTCACTACTGTTTAGTGTATGACTTGAGGCATGCACACACAACACAACTAAGAAGACTCATGTGTAGCTATGCAGGCCTTGGGAGAAGGAGAGGGGAAACTTTGGCCTTCCAGATGTTTGGCTACAACTCCCACCAGCCTTTTCTGTTAGCCACGGTGGCTGGGGTTGATGGGAAATACGGTTCAGAAACACCTGGAGGGCCAGAGGTTCCCCATCCCTGCCTGAGAGAGGAATTGCCTGGATGAAAGTGAGACAGCCTGACAAGTGAAGGGGTCTACGTGGGTGAAAAGCGACTCAAGATTTGCCCCATCACACACAGTGTTATGAATTCTATTAATGGTTAACACATAGATCTCAGGACAATGTTTTTTTTAAAGAAATCTCTACATCACCTCTAGAACTGATGCTGATGCTTCAGGGATTAGGGTAAGCAAGGTAAATTAGTTAATATATAAGGGAGGGAGGGACTGGGCCTAGCAATCATGATTCTCTGTGTATCATGGAGAACAAGCAGAAGGTTAAAATATGCTGGAGAAAATCTCAAATAACCAAAATGGAGAGGAAAAGTTATTTGGAGAAAAGTATCTGAACACTTGAGATGTAAATTAAAGTTAGACAGGAAGCATAGCACTAGATGACAAATTAAAATAGACCAAAGCAATGCAAGTTTTAGATTAGGTGATTGTTCCAACTGTGAAATGCAGAGACTGTTGTCCCTGCAAGATCCACTTTATAAAAGACACCAATTTTGTTTTCCCGTAGAATTATATTAGAAGGATTCCAACTGCCCTGATAAAAATTAAATTAAAACTCATTGTTATGAATGAATAAGAAAGATAGGAAAAGGCTGCTAAAAGTAGCAATTGAGCCCAGTAAGAGGAGTGTAACATTGAGAACCAAAGGGAAATCAATTTCTAGAGCTCAAGGACGGATCCTGCAAATATACCACTAGGGAAACCTTGACAAACAGCATCCTCCAGCAGTCAACAGCGGAGCTTTTCACATGTCCGTAGCATTCTCTGTCCTTTGAACACAATAGAAATAGTAAGCTTCCTGTAAATTAACAGTATTTCAAAAAGAAAAAAGGCAACCCAAAGGTTTCATCCTACGCAGTCCACATCTTATTACAAGGTCAGAAACACAGCTGCTATAAAACAGGCAAAAAGAAGCAGGTCTTGCCACTGTGATTTGAAAGACAAAGCACAATAAAGAGCTAAGCATTTGTCGAACGAACAATCACAATGCTGTTGCATAGAAGAGAACGAAACTCCTACTTTTGTAGTATTAAGATTCTGGACAGGCCTACACAGATACGCTAGCCAGGGAGAAGCACCTCTAGCCCTCTGTGAGTCTCTGCCCTGGCTAGGATACTCAGAAGAACAGACACCCCAAGTTCTCCAGGAACCGCTGAGAACTCAAAAGGTCATCTTAAGTGCCGCTCCAAAATCTGAAGCAGGTACAAACTTCTGTCTGCTCTAAAAGTTCACAATGTCATGAGACACCCCCTCTCATGTCATCGGGCGCAGGCAGAGGATTTGGAGGAAGATCTCATGTGCTGAGATTTGCAGCAAGCTGAATCAGTGCAAAACGACATCTGCTCAGTGCAACTGAATTAGCACACACAAGGACTGATGAAAAGGACTGGGGACTTTCAGATTCTATGATGTGTGCGAGGAGACTAAAAAGCAGCAGTCACACATATTCTTCAACTGGCACAAACACTTTCTGATATACATTTCATATTTGGGCAAATAATGTTCATTCTGTGGAAGCAGCACTCGATTCTGAAAAGAGCTGTGCACTGAACTACACACTCACTCACCCACCCAATAATTTCATGGCTTAAGGCCACAACACGATTACAATTTCAGCTAATTATATAAGCTCCAGACCTGAAGGGTTTCCCTGAGTAACAAGATACATCAATATTCTCCTATTTAAAATGTATTTTGGTTTGTGAAATTATTATTATTATTATTATTATTAATAATAATAATAATAATAATAATATTTATACCCCACCTATCTGGCTGCCACTCTCTGGGCAGCTTCCAACAAAATATTAAAATACAGTAATCCATCAAACATTAAAAGCTTCCCTACACAGGGCTGCCTTCAGATGTCGTCTAAAAGTCTGGTAGTTGTTGTTCTCTAAAAGTCTGGTAGTTGTTGTACCGTTTTATTCCAGAACAGTTTAAACTATCAATCTTCTCAGACAGGACCAAAAGTTTATGTCATAAGCATAGAGGCATGGCAGCACAGAAGTGAAAATTCAGTTGCCCAACATCAGTTCTCCTGCAAAGTGCCTTAAGAGAGCACCTTCTCTTGTTTTGGTCTGACAGGAAAGTGGTGAGAAACCCAGTCATGGCACTACAGAATTATTTCCCCTTCCAAACCCAGACTCCTTAAATATTGGCCCCGTCAAATACCAGCTGAGGGTGCTGCCAGGACAACTATGCTAGGAAAAGGTTTTTTGTAAAAAAACTTTCCAACCCAGACTGAGGCCCCCACCAGTGTGCAAAAGCATTATATGTAGTTAGAATTGCCGAGCTGGAAGGGACGATGAGGACCATCTCGTCCAACTCCCTGCAATGTAGGAATCTTTCATCCAATGTGGAGCTTGAACTCACAACCCTGAGATTTAAGAGTCTCATGCTCTACTGAGCTATCCCTCAGTTGAGTCCTAAAGAATAACTGACCTGAAGGGACCTAATCCTACATACCGTATTTTTTGCTCTATAGGACACACTGAACCAAAGGAGGGGGAGAATAGGGGGGGGAATTCTCCCCCTCTCTGCTCAGCGCCCCTTCAGCGAAGCGGCGGGAGAAATGGGGCCCCTTCCATTTCTCCTCCCGCTTGGCTGAAGGGGAACTGCGCAGAGAGGGAAAACTGTGCAGCGCCTCTCCAGCAAAGCAAAGCCAGGAGAGCAAGAGGGATCGGTGTGCACTAACCCCTCTCGCTCTCCAGGCTTCAGGCGGCTATCCGCAAGCCTTTGGAGCGCAGCAGGAACTCCTGCTGCACTCCAAAGGCTTGGGGATAGCTGCCTGAAGCCCCCGGAGCGCAGCGGGAGTTCCTGCTGTGCTCCGGGGGCTTCAGCGAAAGCAACGCGAGGCCAAGGAGCGCGGGGGGAGCTCTCCCTCTGCGCTTCGGAGGCTTCGCGTTGCTATCGCTGAAGCCAAGTAGTCTGCATTCGCTCCATAAGACGCACACACATTTGCCCTTAATTTTTGAAGGGGGAAAAGTGTGTCTTTTAGAGCGAAAAATACGGTAAATAATGAGACTATGCTTGTGTTCAATCACTAGGTCCTGTTTGCTTCCTCTTGCGATGAACAGCACTTCAAGAGCAACCTGGAGAAATAATATAGGGGCTGAAACCCAACTCCTGCTTAACAACAACAAAAAAGGATGTTTTTTTTTGAACACTGCAGCTTCCATATGGACACATGTATATGCAGACACACAACACCAACATCTCTTCTCTCGGGACCTTAATTGAATCACGTTCTTTTTAGCAGCCTTCTCTTATCCAAAAAAGAAAACCAAAAATGAACCATGCACTTTTTAAAAAAAGTACGGCAAAATCAATGATATGTTAGAAGCAATCGTTTTGGAAACGGTCTCGTGTTAATCCCTGAGCGCACGATTGTGAGGAAGCTACACATGAAGCAACACTACGGATGCTGCTCTGGAGAGACGTGAGAATGGCCCAATAATCGACATCCTGCAAACACGGCAGTTGTGCTGGACTTAATGAGGTTCCCTCACCAGACCCCTCATCATCGTCAGTCGCCGGTTCCTGCATCTCCTCTGGGGAAGCCTGAGAGCGACTTGGGGGATTCTCGCTGTCTGAAACAGTCCCTTGCGCTTGTGACCTCTCACCTGAGGTCTCGGTGTGATGCATCGACGGCGAGGTAGTTAGGCCCTTGTATGTAATGTCACCTGACTCGTCTTCTTCAAAATCGTTAAGGCAGTATACTTCGTCCTGGTCGAGGTCAAGAGTCCGGAAGCCCTTAGTGACAACCCCGGGCCGGGGGTCGAGGATGCCCCCAAGGTGAGGCTGCGCAAGCTGTTGCCAGTGGTGCAAAGTGGCAGAACCTTACGGGGAAACAAAACAACAGCAGAAAGTCAGAACCTTTGGGGATTTCCCATTGTGAACTAGGCTACTTAAGGCTATCGCCACATTAAATCTTCACTTGCTTCAAACTCCCCCAACTCATACTTGTTCTGCAAGGTAACTAACAATGGGAAAGTGCATACAGTGGTACCTCGCAAGACGAATTAATTCGTTCTGCGAGTTTTTTCATCTTGCGATTTTTTCGTCTTGCGAAGCATGGATTCCCTGGGTATTAACAGTTTTAAGAAAAAGGAAACAAACTCGCAAGACGTTTTCATCTTGCGAAGCAAGCCCATAGGGAAATTCGTCTTGCGAAGCAACTCAAAAAACGAAAAACTCTTTCGTCTTGCAAGTTTTCCGTCTTACGAGGCATTCGTCTTGCGAGGTACCACTGTATTAAGGTATTGCTTATGTACTTACTAAAATAAAATTAAAAAATACTAGTGGGTGAAGAAATGGTTTTTGCTAAAACCCTTGCCAAAGGGAGAGACTGTTGTCATTCAGGTATTTTCAACAAGATTAACGCCAACTGTGTGTGTGCACCTATTTATGAAGGCCTACAATCTTAAAGGGGAAAAAACTCCAGGTGCAAGGAATAAGGTGCATTCCTAATCTGTCAAAAGTTTTAGGGAGCAAACCTTATACAGGGGCATGTTTCTAGCAGTAACCCTCAGATTCAAGCAACACTATAGGACAGGAGTCACTATGAGATTACAGTAGACGCTCGGGTTGCGAACCTGATCTGGGCGGGAGACATGTTCACAACCCACAACATCCGCAACCCGCAGCGCTGCGTCTGCATGCACGTGGGTTGCAAGTCGGCGCTTCTGCACATACGCAAAGCACAATTTAGTGTTTCTGCGCATGCGCAAGCACCAAAACCCAGAAGTAACCCGTTCCAGTAATTCTGGGTTACGATGCGTCCATAACTGGAAAATGAGCAACCTGAAGCATTTGTAACCCGAGGTATGACTGTATTTTACAGTGTCTTGAGCTAGAAATGTGCCCCTGAGGAATTAATTTTCCCTGAAATGCATTGGGCCTGAAATAAATAAACACCTAGGATTTGTTCTTTTTTTCTGCTTTCTGGTTTGTTTGTTTCTTTTTTGCCACTTGTTTTTGTGGTTGGCTTTTTGCCTTTAACCTAAAAGCAGCAATAAATAAATAGTAATATAACCTAGTAAAATAAAAATGGAACCAATATGAACATTTGTGGGGAAATGGCATACTAAAGCCCATACTGGGAAATAGTCAGAAACTATGAACATCAATTATTTCTGGACTAGTTTGTGAAGACTGAAGGGTTGTGAAAGAAGCCGAGCAGTGTGCTATGAGAGGGTTCTAGAATTTAGCACTAGACGCTAAAAGGAGAACTGCTACACAGAATGGTGCAAACTACATCAACTCTACAAATATCTTTTAAAAATCCACACCATAATATCATTTTCTACTTGCAAGACTACCAAACAAACTTTTTTTTGCACAGAAAATATGTTCCACTATACCTGTAGATTTGTCCTTGGATTGGAAACATTTTGAGTGAGGGGGGGAAATGTGCAATATAAAGAATATCAGTACGAGTACTTTATTTTCTACTAAGATTATAATTTCTAGTGTGGGGGCAAAATTCTGGTTAAGGAAAATGGGAAGGTGACTGCTGTGTAGCCTCACATTAGGAAAAGGCTGAAACCCCTGTATTGTATGAAACCCTGCAGATTCTACTAAAATTGGCCTCAGAGAAGATAATAAATTTGTTGATATTACTAGAAAAAATGAAAGGGCGGCCACATGAGCCAAATGCAGCTGTTTTGAGTCAGGATAGCACTGAATACTTTAGACCAGGGGTGCAGTCTCCAGATGCTGTTGGACTACAACTCCCATCATTGCTAACCACTGGTCATGCTGGCTGGGACTGATGGGAGATGAAGTCCATTAACACTGGAGAGCCAGAGATTCCAAAGCCCTTCTTTAGATACATTCACAGTGCAATCTTACGCATGTTTGCTTGGAAGCAAGGCCAGCCAAGGTCAATGTGGCTTACTCCCAAGTAATCATGGTTGGGTTGCAGTCTCAGTTATTTCGATTTTTAAGAAGGAAGGGGACAGATTGCTACTTTTTTGCATTTGTCCAGAATAAGGATGCCTATATAGCTCTAAATAAATAAATAAACTCAGGTGATTCTGTGTGCCTGCCCAAGGGGAAATTTGGGCATTGCGTTTCAAATGTCTTTTGAAAGTTTCAAAAGCAGTGTGGGACATAGCATGCATAACTGCCATTCAAAAGACGGGGAACCTTAAGAATTTTACTGGGCTTCCTCAAGCCATTGGCCATGTAATATGAGACATTTACCCGCTCTTTAATACACAGATTTTGCTGCAGAAGGCAAAGAGATAAAAATTATCTTAGTATACAAAAAAAAAAAAAAAACCCCAATGAGACAAGCCATACAATTCCAGTGTGCTCCTGCAACTTTGAAAACCGCCTAATTTCTACGGGCAATCAGTTTGATCCCTTAATCTATATACTTCTTACATGGTAAGACAGTTCTTCGCTGTTATTATTTCTCCCTAAAAAGGAACAAAACTCTTTCCTTTGAATTGAAAAACTGGAAATACAGAATGAAGGTTGCAATCCTATACACACTCGCCTGGGAGCACGTCCCAATGAGCTTGATGGGGCTTGCTCTGCAGTAGATGTGCATAGGATTGCAATGCTAGGTTTTTATTAATCAGCATCAGTTAGAGGGTTTGGCAATCATAGCAGAAAATCACAGCAGATCAATCCACTGGATAGGGACAGCAAAGCGCTGGATTGCATGTGAGGCTGCAGGTGCCATGAATGAAGTCCCCTGATCCTTATGCTCATCGCCTGGGCAATTTGCTGCTCCTGCGATACATTATAAGGAAGTCAAATAAGGTTCTTTGGCAGGGAGCGACACGCAGGAGGAAGGGAAGGCAGAACAGAATTCCTAACCATCCTTGTGCTTCCTTATTAAGATCTTCAAAGCAGGGCCCATCTTTCCAAGCACAACAGATCACAGAAGATTCAGAAAGGGAAATGCTGTTTAGAACAGACTATGGAAGACAAAAGGGATGCGGGTGGTGCTGTGGGTTAAACCGCAGAGCCTAGGACTTGCCAATCAGAAGATCGGCGGTTCGAATCCCCGCGACGGGGTGAGCTCCCGTTGCTCGGTCCCCGCTCCTGCCAACCTAGCAGTTCGAAAGCACATCAAAGTGCAAGTAGATAAATAGGTACTGCTCCAGTGGGAAGGTAAATGGCGTTTCCGTGCGCTGCTCTGGTTCGCCAGAGGTGGCTTAGTCATGCTGGCCACATGACCCGGAAGCTGTACGCCAGCTCCCTTGGCCAAGAAAGCGAGGTGAGCGCTGCAACCCCAGAGTCGGCCACGACTGGACCTAATGGTCAGGGGTCCCTTTACCTTTTTATGGTAGACAAAATCCATCTGGATTCCTCATGTGTTTATTTGGCTAGGTATCTACTTGGGCCGGGGGGAAGATTAACAAAAATTAACAAATCAACTAAGAGGGCATTGGAAAACTGCAATGGATATTTTATTATGTCTTTCATTCAAAGTTGCATGGGTAGCAACCTGACAGCAGAACTTTGGCTTTCAGGTGACCATCTCAACTTAGCAAAACGACCCAAGCGCATGGTGACCCAAGTTTACATAATCCCATGTTCAAACATATACGTGAGTGACGGATACTTTTGATACAGTGGTGCCCCACAAGACGAATGCCTCGCAAGACGGAAAACCCGCTAGACGAAAGGGTTTTCCGTTTTGGAGGTGCTTCGCAAAACGAATTTCCTATGGGCTTGCTTCGCAAGACGAAAATGTCTTGCGAGTTCCTGCGGGTTTTTTTCCTCCCCCCCCCCTTTTCCCCAAGCCGCTAAGCAGCTTAACAGCTGATCCGCTAAGCCGCTTATCAGCTGATCCGCTAAGCCGCTAAACAGCTGATCCGCTAAGCCACTAATGGGCTTGCTTCGCAAGATGAAAAAACTGCAAGACGAAGAGACTCGTGGAACGGATTCTTTTCGTCTTGCGAGGCACCACTGTAATATGTTTCTAATGCTTTAATGCAACTCTAGTTTCTTCAGCATTGCCTGTAAAGGACCAGGAGAGTCATCGCAAAGATCACTAATGGCTATGGAACTTAAGCTATCATATTTGACACCAGAATTATGGCATCAGCTGGCAAACATTGCTAAAGTAAGGGCAACATTATTCCCTTACTTTTGCAAGCATTGCTGTACAAACTTTTTAGATGGTATAATATGGGTTTCGGAGAGTTGGAGGGGCCCATAAACAGTTTCCCAAGCATGTCATTCTCATTCAAGTGTCAGTCCAGTTTTTTGTTTCGAGACAGTGAGACAATGGTGGAGGAAAAAAATCAGAGTTGCATGCAGAACATTCACTTGAACAGGAATCGGACAAAGAGAAACTTGGCGTTTTCCCACGTATGGGGCTGTGGCAACTGAGAGCCTAATATTTATTCAATGTCTATAAATATACAACCCAGTTTCATAATTTATAAATAAATATTTGGATAAGTATACAATGATCACTGGCCTGATAGGTACCTTTTTATTGACTTCATTATATAGTGCCTACAGTTAACTAACATTATGAAAAAACAATTCTGCATGGCTTTTGGAGATGATGGTGGGAGGGAGGAAGCATGTTTAAAAGACAATATTAAAAATGTTAAAATAATGAAAACTTCTCTCATAGAATCATAGTTGGAAGAGACTCTTAGGACCATCTAGCCCAGTCCTCTACAATACAGGAATATGCAGTGGTCCCTGAGAGGGATTTTTACCTATAATAGAAATGGAACTAAATAATCCACTACCACTAATAAAACTTAAAAAAAAAAAAAAACACCCCTCACTGACTTTGTTTTTGTTTGCTGCTGTAAGTATTTCCTTAAGAAACTGACAAGAGTGAAAAGTAAGAAAATGAAACTCTGTGCAAAGTGCAATGAAATGCAGTTGGGTGAGAAAAGGTACGTGTTTGTTCCAAATTACTTTCTCTTCTTCTCTTGCAAATTTCAATATCATTTCCTCCCAAAATGAATGTTCTTTTAAAAATTATAAGGGCTCGATTCACTCCTCAACAATGAATGCATGGTAAATATTTTTAAACATGAAAGATGGACAGTAATATGAATGATCTATACAAGAAGAAGAAGAAGAAAAGGTTCAATACACAAAGGGAGGGGTGGAAATAAAGTGAAAAATCAAGAGAGACAGAGAAAATGGAGACTGAAAGTTTATTGAAGAAGAAAGCAGAGAGATAAGTGGATGACAGAAACCTATTACAATGATAAGAACCAGTAAAATGAAGATTGGCTGTCTGGAGAGATTTAATAATTTTATGTGGGCATCTTAAGAAAGCTACAGAGGGTATTTCTTTCTTGACTTATTTGAGCTGGAAGCACATGCTACTTTTATGCACACACACAAAAATTATTTTCTCACATAAAAACGAAACATAGTAACATGTTCTATGTTGTCAGACTGGTCAAAATAAGATTGATATTGCTATCGACCTGAAATAGCTTATGCATTAAAAAATGAGAACAAGTAATGAGCAGCTTTACTTAAGTTAGAAACCCCATGACTGTAATTCAAATACACAACTAAGCATTTCTGTGCGACCTTCATTTAAGTGGGACTTAAATTTATACCGGACTGCAATATAAACGTCTCTCAGTGCCTTGAATTGAAAGAATACTGACATCCTAGTCCTGAGTTCAGCCTGACAAATGCGGTGAGGTTGGTTTGTAACAGCCAATCTGAAGGCAGCAAAACAACTCAGACAGTGGTACCTTGGTTCTCAAATGCCGAAAACCCGGAAGTGTTCCGGTTTTTGAACCTTTTTTGGAAGCTGAATATTCAGTGCGGTTGTCAGCTATTGTTTCCAGGGCGCCTGCAGCAATCAGAGTTTTTTAACATTTCGGAAGTCTAATGGACTTCCTGAGCGGATTAAGTCTGGCGCTTTTGTTTTTGCTATTTATTTTGCATCTTTGAGGCTTTTTCAGTTCATTTGCTTTGTGACTGTGTGGAACCCGTTCAGCTACTGATTGATTGATTGATTGTGTGACTGCGGAAATGGATAAAAGCCCCCCATTCAAACAAGGACTATCATCAGTGCAAGTAAAGGGAAAAAATCATTTTAATTTTTATCTACAATACTGTCTTGCTTATTTTATAGTACAGTACATTGATTACTGCTGTCATTTTATGGATCAGTGGTCTTGTTAGATAGTAAAATTCATGTTAAACTGTTGTTTTAGGGGTTGCTTTTAAAATTCCGGAATGGCTTAATCTGTTTTGCATTGCTTTCTATGGAAAAGCACGCCTTGGTTTTGGAATGCTTTGGTTTTGGAAGGTACTTCTGGAACAGATTAAGTTTGAGAACCAAGGTGCCACTGTGCAAGCGATTTGGAACTGTTGCCTAGACACCTACTGGTAGGACAACCGTAGCAAGTAATTGAGTAGCATGCACAGAATGTAAAGAAAAGAAATGGTCTTCTACAAGTTGCAGTTTAATGAATCACCACACGTCTCTACAGGTCTTCTCCATATCAGTGCTACGTCCCCCACTCTGCAGTGTTCTACAAATATGTGAATGAAACTAGGAATTCAAATGCCATTTACTGAACTATAAAAATACAGTGGTACCTCGCAAGACGAATGCCTCGTAAGACGAAAAACTCGCAAGACGAAAGAGTTTTTCGTTTTTTGAGTTGCTTCGCAAGACAAATTTCCCTATGGGCTTGCTTTGCAAGACGAAAACGTCTTGCAAGTTTGATTTTCAAATTCCCTATGGGAATCCGTGTTTCGCAAGACGAAAAAACTCGCAGAACGAATTAATTTCGTCTTGCGAGGTACCACTGTATACCACTGAAATATGTTAGAGTGTACACAACACACTTGCTCCAGAGATTGCTTACTCAAAAGCAATAAAATCTTTTTCTCAGAAGAGTTTAAACAAGCAACGTGGATGGCTGTCTCTAAAGTAAAATGAGTATGTGTTACACAGATTTCCCGCTTCCTGCTGATGGAGAAGAGACCATAGAAAGTCACTAAGGAGAACAGATAAAGGCCTAGGAGCTTTGTTATCACCTTCTAAGGGCTTCACAATCTGAAGCTTCTCTGGGAGGTAAGAGCGACTGCTGATGGACATTCCTGAATAGCCAGTAAATTCGGAAAACCTGGAGTGAGTTCCCAATGACATGATACTCTCCGTTGGAGTGATGGAGCCACTGTGGAGTTCACCCTTCTCGGCCAGTTCCCTCAGCTTCCTTTCCTGCTCTTCTTCAAAGAACCTCCTCTCGGACAGGTAGTTCTCCCTCCGAAGAGACAGCCTTCGAAGTGCCGTTTCCAGGTCGCTAGAACCAGGGGTTCCTGGAGTTCCAGGTTTTTTGTTCTTTTCTTCATTTCTAAAACAAGGACAAAACACACTTAAATTTACACTGCGTGTACAAGCAACAGGAAGGGGGGAGGGGACACCCAAGATGTCAATATTTGAAATGCCAGCAAAACTGCTCTGAGCTCTCCGTAGCCAATTAACTGCTTCACCAGCAGACTATAGTAGTCTAGATTTGAAAATATAAATGGCAGGCCTAGGAACGAGCGAGGTTGACATCTTCATAGAGCCATGCGCTGTATTTAGCAATGTGTTTCTCAAATTCTTTTTAGCATCTCTTATTGTCTGCTGGCATTTTTTTTGTTCTCTAAAATTGTCATCAGAATTTCAATTTTGCAGCTATGTAAGCTAAAACACACACACACAAAATATGGATATAAATATAGATCTGCATGGATTAGAAAGGGAGGTCAGGCATTTCTTAGCATTGAAAATCATTTTGGGGATTGCACACATTTCAAAGTAACCAAATCAAGTTGTACTCGGGGCTCAATGTGGATGATGGACAGATAATTAGAGGAGGAAAGCCTCACAGTTACAAAAAAGTCAAGAATTACAAACCCCCAAAATGATTTAAACAATTCTCTTACTAGGAGGAGGATGTGTCAATAACAGAAACCAGTTAACAGTAATTGTTAAAGGAAATATAGTCATTAACACAAGCATGATTTGCCTGAACCATACCACACTGGTGTTAAATTAGTGAACATTAGTTTGCAAATTTTATGGTATCCAGTAATTTAAGACAACCCAATATAGTTCACTTGTCCAGTGTTAGGAGACTGCAGCACAACAATATATGAAAATCAGGTTTCTTCTGAATATCTCACTCAGATATAGCAATATTGATCCTTCTTACAATGTTAGGCTAGCAATATTGAGTATCCTCATAATGTACGGTTAGTATAGCATCCAACATATAGTCACTGAATAGAAGAAAAGAATTAGGAAGTTCTTGTTCTGGAGATACAGGTAAACTCTAAGTATACATTACTGACCCAGAGTCAGTAGAGTCAGTTTCTAGGATGATGCTATTAGTCTTGTTGTCTATCACAAAATTGGAAATGTCTCCTCCATAGAAGCTGGATCGTGGTGTGCTGACACAGCTAGAAATGACCGAGTTCATTGCTGAAGACTGGTTAGACCCAGGGATGTTCATTGGAGAGGGAGTTAGAGATCTCTGCTTTACCACTTGGTTGATGTTTCGCACGGCATCAAAGACTCTCTTGTGATGGCTGGCAAAAGACACAAGCAGTTAGTAACCAGCAAAATAAGACCCACAGCAGAGAAATTGTCTGCGGGGACATCATATTATATTAAGCTCAGATTTTGTAAGAGAAAAACATGGTCTCAGAGATTAGCTTTGTGATTATGATCGAGAGAGAACAAAATCGGACAAATGGTTAAAAGTCATTCTACGGAAAGGGGAAGAGCTGTAAGATGCTAAAGTTTCCCCAAACAACATTTCCCGTTTTCCAGATCACATACTAAATGACCCTGTTCTTTTGAAACTTGGCCAAGACTGTACGCCAGGATGAAACGGGGAATAATTATTGGGCTCAAATGCTTACATGCTCCCCACCAACTATCCTGAGAGAAAGCAATTAACTGAACCGGAAGATCCTGTCTTGATCCTGGCATCCCTCTTACCCTGAGGCATAGCTCTGGTTAGAAAAGCAGGTTTTGAACAGCCAGCGAGATCCTCTATGGAAATAAAATTGTGGGATCTCCTATACTCGTTGTATTCTCCCTGTAGCAACAGTAACATGCAGTAGTTGTTTGGGGTTTCTTGTTTGGTTTTTAAGATTAAAAAATGCCCACAAAATGTGCTTGTTTATAAAACGATACACCAGCAGCAGCTTGGTCAACTATTGCCAGCAATGACAAAATCAAGCATTTTCTTGTGACTTCAGGATAAAGCAGATGTTGTAGTTGGCACATCATGATTTTAAATGGCTGGCAGCACATGTTGAGCATTTATATGGACTTCATATAACCAGCTCCACGTGGTAAACTACTTGCATACTGCAGCTTTGCCACATGGATCAGGAAATTTCTTCTAAGCTATCTTAGATATTTATTTCCAGTGATCTGATCCTGTGCTCAAACACTACGGATACCACCACACAGCTGCCTCTGCAAGCCAGCCAAAGCATATGCAGTGGTCCTGAGCTACTTCAATGTTGTATGAATAAGTACATTTTTCATATCCCGCCTTTGCTCGAGGGACCTCAAGGAAGTACACAATGGACTCCTGGCAGTTTCCCATCCAAATACTGATCTGATTTACACCTATATAGCTTCAGCTATACATCATGTCTCTTGAGATAATGCTACTATAAAGTTGTCTAGTGTGTCCACATATACAAGCTTAAGCACTCTGCAGCCCTGTTTCGCTATTTCTGAGTACCACTTTCTTACTTGTGCAGAATAAACATAGAAAGTTTTTAATTATTTCCCCCTCACTATTTAGCTTGAAGTTTGAATCTTCAACTGTGTTAAGAAGACGGATAACAAAAATAGTGATTTAACACTACTCGAGGTGCAAATAGCTTGTTTATGTTTCCAATTTCAACTATAATGCTTCTGAAAAACATTTTATTTAACTTCCCCAGAAGCCCCAAAGTTCTCTAAAAATTGGCCTTTAAAATATCCTTAAGCTTTCTTCTCAATTGCTTTCCTCTCTGACAGAGAGAGGACCACTTCTAAGTAATGAGTTCAGGTCTACCTTCCTTGCTAGAAAGAAATGAGATGGCATTCTTAATTTGGGATTGCATAAAAAGGTTTGATTTCTACTTTTCTTATTAAAATATCACAATGCATCAGTCATACGTTAAGTCAGGGCTGTCAGGATCATCCAGATGCAGTTCTTTTCGCATTGACCCTTCAATTTCTGCTGCCAAGGAATCCTGTGAAGACAATTTTAAATTGTGTCACAGCATGTCATTAACACGTATGTCTATTTTCGTAGTATGCAGTGATGCTGATATACTTAGGGCTTCTTTTATGGGAACACAAAGGAACCATTTAGCTAGTCTTCCCCTATTAATAGCTCCAGCCACTGCTTGCATTTCACTATATCACCAATACTGCAATTATTTCCAAAGTGGGCTTAGTAGCACCCACAACCTCAGCCCCTTCCTCTGTTTAAGGGAAAATTCAAGGCAATGATCCAGATTCTCCTCTCAATATTTACTGAAATTACTGTATTTTTCGCTTCATAAGGCGCATTTTTTCCTCTTAAAAACTAAGGGGAAATGTCTGTGCGTCTTTTGGAGCGAATGTGTGGTCCCTGGGGCTGGGGGGGGAGGGGGAAAACCTGGGCTTCCCCCGCCAGCCCCGCAAGCTCCACGCAACCTTGCCGCCGCTCCCAGACCTGTTCTGGGGGTTGGGGTTGGGGGAAGCTCGGGCTTCCCCCGGCCCCAGCCCTGCAGCTAAAAACAAAGCCAAGGCAGCGCGCAACCTCTCCAGACGGGAGAGGTTGTGCGCGGCTAAAAGTGAAGCCAAGGCAGCGAGCGGGATCCATCCCGCTCACTGTCTTGGCTTCTTTGCTCTTTGGGGCTGTGGGGGGGGGCTGGGCTTCCCCTGACAGCCCCAGAAGCTCTTTGGGGCTGCGGGGGGGGGGGTGAAAAAGATTTTTTTTCTTAATCCCCCCCCCTTAAAAACTAGGTGCGCCTTATGGTCCGGTGCGCCTTATGGAGCAAAAATACGGTAGTTTTGGGATCTATTTCCTAATGCTAAACTTGTGGCATTGCTGGCATGAGATGGGTTTCTCAGACAGGATTTGATAAGGTTTATTACCATGGGGAAAAGGCCTAAGGAGTGGTAACGGCGTGATATGGCATTTGGCATCGTCTTGTTCCGAAGGTTCTTCAGCTCTTCCTGCGCCTCGTGAAGCATTTCCATGCACTCCGCATACTTGTCTTCCAGCTCTCGTAACTGCAATGCACACAGAATGGAAATTATTTCCAGGAACCTTGGGCTATCTAAAGGCTACAGAAAACTATGCAAATAAGGAGGAGGACACTTTTAAATAAAGAATAAAAAGCTAAACATCTATGACTTGTACGTTCCACATGTACGTTTAGTTCTGTCTGTATCCATTTTAATGATGGTCCCAGCAATTTGCCATTGAAGAGACTGGGTTTCCGTTGGGCTCTACAAGCTGAATAACTGATGCAAATTGCATGGAATCATCGTCGTCTTGCAAAACTTATTAGATAAAAAGCTCCGCAAAGCCCAGAAGAGCCATCATGGAGCTGGATCATGGAGACGGCACAGGTTTCTTTCGGCCTTGCAGACAAATTTTAAAGCTGTCTGCGTGGCAATGAAAGACTAGCGCCTTACTTTTAAATGAAAAAACAGAAAACGCAAGAAATCAGATTCTGTCCTTACATACACGCACTTGGTTTGGAACTTTCCTAGGGCCACATTTTCAAAGAGCGAAGACCAAGAATTGAACAGTTAGAAAAATATACAGCTTGATGCTGCTCAAGGTTAAGTGTACTGAAAGACCACTGACAGCTCTGGGCTTAAGAATGCTCACCTCTGCACAGAATTGGGCTGCAAGCTATTCTCTTTTATCTACAATTCTTACAGCAAAGAATTACATACATATTTTTTTGGAAGTAAATCCCATTGTGTTCACTGCAATTTACTCCCATGTATATAGGATCAAAAGGGACGCGGGTGGCGCTGTGGGTTAAACCACAGAGCCTAGGACTTGCCAATCAGAAGGTTGGCGGTTCGAATCCCTGCAAAGGGGTGAGCTCCCGTTGCTTGGTCCCCGCTCCTGCCAACCTAGCAGTTCGAAAGCACGTCAAAGCGCAAGTAGATAAATAGGTACCGCTCCAGCAGGAAGGTAAACTGCATTTCCGTGAGCTGCTCTGGTTCGCCAGAAGCGGCTTAGTCATGCTGGCCACATGACCCAGAAGCTGTACGCTGGCTCCCTCAGCCAATAAAGCGAGATGAGCGCCACAACCCCAGAGTCGGTCACGACTGAACCTAATGGTCAGGGGTCCCTTTACCTTTTATATAGGATCACAGCCTTAGTGTTTTGAAAATCCATTTATCCTGTAGATTATGATCGGTGATCTTTACTTAATTCACAGCACAGAAGGCTCAGCCATCGGAGGCCTGTCTGAGGGTAGGCCTAATTTTAAAAGGTAAAGGCTTGCACCAAGGAAATAGTCCATTGCCAAGTCTACTTCTATGCTCAGTTTCTTATTCAAAATGCCATTAAGCTTCCCAAGGACAAAAAAACCTCCCTGCATATATCAAAGCAGAGGTCTTTTGATTTCAGATGAATACTGTATTTAAGGTTTTAAGCAATTTCATTCCTATAGGTCTGAAATGACATTGTGTGGACCCAAGGAAACTGAATTCAAAAGGTATCACAAATATGCTCATCTCTTATTCAAATTATTCTTCTGCCATGAGACCAAACACAACGAGGCTACGGCATTTCAAGGCTATTGATATCAATTGAATTGAAAGCATCTCCCTTCTCCATAACCACATGACTATTAGAGAGGCACACTCACTTCCGCTGTGAGCTGCCTTTGGGCATCTTTAGCAGCTCCCAGATGTTGGACGAGTTCTTCATTTTCCACCGTACACTGAAAAAAGACAAACATCACAACAGATTAGCCACCCCATGCTTTCTCTTCCTTTAAAAATATTTTAACAGGTGTTGGAACAGAAGAGGCTCATCAGAAAGGTGGCACTACATTAGCTATTTTGCTTATTACTTTAATGAGCCTTACAGCTTTTGCCTTTTTCTGCAAATCCACTATCTGAGAGAGAAGGTGAGTGATTTCCTCCTGCTGTCGGGCAGCGTCGTCAGTTTTCTTGGCCAACTCTTCAGAGATACTTGCAATCTGGATGTTTGCATCTCCTTAAATAATTAAGAAACAATTGTAAGAATGAGCTGGCGTGGAAAAATATTTGGAATCGCAATTGCTTGCTTAAATCAATATAAACAAGGTACTACTATAAGCTATCGTTGAACAGAAAGGCAGGGAAAGAAAACATGCAATCTGGCATTAGGGAGGTTTTTCCAACTGCTGCAGAGCCACATAGAAAAAGCCAATGTCATAAATATTGTTGAAGTGTTACTGCAATTGCAGGGTGGGTTTTCTCAATATACAAGCAGTGTAAGGGAACAGGGACAAAACAGTTCTGTGTTGTAGGTGCATTAGTTCTCAACCCAAGTGCTGGGGCTGCTGATAACTTAAAGCAACACAACCAACTCCCTTGCATTGCACACAAAAATGGCACAAACTCCAAAAGAAAACCCTTGTATGAGAACATCCTGATTATTCTGTTAAAAAGCAAGGAAAGAAGAAAACGTACTGAGCTCCTTCACACAGTCGTTGACAAGCTGCTGTTCTTTCTCTTCAAAAGAAATAGTTTCGGTCTGCAGCTGGCAAGCCTGTTTTTTTTAAAAAAAGAAGTTCAAAATTAGCATTGTGTTAACTTCTTGCTGGATCTAGCCTTGTAAAAAGGGGGGGGAAATTTCAACAGCAAACCACAATTCCAGGACATCAGCAAACACAGCCTTTCTCAATCTTGGGTCCCTAAATGTAGCCAGCATGGCCAGTGGTCAGGGATGATGGGAACTGTAGTTCAAGAACGCCTGGAGATTGAGAAAGGCTGAGCAAGCAATTCATGGTCCCCCACATCCCTCTTGTGACGATGTGGAACAATGACAAGTCACGGCCACCAGGTGTCATCATTGATTTTTGATATATACATAGGCAAAGCTTAAAAGATCAACATCAAATTTAATGGCTGGAGAACATATTCAGGGGAAGAGTTAAATGTTCACTATTAAAAGCACACCCCAAACACAACACACACAAAAAGATTAAATAGAAACACAAGTCTGTAACATACTTTGGTAAATAAAGCTCAAGGGAGGTTTGTACTTGTAACTTCCAGCCTGATAAATAGCTTCTTAACATTCTTGGGAGTGATGCTTAGTTAAGAAGCTATCGCCATCTTGACTTTTTCAGCATGACTATCAAATGAGTGTCCCTGCTTATATCAGATGCTGTGCATTACATCCAGCCTCTAAATGCTATACTAATCCATAATGTTACAAACCGCTCATTCCGGCTCTCACAGTGGGGAAACTGTTTTCAAAACTTCGCATGAACAGGAAAACTCTTTCCTGGCCATGCAATGAACAGTAAGCATGATATACTAAGGGCATTCCAAAGGGGAGCAGGCTAGGTCCATAACGCACAATGAAATAGTATTAATTTCTGCTGGTACAGGATCTATCTGCCTTATATCTTTATGTTTATGGAAATGTAGGCCTTCAGACACAGAACGAATCACCCTTAAACTACTGTACACAAACAGATGGGGCGGCAAAGCCATTTGTAGATTGGTGGCAAGTGGTTTTTTTTGGGGGGGGGGAGAGATCCTGTCAGGACAATATATCTATTCTGTGCTCCCTCTTCTCCTCACTGGTCTCTGCTCCCCGACCCCCCAAATTGCTCATCGTCAGTGGTAGTTATTGCTCATTCTTGCCATGATTGCCATTGGGGTCACTTGTTCTCTCCTGAGTGATGATCACAGCCAGGAAGAAATGGAGCACCAAAACCAGTGGATAAGCCAGCACACCCCTTCATCTCACCCTCATGGTTAGTTGTCCAGTGAGGGAGCAAGAGTGAGTAGAAGCAGCGCAGAAGATGAGCTACTTGCTTCTTTTGCCCTCTCCTTTTGGGTCCATTGAGGCAGAGAAAGAGAAGGTAGGTGCCAATAGCAGGAGCAAAAGAGTCAGGGGCCTTGACGGCGCCGACCCAAAGCCAGCACTGCTGGGACTGTAATGATTGCAAGGGGAGCTCCAAACATGTAACCATCACCACTATCTGTAGCCTGCAGTCAAGGAACGATCTTACCACCTCACTTACTGTTGGTGTCAGGCTTCATAAACACCATACATTTAAAGCACACCCCACCCACAGGAATCCTGGGAACTGAGCTATAATTCTCAACACCCTTAAACTACTGTTCCCATGACTCTTTGAAGGAACGTGCTTTAAATCTACACCTTAGACAAGGGTCAATACTGACGTGCAATATTTGCAAACATTCATGAGGGAAGCAGGGTGGGGTGGAGAGAATAATCTATAGATTGCACAGAATTTGTGGAGTAAAAGCTTACTAATCAATCAGTCCTGATTCCCGTGGAAAAAGAAGCAAACTTATGGTAGGCAAAATACTGGGATATGTTTTACCTCTGATCTAAGCACAACGTTCTCCTCTTCAAGGTCCTTAAGTTTCTTTTGAAGGGAATCTAAATGAAAATAGTTCTGGACAGATGAAGACGACTCATTCCTCTTCAACCTGGTAAGAGGCCCATTAGACATGTTTATTTTTGCTCCCTTTTGTTTGCAGTGTTTGCAGCGGAACTGCACAGCAAAAGTCCCAACAACCAGAGCCAAATGAGATCTAGCATTTTCATAGGTTGTCAGAGAGTTAAAATTAAAGAAAGAAATGAAGCCATTGTGTTTATTCCACCCATTTCTAATGGAGAACCTTTAGCTACAAACTGGGGGGGGGGGGCTTTAGCTCTCTGAACGAGATGGTTTGCAAAAAAGTAATCTTATGATTCCATGACTGCTACAACACAATAAATAATGAAAAGCTGCAGCAGCGGAGGCACAAAAAAAAAGGAAAGTGGCTGCCTATGAAACGAGACTTTGGCTTTTCGTTGCTCAAGAGCTGATTTGAACTGCTGATCAGTCTTTGTTAACATGCTGTTGTGTTGCTGAACAAAATTCTTCAAAAGGACAGGATTTGGTTCAAAACATAGTCCCTGTTGGATATAGCAAAAGTGACATATTACTGAACTAAGAAGAACTTCCCTGTCAGGGAGGTAGACTGGTTATCCCATTTCTTAACTGGTGAGGGCCTGCTATGAATATCAGGTTCTGAACTGGATCTTGTAGCTCAGCACTGGACTTCCATACTGTTGCATAGATCAGTTGGGTCCATAGCTGGCAACTTTCCCCTTTTCTTGCGAGGAATCCTATTCAGAATAAGGGAATTTCCCTTTAGAAAAGGGAAGCGTTGACAGCTATGGTTGGGTCTACTGCCAGTCAATGGAAGCCCAAAACTTCTAATGCTGGTAACCAAACTGTATGTATGCTGTATTTTTGCACTATTTACCGGAAAGGTCCAAATGGAGCAGCATGCTACAGAATGAACCCAAAAGGAGACTAGTAAAACCACAGCTGAGTACTGTTGGTAACACCTACTCATGATCAAGAGTACTCAAGAGATAATACAGACACGATTTGACCGTTTGGTCCTTTCATTGGGAGCTGAGGCTCACCTGCAGTCTGGATGCAAAACCCATGTGGTGATGCCAGATGAGGAATACAAAAATCATGTGGCTATGCCAGATGGGGCAGAAGGATGCAAAATGGACAGTATAGCATGACCCATGTTTCCTGGCCCAAACTTACGGAGTTGAACAGATGGATTCTGGCTCGCTCTCTTCAGCAGCACTGGTGTAAAACTGAAGCAGCTCATCTTTCATGGACAGCTCATGACGTAACTGAGAAACCTGAACAAATGAAGGGGGGAGGGAAATCTGTCATACATTTGTTTCCAAATTCATCTTGCATAGCAAATTGAGTGTCGGGCTCTGTGTGGTTCTGCTAGCCAATGGATCTACTTCAAACAGGACAAAGGAAGATTCCCTCTGTTGGAAGAAAAACACAGATCAAGAATTCCAGTGCCTGCTACGATTAAAGGAGGGTTACTTCTCTGTATCTTTTTCATTTCAAAAGTTGCAAATTCATCACTATTTTATTATAAGTGTTTTTTAATTAAATAGTAGGACACCAATGGAGAACTCAAAAACCTGGTAGTGAATAAAACAAGAGGACTTCAACCACTTCAAGCAAGATATAACAAAACGCCATTCCTAGCTAGACACAATCTAAGATTGTAAGTTGGAATCCTTCCCCATTTTTGGAAGGGAAATGAACTATAACAGCCATTGTCTTTATTGTTTCTCTCTGTGTCTCCATTGTTCTCCTCAAGTTCCTCTTTTTGTTTTGGAAGCATGAGTTCCATTTTCTGTGACCTAGTTCACATGCAACACTAAGCCAAGCCATGGTTTAGTGTGGATGCACAGGCTTAAAGCAAGGAGATTGTAGCTACTTTATTCCTCCCTCAATCCTGCTGCTGCTGGTTTGGCTTAATGCGTCATCTGAACTTGGGCTTGTGGTTTTTCTTGCTCCAGAGAAACCACAAGCTGTAACCAAGGTTTGTTCTAAAGCAAGACAAACCACAAGCCCGGGTTCAGATGACACAATAAGCCAAACTGTGGCTTAGCTCACAGCAGAAGGACAAGAGAAGCAGTAAAACGACCATGATAGTCACTCAACAAGCACACACACTTGAACTTCTTAGCTTAATTTAAATTATTTTCCTGAGCTAACCCAAAACCTGAAATGCATTTAAAATTTAAAACCAGAAATAAATTTATCACTTAAAATGCACTCAGGTAGAAGACTCCTTTGCACCCCAAATTAAATCTGAACATCCAAGAAAAAGGATAATCCTAAAAATTATATCTCCACATACTCTTGCCTGTTAAATAACTTGGCATATCATCAACAAAATGCAGTTGTTCCAATTTAATAACACAATGAGAACTCAGGAAGAAGACAGATCCTAAGCCGTTACGTGCAGATATGAAAGCTGTGAACTAAATTTATATGAAAGCTGTGAACTAAATTTATTTCATGGTTAAAGGTAAAGGGTAAAGGGACCCCTGACCGTTAAGTCCCGTTGCAATCGACTCTAGGGTTGCAGCGCTCAACTTGCTTTATTGGCCGAGGGAGCCGGCGTAGAGCTTCCGTGTCATGTGGCCAGGCTGACTAAGCCCCTTCTGGCAAACCAGAGCAGTGCACGAAAATGCCATTTACCTTCCCGCCGGAGTAGTACCTATTTATCTACTTGCACTTTGATGTGCTTTTGAACTGCTAGGTTGGCAAGAGCAGGGAGCAAGCAACGGGAGCTCACCCTGTCGCGGGGATTCGAACCTCCGACCTTCTGATTGGCAAGCCCTAGGCTCTGAGGTTTAACCCACAGCGCCACCCGCTGGTGCTTGAACTGATAATACTCAAAGATGGGCAGAATGCTTTTTTTTTGTTTGGGAAGAATGGCAGATGAAAGTGATGGACTATATGGAACTGGCAGACATGACTGGCAGAATCCGAGACCAAGGTGAAGAGTTGGTGGAAGAAGATTGGAAAAAATGTAAAATTTATTTACAGAAACATTGTAAGATCCAGGAATGCTAGAAGGATGTTGGAATGAAGTAATGTGGTTTTAGCAGAAACAATATAACTGATTAGGTAAAAATTGGATTTTTTTTTTAATTGGTGAAACGAGAATGTAAAATTATAGTACACTAAGATAAATTATTAGGATAAAAACCAAGCTGGAAAGGATTTGCTGAAATATTTAATTGAACTAGAATACAAAAAAGGGAGGGGTGAGGAGGTCAAGGAAACAAGTAAATGAAAGACAAGACATGGAAAGATGGAAATGTTTTTAATTGTTTTTACTTTTCTGTATTTTGTATTTTCTGCTCTTTTTTATTTTTTCTTCTTCTCATTTTTGTAACTTTTTTGAAACTCTAATAAATATTATTTTTTAAAAAAGAAAAAGAATGCTTTTTGTTTTGTTTTGTTATGTATTCACAAAAGGGTATTGTCGAGAATAGATGAAACTTTTAGCCATTAAAGCAAGACAACAGACATCAAAATCATATGGTCTCCTCTATACTAAACCAGAATGAGATTTTATTTAATAGAAGCTCCTAGATCATATTTCCAAAGGAGACAGGATCTGGTTCCAAAGACTAATGATACCCCTCAGCTAGATACTTAAATACTGGAACATACCAAAGATCAGCAGTATTTGCTAAGATGATACATTTGCTTTTGCTATTAGAATGAGCATTGCTTCTCACAAAGGCAATTTACAGACAAAAATAATCCATTGCAATCCACAACTCAGAGACTATGTCTGAAGCAGTGAAATGTTGACTCCAGTGCACTCACCTCGTTTTCTTTAGTGCCTTACAGTGCGTCTGAGTCTCTGTTTTCATAATTTAGTACTACTGGAAAGAGTTGCATAGGGTAGAAGTTAGTAGCAATTATTTGAAGTTGGGAAAGGGGAAAGGCTCTGTCCTTGAGACAGAAGGAAAATCAGATTTAAGTAGGGTTGTAAGGGAACACAGAAAAGCATGATGCCACAGGATGAAAAGGAAAGTTGTGTTTTTAAAAACTAAGCAAAAGGAAGTAGAGGGGAAAGTCAGGTAACTGCACTTCTGGCAAAACACCTGCCCCACGGGGATTAAGTTTTACATCAGATGCCTAGCCAACGACATTTACAGCCTTGAATTAGAAAATTCAGTTAAATTAGAAAATTCAGCAAGCTGAGCATGGGAGGCAACCTTTACTTATAAGCCCAGTTGATATACTACACTAAAGCATGATTGATTTATAAAAACATTTATACACACACAAACACACACGTATATATATACTGCCGTTCAGCCTATATCAGCCCAAGGCAGTATAATAAAACACAATCTTCATACAGGAGAGAGGCGGGCAGAGAGGGAGGGAGGTAATAGCAAAACCACTGTAAAAACAAAAGTAAAAACCAGCTAGCAAAATTTAGGGTACAGCAGAAGCCGTTACAAGCCTGGTGAAATACAAATTGTTGACTGCCCATCTGAAAGCCCTCCACAAGGAGTTTGCCAAAGGAAAAAATGTTCCACAGTCAAGGTGTTGCCAGTAAGAAGGCCTATGTGTATGCCTTGGGTACAAGCCTGAAAGAGCCAGAGTCAAGTGTTGGACTTGTGTGTTTTCCCTCCCAATCTTCCTCTCATACTGCCAAAAGGAGAACCGTACTGTACCGCTCTAACCCCCCCCCCCCCCGATTTAAGTGGGACATCCTAGAATCATAGAAGCCATCCAGGTTTCTGCTTGGATCCCAGAACTTTCTGCCTTTAGGTCCTGTGCTCTGGCGCAAGCCAGCTGACACATGCCAGAGTGCTGGACCACAAGGTGCTCAAATTTGGTTGGGCACTGTGGGGGGAAATCAGCTGAGATATTTGAGATATTGAGAGTCTGGTTCATATTTAGATACCTGGAGCTCCAATACCATCCTCATCAGTTTGTTTGTTTTTTAAATCCCATGGCAACTAGAAATCACCATTTTCAATTACTGAACTGAGTAGGTTGCTGTGAAGCAACGTACTGTATGTCCTGTTAACTGAAGTGCCAATGGTACATAAAATGATCAATTGAGTTCACCATTACATTTACGGATTCACCTATTAAAGTTCTCCCTCTTTGTCTCAGATTCTTTCTGTGCAATCACATGTGCAGATTCATTCATTATGTCTCCCTCACATGTTCTGAGACACATGATCCTAACACCACTCTTCACATTCTAAAAGAAAATGCTGTAAAATAGCAAAGTACAGTGGTACCTTGGGTTAAGAACTTTATTCATTCCGGAGGTCTGTTCTTAACCTGAAAGTGTTCTTAACCTGAAGCACCACTTTAGCTAATGGGGCCTCCCGCTGCTGCTGCACCGCCAAAGCACGATTTCTGTTCTCCTCCTGAAGCAAAGTTCTTAACCTGAGGTACTATTTCTGGGATAGCGGAGTCTGTAACCTGAAGCGTATGTAACCTGAAGCGTATGTAACCTGAGGTACCACTGTAGACTTTTACAATTCCTAAAAGAGTGGCAGTAGTCTCTGGTATTCCATTTTGTTATCACATATTTCCTTGCAGCATGTGGTCTACAATTCAATGCAAGTGTCAATCCCAAGATCATTCTAAACTATTGCAACATCTTTTGGGCAAGCAATCCCGCTGATAGCACAGGAATATATGATGCTACTGAGGCACACAAAGCCAGAACAGTAGATTGTGTCAATCAGGAACAAAGAAAATTTGTGTGATTATGAAAAACCCATTCTTAATTAGGCCGTGTGATGAAATATTTGATCTATAAAGAAAAGCAAAGTGTTAAGAGTTTTCTTCTTTTAAGAAAAAACCCTAGGGACAGCTGTAAATTCACAGCAATATATAATTGCAAACACAGTCCAAACAATGTTTTAAAGAGATTGTGGACAGTACAAATGCATGTTAGGCAAGACTTAGTTCAACAAAACAAGTAGCCAACAGAGACCTCTCTAGATTACACTGATGGAAACTGCAAATTAGGACGCAAAAGACAGGTGAAGAATAGGCCAAGGTTAGAATCGTCACAACAAATCTTGTCCGAGAGCAGCACATGAAGAGGGTTTTGCTTTCCAGTTATACTTTAGTATACTTGCTTTTCCTGTTCGGTAGAACATGTGGATAATGAAGGAGGAAATGGCCTGATACTACAGGAAATTGGGTTTACAGTAGCAAAGACTCCAAAGAACACAGGTAGGAATGGGGGAGCAGGTGATCAAGCAACAGTCAACATCCGTAAGGTGTCAGGGTACCTTGAGAGGCGAAGGGGTGGGGAAACGAAAGAGAGGAACAAGGAGAGTGCTGGAGTCCTGGAAAAGTGTCACAGGTGAGGGAAGCAGCAGAAGTGTGGGGTGAAAGAAGGATCTAGAAGGCCAAGAAGCTCAGGGCTCTGCTTTAATATGCTGCCTAAGTTGGAAGCCCATATAGTGCAATAATAATAATAATAATAATAATTATTATTATTATTATTATTATTTTATTTTTTGTACTCTACCCGTCTGACTTGGCTTCCAATAAAAGCATAATAAAACATCTCGAACTGACAAGGAAGAAATGGCAAAGATACAAGGGCAAATAAAACCAAACAGGTTGGGCTTGGGGCAGCGGTGGGATGAAGTTTACTGAACTAGAAACATGTCAGTATTAGGCAAATGTGGATGCCCTCACCTCTTCCCTGATGTGTTCTACTTGTTCTTCAAGGAGTTCATTTCTCTCAGTCAGAGTCTTATTCTTCTTTAACAAGGACTGGCCAATCCGAGCAGCTAATTCTAAATCCCGCTCTTTCTGTAAAAAAAAAGGGACAAAAAAACACAAAGGGTCTCAATTATTGGCTCATTTAGAAAATGACTACTTTCTGAAAGCACATATACGTTCAATCAGTGTTCTAGGTAAGACGAGAAAGTCTGCTTTTCAAAACGAAGAAACCCATAATTTGTGCTTATTTCCTTTTCTTTGTACTGCAGAGGAAACACCCACATCATCTGGGAAACCTGCTGTGTACAGTATTTCAACTATGCATAGCAAAGCACAGCCCAAAGTTCAAGTGTGAGAAAGTTAACAAAATCCAGATCTTACTCCTTTATTTGAAAACTGTCAGCGAGGGTGCAAGTATAAGTGGCGTACATTTTGCAAAGCGCTGCGCAGGGAACTTGAGGATATTGCTACATGATGCCTTTTAACAACGCTTAGTATTTATATACAAAAATAAAGGCAGCCATGCTGGCCTGCAAGAAAAATTCTAATTATGTCAACAAGCCTGATGAAGAGTTCTAGAGAACTCAAAAATTTGCACGGAATTTTGTAACATATACAGGTATTGCCCTTATATGAGTGTTAGTATACAAGCAGCATTCTTTCTAAGTGGTCAGTGTGTGTCATCTACTCAGGGCAGGCACCCCCAAACTCGGCCCTCCAGATGTTTTGGGACTACAATTCCCATCATCCCTGACCACTGGTCTTGTTAGCTAGGGATGATGGGAGCTGTAGTCTGAAAACACCTGGAGGGCCGAGTTTGGGGATGCCTGACTCAGCGTTTCCCAAATTGAGTCTCCTGCTGTTTTTGGACTACAATTCCCATCATCCCTAGCTAACGGGACCAGTGGTCAAGGATGATGGGAATTGTAGTCCCAAAAGAACTGGAGACGCAGTAAGACTTACAAGTGCCCTGTGAAATAGGCTGGTAAGCATCCAAGCACCATAGGTGTAGAATTGAGGCTAAGAGATAATGAATAACACCTATCCAATTATATCCTACATTGGCTCCCAGTACGTTTCCGAGCACAATTCAAAGTGTTGGTGCTGACCTTTAAAGCCCTAAACGGCCTCGGTCCAGTATACATGAAGGAGCGTCTCCACCCCCATCATTCTGCCCGGATGCTGAGATCCAGCGCCGAGGGCCTTCTGGCGGTTCCCTCATTGCGAGAAGCAAAGCTACAGGGAACAGGGCCTTCTCGGTAGTGGCGCCCACGCTGTGGAACGCCCTTCCAGCAGATGTCAAAGCGATAAACAACTACCTGACATTCAGAAGACATCTTAAGGCAGCCCTGTTCAGGGAAGTTTTTAACGTGTGATATTTTACTGTATTTTTGGTTTTTATGGAAGCCGCCCAGAGTGGCTGGGGAGGCCTGGCCAGATGGGTGGGGTATAAATAATAAATTATTATTATTATTATTATTATTATTATTATTATTATTATTATTATTATTATTATTATATCCTGTGAGAGTGGAATACAATACAGTGACTAAATGCAACAAGAAGCAAATGATCATGCCAAGGAGACTGAACGACCTGGAAGAACTGTGGTAAAATGGAAGGCACATCAGCATTTGGGGGGGGGGGAGTCTCTGCAGCAATTACCATGTAAGAAGCCATATAACTGTTTTTGTGTTTTGCTATGTAAGATAAGCAGCACTTCTCTGCCCTTCCTACATTGCTTGTTCTTGCCACTGTTCCTTCACCTTGGACTTAAAGATGGGGGAGAAATCACTGGATGGAACCTTTGCATATTGTAAAGGTGGGCTGTCATCCTGGCACAGACGACGATGTTAATAGTAATTTTCAAAATGCCACTATATCAGCTTTATAGTTCCAAATTTCAACCTCCCCCCTAGATTGATATACACTGAAATCTCCCATGATTTCAATACTGATGGCAGCAAGGTATTACCAATTAGGTCTCCGTGAAATAAATTCCACATTTGCTGTTGCGAACATTCCACCTAGTTGCTTTACCTGGTGTTAATATACTCCCCTACCCAATTCACTCTAGCAGCACCCAGTGAATGACACCGGGGGAGCAATCATTGTAAGGGTGCGATGAGCAGCAGAGTTCTGATGTCCTCTACATATGTAAATGCAATGGGTGAAAAGGGCTCAATTCACAAGGCTGAAAGTAATAGTTTCTGTAGATGACAAACATTCCCCAAGGCACATATTGCTATTATTATTCAATAATAAGATGGCATACTTGCCTCTTCAAGAAGACGTGTAACAGCATCAATGTCATTGTATGTTTTAGTCATCTGGCCCACTCTTTCAGCACATAAAACTGGAAGAAAAAAGAAAGGGGAGGGAATCACTTTTTGTCCACTGTATTAAAAAGCGGTGCTTGATATAAACATAAAAGACGGGGGGAATTTAATGATTCATCAAATAATCACTGTATCACATAGCATAAGTACCTGCAGCCTGATTCTACACATGCTCACTAAGTGTGTTCAGTGAGGACCGGTCGCAAGCGTGCATAGAATTGCTGTCATTTGCTGCCAAAAATATTTAAAGGGCTCTGAAATTAAGATAACAACTCCCTTCTATACAGCTGAACGTAGTGCTTGCAATATAATTGAGGTCAACATGTGACTCCTTACAGAATTTTATATGTTTTCTAAAGTCTACAGCAGGAGTCAGCAAACTTTTTCAGCAGGGGGCCGGTCCACTGTCCCTCAGACCTTCAGCAGGGGGCCAGACTATATTTTTTGGGGGGGGGGGGGGATGAACGAATTCCTATGCCCCACAAATAACCCAGAGATGTATTTTAAATAAAAGGATACATTCTACTCAAGTAAAACACCAGGCAGGCCCCACAAATAACCCAGAGATGCATGTTAAATAAAAGCACACATTCTACCCATGTAAAAACAAGCTGATTCCTGGACCGTCCACAGGCCAGATTTAGAAGGCGATTGGGCCTTAGTTTGCCTACCCATGGTCTACAGCTTGGATCCTAAGATATGTTAACTCAAAGAGGTTCATGGAAGGAATACTGACAGGGGGCTGTTTGGGAGAGGAAAGTCACCCAAAATTTGGCATGTCATTTTTTGTTTGTTTGGCTTCAGCAGCCCCCACCCTCCATTGAATATTGTTCAGGAGCCTCTCACCCCCCCTTTTCTGGAGAAGCTTGAGGTGGGGAGGGGGACACAATGTTGCAGCAATGAGGAGCAGATGGGAAGCTTTCCTTTCATAAGCTTCCTTAAATTAACATCTTAGGATCCAAGCCGGCAAGTTTAAGTATATAGTGCTATAGATTTATAGGTGCCAGAATTTAATTAAGGTTTGGGGGCGTCAAAGCTAATTTGCTTGGGGAAACAGCCAGACCTAAGTGTGTATTTAAGCTAGTAAGGGGAATGATGGACCCACTGCTAAACCTCTGTTCTTAGAAGATGTAAAAGCTTCTGGGGCTGTGTATTGGACATTGTGTTGTTGTTGTTTAGTCGTTTAGTCGTGTCCGACTCTTCGTGACCCCATGGACCAGAGCACGCCAGGCACTTCTGTCTTCCACTGCCTCCCGCAGTTTGGTCAAACTCATGTTTGTAGCTTTGAAGACACTATCCAACCATCTTGTCCTCTTTCGTCCCCTTCTCCTTGTGCCCTCCATCTTTCCCAACATCAGGGTCTTTTCCAGGGAGTCTTCTCTTCTCATGAGGTGGCCAAAGTATTGGAGCCTCAGCTTCACGATCTGTCCTTCCAGTGAGCACTCAGGGCTGATTTCCTTAAGAATGGATTGGTTTGTTCTTCTTGCAGTCCATGGGACTCTCAAGAGTCTCCTCCAGCATCCAGCATCAAAAGCATCAATTCTTCGGCGATCTGCCTTCTTTATGGTCCAGCTCTCACTTCCATACATCACTACTGGGAAAACCATAGCTTTAACTATACGAACCTTTGTTGGCAAGGTGATGTCTATGCTTTTTGAGATGCTGTCTAGGTTTGTCATTACTTTCCTCCCAAGAAGCAGGCGTCTCTTAATTTCGTGGCTGCTGTCACCATCTGCAGTGATCATGGAGCCCAAGAAAGTAAAATCTCTCACTGCCTCCATTTCTTCCCCTTCTATTTGCCAGGAGGTGATGGGACCAGTGGCCATGATCTTCGTTTTTTTGATGTTGAGCTTCAGACCATATTTTGCGCTCTCCTCTTTCACCCTCAATAAAAGGTTTTTTAATTCCTCCTCACTTTCTGCCATCAAGGCTGTGTCATCTGCATATCTGAGGTTGTTGATATTTCTTCCGGCAATCTTAATTCCGGCTTCAGATTCATCCAGCCCAGCCATGACATTGGACATTGTAATCCCAGCCAAATCAACAAGTGTTGATGAAATCAGGCAAACTTCACTGTGAGGTGGCTGCCTGGGGACGGGATTAACCATTAGGAGTTCAAAGTGTCAAAGGAAATAAGTGTTAGAATGCAAATGAATGGAGTCCTCCCTTCCACTGTAGATAAAAGGGAAAGGGGTTGGCAGTGATGTACTGTATCCAGGAAGCAGAGAGGAACAGTTGAGCTGGGATGTTCCCTGCAGAGCAAGAGAAGGGGCAGAGAAAGGATGCTGCTGCTACTACTACTATGGAGGAAGCTGGTGAATTTTGAGGTGCTGCTACTGCGAGATCCTTCATTGAAAAGCTTCAGGTTGTATATATGTGTAAATAAACCGTATATCATAAAGACACGATAGCCTCTGTTGTGCCTAATTCTCTAAAGGAAATACAAATCCTGGTTAAGTGCCGAGACCCCTGGATTCTCGTACACTGGTCGGCGGAGATTGGGGTGGCCTGTAACTGTATGTGGTCCAAAATGCAGTCCTGCGATTGTTCCATGTGAAAGTTCTCTTCCTTGTTTTTGCATCGCCAATAAAGCAAGATTTGAAGTGTGCCGATTTACTGGTGCCTTTCAGAAACTTTGGGAACAGCTCGTGCAGTGTCTCTCCAAAGTACTGGCCCTGACTTATCAACGGGAGTCAAAGGTTAGAGCTTGTTTAGCTTTCATTTCCACCAACAGAGATTGTCGCCGAGTGCACAGATATCATGAAAATCAATAGGGAAGGAGTCTCGGTCAGTATACAGTAGATGAGCCACAGAACACGCCTTTCCCCACTTCTCTGGTTGTTGCCATGCTGCATGACCTTCACTATTTATTGACATTTCATTTTATACATGAACGTCCTGGTGCCGTTTCTTCAGAACTCATTATGCAAATATGAAAAGGAACAGCAGCACATA
This sequence comes from Podarcis melisellensis, assembly GCF_964234715.1. Lineage (NCBI taxonomy): Eukaryota > Metazoa > Chordata > Lepidosauria > Squamata > Lacertidae > Podarcis > Podarcis melisellensis. Next base: position 12,548,944 of record NC_138544.1, read on the forward strand.
CCAAGGCTTATCCATTTTATCCCAGGCAAATGGCCTTGCGCTGGCCAAGGGAGTGTCCCTTGTGTAGTCATTGTTTGAGTTGTGCCTATCAATGATTAAAGCATTGGCGTTTCTAATTAAAAAAAAGTCTAGCTGCCACGGCTGGACTGTGTCCTTGTTATTCAGTGAACCGCCCTGAGATCTTAGGGTGAAGGGTGGCACAGAAATTTAATAAATAAATAATAATAGTTTAGTAGAAATTGCTGCTGATAATCCAAATATTATTGTTTTTAGGCGTAATTGAATACTTGGGGGAAAGAATGGCGAGGGGGAAGAAGCACACTGAAACTAGGAAAGCAGTGTGGGAAACTTTTTTTTAAAAAAAAGAAAAATAAGCATTTACATTCTTGGTATGCACTTTCTCATGACAGGCCTAGACAGCATCTTGAGAAGTAGAGACATCACCTTGCCAACAAAGGTTCGCATAGTTAAAGCTATGGTTTTCCCAGTAGTGATGTATGGAAGTGAGAGCTGGACCATAAAGAAGGCTGAGCGCCGAAGAATTGATGCTTTTGAATTCTGGTGCTGGAGAAGACTCTTGAGAGTCCCATGGACTGCAAGAAGATCAAACCTATCCATTCTGAAGGAAATCAGCCCTGAGTGCTCACTGGAAGGACAGATCGTGAAGCTGAGGCTCCAGTACTTTGGCCACCTCATGAGAAGAGAAGACTCCCTGGAAAAGACCCTGATGTTGGGAAAGATGGAGGGCACAAGGAGAAGGGGGCGACAGAGGATGAGATGGTTGGATAGTGTTTTCGAGGTTACCAGCATGAGTTTGACCAAACTGCGGGAGGCAGTGGAGGACAGAGGTGCCTGGCGTTCTCTGGTCCATGGGGTCACAAAGAGTCGGACACGACTAAACGACTAAACAACATGCACTTTCTCAGAATACTTTGTGGAGATAGGCTTAACCAAGTACCAAAAAATGTCCAGCTTCCCACTTGTTCTCCCATTTACTTCAACTGCAATAGAATTTTCAGTATGTTAAGAAATTCCATGCAACCAATGTGAGCAATGGCCATGTCTGACAACTGGCATGGGGTTTGAAAACCCCCTTTTTTCAAACACTGAACTGTATGTCCATGTAGGAATTTTGACCATCTTTGAATGAAACAGCCCCTAGTTCAGTGGCGGTGACTGGATTTCTAATATGGCTAGCCAAGCATTGTGAAGAGTTTAAAGTATTTTAAAATAAAAGCCACCCTGACATGAAAGGATAGAAGCTGCTTCTGGGCTGTATCCAGGACTTCCCAAATATCTGCTAAGAATGACTTGTGTGCATGATTCTCTTGCTCTGTACAGCTGGCAGTGAGACCCAGGTGGTCATGCTGTTCTCTGTATTTGTCTAAAAAAAGAAGATCAAAGGCTACAAATGTGTCAACAAAAATTAAAATCAATACAGGCAGTGCTTTCCTCTACGGACATGCACTTTTGACATTCTTAGCTTGGGAAAACAACAAAACGCCTTGGGACCCCATTTGTCTGCAGCTATAATGGGAGCACGCCACTGGCACTGAATTTCCTCCGTCAGTGAATCACCACTTAAGATATGGGTGGCTAACCTGCGGGAAGATGTGGGCAGCCTCCTAACTCCCAGAACCTCTAGCCAGCATAGTTATAGGCCAATCACATCTGGCTGGGTACAGGTTGGCAGCTTCTGGCTGAAGACATTTCAAGTAGTCAGGGACCAGAGTGGGAGTAACAAACTACTAGATTGGTCATGAAAATGTTCTCTTAAGCCACAGTCCACACGTTTAACAATCCTTAGTGGAATAGCACTTCATAATAAATTACCATTTGCAAAGGATGAGAGTGGCTGGGATATAAATACAGTGGTACCTCGCAAGACGAATGCCTCGTAAGACGAAAAACTCGCAAGACGAAAGAGTTTTTCATTTTTTGAGTTGCTTCGCAAGACGAATTTCCCTATGGGCTTGCTTCGCAAGATGAAAATGTCTTGCAAGTTTCAATGCATTCCTATGGGAATTTGTTTTCAGTGCATTCCTATGGGAATCCGTGCTTCGCAAGACGAAAAATTCACAAGACAAAAAAACTCGCAGAACGAATTAATTTCGTCTTGTGAGGTACCACTGTAATGGCATTACTATCATTATTAATACCCCACAGCAGCTTAACAGGTGTTACCATATTATACATTCCTGCTAAGAAATAAGTTGAGGATAGCTCCCAAGTAAGTGGCTATAGGATTGCAGTCTAAATGAAAACACCTCCAGTGCTCTTTGGTCTTCTGGAGACATGTTACTAGAACCTCAACGTGTTAGGAAGAGTGCAACTGAAATATTTCATTTGCATCACCATTAGTTCTGGGCGATATATCAATATGTGGGAGCAAACCGCGATGACAGCTTCACTCAGCGGTGTATCACTGGTGAAACCATCACCGCTCTAGAGTCCTTCTGCCTCCAGCGTGCTGAGGGAGAAACAAACTCGGTGGAAACTGGAAGCAGAGGGACTGGCAATGGTTTCACCAGCGATATACTGCTGGTAAAACCGCCATTGCACTCTGCCCCGGCAGAGAGAGAATTAAGCTGAATTGGGGAGGTGCTGATACAGCTTGTTTCTTCCTCAGCTTCTTTAAACTGCTTGACTGAGGAGTGCGCAGCTGCCCTCGCCTCAGCCAAGTAGCTTTACAGAGCCCCTGACCCACCACCAGCTTGCGGTGGGATGGGGGATCCGTTAAAGTGCTCCACCTCCCCAGCTGAGAGAGCCCCGATCCTGCCTGGCTGCCATCTCTGGGAGCGTGTGCTGCGCCTCTCCTCCCAGAAATATGGAGCCCACCCTCCCGGTGGAAGGCAGCCAGGCATTGTAGTGGCTCTTTCATGCTACTGGCAGGCCCAGAACTTACCAGCAGCCCTGTAGCAGCCCCTCTCCATGAGGAGCGGATAGGGTGGGTTTGCACCCCACGCCTTGTGGACTTCACCCAGGAGGGTGGTGGGCTGCATCATACCTCCTGGGGTGAACAACCCCCCACCAGAGGAAAAAGATGGTGCAAAGGCCATCAAAGCACTTGGCTACTGCCGCTTGGTCCATCTTTGGGGAGCTGGGGGCAAGAGGGGAAGGACAGATCTCTCGCCCCCCATGCCAGCCAAGGCAGAGGGAGCTTGGTCAAGGAGTCCCAAAGTCCTTGCTGCTCCAGCCCGAGCAGCAGGGGACACGGGGCTGACTCTGCTGGGAGCAGGAGCCTGGCCAAGGGGCCACATGTCTCGCTCAGCTGGGGGCAGCAGCCTTTCCACCACCCCCAGCTGAGCAGCAGGCTGGGGCCAACTGTATTGGCCACAGCCCGCAAGGCGCTGGGGTGAAAGCACCTCAGCTCACATGATGAGAGCTGTGGGAGTTTCACTTGGCATCTCACTGGCTGGTTCCAATGCAGCTTTTTTCAACATCACGGTATATCACCAAACAGCAATATCTGACTGGCAATACATCGCAATGTTGAAAACCCAACATTGCCCAGTGCTAATCACCATCCCCCCCCCCTTTATTGAGGCTCAACTAATTTGAATTTAATTTGTATTTAATGCATTAAAGAGTATTAAAACAACATCATTGATCTTTGCTGTCTCACCGCAACATTAACTGAAACTCCATAAAAGATAATTTCAGTGCAAACAACTGCTTGCTTTAAAGCAGTCTTGGTGATCAGAAAACAATTTAATCAGCTACTGACCAATACTATTTACAATTCCACACATCCCTGAACGGTGTTTGGCAACCATAAAATGCCAGAAATCTGTCCCGGGCAAATCTGTTTTGCCTTGCTGTCTCTTATGTGCCAACAAATACTTTTCAGATACACGGAGTTGTTCCAGTGTTGCTAGCTCTGAAGTAAACATCAAGCCTTTAGAATACACCAAACTTCAGCAACTACCACCACTGTCAGTTAAGGAAAACTTTACTATCAAGTGCTTTAATTATAAACTGGTACAGTAACAGGAAATTAAGGGTACAATATTAAATTGCCAATGGAATAACAGCCACCCTAATTTCTGCAAAAAAAATTAGAAAAACTGTCCTAAGAGTCAATAGGAAAGGTGCTTTTCCTTCTCCCTCAATATTCAGCATCATCATCATAAGTTCTTTAAAAAACAAAACAAAAATCTTCATGCTTAACACAAATTACACAGTTTGTAAAGGCTCGTTACAATAAAGAACAACTTTTAAAAAACATAGTAGTTGTTTTCATTTGCTTCCTAATCTTAAAATAACGCTGCTACTGCAATTTCTGCTACAATAGTTTGCATTTAGGGAGGCCCCAAGATTAGATATCATGCTTCATGATTGGTGATCTCAGTCTGCCAGAAAGAGGAGGGCTTGAAAACAATAAAAAGAATTGCATGAGTCGTGTGTGTGTGTGTGTGTGTGTGTGTGTGTGTGTGTGTGTTGGTGCCTTTGAGCAGGAACATTGTTATGGGGCTGTTCAGAGGACAGCCCACTTTTTTGCACTGGGCCCCAGATCTCCTGGCCCTTCTCTTAACAAAATGAAGGTGGCAGGTTGCTGGGGTCCCACCAGTGCTGTGCTTTGCAGCATAGCCACCTTGCAAGCAAAAGTAAGGAAAGATAAATATAAAGGAAGTCCTTCCCATTCATGCTTGCTATGCTATGGACAGGTGGGAGCAGAGTGACCATAGACAGCAATGGGGGTGATGGGCTGAGGGTGCTTATGTGGCCTTGAGGCTTACTAGGTGACCAGTTTATAAAGCGCCCTTGCATATACCCGCAACTGTCCTGCTTTAAGTGAGACATCCCAGTGTGGGGCGCTGTGTTTTCAGCACGGTGTCCAAAAATGTGCAAGATCTTGACCTTGTACAAGATCACAAGAGCATTTTCTGGCTCCGTGATCTTGTGCATATTGCCCCAAAACATGTGCTTCTGCTCTGTGATCTCATGTAGGTCCCACATAGGAGTAGGGCCGGGAAGATTCGTGTCCCGGTTTCTGGCATTAACAGTTTGGAGGGTACCCTTGCAGCCTAAGCCACCTCATCAGGGTTGCTCTATAAAATTAACATGTGCAAACCATGATCATTGCCCTGAACTCCTTGGCGAACGGGCAAGATAAAAATGTCATAAATAAAACCCAGTAAGTTTACAAGTGGAACTTAAGAATAACAGCAGGCCCGTTGTTCGTTCCTACCATCTGGCATTGAGAAAGTGAGAAGGCTGTTTGTGTAAAAAAATCTCCCAGGCTTTTAAAAGAATATTTTTTTACATTTCTCCGTTCTCAAACACAAGTGTTGAGTTTTCATCCATAAAATAGGCAGATGGTTTCTGCAAAGACTTCCATGTGCTTAATTCCTTTATGATGTAATACACACCAAGTGTGGGCTGACTAACTTTTTTGAGGTATCTAGTCAACATATAGTGCATTTTCTAGCTTTCCCGTTGTTTCGATCTGTGGTTGCCAGTTAACATGTGTTTAATGGGTACATGCAATAGATGGATTGGGGGTTTGCGGGAGTGAGAGAGAGGTCAGATGTTGAACAAAACCGGTTTTACTTTGAATATGTATATAAAGCAGCAGTCGTCCCCGCCAACAGATTATATGTACATTTGGCCTTCTACTCCACCTGCAATGTAGAAAGCCATAGGTAAAGGGACCCCTGACCATTAGGTCCAGTCGTGGCCGACTCTGGGGTTGCGGCGCTCATCTCGCTTTATTGGCCAAGGGAGCCAGCGTACAGCTTCCGGGTCATGTGGCCAGCATGACTAAGCCGCTTCTGGCGAACCAGAGCAGCGCACGGAAACGCCGTTTACCTTCCCGCTGGAGTGGTACCTATTTATCTACTTGCACTTTGATGTGCTTTCGAACTGCTAGGTTGGCAGGAGCAGGGACGGAGCAACGGGAGCTCACCCTATCGCAGGGAATCAAACCGCCGACCTTCTGATCAGCAAGTCCTAGGCTCTGTGGTTTAACCCACAGCGCCACCCGCACCGTAGAAAGCCATCTTAGCACCTAAAAACCTCAGTCAGCCTTGCAGCAAAAACCTACATTTGCCTAGAATTTGGTTTAAATTTGAACATAAGCATCTAACTAAGCATATACAAATGTACCTTGAGTTTTTTAAGTACCTAGCGATGTTCCTGCCTTTAAGTTGGTTGTTTAACTAAAAAAAGAAGTAATCAAACAGAATTTTAAAAGCCACAAAGCAAAACAGTGAGGTGGCAGCCAAGCATTGCTGTTCTAACTCTAGCATGGGTGCCAATAAATAATTGCCCATCTCTGAATGGGCAGCTTGTTTATCAAATCTCCACAGACAAGGCTTAACAGAGAGATAAGAATTGCAAAAGAAATATTAGAACAAGCAATTCGGCCAGGAGATTTGCCCTTTGTACGATATAAAGTACAGCTCCCAACGTGCTACTTGACACGTACTAAGTTTACAGTTTGAAACTACAGGTCAAACTAAGTGAGAAAATGCATTTAAGTCAAGAAGGGAAATATTTGAAATTCTTGAAGTATGCATTCAGTTCTTGGTCATACTATCATTCCCCCACTGCCCCCCCCCCCACATTTAATATTTTACTGATTTTGTTAAAAAACAACAACCCACAAAGAAGAAGAAAATGTAAAATAAAAATGTAAACCATGAAGTGTCACAGACTGCAAGGGCAAAAGTACAAAGCTACAGGGCAGCTCCAAAGAATAATAAAGAATTGACTCATACAAAGATTCCTTTTACAAATAACAAAGATAGGTGCAAATAAAAGTATTCCCCACCTGTGAGTGCCATCATTATTCTGGATGAAGGTTCTAGAAAGTCTTAGATGAGCCAGACATTTGCCTATATGAGCAAACTGCATAATAAATAAAATAATGCAGGACAGCAAAACAAAAAAAGGACACTAGAGCTCTCCACTTCAGATATTTCTTAATTTATGAGATATATTTTCAAGAAGGGCTATGTGCCAAACCCTGGAGTACCAGCAATCCAAATTGTTAAGACTGAAATTCTTCCAGGATTTGACAATGAAGCCTCAGGCTGCTGTTAAGAGATGAGAAATAAGTTGTTTACTTTTCAAGTCCCGTTCTGTTTCCAAAAGCACCAGGTGTAAAGATGGAGCAATAGCTTGTTTAGTTATCAAAAAGAGCTCAATGAACACCTTACTGAAATTCTTTAAGAATAAATTAAGTTATTGGTGGTGGTATTCTTCTTCTTCTTCTTATGATTTTACACTACAGTTGTTACGCTTCCCCAGCACATCTGGAATATTGGCTTCCATCACTTGTGGCAGTCTTTGGAAGAATCTCTTCAAAAATAATGGTTTCTCCCCCACTGAAACAGATTATGGGCTTAAGGCAAAAAGAAAAGTCACATTGACTGGGACATTGGTTGGCAGGTACCAACAAGTGACAAGAAGGTGGGGCAGGGCAATGTTCACTTATGGAGTTCCTTAACATACAAATCAAAGGGAAACTTGTGAAAAGAAAGCAGAAACAGTGTCCTGATGACGACCCCCTCCTTCGGCAACGGAGTGCGCCTTCCCAGGTTTGTTGTTGTTGTTTAGTCTTTTAGTCGTGTCCGACTCTTCATGACCCCATGGACCAGAGCACACCAGGTACTCCTGTCTTCCACTGCCTCCCACAGTTTGGTCAAACTCATGCTGGTAGCTTCAAGAACACTGTCCAACCATCTCGTCCTCTGTCGTCCCCTCCTCCTTCTGCCCTCCATCTTTCCCAACATCAGGGTCTTTTCCAGGGAGTCTTCTCTTCTCATGAGGTGGTCAAAGTATTGGAGCCTCAGCTTCATGATCTGTCCTTCCAGTGAGCACTCAGGGCTGATTTCCTTAAGGATCTTCTTGCAGTCCATGGGACTCTCAAGAGTCTCCTCCAGCACCATAATTCAAAAGCATCAATTCTTCCGTGATCAGCCTTCTTTATGGTCCAGCTCTCACTTCCATACATCACTACTGGGAAAACCATAGCTTTTACTATACGGACCTTTGTTGTCTCTGCTTTTTAAGAAGTCCCCAGGTTTAGTAGACCTCAAAACCATAGAAAAGGCATAGTGATCTATCTGTACTAGGGAAAGTGTGATCATTTCTCTCCCACTTCCCTTGATCTCACCACACCCTAGTGCAGTTGTCCCTTTTGTTTTCCTATCCTACCGGAGATGTCATCGGATACTCACAAAGAAGCAGGCAGAAAGCAGCCGTTTCCAGTGTATTGTACCTCCTCTCAAAGAAAGGGCAGCATGCCAGAGAGAGAAGTCTTGGGTCAAGTGGGATCTTGTGTGAGGCTGGGTGGGACAGGGGGTACATGTGGCTGAACTCGGGCAGGCAGCAGAGTTTGTGGTGGGTGTCTCTGCATAAGGATTGCAAAAGAAAATGTGCTGAATACACAAGCTAATTGCTTGCTGGGGGTGGGCAGGGTAGGATGAGATGGATGGCAATATGCTTTTGCAGAGAACATATTTAATCTAAGGGGAAAGGGACAAAGAATGAAGGGGTAAGGAGATAACAAATTAAAATAAGAAGCCCCAGAGAACCAAATATGAACAAGAGAGCTAAAAACCAAACCCCCAAAGGCCTGCTTTTGAAAGCAGAGGCATACTACTTCAACATACCTCTGAAACCCCCTCACTAATTTATATTCTCATTAGAACAAGCATAAATTAAACTCTGAACTGCATATTTTTAATGAGTTCAGTGAGCACTGGGCTTTTATGTTGAAAAGAATGAGGCCTTCAACTAGCCCCCTTCTCCAAAATCTCTGCACGAACTAGCATTTACACGTTTGTTTCCTATTATTCTTACTTGGTAAATTGGTGTTGTAAATTCTGTTGGCTTGGACTGGCTTGGTAGGATGGTCTGCAGCAGTAGCTTCTGTGTGAAACAGAATCAAGCTAGCAAGTGCCTTAGGTGAATTAAAGGAGTGGGGAACTCTTTTGGCACTGGGGACCAGATTTTTATCAGGGTAGGGCAAACTTTGCCAGGTGAGTGAGGCCATTCACCTATCACATGACACAACTATGACATCACATGACTGACAAATTGGCTACCTTGCCAAAATCCTTTGCAGTCCCAGTGATCAATCTAACCTCTCTCTCTCTCTCTCTCTCTCTCTCTCTGTGTGTGTGTGTGTGTGTGTGTGCATGAGGGAAGGAGAGCGAGAAAGAGAATTTCTTCATCACTGTGTGATGGAACAGTCTCTGTCAGAGCTGATATGCAAAGCAGGCACCTGTGCTCTGATGCACAGCATTGAAGAAATGAACTACGCCTGCTTGTTTTTGTTGCGCATGCAGCAACAGCAAGCAGACCTGGTTTTTCAGAAACCCAGACGCAGGCTGGTCCTTTCTGGAGGTTAAAAGGATCATTGTGGAATGGGTTTTCCATGAAGTCCTGCCTCATCAGCTGAGGCCACCAGTACGTTGCCAGCCCTATCAGTATATAAATACATAAACAAATCCCCCAGAACAGCTATGAGATACAGAGAGAGCCCCAGGAGAGGGCCGTTCTGCCAGAACCAGTTTGGAATCTGAAGCAAGTACTTAGGAGAGAAGTTGTGTTCCCTCAGATATGCATTTGCCTGAAGATGCCTCCTGTCTTGCCAGTTTCTGTTGCATCTAGGGAACACACTTTTAGTAACCTTAAGATTATTAAGAACTACCTGCTGTCAGCAAACCATGCTATCATGCTTTCGCTGGAGAATGCGGTTGCAAAGCAAATAAATTATGCTGATGGAACTGATGACTTTGCATCTATGAAGGCAAGAAATACACTTTGCTTAGACTTGCAATTCCTTTTGCACACACCTAAAGCAAGAGTACCAAACTTTGCTCTCATTTTGTTGTTTACTTCCTAACTTTTAATAAAACTTTACCTCTCCGAGGTAAATTTTGCCAATTTATCCTTGGGCACAGAACGTGATTATTCTACTGCAGCCCAATACATAACTTAAGAACAAAAAATACCCTCCAGCATGGTTTAAAAGATTGTTTAACTGGCCAAATGCCTGGGAGAAGAGGAATGTTTCTGACTGGCACCTAAAAAGATGTAATGAAGGCACCAGGCGAGCTTCCCTGAAAGAGCCTTCCACAAATGGGGAGCCACAAAAGGCCCGTTCTCACACTGTCGCCCTCTGAACATCTCACGGAGGAGGTACATGAAGGAGAACCTCAGTTTATGATTGCAGAGTCTGGGTTGGTTCATATGGGGAGAGGTGATCCTTGAGGTATTGTGGTCCTGAGCCATTTGAGGCTTTATAGGTCAAAACCAGCACTTTGAACTGGGCCAGGAAAGTAATTTGCAGCCTGTGCTGTTGGGCCAGGGTCGGTGTTATGTGCTTAAAGAGACTTGCCCCGGTGAGCCCCCTGGCCGCTGAATTCTGCACCAGCTGAAGTTTCCAAACCATCTTCAGAAGCAGCCCTACATATCACGTGTTGCAGTAATCTAACCTAGAGGTTACCAGAGCGTAGATGACAGAAGTTAGGCTTTCCCTGTCCAGATAGGGGCACAGCTGGGCCAACGAGCCACAGCTTATGGAAGGCACTGTGTGTTTACTGACGCCACCTGAGCCTCTGGAGACAGCACGGGACCCAGATATACCCCTAGGCTTTGTACCCACTCCTTTAGAGGGAGTGTACGCCCATCAAGACCAGAAAGCCTTCTAGCCAGCCAGCCAAGGGAACCACCCACTAACAGTGCTTCAGTCTTATCTGGATTGAGCTTTGGTATTTAAATAACTATTAAAGATACAGGAGTCTTCCATTTCAAATGCTGGCCGCCTCTGCCTCAGCACTTGTTAAAAGAATTCTAGCAGCTCATGATACTAGGTAGAAATTGTTCGTGGCCCTTTCCACCGATAATATTTGTGTGTCTTCTAGTCTGGGTAGCTCCCGACCATGCCATACTCTGCACAGCCCCAGTGGAATCAATGGACTCAAGTCTGGCATGGTTGACTTAAGTCCATTTACTTTAATGGGCCTACTCTGACTCAGAAGGTAGAGGGGTGGTTTCCGAATATCTGCTTCTTAACAATGGATCTTTGTTAAAGAGGCTTTTGTGCTGTTTGATTTGCTCTTCCTTTCCCCCAGCTTTTCTGGAAGTGTTAGAGCCCTGGTAAATTTTTTTTTTTTAAGGCTGCATGCGTTTTTGCCCTTTGCATAGCAATGAGAATGGCTGGTAGTGGGCAACGTTATTAAAATGCAACATATTTAACACAGAGACACAAAAAATTATTTTGCACTGGAGCAAAGATTATTTGCATTCCTAAGATTATCACAATATTGCCATGCAACACAGCTACACACAACACTATATTGATTTGATTGGGGGGATTTTTACACCTTATAAGCAGAATGAATGCAAGACATTTTTTAATAGCTCTTCCTTATGGAAACAAGAAAGAAAGAGAAAAAGAAAACCTGATTTACCATGTGCGAGTAAGGCAATAGCAGGGATTGAGATTCACCAAATGTTTACTGAAATGAGAATCACTGGCTTACAAACATTAGCAGCCTGTCTCGGGAGTAATCTATTCTTCCCATGCCATATGTTGCACTGTTCATAAGAAACCAATTTTTAGTGCTCCTTGCGTAATGAACTTTCAACCCCAGCTCCAAGGATCATCTTACTCTATCTTTCCTTTACAGCTGGGGAAAGAAACGCAGTCACAATGTATTGCCCAAAACACATTCTGTGTTAGGGCTACAAGGGACACAGAGATTTGTTCCTCGCTACTTCCGTTACCCATGTTATCTATACTGCTCCAGAAAATGCAGGTAAGTAGCTGCCTCCTGCTACTGTCAGTTTATGAATCCCTTTTCGTTTTTCACTCCCACAGTCATTGAGTTGCAGAGCGACATAAGAATCATTCTGAGAAGGGTTGTGTGTCCACTAACAATTTGAGAGTGTGCATCAGATGTGCAAAGCTACAACTACAGCAGCATGTAGAGCTTGGCAGAAACATGTCAAATAACACCACATCCTGTCAGGCAACCCAAAATCATGCTCAAAACCAACTTATAAATGATACGATGGTGGGAATCAGAAGGAGCATCTGCTCTTCCCTGCCCCAACAGAGCACATAGCTATTTTCTCTTGTCTCCTCTCTTACGCTCTTCCCTAACTCCAGGTACACAGGGGAGTGTCTGTCTGCTTAGGGACCACGGAACCCAAACACTAAGGAGCATGTGGTACACTCTCAATTTGTGCTGGAATTTGTCTCTTGCCAAAGATAACCTGCTCCTACACAGAAGCCACCTACTCCTATCTGATTATAAAAGACAAAAAAAAGCACCTGGTCTTCACAGGCGCATGAGACAACCGAACAGCTAAATATTCAGTCACATATTTCTACAACTTATTGGTACATATTTCGCTACACACACTCTCTCTCTTTCTCTCTCCTGGCCAAGGTACATGTTTCACCATTCAGAGACAAATGATCCAAATAATTGAGAGAAAAGTATAATTGGCCCTTAGAATGTAGTCCATCTAGAGTGAACTCCCAGAATTAAACTACAAGTAAACCACAAGGTACATGTAGCATCAAATCAGAGAATATTAATACTTTAATATTTCAAGGCGATAAAAGTTTCATTTTACAGGCTAAAACCACAATCTCCGACAAAACGTCTGAATAAAATTGATTTGAAGAAGACTGAAAAGGTACTTTTCTTTCCAATCCCAGTGCCAAAATAGTGTGATTGGGATAAACATATTGAGACAGAAAACCAATTTCATGCATTAAAATGTAAGTAGCAGGTAAGTAGTACCTTCTTCCAAGATCTCAAGGTTGTCGCAACATCTGTGCTTGCATTCAGTGACATGATCATCGTATTCAAAGCTTTCTTCTTCATTGATTGATTCGTTCAGTGACATGGCTAAAATCATCCTTGAGAAGGAGCCCTGTAGTCTAATGCCCTGAAAAGGGACAAGCCATCTTCACGGAGGCTACATCCACAGAGCAGTTCAATTAAGGTTTCCCCAGAGCAGAAACCAACCTCCTTGCTCAACATACTCCAACTAGAATGGTGAGGTAAGTCTGCATACTATGATCACCATAGCACAGCTGGAGAAAATAATACAGAAGGATGGGGGATGGAGAACCATCTGTCTAATTGTTACTAGGAATAATCCATGCACTGTTTACAAAACCAGATTAGACTCCAGTTACATTTATTTGGATGCAACTGTTTCAACGCAGCAAAATCAACAGCTAAGCAAATTCTCCCTTTAAAGCAGTATCTGCTTAGACCTGTCGTATTTCCTCCCCACGCCAGACACAAATGGTAGTTTCCTACAAGTTTCATAGCAACCGTACCAGGAAATACACACAAATAAAAAGAATGTTACATGGCCTGGTGAAGGTAGGGAGGGCGGGGGAATTACCTTTGGAATACATTGCCTAACCTTCAAACGACAGATTTCTAAAGGGAGGAAACAGGAACCACGTACAGGTGCAATTTGGGAGTTAATACGATGCAGGGCTTCAGAATATGCCGGACTGAAACTACTCAATAATCTACCTTTACATTATCACTATGGTTTCAAACTATCATGGGAATAAGAAACGCCAGAATTTATGCTGTTTTCTACCACATCTTACATATATAAGTGGTCACACCCCTTTCTGTCATTTTTTCCTATTATATGGTTGTTTCAATTGGGAACTGGTATGTCAGAAACTTGGGTGTGGAGTAACAAATTCAAGGTACAGGCTGCAATCCTAAATGAGTTAATTAGGAAGTAAGACCAACTGAACTTACTGTTAAATAAAAATGGATCAAATAGAAATGGGAATTTAAGGGAATTTCAAAGCACTGAGCCACCAAAGAAAAACATTTATTATACCTTTTACATGTAGTTATGGGATACCTCTCTATTTTGGATGACGTAATATATGGAATGGTTCTGTGACGACCACCACACAGATACTCATATGATATCTGAAAAAGTTTTCAAAAATGTATAATTCTAAATCAAATAAGTGTTGGAAATGTAAAGAGAAAGGTTCTTTTTACCATATGTGGTGGTCTTGTAGTAGGGTTAAAGCTTACTGGGAAATGATATATAATCAATTGAAAACGATGTTTAATATAACGTTTATAAAAAACACACACCCCAGAAGCTTGGCTTTGGGGAATTATAGGGAAAGAACTACTGAAACTGCATAGAAACTTATTCATGTATGCTACTAAAGCAGCAAGAATGTTACTTGCCAAAAACTGAAAGAAGCAGAAGTCCCAGCAAAGGAAGAATGGATACAAAAACTGATGGAATACGCAGAAATGGCGAAACTTACCAGAAGAATAAGAAATCAAGATAACAAACTTTTTAATAAGAGAATGGAATTTTTTTTGACCATTTACAGATAAATTGCAAACAAATAAGAACATTGGCAGGATTGTGGTAATACCCTGCAGTTTTATAAGAGTATATATTTAGAGTAGATGAATAAATGAGCAAATTAAGTTAATTTGGATATGCAGAAGATATCAAAAATAAATTTAAGGAAGCGCAGAGAGGTGCGGAAGGAAGTCAAGTTTTGAAATCTTAAAATGATTGTAAAATTAGTGAAATGTAGAAACCTGAAAAACAAAAATAAAAATGAAGCAAGTTTTCAAAATGAAAATGTAAAATGAAATAGTTAATTAAATGGTGTTAATAAATAAAATAAATAATATTTATTTTATTATAAATAAATAAAATTTATAAATTCATAAATAAATAAAATAAATAATAAATAAAATTATGTTAATTAAGATTAAGAGTCACACTGCCATCCATCTTCACTCACGCTTAAGGCAAACTTGGGTTTACCATTTAGGAGGGAATCTGGCGGGAAATAAGAGGGGTTGAGAGGATACAATCTCACAGACCACACCTAATCCCTCAAAACACAGCTAAGAGCTGAGTCACATCTCTGGAAGGCAGCATAGAGGTCTTAGGAAGAAAGGTGAGGGTCGATTCACAAGTGTGTGCTTCATGTCAACACGTCTCACAGAGGAACAACATGAACGTTCCACCACTGAAAAATATTACCTTCAAGGCAATACACACTGCCTTACCTATGGTACCCAATGTGTGAATGTTTATGGCATTTAAGGATGACTTGCAACTCAATTCAGACACACTCAAGGAGCGAGATAGCAACACACAGCACACTTTCAGAAAGCAAAGGTTCTGAACTTTCAAAGCAGAACAAAAAAGAAGTTGTCCCACAATGAAAGCTAGGATAACAACTTGACTGGGTGTTATAACGTCAACAATGTTTAGGCAACACAATGACCATATACATACGTAATAGACAATCTTTATAGAATTCCTTCAAAGAATAACAAGTTCAAAATGAAATCTTAGACTCCAAGTCTCTGAAAGTCTTTAAATTAAGAGAGTTCCAAACTTTGTACGATGAAAGATAAGCTGTCCGACACTGAACAGAGATTCTGGATATTGACTGCTGTTTTGTAGATCTTCGTCAGCATGGTGGGAGCATATAGAATTGTTTCATAAACCCATCTTATTTCGAATGAATATATGTGAATGAAAATATCAAATGCTTTGGAGCAGTGCTCATGTGATAATGCAAGTTTGTTTGGATACTGGGTGTTATAACAGCCAGGGAGTAAACATTTGGACCGTGTGCATGGAAACAAAAGTGGGCAACTTGTAATAAACAAACAAACAAACAAACAAACATGATGTAAACCTTAAAGGTTATCATGTTATGCTTGATTAACATGAATACATCTGTAGTCTTTTTATCGAGCATCACAAAAGACCTTTTGTGACTAAAGGTATCGTCAATATGCAATGTTTGTATTTGCTAGTGCTAAGATAGCTGCAGAATATATTTTTCGCTAGCCTCAAAATGGTTTAGGGATGTGGGTGGCGCTGTGGGTTACACCACAGAGCCTAGGGCTTGCCAATCAGAAGGTCGGCGGTTTGAATCCCTGCGACAGGGTGAGCTCCTGTTGCTCGGTCCCTGCTCCTGCCCACCTAGCAGTTCGAAAGCACATCAAAGTGCAAGTAGATAAATAGGTACCACTCCAGCGGGAAGGAAAACGGCTTTTCCGTGTACTGCTCTGGTTCGCCAGAAGCAGCTTAGTCATACTGGCCACATGACCCAGAAGCTGTACGCCGGCTCCCTCAGCCAATAAAGCGAGATGAGCACCGCAACCCCAGAGTCGGCCACAACTGGACCTAATGGTCAGGGGTCCCTTTACCTTTACCTTTACAAAATGGTTTAATCAAGGCTCTGATCCTATAACTTGGGAGTGGGGAACCTGTGGCCCTCCAGATGTTTTGGGGTTTCAGCCCTTGCCAGCATGGCCAATGGTGTAGGGAATCATGGAGATTGTAGTCCAATATCTGAATGGCCATTAGCTATTCCTGCTATGCTGTTTACCTAAGAGGCAGCTCCACTGAGCTCAATGGAACTTCCTATTTTTTCTCCTGGAAGTTACATTCAATTAAAGACTATGGGGCTTAAAATTATTATATGTAGCTGCCTTAACCTGGGCCACTTCTCCTGCAGAATGAGAAACTTCCACAAATTATCCAGAAGGTAATTAACGTGATTGCTACAGGTGAACAAAATAACCAAGTCTGCAGAATCAAAACTCATTTTTTTACATAACTACAGGAAGAAAGAATTATAAAGTCTTGGGTGCAAAGAACTACTTAGCCACTTTAGGCAAGCCCAAAGGCTTGGGCATGCACCGTGGGATTTCTGAAGTATTTGATTTAAATGGAAGACTCCTATGCTATCACAATTTACTTTTGGAAGTCTTCTCAAGTGCAAAAATGGTTTGACATGCGGCACGGCTGGGCTTCTGTTTAAGACATGTGAATGCAAAATTGTCTGGAGTTGCCTGGTTCTTTGTATCTGGGTCTGAGTAAAGGCAATGTAACCATGCAGACTTTTTTTTACAGATTTTCAACAAGAGTTGCTGGCATTTTGTTTTATATTCTGTTTTAAAAGCTTCTCTCTTACTTTTCTTCTTCTAAGACACTCAAAACAACAAGCAGGATAGAAATACAAGAGAGATCAAAACACCACAGTAGCACTAGAATGATAAAATCAGCTGTCAGAACAGGTAAGAACAGTAAAAAGTAAAAATCCAGTTGCTCAGAAGTTTGGGAACCTATCTTTTGTCAAAAGGCAGTATATATTTTTATTAAATAAAAAATATAAAGGCTTTGTGCAAGATTTCATTGTTTGTTTGATCCAAGCGCTGTTTGCAAAGCTCAACACAGCAGCAAGTGAAGCAACAAGGAAACTGGTCCATGACACCAGCAGAGGAAATTCAAATATATGCACTTAATAGACTGTTAACTTTCTGTAAAAAGAAATGTAGTAAGAAATGGAAATCTTTCCAAACAATTGCACTGCATTACATAGCCCAGCTCTTCAAAGTATTTTGCGCAGCCACCCACGTCCTTCTGTTTAGCTCTTAAATAAGATAATGGCTGCTTGTTTCTCTGTTACTGACACACCTTCTTTTGGTATGTGTAGAGGATGTTGTTTGCTTAATGCTGCCCCCAGTGACGATTTGCAGCTTCATGTACCATGTAAATATTTCGTTATTTGAAAAGATAAGCAAAGATAAGCAATAAACTTTCCACAGTTTCATACAGAAAGAGACGACATTCAAGAAGCTGGAAATAACACGTATGTCAATCATATGTACATAGAATCACAGAATTGTAGAACTGGAAGGGACCACAAGAGTCCAACCCTCTTGTGGCCCCTTCCAGTCCAACCCTCTCCAATGCAAAAATCTTCTGCCCAGTGTGGGGTCAACTTGAACCCATGACCCTGAGATTAAAAGTCTCATCTCGCCCTTCTTTGTATTTTAGTGTATTGTATTGTGTTTTGTTGGAAGCCGCCCAGAGTGGCTAGGGGGACCCAGCCAGATGGGCGGGGTATAAATAATAAATTTATTATTATTATTATTATTATTATTATTATTATTATTATTATTATTACTACTACTTCTTAGGGAACTCTGCATATTTCAGGTTATACCATTTTATTCTCACAGGAGTCTTATGAGGAAGAGATAGCATGATTTTTTCAAAAAAGGAAGCTTAAAAGAGCACACACATACAGCTTGTGAACTCCAGTGGTACCTCGGGTTACATACGCTTCAGGTTACATACGCTCCAGGTAAAAGACTCTGCTAACCCAGAAATATTACCTCAGGTTAAGAACTTTGCTTCAGGATGAGAACAGAAATTGTGCAGCAGTGGGAGGCCCCATTAGCTAAAGTGGTGCTTCAGGTTAAGAACCGTTTCAGGTTAAGAACGGACCTCCGGAACGAATTAAGTTCTTTACCACTGTATTTCAAATTGACACTCAACACACATTGCAATGGGTGACATGAAGGCCTCACATCACTCCCTTGTCAGTTCCACAGCTTTGTAAGCAAAAGATTCAACTGCAAAGTTTACCATTTAAATGATGGTTCCAAGATTCTGCACAGAATTGTCATTTCCTGCAATTTTCTCAAGGCAGATGACAGATATCTGAAACAGAGTCTGTCTGTGGTGGTACAGAGATTGTGGAATATCCTTCCCAAGGAGGTCTGCTGGGCTCCTTCACTTCTGCCAAATTTTTGATGGTTGTTGAAGACTTTCATTTTGGACACTTTCTGTTTGTGATTGCGTCTTGCAATTTACTGACTGAGGTTTTTAAATCTGTGACTCATTCACATGCTCCACTGTTAATTTTCTTTTTGCAAGTAGTGCAATATTAATGTTTTTGTTAATTTTTGAAACCACTTTGCGGTCTAGTATGACCAGGGGGGAAAAACCCAGCAACAACCTGGGATAAAAATAAATAGATCCCGGTGGGAGATGACAGTTGTAAGCATGGCTCAGAACCATCATTTCAAGTTGTGGAGCTAGATAGCAACCGACTTGCCTCCTTGGGAGTGAGCTGGACTCTTTTATACCCCTGTTTCTCTTCCTTGCAACTGTGTTTTCTGGAGTGAGAGTACCTAAAAAAAGCCCTTGAGGATTTTCAACCATTTGTAAGGAATGATCGAAAACCTCAGGTGGCTGAGAGTCAAAAGGTGGGGTGTTTTCCTATCTCTGTTGTGAGGAAGGGGAGACAGAGAATGAGTGTGGCAGGCCTACCTTGCATACAATGTGAGGAAAAGCAAAATGCAGAGTTGACGCAATGCAAGAATGAAATAAGGTAGGTCACCTAGTGGGATTGAGAGGTCTGAACCTAAGTGTGCCTGCTCCAAGCCCAACACTCAAACACCACGAGCAACAGTTTAATGTACAAACTCAATAAGCATTATCTTTATCAGTGTGTTGGATATCTCTGGTGCAGATATGATAATATCCAAACTGCCCTGGAGAAAACAGATGAATGGGAGGATCCCTCTGAGGTATGTAGGAAAATCAGACAAACCTGGATGGCTGGCTGCTTCCCTTCAATCTAGGTTCTATTGTGTATTGTATTCAGAACACATATGCCCTCAGGTGGATTGGAGAGGAAGGGTAGACATAAATAACAATAATAATCCTCCTCTTTGCCTCTACCTCTTCTTCAGGTACGGGACAAGGCCAAAAAAAGGCACAAAATATAACAAACGCTAAACTTCTTTTCTGAAGGCCTACACGTTAACATGATTTAAATTGTATTCCTAAAACCCCATTAGGCAAGAGTTGCATTTTATCAACTGCCTCATGTACAATTCTGATAAGAGATCTGTTTTAAACACTTCTAAATATTGTATTTATTTTGTATTAAATATTGTATTGTATTTTATACTTTTATTGTATTGTATTGTATTGTATTGTATTGTATTCTATACTTTTATTTTATTGTATTGTATTGTATTGCATTTTATACTTTTAAATATTGTATTGTATTTAAATATTGTATTTATAAATATTGTATATAAATTGTTGTCACTTACCTTAGGACCTCATGGTAAAGGACAAGTAATAAACAGAATAAATGATAGCAACAATAATTTATGACACAACAAATATGAAAGTTTGCTTGTTTGCTTCCAGATGTCACATCAAAGAAATCTTTGCTAACATGTGGCAACTTGATATCAGATAGCTGTCTGGCTAAAACAGTGAAATTCTTCTTGTCTGAGTGCCATGAGACAGGAAGACAGTTTTCCTTATATTCATAGATAAGATAGTAACTTGCTAGTTAGTGTGTGTCAAGCAAAGCATGCAAAAATTACCTAGATCCACTAGGCCCAAAAATGTCCCTGGGTCAAGTAAAATTCAGTAGGTTATCTCAGAGAGTTGAGCAAAGTGATCTGAGCTACATGTCACATAGGAGGCAGCAAAAAATTCAAAAACAAAAGGAACCTTTTCAGCATCAGTAAGCATATGAACCTTGGGGAAAACAAAACCCATCTGCTCTGCCTAGAGAAATATATTTTAAATAGTTCTGACTGGAGTAAGATGAAAGTGTTGAAGAGAAAACTTAAGATATAACTGAATTGAAATGATAAAAAGTAGAAGGGACCAAAA
Organism: Podarcis melisellensis; assembly: GCF_964234715.1. NCBI lineage: Eukaryota > Metazoa > Chordata > Lepidosauria > Squamata > Lacertidae > Podarcis > Podarcis melisellensis. Next base: position 12,569,458 of record NC_138544.1, read on the forward strand.
GGTCACCAACATAAATATTATCTTCCTGTTCTAGGGCAGGGTCCTGTGCCAACCAGTCCTTTCCTAAATTTCACAACTAATTCAGAGTAAAGATTAACACAGGATTAGCTCACCTTTCAAACTCCGACACATAATAATATATGAATGGGTGTATACAAATGTATGGAGTATGGGTGTATACAAATGTATGGAGTATGGGTGTATACAAATCAGCTGGGCTGATGAGAACCACCAGTATGGAGGTCCCTTAATATACAACTTGGCTTTTGCTAGATTTTCTATGGAACTATGTAAGTGGCGCTGTGGGTTAAACCACAGAGCCTAGGACTTGCTGATCAGAAGGTCGGCGTTTCGAATCCCCGCGACGGGGTGAGCTCCCGTTGCTCAGTCCCAGCTCCTGTCAATCTAGCAGTTCGAAAGCACGTCAAAGTGCAAGTGGATAAATAGGTACCGCTCTGGCGGGAAGGTAAACAGCGTTTCCGTGCGCTGCTCTGGTTCACCAAAAGTAGCTTAGTCATGCTGGCCACATGGCCACATGGCTGTACACCGGCTACTTCGGGCAAAAAAGCGAGATGAGCGCCACAACCCCAGAGTCGGTCACGACTGGACCTAATGGCCAAGGGTCCCTTTACCTTTATGTAAGTTGCATTTAAGGATTTGGTAATGTTCCAGCCCACAAAAGAGGGTGCAAACAAAATGTACACCTGTGTTAGAGAAGGCAGAACAAAACCAAGCAATGGTGCAAAGCCACAAGCCAAAGGAAAGGCAAAAGAAATGCTACAGTTGTGCGCTCATCTTTCATTAAGACAGAACAAGGCCAGAAGATCATCTGTGAGCAGGAAGAACACAAAAGCTGGGACAACTGGGGAGCAGATTTTCCTGTTTCACTCCACCTGGGCCTTACTCCCATAATAACTACCATTGAAGGCAAAGTTGGCAGGAGAACCCATACCCACCGCTTGATTGCCATCAGCCAGCCTGAGAAGGCCAGAACATGAGTGGCAGTTGCCCTGAACTGTCAGCTCTAGGTGGGGTTGCATATCTGTAGCTTCTGAGTTTTCCTGAATTCACTGCTATCTTCGGAGGCACAGGTGGCTTCAGTGGTATGGAGTGCCTTCTACAAGCTATTTCCCTAACCGGACTGTGGATTCAGTAATCTATGCTCTAGCAACCTCCAGGCGAGATCACAATGTGCAGGGCTGCTTTTGGTACAGAACGTGTACAACAAGACTATGGCCACGGGACTTCTCAGGGGGTGAGCATTTAGCACTACTTCTGCACAGCTACCCTGATTTCCAAGGCCAATTCAAAGTGCTGGTTTTAACCCACAAAGTCCTATATGTCTCAGGCGGCCAATACTGAACAAAATGCCTCTCCCAAGTTGAACATGCCCAGACCATCATCTGAGCTCCTCTTCCAGGTGCCCCCTCTTCAATAGGCTGGGAGGATGGCAACAACAGGATCTTTGGGGGATGGCAGCCCACCTTTCTATGGAATGATACCCCAAGGAAGACCCATCTGGTGCCAATGTTAACATCCTTTTGTGCCAAGTTAAGACATACCTCTTCTCTTAGGCTTCTGAGGAATTATGATAACCAATTGTTTATTTATTGTTAAACTTGGTGGTCGTTCTTAAAATTATGTACACATGATGCCTAGAAATGTTTTGTATTAGGCAATTAATAAAATCGAATGCTTATTACTACTAATTCTGAACACTGAAACCTGGAATAAGGAGTTTGGATCCACTAATGGCCCTACCTGCCAATTTGTCCCCAACACTGCCATTTTGAAGGCAATATACATTATATTGCATATGCTGAAAGGCAGAACGGTAGACTGCGAAAGTTAATTAGCATTCTTTACTGATTTATTCTCATATTCTCGCCTTTAAAATTCAAGTCATCTTTATATCATTTTCACCAGGTCATACCATATTTTGAGCACAAGTATTCTGGCATATGTGTACCACAGTGCTGCAAATCTGAATTAATGAAGAAATCATTTAAATGGAAAACTGATGGTTCCTTGGACATCCCTAACTAGATGCATTTCATCATGTCATTTGAAATTTAGGTCAAACTCCTATTCTTCAAAGACAGTAGATACAATTCATGAAGCCAAACTTATTAAAAAGAGGAGTTTGTCCTTTTCTCAAATACACGAGACTTTTGAAGCTATTAAGATTTTTGGGGGGGGGGGGTCCTGACCAAAGTTTTGTTATCCATGGCACACTAGTAATATGTGCCATTTATAATGTCTGTATAAATTCCTTTACTAGATATATATTTTGAATTGTTTAGTAAGCATTATGGAGGGGGGAAGAAAGACAATCTGTTCAAGAGGCAAAACCATAACCCCTGGCTGGGCCAGTTTAAAACCAGCAAAGTTGCAATCCTACTAATCCTCCACCCTGTAATTTATTACGCCTATCACCCAGCATACTTTCAATTAACAAGTTCTACGTGGTCAGAAATTCTGAAAAACAGGACAGTGTAATTTTGACAACAAAACTGTTGTGGTGAGATTTAAAATAGGGAAGAGTTCACGGTTTTATCTCAACAGCATCAGCCATCTTACTTTCAGTTTATTTCACCTAAAATATCTCAGAAAGTTTCTGAAAATCAGCTTAGCAATGTGAATGGCAGAGTAGTGAAAAGGAAAAGTGTAGCTGTCAGAGTATTAAGCATTCAAAACAGGGCCAGTAAACCATAAGAAATTATATCAGTTAGATTAACTCTTCAAAGGACAAATTCATAGAGAAAACAAATGATATAACAAGTATTTCCCCCCCACATATATGCATTCTAGGTATGGATCTTTTGCAGACACTGAATTTAATATTTACATGAGGAGCTCGTCAGTTTCTCAAGGCTTGTAGGCGTAAAGGGTTTTTTTTTGTGAAATTCAGGCTAGTACTCTTAATATTTTACCTGTGTATTTGAAAGTTTGCTCTTATCCTAGACTACGCTAGATCTTTGCACTGAAATGTAATTCCTGGTTATTGCTATGCTCATCTCAGTCACCCCCTTGCTCTCGCTATAATCATGATCCTTCTTTATTTATTAAAACTAATATCCAGGCCAACAGCACAGCAATACCTTTGTGGCCTCTGTATCTCCATCTTGGGCTCCCATTCAGTTCTGTGGCCAGAATGAGAAGATTTGACTTTCCCGCAAGGCGGGTGGTGCAGTTTCAGCCCCTCCTCCTTCCTCACACCCACCTTTATCACGAGACTCATGATCACACCCAGGGTGACGAAAAAGGCACTGCCATCCTGGCAGAAAACAGAAAGTTCGAGAGGAACTGACAAAGGAGACCTGATCCCGATGTTCAAACCTAACGATTTCGGCAGAAGCAGGTGCTCTAATCCTTTCCCACAATGAAGATTCTATATGCGAAACTCGGCTGTCTCTGCCTGGCAGCCTTTAATATATGCCGTGCATCTTGCCACATCTCACACTAGGATATGTGCCTGTTATAACACAGACTTCCCATTCCCACTCACCGTAGCAAATTGAGTGTGTATTGAAGCTTCAGCTGTAGTAGCAGCAAACACAATAAGCATTTAGCAGTAATTTTCTCTTGCTGAAAAGATCTTCCAGTGCGTATGGACTGCTGCCACTCCCACTGGCAAAAAGCCCTACAGCAGTCTCCTGTACCATGCCTTCAATGTATGATAGGAAAGGCCAAAAGCTGCCTACCTTAGCTGCACAGCCCCACAGCAGTTCTCCCAGTATAGAAGACAGAAAGACATACATTAGAAGGTAAAGCCCTTATTCACAAGCATGCCATAAAGAGCAGATAATTACCATCTGTACATTCCTCATAATACCAGTCCAGCTCATAGTAATCTGCTTCAATGAATTTCTGCATAGTCCGCTATCTCCTTGGGCAACGTAGGAGAGGAGATTTTCTACAGATGCTACAGAGGTCAAGTGAAGCACAGCCATGCCTCCCTGCCTTTGCAGAACTGCATTCTGCCAAGGAGCTCGGAGACTGCCGGCGAGAGGCTGGACATCTTCAGCCCGAAGCGGGAGCCGAAACGGAAAGGGGCAGGCAATGAAAAGGAGAAAATAAAAACTTCAAAAAATAAAAAAGGGAGAGGTTTGTTGCGGCATCTGCACCAGTGCCTGCTCTAATAAAGAAGGCTTTACACAGGAGCTGGGAATGGGAGTTAACCAAACCGTCCTATCAAAAGGCTCAGACTCTGACGTTGGAGACACACAGCACCACTTGGGGGTTCCTAACTCATTCCTTTCCCGCTCCACTCCTCGCATCTCTTTCGGTCCAATATGTTGCCATGGAGACCAATTGGCTCCGAAAGAGATGCAGCGATGGAGGGAGGAAATGCAATTCTGCTGTTTCTTACTACGCTGGCTAGGATGTGTCTCACCAGAAGACACAAAACAGAGAGAAATGCTTCCCACGGCTATAACACAAAAGAGATCCAAGTTAAGCTCCAACTTGTTACATGGCAACATCAGGTTTTGATCACTTAACACATCACCGTATCTTAATATGTACACCTAACACAATGCTGTAACAAACTGGCGTGGGTTGTGTGTGTGTGTCCCACACCCAGAAATGTGGGTAACTAAAGCTCTTTCCTTTGAACCAGTGATCCATTTTATCAAGTGCCTAACTTCTGTGAGAGCACAAAAAGGATTACAGCCAACTACAGCCATTTTGTACAAACTGGAATACAGTAACCACCTCCTTTCTCTCCCTTCTCTCTCGAAATATTCCTAAAAATCTAAGCTTTCCATTAGTTTGCAGATGAAATTAGGAGCACGCATCTGTTCAGATATGCAAACTGATGATCTGTTGCAGGAGATTAAAATAGAACTTGGATAAGCAAATGAATAAATACATCCTGCTGGATAATATAATGAAGTTCTTAACCTTTAATGTTGTTATATACACTGTGTTTATTTGGCTTTTGCGACAACACTCCACCCCTCAGTAGTGTGTGTGTGTGTGTGTGTGTGTGTGTGTGTGCAGATTTCACAATCACCTGGAGCATTTGCTGGGCATGTTTAGCCTGGAGAAGAGGAGGTTAAGGGGTGATATGATAGCCATGTTCAAATATATAAAAGGATGTCACATAGAGGAGGGAGAAAGGTTGTTTTCTGCTGCTCCAGAGAAGTGGAAACGGAGCAATGGATCCAAACTACAAGAAAGAAGACTCCACCTAAACATTAGGAAGAACTTCCTGACAGTAAGAGCTGTTCGACAGTGGAATTTGCTGCCAAGGAGTGTGGTGGAGTCTCCTTCTTTGGAGGTCTTTAAGCAGAGGCTTGACAACCATATGTCAGGAGTGCTCTGATGGTGTTTCCTGCTTGGCAGGGGGTTGGACTCGATGGCCCTTGTGGTCTCTTCCAACTCTATGATTCTATGATTCTATTCAATGATTCTCTGTTTAGATGGAGAAGCAAAGAAATCCAAACAGATCCTTTTTTGATATACACATAAAGAACAGGCAGCAGAGAAGAAACCAGAGAACCAGTGAGAACAAAGGCGGAGGTGGAAGTGGCAAAAGGGAGAAAAGCAGTGGCAAAACTCAGACTAGACTTGGCAGAAGGATCAGGGTAGGGCTGCCCGGAGAAGGGCTCAGAAATTGGCTGGTTGGATACTCCTAATGGTGACCAGAAAAAGTCTAAAGTGACACAGGAGCTGTGCAGTTTAATCCTCTTCTCTCAATGAAACTTAAAAAGAGAGGAGAAGGAATTGGAACAGATAGGGGAATTCTAACAGTGCAGGCAGAGTGGTTACTAGAGGAGCGAATGATGGGCTGTGGCTGACTGCATGTGACATGTTGTGAAAGGTGTGGCGAGCCACAGACCCACTCCCAATTGCCGATTTCCTGTGATGGGAGAAGCTTTGGTTAATGTGCATCCTCTTCTGGCACAGCCCCAAAGGATTTGGAAGGTTTAACGTTTGGTTTCTCTCTCTCATTATTATTAAACCCAGTTTACCTTATAGCCAACCCCTAAGTGATGGCTAACAAACCATAGTTACGATTAAGGACAGATTGTCCGGTTCCAAAAAAACGGCAGGTGGGGTTAATAAAAACCGAAAATGGAAGTAGCTGTGCTGGAGGAGAGGGAGAAGCACGAGGCTCACTACAGCTTGCTCCTGCCATTAATGTGGATGTAAATTGTAGGGACACGGGTGGCACTGTGGGTTAAACCACAGAGCCTAGGACTTGTTGATCAGAAGGTCGGCGGTTCCAATCCCCGCAACAGGGTGAGCTCCCATTGCTCGGTCCCAGCTCCTGACAACCTAGCAGTTCGAAAGCACGTCAAAGTGCAAGTAGATAAATAGGTACCGCTCCAGCGGGAAGGCAAACAGTGTTTCCGTGCGCTGCTCTGGTTCCCCAGAAGCAGCTTAGTCATGCTGGCCACATGACCCGGAAGCTGTACACCGGCTCCCTCGGCCAATAAAGCGAGATGAGCGCCGCAACCCCAGAGTCGTCCGTGACTGGACCTAATGGTCAGGGGTCCCTTTACCTTTACCTTTAAATGTAGACTTTATACCATCTTAGTGTGATAAATAAATATAACTATGTGTTTAAAACATATTATGTGTCAAGTGTCCTAAAACCTGTGTCACAGTCAGTTGCAATTCAGTTAAGTATTCAGTGTAGCAAACCTACACATCGATTTCTAAAGAGCAACTAGTGCTCATCTGGCAAGGATAGGATCTCTATATGCCCTTTACACTTGCCCTTTTTCAAACAATGCAGCTGCTTCCAGGAATAAAAAAAGATAGAGCCTATGAAATAAATTGAGACGATAATAACACCCACTACAAATTATGAGCTGCAACAGTGTAGTTCCGATTCTTACTCCACCCCTCCCCCAAAATCAAGAGAGGATATACAATTATTTTAGGAAGACATATTTGCTGCTTGCTTGAGTATGCGAGTGAAAGCTCAATGTAAAATCCCTTCTGTTCTTCCTGCCCCTAGCCCCAAATTCTGGATTTAGATCATCATTTCCCAAACCTGGGTCTCCAGCTGTTTTTGGACTACAATCCCCATCATCCGTGATCCTGCTAGCTAGGGATTACTGATTGATTGATTGATTGACTGACTGACTGACTGAATTTATATACCGCCCTACACTTGAAGGTCTCAGGGGGTTGTAGTCCAAAAACAGCAGGAGACCCATGTTTGGGAAACCCTGATTTAGATTATCAGACTTCTTCAGGTACAGATTTCTCTTTTTTCAGTTCTCTTTGAAGCCAGTGGGAGTAGCAGTAGCAGAAATAGTGCAGTACTTAAACCTACTAGCAACACACTTGCATTTGGTGCAGGTTAATATTATCACCCCGCCTTGCCAAAAAGGCAAGGGCAATGAGTCATTCGCATCAAATTCAATTATTTGGAAACCTATCTTTAAAAATGGCATGACTAATTTCTGGGATTTCTGTTGAGGCTGGTTTCGGTGCTAGATCCATTTATTTCCGGGCTAAGGCCTAGTTTTGGTGCACAAGCCGCCTTGGTCACCTCTGCATGGTTACCGTTGGTCAGAGAGAGGCAGAAGGAGTGTGCCCCTGTTAATTCTCCTTGATCTCCTACCTATCGAGCAAAAACCACACTGCTCCTAAAGGAACTGCACTAGCTGTCTATAAGCTACTGAGCCAGGTTCAAGGTTTTAGTTTCAACCTTTCTCCTTACTCCCTCTTCAAGCACTGCAGCTGAGGAGAGTCTCTTGACTGTGCCATAATCTCCATTATAAGCAGCAACCAGTGGCAGGGCCTTCTCTCTAGTGGCCCCCATTTAATGGAACCATCTATTCTCTGAGCAGCGACAAATGCCAACGGTGTTCAAAACACACTTACGTACTCATGTTTTCTGGAATTTTATCAATGGTGACCTTTGAGCAACTAACTGCATTTCATTTATTACATCATGGTGTACTTTTTTCTTTTCATTTTAATTTGTTTTATTACTTAGGTATATCATGAATTGTCATTGGCAGCTTATATGTATTTTTTGTAAACAAATTAAATATCCATAGAAGAAGTGCACCTACAAAAAGAGCTACTAAAGACTAATATTCTATACAATCCCTCACATGCTCCAAACTGACACTCAGTTGTTTTTACATTAGAAAACCAAAGTAGAGTGAATTAGGAAAAGACCACTTAGCAGTCTTTGGTCCCATCATGGTATTTATAGCATCTGAGGGTGTCACACTAACTATTCCCAGCTCAGATTTTCTCACAACTAGGTGGGGGAAAGCCAATTCAGATTGTGGAATGCAAAGGTTAAATGCTTGATGAGCTAGAATAAGTAGCTAAGCGATCACTGGACTTTGCTTCAGTTAGGAACAAAACAAGTGAAGAAGTTGGCTGCATTCTAAGAAGATTGTAAGCAAATGTTACTTTCTGGGGTCTAATGAGACTAGCATTTCCTTTTGTGAGTGAACTAAATGCACTACTAAAAGATCAAGTACCTCTTTCAAAAGGGCATATATGCTGCCACAGGGTTTAGCTTTCGTTATAGGATGAATTTACTAAAATATCTCGTCATCTATTACAGCACACTGCTATTACACCAAAGCTTTCAGATGGGATGGATATTGAGTCAGATTCACAAAGGTTCACAGGTCTCTCTGTGTGAGCAGACGGCACATTTGCATGCACAGTAGGTGCATATCTCTCCAAATTCTGCAAATCATCTTCTCAGCTGCAGCCTCAGGCCCATATCCCATTCTGTTTCAGAGGGTCCTCCAGCTCTCAGAATTGGCTTTTCAGAGGGGACAAGAGGCTGCAGCGGTGATGGAAAAGTACCACTGTATGATGAGAACTCCACTTGTTTCACTGGGCAAACTCAAGAGGAAGAAAAACTAATAAATTCTTAAGACTATTGCTAGGCATTGCTCTAGGCAATGACTTGCATCTTTCTGGGTTTTTTGTTCATTTTTAAATAGTGTCCGTTACATAGTAATAAAAATGATATGCAAAGAACAAAAAAAATCACAACACATAATTTAAAAACAGTTGGAATGGCTTGGTAATTATATTCTAGCTTCACCCTCAAGATATAGGGTGGCCCTAAAATGGCCTTTGCTAGAAGTTACTTGGGCAGCAGCCACTACTTTTAGAAATGAAGGATCAGAGGTGAAACAATACATAATTCAGAGCATCACTACGGCTATATATACAGTGAAGTTAAGATACCAACTTTTAAATGAACCTTTAAAAATATTATCTAACACACAAGCTCCATGAAAAAACTAAGCAGCAACAAATATATTTATACAGATTTAGTCAAAATGAATGGATCAATATTTCCATAATTAAAAAGGAGAGAGGGAAGACCAGGTCCTACTTATTTGAAAAGTAAGAGTTTATATATGTAAGGCCAAACAGTATTTTAGAGCACTCCATATACAGGTTTTTCCTTGCTGCAAAACACAGGCATTTATTTAAAATAGCTCTTCTGAAGCATGGGAGGCTTGAAACAGATTACTCAGTTGATTCTGACTACATTGCTTGAAGTCTGCCATCTTGCATGCCCTGATCACAAAGCATAGGGCATACAAAGTTGCGCAAGTGAAAAAAATTACAGTGGTACCTCTGAACATCCCTGTCATAGCTTTCCCATTCTATTGTTTGGAAAGCAAAATTTCCTAACTGGCTTGTAGCACTCTTGCACTATGCTGGATTGCAATTAGTCTATTCAAAATAGTCCAAATCACTGCAGACCAGGAATGAACAATTAAATGCAATGAACTGATTTTAATCATATTTTGGGCATACACAGTGGTACCTCAGGTTAAGAACTTAATTCATTCTGGAGGTCTGTTCTTAACTTGAAGCACCACTTTAGCTAATGGGGCCTCCTGCTGCTGCCACTGCGCCGCCACTGCACGATTTCTGTTCTCATCCTGAAGCAAAGTTCTTAACCCGAGGTAATATTTCTGGGTTAGCAGAGTCTGTAACCTGAAGCGTATGTAACCTGAGGTACCGCTGTATTTAGTAGCAAGTTGCTAAAGCAAGAGAACGTTGGCAAACTTCTGTGATACAGATATTTCAATAGAAGGTTTAACTGGAGTTGCAACTATTTCCAAAGAGAGACTCTGCCAAACTCCTACAACCATATGGCGGGGATGTGGCACTTTGCATGAACTGCTGCTAATATTTTAGTAGACATAGGGAATCCAGTGGAACTTCAATAGAAGTAATAATTCAATTAAAGACAGAAGGCATGTAAGCTAAGCAAAGTGAGCCTCTTCTCTAACCTTATGCGCTCCAGACATACTACAGAGGTGTGTGGATTAAACTAATGGCAATTGTAGTACGAAATGTCTGGAGGGCACCAGGTTGGAGAATGCTGTTTTTCAACAGTAGCGGTAGTTAAGAAAAAGAAAAAGAAATCCACATTTGTGGTGGGAAAGGAGGCAGCTGTCTCAATTCAGACCCAAATTAATTAGCGCTTGACTGCTAGATGAATTGTAATTTAATTATTCTATGCTGCAGCCTCCTCTGAAATTCCTTTCTTCATGTACGGCCATCTTAAAATCAGTGGCAAAATGTTCTTGTAACATGAAACATTCTTCTATTGGTTTATGAAATATTAAAAAGTAGCAAAATAAAGGAAACTTAGAAAGGAAGTAGTCAACTCTAAGCTATAGTAAAAGATCTACAATGTTGAAAAATAGTAGATGAAAGTGATAAACCATACTACTAAATCGGCATAACAATATTATGTAACACAAGAGCCTTAACAGCGCTTTGACAAACAAATAACCTACTTGGTCAAAGTTGTAGAATTTATTTTTGTTCAGATTTTCAAATGGACAGCTTCTTAACATTTGTCTGGTACAGAACAGCTTAGAAAATTCTATTGCTTCAAGGGATCAGACAAAAATGACTCATTAATTCTCTTTACAGCTGTATAATTCTGTTCAGATACTTCAAATGCCACTTATATATTAGATCAACCAAGGATACAGCTACATGATACAGTGGTACCTCAGGTTACATACGCTTCAGGTTACATACGCTTCAGGTTACACACTCCGCTAACCCAGAAATAGTGCTTCAGGTTAAGAACTTTGCTTCAGGATGAGAACAGAAATTGTGCTCCGGCAGCATGGCAGCAGCAGGAGGCCCCATTAGCTAAAGTGGTGCTTCAGGTTAAGAACAGTTTCAGGTTAAGTACAGATCTCTGGAACGAATTAAGTACTTAACCCGAGGTACCACTGTACAAAGAACCTGTGACTGTTACACACAAAAACCCGAAGCGTTTTTCCAAATTGTCCTCATCTTGCCTTCTTCCCATTAATGTTTCTCAGCATGCGGGCTGCATAGCTCTGCCGATCATCAGTCAACCTGCCACAAGTCTGGATCCTTGTCCTATGCCAAGACGAACTGTCATGTGCAAGTTTTACCCCCCACCCACCCAAATCAAAGCTGTGACCATTTTTAATCTATATCCTGTTTAGGTACGATTCCTGCTCTCTCTGCTTCCACTACGGATGCAAGTTGTACTTGAGATTATGGAGGAAGAAACGCTGAAATAGTGAGGCACTAGGCATGTGACGGATGCTAATGGAAATTAACAGTAGTCACGTGGCTTTCAGTATTCACTAAAAACAATGTGTGACAAGAATCACTCTAGCAACAGTTATGAGAACACCAGTGAATCTTAATGCATTTTTTGTTCTTGTTTCTGAATACAATACAATGCTATCAAACCAACATAAGCAGAAAGTTCTTATGACCCCTGAAGTACATAACATATCCTTATCAGCAACTGTGGATGAAACAGCGGCTGTGGATCAGCAACCTGGAAGCAGTTAATGCCAGATTTGGATTATTCTCCTTAATGACCTTTAAAGCCCTTTGTGGCTTAGGGCCCTCGTATTTACGGGACCGCCTCTCCTGGTATGCCCCGCAAAGGACCTTAAGGTCTATGAATAACCATAGTTTGGAGGTCCCGGGCCCTAAAGAAGTCAGACTATCCTCCACTAGGGCCAGAGCCTTTTCAGTGATGGCTCCGATCTGGTGAAATGCTCTGTCCCATGAGACCAGGGCCCTGCAGGATTTAACCTCCTTCTGTCGGGCCTGTAAGACAGACCTATTCCACCTGGCCTTTAATTTGAATTCAGCCTGATATTCTATTACTCTTCTCTTCCCTCCCCTTCCCCTTTTATGAAGATTACCCGCTCCGAGACCCCACAGCTAATTCTCCCCTGGCCTCCTCGCTGGCCCAAGTAGGACTAATTCAGCCAGCTAGCCCTGGTGATTATCTAATGCTTATTAGATGTATTTCCCCTAAATTGATTTCTGAACTTTGAATTTTATTGTTATTCATGTTTTTATTCTGTATTTTATGTTGCTTTTACAATTAAAGTGGTACCTCGGGTTACATATGCTTCAGGTTACATATGCTTCAGGTTACAGACTCTCCTAACCTAGAAATAGTACCTCGGGTTAAGAACTTTGCTTCGGGATGAGAACAGAAATCCTGCGGTGGCTGCGCGGTGGCAGCGGGAGGCCCCATTAGCTAACGTGGTGCTTCAGGTTAAGAACTGTTTCAGGTTAAGAACGGGCCTCCAGAACGAATTAAGTACTTAACCGGAGGTACCACTGTAAGTGTTTTAAATTTGTTGTTAGCTGCCCTGAGCCTGGTTTCTGAACCCGAAAGGGCAGGGTAGAAATAAAAATGTATTTATTTATTTATAATGCAGTATTGGTAGCCCATTGGTAGCCCATCCACTGTCAGTTACTACACAATAGAGGATTATATCCATCACACCCATAGTTTATTAATCTTCCGCCAATCAAAAGATGTAAAACTGCATGGAAAACATCACCTTCCTCCCCAACCCCACCACAAAATGATGACATTTTAAAAAGGGTAAAGGGTAAAGGGACCCCTGACCATTAGGTCCAGTAATGGCCGACTCTGGGGTTGCGGCACTCATCTTGCTTTATTGGCCGAGGGAGCTGGTGTACAGCTTCCGGGTCATGTGACCAGCATGACTAAGCAGCTTCTGGCGAACCAGAGCAGCGCACAGAAACGCCGTTTACCTTCCCGCTGGAGCGGTACCTATTTATCTACTTGCACTTTGAGGTGCTTTCGAACTGCTAGGTTGGCAGGAGCAGGGACCGAGCAATGGGAGATCACTCCGTCGTGAGAAATTGAACCACAGACCTTCTGATCGGCAAGCCCTAGGCCCTGTGGTTTAACCCACAGCGCCACCCATGTCCCTCGATGACATTTTAGGTGTTTGAAAAAACAACGTTGCCATAACATTAAAAAATATAGCCCTGGGATAAGATGTGTATCCAAAAGGTGGGCAAATGAACATTTATTGAGCAGCAGGAGTTGATTGTACAGGCCCACACTTCAAATCTAGGTTTAATCTCTTGGTACTTTTCTCTGAAAGTTTAACTGACCTACTTACAAAAGGATAAGACATTGTGTGTGTTTAAAAAACTGTGCTGATATTTTAAGAGTATTTCTTAATGTCACAAGATAATAAGCTGGCAGCTATAAGGTATGGTACTATTTAGCCATATTCAGTCCATCTGAACACCAATGAGAAAAAAAACCACTTTATTTAAGGTAGATAAGGACAAGATGAAATTATACAACTGAATATAAATATAGATGGGAAACGGCTACGTATTGTGGGTACTTATCTACTTTTAAAAATTTTCACCTATGATCTTTTTCTTTTACTTCTTTGTTTTTTTCTTTGTTCTTTTTTCTTTTTTCTGATATCTTATCTTTCATTTCACTCCTTTATTGTCAATAGCATTTTATAGAGGTATAAATAACTGTAAATATGAAAAGAGACAAAATATTCTCTAATTTTTTTCCCCTTGGTTATATGTATTTTCTTTTTCTTTTGTTGTAAATATGTATGTTTTCTAATTTGTACTTAATAATTTATTTTTTTAAAAAGAGAGATTTTTCAAGGCCACTCCAATTTTTGTTTTAATTGAAGTCTGACTCCCATTTGCTTTTTGGTCACCAACTGGGCTGCGATGGCTTGTAGGTTAGCAACCTATGCTGCTGTTTTTCATTCCCACCAGACCCAACTAGAGTTAAGCAGCTTGCGTGTAGGATTGCAGCTTCAGCATCTTAGCTTGCCGCTGTATTACAAGCCAAAGGAAAGTCATGCACTTCAAGGAAACTGACATATGCAAGCTACATTCCAAATGCTTTTAGCTAGGTTTAAAATGTCACATACAGCCTACAACAGAAATGCTATTATGAGTGGTATATTTTTTCAACTGTGTTTTCCACCAGCTTTGCATCTATTATACAGTGCTTCATGGAAGGAACAGATACAGACTCATGATTTCTATTGTACCCGTGACAGTTTTCAATGTGATCCATCCCACATATTGCATTATTTATCCAATAATAGCTGCTAAACTGAGGAAATTTGGGGTACATGGGGAGAAGGGCAACTCATAAATTCTACAGGTAATTGCATTTGAGGACAAATGAATATGTTTGGACTTACGGAAGTATTTCAGTGTCTCTTCTATTTGCTCTGTTGTTAAATCAATATTAGCATCAGGAGAAAGGAGAGGTGTATGAAGCCAGTCGTCGTGGTCATAACCATAGATGGTATCTGCTCTTAGCTTGTAGTGTGGTAGCTGCTCTTCAAGCAGACTGATGATTTCAACTTCGGGAAGATTTGTACTATTGCACACATCTAAAGCGAGGGGGAAGACAAGCACAGAAGCTGGGTTATACCGCTTTCAAAATAAAAATAGAAACACTTGTGATTTAATACAAGCCACATCAGCAAAATCCCATCCAACGCATTCCATCATCTCCAGAAAAATTCCATCTGAAAGAGGAGGCTGTTGCATTGCTTAGAAGCTCTGACTAAACATTTCGTAAGAAACCGAATAAAGAAGCCCTTGTCTCAAAATGTGGGCATTTCGCTCCTTATGAGCTACAACTACAGAAACCAGAAACTATAACATTAAGCATTTCTGTCAACAGGCTTTGCTTCCATGCAAGTTTGCCTACTGGAACGCTTGCCCAAGATGTAAAGCTATTCCATGTGCTTTTTTTATATAATTAAATTTTCCATTTTAACAATCCATTCAAACCACATTAAATATTCCAAATTATACAAATTACGCAGTAATCAAACAATCCAAATATTATGCTAAATTATAAATTTTTGGGCGGACTTCCCATGCTCCGAGGTCGGGTGTTTTCTAATCATCTCATATTTCTGCTATTCCATGTGCTTTAGACAAGAAAAGATTGACCAGAGACTTTAAACTCTGACGCTATTATTAGTATGTACATATGGGCTACCTGTTACCAGCATTAGCTGTGAGCTTTTTGTTTCTGATAGAAGAAATGTATTGCAATACTCCTAAAGGTTTGCAGTCTATTTCATCCACAGCAACCACACCACAAAAACCAGCACCACACAGCCTTGTTTTCCAGGAGCAAGACGACAAGCAGCTGTTAATATAAATTGCCTCGTAATTGCATGCTATTTGTTCCTGTTTCATCTCTGGTTCAAGACTTTTATCACTTCTACCCCAGCATTACTAGGGAAGAAGTCTCCCTCATCCTTTATGACAAAGCAATGTCTCTGGGAATCAGTGATCTCATCGCCATGTGACTCAAGGAAGCCTCAAAAGAAAAACGTTTTACGAAAAATAGCTCCCATGTGCTAAGACAGGGAATGCGAAAGATGCCAGGCATTATCTTCAGCTAAAACACTTTACTCATTCTGTTGCATTTTTTTTTTTAATTCAAAAGCCTACATTTCAAAATAAAGCCATCCCACTGAAGCCACTTACATGTGCTTTTATGGAGCTACATTTTTTAAAAGCCTAAATGCATTGACTATAAATACATGCCGAGGGTTGACAGGATGTGTGTCATAATTATTTTAGCTCTCAGTGCACAAAACCTCTCCCAAATGTGCCTGGGTCTTTTGTGAATGCCAAGAATACTGCACCAACGTGAATTAAAAACGGAACCATGCTTGTGCTGTGATTTTGGTTTCACTGCAATTTAGTTTCATGATCACAAAAAATCCAGTTAAAATATTACTAATAATAATAACTATAATGATGAAGATGATAGATCTTAGGTTGGTTTGTTTCCAAAATAACCAGCAATACCTGTACTTCCCCTTGGATTATTTAAAGCTTTCTTTGCCCCCCCTAAGATGTTCATTGTGGCATACATACTTCTCTAGCCATCCATTTCATTCGTACAACAACACTGTGAGGTAGGTTGGGAGTTCATGACTGGCTCAAGGTCACCAGGTGACCTGGAATCTGAACCTGGGCATCGCTGTCCTGAGTAAAACACTGAACTCTACACCATACTGACTCTCTCACCCAAGATGGAAGCACATTTTTCCAGGATATCTTACATCAGCAATTGGATAGAGTGGGATAAAATGTATGAACGCAGCCGACACAAATGGCATTAAGGTTGCCTCAGAGCAAGGGACAAATCTTCCTGGATTCTCAAAAGTGTGCGACTCCTTCACAGTATCTGCACCCTGGTCTCTTAACTATGCCTATTTGATAAAGAGTCTCGCTGCTTGTCCTTCTGTGAGCTCATTACACCTACCAAAAGCTTCTTACTTGACTTATTTTCAGCCCCAAAAGAACAGCCAATTATCTTAATAAGGAAAGAAGGAGCCACCGGATTTGTTGAACTGTGCAAAGATCAGTTCTGGTACTTGCTATCACATTCATCCTTCATCCCATTAAGCTTTTACTAGTCAATTAAAAAAATATTCTGCACAAGGGGCCCAGGTACAGCACATGGGTGCCAATTCTCAATGAAAGCCGCGGCTATGTTTTCTACTGCAAATAATACAGCCTTTAAAACAGCATTGTGGGGAAAGCTATTAACATTATCCAGTAACCAGAATCCTAAAGGGACTTAAAGCTTTTTGAAGTTTAATTTGAAAGACTGTTTAGAGCCAGCAGGTTGCTTCTTGGGATTACGGGGCAGGAGAGAGAAGAGATAACCCTCCCTTTCCAAACCAAACAGCTTACCAGGGGAGCCAAAGTAAATGCAGGATGCTTTAAATGAACACCTTTCCCCCTCCTTGAACAGCTCATGTTATTAGTACTGTACTGCTGTGTTAGGAGGGTTAACTAGTGCCACCTGGTGCTCAGTAATCTCAATGGCTCAGAATTCAGGCACAAAAATGGTCCTCTATAATAAAAGTTGCATCCTGGACCAGAAAGGCAGCAGAAAGGAGTAGGGAAGCCCCACCTCTGCTTGAAGTAAAGGTAAAGGGACCCCTGACCATTAGGTCCAGTCACGGAGGAATCTGGGGTTGCAGCGCGCATCTCGCTTTATTGGCCGAGGGAGCCGGCGTACAGCTTCCAGGTCATATGGCCAGCATGCCTAAGCCGCTTCTGGTGAACTAGAGCAGCGCGCCGAAATGCCGTTTACCTTCCTGCTGAAGCGGTATCTATTTATCTACTTGCACTCTGACGTGCTTTCGAACTGCTAGGTTGGCAGGAGCAGGGACCGAGCAACGGGAGCTCACCTCGTCGCGGGGATTCGAACTGCCAACCTTCTGGTCGGCAAGTCCTAGGCTCTGTGGTTTAACCCACAGCGCCACCCGCTGGTCCTTCAACTGATAATACTCAAGGATGGGAAGAATGCTTTTTTGTTTTGTTTTGTTATGTATTCACAAAAGGGTATTTGCTGAGAATAAATGAAACTTTTAACCATTAAAGCAATACAACAGACATCAAAATCATATGGTCTCCTCTATCTTAAACCAGAATGAGAATTTATTTAATAGAAGCTCCTAGATCATATTTTCAAAGGAGACAGGATCTGGTTCCATAGACTAATGATACCCCTCAGCTAGATACTTAAATACTGGAACATATATATGTGTGTGTGTGTGTGTGTACACTAACAAGGTCCTCTGAGTTCCTGAGAAACGCAGTATCACATAAAGATCAAAGGCTTTGCTTTTTCACAGCAAAACATGGCCCCACCATGTTTTGGGGCCCACTTCTGGAGGATGTGGGCCCCAAGGTTGCAGGAATCTCCATCGTTATGCAGGACCCTCCTCCTAGCCTGTAACACTGTTCTAAGCCTAGGGCACCATTATTATTATTATTATTATTATTATTATTATTATTATTATTTATTCATTTAATTAATTAATTTCTATACCACCCTATACCTGAAGGTCTCAGGGAGGTTCACGTAAAATATCAAATACTGTACATAAAATCAAAACAAAAACAACAACTCAATAACCCCCCCAACAAAGAACCAGCATTTTTTAAAAGGGCATAGAATGAAGATCAAGTCATGCAAAGGCCTAGTTGAAAAGGAACGTTTTTGCACCATGAAAGTGACATGCAAGCATCACTTTTTCAATGACGCATCAGCTGTCACAATGCACTTCATGATGTGCTCCACTTCTCTTACCCACTTAAGACAGTGTGCACTAATTTGCAGAGGACAGTGACCCTTTGCAAAAAGTAATGGAAAGAGCACCTCAACAAGCTGGCACGTGAGGAGGAGATTTGTAGTTGAATTAACATTTCCATTAAATCATTTTCAAAAGACAACTAAAAGGGCTTTTAAAGAGAAGTAGAAAAGTGAATCATAGAATTATAGAGTTGGAGGGGACCCTGAGGATCATCTAGTCCAACCCCTCCTGCAATGCAGAAATATGCAGCTGTCCCATACGGGGATCGAACCTGCAACCTGGGCATCATCAGCACCATGCTCTAACCACCTGAGATATCCAGCTAAAGGAAAACTACCCAAGATGGGCTACCCAAAGCAGACCTTGGTCGAGGGTGGCCATGCGTCTTTCTTTCCAGAAAGCAATTCTGCATTTGAAGCGCTTCCTGATTTAAGTCCAGTTTAAAGATAAAATAGTCATAAGGAGCGAGTCTTGAAGCACTTGGCAGCAAACCAAGCTGGCTCACAAATCGCCTCACCACAATCTTCCACGCTATGGTGAGATGTACTGTATTTCTAGTTAAATTATACTAACAATTTCTAATTTTGTTTCGACACATGTATATTTGTTGTTGTTGTTGTTTAGTCGTTTAGTTGTGTCCAACTCTTCATGACCCCATGGACCAGAGCACGCCAGGCATTCCTGTCTTCCACTGCCTCCCGCAGTTTGGCCAAACTCATGCTGGTAGCTTTGAGAACACTGTCCAACCATCTCATCCTCTGTCCTCCCCTTCTCCTTGTGTCCTCCATCTTTCCCAACATCAGGGTCTTTTCCAGGGAGTCTTCTCTTCTCATGAGGTGGCCAAAGTACTGGAGCCTCAGCTTCAAGATCTGTCCTTCCAGTGAGCACTCAGGGCTGATTTCCTTCAGAATGGATAGGTTTGATCTTCCTGCAGTCCATGGGACTCTCAAGAGTCTCCTTCTTCATGGATCACTGCCTTGCTGTGGCGAAGGGGCTTGAATAATTCAGAGAAGCTATGAGCTATGCCATGCAGGGCCACCCGAGACGGACAGATCATAGTGGAGAGTTTTGAAAAAATGTGATCCACCTGGAGCAGGAACTGGCAAGCCACTCCAGTATCCCTGCCAAGAAAACTCCATGGACAAATACATGTATATATTAGCATATGCTAAAAGGGTTTTTTTTAGGGGGGGTTAGGAGATGCATTTCCTATCTCTTTTTTTGGTAAAGCCCATCCTACTCTGGGCAGCTACTTTGACATAAGGCAAGATGAAATTAGGATGGGGGTCTTTCTTTCCTAAGGGATCTCTGTATCGCCAAAAGCTGCAGACTGTCATGGGGGGGGGGAGAAGTCTGCCAATACCTTGGAGGGGGGGAACGAGGCAGATTGGTCTTGCTATTAACTGATCGGTAACCTGACAAGTGAGAAAGGCCATCTGTTGACAAAACAAAGTGAGGAGACATATGGACACCACCATTCTTACAACACTGGCTTTGTTACTAGAATCTGCTGTATATTGAGCCATTACAATAGGAACTGACCTTTTTTATTTTATTTTTTTAAAAAAAATAACCTTCCAAGAAATATACCACACGTCAGTGCACTTGAGATGAAAGCTACTTTAAAATAATCTGGAAAAGACTGGTGCACAATATATTATAAAATCAAAAACATGTCAGAATAACATGCAGGTGTACTCATTAGTGGGGTTTGTTTTCCACCAATATAGATCTTTACTCCAGTCAAAAGGAAGTAGAAAAGTTAAACAGCAAACCCAGAAAGAAAAACAAATGGTGCTTTTTATCACAGTTCCTCTTCTGCAATAACAAGACATATTCACCAAAAAAATAAGATTGCACCACCAAAAAGAATAGAGGCTTTTGTTATCCCCTAATACTTCTATAACCTACACTGTCCAGACAGATGGAGGGAGAAGCTGAAGAAGCAAGACGCTATTCATAAAAGCAAAGAACATAACTGTTAACAATGTGCCTTTTGTTCATTTACCATTGTAATTCAGCATTTAAGCTGAACCACAATACAATTAAATATAAACTGTATTAAAAGATTAAAAACCCATCTTGGAAATCAAAAGTAAAAATGATTATGGTTTTTTATAAAGCACCTAACAAATCCACAAATTCATTGTGGTTTATATCTTTTGATATTTTAGAAGTTCCACAAGAGTCTCTCTCTGTGTGTGTCTCTGTCTTACTGTGCAGATGTGTCTTCCTCTGGAACCTGTCACGTGTCAAGGATGTCAAGGTAAACGTATACTATACTGAACTCTGCTTTGGAAAAAAAAAATGCTTGCACCTCTAGATTTGGGCTATTTGAACAAGTAGTCTACTTCACGGCCAGGGCATCCCTCCAAAATTTCTCCTAGAAGTAGAAAAATCACACTGAAGGCAAGAACACTAGATGGTGCTATAGCTTCATATCATCAACTTGTCACCTTCTAATGCAGTGTTTCCCAACCGGTGTTCCGCGGCACACTTGTGTGCCGCGAGGTGTTGCCTGGTGTGCCGCGAGGTGTTGCCTGGAGGGAGGCGGGCGAGTCCAAAAAAGGTTGGGAAACACTGCTCTAACACACGCCAGCCGGGGTCTGCCTCCGCGTTGCATCAGCTTCCTCGCTCTCGGCGCTCTGCTTGCCAGCCTGGTGGCCTCTGCCCCGCCCCGAGACTGGAAGGGAGGGGCGGGGCTTCCACTGCGGCTGCGTCTCTGGCTCTTTCGACTCATTCCTCCTCCGAGTGGGCTTGAAAGAGCGGCCGATGGATGAATCGGCCGGCGACCCTGAAGCCTTGTGCAAAGTAGAGGAGGCGGAGAAGCGACGGCAGGGAGCTTAGGCGCCGCATCCGGCTCATTGCGGGAAGTCAAGATGGCGGCGGGTAAGTGTGGGAAGCAGCTTTTTCCCTCCGCCGCCCCCCTCTCACCGGGAATAAAGGGGGCCCCGCTGGGGGGTGACGTTGTAGAACGCAGAGTTCTTATTTTGGGAAGGTTTGAGGGGTCGGACTAAGCAGGTTGGGGGCTGGTCTGGGCTTCCGCTCCCTCCCCTCCCCACGGAGTGTACCTGCGGTGCAAGGAGGCGCTCTGAGCCACTGCTCTGGGAAAGGAAGGAGGGCGAGGCGGCCTGGCCAAGTGCAGGGGAGACCCATAGTGGGGAGCAGGGGGAGGAGGAGGCACCGAGGAATGGAGGCGGGGGAGACTCCCTCGCTTTGCAGAAACTGCAAAAAACGAGGCAGGAATTGGGTTTGTTTTTGTAGCTCAGGACGTGCTTCGCTTCTGGTGTGCCTAAGGCGGCCGCCCCAATTATCCCCTAGCCCGTCTTTCCAGGTGCTGCCCCCCCTCCACAAAGGGCCATAGAACTGTAGAGTTGGCAGGGGTCCCAAGGGTCATCTAGTCTTAAGTTTCTCTTTCAAAAAGGAAACATGGGTTAAAGCGGCGACGCCGCCCCCCACTCACTTTCCTGCTCTGGCTTCCCTAACAGTTTTCCGAGTTGCGTCACTGGATCCAGCCCCCTTTTCCACAGGTGACACGGGGCTGGAGGGAGGGAAAGAGGGCTTTACGTCGCGCACAAAGGCAGCCTCCTAGAAGCGCTCTGGGCCGGCGCCGTTTCGCCGAAGGCGCCGGAGGACCCCCACCCTCAGCTCCTTCAGAAAGGACTGGAGCGGAATAGCCCTTTCTCTTCTTCCCCAACCCTTGTCGTTGGAGGAGTCCCTCAGTCCCTCGCTTTGCTGCCTCCTCCCCCCCCACCCCCAAAGCTTGGAGGTTCCCCGGCAAGGGGGAGGGGAAAAAATTGAAACTTACACTTTCGTGCGTCCCTCCCGGCGTGACGCTGCGCGCTGACGTCACGGGGCTGTAATGGTGGTGTGCCTCGATATTTTTTTCATCAAACAAGTGTGCCTTTGCCCAAAAAAGGTTGGGAAACACTGTTCTAATGCAAGGGAGAATGCCAGTAGAGCAACTTCCAAATAGAGACAAAGGAAGTAGCAAACAGGTTAGAAAAAGGTATATAAAAAGGTACCGTGACAAATATTAGTGGGAGGAGAGGACAAGGTTAGGACAAGCATTTAATGCGCTCCATTCATTAGTGCTCCTTAGCCATATCAAACTTATTCAGCATATCAATAGAGTTAAGCTTCATTCTACTTTCCCACTGAAAGTCTGATAGAAAACCCATACCTCTCTCACAGTGAGTGAAAACATTATGGACCAGCCAGGAGAATACTTTGTTTGCTGGAGATTATGGGTTCCCAATTACTCACAAATGCGGAGTGCAGTTGAACCTGGACACTGAACTGTTTGGCGGTAAATAGTAAGCACATTAAATGAAAACTATAAGGTGAAACATTTAGGAGAATATGTACTTGCAGCCTCTCAGCATGCTCCGACACGGGGTGGGGGAATGGCTATTCAACAAGACTTCTAAGTGGAGACATTTATCCAATTGGTATCTGTAATGGTTCTAGGGGTTGCTCGTGCGTAAACCGGCGCCAAACCTGGCTGGGTTGCCTGAGTGAACCTTTTCTGTCCGGACAGCCACTCACCCGTGGCTGTCTCAATCGCTGGCAGAATCCGTCAGTGGGCGTTTCTTGAACTTCTTCCAGCAAAGAAGCTCTTTGACGCCTAGTCTCCGCCTACTCTCCCTGCGTGGAAGCCTTCTGCGCAAGGAGCGTGTGGGCAGTGGAGGACCCCTACTCTCCCCGCTGGTTCCCGGCAAGGAGTCATGGAACCGCCTTGCCGCTTCCCCCATCTGCCCCCCTTCTCCACTGGTGCTACGCTGATTCTCTTCCCCAGAAGATGGGCTGCCTCTCCCCCTCCCGGGGTGCTCTCTGGAGTCCCTCTGGAGCCCGCTCTCTCCCTCCGGCCCTGATGGCAGTTCCCTGACAGTATCTATACTGGATCTACATTTATTTCATATGTGAATTGTTGTTCAACATTGCCTTCATACATGCAAATGTCTTAGATGTTTTTACATATGAAATTCTTCTATGCATGGTTTTTACTGCATTGTAAATCGTATAGATACACATCCCAGGAATAAATAAATGAAATTAACCACAACGATAATTATTTATGCGTGCTATTTTTATAGAGAGATAGATCTACATTTTGAAATTGTGATGCAGCTCTAATGCAGTATCTCACGAGCTAAGTGCTTTCCATATACCTGGCTCATTCCAAGTTGCTGGGGAAAGAGAGCTTTTAGGGGCTTCTGGCTACTAATTACATGACAGACTGTTCCCGTCACCAATGAGACAGCTTAAATGAGAGTCAAGTTGCAATTGGAGCTTAGAGAAGGTGATGGTTCAAATAAGCTTTCCCAGTCAGTAGTGATGTATGGAAGTGAGAGCTGGACCATAAAGAAGGCTGACCGCCGAAGAATTGATGCTTTTGAATTATGGTGCTGGAGGAGGCTCTTGAGAGTCCCATAGACTGCAAGAAAATCAAACCTATCCATTCTGAAGGAAATCAGCCCTGAGTGCTTACTGGAAGGACAGATCGTGAAGCTGAGACTCCAATACTTTGGCCACCTCATGAGAAGAGAAGACTCCCTGGAAAAGACCCTGATGTTGGGAAAGATGGAGGGCAGAAGGAGGAGGGGACGACAGAGGACGAGATGGTTGGATAGTGTTATCGAAGCTACAAACATGAGTTTGACCAAACTGCGGGAGGCAGTGGAAGACAGGAGTGCCTGGCGTGCTCTGGTCCAGGGGGTCAGGAAGAGTCGGACACGACTAAACGACTAAACAACAACAACAAAGGAATGGAACTTGGGGAGATACCTGCAGAAGAAGCAAGTGACATGCAAAAAAATGAGGAATTTAATTTAGGCACACTGAAGAGGATGGTGGTAGTCACAGAGGTACCCCCTGAAGTCTGAAGTGATGTAATCCAGCAACAGACACAGCAGCCACCAACTTAGGGTGGGAGGAAGAGAGATTGAGAGTATTAGAATGAGAACCTCAGTATTTTTTGAAGAGTGCCAGGAAGCTAGTCCAAAAACCAGAAAGAGAACTTTTAGTAGAAACACTGGGAAATAAGTGAAAAGAGGGAAATTCAGTAAGAGGGAGTGCAAATTCAATAGTGCAAAAATCATTGTGTATAACACTGCTTAAGTAAAAGAAGTTGGTTCTTGCAGATATTGCAGAAGGAAGAAGCAATATAGATATGACAGTCACCTGGACATGGGGAAAGAATGAAAATCCCAAGAGAACTGCAAACTGAGAAACAAAGAAATTGCTTAAAGAATGGTGGTGTTGGACAGAACGCTCAGGAAATTATTTATTAAACCAATATAAATGTTAGCCCTAAGGAGGTCAGATTTCAGTTATTTAACAGCACATTTTTAATTTGGCTAAAAAGTCTCATGAAATCCTTGTGCTGAAGACCATCCCAAAAGATAGCCCAATGTAGGCTTGCTGTGTCTCCCCCATTTTGTACAATCTGTATCAGTCCCTGAATGAACCTCCATTCAAGGATTCCCTGCAGGGTGTTATGAAAGAAGGAAGTGTATAAAATAACACTGTTTTTAGCTTATTAGATGATGAGAGAATAATGAAACCTGCATTTCTGTTTTATGGCACATTATCACGAGATAATCTGTGGTCAGATGAGCTGCTCTGACACGCAAACAGAAGGAAGATATTAAGTTAAATTCTTCCTGATCTTGGAATACTTAGAAAAAGGAGTCATGAGCACGATTTTGTTGCAACATACCCAGAGCACATGTTTCCTGTAAAAAATTCAGTTTCTTGATGCTGTTTACCTGCAATCTTTTTAAAGCAAAACAGAAATGCCTGAATCATCACAGGGAGGTTTGGGTTGCACATAACCCTAAATCCCTATGCTTGAATGGAATCCCGATGAGATCCAGTCAAGAGCCGCAAAAAATACTGAATTCAAGATTTTTTATGGGAATATGCTCGCCACTTTTCAACGGCCTGAACAACCTTTAAGAATGAAAAGATAGCAATTGCAGCCAAAAACAGTAACCACAGGCACCTATTAAAATTCCAGACTTTTACAGTTAATGGAGGCTGCATCACACTTGCAGAGAAACATTCTCCCCATCACTCTCAAGCATCCATATGCCTTCCAACCCAGGGAGAACTCTCTCTCTGTGTGTGTGTGTGTGTGTGTGTGTGTGTGTGTGGTGAAGGTGTGTCCTCAGGAAACAGTTCTCTGTATGCTCAGACTGCCCCTCTCAGCACCTCTACAAGGTCCACACTGAAGCTGCTGGTTCGCCGCATGACAACAGATGGAGCATAAGCCTTCATACTGGAGCTGGCTTCTAGGAAGCCTGATCAGTCACTTGTTTTCTTCTACTTAGAGACATATGAGAGGGCCCTCTCTGCCCTAGCTATACTTTTGATTAGGACTGGCTGAGCGATGCAGAGACTCTCGTGGCCAGAGAACAACAGATTGACAGTAACGTATATTGGACAGGAAAGAATTTGTGGCTTTGAAATCTTGGGGGATTATTTATTTATTTATTTATTTATTTAGTGATGGGTGGGGAATGAATGAATGAATGAATTGAAATACTACAACAACAACAACAACAACAACAACAACAACAACAACAACAACAACAACAACAGTTTCACTGAGCATACTCGAGTTCCTGTGCTTGTCTGCATAAGGCATCTCCCATAAGAGAATCTAAAGCTGTGTCAGTAGCCCTGCAAGAAGATCAATCTTTTCTGGAATCTAGTCAAGTATGCCTAATTTTAGCTCTGCAAGAAGCAATGTTGTTGGTTATTACCTCCAAGGAGATAGACAGAATAGCCAAGTCAACAGCCAACTGGTCAACAACCTACCAGTAATGGTGCCAGCATCTCTGTACTCCCTGTAGTCTGATGGGTCATTTTCCACGGCTTCGCTTACATAGTGCTCTTCATGGCAGGCTAGGACTGCATGGTCGGTTGTCTCAGGAAAGGGCACAGTGGCAGCCAAAGTGCAGTCGTTCAAAGCTGTGGCGTCCAGCTTGGCAGGTTTTACAGGGAAGTGCCAACTGCCATCAGGGGGGCCAGCGCTGGAGACTGGGTCTGGCAGAGGTAGAAAATGCAAGCTTCCTTCTTTGCAGTAGTTGGCTTCCTTGGGAGGTCTGTAAAACATACACCGGATAGAGAATGTGAGCAAGGTTTAATTCAGGCAATCACAATAGAGTTAATCAAAACAGAACTCTTAAGCTGTTTGCTCTTTTTCAGCAATTCTAAAGTACCTGGCAGCTGGCAGCATACAAACAGTCTCTATTTTATTCTTAAATAGATGCATTTGAAGGTTAGAGCCTGGGGATAAAGTCAGAGGTTGAGGAAGTCCTCAATTTCCAGTTTCAAATATAAACAAAGAAGAACCCATAAGGGTGCCTATGATCGATGAATATGATGCAATAGCATCTTATCATTTGCCACACCAATGGGAGCCCAGGCTCAGCTGCCATAACCAGTACCACCTGTTGTCCAAGGTTTTATTTATTCACACATGAAAAAGGCCGGAACTGCCACCAATGAAAATGAAGATTAAAGCATGGCAATGGCTGGCAGGATTAAACCAATTATGGTGTTCCAAAACACAAACACTACATCAATTCCTGCCCTAAAGACATACCCGTTTTCTAAAGTGACTATGGTAGTCAGTCAAAAGTCACATTTTCTTCCCCTGTTCAGCTATATATCAGGCACTCCATTTACTGCTGGGTACTTCTTGTATAGGGACGCGGGTGGCGCTGTGGGTTAAACCACAGAACCTAGGACTTGCCGATCAGAAGTTGGCGGTTCGAATCCCCGCGACAGGGTGAGCTCCCGTTGCTCAGTCCCTGCTCCTGCCAACCTAGCAGTTTGAAAGCATGTCAAAGTGCAAGTAGATAAATAGGTACTGCTCCGGTGGGAAGGTAAATGGCATTTCCGTGCGCTGCTCTGGTTCGCCAGAAGCAGCTTAGTCATGCTGGCCACATGACCCGGAAGCTGTACGCCAGCTCCCTCGGCCAGTAAAGCGAGATGAGCACCGCAACCCCAGAGTCGGTCAGGACTGGACCTAATGGTAAGGGGTCCCTTTACCTTTACTTACTTCTTGCATGGCAAGAAGAAGCCAAAGACCTACGGCATACACTGATGTCCCTTAAAGCAGGCTGACTTTTATTGTGAGCAACAACCCACATGCTCAAAAATATCTGTCAGGTCATATCCTTAAATACACTGAATGCATCGAAGGGCAAGTCTAAATGACTCCAACTCATATCGGTCTTTCAATAACCACAGTCCAGACATTCTTCAGCCCACAGTGGCTCCCAATAGTCCGTACCTCTGCGGTATACCAAGTTCTCATTGTGAGAAAATGTTTTAGAGATAAGGCACCCTCATCCTCATCGTGGAATACTTCCTTAACTCCCATGTATTTTTCTGTATGGAATCGGAAGCAAATGTTGTATGGATCTTTAATGCTGTGGAATTCCAGCTTTACTCCATTATACAAAGTCATTGGAAAATGAGTCTAGTCCTCACCAAATACATGCTAGAAATCCTTTGACCAGATTAATTTGACTTCCTGATTGGTCCTGATCCACCACTTCGAAGCACAGCTTGTATAAGTAGCCAACACAAAAGAAGGGACATTTAGTCCTGTTGGGTCTCCCATGTTTTTTGTTGTTTTTTTACTAGAACCCCAAACCTACCAGAAAGAGTCAGGTGCAGAAAACATGTAGGAAGGGTTTTTTTGAAACATGTAGTAAGAATGAAAGGGCATGGTACCTCTGAGCATATTCTGAGCCTAATAACTAGTTTTCTCTTCACAAACACACAGCCCTTTCACACCAAAAGTCCACAAGTAGTTAGCTTTCTTCATTTCAACAGCTTCATTTAGCTGCGAAAACTTGCTTTGTTGTTAAAACTATTTAGGAGTTAGAAACCTTTGATGATCTACTGCAAATCATCCAGAAATCTACTAGATTTCAAACCTACCTTCTAGCCACTCCTGTTCTGCAGAGTACGGTTAGCCCTTGTGTAGGGCACACTTTGATGAAGCCTGTGACTTGGCTTCTTTAAGCTGGGGACATGGGTCAGCCAAACAACATGGGTACTGCGGGTCACATTCCTTTCTGCCTTGGAAGGGCAAAGCAAAAATCCCTAAGCCTAAAGCATTGGGAGGAGCTCATGCTTTGAATCTTCCCCATGCCAATACAGTTTTTAAAGTGCCATCACTGACTCAACAGCAGCATTGACTCTTCATGTTAAGCCAGTAGAATGGGAAACAATGGTACAACTGTTGCTCTCCCATTATTCCTTACCTAGCCTTAATCTTCTGCCCCAAGTGAAACCAAGCCTAAGCAAATACAGCTGGTTTTGCTAATATTTATCCACTGTAAGTGGGACGCGAGTGGCGCTGTGGGTAAAACCTCAGGGCCTAGGACTTGCTGATTGCATGGTCGGTGGTTCGAATCCCCGCGGCGGGGTGAGCTCCTGTCGTTCGGTCCCAGCTTCTGCCCACCTAGCAGTTCGAAAGCACCCTTAAGTGCAAGTAGATAAATAGGTACCGCTTTATAGCGAGAAGGTAAATGGCGTTTCCGTGTGCTGCGCTGGTGCTGGCTCGCCAGCTGCAGCTTTGTCACGCTGGCCATGTGACCCGGAAGTGTCTTCGGACGGCGCCGGCTCACGGCCTCTTGAGCGAGATGAGCACGCAACCCTAGAGTCGCCCACGACTGGCCCATACGGGCAGGGGTACCTTTACCTTATCCACTGTAAACTGTTGTTCCCCTTCCTTTGCCACAACTTTGGCAACCACTGCACAAGCAAGGACATAATATCTGCACAGCCAGAGGCAATTTTGAAGGCCTGTATCACAGCCAGTCCTGGTGCAATGAGCAAGCGGCTTCTCATTTCTTCATGTCTATTCAGAAATAAGTCTTACTGCATTCACCCCAAGGTGAGTGGCGTAAGCAATGAGAGGCATTCCGCCTCCTCTTTTTGTGCCTTGGAAATGGGCTGCAACACGGTGTATTGTCTTGCACAGGTGCAGCATGTATCATCTGAGCGCGAGGTATTATGATCCGCTGACATTTGCTGCCTGAGCATGTCTGTATGTGTGCACATGTGCGTAACTGATTGAATGCAACCATCAACAAGGCATGTGCCCCTAGGTGAAAATTTTTGCTGCCTGCCCAGTGAGCTTTCCAGGTATATTCCGGTGCTGGTGCTCACTCCATCTGGAGTTCATCCAAATGGGAATCTGGAGTCAAAGAACCTCAAACAATTTGCTTACAAAGACTCATTCGCTGAACTAGAAAGTTGTTCTCTCCTTCATCCACAGACACTACTGAGAGAAAAGCTAGTTGTGAAAGTATTGGCTTTAGGGACTTGATGCTTAACATGATTATCTTACACATTTATTTTTATTGTGTATGTTTTCTTTCATAAGTATCCCTCATGGTTGAACTTCAAAAGTAAAGAGATCAGATTTTTTTTTTAAAAAAAGTTTCACCTCTAAAGCTATAGAGAAACCAGATGTGGCACTGGAGAACTTATATAGGTGTTTTGTTTTGTTTAAATTACTGCATAAAACTCATCACTTGTGAGTTCAGGGAGAGGAGGGCAGCAGTGCAGACTTTTGCCCTATACAGAATAATTTCTACATCTGCCACTAGGTACCGGTACTCATAACTTGATAGAAGTGCCATGGGTGCCATGACTGCAGCAAAAGAAAAAGAGGTGAGATCCATTATAAAATGAGATCCATTATAAAATAAACCCTGGAAGTATATAATAACTTACTAAATCTCAGTCGAATCATTTATGTACAAATTTGTCTGACAAAACCATACATTTAAAACATAGCTCTGCTCATACTTTTTCTCTCTTTAGTCACAATCCCTGCCAGGCAACAAGACAATTGTGGTCTGAAGAACAAATCGCATATTTAAAATGTCAACGTTCTAGACAATAATATCTTACTGCATCCCTTCTGAACCCTCATTTTTAAGGTTATCTTTCTTGAATGGTAGGAAGCCACTGTTTGAAATTCTCATGTTCTTAGATTCCATATCTTTGTTTAAATTTCTTTCCTGTCCCACCCATAGGCAGGGGTATATCTTTTATTTGCTCAATTACTATAGTAACTCAGCCAGTCCTTCAACTCAAAATACATACATGAACAATAGAGGGCCTTGTGGCTGTCAAATATATTGTGGCACACAAAGTAGGTGTACACACACACACACACACACACACAAAGCAAGAGAGAACATTTTTACAAGAGGCCCAACAACGCAAGACAGAGAGGTGTGCCGCATTACTATGTACAGCAAAAACAAAAATGAGATTCAGTCAAGAGTGTATATACATCTAATGACCAAGACAACATATTATACTGTTAAAGGTAAAGGTAAAGGTACCCCTGCCCGTACGGGCCAGTCGGGTCCGACTCTAGGGTTGTGCGCCCATCTCACTTAAGAGGCCGGGGGCAGCGCTGTCTGGAGACACTTCCGGGTCACGTGGCCAGCGTGACGAAGCTGCTCTGGCGAGCCAGCACCAGCGCAGCACACGGAAACGCTGTTTACCTTCCCGCTATAAAGCGGCACCTATTTATCTACTTGCACTTAGGGTGCTTTCGAACTGCTAGGTGGGCAGGAGCTGGGACCGAAAGACGGGAGCTCACCCCGCCGCGGGGATTCGAACTGCTGACCATGTGATCGGCAAGCCCTAGGCGCTGAGGTTTTACCCACAGCGCCACCTGCGTCCCATTATACTGTTACATATGGCTCAATATTTTATTGTCATTTGATTAAGAAAATAAATTTTTTAATTGGATTTAAAGGGATATAGTGCTACCCATTTCTAACTAGTTATGAGTTGGCAAGCTAAGAGGAATTCTGTACGTAAACATCTGTGGGAGGACAATTATCTTATCCTCTGGCTCTTATTCACCAGCAACAACCCAGGACTTTGCTTCTGCCACAAATCCTGGTGTCAACTTTGTCCTCATCTCTAATCAAGGGAAACTATCATTAAAAACGTTTGCCATGCTATCAGGAGCTCATTAACTTGTACATCTTCCAAAACAGCATATGCTGCCATATGCCAGCAGTGCCCTTCTGCCATATATATATAGTCCAAATCAGACAAACCCTCTTTAGATGTTTATGTTCCCCATATCCGTGCCTGCTTACTATTTTACCACCAGTTGGGAGTGGGTCACACAGTCTTGAATGAATCTTTTACTCTTTTGAGCTCTGCCCTGTAATCTTTAGTATTATTCAGCCTTAAACATCCCTACACCTCCTTCTCTCTATTTCCACATATTTTATCTCATTACCTAGCCATAAGGTAAAGGTAAAGGTACCCCTGCCCGTATGGGCCAGTCTTGCCAGACTCTAGGGTTGTGCGCTCATCTCACTCTATAGGCCGGGAGCCAGCGCTGTCCGCAGACACTTCCGGGTCACGTGGCCAGCGTGACAAGCTGCATCTGGCGAGCCAGCGCAGCACACGTAACGCCGTTTACCTTCCCGCTGGTAAGCGGTCCCTATTTATCTACTTGCACCCAGAGGTGCTTTCGAACTGCTAGGTTGGCAGGCGCTGGGACCGAACGATGGGAGCGCACCCCGCCGCGGGGATTCGAACCGCCGACCATACGATCGGCACGTCCTAGGCGCTGAGGTTTTACCCACAGCGCCACCCGTGTCCCTACCTAGCCATATCTATCTATAAAATAGTCTTGAGAAATACAGTTAACAGCCATAAGCTTACTGATTACTTGTTTTTAATGTCTAATGTTTATGTGCCGTAAGCCACCCAGAGTGGCTGGGGAAACCTAGCCAGTTGTTGTTGTTGTTACCTCTTAACATCACCTTTTTTCTATGACCTGGTTCACATGTAATACTAAGACAAATAATGTCTGCTTAGGTGTGAACATGCAGGCATGCAGATACTCACAACAACAACAAATCATAGCAGTTTCATTCCTCCCCCTGTCTTGCTGTTGCTGTGCTATTTGGAGTTAAACTATGGTTTAACTTAGTGTTACATCTTAGTGTTTGTCTTGCTCCGAGAAACCATGAGTTTTAGCCAAAGTTTGTTCTTAGCTTACCACCAGTCATTTTCCTGGAGCGAGACAAAGCAGAGCTCAGGTTTGGATGAAAGGCTTAGCTCTGGATAGTATAACAGCAGGAAGTGATGCAGCCACAATTTTTGTTCCAAGTACGCGTTTGTTCCATAAGCCATGGTTGGCTTAGCATTGCATGTGAACTGGGCCTCTATCTCTCATATACAACCATGTTGCAAATGCAAACCTTTTTTTAAAAAAAGAACCATCAAAGAAAGGTGTTCGTAGGATTCGTATAGATGACTATTTAACAGCCGTTCTAATATTGCTTACAAACCACAGCTGCAAGCTAAGTCTCTGGGGGCGGTTTGATATCACTCCACCAAAGCGCTCAGCAGCATTTCCATGACATGCTCAGATGGAAAAAGAACCATCACCAGAACAGTTTGCATATATTAGCAAGGTCTGTGATATTCACTCCTGTAACTCCAAGCTGTTACCATGCATAGAAGCACTAAAAGGCCGCTTAGGAAGGTTTAGGCAACTAGTCTTGCTAACCAAAACTGCTACCTAGATTATTCCTTGACCACTAGCTGCCTGGTCATGAACATGGTCTTTCAGTAACAACTAAATATATTTGTCTGTCTGTGTGTGTGTGTGTGTGTGTGTGTGTGTGTGTGTGTATGCATGCACACAAACACACAGAAAGACCCTACAAGATAAATTGTAGGGCTGAGCTAAAAAGAAAATGTTTGATTAATCCTTGCATGAAGCAGCAATTTAAGTTTAAGTGCAAATACAAATGTAGCATAGACCATTCCTTAACCATAGCAAATTTCTTTCCTCAAGGAGGTCAGAGATGCATACATGGTCTCTTCTGCCTACTTTAGTCTCAGAGCAACCCTTCCAAGTTTTACTAAGTTGAGAGATCATGACTGGCTCAAGACCTCTCAGCAAGTTGCACATCCACCAGGGATTTGAACCTAGGTCTCTACATTTTAAGATGAAGGAATGGGAGTAGGTCACAGATTGCATGCTCCCAATCCATCCTCTTGTTTTTCAAGTTCAAGTAGAACTATGGTTTGGTGCTATTGTTACACCAACTTGTTTTGAAGCTATTTACAAGTCCTGATTATGCATTAACCATGGTGAACCGTGTACAGAACCATGAACCATATTTCAAAGTTGGAAGAATTCATGCTTAGGTAGGAAGGCAGAGTGTGATAACACATCATGTTCCTAAATTCTAAAAAATGCCATAAGAGGCAGCATGTTCACATCCAGCTGAAAGATCAAAGTCCAGGAAGAGCGACTAGAATTATATTCAGACCACCTCTGGATATGAAATTGGACTCAAGAGTTTCCTTTGCAAATAAAACAAGCTCAGTTTTCTGACTGGTGATGCCTCTGTCAAGGAAGTTCAGTTTAGGACACAAAGAGGGACAAGGAAAACAAATGATTAACAAAATCTGGAAACAGCTGTACCACTGAGAGTACGGAGAAAGTTGTGTGCCTAATGGATGTGCATACACAAGTGCTCAAAACAAGCTGACTTAAAAACAAATTAAATGAACAGCACTGTGTGAGAAACAGTGG
The DNA here is from genome assembly GCF_964234715.1 of Podarcis melisellensis. Taxonomy (NCBI): domain Eukaryota; kingdom Metazoa; phylum Chordata; class Lepidosauria; order Squamata; family Lacertidae; genus Podarcis; species Podarcis melisellensis. The sequence continues at coordinate 12,603,535 of NC_138544.1, forward strand.
AGGTTCTTTTTTTAGCCACCTACAGAGGAACTTGAGGACCCTTCTTAACCATAGAAATGTTGTCTGAAATGTAATCATATGATCAGAGCAACTGAGTAAAGTTACACAATTTTACATAAAAGATAGCACAAGTGAAAGTGAGACCATGACACCACAAAGGTTAGTGAAATTATCTGGGTGTGATGAAATATAGGTAACAGTAAAATTAATAAAAAAATTATTGAAGGGATTACAAGAATGCTTCCTTCCTTCTTGAAACCTAGAGATGCTATTTTGGAATCTGTTTAATTATTTCTTTCATATTTTCATAGTGACTCATGGGAAAGGATGATTGTTGGTATAATCTGCAGATGTAAGCAAATCGACAGGGCTCATGGAGAGAATGAAAGTGGTTAAGAAGGATGACTCATGGAGTAATAAAATGGGGTGAAATTGAATGGTACAGAGTCATACATTTGATAGCTATAAAAGTCATCTGCCGTGAAAGATGCAGAATCAAATCCAAGCAGCTTTAGTCTTTTGAGGTGCTTAAAAACAACATCACAACTCAAAGTGTTGGTGCTGACCTTTAAAGCTCTAAATGGCCTCGGCCCTGTATTCCTGATGGAGCATCTCCACCCCCATCATTCTGCCTGGACACTGAGGTCCAGCGCCGAGGGCCTTCTGGCAGTTCCCTCCCTGTGAGAAGTGAAGCTATGGGGAACCAGGCAGAGGGCCTTCTCGGTAGTGGCACCCACTCTGTGGAACACCCTCTCATCAGATATCAGTGAGATGATTAACAATGTAACCTTTAGAAGACATCTGAATGCAGCCCTGTATAGTGAAACTTTTTAATGTTTAATGTTTTATTATGTTTTTATATATGTTGGCAACCACCCAGAGTGACTGGGGCAATCCAGTCAGAGATGATGACGATATAGTTCAGTGTTTCCCAACCGGTGTTCCGCGGCACACTAGTGTGCCGCGAGACGTTGCCTGGTGTGCCGTGGGAGGGAGGCGGGCGAGGCAGGCGGCGAGAGGCCTTAGGCGCCCTGCAGAAAGGCGTCCTCTTTGTGGGTGGGTTCTCCCCCCTCCCTTAGCGCATCGTATTTAGTTGGGGATTCTGGAGAGGGGGGCGGGGGCGCGCTGGCCCCGAGCGGAACAGACGCGCCGTCGTCCCCACCTCCCTCTCCTCAGTAGCTCCGAGCCGACTGACTGAGGGTGGGACGCGGCCAGCGGCGTCCTCTCTCTCTCTCTCTCCGCCTCCCAGCACCGCTTTTCCCGAGGCGGGCGCGCGCCTAAGGCTGAATGGGAGCAGCCTGGAGGCTTGGCGGCCTCTCAGCGGCTCATGACGGGCGTCCCCGAGGCAGGAGGTGCTGAGCAGGGGCTCTGCGAGAGGGCTTGAGGGATGCGTGGTGGTGCCTGCGCGCGCGTGACTTAAGGGGGCGACCTGCTGCCTCTCCTCTCTCTCCCCTCCCTCTCCTCATGGGCACGGAGTCCCCGGCACAGCTTGGCGTACTACAGCTACAGCTGCTGCTGCTCCTGCTTGGATGAAGGCGGCTGCTTCTTCCTAACGCCCAGCCTCTGAGGGACCGCAGTCTCCCGCCCCTTTTTTTTTTGGCGGGATGCTGAGGTAAAGGATCCCCTCGCGCGCGGGCGGGCATCTCTTTGGGCAGGGCGCGTGTGGAGGCTTAAGGTGGGGAGTGTGGAGGGGTTGCCGCTTGCGAGGGGAGGGTTCATATTGTATTGGGCTGCGGTGTGGGCGACACGGCTCTCCAATGGCCAGCCCGCAGAGGAACATTGAGTTGGAGCATTTCGAGGAGAGGGACAAAAGGCGCACTGAATAAAGTATTTTATAATTTTTCATATTTCTGTTTACTTACTATTTCATAATAAAGTAATTATAAAATACTTTCTTTGTGTTTATTTGATTCTTATTAAAGAGAGTTACTTTATATATAGTCAATATAGGCACAGAGTTAATTTTTTAAACATTTTCTAATGGTGGTGTGCCTCGAGATTTTTTTCATGAAACAAGTGTGCCTTTGCCCAAAAAAGGTTGGGAAACACTGATATAGTTTTTCAACACTAGATCCAATCCAGCGTCAGAAATACAGTTTATGGCAATATGGTGCTCTATTGTGTGGAGACCATCTTAGAATCTGTAATATTTACTCATGAAGCATGGTGTTTGAGAGGCCTCACTGACCCCACTGGATATGGGTGCAAGGATAGAGAATGGATTTCCTTTACAGTGGTACCTCGGGTTACATATGCTTCAGGTTACATACGCTTCAGGTTACAGACTCCACTAACCCAGAAATAGTACCTCAGGTTAAGAACTTTGCTTCAGGCTGAGAACAGAAATCATGCTCTGGGGGCGCAGCAACAGCGGGAGGCCCCATTAGCCTGAAGTGGTGCTTCAGGTTAAGAACAGTTTCGGGTTAAGAACGGACCTCCGGAACGAATTAAGTACTTAACCCAAGGTACCACTGTACTTGAAACCCGGCATTTTGAATTCAAAAAATAAACTAGGAAATTGCATTTTTAAAAAATCTATCCTAGAATGTGGGATCATCCAAGCTATATACAGAAGTGATTTAAGAGTAACTGGATTATATCTGGAAGATTTGGGGAGAATCTCAGCTTCAAAGAGCAATATTATTGTAATATTGCTAGCAACATTAATTACTTTAGATGATGTACCTTCTTTTTAAAAAAAGTTAATTAAGCAGGTGACTCTCACAATGTGTGCAGAACATTGATGTAATGGACTGAAATCAATGCTGACCCTTCTTTCCTCCCAGAAGAAATCAATTACATGCTGGCAAAGTCTGCCACTGTAGTTTAAGCTTCCAATGGCTCTACCTCTAGTAAATTAATTACTCTAATTACAAGTTCATTTTGGGTACACAGGATGTGAAAGACAGTCCACAATTTTATGTTGGGATAGTTAAAGCAATAGGCAGCCTTTACTATGAAAAGTACTTTCAGGTCAAAATTGCAATGTTCCAATATATTTTTCACAAATAGAAGCCCAGATATCCACACCACCACCTCAATTATGGAGAGGATGCAAGCGTTGAATGCATATTAAAACAAAAGTGGCTGGCAACAAATTTTCAAATTGTTCTAACTTTCCTGCATTGCAACAATATGAAACTAAGGAAGAATTTGAATGTTTAAATAACAAAGCCATTTGTGATGTACAAATGGTATTTAACACAAACTAAATTAGCCAAAATGTATCAAATGAGAAATAAGAATTGTTGGAAATATAATGTTAAAGAAGGAGATTTTTACCATATGTGGTGGACTTGCAATAAAGTCAAAATATTCTAGGAAAATATATATAATGAGTTTTTTTAAATGTTCAGATATACTTTTGCTAAAAAACCTGAGACATTCCTGTTGGGGATGACCGGCATGGAAATATTAAAAGCTGACCAGAAAGTGTTTATGTATGCCACTACTTCAGCCAGAACCTTATTAGCCCCAAAGTGGAAACAGCAAGAATTACCGACAGTAGAGGAATGGCAGACGAAGATGATGGACTATGCAGAATTGGCAAAGCTGAGGGGGGAAATCCGAAACCAGAGTGACCAAGTGTTCCAGGGAGAAGGGAGTAAATTTATTGACTATACAGACAATTATTGTAAACATATAAAGACACTAGCTGGACTGCGGTAAAATTCGCAACGTTTAAAAGAAGAAACTTTCTACTTATGCTTTACGTTTTTAGTAAGTTAAATGTAGAAGTTAGACGATATAAATGTGTGATTTTAAGATGTGTTTTATAAAAACCATGTGACGGAACGGAGGGAAGTCAAAAGCTTGGTAGAGCTAAAATTTTGTAAAAGGTGATATGGTGTTACAATATTGTTAAAAATGGAAAATTAATAAAAACTATTATTAAATAAATAATAAGAAAGCCATTTGCTGTACCATAGAATTCTAGAGCTGGAAGGAAACTCAAGGGCCATCTAACCCAATCCCCTGCTTTGCAAGAATCTCAACTAAAGCATCCATGGTAGATAGCCATGCAATCTCGGCTTAAAAACCTCAAGTGAATGAGAGTCCACAACCTCCTGACAGTCTGTTCTACTGTTGAACTGCTCTGTCTGTCAGAAAGGTTTTCCTGACGTTTAGTCGGAATCTCCTTCTTGTATCTTGAAGCCATTAGTTCCAGCCCTACACTCCAGAGTAGGAGAAAACAAGCTTGCTCCATCTTTCATATGACAGCCCTTCGGATATTTGAAGGTGACTATCCTAGCTCCTCTCAGTTTCATCTTTTCCAGGGTAAACATACCCAGCTCCTTCAACCGTTCCTCATAAGGCTTGGTTTCCAGGCCCTTGATAATCTTGGTTGCCCTTCTCTGCACACATTCCAGCTTGTCAATATCCTTCTTAAACTGGGTTGCCCATAACTGGACACAGTATTCCAGGTATAGTCTGACCAAGGCAGAATAAAAAGGTAAAGGTAAAGGGACCCCTGACCATTAGGTCCAGTCGTGGCCGACTCTGGGGTTGTGGTGCTCATCTCGCTTTATTGGCCGAGGGAGCCTGCGTACAGCTTCCGGGTCATGTGGACATCATGACTAAGCCGCTTCTGGCGAACCAGAGCAGTGCATGGAAACACCGTTTACCTTCCTGCCGGAGCGGTATCTATTTATCTACTTGCACTTTGACATGCTTTCAAACTGCTAGGTTGGCAGGAGCAGGGAATGAGCAACGGGAGCTCACCCAGTTGCAGGGATTCGAACCACCGACCTTCTGATCGGCAAGTCCTAGGCTCTGTGGTTTAACCCACAGCGCCACCCGCGTCCCTTAAGGCAGAATAGAGTGGCACTATTACTTCCCTTGGTCTGTACACTATACTTCTGTTGATGAAGCAGCATTAACGCTTTTGCTGCTGCATCACTGTTGACTTACGTTAAGCTTGAGGTCGACTAAGACCCCTAGATCATTTTCACATGTAGTACTGGTAAGCCAGCTGTCCCCCATCTTATATTTGTGCAGCTGGCTCTTCTTGCCTAAGTACACAGAAAAATCCTACTTGCACCCTAACTTCTGCAATTTATTTTCAAGTCTGATGTCTCCCACTTCCTTTTCTCCATTGCAGTTTCCTATTTGCTACAAACAGCCATACAATTGTTTCTTTCCCTGATCTGGTGCCCTTCAGGCTACAACTACCATTAGTTGCGGCTTTCACAGTCAACGGTCATGATGGGAGCATCATCAGGACAGCACCAGACTGAAGAAGGCCGCCTAAGGGCCCTAGAACCTTCAATAATAGGGTTTGATACAGCTCAAGAAGACAAAAATCCAAAACTCCCTGTGCGTAAGCAGAGGTGCCAAGCCTTCCAAATAGTTTGGCAAGCACCTTCTATGTACAGTACTATCCAAATATATAAAGATGATAGATTCCCAAAAACAACTGGTGTGGTGCAAGCTGGTGTCACGAAGCAGCTGAGCAGAGAATCTAGAATTGTGGAACTCAAATCTTGAGTCAGTCTTGCTGCAACATGTGCCCAACCTCAGTATTATGGGGACACCATAGGAACCAACTCCCAGCTCGAGGTCCCGTTGCCACCTCTCCTCTCCCCCAAATAAAATATTTGAGGGGGCCAAGGACCTCCAAAGGTGATGGGCAGTGCCCATCAAATGCTGTGCGTGTGCCATGTCTTGCGATTGATTACGTGGGGCTCCCAATATTTTATTCAAGTTGGCACTTCTTGGGTAAAGGGGGGTAAAGGGGACCCCTGACCATTAGGTCCAGTCATGACCGACTCTGGGGTTGTGGCGCTCATCTTGCTTTACTGGCCATGGGAGTCGGCATACAGCTTCCGGGCCATGTGGCCAGCATGACTAAGCTACTTCTGGCAAACCAGAGCAGCGCATGGAAACACCGTTTACCTTCCCGCCGGAGTGGTACCTATTTATCTACTTACACTTTGACGTGCTTTCGAACTGCTAGGTTGGCAGGAGCTGGGACCAAACAACGGGAGCTCACCCCATCACGGGGATTCAAACTGCTGACCTTCTGATCGGCAAGCCCAAGGCTCTGTGACTTAACCCACAGCGCCAACCGCGTCCCTACTTCTGGGTTATACTAATACTAATCTACTACACTGCGGGCTGATTCAAATAGTTTTATCCATCTTATGTGAATTCAACCTGTGGCTATTGTAAGGCTTAAAAACACAATGTATACTGTTTTTGATTTACCTAGCAGTCTTATATACATGCAAAGCAATACTGAACTAAATGCAAAGTCATCCTTAAAGTAAGAGATGCAATCTTTTAAATTAAACACATGCTGCTAAAATAATGTCATTCTGCTTCCCCTTCCCATGTGTTTCCTCATAAATCACCTGGGCAGTGAGCACAAACTATTTTTTAAAAAGACACTTGTGTAGTACTGTTTTGTTTTCGGTGGCTAGTCCACAGTTTGCAGCCACCAAGATTCTGCCTTCCCTGCAAGGCTGGAGCTGGTGGGGCAGGCAGATTGAGCATATTAGTAATGCAGAGCCAAAGTAAAAGAAACCCCAAAGCATCTCAAACAGGTGCTAACTCCATAAACTTGTCCCACATCTCTGACTTGGAGCTTTGACCTTGTGCTTTCAAGGCACTCCAAGCACCTTGGAAGCATCCAGTCAAGTTGGCAGGCTTCGGTTCCCCTCTTGAGTTCCAATATTCGAAGTTCCAAAAGCCCAGGCCTTGTCAGAGGACAGCAGAACATTAATCATAGTGAGCATGAGCAAGAACAACATTGTGAGCCCCTTTTGATATGAAGTCCCATGTTGCTGACCAGTGTTCGAAATTAGCCAGGTGCCAGGAGCATTTTGCACCTAGCATTTTGCGCTAGTGACCAAGTGAAGATGCCTGGGTGCGTGAATGGCACCTGACATCTCCACCATCTGGAGATGCATGTCTGGGGCTCACTGGATCTTAACTGTTTTCACACACTAATGCCCCATCCTGTAGAATTCTATCAGTTATATTTTATCTGTGTGATTGGAATGAATTTCAGGAACCAAAATTTTTTTTTTCTGTGCAGCCCGAGCAGGAGCAGTCGCCATTAAGAAAAAGGAGTCAGAAAAGGTCAATATATATATGTGGGCTGTCCCTGGATCAAGTGACTTTTCTTCTTTAAGTTCTCAAAGCGCTTAACCAAGGGTCAGCAAACTTTTTCAGCAGGGGGCCGGTCCACTGTCCCTCAGACCTTGTGGGAGGCTGGACTGTATTTTGAAAAAATATATATGAATGAATTCCTATGCCCCACAAATCACCCAGAGATGCATTTTAAATAAAAGGGCACATTCTACTCATGTAAAAACACGCCGATTCCCGGACCGTCTGTGAGCCGGAATTAGAAGGTGATTGGGCCGGATCTGGTCCCTGGGCCTTAGTTTGCCTACCTATGCTCTTAACGTAGCTCAAGGTTGTCATCTGAACTAGCCAGATGTTTAATAATCAATCACAGACAGTCCATCATTTGAAAAATAAGACTTTAGAGCTGTCTTACCCCAAAATGGCAACTAGACATTCCATTTTGGCATGTGTAACCCTGGTTCCCTGGGATGCGGGTGGCACTGTGGGTTAAACCACAGAGCCTAGGACTTGCCGATCAGAAGGTCGGTGGTTTGAATCCCCACAACGGGGTGAGCTCCTGTTGCTCGGTCCCTGCTCCTGCCAACCTAGCAGTTCGAAAACACCTCAAAGTGCAAGTACATAAATAGGTACCACTCCGGCGGGAAGGTAAACGGCATTTCCGTGTGCTGCTCTGGTTCGCCAGAGGCAGCTTAGTCATGCTGGCCACATGACCCGGAAGCTGTACGCCGGCTCCCTTGGCCAATAAAGCGAGATGAGCGCCACAACCCCAGAGTCGGCCACAACTGGACCTAATGGTCAGAGGCCCCTTTACCTTAACCCTGGTTTAAGGAACCATTTGGCTCTTAGTTTATATACCCGAGTTTCTAACACTGCTGCTGACATTATGATTGTTAACGTGAACACGAATGAACTTTGAAGACATCTGGCATGCAACTGATATGTGAAATAGTCCCCGGTTTTGCAACTAATCAATGCACTTAAGGGCAAGAACTGTCTGCCAGATGTGCATATTGGATTCAAATAGCAGTGACCTTAAACACAAGACTATAAGGCAGCAGCAGTAGTGACCTTGGTGCAGTCCTAGCCCATCTGCCAAGTCCTTGAGTCATGTTTTGCAGAAGGTTAGTAAAATATGCCAACAGATGACAAGCAACTTTTCACATGTGTGTATTGCTTGGGTGTAGGGTGTGAGGCTCAAAGACAGGACAGAACATGATACCATGCATGAACACACCATTATATTTCCTTCTCCCAAAGATAAAATCTTCCGCATGACCTTCACTGGAGAAATAAAACCAATGAGAATATTCTCAATGGCTTTTTATGGAATATAGCACTGTCCCAGTCATTGTAGCTCCTCAGAGCAAATGCTAAGCAATGCTATAAATAGCGCTTCCCTCGTGCGAGGCTCATGTTCTATTAAGCAGGCACTGTCAGCTACTTCCGTCTTTGGCTCTGTAGAAATTACTCCCCGTTTCAAAACCCCGGACACCTTCAAAAGAACTGGAAAACCTGAAACCATTAACGTGATTTCCAGCCAGGTTTGTGGCCTACTCTGCTCAGTTAAGAACACATCAGCTCAATTCAGCAAGCCACAGACATGAAAAGCAATATATCCCCTTTACGTAGCAGAAAAGTATGGTGCAAGCAGTAGCTGTGACGAGTGGGACAAAATTAAGCATTTTGATGTGGTGATGGGTATAAGATAACTGCAGCAGTGCTCAAGTCAAAGGGTTACCAAACATGGTTCAAGGAACTGGAAATATCAAGATCTTATTTATTTTTATTTTTGACATATTTATACACCATTATTCATTTAAAAAATCAGCAATCTGCAACAATTCTACATAAAATAAAAACCCTCTCTCCCTCTCTATGTATCATGATATAACTATCATTGAAAGATGTATTCTTAACTGCCTGCATAAGCATGACAGAATTTTTCTCAGCAGGCATTTAGAAGCTGAAACACAAGGCGCCTACTGAATCTCTGCTGGCAGACTTATTCCAGAAGACTGGGCCGAAGACACTAAAGGCTTGGTTTCTTGTTGCTGTCAAATGAGCCTTGCCAACTGGGGGAATGGCCAACAAGGCTCCTGCAGATAGAATCATAGAATCTTAGGGTCATCTAGTCCAACCCCCTGCAATGAGATGATCTCAGTGACTTAGCTGGGATAAATCAGGGTTCAGTCAGTCGCTAAGGTACCCTGGGCCTAAGATGTCCAGGCTTTGTATATTAATACAAGGACCTTGAAGATGGCTCAGTAGTAGATGGGCAGCCAGTGTAGATAATTTTTAAATGGTGTTGCATCACTCTGGCCGCCGGATTCTTCACCAGTCGTAACTTTCGAACCAGGCCCAAGGGTGCACAGCAGTAATTCAGTAATCCAGCCTCAAGGTTACCAACCTATGGACCACAGTGGTCCGGCTGAATCTTTACTGATTAAAATATACTCTACATATGCATTTCACTAATGCTGCATTATGGATGTGGATGTCAGAAATATTCTGCAAGCATACAGATGGAAGGGGGATACGAAAGCCATGTTGAGAACACAATGAAGGAGAGAGAAGGAAACTGGGTGGCATGTGACCAGGGTCAGGGAAGGCAGAATCACAGGACTTCACTCCTGGCACATCAGAACAACACTGGAGCAAGTAGCGCTGTGGTCTAAACCACTGAGCCTCTTGGGCTTGCCGACTGGAAGGTCGGCGGTTCGAATCTCCATGACAGGTTGAGCTCCCATTGCTCGGTCCCAGCTCCTGCCAACCTAGCAGTTCAAAAGCATGGCAGCACAAGTAGATATATAAGTACTTCTGCAGCAGGAAAGTAAACAGTGTTTCCATGCGCTCTGGTTTCAGTCCTGGTGTTCCATTGCACCAGAAGTGGTTTGGTCCTGCTGGCCACATGACCCGGAAAGCTGTCTGTTGATAAACACTGGCCCCCTTGGCCTGAAAGTGAGATGAGCACCACAGCCCCATAGTTGCCTTTGACTGGACTTAACTGCCCAGGGGTCCTTTACCGTTTTACCTTTTATCACTCCTGGCACATCATAACAACACCAAGCTTCAATTGTACATCTTCTGGGTGGCTTTATTTGTGACTATAAAACAATCAGATGGCTACAGATAGTCATGTATACCTGAAGGAGCATCTCCACCCCCATCATTCAGCCCAGACACTGAGATCCAGCACCGAGGGCCTTCTGGCAGTTCCCTCATTGCGAGAAGTGAGGTTACAGGGAACCAGACAGAGGGCCTTCTCGGCAGTGGCGCCCGCCCTGTGGAACGCCCTCCTTTCAGATGTGAAGGAAATAAGCAGCTATTTTCTTTTTAAAAGACATCTGAAGGCAGCCCTGTTTAGGGAAGTTTTTAATATTTAATGCTGTATTGTTTTTAACACTTGATTGGAAGCCACCCAGAGTGGCTGGGGAAACTCAGCCAGATGGGCGGGGTATAAATAATAAATTATTATTATTATTATTATTATTATTATTATTATTATTATTATTATTACAACAGCTGGAATATTATCTAGTGATGAAGTTAAGTGTAAATGAAAGTGGGGTGCAGCTTGGATTGAGAGCAGCTGAATGCCAGTATGAAAGCTCTTTTAATTTTAAAAATGCCGCTGCCAAGTATTGTGCTTATGTTATTTTACTGAAGCGACCGTTTGCAGAGCACCAGAGAGATTTGTTTTCACCCACATTTCTCGAGTTGAAATAACAGCGTACACAGTATGTAGGCTTTGGTTCTTAGAAGTGTGTCATACCATGACTAATCAACCAGATGGATAAAATATCCTGGGCACAGATGTGCTCTAGGCTTTTATGTCATGAAGAGATCATGCACCATTGTGTACGTGTCACTGGACACTTCAAGTTGAAATGATGGGTGCTTTCAAGGAAAAGCAGCGCTGTATTAATGAATTCCTACAGAAGGTCAAGTGATCCAATTTAGAGATGGTGCCTTCAGATTGTTAGTCCTGCTTTTTTAATATATATTTTTTAAAACACCAGCTGTCAAATCCTGGCTTACCTTTACATCCATTCCAGGTCAGAATGAACACTCTCTCTCTCTCTCTCTCTCTCTCTCTCACACACACACACACACACACACACACACACAGGTTCTTGATACAGGAATTTGTACAGTAGGGAAAGGGTCACCTTTATTTAAAAATAATAATATCCAGCATGTTGTTGTTAGAGAGAAGGTGATGGGTAGTTGGGTAACTGACTGAAAGTAGCTCAACTGCTCAGCACAGTAAAAAAAAGAGGGGGGAAACCCACTCAATTCCTATGAATGTGTGGGGTACAAATGGGGTGTCCTATTGCATCATGTTCAGTGGCACCCAGTGGTTTGATTCAGAAGTAAGACTTTGCAAATCATGGTTTGTCTTTCAAACATACAACCAAACCATTGCTTGGGCAGCCTCCCTCTTCCCAGACCTCTCTCAAGATGTCCCAAATGCTACCCCAAACAGTGACCCTGCCAGAGTAAAAATGGTGTCCTTCTTCAGATGTAATGCCAAACCTCACTTTAACTTGTGGCTTGGTGCTAAATCTGAATGCAGTAGTAATTGCTAAATTGCTAACTTGAACAGGGTCAGCCCAATGCACTTTAATACTTGAGGCAAAAGAAAAAATGGTGCTTCACCCCTGTTGCTGTCAATGTCTGAGGCACATCAAAGGCAGTTGGGGGTGGAAAAGGCCCCACTCTTCCCAGGCGGCACATGGGCAACAAGCACAAGTGGTGCGCTCCGGGGGCCCCAGATCTGCTACCTTTCCCAGCTGTCCTCAGCCTGCTGCCCGAGGCAACTGCCTCACTGAGCCTGATGAGTGGGCTGGCCCTGAACTTGAACCACAACAACAAATTGTTCCTATTTAATTTTAGCCCTACACAACAAAAGCACTCCTGCGCTTTTTAAAAACAATACAATTCGACATAGAACCTTATGCCCTACTATATACCATTCAGAATCCTGTCCTACAATTATCCTGAACCCATTACATTAGAGTAAATATGAGAAATAGGACTAATAATGGAGATTAACTTCAGTTTTATGCAATAAAATGTTTACGGGCACTGAGAATATGAGGTTGTGCTTTATGGCCAGGTCAGCTTACAATAATTGATACCCTGACCTGCCACGCGGCTTCTGGGTTAATGCAGAAACCCCAAAACATGGGCAAAAGTCTCCACCCAATATTATATGCAGCCTTAATTTAGTGGTCCTGTTACATGTGCTGACAATGTGATCAACATGCAATTGCAGTAAAAAGTAATCCCAAGCACAACCAGCTAGGGTTTTATACTCATTTTACACTCATTCTCGGCACTAGTCTCTAATAGAAGCCCTAAACACACACTTACAGGGGCAAGAAAGTATTTGATTTTGGAAGTATGATAGGAAATTACATTACAGTTAAATTAGGCTGCCAAGAAAACAGAGTGGATTTGGGGGGGGGGGCTAATATGTTCTGAATGGCATTGGCCAGGGTTATTTCTTCTCTTTCCTTCTCCTTTCCAGGTACTGCACATCTGATTGAGGGTTTAGCTTCACCATTTTTAGTCTCTCTCTCTCCCTGTCTCTCCCTCTAAGTGCTCATTATTGAGTTTAGTCTCTGCCCCTCCTTTCAATCCATTATTTTCATAGTCCCATCAAACCTTTCAAAAATAACTTCCTAGTAAAGCATGTGCATACACACTGAATCTCAAAAGGGAAGGATTTAAATTGCACAGCAACCTTCAATTAATAAGAGTTCCACAGGCCAAAAGCTTTCTGCCCAACCTGCATCCTTCAGACAGGCAGAAGTACTCTTAAGATGCCAGTGTCCTCTATTTGATGGGTTGACCAGTTTGAAAGGTAACAGAACCATAAGAAGGGAAAGCAGGAGGAGTCTTGTAGTTACCCAACAACAGTGAACACCTGAGTAGCAGATTGAGCAGGCAGAAGGCGGCAACAGGAGAACAGGGTTTTTTGTGGAATGCTCTCGCCAGAGAGGAATGCCTGGTATCATCATTGTATCTGTTTAACTGACAGGCAAAAACATTGCTCTTTACCAAGACTTAGGCCATTAAATAATCTGTGGCCTGTTAAAGCTGCGGGTGGGTGGAGACTGTTATTAGGATTATTTTATTATTATGCTATCTATTATTATGCTTTTAATATTGCGCTCTGTAAAATGTTTTCTTAATGTTGTACAGTGCCCTGATATATTTTGATACAGGGCAGTATATAAATCGAACAAATTATAAAAATAAACAACCATGACTAACAGCCTTATCATCCTTTAAAGTGCGTAATCTGTACAAGAGCTGTTCTGGTTAGGGCCATCACTTGTACAGTGGTACCTCAGGTTAAGTACTTAATTCGTTCCGGAGGTCTGTTCTTAACCTGAAACTGTTCTTAACCTGAAGCACCACTTCAGCTAATGGGGCCTCCTGCTGCTGCTGCGCCACCAGAGCACGATTTCTGTTCTCATCCTGAAGCAAAGATCTTAACCTGAAGCACTATTTCTGGGTTAGCGGAGTCTGTAACCTGAAGCGTATATAACCTGAAGCATATGTACAGTAACTCGAGGTACCACTGTAATAACAAATGCCATAGTTTAACTATGATGCTGTGTTAAACAGCAATCCTCTTGTCTGTCACCTAGGCTGGACATGCTCTGAGCTTACAGGGAACGGGATCAGGAACCAAGGGATTTCACCTTTAGTTATATCTCTGATAAAAGTTTTTATATAGTGAGACACACTCAGACCTACCCTTTCACACTATAGCTATGTAAGAAAACTTTGGTTTCAATTTGTTGAACTTATTTTAGCTGTTGCAATTCGATCTTCATAAATCTGCATATGAGAAAACTAATCATTCTAAAAGAAAGACATGCTATACTTTTTTTTAATGGGACACATTTAGGTTGCAACAGTCATTTTGTTCAAAGAGACTCAGACAAGGAAACAATGCCTTCCATGGAGTAATTGCAGCCTGGATTTTTATTAACTACTTGTCCTATTCCCCCCCCCCTTTACTGGTTTAAAAGATGCTGCACAGTCATTTGGAAGTAGTGTTCAGTTCATAAAAGGTTTTCTAAATAATTGATCCAACTGATTAATTTAGTATACACTGCGGCCTTAAAAGCTAGACCATAAATGCAAAAATGAGTCATTGATGTAGTTCCTTCAATTCACCAGCTGATAATAGGTAAAGTAGCAATTGGAAAGGGTGGGGTTCCCCATTCTGAGGGCTCTCTTGCCACAGTCCAAATGCCTGCATCCAAACTGCTTGGAAATATGGCTTCACTTTCATCAGTCTCTTTTGTTCCATCTCCACTGGCTTCCTACAGCCCCAATCTCTGCCAGGACTTTGTCAGTGACTCTAGGGAAGAAGTAGACGCCAGTCCTGCAAATGCTAAAAATAACCCCTTTGCTAGAAAGGCATGAACATTATCAGCAAAAGACAGGCATGCTAACTTGAGAACAGCCCAGCAGGCCTAGATGAAAGCACTGTCCACGGGTTGAGGAAGGAGGACGAAAACTTTTCTCTAATGCCTGAAGAAACATGGAAGCATAATGAGGTGCTAGATCCCACAAAACACAGAAAACAAGGGGGGGGGGTTAAATAAATGATTAAACTAAACTCTTAAAAAGCAGCATTTTAAGCAGAGACGTGGATTTTTGCTTAGCTTTTTAAGCCACCAGAAGCAGAAACTGCTGCATGACCCTGTTAAGCAAGGCTTCAGGGTGGGGGAAGGGGGACAATGGCACCTTACCGTTTTGCCTCAGGCGGCAAAATGGGATGGGCGACCCCTGGTTTTAGTGGTGTATTCCTGGCTCAGGCAGTCCTTCTCCCATCTCTCCAGGTGTCTCCTAACACACGTAATTCTTTCTGGGAGGCAATAATGGTTGGTTTTTTTCTCATCTACACTTGCATAAACATGATTTGCAAACCTCCTTTTAACCGTGGACGCAACTGTGGCCTGGACTACACATGGTTCATTAAAACGCCAACGTAGATGTAACACCATCCATGATTTGCTTCAAAAAATGGCACAGAGACAGGAATTGCCATTGAGGAGAGAGGATGCAATTGGGAAGAATTTGCAGGATACTCCTGATCTAACTGGTCAGAAGAGTGAAGAGAGGGCAGATTTGGGGATAGAAGGAAAAGTGGAAAGGTGTTGTTTTTTAATAAAAAAAAAAGCTAATCTAGGGAAATTGTACTATGTTCAAACTGTGCTTTGTTCAAAACGTTATCCCCACAATAGCTGAACATTCTTAATATATTTTGAAAGACAGACAGCGTAGGGCTCAAAATTCATTTTTAAATGGGGTTAAGAGCATCCTTTCCCAACCTAGGGGCCTCCAGATGTTTTGGAATACAACTCCCATTACCCATAGCCGGCATGGCTTTCCTGGCAGTGGCTGATGGGAGTTGTAGTCCAACAATGGACTACAGATGTTGACATCTGAAAGGCACTAGATTAGGAATGGTTGGATTAGAGAAGACATAGTAAGTGAATAATAATCCTGTCTGCTCTACCACACAAAAATAAACTATGCCAGGAAACATTTATATATAGAACAAAATCAGACATGTCATCCCAGACTCAACAAATAAGGAAGAAATATTGTCAGGTCACCAAAACAATACTGGTGAAATAAATATTTCTAATAGAATGAAGGGTGGAAAATGTATTTTTTCCCCTGATCTTTATGTCAATATTCCTTTCTGAATGATCTCAATTTTTTTTATACCCTTCAAACACTCTCTTAACTTAAAATATTGCTCTCACTAAAACTACCAATAATGAGGTTTGGGTCTGCTACTGTTGCCAATTAAATAAACCACTGAAAAATGTAACATTTTATGAATAAAAGGTTGCTGTGCTTGGAAAGATTGTTTTGTGTAACATTTATAATGTTATAGTCTGAAATATGCAAATATTTACATCATCTTGAACTTTAAGAATCACCTGACCTCATCCTTAATATTAACTGCATAATAAAAAGTTACTACAGAACTGCAAGTGAAAAAGAGATCTCTGTTCTGCCACATTAGGTGCATTTTATCATTACCACTCCAGCAATTTTAAATCCAAGAAAGATAATTTTAAAGTGTTTCATTTTCTCAAATTAATAAACTTAGAAATGCAATTTAAAATGTACGATATCATCCACTATAAAAAAAACACAGAACAAATCGCTACAAACCAAACCAGAATTTAGGAAGGGAGGGGCGAATGCTATTTGGAGTATCCTGACAGTCTTCCAATTTATTTTTCCCATGACACTTTTGTTAGAGGGCAAGCTACATTAGAAACAAACTGAACTTTCCCCTGGCTAGATGCTAATGACAACTCCAGAAATAAATTGAAAATGCTTGAAGTATGTTCACAATTACAGCACCACTCACCCAATGTACGGGATTTCAATTTTAGAGTGTGGGGAAAGATCAACTTGCTTCCTGCCTCTCTAAATGGTTGCATAGGACTGACTCATATGTAATAATTATATTACTATATATTTATTCATAGCCTGACTTCCTCCATGATAGGAACCCAAGGCAACTTACAGATAAAAGCAAGAAGCTATAAAAACTTTTTTCTTGATTTTACTGTTTATATTTTGTAAATTGCTTTGAGGTTTTCTGCAATCAAAGAAGTATAAATTTTATGAAATAAATAAATGAATGAATTAAAAAAAATAGAAAAATCCATCATTAAAATACAAAAACTGATTTATACACACACATATAAAATCTGTTTAAAACATACCAATAATTACAATAAAAACAGCACTGTACCAGCCTTTTCACTAAAAGAGGTCAATTCCTAAAGGTCTGTTGGATAGAATCACAGAATTGTAGAGTTGGAAGGGACCCTAAGGATCATCTAGTCCACCCCCTGCAATGCAGGAATATGCAGCTGTCCCATACAGGAACTGAACCTGCAACCTTGGCATCATCAGCACCACACTGTAACCAACTGAACTATCCAGGCCCATATATAACAACTATAGTGCTCTCCGTGGACCAGTATATCAGGCAAATGAATTCAGTGCTAGCAAGGTGCAACATGAAGACAGAACCAGCTGTGATAAATCTGCATTACCCTCCAGAGATCCAGTGCTCTCCAGGAGACTAGAGTACCAGATCTAGGGGTGTTCCTCACAAGAACCCTTTAAATACCCGTCTCAGCCTGGGAGGGAGGTGAACACTGCTAAGTAAGGACTTGTAGCAGGAACCCCCCCACCCCAATCATTCTGTTTGTATAAACTTCACACACACACACACACACACACACACACACACACACACACACTACATACGCCACATTTCTGTTATAAATTCATAGAAAATCAACCATACATCGGATTTGCACTGTTCCATTTTTATTTTACTCCATATGACAAGAACTAACAAAGGGGGGTGGCTTAGTCCTGGTCAGCCATAATCCCTTCACCTCTCAGCACATACACAGAAGCCCTGCCCATGCCAACCCTGATGATCCCAGACAGAAGACAATCAAGATCACAAAGAACTTGCATATGGGAGTGGATTCAGCATGGACTGAAACAAAGGACAATGATCAGATCTTCCCTCTGGGGGCAGGAATCTGCAAAGTCCCCTTTGTCTCCTGGAAGTGACTCATGGGGAGGGGGGAAGGGAGGAACCAGCCAGGTGACAAGACACTCAGGTTACCACCAACTCCTCCCTCAACCCCTCCTTTCTGTAATGTATGCATGATGTTTCTGGGGGTGGGCTTGATCTAGAGGAGGGGAATTTCAAAAGTTTTTATAAGACCTTGCACACTATTCTTCTGGGTCTTTCCTCTCTCCTGCAAGTGAGGGGAATACTCTGTTGCAACAGTTCAATAAAGGCCAAGCCTACAGGCTGCTGTTTTGCTCCAAGTTATCCTGGTTGGTGTCTTTGTTTTGTCCAAGGGAGCCCTCGGATTTTTCCTGTAACAGACTGAACACACACATTCATTATTCCCAAATCCTTGTGAAAATGTAAATTACTAGAACTAGGCTGCTGCCATCCAGTTTCCGCAACCACACATCTGGCTAAATATCTAGTTTACAGATAGGGTTCTCTTGATACAGGAAGAACACAGAGCAGCTAGGGGAAAGTCGCATTTCTGCTTTGCCAGGGGCAGAAATAAACAGAGATTCCTTTATAATAATGATACATGTCTAAATTGGAATTTCCACATGATAACTAAGCTGTCTATATTAAGCTGATCCCACAACAACTAAATTAAGCTCCTGAGCGTCTTATAGTTCATCTGAGTTTTAGAGCTTTGGCAGACAGCTGACTGTTCTTGCTGTATCTTCTGTATTGGAAACTTTCCTAACAGTTTCATTTTCCAGCTACTTTGTTCTATAACAGTCACCACACCAAAGCAGAGGTGTGATAATTATTATATTCAGGCGCCAAAGTACAAAGATACCGCCCACCCTGTGAGATAATCCTAATAAAATTAAGCCTTGACCAGAAGTTCAAAGCGGTGAGACCAGATATGTTTCCTTTCTGAAACTTGCCAGCTGAAAAGAGTTTCAGTCAACTGTGAATCTGCTATTTTCCTAAAACAAAGACATGCTTCAGGAATGTTTTCAAAAGGCTTTGAAGTTACAGCATGAATGGCAAGCACCACTAGAATTCGAAGTGTGGCTCTGCTTATTCTCCTTTTCCCTATTGGATTGTAAACTTTTTATGTTGAAGCACTTTACAAATAATAAAATCAAAGAAGAGCTTTAAATGGTGTGCTTTATTTGGAATGTTTAGAAGTAGATACCGTAGCAAATATTAGAACTGAGATTTGATAATGGACAAAGCCCCAAGGGGATCATTGCAGAGATAATATGGTTCAAATATATTATTAATTCCTTCCCACCCTCCATACTTCGTTTCTCACTCCTACAATGTTTGCAGTAACATTACTGGAGAGGAAAATGAGATATTCCTGTGTACTAAACCTTGTGTTAAAATAACCTAGAGCTGTCTACCTCACCGCTGGTATATGACTAAACCTTTCAAGTTTGCCTGTAGCTTCCCGTTCATTTCTGATTTCCTGCCAGGATGTACATGTCATCATACTGGATTTGATTTTACAGACTTTCCAACACTGGGTCTATTTGGTACACATGTTAACCATGTGCTGCCCTCCAACAGTATACAGATTCAAAGCATCCCAATGTCGACCACACACATGTATGCAACAAGGTGCTCATGCTTTGAATCAAGTGGAAAAACTGCTGCAAATTTCACTTCTGATACTATCCCCTAGCTTAGAGAGAAAGTACAAAACTGAAAAGTTTTCAAAACTTTGTATCCAGCAATGGTGAACTATACACTAAGTAGTGAGCATGAATATATTAAAAGCATTTTATGAATGGCCAGCCACAAGAATCTCAGAGATTTACAAACATACCATAAAAACTAAAGTAGTTTTTTGTTTTTTTAACACAGCTAAAGAGATTTTTAAAACAATCCAATCAAACACTATGGATGAGACCTTTTCATCCAGCTGGAAAATTTATCTATCCTTACTGATTGTACAGTTTTATAATAGTCAGCAATATCAGTGGGGAAACTGAAAGAGACACACACTCTAACTTTTGTAACATATTAAACACAGTAATCACTGCTGTCACCTGCCACTTTACAGTGGTACCTCGGGTTACATACGCTTCAGTTTACATATGCTTCAGGTTACAGACTCTGCTAACCCAGAAATAGTACCTCGGGTTAAGAACTTTGCTTCAGGATGAGAACAGAAATTGTGCTCCAGCGGTGCGGCAGCAGCAGGAGGCCCCATTAGCTAAAGTGGTACCTCAGGTTAAGAACAGTTTCAGGTTAAGAACGGACCACCGGAAGGAATTAAGTACTTAACACGAAGTACCACAGTATTTAATAATTAGGCTCAAGTATGGTTCAAGGGTTAAATGCAGGTTTTTTTGCTCTTCACTCACTCCTGCCACACTTCCAGGAGCTAAGCTATGGTCTTGCTCAGCAATGAATCCAAACTTGGGCTCGTGCTTTGTCTCTCTCAAACAAACCACATGTTGTGACTAATACCGGTAGTTGTTCTGGGCTTACCACTCATGGTAAAATAAACCCCAAGCCCAGGTTTGGATGCAACACTAAGTTGAATCAGGACTTTGTTCTGGCAGCAGAGGTGAAGCTGCATGTTTGCCTTTAAACCATAGTTAAGTTTAAGTTTAACTATGGTTTAAAAAGTGATGTACAAACACTGCCAATGTGTATCATTTCAATACCTAATGTTCCATTTTATCTGGCAGAGGTTATGTGCCAATATTTGTTGGCTCAAATGTATCAGCCAACACACAATGGCATTAGTGAAAAAGTGAAACATAGCATCATTCACAGTTGTTATACTACTGTGATGTTCCATTTGCAAAACACCATATTCAGTGTTAATGAAGTGACCGTGTATATGCTAGGGTTGGGTAAGGAGTGAGGAGAGAGCCCTGTCATGTACCTACCGCTACAAATTATCTCATCATATTTTTTAAACTCCTTTCAGCATTACAATGACAGACTCCTTAGATTTTTATCCAGCAGGAGACAACAGTGGTGCAAGACCACAAATACAAAGGTACAGTTCAAAGGCAAATAATTCAGTACTGAGTTCTACAACAAAACTTCTTACCCACTCTGAGATTTGCATGATGATCCGCTTTTAGTCTACTGATGCAAAGCTTTTGTTTATGAACTATTCCTGTCTATTCTCTCATCAGGCATTTGCACTTTCAATACGAAGTTATTCGTACATGTGCTTCCCCCACTCCAACTCAGCAACCTCTTCCTTCCCCCCATGAGCAGCACTATATTTTATTAAGGTCATTTCAATGTAACTGTACTTTGGCTCTCTGTCATGCCATTCATTCTGTGGCATTTGGCTCTTGGGAGAATATTTATACAGGCCAATAGCAACACTCAGTCTGCAGTGTTGCTGTTCTGTTGCCGTTTTGACATTTCGCTTCAGTTCATTCCTCCCACCATAAAAAGAATCTAAACCTAAATCATCACAGTGTTGGCTTCCTCAAAACAAAGTCAACAGAAGAAAATTAGAACAGCTAATTGTGAAAGATGGGGCCAGAGAGGGCAGCTCTCATTTTACTCAAGACGCTAAATGGAGTACACATTAGAATTAACTGGAGGTTTGGGGTGTGTTTTTTTCAAATCAAAGATCAACACAGAATTATGGAAATGACACCAGAGCCAGAGAGAGGTAATTGATCTTAATAAACAAGGCTTATTGGCAGAAAATCAACAAAATGTGTATTTAAACACAAAATTTGAATTTGCAATGATATAAATGTTTTAAGCACAATTTTAGTCCACATTTATCATGTGATCTCAAGGTGTATTACAGCATGTGTAAAACATTAAGAATTCTAGGCAATTTAAAGTAGATAAAAACAGTGTTGAAAAGTTCTATCACAAAACACCCAAAAAATGACGCAGCCGTTACCAGCCCATAAATGCATGGACAAACTGATAGTATTCACTTGGCACTGAAACAAAGTATCAATGCTGGTCAGATTTACAGCAGGAGGGCATTCCAGAGTCAGGATACCACCACAGAAAAGGACCCATGCTATGTCACCTGTGCTATGCCACAGGAGTGGTTATTCCTGTGGGATAACCAGCCACATATAACCAACATGCTCAAGTCTAACTAATGCATTTAATAATTAATAATAATAATAATAATAGAGTCATGGGCTTTGAAGACACTCGAACTCAGGACGCAAGGGAGAAACGCTCTAAGAGGAAGGCACGCTTGACAAATCCACAGCGTGATCAAATCCCACCCGGAAACCTATGTCCCCACTGTGGAAGGATGTGTGGATCCAGAAATGGCCTCCACAGTCACTTACGGATTCATTGTTAAAACTATGTTTATGGAAGACAATCTTACTCGGCTACTACGAGTGATTGCCAAAGAAGAAGAAATAATAATAATAACAATAATAAATTTTTATTTATACCCCGCCCTTCCCAGTTTAAAAACCGGGCTCAGGGCAGCTAACAGCAAATATAAAACATTGATTAAAATGCAACTTAAAAACAGCATAAAACAGCATAAAATACAACATAAAATGCAGCATCAATATCAATAAAATTCAAAAATTCAGGGGTCATGGGGGGGGGAACCCAGTCAGTAGACATCAAATGATCACCAGGGCTAACTGGCCAAGTTGGTCCAATAGGGCTAGCAAGGAGACCAGGGAAGAATTTAAATGTGGGGTCCCAAAAAGGGTTTCTTCATTTTCCTGCTTGGCAGGGGGTTGGACTCGATGGCCCTTGTGGTCTCTTCCAACTCTATGATTCTATGATTCTAGAAGAGGAAAGGGAAAAGGGGAATACAGTGGGACCTCAGGTTAAGTACTTAATTCATTTTGGAGGTCCATTCTTAACCTGAAACTGTTCTTAACCTGAAGCACCACTTTAGCTAACGGGGCCTCCTTCTGCCGTGGTGCCGCTGGAACACGATTTCTGTTCTCATCCTGAAGCAAAGTTCTTAACCTGAAGCACTATTTCTGGGTTAGCGGAGTCTGAAGCATATGTAACCTGAGGTACCACTGTAGAGGATCAGGCTCATTCAAATTGAAGGCCAGGTGGAATAGCTCTGAAGGAGTTCAAACCATCCAGTATGATGTTCTACCAGGTTTAGCTATGTCACTTCCCTTCCCTGGGACGAAATAGGTAATCAAGCCTTTGTTCCCTTCCCCAGTCTACCTGGGAAACTTGGCATGTGAAGAGGTTTGAGATGGTTGCTCCACCTCAGCCGCATGGCTCTCACCAGCCACTCTTGAGTTACCTAGGAACTTCTTAACTAAGCTAAGTTTTACTGTCCATGCAACTTTTCTGACTGATGTACAGAAAAGCCAGGGTAGCCCCATGTAAAGTGCATTAAAGGAATCCAAATGGGAAGTTAACAGATTATGGGTCGCTGGGATTGGTCAACTTTGTCCAGGAACAGCCATGGTAGGCAAACCAGGCAGAGCTTGGCGAAGGCATTTCATGCCTCTGAAACAATATAGGCTTGGGTAATGTTTAGGAGGGTTTGCTGGTGGTGTGGTTGTTGCTGTTAATTTTTGTATCTTTTGTATCCTATGATTCATGTGGAAGCTGCTTGATTTGGTTGTGTACTTTTTGAAGTTTTATTTATTGTTTATGGCTACTTATGTATTTTTTTAATATGTTGTAAAATGGCTTGAGCATGGTTTTAACCATACAAATAAAATGATTGCTTGGGCTTCTTGTGACAAAGCTGGATCAAGGAATACCTGAGACTATGCACCTGAACTTTAAGGGAGAGTGTCATTCACTGACCCTAGAACTAGTCACTCAGAAGTGCTTTGCCCAGTTAGGATTCAGTCTTAGTTTATGAACACCCAGTTGACCAATTCCTAACACAGGGAGTTCTCTCATAACTAATCTGTCTTTCAGCCAAATCCTATGCATGTTTCCTCAGAAACAAGTACCACTGAGCTCAAATGCAACATACCTAAATATGTGTTAAGACTACAACCACGCTTTCCTTTATGTTTTTTCCTATAGGTTTTACCAAATTATCTCAGTCATGAATTACTTAAGTTTGACCTACATTCCGTAAGAAGAGATTGCTCAAATGCAATCCTCTCAAGTTCATGCAGCAAATATCCTCCCAATTTGAAGAACCACCAAGTCTAACTGGACACCAGCCTAAAGAAAAATAGCTGAAGCAATATTACTTAGGGAAGTAAGATGGCTGCCAAATCAAATTCCAATTACCCTTTTGTGTAACAGGAAGTTACTAGAGCATTGAAGATGAGCCTCAACAAAATCAACAGGATCCTGAAATAAAATTATTTACTCTGAGAAAGATTACCTGCTTTAATGCTGGCTAAACCACTCCATACTTATATAATATTCTCCAATTCATAACATAAAAAGACCACTTGTAAATCAATAGCAAATACCATACCATGGGAAGAACACAGTATTGGATTGATGTTATGTTGTGATCCGCTCTGAGATCTATGAGTGTAGGGCGGCATACAATTTTAAGAGTACCAACCAAGACCACATTTGTCACTTAATCAATTGAGATAAAATCCCTGCAAAAAAAGTTCATATGGAAATTCCATTTTCAATGTCAGAATCTTTTTTTAAAAAAGTATCCCAAGCAAACTATTCAGAGTGAAAATGGAGCTTTGTCAATGCTTAATGCCTGCTAATGTGTTGCTAATGAATAAACTAATGAATTCCAGCAATAGTGACAAGGACAGGTGATTTATAACACTTTAAGAAGCAGCAGGTCAACTCTACATCTTATTTAAGCTCTCTCTGGATTAAAATGTAGAGAACTGAATGCATTAAAACAGACCATGCCTCAAACTGCAAAACCACTAAGCATTTTAAGAATAATTGCAATACATGAGTGTATATCTAGATTGAGAAGTGTACCATATACATTTACAATTAGGGTTTACTTCTTGATTACTTCTTGATTGTACAACTTCTTGATTCTAAAACAATTTTCCTATTTTTGGTAAATTAAATTATAACTGTATGCAACAAAAAGGCGCCAGAATGACATGCATGAAACCCTAAATTTTCTAAACTGTAGAATGCTTTTTCAGAACTAACTTATTTCCATCTTCATAATCTAATTTTTAAAGTTACATATTCGGGTGCACCATTACTAAGCAAAAGCTTCTTTAAAAAGAAAAGGCGTTGGGACACAGCAAAGTATCTTTGAAATAAGAAATAGGACATAGGGTGGCCAGGCTGGCTGGCTGTGTTCAATTATGCAGGTTTCTTACAGAATTGAACATGTATTTAGTGGATAATAAGGTCCACTACTTGAGCCTGCAGTGACTCCCTAGCCTCTAATAGCAACAGCTGTGGAAGGTAAAATTTTAGGCCTTCAGCCTAGATAGAATCTGGCAGCTACAGATGGCATTCGGCTGCTAGAGCAGTCTCGGGACAGCTTTGTGGGTCAAACTAAACAAAGTACTAATCTTCGCCAAAATGTAAACTGAGTATAAGCCAACAACCTTAAGAAACATTACAATGGCTTTCATTGTTAGCGTCATCTGAAATAATCTCCAAATGACAAGGAAATCGAAGGAGAATGACGTAGATGGATCCATTAGTTTATGTTCATCATATCTTGCCGTCAAGAAAGTTTGTTGTATCTATAACTGCACAAGCTCCAAGGCATTCTATATAAATACTGTAGGATCTTCACCTATTCTTCCCATTCAGGAGGCGCAAAGTATAGCCTGATTATTTAACCTCTTTCAACAATTAATTGATCTAGGTGATGTGAACTTTCTGAGTACAGGAATCCCACACTTACACTCTGTGCATACACATGAAATTGCATAAAGTGGGGAGGGTGCTGTTGAGAGAGGCTGTTGAAGCGGCCACCCTGCCCAACTTCCTCATTGACCTGGGGGTCAGTGGGTGGGTGGGTGCCCAGCGCCACTGTGGGACCTCTTGACACTCTCCATTTTAGTCTTGGAAGTTGATGGAGACTGTTTCTTTTTATCTAGTTTCTGTTCCACCTCCAAGAAATAATGTTGCTGCCTGCTTGTGGGGGAGAGCGATGGTGATTGGAGGGCAGAGGGATCCTTGGATTCTGCCCAAGGAACAAAACTGACATGAGTAAGCAAGCGAGGGAGGAAGGCAGGCAGGCAGGGGTAGGCATGGAGCACCCCCCAAACAACAACAACAATTAGAATTAGAATTTATATGACTGCTGGCTAGGAAGCAAGTGAAGGAGAGTGAAGAGGGCCGAGATACTTAGAGAGGCTGTGCAAGCTGTTTACTCCTGCTCTCCCCCACTTTGGTGCCATTTCCTGGTTCAAATCATATTTTTTTTAATTTCACAGTGACACACACAAATATGGCTGTGCCCAAGTGGAATGCACATAAGTGGAAGGGGGTCTGTCTGTCTGCTGGCAGCCTAAGTTTTCTTTCAACTCTGAAAGAAAGTAGAATTTTATCACACATGATTTTAATATACTACTGCCAGGACATCAGTAAAGGATTTGGGTAGAGAGCAATTGTGGCCAAGGGATGCTGGGAGTGATTAAATAATTAAACTGAGCCAAAGCGGGTGGGTGGTCTCAGATAAAATTTGGTTTAGAGACACTTTAAAAAATATTGCTGCTTTAAAATTCTCATTAAGACAAGGATTTTTGTCCTTTTCAATATTTTATAATTCAAAAGTCGTCGTGAGCTTTTCCGATGCCTTCTTTGGCAAGCTTGGCACAAACCTGAATTCTAACAGCTAACCATAATAATGTGGCAGGCTGAGTGATATTATGCCAACTCTGACCATCCGCTCTCCACGAATATTATCTCGCCAATCAAAACACAGTGTTTAATTTCTGTCACAAAAACATTCTAATTATTAATCAGATCATCACTGGGGAAGAATGGAACAGTTAACGGCCCATTGCTCAGGAATGAACACAGTCTTGTTAGGCTTGAATACATTTACTGTACTGAGTAAGTCAGGAAGCAACAATTACCAGCGAATTATTAAAGAGAGCCTGGAATGCAGTAACTGCCTATGCAGGCCCTGAGGGGTAGCTTCTTCTGAAGACTGAGCAACACATGCACCTTGCCAGACAGTAAAGGTTCTGCAAAAATACACTAATCGCTCTGACAACTGTGTAACAAGGAGGGGGGGGGATATTTGCAATGCACACATTACAAACACAGGAAGCTGACTTTTACTAATTCAAACCAATTGATTCACATTGTTGGGTGTTGTCTAGGCTGAACGGCAGAAACTCTCCCAAGAAGAGCAGATTAGCATAAAAATACCTGTCATGCCCTATCAAACTTGTGCTGGTCACAACAGTAACTAAATGCATGTGGGTGGTAGGGCTTGGCGATATGATGTATCACCAGCTAAACATCACAATACAGTGGTACCTCGGGTTACATATGCTTCAGGCTACATACGCTTCAGGCTACAGACTCCGCTAACCCAGAAATAATACCTCAGGTGAAGAACTTTGCTTCAGGATGAGAACAGAAATCGTGCTCCAGCGGCGTGGCAGCAGCGGGAGGCCCCATTAGTTAAAGTGGTGCTTCAGGTTAAGAACAGTTTCAGGTTAAGAACGGACCTTCGGAACGAATTAAGTACTTAACCCGAGGTACCACTGTATCACAATGTTGAAAAGGAAGGAGCACTGGCCCAGGCCCCACGAGGTACCGGGGTGAAGCTGCCAGTGCCTGGCACAGGGAGGAAGGAGGCAGCCCACCTGCTCAGCCGGAGAAGGAAGTCAAGGTGCCAGCTGGCAGACAATATACCACTGGGTCAAAACACCATATACCACAATATACCACTGGGTCAATATACCAATGTGGTCTGGCCCTCAATACAGTCCTGGACAATGTATTGATACATCACCCAGGCCTACTGGGGGCCTCTTTTCTTGTTGTGGGTATCTATTATTATTTAATTGTCTTCCCATTCATTCCAATACAGTGGTACCTCAGGTTACATACACTTCACGTTACATACGCTTCAGGTTACAGACTCCGCTAACCCAGAAATAGTTTGAAGAACTTTGCTTCAGGATGAGAACAGAAATCGTGCTCTGGCGGCGCAGCGGCAGCAGGAGGCCCCATTAGCTAAAGTGGTGCTTCAGGTTAAGAACAGTTTCAGGTTAAGAACAGACCTCCAGAACAAATTAAGTACTTAACCTGAGGTACCACTGTGCAGTGAGATTAGTTACTCCAATCTCCAATATTTGGTCCTCTCTGAACAGAGCAGCGCTTGATTCAAGGCCATCTCTTAACCACCCGATAGCGCTGATTTGGAGCCTACTGTCAACCCTACACTTGTGGAGCTATCTGAGGGGACTGCAGGGGCTTTTGCACAAGATACGTTCCTACACTCCTTCCTAATCTCCTCCAACCAGCGGATCTAGGAGTTCGAATTGCAATTCCCATATGTAAAAAGAATGCTAGTTTCATGACATGTTCCGAAGTCCCCTTGAATATTAACAATGGAATAAAGGCAGCATACATTAAAAAAAATAAAATCAAATGGCTCTGAAGTCAGATCACTCTTCCCCAGGGGAAACTAAACTAGCTGAAAAAGAGAATGTGAAACATGTTGGAGCTTAATAAACTATTCTAAGGAACACCTTTTGAAGCTTCGGCTTGACTTCACTTCCTTGCCCCTGGGCAACCTGTCTCAACTAACTGTGTAAATGGGCTCAACGAGCTTTTCTGCAAACAAAGGCATTGTTTCACGCCAGAGGTCTCAGCAGACCTTCTACACCATGGGTAGGCAAACAAAGGCCCGGAGGCTGGATCCAGCCCAATCGCCTTCTAAATCCGGCCTGCGGACGGTCCGGGAATCAGCATGTTTTTACATGAGTAGAATGTGTGCTTTTATTTAAAATGCATCTCTGGGTTATTTGTGGGGCATAGGAATTCACTGTGGAGCATAGGAATACACTGTAATGGTATTTTCTTCTCCTTTCCATCTTGGTCCACTGCCCGCCCCTCAGCAGATAGCTGGGGACTAAGAGAAGATTACAGTGGTACCTCGGGTTAAGTACTTAATTCGTTCCAGAGGTCAGTTCTTAACCTGAAACTGTTCTTAACCTGAAGCTCCACTTTAGCTAATGGGGCCTCTTTTCTTATCCTGAAGCAAAGTTCTTAACCTGAGGTACTATTTCTGGGTTAGCGGAGTCTGTAACCTGAAGTGTATGTAACGCGAGGTACAACTGTACCTAACTTTTACATTCAGGATTCAAAAGAACAGCTATATTCCTAGCTGCTCCAAATGTTCTTCTGACGGCTGCAAACATTTTCATTCTAAACCATTTTATGCATAAATTGTTATTGTACTCAGTATTACAGAAGGCTCATTTTCCCTAGTTCAGCTGTTCCCAAGTGAAAAACAAGGAATTCCCACTTGCTCAAAACTTCACCAACTTCAGGGAGAAAGAGTAGCAGAGGCTTATAGAAAATACAACATTTTTCACAGTTTTCCAGGAGAATATTATTCAGAAAGACTTTCCAGTTATGCAGGCAAGCTTAAGCCAGTGCTCAGTGACTAATTCTTTTAAAACTTCCCTGGCTCCTGCATTTTAATAGCAATGGTGTGGCAAGAGGAGACATTGTTATTTTCAGAGGGACTCTAAAACAGCAAATGGCGCACATTCTAATTCATAAACAGAAATTCTATGGATCACCCCTGTAAGAGTACCATTCAGCAAAGTTATTTCCAACAGAATCGATAAGAGACCCCAAACGTTCATTGTTTAATAATCTTGTTTATACACCATTACCTATGCTAGAGCATGCTACATGTATTTTAATAGCACCACAAACTAGATCAATCACCAAAAGGTTTGGTTTATTAGCCAATGGGGACAAATATTAAAAGAGGAGCTGGTATTGATTAAAGGACAGAGCTGTTTATTTGAGGCCATTCTGTTGCTGGGAAGATAGAATAAAAGAGCTCTTTTTCCTCCTAAAAATGCATGGTAAATTTATTTTACACTTCCTTGATTAACTTCAGAAGTACAAATAATATATCACCTGGACTAAACAACTTGCAATCACTGGAGCAAAAATAACTGCATCCAAATTTTCTCCGGCTATAGCTGTGGCACAGGTCTACACAGTTGCACTATTGGACTCATCAAACCACTTGAGGCATGGCAAGTAAGGCCACACAAAGCCACAACAGTTGTATTCTATGGAGGGGGAAAGAATCATGGAGCAAACTGGTTACTGGTGGCTACTAATCAGCTGTTCTCAGTGACCATGTCTGAACTATAGATCCTCACCAGCAACAGGAAATTGCAGACAATGATAGCTATAGGGAGATGAGTACATCACTTAGTTCCATTCATTTCTCTGTCTTATATCTAGGTTACAGACCAGCTTTGAAGCTTTGGGGCTATACAATAGACTTGCCTTGAACTGCTCTTTTTTCCTTGTTTTTGTCACTCCCAGGATTTTCTCATTTAACACGGAAGGGGTTGAATTCTAACAAATAAAGAATACTCCCCTCCTCAAATGAGCGCAAGAGGAAAGGGAAGACAAGGGAAATCTGTTCCATGGAAAAGCCATTTGGCAGACATCGCTCATTTTCCACAGACTCCATTACACAATATGCAAGGAGTCTGGAAAAGAGCCCAAAAACATCCAAGACAGACATTTAAACTCCCTAGTAATAGGCCAGCTGGTGTTCCCTGCAGAGTGATCTCATCACCACATCATGCGAATATTCCTCCTTCAAAAATTCACCATGAGAAGGAAAAGGGACTGAAGAATCACCCATTCATTCTCATGCAACTTTATTTTAAGTGCAAAAGAAGTTTTGTGCTGAGAGAAAATAAGTGCATATATATATATGGGCATGGTGGGAAATCTTTCTACCCTTTCTATCTTCAAAAAGGTGAGTTGTAACTAAGAGCTTATAATCACGTCGATCTCTACAGGTCTTGGTGTATCAGGCTGTAAGCAAAGAGGCAAGATTGTGTTACTTTCCAGTCTGTCACCCTGAACTCCAACCTCCAGGCAAAACTTTCCCAGAGTAACTGTTAAAATGACCTTCTCTGTTAGGAAAGGCAACTAATGCAGGAATTAGTACAATTTTCTTCATCCCAGAATGAATTATTGTCTGAAATTAGGAAGAGATAGCAGGAAAACTGCACAGAACACCCCACTCTTCTAAATGCAACTATGTTGCTAACAGCTTAATGAAGGAGGGAATAAGTACTGGAGACTGGTTGGCAGGAAAAGTGTGGGAATTTCTTTCTTTTTTTAAAAGTTAGCTTTGAGTTTAATCTCTTTTTCAGCTGGACATCAACCGTGACCCTTCAAGGGGAGTTTTCAGAATTTGAGGACTGAGGAGTCCCAATTAATAAAATAACTTATAGAAAAGAGGAGACAGCTTTTCTTTGGGGTTATAGTCCATGAGTAAAGCACAAAGAAGTTAGTGTTTGGCAGCCATGGTTTCCACAGTAACTTAGACGTACAGATCGTCTCCACTGGAACCCTCGGCACAAAGGAACATCGTACTTCTGATTCACTTAAATAGCTTGTTTTCATTTCCCAAAGGTAAAAGAAGTAGCAGCTATGAACATGGAAAACAGAGGGAAATAAATAAAAAGATTAATCTGCAGAAATTATATTCAACCATTTTCCTATTGTGGAAAATGCATTTCTTTGCATACATGTTACTGTGGTTTCCTCTTAAAACCTTGTCATACAATTTAAAAACATGTGCACCCTGAGTTAACGTAATTGTGCTGAAGAGAGAAGACAAACCACAGGATTTTTTGCAACTGCCAATTTAGCCATTACATAAAATACAGTTTGTTGTGTAATGTGTATCAGGTTGCATGTACTTGTGTTATTGCACAAGTTTAGCTGAACTGACCACTAACCTCCAATTCTGGAGGTGAGCTGTAAAGCAGTTTTATTTCCTTATATGATACCTTTTATTTTTTAACCTCTAACAAACAATTCCACAATACATTTGTTTCCTGTCTACAAGTCATTTAAATTGGGCATTTCAGAGGGGAAGTAATGTTGATTTATTGTAGTAAAAGCAATACAGAGTCTTGTAGTGCCCCAAAACCAACAAATCCATTGTATAAATTTCCATGGACTAGAAACCACTTCCTCAGATGTACTATGTATCTTCAGGTGGCAGATTACCGACATAGAGTCCCTAAATAGTGGGGATAAACGGCCATACAATGCCCCCCCAAAAAACAGTCATTCTGCCACACTTTTACACAGAGCTAAAATTTATAGAAGATGGAAACAGTGACCCAGTCGCTGGAGTTAATAATCCTGTGTATAAGCATTTAAATAAGCTCCCTCCAAAGTGAAATTCATTAGCAGCTAGCAAACTAATGTATGCTTGCTCCAAAGTGGGTCTGAAAAGTACAGTACAGTAAATCTGAGACCTGTGTTTTAAATTGTTTGTGGCTCAGAGCCATAGCTGTCCAACAAAGATTCCAATCCCTGAATCACCTACAAGTGTTGATATTAGATCAAGACTGTTCACCTTTTGGAAACAGCTCTTCAATGCTAGAAATTCAACAATCATGCCAGTAGATAAAAACTATCAACATGCTATTGGCAAGCTTTATGTCATGCCCGTGACTGATAAGCAAGTGGTTTCGTCTGCCAAAATGGTTGTGGACTGCGGCAATTTCACATGCACCTCATGTTGGTTGGTCATGTCGGGACACTAATCAGCTGCTCCATTTCCTCTTTTCTTCTACTTTAAGCCCACATGCCTCTCTACAAACCCTCCACAAATCAAATGCCACCCATATATTGATCACTTTCTTGATTGAAAGAGGATTTCTTATGAATTCAGGAAATCCTATTTCAATAAATAAAGCGATCAAGTTATGGGTGGCATAAATGTTTTGGTGAAATTATTATTGCTGCAAGTTTCCTTCTGAGACAAATAGCAACGAATCTCTCTCTCCACATTACTTATGCCCTTCTACTTCAGTCCCGATGATTCAACCACTAGCTTCCTCTCTGGCACACTTAAGTTTGCCTGGTCTAATGTGCGGTAAGTTGTAAAGAGAAGACTTTTTTTAAAGGAAACCAAGTCCATGGTTTTAGTCTCAAAACCAGTTTTTGAAAACAACTGCTAACTTTATATCACAAAGGTTCTTTGATTAGTCTCAACTCCAAGGTATTTTAGAGACTTGATGCTAAATTTTAGAATGCTATATTATCTATCTATCTATCTATCTATCTATCTATCCAACTAACTTACATCCCATTTTACTCACAGAGTTCAAATCACCTTATAATAATGCAGATGTTGCTGAACTCCCATCAGCACCAGTCACCTATTTATCTCCTTGCACTTTGACGTGCTTTCGAACTGCTAGGTGGGCAGGAGCTGGGACCGAACAACGGGTGCTCACCCTGTAGTGGGGATTCAAACCGCCGACCTTCTGATCAGCAAGCCCTAGGCTCAGTGGTTTAGACCACAGCACTACCCGCGTCCCATTAGAAATGTATATCATCTGATTTCTGACATTCTGAATTTCTAATGGAAAATTTTGAAGTTTCTCTGCTTCTGGGGTGTGTTCAAGGTGACAATTTAAAGCAAGAGTTACTCCAATATTGATCAGTTACAAAAACGAGGCAGATAAGGCCAAGGAATGGATTGAGGTGCTCCTGCTCCCATCTACTGTTCGATTACTATATTCTGACTGCAAAGACTTAAAATCTGGGTTTCAATTTCGTCACAATCCCAATGTTGTCAGCATATGGTAGCTTTGTGTTTGTAGTGATCTAAATTCTATCATTTGTAAGAGAAATAAATATACAGAACATTCACTTCAGCTGCTTCCTAGGGATTATTGTGATCAGAGGACGGTATAAATATTTACAGCCCAGTCTTCAGCATGTTAACTTGGATGCAACTTTTACCAAACAATAGCACTTAGCTTGAAGTACATATGCCTAAGGATCGGACTGCAATTCAAACTAAAGATGCAATCCTATGCATTGCTATTTGCAAGCAATTTCTGCAATCGAGTAAGACTACAGCCCAAGGGTACACACAGAATAGTAGTCTTAGGCTTGGGCCCATGAGCCCTAAAATTGAAACCTCATTTTAACTAAGGCCACCCATTATCATCTCTGATTCTCTCTGTATCATTTCTCCGACTTAAAAAATGTAACAACACACCTCAAATTGGGAGAATTAGTGAAATATATATATATATATGGTCACTCCCCTCCCACCTTAGCAGCAGGTTGGGCTCCAGATCTAGTTCATTTCGTTCATTTGCTAAACGAAAGAGTTCATAATTTGAGGGGGAAAGTTATAAAGGAAAGAGTGCCTTTCCCACAAATGAAACGTAAACTTTTAACTAAAGTGCTTGCCTTAGTTATAATGTTCATGAGAAAAACTTTGACTTACTCTACTACTTACACTTATCCAGTTAAGAGGCTTATTGTTACTACGTACAGAGATTAGCCATGAGATAATGCTTACAAGTTAATTATTTTGGCAGCTTAGGCTCTGTAACTTAGTAGAGATTACTTGGCTTGCTTTGAAACAACCTGGGAAAGTTTTCTGTCTTGAGATGCTTTAACCCAGAAGTGGCTAACCTGGGCCCCTCCAGATGTTACTGACTACAACTCTCATAATCCAGGACTATTTATTGGCTGAGGATAATGGAATCTGAAGTTGAACAACATCTGGAGGACATAGCTAGCCAGCTCTGCTTTAGCTATAAGAAGCAGCAAGATACATTTAGCCTTACAGTAATGCAATGTGTTTTCATGGATAGGATAAAGGACTCTGTTTCTCTTGGTGGTATCATACCATAACCGTTGAGTGAGTCTCACTAAGATTAAAATGGTGCAAAATTTGTCCCTTTAAACAATACTGTTGCACTTCAGTCTGAAACGGCACACTAACTTACTGATGGAAACAACTACTGTATAATGTTAAGTTTTTTCATACTACAGAATATTAACCAGTAACACTTCAGGACCTAAAGTTAAGGTTTTGACAAAGCTATTGTTCTCTAACACAGACAGTGCCCAAGTCTGAGACAATTCTTTAAGCACACCACAGGATCATCACAT
Source organism: Podarcis melisellensis (assembly GCF_964234715.1). Lineage (NCBI taxonomy): Eukaryota > Metazoa > Chordata > Lepidosauria > Squamata > Lacertidae > Podarcis > Podarcis melisellensis. The sequence goes on from NC_138544.1 coordinate 12,638,294, forward strand.
CAAGGCAACAGATTCTGCACTAGACTTAGAGGCCAATGGTATCTCTTAATTGACACAAACAGTACAATTGCAGTGTCAAATAACTACATCTTACAACTCCATTTCAGCATATACATTGTGCTGAAAATGTCCCTCAACAGCCTACAATGTCCAAACAATGTTGTCATTAGGGAAACAGATGAAAAGATATAAATCTTGTATTAAAAGCAGAAACACAACGTAACTTGCAAAGCAGCAGTTCAGCTTTCAAGGACACTCCAAAATGATCATTCGTAAGAAAATTATTAATTTTCTTCCTTAAGGAGCATAAGGTGGGAGAAGAATTTATACAATGTTGATCTAGCACTACAGAGTCTTCTCCCATTTTAAAAACTGAGTGAACAGTTTATCATTATAAGCTCCCTACATTCCTTAGTACTTGACATACAGATTATAAACACACTGCATTGTAATGCTTGTTGCCAACTATCCAAGTTTTTCATATGAAGAATCATGTAACCTATGAACGCTTGTGCTGTTACAAATTTGTCTTCTCAAAGACGTGCTACTGAATTGATATTTTAAATACTTTAAACGAAAACCAGAGCTGATATTAAATATTTTTTTTTTGTATTTTCAAGAGGAGCCTTTAAAAATCAGCATTCCCCTCCACAAATACACTACAGTCACATGGAACTGCTTGAATTTCTGCAATCCCACTAACTAGATAGGTCTTATGTTCATAATGCTTGCATTTTGCTGTCACAAGAGCAGTGCCAGGTAAAGCTTGTGAACAATAAAATTTCCTAGAGGAATTATGGAGATGATATATGAATAAGTCTGCTGTGATTGTGTAATACAGACCAGGTTAATGAATGCATACATCCTGCAGGAAATTAGAACTTAGCTCTAACACAACAAATTAAGATTCCAGCTGCAGAATACATCATCTAGTAACATTGTAGGAAATAATTCTCACATAGGAGGGAAGAACGTCCCAGTCAACATACTGACAAACAAGCCAAACCAGACCACAGTATCCGAAGAACAAAGAATGGGGTCATAATAAAGACTGCGGCTACCTAAATATCTGGCGAGAAGAACAAATATTAATGACACAACACTCGAATTACGTTATTCCAGATGCAGAGTTGCAATTCCTGTGGAGCGCAATACACATTGAAAGAAGCACAGACATTTTTACAGTCTACCTATACGAATGCCAATTGGCACATCTTGTTTCGTCATAAATTTTTACATGTACAAGACGCATGGGCATCCAGTACTGAAATTAGAGCAGAATGTAAACTTAAAATTGCAGCTTATCTCCTGATTTAAACATTTATTGATGTTAAGAGTCCTAGCAATAAGAGTTTTGTGCCAACAGAGCTCAAGCTGGCACAGAGAATGAAATGACAGAGAATCTCTACAAAACTTTGCTTAACTCACATTAGCCAAAGTCACACTTGGACACAAGCCCATTTCTGTGCGACAGTGGTCTCCAGCACTATTTTGCAAAAATAACCACAACTAAACTTAAGGTGATAGTTTATGAAGGATTATTTATGAAACAAGCCATACGTCAACGCTTTAAGAATGAGGAAACATATGATATGGAGGAACTGGCGGAAATGACTGGCAGAATCCGAGACCAGGGAGAAGAGTTGGTAGAAGAAGATTGGAAGAAATTTAAAGAGTATTTACAGAAACATTGTAAAATTAAGGAATGTTAGAAGGATGCTGGAGTGAAGTTATGTGGCTTTAGCAGTAATGTTATAGAATTAAGTGAAATTGGATTAAGAATAGGCGAGAATGTAAAGATATAATATATTAAGATAAATTATTAAGATAAAAGCAAAAATGGAAAGGATTTGCTGAAGTAACTAATTGAACTAGAATACAAAAAAGGGAGGTGTGAGGAGGTCAGGGAAACAAGCAAATGAAAGATCGGATATGGAATGACTGATTTGTTCTTAATTATTTTTATTTTTCTGTACTTTGTATTTTTTGTTCCTTTTTTCTTTTCTTTTTTCTCTTTCTTTTTTCATTTTTGTAACTTCTTTGAAACTTTAATATTATTTTTTAAAAAAACATATGATATGGAGGAAGTGTTTAAAAGGTCTTAAAATTTGCCACAATTTATTGACAAACATAAAAACGTAGCTCAGTGGGTACAGCATGAGACTCTTAATCTCCAGGGTGTGGGCTTGAGACCCACATTGGGCAAAAAGATTCCTGTATTGCAGGAGCTGAACTAGATGACACCCGTGGTCCTTTCCAACTCTACAATTCTATGATTCTATAAGAAGAACCATCCTAGATCAAGCCAAAGGCCCAAACAATCCAACAGGATTTTCTTGCTTGTGATACTGCTTCTGCAGGAGTCTCCCCTCTCCTAGAGAAACATTTGTCTCCCTCCTTATTGAGCTTTATGCATGGAAGAATGAAGCACCTTTACAATCACGCTTCTGGGCTAGAATGCCGCTGCTTGGTTTTCTCACTTAGATTTCCCACTGTGGCTTGGGATGATGGGGCGGTTTTAAATGGAATACAGTCATACCTCATGTTATGTTTGCTTCATGTTACATTCTTTCAGATTTCATCCCATGGCGCCCCGGAAGTACCAGAAAGGGTTACTTCCGGGTTTCGCCAATTGCGCTCTGCGCATGCGCACAAGCACCATATTGCACCACACACCTGTGCAGACATGGCGCTTCAGGTTGCGCTTTTTTCATGTTGCGAACGGGCCTCCGGAATGGATCCCGTTCACAACCGGAGGTATCACTGTATATATATTTTAAAAGAAACCTGATTCTTAGTTTAATATATTAATGTTATAATTTGGTGGTGGGCAAACCTATTTTCAGCTTGAGGGCCGCATTCAATTGCAGTCAACCAGCCAGGGTCACATGCAAGTGGTGGGGGGGTCTGACACAAAAGGGGATGGAGTTACTGAAGCAATTATTTTCTGTAAAATGGATTATGGATTACATTCTAGCCAAACATAACAAATCAGAGGTTTCTATATACACCTATACCCCTCTCTCTCCATCCAGATAAGGAGGCAGCATATAACATTTCAGGAAAAAGCATTCAAGACGGGTATGGAGTGGCGGGGGAGATTAAGGAGAGAGGCTTGGATAGAGTCCCGAGGGTCATACTGGGAAGCCTAATAGGCCATAATTGGTTCTCAGGTCTGAAGTTCCCTGCCCCCAATTTGTACTGATAGGTAGACCACTCTGGGATCCCTTTGATGGAGGCCTATTTAGAAATTTCAGCATCAATAAAATCAGACAACTAATAATCTAGACCAGTACTGTATCTTGTTCTCACAGTGGCCAATGAAATGCCTATGAGAAGCCTGCAAGCAAGATATGAGAACAACAGCTCCATCCCCACTTGTCGTCCCGCCCCAGCAACTGGTATTCAGGGACATAATATCTCCAAAACTGGAAGTAGTACAGTCATCATGACCAGGAGCCATTGATACCCTTATCCTCAATGAATTTGCCTAATTCCCTTTTAAAGATGTCCAGTTTGGCAGCCATTACTGCAACCTGCAGATAGCCAATTCCATAGATTAACTATGTGTCATCAGAACGCCTCACATACCATCAGCGACTAATCAAAGTTATCTCCCAAAAAAGATACCTTTGACATGATCTGCTCTCCCTTTTTCTCTTTTATTGAAGAAGAACAGGATATTTCAATGCCATCAACATCACAGAAGTGTCTGTGGGGGGGATTATTATTATTATTATTTATTTATTGAATTTATATACCGCCCTATACCCAGAGGGATATATTGATTGAAAATGTATTGTAACTGTATTGCAACTTTTGAATAAATATTATTAAAACAAAAACTATGTATTGTACTTTAAGACCAATCTCTTTCGGTTTATGAATACGTAAGATTTCAGATGACACACACACAAATCACCATCCCCCATGTTTTACCTTGAAAGCTCACACGCTCTTGCACCACCAGCAAGAGTTGGCTCAATAAATGGCATCACCTACAAACCTTGCATTTCTTATTCTGTAGGATCTTGGTTTTGGAAATCCCTTGCTGGAACCAACTCTCATAAGTTTCCAAAGCAAGCTGCAGACTTATTTGCCTATGCATTGGTGTGTTTTATCTTAATGTAGCCCACTCTGGGATTCCTTCAGCAATGAAGAGTGGGTAAGGAATCTTTTAAACAAACAAACAAGGCAAGGGACTGTACCGCATATCATAATAAAGGTTAGCAAAAGCTGAGAGATTAGTAGGCTCTAGGGTTTCATTTATGGCAGCCAAAAAAGGCATGGGCCTTAGGAGCCCCAGCAAGGCCTGGAAACAATAAATCCAGCACAATGACCTTAAAAAACCTTACTTCTGCTTTAAAATTATGCCTTTTATAAATAATTTTGTGAGACGTTTTTCAATGAACCCCATCAAAACACATAGTTATAGTTTTGGAGATCAGCTGCATGCTTAGGTCAAGTATGATTTCAGCTTCCAAGGACTGAAACTGCAAATGACCAGTTTTATGTACCGGTAAGTCTTTACATGACCATTTCTTCTCTGTACCGTTAAGGGCACATAGACACTGAATAAAACCTTGCTTTCTTTCACAGTTACTAACCTATGCAAAATACATTAACAAATCAGGATTAAGAGCTGAAATGTTCTGGAATTGGGTAGTGACTGCTGCATAGAAGCCTTTCCCCCTCTGCTGTAAATAATTCACAAGGTCTGCCTCTGCAAGCAAATTCTTGTGTAAACAGGCTTAACTGTTGTTTTTAAGAGGAAGCCAAAGAAACCAGGGAACGTGTAAAAACCGGGCAGAGTTCTGCCAATTTACAAGCAAGTCTCCTGAAGGTCATGTCCACTGTCATGCACTGCATGCAGCGGTTCGCGGAAAAATTGGGACAAACCGTAACCACGCAGGGGCACATCCCGCCTGCAAGCTAAATGAAGGCAATTCCTGCCAGCTTCCTGAACCTGAAGCAGCTCATCTGTCCGTCCAACGCCACATCTGCAATGGCAGCTTCCGTTGGCCCTACCTGAGCGCACGCAGGTCAGGAGAGGAGAGGAGAGGAGAGGAGAGGACGTCTCCCAGGTCTTCCCAGGCGGCCAGAGCTTACCCAAAACAAGCAGCGCAGAAGGAGACGCGAACGAGGAGGGCAGAAAACTGCGCCTGGTTTTCCTCCGGAGCGCGGGACTGTAGAAACAAGCTCGGGACTCCCGCTCCCCCGGCCACGACCAGCGCGCAAAGAGACGCCACTCACCCAAGCGCAGGCTCTCCAAAACGCGCGCAGGCTCTCCAAAACGCACGCCGTTCCTCGGTGGCGCGTCCGTTCCCGGGCGCTCGCTTCGGCTTGTTTTCCGGGCTAGTGTAAACGGATCCCCCTCCGGGCGTGATGGATGGAGCGGCACATGAGCAGCAGGGCCGGCGATGGGGTTGTGACTACTTCCTACTTCCTCGCCCCGCCGCCTCCGCCGCCGCCGAATCGCCTTCAGGCTGAGCCAAGCGCGCGCGTGGAGACGGGCGATCCGGCCGCCAGGCGATCCAAAACGGCACCTCCCCGGCTGGAAATGCCCCGCTTAGGCGGCATACAGCCAGCCGGCTCCACACGTGGGAGAGGCGAGAGAAAGAGAGAGAGGAAAAAAGGCCGGCTGCCGCTGCTGCTCCCTTTTCCAGCCGGCGCTGTGTTGCGGGGGGCGCTGCTGCTCCCGGGATCGCTGGCTGCTACGTGCCGGGATCCCACGCCCTGAGGCTGGCGGGAAAAGCCGGGATCTTCAGCGCACACGTCCTCCGCTCCAGGGCCTCGCGACCTTTTTCCCAGCGGCGAAGGCGCCTTTGCCCTTTTGGCTGCGGATCTCCGGCTGCTGCGGGCGGCGCACCTCGGCTTGGGAGAGGTGAGCGCGCTCAACGCTGGTTGCCGCCAGGGCTTTCTTTGCCGGCTGGGCGGGCCCTCGGCTGGGTTCCTTAAGCTCAGGCCCTCCTCCCCGCTTCTCCGGCTACACAGGATTACCTCATCGCCCAAGCCCCGCTTGCTGGGGAGGCGGCAGCGCCCGGGTGCCTGAAGTTTCCAGGCAACGGACTCGGGATAACAAGCCACGGCAGCTGATCCCACTCCCTGCATCAGGAGAACTCCGCCAAACTTAAAAATAAAACGGCGACCTTCAGAAGAGCGTCCTTTTTTTTTTTTTTTGCTAGTTCCAGAAGTTAACTTTTGGAACCCTTTTAAATTTGGGCAAGCAAGTGTGGAAGGGTGGGCAAGTACAGTAAACGGGGAAAAGGTGGTAATTAACATGTGTTAATTGGTTAATAAAAACTTTTTAAAAAGTGACGGTGCTCCCCTTGCATGTCACAGACAGCATTTTAAACTCATTTTGATTTGCATACCCCTGCCCCAAGTGGCTAGGACACAAAGGCTGCAGTCCTAATGCACGTTTCGTTATTCATTCATTCATTCATTCATTCATTGCATTTATATATCGTTCTTTGTGCATTCTTCTGAAAGCAAGGCCCACATAATTTACTGGGACTTGCTTCTGAGTTAATATGCAGAGGATTGGACTGTTTACCACTCACTCAGATACAAGGCTGAAGCTAACTTTGTCATTAAACAGAGCCCCCAGTATATCAGCAGAAGGAGTAATGTATGTACCATGCATACTGCACAGACATACAAATTTAGGCCAGAGGTGATTTCAATTTCCTAGTTCAAAGGCAACTTATTAGGCAAAAGGACCACGCTACAATCTCCAGCTCACTGGTTGCAAGCAGGAATTGACTTGTCCATTGAAGATTGTGATTCTATGCTTACCTGCAAGTAAGCTTAATGGAACGCTGGCACTTACATCTGAGTAACTAGAATCAAGCTGAAAGTAAGGTGGATGTGCTCCCATCATCACTTAGGCTAAAGTATGGCATCCATGTGACTGTTAGTTTGCCCATGCACTGCATGTTCCAAATCACTGTGTTACACAAACATTCTCAAAGTAAGGCACTTGGTAGTGGCACCCGCCCTGTAGAACGCCCTCCCATCGGATGTCAAAGAGAAAAATAACTACCAAACTTTGAGAAGACATCTAAAGGCAGCCCTCTTTAGGGAAGCTTTTAATGTTTAATAGATTACAGTGGTACCTTGCAAGACGAATGCCTCGTAAGAGGAAAAACTCGCAAGATGAAAGAGTTTTTCGTTTTTTGAGTTGCTTCGCAAGACGAATTTCCCTATGGGCTTGCTTCGCAAGACAAAAACGTCTTGCGAGTTTGTTTCCTTTTTCTTAAAACCGTTAATACCCAGGGAATCCGTGCTTTGCAAGACGAAAAAACTCGCAGAACGAATTAATTTCGTCTTGCGAGGTACCACTGTATTGTATTTTAGTGTTTTGTTGGAAGCCGCCCAGAGTGGCTAGGAAAACCCAGCCAGATGGGCAGTGTATAAATAATAAATTATTATTATTATTATTATTATTATTATTATTATTATTTACCCTTGTGTAAGTGGCAATTTCCTAAAGAGGAAGTTGATCCAAATAGGAAAAGTGCAAACTTCATGATCCAAATCGAAATCTAGAAAACTAATGTTTTCAGCAGTGTTTCAGATGACATAATAGGGTAAAATACTCTTAAGGCTGGAACAAGCCCAGAAAGACTCAATGAGTTCAACTGAATTCTAAATCAGAATTGTTAAGATTCTGCTGCAAGTTTCTGTTTAACAAAACCAACCTACATATTTTACTCATCGTCCACATCAACTGTAAAGAAACTGCATGGATCAGCATTCCTAGGATGTTTGTTTTCTGAAAAACCACAGAAGTTTACAAAGTTGTTGTTGTTTTGGTCACAGTTATTTCCCTACTGCTGAAAATTGTAAAATGGGTGGACGTCAATCAGGAAAAATGGATAAACAATACCTTCTGAAGTATCCTGTGATACATTTTGTATAATTTGATCTGGGTAAGCTTATGTCACAAAAGCAGACATGGCAGAGAAGCATGGCTCATACATACACTGTCAAAAGGAAATGTCTGCAACTAAAGACCATATGTGCAAAAAACTCAAACCAATAAAAACATATCCCATTTGCTTTATAGAGTATTATTCTGTAGCAATACAAACACCATTGTACAATGTTATGGGGGTGGAACAAGATCATCCCCACGGTCCTTTCCAACTCCACAATTCTATGATTCTACAGGCGGTGTTGGTTACATATACTTGTATAATTGAACTAATCCTATTTGATTACAAGAGGAGTAAAACCAAGATCCTAAATTCAGTACAAGGACACACTCAAATTTGACAATGCCCTTCTTAAATCTTGGCACCCAGAAATAGGCACAGCACTTCAGATGCAGTCTGACCAGAGCAGAATACAGTGGAGCTATTACCTAATGTGACCTGGACACTATGCTTTGGTTAAAGCAACCTAAGACTGCATTAGCTTTCTTAGGCACCGCATTACACTGCTGCCTCATTCTGAGGTTCTAATCGACTAAGACACCTAGACCTTTCTCATAGGTGTGGCTGCCCTTCCTATCTTTGTGCCTCCAATTCTTCGTACCTAATTGCTTTGCTGAATTTTATTTTGTTGCTTTTGGTCTAGCATTCCAAACTCTCAAGATCATTTAGAATCTTTATTTGATCTTTTCGGGTGTCAGCTATCCTGCTCTGTGGCATCTGCAAATATGGTAAGCATCCCCTCTGCTCTTTCATCCAAATTATTCATAGAAATGTTGAACAGTACAGGGCCTATGACAAAGTTTTGTAGCACTCCACAGTGATGACTAGGGCTGGAGGGGGCAGGGAAGTGGCATATATACAGTAATTCCCTACAAACAAAAGGAAACTCCTTCAACTGCAAGCATTCAAGAGAAGTAGGGCTGCTGACTAGGGAGGGAAACATGGCCTGGTTGATGGTGGTTTTTTCTCCCTCTGGGCTCATTGCCAGAATTGCATGTGTTAAAGCTATGACTTCAGGAGTAAAGATAGATAAGTTATTAATTTTAGTCAGGGATGGGAAACCTGTGACTCTACAGTTGTTGAACTACAACTGCTATCAGCATCAGACAGCATGCCCAGCAGCTTCATATAGATGTTGAAAAGCATAGGGGAGAAGACACAGCCCTGAGACACCCCACAAGTGAGTGCCCAGGGGTCCAAACACTCATCCCCCAACACCACTTTATTGAAGTAGCCCAATAGAAAGGAGCAGAGCCACTGCATGACAGTGGTCCCCAGCTTCCAACCTCCCCAGACAGTCCAGAAGGATACCATGGTCAATGGTATCAAAAGCCACTGAGAGATCCAGCAGAACCAAGGAGCAGGTTGGTTTCTAGCCCTAGCTTTAAAACCTCACTCTATGCTAACACATGATGGTTAAGGTGCCATTGTTTTTCAAAGGCATACAAATGTATTAACACTCTGCCGCTGTCCCCCACTCCCACAACAACTTTTCTAGGCAAGTGAGGAGGTAATTGTCAAGCTGTGATTCTGACGCCTACCTGAAAGCAGCCCAAGGTCCACTGGTGCAGCCTGGACTCCTAGTCTACTGTCTGAGAAACACTGGTCTATAGGACTGTAGCCACCTTCTCCCTGCAGTTTGTAGGAGTCATATATTTAATGCCTGCACACACAAACAAGTGGCCAAAGCAAAGGGGTGAGGGGAGGGAATGTAGATTTGTTATGTCTTAAGGCAGTCTTAAAAGTAAACCAAATTTCTTCGAGTTTTTATTTCAGTCATCTCACACTTATAAATAGCTATCCACCTGGCTAATTTAACACTGTAATTGTTGATTATGCATCCTCATAACATTTTAAATCAAGTGCATTATAGCTATCGATAATGTTTTGTCATTATAAATACGTAGCTAAAGACCAGTGTTAGAAACTGAGATATGAAAGCTAGGAGCCAAATGGGCCCTTAAACCTAGGTTATGAGCGCAACAATGTCTAGGCACACTTTTTGCAGCAAGAATACAAAGCTGAAAATGAACGAGCTTCAGCTAAAATTTGTTCATTTTTCATATGGTTAAGTCCTTCCCCTGCCCACTCCCCTATTATTCTTAAGAGGGTCTCTTCTCCAGTCTTCAGAGAGTAGCTGGAAGTGGGGAGGAAGAAAAGGCTCCTCCTTTCCTTCCACTCTGCAGTTTTAATCTGAAATCCTAGGCACAGTACTGTGCCCAGAGCTCAGAAACTGCTTGCACTAATGAAATTGTCACAAAATGCGTCTAGAACAATGGGAGTTTCGAACACTGCTAAAGACATGCGTCTTAGATGAGGATTTTTATTGGTCCACATTAGATTTCTGAGATTCTTGCTTCCATGAGTCCCAAGCCACAGCTTTTTGTACTCAGCAGCATGCTGCGTGCAGATAACTGCATGAAAGGATGTTCATCTGTGGCATATGCTAAATGGGGAAATTCAGCAGGTGAATATTATCCCATCCTTCCATGGGAGGAAAAACTTAAACTGTTAACCCCCACCCTTAGATGGTTGAAGATACACCATCCAAACAAAGACTTAAAAAGCATGGTAACCCTAGGACCATAACACTTATCATATCTCAGTGCTACACTAAGCTGCTGCTCTCAAGTGTAAAGGAAGACACTGTCCTTTTACCAGCACTGGAGTAAGGTTCAACTACAGTTCAAATACAGTTTCTATTATGTGCCCTGGAATAGGGTCTGATATTGTGCTTTGCACCAAGCAGAAGATGATTATAGAGTCTGAACCCAATATGTCTTACTCTGCATCACTTTCTCCTTCATAAGCCAGCATGGGTGGGGTGCAAAAAAAGAACGGTTTCTGACAGTTTGTAAATGACTACTTCAATTGTAGCTAATGGCTGCTATCTGAGACAATATGGCTCCACTTTGGTTCCTTTTGGTACCTGTCTCCTTCAACATATTAAAACTAGGCTTGGAACAGTGGGGAGAAGAGGGATGAGCAGACAGAAAGGGAGGGGAGGAGTTGCTTGTCAATGAGTTTTCTGGGAAGAAGCAGGAAGTGGGAGATAACTCAATGCAGGGGGCTGAAGGGCAGATACCATGAAGGCTGGTTGGAGGCAAGCTGGGGCAGAGGCCCAGAGATGGTGCTTAGAAAGCATCTGAAGGATAAGCCCCTCTGGAGACACAGATGCTGTAAACTCTGTGGTCTCTCCATCTGCACCAGGTTGAAGTGGGACACAAGTGGCACTGTGACCTAAACCACTGAGCTTCTTGGGCTTGCTGATTGGAAGGTTGACGATTCGAATCCCCGCGACGGGGCGAACTCCCATTGCTCTGTCCTAGCTCCTGCCAACCTAGCACTTTGAAAGCATGCCAGTGCAAGTAGATAAATAGGTACCACTGTGGCGGGAAGGTAAACAGTGTTTCCATGCACTCTAGCTTTGGTTTAGTCATGCTGGCCACATGACCTGGAAAACTGTCTGCAGACAAACACTGGCTTCCTTGGCCTGAAAGCGAGATGAGAACCACAACCCCATAGTCGTCTTTGACTAGACTTCCAGGGGTTCTTTAACTTTTTAACCTTTTGCACCAGGTTGTAAATATGTGTTAATAAAGCCTATTTCCGAAAGACACAGCAGTCTCCGCTATGTCTTGAATGGAAACACAAACTCCCTGGAATCTTGCTACTGTTCCGCAGAGACTGGGGGGTCACCTTCGTCACCCTACTATGGTACCCAAAGAAGGAAAATCCTACATGCATCCCTGCCTCTCCCTTGCAGGAAAATGTCACCACAGTCTATCTGCTGCAGTTTCATACAAAAAGCAAAATGGTTTTTCGCAGCACTCGAAATCGTCTCCCTGAGGCTGCCGCCTCCTGCTGCCTAATGGTAGGGCCGGCCACGCAGAACGGATTCTGGCGGGTGTTTCAACAGTGCTTTGGCGAAGGGCTTTCGATCCGAAACTGTTGTCCCCTAGCGCAGTGTTTCCCAACCTTGGGCCTTGAGCCGTTTTTGAACTACAATTCCCATCATCCCTGACCACTGGTCTTGCTAGCTAAGGATGATGGGAGTTGTAGTCCAAAAACAGCTGGAGGCACAAGGTTGGGAAATGCTGTCCTAGCGGTAGCAACGCGACAAAGCATAAACACAGGAGGGTGTTGGCAAAGGGGGCTTAACCGCGGCAGCCCACGGCAAGAAGGGCCAATGGTGAGGTAGAACAGGCTTCCTCACACTCAGCCCTCCAGATGTTTTGAGACTACAACTCCCATCATCCCTGACCACTGGTCCTGCTAGCTAGGGATCATGGGAATTGTAGGCCAAAAACATCTGGAGGGCCTACTTTGAGGAAGTCTGAGGTAGAAGCAAGCCTCGCGCTACTCTTAATCTGTTCCCTCACCTGCGGCGGGAAGGCCGCAGCCGGGGCGAGGGGTCCAATCCGTAAAGGCCAGGTTTCCATAGCAACAGAGGAGAACTCCGGCTTGCGCAGGGCGGCGAACATCCGGGTACCTCTGATATGAGGGGGCGGATCTAACGCAGAGAGCGTGAGCCCAGGGTCTCTCTCTCTCTCTCTCTCTCTCCCCCGCCCCGCCCCAAACTCCCCTCAGACTGTTGTTTCCGGCGTCCTGTGCCGTATCTAAGATACTGAAGGGGCGGTTAGGACTAGTCCACACGATGGCCCAAAGGGGGGGAGAGAGAGGAGGAGAAGGCTCCAACCGCACCGTTTCCCAGAGAAGCCAGTTGACTGACGAATGACTTTCTCCCGGTAGAGTGTTACCCCAACCCTACGCGTCCCGCCGGGCGAGAACACCCGCTTTCCCTTCTGCCGGAAAGGCCTCAGAGGCACCCCCCCTGCGAAAATGGAGCGGCCTGCGGAGGGCGTGGTCTCTCGCGGATTTCAGTTAACGGTTGCGGCAGAAAGCGGCTCTCTCGCGCCCCGCCCCGCGCGCGCTCCTTTTGTGTTCTGAGCGGGGCTGGCGCGTCCTCCTTCCCTCGGAGGCGAGCAGGTAGACCGTCTTCTCTTCCCTTCGAAGCGTTGCGGGATGAGGCCGCGAGCGAGCTAGAGGCTCCGGCGCCGTGTCTTCCGCGCCCCTCAGCCCTTCCTTTCAGTGGGAGATATTATTATTATTATTATTATTATTACTTCGCCCGCCCATACGGGCTCCTCCCCGCGTGCCTCAGGGGAGTCATTGAGGGCTGAGGGTGGGAGCTGCTTCCCTCAGCAAAGAGGCAGCGTCCGGAGGATTTAAAAACGCGAGTGTTTTTTTGGGTTTATTTTTTTGCACTCAGCGGTCCATTCCGAGGAAAGGGTTAGAAATACGGCGCCCCCTTTGCCATCACCTTCACCATCTTTTTTCTCCTCCTCTTGCTGCTTCTCCCCCTTCCTTTCGCAGAGACTCGGCGCCTCTAATACTGTAACTATAACAGGCAGGCATTCAACAGGTGAAAATCCCTTGCTCTTGGGATTTCCGCGAGAGGGAAAAAGAAACTTGCCCCGCCTATCTTTTTTCCTTCTTTTTTCCTCCTCCTATTTCCAAAACCGAAAAAAGAAAAATTACAAACATCGAATTCAACATCCATATTCATTTCCCGACATAAACCTATTACATAATTAGCTAAATTAAAATATACCTAGGTTTTTCCCTGTCTTGTCTACCAAACGTAGCTGAAAGGGGATGGGGGAAGTGCCGGTGGTTGCTACAGACACACACTGCTTTTTTTCCTTAAAAAAATGTTTAGGGGTACTCTCATTTTGACTCAAGAAAATCATCATTTTATAGTTCAAATTGGGGGAAATAAATACAGCAAATGGACAAAAGTACAAAGATTCAGAAAATGTTCAGAGGTATGCGTACCCCCAGAAAAGCAGACATACATATATATACACACACACACACATATATGTACACACAGACATATATGCAGGTTTTGGTGTCCTCGGGTGTCTTCCCGTGTAAAAGTTGGGGTGTCTAGGCGACGTTTCGACGAGGTCTCACTCGTCATCTTCAGGCTGGTGCTTTCGGCTTCTTGTTACTGGAACAGAGCAGGATCTCAGACATATATATGTATACACACACGTATATAAACACACACATATATATGTACACACACATATATAAAAGCTGCTTTTGCTGCAAGAGCAGCTTGCTTTCTAAAATATTTTGAACTCTTGAAATCCCTTTCTTTTCCCACATTTTTTAGTTTATGCAAACATAATTACAATAAAAACAACACCAGCCCTTTAATTAAAAGCCATCAGTTCTCAAAAGCCTGTTGAAACAAGAAAGTTTGCATCTGCTTGGGAGGGAGTTCCAGGGTCTGGGAGCACCAAAAAGGCGGTGATGGTGATGATAATGATAATAATAATGTTTTTGTATATTTCCCGGGCTCCATAAAGGTTGCCCTATAATCTATCCCAAATTGAATTGGGTGTTGCAGACACTAATTCTCACTGTAACAGATCTATGGGCCTCCTGTAAAGTTTTCTGGCAAAACTTCCTAACTGATGGATATGGAGCCAAGAGCAGAACTTGGCGCCACCAGGAACGACTTTTCTTGCAAGAGCAGCTTGCTGCTTTCAAAAATATCTTGAACTCTTGAGATCCCTTTCTCTTGCCACATTTTTTTAATTTATGCAAGTTCTTAACATGTAAAAAGGTAAAGGTACCTCTGCCCATACTTGCCAGTCGTGTCCGACTCTAGGGGCCAGCGCTGTCCGGGGACACTTCCGGGTCACGTGGCCAGTGTGACGAAGCCGCTCTGGCGAGCCAGCGCAGCACACGGAAACGCCGTTTACCTTCCCGCTTGTAAGCGGTCCCTATTTATCTACTTGCACCCGGGGGTGCTTTCGAACTGCTAGTTTGGCAAGCGCTGGGACCGAGCAACGGGAGCGCACCCCGCCGTGGGGATTCGAAACGCCGACAATGCGATCGGCAAGCCCTAGGCGCTGAGGTTTTACCCACAGCGCCACCCGCGTCCCCTAAACATGTAATTGTAATCTAATGTATAATCTGCACTGCTAATTAGTTAACCCCCCCTACTCCAGAAGAGAAATATGTTAGTAAGTTACCTATATAAATAATTAACAATTAACAGTGGCTTTTATCCTAGTCCTTTAGAAAGAAGGTACAGCTCATTCTTTGGTATTATGTTACTTTGTATACCATAAGTGTCACCTAGATTGAGTTCTCAGGCTCTCCTCATAGACATTAAAGTCATCATATGTAAAATATTGTGTTGCTCAGGCTCCCTTAGTTGTAGGTTGTTGTGCATGTCAGGGATGAGAAACTGGTGGTCCTCCAGAAGTTGGCTCTCCTAGCTGAGGCAGATGGGATTTGGACTTTAGGTACCTCTGGAGGGCCACAGGTTCTAATTCTTTAGTGTAAGTTATTCTCTTAAAGACTATATAAAACTACATGCCTATAAACATTTTGTAGGTTATGCTATTCAGAAAATCAAGGTGTTCATTCTTATATTAAATTAGAGGAGTTTTCATTTTGAGGTTTTAATTTTGTGGCTTTGATTTAATTTATGTATACAGGTTTTATTATGGAGAACTTTATTTTGTATGAAGAGATTGGAAGAGGAAGCAAAACAGTTGTATATAAAGGGAGAAGAAAAGGAACTATTAATTTTGTGGCTATTTTGTGCACTGAGAAATGCAAGAGAGCCGAAATAACAAACTGGGTAAGAACTACATTGATTATTTTAGAAAGAGATGTAAATGAAATTATTCAACATATTTTCAGATATTTTCAGATACAAATGTGCCATTTGGTTGAAAAAGACCACTATAATTTTGAACAAGATCCATGTTCCAATTAGCTGTACTTTAAAGGGGTTCTTTAGCAGAATCTAGAAACTTCTTTTTCCTCTTAAATTTTGGGTGTGCTCAGATTGGATAATTATGGTGGGTACCCTGAGTCTTCATTGTATGCTTCATGACTGTTTCATAAGAAATCCTTTACATTCTGGAAAAATCATAAATGCAACAACTGTTGGTTTTTGACTTTTATGAGGTAAACAGTCATTACATATATCTCTGGAGAATTCACTACGGTTGTAATTCAGATGTGCTGGAGAAAGATGTGGCTGCTGTATAGATCTATTACAATAGTGTGAAGAGAGCTTGGCACAAAAACACAGCAACCCACAGGATTTTTGTGTGCCACAGTTTTGTCTGAAACTGATTTGGCAATTGCTCAATCAATCCCTATTTTACTTAACTCTGAAAGGCTCTTGTCTTGGGCAGTTCTCTCTCTCTGAAATAACTGTTGGGGATGAGAAGCAAGAGTAATATATGGTATATATGGGTGGATTTGGTTCCCATTTTACCTTTGTTACAAAGACTAATCAGGTTTGATCAAATGAAGTGTTCATGAAGAGGCCTACAGGGCAATTTATGGTTTCAAAAATGTTTTTAATTGACTAATCTCAAACTTTAAAAAAAATAAAATAGCTATAGGCCTTCAATGTTTTGTTCAATCCTTTTCTGTCTTGAAAATTCACAATCTGTAAACCATCCATCACACCTTTTGTTTTGTACTTTTCTTGGAACATAACGAATCCACCCCAACATTTTCCACAAATGTATTAATCTATTACCATCCTCTTGTGTCTTTCCCATGGGGACCGGGGGAATCCTAGTCTGCTACATTGCTTTTTGCATAGACATCTCTTGAATTCCAACTTCTTAAGGGCTACTGTTCCATTTTGTGCCTGTCCCATCCTCAACCGAAACCAACTCATATGTGGATAATCTGTTGCAGGTGCGCCTTACTCATGAAATTAGGCACAAGAACATAGTAACATTTCATGAATGGTATGAAACAAGCAATCACCTCTGGCTTGTGGTGGAATTGTGCACAGGTAAGCAGCTGTTAAACACAATGTTTTGTGGCCGTTGTTTCCCAAGGGCCATCTAGAGAAGCCTTGAGGGATGGATTTGGTCCCTAGACTCCCCACCTCCATTTTACTAGGTCCAATCAAAATTTCACAAGTGGGAAGCTACCACAGAAAAGACCTGTTCTCATATTGCTGCCAGTGCAGTCAGGCCAGGATTGGTGTTATATGCTCAAGCAGGCTTGCCCTGGTGAGCACCCTGATCGCTGAATGCTGTGCCAGTAGAAGTTTCCGTCCCATCATCAGAGGCAGCCCCACGTATAATGTATTGCAGTAATCTAACCTAGAGGTTACCAGAGCATAGACAACAGTAATAGGCAAAAAATACTCCTTGGCTCTGGTGCCCCACTTTTAAATCTTCAGATAAGACCAATCGTTCTTTGTACCTCCTGCGTCAGAGGCATTATGGCTCTGAAGAGTGCATGCTAGGAATTGCAGGTGGGCAGTTTAGATCAAAGGTTTTGTATGCCTATTTTGTCAGAAAAAGCTTACGGATAAAAATTTACATAGTACTACAGAGGTCAGTTAATTTGTGTTTTTTTTTAAAAAAAAACACTTCATAGCAGAATATCCATAAATGCCTTACAGGTGGATCACTGGAAATGGTAATTACTCAAGATGAATGTCTACCTGAGGTGGTTGTGAGAGAATTTGGTGTTGATTTGGTTACTGGACTCCATCATATTCACAACCTTGGAATTCTCTTCTGTGACCTTACACCTGGGAAGGTAAGAGGGAATGATTTCTGAAAACAACTTTTTAAAAAATAATTCAAGAAATCACTAATTGATATACCTTACAGATTCTCCTTGAAGGACCTGGTACACTGAAGTTCAGTAACTTTTGCTTGGCTAAAGCAGAGGGTGAAAACTTGGAGGAATTTTTTGCTTTAATTGGAACAGAAGACGGAGGAGGTGATAGTGATGAAAACTCAAGACAAAATCTGAAGAACAGATTCAGAGGTACATTGCAATATGTAAGGGCAAAAGTAGCAAAAGACAGAGTTTTAAAACTGTGTAATGGTTCTGTTTTCTAAAACTTAAAATGTGGAACTAATTCAGTGATATCTTACCCTCCTTTATTGAAAGCAGTGATTCTACGTTTGATGGATAGGGCATCTGTGGCCCTCAATATGTTGCTACAGCTCCCATCGTTTTTCACCATTGGCTGTGCTAGTTAGTGTCAGTAGTAACCCTTTAGAGTCGTTTCCTCAGTGCAAAGTTATACCAAGCAGTTATGTTTTCAAAGAGCTGAGTTGTGTGGCTGTCAGTTTCATCAGATAAATGGTGGGTGCCATATTACCCCAGTCTCCTTCCCTGAACTCTCCAGTTCTTCCACTTTGGGGTTACCTTCCTGCTGTTGTAAGGTGCAAGGTCAGACAAAGTAGAGTGCACTCAGTCATTGCGTTTACGCTTCTTCCTGGTTCAATTCAATCAATTTATTTATTTACGGCTATTAGCCCATAAAATATGTACAATATGTTCTTCCTGGTTGCTTGTTACTCTGTGATCATTGGAGCTGTGCTGGGTATGTTTACTATACCCTGCTACATTAGCAAAGACTTAGAAGAAAATCAGTCTGAAATTCCTTTGAATATCCCAGAAATGAGTTTAAGATGAAAGCAGTAGTGGACACCAGGGTGGGACACCACCAGTCAGTTGTATTACTGCTGGTTATCAGGAGGTATAAAGTGAGGGGTAAGGTTGGCATGGTGCAAATGGTGGAGCATATCCAGCACACTTGTTGCCAAGCTCCCCATGGCTTCATCTCTCCCCCTCTACCTCCCAGTAAGCAGTAACATTACCAGCTGGAGATCAGATGAGTGATCTTACCCTGCAAGACCATCCACTATTGGATAAAAAGGTTGGTGACTTTTGAACGGATGTTTATTACAAAATCAGAGCAAATCACTATTCATGACTTTATTTTGTAGGTACACTGTCATATATTGCTCCAGAAGTGATAGAAGGAAGCGACTTCTCTATATCCAGTGATCTGTGGGCATTGGGCTGTTTGTTATATGAAATGTTTTCAGGTATTGTATTATTTATACTAACATGTTTAACATTATGTTACAATGTTAATTATTGTTACAAATGCTAATACTATTCAGGAACGTTAAGACGGAGAAGTTGTTCCATTTATGAACCTGTGTAGGTTCCTTTGCTATTAATAGAGCTGTGAACATCTAATTTGTATAAGTCATTAATACAGTTACTTAGTAGAATAAGCAGTGAGACATGCAGTAAGACATTGAAATGTACTTTCGGTTTAAAGATTATTGTGTCTAAGGAACCGAAATGTATGGAGAGGTAGGTAGAATTTAATCTCAGAAGCAGACTAGGATAATCTCAGCCCTTGGTTTTTTTTCCCTTTGGTTAGGTTAAAGTTCTTGCTGCAGACCTTCTTCATTATAAATAAAATTTTAATGCTTTATTTCATATTCATGTAAATCACTTAGACAGCTATTTTTATCACGTGACTTATAAATTGTGTTAAATACATAAAAGTAAAATAAATAAAATGAACACTCTAATTAAATTTCAAATCATATCCCAAGTGACTGTTCGGCTACAGTGGGTAGTCATCATAACCCACTTTGCTGGTCTATGGTTGTCTTCTGTGGACCTTTGTTGTATGATAGTGAGGAGTGGCTGCTGCAGCCACAGCATTTCAGAGTGGGGATGGAAGAAGATGATTGAATGATATGTGAGTAATTTGTGATTTCATCTTCTGACATTAACTTTTTAGCTCTCCCCCCCCCCCAAAAAGTTGTATTCTGCCAGTAGGTCAAATAGTATAGGGTTTTTTGGCGGGTGGGTGGGTGTTTAAACTATGAGAATGGCATAGAGGAAAGATTCCCCCACCCATTCTTGCTTCTGCCCAGATCCCTTTCTGTGGCTGCTTTTTCTTCCCAAAGGAAATGTCTCGGGATGTGATCTCAGATTTTCTGCATCTTGTTTAGTTTGATTTCCCCCCCAATTGTATATCTTTTTATGAATTATAGGTGTAACTCAGTGTTTCTTGCTGTCAAGAGCCTTAAGCAAAACAGATGAAAACTTTTATAAATCAATTGGTATAATGCTGCCAAGTTTCCATTATTATTATGTTCTCTTAAATGGACTTGTAATAACTCTTGGCTGATGCAAATAAAATTATTACTTAATTGTTCTGATGCTTATTCAAGTTTTACTGAAATATTATCTACTTATGTTTCTAGGAAGACCTCCGTTCTTCTCCAAAAGTGTTACTGAATTAGCAGAACAGATTTTACATGAAGATCCTTTCCCACCTACACAGAAAGGTATTGTTCCTTAGATAAATGATGGTGAAAATAATTTTATAAGTTTATAAAATGGGACAAATGAGTGAATGATTCCATGCATTCCCTCGTTAAAAAGTTAATATATGAATTCTTTTATGTTGCTGTTTGTAGATTTTGGTAGTTAGTAGAATCATATTTGTTTCAAAATAGAATAGTTTCGTTATCTTACAGGATCAGCATCTCTAGAACCATCTTCAGACTTCCTTAACTTGGTTGATTCTTTACTTCAGAAGGATCCTCAGAAGAGGTAAAATTATGATTTGAAGATCTGGCTATATATTAATGATACACACTGATTAAAAAAAATCAAATCTAGAAGTTTGTGGAATTTAAATTGGTACTGTATGAGAGGATTGTATATGTATTTTCCTATTTTATTTCAAGATTGACTTGGGCCAAGCTGCTGCAGCATCCTTTCTGGAAAGATGCTTTTATCCAAATTCCCAGTGACACGATCTCCAGCCAAGAAACAAGCTCCAGGTACAGTAGACTCAGTTTAAAATTAATTTGGAATTTGGAATTCTGTTGCTTAACAAATTTATTGTGGGAAGGATGTATGCATGAGGCTAAAGATTTCTGACAAAGTGGGTTCTGTCTCTTGAATACTTTTACACAACATGGCTAGTTTTTAAGATGTCACAAGATTCCCTCTCTTTGCTGCAACAAAGCAATATGGCTTCACCCTTGGCTATAGCCCTGTTTTTAGAGAGCTGCTGTCCTGCAACCCATTGGTGTAGCTGATATCCTTGGACAACATAAATGAATTAAATAAAAAATTGCTTGTCTATATATAAATAAGTAAAAAAATAATTTTGCCGTTGTTTAAGGATCTGTCCAGAATAAAATGCAGAGAAATTTGCATTGCCTGCAAAGTACATTTCATTGTCAATTGTTTGAACAGCAGGAAAAAAGCTGAACTGCTTGAACCTGGAGAGTCCGAGATTCAATTAGAGTGTAAAAGCCTCCCAGACATAGTGTTGCCAAGAACAGAAAACAATCAACTTAACAAATCTTTCAAGCTGGGTAAGATTGCACCTTCGTTTTATGTATTGGTTCAGGAATTGGGAACTGTTTTGGTTTCTTGAGCCAGATTCTTACCAAAATAGGCCTCATGGGCCAAATGTGATGGGTGGATGGGGGCCACTTACCTGCTAGAGTCACTATTATGATAACACATGATTGACAGGTGTGTTGTCCTGCCCACCTGTTACAATCCCTTGTACAGGGTCCTGTCGGGACCTGGGGAACCACTGCAGAAGTGGCTTGTTAGCCCTATTGCTTGGCACTTCCCAAAGCAGCAAACATGGGGCTAGCAAAGAGATTCCACCCCCATCTTTATAGGGCATGGGGACAAGGAAGCTGGTATTCTATAGGCATCCACTGTGTGCAAGAGAGGTCCATCTCACTACTGATCTAAAAAGTAGGTTTCTTCCCTCTGCGTTTCGCAGATCAGCTGAGAAAAAGGCTTTTTCTCTCACACAGAGTAACTTGAATAGCAGTTATTTCTGTCAGTGCGGGTTCATGGAGGGCTAGTGGAAAGCGTGGGGGCAAGGAGAGAATGAACAAAGGGCTAAGAAGAGGGGGTGCAGAGTGAGAGATTCAAAAGCACCTGCCAGGAAATTACATTTGTTAGTCCTGATTGAGCAATTGACAGGTGGGTGTTGGTTAATGAAAACAGCTTTGGGGGCGACCATGTACAGTCGTACCTTGGATCCCAAACGCCTTGCAAGTCAAACATTTTGGCTCCTGAACGCCGCAAACCCAGAAGTGAATGTTTCAGTTTGCGAATGTTCTTTGGAACCCAAACATCCAACGTGGCTTCCGTGGCTTCTGATTGGCTGCAGGATCTTCCTGCAGCCAATTAGAAGCCGTGTCTTGGTTTGCGAACATTTTGGAAATTGAACGGACTTCTGGAATGGATTCTGTTCGACTTCTGAGGTACCACTGTAATGTAAAACTGAGAACTAAAATGCATGCTTGAAACATTGCAATTGTATACATAGTTCATGCCGGTAAATAGTTACAATATTTTCTTTGTCAAGAAAATCCAGAAGAACTACGCCCTAAAAGTGCTGTTGATGGTGAATCAAATGAATCTATATTTCTACTCAGGTATGAAGACAGCACAACACTTTTAAATGAAGTTGTAGAAAATAATTCAGATAATTTGCATGTAAGTATTCAGTTTTGTATAAACATGTGTATATTGTCTTTCAGTTCTCGACCCACCCCTAGAACTACCACCACAGTGGAAATAAACAATGCTGCTGCTGTTCTAGCTACAAATTCCGCACACACGTCATCTCCAAGTCCTTCAGCAAAGGTGAGTGTAGTTTGAAGGAAACGGAAGCAAGAGACTGAATTCCATATGACTGCTATAGAAAAACAGAAGAGGTAAAGGTAAAGGTAAAGGTACCCCTGCCCGTACGGGCCAGTCTTGACAGACTCTGGGGTTGTGCGCCCATCTCACTTAAGAGGCCAGGGGCCAGCGCTGTCCGGAGACACTTCCGGGTCACATGGCCAGCGTGACATCGCTGCTCTGGCGAGCCAAAGCTGCACACGGAAACGCCGTTTACCTTCCCGCTGGTAAGCGGTCCCTATTTATCTACTTGCACCCGGAGGTGCTTTCGAACTGCTAGGTTGGCAGGCGCTGGGACCGAGCAGTGGGAGCGCACCCCGCAGCAGGGATTCGAACCGCCAACCTTTCGATCGGCAAGTCCTAGGCGCTGAGGCTTTAACCCACAGCGCCACCTGTCAAATCACAACTAGGAAAAAATTGCATTACTGAAGCCAAGGATGGTGAGAAAGTAATTGACAGTGTCAGAAGAGGCACACAGATTGAGGAGAGTGAGGATGATGATGAGGCCCCTATAGAAAACAGCAATTGATAATTCCTGTTAAAACTAGATTTGGTGGAATAAATTACCGTATTTTTCGCTCTGTAGGATGCATTTATTCCCCTCCAAAAATGAAGGGGAAATGTGTGTGCGTCCTATGGAGTGAATGCAGGCTTCAGGCAGCTATCCACAAGCCTTCGGAGCGTGGCAGGAGTTCCCGCCGGGCTCAGAAGGCTTGCGGACAGCAGCAAGCTCCGGGAGCGAAGGCGAGGTTGTGCGCAACTTTGCCCCCGTTCCCAGACCCGTTCTGGGGTCGGGGGAAGCTCGGGCTTCCCTGCCCTCAGCCCGGCAAGCTCCGGGAGCGAAGGCGAGGTTGCATGCAACCTCGCCCCCGCTCCCAGACCCATTCTGGGGTTGGGGGAAACTCAGGCTTCCCCCGCCCCAGCCCTGCGGCTAAAAATTAAGCCAAGACAGCTAGCAGGATCCATCCCGCTCGCTGTCTTGGCTGCTTTGCTCTTTGAATTTTTTTTCTTTATTCCCCCCCCCTAAAATCTAGGTGCGCCCTATGGTCCGGTGTGCCCTATAGAGCAAAAAATACGGTAAACAGAAACTAGTGATGGAGATTATCAGAGAGCTGAAGGCAAAGAAGCAGTAGTACAGCCCAATCTTAGTTCTTTGTACAGAAGGAAATCTCATTTATTTCAGAGGGGCTTATTTCTAACTATAAATGTTTAGGATTCTGTAATGGATGCTGTAGGTGAGCTGCTGTCGCCTTGTCCCAGCTCCTGCCAACCTAGCAGTCTGAAAGCATACCAGCGCGATTAGATAAATAGGTACTGCTGTGGCAGGAAGGTAAATGGCATTTCCGTGCACTCTGGCCTCCATCGAGGTGTCCCATTGCACCAGAAGCTGTTTAGTCATGCTGGCCGCATGACCTGAAAAGCTGTCTGTGGACAAACACTTGCTCAGCCTGAAAGCAGAGATGAGTGCTGCACCCCATAGTCTAATTCGACTGGACTTAACCATCCAAGGGTCCTTTACATTTTTTACTTTTAGTATAGAAGTTGCACCCTCAATAAGCTTTGAAGTAGAAGTGTGATGGGATGGCAGCACGAAGAAAAAGGGAAGTATATTTGTTCCAGCCTGAAAACTATGTTATATGATGAAGAAGAGAGAATATAAAAAAGGAAGAATGAGGGGTTATAAAACAGAAGGTGGTGGAGTAAAGTGTGGAAAAAATGAAGCCGTTGAATGAAACAAGCAAGAATACTGAAGGATCAGAATATATTTACAGTGGAATATATCTGAGTGATTTTTTTTTATATATATAACAAGCAAATTATTGCATAAGATTATGATAGTGTTCTTGTACATCAGGAAATGGTAACAAAAATTCAGCTGTTTAATTGATAGGTCCTAATGTACTTTTCTGGGGGACGCAGGTGGCGCTGTGGGTTAAAGCCTCAGCGCCTAGGACTTGCCGATCGAAAGGTCGGCTGTTCGAATCCCTGCGGCGGGGTGCGCTCCCGCTGCTCGGTCCCAGCGCCTGCCAACCTAGCAGTTTGAAAGCACCTCCGGGTGCAAGTAGATAAATAGGGACCGCTTACCAGCGGGAAGGTAAACGGCGTTTCCGTGTGCGGCTCTGGCTCGCCAGATGCAGCTTTGTCACGCTGGCCACGTGACCCGGAAGTGTCTCCGGACAGCGCTGGCCCCTGGCCTCTTAAGTGAGATGGGCGCACAACCCCAGAGTCTGTCAAGACTGGCCCGTACGGGCAGGGGTACCTTTACCTTTACCTTTAATGTACTTTTCTAGATAATGGGATTCATTACTTTCACACATATCTCAAGAATCAATATTGTCACTCTAGGAAACCAATGAATTAATTCTACTGCCTGCGTTAATATCCTTTGGAGTTGACAAGTAAGCCTTCTGGTGCCTTTTAATAATAAATGCAGGAGTTGCACAATGTTTGCTTCATTTAAAATATATGTCATTGTAAATACTACTACTATTTGCTTATATTCTAGGATAAAAACATATGCTGCAGCCAGCAGGATATAGAGTCCAAAGTTAAAGAGCTTATCTTCTTGGAGTCTGACCTTATTGTCACCCCTGTAATTGATAATCCAAAGGTACTATTTGAACTTACCATACATTACTTTTCAAATAATATGTTCAGGAATATAGTGTTTTTTTGTTATCTGTTGCACTAGCTCAGTCGGCAGAGAGTGAGACTCTTAATATCAGGGTTGTGAACTGAACCCCATGTTGGACAAAAGGTTTCTGCATTGCAGGGGGTTGGACTAAATGACCCTTTTGGTCCCTTCCAAATCTACAATTTTATGATTCTACAGGGATTAATCTTCAACTATTTTACTCCCATCTAGTGGCCATACCTGGTTCCTGCAGGTTTACACTAAATTGTTATGTTAAGCAAATGGACAATTTTTGTATCAGGACTCACATTAATGCAAGCCTCCACATCAGCAGTCACAAACCTTTTTTTCTCTGGGGGCACAATTGGAATTTTGAGAAGGTGTTGAGGGCAACCAGTCACAACACAGCTACTTTTGGTATAACACAAAATGGCTGCCACCACCAAAAGAACAGAAAAAGAAGATAGACAGGAACATAAAATGGTTCAAATATGGAAAAACATAGTCATTTTATTTTTGTTAACACGATACGTTTGAAAAACCACCTTTTCCATTTACTGTTAAGTTTTGGTGGTTGTCTGTTGCTGCTGTGCTGCTGTGGATTAGAGCTAGAAAATAAAAGATAACTGAATAAGTCAAAGAACCTAGAATCAAGAATGATGTTTTCGTTTGTGGTAGTTAGGTTTTTAAATAGCCTTGGGCAAAATGACAGGTTCAGGTATATTGGATCAGATATGGCATTGCATATTCACAAAAGGTCTGGCTAAAACAAACTGTCAAAACGTGGGTTAGAATCATTACAATATATAAGTGGTATTGACTCTAGATAGCTTGTTAAGAATATACCAAAAAAAAAAAAGGCACAGATCTGTGCTGGAGGTAAACTCAAAATATGGGCCTCCCTGAAAACTTGTTTTTGAAAAAGTTAACTATACTTTGTCCACATTAACTGTATACCCACTGTGGAAAACCAAATTAAATCTGACACAGGTTCCAGTTTGGTCTATGAGACCATTCCCCGGAAATCAATCCCACCCGTTACCATATATGACATCAGGTGTGGGGCAGGTATGGATTTGGGTATAAAGGAATAATTGAGAACTTGATGTTTGCTCCCAGTTGTTTCTTTGCATGTGGATTTCCATGTCAGTACCACTGAGCTATTAACACCGACAGGGAATTCCATTGGAATTGGCTTCACTGAGGAGTTTGTCCATTTTGAGGAAGTGTTTTGGAAATCAGTCTGCTTCCTTTGGTACCTTGTTCAGTGACTTCCTACTCGTCATTAAGTTTGTGTATTTATAGCTGAAATATTGAGAGCTCATCGTTTATTATGATAGAAAGTGTTTTATTTGAGGAGAGGTGCATAGTTTACCCTTGGTCTTATGAAATGTTCAGAATTGCCTCAAGTCAAACAATTTTTTTCTCAGATAGTGAAGCAACCACCAGTGAGATTTGACGTGAAAACTTTACATGTACCAGCACATTCAGGTACAGTTTGCAAAAGTAATTATAGGCAACTTGCCATTTACAAGAAAACATTGTTCTTTGATACTCAAAAATGTCTTAGTGTTCATTTAACACTGTTGTTCTCATGTCTGTGTGTTTTGCATCTACGCCCAACTCTCACAAATGTTGATATATAGGATGCATGCCCAAGTGTCAGGGAACTGCCATCGGAGAGTCAGGTGGTGGAAGGGCTCAAGGAGGTTAGGAGAGCCTCGGATGCGGAGGAAGGACACCAGTAGGGGGAGAGGGAGAGTTCCTGCAGAAACTCAATCGGAGGAAGGGCTCCAAGATGTTTCCAGTGAGAATAGCGGGGAGGGCTCAGGACCTCCGCTGGGGACGCCCACTCCGCGGAGGAAGCTGTCACGTAGAGAATCCAGAAGAAGAGTCTCTGTCAAAGAACTCTTATGTTGGAGTAAATTCCGGAAACGCCCACTGACGGATTCTGCCAGCGATTGAGGTAGCCACGCGTCCATGGCTCCTCGGACTGGGAAAGTTTAGGAACTGATGGTAAAGCTTGGAGGCTTTAAACGCTTACGCACGAAGAGCCCCCTTTTCCCATTACACCAAGCAAAAAGGGACACCTGCTATAATTAATTGTCATTTTAAATTATACTGAGCATAGTTTTGAGATCACAGCTGTATGTGTTGTTGAAGACCATGTTTGGCATGCTATATTTTTGGCTCACAAGGAACAGTGTAACAGGACCAGAGTAATAATCCAATTCAACATAAGCTAGCAAAAAAACTAGTTTTTTCACAACGTGCCATATTTTTCCGTCTATAATACGCCCCCATGTATAAGACACCCCCTATTTTTTGGGACTCCGGTTTAAGAAAATGGGGGGAGATTTATCCGTGTATAAGAAGCCCCCCAATTTTGGACATTATTTTTTAGGGAAAAAACCCCTAGTATTATACAGAGAAAAATATGGTAATTTTATATATGCCTAGGCAGAAGAAAGCTCTATTGAGTTTTGTTGGACTTATTTCTGTTTCTAATACAATTGCAACCATAGTCACTTATACCTCTATTTTATGCTTTTCTCAAATGATTATGGGTCAGGTGACCTTGTCACACTGTGGTGTGTCCTGCATGATATATTTATACCTAAAGCACATAGTCTAAAACACATTTATAGGGTAGATTCTTACTGATCACTTACCATCACTAAGTTTTATAAAACAGTGATGCTACTCCAGTAGCTATTGCAGCATGCTTTTAGTACTATATTAAGCTGCTGTTTATAGAAACAAAAGACCACTATCAGCATACTAACTTTCTTCCTGAGGAGCACTTCCTTATGCACTATTTAGAAGCATTGTCAAGATTTTCTGCTATGTGGATTTGAGCCAAAGTTTTGGGGATCTTGTGACAAGTCAGATCCTTTCTTTGTTTTGCTTCCTGCCCATAGGCAAGTCTGGAATAATAGTATATCTTCTTCTTCTTGTTTCTTTATTTTGCATACCACCATTCATCTGAAGATCACCTGGGGGGGGGTGCTTCACAACGTAAAAATACAAAACAAGAACACAAAATACGTTACAGAAAACAGAAACAAACCAATAACCCCCTCTACCACAAACACATTTAAAAGGCTGTAAATGGTTTAATCAACCAAAGCCCTGGTTCTTGAGAAACATTGTCATCTGGCTCCCAAAGAGATACCGTATTTTTCGCACCATAGGGTGCACCAGACCATAGGGCGCACCCATTTTTTGGGGGGGAAATAAAGGGGAAAAAATTATTCCCCCCCCCCAGGCGCGGGGCTGGGGCGGGGGAAGCTCGAGCTTCCCCCGACCCCAGCCCGCAAACAGGCAGCTCTCTGCAAGCCGTGGGAGCACTCCCGCTGCTTGTGGAGAGGTCCGCGAAGCCTGGGCGCGCTGAGCTCAGCGCGCGCAGGCTTCGGCATGCTGGCAACTCTCCGCAAGGAGCCGGAGCGCTCCGGCTCCTTGCGGAGAGGTCCGCGAAGCCTGGGCGCGCTGAGCTCAGCGCGCGCAGGCTTCGGCATGCTGGCAACTCTCCGCAAGGAGCCGGAGTGCTCCCGCTCCTTGCGAAGAGGTCCGCGAAGCCTGGAGAGCGTGAGGGGTCGGTGCGCACCGACCCCTCTCACTCTCCAGGCTTCAGCGAAAGCCTGCATTCGCACCATAGGACGCACACACATTTCCCCTTCATTTTTGGAGGGGAAAAAGTGCGTCCTATGGTGCGAAAAATACGGTATATGATGGAGTCAGGCAGTCTTCCCTGGGGATAGCATTCCACAGATGGGGAGCCATTGCAGAAAAGGCCTGTTCTTGTGTTGCCACCTTTCAGAACTCTCATGAAGAAGTCACACGAAGAAAGACCTCCGATGATCACAGGGTGCAGGTTGGTTCATTTGAGGAAAACCGGTCCTTGAGGTATTATGGTCCTGAGCTGTTTAAGGCTTTATAGGTCAAAACCAGCACTCTAAATTGGGCCCAGAAACTAACTGGCTGCCAGTGCAGTCGGACCAGGACATACATTGTATGTTCACAACAAGCTTTTTCAGGGGTTCAAGTAGGGAGAAAGAACTATACTATGTTTCAGTATTGGGTCTTGGAAATTATATTCATAACAAGTGCTCTTAAAACATTATTTTTCTTTCCAGCTGAGAAATTGTTGATACTAAAAGAAGATGACTGGAACGATTTCTTACACCAAGTATGTCAGCTGACTGACTCCCCAGAGAAGAGCACAGGGGCAGCCAGAGTTAAACTGAATTTACTTTGCTACCTCTGCACTGTTGTTGGCAATAAGGAAGTAGCCACTAAGTTAATCAGCACACAGCTGGTAAGTAACACTGCTAGAGCCCACAAGTTGACATGCCAGCAAATATGGCAAAAGTCTACCTTTTGCTAGGGTGCATTTCATTGGTATTTTAAGAAACTAAGGCTGCAATCGTATGTACACATACCCACTGAATCGTATGTACACATACCCACTGAACACAGTGAAACTTACTTTTGATTAAAAATGCCTAGGACGGTACTGTAAGAAGAATTAGTTCATAACAAGGATGAAGAACATTAACGTTCTAATCATTGTTGTTGTTTAGTCGTGTCCGACTCTTCGTGACCCCCTGGACCAGAGCATGCCAGGCACTCCTGTCTTCCACTGCCTCCCGCAGTTTGGTCAAACTCATGTTGGTAGCTTCGAGAACACTGTCCAACCATCTCGTCCTCTGTCGTCCCCTTCTCCTAGTGCCCTCCATCTTTCCCAACATCAGGGTCTTTTCTAGGCAGTCTTCTCTTCTCATGAGGTAGCCAAAGTACTGGAACCTCAGCTTCAGAATCTGTCCTTCCAGTGAGCACTCAGGGATGATTTCCTTAAGGATGGATAGGTTTGATCTTCTTGCAGTCCATGGGACCCTCAAGAGTCTCTTCCAGCACCATAATTCAAAAGCGTCTAATCATACTTCTGAATAAAGCATTGTATACATTGATTATGTGCAGGCTGCCAAATGACTTTGATTATTTGGGATGGATAGGTTGAACAAGGATTAGAAATACTAAAATACTTTACGCTGTTCTGCATTAATTTTTTTAAAAGCATGAGCACAATCAAGAGGACTGTGTGCATTTCTAGTGCACACATGGAGCTCTTGGTATGTTGTGATATGGTTGATTTCATCAACTTAGCTGTATTTGGGTAATCATTCAAGGTCATTTTGCGAAGCTATGTATGAGCATCATCACTGTGCGTTCCTAGATCCTGGCTTAAGTACGAGGTAAGGGGTGTAGGTTGGATGTGGGTGGCGACTGTGGTCTGAAAAATTTAAAAGGCCAGAGTAAGAACTTTTGGACCCGATAGTGAAGTGTTCCTCTTGAGACCAACCAAAGGAAATAAAATGCAACTAGCATGGGAGGGACCGTACAAAATCGTGTCCAAAATGAGTGTTGTAAATTGCGTAATCCAATAAGGGGAAGAAGGGCGTAAGGTGGTTCATGTGAACATGTTAAAGCCTTATCTTAGACCAGAAGGAAAGTGTGTGAGTTGGGCTAGTTTGGTGGGAGAGAGTGAGAGAATTTGTTAAGCGGGGTCAGTCAAACAGTTGAGATAATCAGTCAGAAGGTATTAGGAAGGTATAGGCCGGTAAAGAAACTAAAGTTAAGATACTGACAGGAATATTATCTGAGAAACCATAAACTTGTTAACGTTTGTAAAATAAACTTGTTTCTTTTGGTTCACTTTTAACAACTGACTGGACTCAGTGTTTTACCAGAGAGTAACTGGTTGGTGGCACAGGGATCAATAGACCGTTAAACGTCCGGGGACCCTGTGTGATTGCCACACTAACCTTCTGCAATACATACAACAACAAAGGTGCAAATAAGAAATAAAAACCAGTCCTTTTTTGCCAGGTGTTTGCGCTCTGTAGGTAAAACTATTAACCCTAAATATGCTATACTTTTTGGTGGTGAACTAAATCACAGTGATTAATTTTGTACTTTTGTGTGTGTTTATTTATTTTAAAATCTAGTTCCCTGTGCTGCTACAACAGTTGCGGATAGCTCCAAACTGGGACATGTAAGTGACAACCAGCATCTGTCTGGGTATCTTCAAAAATTGGCCACAATCCTGCCTCTGCTGAGTTCATGCAGGAGAACAAACCACACACCGTGCAAAGGATCAAGGAAAGGCATATACATTTCCTTCATTCTGGTCTCTGAATAGGGTAGGCTTGCTACCAAAGCAAGGACTGCCACCAACTGTCATACAAGAACCTGGGCCTTGGCTCCTGCATGTGGTCTGTTATTGTCTGGAGCAGAAATAGTAGCTTCCATGACACAGTCTAGCAGTGGTAGGCTGATTGTTGATTGAGAAGAGTCCAGGAAGGGCTCATTTACTTACTAAGAAACAGTGGGTTAACAAACGAATATGTGTAGGCTGGTTTACAGTGGCCTTACTTGACAGGTTCTCTGAATCGCTCTTCATATCTCTATTTATAGAGATATCTCATATCTCTATAAACAGGCAGCCCTGTTTAGGGAAGCTTTTAATGTTTGATATATTTTTTTGGAAGCTGCCCAGAGTGGCTGGGGAAGCCCAGCCAGATGGGCAGGGTATAAATAAATTATTATTATTATTATTATTATTATTATTATTATTATTATTATTTATTAAACATTGTGGTAAGTTTCCCAGTCCCCACGCTGGAGACAGTGGCCTGATAGTTCACCTCTCTCAGCACTGTCTTTGAATACAAAAGGCAGGGTTGTGTCTGCTTTTTGTGGTTCTTCAGAATTTTAGAAGAAGGCTGTGTATACCTTGACAGTTAGTACTTTGCAAGTGTTTACTATGAAAGACAAACTTGTAAAGCTTATTTAAAGCAAAACTGTTCAACTAACGCATGTCTAATTGAAATTAGTGAAGATTATGGCAGAGGTGTTTTCTGAAATGCACTTTCTGTAGTATATTATTACTATTATTTTGTTATTTATATGCCAACCATTTGACTGGGTTGCCCCAGCCACTCTGGGTGGCTTTCAACAAATTAAAACATCAAACATTAAAAACTTCCCTATACAGGGCTGGCTTCAGATGTCTTCTGAAAGTCAGATAGTTTTCATTTCCTTGACATCTTACAGGATGGCGTTCCACAGGGCAGGTGCAACTACCAAGGAAACCCTCTGCCTGGTTCCCTGTCACCTCACTTCTTGCAATGAGGCAACTTCCAGAAGGCCCTCGGAGCTGGACCTCAGTGTCCAGGCTGAATGATGGGGGTAGAGACGCTCCTTCAGATATCCAGAGTACTTGAATATTTTCCATATCTACCATTAAAATACAAATATTTTAAGAGCTTTCCAAACTTTCATGTTGGTGACACAGTTTTTAGACATTCATCATTTCACGACACAGTACAGTAATTCAGTTTTACTAGCAAACTAGAGGTTAAACTAACCCTTTTCCAGCCCCGGGAGAAGAGCAGGGAGCATTTGTGCAACACACCCACACACTGCAGCCAACACGCTAACGTGTTGTGACACACAGTGTGGAAAGCTCTGATTTTAAAGAGCCAAGGATTAGTTTGACTTGCTAATCTTCATTATTTAGTTTTAATTGTCTAAATAATAGGAAAGGAGATATACTATATTTGTTCATTAAAGTACTTAAAATACTGTTAGGGCTATATCTCTCTATATATGGCTCTATCATGCTTGAGAGTGACAGGAATGGTGCTGTGACTGAAGGCCAGCGCTCATAGAGCCACTTTCCTGGTAACTCTCTTCCTGCCTGCACTGACCGTGCTGCATTGCAAAACCTGTAAAAATGAAGAAAAAGGACAGGAAAAGTTAAAATTAGGACAGAGAGAAATAAAACTGGAAGTAATTCAGGAGAGGCTAAAGGAAGCACTTCTTCATGCTACATGTTTCTAGAATTCACCACAAAATGTGGTGGTAGCACACAACTGGAACAGAATACATGGGGCAACTTTTGCTAGGCTGTACTATTTCAGACTGCAGGCAAAGGAATGCTTGTTTGAATGCTTCCAGATATGTTAAGAGAAACCTGCCAGGAGCTGCAGCATGAACATGCTCTATCTCATAGTCTGATGCTGACATAATTTTGTAATGTTATGTAACTTCTCATTCTTAGTGGGAAGCAATAAGGAGGGCTAGCGGCAGAGTTTTGGAGAGGGGAAGAGACTCTTACCCCAAAAGAATCATTCAGCTATGTCCACCTGTCAGATACAAGGGCTGTTATTTAGTGAATAATTTCTACAAAATAATTGTTGATTGAAACGGATTTATTTTCCCAAATTTGTTAAATACTGGTATGTTTATGTGGAAGGAGAATATTAGAATATATTGAAATCTGATAGTAATGTTCTTGAATGTGCATTGAAATTCCTGTCTGCCGCATAGCCTTCTCTATTCACTGTTCAATCTCCTTTGCTGGCTGCTTTTCTGTAATTTTATAAAACAGAGTAAGTGAACCTCAAGTGTTCTATCATAATGCCCTCTGCTGGCTACTTTTGCAAATAGCTGTATTGCATTACTCTTCTCACCCCCCACTCACGAGTAAGATCCTTGTATATCCCCGTCACCACTGTGAGTGAAGAATAAGTTGGACATTTTTTAACAGGAAAATAGAAGCAAGGCAGATAGTTAAATGGCTCTTCTGTATTCACACATGTATGCCCTTAATGAAGCACATACTACTTTCTGTAAATTATTCCCTTTTTTGTGTTAAGATGCAGGTGACAGATTTGCATGGCAAAATGTATAACGTATCTGCAACCAGCCTTCTTGGTTAGCATTTTCCCAACATTCATTCCATTTTTCATCTGAAAGAATTAAGTGCAATACCTAGTCTTCCCATGCTTAAAGGTTTTTGTGGTCATTCTATCAGTTTAAAGTGATTTGGTGCTAACGAAGCTTATATTTAAGCTTAGTTTAATTTAATTGTGATCACTAACTTATATTACATTTTATGTAAGTTGAGCCTTTTCATAGTTTTGCATTTTCAGATTTGTGGCTTTCATAAAGTTAATAAATGCATTTAATTGCAGACGTGCCAAAGCAGCTCGAGTGATTGGTTTACTGGCATTGCATACAACTGAGCTTAAAGAGACTGTTCCCGTTATAGAGGTAATATTTCTTGCTAATACAATTATTGGAGTTTTCAAAAGCAATGTTTGGGCATTTTATTGCCCTGGTTTATGAGTTGCAAAAGTTACTGATACCTATGTGTTTAATGGTTTGCTCCATTAAGGCATACTGCTTCCTCTGCTCACTCGGCAAACACACCTTTAGAGGAAGTTTGCAAGGCTGCAACTTGGTCTACACTTAGCACATTTGTGATTGCAGTTTGTATTAAACTGTTTTTACTCCTGCATTTTACATTGTTATGACGTGCCCTGGGACAGATAAATAAAATCTTTATTTGCGCCAGCCACAAGCCATAGCAAAGGAATCAAATTCAATAAAATATGCAATAAAATACAGATATAGCTAGATGGTTGGCTATACAAAATTTACAACCATACAAATAAAAGAGTTAATAACTGTCCTTGACCACAAATAAAACATATGAACGAGTGGTCTTTCTTTACTAGGCATTAAACAGATTAGTCAGGTAGCAGAGCTAATTCTAATTGCCCCAGCTAAAATTTCTGCCATGTTTGCTTCACCTGGTAATCTTGGTCTGCAAGAAGGAAGGACACTGTAGCAGTGGATGAACGACCTGGTATGGATGATAGAAGAGGGGTAATAATAGCCCCGGGGCCTATTAATAAATAGTGAATAAATAAATAGGGTAATAAATAAATAGGGTAATAAATCAGTAACAATAGCAATAATTGTAATTTGTGGGGTTTGATCAGATTTGTTTTGTGATTAATAATAAGTTACAAAATGTCCTAAGAAAATCTTAGTGTTTGGGGATCTTTTAGTTTTGGCCTTGGTTAAACCGTATGAAATTAACTTTTGAATATGAATATTACGCTTCTCTCATTTCTAGAGTTGGCAGAGGTACTGAGATACAGAACTGAACATTTTAATATTCTAAGGATGGGATTGAAAACCGAATGAAATAGTTTAGAATATTATTTCTTTTCTAAGTTCTTCACAGCTAAACTCTTATAAAGGTTGATAGCCACATCAACAATAAACTTGATGGCTTGGATAAAATTCATTTCTGGGATTTGTGAAAGCTGTGTGCCGACAGCAGAAGAGGGGATGGAAAGAGGAAGGGCCATGGGTATATGTCACAAGGGTCTAATGTTTCTCTCATGATCTTTATTCGGTAATTTTAAAGGTATTCAACAGATCAGTGTATTGTTATAGAAACCTCCACTAGAGGTCACTTGGATATTAAAATTAAATACAAGGGTGGTGAAGAGGGAATCCTATTTTTAATTTGGAGACTAGGCAGGGATGCATATTACACAATATAATTATGTTTTTATTATATAGTAGATGGTGTTCTAGTCACTCAAGTGTATTTTGGTTGAAATAATGGCCATTTCCCAAATAATATTGTAGCATTTTACGATTGGGATTGTATTTGGCCTGTATTTAATTGATTAAAAAAAATAAAAAATAAACTGGTCCGGATTACCTACAATCTTAGTATGTGTCTTTTACCCACAGTGAGGTGTAGTCAAACTTACATTCTCTCCCCCCGTGCCTTCTGTGTGATTATAAGAGAGTTCTTGAATCTGCCTTCCTTCAAACCATTCTATATTTAGTCTGTAATAGGTTGGCTTTTTTCCTTAAAAACAAAACAAAAAACAGTTCATGTTCCAATCTGTTCTTCAATTAGTCTCTTATTATGAGTAAACAATAATTTCATATTGTCTTAAGTTTTAATGTTTTTGAAAATCTAACAGCCGAGCCTTGGTTGTTTTATAAAGTATACGAGCTATGGCTTCAGATCTTTTCCTTTTTCATATGAAACACAGAAACATTTTGCCATTCTTTGAAATTTGTGTGAAAACACAGGAAATTTTAATATAAGAAATAATAATATGAGAGCATTCATTTCAAAAATAGAAATTCTACCCAGGCAGAGAATTCACATTTTTAAATAATAAAGAGTTAGATTCACTGGGTAATATACAATATTGAGAGGAGGGTATATGCAGTGATAATAAATTACGGTTACCATATTTTTTAAGGAGAACTCCAAAGTAGTCATAAGAAATTATGCAACCTTAAGAGGATGCACCGAGTTTAATATCCAGTAATCATTCTAAAGGACTCTTATGTCAAATTTATAAAAATCTTAGGGGAGCAGCTGGTTCTTTACATGTCTTTGATTGAACAGATATGAACAGTGCTTTTTTCCCCTAAAAAAATATGTTTAGGGGTTCTCTCATTTTGACTCAAGAAAATCACCAGGAAAGAAAATGAAGCTGGCATTGGAGGTGGTAACAACGAAACTGACCAATCACCGTGCTAGATTCCAACTCCTATTTTACATATTAAACATTTGCTTCCGTCTGAGACTTGGGAAACACAGTGACAGGAAGTGAGGCCGCCATCAGGGATAGCAATGGAACTGACAATTCACCATGCTAGAGAAGAAACTAAAAAATTTAAATTTTTTAGTTTCTTCTCCCGTTAGATTCACAAAATGTTTAGGGGTATGTGTCAGGGAACTGACATCTAAAGCGCAGGAGGCGCAAAGGCTCACTGAGGGTGAGAGAGCAGTAGCAGCGGAAGAGGGAACCAGTAGAGGGCGAGCAAGAACTCCAAGGGAAAGTGAGTCGGAGGGATGGCTCAGAGACGCTTCAAGCGAAACCAGTGGGGAGGTCTCAGGACCTCCTATAGTGACACCCACACCTCGACGGAAACTGTCACGCCGAGAGGCCAGACGACGTGTTTCCGTTAAGGAGCTTTTATGTTGGAAACGTTTCCGAAAGCAGCCACTTTCGGATTCTACTAGTGATTGACGCAGCCATGCTGGAGGGGCTCCGTCACAGGCAGAGGTTTGAAAGCCTGATCAAACTCTGAGGGACTTGCATTTTACGCACAAGCAGCTCATCGTCCCATCACAGCAATCCGAAAGTCTCCGAAAGCCAGCTTGTGCAGGGAGAAGCATCATGAGCAATCCAGCCGGAACCGGGGAAGCAGGAGCAGCTGGAGGAGGTCCAAGCCTGGAAGAAAGGTACAGGGCGTTGGAGATCCAGTTGGCGCTGCAAACGGCGAGGCTTGAGGAGAGGAGGGCTCAGGATGCAGAAAAGGGAAAGGAGAAAACCACCCCGCTCGCCAGAAAGGTGCCAGGATTGGTGCAGAAATTCGGGGGGGATCCCAGGAACTATCATGCCTTTAGAACAGAGATGCAATACGCTCTAAACTTGCAGTTTGATGACTTCCCCGATGAGGAATCGCGAGTGGCGTATGTGATTGGCCATCTCGAATCCGGGGCGAAAGATTGGGTTAGACCCCTGATGGCAGCGAATAATGAGATCTTAAAGGACACGAGGAAGTTTTTTCGTGCCATGGACCTGTTTTCCAGCGATATTGAGCAGGGGGTGGTGCGAAGGCAGTTAATGGCTTGCCAGCAAGGAAGCAGATCTGTCCGTGAGTACTGGACTGAATTTACCATGTTGATTCACAAATTGGGGTGGGACCTATCGGCGGAGCCCATCCAAATGCTTTTCGAAGAGGGGCTTTCTTCAACCGTCAAAGATGAGCTTTCCCGGGGCCCCAGGGCGGAGTCTATGGACCAGTTAACCAAATCTGCGCTGGCCATAGGAGCGCGCCAGGAGGCGAGGGCTATGGAAAAGCGGGAAGGGAAAGGAGACCGTTGGAGGGAGTTCCGCATTCCAGACATTCCAGAGCCACCTTTCCCGCCGGCAGAGCCGATGGAAGTTGGAACAGCGCGGGCGCGCGCAGTTTCAAATCCCAGTGAAGGGCGGAAAAAGGAGGGAAAGAGCGCCAAGAGATGTTATCTCTGCCAACAGCCAGGGCACTTTGCCAGAGTTTGCCCACAAAGAAAGGAATGGCAAGGGATGGCAGGAGCTGTTGGGGGAAAGGAAGAGGAAGGCAAGGAGCAAGTAAAAGCCAACGCCTGGCTGCCACCGTTGGGGCACAGCAGCCAGGCCAAAGAGCAATGAAAGTGCCCATGCCAGAACCCCCCAGACCCGCTTTAGTGATAGAGGTGTTACTAGAACTGCCAAACGGACACCCACTAAAGGTCAAGGCGCTTTTGGATTCAGGCAGCTCCTGTAATTTCATGAGTAAGGAGTTTGCAGCTGAGCACCAGATACAGACTATCCCTTTAAGTAACCCCTTGCAGGTGACTACGATTGACGGCAGAGAGCTGTTGGGGGGAGAAGTTAGCCAACAGACTGTCCCGATGATAATGAGAGTGGCAAGGCACACCGAACAGATAGCGTTTAATGTGGCCATCCTGGGAGGAGCGCCCATCATTTTGGGGATGAGCTGGCTGGCGCTACACGATCCGCTAGTGGGCTGGCATCAGAGGGTGGTCTCCTTTGGGTCAGCGCATTGCCTAGAACACTGCAAGGAGGGGAAGGTTTCGGGAGGAGACAGAGTCACCCTAGCGGGGATGGAAGTGATGGACAAAGGGAAGGTGCCCCCGCAATACGCAGATCTGAGCAACGTATTCAGCGAAAGGGAAGCAGACAAACTGCCACCGCATAGACCCTTTGACTGTCAAATCAACCTACTCCCAGGGGCCCAACTCCCAGTAGGCAAGCTGTACGCCATGTCAGACAGGGAGATGCAGGAGCTGAGGGAGTTCATTGACAAAAACTTGAAGCGAGGTTTCATCAGAGAGTCCCGAGCGGTGGGGGGCAGCCCAGTGTTCTTTGTGGACAAAAAGAACACAGACAAACCGAGACTGGTGTGTGACTTCAGGGCCCTCAATGCAGTGTCGGAGCCCCTGGCTTTCCCTATGCCCCGAATTGATGACATTTTGACCAGAGTAAGGAAGGGAAAGATTTTTACAAAACTGGACCTGCGGGGGGCGTACAATCTGATACGCATAAGGAAGGGAGATGAATGGAAGACCACCATGTTTACCCCCTTGGGAGCCTTTGAATACCTCGTTATGCCCTTCGGTCTACAAGGGGGCTCCGCGTGTTTTCAAGCTTTTATAAACCACGTTCTGGGACCTTTGCTCTACAAGAATTGTGTGGCCTTTTTAGACGACGTGTTGGTGTATTCGGAAAATGAGGAACAGCATGTGAGGGACGTTCGAGAAGTGTTGGGCAGGCTGCAAGCCAACCAGCTGTGGGTGAAACTGGAGAAGTGCCAGTTTCATACCAAGGAGGTGGAATTCCTGGGGTACCGCTTGTCAGACAAGGGATTGGCCATGGATCCAGGCAAGGTCCAAGCGGTACTGGAATGGAAGACACCGAAGACCAAGAAGGACGTGCAAAGATTCTTGGGATTTGGGAACTTTTATCGGAAGTTCATCAAGAACTTTGCCCACTTGACGGCGCCCATCACCGACTGTCTCAGCAGCAAGAAGAAATTTGTTTGGACGGCAGAGGCGGATCGAGCCTTTGAAGAACTGAAAAGGGCTTTCGCCTCGGAAGAACAACTTCTGCATGTGGATTTACGAAAACCCATGAGAGTGGAAACAGATGCATCCGACCGGGCGGTAGGGGCGGTCCTTCTTCAACCGGGGAGGAGTGCGTCGGAGTGGAGACCGTGTGCCTTCTTCTCGCGGAAGCTGAATAAGTCCGAGAGGAATTACACGGTGTATGACAGGGAACTACTTGCCATTCACGAAGCATTCCGGAGGTGGAGACATTTATTAATTGGGGCACAACACAAGGTGCAAGTGTGCACCGACCACAAAAATTTAGAGTATTGGAGAACAGCTCGAGTGCTCAACCAACGACAAGTGAGATGGGCACAGGAATTCTCCAAATTTAACTTTGAGATTTGTTATGTGCCAGGCCCAGAAAACGTCAGGGCGGACGCGCTCTCACGCAAACCAGAATATTGGGAAGGGGAGGGGGTGATCGAAGAGAGACATGTCATCCCGGAGGACCGCTGGGTGTGTGGGGCGGCGATGGTGGGGCAACGAGAACTGGTGGAGGAAACGGAAAATGATGAATATGCCCAGGATAAGCTCAGAGGTCTCAGGGGGGAGGGCGAGAGCCCCGGAGGTTTTGAGGAAAGAAATGGGGCATTGTATTACAAAGGGGCACTGTATATACCCGAAGGTGAATTGAGGGGGAGAGTACTCAAGCAGTTGCATGATAGCCCCACGGCGGGACATTTTGGGCAACACAAGACCATGTGGTTGGTTACCAGGGAATTTTGGTGGCCTAAGGTGAGGGAAGATGTAAGGGAGTATGTAAGAGGGTGTGACCAATGTCAGCGAGCCAAAGGGGAAAGAAGGGCGCCGGCAGGGTTATTAGAACCTTTACCCACACCAGAACGGCCTTGGGAAGCGATATCAATAGATTTTATGACGGATCTGCCAAGGTCCAAGGGGAAAACAGCCATCATGGTAGTAGTAGACCTGTTAACTAAGATGTGCCACTTTGTAGCATGCTCACATGCAGTCACAGCGGAAGAAACGGCGAAGTTGTTTGTGGAACATATCTTTAGGTTGCACGGGGCTCCCTCGAGGGTGATCTCAGATCGAGGCAAACAATTTACTTCCAGGTTCTGGAGGAAGCTCATGAGCTTGTTACACGTGGAAGTCAATTTTTCAACTGCCCGGCACCCTGAAACCAACGGGCAGGCGGAAAGGGCAAATGGCATTCTTCAACAATATCTTAGGTGTTATGTCAATGACAGAGAGAACGATTGGGTCGAAAAGTTGGCGTTGGCAGAATTTGCCTACAATAATGCGGAGAATGTGTCCACAGGGATGAGTCCCTTTTTGGCTAATTACGGGTGTCACCCCAGGGCATTTCCAGGGGAAGGAGGGGAGAGATGGAGCGTCCCAGCGGCTGAACATTTTGTAGAAGAGATGGAAGCCATCCATCAGCAGCTCCAGCTCAACTTAGAAAGGGCTAAGGCACAATATAAGAAGCAGGCAGACAAGAACAGAAGGGAAGGTGAAACCATAAGGGTGGGGGATCAAGTGTGGTTGTCAACCCAAGGGTTGCCGTTCAAAGGGGGTTGTAAGAAACTGAGGCCCAGAAGATTGGGACCCTTTGAGGTGATTCAGCAGGTCAACCCGGTAGCTTTCAAACTCCGATTACCCAATCACATGAAATTGCACCCAGTGTTCCACAGGTCGTTACTGTCACCATACAGGGGAGGAGGTGAAGGGGAGCACGTCAGGGAACCAGCCTTGGAAGAGAGGGAACGCCGCAACCATGTAGCGGAAATCCTCGATTCCAGGTGGAAGGGAAATCAGGTGGAGTATTTAGTGGCGTGGGAAGGGGAACCGGAGTCAGAAAACACCTGGGTAAGTGCGCAGGAAGTCAATGACGAGGTTTTAACAGAAACGTTCCATCAAAGGTTCCCGAGGAAACCTCAGCCGATAGCAAGGTTTAGGAGGGAGTATTTCGGCACCACCGATGAGGAAGAGGAAATGGAAGGGTTCGCGGAGTCGGAGTTGGAAGAGGGAGTGGACTCTGATGACGAAGAGTACCTAGAGAGTAGGAACAGCAACAAGTGGAAGGAAGTGTTCGCGACGTCGGAAGATGAGGGAGGTTCTTTCAAGGGTTTTACCTCCTCACCGCCAGTAGGAGAGGAGACGGGAGGGGGTGAAGGGGGCCCTGGAGGGGAGGTGGATGTCAGGGAACTGACATCTAAAGCGCAGGAGGCGCAAAGGCTCACTGAGGGTGAGAGAGCAGTAGCAGCGGAAGAGGGAACCAGTAGAGGGCGAGCAAGAACTCCAAGGGAAAGTGAGTCGGAGGGATGGCTCAGAGACGCTTCAAGCGAAACCAGTGGGGAGGTCTCAGGACCTCCTATAGTGACACCCACACCTCGACGGAAACTGTCACGCCGAGAGGCCAGACGACGTGTTTCCGTTAAGGAGCTTTTATGTTGGAAACGTTTCCGAAAGCAGCCACTTTCGGATTCTACTAGTGATTGACGCAGCCATGCTGGAGGGGCTCCGTCACAGGCAGAGGTTTGAAAGCCTGATCAAACTCTGAGGGACTTGCATTTTACGCACAAGCAGCTCATCGTCCCATCACAGCATGTGTTCTCCTGTGTCGTCCCCCCCCCCCCGAAAAAAGCACTGGCTATGACAATCTGTGCCTTTGCAGAAAGGCATTCAGAAACTACCAGAGAACATTTATTTTGCCTTCTGTAGCCTTTACTTTCCTTCCTTTAAAGTTGCATAGTTATCATGCTTTTCCCTGCTGTATCCCATTTGTGCTAATAACGTATTCATTGTTCCAGGCAGTCACACTCTTAACGGAACTGATCAGAGAAAATTTCAGGAACAGCAAACTGAAACAGTGCCTTTTACCTACCCTTGGAGAACTGCTTTATCTTGTGGCCAACCAGGTAAATTAAACAGTTGTATAAAAATATCTTACATTTGCAAAAGTAAACAAACAAGTGAGCAGCTGGAAATAAACAGAGATAATAGAACTCTTGGAAGTATAGCTTGTTCTTCAGTTTATAGGAGATAAGCAAAATATGCTAATTTTAAGATACAGACATTTGTGTGAGAGTTGGGTTCTGAGTCATTACGCGCTTGCATGAAATCGTGTATAATCAGAGCATCCATTGAGAAAGCCTGCAAACACCTTGGTTTGGCTTACCCCCCCCCCCAATTCTGCACCTTTTTGTGACACTTGGTCACTTCCAGATTTGGTGTGATGCACATGTGTGTGGTTGCACACATATCAGACATGTCTAAAACAATCGCTTCCTGCATTTGCCTGTTTTTAAGTTTGCCTTGCATATCTCAAAAGTTTCATCTTGACGTGTCTTAAAAATA
This sequence comes from Podarcis melisellensis, assembly GCF_964234715.1. Taxonomy (NCBI): domain Eukaryota; kingdom Metazoa; phylum Chordata; class Lepidosauria; order Squamata; family Lacertidae; genus Podarcis; species Podarcis melisellensis. The sequence goes on from NC_138544.1 coordinate 12,681,309, forward strand.
ATTTTAACAGCTAGCCTTTTTATAGTGATTTTCAGCATCCTATAAATATGGCAAATACAAAAAATAGAGTTAAAACCCCACATTTTAGAGCAAACAGAGAATGTAACCAAAATTGTACATGTCCTACTCTTAAAGCACCTATAAATGGGCTTTTAAGCCCATTCTTAAAAGTAGAATTTTTGAATTATCCTATTAAAAATGCTATATAGAAAGATGACTGTTCTGACTTTTTAGGCTGTATTCCTTTGAAATGTTACAGGATTTGGTTTCTTAAAGGTTTAAATTACAGGAAACTCCCTATTTATGCAGGGAGTTGCATTCCAAGGCTCTGTGTGTTTTAAGTGAAATCACATATATTTGAAACACCATTGAAAAACCTGCAAACACCCTGTTCCACCTCCACCCCATTCTTGTTCCATCCCTTTTTGTGGCATTTTCAGGCCCTTTCCAGGTTCAGAATGATGTGTGTGGTCACGCACAAATTGGACACGCCTAAAGCAGTCACTGCTTGTAGCCTCTTGTAAGAGAGTTTTACGCCTTTCCCTAAAATTTCCAGAAAGTTACTTCTTATCCTAAAGTGCTGGGGTATACTTGTTACCAGTTTCCAGACAGGAGGTGGGTGAAGGAGAGTGGAAATTAGTCACAGTTAATATGGCTAGACCAATTAAAATACTTTATTAATTAATATTCCTTATACAGTACTGCTGTTGAGTCCTTCAAAAGTTTTCCTTGAGAGCCAGGCCCCATTTGGAAGTATTTACATGGAGTCTTTAAATTATGGTATGAATACAGATTCCTTGTGGTTTGGGTAATTTTTACATTGAACATTGTATTCATATAATAATTAACCTACTACAGTGGTACCTCGGGTTAAGTACTTAATTTGTTCTGGAGGTCCGTTCTTAACCTGACACTGTTCTTAACCTGAAGTACCACTTTAGCTAATGGGGCCTCCTGCTGGAGCACAATTTCTTTTCTCATCCTGAAGCAAAGTTCTTAACCTGAAGCACTATTTCTGGGTTAGCGGAGTCTGTAACCTGAAGCGTATGTAATCTGAAGCGTATGTAACCTAAGGTACCACTGTAATTTGACTGCCCTTACAGTGCAATGTTATGCATGTTTACTCAGAAGTAAATTCCACTGTGTTAAATGTGAGCTGGGCAGAGAAGAGACTGGGGGGAAAAATGAATGTTTTGTAAGACAAGGACAAAGGTCTTGGGAAAAGAGAGAAGGAACACAGTTATCTGTGTGCAAGTGGAGTAGACTTCCTCTTTCTCTCCTCTTCCCCCTTCAACCCCAAATGTGCCATCAAAATTCATCTTAAGGGTTGGTGACTCCCTCCAGAACAGATATGGGGACACACAAGGGAAAGATAAATCTCATTGCATGAGCAGAGGCCTGTTTGAATGACATTTGATTTCACTAAATTACAGTGAAGTTAAGAAGGATAACAACATTTACCCCCAGGTAACTTTCCTCATCTAGATTCTAGTACAGTACACCTAAGGCCAAATGCTAGGATGTCATCTGTCTTAGGAAGACATAACCCTGTCATAAAGCTGTTAAGTTTATGTCCAAATGTGGTGGTGGGTCTTAAAATAATTTTGATTCGGTATTCTTGGATTCCCTCCATGTATACTTAAGTTGCCTCTCCCTTTTATTTTCTTACAATTGTAGAACAAGAGGGAGTGTTTATTTACAGAGCCAGATAATAGTTATCAGTAGAGATGCATGGGTTTTTAGTTCCTGATTATAATAGAAATTGTTTTCCCTTAGATGGCTTCAGAATGGAAGTAAAGCCTAAAGAGACGTGGTGTCTGGTTCCCCAGGGGACTTATCTGTTAACTGTCATTTCTAGAAGTTCCTATATTAGTTTTCTAGTCAGTTCCTAAGGTCACTGGCTGAGGGCATTAAGCCTGAATAAAAATGAAGCAGTCATATGAACATAAGATAACTGCATTTACATTTTGAGCATACTTCCATTATGCTTTAAAAACTGAGAGGTTGTTCACCTCTCTAGCTTTGTTTCTATAATTGAAATAAAATACAGTGAAATATAGAAATAGAAAATATTTATCAAACAGTTTGGTTCATCTTTTGTCCAAGCTTTCAAGAGCATAGGAAAAACCATCTAATTATTTGTACAGCAGTTGTGTTAAAGTCCGTAGTCACCTTCACAAACTGTCTAATCCATTATGCAAGTTATGGTCTGTCGATGATCATGAAGGTGTGCTCATTCTTAAAGAGGTATGGCTATGGCATACATATTCCTAAATATGTTTTAGGAAGATCGTGTTTTTGGTCTGATTTTTTAAATCTATAGGATTACAGTTACAGCAAAAATACATTTGATTCATCTTCTTACAGTATCCAACATGAGCTGCTCACATATCCTGTTGTATTTCAGTAAAGAATAAAAGCAACCATTTTTTCTGAAATGCTTATGTTAAATAGATTCTTCCATCCCATATTTGTTTATATTGTATTGTTTCATTCAGCACCATTAAGTCTCAGATTTTCCATTTCCAGTAGTCTATTAAACGTATTCTGTCTTCTACACCATTGCAATCAATATATGTGCAGCTCATGCTTTTGATGAAATGTAAACCTGGTGTAAATTTTATCATGTGACTTTGGTGTGGTCGTTCAGGAACCTAGGACCCAAAGTAGGACTAAAATATTTCATTTTTGGCTTCCAGCTGCATATTATAGATGTAAGTAGTTGTAAGTAGATAGAAGACTGTGAATTAGTTGAGAGACAAATGGAGAAGATAAGATTTACCAGATGGAGGGGGATGCCATTCCTGATAGGAATGACTCCCCCTACTAGACACCGGCAGAGTCTTCAACTTGAAACATCCTCTCCAGAGTGGAATAGTCATTCCAACCCTGCCGACTGCAAGTGATGGTTGGGTCTTCATGTCTCTCTCTTTGTGTGGAGAGAACCGTTTGCTTGAGTGCTTGTTTTGTGTAGATTTTCCCTTTATCTAGTCCTCACCTTCATCCGGTTTGCTAGATCATCTTGCTGAGTTTTTCCACTGTGTTTTCCTGTTGGCTGCTCCCCCCCAAGCTTCTTCATTTCTACTTCATTCTCTTCATTTTTCTCTCCCCCACCCCCGGTTGTCTGGGGAAGGGAAGAGTGTAGGGGGCAGCTGGATTCTGACCCAACTGCCAGGGAGGCACAGGAGGAGTCCACAGAAACAATAGGGCCAGGAATTTGCATTTCCTGCCCTCTTTCGAAAAAGGCAGGAACGTCATTTTGTTTCAACAACTCAGCGTTTCTTCAGGAGGCCCCAACAGCTCGTAGAGAGGTGATCGCTGCACCTGTTTGTCTAGTGGCTTTCATGTTCTCTATGGTCTCTCCCTGCCTTGATTGGCTGCATTATTGCTGCACCTTCGGGTCCCAGCACCAATTAGGAGTTGGAGCAGCGACAGCAGTGTGCTCAGTCGCATTGATTTCCTGCCTTTGCGCTGCATCTGCATGCAAGATGACTTCGCCTTGGCAGGACAGCCTCTCTCCTCCCAACGGAGGAGGCCTATACATTTGGAGATCCTAGGCAAAGTGGCCTTTGGTGATTCTCCAGGTTATTCACCAGAACAGGCGGAGGTGAGTATAAGGCCTTCCTTAGTTCAGCAAATTTCCCAACATTGCCTTTATGGACAAAGGGGTTTATCTCTTCAGATATTAATGATTCCGTCAGGGGCTTTTTTTCACCCGGACCAGCTTGTTTCATCACCATAAGAGTAAATGCAAGCCTAAGCGGTCCACATGCAGGCATAGGGAAAAGAGGGGCTATTCACCAGATAAAGCTGGATGCTCCCCCTCTTTTCCCTCGCACCCGGGGTCCTAGGAGCCCTTTTTGGATGGCCCTCCCTTGCCACCCAAACAGGGTAAGATGTCTGTTCCTCCCACTCAGGCAGTAGTTCCACAGGAGAGGTCACACCTAATCCCTCCAAGCCTCAGGGTGCCACTGGGGCTTAGTGGGAGGCCTCTAGGGAACTGTCTGAATTGGGGTCTTCACAGTCGAACCCAGACAAGAAGAGGAAGTGACTGAGGTTAAGAACCAACCTAGGGTGTTCTCTGCTAAGGTTTTTATGCCTTTATTAAAAAGGCTTGTTGGGTGCTGCAATTGCCAAAGGAAGAGACAGCCCCCACTGAATCCCTTGAAAGTAACCAAAGCTTTTCAGGCAGCAGTAGCTAAGCCTGCCTCTGTTCCCTTCCCCAAGGCCTTTGAGGAACCTTGGGATGCAGAATGGAGAACCTCAACTAGAGCTTAGGCTCCTTGCAAACAGGGAAAGAAACATTATATTGTATCTTTCTAGATAGGTTTATGTATTGCCTCAAAGGTCCAGTGATTGATTTCAGAATTCATAGTTAATGAAGCTCTCACAACTGTCTTGTTTCTTTCTGTTGTTGTAGAACCCTTTAGAACTCTGATCTCTCTTGGATAGTCTTTGCAAACCGAAAAAGAGATACAAGTAATTGCCTTGGGGTAGGGCAGCGGGAAATATTAAGATATTAACCTGTCTATTCAGATGCTCAAAGTTTAAAAAAATATAAAAATGGTCCACGAGCTTCTTCTGCCTACATGTGACTGATCTGAAAATAAATATACCATTGATTGAAAAGGCTGGCAGAACTGTTGTTCATTTGTGACTAAAGTTGACATATTGAGCAAAACCAGTTCCTTATGCTTATGCAGTGACATAAGAGGCATCATTTAAAAACAGACAGGTTCATAGAGAATGTGTGCGTATAAAATTGCATTTCCCCCCATAAAGATTTAACATAATTTATACTGTTCACTTCATTTCTGGCCCTTCCACATCATTTACAGGAAGGGAAAAAGGAGCACCCCAGAGAATGCTGGGCCCTTCCTTCAGCTGCTTACACTGTGCTAATGAGGTGCCTTCGGGAAGGGGTAAGTTTCTTTTGTTGTTCTCAATAGAATTTCTCCATTGTAATAACCCTTTAGGCATTGTGTGAGGATTGTAGCCTGCAGCACTGCAGTGCCTTATCAACCAAGGATTGCTCGTGAATTTAAATAATCATAAGACCATGACCCACAGAAGAAGAAAGTGCAAAAGGGAGAGAAAGTGTTCTCCGATATGCTTAGCATTTATAAATCATCTTTTGATTTTGGAAATAAAATTAGCTGGTTAATTTTAAGTTACAGTATTTTTTAAAGGAAAGCTTTGACAACAAATACAATTTCTTAGTTTTATACTTGGCAAGTTTTATTCTTTTACTTGTTTTTCTAGACATTAGTTGATGAGCTTTTTATGTTCTCAGTTGTCATATCCTTAGAATGGCAATTTGGGTTGGGTTCAACTAATTTTGGTTTGCTGTTTTGTGTGTTTGGTTTGGGGACAATTTCCTCAATTTATAACCCAAGATTATATAAAATGGAAAACATTGGATTAAAGCCACAAAGAAGACTACATTTGCTATTTTCATGAGGCCAGCTGGCATTACTAATGCCCATGGCAAATGTGGAGGAGTGAAATGCTTATAGGAAGAAAAACATCAAGCAAAACATATTTCTTCTTCTTTGGCAATCACTGGTAGCCGAGTAAGATTGTCTTCCATGAACACAGTCTTAACAGTGAGTCTGTAAGTGACTGTGAAGGCCAATTCCACAGTTGGGACATAGGTTTCTGGATGGGAGTTGATCATGGTGAGGGTTTACCAAGTGTGCCTTCCTCTTAGTACAATTCTCCCTTTTGTCCTGAGATGGGCATCTTCAAAGTCCATGACACCTTTGGTAAAGGCTGTTCTTCAGTTGAAGAGCTCGCAGGCCCATGTTTCCTAATTTGGTGTTTATACTACATTTTTAAATGCCTTGAGAGAGTCTTTAAACTTCTTTATCATTTACATATTTGTGTGAATGAAAGATAATTTCCAGATAACAGGGAATGGTTGGATTATTCTGAATACAGTAGTACCTCGGGTTAAGTACTTAATTTGTTCCGGAGGTCCGTTCTTAACCTGAAGCACCACTTTAGCTAATGGGGCCTCCTGCTGCCGCCGTGCTGCCGGAGCACAATTTCTGTTGTCATCCTGAAGCAAAGTTCTTAACCTGAAGCACTATTTCTGGGTTAGCGGAGTCTGTAACCTGAAGCGTATGTAACCTGAGGTACCATTGTATCTGAACGGAGTCTTAAAACAGAAATCCAAAAGTAGAATTCCTCTGGAGTCTGTCATGGGCCCAGTTACTGTTAGAATGCCTTTTATTTTAAGGCTTTGAAGAAATAAGCAATAAAATTGAATCATTGGCTAGACGTTAGAAATAATCTAAAGATATATAACCGGGAAAAGGAGGCTTGACTTGAACGTCACTGTGAATGAAAAGGCTAACCTGTTCTGGCTCGATGGCCACATTAAGGATTTGCCACCTTTCTGAGAGTTGCATACTATCCAGAGCCCATTTCATATGTGAATACTCTCATATCAACACACTTCTATTCATGTGCATGCACACATTCAGCAGAAGGATAGGCAGACATTCAGCTTCCATCTACACACACAGCAGAAGAAAGGAACAGACAAGATCCTGCACACACAGGCACAGAATGTGTATGGGGAAACAGCCTCAGCAAACACACACACGTTCAACAGCATTTGTGCTCTTTAGGGCAGCACTAGGGTCTCCTGTTGTTCCAGCACTTCACTGGAGAAAAGAAACATAGGTCCTTTGTACCTTTGAAAAAGGCCCCCGTCTCCCTCTAGTGGCACCATTGTTAGGTATTGAACAGGCAGTGGCGTAGCGTGGGGGGTGCAGGGGGGGCGGCTGCACCGGGCGCAACATCTGGGGGTTAGGGTTAAGGAGCGCAAATCCACGGGTTAGGGGGCGCAAATTACTTGCCTTGCCCCGGGTGCTGACAACCCACCCTACGCCACTGTGAACAGGGAAACAGAAATAAATGTTTCATTTTTCCCAAAGAGCTTTTAAGAATGGCCCTATGCCAGAGTAAGTCCCATTGATCTCAGCAGGGCTGGCTTCTGAGTAGATTTGATTTGGATTGTACTGTAAATTGGTGAATGTGCAGCACAATGACAAACGAGATTTTTAAACGATGGCTGTGTGGGGACATGATAGACATTTATGAAATTATGCCTACCATGGTGAAACTGATTAGAAAACATTTCCTCCCTCTAGTCAAAGTCATTCAATGAAACTGATTGACAGTAGATTCAGAAGAGACAAAAATATGTTCTTTCACACAACACACAATTAAGATATGGAATACAAGGTGTGGTGATGACTACTAGTGTAAGTGGCTTTGGAAGTGAACTGTACAAAATGATGGCACCATCTTGCAACTGGAACTTCTCTGGAAGTACAGTGGTACCTCGGGTTACATACGCTTCAGGTTACATATGCTTCAGGTTACAGATTCTGCTAACCCAGAAAGAGTACCTCGGGTTAAGAACTTTGCTTCAGGATGAGAACAGAAATTGTGCAGCGGCTGTGCAGCGGCAGCAGGAGGCCCCATTAGCTAAAGTGGTGCTTCAGGTTAAGAACAGTTTCAGGTTAAGAACAGACCTCCAGAACGAATTAAGTTCTTAACCTGAGATACCACTGTATCTGTCTGGTCACTGTCAGAGAGGGCAAGATGGAGCTATGTCTGGTCCATTGGGGTTTTTTCTTCTGCTCCTATGGAGGGCAGTCTGGCAATGATGTGGAAGAAGTGAAGGCGCTGCCACTACCACTGCCCACCTGTCCTCCTCCCTGACTATGCCCACTGCCAATGTTGGACCTGAGTTTAGAATGCCATGATAGTTAGAGCTGGACTGCTGGCAGGATGAACAATTAGGTGGTGCCATGCCATTCCCTACAGCATTTAAGTTTCTTAGCTATCATGAGAAGCAGGTGGTCTGATTTTTCCCAGGGCTCTATTAGGTAAAGGTAAAATATGTGATTGTTTTGAACGATTTAACTTCTTCTTAACTAATAGGTGTTTAATATCTCCTGAATTTGATTATTAGTATTGAGTAACTATAATCTGATTAAAAAGTATGTTGAGCATTCTATTTAGTTGGTGTTTATGAACTATACAGGGCAGACGAAAGGTTTAAGGAAAGCTATATAATCATGTCTTACAGATTCATTTTTGTCAAGCAGGGTAGCTTATTTGCTCATGTTATGACAAAAGGAACCCTTCAGTTTAAGGGACCAAATATTAGTTTAGGTCAGTCTTCTTTTCCAGAAGCTAATTAAGCAGAAAATGGCACAATCTTCCTGCGTATACACTGTTTGATAATAGATCCCAGAGGGGCTTAAGAGAGCCTATCTCAGGTGGCAGCAAATTGAATTAGTCTGACAGCCTCATTGAGTTCATGAAACGCAGTGACAATCCATGGCCCTTTTCCAGCCAAGATGCTATGGTTATCTGGTCCAGGGCATGCTTCATCTTGTCGTTGGCTGCCATATGCAAACTAAAGAGAATCCTAAGGAATACATTTGACTGTACATAACCTAAATTACTGCCTTATGTTGCTGGAGATATATTATTTATAGTAACAATTGCTATCTGTTAATTTTTTACTTTGGTTTTGATCTGTTTTGAAAGTAGTTTTAATTTGTGCTGAATTAAAGCAAAATTAGAACCCCAAGTGATTTAATTATTACACTTTAAATAAAGATTCATAATATTAAGCACTTTCTCTTTCTCACTCCCCCCCCCCCCCATTTTTATTGGTGGTTATTGTTTCTCAACAATACAGTCATACTGGGAATGGCTCACAGCAATTTGTAGTGCTGTGTCATATAGTTAAAATAAATGCAGTCAGAACAAAACTAAAAGGGGTAAGCAGGTTTATAAAATAATTTATTTAATTAAAAATATATCTTCCTCCCTCTACTTTCCCACGAATAGCTCTAAGACTCCAGTGCCAAAGAGACATGGTCTGTCTTCATCCATTTGCATCCTTTTTGCTGGAATCTATGAGGCAAAGAAATGACAAAATAATCTTAGGACAGTTGTCAAAATTGTTTGGCAAAGCAATGCTAAAATGTCTGCTTTGCCCACTTGTTTTAGGATAATCCATTCCATCTTGTTGAAATGAGGACTTCTTTGTTAGGAACTGGTGTAGTAAACTAGAGTTGATGCTTCATTAACGGTTGATAAGTGGGAGTCATTTTACTGTAGAAATAACATGTGAAGCAAAGTGGCTTGAATCTGCCCTTATGGGAAAAATAGAAATAAATTATTATCCAGAGGTGGGGAAAATCATGCCCTAGGGATTTCCTACATGCAGTCCTTCCCTGTATCAGTCAGCAGTTGCTATAGTTTGAATTTAATTTTTACTTAGTGATAGTTAATTTTTTTAAAAATTCTCTCTTTCTAGGAAGAACGAGTTGTAAACCATATGGCAGCAAAGATTGTTGAAAATGTATGCTCCACCTTCTCTTCTTATGCTCAGGGATTTATTACTGGAGAAATTGGACCAATATTGTGGTATCTTTTTACGCATTCAACCATAGATTCTTTGAGAATAACTGCTGTTTCGGTAAGCAGATTTTATTCTTTAAAAATAAAGGTGTACAACATTCCTAATGTTTATGCTTCATTTCTTCTCATTTTTAAAACTAGGATAGGTTGGAAATATATTCTTTATGCTAAGGCAAAACTACCTTTGGATGCAACTCATACTCATTTTGAAGAAAATGGGTGGTTATTTAATTGACTCAACCAAAAAAAATTCTTCCAAGCTGTCTCTCATCTTCCTTATGGTTGAAATATACATAGTAGGGCATATTACTATTGTCTTGGCATTTGGCTTTTTGCTCTACTATTCCTAATTTCAAAATGAATTCCTGCTTTGCAGAGGATTAGATGGACTAGATGATCCTCATGGTCCCTTCCAACTCTACAAGTCTGTGATTCTGTGTAATTGTTTTTATTTTAAATCAAAGTCACGCTTTTGCTGAAGTCTTTACTTGATTTCCCAGGAACTGCTCCTGCTCAGCTTAAAAGATTTAAGATCTGATTGTCCTTTTTTCCTTTCCCCCCACCCAGGCCCCTGAGATGAAATGGTTAATTTATTGATTAAAATTAGTTTGTAGAAAAGTAGAGCTTCCTTAATGTAAATAGCATAATCCTGGTTCTGTTCATCAAGCTCTTCAGTCTATATTCTTTATAGTATATTTGATTCCTTGCTTTTATAGCAAAAATGTCTTAACCTATCAGAAGCTAAAGTACAGTTTAGAAGTAGGGTTCAAGATACAGAACTGCAAAATCATTTTGATACGATTAGAAATCCTCAGCTTTCACCTTTGTTCTCCTGCATTAAGCAACATTATTTTGAAAAATAGCCTGCAGGCCTGGGCACAGAGGTAGGGTACTCATTTTTTAATAGTCCTGTGTTTTCAGACAAATGTCATATATTTGCAACAACGGGTAGAAGGGAATGTTCCCTACTGAACTTTGCAGGACAGTGGCGAAGAACTGCTCCATCATTTGTTGAAGGATCAGCTGTGTAATAAACATCTTAAGGTTCTTCTAGGTTCTCTTCTCAAAAATGGTTTTCAACATTGTGCCGCTTGTAAAATGAAAGTGTAGCCCAAAGTATATATTTTGTTGGTCCAGACCAACTTGTGCATTTTTGTTCGTGCTGTTTCTTTGGCATGGCTTATTGTAAATAGCAACTAAAATGGAGTCTGAATTTGAGGTTTTATTTTCTACCCCTTTTCAAAGTAATTTGTTTTTATTAAAATATGCTAAAAGTAAAAATGAGTTACTTCTGATGTTTCCCCCCCGTTTACTTTATTGCACCTGGATAGCTAAATAAAAACCTTACGTTTTCAATATGCATTTTAGAATTACAAAGTTGAAAATCTCATTTTAATTTTATTTGAACAGAAAATTAGGGGCATTATCACTGGAATTATCCTTGTTTTTAATGCAATAAGAAAAGTTAAGGTACCACTTTTTCAGGTCAAACTGAATATGCTGTATGCTGATTTGAAACCTCCTCATAAACTAATGCCATTTTCTGCATTTAGGCTACAGTGTTTTTGTATAATACTGTTTTCCCATAGGGCTTGCATTGTAGTTTTCTATCCCTCCCCCCCCCAAAAATTAAATTAAGTTATGACATTTTTATGTAATATTTTGAGAGGTTTCCCCTGATAGCTTTGGCAAGTTTACTTGGAGAAAGTAGACACTGTGTTTTCTTAGAGCAATGTTTATATTAAAAGAATCATGCTGGTGGTGTTATTATTTCTTAAATCAATAATAAAAATGTATTTAGGAAAGTCTTTATGCCAGAAGTACTAGGTATGTAGCCTGTGGGTTGAATAGCAAATATCACTGCCCTCTGCAGTCTTATCTGTCATGGTTGATAATCCAGAACTATGTCACAACATTTTCTGTTTGCTTTGCAGTGTAACCTGCCTCAGGTATGTGTCACAGACATACCTTCTAACAAGACTGAATCTTTCATCATCTTGCTAGTGTCAAAATCCAAAATTATTCTATCAAATTTTAGAATCATTACAAGATGGATTGTTATGATTTGCCTCTAAATAAGTAGCATATGTTTGCCCTTGTTAGTCGAAATCTGTTTGAACCTATAATCCTTTAAGTCTTTTTAATAGCTCCCCCTATGCAAGCTTAAAGCTACTGAAATGTGGGCTAATTCAGTCTTGAAGGGAAGCTCATGGTTTGTCAACTCACTAAAAATATAATAGTCTTCTACATGTACATATGTGCAGTTGAGTTGAAGAGCTGTCAGTAGATCCAAGTGGGTGGTCTTATGCAAAATATTAATGTAGAAATGGTCTGTGGCTTACTATTTTTTATTTCTTATTATTTTTGTTACTGTTGAACGTCACTAAGTTTCCAAAAGAAATACAATTTCATACAAACTTTAATCTAAAATAGGATCCCAAACAATGTTGCCAAGATTTCAGATGGAACTCCTCTACCAACCCTTTCAATTCTGACTGGGAGCCACCAAAGCATTTTACAGCAGCCTCTGTTTCACCATACAACAAGATTTTCTTCTTAAAATTGAATAGGCATACTGTATATGTCTATGTCCAATGTGGAAGAGCAACAGGAGCTCGCTCCGTCGCAGGGATTCGAACCGCGACCTTCCGATCGGCAAGCCCAAGAGGCTCAGTGGTTTAGACCACAGTGCCCCAGCTTCTGCCAACTTAGCCGTTCAAAAGCATGCCAGTGCAAGTAGATAAATAGGTACTGCTGCGACGGGAAGGCAAACGGCGTGTCTGTGCGCTCTGGTTTCCATCACAGGGTCCCGTTGTGCCAGAAGTGGTTTATTCCTGCTGGCCATGTGACCCAGAAAGCTGTCTGTGGACAAACGCCAGCTCCCTTGGCCTGAAAGTGAGATGGAGACCGCAACCCCCTAGGTCGCCTTTGACTGGACTTAACTGTCCAGGGGTCCTTTATCTTTTACCTTACCAATATGGAACCTTATTTAAAGGAAAGGTATAAGCAACACAGGTCAAGTAACAGATATAAACAACCAAGGGATGCTTAAGTAGTTAAAGAAAGGAGACTGTTCCCATTGCTTTGCTGGAACAAGGCTTAATTATATCCAGCCTGATTTCTTTTAAACCTGGGTTTCTGGTGTTACAGGATGAAGAGAAACAGAAGGCAGCTCTGGTGATAGGCTGCCTCCCAATGTCAGGAACTGCCATGGTGAAATAAGTAGAAGACAGTTAGGTTGCGCCAGCGCCGGAAGAGGAAAAAACTTAAACAGATAGCAGAGTTCCCCCACAAAAGACCAGACGCAATTGTACTTCATCCAGCAGAGCTTTACTGCTACTGAAGGCAAATGAGCATAATGGTCACAAATCCAATACATTCAGGATTGGCACCGTCCATAAGAAAATCCAGTTGCAGCACTTACAATAACTTACAATAAGTCTAAACCTTAGCACTAAGCATCCTATGTATGGAACACCACACCAGAAGGAAGAGAGATAGAAAGAGAAAGTAAAACCCAGGCTCCTTCTGGCCTATATTTATAGTCAGCATGACTTGAATTGGAAGAGGTAAGAGAAACAGATCAAGCCATCTGTACACTCAGCTTCTCTGAAGGTATAACCCAAACAGTCATGAAGCTTCTTTCATGCAGAGAAGCTTCCAGAAACTTCCAGAAACCTCTTGAATGAATTAGAATTGGAAAGATCTCTACACATCAGATCAGTACTTTCTGTACTAAGAAATGCAAACCGACAAGTTAAACAATGATTTGTTTTGTATTTCAATACACTGTTTAACATGTTAAAATTAAACATAGATTTTTGAAGAAAGCAAATGCCAAGTTAGGAAACAGTGTTGTTTCACTACTGAAACCTCAGAGCTGCTTTGAGGGTTCTTAAGACTATAAATTAGCCTATAAGTTTAATTAAAAGAAAAAAATATTGCTCCAAAGTATGTATTTACATTTATTAAACTAAAAACATTCAACAGAGTTTTTTGTTTTATACAGGCGTTATGCAAAATTACTCGCCACTCACCTAGTGTTTTCCAAAGTGTGATTGAAAAGGTGGGATTACCAGCAGTGATACATTCACTTGCAACTGGAATATGCAAAGTTCAACAGCACATGATGACTATGTTCTCTGCTATGTTGTCATGTGGAATCCATTTGCAAAGGCTGGTTCAGGAAAAGGTTTGTTTTAAACATTTTCTTGTGTTTACAAATATTTTTGATAAACTTTTTTTATTGACTGTTACTGTGTGCTGTACTAGATTTTAAAGACATCTCTATAAACCGTCTATAAATTTTACAGTAGCCAGTTCATATTTTAGTTTTAAATAAACAGGCATAAGTGACCTTTCCATTAAAGCGATCTTCAAAAAATTATCATACAAGAAAAACAAAAAAATCGTAAAATAGTGGCACTGCAAACATAAACAGCAGGGGTCAAAAAAAAGTAAGAGAGGTGTGTTTTGCTTGCCTCCTCCCTGCCCTAGATGCCTGGTGATACGTGGGGTATATTGCTGTTTTTCACCACCCTTGAGAATGTTTCTCTATGGAATCAAATAAATTATGAGAGAGAATAAAAACAAAAGAAGTTTTCCTGCCCTGCATCTGATATTATTAGATATGAAGGGGGGCTACCACAGCGAAGGAACTGTGCTCAGTTTCCACAGTCTACCTTGTAGTCAGTCTCATAAGCAGACAGGCAGGTATGTGGTTTCAGAAACCCCTTATTGGAGAGCAACAAGAAAGGTGTTCTCATCAGAGGAAAGTTGCTGTAGCTGGTTTAAAAAACCAGATTGATTCAGGGAGGTCTATCTTAGCCATTGAGCTGTATGAGTTCCCCTCCACACACTTTCCACTGGTATCACGGTTCATGTAGTTGTGTTGTGTTGTGTTGTGTTTGTGTAGTTCTGCTCCAGTGTAACGTAAAAAAGTAACGTAAAAAAGAAAGCACTGGTGAAATTGACAGGGATTTCCTCCTTCTCTAGAGAAGTCCAGGGAAGCCTAGTGAAACCTTAACTAGTATTGCCAGGTTTGAAGGACTGCATGTTAGCTGCCATTGTCACCTTACTAAAGTTATTGAAATGTTGCTTGTGTGATATTGCTGTGCACCGCTGTGTTGGTCTGCATGCCTGCCTAGAAAGAGAAACAAAGTTCCAGCCATATGTATTTTCCACTTGTGAGGCTCCGGCAGCACTCACTTTGCTATTCTTAGACCATTTTTATGATTGAGACGTTAAATGAACTTCCTAGGCTTTTCTAAAGTTTGCTCACTCCCCACTTAACCGTTTTGGGAGCGGTTTTCTCCCTTTGAGGGGCTAAATTTTTAGGACTTGCATACGTCTGCATGCATACCTTGTGGTTGCCTCTAACATGCAGCATCCTCCCTCTTTCTCTAAGCTCCCATTTTGGCTCCAATCCTGTCACCCCATCCCCCCTTTTGCTTCTTGGCATCAGCCTCTTCACTGCTTTGGCCTCCAGAAGAAAGTGCCTTTTGCTGCTATTCATAAGATTTTCAGCAGCTCTTCCTGGAGGATTGATGGCTTATGGATTCTCCAAATCAGTTTGGAAGGGTTTGCTAGGAGGAGGGTACAATTGGCCATGTCCTGAGCTCCAGAGGACATTGTTGGGCTTTTTCCCACACTGCTTACCCCTTCACCTTTCTGCACAAATAAATACCTGCATATGCAGACTTATTTTTTCCAGTTTTGCTGTTGGGACCTCATATTCTCCTTTCCTTTCCTTTCCTTTCTTAAATAACATACTTTCCCCAAGCCAGGGTGCTAATGTTCTACCTACATAAATATCAACATACACACTGAACTTCACTAATAGAAGGAATAATAACTGAAATAAGGTGAATATAAAATAATGAAGCAGAGAATTTGACATGATTTCTTTTCCAAGTCCCAAGAGGTAGAACTAACCTATACTTGAATTGCTGCTGAAATTCAATAAATTCAATGAGCTGTAGTATGCCTTCCCAGGCATCCAAAAGAAAAAAAAGAGTGCAACAATTGCAACTAAAGTTGTACTGCGATTATGCTATCCTTAGGCCAATTTGTAAGTGAAATACGCAGAAAAAACTTTTTAGTAAACTGGACTCTTCTTCTTAACCATACAAAAAACCCCACAGTTATCAGTCCATGAAAATGGTTGTAATCTCTGTAATTATTTGATTAGATGTTGGTAAATGGTTTTTGTTTTTGAGTAGCTTTGTTTTTTTATTTTAGAAAATATTTATTTTGGGAGTTTTTCAATAACAAAGAATAGTTTACTCTGCATACAAAAACTTTGGCCTAAAGTGGGTAGTTTGGGGAGAATTTAAAAAGTTTAGGGAAACTATACTTACACTCTTATTTATAGCATTTAAAAGTCTCACTATTATAAAGATCTCAGGAGTAATGGAATACAAGAGATTTCAGGGTAATTGCATACTGAGATAATAGAAGTTTCCAATGCAAAAGACCACTGTATATCCTTGGCATAATTAGTATATATTTATTTGAAATCTACCACTTTGTAGTTTGGTGGGGGGCAGGAAATCTGAATAATGGCCATAATTTTCTTTCTACTTTGTATACATTGTAAATATGCAGATCATAAAATATACTTTGAGGTTTGTTTGGACCCAGTTATTGGGTCTTCAGCTAGTCAGGTGACAGGAAGGAGGGCATGATTCACTCAGGCTTCCTGTTTCTATGCTTGGTCTGTCTGATTCCATACATCCCACACATTACTTTCTCTGACCATGTTTGTGGCGAGGCACATGCAGAAACTGCATGGCACAGACATGCCACATTCTTACCTTTGAAGGTCCTTCTACCCAGTTTTTCACAGTGAACCTGTCAGGCTGCCAGAAAAGCCCCTCCATCTGTTGTCTGACACTGTAAGCAGAACCAGGCACAGTGCTTGCAGTAATTAACTTTATTGCTCAGTAATCAAGGAGTCAGCATACAGCACATCCATCAGATAAGCAAGGCAGTTGCAGAAGCTAAAGTTCTCTTCCTCTCCCTCCCTTATTTATACCTCCCTCCTTGCATTTTTTCACTGTGTCTCAGCTTTTCTTAATTGTTCATGCCTTTTCTCGACCCTTCTTTCCTGAATCAGGACTGTGTTGCAGAGCAGGAGACAGCCCCTGCTCCTTTATCAGCACCTGTGGCTACCTCAAGCCTCTCCCCTTCACTCTCACTCTCTATTGATGATTCCTCCCTGTCCCACCAGTCTGAACCTGGTTCAAAGTCCCCTTCCACCTCACGTACCTCCTGGACTACTGGCTGCCACCACTCTTCCTCGTCCAGCCAGTCCCTGAAAAAACCCCTCAGCCCCCCAGGCCATTCATCAGGATCTCCCAATTCTTGAATCATCAGTGGGGAGAGGGATCTGTGTGCAGAAGGAAAATAGAAAGTCAGCTTTTGCCTGTCCCCACCCCCGCTTCCATGGGAGGCTATAATTTTAGAAATTTAATTAAATAAATCCCTTCAGAGTCATTATAGAACATCTAGTTTAGTGCATTACGAATTGGAGGCAAGGGACCAAGTCTCTTCCTGTGCTTTGGAATTGCTACCTATAGTTCAGACTGCAAAAAGTCATTTGTAGAGCGTATTAAAATACCACCCAATTATATTTTTTAAACAACACATTTATTGATATAATTACCAGCCCCTTTTCCTCCTGTATTGCTTCTGTATGTTATAGTTTGAGAGTTCCAATGACCTCTGTGTTACATTAAAGATAATGACAAGTCTGTGGCCTGCTGTTTAATTTACCTGCCAGCCTACATAGTATGCCACACAGTGACTGTACATCTTTTCATATTTCTGTATAAAGGCATACCTCCAGCCTAACAATCCAAAGTCACATGGGATAGCTAAGGATTTTCTTCGCTTTATCACTATTGTTTGCTTACGGGATCTTTGGGGATGTGAATTTTGAAAAATACAATTTACAAAACAGAAATTTATCTCAAAAAAAGTAATTCATCCCCTTATAATCCGAAACACTGCCAATAAAGTTTTTTTTATCTTACAACACATTTGCAAAAAATCAATATCTTCAGTTCTATAAACTAAGGAGTTGCCAACTTGGTCTTCTAAACTGCCCTTAATTTTAATGCTGGAATTGCACCTTTTTATTTGTGCATTCATTTGCTGTGTTCACCCTTGTGTCTATTCACTACATTGCATTTAGCAGAAGAGGAATTTGATGTTATCTGTTAGTTTTCATAAGATTGTGTATGCAGTTTCCATGAAAGACACAACTTCATGGAAAGTGTTTGCATTACAGTTTGTGATGTCAGAAAAAGAAGTGTGGAAAACAATTTGAAGGGAAATCATAGCCTCCTACCTGTGGGTTGTGCGGACTAAAACTGGTGATGTCTATAAGGTGGACCACGCCAGGGCAGGCATCTGCAGATACCATGAAGGAGACTGAATAACCCCACCCCCACCCTCCAAAATGATGGTAAACTGATACTGACTAACAAACATCATAACTTTTATCTCATAATTTCTTTCTGTAGTTTTGACTTGGGGAAAAATATCATTAGTAATGCACTGTTTTAATTTAAAATGATAGGGAGAGGGGAAGAGTCAAATTATATGTATTCTTCTCATTGAAACTGTGTTTCTCTCCCTCCCCCCCCCCCAACTTTCCAACCAGGACCTTGTGACTACAGTTATTCGAATGTTTGAAAGTCCTTCTGCCTCCATTCGAGCAAAGGCTTTTCTAGTATTGTTACAAGTTTTGATTAATAATAAAGAGATGCTTCTTCTGAGCTGCCAAGCGAGGTAAAGTGATGCTCTAAGCTATTATTGGACCGAAAGGTGTCTGCAGTTAAAATTTTACTCTGGGAATTGTATCACGTTTCTATCAACAAACTTGTTACCTTCCAATGCTTGCGGCATGGTTGCTTATCTGGTGGATTACAAGGCAGACCTATGAATTCACTAGTACCGAGTGAGCAGCCTCTGATTGATCAGAACAAAGGAGAAACCTTTATAGACATGCGAAAGACTGCCAAGCTACTCTGAGCAAGTCAGAAATTGAGCTGTGAAGTGTTGATACGGCTCTTGCATGGCCCAAGAAAATTGGAAGCTCATTTTGAATCTCACTACCTGATATTTGACAATGGAAAACTTAATACAGTTACTGGCAGCTTGTTGGTCTGGGCAGGGGGAGCTGCAATATTGAATCTCCCGGCAGCACCGTCACTGCTGCTTACTGGTAGGGACAAGGTAGCAATGGTGTTAGGGTTGTGAGGCAGCAACAGCAGACCGAATTTGGTGCTGTTGTGCCCATACAGCCTAACCTCATCACTGCCTTGCCTCTCCCCTTGCTAGTAAGTGGCAGCAGTCAATGGCGGAGCTTCATGCTCTGGCACCGGGGGCAGAGAGCAGGCGGGGAGGTGGCTGGTGCGCGTCCCTGGGGTGTGGTGCACATCCCAGGGGCATGGTGCACTGTCCATGGGCATGGCACACATCCCGGGGCATGGCGCATCACCCGCAGGGGTGTGGCACCCAGCACTGGGGGAGGGGGAGCTGCAGTGGCACCCCACCGGGATCATGGGGGCGGTGCGCTCCCCCCGCCCTCTCTTCTTTTGCCAGTTGCAGCAGTGCTGCTCTCTGGGGGCTATCGTTGCAGCTACACCCTGCCATGCAAGCCACTTTGAACATACTTTCTGTTGCTTCTTTGTCCTTTTCTTACGATATACTTGCCTTGCCCTAGCTGGTTACTAGCTTCTAATTTCTCTCCATCTAATTTCTCTCCATCCTAAGGTTTGGTGCTATTATCAGGCTTGCTTATTTCTTTTGCGCTACTGTTGGCTTTTTAGATGTGTGAGTCATCATACGTATAGCCGAAGCATTTTCAAATGTGAAGCATTCAAAAAAACCAGTAAAACTTAAAATATATATTCTCTTTGCTATGCATTCTGTTTCACCATTGCCTAAGGGTCTATTGAAGTGATTCTCTTCCTGAATGAATAGCAATCACAGTGGAGTTTTTTTTTAGATGCTAAGGAATTACTCACCCAATTAAAGCCTGTAAGATTTAGTATTACTTTCTGTGGAATGAAGAAATTATAAATTAACTTGTTAAAGAAGGACTTTTATTCCTCTTCAGTCTAAAATAAAATGTGAAAACAAGTTATTACAATTACATGCAATGAAGGTTCACTTATGTAGAATAGATTTTAAGAGCTTATATGCCATGCTGCAATCCTATACCCACTCTCATGGCAGCCTTCACCAACCCACTGCCCTCTAGATGTTTTGGGTAGCAATTCCCATCAGCTTCAGCCAACATGGCCAAAACATCTGGAGGGCTCCAGAAAGGGGTATGCTGCCTTATGGAAATTCTTGTAGCGATCTTTCGAGAGAAGTATCATTGTTTTGTTATATAAGATGAATTTCTATGTGTGTAGATTGGTGATGTACATTGAAAGAGACAGCAGAAAGGCCATGCCAGGAAAAGAGCAGCAAAGCGGCAATGAATACCTGTCAAAATGCCTGGATCTTCTCATCTATCACATTGTGCAGGAGCTGCCACAAATTCTAGGTAAATTGTGCTGCCTCGCTATAAAAGGAGGTAGAGGTCCCTTTTGCTCTTTTCTTGTGAAGCACCGTAGAGGATTAATGACAAAAGCAAACACAGTTCTTGCCTCAAGATGCTGACATTCCAAAAGCAGTAATGGCATGAGTTGCAGTAGGAAAGATAACATGCTGTAATGGGAGAAGTATTAGAGGGCTACAGTTGTGGTCCTGTGGTAATAGGAATGAAGTTGCTGGATTGCATTCCACCATTATAATTGGAAATGGTGGAGAAAGGGCTTTACAGTTTCTTGGGGAGCTTCCAGCACTGCGGCCGCTCCCTCCACGCCCACATTTAGAGTGGAACTACAACATCAGCTTCGACATCCATGATCCCAGCATCTTTCTTTGAAGGTGGCCCGGAAACTACAATTAATCCAGAATGTGGCAGCTAGACTGGTGACTGGGAGTGACCACCGAGACCATATAACACTGGTCCTGAAAGACCTACATTGGCTCCCCGTACGTTTCCAAGGACAAGTCAAAGTGCTGGTGGTGACCTTTAAAGCCCTAAACGGCCTCAGCCCAGTATACCTGAAGGAGCGTCTCCACCCCCATCGCTCAGCCCAGACACTGAAGTCCAGCTCCAAGGGCCTTCTGACGGTTCCCTTCCTACAAGAAGTGAGGTTACAGGGAACCAGGCAGAGGGCCTTCTTGGTAGTGGAGCCCACCCTGTGCAACGCCCTCCCATCAGATGTTAAGGAAATAAAAAAGTATCTAACTTTTAGAAGACATCTGAAGGCAGCCCTGTTTAATGTTTTTTATGTCTTACTGTGCTTTTAATATTCTGTTGGGAGCCGCCCAGAGTGGTTGGGGAAACCCAGCCAAATGGACGGGGTATAAATAAATAATAATAATAATAATAATAATAATAATAATAATAATAATAATAATACATGACTACACCATCACCAGTCTGGTGACAGTCTGAAGACAGTTTTACCGGCACCACAAGGGGCATCTCAACAGTGATGTAGAACAGAGCACAGAAGGCGACGGGCACTGAATTTCAGCATTGCACAGGGCACCACTGACATTTGATAGCCCAAAACCTGCCACTTGCTAGAGCACTGCAATATTATCTTAGCATTACATGATATACAAGGATTTCATGCAAGAAAGCAAGTGCTGGAGAAATTAAGTGAGGCATAATGTCTTCCTGAATATATAGGGCAACAGCAGGTTTAAGAGGTTTAAGTTAGAGAAATTGACAACAATATTACAGTGCCAGGATATTTTCTCGTATATGTGAGGATATAAACATTTTGTTAATTTGTATTCCGTTTTAACGGCAAAGATAAGAAACAAACATGCTTCTCCCATCATTTCCTTAAAAAAATAATGGGGCTCTCTTACACGTGTTTGTGAATAATATTTAGTTAACCCTTTATGATTATGATGATGATGATAATTTATTTATACCCCGCCCATCTGGCTGGGTTTACCCAGTCACGCTGGGAGACTTCCAATAGAATATTAAGAACACGTTAAAACATTAAACATTAAAAACTTTCCTAAACAGGGCTGCCTTCAGATGTTTTCTAAAAGTCAGGTAGTTGTTTATTTTCTTGACATCTGATGGGAGGGCGTTCCACAGGGCAAGCATCACTACCGAGAAGGCCCTTTAATGTCCAAAATAATCAAATTGGCAAATAAAACTAAATTTAAAAGTGTTCATTTGCCAATCTAGTTTTTTTTGTAGATTTGAGAGGAAGATTTGCATGTAAACAATATTGAAATTTCAGTCTCTTCCAGCAGATGTAGCTGTAACCCACATATATTAAAGTACTTATTTTTAAAAAGTAGAAAAACATTTCAGATGTACATTTTTCAAACCTAAATCATGTAAACTATAACAATGCTTATTAAAAACTGGTTAACCTCCTTTTTGTCTGAGCTTTAGCAGTACAAACTATGAGTTTTGCTGCTTCATGTAATTTCAGAGAATTCTCAGGCATGTCCTCATTTAGCAGGGACCCAACAGAAATCAGTGCAATGGTGTCAGAAAGGTATCTTGTATTCCAATAGTCTTTTCACCAGTGCAGCATAGGAGTTGTTCTGTGGCTCCAGCATAGGAAAGGTAGTGGCTGCAGTTTGATGCTGAGTCTGGTGATGGATGTCACTGGAAACTTACAGGTTACCTTGTGCCAGCACTGAGAGTCCAAATACACTTCATGTTAAATATATTGTTCTCCCTTGCATGTCTGTTTTTTCTTGTTA
Organism: Podarcis melisellensis; assembly: GCF_964234715.1. NCBI lineage: Eukaryota > Metazoa > Chordata > Lepidosauria > Squamata > Lacertidae > Podarcis > Podarcis melisellensis. Next base: position 12,703,581 of record NC_138544.1, read on the forward strand.
AATTAATAGCTGTTTTGTCGTGGTAGCGGTAAAAGGTAAAGGACCCCTGGATGGTTAAGTCCAGTCAATGGCGACTATGGGGTTACGGTGCTCATCTTGCTTTCAGGCCGAGGGAGCTGGCGTTTGTCCACAGACAGCTTTCCGGGTCCTGTGGCCAGCATGACTTAACTGCTTTCTGGCTCAACGGAACACCTTGACAGAAGCCAGAACCCACAGAAATATTGTTAGGACCATACGATTCCCCAGGCAAAAATAAAAAATAGATCACCCATCAATGACAGATTCCTTCCTGTGTCAGCTTGACAGGTCTTATAATGATTTTCATCAGGATTTTTGAATGAGGGTTCAATTAGCCATCTTGGACATGCAGTCCCAATCCTGGTGTTTTATTTATTCCATTTTTATTTTTTCATGATGGCACACATAGTTCTCCCCCTCCTCAGCAGTGGGGTATTGCTTTGTTTGTAACTGTGTTATGCACTTTTGTGATTTTATATTTTTAACTGTCCTGCCAGCTGCTATTTTGAAAAGAAAAGCAGACATGCAAGGCCAAATTACCTACTTAATGAAATATCATTTGCCAACACTGTGTTGCTGTGCCAGGATTGAACTGTTGGATTCTACCTAAGAAAACTATTTTCTGAGATTTAAACAATATTACCTATTGAGTCACCTATACCTGTTGGAGTATCTGTCTGCATGTTGAGTAGCAACTCTGCCCACCTGGGTTCTAAGAGGTGTGGCCAAAGGGCATTGTCTATTTTGCCTGTTTGGTGTCTTAGGGGTTGATCAACTTTTAGCCTGAGTCTAATACTGAGATACGCACACAGCATCAGTGGTGGCTGGTGCCCACTAGACCTGGTACGGGTGTTAGGGGGTTATGGGGCTTATCTAGTAAGCAGTTATCCCCCCATTTACAAAAATAACTGCAAATAATTAAGCAAAAAACAGATACTCCACCATTGTACTCTCTTAATCAATATATTTTTTTTAAAAAAACGAACTGCTCAAACTAGCAACCACACCCTTCTTCTGGCCAGCAGCAAAGAATGTGTTTTGAGAAATAGGCAATTTAGGAAACAGCTCTGTGTCTGCTCTAACTACCCTTCAAGGCAGCCCCACTAGGTCAGTACAGAGGTTGCTGGTTAACCTCATAACAGATGGGAGTTGACGCCTTCATAGTGGTGCTGAATTTCAGACAGTCCAGTCAGTCATATGCTTTTTCTGCTTAGAGACACACGAGAGGCATCTCTTTGCCGTGGCCGATCCTAATCCAATAGTATAGCGAGTTCTGTAAATACCTGATTGGTCAGAGAACAATAGGTTGACAGAAATGTTTGCAGAACATCTCGGAGTTCAAGTAGAAGTATGAACGGTTTGTGCAACAGGGAAAAAAAAACGTGGCTTTGAGGATTTTGGAGGATGCTTGACATTTTTCTTGGGAGGGCCATGCCCCAGTAGCCCTAGTGGGCCAGCCTCTACTTCTGGTCATAAGATAATTAAAGGTAAAGGTACCCCTGCCCGTACGGGCCAGTCTTGACAGACTCTGGGGTTGTGCGCCCATCTCACTTAAGAGGCCAGGGGCCAGCGCTGTCCGGAGACACTTCCGGGTCACGTGGCCAGTGTGACAAAGCTGCATCTGGCGAGCCAGAGCCGCACACGGAAACGCCGTTTACCTTCCCGCTGGTAAGCGGTCCCTATTTATCTACTTGCACCCGGAGGTGCTTTCGAACTGCTAGGTTGGCAGGCGCTGGGACCGAGCAGCGGGAGCGCACCCCGCCGCAGGGATTCGAACCGCCGACCTTTCGATCGGCAAGTCCTAGGCGCTGAGGCTTTAACCCACAGCGCCACCTGCGTATAAGATAATTAGGTAGCACTAAAGTAAGCCTGTTTCTTTATTTAGAGCACCAGTAGTGGAGCATTGCATACAATGTTAAAATACTGAAAACCTGAAAAATTCAATTTTAGCTGGGACCTTCTACAATCAACTTGTACTGTATTAAAAATTCAGACACCGATATGATTTATTTATGAACATATTTGGAGGATATTACATAACTGGAACAATGCTACTCTGTAAAAAATGCTATCCATTGCAGAAGGGAGTTATATCTTACAGCTTTCCCTTTCAGCTAGCAGATAATAATTCTAAATAGATATAATTATAAATAGGACATGAAGGTGCTCCTCTTACTTCATAATAGCCCCAGCCAAATGGCAGACAGCAGGACGCTCGTGCTCCATTGCAATCACAGTGTCTGACACCACAGGAGTTCAGTTTGTAGCAGCCCAGACTTTCTCGGAAGATAGTCTAACTGTTAAGTGGAGCTTATTCTCAACAACTGCAAAGGACTACAGACTTGCTAATATCATGAAATTTGTGCTTTGTAGGTGACATTCTTTCTGCTTTAGCAAATGTATCAGGACGTAAACATCCATCTACAATTCAAGCTAAGCAGCTGAAAGGGTGCCTTCCAATGATGCCTGTGGTACTTCATCTTGTGACATCCCAGGTATAATTTGTTAAAGAACAGAAAATGAAGACTGTTGCTGGTTTCTGGGTTGTTTGCGTTTTCCACTTTATTGGTTATAGTCCAAAACGTTGCCTTGTTGTAGATTGGCATCAATTGATGCCAGTGAGTTTTGTTACAGAGTTCTTGCACTTTCATTTTATTCTGCTAATTAAAGTGAAACATCATGCTTTTGTGGCTTGTTTCTCCAACCTGCACCCCTGCTTCCAGCCCTCTCCAGTTCTACGTCAAGTATGAGTGGAGCACATGAAGACCAGGGTCTCACCAGTCTGTACAGTGATGTAGAGAGCAGCACATTCAACTCCCCACCCCCACCCCCGTTCTCTTTCTGTTGCATTTCTGTTAGTGTGGAAGTGAGCTATCTGAGTATTGGGCAGAAGGGAGAAAATGTGCAAGACATTTGCCCCATAAGGCATGCAGTGATCTGGCAGGACACAAGCCTTTTTAACTCTCTCCTTCAGTGCTACATTTGGGTGGGAAAGTGTCTGCTCCAGACGGAGCCCAGGAGTAGTACAGTGGTACCTCGCAAGACGAAATTAATTCGTTCAGCGAGTTTTTTCGTCTTGTGAATTTTTCGTCTTGCAAAGCACGGATTCCCATAGGAATGCATTGAAAATCATTCCCATAGGAATGCATTGAACGTTTTCGTCTTGCGAAGCAAGCCCATCGGGAAATTCGTCTTGCAAAGCAACTAAAAAAATCGAAAAACTCTTTCGTCTTGCGAGTTTTTCGTCTTACGAGGCATTCGTCTTGCGAGGTATCACTGTATAAAGTACCAGTTGATTCAAGAGGTGGACAGGTGCAGTGCTCTGAAAGAGGGTGATGGGTGGAAGAGTGGGAGAGACAGCCTTCTCAAACTTCACAGAATTCATTTAAAACATTGCTTTAATAAAATGAAAGCAGAGGGCAATAAAGAGAACACACCATTTTTCTACCTGCCATTGCTCCTGGCACCCCTCTACAGTGGTACCTTGGTTTGCAACTGCTTTGGATTACAACCGTTTTGGATTACAACCGCGTCAAACCCAGAAGTGTGTGTCCCTCAACCCCCCCCCATTTTTTTTATTGGTTTTCACAAAATTATAAACAAACAAACAAACAAACATAAATCACAACCTTATTAAAAATTACACTTATTAACATTGTTAAGTGACTTCCTCAGTTCCCCTTGGTTGAATTTCAATGTATATCCTTTTAACGGTTTTCCAAATCACAGTTCTTATAAAGTTTAACCTGAACATGAACATCCTTAGATCTTTTCATTTTGAAATTAAACCTCTTAATTCATCACTTAACTTATATAAAATCCTAAGCTGATTAAGTATCTGCAAACTGTTTCCAATTAATTTAACTTGACATATTTAACTAAATAGTCATTAAATTTAGTCCATTGTTCCTGATACTCCTCCTCCTTCTGTTCCTGGACTCTTCCAGTTAGGTCGGCTAGCTCTGAGAAATCCATCATCTTCATCTGCCATTCTTCCACCGTTGGTAATTCTTTTCCACTTGCGTGTCCCTTTTTTTTTATTACAACCAATTGGGGGGGGGGGCAGGCCACATTGGCGAAAGTGCGCCTTGGCTTACAACCTGTATTGGTTTAAAACCGGACCTCCGGAATGGATTATGGTTGTAAACCAAGGTACCACTGTATTGGAAATTTCACAGTATGTAGTATTTTTGATCAGAGGCATAGTGCGATGGGTGCCATGCCCCCCCAGGCACAATTTTGAGAGGGGGTCAAATAGGTATCCCCACAGCAGGCTCCTTCATCAGCCTGGCTCCACACCAGAATAAGCAGGGGAGCAGGCAAGTCTGTGGCAGCATTGCTGCCCACCCTCAGCCGCGGAACACCTTGCGCCCGGCGGCATCAGCTGTGGTGCCAGCTCACTTTTGACCCGGCTGCAGAGATTGGGGGGGGAGTGGGCAGCAGCTTCTCCACCCCTCTCCTACCCTGAACTGTTGCACACTGGAGGCCGCCCTCCGCACCCCATATGCTCCACCACTCTTTTGGATGAAGATAGGGAAGGAGACAGTCAGCTTCACATTGTAACATTGAAGCCCTTATCTAAGCCCTAACACCGTTATGTCAAGTTGCTCCTTCCATCTCTGTCACATTCTAAGGTGATTAATTCATACTTGTCATACATAAAAACATAAGAGAATCCCCATTGGATCAGACCAAACTAATCAAACAATTCTGTTTCCAACAGCAGCCAGCCAGGTACCTATGGGAAACCATCAAGCCGGACATGAATACAGTAGCAACTGGTGTTTAGTGATGTGCTACCTCTGATCCTGAACATGCATATAGCCATAATTAACAAATAGCCAAAATTAGCCTTATCCTCAACAAATTTCCCTTATTCCATTTTAAAGCCATTTAAGTTTTCGCCACATCTTGTGGTAGGGAACCCTTTAGAACAGGGGTCTGCAACCCGCGGCTCCGGAGCCGCATGTGGCTCTTTTACACCTTTGCCGCGGCTCTGAGGCGGATACTAGCGAGGGGAGGAGGCGCATTGTGCGCCCCGACACTCCCCACTGTGGCGGGCGCTGTACTGGCTGTGACATCGCATGGGGGCGGTGTGTGCATTAGTCACGCACCGTCCCGACGTCGCCTTCCTGCCTGCCCGCCCGCTACATTGTAAGGGGCATGTACGCTGGTCACTGCATTGAAAGGGGGCATGTATGCTGGTCACTGTTTTGAAGGGGAGTGAAGAACACACACACAAAAAAGGTAACTTGTTAATTTAACATTTATTTCTATGAGGAGAAGTAATTTTGAGGGGTCAAACAAAGAAATAATAATAAAAAGTGACAAAAAAGTTATTTTTATAATGACGAGTTTTGCGGCTCCCAATTTTTTTTTCTTCGGAAACGGGTCGAAGTGGCTCTTTTTGTCTTAAAGGTTGCCGACCCCTGCTTTAGAACTATGCAGTATGTGAAGAAATAACTCATTTTGTCTATTCTGAAACTTCCACGGATGAGCTTCAGTTGATACTGAATTCTTGCATCAGAAGAGAGAGAGAAAAATTCTCCCTGTCCACTTTCTCTACAACATGCATAATTTTATATATCTTTATCATGTCTTTGCCTTTGCCTTACCTTTTTTCTAAACGAAAAGCTCCAGCTATTGTATTATCTGTCTATTACTAATCAACTGTGACTCAAAAATGTCATTTTCAATTTTACTGCATGCTACAGCATATTTACCATGTCTTCCAAGTACTTATTATTTTTCAACGTTCTATATCTCATAGGTATTTCGTCCCCAAATTGTAACTGAGGAGTTTCTGTGCAGCTATGGAACTTTGCTGGTAAGTAATGGTTTCAGGTTGTGGAGAATATGCATACATATAAGTAATACAAAAACAAGCTATTTGCAAAATGGAATACCTACAGTTTTAGTAGTTTTTATTTTGCTATGTATTAAATATATATATTAATTTAACTTAAAAGGGACGTGGGTGGCGCTGTGGTCTAAACCACAGAGCCTAAGGTTTGCTGATCAGAAGGTCAGCCCCATTTGCCTAGCTATGCTGCCCACCCCCTCAGCCATGTAGAATTGTGGGTACTTTCTTTTTTTCAATTCCCCTGTTCTTAGGTAGAGAGACAGAGGATCTCTCTCACTCTGTGTGTGTGTTGTGTGTTGGGGAGGGAGATGCTCTTGGGTAGAGAAAGGGAGAGAAGGCTATAGTGACCCTCTAAGGGATGCTGGTGGCGCTGTGGGTTAAACCACAGAGCCTAGGACTTGCCGATCAGAAGGTTCGGCGGTTTGAATCCCCGCGACGGGGTGAGCTCCCGTTGCTCGGTCCCTGCTTCTGCCAACCTAGCAGTTCGAAAGCATGTCAAAGTGCAAGTAGATAAATAGGTACCGCTCTGGTGGGAAGGTAAACAGCGTTTCCGTGCACTGTTCTGAAGCGGCTTAGTCATGCTGGCCACATGACCCGGAAGCTGTACGCTGGCTCCCTCGGCCAATAAAGTGAGATGAGCGCCGCAACCCCAGGGTCGGTCACGACTGGACCTAATGGTCAGGGGTCCCTTTACCTTTTTAATTTAACTTGGTGATACATGATTACCTTCTGAAATATGCATGTTCAAGAAAAATATAATAGTGTTACTTCTCTCACACACATGATGTATATACTTTAAAAACATATTTAGTTAAGGACCCCCACAAAAAGAACTCCGACGTTAAAATCTATAATGTTTTAGAGAACTGCACTAAACTGTCTATGCATGTTACATTGGGTTGCTTTCACACATCAGGTTGCCTGTATTCTACTGAACATCACATGTCCAAAGACAGCCCACAGCAACTCATCTTCCTTTTATCTCTTGTACCTGTCCTTCCGTAAGACAGTTCTCTGTTAAACATGTTCACCCACATCTGATAATCTTAGGACCACAGCACCCCTATGATCAGAATCAGCATACATTACCTTTCTATTACTTTTGCTGCCAACTTCTACACAGTTGCTGTTGGAGCTTCATAAACTTTATATAGCCTTTGTTGACCTACCAGAAATCTCTCTTTCACTTACATCAGGTCCCGCAAAACTTAAGGCTAGCTTAATTAAGGATAAGAGAAGTGAGTGGGCTGAGTTTTTATTTAAAGAGAGTTTTTGAGCACAATGTAATTATTATATTCTTTTGTTTAGTGTTTCTTTGTCTAGCAATGTTTTAGATGGAATTATGAACAGAATTTTTAGATCATTCTTCATAGCTCGTTCAATTTAATATTGTATTTACTTTGAAATATTATTTTGTGTACTAAAGATACAACCTGCAAGAGTTATATTATTTTTCTTGCTAGGACAGTTGTATTATGTTTAGTTGATGAAATGCTAAGTTGCATAACCTAGAAAACTGAGACATTTGTCGCATACAGCATCAGCATGCTAGCTTTGATATTAACAATAAAATCTGTATTGGGATTCCCAATGCTCCAGAGTGCTGCAGTTAAAATGAAGTAGTACTTCTGCACTGTATTGTTAGTTTTCACCATGTCTGCAACAGCTGCTGTGAAATGACTCTATTCTAAGAGTACAATTTTTTCCTTTGAAACCAAATATGGTGAGTACACATGTTTCAGTAACAGGTGCTTAAATTAATGATTTACTTATACAGGAGACTACAGTACTTCCTAATAGAAGCAGTATGGACCTCATGTTCACTTTTGTTGTGTTCCTTTAATTCCAAGAAAATATAAATTATTTAGCTGCAGCATTGTATGATTTCACAGAGACACTGAAATGTTTGTGAAGGAAATATTTTTAGAACCACCATTATAATAAGTTGTAAGCTCACGTAAAAAAATAAAATGCAAAGCTTTCTCTTCTCTTAAATATTTGATTACTTTGGTTTTTATCAGAGGTTGGATTAATGTATTGAGCTACAAATTGCTGTCAAAAAAATTTCCACAGAACAGATGCAATGCAGAGGAGGACAGTATCTATTTCTCATTTCTGTCCTGCTTATTCTTCACTAAAACAAACTTTATGAACAAAGAGTACAAGATATGAATGTTTAATGAATCAGCATATTTGTATATTTCTGTGCAAGGCAAATTGTGAAGAACCATTTCTGTAGTTGCTTTGCAGAATGGCGGTTTAAACAGGATACCACTCATTACAGCTTTACATCAGCCCTATAGTTTTTGTCTGATTGCAGTTGAGGATATGGGTTGTAACTGAATGTAAATTTATTTATTTTAATGTGTAGTAGTTGAAAAGAAACAGTGGTACACTGCTAATATGTAGGCCCCCTGGAGATTGAGATTTGTAATGTGAAAGAGTCTTTGCATAGTGTCTGGAATTCCGTATCATGTCACCTCTCAGGTCTCATCATTTAACAGATGCTTCCTGCTTGTCTTAATAAAAGGTTCCTTCCCCTCCATTCCCCCTTTAATGATGAGGAATAGAGGATAAATTGAGAGCAAAGTCCAGCTAAGGTTAAAGTATGTGCTTGTTTTCTTCCATTGAAATCAAATGAGCTTTAAACACCTTGGGTTGGAGTGGATCATTCTGATTATCTTGAGTGATGCACTGAATTTTAAGATTGACATATGGTAAAGCTGTCATCCTTTAGGTTTGTAGTTTGTGAACTGCTATGTCAAAATATTGGCAATCGCTTGAAAAGGTGTATATGTTTTTTCCTCCTTCTGATATTGCCTGTGATGATTAAAAGCAAACCTCTTTGACACCTGTGGAACCAGTCACTTCTATGGGATGGGCATTGCCATTTACAGAGAGTGCTGCAAATAATCTCAGGCATTAAATCCCATATTTGACATGCTGTTTGCAGCAGTGTGGCTTTCCCCAACTTTCTCATTCTTCCTTGTAGCCTTAATCTCTGGAAGAGACAGAGAATCAGAGAATTGTAGAGTTGCAAGGTACCCTGAGGGTTGTCTAGTCCAACCCCCTGAAATCCTGCCCACAGTTGTCTCTGGATGGCTTGAACCACCAACCTTTGGGTCAGCAGCTGAATGCAATGACCCATTGTGTGCCTGAGTTGCATGACATTTGGTGTTCTGCTATAAATGTTGCACATGCAGGTCCTACTTGGTTCTCTTACAGAAAAAGCCATCAGACCAGGCAACCAAGGCAGTTTACACCCAAAACCCAGTCCTGAAGCCTGATTTTAAATTGAGGAAACAGATTACTTAGATCCAAGAGTGGCATCAATGACATATTATTATTATTAATAATAATAATAATTTATTTGTACCCGGCCCATCTGGCTGGGTCTCCCCAGCCACTCTGGGCGGCTTCCAACAAAGATGAAAGATACACTAAAATGTCACATATTAAAAACTTCCCTGATCAGGGCTGCCTTCAGATGTCTTCTGAATGTCAGGTAGATGTTTATCGCTTTGACATCTGATGGGAGGGCGTTCCACAGGGCGGACGCCACTACTGAAAAGGCCCTCTGCCTGGTTCCCTGTAACTTGGCCTCTCGCAGTGAGGGAACCGCCAGAAGGCCCTCGAGCTGGACCTCAGTGTCCGGGCAGAATGATGGGGGAGGAGACGCTCCTTCAGATATACTGGACCGAGGTCGTTTAGGGCTTTAAAGGTCAGCACCAACACTTTGAATTGTGCTCGGAAACGTACCTCTTGCATCCCTATAAAATGTCTTCTATGCATTAAATTGAATCAGAAAAATGGAAATAAATTAAGTGGCACAAGAGAAGAGGGAATAATAGCAAAGTATTTACTTATCCCAGAGCATTAATATTTTATTTTTGCTGCTCCTCAGAAGGATGATTTATTTAGGTTATCCTTAAAATGTAGTAGGGTACAATTTTCTCTACTTACACGTAAGTCTACCCATAAAGTATGAATTATGTGGGGAGATAAAAAAGATGGCACAAATAAGAGAAAATTGTGTTTTCTAGAAGTCTTATGTTGAATTTGAATAATTAAGGTTGCAGTCTTATACTTAGATACTTGAGAATAGATCCTGTTGAATTCTGTAGCTCTTGTGTAGACTTGGATAGCATTGCACTGTACTGTAAATGTGCTAAAGAGGCTTAAATTATGTTCTGTCTGTGGAGATCCTGCCATTGTGTCACAAAACCTTTAACCTTAATCTACTGTTATTCCTTTATTTTATACACATTTATTTAACAAAGCCATAGGTCTTTGTTAACCTTTCTCTTTTTGTGTCTTATTTTTCTCTTCAGGGTTTTGTCAAATTAATAGATTCAGGAGAAACTAACTTAGATGGAGCAATAGGTAAGTATAACTATGATATCCATCATGCCCTTTATAAAAAATCATTTTTCTTCTCTTGCAAAAGAGATGTACTACAATTCTTCCTTGTCCCCCAACAGGTCAAACAGCTTCAGAAGAACTAGTTAAAACTGCTTTGTCAGTATTTGAAGCAATAATGCAACATCCAGTGTTGTTAACGCTTTACCACTCAACAGTAAGTTCTGATGCCACGTGCTTGCTTAGCCCCTCAACTCTCACTAATGAATTTAGTATTTCCAGATCATTAGGAGTTATTAGGGTCATGGCTATAGAAATGAAGCGCTGGGGGTAAAAAGGAAAGTGATTGAACTATTTACAGATAGGTAGCCGTGTTGGTCTGCCATAGTCAAAACAATTTTTTTTTTCCTTCCAGTAGCACCTTAAAGACCAACTAAGTTAGTTCTTGGTATGAGCTTTCGTGTGCATGCACACTTCTTCAGATGTATCTGAAGAAGTGTGCATGCACACGAAAGCTCATACCAAGAACTAAGTTAGTTGGTCTTTAAGGTGCTACTGGAAGGAAAAAATTTTTTTTGTTTTGATTGAACTATGTTTGACGCAGGTGGAGAGGGGGCAGGGCAGCTGTGTATAATTTTATTTATTCATTTAGAAGTACAGTGGTACCTTGGTTCCCAAACGGCTTAGATCCTGAACGCCGCAAACCTGGAAGTGAGTGTTCTAGTTTGTGAACGTTTTTCAGAAGCCGAACATTCAACACGGCTTCCATGGCTTCAGATGGAGTGCAATAAGTTCCTGCAGCAAATCGTTTTTGAAACATTTTGGGAGTCGAGCGGCCTTCTGGAATTGATTAAATTTAACAACCAAGGTACCACTGTATTTATATCCTTAAAGGTAAAGGGTAAAGGGACTTCTGACCATTAGGTCCAGTCATGACCGACTCTGGGGTTATGGCTCTCATCTCGCTTTATTGGCCGAGGGAGCCGGTGTACAGCTTCCGGGTCATGTGGGTAGCATGACTAAGCCGCTTCTGGCGAACCAGAGCAGCGCACAGAAACGCCGTTTACCTTCCCACCGGAGCAGTACCTATTTATCTACTTGCACTTTGATGTGCTTTCGAACTGCTAGGTTGGCTGGAGTAGGGACCGAGCAACGGGAGCTCACCCTGTCACAGGGATTCGAACCATCGACCTTCTGATCGGCAAGTCCTAGGCTCTGTGGTTTAACCCACAGCCCCACCTGCATCCCTTAGAGGGTCACTATAGCCTTCTCTCCCTTTCTCTACCCAAGAGCATCTCCCCAACACACACACACACCCAGAGAGAGAGAGAGATCCTCCTCTGTCTCTCTACCCAAGAACAGGAGAATTGAAAAAAAGAAATTGTCCACAACTCCACATGGCTGAGGGGGTGGGCAGCATAGTTAGGCAAGTGGGGCTGTCCCTGTTGCTCTCCCTGTCTCACTAAGTTCTTGTTCCCTCCTATTGGCGTCCCCCTCAGTCAACAACTCCTCAGCCTCCTGCTCTTCCTTTTCTTCCTCAGCTTCCTCACCTCCTTCAGCCCCCATTCCTCTACCTGTCCTTATCAGTCTCCTCTTCCTCACAGTGTCACACTGTAGTTCATAGGGCAAGGACCATCTCTTGGCAAAGTGATGTTTGGACTCGTTCAGAGCTTGATGTATGGGTACCCCCAACAAAATTTAATATTTGGCTGTATAATTTGGAACCAATGTGATTTGTATAATGTGATGTGATTGGCCTGTTAATAAAAATTATTTATATATAAAAAAAGGACCATCTCTTGGCAGTCACACAAACTACCACGTGGTGACAATCTTCTACAAATGTATATTAGAGAGATGATATGGAGGTCCATAATGACTTGTTCATGACCTTTCCAGGTGTTAGTGGCATGAACTGCAGTAGTGCTCTATCACTCAAAAGGTGTGTAACTGTAGTTATTGGAATAAAAGTCTTAGCAGCATTGTGCAGTAATTCATTTGCATGATATATATATAATGTTGGGGTTTTTTTAAAAGAAATACTTTCACTCCAGGGATGTCTTCTAATTGGTGGTGGTTGAGCATGACTTGAAATCCATGAATATAAATGCTGAGCACCCAAAGGAGCTTAATGCTTTCTTGTTAAATTGAAGCTAGACATGTTCAAGGTTCCAGATCAATACTTCAAATATAAAACTTCTTAATAGGATATCCCTTTCTCTGACTAGAAATGTGTGTCTAAGATTAGTCCCAGAGGTTAAGCTAGTTAGTGTCAACAGAGTTCTTTGTTTTCATGAAGTAAAATAGTTTTTAAGCTACTTTGGGTGGTGAATAATAGTTTGTAGAGAGGAGCAAAATTGCTTGCAATAGGAAATTAAGGAAATGGGAATTAAGTATATGGACGTGATGTTCTCTTCAAACTAATGGACCAGAATGATAAGGTCTGCAGCCAGTAATTGAGTTAATCTATAGGCATTTCATGTACGTATGAGCATATTCAGTATTATGTAATTAGAGTTGGTTATTTGGATTTTTTTCACATTACAAAATCTTGTCAAGGAAAATTACTTATAAATTAAGTACAAATTAGTCCTGCTCAAGGAAACATCAGTAGAGATTTACAATCATTTATTTGCCATCATTTTGTGCTACCATGCACAGGAAAGACCTGGGGTCCAAGGAGCAATACACAACAAGAGGTCTGTGTTGGTTTATTTAGGCTACAACTGTAGTTTAGTTCCAGAGCACTAAGTCATGCATGATGCAGGGCGCAGTTGCTGGGTTCACCAGTAGGGCATTGGACTGAGGTTTTGAGTCCACCAGAGCATGGACCAATGTGTCAAGCCCTTTAGGGGAGCTGAGGACCTTTGTGGCCCAGAAGCTCTTAAACTGGGACTTTGGGTAGAAAGTGGCCACCAAGATCCTTTATCAGAATATATAGCAGAAGCAAGGAATCCACCCCCTACTTTGCCCACTTACGCATCCGAGCCAATTCTGCCACAAGAGATGGGAGGTGAATTGCTCCCCTGACTCACTGCTACAACTGTTGCTTTAAGGACCACCATGTTACTGGCAGGTGGACTGAGTTCTTGCTGAGGTACTTCATTTCCAAACTTTGTGAGCTGAATGCCTTATTGAATGATGCAGAGACTTCAAGTCTGTATCTTAAATAAGCAACATTGTGCCACTGAAGTTTGTATTTTCTTTCCTAAAAATCAATGCCAGTTACCTTGCAAAAATGATCGTTGAAAATCTATGCTGGTGTTCAGTTAAGAATTGGTACATTTTTAAAAAAACAAGCATATTCTTATTTGTAATACTGAAACAATTTACCTGAGTGAAGTTGGTTTCTCTATCTATGAATTGTAATTTATTATAATTGGGAAATAAACGTGGATTGCAGTATACATGAAATATTGTTATGTCTGTATAATTGAAGCCAGATCTTTATCATGCCTTCCTTTAGGTTATGGATTACATCCTCCCACCCTTAGTTTCTTTGGTCTCCAGTCAAAATGGTAAATATATGGCCACATCAACTGAAATACCCATTTTGCTTTAATTAAGCATCGGTGCGGACACATTCTTGGCACATTGATTCCTTTCTTCTTCTGTAGTGGAGTGGAGACTCTTCAGCTTGCGGTTGCTCTCAGAAACCACATCACTGCTTGTGAGCCACGAGGTCATGGCTGAAGAGAAAGAGAACCTTAACTCAAACAACAAACTTCTGTCTCTCATTAAAGACTCATTGCTGCCTCAGTAAGTACAGAACAGTTTTTCTAATCAAAACTAATTCTATAACCAATCTGTTTTGGCTGCACATTTCTGAACTGCAGTCGGATTAATAAACAGTGTCGCACATTTTTCTGCCAGATGTCTCAGTATAAGATTTTATACAGTCCTTCACTACATTTATTGTAGAAGCAACACAGCTGCAGGACACCCAAGTTTGCATAACCATTTTACAATCTGCCTGGCTTTCCTAAAGAGAAACAAGGTTTCCTCTAATCCTCTGAGTTTGATTTAAAAAAAAAACCACAAGTTATTTTGCTTCTTCAACTATAATATATATGGGTTGTCCTAATTAGTCCAATTTTCCTTCAACTGAAAAGTGTCGCAGAGTGGTTTCAAGCATACATCAACTATGAGTAAAAAAGAGAACAAAAAAGCAAATGATAATTACAAAAAAATACTCAAATTAATAATAAAATCTACTGCTGAGCAGATAGAAAATTGGCTTGAACTTTAGAAGCTGCCAAGGCAAATCCTGCCACTGCTAATAGGGTCATCCTGTTACAAAAGACTAGCAGAAAATTGATTTTTCTGCTGTTCAAAACACATAACTTTCCCTTTAAAAAATTGTACAAGTAGATAAGTCAGTAGAAGGATGTATGAGTGGACAGATTAAGGGAAGGTTCACTTGGTCAACTGCTAGCATATTTTCCTACAGAAAATGATGGGTGAAATAGTTACATTTATCTTTCACAAGCTTGTTCTTTCTTTTCTTCTAGGTTTGAGCAAATTCTAATGGCACCTGACCCAGTACCTGCTTATGCTCTAAAGCTGTTAGTTGCCCTTACAGAGTATAGCCCCGTTTTTACAAGGTAATCCAATTGTACGTTCACTACTTCTGTGAGCCAGAATCCAGAGAGCTTGACCTTTCCTCACCTTAGATCAGCTGACCCTTGATATGTCATATTATAAACTGCTTCAGTTTTAACTGTAGTGAGCCATGTAGTGTAGGTTCCTGCTGTTTAGAAAAATGAGTCTAAAACCCTATTGAACTCAAAGAACTAGTATTCTGGCCATCAAATTACATTTTCCTGTATTTTCTCAATCATAAACACATTTACTACAAAGTAAATATCACTGAATATGGTGGGACTTATTTCTGCATGGTCATCTTTAGGATTGTACTGTCACTTACTTAAGAAGAGGACTATTCTTACAGAAAGACTCAAACTGTTAATTCTAAATAGAAATATAAATTTGGATCTAAGGGTTATTATAGGTTGAGAGGGTTTGGGGGGCAAAAAAAATATGACCCACCCACCAAAGAACAGCTACAAATGGTGACTCAAGGCATGAATGGCCATTGGATGGTTTCAATTTCATCAACAATTCTGTGGTTCCTCATACATGCTACGCATATTCTTACATAATTAGAGAGTATATTTTGAATATAGGTCCCACGAGGCAAGGGCTTGTTGCAGCTATAGGCAACGCCTTAGTCAATATTAAGTTTGGAGATATGAGTACTTTGAAATCTACATGGGAGATTTGGTGAGACTTTATTGAATATATCAACAAGGAACAGTTACATCTCCCCCACCCCCCGTTTCACAAGACACTTGGGGAAAATGAATCTCTCAATAAAAAACGAACTGTTGTATAAATTAGTCTTCTAACCGTGCTTCAAAATTCTGTTCAGACTCAAGTGTCCACCAGACACAAGACATTGCTTTTTAATGACTTGATCTACTTTTTTTGGTTAGCCTGTTTTTCCATAACCATTCCTTTGCCCACCTCTATACAACAACTATTTGGGCGAATCTGATGTGCTGTCACCCTCACATAAATAGTGCTTGTGCAAGTGTGTAAGGTTTGCTTTTCTTATGTTTTGGATTATTTTTCTCTGAACTCAGGTAAAATTCATCTCCTGAATTGTAGGAGAGCACAGCAGAGTCAGAAAACTAGGGACAAATGAGGCAAAATAAGTCCCTAAGGAGTAACACGGCAAAAGAAGGGAATTTGGAAGCACATTTGAGGTGGTCGAAGTTTAAGGCCAATTGGTCAAGTTCCCTTATTTAAACAGTTTTTTAATGGCTTCTGTAGCTCTCTGTTGTCATAAAGTTGAATGTCCTTTATCTGAAACCTGGTGGTTAATCACTTCTCAGATACACAGTATGTGATTCTAATATACTTGAATTTATTAAAGCAGAGAAGATAAAATAGCTAATGAAGCATACATAAAAAGCTGCTTCGGTGTATGTGTGTTAATTTCAGTATATCCACTGTAGCCTATTACTTCAAATTATTTTACTGCCTCCATTGCCCATTTGATGGACTTAATGCATTTTAATATCTGCCTTTAAAAAAATATTAATTTACTTACTGTTCCACTCACTTGCTTCACATCTGTAAGGTAGACCAAGAAGTAATTTTTAAAGCAGTATTGGATTTCTTATGTTTTAATAGCTGTGGTAGAACTTATTTAAATGAAGAGGTAGTCAGGGGCTGAGGTTCTGGGTCACAGATTTTAGCAACAAAGACTTTGTCACACTGTTTCATGTTCAATGGTTTAATTTGGGTTTCTGGGGTTTTTTTACAGCCTTGTTGAAGAAATTCATCTTGTTCCAACTATTTTTCAAGTAATTCTGGTGAGAATATATTTTACAGAATTTGATTTTAACATAACCTTAAAGCATTATTTAATTATGATGGTCTGCTTGTTAATATGCTACTTCAGTGGGCATGTCATTATTTCAAAAAGGCTGTGCAGTCTTATTAGACTGATTTTGTTGTGATATGTACTAGAGAAAGTTCTTTCATATTCTCGGTATACTGTAGATTGTCATGCCTAACCCTGACATGGAGCCAGACTCAGACTCCTTTGAGAACATACTGTACCACCCATTGACTGAAGATTTAGGGAAGCAGGCATAGGGAGCTGTCAGACCGCCCCTCTGCCCTCAAAATCATAGATGCATAAAGAGTCAAGCTTGAGCTACAAGCCCAGAATGAAGTGAGAGCCTGAGAGCCCAAAGTTGCCATGTGGCTCAGGAGTTGTGGCTGTTGGCATCTGTCTCAAGAGAAAATAAAATGTGCTTCTGGAAATGAAGTCAAACAGCTGCATTAGCAGCACCTAAGTGACCTGCTTTTGAATTATGGTGCTGGAGGAGACTCTTGAGAGTCCCATGGACTGCAAGAAGATCAAACCTATCCATTCTTAAGGAAATCAGCCCTGAGTGCTCACTGGAAGGACAGATCCTGAAGCTGAGGCTCCAATACTTTGGCCACCTCATGAGAAGAGAAGACTCCCTGGGAAAGACCCTGATGTTGGGAAAGATGGAGAGCACAAGGAGAAGGGGACGACAGAGGACGAGATGGTTGGGCAGTGTTCTTGAAGCCACCAGCATGAGTTTGACCAAACTGCGGGAGGCAGTGGAAGACAGGAGTGCCTGGCGTACTCTGGTCCATGGGGTCACAAAGAGTCGGACACGACTAAACAACAACAAAAGTGACCTCCTTGAGGCACAAACCTGAGCAGTGTGTATGGAGGTTCTGGGTTCCCAGACAGCAAGACCCGCCTCTTGGCTTTGCTGATGTGGTTCAAAGGAAAGCAGAGCAGTGCACCAGCTTGGCTGCAGGAGTTGCTGGAAGGAGGCATACAAGCACCATCCAGCCGTCTTAGGGACTTTTCGTGTGAAAATAAAGCAAAAATCCTACAGTTTTCCTGCAAACTATGTGCTAGGCAGTGGAAGCTGTTCCACTGCCTGGCACACGAATGGGAACAAAACTAGAATTAGTTGGCTCTGCCTCTCATTGGCCACCCTGCATTTAACCCTACCAGTCCTGCCCCAATCCCTCTGGAGAGTAACATCACACCTAACTTTGCAGACTGACCTCTTGCTGCACAATGTAATATATATGGCTTGGAGCAGGGGTGAGGAACTGTCCAGATGTTATTGGCAGTGCTAGCTGGGATCCTGCAGATGTAACTTAGAACATCCCTGTAAGTTGTGGTGAGCCAGGAAATTCATATTAGCTGTGTACCTATTGCATGGGAAAAATACTTACGCTTGCTTGCTGCATGTGCTACCAGCAGCATCACTGTTTATGGGGACTTGCACCACCTGGAAGTCCTGGTTGGCAGCTATGCTGGTGGTGGTTCCAATGAGAAGGAAGAATAAACTGAGGGCAGAGGATTGATTGTATATATATGAATTGTTCTATCCAGAGAACCATGCTACTTCTAATGAATGAGCAGGTTAGTCGTAACATCTGACAAAAAGAGTATGTTTCCAACATGTTTCGCTAGAACTAATTGGCAACATTATTTATTCGAATTGCAGGGTAGGGAGTGGACAGACTAGCTAAATTACTAAGGTGCTATAGTATGCAAAACTTTCAGAATTGGAGTAACTGATAACAGCACAGCAAGCAGAAATTTAATTGGAGGTTTTGGCTTTTGGAAAATAATTTAAAGATTAGCAGAATATTTATTTCTTTACAAAATCCGCTTGAGTGTTTTGTTGTAAATTTGCCTTTCTGTTCCTTGAGCAATAGAATTCTATTATGTCTTCCTTGGTACTCCTTAAACGCTGTAAAATTACAATGACTTTCTCATTTCATGGGTACCAAGCAAAAGTTTGCTTTTTCTCTAGGGAAGTTGGAAGGAGTGAAGTGGTAGCAATAATTATTCCAAAGTTAATTATATTTTCAAATTAAACTACATCCTTGGGGAAAATTCTTTCAAATCTCTAATTTAAAGCTCTGTCTATGAAAAGGTGGTAACAAGGTAAATTAAATGTTCTTTAAAAAGCTCATTTTTTTCTATATTTATCATCATAGCCTGAATGATGGCCAGCCACACCCAAGATCAGAATAACTTGAAATAACAACACCTCACTTTTTCTTAATATGTGTTTTTATGGGAAAAGCTTTATTTGTAGTTACCACAAAAGTTCACTGAATTTTGAAAGGTTCCCAATAAGCCCAGTGACATCATTTCTGTTATACATTGTATGTATAGGTTTGGGACTGGATCAGCTTTGTTTGCCCTGATGGGAGTGCAACCCTGCTCCTTCTGCATGATCCCCCAGTGGCCTTCAGTACCATTCAACATGGTACCCTCCTGGACTGAATCTGTGGGATGGGTATCAGTAGCACTGTGTTGCAGCGGTTCTGCTCCTAGCTGCAGGATTGTGTCCAGAAAGTAGTCTTGGAAGAAGGCTCTTCAGCTCCATGGTGTTTTCACTATGGGACACCACACTATTTTGTCAGCAATGCTGTTTGACATCGCTGTGAAGCTGTTGGGAGCAGTCATTGGGTGTTTTGGAGCAAGGTATCATGAGTACACTGATGCTACCCAGCTCTTATTTCTCCATTACATCTGAGTCGGGAGCATGTTCATACTGGTGCGTGGATGCAGTGTTGGACTGGATGAGGGTCAATAAACTGAGCTTGAATTCTGAAATACTGAGGCCTTGTGGGTCAAACTGCCTGTTCTAAATGGGACTTCACTCCCTTTTAAGGAACAGGTATGCAGTCTGGGGGTATTCCTTGATTTGATCTCTGTCACTAGAGTGACCTCTGTGGCCAGCAGTGCTTTTTATCAGCTCCAACTGGTACACCAGCTGCAACCATTTCTGAACCATGATAGCCTGACCATAGTGGTCCATGCATATTGGGTTCTCAAACATTGATTTCGCATCATGTTTTATATGGGGTTGCCCCTTGGATCTGGTCCAAAGGTTACTGGCAACATGTTACTCTGCTGCTTAGAGTTGTACCATTTGCCAATTTAAGGTTCAGGATTCTTGGGCCCAAAATACCTTAAATACTGTCTGGTCTCTTATCCCCAGTGGGGAACTCTCTAGTGCAGCTAATCCCAATGCACTCCCTTTCACTCACTCTAAGCTCCAAATTGTTCCTTAGTAGCCACACCCATACCTGCCCCACACATGATGTCAGGGTATGGGAAAGGCAGGTGTGATTTATGTGGGTCTAATTGGGATTTAGACCATGCCTACACAGGCCTGCAGGCTAAAGGTTCCACACCACAGCCTTATAGTAAGTCAGTATTACTAGTCTTCATATTACAGCTGAGGATGACTGAGACTGGGAGACAGTGCCTTGCCTAAGATGATCTACTTAATTTGTGGCAGATAGCAGATTTAAACAGGGAACTTCCTAGTTCATAACTTAGTTTGATAGCTGCTATGATGATCATTTGATACTGTGTTCTCAAAGAATTAACATTTGTTGTGTGGATGGATGTTTCAATACGGGAGAAGTTATGAGCTAATTATAAACCTCTCAATCTTATTAAACCTTTTGTAATTAAGTAATACCTGGGATAATGTTTCCAGGTTAATGGTGCTGCCATTATCTGAACACATTTCTGCGTTATACTTCAGTTAATTATCTTTATTTTGAAGTCTGGTAGAATCCAAATGGTATGCACCACTCTAAATATATTGCATAGAGGATTCAATAATTTAGAGGGAGATTTCATTTTTGAAAGGTCAGGCACATACCAAGTACCTGTGTACATACAGAAAAGGTGCATTTGCACAGATGACTAGATGCCTTCCTCGTCATTTATGTGAAGAAGGCATCTGTCCACAGATTAAATTTATTTCTGGTTTAATTTCACTAAACTGGAGAAGTAAATTCTAATGTTATTTTCTAAGATGCAAAAGATGCCTTGAACTTTAGCATCTCAATATACTAAGAGCCTAACTACGCATTGTATTAAATGCATAGTATATAGTAGCACCTGTGGTTTCAAACAAATGAAGAGGAGGAAAATATTCATTGGGACAATTGTGCACAAGGAGGGAATATTTAACTCTTCCCTCTCCAACCACGATCCCAACAAAAATCCTCCACACACTTCAAGTACTGTTAGAAATTAAGCTTTCAACTCTGCCTTTCGTAAGGCTGACTATGGGCATTGTTTGTCAGGGTGGTGGCTGGGGAGGGAAGGGTTAGACCCCATCACCCTGCATCATTATCATCATTATTTCTGCTAGTAATGATTAGTCTTGCTACCTCGGTGAAACCCAGCAGGATTGTGGTGACTTATTCCACATTTAGCGGTTTTCCTTGAGACCTCTGTAGAGCGCTGGTCTTTGATCACAGCAAATCTTTCCACAATTCTACCTCAAGTGGGGTGATTTCCCTCAAGCTCATCACAGCTCTTTTGCCGTAGAATTTTGTGAAGTGCTTATCAGAAGGCTGATTCTCACTCTGTTGAAAAGAGCTTGGTTTTGGCAGGCATATGTTCTCTTCGGTGGCCTCCTCTGTGTTTCATATACCAGTGCCCAAAACAGAGTAATTTCTGAAAACAGCACTTCTGAATATGGACGGTCTGATTCTGTACACAGCACATCTAAATTCCAAAGGTGGCAGTCACACCACTTGAAGGGGTGTGCCCTCACTGGTGCGCCTTTTCCTGGGGAGGTCATTTCTCCAAATTCCTGCAGTGGATAAGAGAGTTGTTCTCTGAAGAAAATAAAGGATTCTCTTCCTTCTAAATCTATTAGTTTGGCTTGAGGGAGGTCTTTCACAAGCAAGAAATGCTTGTGAAACAGAAGCTTAAATCTAAAAGCCACAAAAGGAGGAGATGCCACAGATCTCCTTCCACTGCAGTTCTGTGGGATCTCTTTCCTCAGTATCCTCCCCTGGTTTCTCTCCAGTTGAAGGGCAACATGTGGGTCGTGGCAGGAGCTAAGGCAATTACATAGAATCCAATTTAGGAGAAATTGTGGCACCAACAGAACAAACTAGAGCAGTTGGAGATGCGCTTTCTGAATCAGTTGCTATGGAAGGCAATGAAGTGGGAGAGTTATCTGAGGAGGAGCTAGAGTCCACCAGCTCTCAGGGCAAGCAATTTTCTTCCGATGTTTATCCTGCCTTGTTGGCAAAAGCTAGACAGATTTTACAGCTTATTGAGGAATTCCTTGTTGAGCATGAATCTTCTAATGAGTCTTTGGCTTCTGGGGTAGAAAAGGTATTTCCTTCAGCTTTATCTAAACCCGTTACAGTGCCCTTTCCACTAGCCTTTGATAGTGTTTGGAAGGTGGAGTAGATTAGTCCTGATAAGCTGAAACTAAACCTCAGATTGGCTGGGAAGCATTATACCTTCCGCAATAAAATTATGCAGCAGTTCAATTCCCAGCACTGAAATAGCCCGTGGGTGCCCTGGTTTCTTCTGTTGTCACTCCTTATGAGGGGGAAAGAGGGGTGCAAATGATTCCTATGATAAATTAGTGGTGGGCACATTGTGCAGGAATTTTGAGGCTGATGCCTTCAAGTCTTCAGTCACCACTTAAGTCTTTGCTAGGGCCAGATATATGTGAGCCGAGGGGTTGGGATCACAGCAGGATATCCATAAATCAATTAAGGATGGACTTATGAATGCGGCAGCTAGACTGGTGACTGGGGGCGGCCGCCGAGACCACATAACACCGGTCTTGAAAGACCTACATTGGCTCCCAGTACGTTTCCGAGCACAATTCAAAGTGTTGGTGTTGACCTTTAAAGCCCTAAACGGCCTCGGCCCAGTATACCTGAAGGAGCGTCTCCACCCCCATTGTTCTGCCCGGACGCTGAGGTCCAGTGCCGAGGGCCTTCTGGCGGTTCCCTCATTGCGAGAAACAAAGCTACAGGGAACCAGGCAGAGGGCCTTTTCGGTAGTGGCGCCCGCCCTGTGGAACGCCCTCCCATCAGATGTCAAAATGATAAACAACTACTTGACATTCAGAAGACATCTTAAGGCAGCCCTGTTCAGGGAAGTTTTTAATGTATGATATTTTAGTGTTTTCCGGTTTCTATGGAAGCCGCCCAGAGTGGCTGGGGAAACCCAGCCAGATGGGCGGGGTACAAATAATAAATTATTATTATTATTATGAAAGCCTTTCATATGTCAGCCCTTATGCCTGTTGCGCCTCTGGATATGCTGCAGTTCAAAGCCAGGTCTATGGCTGCTACCACTTTGGCATGTTGGGACAGTTGGTTGTGAGAGTAGAAGGTGGATCCCAGGCACCTGGTGACCACCCTTCCCTTTTCAGGCGTCAAACTATTTGAAGAACCACTGGGAGAACATAGCATTGGATCCGAGCCTCTGGCTTCAGGAATGAAAGTTCTATTACATTATTTTTCCCTCAGCATAGTAGCAAAAGTATTAAAATGCTGGTTTAAATTCTAATTAAAGTCATACATTTTAAATCTAGAACTTTCTTGTAGCAGGTGGGGGGGGGTGTTAGTATTGAGTTTTAAAAACAAGACCTACATATATTTATACTGTTTCTGAAAGAGCCACGGGTTATTTTGTAAGTAGACTGGTTTGCCTTTTTCTGTATAGCATAAGTTGCTTGTGATCAGTTTCAGACAGGGTGTGATTAAAATTCACCACACGTAGTTGTCGTTAGGACTCACATCTGGGTAGCAGTGCAGCAGCATATTGCTGAAAGCAAATAGTCTAGCAATTTTGATCGATAATAATGGAGTCTGAGAAAACACTGGAGGCATGAATAAGATTCCATTAATAACAAAAGAGGGAGAAAGAGATGTCTAGTGCAGTTCATTTAATGCAGAACTCCCCTGAGACTGAAGTGGGGATTATTCTTGCTGCCCTTCATATTCGACACAGGTGCAGAGGACGCTGATTGGGTGACTGGCATCTCCATAGCAAGGATGCTCATACTCATGAATAAGAGTCTAATTATATCTTAATGATCTCTACTGCAAATAGGAAAACAAAATCTTCGCCTCTGCAAATTGTTACCTTAGTATAGCTGCAAGACTGGAGAAATTTAAATTATCCTTCTCTAATCTCAGGGGGATGCATTGTGAAAAATGAGGGTTGTTTATAGTAGAAAATTAAATTGCTGTAAAAGCTTATTTCAATAGACAGTAGAGGAACCATAATAAAATAATTTTGTAAAAATGGAAGTGAGAGCATGCTTAATGGAACATGATTAGATTTAATTTTCATGCTATCACAATCATTAAGGTGCATTATCATTCCTTACACCTAATTTAGGCTCTTTACCAGTCTCACGGAGTTACTTTTCCATGAGGCGCTGAAATACATGTTGTGCTGGAAATAAAAATGACTGATAATGCAATATTGATATGTCCTCTTGAAAACATGGTTGCAGATCTTAAGTTGAAAACATCCTTAAGTGCAATCATCTGTTTATATAAACAAATGCTTATAGGGAAAATGAATTTCATGGAATAACACAAAGTTCAACATTTATGTGAAGGCTTCAGGTGGTGATTTGTTTCACTAGCAAGGGGAGTCTCAATCACCAGTGCACATTTTCTCGCAAATGAGATCTGGCTTACCGTGCTTCCCAAGTAATCAAAGCAAATATTGTTGTCTACTCCTGAGCAAAAGCCAATTACTTGCATTGATTCCTTACTTGTTTTACTGATTTGCAATAGCTATTGAGTATATAACTTTAGAAAATGGAAGTTTTTGTTGTTGTTTAGTCGTTTAGTCGTGTCTGACTCTTCGTGACCCCATGGACCAGAGCACGCCAGGCACTCCTGTCTTCCACTGCCTCCCGCAGTTTGGTCAAACTCATGCTGGTAGCTTCGAGAACACTATCCAACCATCTTGTCCTCTGTCCGTCCCCTTCTCCTTGTGCCCGCCATCTTTCCCAACATCAGGGTCTTTTCCAGGGAGTCTTCTCTTCTCATGAGGTGGCCAAAGTATTGGAGCCTCAGCTTCACGATCTGTCCTTCCAGTGAGCACTCAGGGCTGATTTTCTTCAGAATGGATAGGTTTGTTCTTCTTGCAGTCCATGGGACTCTCAAGAGTCTCCTCCAGCACCATAATTCAAAAGCATCAATTCTTCGGCGATCAGCCTTCTTTATGGTCCAGCTCTCACTTCCATATATCACTACTGGGAAGACCATAGCTTTTACTATACGGACCTTTGTTGGCAAGGTGATGCCTCTACTTTTTACTTTTTTTTAAATGGAATTTGAAATGGAAGTTACCTTGCCAGTTTATAAGATCCATGTTGTACTTGACTCCAAATCCTCTGATTTCAAACAGATGTTCTTGCTAAGTTGCCCATGAGTTTTTAACATGGTTGTAGGTTTCCAGTGGTGAGTAACTTTACTACCTCATGCTTGCTTACATCTTAGCAGAGGACCAGAGCCTTTCCACATGATGTGGGCCTAGTTAAGTATTTCCATTATTAATCAATTATATAATCACATTGTTGAAATCAAACATTTATAAATCCCTTATGATGTGAAGTAACCATCTGCACTCTTTCCCCAGTATTAACTTGCATCATAAAATAAAAAACAATAATAAACAATACAGTTTTGGAATCCAAACAATTAGTCATATATTTTGGTTCTAGATAGGCAGCAAAACCTGAGCTCATCTTATACATAGAACAGAGCTACAATCTGGGTAAAACAAACAACTGCCACATCCATTGACTGAGATGGCTCAGTTGGTAGAGCATGAGACTCATAATCTTAGGGTTGTGGATTTGAACCCCCATTGGGCAAAAGATTTCTGCATTGCAGGGGGTTGAACTAGATTAGTCTACGGGTATAAGGCAGTATACAAATAAATATTTTTTTAAGAAATAGATTATCCTTATGGTACCTTCTAACTCCACAGTTCTATGATTCTATTATACTATTTCACTGCGGGGAAACTAACATACAGTTGCATTACTCTCTTTCATCATGGCTACAAAATAATTTATTTCTCAGACTTTGCTAGAAACTGTTGGTGGAATTCAACATTGCACTAATATGGTAGCTCCATCAGCGCAAGTATTTCTACTTGCCAGACGGAACTATCTCCCCTCTCCTCTCCCTAACCCTCCAGAGCGGATTTTGGGAAGAAGAAGACACCTGCAATAAAGTCTTATACATTACTGGGGAGAAAAGGATAATTACCGTATTTTTCACTCTATAGGACGCACCTTGTTTTAGAGGGGGAGAACAAGAAAAAAAAATCTCCCCCTCTCTGCTCAGCACCCCTTCAGCGAAGCAGCAGGAGAAACAGAGCCCCTTCCATTTCTCCTCCTGCTTCGCTGAAGGGGTACTGTGGAGCTCTCCCTCTCTACTGAAGCCAGGAGAGTCTTGCTCTCCCGGCTTCAGCAAAAGGAACCCAAAGCCTTTGGAGCGCAGCACGAGGTCCCGCTGCGCTCCCAAGGCTTCAGGGATAGCCACCTGAAGCCTTTGGAGCGCAGCGGGAACTTGCACTGTGCTCCAAAGGCTTCAGGAGGCTATCCCTGAAGCCTGGAGAGTGAGAGGGGGTTGGTGCAGACCGACCCCTCTCGCTCTCCAGGCTTCAGCGAAAGCAACGCGAAGCCAACCGGAGCACAGAGGGAGCGCTCCCTCTGCACTTCGGAGGCTTCACGTTGCTATCGCGGAAGCCAAGGAGCCTGCATTCGCTCCATAGGACGCACACACATTTCCCCTTAATTTTTGGAGGGGAAAAAGTGCATCCTATAGAGCGAAAAATATGGTAGTCATGGAAGTGACATTTTAGCTCTTTGTCACAAACCAAATGTAGATTCATTCTACAATTTTAATTAAAAATATAATATTAATTTATTACATTGATATAAAATATATAATATATAAATAACATATATAAATAATACAAATAAAAATTTATACAATAGAATAGCCACCTATCTTTAGACTGTGATTTTGGCTTCCTGGGTGCTGGTAGGAATAACGTATACCAAATTCAGCATAAAACATTGCTGCTGCTTATTTTTTCCATAGACAACCAGTAGAGACATTGATGCTTGCTTTATTAGTTTTCACATAAATGCTACACCAAACAACCTTTTAATATGTAAGACATAACCACCACCCCCACATCATTTCTAGATTACTGTATCTGTAGAAGACGTTTGAGGACTTCACCCCCCCCCCCACACACACACTCCCAATAATTATCTTGTTTGCCAACAAAGGTCATGTAGAAGCTCAGAGAGAGAGATGCCCCTAGTAACTGCAATTTAACCAGTGTAATTTCATTAAGTGGAATAACATAACTGTGCGAAATGTCATGGCACCCTACGATTTAGTTAAATTATATGCCTGAAATTAACCCTTACAGTGTGTATTGATCTGTCAAAGTTGAAAGATAAATACGAATCTATTCTCTTAGGAGCTGAAATTGTTTCAAAACTCAAAAGCACTGACAAATGTTAAGATCAGATTCATTAACGTGGACTACATAGCTAGGTTTCCTGGGGAGGGGATCCCTATTTGTTTCAAAATCTTAAAAATAATTTATTCCATCATTCTGTGCTGCTTAAAATGTAAATAAAAAGGCTAGTGCCCTAAAAAGTATTAGTTTTGGTGGGGGGGGGTTCCCCTGAATTCCACTTTATTTATTTATTTCCCTTTCCTTGTTATACCCTTGGTATTTCATAGCTGGCCTGTTGAAGCACTGAAGCAATTAGTTTTGAGAAGGCTGATTCTTCAGGGTCCAGTGCTTTCTTGCCTTTCATTTGCTGAAGCTGTACATTTTAATGAAGTTGTTTCATCTGTGTTGCCAAACACTAGAATTTTGCTGCTTCAGTTCTAATTATCTCTGCTGGCAAATGCTATGTTTTATTAAAGCTGTCAAGAGCACTGTTCATTAAATGTCCACAGTCTGTGGTGTCGTAC
Source organism: Podarcis melisellensis (assembly GCF_964234715.1). NCBI lineage: Eukaryota > Metazoa > Chordata > Lepidosauria > Squamata > Lacertidae > Podarcis > Podarcis melisellensis. Next base: position 12,731,227 of record NC_138544.1, read on the forward strand.
ACACAAATTAGATCAGCTCTGCTCATTGATGGATTGTGTAGAACTTAAATACTTTCTACACAAGCCTTAGAATCCAATGTAACAGCCACAAGCAATTCTATATGTACATATGAGAAATACCCACGACTTCATGATACTTGGGGCCGATTCAGACATGCAGAAACTGATGTGGCAGTACTTTCACAGTACTGTGTCATCTCAGATTTCATGCGGTGGCTCAGTTGCCACTGTCCTCAGACCTTTTGTGCTGCTCCAGGTTGTTTTCAGCACTCCACTGCTGGCTCAGTGTCCACAAACATGCTTGATTGTGCACTGGTAGAATAAAACTATGTTTCTCTCCATGGCATATTGGTCTAAACCATACATAGCAGTCACTGATGGAGAAAGTATAAATAGCACTACGCCATGTCTACCTTGAGACAGGGCTGTTTATGCAATCTTAATGCAATCTTAATATTTTAAACAGCATCTATACAACATTATTTCATTAGACAGCTGTGTAACCATTGATTGATTTCTGCTCAGAGAAATGTGGTATCATTAAATGTCAACCTTGTGAAAGAATTGGAGAACTGCACATATTTTTCTCTTTTATACTGATGCATTATAAAGTTGAATTTTATTATCTTTTTATCAACTATATGGTGCATTGGACACAGACTGACATATTTATTACACAGAATTGAAAGTATTTAAGGCTTTTTCAGCCGTGGGCTGGTCCACCATCCCTCAGACCATGTTTTTTTTTTGGGGGGGGTGAACAAATTCCTATGCCCCACAAATAACCCAGTGATGCATTTTAAATAAAAGGACACATTCTACTCAAGTAAAAACACACTGATTCTCGGACCGTCCGCAGGCTGGATTGAGAAGGCAATTGGGTCGCATCCGGCCCACGGGCCTTGGGTTGCCTACCCCTGATTTAAGGCATCATCATCTGTCACTTTTATCTGGGTGATCTTTCTGCTTGCTTTGCCATTTGTATTTGGCAGAGGACATGGTTTCCTATTAGTAGTTAGCCTTATTGTGGATAGCATGCTCTTGCCTTCATTTTTAGTAATGAGCTTGAGATCTAAAAATGTTTTAAGAATCGTATTTAGAGTTAAAATTCTTAGCAGTCATGAATCGTTCTGATTTGGACATGCCCCTGTTTGCAGTTGGTGATAGGCAGAAGCGTATCAGATTGGGCAACTGATGGACACACAGATTACTCACTAACTTTACTTTTATTTCTGTTTTATGACTTGGAAGAAGTGCAGGGGAGGTTAGTAGAGACAAGTTAGGACGCGTCACCTATTCTACTCTTGGGAAGCTTCAGTGTGAAGATACAGCTCAGTGGGTTTGCTCATCAGACTACCGTGGTGCCTCGGGTTAAGAACTTAATTTGTTCCTGAGGTCCGTTCTTAACCTGAAACTGTTCTTAACCTGAGGTACCACTTTAACTAATGGGGCCACTGCCGCCATGTGATTTCTGTTCTCATCCTGAAGCAAAGTTCTTAACCCAAGGTACTATTTCTGGGTTAGCGGAGTCTGTAACCTGAAGCGTCTGTAACCCAAGGTACCACTGTATTCCCACCCCTTCTTGCTTCCAGAAGATGGGATCACAACCATTTGGGGCCCACCATGAAACACTTTCCAAGTAACAAATACTTTTGTTTGACAATTATGAGGGTTAGCTTTCATAAATAAATCTTCCAGATTATTCACCTTTATTTTATTTTAAATGTTTGTACCTTCTTTTTCAACCTGGGCTTCCAAATAAGTAAAAATAAATATACAAATTAATATAAAGTGCAGTTAAAATATATCAAAGCAGCAGCAGGTAAAAATAAACACATGATTAAATTACCGTATTTTTTGCTCTATGAGACTCACTTTTTACCTCCTAAAAAGTAAGGGGAAATGTGTGTGCGTCTTATGGAGCGAATGCAGGCTGTGCAGCTATCACAGAAGCCAGAACAGCAAGAGGGATTGCTGCTTTCACTGCACAGTGATCCCTCTTGCTGGAATATTTCAGATTCAGAATATTTTTTTTCTTGTTTTCCTCCTCCAAAAACTAGGTGCGTCTTGTGGTCTGGTGCATTTTATAGAGCGAAAAATACGGAATTTTGAAAGCCTGGGTGAATAAAAATGACTTCACATGGCACTGAAATTTCATCAGACTTGTGCCAAACAAGCCTCAATGTAAGAGCGGTGTTCCCAAGGTTAGGGTGCCACACTTGAAAAGGCCTGATTTATTGTCCCTGCCCATTTCACTGCTGAAGGCATGGAAACCTTGGGAAAGGCCTATGAAGATGGTCTTAATGTTAAAACTGATTCTTGAGAGCACCTTAGATTACCTAGGTCCCAAGCTTTTTAGAGCCTTAAAGGGTAAAACCATTGCCCTGAATTGTGCACTGAAACGGACTGGGAGCCATGGGAATTATTTAAGGACTGGTGGAATGTGCTCCATATGTCTTGACTCCAGCCGACAACCTAGCTGCTGTATTCTGAACCACCTGTACAAATGAACATTTGTAACTATCAAACTCTGCAACATCTCATAGGCTGGATGTTCAGATGGCATTGTGTTTAAAGCTCAAGAGGCTTCTGAGTTTTTCTTTCTACAGGCTTTGTTTGTGCCTTTCCAGGATCAGGGTTGGGGAAATAAGGTTTCCAAGTTGACCATCTCCAGGTGGCTAAAGGGAGGCATTAGCAAGACTACTCCCTTAGAAGAGTAGCTGCTTCGCAAGCCTTTACAGGTCATTTACCCGTTCTGAGTATTTGTAAAACCATCATGTGAGAGTCTATGCACTCCTTTGCCAAGGGGTATAGATTCAACCATGTTGATGGACACAGCATTTGGCAGAAAGCTGCAGCAGAAGGTTTTTGTAGAGGGTCTGTAGTCCCTAGACACACCATCCCTGTATTGGTACTGTCTTGCTGTGTCTCAGTGGTGTTCATTTCCCTCTAAGAACCTCTGGGGAAAGCATAATTTTCTTACCTGTCAATTTCTGTTCAGGGAGGCTTCTGAAGGGCATTCTTCTTGTCCTGGGTTCCAGGAGAGTTTCACATACTGCTGGGTGATCTAGATCCTTATAGCTTCTGCTGCCACCGTATATGTGGGAATGTAGAGGGGGTGTTTTAGATTCACTTCCACACCTTGTCTCTTGGGCTTCTGTTTGCCTACAGTTGATAATGTATGGTTCAGTGCATAATGTGTAGTAGTCTGAGGTTTGTTTTATATGTTGTTGATTTTTGAGGGGTTGCCTGATACTTCCAGTTTTGCCTGGGGAGTGGTGGGTGGTTTCTCCTAGCAGAGGAAGCAGGTTTGGATGGCTCTGTCAGTGAGCTTCAATAGGAGGTATTGTCCCACAGGTATTCAATAGCTCTGAATACATATTCAGAGGTAACAAATTTATGTTTTCTTCTGATGTTCACCACCCCTTCCAACTTCTTCTGTTGGCCCCCTTTGGCAAATTTTAGATCTGTAAAGATCTGTTTTATAAAGTGTTGTGCACCTTTGTGATACAGCGGTATAAACATTTAAATAAATAAATCATATCAGTAAATGGGCATAGTCAGTGTTGTGATACACGCTTCAAAGTATCAGTAAAATTAGTTGAGTCCTAAACTGCCGGTGGACTATTTTAAAGTTTTATTTGCTAATATTATGCTAGGTACCTGGGCAAGACTGAGTGTGGGACACATACATGAACCTAAAAAGTGGGGAAACTGTCAGAGAACCATCAAGAGCCTCTTCTCTCGTGGGGGTCCTCAGGAAGTCATTGGGGAGTGGGCTTTGAACAGCTGGATAAAGATAACTCCCTGGAAGGGTTCAGGAATGGCTGTGAAGTGTATAGATTCCTTTGTTCCTTTTGACAGCAATTCCCCCATTTGCCCCCCCTCTTTTTCCCTGAGGCAACTTGGATTGTAGATTGCCTGGTATCCAAGCACAAAGCACTTGCTTCATCAATTGAAAATAACAGAAAATATCTAATACTTTTTTTAGGATTGGCAACAGATTTTGAGTTATCATATAGGAGGAAGTACATTGCCTACTTATTTAGTTTATTGTATTTTGTCATCATGTTGGGACACCATTTGGATTTACGCCCTCTGCTACAAAAATGGCTTGGGCTTCTCCTGTATATTTTGATTGTTTACTTTTGTTACAGTTAGAAAATACACACTAAAAGCGCTGCTGTTTAAATTAATGGTTACAGGTGGCAAGTATCTTATTTGATTACATCTATACATTTTCTTCATATCAGTGATTGTAACCACAAAGTCAGATCTGGAAATATGCATCAGGACTGTATATTGGAATTTTGCTTGATTGCCATTCTTTGTATTGTAATATGTGCAATAGCAAGTTTCATTATGGTCAAAGTTAATCTGTTGCATATCTAGAATAAACATTATATAATTTAGGTACGTAGTATCAGCTATTTTCAGCATTAGGTGTTCCTAGAGTCTTCATCACCCACTGGGTTTCCTTTTCAATGTGACTTAACCTTTTGTACTCTTGGAAGGTAAATTCTTATACAGATATGTTTTCATTGCAGGAACATCAAGGTGCACTTCTGGGGAATACAATGCAAAATGCAGTGGCAGTCTTGAATAACCTGGTTTCCTGTAGGAAAGCAAACATGACATTACTTTATGATCAAGGTATGTATTTTAACACTGTTTCACTGTACACCTATACACTGTACATCCAAGTACACTGTACTTCCAAGGACCTGGTCTGACCTTGGATTCTTATCTCATTATACATGACAAAGCCATTTTTCACCTTTTCACCCCTTGCTTTTTCCTGTAAGACCTATTGCAGTCATTAAGAGTCGTCAACAGGCTCATCACAGCTATCTGCCAATCACCCATTCCCACCACCCTTCTGAGTAATACCCCTCCCCACCTTCTCACTATATAGAAGGGTCTGGAAACTTCTGTTTCAGTGTATCTGAAGAAGTGTGCATGCACACGAAAGCTCATACCAAGAACTAACTTAGTTGGTCTTTAAGGTGCTACTGGAAGGTATTTTTTTTGTCAAGATCCACCAGTCAGAGTCAAGTGTAAAATAGTGGCTGATGTGTATGAATAGAACTAAACTCATAGCCCGTTAAAAAAAAGCATTCCCAAGTTTTCCTCCATGTTTTCTTTGGACTTCTCTGCACTTGAGTTTAATGTGTGTATCTGAAGCTGTTTGTGTTCCGATTTAAACAGCATCATCTACATAATGTCCCACTCAAACAGTTTTAAAACATCATAAAAATTCTAACAGTTTAAAAGCATTCTCAGCCAATGACCTCGGGGTTCCCAGGTGGAACCCTCACAGGGATGTTATTCATATGTCTCTAGAGTGTTTGGTTTCTTTTTTTACTTAGATAAAGTTTTGTTGGTTTAACCCTCAGATTTTGTCTGATGTGCTGCTCTGTCTTGCTGCCAAGAAACTACATTTGAAAAGCAAATCAAAGAGCCTAGTTAGTTTTTGCATTTCTTTTTTTCTTTTTGTCTAAGAATTTGTGTGCATTAGATGAAGGATATTATAGCATGACATCCGGTTTACCTGTTACACACATTGCATGATGCATCTTGTTTCTTGACTTTCTGAACTTTTAATGTTTGTCTGTTCAACTGCTCTTACAGCTATAACGGGGCGGGGGGGGGCACAGGACTTTATGCTTTTACCATGCTGTTCAAAATGCACTTTTTTCATCTTGAACAACTCTTGATGTTTGAAGAACAGGGGGAAGTTTTTTTAAAACTTTGTGAATCAACGCTGAGAACTGTATTCAGCAATGTCCAAAAGCACACTGTCTCATCTGAAATTAGTCAAAGCCAAGAAGTCAAAGGTTACCAAAACAGTTGGAGAAAATAAAAGAAATCATTTTAAATAGTACCACTGTGATTCTGTTTAGGAATTTTAGTTATCTAATTATTTAATTAATAAACTCCCTTTGAAGAGATTTTAATAAAATGGCATATCATCAGAGCCCAAAATATAAATGCTTTCTTATCCTATAGAAAGATATGTAAGATAACTTAAATTTATTAAACAAAAGCTACCAGTCTACAATGCCGTTTTCCATCTGCATGACAGTGACACACCAAGCCCAAAACAGCATCAAAAATTAATAAGCATGTTGCTAATTGGCACAAAAAAGATTGATGGAGATAGTTGGAATATATTTTAATTGCATGCAATACAATTCTAAGCATATTAACTCAGAATTAAGTTGCACTGAGTTCAATGGGAGGTATTTCTCAGTAAGTGTGCATAAGATTGAAATCTCAGTCACTCAGAAAAAAAAATGTTTGTCTACTCCTTGCTTATTGACAAAGGCAATTTTGAATTGGGATATTATTTAAGGGTATTTGGTACCATTGCTACAGTGACTGCACTTGTACCATATGTGAAATGTTTCTCTGTACCAGAAACGAGTGGTTTTTGTGCACACAATAGAAGTTAAGATATGTTGCTTAGTGATTGTCATGTGAAGTAGCAACCTTATCAACAAGCCTACAACCCTTAATAATAATTATATATATATTTAATACCCCACCCATCTTACTGTGCTTCCCCAGCCACTCTGGGTGACTTTCAACATATATAAAAACACAACAAAGCATCAAACATTAAAAAACAAAATATCCTATACGAGCAACAAACAAACCAACAAATCAATAGAAACCAATAATAACAACAATAATGAGCATTGTACGTGGGGTCAAGCCTATGAATTTACTCCTCTTATTCACTTTTTAAAATCAGCTAATACTTTAAAAACAAAGTTTTAAACAAAATATTTTGAAAACAGTGCAGCTTAAATGCAAATCAAAAAAGGGAAAAGAGATCAAATTCCGCTTAATAATAAAGAGTGGTATTAATCTTTTAATCAGTTGTTATTTTGGAAGGTGAAAGATGTAAATCAATGCAGGAATAGCCTGTTGGTGTCATTGATATTAAAGCAATGGAGAGAAGTTATCTCTAATGTGTTACTTTTTATCTTCAGAAATTGCTGCACAATAAACCATGAATTATAGGCTGTCCCTCTATTTTAGAGTTGCTGTACCTGCTGAATATTGGATACTAAAATAAAATTGAATTTCCAGAGTCTCACCTAAATTGTCATAACCATCATGTGGCTTGGAAAGCGGTTGTGTAAACAAGCACCTTACACACATTACTGTGTTAAAGCTTCCAAAGGCAACTTTCAGTAGAAATGACTTGTCACAGCTGTAAATACATGAAGAAGATCTTTAGTGAAATCACGAATGAGAGCTTGCAGCAGTTGTTACATCCAAGATTGCATTAAGAGAAAACAATAGGCCCTTAATGCATGGGCAGTTATTAAAAAGAGGATTAGGTCTGCAATAAACCTTGGTAGAAGACACTTAATAACTCATTTACACCTCATGAAAGAAAGATAATAGTAGTCAACCTTCACGGGTGAGGTCCTCTGTTCCATCTTGTAGTCCACTGCTTTGACTTTTAGTCAAATGTCAAGAGATTAATTAGATTTCAAATGTCTTGGTGCCTGTCGTATTCTTAAAGTCTGTTAAATCTTGCATCCTTAAAGTGACTCCACTGAGAGCAGCAATCCAGCATTAACGCTTTTAATCAAAAAAGGTCATGTGTCAGCCTTTTATATTTTTAATATATAATGGGCAATTTTCAAAAGGTTCTGAGATCCTGATAAGCCCCAAAGAGAGTACAGCATGCTTAAATGCTTGCAGGACCCTTCCTGTATGTATAGGTAATTTTATTACAAGTCCAGTCTCCAGAGTCAACTTTATTTTCTCTTCTGTCAGCCCTTACCCAACTCCTACGTTACACTGTCATTGTTGAATAGATCTTGAATCCCTCATGATTTCCCATACTTTCCATTTCCATCCGTTAAGCACAGCCTTCCCTTGAAATAATGTATACTATTTTGAATATCTTACATTAAGAATGTAATATTTTGTGGGCCACATTGTGAATGGATTTAAGGAAGAAGCAGTATCAGTTCAATAAAGTGCCTGATTAATATGCCGTTTGGTCCAGAATCATAGGGTTTTTTTCTTAAACAAAGGAGTTCAAAAGTTGCAATGGAGAGACATAAAATAACACAGAGGGCCATTAAATAGGTCGCTTTTGTAGTTATTTAATTGGGAGCAACTAAAGTGTTTTGCTTTTCCAGTAATTCCTACTTTTCAGATGTTAATGCTATTTTTAATACTAGAATTTGTTGAGATTTTTAAAAAGTTTTAATAGTGGAGCTCTTGACTTGTTTGATCCTTCATCATGGCTTGGGCACAATCTGAACATGTAAATATCACATAGGTGATATGAAGTTTCTGACTGTGTCTCTTGTACCACAATCCTAGACCAGGCATATAAGTGGACAGTGTCTTTAGGGGGAGAGCTGTACCTCAGTGGCACAGAATGTGCTTTTCATGCAGAAGGTTCAAATATTAATTTCTGAAATCTTCAGTAGTTCTGGAAAAGAGATCAGTTCTAAAACTGTGGAGAGGAGCTGATAATCTGTTAAGTGCAGGCTTGGCCAAACTTGGCCCTCCAGCTGTTTTGGGACTAAAACTCTCATCATCCCTAGCTAACAGGATCAGTGGTCAGGGATGATGGGAATTGTAGTCCCAAAACAGCTGGAGGGGCAAGTTTGACCATGCCTAGTTTAGTGGATGATACAGTGGAGCATGTGTGCATGTAGATATGCTGGTTTTGCTTTGTATGTGGCTGCCGCCCATGCCAGTTGGAGAGTAACCATTATGAGTTTTTGAAAGAATAAATAATGGGGATATTTTTGTAGAAGTGTAGTTAAAGGTTATACGTTGGAATCTAATGTTGACAGCGCCACTGTGTAATGTGTCAGATATAATTATAAAAACTCTTAGAAGTTGCTGGAGAGTAAATTCAAAACGTGGTTCAAAAGTTATCTAGAACAATCCCTTGTAATACTTGATAGACAGCTTTTATGGTGATTTTTGTCCAAAATATGCTCTAAATCCAAGATCCATGTGTCAGAGAGCAATTAAGGCTTGCATAAAACTCTGAAGATGAAAAGTGCTAAACATAGTAAGAATTAAGTACTGTTAATTACCATTCTGCCATTCCACCTAATACCTTTATTCTGTGATACTTAATTGGCTCTACTGGAATTAGCACGTTTTGTAAAGCATTGAACTCAAACCATCCTTTAGAAGGACAGTTCACTTCAGAAAGGAGAGGACTTTTTATCCCATTCTTGCACATTTCTTATTTGAATTTGGTTGTGCTTGATGCTTATGTCCTCAGAAAAGAAATGGGGACGCAGGTGGCGCTGTGGGTTAAAGCCTTAGCACCTAGGACTTGCCGATCGAAAGGTCGGCGGTTCGAATCCCTGCGGCAGGGTGCGCTCCCGCTGCTCGGTCCCAGCGCCTGCCAACCTAGCAGTTCGAAAGCACCTCCGGGTGCAAGTAGATAAATAGGGACCGCTTACCAGCGGGAAGGTAAACGGCGTTTCCGTGTGCGGCTCTGGCTCGCCAGAGCAGCGATGTCACGCTGGCCACGTGACCCGGAAGTGTCTTCGGACAGCGCTGGCCCCTGGCCTCTTAAGTGAGATGGGCGCACAACCCCAGAGTCTGTCAAGACTGGCCCGTACGGGCAGGGGTACCTTTACCTATGTGTGGGAACAAGGGACGCTGGTGGCGCTGTGGGTTAAACCACAGAGCCTAGGACTTGCCGATCAGAAGGTTGGCAGTTCGAATCCCTGCGACGGGGTGAGCTCCCATTGCTCGGTCCCTGCTCTTGCCAACCTAGCAGTTCGAAAGCACATCAAAGTGCAAGTAGATAAATAGGTACTGCTCTGGCAGGAAGGTAAATGGTGTTTCCGTGCGCTGCTCTGGTTCGCCAGAACCATAGTCATGCTGGCCACATGACCTGGAAGCTGTACGCCAGCTCCCTCGGCCAATAAAGCGAGATGAGCACCGCAACCCCAGAGTTGGTCCCGACTGGACCTAACGGTCAGGGGTCGCTTTACCTTTTTTATGTGTGGGAACACCACCCTCTGATCTGGGAACCTCTCCCTGCTAATCCCCGTGTGCTGCTACTCAGTAGTGAGTGAAATGTACTCTGTACCTCAAAGGTGGGGACCTTTTTTTCCAGTCTGAGGGCTGCATTCCCTTATGCGCAACCTTATGTGGGCAGGATGCCAGTGAAAGGGAGGGTCAGGCAAAAAGTGGATGGGGCAGCAGGTGTGACTCTTGCTCTGTACACTCCAGCTACACGAAATTCAGACACATCATCATCAAATTTATTACCTGCCCTTTAGCAGCAGAACCAAGGGCAGGTTACAACAATTTAAAATTTAAAACAAACCTTTAAAACAGATTACAATAACAGGAAGAGGTGAGACCTGAAAACACATCTCATGTGTCAAAGAACAGGGGTATAGAGGTGAGTCTTCAGCATTTGCCAAAAAGCTGTATAGTGTATAGCCAGGTGCACCTCTAGGGAAGGGAATTCCAAAACTTTGGGGCTGTTCTCCTGGGCCACCTCCACCCCAAATCTCTGAGAGAGAGAGACAGAGCTACCAAGAGGGCCCCCTCTGCTTATCTTATCACCCTGAGAGGGTTTGTAGGTAAGGAGACAATTTTTCAGATGTTTGGAACCTAAGTCATTTAGGACTTCAAAAACTAGCATAAGCATCTTGAATTGGGCCCATAAACTCTTTTTCCAGGCAAGCAAGGGGCATTATTACAGATCAAAAACATGTTACAGCCAGGCAAAAGCCACTGAGGAAGGCACAGAGCAGGGGCAGTTGTATGGGGAGAAGGTGTTGCCTGGGAAGAGAAAAGAGATGGCCCACAAAGAGATGGTTTGGAGGTCGTGAGGTTCCTCATCCCTGCTGTAGCTTCTTGGGAGTACTTTGCTCTGTTTTTGCTCAATATGTTCTAGGGTTCACCATTGTAATGGAAAATAAAGTAAAACCAGATTACGAGTTATTCTGGATTTCAGATAAAACACTGCTTTGTGCCCTTTGATTTCTAAAACCTGATCATGAATAAATATGCTGCAATATAATAAACTGAGAATGTATATAATGAGAAGCTTAACTCTTTTCCCCCACCCCACCCCACTGAAATTTCCACAAATAAAATTCTCCCTCCTCAAAAGTAACGTGAGGAGGGGACATAGAAGTACGTGTCTACAAGTGTTTACAAGAGTAGAAGATGTTCATTGCCCTCCAGATGCCTCTGTGAATAATTAACAGGTCAGAAATTTATGTTTTTTTCTACCCATAGAGCAAATTGTGTGTGCGTTTGAAGGGGCGGGTTAATCTAGACAACGGCACCTTGGCAGAAAGAGCAATATAAAAGTCCAATACTGCTATCCCAATCTAATTCTTCTCCCTCCAGTTGCTATTAATTTATTTTTCAAATGCAGGGTATTATAATCACAAATCTCCCGCATTGTGTCTGTTTTGGCCCTCAAGAAGTTGGATGTGGCATTCCAAGATAGCCTTTTAGACAAAGGCTGCACTTTGACCCATCAAGATAATAAAAGTTGGGGAGAGCCACTTTGAAGAATAATAAAGCACAGCTGAGGCACTGTCATTTTGTCCATCAGTGAATGTATAAGAAGCATTATTTAAAAATTATTATACTGTAATAATAATAACACATGCTACTAAGCGTTTCCCCATCAAAAGGAATACACACAGAGGTCACGTTAGCCTTCTGTCTTTTCCTAAATATGAAATTGTGCAAGTATTAGTAAGTGCTATGCTGTGGGTTAAACCACAGAGCCTAGGACTTGCTGATCAGAAGTTCGGCGGTTCGAATCCCCACGACGGGGTGAGCTCCCATTGCTCGGTCCCTGCTCCTGCCAACCTAGCAGTTCGAAAGCACGTCAAAGTGCAAGTAGATAAATAGGTACTGCTCCAGTGGGAAGGTAGATGGCGTTTCCGAGCCCTGCTCTGGTTCGACAGAAGCAGCTGGCCACATGGACCCGGAAGCTGTATGCCGGCTCCCTCAGCCAATAAAGCGAGATGAGCGCCGCAACCCCAGAGTTGTTCGCGACTGGACCTAATGGTCTTTAACTTTATGTTGTGATTAACATTAGATAATTTTCTGTACTCAATATTATTTTGTGGTATTATTTTTAGGCCAATACTCTTGTAAATACAAAATTATTTAGGGAAAACCTCTTAAGGGGCGGTGCCCCCAAAACAGCACAATGGACACCAAGTGCTGGCTGACCAAGAGGGGAAAATGTACATTTTAAGGGTAATGGAATGGGGGAAACAATAAAAGAGGAAGGGACACAGGTATTAGAATGATTAAGAGACCCTTTATACCATAAAATCTGTCACAGAATCATAGAATTGTAGAGCTGGAAGGGACCACAAGGGTCATTTATTCCAGCTCCCTGGAATGCAGGAATCTTAAGCCCAATATGGGGCTCTAACCCGTGACTCTGAGATTAAGAGTCTCATGCTCTACCAACTGAGCTCTGTTGCAGCTTCATGTACTGGTTGACACTGAGGAGCTGTTTTTTAAATGTCCCTGTGACAGAAGAGAGCTGTCTCTCGATATCAGTGGAGAAAACTAAGATTTAAATGTAGCTGGGTTTAGGCATTTGTTTCCCCCCCACCCATATTTAAAAGAACAACAACAACAAAAATGTAGACAAACCCATGAGGACTATGCATGCTCGGTGGACACAGAATGTTGACTCAGTGTTGGAGTAGGGGAGGAAAATATGGTGGGGGGTTAGGGAATGAATTGGAGTACTGGAACCAAAGAAGTACTGCGCAATGGTACTTCTTTGGTTCCAGCACTCCAATTCACAACAAAGATCAGGCAAGAATACACACAGAGTTCGCTTGTGGCATTTATAAGCAATAACAAAAAAAATTGCAGGCCTCCCATGCTTTAAAAAAAAGTGATTTGTTGTTGTTGCTTATAAATGTCACATGCGAACTCTGTGTGTATTCTTGCCTGATCTTTGTTATTATTCTAACAATATCTCACCATTCTGTGAATTCCTAGATTCATGAGCAACTAAAATACACAGGACAGCTACTTTATGCCATAGAGAAAAGAACCTGTCTAAGCAAAGTCGTTACACTGCAGAAGTCTTATTTTGTTGTCTTCAAAGTGGATGACTTGGAAGGCTTGTTTCGGTGCTGCGAAAACAAAACACTTCTGCTTCCCACCACCAGAACAACCCCCAGTTTTTTACTCTAGCTCAGGAATGAAGACAGGAGGTAGCTAATCTAAGCACACCTTGCAGATGGAGGGGATGAAGAAAGACAGAGGTTATTGCCAGAGCTTCACTGAGCTCTCCAAAGTGAGCCTAACTCTGGGGGACCATGCCTGATTTTTCTCTCCAGCGCCAAAGCTGAAGCTGTGGGAGGGAGCATGAGTTTGGTTTTTTTTGTTTTTTAATAATATTTTATTAAGTTTTATGAATAAAAAAGATAAAACACATACACAAAAATATAAAATTACAAAATACAAAAAAAGAATTACAGACATTTAACTTATAAAAAAGAAAAAAAGACAGAAAAGCAAAAAACAAAACACGCTAAAACAAAAAGCAAAAATCCCTCTTTTTAAATTCTCATCTTTGATTCAATTATTTTCCTGACTTCCTCACATCTCCCTTTTTTGTATCCCTTTTGAAAATTAATTCAGCAAATTCATATCCAATTAATTTATCTATTATCAATCCAATCTTATTTTTAACCTTGTTGCTAGAACCCCTTCAGTTCATTTCAATGTCATCAACATTCAAAAATTTTTGACCAGATGGGCTGACCTCCAAGTACTATAAGACATTGAAAGACTATTTGATACAACCACTGATGGAGGTCAGCAATGAAATTTTAGAGGGGAAGAAGGCGCCAGAATCGTGGAAAGAAGCTTTCATCACATTGATACCAAAATCGGAAACTGAAAAGACACAGCTTAAGAACTACCGTCCCATCTCCCTTTTAAATGTGGATTACAAAATATTTGCAGACGTTTTGGCAAGTAGATTCAAGAGGGTTTTAAACAAAGTAATCCATAAAGACCAGGCAGGCTTTCTCCCAGGTAGACATATGTCTGCCAATACAAGGAACATTATAGATATATTGGAGCTTTTACAAACAGACATAAATACTAAAGCTGTTTTAATTTTTATAGACGCGGAGAAGGCCTTTGATAACATATCCTGGAAGTTTATGAAAGGGAATTTAAAAGAAATGGGAGTGGGCCGGGGGTTTGAGAATGGGATTGATGCAATATACTCAGAACAAAAGGCTAAACTGATAGTTAACAATGTGGTTACAGAAGAGTTTAAAATTGAAAAAGGAACACGACAAGGCTGTCCGATTTCCCCGTTGCTATTTATCTCGGTCCTGGAGGTGCTCTTGAACACGATTAGAGGGGACAGGTTGGTGGAAGGGATACAGGTCGGAGCGAAACAATACAAACTTAAAGCGTTTGCAGATGACTTAGTTCTGACATTACAGGAGCCAGAATCTAGTACGAAAAGAGTACTACAACTAATCCAAGATTTTGGTCGGGTGGCGGGATTTAAACTAAATAAGCAAAAAACCAAGGTGTTGGGAAAAAACTTGACAGATATTGAGTCGGAACGGTTTCAGAGAGAGACAGAGTTAACTGTGGTTAAGAAAGTTAAATACCTAGGGGTAAACATAACAGCAAAGAATTTGAGTCTGTTTAAAGATAATTATGAAAAATGTTGGTCTGAAATTAAGAGAGACTTGGATAGCTGGTCAAAATTGAAACTTTCATTGTTAGGTCGAATAGCTGCTATTAAGATGAATGTATTGCCAAAAATGTTATTTTTGTTTCAGACATTGCAGATTGTAGATAAAACGGAGTGCTTCCGGAAGTGGCAGAAAGATATCTCCAAATTTGTCTGGCAGGGCAAAAAGCCCAGAATTAAGTTTAAGATATTAACGGACGCAAAAGAAAGAGGGGGCTTTGCCCTGCCAGACTTAAAGTTGTATTATGAAGCCGCAGCTTTCTGCTGGCTAAAAGACTGGCTACTTCTGGAGGACACGGATGTGCTGGATTTGGAAGGTTTTAACAATGCATTTGGATGGCATGCATATTTATGGTACGACAAGGTTAAGATCAACAAGGTTTTTAAGAACCATATTGTCAGAAAAGCAATATTTAATGTCTGGACAAGATACAAAGACTTATTAGAAAACAAAACACCGAGGTGGCTGTCACCTTTGGAGGCTAAGGCCCGAAAAAGACCCAATATGGAGGCCAATTG
The DNA here is from genome assembly GCF_964234715.1 of Podarcis melisellensis. NCBI lineage: Eukaryota > Metazoa > Chordata > Lepidosauria > Squamata > Lacertidae > Podarcis > Podarcis melisellensis. The sequence goes on from NC_138544.1 coordinate 12,746,492, forward strand.
GCCAAAATATTGGGAAATACTAGAAAGGGATGGAGACAATTGGAAACTGCAGAGTTTAGAGAAAATGAAAGATAAAGTGCGAGACTGGTTACACTATGCTCAGCTTAAGGAAGTGTTTAAGATTGATAAAAAGTTAGGATTCCAGGTGGAGAAATCGAAACTGGAGACAGAACTGCTAGAACCTAAGACCAAGGTACTTTCAAAAATGTATAACTTGCTGCTGAAATGGAACACACAAGACGAATTGGTTAAATCGGCTATGATAAAGTGGGCCCAGGATATTGGGCACAACATTATGTTTGAGGACTGGGAAAGGTTATGGACCACCGGGCTGAACTTCACAGCATGTAATGCTCTGAAGGAAAATGTAATGAAAATGATATATAGATGGTACATGACCCCAGTGAAATTGGCTAAAATATACCATTCGTCTGATAACAAATGTTGGAAATGTAAGGAAAATGAAGGAACATTCTTTCACCTCTGGTGGACCTGCCCTAAAGTGAAGGCCTTTTGGGAAATGATATACAATGAGTTAAAAAAGGTATTTAAGTATACCTTCACCAAGAAACCAGAGGCCTTCCTTCTGGGCATGGTCGGCCAGAACGTGTTAAAGAAGGACAGAACATTTTTTATGTACGCTACAACGGCGGCAAGGATACTTATTGCTAAGAGCTGGAAAACCCAAGATCTACCAACACTGGAAGAATGGCAGATGCAGCTGATGGACTATATGCAACTGGCTGAGATGACTGGCAGAATCCGCGACCTGGGAGAGGAGAGGGTTGAAGAAGACTGGAAGAAATTTAAGATTTATTTACAAAAGTACTGTAATTTGGTTGAATCCTAACAAGGAAGCCAGAGCAGAAATAACTGTCTACCATTAAATTATAATTTTTTATTTGAGTTTAACCTAAATATTGTAATTAAGAGCATAAACAAGATGATAATTTGCTTGGAAAAATTCGTTTTTAATGATGAAAGTGGAAGCGGGAGACGTGAGGGAGTCCGCAATAGAATGAAAGGATGTTATGAAACCTATTCTGTTTGTTAATCTGTAAAAAATCTTAATAAAAATTTTTATAAAAAAAAAAAAAAAAACATTCAAAAATTTTACAATGTTTCTGTAGATAAATTTTAAATTTCCTCCAATCTTCTTCCACAAACTCTTCTCCCTGGTCTCGGATTCTGCCAGTCATCTCCGCCATTTCTATATAGTCCATTACTTGCATCTGCCATTCTTCCAGAGTGGGTAGGTCTTGTGTCTTCCAGTGCTTTGCGATGAGTATTCTTGCTGCTGCTGTGGCGTGCATAAAGAAAGTTCTATCCTTCTTTGACACCAATTGGCCGACTATGCCCAGGAGAAAGGCCTTTGGTTGCTTAGGGAAAGTGTACTTAAGTACCTTCTTCAATTCATTGTAGATCATCTCCCAGAAAGCCTTAATCCTTGGGCACGTCCACCAAAGGTGAAAGAATGTACCTTCAGTTTCTTTACATTTCCAGCATTTATTATCGGGCAAATGATAAATTTGTGCAAGCTTGACTGGGGTCATGTACCACCTGTACATCATTTTCATAATATTCTCTCTTAGGGCATTACATGCCGTAAATTTAATCCCGGTGGTCCACAACTTCTCCCAGTCAGCAAACATGATATTATAGCCTATATCTTGTGCCCATTTTATCATTGCCGATTTTACTGTTTCTTCCTCAGTGTTCCATTTCAGCAGCAAATTATACATTCTTGATAGAATCTTAGCATTGGGTTCTAGCAGTTCTGTCTCTAACTTTGATCTTTCCACCTGGAAACCCACTTTTTTATCCTGGTTAAAACCTCTCTTATTTGAAAATAGTGTAACCAGTCTCGCACCTTCTCTTTAAGCTTCTCATAACTCTGCAATTTCAATTTGTCACCATCCTGTTCTAAAATTTCCCAATATTTTGGCCACTTAGCCTCCATATTAAGTTTTTTCAAAGCTTTCACTTCCATAGGTGAAAGCCACCTTTGGGTTTTACTCTCCAAAAAGTCTTTATATCTAATCCAGACATTAAGCAGTGCTTTCCTGACAATATGGTTTTTAAATGCCTTGTGCGCTTTTACGTTGCCATACCACAAGTATGCATGCCACCCAAATACATTATCATACCCCTCAAGATCTAAAACATCTGTGTTTTCAAGAAGTAGCCATTCCTTCAGCCAGCAAAAAGCTGCTGGTTCATAATAGAGTTTCAAGTCTGGCAGGGCAACCCCCCCCCCAAACTTTAGCATCTGTAAGTATCTTATATTTTATTCTGGGCTTTTTGCCCTGCCTGACAAATCTAGATATATCTCTCTGCCACTTCTTAAAACAATCCATCTTGTCAATAATTTGCAGTGATTGAAATAAAAATAATATTCTCGGCAATACATTCATCTTGATAACAGCAATTCGACCCAGCAAGGAAAGCTGCAAATTTGACCAAATTCCTAAATCTTTTTTGATTTCTGACCAACATTTCTCATAATTATCTTTAAATAGGTTCACATTCTTAGCGGTCATATTCACCCCCAGGTATTTTACCTTTTTTACCAATGTTAAATCTGTCTCCTTCTGAAACATCTGAGAGAGCATGAGTTTGTCTGTACAAATTCAATGACCAAAACACCCAAGCCTGCAATCTTATATATGCTTACCTAGGAGTAAGTCCTATTGAATACAGTGGGATTTCTGAGTGGCCATGCATTAGTTGCACTGAAGGAGATAGGAATTCATGAAGCCTCACCACCACCTACTGAAATTAATTATTATTTTTTCCATTGAGTTAGATTGCAACACAAGATTTCAATCAAGTATGGCTGGCTTTACTATACTAAGAAAAAAATGTTCATATATAATGGAAGAGTAATATAAAACTCCAACACTTCTATCCCAATCTAATTATTCTCCCTCCAAAATATAATGAAAGTGTTAGTACAGCATTTTGGAGTAGCAACTCCATCATGCACAAAAGACCCTATTGATAAAGTGGTAAATGGAGTACCAGCAATAATGAACCATGTAAGTAATAATTAAATGCATCTGTGTAATTTTGCAAAAGGTGCAGATTAGAAAACTTACAAATGGACTCCATCTGCAGAGCAAACTAGGAACTATGGGTAACACTACCTAAAAAGGTAAAGGTACCCCCCCCTGCCCGTACGGGCCAGTCTTGACAGACTCTAGGGTTGTACGCTCATCTCACTCTAGAGCCGGGAGCCGGCGCCGTCCGCAGGCACTTCCGGGTCACATGGCCAGTGTGACATCGCTGCTCTGGCGAGCCTGCACCAGCGCAGCACACGGAACGCCGTTTACCTTCCCGCTATAAAGCGGTACCTATTTATCTACTTGCACTTTAAGGGTGCTTTCGAACTGCTAGGTGGGCAGGAGCTGGGACCGACAGACGGGAGCTCACCCTGCCGCGGGGATTTGAACCGCCGACCATATGATCAGCAAGTCCTAGGCACTGTGGTTTTACCCACAGTGCCACCCGCGTCCCCACTACCTATGGTTACTTTAAACAGACCAGCTTGAGGAGCCATGGTTTGAAGATAATTGAATGAAAATTACCCATAGTATAACCACAGTTGGTTGTACTAGACAGTACAACAAACCACAGTTAAATGAAAGCAAAAACAAGCTCTTCCAAACTCCTCCTGGCCCTGTGGGAGTAAGGGTAAATTATGCACCCCAGGAACCAGGCTGGGACAGACTAGGAAACAGCTGAGACTTCAACTTTTACCACCCACCAGCTGATTTCTGTAGCCATTGGCAGTGGCATAGCGTGGGTTATCAGCACCCGGGGCAAGTCAAGTAATTTGCACCCCCTAACTCCTGGATTTGCGCCCCCTAGCCCGTGGATTTGCGCCCCCTAACCCTAACCCCCAGATGTTGCGCCCAGTGCGGCCGGGCCCCCCTACACCCCCCACGCTACGCCACTGGCCATTGGCTGAGTGAGTGAGTTCCCTAGCAGACTTTGGCTCTACCACTCGTCAATGAATGCAACCTAACATATCTCACATGATTGTTCCAAGGATAAAATGGATAGGGAGAGAATCAAATAGCCACCCCTGAGTTTGTTGGGGGAAGGACAGGATAAAAATGTATTAAAATAAATAAGATGCTTAAAAAGGATTAGAACTAGAAATATACCATTTCTCTGTTTATTGTTAGTTTTTAATACAGAGCCTCTTTTCCATTTGTAGGCTGTTTCCAATTAGACAAACACTGGGAAAGGAGGGGTACATTTCAAGAGGCCCAAATTTGTAGTATGCTTTGTAGCACCATTGTCAAAGCATGCTTCACTGAAGAAACAGGTGTACCTGACAAGCATTACATTTCCCACCTTTGAAAGATTCAAGCCATGTGACAGTTCATAAATATTGCCATTATCTCTATTGGCCTCCTTAAGTACAACCTATCTGCTTTGAACAGTTCACTACGAGTCCTACAAGTCCCCAGTGCTGATTTGCAGGCACTGCTAATTTGCATACTACCGCAGAAAACAAGCAATTAAAAGATAAAATATGCTGCATCATAAAATTCCTCAGTAAGCTTTACTAGGTTTTAATTATTTTCATATTTCACTAGTAACTGAAATATTAGGTTGAAGATCTTAGTACAGGCCTTTCCTTTTAATTCTTGGTAGATGAATTTCAGCAACTAAATTTGTTGGTCGGAGGCAGATTCTAAATATATTTTCATTACAGTACTTTAATTACAAAAGGGCGGAGGGGAAAAAATATTTACCCATCATACAAATAAAGATACCCCATTAAAATTGGAATTAAAAAAAATATGTGTTGTAAAATCAGACGAAGTGGAACCAGTGCCATGTTGAATCACAGCATGAGACCTCAAGAATCAGTGTAAAGTTGTTTTAAAGTGGTAGCCATCAGGTGGCAGTGTTTTATAAATCACTATCTGAACATTTTTTATTTTTTGTGAAGGGCAGCATCAAATTCTCTAAATAAATAAATAACCAGCAGTTCTCCTAATTAATTTAGTAGATTCTATAAATTAATTAGGCAAGTTATAAAGGTCTGACTCTTCTTCATCATCTGCTCCAGTATAATTGCCAGCCTGTTTCATTCCACGAGTCAAGGTTCTATTGTTTTGCCAGAGGAAAACATAAAAATAATTCCAAGCCCACTAAAAGTAGCAGGCAAAATCATTATAGCGTGCCAAAAGGGACATGTCTGCTTCTGAAAATCACTGGCACTGAAAAAACAGCAACAGTATCATAGTACCATAAGCATCTGTGTCTTGCCAATTTCTGCCTACTTGCACAAATATGTGTCTCAACTTCAGTGTAAGAAAAATACTGTATTAATGTCAAAGCTGGACAAAAACAAGTTATTTAGACTTTGTATTGCGGAAGCAGTGCATAGGAGCCAACTCCTAGGGACTAAGATCTCTTTGCCCCCCCTAAAATATTTGAGGGCGCTGGGTCCCCCCCCCCAAAGTTGATGGGCATTGTTTAGGGAAGCTTTTAATGTTTAATAGGTTATTGTATTTTGGTGTTCTGCTGGAAGCCGCCCAGAGTGGCTGGGGAAACCCAGCCAGATGGGCGGGGTATAAATAATATATTATTATTATTATTATTATTATTATTATTATTATTATTATTATTATTATTCAAATGGCGTGCATGCACTGCGGGGCTCATCTGGGCCCTCCAATATTTTATTCAGCTTGGCACTCCTGAAACATTCAGTTTCTCAGCTGCGAAGCACAGCAGCAAACCAAATAGCCCTTTTCTTCAGCTTTGAGCTGCAGAGTGGGGCAGGGATCTTCCCTGAAGTTGTGTTGCATCCTCTGAAGCTCAGCACAGCTGTAGAGGATGATTCCCACCTGCCCAACTCTGAGCTGGAAAAGAAGGCATCACTCCTGCCATAGCAAGAGTGACAAGCAGGGTTGCGCACCGCAACTTGATGTGGTGAGAGCGCATAATTGTAGTGGCCTTGCATAGGGAGCAAACCATAGTGCAAAGGGTCATCTGTCCACATTTGCAGATTTCTGTTTGATAGGCACCACTTTCTGCTGGATGGTTTACTTCGGCTTACTGAATGTTCGCTTTGTAGAAAGAAACTGACTGATGACAGGTTTTGAGTAGTGCAGATATGTAATTATGTTTTTGCAGTTTCTTTTTGTAGGCAGTGGTGACATCACCTAAATATATCTATGTACAGTCTGTTATTTGTGCTGCATACTCTAAATGCTAACAGAAACAGTCTACATAGAGAATGAAATCAAATAACAGTTTTATTTAAATGCTGAGGTTTTGATTTAAGTAGGGGGATGTCAGATATGTAAAAAAATAAAAAAATGAGCCCATTGTGGAAATAATAAAATTTACATAACAGAAATATTTAAGAATGGATTATGAATGTCCTTCCAGTTCACAATGGCTTCAAGTAATGTTTCTTATTTAACTTCTTTATGAAACAAGTATGGTAAAATATTGGAACGTATCAGTAGAGTTTATAATAAATTAATGAATCATTTTGCAGTGCTTTGTCTAAATTTATGTACTCAGCGAATCTTTAACGGTCTTTTCCTGGGAGCACTTAGCTCTGATTGTAGTGAGATTCTGATTATATATTGCACCTTTAAAAAGAATGTAATACTTGCAAAACCTAGAGCAGGCTGAATTTGCCTGAAAAATATATAGTGAAATTAGTATGTGCTGATTTAATGACTTGGGATCCCCTTGCTTATGTTTTGAATGTTAATAGTTTGCCTTCTAGATACCAAACTTTATAATCTTCAGCTTTATTATCTTTATTCCTATATATATATATATATGCGTCTTGCATTTTGAATAGTGTGTGTGTGTGTGTGTGTGTGTGTGTGTGTGTGAAGTGATTCATAAGTCACTTGCTAAAATGCCTGTTTGTCTTCTGGGCCTTATCTGTTTTCTGGTGGTAGTATAAAAGGGCTAAGCTGCATATGGATTTTATTTGATTTTGAGCCTCACAATGGATTCTCTGCTGGAAGTTTTATATTCGCAATGTTGCCGTCCAGCTCAGAGAATTCTTATTAATGCTTCAGCAGGTGCTCTGCTCACAGTCCAGTAAAATAAAGATAGGCTTGGTTTTTGAGACTTCCTCAGTTTCTAATGGCAACGTATTGAATCATTTGCTAAAGTCAAATATCTCAGTTGCCCCATGTTGGCAAGAAAACTCATCTTTGCAGAAAAAAAACAAAACTCCTCTTGCTTGTTCTGGGAAGCCCTGATTTGCCTTTGCATTCAGTAGTGGGCCTTGCCAAGCCAAAATTAATGCTTGTAGCAGCCAGAAGACACTGACTGCAGCTGTGTCCATAACTGAAGTTGGTTTTTAGCGTTATGTTTTCTTTTAGAAGGTCACAAGTTTGCAGGAGTATCTGCTTACGGGAAATACAGTAAGCTAGTTAACTCTTGGATTGCTGGATTAAAGGAATCAGTCGTAAGAAAGAGAAAAATGTTCAAGCTCTTCAGCATAATTCTTTCTTGGGGTTATTCCTCCACACTGTGGAGCCCAAGGGAGCAGAGTGATTCTGATTTATTTTTCAGTAATCGTATGGTCTTACAACGCTTCCTCCTCATCTGGCATCTTGATTTTTATTACTACAAAGTTTTACTAACTTAAAGTTGACATATCGCATGTCATTGTGTAAAGTTAACCCAACTTACCTTCATTATGCTACCTGCAGCCACTGGGTTTCCTATAAATGTTTTGTTTAATCACAGTGAACTTCTAACATAAAGATAAACAATTATTCCGTTTCTAATACTTACTATGATCCTAAACTTTTTTCAAGATGTGTGCATAGAGCAAGTTTATTGTAAAAAGAAGAGCAAGGCAAATTTATTTTCCAAATTTATAGTAGTTAACAGGGATAGTGTATTTGCAACTAAAAATATGCAGTTATTTTACAGCATATTTTCCCATTTTTTTAAATCTCATTCATACTAGCACAAAATGTCTGTTTCACTACAGTGAATAGACCAATAGAGGGGGTTTTTAGTATGTGGTTGGTCTTGGCTTAATGAATGTGTACTTTACATCAGCAATGGTTCCAGATAATGGAGAAGGCATTGCAAAATCAAGCATAGGATAGCATAGCCAAATTAGTTCTTCTCAAGGTAGACCTATTGAAATGAATGCACCATGTTAGTCATGTCCATTGATTTCAGTGGAACTAGTATTACATGTGAAAGGATCTTGGGGTCTCAGTAGAACACACTTAATCAATCAACGGTGTGATGCAGCAACAAAAAAAGCTAATGCTGTTCTAAACTGCATCAGCAGAAGGCTAGTCCAGGCATAGGCAAACTCAGCCCTCCAGATGTTTGGGGACTACAACCCCCATCATCCCTGACTACTGGTCCTGTTAGCTAGGGATGATGGGAGTTGTAGTCCCAAAACATCTAGAGGGCCAAGTTTGCCTATGCCTGGGCTAGTGTCTCAATCAAGGGAAGTAATAGTACCACTCTATTCTGCCTTGGTCAGATCACACCTGGAATACTGTGTCCAGTTCTGAGTGCCACAATTTAAGAAGGATATTGACAAGTTGGAACATAAGTAGAGGGGGATAACCAAGATTATGAAGGGTCTAGAAACCAAGCCTTATGAGGAACAGTTGAGGGAGTTGGATATGTTTAGCCTGGAAGAGAGGAGACTGAGAGGAGATATGATAGCCATCTTCAAATATCTAAAGCGCTGTCACATAGAGGAAGGAGCAAGCCTGTTTTTTCCTGCTCCAGACAATGGACCTGAACCCATGGCTTCAAGTTACAAGAGAGAAGATTCTAACTAAGCATTTTTTTGTAGGTCCATATTTTGCCAAATGGGTGGTCAACGTTCTATGAGTATGTCTGCAGATATATATATATATGCCAACAACTTACATATTTTTATATTACTTTCAATATATCAACCTGAAAATAAATTGAATCAAATTTGTTACCAGGCCACTGAAAACTAGTAGTTCATGTGTATCAAAAAATAGAGTGTCTTTTAAAATTCAAAAAGCCATGCTCGTATCTTGCCCTACTCTTTCAGGTGCATGCATTCAGCTCTCAGCTGTAAACCAGTGCATCTTCTCTTCTCTTTTTATGTTACAATCACAATTGCACAGATGGAATCCACTCTCTCAATTGTCAATTTGATACTAGGCTTCTTGTTCCCCTGCCCCCCACCTTAAAGCCTGAGTTTTATATAAAGCAAAATGGGATAGTAAATATCATTGATTATATGGAAATACATTATTCTCGTTAATATCCTTTTTCTTCTATATACCTATTTTCTTTGCAAATACTGTGTTTATTCATTCTGTACACATGTCTGTTTAGGTCTGGTCCATCACATCTGTAATCTCCTAATAGAAACTGCAGCTCTTTGCTTGGATGCAGATGATAAAAGCAACATCAAGACAGCAAATACGTTGCTTCTGTCCTTGCTTGATATTTTGCACCATATGCTGATCTACACTGCAAATATTGTCCGCCTGACACTACAGGTATATAATCTGTTTTCTGGTAGAATGAGGGTCATTGCATATATTTTCTATTGATCTTGTTGAATTCCCCACTATATATATACAAATGAAGTTGAATAGATTAATAAGTGAATATCTACACCTGGGGGTCAGCAAACTTTTTCAGCAGGAGGCCGGTCCACTGTCCCTCAGACGTTGTGGGGGGCCAGACTATATTTTTTGGGGGGGATGAATGAATTCCTATGCCCCGCAAATAACCCAGAGATGCATTTTAAATAAAAGGACACATTCCACTCATATAAAAACACGCTGATTCTCGGACCGTCCACAGGCCAGATTTAGATTGGGCCGGATCCAGCCCCCGGGCCTTAGTTTGCCTGCCCATGGTCTACACAGTTCTACTGACAATGGTTAATTAATTACATGGGAGTTAATTGAAGCTTAAGTTTTTCTGGCTTAAGTAGTAAGTACCCATAATGGGTTCTTTGATTTTTACCAGTCCCTTTATCCAAGATGATTTGAACCCTCATATATTTTGCATGTATCAGAGACAGAAAAATAGTACATTTCTAGATAAGTACTGTTGACATCCATCAGGCTCAAGAGACAATGGACTGTACCTCCAGGGTGAAGTCAAACCTCTGCATTTGCAACACCAAAGTGATCTCCCTGAGGTACAAACCTGAGCAGTGTGTGGAGGTCCTGGGCTGGTCCACAAATGGGGCTGCCACAATGAAAACCCTGTTCCAAGTTACTGTGGAGTAGACTTGTGATGTATACTCAAACAACTCTTCCCTTTCTAAAGTTGACTCACTCAAGGACATACCAATCAAATAAAAACAGATTTATTTTCAAAAATTAATGCTTTCCAAGGGAACCCTTCATCCTGAAATGACTGTGATAGTGATATTTTTGATGTGTTCTTTCTAATATTGTGGTTAATTATACTTTTTTCTCATGAAGGCACAGAAATCTGGCACAGGAGGGGACACTCAAACCGCTGAGGACCTTCTGCTTATCAACAAACCCCTGACAGATCTAATTAGCTTGCTTATTCCATTGGTAAGAGCTTTATTATTTTCAGTTAGAATGATTGGAATGAATTATAGTTTATTTAGATCATCACCACCCCCTTGTGAAAGGTTCAGATCAGGTTACAGGATGATAAAAAAATAATAATTCAGAAAATACATTTCCACTTTTAAAAAGTTGCCAATACTGAGGAACAAGATTAAATTTCTCTTTTCAAATGTTCCTTAAATGTATAGTCTTCTTTTCTTGTATTATCCATTTGTTCCCATTCTCTTGGCCCTAACTAAGAAGAATGCCCTTACCCATGCCTTTTCCTGAGCTTGTAACTTTCATTCTCAGGATCAATATAGATGTATCAATAGTTTTATCTTTACTTCAGGTAAAGGATTGATTGCTGTCTGCACCTCCAACCATTTAGTCATTATCCATAGTTAACACAAGCCCAGGGACACTGCAAGCCTATGGAAACCTTGACAGGGATATGGGTACTTACAAAATAAACTTTGTGTCAGCCACAAGTTGGACATCTTCTTTCAAGACTAACTTGCTTATTTTTTTAAAATTCTAAGTATTAAAACTTAACAAAACTCAATTTCTTTAAATAATGCACAGAATAATGTCCTTGATGAATTTCTGGAAAAACTAACCAAAATAATAAACTCAGAGATTAAAAAAAAATTATTAAATATTTCAGTGCAAAATTTGTGCCTGCATGCTTAAAGGTTTTGTTAGCTTTAGCTTTAAATAAGGTAAAACAATGATGATTTAACTTATTTTAAAATGATCCTTTGAAGTTTAATAACTATTAATTTTCCACACTCGTTCTTCTGTTCCCACTTATGTCAGATAACTAATTTGAACCATTCTTTTTATTCACAACTGTTTACATTCTTCAATTATTTATAAGTAACTTTTATCTATTATTTATAGATAACTATTACATTACATTTCATACCGGGTCAGTTTTGATTAAGTGAGGGAAATTTGGTTGTGAAAAAACTCACTCAAGGTCTAGGAGCACCTGAACAATTCACCTGTACAATTCAGGAAGTGAGAGCAGAATCAGGGATGTTGTGCAAGAAGAAAAACTGTTGGCTGGGAAGTTGAATGGGAAGTTGATCTAGAAATTGACCAGGGGAGTTAATGGCCAGATATGAGTATTTAGTGTGGTGGCTTAGAGTTGGGAAATCAAATTGAAATAGAATTAAAAGATGGGAGCCAATGAACAGGCCTCTAGCAGAGTTGGCTCTGAAAAAAGCAAGATACATTAGACAGAGAACTGAGAAACAGAGCCATGAGAGAAGGATAAGAATAGGAGGCAGACAGTTGAGGTAACCAAATGGTGCGTTAGGTGGTAAATTGATGTACATTGTCATGTAATATTATTTTTATTAAAAAACACACTATCTAATATGTTGGTATGTGAATACATTGCTAGGAGAGGATATATTTGCTAGATATTATCCCCCCTTCCTTATGTTTGTGACTTCAACAGAGTGCCATCCTTTTGCAGCTTAAAAGGGCAGCTTAGGCTTGTTTTAGCCTTTTAGTTTAAGCAACCCAGCTTTAAGGCACACTGGATTCTTCTGGTATTTCCCCTTTTTCTTCCCCTTAAAACACCACCAACAACAATTTATTTATGCCCTGCCCATCTGGCTGGGTTTCCCCAGCCACACTGGGTGGCTTCCAACAAAATATTAAAATACAATAGTCTGTTAAACATTAAAAGCCTCCCTAAACAGGGCTTCTTTCAGATGTCTTCTAAAAGTCTGGTAGTTGTTTTTCTCTTTGACATCTGGTGGGAGGGCGCTCCACAGGGCGGGCGCCACTACCGAGAAGGCCCTCTGCCTGGTTCCCTGTAACTTGGCATCTCGCAGCGAGGGAACCGCCAGAAGGCCCTCGGAGCTGGACCTCAGTCTTGTAATAACTTTTACTTGGAATATATTTGTTGAGGAGTAACAGATACAGCAGCTTTGTTCAGGCAGGCTTAAAATGGTAATTCAGTTACAAAGACATACTTAAGTCTAGCTTAAGATGTAGTCTAGGCATAGTGCTCAGTCTTAGCAGGTGTTCTCACATTGCTGGCAGAGCAATCCAGGCAGGTAGGAGAACATATAGCCATGCCCTCCCCGTCAGGGCACAGTGAGAGTGTCTTTCACAGAGCTCTTTGGCAGGTTTACAGGAAAACTCTGTGAGCCTCAGCTCCTATCATGTGCCTATCTAGAAAAACATGAATTGTTGGTTTGACTGCACTTCAAATATCCCCACACAATAAGAGCATTAGAGTGCAGTTGGAGATGTGTGTTCTAATTCATACTTTCAACCGTAAAACAAATCAAAATGCACATGAGGCAGGGAATCGCACAAAACAAATACCACCAATTGTAGCTGGATCAGAGCATGGTTTATGGAGTGAGAGTCACAGGAACTATGTTGGCCACTAATGTTAGGCAGATTACTCTGCACTCCCCTTGGGCAATGGTTGTAACTAGCAACGGGTGAATATCTGTACACTCAATTTAGATCGGGACAGGCAAGTTTGCAAAATATTTCATCATGTACGTGAGCTGCGTGGAAAAGAAAAAATGCAGAGGAATAGAAAGCTATAAGATTAAAACATGCATGTGCACATGCACTCACACCAATAAAATTGTTTTAAAAAGGAAATAGGTAATGCATTTCCAATTAAAAGGAAATAGGTAATGCATTTGTGGTGTTTCTGTATTCTGTATTCAAAAGACAGTTAGAAATCAAGGATGAAATTTGAATGTTTCCTAAATAAATATGGAGGCATAACAAGTAAATGTTCAGATGCAGGTCTCCAATATAAGTTTGTATGAACATTGCATAATTTCAGAAAGATTTTTTGAGAAAGCGATTCTAATAATTTTTTTTTTTTTAGAGGAGGGAGATCTTTGGAAGCCAATAAACAATATTGTTAAGATATTTCAATCTTTATGGGTTGTAGCCACCTAAGTTCTATTCAGAGTTGATCCATTGAAATCAATTTCAATGTGTCTATGCTGAGTATGACTAATGTTGGATACAACCTTATGTGTCTTCTAGTAAGTGAGATGAAATAAAAAAATAAACAAATTTAATAATACTCATGAAAATTTGCTTTTCCGTTTTGCCTAATATTTGTTGAATGATCATTCTCATAACTTCCAGCAGCCCATCTGTTACAGTTTGTTCTGTTGTCATATTTCTGATGTAACAAACATCTATCTGTTCTAATAAGCTCTCTTTGTGCATAACCTCATTAATGTGCTGAAATAGACTTCCCTCTGGCTATTAGATGCATTATCAACTCTATCTGTGCAAAAACTGCTGCTTCAGCTCAAGTACTCATACACCTTTCTTGCAAGAGTTGGCAATTCATGAATGCTGTGTAACTGAGGCCAAAACAAAAGGATCATATGACAATTACTAAATTTCTGTTTTAGTAAGAGGGGAGAATTATCTCCCATTCTGTATTTACATCAACATATGTTCTGCTCTTTTTCTGTTATAGAAATCAATGAGGTTTCCAGGCATCAATCAGTTCCAAACCTGTTTCCCCCCCCCAAAAGGGTTATTTCAAAATGTGCTTACAGACCATGCTGTGGGACCCTTTCTATATACAGTATATATTTCCAGTGCAGTATATAAGGGGAAATTATAATTATTTTATTGTAATAATATAGCTCCCATATTATTAATTTTGTTCAGATGCTGTATACACCTGCTCTGTGGAATTCTTTTTTCTTTATACTCCCCCTTTTCTTGTGCTATAAGGTGCCCTGGCAGTATGCCAAAGTGAATTCACTTCTTTGTGACAGCAACACTGCCTGTTGATGCTGGCATTCCTGTGGATTTTGTTGTGGAAAGGAGCAAAGGCTTAGCACAGCAATCAGCCTTTAAAACAAAAGTATAAAGTGGTGTCATAGAGCAAATAACTCACAGTTGGGGGGGGGGGACAGGGAGAAGATTACACTAAGTCAGCGGCATTCAACTTCCAAGAGTCTGTGTGATCTACCCAAAGCCGTTTGTTATGCTTTTTTTAGGAAGTCACTTAAAAGTTTTTTGGGGGCGTTTTCATGGGGTTTCAAAGATGGACCAGGATCGACCAGAGACACCCCACAATCGACCAGTAGATCTCAATCGACCTGTTGGACAACCCTGCAAAAAGTGACTCCTATTGTACTCTGAGGAAACCTCCTTAGGCTCATGTTAACTTGTAAGCTTATCTATTGGCAAGTTTCCTTACAAGGATAAAAGACCTGTCTGGAAGTGCCCTGAGAGTGAGAGAACATTAACATGATTGTGTTAGAGGTCAGTCTATACATAGGATGACATCCGATGTATGGCTGTGACAAGCAAGGTCTTGAAGCTTTGCCTTCTCTTTCTGAGGGAGGAATCATCCTACCCTCTAGATATTACCACCTGCCTCCATTGGGATAGGTCTTTTTGCCTCTAAGGTGGGAAAAAATCTTAGTGAGACTGAGACTTTGTGAGAGTGTTGTCATTTCTTTACTTGTTAGTTTCCTTGTGTGTCTTCTCTTAAAAGAAGATGTGTCAACGCTGTCTGTGCGCCCTGTCCTCTCCCACAGTTGGAATTTTCTTTTGGGGTGAGGGCAGGGAGGGTATTCAAGGAAAGCAATTCTTCTCCTGTTTCTTCCCTTTGTATTTCGGTCCCTGTTGGGGTTAGAGAAGGAGAGCTCGGAGTGACCATTGTAAAGTGGTCAGCCATTTTTCCTTAGTTCTGTTGCACTCTCCTGCAGCAGCAACATCAGCAAGTCTCACACAAAGTAGATCAAGTGAGACTGCTGCTTTCTACCAAATCTCACGAGGGCTGGGTGTGAGCATCTTTTACTGCTGCCAGCAGGTCTCATAGTACGTGTGTGTGTGTGTGTGTGTGTGTGAGAGAGAGAGAGAGAGAGAGAGAGAGAGAGAGAGAGAGAGATTGCAGAAACTATCGAGGCATCTCTCCACTAGCTGCGGTTGGCAAAATTCTTGCAAGGATCTTAGCAAACCGTCTCTTAACAATATCCGAGGTGACCCTTCCTGAATCCCAAAATGGTTTTCGGCCTTCTAGGGGGATAGTGGACATGATTTTCACCGCTCGACAGCTTCAGGAAAAATGCAGAGAGCAAAACCAATCCCTGTATTATCTATCTGACTAAGGCTTTCGACACTGTAAATCGTGATGCCCTGTGGACTGTCCTTCTGAAAATTGGCTGCCCAGATAAATTTGTAAACATCATTCGGCTCCTCCATGATAATATGACAGCAACAATCACAGATAACAATGGCTCTCAAAGTGAACCCTTCACAGTGGGATCAGGTGTTAAACAGGGTTGTGTTATTGCCCCAACTCTATTCACTATTTTCATTGCCATGATCCTACACTTCGTTGAAGGGAAACTCCCCACTGGGGTAGAAATCATATATCGAACAGATGGAAAGCCCTTCAATCTGAGCAGGCTGAAAGCAAAGAGTAAGATTACTGTAACTTCGATCATAGAGCTTCAGTATGCTGATGACAACGTAGTGTGCGCACGCTCAGAGGATGACCTCCAAACCATCCTAAATATCTTCGCAGAAGCTTACAAAAAGCTTGGCCTGTTGCTCAACATCCAAAAAACCAAAGTGCTGCACCAACAAATACAAAATAACCCTTCTGCAGCACCACAAATCCAACTCAATGGTGTAAAGTGGGAAAATGTCGATCATTTCTACCTAGGCAGTTATCTTTCCACAAGGGTAAACACTGATGCCGAAATCCAGCGTCGCCTGAGCTCTGCAAGTGCTGTTTTCTCCCAATTGAAGTGCAGAGTGTTTGAGGACCGGGACATTCACAGGGAAACCAGAATGCTTGGTTACAAAGCTATAGTACTACCAACCTTACTGTGTGCGTGTGAAACATGGACCACTTACAAATGCAATCTCCAACTTCTCTAAAGATTCCATCAACGGTGTCTCTGAAAAATCTTACACATCACTTGGGTGGGAAGACAGGCGAACTAATATCAGTGTACTGGATGAAGCAAAGATCACCAGTGTTGAAGCAATGATTCTTCAATATCAACTTTGTTGGACTGGTCATGTTGTGCGGATGCCTGATGATCGTCTTCCAAAGCAACTACTCTATTCCGAACTTAAAACTGGAAAGTGTAATGCTGGTGGTCAACAAAAGAGGTTTAAAGACTGTCTCAAGGCAAATCTAAAAAATGTAGTATAAACACCGACAACTGGGAAACACTGGCCTGCGAGCGCTCCAGTTGGAGAACAGCCTTTACCAAAGGTGTCATGGACTTTGAAGACACTCGAACTCAGAACGCAAGGGAGAAACATGCTAAGGAGAAGGCACACTTGGCAAATCCACACCATGATCAACTCCCACCCGGGAACCAATGTCCCCACTGTGGAAGGACATGTGGGTCCAAAATTGGCCTCCACAGTCATTTACGGACTCATTGTTAAAACCATGTTTATGGAAGACAATCTTACTTGGCTATGAGTGATCGTCAAAGAAGAAGAAGAAGTGTGTGTGTATGTGTTTTCTCACACGGGGGTTCCGTTCCTGCCCCCTGCACGTGTTTGCGAAGGGAATATAAGTGTGTTCCACCCTTTTAGTGATGTGTTTAGTGGCATTTTCAAGTCACTTCCTGGTTCACCATGCACAGTATCATGTCATTCAGACACACATTAACGAGTTGTTGCCTGTATTATGCATGTGTATTTGGTTTGCAATGCAGTTTCATAAGTTTAGTAAGTGCAGGTAATGGGACAGAGGGGTTGTTTGGCTCTGCCAGTTGGATCTGGAAAGTAGGACGACAGCTTTCCCTAGATGAGGAGGCAAACCCTGTCATGTCCAGAGGAAGGACATCATCCTATTGTGACCAAAGTTTTCAGATTATGTTTACGAAGGAACCCTTAGCCTTAACTGTGGTTAATGCCCGTGATGATACAGAATTAAATCAAAGAAGTTCAACTCAGAAGGAAGGGGATGGACAGGGTATGTGATTAAGCAATTGGAAGCGTTCCATGTGTATCCATATCTATGTTATGAAACAAGTAGTAAAATAATTGGGCTCTAAAGCACTGTATTATAATTGCCACTTTATTAAAGTAAAATTAGGGTAAGCAGAAATCGTTTAAAGTTAGAAAGTGAATTCTGCTACTTCATCTGAAACCAAGGATACTGATTTCAGCAAAGTTTGCATTTCATTTACTATTTTCATTTTTAGCTTCCAAGTGACGACAATGAAATATATGTGAACGCATCACAGTGCTTGTCTTTGTTAGTGCAACTCTATGGTGGGGCCAACGTGGATAGTATGGCTCCAGAAAATATGGACAGCTTTGCTGAAGTACTACAGTTCAAAAAGGAAGTGAAAGATCAGAAGCTTCTGCTGAGAATCATTAAAAGACTGGTAAGTCACCTGCTTCAGATCTACAATTTTTATGAAGTATGTCTAATGCCCATTACCTAATCTGCAAACTAAGGGGTACAAATAAAGTAAATATTTATTTGAAAGGTAGATTTTTAGGAGGTGATTTTTTCTGCTTATACAAGTATAACTATTTTATACAAAGGCTTACTTTGTAATTTAAGAGGCACAAGTTGGTTAACAAAAACAATATAAATAGCTTAAAATATACTGTCACAAAATAATGAAATACGTTTTACATAAAACTAGTGTAGATTCTCAAATGCTTATGTGGACATCATCACCTTTATGTGACTTCTGAAACTGTACAAAATTGTGCTCTGGTGGGTCCCTTTAGGGAGCAAATACTAGAAATGGGCTAGATTCAGACACAACATGAAAACATAGCTTGTTTTAATATCTGAATCTGAGCCCAGAAATCATAGTTTAAGGTTCTGAAACCATGGTTTGAAACAGGTTGCACACTGCAATTTGTGCTTTGGTTTGCTATTATGTTTTTTTCAGATTTTAAAAATATTTTTATTAAGTACAAATTAGAAAACATACATATTCACAACAAAAGAAAATACAAAAGAAAAAGAAAATACATCTAACCAAGGGAAAAAAATTAGAGAATATTTTGTCTCTTTTCATATTTACAGTTATTTATACCTCTATAAAATGCTATTCACAATAAAGCAGTGAAATGAAAGATAAGATATCAGAAAAAAGAAAAAAAAGAACAAAGAAAAAATAAAGAAGTAAAAGAAAAAGATCATAAGTGAAAAATTTTAAAAGTAGATAAGTACTCACAATACATAGCCGTTTCCCATCTATATTTATATTCAGTTGTATAATTTCATCTTGTCCTTATCTACCTTAAATAAATTGTTATTGTTGTTGTTTTAAAAAAAGACTTCCACCCTTTACCTCACACGTTTTTAATAATCCGTTCGTCAGAACCTCTGTTCTTCGTATTTTCCCTTTGGATTTCCTTAATGTCTCACTTTGTATTTTTTATATTACGCACAAGATTATTCTAAACACAACCAGATTTTTGTAGTTGAGCCTTGGTTTTGTAAATAATCATTTAAGAACTCCCATTGCTTCATAACCATAGTTTTGGATTTTCTCCTTATTATATCCGTCAGTTTTGCTAATTCCAGGTACTCGCAAAGTTTCCCCAACCATTCTCTTTTTGTTGGGATGCCGTCTTCTTTCCAATAGCTAGCAATCAAAATTCTTTGCTATTATGTTTAGATTCACAAACCATTGACAAGCTGCTCTAAATCAAATCATGATTTGCTTGTTGTACAGATAAGAGGTGGCTCTTTAACTATAGTGAATACAAACCATTTAATTTGATTATTTCATTTCACTTTTAATTCGTATTCCACCTTTTGTACACAAGGCAGATTACAAGCCGTAGAAACCAAGCAAAATATAAAACAAAGATCACAATCCTATAACAATCGGACCCAATGCAAATAAGTCAGGATAGAAAATATGACTTTAAAATGAAGGTATATATATATATAAAAAAATTCTAGTAGCACCTGTGACGTTAACATATGAGAGTGCTGGAGGTGAAATATTTAACAGGTTACCCAATCACAACCCAGGGGGGGTGGAGTCAGAGGGACTATAGCTCTGGGAGGGGCGAAGGGGGGAGTTTGTTGGGAGTTGGGTAGTTGGTTGGAGTGGGAGTGAATTGGGATAGAGTCTGTGGTAGGTTTAGTGTAGCGAAATAAGCTGAGTCAGGAACAGTTAGGAGCTAGGAAGACAAATATCTGAGAGGTAGTTTAGTGAGTGAGAGCAGGTAGCGGAAGTTATAGGTCTGGATAGGCGCCCCATGAATGTAATTGACCAATACCATTTTTAAAACCACACGCTTGTTAAACTGCAATAAATAAACAGAAGTTTATGTTCCGGTTTAACCCTGACTGGACTCAGTATTGTACCAGGTAGGGCCTGGGTGGTGGCAGCGAGAAATAAAGTGGTGGCACAGGGCTCAATAGACGGTGAAACGTCCGAGGACCCTGTGTGATCGCCACAGCACTATAGAGACCAACTTAGTTTGTTCTTGGTATGAGCTTTCATGTGCATGCACACTTCTTCAGATACATTGAAACAGAAGTCACCAGACCTTTATATATAGTGAGAGGGTGGGGAGGGGTATTACTCAGGAGGGTGGTGGGAATGGGTGATTGGCTGATAGGTGTGGTAAATCTGTTGACTGTTAACGACTGCAATTACAGGAAAAAGCAAGGGATGAGATGGCCAAAAATAGCTTTATCACGTATAGTGAGATAAGAATCCAATGTCTCTATTCAGACCAGGTCTCTCCATGGTTTTAAGTTTGGTAATAAGTTGTAAAGTCATGTCCGACTCTTCGTGGCCCCATGGACCAGAGCACGCCAGGCACTTCTGTCTTCCACTGCCTCCCGCAGTTTGGTCAAACTCATGCTGGTAGCTTCGAGAACACGGTCCAACCATCTCGTCCTCTGTCGTCCCCTTCTCCTTGTGCCCTCCATCTTTCCCAACATCAGGGTCTTTTCCAGGGAGTCTTCTCTTCTCATGAGGTGGCCAAAATATTGAAGCCTCAGCTTCAGGATCTGTCCTTCCAGTGAGCACTCAGGGCTGATTTCCTTCAGAATGGATAGGTTTGTTCTTCTTGCAATCCATGGGACTCTCAAGAGTCTCCTCCAGCACCATAATTCAAAAGCATCAATTCTTCGGCAGTCAGCCTTCTTTATGGTCCAGGGAAAGGAAAGTCCAATGCTGTAAAGAAAAATATTGCATAGGAACCTGAAATATGTGTGTGTGTGTGTGTTTGTGTGTATTTCTACTGCGTCAGACCAACACTGCTACTTCCTGAATTTAAAATAAATGCGGTTTAGGCATCATATTATATTTAAAATAAGCTATGGTTTATTGTGAATGATCAACATACTGATGCAAGCTGCCCAAAAGTTCCTGCAGTGCTTCTCCTACTGCTAGTGCTGTGCCATTGATGAAGCAAGCCAGAGTTTGACATTCTGTTGTCCAATGTTAAATGGTATGTTTCTTCCAAACACCAAGGTATGTTCTTGACTTGGCATTCCTGGCTTATTTGTGGGAACAAGCCATGAGCCCAGAGGACACAACAAGCTGGACTCTGGCTTGTTTCATCTATGGTGCAGTGGCAAGTGTAGGAGAAATGCTGCACAAAAACAATCATTGGGATGTGTACACTGGGCCATAGTTACTTGAGGAGAAACCTGGTAGTCAGGAGATGTACAGTATTTAAACAAGATTCAATACTGAGGAAACAGTTTCATTGGTTAAATTGCACCTTAGCTTTTAGTCTGCATGAGTAAGACATGTCAGAAACTGGTTTTAAAAACATGATCATGCCTTTCTATAGCAAAAATGAGCATGAGAAGAATTACCGGTATTTTTCCTTGAGTAGGTCATAGACATTTCTCTATTCTGCAATGTGAAACACTTTGTTTCCCGTCTTTTTAGTAATTCTGTTGCATTGCAGAACTACAGATTATTGATTGTTCTCATCAAGAAAGAAAAGCACTAATGGTAGAGTGGTTATAAGATGCATTAATTATCAACAAAAAAACACACTATCACTTGTTAGTGAATGGAAACTAGCTGGCATATAATGACTTTTCATTCCTCTCGCACTTCTCCCGCTTAAGTGGCAATTAGTTTCTTGGAAATAGACTGAACAGGAATACATGGCAATTCACATGATATGCACACTGCTTATCATACTTCTCACCTTGAAGTCTCATGGGAAGATCCTTTAGCTGTATTTTTAGGTAATTAGCTCTTCCTCAACAATAGCAACCAAGGAAGAGTATTCTGCCCTAATAGGGATATCTGCTTTCTGAATTTGTCATCTTGGTTTTATTGAAGACAGACAGACAGCAGCTTCTGCATGGTTTGTGAGAACTGCAGCTAGATGTGTGAATAGTACAGGTGCAAAACCCATGAGAAAGAACTATAATGCATTGGCTGGCATTTATACTCTGGAGCTGTGCAACTATAGAGTACCGTAGATACATCAGTTTTGGTAGGATCATCATTTTTACTATTGCTAATCTGTCTGGGAGGGTAAAATGGGATTGTTTGTGAATACAGTCTGTTAAGGTGTCATGAGACTTTTCTTCAACACAATAGTATTGTTGTAAGTTGTGGCGGGGGGTGAGGGCTGTATGCTTGAAATCCTTCTAATTCCTGGATTCAAGGGTTAAAATCCAATGGAGGATTGAAGTAACCAGGCCAGCTTCTTGGTAATAATCCCCTAAATTTAGGTCCTGAGGATAACAAAGGAAGTGGCTCTGTGCTGGAAGCCAAATGGGCGGGACCAGCCTGCCTCAACTGGTTAGTAAGGTAAAGGGACCCCTGACCATTAGGTCCAGTCATCACCGACTCTGGGGTTGCGGTGCTCATCTCACTTTATTGGCCGAGGGAGCCGGCGTACAGCTTCTGGGTCATGTGCCAGCATGACTAAGTCGCTTCTGGTGAACCAGAGCAGCACACGGAAATACCGTTTACCTTCCTGTTGGAGCGGTACCTATTTATCTACTTGCACTTTGATGTGCTTTCGAACTGCTAGGTTGGCAGGAGCAGGGACCGAGCAACGGGGGCTCACCCCGTCGCCGGGCTTCGAACCACTGACCTTCTGATCGGCAAGCCCTAGGCTCTGTGGTTTAACCCACAGCGCCACCAGCGTCCCCAACTGGTTAGTAGTTAGAAGGAAAAAAGCCAAAGTTGAATTGTATGGGAGTGCTGGGCTAGAAGAAGCAGACTGCAGTAGAAAGAAGCCTGAGAGGGAGAGACATCTGTTTGACTCCAAGGCTGTGACTATAGGAGAAGCAAGACCCATTTTGGGGTATTGATGCTGTGGGCCCCTACATTGTAGGCTCAGGTTGTATATATGTGTAAATAAAGCATATATCATAAAGACACCATAGCGTCTACTGTTCCTGATTCCAAGGAAAGGGAACCCTGGGTAAGTGCCTGGAACCCCTGGAGTCTTGCACCACTCAGAGATGCATATGGAATGCACATGACAAAGTTACACTGAATGTTATATTCAACTGAAGGGCTGCAGGGAGAATTGTTTCTATTCCAATCACTCCCGATCCCACTCAACCAGATACAAAAGTGGCAGAAAAAGAATAATTACCGTATTTTTCGCTCTATTGGACGCACCGGACCACAGGACGCACCTAGTTTTAAGAGGGGGAAATCAAGGAAAAAAATCAAGGCGCAGCCTGTCTGCTTCTCCCAGAGCTTCTCGGGGCTGCGGGGGAGGCCCGGGTTCCACCCCCCCCCCAGCCCCAAAGAGCAAAGAAGCCAAGACAGCGAGCGGGATCCATAGCCGCGCAGCCTCTCCAGCCAGGAGCTAAACCTCTCCAGCGCGGCTAAAGAAGAAGACAAGGCAGCAAGCGCGATCCATCGCTGCCTTGGCTTCCTCTTTAGCCTTGCGCAGCATCTTTAGCCTTGCACCACGGGATGGATCGTGCCCACTGTCCACCAGGGCTGGACTAGATGACTCCTGGGGTTCCCTTCCAACCCTGCAATTCTATGACCTCAGAAGGTGTTGGGGGTCTCCACCACTGGAGGCTTTTAAGCAGCGGTTGGGGGACCATCTGCCTGGCGTTCTTTAGCTGTGATTCCTACATTGTGAGGGGGCTGGGCTAGATGACCCTCGGGTGGCCCCCCCAACTCTATACAGTCCTATAGTTCTGCGGCAGGAGATCCAAGCCACTTCACACAATGCCCACTCCCAATTTTCATCAGAGAGACACTGGCTTCAGTGTCTAGGTAGGTACACCCCTACCTGCCACACTTCCCCCACCCCACTTTAGCTGAGGGAATTTCTGCCCAGAGAAGCTCCTAGGTGAGGCAAGGGTTAAGATCTACCTCTGGTGGATCACGGAGAGGCGCGCAAGGCTAAAGAAGCCAGGGCAGCGAATGGGATGGATCGCGCTCGCTGCCCGGCTTCCTCTTTAGCCTTGCGCAGCCTCCCCCGCCCGGCTGGAGGGGCGCGCAAGGCTAAAGAGGAAACCAGGGCAGCGAACGGGATGGATCGCGCTCGCTGCCCCGGCTTCCTCTTTAGCCTTGCGCAGCCTCCCCCGCCCGGCTGGAGGGGCGTGCAAGGCTAAAGAGGAAACCAGGGCAGCGAACGGGATGGATTGCGCTCGCTGCCCCGGCTTCCTCTTTAGCCTTGCGCAGCCTCCCCCGCCCGGCTGGAGGGGCGCGCAAGGCTAAAGAGGAAACCAGGGCAGCGAACGGGATGGATCGCGCTCGCTGCCCGGCTTCCTCTTTAGCCTTGCGCAGCCTCCCCCGCCCGGCTGGAGGGGCGCGCAAGGCTAAAGAGGAAACCAGGGCAGCGAACGGGATGGATCGCGCTCGCTGCCCCGGCTTCCTCTTTAGCCTTGCGCAGCTTCCCCCCGGCTGCAGAGGTTGCGCAAGCCTTTTCTAGAGGAGGGAGAAGGGACTGACTGGCGGTGTCTCTCCCTTCTCCCTCCTGGGGAAAAGCCCGCAAGAGCCGCGTGAAGCTTGTGTGGGGCTCTTGGGGGCTTTTCCTGCCTGCCTCCCCCCTGCATTCGCTCCATAGGACGCACAGACTTTTCCCCTTAGTTTTTAAGACGGAAAAAGCGCGTCCTATGGTGCGAAAAGTACGGTAAATAGAAACCCATTGGCTGCTGCTCAACCAAATCCACACTTTTTTGGCTAACCCAGTGACCAGTAAGGCAGCCACAAGACCACTAACCTTATGTGAAAGACCTGTAATATACACAGACGGACAAGGCCCAAGTATAACATCCACAACCTATAAAGTTCTGCTGTAGACATTGGTCTGGATAAAGAGGAATGTTTTTGTCAGGCGCCTAAAGATATGTAATGAAGATGCCAGACAACCCACTCTGGGGAGAGCATTCCACAGATGGGGAGGCACCACAGAAAAGACCCGTTTTCATGTTGCCACCTTCCAAACCTTTTGGATGACAAGCACAGGATCCAGGTGGGTCCAGATCAGGAGAGGCAGTCCATAAGGTATTGCAGTACTGAGCTGTGTAAGGCTTTATAGGTCAATACCAGCCCTTTGAATTGGGCCTGGAAGCTATTGTAATTGGCAGCCAGTGCAGTCAGGCCAAGATTGAATCATATTGGATTGGATCATAGAATTATAGAATTGTAGAGTTGGAAGGCACCCCGAGGGTCATCTAGTCCAACCCCCTGCAATGCAGGAATTTCAACTAGATTATACATGATAGATGGGCCATCCAACCTCTGCTTAAAAACTTTCAGGAAAGGAGAGTCCGCCATCTCTCATGGGAGTCTGTTCCACTGTCAAACAGCTCTTACTGTCAGAAAGTTCTTTCTGATGTTTAGTTGGAATCTGTTTTATTGATCACAGGCCTCCCAAGTTCTGTTTATTTTCTTCCTAAAGCTTGGTTCAGAAATAAAAAGCTAGCTTAACACTAAGGTACATTTATACATATAAGAAACAAGTTGTGAACCCTATGTGGTGCATGCTCTAGTTATCTCACGCTTGGACTACTGCAACGCGCTCTACGTGGGGCTACCTTTGAAGGTGACCCGGAAACTGCAATTAATCCAGAATGCGGCAGCTAGACTGGTGACTGGGAGTGGCCGCCGGGACCACATAACACCGGTTCTGAGAGATCTGCACTGGCTCCCAGTACGTTTCCGAGCACGATTCAAAGTGTTGGTGCTGACCTTTAAAGCCCTAAACGGCCTCGGTCCTGTATACCTGAAGGAGCGTCTCCACCCCCATCGTTCAGCCCGGACACTGAGATCCAGCGCCGAGGGCCTTCTGGCAGTTCCCTCATTGCGAGAAGTGAGGCTACAGGGAACCAGGCAGAGGGCCTTCTCGGTAGTGGCGCCCACCCTGTGGAACGCCCTCCCATCAGATGTCAAAGAGATAAAGAATTACCTGACATTCAGAAGACATCTTAAGGCAACCCTGTTCAGGGAAGTTTTTAATATGTAATGCTGTACTGTTTTTAACACTGATTGGGAGCCGCCCAGAGTGGCTGGGGAAACTCAGCCAGATGGGCGGGGTATAAATAAATTATTATTATTATTATTATTATTATTATTATTATTATTATTATTATTATTATTATTTATGTTTTTGTTGCAAAAACAATGTTGATAGTATTAATGCCACAGCAGTTTTTAAAAAATCACATTCCTAGTGTCGAGAAGCCTTATTTGTATGTAAACTCCACCCAAGGTTTTTGTATAATAGTTACAAGCATGTTTTAATGAAATTTGAGACTCTTGAGAGATCATAGATACCAAGGCCTTTACTGCTAAAGAGTTGCTTAGCAACCTCAAACCATTACATTTGCAGGCACTGTAATAATATGATACACTTCTCTATTGCCAGTTTCTGATGAAAAAGTAGTAGGACTAATCACATTCTAAAGGTTATATTTGGTGGTAGGTTAGGAAACTATGCTGTGAAAGAAGTCTTTCCTCATATTGACACCAAGGTGGATTTTCACCATTGTCCATTAAGCAAATATATATACTGTTTCCACACAGCTGGTTGAGTTTCATACAGTGGCGTTTCAAGCTGCAAAAGCCATTGTTGTTCCTTGTTGGCATGACCTGACTTCAAAGTACCATTACAGTGGTGCCTCGCAAGACGAAATTAATCCGTTCCGTGAGGCTCTTCGTATAGCGGTTTTTTCGTCTTGTGAAGCAAGCCCATTGACAGCTTAGCGGGTTAGCGCTACAGCTGTCAAGCGGCTTCCAGCAATCAGCTGTTAAGCGGCTTATCAGCGGAACAGCTGATAAGCGGCTTAGCGGCTTAAGAAAAGGGCGAAAAAAGCGAAAAAAACCCGCGGGGGGGATGCAAGATTTTTTTCGTCTTGAGAAGCAACCCCATAGGGGAATTCGTTTTGCGAAGCGCCTCCAAAACGGAAAACCCTTTCGTCTAGCGGGTTTTTCGTCTTGCGAGGCGTTCGTCTTGCGGGGCACCACTGTATTCATTTGTAAATAAACATCACAATTGTAACAATGGTGTGGTCATTGTTGAGCAGACACCACCATATTTGGTTCTTACTGCTCAGTGATAAGTTCCACGTTGTAAGCAATGTATTCATAGCCCATGTGATCCTGCCTGTGTGTACACAGTTATCTCCAGTAAAGATCCCAAGCAGTTCTTTGCTAATTCCTCAAATTACAACTTTCTGTGAACACACATGTAAGATGCATGCATGTTTGTACAGGACGCATTAGGAGATCCGGTAACACCACTCACTGTAATAATATTACTCACTGTGTAATATCAGAAGACTAGCAATAACTTTTCGATATATCTGGACCAGGAGCTGAGGGGGAGGGGGTGGAATGGAAAGTGTCTTTTGTAATTTTATATAGGTCTCAGTCCTTAGTTTCTGTTGTCGGTTTTGCTAGGTTGGGGATAGGAGATGCGTCTGACAACAGATTTCCATTATGAAGCATTCTTTATGAAGATCTGGGTATCTTGAGTTTGTGTTGAATGGCAGATCTAGATTTGTAATGTTAAGAGTGTTTAACATGTACATACTTACTAATTACTCTTGAGGATTCCCATAAAAGTGAACCGCCCCCTTGAATTAAATTCTTACATAGCGAGAGAGCAGTAAAAAGGAGAGAGAGAGAGAGAGAGAGAGAGAGAGAGAGAGAGAGAGAGAGCGCGCCAACAACACATGATGAATCCATGCTTTGAAAAGGCAGCTTATCTGAACCTCAGGTTTGCAAGTGATGTCTAAA
Organism: Podarcis melisellensis; assembly: GCF_964234715.1. NCBI lineage: Eukaryota > Metazoa > Chordata > Lepidosauria > Squamata > Lacertidae > Podarcis > Podarcis melisellensis. The sequence goes on from NC_138544.1 coordinate 12,774,240, forward strand.
TATAGCACTTGGAATGAGGTTGTGCTTTCAGTGTATTTCACAGTAATTGACTTTTTTAGGTTTAGATGATGTTGTAATTCACATATTCAGGAATGAAACCTAAACATTTTGAATTATGAAGGATCACCTAGTTAATCATTTATGTATGTGCCCACTGCTGTCATTTCTTTGCAAACTATTAAAATGTATTTTTAATATGAATACTATTATAAATGTATAACAACCATAATTTGTATAGTGATGATGATGTATTGGTCTATGCATGAGTTGTGAATTACAGTTTCATATTTCATACTGCTTTTTTCTGGGATATGAAGTCCTCTTGATTAGAACAGCCTGCCAGAATATATATTCAATTGAGTGCTTGACTTTAGGCATCTGTTTTCTTTATTTTCATATTTTGATGTATTCTGTGCTTGGACTTTTACATTTGCTATCTCCACTAGTTTATTATTGATTGTAAATTAGGGTGTTGTTGGTGTTCATTAGGACCTTTGGTCCACCATGAAATACATCAGATACATTATTAAATGCTTTCCTACACAGTTCCTCAGATTTGCACAGTAGTTTTAAATTGCCCATGCAAAATGCTTTCATGATTTTGAGGGTATGTTTTAGATTTGGAATTAACTGTCATTATCCACAGAAGCTGAATATCTATGTCCTTGAATTCCAGGTGTTAATTAACTGCGTGCATGCATTCCATTTTGCCACTTGATTTCCAGAAGAGTCAGAACTAGCTAGCCCCATGGCAAAACTATATATGGTATGAAGAACAGCTTCTTTTCCACAGTGATCAACTAGATGCCTATGGGAAACACAAAAACGAGAGCATTTTTCAGTGAAATAAGTGTCACTTAGTTATGAATAAACATAGAAAGGGTGTGGGTGTGCATAAGCCCTAAGATATAGTGATCTCATTTACATATCACATGTGCAAACCAGAACCATTAAGGCTTATGGAAAATAGTTGCCTCTCCCTCCCTTATTTCTTTGTGTTTGGGGAGCTTATGTCTTCAACTCTCTGGGAAAAGGAAGCAGGTGACATAGTACTGTGGTTTATGGATCCTATGGAAATAAAATACCCCATTAAAACCAACTTTATTGCATATTCCTTGACTTGGACTGGGGGGGGGTGTCATTTGTTGCTCCAGCAACAAAATGTCTCAGGTTGACCCTCAATGTCAAAAATTTGAAAAACAGATCTGGAGAGCCAGGGACTAGACAGACAAATATTCTGTCTGGGTATAAGGCAGTTTCCTATCTCTCTGTAATGATAAAAGGTTCAGACTTGGAACCCGTGGACAGGTGCCTGAGTGCTGCTTCTTTTCCCTCAGATTTTTTTTAACGCCTGAGATACAGAAATAATTACAGCCATACCTTGGGTTACGAACACTGCGGGTTGCGCGTTTTTAGGTTGAGAACCACGCCGAACCCAGAAGTACCGGAACGGGTTACTTGCGGGTTTCGGCACTTGCACATGCGCAGAAGCACTGAATTGCATCATGCGCATGCGCAGCGCTTCAGGCTACGAACGCTGCGGGTTGTCAACGTGCCTCCCGCACGGATCACGTTTGCAACTGGAGGTATGACTGTATTATGAACCATGGAAACATCACCAAGAAAAGGAAGGTTTTAAAATGTTACCAAGAAAAGACTTTATTCCTTGTTGGTGAATGAAGAAGAGCTAGAAAGTTCTGGTTAGAATTAAAGTATCTGATAAATAAAACCCTTCTGATTAAATTCGTGCTTGACCCTAAAGGTTATCTCATTACGTATTTGAAAAGAATAGTTTCAGAGGCCAAAAATCTATCTGTTCTTTATGTTAGTGGCAGCCAAATTAGCCACCAAATATTGGAAAAATAGTAAAACACCATCACTGGAATAATGGGGCAGAGCAATCCAAACATATTTACTCAGAGGTAAGTGCCACTGAGTTCATTGGCGTTTATTCTCCAGTAAGTGTGCTTTGGATTGAAGCCTTAGCTACTGTGATCCTGGCAACAAGCAATATACTAATTAAAGAAGGACGTTGAAAGATTAACCTATTTTGAAGAGAGGCAGAAATTGCTTGGATATTATTGGAAATCTAATTATGCCAATATCAAGGGAAATCCCTTCTCTTCGTTGTGGAATGATGAGATGATTTTCTTTCCCTTTTACTTTTTTAAATATGAATAATTCTGCTCCTATTTTCCTGTCCTTTTGTGCCTTGTTGACTGCAACATGTATTTATTTATAAATTTGTTGCTATATCATTTTTAATTTATGAGGCACCTAAAAATGTGTCTGGTAGAAGGATAGAGTGAATTCTGTTTCCTACAATGCTAGTTTTGTTTGTGCAATGAGTTTTGTAGATGAGGGAGTATTCATATATGAAGCCCCTTAACAGCAGCCCAAATTAGTACAATCCAGGGGAATAAAAACTTCACTAATTGATGCTGCTGTGTCTACTGAATATCTAAATCTTAACCCTGAATGAATACATTCACATCATGTGACTATGGCCTACTGCCTCTTTTCCCTCTTCTCTTTAAGGAAATCAAAACTTTTGTTCTGGTTCCCACCCTCCAAAACAAATTCAGAGCGTATCTTGACTCCTTCCAAGTTGTCTCCTGTGCAAATTCTTGCTCTCTTCAAATACGTTCCCCAGCTTCTGTAGTCCAAACATCTTTCCCTTGAATGGTGATGTTTCAGTTTCTTATTTATTTCAAATTGTTTCAGATCATTTCTTCTCCAATAAAACCTAATGCTACACATGACCAAAACAAAGTTTTCTATATCAGTTGGGTAGTAGTTGGTAAGCTTCAGAACAGGTGAGCATTGTGAGCCCCGCTAGAAATAAGGTATAAAAACTTCCTAATAAAATCACCTTCATGCTAATCAAACTCATTTTCATTGGTCAGAAAGACTTTCTATCCTGCTCCAGTGGCTCTGAGTGAAGCTCAGAATCCCACTAGGGGGTTCCGTGGCTGTAGTAGTGTGCAGTACTTGCATGCAATGGAATTTGCACCCTCCTCAACTAGCTAGCAGCTGGCCCAGAACAATTTAAAAGGACAGCTATGTTATATTTGCAGTTAAATACTTGCATTGACCTGTACTGCCATCTTTTTTTATAATTAATTTTTATTAATTTTCATCCAGTTATACATTTTATACATTTTAACCCGAATACAATAAATTGTGTCAGTTTTGAACTTCCTTCAGCGTTCCATTTTTGTATCTTTAATACGCATTCCCTTTTTTATATTGCCATTATTCTTCCTTGATCCCATTATTTTTAATAAACAATACATATTTGATTTTTTACAGTGCCTCTTGAAATCCCACTAACGTTGTACTTATACCACATGCGTTTTTCAGATAATCCACCAATTTCCCCCAGTCCTCAATGAACTTTTGGTCTTTAGTATATCTGATTTTTCCAGTTAATTTGTCCAATTCCGCATAGTCTTATCAGTTTTGGTCTCCATTCTTCTATCGTCGGTATCTCCTCTTGCTTCCACTTCTGGGCCAACAGGATTCTGGCTGCCGTTACAGCATATTGGAAAAGTTTAAAGTCCTTTCTTCTTATGTCCTTTCCTATCATCCCTAAAAGAAAAACTTCTGTTTTTTTCACAAAAGTATATCTTAACATTTTTTTTCATCTCATTGTATATCATTTCCCAGAAACTTTTAACTTTTTTACATTCCCACCACTGATGAAAGAACGTCCCTTCTTTATCTTTACATTTCCAACATTTGTTATCAACCTTATACATCTTTGCTAATTTTACAGGAGTCATATACCATCTGTAAAACATTTTCATTACTGCCATCTTTGTGTCACACAAAGCTCACTAAGATGCACATTCTAAAACATTCATGGTTGAAGTAATAGTGTTCCTTTTATCATCCAAACCAATGCTGTGACTTTTAAAATGTATAAAATAACTAGATGTGTGTTATATCCTGAATGAATTTGCATCCAAAACATAAGGGACGTCTTAAGACTAACTGTGCATTTTCTTGGGGAATAGTAACTTAAAAGGGGTCTTTTATTTTGTTCCAAAATAACTTTGACACTTAATCATATTTGCCTCCACAAAATTATTTCTATTTTTGGCAGCTGCAGTAGTGAATAGGGCCACTCAATGAGTTGCATATATATGGCTATCTGCCAGGGGAAAGCAAATCTTCTGCTTTGCATTCTGAAAGGTTATTTTATTCAGTAGTTGAGAAAGCAATTTTTCCATAGTAAGTGCACAAGGAGGGCATTTCAGTAAATAGCTTGACTCTTCTTCAATCACAGTGGGCCCACAAGTACTCAGGGTCAGTTCCCTTGTATCACCAAACCATGACCTCAGACTCATGCACTCTCATCTCCTGCCATTGTGTGCCTCAGTTGGATTATTTCCATAGTTCGTCATTACACCCAGTAAATTACAGTTTGTGTTATCCCTCTAAACCAGGATTATAAACCATGGTTAGAAACTGGTTGGTTATCCTTGATTGCAGCCCTAACATGGACCATAGTTGTCCAATTTGGATATAACATCAAGCGCGCACACACAAAATGAAATGAACACTTATGTGAAAAGTTTACACCTGCTCCCAGCTAAGCATTAGTTAAAATGTACTGCTAGAAAGAGAAATATGTGATTTATTTTATGTGAAGTATTTTGTAGTGAACATTTTTTGTGGTCGCCGTCTTCTAATCTGTTAAGGCATTTCAGATACATGTTTCTCCAGTAATGTAGTGCTTTTGTGGATGATTTGCACACTGGCGTGTTAGCATAGCAGCATGCGACACACACACTAGGTGACAACTGTGCCGATCTTGATGCAGATTCCTGCTGGTCCTAGCCAGAGAATGTTCAGCACAAGAACAATGGGGTTCTAAACACCTATGATGATGGAAACCTTTACACGACACTACATGCTGTATTTATGACTTCAGTTGCTAGGGAAGTTGGCATCTGGAAAATCCCTTAAACTTGTTCCCCATCCCACTTCCATTTTTGTTTCTGAAGACTTTAAAAAATCTTTTTTACCTTACTTTTTCTTCCATCCTATAGTTAAACTCTCTCCACATTTTTCTGATTCTTCTCTCATCCTTTGTCCTAAGGCACCTACCTGACAACTTTCCACACTTCAACTTCTACAAAATGAAGCTGACGATCTGTATAAGAATTGGAATAACAACAACATCTTGAATATTCATACGCCTTATCTTACATTCCACAGTGACCAGCATAAGTTTCACCTGGCTCCCCACTCCTAAAAATGCTTGGTACTTAAGTTTTGCTTGTTCTTAAAAATCACATAACAAGTACCTAGTCCCTTATTCTTGATGGTCAACATTTTAAATAACACCTTAAACATGAGTGAATACTTTTGATTTTTGTTTGTTCTATATATGGATATAAATGGTCAAGTTTTTCCACAGTGACCAGTGACTGTAGGCTTCTGGGGTCTGATTTCAGCAGCTCTTGTGAATCATAGATCTTTGGGAAGTATTAAATATTTATGGAGGAATGTGTCAAGGTTAGGCCGTAAAACTAGCTTGCTGTTTTTGTAGATGTTGGCAAACTCTTATTAGTGATTTGTTCTGCCCACATGAGGTGGGGCAGTTACGTTGCACCAGCATAGCTTCTCCAATTGCGTCATATTTTGGATGCAAGTAATATGTACTAGTACGTAGTGCTGACATGGAATACTTCGGGTGAGGAAATTGCACCGCATTCAACAGTACTACAAACCATTTTACTTAATTAGAAGAGGGAAATACATAGAATGAGGAATGGAAGTGAAATTCAGAATCCCGTAGCCATTGGACAGGGGTTGGAAAACCTTTTGCACAAGGTCCACATTCCCCCTGTGTAGCTTTCCAAGGGCAAAAGTGGGTGGAGCAATGAATGTAAATTTTAGATTTGTAGGGTAGACTAGTTTCTACACCACCTCCCCCCCTATTCTCCAACCAGGGAAGGAAGAGGCATTAACACTTGGGGTGCAAAGCAAGGCAAGTGAGGGGTGTGACCTAGGGAGAGAGACATGGAGGGCTGCATTCAGACCCCAGGCCTGAAGTACCACAAAGGACCATAGGATGTTACCTTTGAGTGGTAATGAGTAGCCCTGTAACTATGTTCACAGTGGTTTATGGAGAAGTAGGCGCTTGTAATGTTTTGAATTGACTCGTAATACAGCACTTGAGGATATCAGAACGCACCTCAGTGTAATCTATTGTGTTACAGTGTTCTTGGGCTAAAGATTCCTCCCGAAGCATACTTGAATCCTGGGGGTAGATAGGTTTGTGGTTACTGACATAGAGTGGCATCTGAGGCTGTACTGTGCTAAACACACACTGCTCACATTTATATATGTCAGCCACAGTTTAAGTAATAAATTATTTTTAGTGTTTGAGTCATCCTATGGACAACCAAACAAGCCTTTCTTTGTTACATGAGAGCATGGCTTTTCTGCCTGCCCCCTACCAAACCCTCCCACCTCTTACGCTGTCTTCCTTGCACTGTGCTAGAGTAGAAATTTCCCCACACAAAATCCAAAATGTGATATTTGGCCTTCTTTTATTCTCCCTGCCCCAATGTTAAAAACAGTTTTTCTACACCAGGGGTAGGCAACCTAAGGCCCAGGGGCCAGATGCGGCCCAATCGCCTTCTCAAGGCGGCCTGCGGACCGTCCGGGAATCAGCGTGTTTTTACATGAGTAGAATTTGTCCTTTTAGTTAAAATGCATCTCTGGGTTATTTGTGGGGCATAGGAATTCGTTCATTTCTACCCCACCCCCTCCGAAAAAAATAGTCTGGCCCACCACATGATCTGAGGGATGGTGGACCGGCCCACGACTGAAAAAGGTTATTGACGCCTGTTCTACACATTGCTCAAGTGCATTACTTCAGGCAGTGGGAACCATTAATGGCTAGGGAGAACCAGTGAGGAGTGCAGTGGCATCAAGGTATATTAAGGATTATGTGTTAACCCCATGGGGATAAGTGACAGCTTTCCTAAGGAGTATATTTTCTTCTCTCTGTCTGTTTCTCTGTGGAATTACCAGGGAAATTAATAAGAGCGGGAGGCTCCTGCTGTAGTGGTTCAATAGATTGGGAGTGGCAGCTCCGTGATGCATTGAAGCCCTGATCTTGCACGTATTAGTGTGCTGTTGAGTCCAGAATGCACTCCAGAACAGCCCCAAAGCAGCTTTTGCAATTTTAATAAAAATAACCTCAATTAACTACTTGCTGGGCACCTTTTAATTGTGTGTTGCTATTGCTCCTTTCTAGATGAAGCCTGAACAGAGTGGACAGTGATCCCTTTAAATTCCCTTCACCTTGCAACACAGGAGCTTCAGAATAAAGCTAGAACGTGCTTTTCATAGAGGAGAGGGCAGGGAATGATGCTTGTTGATGGGCAGAGTTTTGATGACTGGTCACCTTCAGGAGAAGTGCCAGCAAGAGCCACTCAGCCTTCTAAGTGGATTTAGTTTCTAGCCACTCTTTCCTCACAGCTCTGTGGCTTTGGGGCAAGACAGGTGCCCAAACCATGGTTAAGGAGGGAGGTTTACAGAATAAAAACACAAATACATACTATAATAACAAACAATAACAAAAAACCCCCACACTTTTCAAAATATCTCATGAAAATCTTCATCCTGCACATTTTGCAAATGAAGGGGTTTCACTGTTCCCCAGTTTTTTCAGTTATTCTTTCAGAGAAAAAAATAAAGTCTTCAGGAAAGAAACCAATTTCTTTCCACCTACCGTATTTTTCATTCCATAGGACGCTCTGTCCCATAGGACGCACCTAGTTTTTTGGGGGGGAAATAAAGGAAATTTTTTTTTCCCTTTATTTCCCCCCCAAAAGCAGGTCAGGGAAACCTAACCAGGTCAAGGAACAGCTGGATGGCGGCGCTGCGCCTCCCTGCTGTCCCCCGAGCTTGTGGGGCTGGCCGATGTCTGCCTGGCACAAGGGGCGCTCTGCTTCAGGGCGCCCTGCCCCCCCGGGCGGCAGGCTGCTATCCCCACGCTGCGGATGTCTGTCCGGCGCACAGGGCGCTCTGCTTCAAGGCGCCTCACACGCCGGGCGGCAGGTTGCTATCCGCAGCGTGGGGAGCCCTGCAGGGAACTCCTGCACGGCTCCCCACGCTGCAGATGTGTTCCCGAAGCGCGGGGCGCTCTGCTTTCAGGGCGCCTGACGCTCCGGGAAGCAGGCTGCTATCCGCAGCCTAGACATCCCTGTCTACCTAGGCTGCGGATGTGTTCCCAAAGCGCCGGGTGCCCTGAAAGCAGAGCGCCCAGTGCTCCGGGAAGCAGGCTGCTATCCGCAGCCTAGACAGCCCTGCGGGAACTCCCACAGGGCTGCCTAGGCTGCGGATGTCTTCCTGAAGCCTGGAGAGCGAGAGGGGTTGGTGCGCACCGACCCCTCTTGCTCTCCAAGCTTCAGTGAAAGCCTGCATTCGCCCCATAGGATGCACCCAGATTTCCCCTTCATTTTTGGAGGGGGAAAAGTGCGTCCTATAGGGCGAAAAATACGGTATATTTTATTTATTTCTTTGCCTTCATAATGCCAGCAGGGTATCTGAATGAAATTTCTAATAGTTTAGGCAACCAAATATACTCATCTTTTCTGTTGAGAAGATTCTCTCTTTTACTTTACCCCATTTTCAAGCTTGCCTAGGTGCTTGATATACTTGTTTTCCTGCTTCTTCCTCCATTTGCCTCGCTTTTCAATTCCCATCACGTGAAAGTTAATTCCTGTCATGATCTAGGTGAGCTCATGAATCCCTAGTGTTTTAAACAAGTCGAAAATAAAACAGGCTTGTCCACCCCATTTGAAATAATAACATTGCAAGTAAAGATTATAATTACTGATATGTTTTTCATAAGCATGTTTTTCCTTGGGGTTTTTCCAAGGGCCAAACCTATTTATGGTGCAGAAAATCTGTGAACAGGTATGCACGGTACTTGTATGCTTTCCCCTGTGGAACAAACGGCTGCTGATAATCTTTCCTTCCCTACAACCTGTGGCATTGATCCAGTTCTCCTATGACTAATTCAATCTTGAAACACACAAACACACACTCCAAAGGGCATCCCACAGATCTCCTGCATCTTGTCTAGCCTGATTCTAAATGTCATTAGGTTCCTATTGAAATACTAGCTGAAGACCCATCAGTCTACTGGATTGTCCAACCTTCTGCATCTCTTCCTATCTGCTTGTTCTGCGTCTCAACAGCTTTTGTAACTATTTGTATCTACACCCACCCACAGCTGCCCCTGTAACAAAGGGACCATCCACATTTTATCAGCTAATTGATTGTTCACATAAAACCTTTCCACAACAGTCATTAACTAGGGTTGCCATATGTCTGGTTTTTCCCAAACAAGTCCTCTTTTTCAGGGTTAAAATTTCTGTCCGGGCGGATTTTAAAAATATTGCAAAATGTCCGGGGTGGTGGTGTGTGGTACCACTTTTTTGGGACACTGGCAGCTGGCGGTATGAGTTGGCTCAGTTCCCGCAGGAAGGCACCTCCAGAGCAGAGTGGCGGCTTTCCTTCGTGGAGCAGTGGAAAGGCAGACACGGCCGCAACTGCTGCTGCTTGTGCACCATCTCTGCCATGGCACCGCCCTCCTCCCTGGGTGATCGGCTTTTCCTGGACCACATGCTACCACCTGAAGGAGAGCACCCAGGTGAGTGGGAGCCAAGGAGCCAGGGCCGGTGGTGGGCTGGTGTTTGCTTGGTTGTTTCAGATGCTACTTGAGCACCTAAGGCAGCCACTCAGCTGCTGGTGAAGCTGGCAAGGCAAGCAGCAGGGCAGTGGGAGCAGTGGCTGCTCCTCACAGACTCCACCGTTGCCGCCACCTCCCCCCAGGAATGGTGTCACAGCCTCAACCAGGTGCTCTGCCATCACCGGCTGAAAGCGGTATTGTGACATGTGCAGGCAGAGGAGGAGAAGGCGGGTGGCACAGGTACAGGAAGGAACAGGACTCTGCAGCTGAGGCGGCAGAAAGAAAGAGGAGGAGGCAGGGTTTTGGCAGGCCGCAGCCTACGGCCCTTCTGACAGGCTTGATGGCGAAGTGGGAAAACTCCTACCTCCGAGTCCTTTGATGCAGCAGTTCTGGGCAGTCAGTCCCCCTGCTCAAGTTCCACTGAAGTCAGTGAAGCCTGCTTTCGAGTAGACGTGCAAGAGTCTTTCAGTGCAATTGTGCTCATGCTTATTGAGGAAGTGCCACTGTGTTCTGCGGAGCTTGCTCCCAAATAGGTAAGTGTTGGATAAGGCTCCCTTTGGCCTTGGTGGAGAGAGTGCTATTGAGCTGGGCTCAGTTTGTAAGCTACCCATAGGCATCTGGCTGGCTGCTGTCAGTACAGGCTGCTGGGTTTGATATGCCCAGCAACACACGTTTTTGTTCCCAAGCCATTTTCCTGAGGCTGAATATGTCAGATGCCCACAGTTCTCTGTTTCCAAGCTTTATTCATGTAAGAAATGTATGCACATTATTATTATTATTATTATTATTATTATTATTATTATTATTATTATTTTGTTGAAAGTTAAGAACATTGCTACTTGCAATATATCACAGCTTCTATAGATAGTCATATAGCAATCTGTAGTTAAAAGTAGATGTCGGCAAATGCGTCCTTTTTCTTGCTCTTCCAAATATGGCAACCCTACCTTTCTGTTATAGGGACGCGGGTGGCGCTGTGGGTTAAACCACTGAGCCTAGGGCTTGCTGATTGGAAGGTCGGTGGTTTGAATCCCCGTGACGGGGTGAGCTCCCGTTGTTCGGTCCCAGCTCCTGCCCACCTAGCAATTCAAAACCACGTCAAAGTGCAAGTAGATAAATAGGTACCGCTCCAGCGGAAAGGTAAACAGCGTTTCCGTGTGCTGCTCTGGTTTGCCAGAAGCAGCTTAGTCATGACCCGGAAGCTATCTGCGGACAAACGCCGGCTCCCTCGGCCTATAGAGCGAGATGAGTGCTGCAACCCCAGAGTCGTCCACGACTGGACCTATAATGGTCAGGGGTACCTTTACCTTTACCTATCTGTTGAGTAGTTCAACACCATGCTTCTTTCTTAGCACTGCGAAGCTTTTGTACAGTATAAGTTAAAGTGCCAAAGATCTCTGAGAGTACTGTGCTACAGTCAAATATAACCTTGGGTCAAATGGCAGCACTTGCAGGTCAGGTGCGTACACTTGGGCCTTTCATTGGAAAGGCAGACTTCCCTTCCTGTATACTGTATAAGATAGAATTGTGTTTCAAAAAGAGAGACACTAATTCTTAATTTTTACCTTGTTTCTTTACCTTGTTTTCTAAAGTTCAATTGAAATTGCATTTCTTTATTCATCATAGAATGTATAATTCTCATCTTTTTTTGTTTCACATTCTTCTTCACATTCTGGTTTTTGAAACCTCAGGCTGTTCCGTTACTGTTGTCATTACTGCTGCTACTTTTTCTGTATGCAGTGTGATGACATTGTGTATCTTTTTAGAACAGTGAAATACGTTTTTAAAGGGGGCTCAGAAATCTTTGGCAATTTTGTATAAAAATGTAAACCGACAAGCTGATACAAAGCTTTAATTTGAGCACCGGCTGCCCCATATAAAATGTAAGGCAATTGTAATATATGCAAGCAGACACTTGTTGTGGCAAGTAAGGTGGGGAATTCTGCAGAACACACAGGTACAGTGCAATAGAAATAAAGAAGGATGAGAAATGTAAATTGGAAGCCTGGGAATGTATAGTGGTAAAACCAGTCTACTTCCGATGACAGACACTGGGGATAGCATGGTGAATACTAGCCCTTTGGGGCAGGAGCTGTCTCTTAAGAATGTGTCTTTACTATGACTAGCCCTGATAATGAGCTGAGCCTGTGGGCACTATTGCTATATATTTTTGCACTACTAAAAAAAGAGAAAGAAGCTACCATCATAACAACCAGAAGATAAATCAAATGTGGGAGTATGGCACTCTAAAATTCTGTACATAATAAATTGGGTATTACGTCGGAACTTTTCTGTACCCAATCCATCATATTCTCATTGATATTTTGAAACTAGGGTAGGAAAGGATTGTCCCACATAACATTTTGGGCTAGATGACAGATTGTGACACATGTATAGCCCATCTATACAAATAATTATTTGCAGGTGTTTGTTTTTTTAAAAAATATGTTACAAATTAAATTTAAAGAACAATTCCCCTTCAACTGTGAGTACCAATAAATTAATTCTTCCTAACATCCCCCAACATTAAAGGCTACCCTCCTCTCTCTCTGACAGGGAAACAAAGTTTTTTCTCTATGTTTTCTGCTCTCTCACACACCTTTCTCTGGAGATGCAATCCTCTGCATACTTAGTAATCTTTTCTCAGAGAGAAACTGGTCAAATAGGCTAAGCAGAGGAAGAGTGAGATCAGCATGTATGAATATTAGAATTAAACTTCCACTTTTACTTTAAAAAAAAATCTAAAGTCACAAAATAGTGAGCAAATTTTTGAGTCTGCCAGAACTCTTCAGGTTGAATGCTAAGCAAAACAGGAGGATGGGTGTGTGGGGGGGGTGATGGTGAGAAAAAGGATGGTTTGGTAATGGAACCACAATGTCTGCTTTGGTCAAAATGTCATTTTTGTTGTGCTACTCATAATGAGCTGCTGTACTTCAGAATTTACCGCTGTACCACTGCCCATGTTCAAACAAAAGTTGAACAGCAGTTGTTTAAAATCTGATTCTATAATACTAAACAGCATTATGTGCCTATGTTTGGTTGTTCAATAATTTTAAAGAGGAGGTTTTAGCCCAGTGTTCCTCAGTAATAATGCCTTGTTATTGTCTGATATGGTTGAACAAACATGGCATAAATACCAAATAGGGTTTAACTATAGACACGGATCAATCATTTCTGTTATTAAAGTATTGCGTTCTTGCTTTTGTGTTTTCATCTAAGGCTAGCAACACTGACTACAATCCCTCGTTGACATTAATTAAAATGTTGCATCTGTTGATTAACCACATAGTTTACATAGGGGAATTGAATGTTGTGGTATCATAATAGTATGATTGCTGCTGGTGGGTAATTAAAGCTTATACAATGTTTAATAATTTTTAGAATCATAACACATTATGTGTAGTGTCAGTCATTCTCTTAGTTTTTATTCTAGGCATCCTTGGTTGCTTGTTAGTGGCTCACGTACAAGGGTTTGCATATCTTTAATAGCTGTTGATCATGAATCTGCATGCTAATTTTTAGATAACAGAATAGTGAACATCCTTTCAGCCAAATGGAGCTCCACAAAGAAAAACAGCACCATCATTTTTGCATTCTCAACAACTGAATAGTGGGCTGAACAAACTAAATCATACATCATATTGCTTTCTGCCCATTATCTCTTAAGTACTGCACAGCCTCACTTAAAGTGCAAGCCAATTTAATAATAAGTTTAAATGTTAATTAAGAAATAAAATATGATGGAGGAGGAAGATAAATGAATCAGGCTGCATCCAGATGGCAGCTTGCTCTAAAAACTGAACTACTAAAGAGGAAGTAGGGCAAGAGGTACCTCTTAAAAACACTTGCCAAAATTAAAAAATTAATGTTTCTTGAGTTGTTGAGCTTCCTTGGGGGAAGTCACCCTTCAATTGTTGAGCTTTTTAGTGGGACGTTAGCCAAAGTTATTGGTTTTTTTAGAGGGGAGTTGTTGAACTTTTGCGGGGAGGTTGCCACTGCCAATCACCCACCTGCTCACCGCCAATAGCAATCTTATACAGTCATACCTTGGGTTGAATATGCTTCATGTTGAGTGTGTTCGAGTTGCGCTCCGCGGCAACCCGGAAGTAACGGAGCGTGTTACTTCCGGGTTTCGCCGCTCACACATGCACAGATGCTCAAAATCACGTCACACGCATGCGCAGAAGTGGTGAAAAGTGATGCATGCATGCGTAGGCGTGCCATTGCTAGTTACGTTTGCTTCTGGATGCGAACGGGGCTCCGGAACAGATCCCATTCGCATCCTGAGGTACCACTGTACACAGAAAAATATGGTAATTCAAGCATTTAGTTTTGAGTTGCCAATGTAGTGCCCAGTGGTGCCAAGGTGTCACCAGAGCAGTGCCACCAGACTGTTCCAATTCTTTGTTAGGCCTTGTTTTTTTGCGCTGGGGTTTCTACTTGTGTCCACTTCCTTCCATCCTGACTGGACAGCAGTGATAGGTGTTTGAAAGGCATGAGAGAACAGAAAAGAAGAGGAAGCTGAGATGTGCAAAGTCAACTATTGTATTGGTGGAAGGAAAGGAGGACCAGAGTGACTGGAAACAGAAAAGCCTGAAAGGGAAAATAACAAAAAAAAGCTGTGAAGAAGGGAGGTGTAAGAGAAACCCAGAGGCCTCAGCAAGGAGTGAAGTGGGTCCCTAAGATTGAACTCCAAAGCATCCCCCCCCCCCATCAGAAGTCAGCAGAACTCAATTCCAGCACCTTGGCATTATAAGAGAACAAGGGAGGCGTTCATTGTGAGATCTGACACCTCTTTCTCCTCAAAGAAATAGCATGGTTGAGCTCCAAATGTAAGAACAGGAAAGTGGCCAATGTAATCCCAGTTTTTGTTTTGTTTTGTTTTAAGCTTCTGGGGAATCATATATTAAGGGTCAGTTTGTTTAGCATCTCTTCCAGGCCTTTGATCTGCTCTCAGAGGGTTTCTTGTGTTCTAATCCTATAGGAAAAGTTGTACTCAAGGCTACCCTGCAGCAGGAAAGCCAAATGAAGTTTTTAAAATACTAAAAAAGAAATGCTTGATTTATTTATTCATTTGACTTATGTATTTCCTTTCAACTGAAATTCCTAGGGTGACGTACAACACATTAAAAAACAATAAAACATTCGATAATAATAATAAATAACAAATCAAAGCTTTGGCAGATTAAAACAGCAGCAGAAATAAAAGCAACGTTTTTCATTTGGCATCTCGACATCAGTAAATTCTGTACCAAAAGAATGATCAAGAGCTTTGGTGCATTGCTTGGAGGGCATTCTGCTAGAAAACAGCATATAAATAGTTCCATCAGAGGTTTGAGGTGGACTGGGTTAAACAGAGGAGACACAGCGGGTAGCGCTGTGGGTTAAACCACAAAGCCTCGGACTTGCTGATCAGAAGGTTGCGGTTCGAATCCCTGCGATGGGGTGAACTCCCGTTGTTCGGTCCCTGCTCTTGCCAACCTAGCAGTTCGAAAGCATGTCAAAGTGCAAGTAGATAAATAGGTACCACTTCAGCGGGAATGTAAATGGCGTTTCCGTGTGCTGCTCTGGTTCGCCAGAAATGGCTTAGTCATGCTGGCCACATGACCCGGAAGCTGTACGCTGGCTCCCTCGGCCAATAGAGCAAGATGAGCGCCGCAACCCCAGAGTCGGTGATGACTGGACCTAATGGTCAGGGGTCCCTTTACCTTTACTTTTATCTTTAGGTTAAATAGATTAGTGGGTTTACTTTATTAGCAGGCGATATATGAGAACTAAAGTTAAAAGGAATGAACATTGAGGATAGCTTGGTTGTTGGCATCCATCTGTCTTGTGAGACAATGGAGTGTGACTCCTCCATAAGCAGCACCAAAGTGACCTCCCCAGGGTGCACCATGGGCCATGAATATGAAGGTCCTGGGCTGCTCAGAAGACAAGACTCTGCTCTCAGCCTCATTGATGTTGTCTAAAGGAAAGCAGATATGTTCGGTGCCAGCTTGGCTCCAGGAGTTGCCTGAGGGAGGTCTACAAGTCATCATCTAAACGACTTAGAGACTCCACTCTGGATTTGTGTAGGGTTTACTCCTTATTCTTTTCTTCTCCCGAGGATATCCCACAAGGCAAAAGAGGTTTAGGATCAGAGTTTTTCTTCTCCTAGATGGGCTACCTTCCCAGGTTGACGAGCCCCATCATATAATATCATATGTATTCTGTATTCTGAAATACAAAGAGATGGTTGACTGAAGATGAAGACTGTTTACAACAAATGTGTTTCAGAAAACATGCCAAATACATTTTGATACATATAAAGTTGCATATAGCTGAAAAATGGCATATCCATGTGTGTGGTTTCAGAGGTGAAATTCTTAGATATATGTATATAAAATGATGTTTTTTCACTAACATATGTTCTAAAAAACAAACGTTAATCATTCAAAATTGTCTTCATTAAAATTTTGATATATTATGCTGCTGCGAACTTCTGCATTTTGAAAAGATTAGTCTGAGGCTCTTCTGCAGTACAGCAGTTTCCAATCCCCTGTGGAAAATATTCCCTCAAGGTTATAATTATTCAACTAAAAAAAAGCTTTTTATTGAAAAGCACTGTCCCCTTATAAAAGAAAGTACTCAGTAGTGACTCTCAGTCTTCACTTTTGTCATAAAGATACACTGTATTCTGCTCTGAATCCACACTCTAGGGTTTGATTATAATTGTCTATTGTATTGGCCATATGCCAGTAAACTTTTTATTTGGTAAAGTTTTAAAATATTTTTATAGCTATGTTAAAATCTCTAGGTTTGACAGATCTGTGAGCCATTCTAGCACAACCACAGTTTACTTCAGCCATCTGCCACTGTGTACTTAACCCAACCCATCCTCTGTTTCTTTCTATTATATCTCTCTTTCGTGTCTGTGTATGTGCGTGTGTGTGTGCGTGTGTGTGTGTGTGTGTGTGTGTGTGTGTCACACACACATACCCTGAACCCACACCTTTCCCATTCATTCCAAGTAGCGTTTTTTGTTGTTGTTCTCTTCATACACATTCCTCTGTGAATACAGACGCATTCTGTACCTCAAGGCTACCAAACATTTTTGCTCAGATTGTTCTTAATCCATTGATCACTGCTGTCCCAATAATGTGTAGTTTAATATTCGGAGACATTGCTGGATAGAAGAAAAGGACCAGGGGAAAAACATTTTTTAGTCTCCATCTACTCTTTAGTTGCCAGATTGATTTCTTCTCTCTCTATAATGCCAACTTTGTTTAGTTGTTTAGTCATGTCCGACTCTTCGTGACCCCATGGACTAGAGCACGCCAGGAACTCCTGTCTTCCACTGCCTCCCACAGTGTGGTCAAACTCATGTTAGTAGCTTCAAGAACACTGTCCAACCATCTCGTCCCCTTCTCCTTGTGCCCTCAATCTTTCCCAACATCAGGGTGTTTTCCAGGGAGTCTTCTCTTCTCATGAGGTGGCCAAAGTATTGGAGCCCCAGCTTC
Source organism: Podarcis melisellensis (assembly GCF_964234715.1). Taxonomy (NCBI): domain Eukaryota; kingdom Metazoa; phylum Chordata; class Lepidosauria; order Squamata; family Lacertidae; genus Podarcis; species Podarcis melisellensis. The sequence goes on from NC_138544.1 coordinate 12,791,463, forward strand.
AGGATCTGAACTAGACTAGAACAAAGAGGAAGTAATGCAGTGCTCAAAACAATTTACAAATATATACAGAGGCGTCTAGGCAATTTTTAAGCCAATTTGACTAAATATAGAAATCGAAAAATAATGTAAGTTAACGGAATGACAGTTTGTGAATTCTTCAAAGATCCTCTTTTGTTTCACCACTCTGGCATCTGCTTATGAGAAGGCCTAAAGTGACTGGTGGATTTTATTGTTATTCAAATATATTAAAAGACTCAGAAATTATCCTGAGAAGTATACTTCTCCATAGAGAAAACCTTCACTGTAGATTTTAAACATGTAAAAGTTGGGTTATCAGGTGTTGCTGCTTTTATAGTCTACTATGTTTAGAATAAATTATATGCCTTAAAACGAGAGAGAGAACTAGTAGAGGTTGAAAGGAAGTGTAATTACTACACAATGCGGGGTCTTGGATGAATGTCAGGAAAAAATATGCCACCAAAGTTTTCTTGGAAACAGCTGTTTAAGCTCTTTCATGCCACTTGTATAGCCAAGTATACATCTGACCACCCACAACCCATGCAGAGTTTTAAAAGATGCAGCGTACAATCAGGGCTGGATTCAGGTTTTTGTGGCTCTTAAGCAACAGAGTTTGACACCCCCACAGCACAGATGCCAGGGGCAGTCAAGACCTATTTTGACTCTGAAACGGCCCAGACTGAACTCTGTCTACATAATCAGTTTCATCTAAGAATGTTTGCAACTGCTCTTGCTAACATCATGACATCAACTGAAAAAGGACACAAAGATGTACATGAGTTGTGTCTCTAAACTAGAACTTCTTGCATAATTTCTTTTAATTTGACTATATGTTTAAAGGTGGCATCTAGTTGTAGCTGCATAGCACAACAGCCATATCTAATCTTGCGAAAGGTCTTTCACAACTGCTGTTACTTGGCGACAGTTAGGCTTGTTTCACAACTGCTGTTACTTGGTGACAGTTAGGCTTGTGCTATTGTTAGGGACGCAGGTGGCGCTGTGGGTTAAACCACAGAGCCTAGGACTTGCCAATCAAAAGGTCTGTGGTTCAAATCCCTGCGACGGGGTGAGCTCCCGTTGCTCGGTCCCGGCTCCTGCCAACCTAGTAGTTCGAAAGCACGTCAAAGTGCAAGTAGATAAATAGGTACCGCTCCAATGGGAAGGTTAACGGCATTTCCGTGTGCTGCTCTGGTTCGCCAGAGGCAGCTTAGTCATGCTGGCCACATGACCTGGAAGCTGTATGCCGGCTCCCTCGGCCAATAAAGCAAGATGAGTGCAGCAACCCCAGAGTCAGTCACGACTGGACCTAATGGTCAGGGGTCCCTTTACCTTTACCTATTGTTCGTAAAGTATCAGCTGTCAAACTTTGTAGACTACTGTTACATTGGATCTCATTCCAAGTACCGTATTTTTCGCTCTATAAGACGCACCAGACCACAAGACGCACCTAGTTTTTGGAGGAGGAAAACAAGGGAAAAAAATTCTGAATCTCAGAAGCCAGAACAGCAAGAGGGATCGCTGCGTAGTGAAAGCAGCAATCCCTCTTGCTGTTCTGGCTTCTGGGATAGCTGCACAGCCTGCATTCGCTCCATAAGACGCACACACATTTCCCCTTACTTTTTAGGAGGGAAAAAGTGAGTCTTATAGAGCAAAAAATACGGTAATTTGCAGATTTAGAGTTCTTGGTACAAATTAGTATTTTGGTTTTAACATAGTTACTATATACTGACTTCATTGTAGCATCAGATAAGGCAGTGATGGCCAAACTTGGCCCTCCAGCTGTTTTGGGACTACCAGCTCCCATCATCCCTAGCTAACAGGACCAGTGGTCAGGAATGATGGGAATTGTAGTCCCAAAACAGCTGGAGGGCCAAGTTTGGCCATCACTGAGATAAGGCATGGTCTAAATGGAACTGTTTTAAAATAATATATGTGGAAAATAAGTAGATAATCTGAGGATGAATTCATATCACCATGTGACTTGGTCAAAGGATAAAAGATTTCATTGTCCCATGCAAAAAAACAAAATACATAAATTATGCCTATAATTTCAAAAGCTCAAAGCTTCATTAGCCACTCTATACCAGTATACCAGTATTCCTTACCATTGAACTAAAAGTACAGTGTAAAATCATATTTGTTGAATTTTTCATGCAGTCTAGCACTTCGGAAATGAATACTGGGTTTGCAGCAGTCTCATTTCTTCTGGAAATTGAGAAAGATTGTTTTCTGACCATTAGTGCCCTAATTAACACATCTTCTCTTTTTTCAAATGAGCCTGCAGGAGTGCTATTGGAGCTGTGGAAGCTTGTGTGTGAAAATCTCCGTGTGTGAAAGGCTGCAGCATAAAAGAAACAGGGAGGGGAGGAGGAGATAAGATGTAACACAGAACACATTTAATGGATCAGATAATTTAAAGATGTCCCAAAACAGAGAAGGATAAATGCTGTTAATCCCAAAGCCAGCTCTGAAGTGCACATAATTTTAAATGGCCATGTTGAAGCTAATGAACGTGGACAGGCTTTTGTCAGAATCTGGCCCTTAAGTTCATTTTAATAAAAGAAAATATGAAAAGGGTAGTTGGAGACAGAGTAACACTGCAGCTTCTATCAACAGGGATATTTCTTTAAGTTGATGGCCCTGACTAAAGTGCTGGGAGGTTACCCTACAGCTGCATCACCTGGTTATTCTTTCTGGCTGCAGCTGAACAGCCAGCAACACAAGCCCAGCCATCTCTCTAATCTAGGTGGCACAGGTGAGCTGCATCCATAATCAATAGCAGAGTAATGCAGTGAGAAAGTACATTAAAAGCTCTCCTTTTCCTATTTTAGCTACCTCCTTGAAGGTAAGGATTATACTTTTGGATGAATTATGATAATTCTGAAATATGTGAAGCTGTCAGTGTATTAGCTGACGTACACTGTCTTGCTCCGCTTCCCTATGCTGAGATAAAACATCATTTTAAAATTTCTTGTTATTTGCCCATTCTTTTTGTGCAACATCTCATGCCAATTTATTTACAATTATTATTGTAAATCTAGTTTGTTCATGATATTCTTAAGCCTCCAGTCATTATACAGTGTTGTTATTACAGTACTTTATTTATTTTAAAAAGGTGTAATAGTAACTCAAAGGTAAAGGTACCCCTGCCCGTACGGGCCAGTCGTGACCGACTCTAGGGTTGTGCACTCATCTCACTTCCAGTCACGTGGCCAGTGTGACGAAGCTGCTCTGGCGAGCCAGCACATGGAAACGCCGTATACCTTCCCGCTATAAAGCGGTCCCTATTTATCTACTTGCACTTAGGGGTGCTTTCAAACTGCTAGGTGGGCAGGAGCTGGGACTGAACGATGGGAGCTCACCCCGCCACGGGGATTCGAACCGCCGACCTTACGATCAGCAAGTCCTAGGCACTGAGGTTTTACCCACAGCGCCACCCGCGTCCCAATAGTAACATACGAAGCATCAAATTTGGAGCACCATTTATTAAATCACGTTAATCCACCAAACCATCTACAGTTCACCTGCCATTAGAGGTTTCATAAAGCTTCTGTCTGCGCTGGTTGCTTAAGGCTACAAGAACAAGTATGTCAAGTAGGCTGCATTAGACTTGGAGGTTCACAACCTGTACATGTCAGTCTCATCATTTATATATAAAATACTTTTCTGCCATGTAGTTGAAATGAACTAAGAAGTATAAAATATAATAAGAAATATAAAATGGCTTCTTTATCCAGTCTGTCTTCATTTTGCCCATCTTATATCAGTAATACTAATGAGGGGAGTGGCATCAGTTCTTGTTTTGCTATTGAATTTATTTGTAGGAACACTATCTCTCAAAAGGCTGCCACTGAATGACACTGATAGTGAAAAGATATATGCTTTACTCAACAACAGTGTTTTGGAGAGAGATTGGGATTTCTTGATGATAAGATCACTGGTGTATGGTAGCACCAGTGCTTAAATTCATTTCATAGTCCCCTTGTTCCATGTTCTTTCGCATTTTATGGGATCAGTCATAACCCAAATCTTTCTTCGAACATATTTTTAATCATGTTATGTCACCTGTGTCTAATTTTGTTAATATTTCATACATTTGGGTGATCTGCTCTTTGACATTAAAATTATGTGCTCCACTGCCATTAACTTTTTACTTACCACTTAGCAATATACTTTAGACTGAAAGAACTAGCATGGAATGGTCAATAAATACCTTATTTGAGTTGTGAAATGTAAAGCCCTGTCAGTATGAAATTGGGCTTGTTACCAGGCAATTCATTATGTTGTGACCAGCAGTTGTGTTAAGGTATGAAGAGTTCTCTCCAGCATCCTATGTGAGGAAGCCAGCCTTGCTTAGAATGCATGTTAGAATGATGGGGCAGGCAGTGGCGTAGCTAGCTGCTTTGGCACCTGGAGCGGCGGGGGAGTGATCGGCCCAGGGGGCACCGCAGTGAGCTGCCCACAGAGTCCGCCCGGCGGACACAACCCATTTTGGGCAGCACGGGGCCCCGAGCCACTGCTTCACTCCCAGGAGAGACGCGTGGCTCGGGCACGCTGCAGGCCAAGCCCCGCGGTAAGCGCTGCCCCCCGCAGTGTGCCATTTTGTCACCCCCCTCAAGGATGACACCAGGGTGGGCTGCACCCCCGTGCCCCTGAGGACGGGTGGCATAGTTCAGTGGTAGACCAATATGATTTGCACGCAATGGGTCTCTAGTTCTGTCCTGGACATCTCCACCTTAAAAGGTCTTCAATGACAGGAAAGACTTCTGCCATTGCAAGTCTGAGTTAGATAGACTAATGGTCTAACTTGGTATCAGTGGCAACTGCTTATGTACATATGAAAGAAGTACAGTCATACCTCGTGTTATGTTTGCTTCATGATACATCTTTTCAGGTTGCATCCTGCGGCGACCCGGAAGTACCAGAAAGGGTTACTTCCGGGTTTTGCTGCTCGCACATGCGCAGGCGCCCAAAATGATGTCAAGCGCATGCACAGAAGTGGCAAATTGCGACCCACGCATGCACAGACGTGGGTTGCGTTCTGCTCATGTTGTGAACGGGCCTCCAGAATCCCGTTCGCAGTCAGAGGTACCACTGTACTAGCAATAGCAGGCTACTCAGCAGAGAGCGGTACCATATTTATCAAGGATGAAAGTTTTTCAGTCATAGTGGTGGGGAGAGCATTCAACAGGGCTTTGTCTGTTTTGTTGCTATTTTGTTAATGTTGTTAATATTGTTCTGTAGCTATGAATGCTGTAGCACATTGTGAATCCTATAATATTATTTTTGGTGTAATTGATGTTTAGCTTATTTTTTTTGTTGTTTTGTTAATAGTGTTACATAGATGGTAACTGTTTGATTTGTGATTTGTGATTGTTTTACTGATGATTTGTTAAGTATTCTGTTTGTTATGTTGTATTCGTGAGCTTCCATTATGCACTATGTTATTTTTATCTTTTGTTTGTAAGCCGATTTGGGATTTATTTGAATAAAAAGCAGCATAGAAATAGAATCAATCCAAAAAAACCAAAAACAAAAGGAACCATGTACCATATTGCCTTTGCTTTTCTATTAACTCCATCACTGGACAGACTAACACCAGCCTTATTAAAAATGTTCTGTATTGTAGTTTAATATATAGACCTCTGTTCCATCTGTAGTTTTAGAAAAAGGGATTTACACTAGAAACTGAAATACAAAATAAGAGACCCAAACATTTCATCTTAAAATTAGCAATTTGGAACAACAAATAGCATCACATTAAACCTTGGGGATTGGTGGGCGGGGTAGGAAAACAAATGTGTTCTCACTAGAAACAAACAAAAGCAAAAGCCTTAGTGGAACATGCCATGCTGTTCATTTGCAGATTACTGTCATATCTGTGTAAATTCAGAATGCATTTGTCACGTTTGGCATAAGCAGTAATGATAAATATGATACCAATAGGCCTGAATTTTGGGATTATACACAGGTCACATGCATGCACTCACCCCCTTTCTCCACTACAGCCATATTTCACTTGATAGGGACATGGGTGGCAGAGCCTGTTGAAAATACTTCAGAGACCATTGCCAAGTTGATTGAAATTTAGCAACGCCTCAGAATATTAAGTTGGATCTCAACCATACCTTGAGGCAAGCCAGTATGTCCTATATTGCTACAAGCCATAGTTCAATATACCTTTGATCACTGCTGGAATACTCTTCCATTGACACAGATAAGTAGCCAGAGATGAAAAGATGGCAGTCACTGAGATTTACTGAGCATCATCAATACTGTCATTTTTGTCGTGTATATTAAGGATTGTCAGAAAAGACTGGCCCGTCATTGCAATGATGTGATGCTATGGGGACAATGCTTTTTGCAATAATAATTCAATTTAGGGAAGAGCTAAAGCCTAAGTGTGTTAAAAGACTGGGGGTGGGGGGAGCTAAAATAAATGTTGCATCTTAACATATGCCATTGGTGACCTCAGACCTGTTAGTTCCTCGGGGGGCAGGAGGAGGTGGTGAGCTTGCACTGTAGTCATGAATAATTCACTGTAAACCGTGAACGGCAGTATCAGAAACGGTCTATTCTGGAAAAGTGGCAAACTCTATATTTTTCCCCTGGGAAGAGAAGAGAGAGAAGTTAATTTTGATTTCCTTCCGTCACTATAAGATGCTGAGCAAAAATAATTGAACTCAGTGTCCTTAATTTCTGAATGAGTAGATCCATCTTGTTATTGTGGCATTTTTATTTTTGCCCTGCCCTTACCGTTTTTGGATGCATTTTAGCATATTGGAAAGCACCATTTTATAGGGCTGGATGGCGCGGTGCTTTGTTATAAATCAAAACCCTTAAATGTTATGAAATTTCCCCCTCGGGAGTTGCAGCTTCGCTCAAGTCATTTATCCTGATGTTCCCATCATAATAAAGTTGGTTATTCATTTGTTGTTTAGAAGCACAAATGACTTAGATAAGAAAAATAGCTTGCTCTGTTTTGGCTACTTTGCATACTGAAAGAAAAGCCGTTGACAAAGATGTACAGCGCTGCCTCCTCCCTGCACAGCACTGAGCACGCTACACATCGCTCCTTTGCTTTATTTCCCTAATATGCTAATAGTCGTGCCATAATTTCAGATTGTTTTTCCCCTCCACTCCAAAGCATTGCACCTATTATTGTCCTCCTGGTATTTCCACCTCCCTCAGAAGTTCAGGGCCTAGCAGCTTAGGAGAGGGCATTCTCTCTGGCTGTGGAATTTCCTCTCCACAATGGTGTGTCTGGCATCTGCATTATGTAGTTTATATCATATGCTGAAGGCACACCTCTTTGACCCTTGAGATAGATATTTAGGGACCTGTCCTAATCTCTTCATCGTAATTAGTTTTAAAACTGTTTTTAATAGGTTTTTTCACTGTTGCCACCTGTCCTGAGACCTCATGGTGAAGGGTGGGTAAGAAATCAAATAAATAAATAAATAAAGATAATAACATCTCACCGTGTTCTTTGTATTACTATTGCACTAGTACTGATTTTGGCTTGTTTCTAATACACCAACATGGCTAGCTACATTTAAAAAATTGAGAACGTAGAAATTACCGCATTTTTCGCCCCATAGGGCGCACCGGCCCATAGGGCGCACCTAGGTTTTTTTTGGGGGGGGAGGGAAATAAAGGGGGGGAATTTCCCCAGGCGCGGAGCTGGGGCGGGGGAAGCCCCCAGAACAGGCTGCTATCCGCAAGCCTAGGGAGCCCGGCGGGAAGTCACGCCGGTCTCCCCAGGTTTGCGGGCATCTACCCAAAGCCTGGAGCGCGCTTCTCAGCGCGCCCCGGGCTTCGGGATGCAAGCAGCTCTTCGGAAGCCTTGGGAGACGGGCGCGACTTTGCGCCGGGCTCCCAAGGCTTGCGGAGAGCTTCCTGAAGCCTGGGGAGCGAGAAGTGTCGGTGCGCACCGACGCCTTTCGCTCTCCAGGCTTCAGCGAAAGCCTGCATTCGCCCCATAGGACACACACACATTTCCCCTTCATTTTTGGAGGGGGAAAAGTGCGTCCTGTAGGGCGAAAGATACAATAGCTGTCCTGGCTCCTAGCACTGGAAGACACTTGAATCCTGCTATTGAATTGATGGTTCTTTGCCTTCAAGGTTCTTTGCCTTTCCCTCCTAATCATTTTGGTTTCTGTTGATACTTTTACCACTTAAAATCTTTACCTTTTTGCTGCTAAAAAAAATAGCATGCTTTCCCTTTAATTATCCTCTCTGGTCTCTGTTTTACAAAGGACCAGAGTGTTCCACTTAATGCTACAGGCAGATTCAAATAGCAATTGACTTTTATATTTTCCAACAAAGAATATCCATTGATGCTTTAGTGCAGCATTCCATGCTAGAACCTGAAATATTTTTGCAGTAGGCATGATTTAACCTATCGTAATTACAGCTGCAAAACAAGTCCTCCATTAAACATTTACAGTCCGCAGATTAGGATTTCCATTCCCATCAAATTATTCCTCTTCTCACCACAAGTGTTTGGTTTCACCAAAGTATGTGACTCATTCTGTGATGTTTCGGTTGGCCCAAATAAAAGCATTTGCTCTTTTTGCTTTGGGATTTTTTTCTAACCAAGCAACACACCAACCCAAAATAATATTTATCTTCTATGGTGGTTTATATTTTAAAATAAATAATTTTTTAAAAAAGGATTATTATGATGGTTATGATTAGATCTGCAAAGACCAATAATGAATGAGACTTGGGAGTCAAGAATAACTATTATGTAGTATGAAATATAAGGAATAAGCATTGTCCTAGAAATATATTTTTAAAAATAAAAAATTGTCCAGTAGCACCATAAAGACCAATTAAGTTTGTTCTTGGTATGAACTTTCGTGTGCATTCACACTTCTTCAGATACACATGATACACACATGCACACGAAAGCTCATACCAAGAACAAACTTAGTTGGTCTCTAAGGTGCTACTGGACAATTTTTAAAAAATATATTTCTACTGCATCAGACCAACATGGCTACCTACCTGAATCTAGAAGCATTGTCCTGATTCTTTGCCATTAAAGTGCTCCATAAATAAATGGCTCCTAAGGTGTTCTGTATTCACTGATATTGTAGAAATAAAATATTTCATAGCAGCTGGGTACCCATTGCCTGATTTAAGAGAAAATGTGTGGTGTTTCATGGTTGTTATGTAAGAGTCTCACCCTTCATTTTATCCTCACAAGAACCTGTGAGGCTAACTGGGCCAAGGTTACACTGTGAGCTTCCTTGGTGAGTGGGGATTTGAACTTCAGTCTCTCTGGTCTTCATCCAGTGCTCTTTCCACTCCACTCCTCTGTTTCTTTCTGTGGAGCAGCTAAGCGTCTCTTGTACAATGTTAGGAGAGAGGTGCATGGTGCCTTACTTTTTATTAATGAAAGCTACAATCTACCAAGCACTTCCTGGCCAAGCCTCAGTGCAATTAATGAGAACACATAGGTGTTCATGCTCATTTCCCAAAAGGGATTTGTGCAAAAGTTCTTGATGGGTAGGTCCAAAATCATATAATGTCTACCAGTAGTGCATTTCTTGGCAGATTTCGGAATCGCCTTGGTTACAGCAGCAGCCAGGGCAACATTTTTCCACCTTCGCCGCATCAAGCAGTTGGTCCCTTACCTTTCCCGCCCCGACCTGGCCACAGTGATCCATGTGACGGTCACCTCCAGGCTTGACTACTGTAATTCGCTCTACGCGGGGCTGCCCTTGAAGCTGACCCAGAAACTCTAGCGGGTGCAGAATGCAGCAGCGAGGCTCCTCACGGGGGCCCCTGCCATGGGAGCATATTCACCCGGTGCTATACCAGTTGCACTGGCTCCCGGTGGAGTACAGGGTCAGATTGAAGGTGCTGGTTTTGACCTTTAAAGCCCTTCACGGCTTAGGACCCTCGTACCTACGGGACCGCCTCTCCCGGTATGCCCCACGGAGGACCTTAAGGTCCATAAATAGCAACACCCTAGAGGTCCCGGGCCCTAAGGAAGTTAGATTCGCTTCAACCAGAGCCAGGGCCTTTTCAACACTGGCTCCGGCCTGGTGGAACGCTCTGCCTCATGAGACCAGGGCCCTGCAGGATCTGATTTCTTTCCGCAGGGCTTGTAAGACAGAGTTGTTCCACCTGACTTTTCGCTTGGAGCCAGTTTGATTCCCTCTCCCTCTTTCTTTTTTCCTTTTACTTTCTCCTCCTGTGATGAGGCTGCATTTTAATACTTTAATGTTTCAATATTTTATTTTAACCTTGTTTTTAAGTTGTATTCATTCAACTTGTTTTTATTATTGCTTGTTAGCCGCCCTGAGCCCGGCCTTGGCTGGGGAGGGCGGGGTATAAATAAAAAATATTATTATTATTATTTTACAAAGGTAGTAGTGATCATCTGTACTTTACTATGGGTGGCCAATTGTTTAAGACAAATTTACCATCACGTGCTGTGACAAAACACAGTCATTTCTTAAGCTTTGGTGTGCATAGTATATTTTTTTCTTTTGTATGCAGGTTGCTTTTTATAGATGCAGATATTTGAGCACTGTGCTCTGCACATCCTAAAAGAGAGGGGGGAAGGGAAAAGTAAGATGAGCATTAACAGCAGGTAGAGAATATGGAATAAGAATACAGTCCTGAAGCTAAAATTGTCCTTGCTGTCAGTTGCAAATATACACACTGAATAGAGGTCATGCTATTCTTTCTAGAATTCTGGAGGAGGCTTATATTTTTATTATAACTGTTATCGTGCTGTCACTTCTCTTCAGCAGAAAATCTAAAATTGCTGAGGACATGGACATTTCCCTGTCATGGCTTGAAGGCTGAGTTATTTTTGTACTTCATTTGCTGCGGATTTTTCTCGCTGTTTTTCAACCAGAATCTTGAAACTCCAGTGTTCATCTAATAATGTTTGGCTGACCTATAATTGTTTGTCTCGTTTACATCAGTTGTGTTTCTCACTCTGAAATACTAGCATTGGTTCAGTAAAACAGAATGTGACACATCCTCAAGTCCTGGTCGGTGTCCAGCAGCTCATGTCAGGTGTATGCTAAAAGCTGGCAGATCAAAACATTACATTCATCATCTGCTTCCAGATGGAGATGGCTAAGCACTGGGTCAAAGTGCTTGGGACACTGGGCTTACAATTCCTTTGTTCATCTCTAGATGTATTTCATCAAGCTGTAGAGGATCTTCTGACAGCTAACTGTTTTTCATAGAGAAGCAGTCAAAACATTAAGATAGCAGGACTGGTTATATTAGCCAAATGGCTTTGAAGTTGCTGGTATTGGACAAAGGGTGTGTTTGTGTGTGTTTGGTTAACAAATACAGTTGCCTCAAAAGCTGAAAGAGGCTAAAATGACAAACATTTTAGCCGTCCTGCCAATCTCAGCTACTGCACAACCATCATGACATATCAAAGTCTTCCTGTCAACAAGCCTGACACCAAGCCCATCATCACAAATATAAGTTGCTGTAAGGCATAATTTGCCTCAAAACTCTGTTAATTGATGGAAAGGACCAAAGCACACATTACTTTACCCATGGACAATTCTACTTGCCCAATCAAGTGTTTTGCATTGGCACCCCTGCACTACTGCTCCAAACATATTCCAACCAATTATAGTTTGCTTTGGAAAAGTTCCGAGATGGGTTGCAATGCTGACAGATGCAAACATATACACACTGGTCTTCAGGTTCAGGTATGTAGGGCAGTGTTTCCCAACCGGTGTTCCGCGGCACACTAGTGTGCCGCGAGACGTTGCCTGGTGTGCCGTGGGAGGGAGGCGGGCGAGTCGGGCGGCGGGAGCGCAAGGCTTGCGGGCGGCAGCCGGGAGCACGGGGCGCCCTTCGGAGGCCGCCCCGTGTTCCGCGCTGGTGTTGGCCAGCCTTGCGCACCCGGGGGATCTCCCCCCAGGAGCGCAAGGCTTGCGGGCAGCAGCTGGCAGCGCGGAGCACGGGGTGCCCTTCGGAGGACGCCCCGTGCTCCGCACTGGTGTCGGCAAGCCTTGCGCACCCGGGGGATCTCCCCCCGAGAGCGCAAGGCTTGCGGGCGGCAGCTGGCAGCGCGGAGCACGGGGCGCCCTTCGGAGGACGCCCCGTGCTCCGCGCTGGTGTCGGCAAGCCTTGCGCACCCGGGGGATCTCCCCCCGAGAGCGCAAGGCTTGCGGGCGGAAGCCGGCAGCACGGAGCACGGGGCGCCCTTCGGAGGACGCCCCGTGCTCTGCGCTGGTGTCGGCAAGCCTTGCGCACCCGGGGGATCTCCCCCCAGGAGCGCAAGGCTTGCGGGCGGCAGCTGGCAGCGCGGAGCACGGGGCGCCCTTCGGAGGACGCCCCGTGCTCCGCGCTCGTGTTGGCAAGCCTTGCGCACCCGGGGGCGCGTGGGGCGCCCTGAAACAGAGGGTTCCCCATGCTGCGGACTGTAGCCTGCCGCCCGACGCGCGGGGCGCCCTGAAGCAGAGCGCCCCTCGCGCCAGGCAGACATGGGCCAGCCCCACAAGCTCGGGGGACAGCGGGGAGGCGCAGCACCGCCATCCCACTGTTCCCCGACCTGGTTTTGGGGGGGGGGGAAGTAAAGGAAAAAATTTTTTCCTTTATTTCCCCCCCCAAAAAAGTAGGTACGTCCTATTTCATAATAAAGTAATTATAAAATACTTTCTTTGTGTTTATTTGATGCCTATTAAAGAGAGTTACTTTATATATAGTCAATATAGGCACACAGTTAATTTTTTAAACATTTTCTAATGGTGGTGTGCCTCAAGATTTTTTTCATGAAACAAGTGTGCCTTTGCCCAAAAAAGGTTGGGAAACACTGATGTAGGGAATGCTGTTCTCTTGATAGCCAGTTGAGTTCTAGTGCCACCATAGGAAGAACAGCATTGAGTTCTGTTTTCCTATGAACTATTGGTGACAGCTTACTAGATCTCATAGATGAGACTACATAAAAAAGGATAAAACAGGGTTGCTTATCTGTAGCTGTTATTCACCGTGCCTTCTGAATAACTGTGTTCTGTTAACTGAGTCCTGCCTCAGGGCAGATAATAGGTGTATATCAGTGGGAAATGTTTCATGAAGGTCACAGTTGCTAAATTAAAGTGCATTAGGTTATTGACACAAAGGAGGACCAAAGGAGCTGCAAACTCCTTTCTGGGAGCTCGTACATTTGCATAGTCCTAGTATCATAATTTGGCTTACTGTGTCATGTAAACCAGACCACTGAATCACCAGGTGCTTCTAGTCTAGATCTCTTTATTGCTTGCCAAAATCCATTGCCCAGATTGGTGGGTAGCAGCTCTGCATCCTTATTAGTGAGGTTTAAACTCCCTGATTTGAAATATGCCTTAGCCCTGAACAGCCAAGTTTTAGCCCACCTGATAACAAGCAACATTCCTTTCCTCCCTCTGCTACTATTGTATACTGTGGTTATCTTCTGTCTATAACTTCTGCAATTTTCCTTTTCAAGCAGACACATGAGTACTGTCCTTTACATGGACTTCACTTCCAGATTAATCTCTGAGCAGTATTGATGAATTCCCAGAATGTAGTCATGTTAGAGCAGGTCTTCTTCCATTCCATTCCATGCGTTCAGCATCAGGAGCCAACAAAATCTCACCCAAATGTATTTTATTTATTTAGTAGACTTTTATAACAGTTATCAACCAGAGTTCCCAGGTGGGACTTGTAGGGCTTTTTTAAAAAAATATGATGTGATTTAAGAGCATTCCGTTCCCTTTGCCCCAAGAAAATATACCCACCCTAAGTTCCCTGACAAAAGGAGTCTTTTAATATAAGTGTGAATCAACAGCATCTGGAAAACAAACTAAAAATGTTCATAAATTTCCTCCAACATCAGCACAGGCAAATCTCTTCCATATGGTGGAAATTATTTTATATATTATGGAAGCCCTCACAAAGTATTAGACTCCTTTACATTCCTACTTCCTGGAAGTAGGAATACTATCTTATTAAGCCTGAATACTTGAATTATTATTTTATATACATACACACACACACACACCCTGTCCTTCAAAAACTAGGTTTAGGTGTCTTGGTTACATGGGTCAGCAGTGGGATGCTACTGCTTAATAATGCAGTTGACAGAAACACAGTCCAGATCACAAAAAGTAATATTTGCTATTCAGGCTGCGTCTGGGATACTGTGCACAATTCTGGGTACCACATTTGAAGGAGGACACTGACAAATTACAACAAGTCCAGAGAAGAGTGACCACCATGGCTATGTGTTCATAAGTCCTATGAGGAATACTTGAAGGAGCTGGGTATGTTTAGCCTGGAAAAGAGCAGACTGAGAGGAGATCTGATAGCCATATTCCAATATCTTAAGGATTGTCACATGGAGGACGGAGCATGCTTGTTTTCTCCTGCTCTGGAGGGTAAGACTCGAGCCAATGGCTTCAAGTTGCACAAAAGGGGATTCCGACTAAACATCGGGAAAAGACTTTCTGACAGTAAGAACTGTTCAGCAGTGGAACAGACTCCCACGAGAGGCGGTGGACTTTCCTTCCTTGGAGGTTTTCAAACAGAGGTTGGATGGCCATCGGTCATGGGTGCTTTAGCTGAGATTCCTTCATTGCATGGGGTTGGACTAGATGACCCTTGGCGTCCCTTCCAACTATGTACCAGTGATAACACATGTTCTGAACTGGATTTAGATCCATCATTTGAAGGTGTAAGAAAGAGCCCATATCCCTGATGCACCTGGACGGGGCGGAAAGAAGAATCTAGTATCAGCTGTTCCTTAAACACCTGGCTTTTATTTCATCTCTGACATGATGAGACTTTTCCTGCTGCTACTCGGTTCTTCAATAAATTCAAGTGAGCTTTGAGCTTTGATCATGAAAGTATTTTTTTTAAAAGGAACTAGTAATTTTAGATGTTGTTTTCACACGTCTGATAGTTTGCCAGAGAATAATCCAAATTTCATGTAGGGGACTAAAGCCTTCAGAAATTGAACTCGTAGCCAAATTTGATTGATGTTAATACTTCAAATTGTTTTTACAAAATTATTCTTTAATGTGAAAGATTATTTCTAACCTGACAGAAAGGTACTTTCAGGTATCTTAATTCCATGAAGAAGGATCACAGACTTGGGGGGAGGGGAGAGGGAGATGATATATATCTCTAGAAATGCCAATTAAAAACAAGGCAGTAAATTATTTAGATTATATTAAGCTTTTGAACATTTTTTAAAAACCCAATGCTATTACTAACTGCTTGTTCAGAGGCTTTCTTTAATAATATAGGGGAAATTTGAGTGAAAGTCAAGAGTCATCAATTTTAACTTTGTCCTATGTTCAGTTTGCCAATAGGTAACTATGCTGATATAACATGTATATGACACCCTTAATATTTGATATGTGATAGGATTAGCAAGGGCCTGGTCTTACAAAAGCTAGTGATAGAAAACGGAACCAGGATTTTGTCATATGCCTGTTTTAAGAAGAACAGACTTAATTAGTAAATGCCAGTTTCAGAGAACTTTTGTGTGTCATGTTTCTTCCAGGGGTTGCGTCTTGGGGATAGTGTGTAAAGCCAAAATCACATATAGTCAAAACACATTGGGTTCAATGGCAGGTGGGATTACCAAAGTTATTTTTGCTAGATCCCTGCCCCCTTTCTTTCCCTTTTCAATTTTTCAAATTGTTTTGCAAGTGCGTAAAGCTGAATGCACACGAGTTAAATGCGCATAAGTTGCAAGTTACTTGTATTATGGTGGCTGAAGTGATTTTGACTAGTTAATTCCTCCTTACATCAGATAATCTATGCTGCCACAGCATATTTCCAGTGGCACTGAGGCAACAAAGCAGGACAAGCCGCCCCTGCATATGAAGAATTTTTGAGAAGCCAAAATAATTTTGAATAGACTGTTGAAATTTCTAAGGGGAGAGCTGCCAAAACACGGTATTTTTGTTATCCAGAGAAGCACTGGTGGAGGATTCTCCAATTCTGTGATGGAGAGGACAAAGAAAGCCATTTTTTCAGTTTAGAAAATATAAAAGAAATACTTTCTCCTGCTTTCTAAGCCAGCGGTTCTCAACCTGTGGGTCCCCAGATGTTGCTGGACTACAACTCCCATCATCCCTGACCACTGGTCATGCTGGCTAGGAATGATGCTAATTGTAGTCCAACAACATCCGGGGACCCACAGGTTGAGAAACATTGCTCTAAGCCATTCCTAAGACTTATGAATGGTGCTGCACGGGAAGCAGAAGGGGGCCTTTTGCAAAGGTAAAAAGAAGTTATAACAGGCCTAGCAGAGACTTCTCTGTTAGGGGCATTAGATGCTGCTTTGTTCCTAGTGAATGAGAGCCATGCAGGACTACTAACAGTGACTTCCTCAAAGACTTCAACAATCGGGCAGGAATATAAGTGATTACGTAGTCCTAGAGATATCCTGGACCCAAGTTGTTTTGGGCCTTGTACATTAATACAAGAACCTTGAACCTGACCTGATAGTATATGAGCAAGGAGTTCAAACTTTCAAGCACCAGAGTTACTATGTGCTGGCAATAGTCTCTCCCCATCAGTTGTCTTGCTACAGCCTTTTTCATGATCTGGAGCCCCTGGACCAGGCGCAAGAGTAGCCTCAAATAGAGCATGTTACAATAATGGAGTCTTGAAGTTACCAATTGTTGTAGTCCAACAACATCTGGAAGGCCACAGATTCTCCACTCTGTATATAGATAAATGGGAAAGAAGTGAGCAGTGTTGTTTCGCATCATTAGAAGAGTTGCTGTTGTACATCCTTTAATTTAACATTCATGTTTTCTTTGTTTCTACAGTTGCAGCAATTAAAATCTGCTCTTAACAATTGCTTGTGTCTTGAAATAACGATTCAAGAGAGTAGCAAATAGGCATTATGTTGGGGACAGCTGCAGGAATTTGTACACCCCTACGCACATATCTTTCCAGCACTGGGGTGGATACAAGCATAGAAACTCAATTTCCTTTGTACACATTTGCTGTTGTCAGTCACCGATTGAAACTGGGATAAAGTTTGGGGGTGGGGGGAAGTAGGATGCGTCGCAGCAGAGGAAGAGTCTACATATTTATGCACATACTATATATATATAGATAGAGAGAGACGGATTTGTATTCCAAACCTTTTGTCCACTGCACTGAAGACAAAATTGCTGCATATATGTGCCATTGACACATGCCAGGGATTCAGTGGTTGCATTCCCCGACCTTGGTTGGACCTACCTGGTCCATTCCATATTAATAAATGCACATATCTGTTTCATCCTTTATGGTGTTTGCCACCTATTGCTAAATATCACAATTCACATAAAATATTTTCCAAAGCAACTCTTCTGGTGTCACAGCTTGGATTGGGTATTTCAGTACTTCACATTGCTTTGTTTTTCCTTCCCTGCAAGGCCTAAGACCATCTGAGTGTACCAAGGCACTTCTATTCATTATTTACATAGCACCATCTGTGTACATAGTATTACCGCCTCCTTCAGCTTTTCTTTAGAAATTGGGAGATTAGAGCTCAACATAATGCTTAGTCATTTATAAATCTAGTTTCCTTTTCTTGGCATACAGATTACAATGATAAAAAATTGACTGATGTGTGAATACTCATTTACTGGGGTTTGGTACTTGCATGTTTGATAATTAATAACCTTAGTGGTTTTCTTTCCAACCCATACGGTAATAGCAGTACATTCTAGCATTAAAAGTGTAAATTTGTATTATTAAAAACAATATTACTGCTTTGTTGTTGTTGTTGTTTAGTCGTTTAGTCGTGTACGACTCTTCGTGACCCCATGGACCAGAGCACGCCAGGCACTCCTGTCTTCCATTGCCTCCCGCAGTTTAGTCAAACTCATGCTGGTAGCTTTAAGGACACTGTCCAACCATCTCGTCTTCTGTCGTCCCCTTCTCCTTGTGCCCTCCATCTTTCCCAACATCAGGGTCTTTTCTCATGAGATGGCCAAAGTATTGGAGTCTCAGCTTCAGGACCTGTCCCTCCACTGAGCACTCAGGGCTGATTTCCTTAAGAATGGAGAGGTTTGATCTTCTTGCAGTCCATGGGACTCTCAAGAGTCTCCTCCAGCACCATAATTCAAAATACTGCTAACAGTGTTTGTTTTTCATAACAGGTTTAGTACATAGTACATAGGAAATCAAATTTTAAATTCCAGTAGTTCAAGTGTCTGTATGTTTGTAAAGAGATGCATCTCAGTGGTAGAGCAAGTGTTATGCTTGCAGGTGGTCCTGGTTTCAATGTCTGGCATCTCAGGAAATCTCAGAGAGCCCTGGCTGAAACTGGAGAACTGATACCAGTGCTGATCTTGACAGACCAATGTCTTGACTTGGTATAAGGCAACTTCCTGTGTGTGTGAATGTGTATAAATATCAAAATTGTGGGTTTTTATGACACACTGATGAATGCTAATATCACAAAATATATTTTACATTTTCATGCAAGCGATTTAAGTCTAAAAGGATTATGGATGTGATACAAGTTCTGTTCCTCTTCTTCCCCCATCTTTTCTTGTTTACTGCCTGTCTACTGTCATAATGATTTTACTGTAAGCTATATTTGAATTCATATTTGAAAATCTGACTGCTGGAGAGACATAGTGATTTTTAAAAATCCTGTTGAAGACCATTATGTTTTCATAATGTTCTTAGACAATAATATAAAGAGAGCCCTGTTGGTTCAGAATAAAAGCCCGTCTAGTCCAGCATCCCGTTCTCATGCCAACCAGATGGCTGTGGGAACCCCACAAGCAGATCTTGAGTACAACAGTACTCTCCCCTCTTGTGCTGTTTAGCAACTGAAATCCAGAGGATTACCACCTCTGATACTGAAGGTAAAGGTAAAGGGACCCCTGACCATTAGGTCCAGTTGTGGCTGACTCTGGGGTTGCGGCGCTCATCTCGCTTTATTGGCCGAGGGAGCCGGCATACAGCTTCCGGGTCATGTGGCCAGCATGACTAAGCCGCTTCTGGCAAACCAGAGCAGCGCACGGAAACGCCGTTTACCTATTTATCTACTTGCACTTTGAGGTGCTTTTGAACTGCTAGGTTGGCAGGAGCAGGGACCGAGCAACGGGATTCGAACCGCCGACCTTCTGATCAGCAAGCCCTAGGCTCTGTGGTTTAACCCACAGCGCCACCCGCATCGCTTTTGATACTGGAGGTAGTACACAGCTATTGATAGCCTTATCTTCTAAGCCACTTTTAAACCCATACAAGTTGAGGACATCTTTACAACCTGTGATAGCAAATACCATAGTTTAACTGTACTGTACTTTGCGTCCCCTTTTTGTCTGTCCTGAATCTTCCAACATGCAGCTTCGTCGGATGATATCAGGTTCTAATTTTATGATCAAGGAAGAAAATCTTTTCTTTCCTCCTGCCATGCATAGTTTTATAATCTCTGTCTTAACCCACACACCCCTTACATACCTTCTCTCTAAACTAAGAATCTCTAATGTTGTGTAGTTTCTACATGGATGAGTTGTTCCAGCCTCATGATCAAATTAGTAGCCCTTTTTTTTGCACCTTTTCCAACTTTGCAGTAATGCTTTTTTAGGTGTGGCAACCAGAACTGCACAGCCTTTGGGAATGCTGTTCCTTACATAATCAAGCCATTTCTTCATCTCTCTCAAATCTGTGGCTTGCATATTTATTCTGCAGAAGTCAACACTTTCCAGTTATCACATCATGGCATCTCATATTATCAGATGTTATGGCCATAATTGCCTAAGTTGTTGTCACACTAGAATGCCTCATTGCCTGACACATGAAGCCTTAACCCTTAAACAACTATTTTTTCTCTGTGGGTTTGATGCTGGTCCACATGTGGAACTGGGCTTTTGAAACCTCCTGGGAAGCTCAAATTTGAAATGCTTCAATCAAAGAGGTCAAAGAGAATGAGCAGAGTTGCACTCGCCTCTCCCATCTCTGTTTCAACAAATGCCATCAGCAGGAACACTTTGGTAGTAGTTTCTAGTCTTGGGATTGGTGCCAAAAGGAAAAGCTCACAATCATGCTATTTGGAGGAAGATATTGGGAACTTTTAGGGACGCGGGTGGCGCTGTGGGTAAAACCTCAATGCCTAGGACTTGCTGATCGTATGGTCGGTGGTTCGAATCCCCGTGGCAGGGTGAGCTCCCGTCATTCAGTCCCAGCTCCTGCCCACCTAGCAGTTTGAAAGCACCCCTAAATGCAAGAAGATAAATAGGTACCGCTTTATAGCGGGAAGGTAAACGGCGTTTCCGTGTGCTGTGCTGGTGCTGGCTCGCCAGAGCAGCTTCGTCACGCTGGCCACGTGACCCGGAGGTGTCTTCGGACAGCGCTGGCTCCCGGCCTCTTAAGTGAGATGAGTGCACAACCCTAGAGTCGGACACGACTGGCCCGTACAGGCAGGGGTACCTTTACCTTTATTGGGAACTTTGGGGATTGACATTCTTTAAGCTAGTGAAGCAGTCTTTAGATTTTGGTGAAGTCAAAGTTTGGGCTTCTATTGTAAGGAATTGACAGTATAATGCATTGCAATATTGCATTCTAATATACTTTAAGCACAGTTATAATTAAAAGAGGCATACAGTCCCATATGTTGTGCAACCATACACAGTATCACTAACATCCCTTATCAACAGTATTAACCTTGAACATTTCTAATATAATTTCTCTATTAGTGTGTGTCAAGAATGGATAATAGCTGTTGTATTTTCTCTCTGAAGGGAAAAAGAGTGAGTTTTCATTTATAAAAAGAGTGAATTCTGGTATTTCCATTCTGAAAACATTTCTCTTAAATAGTGTGTCTGTGAGAGAGAAGAGAGGAGATACATTTTCTTATTCACACCCTTCCTCCAAGGTGTTCAGAATGATGTACATGATACACATGCTCACATAGTCTTACAATCCTACAAGATAGGTTAGGCTAAGAGAAGGTGTCTGGCCCAAGATCACCCAGCAAGCTTCATCACTGAGTGGGAATTTGAGCTCTGGTCTCTCCAGTCCTGCTTTGCACAATTCACCACCATACTGGTTCCTATGTGTGTGTGTGTGTGTGTGTGTGTGTGTGTATTTATGCATTATGTATGTATATATAAATGTATGCATACACTCAAGTATCACAAACCTTTGATTATTTAGCCCCCTGAAAATATGGAATTATTTAATGTATAGTGATTTATTTATTTTTAGTCCTCTATCAATATAAAATACATTCCAAATGAAGAACACACAGAAGACCCTGAGGTCAAATGAATTTCTCAAAGGAGATTTTCGAAGGAGCCGCTTTCAGGCAGTGCATGCCTTGCCAAGCAGTTACAAGTGCAAATTACTTTGAACTCCTAAAAAGATAAGTCCTCTCATAAATAAGAGAAAATAAGTTCAGTGTTTGAAATGTGAGCTCTTCTATTTAGGCTTTGATTCTTTTCTTTTCCTTGCTGAAGATGATCTGCTTGTTCTAACATGCCTTTGTTGAGATCTGTATGTTACAAATCTCCATAATCTGTCTGAGAATACACATCTATAATGATATATGCCAAAGAACACCTGGAATACACTGGCTTTTTAAGTACATGGTTCAGGTTTAAATGGCCCGTTGTCATTGCCCAGGCTTGTTTGTATGAGTCAGCAACTGACAGTCTCAACTGAACTTGTCTAACTCGCTTTCTTCTTGCCATACACAGACGGCATTTGTATCTTTGCCTCTCCATACAGCATGTTGCATATGAAGTATTTCCTGAAGGCAAGGAGGTAGAACTTCACACTGAGGTGCAAACCTGCCCACAAACCACACACACTGATTTTAAACTTTGATATTATATATCCTATCTGACCATGACAGACAGATGTTCGGAGGGGGCTCAGTTTCTGATATTCATTAGTGAAGGAAAGTCACTTTGGACATGTTTGTGAGACACTTCTTTATGATTCCTGAACTCTGGCTTTGAAAATAGGTTAAAGTTGAGCCTTGACTTAAACCTGGGACCTTTTGTTACATCTGCAAATGGAAGCCTGATGTAGGTTTGAGTACTTTCTTGATGGTTTTGGATGTGCAAGCCTTCTAATTTTTTTGTTGGGTGCAGGTGGCAGTGTGGGTTAAATCACAGAGCCTAGGGCTTGCTGATCAGAAGGTTGGTGGTTCAGATCCCCGTGACGGGGTGAGCTCCCACTGCTTGGTCCCTGCTCCTGCCAACCTAGCAGTTCAAAAGCACAAAGTGCAAGTAGGTAAATAGATACCGCTCCGGTGGGAAGATAAATGGCGTTTCCATGCGCTGGTCTGATTCACCAGAAGCAGCTTAGTCATGCTGGCCACATGACCCGGAAGCTGTACGCCGGCTCCCACGGCCTATAGAGCGAGATGAGCGCCGCAACCCCAGAGTCGTCTGCAACTGGACCTAACGGTCAGGGGTCCCTTTAACTTTACATCCAAAGACAAACCAAAATGCTTAATAAGAAAATGGTTGCCTTCCTTATTACTAGAAATTAGGTTCCGTGTTATTCCACATTCTGGATGAAATTGCTTCACTTGTGGACCGAGAAGTATGTACAGTGGTACCTCAGTTGTCGAACATAATACTTTCTGGAAGACCATTCGACTTCCAAACCATTCAACAACCAAGGTGCAAAGGGTGGTCAGCAAAGTCAATGGCAAAAATAGAAATACACACAGCGGAAGTTGTTCAACTTCCAAGGCGCATTCAAAAACAGAAGCAATTACTTCTGGGTTTTCAGTGTTCGAAAACCGAAACATTCAGCTTCCTAGACACTCGAAAAATCAGGTATTCACACAGTCACAGTAAACGATAGTATGTTCACTTATGTCCTGTGATCCATTAAAAATGTGTGATCCTGTTAAGAATACAAAAGAGAGCACATAAGAATTTGTATGTTACAATCACAGAAATGTGTGGACTTGAGAAAGTGGCCTTAATTTTCAAAGGGAAAGTTAACTCAGCTTTTTAGGATGTCCATATTAAGAAATAACAAAAGCTGCTTTGACAGCCTTTTTGGCTAAAGGGCAGGGTATAAATGCCATAATTAAATAAGTCTAAGGAATTTGTAAAATAATGGACGTGCTATCTGCATTTGCATGTGTGTGTAATCTGACTTCAGTGGTCTGTGGGAAATGGTCATTATCCCTGAGAGTAGTTAAGTCCATCTAATTTCACATGACATTGTTGTTCAGTTGCACAATTGCTCTAAAGTGCAGTTAAAAGGGGGGCTACAGTTGCATTTGGACCAAGCAAAACTATAAGCCCTTTGTTGAAAAAGCTCCTGTTTTGCATCTTTTGTAGCAGCTTGCAAGTAGCAAAGAGTTTTCCAAACCAGGCAGCAAACTTCCAACTTACCGTAAATTTCGCTCCATAACACGCAGATTTTTCCTCCTAGAAAGTAAGGGGAAATGTCTGTGCGTGTTATGGAGCGAATGCCTAGAGAT
Organism: Podarcis melisellensis; assembly: GCF_964234715.1. Taxonomy (NCBI): domain Eukaryota; kingdom Metazoa; phylum Chordata; class Lepidosauria; order Squamata; family Lacertidae; genus Podarcis; species Podarcis melisellensis. The sequence goes on from NC_138544.1 coordinate 12,814,915, forward strand.
GGCGGGGGAATCTGCTGCAGTTGTGAGCTGTCGGTGGCTCGCTTTGAAACAGCAAAGCGGGTGTAAGCGGCTCCTGTCAGCGAGCTGAGCTGGGGAGGAGGGAGAGAAGCAGAGCGGGCTTGGCTGCTTTACTCCATCCTCTTTAAAACAACCTCTCTCCTCCCCACTGAGCTGCTAAGTAGCTGCAAAGCTTTCCAGCCAGCCTAGCCGGGAGGAGGGAGAGAAGCAGAGCGGGGTTGGCTTCTTTAAAACAACCCCGTGCTCTCTGTCCCTGCCTGCAGTTTTTTGCTGTCCGATGTTGGATTAGCCACTATAGGGGCTGTGTGTGTGTGCTTGAGCTATCGTTCTCCTCCTCCTGCTTCCCTTTCACTCTCCCTGCGCTCTCCCTCCGACTTTAGAATTGACACTCTGTGTGTGTGTGTGTGTGTGTGTGTGTGTGTGTGTGTGTGAGAGAGAGAGAGAGAGAGAGAGAGAGAGAGGGCTCCTTCTCCTCCTGCTGCTTCCCTTTCACTCTCCCTGCGCTCTCCCTCCGACTTTAGAATTGACACTCTGTGTGTGTGTGTGAGAGAGAGAGAGAGGGGGGGGGCTCCTTCTCCTCCTCCTGCTTCCCGTTCACTCTCCCTGCGCTCTCCCTCCGACTTTAGAATTGACACTCTGTGTGTCTGTGTGTGTGAGAGAGGGCTCCTTCTCCTTCTCTTGCTTCCCGTTCACTCCCTCAGCGTCCCTGCGACTTCCAGCGCCCTGCGACTTTAGGGCCAGTTCTCTCTCTCTCTCTCTCTCTCTCTCTCTGTGTGTGTGTGTGTGTGTGTTTTGACCTCACTGCGCTTGTTGGGGGAGAGTGTTGGTCGTAATTTTTCTTGATTTCTCTCAGAGTGGTTACTATCATGGTTTCCTTGCCGGGGAGGAGGGAGAGACGCAGAGCCTGCTTGTTCTAAAGGAGCAACGCCAGAGAGGAGCCTCTCCTGCATTATCAGCAGCATCCTTCTCCACACACCCCACGCGTGCTCCTTGTCCCTTGAGTTCTTTTCCTTCCCTCCCCACTTAAAACGTGTTTACAAAGCACGGATCCACATGGATCCTCAGGATTTTTGCACTAGGTCACCCCAAATTCACCATCAGATCACATAGCATATCCATGGCTACAGCCTGCACCAAAAAACACCCACACCCACTGTTTCATGGGGCCGCAATGGTGCAAAAACGTGGTTACAAAGCATGGATCCACATGGATCCTCAGGATTTTTGCACTAGGTCACCCCAAATTCACCATCAGATCACATAGCATATCCATGGCTACAGCCTGCACCAAAAAACACACGCACCCACTGTTTCATGGGGCCGCAATGGTGCAAAAACGTGGTTACAAAGCATGGATCCACATGGATCCTCAGGATTTTTGCATTGGGCTACCCCAAACTCACCGTCAGATCACATGTCTGTGGCCACAGCATGAACCACAAAAATCATACATCCACTGTTTCGTTTAGAATATTTTTTTCTTGTTTTCCTCCTCTAAAAACTATGTGCGTGTTATGGTCAGGTGCGTGTTATAGAGCGAAAAATACGGTAATTGAAGTTGCAGTGGGGCAGGAGAGGAGGAAACCAGCCCTTTCAAAAGCATTAAAGTAATTCATTCTTCAGGTTAATTGATTTTGAAAGTTCTTGTAAATTGAAAACTGCAAGTTGTGACTAATGGGGGAGGGAATTAATTCAGTACTATGAACACATAAACCTTGAGAAGCAGAGACCCTCTTCTTCCCTTTTAAACTAGAAAATATGGATTACTATTTCTTAATCTTGTTCTAATAATTAACTCAGTCAAAAACTGCCATGTAAATAGACCTTCTGAGTCCACACGGATTAGAAGAACAATAGCATAGATCTGTTCATGAATTTCTTTTTCTTCTTCATTGTATGTGAAATGTAATTTCTTCCTAAAATGCTGTTTCACCTGCACATTTATGCTATATTTGAGAAACTTGGATATTTACATATAATTGATGTTCTTTATAACTCATCTTTGTTTAATTGTATTAACCAGGGAAGCTGCAATGCATTTTATTGGCTTCATAAAGAAAAGTTGTTTTGGATTTCTTATTCAGTTGCAATGAATGCACGCTACATCAAGATTTAATTAAGTATTTAATTAAGGGAAGAGTTAGTGATTGTAAAGAGTTCAACATGTGCTTATTCCTCATAACAATAACTTGATACAAGTTAGGGGAAAGTCTTAGAATCCTTTCCAGCTGAACCGGTAAAATGATGTTACAAGTTTTATATGAAGTGTAAGAGAATATGCACAAATGAAATACTTGTTGAGGCACATAATTAAAAGATGCTTTCATCTGGAAACCAAGCAGAACATAAGATAGACCCAGAGGCTGCTTAATAACATACCCAGTCCAGCATGCAGTTCTCACAGTTTGGCCAACCAGATGTCTATGGGAAGCCCGAAAGCAGGCCCTCAGTGCAACAACCCTTTCCCCACCTGTGATTTCCAGCAACTGGTATTAAAACTGGTTTACTGCCTTTGGTAGTAGAGGTAGAACCTAGCCATTGTAGCTACTAGCCAGTGGTAACATTATCTCTCCTGAATTTATCTAATCCTCTTCTGAAGCCACTACCTCTTGTGGGAATGATTTCCATTAAATACCATATTTTTCGCTCTATAAGATGCACCATATTTTTCGCTCTATAAGATGCACCAGACCACAAGACGCACCTAGTTTTTGGAGGAGGAAAACAAGAAAAAAATATTCTGAATCTCAGAAACCAGAAGAGCAAGAGGGATCGCTGCGCAGTGAAAGCAATTCTGGCTTCTAGGATAGCTGCGCAGCTTGCATTCGCTCCATAAGACGCACACACATTTCCCCTTACTTTTTAGGAGGGAAAAAGGGAGTCTTATAGAGCAAAAAATACAGTATGTGCTGTATACAGGACTTCCCTTTCTTTGTCCTGAACATTCCAACATTCAGTTTCATTTCATATCCCTGAGTTCTTCTAGTGTTACGAATGGGGGAGAAAAACATTTATAATCACTTTTACATTACATTATACCTGTACCATGTTTCTTCTTACTCACCTTTGTGCTCAACTAAAAAGGCCAAAAGGTTGTAGCCTTTCTTCGTGGTGGAGTCGCTCCATCCTCTTCATCATTTTGGTCACCCTCTCCATCACTGCAACATCCTTTCTAAGGTGAGGCAACCAAACCTGTTTGCAGTGTTCCATGTGACTAGATATGTATAATGGCATTGTGAGATCAGTTTTATTTTCAATCCTTTTCCTAATGATCCCTAACATGGAATTCACCTTTTTCATAGCTGCCATACACAGTCAACATCTTCATTGAGTATCCGCTATAACTCCTGGCCACTGCCAGTTCAGACCTCATTAGTGTATACAGTGGTGCCCCGCAAGACGAACGCCTCGCAAGACGAAAAACCCGCTAGACGAAAGGGTTTTCCGTTTTGGAGGCGCTTCGTAAAACGAATTCCCCTATGGGGTTGCTTCACAAGACGAAAAAAATCTTGCATCCCCCCGTGGTTTTTTTCCGCTTTTTTCTCCCTTTTCCTAAGCCGCTAAGCCGCTTATCAGCTGTTCCGCTGATAAGCCGCTTAACAGCTGATCGCTGGAAGCCGCTTGACAGCTGTAGCGCTAATCCGCTAAGCTGTCAATGGGCTTGCTTCGCAAGACGAAAAAACCGCTATACGAAGAGCCTCACGGAACGGATTAATTTCGTCTTGCGAGGCACCACTGTATGTGACATTTAGATGATATTTTTTTTTTGGTCCCAATATGCGTCACTTTACACTTGCTTACACCAAATTGCATTTGCGAAATTAACTTCCCATCAATTCAGTTTGGAGAGATGCTTTTAAGCTCTTTGCAATCCCTTTTGGTTTTAACTCCCAGGCAACTTGGTATCATCTGCAAACTTGGTTGCTTTGCTCTTACCCTAACTCTAGATCATTTATGAATAAATTAAAAAGCACATGTCCCTGTACCAATCACCGAGGACTCCATTTTATACATCTCTACATCTGCAGAACTGTCTATTTATTACTGATCCACAAGTGGACCCATCATTTTATTCCATGAGTGCTAAGCTTATTCAGGTGTCTGGTATGGTACTTTGTCAAAAAGCCTTCTGAAAACCTAAGTATGCACTGCCATCTGGATCACCTCGTATCTCTTTGCTTGTTCACACTCTCAAAGAACTCTCATAATTCTGTGCTTGTATTCACAACAGCTCCAATGCACACAGGGTACTCATACATATGATGTAGATGCCTTATTCAAGTGCACTATTGAGAGAGCATTTGTGCGCAGTAGATACACTAACACAGATGTGCATTGTGTGGAAGAAGTATACCTTCATGCATGTAGAAGCTCCATTATGTGTTATAATTCAATTCAAGGTGAAGTGTTTGTGTTTGCTTTGCTTTCCATTAATAATACTATTCATTTTTTGACAACTCGCTAGTGTAATTTGGGGAAACTTCTCTGGACTATGAAAGGGGCTGGCTTTTGTGTCAGTTCATTGATCACAGTGAAAGTTGCTAAGTACACTTTCAGGTAATGTGATTTGTTTCCTAAGAACATTGAAACAATCGCATCACTGTAACACTTTAATAACGTAGACCCAAATTTTTATTTTAGTTATTTATTAAATTTCTATACTGCCCTTCATCCGAGGATCACAAGGTGGTTTACAATATAAAAACATAACATATTAAGAAATAAAAGGAATATGCAACTGATGTACAAGATTTACAGGTCAGCTATCGCCAGTCCCAACTTGCCGAGGCTTCTGCATATCCCTCATTCATTTTAATGGCATGAGATGGTAATCATGTGATAGTCCAGTGTTTCGTTTGACATCTTCTAACATTTTCCCACCATCAAAATTGTGCCCTGAAGTTTAATTTCCCATCAGTTTTTCTTGGCCATTTTGACAAGTTTGAACACCAGGCTATAGGGATCCCTGTGATCCTAAAGAGCTGCTGTTTCCCTCTTTTTCTGTGGTATCCTATCTCCAGTGACGACACGACTAAGATACTTTCTCTCAGGCATCAATCCCCTGTGGGACTTGGTGCTATTTTTCTAGAAAAAGAGGTCCCGAAACTCACCGTGAACGCCTCCCTTGTTCTCTTTTATAACGGCAATGGCAGCCACCAGAGAGGTTTCGGAACTGAGTTCTGGTGGGTTCCAGCTGAAAAAAGAGCCCTGGACTTAGGCATCTTAAACACGCAGCAGTTCGGCCACATGGGGATTTGTTGAAGCCTTGGAGCTGTAGCTCCAAGGATGTGGGTGGTGCTGTGGGTTAAACCACAGAGCCTAGGCCTTGCCATTAGAAGGTCGGCGGTTCGAATCCCCGTGTCGGGGTGAGCTCCCGTTGCTCGGTCCCTGCTCCTGCCAACCTAGCAGTTCAAAGTGCAAGTAGATAAATAGGTACCGCTCCGGCAGGAAGGTAAACGGCATTTCCGTGTGCTGCTCTGGTTCGCCAGAAGCGGCTTAGTCATGCTGGCCACATGACCCGGAAGCTGTACGCCGGCTCCCTCTGCCAATAAAGCGAGATTAGCGCCGCAACCCCAGAGTTGGTCACGACTGGACCTAATGGTCAGGGGTCCCTTTACCTGGAGCTGTAGCAATTTGCAGGGGGGCAGGCAGAAAAGCACAGCCCTTTGTAATACAGAGATGCCTCGGATGCAACAACTAAGTCCTCTTCTGTAGCCATTTCATGCCTTCCTCTGCATCTTCACAATAGGTACGTGAAGTAGGTTAGGCTGAGAACTGGTGAGCAAAAGCAGTGATCCCCAAGTTTAAAATATGAAGCTATACATGCTCAAAGTATTTTCTTTCCATTTAGCGGTTGGGGGGGGGGAGCAGAGGTGTGTGTTTTGCTCAGCTGTGAAGCTCTACAGGCTGGAAGCTTTTTTCGTAGTCCATGTAAGCATATATCAAAGTAAATTTATTAGTCTTTAAGATACCACAAGTGATTCTGTAGTACGTTATTTGTGTTTTCCTTTCTGAGGTTGGGGGAAGGGGGACCCTATTTTTATAACTTGCTTTGGGTCACTTTTATGAAATAAAGAGGCTAATTAATGCAAGCTGTTGTATGTTGTATTAAGTGCCTGTCAGGGAAAAAGGCAGGATAGAAATAAATAATAATAATAATAATAATACATATTTAGGGGCAGGTGGGGCTCATCAACCAGGGAAAGTAGCACATCTTGAAACCTCCACTTCCTTGCAGGGTATCTTCAGGAAAAGAAAAGGCTAAGGCGTAAACACTACATAAATTGTCCCTAAGATGGTTGGATTGTTTCCTTGCATGCCTCATTTCGGCAACTCCTGCAGCCAAGCTGGTGCCAGACATCTCTGCTTTCCTTTGGACCACATCAGCGAGGCAGAGATGGGTTTATTTTCTTCTGGGCAGCCCAAGACCACCAGACACACTGCCCATGTTTGCGCCCCAAGGAGGTCACTTTGGTGCTGCTAATGCAGTGGTTTGACTGGAGTCACACTCCATTGTCTCTTGAGACAGGCAGATGCCAACAACAACCACTATTATTATCCTCACCACCATCAATATGCAAATGTTGTGTTGCTATTGTTTTGGGAATTGCATCCGGTCTCCAACCACCTTTATCCAGCCCTGGAGACATACAAGAATTTAAGGTTTGACTTCTCCTGTCATATTGCTCTTCCCAGTAACATGCTAGTTCAGCTGTGGGCAGAACAGCAACTCTGCAAAGAGGCAGAGAATTCTATGGCTTCTATGACTGTGGTGGAGCAATAGGAAGAAGCTTGTTCTCCCATTGTGCCAGGATAATTGGCTGTTTGGCTTGTTAATCCCGAGTTCCACTTAACTAAGTTGTTTCTCCTCCGCACCTGACAGAGAAGAATGTCTTTCTAAACCTTTGATAGCTGTTCTTTTGATTGCAGATAACTTCAAATGAGAAGCACTCTGAAAGCCTGAAGAATGATGGAGAAATGCTTGTTCGCACACTAGAAAGATTGGCCCAGACTGCCAGGTGAGTTCCCCTTAGGCTTCCTGGAATTTCCAGGCTGTGTGTACATTCCTCCCCTTTCATCTGTCTGCAATCACCTCCCGCACTACAAGCTTCTTGTATTACCAGCCCACCCCCTCCTACACAATACTACCATCAAAATTCCTTTCATTCAAAGCTTTCTAGCTTTCTCAGCTACTTTTCTTTGGATCCTCTGATGTGGCAGACCAGAGCTATGTGGCCCATTTCCTTTCCTTTCTTTCCCTTCCAACATTGCACCGCACATCCCCATACTAGTCTGAGAGTCCTGCATGCTGCCTGTGCCTTCTTTGAGACAAATGGCAGTAGGGGGCCTTTAAATCCTTTGAGGTACACAGAATGGTGTGTCTTCTTGCAAAGTAAATATGTGAAGACCTGGATGTCCACTGATAGTTCCCAGTCATCCAGATCTGCTAATGCAAGCAGTGTCTTATTCCACAGCTGCTTAATCCTAACTCCTCATGGCAGCACACAACCACCAACCCCCAGTGCTTGCTTTTAGGATTGCTGCTAGTTAAGCCAGCCACTCTTTGCCACAGTAGTTACTGCCAGCCACTGTTACTGCAGTAAGGCATGGCAGCTGCTGAGCCCACAGTAGAGCAGGAGCCAAGTCCTGGCGCCTGCTTGGCTAAGCTAAATGTTCCCTTCCTTGTGGGAGGACACCCAAGTCTGATTCTGCCGGGGTCCTTGCCGTAGGATCCAACTGAATGACATATTCCAGAAGATTAAGTGTGTGGACTCTAATTAGGGATATTATCTGAAAACCTCCATGCAAATACTTGTACTAATACTTCTGAAATTGTGCTATACTAACACGTGGGCCTTGACTCTTTTATCCGTACTGTATCTATTTTTGTAATATAGAATTGTTGCCCATTTGTGGGGAGGAAACAGGAAGCGGCTTGGACAGAAGCTGTTTCAGATTGATTCCTCCTCCATCCCTAATCCCTAACCCTAATAACCCAATTGTGGTTATGTATATATCTCATTTCCCTTAGTTTCAACAAAATGTTTACTCTCGATTTTCAGAGAAATGGCTGTTAACTGGGTATTGGCAGTGGACATGTGCTCAGATCTTAGTGGAGTCATGACTTAGGCGTGTCACATTCTCTTTGCCCCAGTTTCCTGTCTGTAAAATGAGAATCTCGGTTTACTGCACCTCATTATTAAAAACATCTTTATAGTTTCTACCCGTCTTTAAAGCATGTTACCCACTGTGTTTGCCTTAGGGTGGGATATAGATTTAATACATTGATTAAAGAAAATCTCTGCTTTGTCATGAACTTCTCGGCAGCCTGGGGCACGGCCCCACTTTTGAGTCATTCCCCGTTGCATTGCTCATCTGGTACACAAAACTACCAAGACGTGTGGCGCTGCACCTCCCGATAGGCTGTGCTTCCCCATGACTAGTAATTCTAGTTTCTCTTGTGGCTAAGTAGGCAATATTTTTTTTCAAAGAGCACTTAATTCCAATGAGCATTGGCTTTTTAGGATTCTGTATCAAGCCCTTATGAAGCAAAACCTCTTTGATTTAGATAAGCAGGGCTCTTTCTTCTTGTCCCTCCCTCCAGAGCTGCCCTGTCTCTACTGTGGATAGGCAGTTCTTTTTCTCTGTAGAAATATCTTTTTGAAGTGCTTTTGGTACCTTTTTTTACCTTCTGCCTTGTTTTTTCCCCCCCTGCATGTGCATGCATGTAGTTCATTGGGTTGTAGTCTCTTCCCTTGTTTTTTATAGTGCCCTTCATCTGTGTTCTAGAGGTGTTAATTAAATAGCCTCTTGCTGTTTTTAAAAATGTTATGCAAGTATGGTTTGATTCTTGCTTATGCCTGAAGACCATGCATCTAAAAAGCAGGTGACTTGCCTTTTCAGCTAAGCCATTTGCCTGCATTCCTCTATTACATGCATTCCTCTATTGACTCAAGTTATTGGCAACACATTTTCAAACTACATAATTTGTGTGGATTATGTAGGTCAGGGGGTGGGCAACTGTCGGACTCTTAATTCCTACTGGTCCCAGCAACTATTGCCAATGGTTAAGCATTGTGAGGGTTGTAGCAACAACTGGAGGGCCACAGGTTTTCCATCTCAGCATTAAGAATAATCATCTAATTTTATTTTTTTGTACTGCATTCATCTGACTAGGTTGCCCACAGATTACATTATGTGGATATTAGGTTTGTACAAAGTACATTGATTGAATGTTTACATTTTAGGGGATGATTTCCAGGCAGAGCTGCTGAAGAAGCCTATGGGGAACCCAATGCTTTCTCCTAATCCTTACCCTAAACATCAGCTCCATCCCACTTTTGATGCCTTTTTTTCCATTTTCGGTCCGGGTGTGGAGGGTTGTCATTGTTACTAGATCCATTTTCTGCTAGTTTTCCACATGAGTATCAAAAGCGTTAAGTGCGGCACAGTATGCAGACCCTTTTTTCCTGCTTCCTTACATCCATTTTATGCCTCTTTGCTCAGGTGCTGCCAACATTCATCACTCAACTCTCCCCCCCCACCCCAAATTCTCTTTTCTCTTCCACGAGAACCTTGTACTTTCCCTGGGTTAGCTACCAATTAATCTGTGTTGCAACTGACCTAAGAATCACTCTAGGCTGCTTGGCCAAATGCTGTAACTATATTATGCTACATGAGCTCACCAGGAAAAGAGCAAATCGTTCTGGCTTGATTTTAGAGCACTGAAACAATTTTGCAGAGGGACAATGGCTCTTTAAAGGCAGGAAAATTTCTTTAACAGATAATGTGGCAGCTGTGGGTCAAGATGGTATATGGAATGAAACCTGCTCTTAGTTCTCTGTCATTCCTCTTGCTGTATGATGCTAAACTGGTTTCCCTCCTCTTTTTTTTAGCTTCCATGCTGATATGGCGATTGCTTCCTTGGCAAATGAAATCCTCAAGAAAATTGAATGCTATCAAGGCTCATTCAGCTAAGACAGTTGTTGCTTTAGAAATAGTTTAAGTAATAGTAATGAAAATTTTTATTTACGCTATCTTTTGTCTTTTTTCTAAAGGCTGTGATGAGTAACATCAGCTTCCACGGCTCTGAATTATATCTAGGTTCAACCGAAATATTTAAAAACCCACCCGTTTTATGTGTGTAATATAATGAGCCCCATTAATTGCAGAACCATCTTTTCTCACCAAATGCTCACATAGGCAACAGTGTTAGCTCTCCTACCTTTCTGCTGAGAGCACAAAATATGAGATTGTTGAAGAGAGTCTTTTGCTGTTCCAAATATAAGGGACTATTGCAAGTGGGGGAGGAACAGGAATAATGCACACCTGCAGTTGCTGAGCTCCAAACTTTGTTTTCATTAGTCATACTAGAGGGGCGCTATGAGTACTAGAAGATGGGTACAGCTTTTAAAAAACTGCTTACCTAGGAGCCCTGCTGCCTACACATTTCCCCTTAGCTTCAACCGTTTAATCAAGCCATTTAGAAAATGAAGCAAGTTAATGGTGTGTTAGTAATAGGCAGCCAACAGATATCCTGGCAGCATAACAATGTACAATCACTACGTTAAGCCAAATCCTGTATAATTTTAAATTTGCATGTGTTTCCATTAGTAATGTTACACAATGATCTTTGCTCAAACACAAGTCAATTTAAAAGTTCTTTTTCCCCCAGGAAACTTATGCTCAAGATGGGAGGAACTGTGGGTGAGTGGCTTGTTACTTATCAGATAGGCGCTGTCTATTGATCTTTTGGCACACCTCCTGAAGGCCTTTTAAGTAGGTACAGCGGTAGCTCGCAAGACGGAAAACTCGCAAGAAGAGTTTTCCGTTTTTCGAGGTGCTTCGCCAGACGAATTTCCCTATGGGCTTCCTTCGCAAGATGAAAGCCCATAGGGAAATCTCCGGGGACAGCAGGGAAGTGCAGTGCGTCTTCCCCACTGTCCTCGGACCTCCTCCGAAGGCTGGCGGTGGGGCGGAGAGACCTCCTCCCCGCGCCAGCCTTCGGATGCCTGTTCTGAAGGCTGGCAGTGGACCGACAGCCTTCAGAACAGGTCTGGGGACAGAGAAGAAGCGCAACGTGCCTTCCCCTCTGTTCCCGGACCTGTCCTGAAGGCTTGCGATGGGGAGAAAAGCCCTTCTCCGCACCGCCAGCCCGGCAAGCGGTTTCCATAGGTACGCATTAATTGATTTTCAATGCATTCCTATGGGAAACCGTGCTTCGCAAGATAAAAAACTTGCAAGAAGAAAAAACTCGCGGAACAAATTAATTTCGTCTTGCGAGGCACCACTGTACATGAAAATGTCAAAAGATGGGAGTTCATACCTCCCACCCTAGCATTAGGGCATAAAACTCTGGCAGTTAGCCATACTACCATTTTGCATTTCACCAAATTTCGTTCATAGAGAATAACTGAAATAACACAGCAAAGTGAATTTAAAAGTTTACTTTAATTTTGAACCATTTGTATAACTGTTCTCATGAAGCATCTGTATCACAGCAGGCTACAATAACTTTGGATAAAAGGCAACTGGTAAACTGTCCAATACAAGGTTCCATACAACAGTTCTTACTGGCCCCTACCCAGACATCTCCAGATAAGTTTTTGATCAAAAACATGAAATAGATCCACCTGCTTATTTTAAGCATATTAAAAAGGAAACTAATTGGACCATTTCTATTTGTCTAATTTTTATACAAAAAGGCTACACAATGTTACACTTTTCAGAATACGATTAGAGTGATTATGAATTAGTGTTCTACACCATTACTCGATCCTTAAAAATCAGAAATTGCTGTAGCAGGTTCACTATAACTTAAAAACACAGAGACTTAGAAACCCTACAGTTACTGCAAAAAAGAAAACTACTTTAAAAGCAAGCAAGGTCAGTACCATTACAAGAGATTTAAAAATTAAAAAAAGTTTTAAACAAGCAAGGCTAGAGTTTGATAAATTCCATCTTGTGATATTCATTCTTGTGCATTCTTCGTTTCGTGAGTCACTCTCCAAATCCATTTGTTACTCCTCGACCAAAAGGACCAGAACAAAAAGTTTACTTCAGTTGTTCCCATAGGAAACTCAGCTTGGTTAGTGTGTCAGGCACTTTCTGAGATACTAGCCCACCCCTCGAGCCCTCTCAGCAACTCTACAGGCCAATCACAATGCAAGATCATTCAGACAATACAGCTGTGTGGGAGGGAAAAAAAATAAATCAGGGTTAAAGAACAGGAATGGTTACTCAGGTTAGAACTGCATCATGACACACCTAAGTAAATCACTCTGACAGACCGTAATCATGAGTCAGGTTGAAAGCAGACACTGCAATTTTGAAACGCGCGTCTGTGACCAACACGAACCAACCCAAAGCCGTTCCCTCCCTGCCAGCCAAATTCTCAGATTGGTAGGTAGGTGGAGCTTCTTACCTAAAGGACGATTTACAGGTCAGTATCGAACCAGGCCAACTGATTACTGTCACCTGGAGGCAGCCCATCCATAAGGTCCTGGGCATGTCCTAGATCTGGCAGCCCATCAACTGGGTAGTCAGCACCAGGGTGGTGGCCCCCCATGTCATGTTCCATCATTGGGTCCATACCCAAGGCATCCTGACCGTATCCTCCAGAGTGGAAAGAACGGTAGCTAGGATCTAAGAAAGTTAAGGATGGCAGAGGGGAGAAGGGGGGGAAAAGCATGTTAACATGTTAGGCGCACCAGAAGCTTCAAACATCAGTGGGTGAGATTCCCTAACCCAGCCACACTGAAGTCACATTTTCTAGCCCGGAAGTTGTCTGGACAAAATGGCAAGTCATTAGCATGCTACTGTCAGAAGCATAAAGCAAGTTCCAGCCAAGCCATTAGTCTGCATACTGCTGAAAACCCAGAACAGCAATACTATTACAATGCACACAACTGAAATGCAGACTTTTAAATATGCAACTAGAAGCACTTATAGCTTGCTTTTACCTGCCCATAAAACAGATGTGTCTTTATTTGCACAACCGGCACATTTTTATATAGAAAAACGCTTTACATCAGGGAACTTTCGTAGCATCTGAATATGAGGCAATTAATCTAGAATGACTTGGTGAGGTGCTCAACACGTGTTTTGAGTGGCATTGTTCCACGGAACAGCGCAAATAACGAAGGTTCAGTTAAGATGCTACCATCTTAATGTGTTTGCAGTTCTTCATTAAAGGCATTCTGAGTATATTTGGTTTTACTGCAATTGATACATACCATCTGGGCGATAGCCAAGAGGTTCTCCTTGGGCACCAATATCAAGTCCCAGATCTGCAGTCTGTAGGGAATATGCAAAGAATTAAGTCTCTCAGCAGAGGCAGGAAATTAATTCCAGAAGCACCCATCATCTATGAATTTGTTCCAAGAGTTACTTAATGTTATAACCAAACCAGTGCAGGCATATATAAGTACACAACAGTCAGCTCCAGCTATTTTTCTATGTAGCTAGCACATATGAAGGAGACCAAGTTGCCATACCAAGGCTGATTCTTCTGCAATAGTCTCATTAATAGAAACTTTAATATTGGGAGACTTCTAGTGTAGGCGACAATCAGGTGTTTAATAGGAACATTATATGCTTTCCGTAAATTTGACATTTAAAAAGGTAAAGTGACCCCTGACCGTTAGGTCCAGTTGCGGACGGCCCTGGGGTTGCAGCGCTCATCTTGCTTTATTGGCTGAGGGAACCAGCGTACAGCCGGGTCATGTGGCCAGCATGACTAAGCTGCTTCTGGCAAAAGCAGAGCAGCGCAGGGAAACGTCGTTTACCCTCCCGCCGGAGCAGTACCTATTTATCTACTTGCACTTTGACGTGCTTTCGAACTGCTAGGTTGGCAGGAGCAGGGACCAAGTAACGGGAGCTCACCCCGTCGCGGGGATTCGAACTGCCGACCTTCTGATCAGCAAGCTCTAGGGCTCTCCCACAGTGCCACCCGCGTCCATTAGTGACCTAGCAACACCAAACAGCATTTAGGAATCCAAAGGCTCACTCACACCACAGAACAGTTTAGGAGCACAACTAATGGCTTTTATCTGAAAACTGCTCCAAAACCCACTACAAAAGTCCAAGCTTAATGTTATTGTTTGCGGGCATATGGTGCCATGGGCCAGCGTGTCTGGCTGTTAACCAGGAGGTTGGTGGTTTGAGCCCACCCAGGGACAGGATTCTTGGATTGCAGGGGTTGAACCAGATGACCCTGGGGTCCCCTTCAACTCCATGATTAAAGGAATACTGTTAGCTGTGTATCTAGCTGTTTGACTGACCTCATTCCAAGCCATTGGTTCAGTCCTGAAGAGGGAGCTCGTCAGTTCGACCGAAAGCCGTTTCTTATAATCTTGTGGTTTATCTTCGGACATCCTAAACAACACTGCAGCTGCGTATGTCGCTGTTCAAGGAGAAGGGAGTTTTAGCAGAGGAATCCAAATACCACCAAGCCCAATTCTCTCTTCCTCCACTTACCCACACCCTCATTCCTAGAATGAAGAAGTTCCGTCAGTGGTGCTGTAGCTCCCTCTGCTTCAATTGCCTCTGCTGCTTCTTTGTCCTGAGCCAATTCACACAGTACACCTGCAGCCACTCTCTGGATGTTCTCGATGGGGGAATACAACAGCTAGAAGGAAAACATCAAGCGGGACAGACATTATAAGGTATGTTGTTTGAGCACAAACTGCAAGCATTGTCAAGAAAAACCTCTCTTCCTTAGGCCTTGACCAAAGTTTGGTTCCTGCAGGCCTCTAGGTAATCAAACACTACTTTCTGGTGAGAAATTCAACTTTCACTAATGAGGATGAGATCATGTTTGGTACAAGCTGGGTTCCAAGGCCACTGACACCTCAACTAATTGGACCTGATGCCTTCCTTTATTTATTTTTTCTGGAAAATTACAGCCAGTCTGATGGTCCTGAAAGTGAGCAAAGGTAAATATCCAGACCCTATTTTTCCGGGCAGTGGGCACATTACTACATGAATGTAGTAAGACCCTCCTCAGTTTTATAGACTCTCGGGCACCATACTGTCACATTTTCAACTTTTTTAAAAAAAGGTCTCAGGAAGCCAAATTCTGCACACAATGCCAAATTCTTTATTTCTATGCAAATATATGGTGTATTGACTAAACCTCTGCCGATACTGTGCTCGGATAGTGCTGCAGCTAGAAAATAACTGGGCAGTTTCTAAAAATTGTTTCCCACACTCTTCCATAAGATCACAACTCTTCCAAGTATTTTCTTGCTCAGAAACTTTACCTACCTGCACAAATAGTGGAATGGTGTTTAGACCCCTAATTACAATTCGATTGTGGACATCTCTAGCCAG
Source organism: Podarcis melisellensis (assembly GCF_964234715.1). NCBI lineage: Eukaryota > Metazoa > Chordata > Lepidosauria > Squamata > Lacertidae > Podarcis > Podarcis melisellensis. The sequence continues at coordinate 12,830,266 of NC_138544.1, forward strand.
GATATGAAGGGCTCCAGTGCAACCTTCAACTATTTCTTCCATACGAACACCCTCCTGTACAAGAAACATTGGGGGGAGGGATTACTACACAGGTATTAGTTACAGAAATCCTGACAAATCAAACATGCCTTTGATACCTAGTCTGCATTGGCATATTTGTCGTGTTTTTTCAGTGAGCACTCAAGTTTTGCAAGTGCAGAGATAAAAGAGTTAAAACACCTTTATAGTGGAATAATGTATCCCTGAATAGCAGGTACGGCAATAAGTTTAGTGAACACTTACAGACGTCTACCAGTAAGTTCTTCCTGTCTGCCATTACAGAATCAGCCTCTGCAGTAAGCCGCCTACAGTATTTTAACACAATAGCAGGAGAAGCAAGACAAGTAGTTGCATTATTTGAAGCTTTTGGTTAGACAAAGGAGATCCTGCTGCACTTATTTCTAATAACTTATTTCTTAGTTCTTCATTAAGAGTCACATACCACAAACTGCTGTTGTGTGCCACCCATTGACGTACGCCGTTGAGTGTCTTGATGTGCTCTAACCAGCAGCTGGACTAGTCTTGGAATAGCACCTTGTTCACGCAATGGAGCATGATTTGCTGGACAGAGAGCAAGATTGCGGATCAGACCAACAGTAGCCTGAAATTACAACGAAAACCATTAGAAAGTTTAAGACATCCTGCAAGGCACTCAAAAACCTCGCTTCAGCATTTGAAAGTCCAACTGGAACTATTGTTTTGGATTCCCTCCATCTTCTCCCACCCCCAAAGACAGGATTATACTTTGAATTCTGTTACCTTGATAAGAGGCCAGTGAGATGGCGGATGCAGGAGTTTAACCACCACTGGAAGTCCATAATGGAGACGCACTGCATTCTGCGCCATCTCAGCTTCTTGGTGCCGACTAGTGAGGTGACGGAGAGCACAGATAGCTGGCTCGGTGATATCTTCCCTGTCACCAGCCCGGAGAACTGTACGCACAAGAGCCTCGATGCCACCCACTTGGCACACCATCATTTTATTCTTGTAGTTGTTGCAAGTAAGGTTAGACAGGATACCAGCTGCACAGGTTACAACGTTGATGTCGTCTGACCCTAATAGCTGCACAAGGGTTCCCAGTAGACCCTCCATGCCTTCCTGTAAGAAGACAGCATGCATTAACACCAGCTTCTTTGTACCTGGCCCTTTATTAATGCCAAGTTTCTGTAAGAGCCATTTTTACTATCTCACCTTCCTATCTGTGGGTTTTATTAATCCAGATAGGAAATTTAAAGGGATGGCTGATTGCAGATTAACAGGGCTTCTCAGCAAAGTACACAACAATGAAAAGGACCAAGGTACATCCACCCTAGCAACACTTCCTCCTGTGGCATCTGCTTATACAACCATGGGGAGCCTAAAAAGCCCTTTTGATCAAGCCCACAACTAAATGTGAAAGGATTCCCCAGAGGTGACTAACATTCTTCCCAATGGCAATTTGTTCTCCAGCTAAGGGTACAGATAAAAAGCACAGCTGCACCTACCACATTCTCATCAGCATGTAACTAACCCTCTCCAAGGCTAAAATTGAGCTGGGGATAAGTGAACCCTTAAAGAGTTTAACATGTAGAACTGGCACTTTGAAAAACAGAAACATGAACAGCTTATCCAAAATATGGGATGAGGCAAGAGCATTGGCTGAATTAGCAGTGCAATCATTAGAAAGCATCTCTCTTCATCTGCTTCTATATATTTCCCACATTTGATTTAAAACAATCCTGGGGAAGTATTTACATATCCATAGGCAGAATTTAATTTTTTAATTTACACTAGCCTGGAATATGCTTGATTAAAGGACAGCATATAATTTTAAATAAAAACATTGTAAAAATGAGGAAGAAAGCCAGGCACCTCAAATCCCTCACTCATTTCAGTCTGTCATAAGAATTCCTCACCTGGACACAACATTGTTATTTCTTAGATCATCTCTTCCATGCCCCCAGTAACAAATGGTTGTTGCAATATACCACTAGCTTGTGTTAATCAGCATAGCATCCCTATACTTCAATACTAGTCTCATGGCTCTATAATTCAGGGGCCAGGCAACATGCAACCCATGGTTTACTGCAAGGAGCATGCACAGTTCAGGCTCATGCGTGCTCCTCCCTTTATTCATGGTGACTTTTATCAACCTAGCTTGACACTTGGGAACACTTTATAGCTTTGGTGTTTATGATAATCTTTTAAGTTCTTGTTTCTTACCTGTTTAGTTGCAGCATCCGAAAGATTTCTAAGAGTCCAGAGACAATTCTGAACAAGCCGCTGACTTGGATCTGTAAGGTGGAGTCCCAAAGCCTGCATTCCACCTAAAGAACAGTTAGGTATATTAGGTTTCACATCATCATGTATCCTCCTTCCAACCTCAAGTTCTTTATATGGGACATTCAGTCTTTCACTTAAAAGTACCACACGTGCCCAATTGCTGTTCTGAATTTTCCTCACTTTTAAACTATCTGACAATCTGACAACCATGTTTCATTTCAGAGCTAAGCTTTAAGCCACTGAATGAGGACACTCTCTCTCTCTCTCTCTCTCTCTCTCTCTCTCTCTCTCTCACACACACACACACGTGTGGCCAGAATCACAGTGTACTTCTAATTTTATTACCTCTTCAGGATTCAGACACATTAACCCATCCACCAGTTTAGAAAGTCATGAGGTCTCTAATTATACAGTAATTGGGAAATGAAAGCCATTTTAAAGTGGCATGGCATCATCTAACTTTTGTTTTACTTCTATGCAGCACTTTACTTAAAAGTACTATCTAGCAATAATTTTCTAAACCCAAAGCATACCAATCAGTTTGAAACACCTCCCATATCCATAAGCTTTGCACAGAGGCAACACAAAATGTGATAGTGTTGCCATAAAAGAGATACTTACCAGCCTCTACAATTGCCGGTTTGTTACTAGAGCAGACTGACAGCACCTTTAGCACTCTACTTGTGGTCCACAGTAGTTTCTCATAGGTGTAGGTTCTCATTATGTTTACTAAAGCCTGGGGTCCACCACTGGCCAGAATGATAAGCTGCAAGTTTTTTTTAAAAAAATAAAGCAGTAATTAATCATTTCATTTATATCCTACCTTTCCTCCTAGTAACTCTATTTAAAATATTTATAACCTGCCTTTCATCTATATAGATACCAAAGTGAGGGACAACCAACCTTGCAATAAATTTAATTTAAAAATCCATGGATAGGGGCAGCTAAAATTAAAGAAATACGGAAGAACAACACATCTAACAGTAAAACCTTGTGGGTGCCCCACAAAGAAGACCCTTGGAAGATGCAGCAAGTCACCAAGTGGGCTTTTGATGGCTGAGTGGCAATTTGAGCCTGGGTTTCCCCAGCCCAACACTAACCACTATGCCACGTGGGCTCTTTTGACATTTGTGTCATTCCCTGCCTGCATGGACGTATTGGATTCTTAATCACTAAAAGAACTATGGAAGGTGTTTCTTCCTCTGTTTACTGCTTGTGTTTTTGAGCTGCCAGACTACCACATTTACGCAAATCTAATGCACCATCTAATCTAATGCGCACCCTAATTTTTGCAACGTGACTTGGCCGAAAAAGGTACGTGTTACATTTGAGTAAATACAGTACTATTTGTCCTTTGCATACTCAAAACACTTTAAAATGTTTTGATAGTTACCTTGCTTTCTTGGTTGCCATATGCAAGAATTTGCAGGCAGTCCGTTGTGATGGCCAAAAACTTAACATTTGTCTTGTTGAGCAAGGCAACCATTTTCTGCAAACCACCAGCTAGACGAACAGCCATTTTGGCGCCTTCTTGATGCAAGAGAAGATTGTGCAGAGTAGTAATGGCGTAGAAGAGCACAGAATCCACAGGAGAACTATGAAGAAAGTTTAGGTTAGCAAAGCTCCAGTCCAAGGCTGATAGATGTTGGAAAGATGTGTCATGTCAACAATCTACATACCCAAGCATCTTAACAAGAGCAGGAATGCCTCCTGATTTGAAGATTGCCAGCAAGCCTTCACGGTGATGAGAGAGGTTGTGTAGTGTACCCGCAGTACAACGGGCTGTTTCCACATCATTTGTATTCTGCATAGTACGCACAATGGCAGAAACCATTTGTGGAGAGCGCATTATAGCATGGCGGGAGGCTTCCTTTTTGGACAACTGATGAACCATAACTGCAGCCTTGTTCACCACCACCTACAAAAGGCATTTGAAAGAGTTACTTGTTTTGATGTTCATGAACTTTTCAAGTTATGATGATAAGATCACTAAAATGCTTTCAACACAGGAAATCTATGAACGTTGGGGGCACAATTCCAATATGAAACAGCACAGTCCAAGTCAAAGTGTCCCTTGTGGGGCTCACGGAAAAAGACTCATTACTTACATGCCAATAATTACATGCACATTACCTGGTCCTCATCGTTCAAGAGTTTCGTCAGTTCTGGGATGGCCCGAGTTGCAAGTTCTGCATCATCTTGGTAGTTTATCAAGTTAACCACAGCATGTTTTAACATCTGGGATGGTTCAGCCAGGCGTTGCACATTTGTTGGGTGAGCAGCATCAAACTGTGTTGAAGGGATCTGCATGCCTTCGTCCAATGTTTCTGGGAACATGGCAGCACGCACCCTCTGTGCTCTCGTCATAGCATACTGTCCATCAATATCTGGAACAGGAGCAAGCATTTTTAAACAACTTGACTGACAAGGGATGTAGGCAGTTATTTAGGTAACAAGACTGTACTTACCAGCAACCTGTTCCTGAGTGAAGGACTGAGAGAATCCCTGTTCCCACTCATATAGAACTTGGGTGGTATCAACATCTTCCTCTTCGGGGTTTCCCTTGCCACTCAGAGAGGGAGCCGTTGTTGTGGCACCAGAGTGGATACCAGAATCCAGGTATGATTGTTGCTGCCAGTGACTGACAGCTGCTTTTCTATCTGGTTCCATTGCCATGTCCAACTCCATCAAGTCAGCTGCAAGAGATGGTTAACAATGAGCTTGCTTCAACATTACAGGTCATTTTGGCAAAATCCTGGATTTGGACAAATACAAGTTATCTACACTATGTATTTATATAGCCACCCCATTTAAGACGTGCTGGAGAGGCTCTTCTCTGTATCACACACCAGAAGAGTGATTGGTTAGGAGACAAGGAAGAGCCTTAGCCGAGGAAATCCCATTTAAGAGAATTTCACATTACCCCTTCCTTGCTGTTTGTTTCACCACTACTGTGGAAACCTTTTTGTTTCAACAAGCCCTTCAAGCTCATACTTTCATACTCCTTCACCTGAGCTTTTATCTGCAGCCCACAATTCAAGTTTTCCATCTGATGCCTACTGCCCATGAGCCAGAAGCATTTAAATATGTACTGATCTCTTCTTGTCATTCACTATTTTTGTTTTACAAACACATTAAATTCTAGAAACAAAAAACCCCTGAAATTTGATTAACAGTATTGTTCTTCCTGTAAGTACAGGCTAACTAAATGTCTGTTGGGCAGGGAGAAAAGACTGGGATTTTGGAGTCGTGTCAAGCCCACTCAGAAGCCTGCAACTCTATCACTTTCTGTTCAAAGTAAACCTAAAATGAGAATCCAGTGAAACTACCAGAACAGGCCAACTCCATGCAGCCTTAATTCCCTGGACACATAGAGCTGTTATTTGCTAAGTCTTGAGAATTTGTGCCCACACCCAGCAACATCAGAGTTGAAATAATCACAATGAAGCATCAGTAACTTGATGGCTACACAAAAGACACACCTTGGGTTGCCATGATCCTTGATGTGCTCCCAGAACTGTGGTCTACTGCACTTCAGACCCTAAAATACAACAACATATATAGTTAAGGGATTTGTTGGCTTTAGGTTTCAATAGTAGGATCTAAGGTAGGATTCCACTAAGTAATGAGACATAGCTTTGCTAAAGAAACTAGCATAATTTAATATTTGTAGGCCATCCTATACTCTGAGCTTGGCCCTGTCAGCAAATAGCAATTTGAGGAACTGCCTCTCTAGAAATTTGATGTGGGAACAGTGGACCTCAGCTGTTTAAACTGTGCCTTAACCTATGCTCAACTTGATTATTTGGAATAAATGCAAATATTACAATACCAATACACACCCAGCTACTTCCTTCCAAAGGAAACCAAACCCAGGCATAAACTACACATCTGGATCTTCTTATTGCTCAATTAAGTGCAGTGAACATTAACACTGTTGTTAGAAGATTGTGTTTCCTTGCAGGGAAACTGTGAGCTGCTGTTAATGAACTACAGCAGAGAAAGTAACTGCCACACTCCTAGCCCAAATGTTATTGGGTGATGGAGGCCTTGCGACAGCAACTCAAAGGTGACCTTGAGAACAATGCAACTGCTAGGCTATGACCTATGATCTAAAGATTAGTTTCTAAGAAGTTGAATGAAGGAGTTGCATCTTTGCTAGGTCAGGGAAATCTTTGAAACAGAGCAGCAATAGGGAAGCTCAGGCTAGGAACTAAATGTAGCCCTCCTGGCTTCTCTACCTGGCCTTCAGAACTCTGCCCAGGCCACACAAAGCCACAGCCCTCAAGGGCTCTGCTTCACATCTGGTACTATTTCCTTGAACTCAAATAATGCTTCACCTGAATTATAAACGTGGAAGCCCAGTAAATAAAATCAGGAGAAATACGCTTTTCCCACACAGATTTTATGAAAAATAGAAAAACTGGATTATGTTTTAAGACAAGGTATGCATATATTTAGGCCCACAAAATATTAATGCAAGTCTTTGTACAGTATCGGATCGTAATATTTCTGTACACGGAGCACAAACAAATCCTAAACTGTACACAAAAAGTACACCTCTAAAATGTAAGAGCAAGATGCTTTCTGCCTCTTGGAGGGCATTGTCATTGTCACAAGAGAAGGAAGAATGATTCACTGCCTTCTTTGCTTGTGGCCTTCTTGTTGACATTGGTAGTGGACCTGTTTCTGTCCTGTCCTCTGGACTAGCTTAGTTTAATCTGAGCAAATCATCCATTTTTAGAACTGCAATACGAAGTAACAAACGGAGAGTGATAACTTAGAACAGGAGACCGATTGAATTTCATGTGGTGTTCACGGAGGTTTGTTCCCCCCTATTTTTATGGAAATGAGTGTTTTATGTTTGCCTGAAACTGCGGGAGAATTGGAGGAGACATGATAATTTTCAAAATAATGATTTGTTTTACTGCAATGTTAATGGCTCCTGTTTCTATTGTTACTTTGCCTGCTCCTCAAACTAGCAAAAGCAGAGGACCTAACTTCCTTATAAGCTAAGCTGTAATAAAAACTTGTTTTTTAAAAAAATCAATGTGAAATTATTTTTTGAAAAAACTGTACTTTTAATACATGAGACACAATAATCCTATAGTAAACCAATATATACATAATGCATGTTATCTTCCTACAGTAACAAATTGACTTTCAATATGTAGAGTGCTTTTTTTAAAGTATTGCATTTTTTTTCAGTTCCCTCTCCCCTCCACCAAAACACAGTGAGAAAAGCATACACACACCCTCACCCACCACCCTCAAAATTTTACATCCCTAGTCTTGATAGAAAGATGTGTGTGTATAAACTAGCCTACTGTAAAAATATAAAATCTGTGCTTATTGCTTGGCCCAACAATGGCATGCACATGCTGATCAGAAGGCAATCTGGTTCAGGGTGGAAAAGATTCCCCAGCTCTGAATTAAGAGTAGTAACTGACAAGAGTTAGTGAAAAAGATCACAAGAGGGTTAAGCCTATATACTCCAATACATCTGGATACACACTTACCAACATAGCTTTCCAGCAAGATACAATTATGCCCTCAACTTTGTCCTGTATGAAAAGGCCAAACAGTGTTTCTTCTGTTTGCTGCCTTCCCTCCCCCACATACCAATTTAAGACTATCAACTGCAATCCCTTTTGCAAAACTACAGTGGTACCTCGGGTTACATATGCTTCAGGTTACAGACTCCGCTAATCCAGAAATAGTGCGTCAGGTTAAGAACTTTGCTTCAGGATGAGAACAGAAATTGTGTTCCGGCGGTGCGGCAGCAGCAGGAGGCCCCATTAGCTAAAGTGGTGCTTCAGGTTAAGAACAGTTTCAGGTTAAGTACGGACCTCCGGAACGAATTAAGTACTTAACCCAAGGTACCACTGTACTGGCATTTGTGGAAGTATGCTGTATAACAGGAGCCAAAGGAGTGAGATTTATGGAGATGCAACCATTAACTTAAAGTTCAGTTGTAATACAGGTGACTCTCAACTTATGTGGGGGTTACATTCCAGGAATAGCGGGTAGGGCCAAAACTGTGCATGGTCAAAACACAGTGGGTTCAGTGGTAGGTGGGATTGCCAAAGTTTTTCTTCCTAGATAACGAGCCTCTTTTAAATTTTTTAAGCAAAGCACGTAAAGCTGAACGAGCACAAATTAAAATGCACGCAAGTTGAGAGTTACCTGTAGAACTCCAGCCTTTATTTTTAGAGTTGAATATTTTCTTGTTGGTGAATGTACTATGTAGTCTTCCTGCTTCATATCAAGCAATACTAGTTTACTTGCTGCATAACTAGTTCTGCAAGCTTGCGATTAAATGCTAAACAATTCTTTTCTTAATCTGTTGTGCTGGGTAGAGCCCCCTCCAAAAGAAATCTCTCACTGCTTCATTAAGTGTGGAAACCTGGTATCTGGAAGGAAGTGGTCAGACCTACTTATATTTGGGCTTGTTCAGTGCTCACCCTTCAGGATGCCAACCAACAAGGTTAATGAAATATAATGGATGTATTCACACATGCTAGAACGGTGGTTTAATAGTGTAACACACCTTCATGGAACTGTCTGGTAGTTCAAGTGAAGGAGGACTCCAGCTATCCTGTAAGTTTAAACAGAGATCAGAGTGTCTACATAGAAGCTCTGGAGATGTCCCGTGCACTGTGCAAAATCACTATGAATACAACTATGAATACAAAGCTATTTCAAAAGAATTTAAAATCTGGTTCTATCATGCAGACATTATTTCTGCCATAGGTTTAGACAAGTTTGCAGAAGCTTTGCTTTGTCTGGGAATCATATTTCCTTAGCATGAATATCCATTTGTTTTTCTAAGGCTCCAGTCTTTCACTGTTTCAGCCCCCACCCCAGATGTAAGGTTAGTACAAAATAATATTGTATACGTTATAGAACTGCATGCTTCTCCCTACACCCCACCTCTTCAGGTACCAATTTTTGCTACGGCTAACCTGTTCTCAAAAAAAAAAATCCTTTTATCTATAATAGTCATTCATCAATTTTGAAACATTTCCTTCTGATACCTCTTGAGTAAACACTTTGCCTGAGAAAAACAGATCTTGCTTCCTTTCGAGACAACACACACACATTTCTCCCTAACATAGCCAACAGGTTTTAAGACAGGTCTCTTCCCCTTCTGTTTTACTAGCTATTACTGAATGTACATCCATGTTTTGCTTCAGAAATCAACAATTCAAAATCTAATGTGCTCCGATGAAATTTAGTTGTTCCAATGAACAGCTTATTAGCCACTTCACTAACCTACAGTCACAAAAGCACATGCCTCTAATGTTCCCTTATAAACAAGACTCTCCAGCAGAAAAACTGAAATTGTTTTCAATCTAGTTGTAAACTCAAGTAATAAAATGTTTACAAGTCTTAATAGCATATTCAAAAGAATCAAAACGGATGAGCCCAGGGTACTTTAACAAGACTCAACAAAAATTGTTGTTGATCAGGCAGCTATCCTGACTGAAGCAGTAGCCTAAACACTTTCAGTGCAAAGCAGTCAGTTACATTTAGGACCTTCTAATGCAGAAGTAGCCAACCTTTTAGGGCCCATGGGCACATCTGCAAAGTACAGAAACTGTCAAGGGGACCACACACACAGCAACCAAGTACATGCCACAACCTGTTCTACTGGCTATAATAAAGCTTAGTTTCAGCAGGGAGAAATCCTTTGGGCACATGCGTGCCTTGGGCGCCATGTTGGCAACCCAATGCATGAAAATATATTAATGAAATTACATTTGTTTTACTTGTATTCATTTTATAGCAAGAAGGATGCTACTCTCTAATGTGGGAGTCATAGCTTCAACAAATCTTTTTATGCTATTACATCAATTGCTGGAATCTGCTCATATTAGCACCTTTCAGATTCTTAACCCAAGACAGTTGATTAATGAAATCCATTATCAGATGGCATATAATGGAACACAAGCAGACTAATGAAGCTTTACCAGACAAGACATACAGGCAGAGCAACTTGCATCAAAGAACCAGTGCACATAGGAGGACTGCAAGGGGTATTTTTGGTGTGTTTTAATGCAGATAATAGGGACGCAGGTGGCGCTGTGGGTTAAAGCCTCAGCGCCTAGGACTTGCCGATCGAAAGGTCGGCGGTTCGAATCCCTGCGGCGGGGTGCGCTCCCGCTGCTCGGTCCCAGCGCCTGCCAACCTAGCAGTTCGAAAGCACCTCCGGGTGCAAGTAGATAAATAGGGACCGCTTACCAGCGGGAAGGTAAACGGCGTTTCCGTGTGCGGCTCTGGCTCGCCAGAGCAGCGATGTCACGCTGGCCACGTGACCCGGAAGTGTCTCCGGACAGCGCTGGCCCCTGGCCTCTTAAGTGAGATGGGCGCACAACCCCAGAGTCTGTCAAGACTGGCCCGTACGGGCAGGGGTACCTTTACCTTTACCTTTAATGCAGATAATATTGGACTCACTAGTCTGATGGATGGCAGGCAATCTGTGACTACAGCAATGTCCCATTCTTCGTATAGACAGGTTTGGACACCAGCCAGTTCAATATGCAGACCCCTTTCTCAGTAGTGTTTTGCAAGCTATGAAGTTCTTAATTAAAGACTTAATGCTCATATATGTGTGTATACATAGAGACACAAAGAAAGAGCCTGGGTTATACTTCCAACCTTATTTTCTTAAGAGTAAAGCACAGATTTCCTAAATTTTGGTGGAAAACGTTTTTGCAGATGAGCAAATGAATTTGTTCTACAGGCCTAACAATATGCACCTATCAACCAGATTATCTAAAAACTTGTACCTAAGCATGTGTTTACACAGCTTCACCAAAGGAAAGGAATTATAAAATACTAATGGAATAAGCAATACTAGTAGCATCAAATAACAAACTTCTGTAGAGTGCTCAAGTGTTTAATTCACAATGAATAATCTGTATTTCCCTCCACGTAGAATTAGGACTGAGGAAGAGAGCAGTTTGCTTAAGGCCACCTAGTGAGCTCATAACAGAGACAAGATGACAACTTAGAAGTGGGAACTTATCAAATTCATAACTCAGTCTCTTTATCCGCTACACTACAGCAGCTCTATTTTATTGTTTTATTAAACAAAACTTATATACCACTTGATTGTAAAAACCTCTAGGCAGTATACAAAATATGCTCTGGAAATACTCTCAATTCAGGAGTCAACATAAAATTAGACAGCCATATTTTTAAGAAAACAACAGTTTTATCATTTAACCATTTCCTGGGGCAAAGGCAGATACCTGTTACAACAAACAGGTTTTTCCACTTACATGTGTTTTGAAAATTAAAACTACACTCGCAACGCTGTCCACTTTAGAATAGCTACTGCTATTCTAGGGCAGTGTTTCCCAACCGGTGTTCCGCGGCACACTAGTGTGCCGCGAGACGTTGCCTGGTGTGCCGCGGGAAAAATTAAAAAATTCGAAAGATATCCGGAGAGGCGGCCTTCAGGCGAGTTTTAATTTTAATTTTCCTTCTCCCACTTAATGCCCCACGCTCGCCCGAGCAGCTTGCAGTCCTTGGTAACCACGGCAACCCGAGGGAGGGGAGGGAACAGGGAAGTCGAGGGCGGCGGTGAGCCGCGATGACGTCAGTGGGCCGCGCTGCCTCGCCCTGGCACGGTGTGAGAGCCCCGGCTAGTGGCGCGAGCTTCGTAATAAGTGGGATCCGCGTGCGCGAGACCGAGATCGCGGGTAAGGAGCTCAGCCCTGGGCAGGAGGAAGCGGGGCCGCGCGTGCGGGCCACATCCCCACAGAGAGCGAGCCTCCCCCGGCCCACCACTCCGGGCAGGTCCACTCGCATGAGGGGGCGGCGATGGCGACGGCCGGCAGCTTGCCTGCAATGCCATCCCTCGAGCAGGCGAGGAGCCCGGAGGCTACCAGATGCGAGTCCTCTTTCCCACCCTGCTCGGGAGTCCAGAGCACTTGGTTGCATTCAGGATCTAGAGTGGGGAAGTGGGGCTTGTGTCTGGGCTGGACACATTGGGCTGCCTGTGCCGCTCGACCTGCGGGGAGAAATCAGGGTGGGAGTCATGACCGTGAGGCAGGGCTGCCAAGTGTGGCAGAAGAGGACACGGCCGTCGCACCTGTCCTTAGGTAGGAGCTTCTTCCGTGTCGACCTGCTGCCCTAAAGTCTTGGCTTTTTTCTTGGCTTTTTGGCGGTTGGCACAGAAGGAAGGCAAGGGGGAGGGAAAAAAATTGAAACTTACACTTTCGTGCGTCCCTCCCGGCGTGACGCTGCGCGCTGACGTCACGGGGCTGTAATGGTGGTGTGCCTCGAGATTTTTTTCATGAAACAAGTGTGCCTTTGCCCAAAAAAGGTTGGGAAACACTGTTCTAGGGTGCAAGGGAAATGAAGTCTGATGGTTTGTGGTATTGTGGTTTAATACATTTACAGCGGGATCAAATTTTGAACTTCTATCCTATGCGCAAATAACCCTACGTATTGCATTTCTATTACAAGTCCACTAATTAAGCAGCTGCTTGTATGTACATACAGCCTTACAAGTTACAGCCCACTTGTCTGTGTTTGTGTTATTTGACATAAAAAGCAGTATCTTTAAAGCTTGCCCATCTGGTGCAAATTCTAACAGTCACAAGCTATTTAAAAGCCTCTTTTCAGGCTCAGGATCAACCTGGCACAAAATGTAATGCAGTACAGGTTTAAAACACCTACCCTCTAGCACTGCTAGCAAGGGACAATTCTAGCTTCTAGCCCATCCCACAACAAATGGCACCTAAATTGACTCAGAACCATCTAGTTACCTATGTATTCCTCTAAGTTTCTTCTTAATTTTGTTACTGACTCGGAATGGGGCATGAACTAAGTAAGCATTCTTCTCTAGGACTGATGCCTTTCCAGCCAAAGCTAAATAGGTGCTCAAGGCACACACTTCCAAAGACAGATGTTCAAAGTTACAAGACTGGCCAAATGGAGGCTGCTTTTGCTGCTCGGTCCCTGAAAGCTACTTGGATTAAAGCTTTTTCTCTTAAAATTTGCAACTTTTTTCTTTTATGCAGAAATCTGAATGTCTCGAATGTTGATAGCAAATTCCAGAACTATATCTACAACCTGTTTAGGGCATGCTACTAGTACAATCACACTTGGAACAGTATGGGTTGCTCTGTAAACGTACACAAAATATGTATGATGGCACCAGGCAAGCCTTCTAGGAGAGAGCATTTCACAAGCAGGAGCCAGCACTGAAAAGGTCTGTTCTTGTGTTGCCACCTTCCAGATCTCCCATGGAGGAGACAGAAAAAGGAGGGCCTCAGATGATCACAGTGTCCAGGTTGGCCCATATGAGGAGAGGCGGTCCATGATGTATTGGGATCCTGAGACACGCAGGACTTAATAGATCAAACTTTTTTCTGGGCCAGAATTGTGCTGAAACCACCTTGCTCCAGTTAGCAACCTGACCACTGAATTCTGTCCCAGCTGCAATTTCCAAACAATCTTCGCAAGCAGCTCAATATAAAAGGCATTCAATAAGACTACTACTACTATTACTTTATTTTAAAGTCTTTATTTATACTTGTTTACAAGTTCTGTGAAAACAACAGACCTGTTCTTAGGCTGGTCTATCCACTGCTAGCAGAAAGACTGCATGCTGCTTATGCCAGTGAATCAGCTGAGTATCTTACTCTAAAGAGATGTTTTTCAAATATTCACTGACCGACACGGTTTATACACCTGACTGAGGTACCGCGCCAGAATCCTTTTCTTCACTCTCTGAAAATAGAACTATGTGCCATATAAAAAAAGCTTTAGAAAAATTTACAATAAACCTGGCAGCATTCAGATAAATAAATTTGACTTGGGCACCTCCATAATTCTTTCAACACTATGAACTGCAGTGTTGAATCTTGAAACTTAAAAGCTCCAAGACCTCGGTGAAAATTTGTTCTGCCATTTGGAGAAGTGAAAGAAATGTTACTACAGTGGTGCCTCGCAAGACAAAATTAATTCGTTCTGCGAGTTTCTTCGTCTTGCGAAGCACGGATGCACCCGGGTATTAACAGTTTTAAGAAAACAGAAACAATCTCGCAAGACGTTTCATCTTGCGAAGCAAGCCCATAGGGAAAATCGTCTTGCGAAGCAACTCAAAAAACGAAAAACCCTTTCGTCTTGCACGTTTTTCGTCTTTGCGAGGTACCACTGTACATATTCAGTTACTATCATATGCAAGTGAAAGTTTACTATTACTTCAGTGACTCACTGATTTCTATTACAGTGCTTCAAAAGCAAGTTTATCTAGCCTCAACATCACCATGTTTAAACTTGCAATATTAGTAGTCTAGGAGTAGGTTTCATTCCCCCCACACTTACATGTAAGTTAACAAAGAATTATTTTCCTGTTGTAGGAGTAATAAATATTTGCTGAATACTTCTGAAGAACCAAAATAAGGGTCCTTTCCAGACAATTAGCTTGCACTGGAAATATTAGTTTTCCTTCTCCCAAGCTAGAGCTTTAGTTGAAGCAATATTTAGTTTTAAACAGCAAACTGCAGGTGTTTTTGTTCCTCATACACACACTGCTTCCACTACATTATGCAAGTGCAAAATAGAATGATTAAACACTCCTTTTCCCTATCCTCCTGAGAATTCAAGGTTGCATTTTCTCCCCTCTCCTTTTATTAGAAGCTGTGTGCAGTCTCTGCTGTACTGTTCTAGCTCTCTCCCAAGTGAAAAACTGGTGAACACTAACAAAACTATGCCCTTACTTGCATTCTTTTTATTTTAATTTACTTTAATATTACACTCAACAAGCTCTGCAGTGTATACTGTTTAAAGAGCAAAACCTAAGACACCAAGGAAATTGCCCTCACAGAAACACTGCCCAATTCTAACTACCACCAGCCCATCATATGGAAACATGTTAGCCCAAACAGGTCCAACATTTTAATATTAAAATTACAAAAGTACCTTAAAAAATTATTTTTTAATGACCAGAAATAAAACCTGTTTTTTAAATTTAATTATTGCAACTAGAGAGGGTGCTCACATGCAGGTATCCATTCAGACAATTTGCTCAGAGGGTCTGAATAGGCTAGCTGCAACTTAAGTTGGGTATATAATTTTCAACTCCAATTACTTAAGGACAACTTCTCCTCTAACGAACTATCAAATTGTCTAGTGTTATCAGCTAAATTGTTTTCCTCCTACAGAGGATGTGCAGTATAACAGGGTGAAGAACTTTAGCAGGCCACAGAAGTTAGCGAGCCTTCCTGCAGGTAATAAATTGCAGGAGAAGATGGTCACTTCCACATCATCCACATGGTTACTTCTGATGTTGTGCCATTCACGCATACCAGTATTAACATTTAAGAACCAAAGTTCTATCAAGCAAACCTGTTTGAGCATAGTAGTTTCTACTATGACAGAGTTGGAGTTCTGTCAATACACACAGCCTGGGGAAACACAGCCAGATGGGCAGGGTATGTATGTATGTACGTATGTATGTATGTGTAAATATCATCATCATCATCATACCCAGATTAATATATACTTAAAAGAAACTCAACTAAGGGAAAGAAGAAAGCCGCTAAGCCTGGTTTGGGGCAGGGGAGGGGGTTGAAAAAAAATCAAGCTTGCTTGACAGAAGGTATACTATGCAGTGTGCATGTTTCTAGATTTGTTTTTCATAAAGCAGCATACATTCATTGGGGGTTTTCTTCAGAAAATTTCATGTTAAAAGTAGATCCTGCAATGGGAAGCAATGATTAACTGTGGGTTCCTGATTTGCTTTCCTGTTCTCACCAAGTGGAAACAGAAATGCTTATGTGTAGGTGCATGATGCTTATTAAGTTAGGATCCGATTGTGCAAACTAGGCCCGTGTCTTCTTGGGGAAGAGAAACCAAGTCCAATAACTTAATACAGTTCAGGGGATGTTGAAAAAAAATCTTGGCCAGGGAAGTTCTTAAGCAGTTGACAGCTACTTAAGTTCTTGGTCTGCCTAGTTACTGCAGAAACTTTCTGTGATATATTGAATTTATGACAGGCTAGAGAGCCAGTTCTGCTATAGTAAGAGGCCCTTCATGGAAAGATGGCTGCATGAGTGTAAGCAGTTTGATGCTAAATGAAGCCAATAGACCAGTTAATGCTTTATCTATCAAGATTTCTATTCCAACTGGAGAAATAACCAATGATGCCTCACTAACAGACCATAAACTCCCCTCTACTTTGCAATGCAGACCAGAGAACTTCTGGATGTTCAGCACTGCTGTATTATTTTGAAACATTGTTCAGATAACTTTCTGGAGTCTATATGCTAACATTTTATTTCACTATTTAAGAACTAACTCATGGCATTTGGCATGTTACAGTTCTACCAACATCTTGCTAATTAAACACACATCACTGATCAATTCTTGGCTGAGCCAGGCCGGGCATGCTACACTCATTCCCTCACCACCCCCACAAAAAACCCTATGATTGCCTTCAGCAAGCTTATACATTTCCAACTCTCACAATTACTATCTTAAATCCCCACCTGATTTAAGACCATCTCAAATTATGTATGCCTGCAGAACTGAATGTGCATGCAGTAAGTATGTTTCTGACAATACAAAAATATTGTCATGCTGCAAAGAACTAGACTATGATGCAACCAACAACACATGGACATGCAGTGAAATACCTCATGTTTCAAGGCTGTAGTTTCGATGGATGTGTTAGTATCTTCCTATAAAACCAACAGGAAATCTGGAATAGCAAGTTTTTTAAATTTGCCAACACTTCTACTATGAAGTTTCTCCTCTTCCTCTTTTAGGTCTTCCACTCAGAATCTGCTGTTCCAGTAAGCTCTTACACTACAGTTCCACCTACAACCTTTAATTACTGACCATCCCAGTTTAACATGCAACTACTTGCTAAAGACACCAAGAGCATTTTAGTGGAACATTATATCCCGCAACTTGTGTCATAAATATTCATTGCTTTGTCATAAACGTACTTCTAATGTCATCATTCTGCTTTTATCTCCAATTTATTGTTGACAACTGGTTAAGCTACCTATGCATCAACTTTATGGTAAGATGTTTAGGAATGGAATTACCAACTATAATGAGGCATTCAAACTCAGGACAGCTGTACTTTTCTGTTACAAACCCTAACAGACAAGTTTAAAGTTAAAACTGAACGTAACAATAGAAAGCTAGGATTGGCCTAGATTAAACACCTGTTAGAAACAAATATCCAAGAATTATTACACAAAATTACTGACACCCTAGTATCTTGCATTTAATTTTGTCAAGCCACATCTTGCAAGTACCATATTTTTTGCTCTATAAGACACACCAGACCACAAGACGCACCTAGTTTTTGGAGGAGAAAAACAAGAAAAAAAATATTCTGAATCTCAGAAGCCAGAACTGCAAGAGGGATCGCTGCGCAGTGAAAGCAGCAATCCCTCTTGCTGTTCTGGCTTCTGGGATAGCTGCACAGCCTGCATTCGCTCCATAAGACGCACACACATTTCCCCTTACTTTTTAGGAGGGAAAAAGTGAGTCTTATAGAGCAAAATATACGGTATTTTAGATCAGTTGTTTGAAGTACAATTGTTTATTAGCTATGCATGCTTTTTAAAATATTTATATTACTTGCATATTAAACTACTGACCTATGGAGTACTAGTATTGTACTTTACTTTCTCAATTAAGTTATGAATTAGTTCATAAGACTTACCCTGCCTAAGAACCAATATGCAATATTATCCCCGCAACACCAAGCATTTTTAAGAATCTGATTTGAACATTGTGTTTGCAAAGTTCTACTGACAACTATTATTAACTAAATGTCTAGCCCAGCTTTTCACAATACTGTATATATGTCTATATTCATTAAGGTTCAATATATAGGCCTGGAAGCATGACTTTATAGAAAGCATACTCACATGGCAGTATACACATCTGATCACCATACTAACTATCCTTCTATCCACTATAAACTTGTTCATGCTAACCACAATCTGCTTCAAAAGCTGAAATGCCACACTAATGCTTAAAATCCATCACCCAACTTTTTAATCCTCCCAGAAAAGAGCAAGTGTAACCCAGATGTACCATATGGCGCCCTCTTGGTACATGCAGTATTGGCTGTTGGAAAGAGCAGGGCAGAGCTGCAAATTTAGATTCAAATACCAGCTGTGCCATAGCTGCTTGCTCCCACCTGAATCACTACAAACAATAACAATTATTCTTTAGGTAAAGATTGCAGCATTTAGGGTTTTACCAAAATAAATTAAGTTCCCCATTTTTCCAATGCAGGAATCACTTTACGTATGAAACAGCTCACTTATGTTATGCATAAACCCACATAGGTTTGTTATGCAGAAGTCAAATTATCCATATGGGATTGCAGTGATTTCTTCATATATGTTATTTCTACAGAAGCAAAGCAGCCTTTTTCCTTTTGAAGTTATACAAAATCGGATCAAAAGTTGTCAACATTAGACCACAGAAGCTTGTATGAGGGCTAGAAGTTTCAGAAACGTAGATGGCAATATCTATAGTCTTTAGGCACAGTGACTAGGCACTTAATATTTGCTCAATTTATAGCAAGCTCATACAGTTTTTTTAAATGGGGACACTTCAGTATGGTAGCCAAGAAAATCCCAACTCAACTTCCATTCCCAAACAAATTAGATCTCATGGACCAT
Organism: Podarcis melisellensis; assembly: GCF_964234715.1. NCBI lineage: Eukaryota > Metazoa > Chordata > Lepidosauria > Squamata > Lacertidae > Podarcis > Podarcis melisellensis. The sequence continues at coordinate 12,849,243 of NC_138544.1, forward strand.
TAATGCAGAGATACAAGAATTCGAAGTTATATACAGGTAATGACTGTAAACACAGTTGTTACAGAGTACCACATGACATTCCACTCAGAATGCACTTCTTAAAATATTAGCCTCAATACCCAGATGCTGAACAGTTTTAGCCACTCAAAAGCATTCACACTACTGCCACAGATTAAGTATTTAAATTTTTGAAATGTTCAAGCTCGTGTCTTAGACCAGTAACTCTAGATTTAGCTGCCAAGGCTACACTTATGTATTTTGAAGGTGCCCCCTCATATAGATTTTCACATCTATAACATTAACACAAGTTATGGCTTGGCCTGAATTGGATCAGATGGCAGAGATGCTCCACAACATGCTAGATTTTAAATTTAAACTTCAACAGAAACATTAAACTGGAATATATGCCCTAGAGTCATAAGGGTCTTAAGTCCTCAATACCTGGATACAAGTTACAAATTTGTTACAAGCATGCCCCCACTCTGGTTTAGAAGTTGCATTAGATGCCAAACACTTGTGAAAGCTTTGTATTTACAATCTAATTTTATACAAATTTACTCCAAGCCACACAAAGTTCAAATGCCTGCAGTTTTAGAATTTTCTAAACTATGTCTTGTCATAATATACGAAGTTCAGGGATGAGGAACCTGTGACCCTTCAGGTGTTGCCAACCCTCAGAGTGACTAATAATCAGGGATTATGGGAGCTGTAGGAGGGGGCACAAGTTCCCCATTTCTGTTGCAGTTCTTAATTAGGATTTGTATTCTATTCAAAACAGAAATTATAGTTTGTTGAAAGACTTAAGTAATAACGCCACTTAGTTTAAGACCAAGGGATGTAGTTGGTTAGCATATGTAATCTTTGTGAAACCAAGAGGAGATAAGTTATGAATGTGCATTTTAACCTTCCTTCTCAAGTCCCAGCTTGTTTTCTGGTATGTCATGTTTTGAAGGTACTCCGCCAATTGTACTAGGTCTCTAGGTTTACTTGCGTGAAATATTTAAAAGCATAGATAATGTTTATGGAGGAGCCTAACCCAAAAGAGTTAAATACCTAATTAAAGCTTCACAGTAGTTTAGTATGCCCTGAACCAACTGGAACTTTAAGACAGTCATGTATTTTGGGCTTACCTCTACTATTAAACTCCCACTGGGTTTTTTTTTTTAAACAAGCTCTTTTCCACATACTTCTCATACCACACACTTCACTGTACACATTTGGAAGGCAAAAAGAGGAAAACGCAGGATGGTAAAGCAATGCCTGCTCAAATACCTAGAATCAACAGAACACCAGCACGTACAATACTTTTGGAAGTTCTAGATATTGTTGAGCCTGTTTCTTCTCAAACCTCCAAGAGACGGGGTATCAACTTTCTCTTCTAATGCTATCTAGAAAAATGGCAGCGGCAGTTAGCAGTGTCAGGATTTGGTTAAGTCAGCCCTCGGTGTAAGAACAGGAACCGGAGGGGAAATTAGCATTTTTACGAGGGGAGACCCGAATAGAACATTTAGGAAAGCCTACATCCTTCATCGTCCCCCCGCACCAGATTCAGCAGCGCACACTTTCCCTTCCTTATCAAGGTCGCCTCCACCCTTCTCAAAGATCCTTGTGCCACCCAAGATGTTTTGCAAAGAGCTCCTATGCAATCCGCCCAAATCTCCGGCACGCCTTGCTTTTTCACTCGGATCCAAAGCGGCGGGAATCTGAGCCGCCCCACACTTTTCACAGAGCCGGACAAATCCAAAGAGCCTCTTTGCCCTGCAAGGCCAAAAAAAAAAACAAACCCCACCCCACAATGCAACAGATATCTGGTGCTGCTGACTGCAGCGAGGCGGTGGAGTTAATTACACACAATCCAAACAAACCCGAGACTTCTCCCCCCCCTCCCTCTACCTTCCCAAACACCCGCTTCCTCCACCATCCCCCTAACCCGAGCCTCGGGGGCGAAAACCCGCCAGCAAGTCGCTCCACGACCTCGGCGGAGAAAACAAGCCCACCACGTTTGCTCCGGGCCGGATCGTCTGCAGGAATCCCCCACCTTCCCGATCCCCCCGGACGCTTTTTTGTCGCACGTTTCGGACCTTACAGCGCGCTCGCCCCTTTTCTCTCTCTCTCTCCTCCCCGCCCCCTCCCCCCCCCACCCGCCCCGAGGTGTACATGCCAAGGCTCGCCCCAGAACAAAATAAATAACCAACGAAAACCAGCGCAGCGCACGCCGCCTACTTGCCCGGCTCGCGGTCCCGACCTCACCCGAGCCGACAGGGGAAAGAGGTCCCACCTTGTGGCCAAGGCTGCGAGTTAAAAACCCGAGAAGTTGCGCTCCGCCCTTAAGACAGGAAGTGGGGGGGGGGGAGAGGAGAAAAGAGAAAACATTCCCGCAACCTGATCCCAACGGTGCCCCCATTTTAAATCTTGGGGGGGGTGTCTACCCCCCCCCACTCAACGCAACGTCGAAATTACAGAAACGCCTTCCGGGTCTCCTTCGCTTTCTGCTTTTTTTTTTACGACCCCCCCCCCCACCCCGTCGGCGTCCCCTCACTTTTTTCTTTTTAAAGACAGGAGTATCTATCTCCCCCCCCCATTCTAATCAATTTATGAGGCAAAAATGCACCCCAACAACACACCATTATATTCTCTCCCCCCCCCTCAGAAGTAGTAGTGCTGGGACCAAGGCCAAGTTTCGTGTGAGGAGGGAACAGTCGGGAGCCCCGAGACGGTACTAACACTGGCGGTGAGGCGAGAGAGCGCAAGGTCCTCCTCTCCTCGCGGCTCCTGCTCCCCCCGGCCGCCGCCGCCGCCGCTGCCGCCTTCGCCCCCTTCGCTAACCGCCGCAGCGCGGGCCACGCAGGCGCCTCCGCGAGCGCTCCTTTCGCCCGTCCTCGCCGCCTCCTCCTCCTCCTCCTCCGCCGGCCACCGAGCACCGAGAGCGAGCGGGCGAAAGAGAGAGAGCGCGAGCGTGAGGGAGGCTTAAAATGGCGCCGCTCGCCAGGAGCTTCTTATAAGCGAGGGCGGCGGGCGCGCTCGCATGGTATCCTGCCGCCGACGCCGCCTCGCCGCGCGCAGCATTCCACACGCAGGCGAAACCCACCCAGCAGCAGCAGCGCGCGCGCGCGCAAGGGGCAGAGGGAGGGAGGAGAAATAGTGCCCGGCCGGCTTCCCCTCAGCCAGCGAGCGTACTCACACATACACACAAACAGAGCTCGGCGGCGGAGGGAGACGGGCGAAGAGAAGGGGCTGCTAGGCAAAACGGCCTAGCGGAGACTCGGGAAGGATGAGGGATTGTGGGAGCTCGGGGGGGGGGGAGGGGCTGGGGAGGGACGAGGCAGGACGGGTGCAGGGATCCGGCGAGGTGTGATGAGGCCCTCGAGGAGGAGGAGGGAGGGTGCAGGAGGAGAGGTCCCCTCTCCCTCCTACCCCCCCTCCCTCTGATCTTGGAGAGGCTGCGAATGAGGCGCGTTCCCGCAGCCTGGGAGAGAAGTTGCTGCTTTTTGGGGGGGGGGAGCTGCCTGCAGGCTGTTCCCCCCCCCCCCGACACAAACCCCTTGCAAACGTTGCATGCATGCTTCCCCCCTTCTATCCATTGCAAATACTTTTGAGTGGGGGGGGGGAAACGTTATCCCTCCCCCCCCCCATATTTGCATCCAGCGAAAGTGACTTTAAATGCACCTCCGCGGTTATCCAGACCGCCCCGATCCGTGGGAATCCGGCATCGCGTCAACTTACTGCTCGCTTTCTCCCTTCCCGAAGGAAGCCTGGTCTGCAGAGCCGGGATCCCGGGGCTCGGCGTCGGGCTGGGAATTGTCCTCCTCCGGCTGCTGCTGCTCTGGCTTCCCCTCCCCGAAGCAGCGCCAGCCACTCCTTAAAACTTAAAGTTACTACGACGGAGGGCCGGGGAGGAGATTGTGGGGACGGGCGGAGGCGGTGGGAAGAGCCTGCTCTGCAGTTCTTCTCCAAACAAACGCGCCGCGGAGATGTGGGCCAAAGCAAACACCCCACTTTCTCCCCCCCCCCGTGGTTTCTGGTGAGCGAAAACAAGCCCGGGGAGCTTAGAAGAAGTACCTGGAAGTGCCTCGACGGTGCAAAAGCAACCCTATAGGGTGCGCTCGCTCTCTCTCTCTCTCTCTCTCTCTCTCTCTCTCTCTCTCTCTCTCTCTCTCTCTCTCTCTGTGTGTGTGTGTGTGTGTGTGTGTGTGTCCCCACACAAGTCGCCTAGGCTTGCCAAAGTGTATTTTCCCTATGCCAGATTTCCCCTACCAACACAGATGCTCCCAAGTTTTAGGTCCGGTGGCTGCGATCCTTTGCACGCTTTCCTGGGAGCAAAGCTTGCTTTCCAAGGTAACGTGCAGAAGGTGGCACTCCCCGCCCCATCGACGACTGCGGGGTGTTTTGTGTTGCACCCACAACCACTTGCAAAGGGGCCTTCTTATCTGACGGGGGCCGTGATTTTGTCTTAGCGAGTTGTTTCCTTTCTAGGCTGCGCTGAATATGGGCGAGTTCTTAATAGCCTTAACTGATCAGACACACGCCTATTAATCGAAGCACTCGGCTGCTTTGAACCTCCTCCAAACTCCTTCACCAACTCGGATCTGCCCCGATGTTGCAAACATCGGGACGCCCTCACGCTCACAAATGTTGCGCATCAACTCACAAAACATCTCAACTTGGCCGGGCGAGAGACTCGACTTGCTCCGGCGCAATCCTGAATAAGACCCGACGTGAATATACTGACGACGGAGCCGAAGTGACTCCGGAACGTGGAGGAGGAGCGATTAGGTCTTGCTTAAAACTTTGGCAGGTTTCAGTACGGGACGTAAACGATGCGGGACGATCCCCATGTGGATTTTGGGAGGCAGGGAGAGTCTAAAAAAGCAGCCCCTTCCTCCAGCCTGTCCTCTAACCGCAAGCTACCTTACCCTCCCGACAGCTGAGGAATCGGAGCAACCAAACCAGCCTCGCTTTTGTTTCTGCCTTCGCTCCGCCTCTTCTCCATCTTCGCAGAACTGGGAGGAGGAGTCCCAGGCTGGCGTCTCCTCCAAAGGCCACGTGGGGCAAGACCTCCCCACCGACCTCATCGGGTGGTAAGACTTTGCAGGAATTTATTTATTTATTTTTTGGTGGGGGGTACCTAAATTCCCCCCAAATTATTGATCCCTAACTGCCATCATTTTCCCAGTAGTGATGTATGGAAGTGAGAGCTGGATTATAAAGAAGGCTGACCGCAGAAGAATGGATGCTTTTGAATTATGGTGCTGGAGGAGACTCTTGTATGGACTGCAAGAAGATCAAACCTCTCCATTCTGAAGGAAATCAGCCCTGAGTGCTCACTGGAAGGACAGATCCTGAAGCTGAGGCTCCAATACTTTGGCCACCTCATGAGAAGAGAAGACTCCCTGGAAAAGACCCTGATGTTGGGAAAGATGGAGGGCACCAGGAGAAGGGGACGACAGAGGACGCGATGGTTGGACAGTGTTCTCGAAGCTACCAACATGAGTTTGACCAAACTGTGGGAGGCAGTGGAAGACAGGAGTGCCTGACGTGCTCTGGTCCATGGGGTCACGAAGAGACGGACACAACTAAACGACTAAACAACAACAACTGCCACCATGCATACTACTTGGAAGGAATTTCCCACCCTCACTGAATACAGGGGGGCTTTCTTCTGAGAGTTAGAAGGCACCGCAGAGGGCATCTAGTCCAACCCCCTGAAATGCAGGAATCTTCCACCCGAGGTGGGATTCAAACCCACAACAATGAGATTAAGAGTCTCAGGTTCTACCCACTGTAGTCCTGTGTGTCTTGGATGCTTACCTGGGAGTAAGTCCCGCCAAACTCAGCAGGAGCAATAAGCAAAGAAACTGGCTGCCCTGTGTATCTTGCCAGCTTCAATGATTTGTGGGTGATTTTACAATGAAATGATCTTAGAATGTTGTATCATTTTACTGTTGTTAGCCGCTCTGAGCCCAGCTTTGGCTGGAGAGGGCAGGATATACCGTAAATAAAATTTTATTATTATTATTACCTGTATCTGCTAGCACTTTGTTGGTTTTGAGTACCTAACACAACATCTGTTCTTTATACCCAGGGTATTACGCAGCAAACGTTCCCAAGTCACTTCCTCCTTGAAGCTGTTCTCCCAGGAACTTGTTTAAGTATCGAAAACCAGCATCTTCCAAATCATAATTAATTCAAAGGTGAAAAAGTTCTAAACTTCTGGAAGCCCAGTCCAAAATGTACAATGCTTTCAATGAAATACATTGCTGAGGATTTGAGACTAGCGTGCCAGGTTTTTAAAAAAATAATGGGTAGTTCTTAATTATTAAAATATGAATGATCGATAATGTATTGTTAAATAAGTTTAAGAATCTGTTGCTACAGCTAGAAACTTTTGACACTGTTGGTAAGAAAATAACAAGATACCATTATAAAGAATCTTGTTTTTCAGTTTATGAGCAAAGATGGCCTGGGTGATTTCACCATGAAATGAAATCCTAAGAGGAGTATTTCAAGTGAGTTTTGCTGTTTGTATTCAAGCTATGAGGATTTCAGTGCCTGTGTCAAAACAAATTGCCTAACTGCATATATTTGACATGTGAGATGGTTAAAATGTAAATTATTAGAGAGAGGTACACAGTTTTTGATATTTTGTGATTTATAGCCCAATGCTAGACATGCTCAGAGGTAAGTCACAATGCTCAGAGGTAAGCCCTCTTCAAATCATTTACTTTTGAGATGAGACTGTCTTGCTTTTGAGATACAGTGGCATAACCTTGATTAACATTTAAGAATCCATAACTAAAATATATGTTTTTATTCCAGAGTAGCTGGGAGCATGAATATATCTACTCACTTAGATTAGATGATTACCCTACAAGTTTTTACTCAGGAGTAAAAATCTTAGTTCAAAGTGCATACAAAGTTCTTAGCCCTGGGTTCAAAGCGTGGCATTGAATTGGTATAATGCTATGTGGATTTAAAATTATCCCAGGGTAAACTGCTTAATTTAATGATTAAATTAGCTGCAGAAAAGTAAGGCATATGTATTTGTGTGTTTGTGCGTGCATTTGTAGACAGATAGATAAAAATAATGGCCAGTATCTCCCCCCCACCCCCACCCTAAAAGAATCCCACTGGTGCCTGAATTAAGGGGTGTATTTTCTGTTTATTGGAGTCTGCAGCCATTATTTTAAAATAAAGAACGTCTTGTAATGCTGTAAGGACGGATCCTGTAAACATATACAACTTTATCCCTCAATTTTCTCCTTCCATTTGGATCAAAATGGTGTTGTGTGTAATTGTAAAGATGCATTTTTGGAATTGGGAATTGACTGTGGTCTCAAAGGCCGTTCTACCTGAGAAGCTGTTTTAACGCCAAGAGTTAAAACAGGCAAACAAACAGGTTTTCTCACTTTAGGCCCTCTTTCGCTCCCAGCAAAATGGGGATAAGGGCACAGCCTCTAGGCCCGTTCCCCCACAATGTGCGCAGAAAATCCGAAGTGTTGGGGGCTACGGGACACCCCCATTGAGTCGCCTGCAAGTAATTCCACTGGGCATTTGATCACAACAGGAGAAATTGCCTACTACCCTTGAAGCATTTCATGGTCCCCGTTACCTTTCAGAGCCTCTTTGTGTGTGCCATCCCACCCTCTGAGGTCTGAAGAGCTGGGGCTATTGAAGTCTGGGTATTGCTGCTGGAGCAGGAGGAATACTGTCTGTATCTCATCCTCTGGTCCTGGAAACATGGCACAGGGAGGAAGAATTGGGCACGATGCGAGTAGGTTTCTAAACTTTTATTTCAAATATATTTCAAGAGGCTTGTGACTCCCCACCCCCCATCCCCTTGTATATTTTAGCAATTCAATGTGCATCTTATTGCAGGCTCTTTAGGGCATTTTTGCATGTAGGCAATGTGCATATGAAATCTTGTTGGTTTCATTTACACTTTTGGGGGGGGGAAAGAATTCTATTCGGGTGTTTTGTGCTTTTTTAACTGTTTGTTTTCTAGAATACAGGCTGACCAATTTTGGGCATAATGCTCTAAGTGGTGGTTATTAGACTAATGTCTAATAACTGCATTTTATGATTGAATTGCTCAACTCCTCAATGCAATACAACTTATATACAATGTAAGGCAATTTATTGTGGTTCTGTTGTTGTTAACAAGTGAGACTGGAGTTAATAGATTTACAGAGCTGTGTATAGAAATTACCCACTGGTATTTTCAAGCAATGTTCATAGTTTTGGAAGTTGCAGTTTTTGAATCAGAGATGATAGTTTGAAAGGGTTGTTATGGTGACCCTGCAGAGATTTATCCTTCCCTATCAAAAACAGGGTTAAGCTACAGTCTGATATCATTATCATCTATCTGTAGAATAAGAAATTTTAATAAACAACTGGCTTTTGTAATTTGCTTCAAGATGAAAATAAAAGCACTTTTCTTAGTTTGTTGGGCCGTTTTATTTGTTGAAATCCGCTTTCATGCAGCAAACAGATAAAATGCAGAAAGTTATGCTTAAGGTAATCATAATTGGCTCTTATTTACACTCAGAATATTAAATTCTAGCTATTCCTGATTCAGAAGCATACTGAGGAATTAAACAGTACAGTAGTGCCCCTGATGGAGCAAAACTACATTTAAAGAAACATCAGAACGGTGGGCCTCAGCCTTTGATGTGCAGCCTTGAAAGATACGTATAATTAACTTACAATATTGTGTGTGCTAGGAACAGATTTCAAAATCATACAAATACTTATTTTTTCCCTGAAGCAGAACTTTATTTTAAATGCTGCCTAACTGCAGAACAATACTCTCTTCAGTATACAAAATCTTTTCACACTTGCAAAAGTAAAATTGTTACATAGATGGCATACTCTAGCTTCTCTGATGGGATAATGTTAGAAATGAATGCAAAAGAGGAATATCTAGCATTTCTGTATTGTGTTTCCTCCTTTACTAAATGCAGTGTCACCTTTGCAGTTGATAAATATATTTGACGTTTGCCACAGTAGGTGAGTAATTATTCTGGCCAAACCTTAGATTTATCAATATTACCACTAGGAGCAGCTTTGGTTTAGGTTTTCGGGTTGTTGTTTTTTTAGCTCATGTTATACGTAATGACGATATTCTTTTTAGTGTTACTTAAGAAGCATACGTAAACATTATATTTAAAACACGCATTCATTTTCATGTATAGGTGTACAATGCAAATATACCCACGTACCTTGTTTTGTGACTGTTGGCGATCCCAGCCGAATTTTGCAAATGTCTGAAAATTAGAAACACGTAATACCCCCAGAAAAAGTGAAAATAGGTATTTATTTTTTTGGGACAGTCACGGATTGTGAGTGTTCGAGTGTGAAAGTTGACATTCGCCAGACTTGTTACAGTGAACGCCCCAAAATCTGATTAAAATTTATTGCTTGTTTTAAATACTAGTGGTAAGAGTCACTAACCATTGCTAGAGGATTAATTTTTTTGGAAAAAAAAATAGATTCATAAACAAATTAAAATTTTGAGCACGAACGTTCCCCCCCAAAGGTAAGTACAACATAGGACTAGTTACCATCCTTCTTTCAATTTATATAGGTACCCTAACCATTATATTTTCAAATTCCAGTGTGGTTGTGTGACTGAAAGTCTCCTAGTGATTTAGCAGGAGAGACATTAGTCATCAAAGTATGTGATAAGGAAGCATGAATGGAAGGCGGCCCCCTACCAAACAGTAACCTGAACATGTAAATACAAAGGTTGGCATTTCTGATTTTTATTGACTTCAAAATGGGGGAGCCGGGGAACACAAGGATCATTCAAACTAATAGGATTGCACAGAAGTAGTGGGATTTGTGTCAGTGTATGTGGCCTTCGAACACATCCCAGTTTGTGCCCTTTCAAGCATCCCACAGACTCAAAATGACCATTAACTACATATCTAGTCCTTTCTGAATTATATTCTTCCTTTTGTCTTTTAAATCAATATGGGATTTCTGTGTTTAGCCAGACTTGTAGGGGAGGAATTGTCTGAAATCGAATGGAAAGAAATTGTAGCAGCAACACCTCTTTCCTCCAATTCCACCTACCTGGTCCCAATATTTTGAATAATACGCAACCCCTTAAATTCTGCCACTTGATTAAGAATAAGAAGCCTGGGAAGCGGGGCATAACGAGTTGATAGGCTGCTTTGAAAATATTCTGCTGCAGCTCTATTTATTTCTTAACAGACTGCAACCAATTCCTTCATCAACCGAGCCAACGGTTAATTTGAAAATACTTGGCAAGGGGGAGGAGAGTTTTATTTCAAGAGACCCCCAAACAGGCAAATTCTGGATTTCAGATTTGAAGGGTATGTATTTGCTTAGTTAAATTGTTAATGTTCCTTCCAGCCCTAAAAGCTTAAAACTATTCTGAAAAGAAGTTGTCAGACTAGTTGCAAACAAGAATACAAACAAGCCATGTAAGTGTCCATTGGGCTGTACAAACAAAGGAAGTTTCTATCATTATTCTGTATCCAGTGCTTAAAAAAAATGTTTAGGGGTACTCTCATTTCCCTACTCATATTGAAATGCTGCCCCTCATTGAGGCCAAACTTAGATTCAGAAAAGGTTTTGGGGTCTACGTCCCCCTCAGAAAAAAGCTCATATTGCAGCTGCTAAGGCTGTGATCTTAAATGCACTTGCTAGGGAGTAAATTCACTTATCACAGTAGCCCTTACTTCGGACCAAATGTACAAAGGATTGTTCTGTGGTAACAGTTGTGCCATTTTTTTGCAATGTCAGTGCTGCACAGATCTCAGCTTTCAGTTCCTAAGCAAATGCAGTATTGTTACAGTTCTATGCTATAATCATGCTCCAATGATGGGAGATGACGAGGAATGGAGGCGACCGCGAGAAACCCAAAAGGATATAAAGCGCTTACAGTCTTATTTTCTTTCCCGTTTTCCTTCACCGAAGAGCCAAAACCACTCCGTCCCTTGGAATCCACCAGTCTTCCCCTCCCTTCTTTAATTTCAAAATGGGTGCAGATATTTTTTATTCACGGAAAGGTTAAAGGCGTTTCCCTTTCGCAAGGGGGATTATCTTACCAGTGGATTCTGGGACTGCAGATGTACACTGCGGCAAAATCCTAAATTCACCGGTTAAAAAAGAAAAATCATTTCCAGACCCCAGCTGTTTAAAATAATAGAATTAGAGTAAATCATTGATAAGATTAAAACATAAAGCTCTTTTACACTCCAAAGCGTCCTAAAACACTGGGCTTTTTCTCTTATTTCATTACTTAAATAATGCAAATTTTAAAGTAGCTTTTCTATCCCGAGCACGCAGCGCCATGAAATCGATAATTTTTGATCTTTTGGTTAGTAGGCAACATGGTGAGCTATTGCGGTGACTGCAGGCAGCAGACATGTTCCTGTCAGCTCCAAATTTTCAGATTGTTTTTGACTCCATGGAGACTTGTCGATGGGCTGCAGAGCCAGTCATATCTTCATGCTTCCTACGTCGCTGTAGGGGTGTTAAAATAAATTTTAAAGAGGCACGGTTTCACGTACCTATATACAAATGTAGCTCTATATCTTAAATAATCATAACAATAAAGATTTGCTGGGTTTTCAAAGAAAAAAATATGTAAAAATAAAAATAAAAGAAAGGCCGGTGTGATTATAATCACATCATGCAAGGTCCACGGTTCCTATTTAGTGAAATTGCGCAGAGGGCAAGTTCTTAAGAACATCCCTGCTGTGCAGAGTGAAAAGCATGAACAAACCAAAGACAGAATTCATCTGTGTTTATATTTTACAGACAATGAAAAACCTACTCTTTGTATGCCTTTTTTCCTCCACCTTATTATTTCATGAAAACTGCAGCATTTTCCCCGCCCCCCCACCCGAACACTCACTCCCCCCCCAGCGTTGCAGTCTTTGGGATTTCTTTCTTTCTCCCTTCCCCACCTTCTATTTTTCCTCCCTCGCACAAATTCTGCACGCGCCATCTTTGTCTATTGTTATCCTTTTCTGATGTTGCCCAATCCCTCCCCGAGTCGGTTAATAAATGGAAGGTGAAATGCCTAACCAAAACATGTTTTTGTTTATTTCCACGCATGCACAGCCCGGAAGACGGGAAAGGGGGACCCGCCCCGATAATTTTTCCTCAAGACCGCCATAACCTGTTGTAGACAGTGGTGCTGGAAATATTAACATAATAGCAACAGCTGCAGCCTAAATAGAAGCTGTGAGATAATTAATGTGCTACAACAAATTAATTTGCTGCAGGTGTGTGAGATCTGAACTGTATAACCCAAGCCGTTTCCTCTTTGAATGTAATTATGGCCCCCCAACCCACTTTTGCACCAAGCAAAAAATAAAATAAAAATAAATGCAGATTTAGGTGTCCTGCTATTAATACCTCATGTGCCTCTGTTGTCAAGGACCATCTTTCCTGAATGTTTTCATCATTGGTAGAGGACAAAATTACAGTAGAGGATTTTCGACCATCATAGAAGTGGGTGGCATTTTTAAAAGTATTTAAAGAGACTCAATATCTCCAGCCTTGAAGATAAAACACCTCTTAGCTATTCTTGTTTTTAAGATGCTTGCCGGTAATGGCGTTGCGCTGAGGCAGCGGAAGGACACCGGGGGAGGGGGGGCATGCGGCAAGTCCTTCTCAGTGGTAGCTGAGACAAGTTCAGATGCCTGCAACTTCCATTAGAAGACAAAAGGAATTTAAAGTCTGGTAATCTGAAGCTTAAGAGGGACACGGGTGGCGATGTGGGTTAAACCGGCTTGCTGATCAGAAGGTCGGTGGTTCGAATCCCCGCAACGGGATGAGCTCCCGTTGCTCAGTCCCAGCTCCTTCCAACCTAGCAGTTTGAAAGCATGCCAGTGCAAGTAGATAAATAGGTACCGCTCTGGTGGGAAGGTAAACAGCGTTTCCGTGCGCTGCTCTGGATTGCCAGAAAACGGCTTAGTCATGCTGGCCACATGACCCGGAAGCTGTACGCCGGCTCCCTCGGCCAGTAAAGCGAGATGAGCGTCGCAAGCCCAGAGTTGTCCGTGACTGGACCTAACGGGGCCCCTTTACCTTTAATCTGAAGCTTGTTATTTATGTGCCATTCAATACAGTGAGGCTGGGTACCGAGTAATCATGTTTGGGGTTGTAAACTGTATTTAATTCTGCATGTGTCGAATCTGCAAGGGAGCCTCTGGACGACTATAGTCAATGCAAAGACTGGTGATTAGTCAACTACCTTATGGCTGGCCATCAGTGAGGCAACACAGTAACTCAAAAGCGCACAAAAGCTGAAGGTGAAGGGAAGCTATCGTGCCCAGAAGCAGCTGCCCATATTCACCCCCCAGCCAGGAATGCAACAGCTCTCTTGTGCATGTTAAAGAAGCATCAGCCCAACTTGCAGACATGCCTACTCGGGAGTAAGCCCAGTGGGGCTTGCTCCTATAGAAATGGGTATATCACTGCAATCCCTTACTGGACTGAAACTTTTAAGAGGCTAACCACATCCTTGGAAACTTAAGGCTCAAATGTTGCTTTCTCTCGGCGAATGTTTTCTTAATTTGATTATGCCTTTTAATTTTGCTGCTGCCACGCGCTGCATTCCAAAGAGAAGCTGCGCGACTAAAGCAAACAATTATGTACTATGTATTTTAAAAGGTTGCTCTGCCTTACGGAGTTAACCTTGAGATGTTTCTTCTTTGATCTAAAAACCAAAGCTCTGTGCGTGCCTATAGGTTCCGAAAGATGTTCTAAACTTAATTTCTTGGAGCTTGATTAGATTTCATTAGTGGTTTTGATTTAACTTCACAGTGATCTGAATATCAGGGGAAGATTAGCACCGAATCGTATTTTTTTTACATTGCAACAATTCCAGTGGCGTCATTTCTTTCCAGCGTATTATGAGGACTCTGGGTGAATGATGATCCTGTGCAGATGCTCCCCAATGTGCTTAAAGTTGCAGTCTTAAGCAAGCCTTTTCTGAAGGGCAGTTGCCCCATCCCAGCCCCTTTGCCCACACGGCCATGTGCTCCTCTTCCCCACTGGTGTCAAGGATGGAGCAGCTCCAGTGGCGTAGCGTGGGTTGTCAGCACACAGGGCAAGGCAAGTAATTTGTGCCCCCTAACCCGTGGATTTGCGCACCCTAACCCCCAGATGTTGCGCCCGGTGCGGCCGGCCCCCCCTGCACCCCCCACGCTACGCCACTGAGCAGCTCTGCAGACAAATCTCCACAGAAGGTTCCTCTTCTCAATATTGAAATGAGAATTTTTGTTCCCTTTAAAATCAATTAGACATAAGGCCCCTACCTTAAAATGCAGGCCTGCCCAAGTTGTGTCTACGCAACATCCAAGAGGCCCCAGGTGTTTGGGAACTAATGTCCCTGCACCATAGCTGTCAACATTTTCCCTTTTTTAAGGGAAATTCCCTTATTCTGAATTGGATTCCTGGCAAGAAAAGGGAATCATTGACAGCTATGCCCTGCACCAGCTAAAGGGCAAAAGATGCTCTTTACTATGTTTCAGAATAGAATGCCTTACTGGGTTAAGGCATTGGAAATTTTAAAAAGAAATCACAATTTGAATGCTAATCGTCCAATCCTAAAACATGCTGTACACAGCAAAAGTCTCACACTGATGCTTAGAGAGACCTATCAGTAACAGAACTGAGAATTGGGGAAGATGCATTTAAAAAAAATAAAATTATTTACTGAACATTGTATTGTTGTCAGGATGTCCTCTTCAGACAAAGGCCCGCTTCAGAGGAAACAATTCCATAAGATAATGGGATAAGGAATTGGTCAAAGCAATTTTAATTTATTTAATGCACATGTCTGTTTCTTGTCCTAGCATCCTGGACGTTGTCGTTTTCTAACATCTATTCCATGGTACGTTGCATTATCCCCCATCCTCTCTCTCTTCCCTTGGCGGAAGGTTTTTATCTCTCCCTTTTCTGATACTATATAAACCTTTGTGAATTCTCCGTTTCTGCAGGAAATTCCAAACCTCTCCCTCTTCATCTCTGCTCAAGGCAACATATCTTGCTTTGGGTGCCGACTCTCTGACAGGATAGGATCTCCATTTTCCAGTCAGCCATTGACTAATCCTTACTTGTCATTGCCTTTTTTGTATTTCTTCTCCTTCTTCGTGCTGTCCTGCCGATCTAATCCTTAAGCCCTTAATCGGACCAAACTTTCATTGATGTCAGCAGCTCTTTTGTCAGGATAACAACTGCCAAAACCACTCCCCATAGTTGCACCGCTCTGGTAATATTCGTAACAGTGAGCTATAATGTCTGCATGAATTTTTTTAAAAGCCTCCCATTTACTACAATGAAGAAAACTATATTATGGTACATCCAGCACAAGGGGGGGGGGAATGCCGGTCATTTCTTCTTCTTGCTTCTGAATTAAACACATTTGTTTGACTAAAAAAATATGTTTCACTGCAAGCACAGGCCACTTACAAGTTAAGATACTCTCTTTTCAGGGGTGTAAGTGGCTTAACAACAAACTGTTCGCTGTAAAAGAGACCTTCTTCCAGCTCATTCTGAGAACGTTTCTTTATATTGAGAATTGAATACTTTTATATTAGTTTCGTTTTCATTAACCCATGTTAAGCAATCATGATTAACTGTGTAGCTTTGCAAATACTGAGGATGGGAACATCTTGAACTTGGGCCAGTTTTTCATGATCCACTGCAAATACCTTCTGAATATTTATATTCTCTATTTATATCCTTTCTAACAAAATGTTTTTGAAACATGAAAATTTAACAAGGAAGGCTGAAAGCAAGAATGTATACCTTTTTGTCCTCCCATGTTTATTATTGGCAGGAGCAATAAAATTATACATTGTTTTGCCCTTGGCGGTTGAGGCTAACAGCTCAAGCCACAATTCAAAAAGGGCTTAACAGAATTTAAAAATATTATGGGCTGTATGATTTTGCTATCTTTATACACTGTCCATCTGACCGGGATGCCCCAGCCACTCAGCACAGCTTCCAAGGTGTATAAAAACATAATAAAACATTGAACATTTTTTTTTAGAAAACTTCCCTATACAGGCGTGTCTTCTGAAGGCTCATGGGCCGGATAACTCCATACCCTCCAACATTTCTCTCATGAAAATAGGGACAACCTACCACACCATCCAACATTTCTCTGATGAAAACAGGTATGTCCTGAAGAAAAGCAGGGCATTCTGGGATCAAATCAGAAGCCGAGACGGCTTCTGTAAATCCAAGACTCCCTGGAAAATAGGGACACTTGGAGGGTCTGAGTCATGGTTTTGCCCAGTGTTCTTGTGAAGCCTCAACCCAGTATATCTGAAGGAGCATCTCCACCCCCATCGTCCAGCCCGGACACTGAGGTCCAGCGCCGGGGGCCTTCTGGTGGTTCCCTCCCTGCAAGAAGTGAGGTTACAGGGAACCAGACAGAGGGCCTTCTCGGTGGTGGCACCCGCCCTGTGGAATGCCCTCCCATCACATGTCAAGGAAATAAACAACTACCTGACTTTTAGAAAACATCTGAAGGCAGCCCTGTTTAGGGAAGATTTATTTGAAGGTTTATTGTGTTTTTAATATTTTATTGGGAGCCACCCGGAGTGGCTGGGGAGGCCCGGCCAGATGGATGGGGTATAAGTAATAAATAATAATAATAATAATAATAATAATAATAATAATAATAATAATAATTACTACTATTCATGGCAGCCTGCTTGGATGATTTTCTGTTCAGCAACTGCACTCTTTTCTTCCCACTACTGGAAATTGCCATGGGGAGACCTGAGACAGGATTTTTTGCCTAGGTTGTGGAATGCCCTGTGACAAAGGCCCGAATGGCAATTTTGCTGCCCTCCTTTCCAGTGAGCAACCTTTTGAGAAGGCTCTTGACCTGCATTGCTTTTATTTTCTGCTCCAATCTGTTTCCTTTTCGACTACTACAAATTTTACCTCACGACTGCTTTATAGGATTTTTTTTCTTTACATAAAAAAGAGAAAGAAGAATCGTAAGCTGCCTGCCAGAGCCTTTGTCCAAAGGGCTGAATGGGACTTTAAAAATAAATAATGGAACAAAATGGAATCCTTGCTTGGAAATAGCTCTTCTAGACATTTCCTGCACCTCCCCTTTGGGTTAAATGTACCTTCACAGCCCCCCAACCTCAACATCTGGCAATGGGGGATGTTTTTTGGGCAAAGCTCACAGGTATACGCAATATGTGGATATTCCAGCATAGGGATGCAGGAAGTCGTTTGGGGCTGCCACATAAATTATGCAGCAAGGCCTCCCAATTTGATGTGGCTCAAAGTACAAGAGACCTTGAATAAGGCTAAGCTCATATTCCAGAAGAAAGAGAGCCAATTAGGAGTTCCATCAGGAGGAGGGGCTTTCTTTGTAGATGGAGAACTATCCAAATAGAATGCTAACCAGACTTTCCTCTACGATCTTTGCATCCAGGGTGCTCAGGTTTATGTGTGTATTAACAACACAAAAAAACCATTAACAAGAAACCATAAATATACAATCAAAACAACGTCAGAACAAAACCGACAGCTGATGAAATAATGGTGCCCATGGTCTAAAAAGCACTAAGATGCTTTTTTAAAACTCGGAAGCAAAGGAAAATTAAAACAGTCTTGGCTAAAAAGACCATGCCGTAGGACCCAAACAAACTTTTCTGGGGTCACACAACTGGGGTGCTGCCATGTGGCTCACCCTCATTTGGTGTGGGCAGCCATGGAGGGATAATAATAATAATAATAATAATAATAATAATAATAATAATAATATATTTATACCCTGCCCATCTGGCTGGGTTTCCCCAGCCACTCTGGGGGGCTTTCAACATACATAAAAGCATAATAAAACATCAAACATTATGAACTTCCCTAAACAAGTCAGATAGTTGTTTATTTCCTTGACATCTGATGGGAGGGTGTTCCACAGGGCAGGCACCACTACCGAGAAGGCCCTCTGCCTGGTTCCCTGTAACCTCACTTCTCACAGCGAGGGAACCACCAGAAGGCCCTCGGAGCTGGACCTCAGTGTCCGGGCTGAACGATGGGAGTGGAGATGCTCCTTCAGGATCTCTGAAGATGATATCAGGGATGTGAGAAGGACATCTATAAGAAGACACTTTAGGTCGTGTAGCCCAAGCCATTGAGTGCTTCAAAGGTTAATACCAGCCTAGAAACTGAGTGGTAGCCAGTATATCTTATACATCAGCTGGATAGCGCATATGGTTAGAGTGTGGCACTGATAATGCCAAGGTTTCAGGTTTGATCCCAATAAAGGGCAGCTGCATATTCCTGAATTGCAGGGAGTTGGTCTAGATGATCCTCAGGGTCCCTCCCAACTCTGATTCTTTATATGGCAAAGCACTGGAAAAATATATAATTGTATTAACCCATCACCCAAGTTAACCTTGCTGCCATCTTGTGAACCGGCTGGCGTTTCCTGCCAGTTTCAGAGGCCCGTTTCGGTCCGACCAGTTTCCATGTCTTATACATTACTGTAATCCACATGCTTATAAAAAACAAAAAAGCGACCTGCCTTTGAAGAGACAAGATTGTCAGGCCAGTACTTCCAGTTCTCTACTGCTTCATTCTTGAAGCTGTAAAGTTGCTGGCGTGGTCAAGCTCAGGGATATTTCACATGTTACTTTTTCTTTTTCTCCCACTGAGGTTTATCTGTGAAGGAATGGTTGTTGTTGTTTAGTCGTTTAGTCGTGTCCGACTCTTCGTGACCCCATGGACCAGAGCACACCAGGCACTCCTGTCTTCCACTGCCTCCCGCAGTTTGGTCAAACTCATGCTGGTAGCTTCGAGAACACTGTCCAACCATCTCGTCCTCTGTTGTCCCCTTCTCCTTGTGCCCTCCATCTTTCCCAACATCAGGGTCTTTTCCAGGGAGTCTTCTCTTCTCATGAGGTGGCCAAAGTATTGGAGCCTCAGCTCCAGGATCTGTCCTTCCAGTGAGCACTTAGGGCTGATTTCCTTACGAATGGATAGGTTTGATCTTCTTGCAGTCCATGGGACTCTCAAGAGTCTCCTCCAGCACCATAATTCAAAAGCATCCATTCTTCGGCGATCAGCCTTCTTTATGGTCCAGCTCTTACCTCCATACATCACTACTGGGAAAACCATAGCTTTAACTATATGGACCTTTATCAGCAAGGTGATGTCTCTGCTTTTTAAGATGCTGTCTAGGTTTGTCTAGGATTTTTCCTTAGGATGTCCCTATTTTCATCAGAGAAATGTTTGAGGACATGGTAGGACATCCTTATTTTCATTGGAGAAAGGTTGAAGCCAAGGAGATAAGTAACTCTGCAACCTTTAGAAGACATCTGAAGGCAGTCCTGTATAGTTTTATTTTGTTTTTATATATGTTGGAAGATGTATAGGGTAACATATTATTATTATTATTATTATTATTATTATTATTATTATTATTATTATTTATTCAGTTAACATCAGCCTATTAATTGCTTAAATCCAAGTCATCAGACAAAACTGATTTATGGATGGCTGCCAGAAATGTCTAAATGGGCTCATCACTTCTGAAACACAAGCTTCAACGTGCGAGAGATTTTTGGGTTTTGGTAGGCGTTCTCAGAGTCATAAAAACACAGTACCCTTGAGGGACAGCTATATTTAGGATTATATGAAAATGTTGCTAAAGAGATAACAATCATAGTATTGAAATACTATTGTTATTGTTACTGAAGCCAAGATCCAAAGAAAATAGCTCTTACATTACAGAGAAAAAAAATCAAAGCCAAGGCTGTGATAATGACTATGGAAAGTATTTTTATCCTTCTTATAGGTGAAAGAGCCCAGAGTCCGAAGGAAAAATACGTGATAGCACGATCGTAAAAAAAAATCTCCTAATGCACAATAAACGCATTCGTTTCCCTGCATTCTAACTACAGTGCATTCTTCTTGAAAGGTTTGAAGCAGGTTTTAAAGACTGATTAAGAGGAAATTCGGTAATCATTGACCATCATTTGTGTCAGTGCAGGTGAGATGAAAAGGAATTGGAAGAGGAGAGAAAATAAAGAGAAAGGCAAGCCAGAAGTGCACTCTGTGCTAAAAACAATCGGACTCCTACTGCAGAATCACCCACATTTTGCGTCAAGCAGGCTGAATTCTCCAGCTTCGATAAATGTTGAAAAATTTCACAATTGAGGAATTTGTTTCTGATTTCCCAAATGCGGGGATGAGCTATGAGGTTGTTGTAAATCAAATTATCTACGGCCTCTAAGCTAGCCTCTCTCAAACTTGGGCTCCCTGGTGTTGTTGGACTACAACTCCCATCATTCCTTACCACTGGTCTTCATAGCTAGGGATGATGGGAGTTGTAGTCCGATAACATCTGGGGACCCAAATTTGAGAAAGGATGCAAGTACTGGGAATCCACCCCCCCCACACACACACACTTTCCACTCACTCTGGGTCCCAAGATTTCACTATGGATTTTTCTCCAACTCAGTGACAGGGCACATACATTGCATAAGATCTCAAATTCGGTTCCCAATGTCTCCAATAGCAAGAGAATTTCAAGTGGCCAGGAATGGAAAGGACCTTTGCCTAATACTGTGGTATTAGCTGGCCAAAGGAAATTATCTACCTTGGATAGATTGATCTGTCATCTAACTCTACACAAACCACCCACACATCTGCACTTTTCAGGATACCTTTGCTTCCTTAAGCTAGAAGCATTCACAAAAGAAGTACAGTATCATATACTGAGTCTACTGTATACCCATCCTTTCCACCCAAAGGAGCCCAGAGAAAACTAAAAACAAGAACAAAGCAGAAACCTTATAAAACAGTTAAAATGTCTCCACGCCCATCGTTCTGCCCGGACACTGAGGTCCAGTGCTGAAGGCCTTCTGGCGGTTCCCTCCTTGCGAGAAGCCAAGTTACAGGGAACCAGGCAGAGGGCCTTCTCGGCAGTGGCACCTGCCCTGTGGAACGCCCTCCCACCAGATGTCAAAGAGAAAAACAACTACCAGGCTTTTAGAAGACATCTGAAGGCAGCCCTGTTTAGGGAAGCTTTTAATGTTTAATAGACTATTGTATTTTAATATTCTGTTGGAAGCCGCCCAGAGTGGCTGGGGAAACACAGCCAGATGAGCGGGGTATAAATAATAAATTATTGTTATTATTATTATTTAAGAAACTGCCGTTAAAATCTTCCTTCCATCTAGCCATCTTGCGGTTGCCAGGAACAGTATTATTTGACTACCAAATGCCTGAGCAATCATGAACGTTTTAAAATTCTTCCTGAAATTTAATCATAATGGAGACAGGCACACCCTACTAAGGAATGCATTCCACAAGTGGGGAATCACCACTGAAAAGGCCCTGCCATGGATTAGTGCCAACAGGGCTGCAAAAATCAATAGGGGATATTCTTCACCCAATACTCAATTTTGTGCTACCTTGGTATGATAGCACAGTGCTTGCTGCGTGGTTTATGATAATTTTGCCCTCTTCTAGGTAGCTCAAAGCATTTGTTGTGCCCAATGAATTCTCCTTTAGCTGTTAAGGAAGCCCTACAGAAATTTGGGGTCTATATATATAGAGAGAGAGAGGGGACACAGGTGGTGCTGAGGGTTAAACCACAGAGACTAGGACTTGCCGATCAGAAGGTCGGCGGTTCGAATCCCCGTGATGGAGTGAGCTCCCGTTGTTCGGTCCCAGCTCCTGCCAACCTAGCAGTTCGAAAGCACGCCAGTGCAAGTAGATAAATAGGTACCGCTCATAAAAATGAAGATACTAGTAGATAAGAAAGAAAGAGGAGGTTTTGATTTACCAGACCTGACTTTATATTATGAAGCTTCGTGCTTGGTATGGTTAAAAGATTGGTTGACTTTAGAAAATACTGATCTATTAGATCTAGAGGGCCACGACAATAGATACGGTTGGCATTCGTACCTGTGGTACAACAAAGTAAAGGTACATAAAGGTTTTCTAAACCATGTGATCAGGAAATCTTTATATGAAGTATGGGATCGGAATAAAAACCTCCTGGAAAGAAAGACACCGTGGTGGATATCACCAATTGAGGTGCTGACAACAAAAAAAGTAAACATGGAAGGGGAAAGAGTAACATATGAGGATATTACTAGGAAAACAGACCAAGGGATAAAGCTCAAACCATATGACCAAATTGAAAAGATGTTAACAGGGTGGCTGCAATACCACCAGATCAGTGACTTATTAAAGGAAGATAAAAAGAGAAATGGGTTCGAAGATAAAAAATCGAAATTCCAAATCGAGTTAATAGACTGTAAAGATAAAATTTTATCAAGAATGTATAGTTTATTGCTAGGATGGTATACAAAAGACGAAGAAGTAAAGGAATCAATGATAAAATGGGCAATTGATATGGGCAATTGACATTGAATTGGATGCGTGGAAAAGATTATGGAAGGAGGGTTTGAGATTCACAGGATGCATGGCTTTAAAGGAAAACTTGCTAAAAATGATGTATAGATGGCATTTGACGCCAGTAAAATTAGCTAAATTGTATAGGAAAAAAGAAAGAAAATGTTGGAAATGTAAAAAGGCAGATGGCGACTATTTCCATATGTGGTGGACCTGCGATAAGGTAAAAAAAATTTGGGAATCAATTTATAATGAACTCAAAAAAATATTTAGATATACTTCCCCAAAAGGCCGGAAGCGTGTCTATTAGGCTTAATAGGAACAGAAATTAAAATAGAAGATCAAAATTTGTTCATGTATGCTACAGCTGCCGCGAGGACCCTTCTGGCCCAAAGATGGAAAGTACAAGATATACCAACTATTCAGGAGCGGCAGGCGAAGTTGACAGAATATGCAGAACTTGCCAAACTGTCAGGGAGGATCTGGGACCAGGGAGGTCAAAGATACCAAAATAACTGGAGTAAATTTATTGAATATTTAAAGAATTGTAAAGAGGTCAAGACACTAGCAGGATTGACATAATACCTCCAATGTATAATAGTACTAATATGAGAGTGATGTGCGTGATGGAAAGAGGATAAATATACCAGTTGTGGGGAGGGAGGGGGGTCGCGACTCGGCAGAGTCAAAGGGAATGTATGGTGCTATTACAATTTGTTGGGAAAGAATATGTAAGGAAAACAATAAAAATTCATTTGAAAAAAAGAAGATAAATAGGTACCGCTCCAGCGGGAAGGTAAACAGCATTTCCGTGCGCTGCTCTGGTTCGCCAGAAGCGGCTTAGTCATGCTGGCCACATGACTCGGAAGCCGTTTGCAGACAAATGCCGGCTCCCTCGTCCAGTAAAACGAGATGAGCGCCGCAACCCCAGAGTCCGTCACGACTGGACCTAATGATCAGGGGTCCTTTACCAAGAGAGGGAGAGAGAGAGAGAGAGAGAGAGAGAGAGAGAGAGAGAGAGAGAGAGAGAGAGAGAGAGAGAGAGAGAGAAGGATATATCATCTACAAACTGTCCCATAAGACGGGCAGCCTAGAAAACAATTCACGTCCAACTCCCTCTAGTATCCCAAAGCACCACTGTGTTGCTTCAGGAGAAGAGATTTACACATATTGAATTCACTGTTATTACTTTGACAAATAAGATAATCCCTCGGAGCTACTTCCTGCATAATCATTTTGGCATGTTTCCCACTGACCTTAGAAATAGAGATAAGAGCATTTGAGTAGATTGAAGTCAGCTTCTTAGACCTTCCTTTGCTTGTGGACTGATAGCTTCTGGGAAATGTCACGAAGAGGGCTTTAGGGTTTTCGCTCTTGCCATTTCAGAAATACGGGCAACAAAGAAGCCCAAAGTAAACTCGAAATTCCGTAGTATGCTAGCTAAACACGCAGCAAATGGCTTCATTGGAATGCTTTCCCCCTGTAATAAACAAAAATCTGCCCTTATGGGGAACACAAGAGCCGTTGTAGAGTCCTTTGTAGGCTCTCCATCGGACGGAGAAAATAACAGAGGCCAACCAGAGAATATTGAGAAGCAAAGCAGCTAGTAAGCCTGATCTTTATTGAACTGTTGCAACAGGGTGCTCCCTTCACACGCAGGAAAGGAGAAAAGGACCCAGAACAAAGGTGTGCCCCCCCCTTATATAGTCATTTTAAATTCCCTGCCCTGGAGCTCAAGACCACCCCTCCATACATCATATACATACATCACAGAAGGGGTGTAACCCAAGACCACCCCCCACAAACATCATACCTACATCACAGAAAAGGTGGTCTACAACAGAAATTTGAGTGCGTTGTTTATCTTCTGTCTGGCAGGTTACCTGTTAATGGTCATTTGATTCGATACCCTGGGGAGCCTGGCCAGTCTTTTATAATGATAAATACTTAGTTCCCGAGCCAGGTCACAGGCTCACACCCTATTCATACACAGACATACCCTTGAGACAGGATTTGTGAACGAAAAGACAATGGGGAGGCTTTTCCATTTTCCTTCGACCTAGCAGAGAAATATTTGAGGTCAATTTGGGAGGGACAAAATGGTTTCAGGACTTTTTCTGTGGGGTTTCAGACATGTGGTTTATATATGCAGTTATGAACATTTATTGTGTGTGTGTGTGTGTGTGACCTTAAATTTTTTATTTCACCCTGTAGCGATATTTTGAAGGCGTGGAAGAAGCAAAGAAACTGCGGGGAGAGGAGGGAATGACGGAATTAAATCAAGACAGAAACCTAAACAGAAGCACTTTATGCTGCAACATTTTGTTGTGGAATCATGCCTGTATCTTCTAAAATAACAGAAATATAGCTTGCAGTGTTGTTAACAATAGAAAATAGAAAACAATGGACGAAACGGAACTGCCCCCACAACAGGCTTCCCTGGGCCTTCAGCAGGGTTCAGTGTGTTTAAGAATGCAGTCTTAATACAGTGGTACCTCAGGTTAAGTACTTAATTCGTTCCAGAGGTCCGTTCTTAACTTGAAACTGTTCTTAACCTGAAGCACCACTTTAACTAATGGGAGCCTCCTGCTGCCACCGCGCCGCCGGAGCACGATTTCTGTTCTCATCCTGAAGCAAAGTTCTTAACCCGAGGTACTATTTCTGGGTTAGCAGAGTCTGTAACCTGAAGTGTCTGTAACCCGAGGTACCACTGTATTTCTAGTGTTACAGACCTCTCTCTCTCTCTCTCTCTCTCTCTCTCTCTCTCTCTCTCTCTCTCTCTCTCTCTCTCATACACACACACACATTTGGTCCTTACTGGGATCTAGACCTTTTAAGCCCCAACGTTCAATCCTCATCATTATTGTACCTCGCTGGAACACCCATTTGTTCGATGAAGAAACGTACCAATAATGAAAGACTGTTTTGAAATTCTGATTCCTCGGCACTGGTAATAAATTGAGTGGGCATGCTATTTATACGGCGCTAGTTCCTGCAGAAATGGCCCCATTCACCATCAGATCAGTGGTTCCTTCCAAACCTTTAACACCGGAAGTATTGCTTTTAGAAACTAGTAGAGTAACTCTGCTTGGCACTTAATTACAGTGCTATATTCTCCATAAACATCGAGCAATGCCCTTCCTCACAGGCACTTATTCTCCTATTATGTTTACTCATAAATAAGTCCCAGTCAGCAGAGGCTCCATTTCTCCCCGCAACTGGCCCTTTAAGTAACGATTTCCTTCTTGCCCCATTAGTGGCTTCTGCCCATTTAATTAACTGCTTTCTGTGAACTGGCCCTTGATTAGTCAGTTCCTGTTCCCTGTGAATGGTGCGGCATTATTCATTGGCTGAATTTGCAGTCGAAGCAATTGCCCATAATTCCCCACCCCCTTTGCTTATGATTTCAGCAGTGGCAATATCCATCATCCATAGTTTCCATTATTTTTAAGGTTGCCATCTTTAATTTAATTTGTTGGTGAAAACGAATTAAATTTGTTAAAACGCTTGGTTTAAAAGCCAGTTTAAAACAAGAATCAGTACCATCATATCCATGTTTTATTGGAAGTAATTTATATTGCATTTAATGGGGCTTACTCCTGGGATGTGGGTGGCACTGTGGGTGAAACCACAGAGCCTAGGACTTGCTAATCAGAAGGTCGGCGGTTCGAATCCCCGCGACGGGGTAAGCTCCCGTTGCTCGGTCCCTGCTCCTGCCAACCTAGCAGTTTGAAAGCACATCAAAGTGCAAGTAGATAAATAGGTACCGCTCTGGCGGGAAGGTGAACGGCGTTTCTGTGCACTGCTCTGGTTCGCCTGTGGGGCCTGCCTGGTGTTTTTACATGAGTAGAATGTGTGCTTGTATTTAGAATGCATCTCTGGGTTATTTGTGGGGCATAGGAATTCGTTCATTTTCCGCCCCAAAATATAGTCTGGCCCATGACATGGTCTGAGGGACGGTGGACCGGCCCACAGCTGAAAAAGGTTGCTGACCCCTGAACTAGTTCAACCCCCTGCAATGCAGGAATCTCAGCTAAAGCATCCATGACAGATGGCCATCCAACCCTGGCTTAAAAGCCTTAAAAAGCGAATCAGGCAGGATAGGAGCGAAGCCAACAAAGAACCAGGAATAGAGCCTGAAAGCATCTCGCTGTTCATTGGGAAGAACTGGCTTTTCAGGCGTGAACACTGGTTACCTGACCAAAAGGTGGGGTGTTTTTGTAACTAACAAATCAGTGAAATGGTGGCTGGCAGTTCATGGGGAACTAGCAGAGACCTGAAAGAAGGATATTGTTGAGAAATTATCATGAGAATTCAGTAAAGCAGCCAAGGTCAGATCATTTATCTCTGCAGTCTGTCAAGGGATGACATCATTGCACTCCTTAACCTGGAGAGATTTCCTGTTGACAGTTTTTTAAAAAAGCAGAAAGTCATCTTCTTGAGAAAGCCCTGCCCTTATTAGTCAGTGCAAAGACGTTGCAGAGTAATACAGGCCAGAGTTTGTGCTAAAGGTCTGTCAACATTGCCCGGCCCACTTTGTGGAAGAATGGGCAAGTTTTTCCTCAGAAGGGCAGCGCAGGCCGATGGCACATGCAGCACCCCAGGGTGACATTCCCTGAGCCTCCATCACAAACTACCAGGGCTGAAAGCTCAGCTCTGTCTGAAACTGCTTCGTGCGGTGAGGCAGTCTGAAGCATCATTCTGAGCAATGAAGTGTCCTGAGGATCTGGGCTGGTCCCACTGATCACTGGCCATTCCCAGACAGGAAGGAATATATAAGACCTACATTGGCTCCCAGTACATTTCCGAGCGTAATTCAAAGTGTTGGTGGTGACCTTTAAAGCCCTAAATGGCCTCAGCCCAGTATATCTGAAGGAGCATCTCCACCCCCATCGTTCTGCCCGGACACTGAGGTCCAGTGCTGAGGGCCTTCTGGCGGTTCCCTCCCTGCGAGAAGTGAGGTTACAGGGAACCAGGCAGAGGGCCTTCTCGGTGGTGGCGGCCGTCCTGTGGAACGCCCTCCCACCAGATGTCAAGGAGATAAACAACTATCTGACTTTTAGAAGACATCTGAAGGCAGCCCTGTTTAGGGAAGTTTTTCATGTTTGAAGTTTTATTCTGTTTAATATTCTGTTGGAAGTTGCCCAGAGTGGCTGGGAACTGAGACTTTGCCTGAGGAGGAACAGTTTTCCTGGCTGTGCAGTGTTTTCATGGGTTCTTCAGATCCAATTCCTGGCTTTATTCTTCATCTCAGACTTGTGGCTGGGCCCCTTGACTCTCATGTCCTGGCACAACTCCTGGCTCCCTTCTGACAGTGGCTCAGCCCTGAAAGTCTATATATATATATATATATATATATATATGCAGGTTTTGGTGTCCTCGGGTGTCTTCCCGTGTAAAAGTTGGGGTGTCTAGGCGACGTTTCGACGAGGTCTCACTCGTCATCTTCAGGCTGGTGCTTTCGGCTTCTTGTTACTGGAACAGAGCAGGATCTCAGTGTTTGAGTTCCTATAAATACTGTTGAGGGGGTGTGGTGTATAGCCTCCAATGTTCTGGGCAGAGAGGAAGTTCCCAGGCTAGTGTGCCTTTTCTTCTTTTGTTCCTTAATTACTTGAGGGATATCTTGAGTGATTTCTTGAGTGATATCCTGAGTACCACTTAGGTGGGTCATTAGGTGTGGATTAGTTGCTAAAGTCTTTGTGTCTTGACCTCTTGAACTTTGTGAAGAGTTTTTCTGAGAAGATGGCTGTACTGCACTTAGTTGTGCTCTGGCTTGGCTTCGTGTATAGGGGCGAGCTGTGGTTTTGTGGCCTGTGTCAGCCAGATCTGTGTAGGGATTGCAGGGGGGTGCAGCATCCGGAGGTGCCACCATGGTTTGGCTACTGGATGGTGTCTGTAATTTATCTGTGGAGAGGGTCTGGGTTTGGGTCTGGTGTGGTTGATTGGTGATGGCGTTCTGTGTGCCTCTGGATCTGGTGTCAGTTTTTGTGGGGAGGGCTAATTTCCAGATGTCTGGCAAGCGGGATGTGTCGTCACGCTTGTTCATGTTGTGAGGGTGTTTCTCTATCTCGATGGCTTCCATGATTATTCTCTTGTGGTGATGTTCCATGTTAAAGAGCAATTTGGAATCTGCAAAATTAATTTCGTGTCCTGTTTCTTTCATGTGTTGGAAAAGAGAGGAAGTTTTTTCTTCTTTTTTGACGGCATTCTTGTGTTCTGCGATACGTGCATTTATTCGTCTGTTTGTTTGTCCAATGTACGTGGCTGGGCAGACTTTGCAGGGTATTTCATAGACCCCTTGGTTTTCCAACTGGATTTTATCCTTGGGGTTTCTGAGGATATTGGCTATTTTTTGGTTGGTGCAACAGGAACAAAAGAAGAAAAGGCACACTAGCCTGGGAACTTCCTCTCTGCCCAGAACATTGGAGGCTATACACCACACCCCCTCAACAGTATTTATAGGAACTCAAACACTGAGATCCTGCTCTGTTCCAGTAACAAGAAGCCGAAAGCACCAGCCTGAAGATGACGAGTGAGACCTCGTCGAAACGTCGCCTAGACACCCCAACTTTTACACGGGAAGACACCCGAGGACACCAAAACCTGCATTCCTGTACCCGTGAAAATCTACGAAAGCAAATATATATATATATATATATATATATTGAAGTTTCCAAAAAGTTATAAGGAAAAAAAGTAAAAAGGAAAAACAAAAACAAAAATACAAACAAAGCACATACCACAACACGTATAATTTCAATCCCTTATTTTCTTATACCTTACTTTCTCGACTTCCTCATACCTCCCCTTTCTGTATTCCAATTTCTAATTAATTAGTCTCAGCCAATCCCTCCCATAGTTTCTATTGAATTTCAACTTTTCTTTTCTTATTTATATAATCATTACAGCTAGAAACCACTTAATTTCTAAACCAACATCGTTCTAACATTCATTTATTTTGCAATATTTCTTAAGATAATCCTTAAATTTCTTCCAATCTTCTTCTCAGCCCTGAAAGTCTTACCGTCCCAGAACATTTCTCCCAACTTCTGTTGCTCTGCAGGTTGAGACCATGCAGGTGTTAAAAGTTCCAGCAGTGAACACTGAGCAACCAAATGAACCACAGCAGAGGATGCAGGCATACCTGTCCGTATCACATCCTTGTTGAGAAATGTCTCTGTCCTTTGGAACTTGCTTTGTAAATGGGGGGGAGGGAAACGTGTGACTATATCTCCCAGCCAACATGGTCAATATTCAGGGATGGTGAGAGCTGGAGAGCCTCAGGGTCCTCATCCCTTTTGTAAAGAGTTCTAGCATTGCCTACGGTGGTCCATGATGAAATAGGAAAAAGGCCCTGAGTTCCAAAACTCAAACCTCCTTTCGTGAAAACATCTCAGCCTTATTTAGGAATGAGTGGTGCTGTTGCTGTGTTATCACTTGGTGGCTGGGACCAAACTTCTATGCTATAGCGAAGTGGCAGCTTAATCAACCAGTAGATTCCCACCATGCTCATTTATTTATGTACATTTATTATTGTCTGGTATATGCAAAAGGGGCATTAAATAGCTGTGGTTTCTAATGGCCTTCGCCGTAACTGTGTAGCTATAGGTTTACTGCATGCTACGTAAGTTCTTTGCCATATAAGGGGTTCCTTTAGAGGAGAGTCGCGTTATTATTTCATTTCGTAATGTGCTTCGTAACTCATTTTTAAGCAAACGAATGTGATTTGTAATTGTCACCAAGAAAGACACGCTGGTAATTTCCACTACAGAAAGTGCAATGATAAACACAGTTATGTCGACATAAGATTCCATTGAACTCTGTGCCGCGTATGACTCAATCTGAATTTGCTTGCGAAATTAAGGTTTACAAATCCCAGAAGGGAATTCAGGGTCTAGAACCGCTAGACTTCATCTGACATTGCAGTTGTCCTGTAATTCTCCTGCTTACATTTGAAACTCTAACTCTCTCTCTCTCTCTCTCTCTCTCTCTCTCTCTCTCTCTCTCTCTCTCTCTCTCTTACGCACAAACACCCCCCCAAACAAACAAACATATAGAAGGACCACTTCAGGTAATTCTGTAAGCTGTTTTGGTATGTCAGCTGATCCAAGTGCTAAAATCAGGGCCTACATGCAGGTCAGTCGACCCTCCAAGTGTCCCTATTTTCCAGCGACAGTCCTGGATATACAGAAGCCGTCCTGGTTTCTGATTTGATCCTAGAATGTCCCACTTAGGATATCCCTATTTTCATTGGAGAAATGTCTGAAGCTAGGGTATGGAGTTATCTGACCCTTGGGCCATCTTAAGGCAGCTTTCTATAGGGAACATTTTAAATGTTTGATTATGTTTTTATATCTGTTGGGAGCTGCCCAGAGTTGCTGAGGTAACCCAGATAGATAGGTGGGGTATATCAATACAGTTGGTACCTCGGATTACAGACACTTCAGGTTACATACGCTTCAGGTTACAGACTCCGCTAACCCAGAAATAGTACCTCGGGTTAAGAACTTTGTTTCAGGATGAGAACAGAAATCGTGCTCTAGCGGCACAGCAGCAGCGGGAGGCCCCATTAGCTAAAGTGGTGCTTCAGGTTAAGAACAGTTTCAGGTTAAGAACGGACCTCCGGAACGAATTAAGTTCTTAACCCGAGGTACCACTGTATCAATATTAATAATAATACAGTCGTACCTTGGAAGTCGAATGGAATCTGTTCCGGAAGTCTGTTCAACTTCCAAAACGTTTGGAAACCAAAGCATGGCCTCCTGCAGCCAATTGGAAACCGTGGAAACCCTGTCGGACATTCAGCCTCCACAGAATGTTCGCAATCGGGAACACTCACTTCCAGGTTTGTGGCGTTCGGTAGCCAAAACGTCTGAGTAGCGGTAGTAGTAGTAGTAGTAGTAATAATAATAATAATAATAGGACATCCCAACTTTCATTAGAAAAATGTTGAAAGGTATGTGAGAGAAGAGGGACGCGGGTGGCGCTGTGGGTAAAACCTCAGCGCCTAGGGCTTGCTGATCGCATGGTCGGCGGTTCGAATCCCCGCGGCGGGGTGAGCTCCTGTCTTTCGGTCCCAGCTCCTGCCCACCTAGCAGTTCGAAAGCACCCCTAAGTGCAAGTAGATAAATAGGTACCGCTTTATAGCAGGAAGGTAAACGGCGTTTCCGTGTGCTGCGCTGGTGCCGGCTCGCCAGAGCAGCTTCGTCACGCTGGCCACGTGACCCGGAAGTGTCTCCGGACAGCGCTGGCCCCCGGCCTCTTAAGTGAGATGGGTGCACAACCCTAGAGTCGGACACGACTGGCCCGTAAGGGGTACCTTTACCTTTACCTTATGTGAGAGAAGGGTTGGCCTGGCCCCAGATTCCTCTCATATTTTATACCCAGTTGCCGGGTACCCAATGCAAAGCAAAATAAATGCCAGAACTAGCTTTTTCGGAGATGTGCTGAATGGAGGCATCGGGTGCCTGTGTCGCTCTGCATTGCTACTACGGAGACCAATCAGTGTCAACTGCAGCCTGTAACAGATGCCGCCCGAAGAAGTATCCTTGAAAAGAGAAACTAAAAATTCAGCATTTTACATGGTGCCATTAATGGTATCTGACGGGAAGCTAAATAAACTCCCATCATGTATTACTAATTTATAACAAAGCACAGATAGCGTGGAGAACCAATTGCTTGGAGTCAATAGAGATTTAACGACCTGTAGAGGGGGAAATAAAGCATTCTGTCAAAAATGCAGAAGGCGCTAATGAAGTATGTATTAGGGCACCAAACAAGAGAAAAGAAATTAGAAGAGACCCTGTCAGCATTGTAGATGGTAATAATGCACTGATCCAGCCGAGGAGGAAGATATTTTGCTCAGCAGTCAGAGCCGGCCCAACCAGGAGGCAGGTGAGGCCAGTGCTTCAGGCGGCAGAAGTCCTTCTGGTGGCATGCCCTTGGGTGCCCTGCCTGCCCCACTGCCTCCACCAGCAATGGAGAAATGCTGCCACCTTTGGCACCGATTCTGTTTTTTTTTAAAGATATTTATTAGAATTTTCAATATTAATACAGTAAAAATCAAAAAAGAAAAAAAGAAAATAAAAATACAAAAATAAAAATAAATAAAAACACACAAATTTTCCATAACTTATTTTCCTTTAACTTACTTCCCAGACCTCCTCATACCTTCCTTTTTTGTATTCCAATTCAAATTGTTAGTTCAGCAAATCCTTATCAATAAACCTTAACCTACTTCTAAACCTTTTTTTCCATATTCTCTTAAAACATTACAGCTGGAAACCACTTAATTTCTATCCGACATCTTTCTAACATTCATTGATTTTGCAATATTTCTGTAAATAGTCTTTAAATTTCTTCCAATCTTCTTCCGCCGACTCTTCTCCCTGGTCTCGGATTCTGCCAGTCATTTCAGCCAATCCCATATAGTCCATCACCTTCATCTGCCATTCTTCCAGAGTGGGTAGATCCTGTGTCTTCCAATACTTTGCGATGAGTATTCTTGCTGCTGTTGTAGCCGATTCTGAGTGATTTGGGATAAGATCTCGCCCGATATCACACGAGTGTGCAAGATCTCACACGATTCTGGGCAAGACTTCGCCCCAAATCAGTGGAGTCTTAGGGCAGTGGTGCTTACCTGACCTCATGTTTGGAGTTTGCTGTGAGTCATTGCTGCTTCCAGGCAGTGGCTGGGGAAATCCAACCAGAAGGGGGGGGGGGTATAAATTTATTATTATTATTAGGGAAGGAGAGAGGAGGTGGCAGGGAGGCTTCTCCTTTCAAAGAAACAGCAGTGACTCAGACAGTGTTTTTTTCCTTAAAAAAATGTTTAGGGTTACTCTTATTTTCCTGCTTTTATTGAAATACTGCCTCTCAATGAGGCCAAACTTAGAGTCACAAAATGTTTAGGGGTATGCGTACCCCTGCTTGTCCCCCCCCCTCAGGAGGTCAGCTGTGTTCTGTCATAGGATCCTGCCATCCACTACTGATTGGGCCAGTAACCATGTAACAATATAATCTGATTCACCTAATATTAAAGGTAAAGGTAAAGGTACCCCTGCCCGTACGGGCCAGTCTTGACAGCCTCTGGGGTTGTGCGCCCATCTCACTTAAGAGGCCAGGGGCCAGCGCTGTCCGGAGACACTTCCGGGTCACGTGGCCAGCGTGACAAAGCTGCATCTGGCGAGCCAGAGCCGCACACGGAAACGCCGTTTACCTTCCCGCTGGTAAGCGGTCCCTATTTATCTACTTGCACCCGGAGGTGCTTTCGAACTGCTAGGTTGGCAGGCGCTGGGACCAAGCAGCGGGAGCGCACCCCGCAGCAGGGATTCGAACCGCCGACCTTTCGATCGGCAAGCCCTAGGCGCTGAGGCTTTAACCCACAGCGCCACCTGCTTCCCTTTCACCTAATATTGGGTTGGGGAAAACAGAACTTCTTTAAAGACTCACTGATTTTATGGGACCCACAGTTCTGCTCACATTTATTTATCTATGTTTATTCCCTTCTGTCTCCAGTAGAAGACAGTTGGTGATATACACAATAGCAATTGAAATAAGTAGAATATTGTGTGTGTGTGTGTGTGTTTTTAATGCCAGAATGATCCTCCCTACTGCTTATGATGGGGAAAGGGGTGTGATTTAGAGCAGAGAAATGGCAAGTGGACAAAGGGTTAAACTCATCTGCACTCTCCACTGTTGGTCTCCTTTAAATTGCCCACTCCCAAAGCTGCATTTCCATAGAAACAGAAAATTGTAGGGGAAACCTCCTCTAGATGCTTTGTGAGCCTCGTGACTCATTTTGCAATCCTTACCAGTTTATCAACATCTTTCTCCAGTTGTGGC
The DNA here is from genome assembly GCF_964234715.1 of Podarcis melisellensis. Taxonomy (NCBI): domain Eukaryota; kingdom Metazoa; phylum Chordata; class Lepidosauria; order Squamata; family Lacertidae; genus Podarcis; species Podarcis melisellensis. Next base: position 12,883,473 of record NC_138544.1, read on the forward strand.
ACTGGCCTGGGAGTTGCCAAAATGCTAAAGACTGCTAGAAGTTCAGAGAGATCTGGTGGTCCTTTTGTTTCATTTCTGTCGATTTTAAAAAAATCTGGCTGTGGTTGTTAAATCCAGAACCGACAGAGTTGCCATACGTCCAGAATTTTCTGGATATATCCAGAATACTGCATTCAGCAGCATATGGCAGCCCATGTTGACATTGCCTTTGTTGCCATTTTTTTCCATAAAATCGGTCTGAAACGGCAATTTTTTGTGATTTTGCCAAAAGAGCTGAACAGCTTTGGACAAAACTAAGAAAAGCCCCCACCTCCCCCAAGCTCAGCAACTTTGGCCAAAAATGCTTTTCTGTCCGGATTGCACTATTTGAAATATGGCAACCCTAAAGAACTGAGCTTATTTACAAGAGAGATTTCCAATTACAGAAGGAAGGAGTTAAGTTACCATATTTTTCGCTCTATAGGACACACTTTTTCCCCTCCAAAAAGTAAGGAGAAATGTGTGTGCGTCCTATGGAGTGAATGCAGGCTCCTTGGCTTCAGCGACAGCAACACGAAGCCTCCGAAGTGCAGTGGGAGCACTCCCTCCGCGCTCCAGAGGCTACACGTTGCTTTCGCTGAAGCCTGGAGAGCGAGAGGGGTCGGTGCGCACCGACCCCTCTCACTCTCCAGGCTTCAGGGATGGCCGCCTGAAGCCTTCGGAGCGCAGCGCGATTTCCCGCTGCGCTCCGCAGGCTTCAGGTTCCTTTCGCTGAAGCCAGGAGAGCAAGACTCTCCTGGCTTCAGCAGAGAGGGAGAGCTGCACAGTGTCCCTTCAGCCAAGCAGGAGGAGAAATGGAAGGGGCTCTGTTTCTCCTGCTGCTTCACTGAAGGGGCGCTAAGCAGAGAGGGGGAGAATTTTTTTTTCTTGTTCTCCCCCTCTTAAACAAGGTGCATCCTATGGTCGGGTGCATTTTATAGAGCAAAAATATGGTAGTTCTGTTTGATTGCAAGCATAGTGATGACTGCAAAGAAGTGTGTATTTTATACATGTCAGGAAATCCCCAACTGAACAGGCCACGCCTCTTCCTATTTTTGTATGGCATAGTGAATACAGTCAGAAGAAAGATCCCATAGAAAGAGTTGTAAGATATAGGGTTTACTCACACTTACCTTTGCTCTGCTCTTTCCAGACATGGTCAACTACTTAAAGTTCCTTCTCTGAGTGCCACTCCTTTTTGTCGTTGTTCCAGAGCTTTCCTCGCTAAAAACACTCTTTAAAGCTCAATCGGAGCAAATGTCAATCCGTGGGAAATCCGAATTGATGTTTGTTCTGATTTGGCTTTAAAGAATGGGTTTTCATGGGGAAAGCTTGGGGCAAAAGAAAAGGAAAACCCCCACATTCGGACATGGAACATTAAGGCACAGGTTCCTGGAAAAAGCAGGGCAAAAAGTAAGTGTGGATAAACTCATAGGTGGTGATAGACATTGGCAAATGGCTTGTCTCAACAAACCAATTGGGATTTCTGTGCATTTTTAATACTTTGGTATCCTGTTCCTTGATGGGTGTCCCCCCCCCCCACCTTAATATTCCCAGGGAAGGCTGGAAAAGCCATATCTGGTGCCTCTCTTGAGAGCCAGAGTGGTGTAGTGGTTAAGAGCGGTGGGCTCGTAATCTGGGGAACCAGGTTCGCTCCTCCGCTCCTCCACATGCAGCTGCTGGGTGACCTTGGGCCAGTCACACTTCTCTGAAGTCTCTCAGCCCCACTCACCTCACAGAGTGTTTGTTGTGGGGGAGGAAGGGAAAGGAGAATGTTAGCTGCTTTGAGACTCCTTAAAGGGAGTGAAAGGCGGGATATCAAATCCAAACTCTTCTTCTTCTTCTTCTCTCTTGTTTGCCAGTTCCTCAGCACACTTAGAAATACATATTGTTCTTACCATGGGAAGTGTAATTTTCCCTGCTCCCTAGATTGAATTGGGAGGCAGGGGAAACTGCAGATCCCACACTCCCTGGCATAATTTCTTGCAGGGAAGCATAGATTTTATAGCATTCTCTGCATGCTATTTTAATGGAGGTTGTGTACACGATACGGGCTTAAAACACAGCAAAAGGGGAAAGAAATCCCAGCAAAAGAAGAATGGATACAAAAACGTATGGAATATGTACATAAGGTAAAGGGACCCCTGACCATTACGTCCATTCGCGGACGACTCTGGGGTTGCGGCGCTCATTTCGCTTTATTGGCTGAGGGAGCCGGCGTACAGCTTCCGTGGCCAGCATGACTAAGCCGCTTGTGGCGAACCAGAGCAGTGCACGGAAACACAATTTACCTTCCCGCCAGAGCGGTACCTATTTATCTACTTGCACTTTGACGTACTTTTGAACTGCTAGGTGGGCAGGAGCAGGGATTGAGCAACGGGAGCTCACCCCGTCGCGGGGATTCGAACCGCTGACCTTCAACTTTTCCCTTTTCTTGCGAGGAATCCTATTCGGAATAAGGAAATTTCCCTTTTAAAAAGGGGGAGAGTTGACAGCTATGAATATGTAGAAATGGTGAAACTTACCAGAAAAATAAGAAATCAAGATAACAAACGTTTTTATAAAAGAATGGAAATGGTTTACAATGGAATATTTACAAACAAACTGTAAACAGATAAGAACATTGGCAGGATTATTGTAATAATCTGCAGCTTTACAAGAGTATATATTTGAAGTAGATGAATGAATGAGCAAATTAAGTTAATTTGGATATGCAGAAAATATTAAAAATAAATTGAAGGAACCGCAAAAAGAGGGGGAAGGAAGTCAAGTTTTGTAATGCTAAAATGATTGTAAAATGAATGAAACGTATAAAATTGAAAATCATAAATAAAGTATATAAATAATAAAAATAAAAAGCACAGCAAGATGGTTTGCCTCCATTGTGTTTCAAACCACATTTTTATTTTATTTATCTATTTGAAGGTAGGTGGTTTGAATCCCCGTGATGGGGTGAGCTCCCATTGCTCGGTCCCTGCTCCTGCCACCCTAGCAGTTTGAAAGCATGACGTGCAAGTAGATAAATAGGTACTACTCCAGCGGGAAGCTAAACAGCATTTCCGTGCACTACTCTGGTTCGCCAGAAGTGGCTTAGTCATGCTGGCCACATGACCCGGAAGCTGTACGCCGGCTCCCTCTGCCAATAAAGCGAGATGAGCGCCGCAACCCCAGAGTCGGCCACGACTGGACCTAATGGTCAGGGGTCCCTTTACCTTTTTATTTGCACATTTGCCGTACCCATCTGCATGGGTAGATGTTCTTCCAAGTTGCCTGATCTCAGTGCAAACCAGTGGGCAGGAATACTTTCATATGGCTATCATTTTCCAGTCGGATTGAAGCTTTATGAAGTCTCCAAACATGAGGTCTGAGGCATTGTTTCCATTATTTTACACCTACAGGACGGAATGAATGAATGTTTATTATTACAGCTAAACAGCCACCATTGTAAAAACCGGAATTTCAAGTTAATTTTTACATAAACATTAAAACAGTCAAAGTGGAATTTAACAATCAATATACTAATTATATAGATTTAAAATAGATGTCCAAGGAAATATGGATCCCATTAAAAGTTGTGGTTCTTTTTTTTTTTAAAAAAAAGAGGAAATTGACTGTGAGCTGTCTCAATTTATGACTGGTTTGTGGAGCTGTATAATATTTTGCTTTCTTTGACTTACGGCTATTGCACAAAATCTAGCTATATTTCCACAGTACTGATGGGTCTTCATGTGACAAAATGTATTCATATCCTGATTTTATAAGCTGAGATGTCATTGGGAGGGAAGTAATTGCTAAAACCAAAGTGGAAGAATGAATTTATGTGCTTTATACACAATGGTACAGTGTGGTGCTTTGAAGAATCTCGATCAGGGTTCTGGGTTTCAGCTCCAAAGCCGAAAAGAGAAACCGCCCAGGTCTCACTGGTTTTGCTGCAGCATTCTCTCCAGATCAGCAAATCCGCTTGTTATGAGGAGACACATTTTAAGACCGCATTATCTATTTCCAAATTGAAACAGAACTGGAAATCCTGAATGTAATGAGAGAGACTGTTGGGGGAAATAATTTCTTGACCTGCCTGGCAAAACTGTATTATCAGGCTTAATTAGCTGGTATGGCATGAGGTATGTCTAACACCACCTGCAATGGGGATCTTGATAATAATAAAGGTTAACGATTCGATGCAAACCTTTAAACTAACACAGTCGATGCCAAGTGCTGCAGCTAATTCACAGAGATGGCATGTCTTGTTTTCGGTAAAATGCTTAATGCTGGGAAGCACCGTAAACTGCTTCTTTATTGCCCTGTATACAGATGTCTCCATCTTTTTTATTTTCTGACAGGTCCTTACAACTTAACGAGGACACAAGGTTTCGGTGAGGCAGGTTGACCTATGAATAGAGAATTCCGTAGGTGCCAAAGACTGTGGCTGCCACAGTGAAGGGCTTCAACTTTGCCCATTGACTTTGAGGGTCCCAGCCCCCACAAATATATTATTGTGGGTGCTGAAGTACCCACAGGCCCCCTGGAGTTGACTCCAGGGGAGGATTCAATTGCGAAACCCATCTCTTTGTAATAAAAGCATACAGAATGCCTAAGACACCAGCTCTTCCCCTGTGTCCAAGACACTATGATTTTAACAATTGCCAGAGAGGGGAAACACAGCAGGGTGAAGGCGTCTTCTTCTATATGTCCCTGTGTAAGTTTCAGTTAGTTTTTCTAATAAGGCTGTTTCCCATTGTTACGGAAATTACCGGGGGGGGGCACATCTTTAAAGTTGTTAAATGTTACAAATATTTTAAAATAAATGTATCCTTTCGACTTAACAGCTCAGGGAAGTTAACCAACTTTAACAATCATATAAAATCAACTCCTTGGGCAGTTTCCTCCATTTCAACACTATTTTGCCCTTGGAAAAAATTACTCTTTTCTCTGCCACCTCCCCAAGCGTGAGGACATGTATACACACCTCCTACCCCAGGAAGGGCCCAGAGGTGACAATTGCTGAGCTGATTGTTGGCCAAGGAAAGCCTAATCCCATCCCCAGACTTGCCAAGGGGTTCAGACATGCAAAGGAAGTTCTGTTGTACTTTGGGTGGTGGGACTTCAGAGGTGTTTGTCTATGCTAATCTTATACCTGGGTCTTGCCCTGCCATGTCTGCTTATGCTAATCTTGTACCAAGGACTTGTCTGGACATGTTTGCCAAGGTTAAACTAGTGTAACCCCTGTCTAAGGGTAAAGGGACCCCTGACCATTAGGTCTAGTCGTGACCGACTCTGGGGTTGCGGCGCTCACCTCATTTTATTGGCATGACTAAGCCGCTTCTGGCGAACCAGAGCAGCACACGGAAACGCCGTTTACCTTCCCACTGGAGCGGTACCTATTTATCTACTTGCATTTTGTGCTTTTGAACTGCTAGGTTGGCAGAAGCTGGGACCGAACTACGGGAGCTCACCTCATTGCGGGGATTCAAACCGCCGACCTTCTGATTGGCAAGTCCTAGGCTCTGTGGTTTAACCCACAGCGCCACCCACATCCTAACCCCTGTCTACCCCTCCCCTTTTGTGACATGTCAGTGATATAGCAATGATGTATCAATGATGCTGTATGAACTGTATTCTGGGATATGGTGGGAAAGTTTTAAAAGTCCTTGTCACTCTGTCCTCGGGGTTTTAAATTCCTCTTTGAATCTGTTGCGCAATAAACTTTGGTCTACAGCTGTTTGCTCCGGTTGGTGGCTGGACTCCTTCCTTTATTCCACAGGGACTGCGGGCTTTGCCCGACGAGCTGGGTGGCTGAGCAGCCTCGCACCTAGATTTTTCCATAACACCCATACTGTCTGATACCATTGGTCCATGCTTACTCCTGACTGGTCTCTCCAGTGTCTGGCTATGATGTTTCTGGCTGCTGAGAGTAGGGGGGTTATGAGCTCTTTGTGTTGTGAGTGGGCAGTATTATCTATGACTGTTAATGTGGTATGAGTGCAGGTCTGTGCTATAAAGGCAAACACAATGGCAAACGTTTAAGTTTTATTCCAACCCTAGCGATGCCATTTATATATGGGAATGACTCTGACACTGGATAACTCAGTGAGGATCCCAATTAGGTAAAGGTAAAGGTACCCCTGCCCGTACGGGCCAGTCTTGACAGACTCTGGGGTTGTGCGCCCATCTCACTCAAGAGGCCAGGGGCCAGCGCTGTCTGGAGACACTTCCGGGTCACATGGCCAGTGTGACATCGCTGCTCTGGCGAGCCAGAGCTGCACACGGAAACGCCATTTACCTTCCCGCTGGTAAGCGGTCCCTATTTATCTACTTGCACCCGGAGGTGCTTTCGAACTGCTAGGTTGGCAGGCGCTGGGACCGAGCAGTGGGAGCGCACCCCGCAGCAGGGATTCGAACCGCCGACCTTTCGATCGGCAAGTCCTAGGCGCTGAGGCTTTAACCCACAGCGCCACCTGTGTCCCTCTAAGCCAGGTGTTAATTGATGTCCAGGTAGCACTTACGTGATGATGAAGCTAACTCCAATGTGTTAAAGCCAACTTAAAACAATATTAACTTTCGTTAATTGTTGAGCTTAATTGCTGAAAGGCACCTAAAAAAAACATTGTACAGGTACTAGATTCAGATAGGTAGGCATGTTGGTCTGATGCAGTCGAAATATATAATTTTTTTTTTTAATTATCCAGTGGCACCTTAGAGACCAACTAAGTTTGTTCTTGGTATGAGCTTTCGTGTGCATGTGTGTATCATGTGTATCTGAAGAAGTGTGCATGCACACGAAGGCTCATAAAAAGAACAAACTTAGTTGGTCTCTAAGGTGCTAATGGGACGCGGGTGACACTGTGGGTTAAACCACAGAGCCTAGGACTTGCCGCTCAGAAGATCGGCGGTTCGAATCCCCACAACGGGGTGAGCTCCCGTTGCTAAGACCCAGCTTCTGCCCAGCTAGCAGTTCGAAAGCACAAAGTGCAAGTAGATAAATAGGTACCATTCTGGCGGGCAGGTAAACGGCATTTCCGTGTGCTGCTCTGGTTCGCCAGAAGCGGCTTAGTCATGCTGGCCACATGACCCGGAAGCTGTACGCCAGCTCCCTTGGCCAATAAAGCGAGATGAGCTCCGTAACCCTAGAGTCGGTCAAGACTGGACCAAATAGTCAGGCGTCCCTTTACCCTTTACTAAGGTGCTACTGGACAATTTTTTTAATTTTTAATATATATTTCTAGGACAATGCTTATTTAATGGAGACACCATTGATAGAATCTTTCAAGGAGTTGGAGATGATGTTTATAAGTAGTCCATGTTTCACAAGCAGACAGTAAGCTTGCAACAACTTGCTTCCAACAACTTGGGAAGTCGCAGTGCGGATTTCATATGCCCTTCATGGCCCGGGAAGATTTCTTCCTCGGGGGAAAGTGTTTTATACTAGTACAGTCCTGATTAGGAAGTGGTTTAGGGAACTGTCACTTCCTCCTGCTCATTGGCAACCAGGGGTGCCAACTTAAATAAAATATTGGGAGGGCCCAGACAAGCCCCACTCCACATAATCGATTGCAAGATGTGGCACACACACACCATTTGAATGGCAATTCCCATCAACTGGGGGGGACGAGGACAGTTCCCTCAAATATGCAAAGGGACCTTGGCCCCTAGGAGTAGGCTCCTATGTTGGGAACAATGCACATCACCTCCCTATGACTGGGTCTTTTATTGTTGTTCAGGTCAGTTTGACGGCTTTGATGTTGTGGTTGATTTTGTTTCCTTTGGGCAGTGTGGTTTGCCAAGCCCACGCCAGATCCTCAAATAAATCTGGCGTCGCAGGATATGTCCACTCCAAAGAGGAATTCTCTTTCCTGCATCTCAATTGTGTTTTATTGGCTTAATTTGGCTTTTATCTGAACTCCTTGCATTTGAGCGGCATGTAGCTTAATATTTGCTTCTCGTGTGGTTCCAATGAACCTTCTGTCCTGAGACTGTTAAATGCACATATGCTTTTCTGGGAGAGAAAAGTCCAGGTTCTTTCTCCAGCGCTAAGAATCCTGTGAGAACTCACCAGTGATGCTCTGTGCATAGCACATCACTTTCGAAATGTCACCACCAAGTTAATTCACTATAATTACCCTTGCACCTAATCAAAGGTTCTCAGTGAGAAAGCTTGCTAACGGGGAGGTGAGCTTTCCTCTGAACATGGCCACCCCATCTCCAAGGATTATGCCAGTAGATTGCAGAAAGGTTTCCACATTGATTTCTTCAGCATCTCTTTCCCCGCCTCATCCTGCTCAAACCTCGGTATCTGGCGTCAGTCTCCAATATCTCCAGACTCCTGCCGATGCCTGTCACTGTTGACAGTATTGAACTGAATGGACAGGTGGTTTGACCGAATACAAGGCAGTTTCCCGTGTTCCTAAGCTGCAACCGAAATAGTTTCTTCACTATCAGAAAGAAGTTGTATCTGCGGCTGACGCTTGCAATTCCCAGGTGCAAATCCTTATTAAGAAGACGCGATAGCCCCTGAAGTCGAGAAAGAAAGAGATAAGTGTAGTGGTTGCTTCTGAATGTATGGGATGAAAGCAACGCGTATTATTTTATTTTTGTGTGCAATCTTGGGAGTGGAAGAAGTAACCTATTGTTTGCATCTCTGCCAGGGTTTAGCTAGATATCTGGTCAGATAGGGCCTTTTTTTTTTTTGTATGATCTGGCTGAGCTGATAAAAATAGACCTGCCTGGCCACATGGAAACTCCCCCTCTGGAGATTTGGAAGAAGTTGAATAGTACTTAAGCGGCAGAAAAGCCTGTGAAATCAAACCATTAGAAAACCATCTCTGCCCCCTCCTTTCCACTGTGATAAAGAACCTGGGATGTTTCCTTTCATCCTGCACAGGCTGATAGGTGGTGAGTACTTCTTCTCACAACATTTACTATGTGGGAAGGGGGGGGGGGGAGAGAAGGAGCTCCCAGGTTTCAGCAGCCCTGCTTTCTTCTCTTCCCCAATCCCCAGCCCTATTATTACAGGGGAGAACATGTGAGTGCTGATAGCGTGGGCTGGGTTTGGAGGTGTTAAACCTAATGGAGCAACAGCAGCTGGCTCCCAGCAGAATTCAGGAGAGGGAAGGAGGACATAGAAGAAGGAAGGGGGGGGGGAGGCTCTTTTTTGTGCCCTAATTCTGAGCCGCATTTTTCTGACTGCAGCTGGAAACAAGAAGAAGAAAAGGTACCGCAATTATTTGCAGCGAACTCCTGATTGCAGGAGCTATTCCGCTTTCAGAAGCACACCTAGTCCTTCGAAAAATGCCTCCAGACTCCGTATTTTGCAGGAAGGATCCAAGCGTGACCCAGAACTTTAGATTTGCATTTTTAAAGCGGATTAAAAAACACCATCCTTGCCCAACAAACCCACCTTTTTAAAAAACAAAATAAAAACTTGCAACTTGAAATCTTGATAGGAACAATGGGTACAGGGGAAGGCTCCCAGGCTGGTTTAAAGGTAAAGGTAAAGGGACCCCTGACCGTTTGGTCCAGTCACGGATGACTCTGGGGTTGCGGCGCTCATCTCGCTTTACTGGCCGAGGGAGCCAACGTTTGTCCGCAGACAGTTTTTCTGGGTCATGTGGCCAGCAGAACTAAGCCGTTTCTGGCGAACCAGAGCAGCGCACGGAAATGCTGTTTACCTTACTGCTGGAGCACTACCTATTTATCTACCGGCACTTTGACATGCTTTTGAACTGCTAGGTGGGCAGAAGCTGGGACCGAACAACGGGAGCTCACCTCATCGCAGGGATTCGAACCGCTGACCTTCTGATCAGCAAGCCCTAGGCTCAGTGGTTTAGACCACAGTGCCACCCGCGTCCCCCCAGGCTGGTTTACAGATCCTTAAATAGAAATAAAAATACAATTCCTGCTCTCAGGTTTAGAATCTGAAAAGGCGCAGCATGAAAGGAACATGGATTGGAGTGGAGGAGGAAATAAGCAAACTCAGGTACAAGTTCTTTATTACAATTTCTCCCAATGAGCTGCTGCAAGGGGAGATTGTGCCAAAAGTTACTGCTCTACATCCCTTCTCTTCCCTCCTCTGTTACAGCACAATGTACTTCCCACTGCTAGGAGACAGTCTATGGAGTGATAGTTTTACCCCTAATGAATGGTGCCCCTACACTTAACCTCCATGAATTTCTCTATGAGGTCATTTAAGTTTGAGCCTAGCCCATTAATACATGGGCACAAAGGCCCAAAGCTGCCATAGCTCAGTGGTAGATCATCTATCTTGCCTGCGAAAGGTCTCTGGTTCAACCCCTGACAGCTGGGCAAGTCCTTATTATTATGATTATGATTACAGTGGTACCTCGGGTTAAGTACTTAATTCGTTCTAGAGGTCCGTTCTTAACCTGAAACTGTTCTGAAGCACCACTTTAGCTAATGGGGCCTCCTGCTGCCGCTGTGCCGCTGGAGCACAATTTCTGTTCTCATCCTGAAGCAAAGTTCTTAACCTGAAGCACTATTTCTGGGTTAGCGGAGTCTGTAACCTGAAGCGTCTGTAACCCGAGGTACCACTGTATTATTAATATACCGCCCTATACCTGGGGGTCTCAGGGCAGTTCACAGAATAAAATAAAGATATAAAACCAAAAAAGACATAATAAAAATAAAAACAACAACCCAATAGCCCCCCCCCCAAAAAAAAACATGTTTTAAAACGGCATAGGATGTAAATCAGATCAACCAAAGGCCTGGTTAAAAAGGAACGTTTTTGCCTGGTGCCTAAAGGTGTATAATGAAGGCACCAGGTGAACTTCCCTGGGGAGAGCGTTCCACAGATGGGGAGCCACTGCAGAGAAGGCCCCGTTCTCGTGTTGCCAGCTTCTCAAGGAGGAAGCACAAAAAGAAGGGCCTCAGAAAATGATCTCAAGGTCTGGGTAGGTTCATATGGAAAAAGACAGTCCTTGAGCTATTGCGGTCCTGAGCCATTTAAGGCTTTATAGGTCAAAACCAGCACTGTGAATTGGGCCCGGAAACTAATTGGTAGCCAGTGCAGTTGGACCAGGATCGGTGTACAGTCGTACATCTGAAGTCGAACGCCTTGCGAGACTAATGTTTTGGCTCTCGAACCCGGAAGTGATTGTTCTGGTTTGCGAACATTCTTTGGAACCCAAACGTCTGTTGTGGCTTCCGATTGGCTGCAGGAGCTTCCTGCAGCCAATCGGAAGCTGTGCCTTGGTATCCGGATGTTTTGGAAGTTGAATGGACTCCGGGAATGGATTCTGTTCGACTTCTGAGGTACGACTGTAATATGCTCAAATTGTATCGCTCCAGTGAGCAACCTGGCCGCTGAAGTTTCCGAACCCTACGTATAACGCATTGCAGTAATCTAACCTTGAGGTTACCAGAGCATAGACAACAGTAGTTAGGCTATCCCTGTCCAGATAGCGGTGTAGCTGGGCCACCAGCCAAAGCTGATGGAGGGCACTCCAGGCCACTGAGGCCACCTGAGCCTTGAGTGACAGCAAAGGATCCAGAAGTACCCCCAAGCTATGAACTGCAGATAGCAGTCTATCACCAACATAACTAGCTGACACCAGGGGAATACTATGGGTTGTAATTAACACCAGTCTCCTTATTTTCCAAAGTGAGATGAAAAGATAGCTGTAAATTTGCACCCAAGTTGCACTCTACTCATGAAAGGTCATCTAAACTGTAGCGGACATTGCAGTCATTTGATGCACCTCAAGGAAACAAACAAACAAACAAACAAAAAAGTCAAATCCCATTCCCAGCCTCCTCAAATCATTTCTCAATCCACAGAATCCAGTGCTTTCCAGATTAGAGTAACAGGATTAGGCAGATAAGTGTGCTTGTTTCCATATACTCTCTCTTCATACACACACACACACACACACACACACACAAAAAAAATTCCCTGCACTTTCTGAATTTTTCCTGGCGAGCATAAATCCACTTAATTACCCTTTTAAAGCGCATAGGGAGAAGGATCAGGGTTCAGAAGCACTTTTGCTACTTTAGCGCTGAGCACCACGGGGGGGGGGGGACAGCAGTTTTCCCCCTCCCCTGACTTTTCCTGGTCTTCCAGCAAAGGCTAGATAGAGAGCCAAAGCAAAACCCAAAACAAAAGGGGAGTTCTGCTATCATCTGTTTCATGTTGCCAGAGAAATGAACGATCGGTATAAACCTAAGGAGGAATTAACGGGAGAGAAAGAGCAGAGCACACTGAGAAATTATACCAGGTTATTTAATGCCTGGATAATCATGGAGTTTGCTTTTGAAATGTCCTCCTCTTCCAAAACAAGACAATCTCTTCTCACCTTTATGTGCCCCTCTCTTCTTCAATTTGAATAAAAGGCATTATTAATTCTAGGGGTTATGCCTGGAACCATTTGAGCTTTTCCACACACGACACAGAGGCAATCTTAGGCTTCTTGTGGAATGGGCGTTCAACAATGAGCTACAACCAACTGCTGCTACCTCCCTGATAATAATAATAATAATAATAATAATAATAATAATAATAATAATTTATTTATACCCCGCCCATCTGGCTGGGCCTCCCCAGCCACTCTGGGCGGCTTCCATAAAAACCAAAAATACAGTAAAATATGATAAGGCCACCTGGACGATACATAGGTTTACAGGTGCATTTGTCATATTTACTCTTTGCATTTTTAGGCGTGCACCTAAAACAGCTTCGGTAAGGTAAAGGGTAAAGGGACCCCTGATAATTAGGTCCAGTCATGACTGACTCTGGGGTTGCGGCGCTCATCTCTCTTTATTGGCCGAGGGAGCCGGCATACAGCTTCCGGGTCATATGGCCAGCATGACTAAGCCGCGAACCAGAGCAGCGCACGGAAACGCCGTTTACCTTCCCGCCGGAGTGGTACCTATTTATCTACTTGCACTTTGACGTGCTTTCGAACTGCTAGGTTGGCAGGAGCAGGGACCGAGCAATGGGAGCTCACCCCATCACGGGGATTCAAACCGCCGACCTTCTGATCGGCAAGTCCTAGGCTCTGTGGTTTAACCCACAACGCCACCCGCGTCCCAAAAAACAGCTTGTATAAACCCATTTAGTCCATTCCTATCCTGCTCTTCCTCCTCAAGGGGGTTGGTCAAATGGTTTCCTCTTTCTCTCTTTATATTCACAACAACGCTTCAAGTAGGACCCAAGCACAAGAGCACTCTCTTCTTCGTTGATTCCCAGCAAACTGGTATTTAGAAACATACAGTTAATATGCTATTCTCCGTGAATGTATCTAATTATCTTTTAAAGTTGGCAGTCGTCACTGTGAAAGTGAGTTTTTCATAGTTTAACTATGCTCTGCATTCAGAAATACTTTTTGTTATCTCGAGTCCCATGGGGGTGGCGGAGTATAAATAAATATATTATTTTTGTTGGCATCCGTCTGTCTCGAGAGACGATGGAGTGCGTCTCTGGCGGTCAAACCGCTGGTGAATCACAGCACCTGCTGTGGCTGCAGAGGCTAGTAACTCATAACTTCTGCCTCCTGCATTGTTTTAGCAGCACCAAAGTGGCCTCTCTGGGGTGCAAGCCTGGGCAGTGTGTTTGGAGGCCCTGGGCTTTCTAGACAACAAGACTGCAGCGTGGTGCAGTGGTTAAGAGCGGTAGACTCGTAATCTGGTGAACCGGGTTCGCTTCCCCACTTCTCCACATGCAGCTGCTGGGCTAGTGACACTTCTCTGAAGTCTCTCAGCCTCACTCTGTGAGTGTTTGTTGTGGGGGAGAAAGGGAAAGGAGATTGTTAGCTGCTTTGAGACTCCTTAAGGGGAGTGAAAGGTGGGATATCAAGTCCAAACTACTCCTCCTCCTCCTCCTCTTCTTCTTCTTCTCGGCCTTTCTGATGTGGTCCAAAGGAAAGCAGAGCAATACATTTGGCACCAGCTTGGCTACAGGAATTGCCCGAAGGAGGTGTACAAGTTGTCATCCAATCATCTTAGCAACTCCACTCTGGATTTGTGTAGAAACTTTTTCTTCTCCTGAAGATGTCCCACAAGGCAGCAGGTAATAATATTGTTATCATCATCATCATCATCTGTCCTGAATCTTCCAACACTCATCTTTGTTGGATGTTGACTATTCTTAGTGTTATGAGAGAGGGAGAGAACTTATCTTTGTCTGCTTTCTCCAAGCCCCATGCCCTTTTATTCCCTTCTCTCAAGTCACCTCTTACTTGCATTTTCTCTGAACGAAAAGTTCCCAAACACTCCAACCAGAACTGTACGCAGCACCCCAAATGCGGTCACACTGTAGATTTGCGCTATGGCCTTAGGATATTGGCCGTTTTATTTCCAATCCCCTTCCTAAGGGACTGAAATGTTGAGAGATGACATCCAACAACATCTGGGCACCAGGTTGGGAAATGCTGTTGTATCCAAACACATGGCGTGTCCTTTTTGAACAGGAAAGGGTGATTCCAAAGGAAGAGATTGGGAGTGGTAGGCCCCTTTCTCAGCCTGCTTTTTCCTAGCTCCAGATCATTTCCCCAAAGGAGCTTCCCCTTCCACAGTGTTTCAAAGTTGTGCCCCCAAAAAGGGCAGAGACAATTGCTGTGTAATATGTGGCTTGGCTCTCTCAGATGAACTTCTGGGCGAAATCATGGTATACTGTGGGAGAAGCATTAGGTTACAGAGGGGGCCATATTTCCATTCTAAATCTCAGATAATAGAAGGTCATATTTATCTCTTGATGGCACAGAGTTGAAATGTTCAATAAGACCAAGCAAAGATACGATCTGAAGCCCATTCTTCTTGGCTTTGGAACAAATAATAAAATACTGGCTAGAGGTTGCCTGGCAGTAAACGTCGATGCAGAAAACACTGTATTTATGGCACTGTATCTTATCGCCTTATAGATGAGAGCCAAACAAGTTATCCTTAAATTGCACAATAGGCCTGCTGCCAAGGGATGGGGTAAGAATGGGAATGTTCAAATACAGTGGTACCTCTGGATGCGAACGGGATCCGTTCCGGAGCCCTGTTCGCATCCTGAAGCAAACGTAACATGCGACTGTGTGGGGGCGGCCGCCAAGACCTCATAACACCGGTCTTGAAAGACCTACATTGGCTCCCAGGATGTTTCCAAGCACAATTCAAAGTGTTGGTGTTGACCTTTAAAGCCCTAAACGGCCTCGGCCCAGTATACCTGAAGGAATGTCTCCACCCCCATCGTTTTGCCTGGATGCTGAGGTCCAGCGCCGAGGGCCTTCTGGCAGTTCCATCACAAGTTACAGGGAACCAGGCAGAGGGCCTTCTCGGTAGTGGCGCCTGCCCTGTGGAACGCCCTCCCATCAGATGTCAAAGTGATAAACAACTACCTGACATTCAGAAGATATCTTAAGGCAGCCCTGTTCAGGGAAGTTTTTAATGTGTGACATTTTAGTGTATTTTTGGTCTCTGTGGAAGCCGCCCATAGTGGCTAGGGAAACCCAGCCAGATGGGCGGGGTACAAATAATAATAATAATAATAATAATAATAATAATAATAATAATAATAATAAAAATATCATTTTGAGCATCTGCGCATTCCGTTACTTCCGGGTCACCGCGGAGCGCAACCCAAAAATGCTTAACCTGAAGCGTATTCATCCCGAGGTATGACTGTATCAGGGACCAGCTTTCCGAAACCATGAGCCCCCAGGGGAAGCTGTAACATTTAAATTGGGGTGCAGGAAAACTTGCCTTTTCTTTCTTTCCTTGTGTATGTAGCTCACTCCATCTTAAACATAGCTGTCAACTTTTCCCTAGTCTTGCGAGGAATCCTATTCGGAATAAGGGAATTTCCCTTTAAAAAAGGGAAATGTTGACAGCTGTTCTTAAGGGGTCAGGGCAGGTAAAGCGTGTTCTCCTTCATGGAGAGCACGTGTTGCGGTGGGGGCCGCCAGGACACTCCAAAGTTGGGGGCGGGCTAACTGATCGTTGGCCACTGATGCGATTGGGGCTTCCCTTGTTGTTGGGAAGAAGTTAGTGTTGCCATTTATTGATTGACAGCCAGAAATAGTAAAACTCCTTGCACGAGGCTAGGGCTTCCTCTTTTCGCCCGTGCAGCGGATTGCCCGTCCCTCCCTCCCTAGAATAGGGTTGTTCGCTTTGACCTTGCTATGCCCGTCATGGGGTCGTCTGCTTTGGAGAGGGGGCCTGGTAGGAATTTTGTCCATCTGGCTGATTGGCTGGGGCCATTTGGTTTTTGCCTACTGTGTAGCAAATCGTCACAACTTGTAAGGTTGCGGTTAGGCATTGGTTTATGGTTTGATTGGTTGAGGGGCATGGATTGGCTGTGCCTGCCCCTCTAATGCTGCTGCTGCGAGGGATTCCGTTAAAGGAATTGGGGGCTAACTATTGCTTGTCCACTCTGTCAAGGGGGCTCGGGCCATAGCAATGAGCTCCTGGTTGCATTTGGGGTGAGGGCAGGTTCCCTGCTCCGTAGCTAGCCCCAAGTGTATTCCCCTTTTCTGACTTTCGCATGCGTGCAGAATGTCAGACTGTCCCCCATGGTGGGGGCAGATAGTCGCAACCAATGCCTAAGCAACCACTCACAAATTTGTATTTTAATAAAGTTGTGGCCAAAATTATGCCAAAAATCTTAAACAAAAATTTCTGTGTGATGTGTGAGTTATTGGGGTGGACCTGGGGACCTCGACACGCAATGCACGCTGCTTAGCACATTTGAATGACATACTTTTCCTCATGTCCTGTAAATGTAGGTGAATGATTTTGGTGACTGCATTACATGTTCCTTTTTGCAATATCAACAAGTTTCTTAAATGCTATATTGTGATTACGTTGCATTTTGATGTATCAATGCATTTTTTTAATGTTTTGTATATGATCCGCATTTCTGGTTTTTAGTTGTTTTACTCATGCACATTGTTCAGAGAGATTTATCTCATTATGTTACTTAAAATGTGGAATTGCAATGATGACAACCAGTAGCAGTATTGTTTCCTTTTGAATGGGGAATTTGTTTTTTGGTATTTCTTACATGAATTCCTTTCTCTTGGGATTTGTAAACCGCTCAGAGATTTGTATTGGAGTATGAAGTGGTATATAAATTAAATAAATAAATCCTGAAAGACCAGGCCAGTTTTGAGTCCTGACTTTACAGGTTTCACACAGCCCTTTCAAATTAAACACAAGACAATGGCACATCGGTAAACATTTAAAATATATATATATATTGAGTGATTGCCTCTAAAGATAGCTCTTTTTGATGAAGTTCAACAGGAAAAAATGTTAGTTCCAGGTTCAGGTTTTGCACAGTTCCTACAGGGCATTTATTCAACTTACCCTGTGTGATTGGAAAGCTGCTGTTCTCCTTTAGAAGACAATATTAATTTATCCGGTTTGCTGACGACCATCCAAATAAGAAATCCCATTGCAGTGGAGGTAATGAACTTGACCAGGAAGAAAATATAATAAACAAATCCCTCCCTCCCTCCCTCCCTCCCTCTCTCTCTCTCTCTCTCTCTCTCTCTCTGAAATGCAGTATCTGCCGTCGCCTTTGTTTCTCAGGCAACACTCTTATTTCTTAAAATGAGAGTTTAGATTTTGGTTTAAAACAATTACTGTCATTCACACAAGGCACTTTATTTCCAGTGTAATGCTATGCAGCAACAGAGATTGAGAATTCATGTCTTTACAGGGTAAACGGCTGCAAATAAAATATCTCTTTATACCACTTTTCAAGACATGCATTTATTTTCACATTAGCCAAGGAGTCTTCTTACTTCCCCAGAATCTCTTTATTTTAAAAGACTGGTGTAAAATCCGCCAGAGTTTTGACTCTGGGGCTGCATATAGTCCTCTATATCTCAGTCAACTGATATATCAATAATCCATATAAACAGAATTTGATAGATTCTTGTGTTGGGCATGTAACTATGTTGTTATGAAAGCATACAAATCGTGTGGATTTAATGAACTGCCTATCTGGCTCCTAGCAAAAAGAACACACACACACACACACCAAAAAAACAACAACATAAAGTTCTACAGATAGATTTAGAGCACTGGCAATTCTCATTTAGCATCCTCCCAATTTTATTTTATTTTGTATATTTTTGCTTGCTCCCTGCTTTGGCGAATGGGGATGCAAGCTGGGGACTTGGGCTGTGCCAGGGGGTGGAGCCGACAGAGCAGGTAGGCGACCCTCGGATCCGCCCCTTGCCCCATTTGAGAAGCCCACACCTGGGGCACTACCTGTTTGTTCCTTTGCGAAGATTTTCCCTGCCCACCCACCCTCTGTTTAAGCTGATAGTCAATGACTTTGCTGTGGCTATGGTGGTTGCTGCTCTTAATGGGGCCAGGTAGGAATTTGCCCACCGGGCTAATTGGCACTGACCCAATGGTTTTGCCTACCTCACAGCAATCATCACAAGTGGTTGAGCATTGGGGCGATCCTTTGTTTCGGATGGAGGGGAGGTTGTGTCCGGGGCAGCTGTTTATCAGCTCCATCTGGTACGCAGGCTGAGACCCCACCTGCCCACAGACTGCCTCACCAGAGTGGTACATGCTCTGGTTATCTGTCGCTTGGACTACTGCATTGCGCTCTGTGTGGGGCTACCTTTGAAGGTGACTCGGAAACTACAACTAATCCAGAATGCGGCAGCTAGACTGGTGAAAGGGAGCAGCCGCCGAGACCATATAACACCGGTCTTGAAAGACCTACACTGGCTCCCAGTACATTTCTGAGCACAATTCAAAGTGTTGGTGCTGACCTTTAAAGCCCTAAACGGCCTTGATCCAGTATACCTGAAGGAGCGTCTCCACCTCCATCGTTCTGCCCAGACACTGAGGTCCAGCGCCGAGGGCCTTCTGGCGGTTCCCTCGCCTCGAGAAGCCAAGTTACAGGGAACCAGGCAGAGGGCCTTCTCGGTAGTCAATAGCGTAGCGTGGGTTGTCAGCACCCGGGGCAAGGCAAGTAATTTGCACCCCCTAACCCGTGGATTTGCCCCCTAACCCTAACCCCCAGATGTTGCGCCCAGTGCGGCCGGCACCCCCTGCACCCCCACGCTACACCACTGTCGGTAGTGGCACCTGCCCTGTGGAATGCCCTCCCACCGGATGTCAAAGAGAAAAATAACTACCAAACTTTTAGAAGACATCTGAAGGCAGTTTAATAGGTTATTGTATTTTAGTATTTTGTTGAAAGCTGCCCAGAGTGGCTGGAGAAACCCAGCCAGATGGGTGGGGTATAAATAATAAATTATTATTATTGTTGTTATTGTTGTTGTAGTCTCTGCCTGCCCCTCCAAATGCTGGGGTATCCCATTAAAGGTATCCGGGGGAATGGCCATCTCCATGTGCCCAGGCGGGGCCAGAGCCGAAGGCACTCCCACAGACAACAGTCTCTGTGGGGTCACCCTATTTGATGTAAGTCTTAGGAACCCGTGCCTGGATTAACAATGCGTCACTTCCAGCGGGTGGGACAGAAGTATTTAGATTGCCCCAAGCCAAAGGACGCAAGTGGCGCTGTGGTCTAAACCACCGAGCCTTGGACTTGCAGATCAAAAGGTCGGTGGTTCGAATCCCCACGACGGGGTGAGCTCCCGTTGCTCAGTCCCAGCTCCTGCTAACCTAGCAATCTGAAAGCACGCAAAAAAAGTGCAAGTAGATTAATAGGTACCTCTCTGGCAGGAAGGTAAACAGTGTTTCCGTGTGCTGCTCTGGTGTTGGTGTTCCATTGTGCCAGAGGCAGCTTAGTCATGCTGGCCACATGACCTGGAAAAACACTCTGCGGAGCGGACAAACGTCGGTTCCCTCGGCCAGTAAAGTGAGATGAGCGCCGCCACCCCAGAGTTGTTTGCGACTGGACTTAACTGTCAGGGGTCCCTTTACCTTTATGCCCAAGCCAAATCTCTTTCATCTGTATTCAATAAAGTTGTGGCCTGTTTTGACCCCAAACCAGTCTTACTGGTCTCTTATTTATATGGGCTGGGGCTTGGGGAGCCTGACGCCTGGTCCCACATGTATTCTGTAGAGTAGAGCTGCCCTCTTCCCAGCCATGTTTTGGCATGGTATAGAAGGTGGATTTAAAAGTAAAAAACATGGTTCAACACACACACACACACAATATTTGTTTAATTCAAACCTTGGGTTTGCATCTCAGTGGGTGGCTCCTCTTCTCACATCTACTGCCATTTGACTCCTCCCATCACCATCTGTAGTCATTCGACTTGGTTGCAGAAAAGGGAGAAAGTGGGGCCCACCACATGAGAGCCAGTTGCTGTTTGGCACTGTGGTGTAGTGGTTAAGAGCGGTGGACTCGTAATCTGGTGAACTGGGTTCGCGTCTCCGCTCCTCCACATGCAGCTGCTGGGTGACCTTGGGCCAGTCACACTTCTCTGAAGTCTCTCAGCCCCACTCACCACACAGAGTGTTTGTTGTGGGGGAGGAAGGGAAAGGAGAATGTTAGCCGCTTTGAGACTCCTTCAGGTAGTGATAAAGCAGGATATCAAATCCAAACTCTTCTTCTTCTCCTCCTCCCAGAACTCTCTCCATTCAAGGTGGCTATCATAAGAGCTTTCTTCAGGAGTTCAGCATCTGAGTTCAGTAAACACAGAGGACTCAGGGCATCCCCTCCTCCATTAGTTGGAGGGTAAATCTGCTTCATCACGTCCTTTTCGCAAGGCAAGCTCCATTCACCGCATTCCCTACATCCCCAACCAATCACTGGGTTATGCATGAGAGGGCACCCTACACATACCATCCAATCAGGAGGTCCATTCCGCACCATGTCAGAATCAGACCTACCCTTTGGAACTCCCTCCCACTGCCTACCAGACAGGCAACTACTCTATTGTCTTTTCAGTGTCTGCTAAAGATATTCCTCTTGCAACAGGCCTTCTGGAACCTTTATCCCTTCATTGGTATCTGTCTTGGACCTGAAGTGATTTTTTTCGTGTATGCTGTTGTTGCTTTAAACTGCTTCTATAAAGTCTTTTCCCCCCTGTGCAATTGTTTTAACTGTTTTTATATGTTGTCATGTTGCAAATCGCTTCATGGGGACTGATTCATAAATGAAATAAATAATTTCGCAAAGGGGGTTTTGGAGAATAGACATCTGAGTTTGCTTGCTTTGCCGTTCCTTCTCCATCGTCTCCATCCCATTTTGTGTCATGTCTGTTACACTGCAAGTCAACTGAGAGCAGCTTCTCTCTCTCTCTCTCTCTCTCTCATCTCCAAAACTTTAAGTGTTCCACAAATGGCAAGTGCTAATAACACCACAAGTAGCAACAATGGCTCATCTTGACTCGTACATCTTGACAGTCCCTTGCTATGAGCCGAGCCTTTGTGTCACGGGATCATTTTTGCTGTGTTTTGCAGATAGAAAGCCCGCTAGGCAAGAAGGGCAAAAATAATTTCCTTCCTTTTCCATCAATTGAATCCTTTGTAATTCATGCCTCCATGCTTACAGCATGTGATGTGGAAATAAGAGAAGCCTCCCTGTGTGATTGGCTCTAGGGTGCTTCAATGAGAGAGGCAGTCTAAGAGGGTGCAGTTTGCCAGCTGAGCAAGAGAAATAATTTGTGCGAAGGAGAGGGAAATGGGGACTTCCAGTGCATGGCCGTAGCTCAATGCATGCAGGATAAATTAATATAATCTGTTCTGTCTGCCAGACCTGACCTTGATCTGATGGTTGTGCGACCTGGCCATTGAATTATACAGTGAGAAAACACTTGCTTGGAATTGTTGTGTTTGGCGCCACTCAGCAAGCAGCATTATGTGTGTAAAAGGGCTTATCCACATTTACCTTTTGAAGTGTAGGTAGATTCCCATAGGGCAAGACACAGTAATAACAGCAAGAACCTTTATTGAACTACATAGCTGGACAACAGGGGCGAAGCAACTGCTTATATGCATTTCTGAAGGCCTGGGCCACTCCCACACCCAACGTGATTGGCTGTCTAAACTTCCAAGCTGCGAATCATGACTCAGAGTTTAAGGGCCAATGGCAGAGGCCCAAATCCTGAAATGTTCTGTGATTGGATATCATGCATCGAATCAGAACACAGGGGCTCAGAATCCTTAGTCCTGACTCAAGCGTAGGCAAACACAGAGCACTGACTACATGACACCTTTCCTCCTCTCTTTCCAGACCCAATCCTTGCTTTAAAACTCCATGCCCAAGCACCCTTTTCTTCTGCTCCAGAGCTTTTTCCCACAGAAACCTGTTATGAAACCTGTTGTATATGAAATTATACAATTGAATATAAATATAGATGGGAAACGGCTATGTATAGTGAATACTTATCTACTTTAAAAAATTTTCACCTATGATCTTTTTCTTTTACTTCTTTATTTTTTCTATGTTCTTTTTTCCTTTTTTCTGATATCTTATGTTTCATTTCACTCCTTTATTGTGAATAGCATTTTATAGAAAAATATGAAAAGAGACAAAGTATTCTCTAACTTTTTTCCTTGGTTATATGTATTTTCTTTTTTTTTTTGTATTTTCTTTTGTTGTAAATATGTATGTTTTCTAATTTGTACTTAATAAAAATTTCAAGAAGAAGAAGAAGAAGAAGCATATATAAACATCAGAATGTAACATGAGATGAAATAAACCAGGGATGGAAGTTGAGGGAGGTCAACAGGGAAGGTGGAAACTGAAATATGAATGTTATGTAATGATTATAAATACTGTTATGAGAAAAGAAAATCAATAAAAATTATTTTTTTTAAAAAAAAAAAGTTTTCGAGACTCCAACGGGCGCCAGTTGGGGCAAGTGGTAAGATGTAATTAGGATTTAGGAATGGAAGTAATATGATAGATGGCGGACAAATCAGGGCTAAGCAGGATGGGGAAAGATGATAAGTCACCAGCTTTCAGAACTTATAAAGAGGAGTTAACGTCCCACTGAGGGCATCGCAGAGCCCAAATCTCAACTTATATTATTCTCCCCTCCCAATATCCTTTGATTCTGTCTCCATGTTCTGAACTTTCCCTGCCCACACCCTTCCCTGCCAACATAACACAATTTATCCTGTCCCTAGGCTCTATGTGAAGCTTTCATTCAGGGCAAATTGACCTTTCATTTCGCTCACAGGAGTGCACTGTTTATCGATGTTCCATCACTGACAACTCCTCCCCGGAGCTGTCAAAAATATTTATTAAAGCTGGAGCATGTGGCTCCTAGGCAACAGGCGGGCATCCGGCAACTTTATAATCTCTTAAATATGGGCAGAGGAAATGCTTGCGTTATCATGAACCCCTTCACAGTTTTTGTAGAAATCAGATAAAGCATTTGACCTCTACACCTCATGGTTTCTGGATCACCCATGCGACTGGCCTTCACCTATGTGGTTGGGTCACCTGAGACGTGAAGGAGCCACTCGTTTCACATTGGTGATGTTAAAGGTCCCCATTGGCCCCCTGTGTCAAGGCAACTCCACAACTGGTCAGGCAAGAGAGTGAAGAAACACTCGCAGATGATAAATGCCACCCTATGACAGATCAGTATGAATTGTGTGGACATCTTGCATCGTGTAGACCCCTCTGACCATAGTGTTGTTGTTGGCATCTGTCTGTCTCGGGAGGTGTGTGATTTTGGAGGTGAAGTCAAACTGTTGGAAGGGTATAAACCCTGCTGTGGCTCTAGAGACCAATATGGGAGAGACACGTTTTGTTGCAGTTGGGGCAGATGAAGGCATCTGGTTGTGTTGCAGATGCACCATGGTGTTGCTTCTCTTTGAGCTCCTCTTAGCTTGTCATTCCACCTCCGGTCGATGCTGTTGATGTATGATATGACCTGGCTGTCTCCAGGCACTGTGGACATCTGCAAGGGATTTCCACATGGCGAGGTCGGTGCTGCCAGCCTTCGTGTCCCGTTTGCAGACCACAGTGTGGAAATCCGAAATTGTGTACTGTCAGTTTGCATTTCTTAGTGCAGAGTATAGAGCTGATGTGTAGAGATCTTTCCTCTTCTACTTCATTCAAGAGAGCTCTGGAAGCTTCTCTGTGTGAAAGAAACAAGCAGAAGGTTCATGATGTTTGGGTTATTCCTTCAGAGAAGCCGAGTACAGCTGGCTTAAACTGGTTCTCTTATCTCTTCTGTCAAGGTCATGCTGACTATAAAAGTAAGGCCAGAAGGAGCCTGGGTTTCTCATTCTATTTCTATCTCTTTTCCTTCAGGTGTGGTGTTCTGTACATAGTATGCTATAGTGTTAGGGTTTAGACTTATTATAAGTTATTGTAAGTTTAAGTCAAGTCTGCTGCAACTGGATTTCTTATGGACAGTGCCAATCCTGAATGTACTGGATTTGTGACCATTATGCTCATTTGCCTTCAGTAATAGTAAAGCTCTGCTGGATGAAGTACAATTGCCTCTGGTCTGTTTTTTGGGGGGAATCCTGCAATGTGTTTCAGTTTCTACTCTGCTAACTATACATTGGAACCTGTTCTGGAACAATATTGAGTAGAATTTCAATGACATGTACACCATTTCTAAAACTGCAAAATAGCTGCAAATACAGGTGAGGGACTGGAATATGTATCTTTGGAGATAACAGAAAAAGCAACAAGCAACGACAACAGAAGCTTAATAGAGGGGAGGCTGACCCATTACGGCAAATGGGGCATTGCTCCCACCAACCTCACCAGTCTGCCCTGAGAAAGCCTCCACTTCCTTGTCTTATTCCTTACAACCAGAGTATGGCCCTGCCTGTCATTTGTTCTGGCACCCCCTACTGCTGGCCTCCCAGCTGTCTGCCCCATCAGTCCAAAAAGGAGACCAGCCATAATTGGCCGGTTCTGAAAAGGTGCCTGAAACAAAAGCACACACCAAAATGTGGCAAAGTGGAAGTTATTACAGTGGAGCTACAGACATTTAAGCTCTTAATGCACTTCAACGAAGGGGTGGGGAGAGGAGAGATAAAGCTCATTTAAGAATATTAAAAGAGTTGGTGCATGAAATAGGAGGCCCACTAGCAGAGATTTCTCATAAATCAATTAACTCCGGAGGCATACCTGGTAATTGGGAGAACATATAATGCTGTCCTAGTATTTGAGGGGAGAACATTGACCAGGCTCGAGCTGGACTTCTGTTTTGTAATAGAAATATCTTATTCAGCAGCAGTTGAGTTTGGGACTGAATAACAGGAAGGAAAATGTAAGCAAAGTGCAAAAGAGAACAGGGGACATTTGCCAAGCGCATTCTTAAATATACATATTTGGAAACTGCTGGGCCCAATGTTTTCTCAAACTCAGATATATTGTGCTGTTTATTTTGGGTTTAATGTTTATAAAAGATTAACACGGATAAAAGCCTTCTGCTGGTCGTGAGCAATCTTGGGATCCATTCCAATTCATTAAGCAGCATGTGCCATTGTTGTTAGATCAGAAGATCAGGGGGAACCAAGCAAAACCTGAAGGGTTTTTTTGTGCAGAAGCAAAACTCTCTGTTTACTCTGCATGTTTTCCCAGGCTGTTTCCCTTGAGATGTTTTAGAGTACAACTCCCATCACCACTGGCAAAGAAGGCTGGGGCTGATGGGAATTGTAGTCCAAAACATCTGGTGAGCACCAGCATAGCTTTACTGACTCCAATATAGTCTGCCTCTGAATGGGAACAATGAATTGTTACGCTTAGGGGAAGTATTGCGTGTGTAGGTCCCCAGGCCACCCCTCAAATTACTTCACACATAACACGTAATTTTAGTTTTGGTTTTTGGGCACTATTTTGGCCACAACTTTATTAAAATACAAAATCAGTGAGTGGTTGTTTAGACATTGGTTATGACTATCTGTCCCCCCGCCTGGGACAGAACTGACATCCCAAGCTCCGATCGGTAGCCAGTAGAAGAGAAAGTCAAACTGGGGGTCATTTGAGCTAAGCGTCGGACCCACGCCGCTCACCCCAGCAGCTCCCCGAAAGCTTGCCTGCCCGGTCCTATGACAAGGATTCCCATAACAGGGATTGGGCGGCCCTGGTCCCATAACAGGGATTGGACGAAATCATGGCAAGCCCCAGGATTCCTTTAACGGAATTCCCTTCAGCGCAATAGGAGGGGCAGGCCCAGCCTGACCCCTCCACCACCAGCATATTATAACCAATGCCTAACCGCAACCTTACAAGTTGTGACGAATTGCTGAGTAGTAGGCAAAAACCAAATGGCACAGCCAATCACCAAATGGCAAAATTCCTACTAGGCCCCTGCTCCAAAGCAGACGACCCCATGACAGGCAAAGCAAGGTCAACCAGAAAGAGGGCAGGCAGGCGGGTGATCCGATGCACTCTGCAAAGAGAAAGAGAAACCAGAGTGCACCAATATTTAAAGACTATGGTCCCACCCACCCAATTTGCAACATACAATTTGCCCCAGCAACCCGGTTACCCAATCATGATGCCAGGCAACAACTATTAACCTGCCTGGCAACAAGAGGCCTGGCCTGGTGGCCCACACCGCAACACGTGCTCTCATTTATTGGAGAACACGCTTTGTGACAATACTTAAGAACTATAGTTTGGCATTCCTTCTTATTTTTAGCTGAACAGCTGTCATGCTAGACAATAGTTTAAAGACACCTCTGGCTGCACGTAAACACAGCAATGGATTAAAAGAGGAATCATGAGAATGAGACCATCCTAACCTCTATTATTCCACCCCTCGCCCCTGTGCAGATGAAAACTGCACGCTCTAATTGGAAACTGGGTTGGCTGCCATGTTGTCAGGAACCAGTTGGAAACGGTCTCAAGGAAAACAGTTCTGGACTGTTTTGGCAAACAGGAAGACACAATGCGGAGGTAACAAGGTCCCCATATAGTTCTCGGTTGATGTGTGTGTTTGTGTGTGATTTCCATTCAGATCCATGGGAGTTTTATGCATGAAACGTGGGCCCTTAGGATATAAGGAAGATTTGCTAACCTTGCTTCCTACTGCTCACGCAGATAAGGAGGCCTCTCCCTTCCGCTCCAATCAGAAGCCTGTATTATACAGTACACTCCCAAAGGCCATAATTACTTCCAGAAGCAGAAATTTGAATGACCCAGATAATTAGTTCACTGCAGCGGGTCTAGAAATTATTTACATAAAAGCCAATTTACTTTAAGAAAGGAGGAAAATACCCTAGCCACCCAAAGCAAATGACCCAGTTAGTTCAGTCGTGCAACGAACTCAAAAGAGGGTGAGTATTGAAGTGGAAATTTGCAAAAGATGTGTGTTGATTGTGTTCCATCTTGTTTTACAATGCATTAGTTGAAGGTGCATTAAATTCTCAAGGAGCCAGCTCTATAGATGTTAACATTATCTCCCACGGGGTCGCACAACCTGTTTTACTGAAGTAGTAATTTTTTTTTGGGGGGGGGGGAGTTGGGAAGAGGTTCAAAGAGTGATGCATTCTGGCCAAGAAACTGCCTGCAACGCCACCACATTGCCACTGCGGCTGGAAGCTTAATTTACATTTTCGCCTTAGCTAAATGTCTTAACCTAAGAACCAGCTGTACACTTTAAACCAAGTTTAAGCCAATCTCCTGACCACGTTGCCCAGAATGCACCACTCTGAGGAAGGAGTTGTGATGGAAAAGTTTGTTTTTGCTGGGCAGGTTGAGTCAACAAGTGAGAGAAGAGAGCAGTGCCGGATTTACATATAAGCTAAACAAGCTATAGCTTAGGGCCCCACTCTCTTGGGGGCCCCAAAAAAATTCAGAGGAAAAAAAACCTGGATGTACATTTCCAAAATATAAGATAAAAAACAAATAAAATAAAACCTACATACAGCAACAGTGGCAAATGGCTTTTGATAACTATTAGGTCCATAAATTACCGTATAGCATATATTCAACACACAAAAAACAGCGACAATGTGTTGTTGACAAAGGACAGCTGGACATATAAAGGACCCCATTCAGTAGTTTAGGGCCTCATCAAACCTAAATCGGGCCCTGGGAGAGAGAGTTGGTTCTGGGTAGAAACATCTACTTTGAGGAATATATCACAAGCACAGCTGTCAAGATTTGAAAATAAGGGGCCAGCAGCCTCTAAAATAAGGGATCAACAGCCAAAATAAGGGATTTTCCCAGCACAGGTGTGTTCACCTTCTAAGCCCCTCCAAGCCAAAGGCAGAAAGCCCAGCCAGCAGCCAAATGAAGCCTCAAGCGGTGGTTCCCACAGCGCAGCAACCCGGCATAGGGGATTCAGCAAGGAAAACCACTCTCACCTCTCTGCTGGGAAGCGCTGAGCAAAGGCGAGTCCCCTAGCAACGCAGCCGATTTGATCGGCACAAGGCATGCAAGCTCCACCCCCCAGTCATTCTTAGACTCCTTATTGGGTGAGCAACACAGCCAAGCAACACAGTTGGAGCCTCCCTCCTCCCTGGCCGGCAGGCAGGGAGGGAGAGGAGCTGCTTCCTTTGAAACCTGGGAAATTTAAGGGACATCATCAATAAGGGACAGCAGCGGGACACAGCACTGGGATAAGGGACTTTCCCGCCAAATAAGGGACGGTTGACAGCTATGATCACAAGCTAGAGAAAGGAGACTGAGCCTAGTGTGAAGGACAGTGTGTGGTGCCCGGTGAGAGTAATAGGCTAGGAATTAATTGGGAGGCCGAGGCTCAGCCAGGAGAAGTAGAAGCTGTAAAGAGACAGTCTACTTAGGTCTCATTCCAGTCAGGAGGGGAGAGATTCTTCTACAAAAAGAGAAGACTCCCAAACCAATTAAGAGGGGTGTGGAGATCCCTTGGATCTGTTACTTGGAGTATCTCAGGAGTAGGGTTGTCAAAGGGGTGTGTAACTGACAGAAAAATACCACCTTGTTTAAGAACCAAAGTATCAGGCAGCAACAGCTGTGCAGCAACTGAGAAAGAATTGTGAAATAGCTGGAAATAAGCTGAGCATTTACCGCCAAGTCTAAAAACCTGTAACATCTACCTGAAGCGAAGTAGCTGAACATAAACAACTGAAGTTTAAAAGAAGCTGTGCTTGATTAGAAGTCCATAACATCAGTTAGATTTAGTATCTTTGCGTCTTTGGAAGAGAAGGGAAAGAGATTTTAATTTGGAACTGCACAATTAATCGGAGGTTACATTGTGCAGTCAAAAGTCATTGCAGTAACAAAACGACTTCGATGAATTTAGTTTGTCACGTTTCCACACTAATTTTTCATTTTAAAAAATTGCATGAAGATTCACCTACATTTACTTGCATTTTTATCCTAATATGCACTCCAATTTTGCCTAATAAACTCATTTTAGCAAACCATTTCCCCAAATATAAAGAAATTTGGGTTTTTTGGTTGTTGTTTTTTGTGTGTGTTTTTTACTGATATATGCATTTTAACGCACCCATTCCCCGTTAAATTGCTTGTACGCATTTTTGGGTTGGGGAACGGCATCGCGAAATTCAGAGGGGTGTGACTTTTGAAGGACAGTTGCGTTGTGGTCCACGTATTGCTTTAAGAAGAGCAAATTAGGCAAGCTTGTATGAAAATGGAAACCAAACTGAATTTCGGCTCCATCCCAGTGTACACATTAAAAGGAGCATCAATGAGGTTCACTGATTGGCTTCCTTGGAAAAAAATGTCTTTGTATGGCTGGTTTTCCTCCCTAACCTTTGTGATGAAGGTCTTCGGCAATCCAAAAAAAAATGCCGCCTTGTTTACATTTCTTCGTACAGAACGGGGGCCGCTAACACTGACATTTCCTTGCAGAACATTCTGTCATTGCTATCCAGCCTAGCATTTTCACAGCAGGGGAAGGGAGAAAAAGGAAACAGAAGAAATGGAAACAGCACATGCTTTGTGTTTATGCTACTGAGTGAGTGACCACACCCATCCATTAAACATCTGCGCTGTTGGAAGCAAGCAACCCTCTCTTTGTGGTGTAACCTGGCTGCTTTTCAGAGCGACAATTACACCCTCACGTTATGTATTCCAGGAGTGTCCTGACCATTCCCAGAGCTTGTTGGACGGGTGCTCGGAGACACCTGACTCCTTATTTTTCTTTCCAATCTCAAATTCAAAACCACAGGCAGCATAGCATTTGCAGCAGAGAGGGAAGGCAGTCTCTGAGTGCAGTCGCAACCGGTGTAAAATAATGGGTCCTGTTCAGTATTGAAATGAATGGAGGAAAGAAATAATATTTCTCCCTTTAGAGAAATATAAATAGTAAAATTGATTTGTTTTGATTCTTACACCCACATACCCTCCAACATTTCTCTGATGAAAATAGGGACGTCCCAGTCCATAACAATAATTTTACTAGATTCAGGTAGGTAGCCGTGTTGGTCTTACACTGTCAATATATATATATATATATATGAAATAAAAATTGTCCAGTAGCACCTTAGAGACCAACTAAGTTTGTTCTCGGTATAAGCTTTTGTGTGCATGCCACACATCTGGCCGAGTAGCCCCAGCCACTCTGGGCAGCTTCCAACATATATAAAAACATAATAAAACAATAAACATAAAAAACCCCTTCCCTATGACTTCAGACAGCTTGGGGGTCGGATAACTCCATACCCTCCAACATTTCTCCAATGAAAATAGGGACATCCTAAGGAAAAGTGAAGGGACGTGGGTGGCGCTGTGGGTTAAACCACAGAGCCTAGGGCTTGCCGATCAGAAGGTTGGTGATTCGAATCCCTGAGACGGGGTGAGCTCCCGTTGCTTGGTCCCTGCTCCTGCCAACCTAGCAGTTCGAAAGCACGTCAAAGTGCAAGTAGATAAATAGGTACCACTCCGGCAGGAAGGTAAACGGTGTTTCCATGTGCTGCTCTGGTTCGCCAGAAGCGGCTTAGTCCTGCTGGCCACATGGCCTGGAAGCTGTACGCCGGCTCCCTCGGCCAATAAAGCGAGATGAGCGCCACAACCCCAGAGTCGTCCGCAACTGGACCTAATGGTCAGGGGTCCCTTTACCTTTACCTTTAAGTAAAAGTGGGACATTCTGGGATCAAACCAGAAATCTGCACAGCTTTTCTAAATCAGGGGTGCCCCTGGAAAATAGGGGCACTTGGAGGGTCTGTACCCTCTTGTTCAAAGGGATGTCTGTCTCATTTTGCTGCTATGCTTCATATAGTTGTGGACCCCTTCAGTATGATTACATTACTCCAAGACCACGGTCAGAAATGCTTGCAGAGTTTTGTGAGTCTTTTCTGCTGGATTTCCTGCTTGCTGTCATGGTTGGGGATGTCTGGTGGACGTTGCGAAATCCACATATGCAAAAGCAGACGTCCCCAAGTCAGGTGACACATCTTCTGGAATCCCAGACACACTCAAAACAGGCAGCGGATTGCCTTTGCAATGACTGGAATTAGAACTGTTTGCAGATTACGGAGGATTTGCTCACAGGAAAATTACAACTCACTGAACCAAAGCAAATGGAGAAGGAGAAAGATTAATGAGAACCTCTGGCAAAATGATAAGAGCCTCGGTTGCTGAAGGGGAAAAGTGGAAACAGGACACAGAACAGGTTTCTACAACACACAACACCCATCCTGTAATTTCCAACAGAAGTATTCTCACCCGGTTTATTTCGTTATGAACTAAATTTATATTGCTGCTCCATAACGCAAGTTCTCAAGGTGGCTCATAAAACAAATGCAACATTTAAAATGCAGCATAGACAATAAAAGCTATTGAAAACTAAAAGCAATCAAGACACAGAATTGTAAAAGGTATCGTGGCCAGACCACAAGATATTTACAAGGCCTGGATAAACAAAATGATCTTCACCAGGGGTTGAAAAGAAAGTGCCAGTTGAATCTCTCTGGCAAGTCTGTTCCACACCCAGGTGCCACCACTAAAAAGACCCCCAACCTCATGGTTATCTTACCGACTTCACTTCACTTGGCAGTCGCAGTCAAAACAAGGACTCTGAAGAATATCTTAAAGTCCAGTAGATACATATAGGGGAAGGCGATCTTTCTAGTAACCTGGTCCTAGGGCTTTAAATGCCCTAGAAAGCAGAATATTCTCTTCTCAGACAATGTGGATTCTGATAGATGGAATCAGACAAATGCACATGATGGTTCAAACCAGATGAAGTTATCAATGAAACTCTGTGCAGAGAAGAAACAGTCAGATAGGGAGATCTAGGAGGAAGACAAGGCACAGTACATACAGAGAACCCTTTGTATCAAAACAGCTTTGAATTGATTTTTATTGTTAATATGCTGGGCTGGGTGTTGTTATCGCTAATGATTCTGCTCATTTCGCATCGTTTTATTGCTGATTTCTGTTTTATGGTTAAATATAAATGATAAGTACACATTTTGCATTTCATTTGGTGGAAGCTGCCTTGCGGGAGGTTGCTCCTAAAATATGACCTAAAACTATCTTATATAATTTTTAAAATCTGCTTAATTTGGAGAGGGATCAGCAGAAATGAGAGTTTTCTTGCTGTCTATAAATACAGGCTTGTATAATTGGTGGGTAGAGCTGGTTCTCTCTACTGGGTTTCTAGAATTTGGATCTGCTACCATTTATTATGGTCCCTATGTGCTAGTTTCCATTTATATTGAGGCTTAAGAGGGTATCATATAATTGTTATGTGCCCTGCTCTAAAATGTAGAATTTTTACTGGTTTTTTTTTTTTTGTATTTGTGGATGTTGTAAACTGCTTAGCAATTTTGTTTGAAATACAAAACAGTCTATTTTGTTGTTGTTGTTTAGTCGTGTCCGACTCTTCGTGACCCCATGGACCAGAGCACGCCAGGCACTCCTGTCTTCCACTGCCTCCCGCAGTTTGGTCAAACTCATGCTGGTAGCTTCGAGAACACTGTCCAACCATCTCGTCCTCTGTCGTCCCCTTCTCCTTGTGCCCTCCATCTTTCCCAACATCAGGGTCTTTTCCAGGGAGTCTTCTCTTCTCGTGAGCTGGCCAAAGTATTGGAGCCTCAGCTTCACGATCTGTCCTTCCAATGAGCACTCAGAGCTGATTTCCTTCAGAATGGATAGGTTTGATCTTCTTGCAGTCCATGGGACTCTCAAGAGTCTCCTCCAGCACCATAATTCAAAAGCATCCATTCTTTGGCGATCAGCTTTCTTGATGGTCCAGCTCTCACTTCCATACATCACTACTGGGAAAACCATGGCTTTAACTATACGGACCTTTGTTGGCAAGGTGATGTCTATAGATGCACTAAATACAAATATCATAGAGGATAGCATGGTCAGAATTTGTCTCTCGCTGCTGATGCTGCTTTTCTTCAACCACTTAGTGATGGCTTCCAAAGAGGACCATGATGAAAAACCCTGCAAGTGTTCCTATTTTCCAAGGACAGTCCCGGATTTACAGAAGCAATCCTAGTTTCTGATTTGATCCCAGAATGTCCCGTTTTTCCTTAGGACGTCCCAACTTTCATCAGAGAAATGTTGGAGGGTATGGAGTTATCCAACCCCTGAGCCATCAGAGGTTTTTTTAAAAATGTTGAATGTTTTATCATGTTTTTATACATGTTGGAAGCTGCATATGTATGGAAGGGGATGGAGTTATGCAACCCCTGAGCCAAGGAGATAAGTAACTATACAACCTATAGAAGACATCTGAAGGTAGCCCTGTACGGGGAAGTTTTTTAATGTTTAATGTTTTAGTGGAAGCCACCTAGAGTGACTGGGGCGACCCAGTCTGATGGGTGAGGTATAAATATTATTATTATTATTATTATTATTATTATTATTATTATTATTATTATTGTGGTACCTTGGTTTACAACCATAATCCGTTCCGGAGGTCCATTTGTAAACCAAAACAGGTTGTAACCCAAGGCGCACTTTCACCAATGGGGCCTCCAAAAAAAAATTTGTTTGTAATAAAATGAAATAAAAAGTGGGTTGCAATCCAAAAAAAGGTTGCAAACCTGGACACACACATATCCGGGTTTGACGTGTTTGTAATCCAAAACTTATGCAAACCAAGACATATGAAAACTTATGCAAACCAAGCTACCACTGTATTATTGTTGTTGTTGTTGTTAAGGAACCATGGGGTTGCATTGCTCATCTTGCTTTCAGGCCGAGGGAGCCGGCGTTTGTCCACAGACAGCTTTCCGGGTCATGTGGCCAGCAGGACTAAACTGCTTCAGGCACAACGGAGGCCAGAGTGCATGGAAACGCCGTTTACCTTCCCGCCACAGTGGTACCTATTTAGCTACTTGCACTGGTATGCTTTTGAACTGTTAGGTTGGCAGAAGATATTATTATTGAATAGCCGTCCCTATTTTCATCGGTGAAATGTTGGAGGTTATGAAAATTATGAGGTAGTTGCAAGGGAAAACCTTTTTCAGTGAAAAAGGTACACAGTTAATTCCTGAAAATATGCTCGCCACCGTATTATCTGCTTGAAAAACCCCAACCCCCCATGAATCAGACTCTTCTGATAGGCATGTTGCCTGTCTTACCTGCCTGCCAACACCCCAGAGCCCACAAGACTAAAACTTCCCATTTGGATACTTAAGTCTGTTGTACACACACGTTTGACATTTGAATAGAACAAATGGAACCGTATTTCAATACGCAGGTCTGCCGGAACCATATGCAGCTTGTGCCTGAGCGTGAAAACTTGCTTTTGCAAAAACGACTTGGAATTAAACACCAACAAAATATTCAGTGTTAAATCTTAAATATTCCTAAGATCTTATCATCACCTTCTCAAATCTACAAGCTGCTGTTCCCTCCTCCAGACTCCTACATACTTCAGGCTTTTTCACACTTTCCCATTGCATGCTGGGAAGAAGAAGAAGGAACCCTTTGTAAAACAGTGGAAATGACTCAAAACTGTTGATTTGGGACCTTATTGGAAGGGGTTTGGGGGAGGAGAAACGACAACCCTGCGTTTTATTTTTAGCACTAACCCAGATCCTGCACCACTGTCGGGAAAGACTTACAGGTCCATTCTATGAGATATTCAAAGTTAATGCGGAAATAAAGGATTTCCAGCCTTTCTTGTTCTTTTTTGGTGATGATTTTGACAAAGCGTGTTCTCCTTCATGGAGAGCACGTGTTGCGGTGGGGGCCGCCAGGACACTCCAAAGTTGGGGGCGGGTTAACTGATCGTTGGCCACTGATGTGATTGGGGCTTCCCTTGTTGTTGGGAAGAAGTTAATGTTGCCATTTATTGATTGACAGCCAGAAATGCTAAAACTCCTTGCACGAGGCTAGGGCTTCCTCTTTTCGCCCGTGCAGTGGATTGCCCGTCCCTCCCTCCCTAGAATAGGGTTGTTTGCTTTGACCTTGCTATGCCTGTCATGGGGTCGTCTGCTTTGGAGCGGGGGCCTGGTAGGAATTTTGTCCATCTGGCTGATTGGCTGGGGCCGTTTGGTTTTTGCCTGCTGCGTAGCAAATCGTCACAACTTGTAAGGTTGTGGTTAGGCATTGGTTTATGGTTTGGTTGGTTGAGGGGCATGGATTGGTTGTTCTTGCCCCTCTAATGCTGCTGCTGCGAGGGATTCCGTTAAAGGAATTGGGGGCTAACTATTGCTTGTCCACTCTGTCAAGGGGGCTCGGGCCATAGCAATGAGCTCCTGGTTGCATTTGGGGTGAGGGCAGGTTCCCTGCTCCGCGTAACCCCCAAGTGTATTCCCCCATTCTGACTTTCGCATCGTGCGGAATGTCAGTCTGTCCCCCATGGTGGGGGCAGATAGTCGCAACCAATGCCTAAGCAACCACTCACAAATTTGTATTTTAATAAAGTTGTGGCCAAAATTATGCCAAAAACCTTAAACAAAAATTCTGTGTGATGTGTGAGTTATTGGGGTAGACCTGGGGACCTCGACACGCAACTACTGGCCTGGGACATATAGGCAGCAGGTAGCAACTTACACATATGATCATAGAATTGCAGTTGGAAGGGGCCCGAGTCATTTAGTCCAGCTCCCTGCAATGCAGGAATCTCAGCTAAAGCATCCATAACAGATGCCCCAGGTTTTACACACTGAAAAGATTGCTATTGTCAGTTAAGTGGGCCAAAGCACTGAGGTATGCATACCAAAGGCATAATATATTTTTTTTGTTTAAGGTGGGGAAGTGCTTCTTATTGTTGTCACCTGTTTTTTTTAACTCCCCCTGTGCCTTTTGCAGCGGCTCCACTTCCAGAAATCTAGCAGATGGAGCTTTTCCTGGAAGGGAGAAAAATTGCGGGTGTGTGAGTGAGGTGATTGCCCCCTGTTCTCTCTAAATAGCGTCCCTTCGACTAAAAATAAAAATAAAACACTTACGTCATGGGAATTGTGTGTTCCAGCATTCGGAGAGAGAAGTCCTGAGCTTTGAAAACTGAAAAGAGCAACTAAGGATATGGCTTATTTATTTATTTCAAGCAGGCCTATCGTCAAACAAGATTTTTCTGGGCCGCTTGAATGAAATTTAGAATGAAACCAGCCATGTAACAATTTTGCTGAAAGTAACAAAGCAATTCCAATTTAAAAAAATAAAAAAAAACGCTAGTTGTTTATATCTAACCAACGCAAAACAGTTTTAAGTCAATGGCGGAGATTGGAGCACATGCTTAACTTTCCCATTGAAATCAACAGGACTCATTGAAGTGCTCGATTTTGGACCCATGCAACCCATGGTTTGTTAAAAAGCCTAAGAAAAAAGGAAAGGAAGTACTAAACTTTAAAAGGCTAACTGAAATTTCCTTCATTTGCTACTGCTGGGAAGTGTTCTAAGAAAAAACTGCTCCTTTTCCTTTATGGGGTATCCAAGAGCCTGTATAGAGTCCTTAAGTGGGTACCCTATCACTAGGAGAAAATAACAGAGGCCAACCAGAGAATAGTGAGAAGCAAAGCAGCTAGTAAGCCTGATCTTTATTCAACTGTTGCAACAGGGTCCTCACTCACCACACACAGGAGAGAGGAGGAACCCAGAACAATGGTGCGCAAGCCCTTATATAGACTTTTGAAATTGCCCACCTTGTAGCCCAAGACCACCCCCCAAAACATCATACATACATCACAGAAGGGGGCAGTCTGAAGCAGAAATCTTGTTTGCCAAGATATCTGTTAATAGTCCCTTTGTAAAGAAGCATTTTGGTTTCCCTGCGAATGTCCCGGTCCTCAAACACTCTGCACTTGAATCGGGAGAAAGTCGCACTTGCAAAGGTGTCATGGGCTTTGAAGACACTCGAACTCAGGACCCAAGGGAGAAACGTGCTAGGAGGAAGGCACGCTTGGCAAATCCACACTGTGATCAACTCCCGCCCGGAAACCAATGTCCCCACTGTGGAAGGGTGTGTGGATCCAGAATTGGCCTCCACAGTCACTTACGGACTCACTGTTAAGACCGTGTTCATGAAAGACAATCTTACTCGGCTACTAGTGATCGCCAAAGAAAAAGAATTAATGGTCACTGATTGCATTACCTGAGCAGCCATTCTTTTGTGATGGTAAATACTTTAGTTCCTGAATACAGGTCACAGGATCACCCTCTTCATACACAGATATGCCCCTTAAGACAGGATTTGAAAGCAAAAAGACAATGGGAAGAGATTCCCCATTTTCACCCCTTACTGCAGAGGAATATTTGAGGTCACTGGGGGAGTCAAAATGGCTTCAGGATTGCTCTCCTGTACTATTTCAGACACGTGGCTTATATCCTTAGGTATGTGTTTGCCTTGTACATTTATGAACATTTATTTTATATTTGAGACCTTAGAATTCTTATAACAGTTGCTTGAGAAGTGAGGAGAAGACTGTAAAGGCAGACACATTATTAATGTTATAATTTTTCGGGGAGGACCCCCCCCCCCCAATCCTAGAAATTGTAGGATTTTGATTAATCAGGATATGGATGAAAGTACAAGTTGCAGAACTGTGTTGGACAACTGTGTCCAAGCGCAATTCAAAGTGTTGGTGCTGACCTTTAAAGCCCTAAATGGCCTCAACCCAGTATACTTGAAGGAGCATCTCCAACCCCATCATTCAGCCAGGACACTGAGGTCCAGCACTGAGGGCCTTTTGGTGGTTCCCCCACTGCAAGAAGTGAAGTTACAGGGAACCAGGCAGAGGGCCTTCTCGGTGGTGGCACCTGCCCTGTGGAACGCCCTCCCATCAGATGTAAAATAGATAAATAGATGACTTTATAAGACATCTGAAGACAGCCCTGTACAGGGAAGTTTTTGAAGGTTGATGTTTTATTGTGTTTTTAATACAGTGGTACCTCGGGTTAAGTACTTAATTCATTCCGGAGGGCCGTTCTTAACCTGAAACTGTTCTTAACCTGAAGCACCACTTTAGTTAATGGGGCCTCCTGCTGCTGCCGCACCGCCAGGGCACAATTTCTGTTCTCATCCTGAGGTAAAGTTCTTAACGCGAGGTACTATTTCTGGGTTAGCGGAGTCTGTAACCTGAAGCGTATGTAACCTGAAGCGTATGTAACCCGAGGTACCACTGTATTTTGTTGAGAGCCGCCCAGAGTGGTTGGAGAAACCCAGCCAGATGGACAAAATAATAATAATAATAATAATAATAATAATAATAATAATAATAATAATGGCTATGCCATTGATGTGTGAACAAATGGTCTAGGGAGTTGGACAGAAGAATTACATCTTCCTAAAATTAACTGGGATTTGTTGCTGTTCGAACTAAATATTAGGAAGGACTCGCTGGTGCTAAAAGCTGTTCAACAGTTTCACCTCTGAAGGTTGTGGTCTGTTCTTCCCTGGAGGTTTTTAAGCAGAGGTTGGATGGCCATCTGTCATGGAAGCTTTAGCTGAGATTCCTGCACTGCAGGGGGCTGGACTAGATGACCCTTGGGGACCTTTCCAACGCCACAATTCTATGATTTAATTCTTTCTTCCCTGTTTTGTACCAAGGAATTGAGAATCCATGGAACCAAGAAGGGAGAATAGATCAGGGTCCTCTTCCAGTGATTTTCTCATCATTTCTATTGAAGTCAAAATATCTACTGCGAGTGTGGATTGCATCCTTCAAACAAAATCAAGCATATAATCAGGACACACACACACACACACACACAATGACTCAGGCAAATAAATTATACATATTCCCAGTTGTCTCCCCCTTTTCAATGGCGGGGGAAAATAAATTGATACTTCCATTGGATTTGACTCTACAAATACTCTTTAGAACGCACAAATCTTTCAGGTTTGACTCTGCAAATAATTTCATGCAGGTGACTAGTCCTAATGAATAATAATATGACTCATGTTTGATTCAAGCCCATATTCTACAAAAATCTATATACTAACAAGGAGCTGGCAAGTTATGTGTGACCATAATGTTAAAATACTTCCTGGCGATCCTACAAGGCTCGGTTCAGGTCTCAGATGAAATTGTGGAAGAAATACCGGTACTTCTCTGACTCCCACACAAAAACCTCTCTCCCAACAGTCCATATTGTTGGGCAATAGAGTGCTTGCGATAGCTCCACTTACAATAGTTTCAAAATATCGTGATAAAATACAAAAAGGAAAAGAAAAAAGAAACTAGTTAGAAATAATAGCTAAATATACCAAAACACGTTTAGAACCAGCAGTAAAATACCAATTGCCCCATGGTCTGCGCCTAGTTTGTGAATATTGAAAGTATTCCGTATTCCCAGAAATGTTATCATATCTCAGAAATATTTGTGGGAAGTTTTTAATGTTTGTTGTTTTGTTGTGTTTTTAATATCCTGTTGGAAGCCGCCCAGAGTGGCAGGGGAGGCCTGGCCAGATGGACGGGGTCTAAGTAAATATTATTATTATTATTATTATTATTTGCACACAGTATTCAGACAATCAGAACATTTGTAAAGAGGTTGAGATCTACATGTCAAGGATTCTTCTCTGAAAGCTACAGCTAACACATTTACGCCAAACTATATATTTATTTATAGTTTGTTTATAGACATCACCTTGCCAACAAAGGTCCATATAGTTAAACCTATGGTTTCCCAGTAGTGATGTATGGAAGTGAGAGCTGGACCATAAAGAAGGCTGATCGCTGAAGAATTGATGCTTAGGATTATGGTGCTGGAGGAGACTCTTGAGAGTCCCATGGACTGCAAGAAGATCAAACCTATCCATTCTAAAGGAAATCAGCCCTGAGTGCTCACTGGAAGGACAGATCCTGAAGCTGAGGCTCCAATACTTTGGCCACCTCATGAGAAGAGAAGACTCCCTGGAAAAGACCCTGATGTTGGGAAAGATGGAGGGCAGAAGGAGAAGGGGACGACAGGATGGTTGGACAGTGTTCTCGAAGCTACCAGCATGAGTTTGACCAAACTGCGGGAGGCAGTGGAAGACAGGAGTGCCTGGCGTGCTCTGGTCCATGGGGGTCACGAAGAGTCGGACACGACTAAACGACTAAACAACAAACAACAACAATATATTTATTTATTACATTTGTGCAGTGCAATTTCTTGAAAAAGATGTACATGGGGTTATTTTATCCTCACACCAACCCTGTGAAGTAGGTTATGGTGAGAAATAGTTTACTGACCAAAATCAGCCAGTGAACTTCAGGACGAAGGAAGGGTTTGTACCGCAGTTGAAATTGGATATTCTTCCCCACACCACAGCTTCGCTCAGAATTTAGATTCTGAGGTCTCTCAAAGTAGGGACTGCCATTATTGATGGCATGATAAAAGTGTGTAATGTTATCAGGACAAGTTGCTTACTGTTGTAACAATTGTTCTCTCAAAATTTATGTTCTGCACCATGAAAATAAATAAAAACGGTAAAAAACTAAAAAACAAAAATTAATTTTACTTCAGAGGCCCTGTATTTAGTAATATTCTAATGAATATATTATAGAATGGCAATCTTCTTTTCCCATTTTGTTTCTCTTTTTTTAGTCTTTACAAACATATGGAGAGGTGGGGGGGGAACAGATCGAAGGAGGAAAAGGTTGTTGCTAAGCAACATCACGGTGCTGGTGGAAACTGGTCAATACCGTACTGGATTAAAACTACAACAATCCACAAAACCTATTTAGAGAATCCGTTGAAGAAACAAGAATAGTTATGGCTCTGACACTCCGTCCCGAAATCCCTTTAGGTTAGGATGTCAGATACCTCTGAAACAAAGCGCTGGAGACATGGCTGAGGGCTTTTTGGCCTGCGGTGAATGAAAGCTCATCAATTCCACACGTAGGAGAATGGATACCTCACTTCCCGTTCCATAAAAAGGCTGGTTCAAGTGCTCCTTTTCAATAATATATATTGCCAAATTGGCCTTGGTGGTCCAGAGAGCCACCAAGTCACGTTAAAAACTTTTAGAGTAGAACGGGACAACTTTAAAATGAAAATTCAAAAGGGTCTGGTGACACCTACAACTGAAAAGCTTTGGTGGCTAAAGCTGATTTCATCAGATACATAAAAAGTTCTTCTCAGTTGGTCAGAGAGAGAGAGAGAGAGAGAGAGTAGGATGGGCAAGAAATAGGTGTGCCATGTTATTATGAAAGATCCATTCAAAAGCGTTAAAAAAAATCCAAGCATAGTGGGTGCAGTAGTCTTCTCACTCGTATCAAATTGGCAGATCAAGATGAATAGTGTCCTTAAAACACCTAATGAGAGACAATTACTTTCTACAGAAAGCTCGCTGCTCCCATTCCTTATAGAGACTAAGTCTGATAGGATCCGATCTTCCAATAAAGTCCAGCTCAGCAGTTTCACGCTGGAGGCTCTTCGAGTTGAAATGTGGCAACTTTCCAACCTGTTTTTGAGCGTCTAGACGCTTAGACATTGGATTCTGAGTGCAACCATTCTTATGGTCTGGCTTGTGTAGAAGTTCATTCTCTTGCATAGCATTAGACCATGGGTAGGCAAACTAAAGGGACGCGGGTGGTGCTGTGGGTTAAACCACTGAGCCT
This sequence comes from Podarcis melisellensis, assembly GCF_964234715.1. Classification (NCBI taxonomy): domain Eukaryota; kingdom Metazoa; phylum Chordata; class Lepidosauria; order Squamata; family Lacertidae; genus Podarcis; species Podarcis melisellensis. Next base: position 12,925,257 of record NC_138544.1, read on the forward strand.
AGGGCTTGCCGATCAGAAGGTCAGCAGTTTGAATCCCCGCGATGGGGTGAGCTCCCGTTGCTCGGTCCCTGCTCCTGCCCATCTAGCAGTTCAAAAGCACGTCAAAGTGCAAGTAGATAAATAGGTACCACTCTGGCGGGAAGGTAAATGGCGTTTCCGTGCGCTGCTCTGGTTCGCCAGAAGTGGCTTAGTCATGCTGGCCAGCTGTACGCTGGCTCCCTCAGCCAATAAAGCAAGATGAACTCCGCAACCCCAGAGTTGGCCACGACTGGACCTAATGGTCAGGGGTCCCATTACCTTTAGGCAAACTAAGGCCCAGGGGCCGGATCCGGTCCAGTCACCTTCTAAATCTGGCCAGGGGATGGTCCAGGAATCAGCCCTATCTTTCAACAATCCCCTATACCTTTTATCTTTCTATTTTAATTTAAAAAATGCTAAGTTATGCTATAAAGCTGGATTGTTTTCATTATTATTATTATTTTTAAAAAGCTCTGTAACACCTTAATGCAACCTTTAGACTTCTTAAATATACAGCGGTACCATGGTTCTGAAACTTAATCCGTTCTGGAAGTCCGTTCCAAAACCAAAGCGTTCTAAAAACAAGGCTTGTTTTCCCATAGAAAGCAATGCAAAATGGATTAATGCGTTCCAGACTTTTAAAAACAACCCCTAAAACAGCAATTTAACATGAATTTTACTTTCTAGTGAGACCACTGATCCATAAAATGAAAGCAATAATCAATGTACTGTACTATAAAATAAATAAGACAGTATTGATAAAAAATAAAATTATTATTATTTCCTTACCTGCACTAATGATAGTCCTTGTTTGGATGGGGGGCTTTTATCCATTTCTGCAGTCACACAATCAATCAATCAATCAATCAATCAGTAGCTGAACTGGGTTCCCCACAGTTACAAAAACAAATGAATTGAAAAAGCCTCAAAAACAAAAACGCAAAATAAATAGCAAAAACAAAAGCACCAATCTTAATCCATTCTGGAAGTCCGTTTGACTTCTGAAATGTTCAAAAACCAAGGTGCAACTTCAGATTGGTGCAGGCACCCTGGAAACAATAGCCAACAGCCACCTAAGAAGTTCGGCTTCTGAAAAGCATCAGAAAAACAGAACATTTACTTCTGGGTTTGGGGCATTTGGGAACCAATGTACCACTGTACTTGGTGGTTTTGTTGTCTAAATTCCCAGCCATTTGCTTTTAATGTAAAGCAATTAATCGCATGGCTATGGGACGCGGGTGGCGCTGTGGGTTAAACCACAGAACCTAGGACTTGCCGATCAGAAGGTTGGCGGTTTGAATCCCCGCGACAGGGTGAGCTCCTGTTGCTTGGTCCCTGCTCCTGCCAACCTAGCAGTTCGAAAGCACGTCAAAGTGCAAGTAGATAAATAGGTACCGCTCCGGCGGGAAGGTAAACAGTGTTTCCATGCGCTGCTCTGGTTCGCCAGAAGCGGCTTAGTCATGCTGGCCACATGACCTGGAAGCTGTATGCCAGCTCCCTCGGCCAATAAAGCGAGATGAGCGCCACAACCCCAGAGTCAGTCACGACTGGACCTAATGCTCAGGGGTCCCTTTACCTTTATGTTATCTCTATCTATCTATATCTATCTATCTATCTATCTATCTATCTATCTATCTATCTATCTATCTATCTATCATCATCTATCATCTATCTATCTATCTATCTGTCTATCATCTCTATCTATCTATCTATCTATCATCTATCATCTATCTATCTATCATCTATCTATCTATCTATCTATCTATCTATCTATCTATCATCTATCTATCATCTATCATCTCTATCTATCTATCTATCATCTATCTATCTATCTATCATCTATCTATCTATCTATCTATCTATCTATCTATCTATCATCTATCATCTATCTATCTATCTATCTATCTATCTATCTATCTATCTATCTATCATCTATCTATCTATCTATCTATCATCTATCTATCTATCTATCATCTATCTATCATCTATCTATCTATCTATCTATCTATCTATCTATCTATCTATCTATCTATCTATATCTATCTATCTATCTATCTATCTATCTATCATCTATCATCTATCTATATCTATCTATCTATCTATCTATCTATCATCTATCTATCTATCTATCTATCTATCTATCTATCTATCTATCTATCTATCTATCATCATCATCTATCATCTATCTATCTATCTTTCTATCTGTTTTGTGGGTGGGTGGGGGAATGGCAGCCCAAATTTCATGTTTATACTTTGTAAAGTCCATGAATAAATGGGGCAAGACATCCCCGAGTCACGTATTGTTTTTTCCTATGATTTTTATTTAGTTGTATTTCTTCTTGTTTTTATTATTATAATTATATCATGGGTTGCTTACCTGCCCTCCAGAATGAGGTCCCAGAGCAGGTTGCAACAATATTAAAAACAAAACAAGGGAATAATACAAAAACGAACTTAAAACAACAGCAAGAATGTAAATCAAAAAAATGTACTGTGTATTTTGGGTCTATGGGCCACAAAAACGTTGTGTGTGTGTAAATAAAAAACAACAACACAGTGCCATTCATTCCAAATTCTACCATAATAGGATGGTGGATTTTTATTGTGGCCCTTATTGCTAACATAAAAAATAAGTGAGTGCTAAGTCAAAACAAATTTATTTGATTTTTTAAAAAATACCTCGAAGAAATATCATTTCACTATTTCCATGAGGGCAAAATATCACACCTGTAGTTACAAGTCTCTCCAGTGTTTGGGCAATGTCAATCTGACCGCAATGAACAAGTGGCCAATTAATTGTTTAGCTTTTATTTTTGATTTCAGTATCCAAGTGCTTTTCTCTTGCTAGGACAAAGGGAAGGAAGTTGAAAGCCAGATGATGATACCAGACAAAGCTACGAAAAGAACAAACTTGGTTGAGAAGCCTTAAAATATACTAAATTTGAAAGACAGAAAACAATATAGTGAGTGAGCCTGCATTGAACCTCTGAGGAAACATGCATAGCATTGCACTGTGAATTCTGTTGCTGAGAGAAGTTGCCACCAAGTTATAAGGCTGTCAGTACTTTCATTACTTCAAAATTGCCTAATCCCAGCCTCACTCGGTCCACACCCTTACGGTCTCCTACCATAACTGGATGTAGGCAAACACTAATTTAGTCACCACTAATGACTAGCGAAAAGCAATTGCTTCAGCTTTAATTGCAGAGCCCAGATGGAATCGAAGCAAACTGGCTCCCACAAAAGGAGATGTAATAACTCCGAGAACAAGATCAGCGACAACAACTTTTAATTGTACCTTAGTGAGTCTGGTCTGTAGGTTTGCTACTCAGAAATTTAGAGACCAGGGACTTGATACTCTGGTCTCCTGAGAGCATACAGTTCATCTCTCACTAGACATTTAATTTCTAATAAAAACATGCAAATTGCCATTCTTGGACAGCGAGACCACATGGAGTATGCCGGAGTATTTGAGTCACACATTACTATGGTGATAATTTAAATTTATTTTGAAGAGCTCTCTATGTTTCCTTTCCCAAGCCAATTGCCGCTTTAAGGACATGGATGGAGATTTCTGTGTTGGAAAATGTGGAATGTTAAGGGTGCCTGCTAAAGGAAGGATGAAAATATCTCGCGCTCTAGTGACAAGAAACCAGTAGCACATCAAATAGTAGCAGAAGTGGGCTGTGTAGATAACAGCTGGCTGACAAGGGAGTTGCTGAATGTGACTGGACGCTATCTCCAAAGAACGAGGACTCGCTCTTTGCTTATTGACCTTGAAAACAGAAATAGTTTAAGAGACGGCTTCCTCTCATTTGCAAAAGTTGAAGCACAGAAATGAATCTGATTTGACATTGTACTGTACATCTGAAGAGAAAATAATTCTCCTTTATCACAGCGCTTTATCTCTAACCCTCCCTTTCCATGAGGTTAGCTATAGGGTTTTATTTAAAGACAAACTTTCCGCTAAAGTTTCCACACACAGGCACACACATCTCCATGGTTTACTAATGTCCTGAAGTGGAGCATTATTGAAATCCATCTTTTGAGCCATTTTTTCCTGGTACATTGAGATATTTGATTTGTATGAAACAGAACTCCATTGGGGAAACGTTACAGATGTTTACCGCTGTCCCATAATTCTGGCCTCTTAGTGTCCTCAATACATTTCATCCCTCCTCAAAGAAAAGATATTTTCTTCAAATAGTTTGCATTTTCTGTTACTCTAACATTGGAAAATGCATGATTACACTGTTATTAATGTATATTTGAGACTGATCCCCCCTCCCATTCCATTAAAAATCTGTTCATTGCAAGGTTGGCAGAGGGGTAATAGTAGGATTAGGATGCTATTCATTCAGGCAGCAGTTTTAGAAGCCTTAGTTCTGTTTCTCCCGGTGACCTCTTGTAACCTTTCTACAAATCTCAGTTTCAGATGAGGTGTCAGTGCATACATTGATAGCATTCCAGTCTACTGCAGCAAGGCCTTTGTCAAAACCAAGAGGGATGAGGTGCATGGGAAGATGAATGGCTGTCAAAGGAACACAGAGAGAAGCTGATGGCCTTCTATTATACAGAACAATTCCCAAGGCAATTGGCTGCCCGCTTATTCATGAACTAGATTCTTATCCATAGAGGAAACACAAGGAGCAGCCAGAATTCCCTTGAAACCTATGATGCCAATCAACCTGAGGTTCAAGGCCATCGCATTGGCTCTGGGTTGCCAAGGAAAGTTTGCTTGCATAATCTCTGGAGTTCAGGTTCATGCGCTCGTCACTAGACGACTGCAGCATCAAGCAGCAACTTGCATCTCAGATCAAATGCCGCATGCAAGATGTCAATCGCGCCTCAAAGAAGCAATGGTTTCTAAAAGCAGTGGGATCTCTTCTCGCGAACAGATCATCAAGTGCTGGGAAAGTTAATGATCATGTGGGAAACAGCGCTCAGTTTTTACAGAGGTTCTAAAATAATAATAATAATAATATAAAAATAATAAAATTTTATTTATAACCTGCCCCAGCTGAAGCCAGGCTCAGAGCGGCTAACAACAGTAAAATAATACAGCATTCTAAAATCAATTCATTCTAAAATCAGTTCAAAGCAAATTGATGGCAACCATTGGGCTAGAGTTCTGTGAAGAATTACCAAAGGAGGGGGTCAGGCTGTGCCTTGGCCAAAGGCCTGGTGGAACAGCTCTGTCTTGCAGGCCCTGTGGAAAGATAACAAGTCCTGCAGGGCCCTAGTCTCTTGTGACAGAGCGTTCCACCAGATCGGGGCCACGGCCGAAAAAGCCCTGGCTCTGGTTGAGGCCAGCCTAACCTCTCTGTGGCCCTGGATCTCCAAGATGTTTTTATTTGAAGACCGTAAGATCTTCCATGGGACATACCAGGAGAGGCGGTCCCGTAGGTATGAGGGTCCTAAAATCAGGATTACACCAGAACCGTCTTTCCAGTTGGTGTTAGTGGTTTGTTGTGCCATGGCGCCGGCCTCTCAGGGGAGCCCTAGCAAGTGGGGGAGCTGCACGGCTTTGCCGACAGCCTCCCCTTTCCATGCACGCACGTCAGCTGCGCCCCGCCAACTCTATGGCTAGCAGGTGTGCAGCTTCCCTCCCAAATCTCTGCATCTGCGAAAGACGGCCCTGCTCTTGGTCGTTGTCTTCCTCCTGCTTCCTGGCGAAAGGCAGCGCACAGCCTTCCAGGGCTGCCTTCTTGGGCGCCCAGATACTGGAGAGCATGTCCGCCAGCACATTTTCCTGCTTGAACGCCACCACCATGCCGGGGATCAGGGTGGGGGAGGAGGCAGAGGACATTTTCTACCGCCCCCTCCCTTGTTTTGGAGTTGCCGGGGGGCGCCGGAGGGATCTTTGCAACATGGCGCCGGATATGCTTAAGACGGCCCTGGATTACACCACAGGTTAGCCATTTCAGCCTGAGTTTGTTGATTGAAATTATATTTGCTTAATTCAATGCCAAGTCAATCACTCTGAGGACTCCATGACTCTACAGTGGTACCTCGGGTTAAGTACTTAATTCGTTCTGGAGGTCTGTTCTTAACCTGAAACTATTCTTAACCTGAAGCACCACTTTAGCTAATGGGGCCTCCTGCTGCCGCCGCGCTGCTGGAGCCCAATTTCTGTTCTTCTCCTGAAGCAAAGTTCTTAACCTGAAGCACTATTTCTGGGTTAGCGGAGTAACCTGAAGCATATGTAACCTGAAGCGTATGTAACCCGAGGTACCACTGTATATTGTTTTCCAATGTTTCTCTTATCAATAAAAAATTTGGTGTGGCACGAGCAAATCTTTATTCTGAAAGTGTGGCCCAGAGAAGAAAAGTGTGAGAACCACAGTCATTTATCACACCCCATTAGAAGAAACTGCATATTCCACAGACAAAAGCTGAGTTCTCAGTACAACCGCTACAGATTCAGAAAGTTTAGCTTGGTCTAATTGGGACTGACAGTCTGAGTGGAGGAAAAGCTACAAAAGTGTTTTTAGCACTGAGCAATTATAGCAACGATTACAGTGCCAGAGACACTAAGAGGATTTGCAGTGGATTATATCTAATATTAACATGATCTAATGCTGCATGAAATACAGCTCAGAATGGACCCGATTCTCAAAGACAGTTTCTTTATCCTTCAAAGTCACCCAGATTTTGAGGAAACGAAGGGGGGAAATATCGACCCATGCCTACGAAAATGAAGAAATCTAGCTGTAGTGTTTCTCGTCATTTCTTAATCTTAAGAAAGGGAAATAAAAAAAATCTTAAGTAATAGAAAAATTAGATCTTGAGGCACTTTGCCATGCCAGTCGGGGGGACGGGGGACTGCAGAGTAAATCTGTGCTCAGCTTTTGCTGTGTAGTTATTCAGCAAATTTAGCAAATTTTAATGATATGCATCTATATATTGCAGTCTCTGTGAAATTTGCATGATCCTGCAGCTGAGTCTCGACTGCAGACCCTTCGAACGTCGCTATTTTCCAGCGACCAGGGCCATCTTAAGCATACAGTGGGACCTCAGGTTACATACGCTTCAGGTTACAGACTCCGCTAACCCAGAAATAGTACCTCGGGTTAAGAACTTTACCTCAGGATGAGAACAGAAATTGTGCTCTGGTGGCGCGGCGGCAGCAGGAGGCCCTGTTAGCTAAAGTGGTGCTTCAGGTTAAGAACAGTTTCAGGTTAAGAACGGACCTCCGGAAGGAATTAAGTACTTAACCTGAGGTACCACTGTATACGGCACCGTGCTGCAAAGATCCCTTTCCCAGACTTGACCTTTTTTTTTAAAAAAAAAGATATTTATTAGAATTTTCAATATTAATACAGTAAAAATCAAAAAGAAAAAAAGAAAAGAAAAATAGCAAAAATACAAAAATAAAAATAATTAAAAACACACAAATTTTCCATAACTTATTTTCCTTTAACTTACTTCCCAGACCTCCTCATACCTTCATTTTTTGTATTCCAATTCAAATTGTTAGTTCAGCAAATCCTTATCAATAAACTTTAACCTACTTCTAAACCTTTTTTTCCATATTCTCTTAAAACATTACAGCTGGAAACCACTTAGTTTCTATCTGACATCTTTCTAACATTCATTGATTTTGCAATATTTCTGTAAATAGTCTTTAAATTTCTTCCAATCTTCTTCCGCCGACTCTTCTCCCTGGTCTCGGATTCTGCCAGTCATTTCAGCCAATCCCATATAGTCCATCACCTTCATCTGCCATTCTTCCAGAGTGGGTAGATCCTGTGTCTTCCAATACTTTGCAATAAGTATTCTTGCTGCTGTTGTAGCATACATAAAGAAAGTTCTATCCTTATTTGGCACCAATTGGCCGACCATGCCCAGGAGAAAGGCCTCTGGTTTCTTCAGGAAGGTATATTTAAATACCTTTTTCATTTCATTATAGATCATCTCCCAGAAAGCCTTAATCCTTGGGCACGTCCACCAAAGGTGAAAGAATGTACCTCAGACTTGACCTTTTTTTTAGGGCTGGTGGAGGCGGGCAGAGGGTGGCTCCTCCGGCAGGGAAGAAGTGGAGGCTGGACTCGGTGCCTCCTGGCTCAGCTGGCCGCTTCCTGCCGTGGTGACCATGGCAGGCAGCACACCGATCGAGTGGGCCTGCGCTGAGTGAGCGAGGGCATATGCGCCGCTCCCACCAAGCGTTGGCTCGGTTTTTTCCCTTTTAGCTTTCTGGCGTCCCGCAGAATTTGGCACCTGGAGGCTAAAAGGGAAAAAACACTCAGTGGGAGTGGCGCATGCCTCCTCGCTCACTCAGTGCACTCGTTCAGTGTTCCCCGGACTCTCGCCTGGCGCCCTCCAGAACTTGGCGCCCTGGCGCCACTAGTCTCAGTGGGTAAGACGGGCCTGCCAGGGACAGTCCTAGAATTACAGAAGCCGTCCTGGTTTCTGATTTGATCCCTGAATGTCCCGCTTTTCCTTAGGACGTTCCTATTTTCATCCAGAGCTATGGTTTCCAAAGTGCTTTAACAAACCTTCTTTACGGTGAATTTGGAGAACTGTGGCTCTGGAAGAGGATTCTTAGAACACTTAATAAACTCTTCTTTGTCTGTTTATAGAAGTGTCGTGGCACTTTAAATGTCTGGCGTGAATGTGGCCGAGGTCTTTGTAAACTTAAGTGTTGTATCAAACTTTAGTTCTGCTTGAAGAAGACCCATTAAAATTAATGGAAGTGACTAACTTAATTCCACTGATTCCAATGGGTCTACTCTGATTAGAAGTTAGCTGGATACCACCCTGAGTCATTCTGGGGAAAACCAGCCAGATGGGTGGGAAATAAATATATTATTATTAATATTAATATTAACAACAACAACAACAATAATAACAATAAATTTATTAGTCTTTAAGGCACCACAAAACTGGTCACCCCCCCTAACATTATCAACATTATTAACTGTTCTCCAATTACACCTAACTTTCTTCCAGTCCTAAGTACATATTGTTTCCCCCAGCAATATTTCTGTTCAAGCTCTTTAAAAAAACAACAGGTTTGGAGTTGAATGTGGAAGGCACCTATTGGCTGGTACTGTGACGTCATCAACCTCTTCCCAATAGCCTTTGCAACTTTAAGTTAAACATTCGTGGTTTTTGTTTCTTTGTAAGGCAAAGATAAACACAAAGAAATGCATGTGTGCATCAGTTGTTTTTTATTTTTATTTTTATTTTATTTTTAAAAAACCCTGCTCAGATTAATTCTCCCGGATCTGACTTTCTCCCAGATCGCTTGAGAAAGTTGTGTGAGCATGCTTTCTTTTTTCCCTGTCTTTAAGCGGCAGCTAATCTGGTGGAGGAGGGCAAGAAGTTCACCGAAGCGCTGGCCCCCACAGGACTCACTCGAAAGTCCAAATGCACCACACTTGCTTCCATTTAAAACTGTTACCTAAGAAATGTGTTTTCAGGGAAGAGATCGCTGTACCGATGATGGTTTGGCTGAATATGACAACCAGAACCAGCTTGGGTTTCCAGCTCCGTCTGCTAAGCCCAGGGCTGCCTTCTGTCTTTCAGAAATGGCTCCGATTGATCCAATACAACTTTTAAAAAATGGGGCCAGGGAAAGCAGATGGCCCGATGCCTAGATAAAACATACTAATTTGTAATTTTAAAATGTCAGTTTGCTGTGAAGGGAGATACAGCCACAGGGTCAAAGAGCTGCCTCGCTGTGCAAGTGTAGTACAGCATAAATTTTTCCACTTTAACACACCGACTGTTACAATGTACCTCATACCAGAGAATCAATAAAGTCAAGGCAATTTCCTTAACATGCCATCTAGAGGAGATTATGGAAGGGGTGGGGGGTGGGGAGGGTTTTCCTTGGTGGTTAATGCCTTACTAAAGTTCAAATGAGGCAATATATAGTAAAATAATTTCAATCTCCATTTTCACTCCTCGCAATTTTAGTGGAGACTAAATGAAATGGAACGGTGTTGGTTCTAACCAACTCAATATATCCTCGCTTTCTAATACCCAAGGTCATTTTTACCTTCATGGAAAAAGAAGCCACATATAAAATACTCATCCATGATAAAGAGGGGGAAATATTTGCAATTTTTTGAAAAGCTGGATTGATGGGTGATATATTATGTAATTCATTCCCCGGCATGGTTGGGTTTCGTTTTATGGTTGCTGTTTAACCTTGCCAATTTTACTCTGGGATAAACATCCTTTGGAGGATAAAACACACACACACACACAACTTTTAATACTATAAAAGAGGAACGAAGAACCCTTCAAATTATAAATCTGCATCACACAATTAATAGCAAGGAGGGCATTTATCTGGCAAGATGGCAATTAGAATTATTTTCTCCTGCCGACTCTTGTTATTAACTGGCGCTTGTTATGGTATTAATCAGAAATGCCAGGCGAAAATGCTTAGCTTGCATTTTGGGAGAGCTGGTAAAGGATGACAAAAACGCTTAGGTACCTTGCAACAATGCATTTCTACCCTTTACTAATAGGATCGGGGGAAAACACACATGCATATAAAAGTTTCCATATTTAGCATCTCAGCAACTCCAGGACCAGATTGATAACAGGATATATTTGGGTAATAGGATATGTTTGAGATCCAGCGCCGAGGGCCTTCTGCGAGAAATGAGGTTACAGGGGACCAGGCAGAGGGCTTTCTTGGTTGTGGTGCCCACCCTGTGGAACGCCCTTCCACCAGATGTCAAAGAGATTCAGAAGATATCTTAAGGCAGCCCTGTTCAGGGAAGCTTTTAATATTTAACGCTGTACTGTTTTTAACACTTGATTGGGAGCCGCCCAGAGTGGCTGGGGAAACTCAGCCAGATGGGTGGGGTATAAATAATAAATTACTACTACTACTACTACTACTACTACTACTACTACTATTATTATTACAGCTGCCTCAGGGCCCACATTTTTGGTTTGCCAGATTGCAGTTCCGGTTAAAAATTTGCAACTTGGCACGCCCTCCCACATTTATCTGATGAAAACAGGGACATCCTTTTCAATAATAATAATAATAATAATAATAATAATAATAATAATGCCCTACCCACCTGACTCGGTTGCCCCAGCCACTCTGGGCAGCTTCCAACATACCGGTATGTAAAAACAAAATAAAAGTCCCTACTCACTGAGGGTTTGTGACCCATTGGCTACCCTCACCTGGTTTAGCCAGCCAGTCAACGTCATTTTCTGGGATGTGGCCGCTGTTGCATGCTGACAGTTTCTAGGAGCCACAGGTGAGAGCTGAGTGCAGGGTGGGGGCCAAAGGCGGACAGGCTTCAGGGAATAGGCCCCTTCCCTCATGGCAGTAAATAAAAGATCAAACGAAAGGAGTGTCTTACCAGTTAGAATCTTTAATAATCACACTGAGAGAACAAAGGACTCGTCTCCTAGAATGGCGATGCTCCCAGTTAAGGACTACACCCTCCTCCATCCCTATTAATCTACGTCACTCCTACGTCCAGTAATCTGAGCTTGTACCCTCTGCACTTTCTGTTCCAAGACTTTCTGAGCTCTTCTCGACCTTGGGGAGAGCTGAGGAATGCTGTCCAACAACTGTGAATCGGTTACCCCTCTCTTTTCCAGTGTTTCTTCACCTAGCTGTTCCCCGCCAAGTACTTCCCAGCTTCTGCCTTCTGAACTATGCCCCTCTGCAAACCACTGTTCTAAATCTATACTGTTCTCCTGCTCCTGGGAAGATTCAGGAGCAGGGGGAGGGGGTGGCTCCCACCATTCCTCCTCAGTACAGCCCTCCTCAGCACGGTCCCCGACCAGGTAACTCCTGAAAATAAAAAAACAAAACTCCTCAAGAACATACATCAGTGTGAATTTCTCCCAATGAACACATTTTATATGCAGTTTTGAAAAATATGCACATTTTTGCAAGCAGTCCCCCCTAATATAATGCATGCTTCTATGTTAATTTCACAAATATCTTCATTTTTAGGCACACTCTCTATATGTGGTTTTGTACACATTGCTTGGTTTGCATTGTAAAATTCATATATTTTTTTTATTTCGAAGGAAGGCTGTGTTTCAGTATGCATATTGCTTTGGAAAGTCCAAATTTTACAGATTCAGCTTTAAATGCATCGTGAACCAATTCCTCCTCCATCCCTAACTGGGACTGTTTGCTGACAACACTGTAAAAAGTAATAAAAAGTGAGTGCTCAAAAGCATAGATATTGTAAAGTAAAATATATTGTCTGGAAACACGCAATTTGGCACCAAAGCCACAGACACTCTTCTCATATGTGCCAAGCTGCCGTATTCTGAAGATATTATTATTATTATTATTATTATTATTATTATTATTATTATTATTATCCTCAGGTCTCAGGGCAGTTCTCAACATAAAATCACAATATAAAAACATGGAATACAAATTGAAAATAAAAACAAGAACAACCCCATAATCTGTAAGAAACCCTCACAGAAGCCAACTGATTTGGATTTAATTTCTGCAGAGTACATCCTTGGAATATATGAGCAACCCGCTGAGAGTCAGACTCAAATGGCTCTTCAGAAACAACAGGAGAGACCAAAAGTTTGTTAGCCAACTAACAGAAGCCAATGGGAGTTTCCTGCAGCACGATGTACCATATTGGCCTGAATATAAGCTGCACCCGCAAATAAGACGCACCTTTAAAATTCCGGGGGGGGGGGGAGAGAAAGAAAAGACAATACCCGAATATAAGCCGCTCCCTTAAAATTGGGTTACAGGCTTAAAATCGCTGTGGTTGGTAGAATTGTAACTCTGAGCCAATTTAAGCCTTTGATCTTGCAAGCCCGCAAAAATTGTCGCACAATCGCTATAAATCGCAAATCGCAATTCAAGTGCCACAATTCCGCAGGCACTCACACCCGTAAATGGCAAATGAACAGTCCTGAGTTTGCAAATTGGCAATAAAACCTTTTTTTGGTTCCGTTTTACCGTGTGTCTGTTTCAGCAGCGACATTGTAAAAGCCCGTTTTTGTAAGGTCGCAAATTTAAGCCGCGCTTTAGCTTTTCACGGTCGGAATTGGGAGGAAAAGTGAGGCTTATATTCAGGTCAATATGGTAGATCCTTTATATATTATGGTACGCTTTCTAGAACTCTCCTACTACTGCAGAATAAGTGAGGCTGTGATCAAGGCCAGATTTAGGTTTGATGAGGCCCTAAGCTGCTGAAAGTAATGGGGCCCTTTATATGTCCAGCTGTCCTTTGTCAACAACAAATTGTCTTGAATATATGCTATATGGTAATTTATGGACCTAATAGGTATCTAAAGCCATTGGCACATGTTGCCATGCAACCAGTCCATGCAGAATGTAGGCACCCTATATATAGAAATGAGCAAACCTGTGATATTTTAGGGAGCAGGCTAGCAGGCGAGGCCCATTACTTACATCTTAGAAGCCTACACAACACAAAACACTGTTGCTGTATGTAGGTTTCATTTTATTTGTTTTTTATCTTATATTTTTGGAAATTGAAATATACTTGGAGTCGAGAGAGGATTTCATGCTCTTTATTCAGCTCATAGTGGTGAGGAGGAATGGAAGTTCCCCCAGAATGTCTGCTTTATATACATTATTTACACAATGGGCCCCACGTGATTGGCTAATTCCGGGATTCTCCTGTAGGCCAATCAGGTCGCAAATTCACTTCTACCTGGAGCTGGATTGGGTGGCTCCTGTGGACCAATCAGACTGCTGCATTCTGGAGGCTATTGTTCTAGGACCAATCAGGCTGCTGCATTCTGAATCCTATTGTTCTAGGACCAATCAGACTGCTGCATTTTGGATGCTATTCAACTCAGTACATAACAGAAATGTACATCCAGTTTTTCCCCTTTAATTTTTTTGGGCCCCCCAAGAGAGTGGGGCCCTAAGCTATAGCTTGTTTAGCTTATACATAAATCCGACACTGTGATCTGGAGAAGCAAGAACATTTGAGAGCTGAGTGAAGCACACACCGATATTTGAGGCTGTGCCTTGTCCTTGTACATCTTCAGGTTTGTCGTCACCCTCCAATTCCAAAGCTGTCCTGAACGGTTAATCCTACATTACGAGCTGCGGCACAGAAGCGGAGCCTGCAAAGAAAACACAACACAACTCCCCGCTCCCCAACATCCTTGCATGTTCCGTTTGCAGTCAAAAAGAGTCCATATGTTTCTGTTTAGCAGGAGGCCAGCAGCATCTGTTTCCTGGCCGCTGATTGAACTACAGCAACAAAAACCTAGACAAGTCTACGCAGTCAAAATAGTTTATCTTGCTACTGGTCCAATCACCATCTCCTCAGGCACTCGACATGGTCTCTTCCTCACATCAGATTTCACATGCTTGTCCTGTATCGTTTTCTGGGTCCTGCAATCTCCACCTGGTGCTTATGTTTTACTCTTTTTAAAACAAAAAAGCAAGTTTCTAGCCCTGTTGGTTGCAGAGAAGAAAAACACAGAACAAAAGCCGAAGACAAAATAAAAAGAATAATCAGATGGGTTTGTTTTTCTTCTGAGCAGAAACAGAAAAATCCTGATTACATAAATGTTTGAATAAATAAAATATTTTTTAAAAAAGAATCCTGACTTCCAATACCTGAGGAAGAGATATTCTTGTTGACCAGATGGTGCATTTGTGAGCAGGTCCCAAAAACAAGGTGGTATATTTCCTAATGTTGGTTGAACCCCAAATTACTGTTTTGCATGATCCCCCAAACACCTTATTTTATTTCTTTGTTTCCCATAACATTTTCTGCTAGATTTTTTTTTAAAGGAAACCATTTCATTAAGAACTATTTGCTCTTTGAATACAGCCTTCAAGAGTAATATTTCATTTATTGGCACTTCCCCGCAGCTCGCATGCAATTATTATTTAGAGTCATTTTGGTTTCTCTAAAAGCATTTGACCTACCCTATTAGTTCCCAGCTGCATTTTCCTTTTAAACGGCAAAGCAGCAATTTAAAAATAATCTTTTATGTCTAAAACAGAAACACCAATAGAAAATAAAACTCTGGGCTAAAGGAAAAGCCCACTGACTGCAATGGCGTGACAGCTGAGCTAACATAATATTATTTCTTGTTATAGGTCTAATATAGACGGCAATCGCTGTTATCATCTGCATCGGACAGAGAAATGCATCATAAACAACATTAACTAATGATATTTCCCCTGGCACTTGAATCATGCTTTTCCTTTCGATCTTGGTGTTAATGGGATCAGATGAGATGCTAGCCCTCTCACGCCCAGCCTTGTTTTTCTGCTGCAAATATGAGGAACTGCAATTGACTTTCCACACTATTGAGAATTGCACTTTTCCTTTGTGTATATCCCTCTCTCTTCCATCTACAACTGCTGTGTGTGCGGCAGGGGAAGGTCCAACGCTGTGCAGTGGCAGGGACTAGCCAGTGTGGCACAATGGTTAGAGTGCTGGACTATGAATTCTGAGAGCGGGGTTCGAATCCCCCACTCAGGCATGAAGCTCACTGGGCGACCTTGGGCCAGTCAGTCACCATCTCTTAGCCTGACCTTCCTCACAGGCTTGTTGTGAGGATGAAATGGGTAGGAGGAGAACCTTGCGATCCTTGGAAAATATAGGTACAGTGGTACCTCACGTTAAGTACTTAATTTGTTCCGGAGGTCCCTTCTTCACCTGAAACTGTTCTTAACCTGAAGCACCACTTTAGCTAACGGGGCCTCCAACTGCCACCACGCCGCAGGAGCCCGATTTCTGTTCTCATCCTGAAGCAAAGTTCTTAACCTGAAGCACTATTTCTGGGTTAGCATAGTGTGTAACCTGAAGCGTATGTAACCCGAGGTACCACTGTATATAAATATAATCTCTCTCTCATCTATCTAATTGCATTATGGCTTTGCAGAACTATAGTTGTTGTTGTTGTTAATCGTTTAGTTGTGTCCGACTCTTCGTGACCCCCATGGACCAGAGCACGCCAGACACTCCTGTCTTCCACTGCCTCCCACAGTTTGGTCAAACTCATGCTGGTAGCTTCGAGAACACTGTCCAACCATCTCGTCCTCTGTCGTCCCCTTCTCCTTGTGCCCTCCATCTTTCCCAACATCAGGGTCTTTTCCAGGGAGTCTTCTCTTCTCATGAGGTGGCCAAAGTATTGGAGCCTCAGCTTCAGGATCTGTCCTTCCAGTGAGCACTCAGGGCTGAGTTCCTTCAGAATGGAGAGGTTTGATCTTCTTCCAGTCCATGGGACTCTCAAGAGTCTCCTCCAGACCATAATTCAAAAGCATCCATTCTTCGGCGATCAGCCTTCTTTATGGTCCAGCTCTTACTGCCATACATCACTACTGGGAAAACCATAGGTTTAACTATATGGACCTTTGTCGGCAAGGTGATGTCTCTGCTTTTTAAGATGCTGTCTAGGTTTGTCATTGCTTTTCTCACAAGAAGCAGGCGTCTTTTAATTTCGTGACTGCAGCACTATAATACTGTAAATCAAAACAATAATGCTAATTTTAAAAAATAGATATAAAAGCTTTCCAGTCACCGCCATTTTAGCCATGTGGCTAATGGAATTGATCAGAAACAGATTTAAATTTATTATTATTATTATTATTATTATTATTATTATTATTATTATTATTACCATAGCAAGGGGTTCTATCACATACCACTCTTTCATTTAAAAAATAGAGCTGGAAAAGCCTTTTAGCATTAATTAAAAGATGCATTGGGAAAAAATTTAAGGGGTGTTAAAATGGTTTCCATCACAAAGGTTAAGGTGAAACTTTGCAAAGCTGTGGTGCCCATGAGGTAAAAACCCTTTCCTTTAAAAAAAGATGGAAGAGGAGCATTAAGCAAGGGGGGCAGGAGAGAGAATGCACTGTTCTTCTGGGGAAATGTTTTGTTTGTTTGTTTGTTTTTAATAAATTTTTATTCATTTTCCAAACACATAATAAAAAACAAACAAAACACAAAACAAAAACATACAAACATTTAAACATGTATAATTTCATAATCTTATTTTCGTGGGCCTTCTTTCCCCTGACTTCCCCATACCTCCCTTTCGCTGCATCCTTGTTTTACATTTCTTTAGCAACTCCTCCAGTCAATTAACTATTTAATTCCCTTTCATTAAATTTTCTTTAACTTATTAGTTACAGCTGTAATTCTCTATTTCTTATTCCTTGACATTTCCTTCTGGGGAAATGTTTTGGAGGGAAAGGGCTTTTTCCCCCTGGGAAAGAGGGCTTTCTGTGGTCTGAAAAAAGGACAGAATAACCACAGGGAGAATACAGGATGAGAATAATTTGATGGTGCTGTGGTAAAAATGGGTGAATGAAGAATTGCAGTCCCACACAAAGTGCCTAGGGTAAGAACATCCATAAGCAAATAGAAATGATTTCTAGCAAAGGCTGTAACCCTGTATGTAGGCTGAATACTACTACTACTACTACTAATTTATTATTTATACCCCGCCCATCTGGCTGAGTTTCCCCAACAACTCTGGGCGGCTTCCAACAGAATATTAAAATACAATATATTAAACATTAAAAGCTTCTCTAAACAGGCCCACTATACACACCATACAGTTGGAGCACCCTCTCCAAAAGTACCCTGGGAATTGCAGCTTACCCCTAAGAGAGCTGCAGTTCCCAGCATCCTTGGTAGGGTTGCTTTAGGTGACATAAAGTCCCATTGAAGCCAATAACAATGTAAGACTCCAAAAATAACAGATTGGCAAATCAAATTACAGGAATTGGTGGAGACGGCTCAACTGACTAGTAAACTCAGAGGAAACTCAAAGCAAAAATTTGCGGAAAAATGGGATGGTTATAGAAGATATGTTCAAAAATACAATAATAGTTTTGACTCCGTGCTAGCATTCGAGTGATAAAGGAACTAAAAGGAGGTGGACAACAATTAAGGATTTATTATGTTTTCAGAATGTATTAGAAAAAATATATAGAAAGGTTTGTTGTTTTGTGTACATTCAAATGTAAGATAAAACATATGCAAAGGGGCTTGACAGGAAGTCAAAGTTGAAGAACAGATTTTGGAAGCTAAAAGGGGGAAAAATATTTACTTTCATTGTTATCATTTTCTGTGCAGGTGGGGTGTGTGGGTGTCTGCACATATGTGTGTTGTTGTATGCAATGTTTGGGAAGAAATAAGACGGTAAATAACAAATAACAAACTAAATATTGATGTATGTAATTTTTATTTCTTAATTATATTTAGTGGTAGTATGGCTGTATTGTTTTTTGTAACATAAAACCATTCAATAAAAATTATTAAAAAGAAGAAGAAGCCAATAACAATGTAAGGAACTAAATTCTATGCAGAACCAAAGCCAAAATCATTTCCCCCAACACCTAAAAGCAATACATGTTGCTGTTGTCCACCCTAACCACAATAAAACCTGCCTAGTTGATGTCTAGATTTTTCTCATAGCTATTAAGTGGTAACACGGGCAAAATATTGTCAATGTTTTTTCATTCCCACACCCTTCCTTCTTCCCTTGGAATGTTGGCCGCCAGTAACTCCCTTCCTGAATCTAAATGAAAATTGTTTTCCAGGCACATATTTAACTGAATGGATGGCAAAGGCCTCAAGGTCACCGGTCTTTCTTTGATTGTGTGCTTCACGCTTCTGAAGGAGTTTCCAAGTTTATTACTCCCTAAAACAGCCTTCGGTTTCTATTGACACACAAGCCGGCGACTAAGTTGGGCCAAACGAAGCAAAAGGGAACACTAATTTTCATTGTGCGCCATGTTCCGGGTGTTTCCCTGCTTCTTTTCTGCAACAACCCACGCAGACTTTTTGTTCTGAAGTGGTGCATCTTGCGCATCTCTCTCTCCACAGAGTGGAAATATGCAACCCCAGGGGGGGCAAAAGCATCACTTCAAAAACTGTAGTTTTCTTATGCAGGTTCGAGTCACTCTCATCCATGTATATGCGCATCACCAGGAAATAATTCAATAAATCCATTTGAACTGCAAAAAAGGTGAGGGAAGAGCAAAAACGACCCAAAAAGAGTGGGGAGAACTGCAAAAATGGTGGGGAAATGGCAAAGTCAGGAGCCTTTGCACTGATTTTTTGAGGCCTGTGGAGAGTTGGAGTTTGAGAAAGGAGATTTTGGAGGGAATAATTGTGGTGGAATTTGGGGGACTTTGGGCAGAGTCTGGCATTTTAGGTGGTGTTTATACGCGGTTTCCCATGTATGTGTGATACCCAGGAACGTAACCCCCACATAAGTGGGGAGATACCTATTCCAACACGTTTTCTCTCTCTCACCCCCAGGTTTGTTCTGACGACAACCCTTGATGTCTCCCCAAGTGCCAAAGAATATCGCCAAAACATGATGTATAGGGTTGAGCGATGTCTGGCTTTCAACATTGTGATATCTCACCAGCTAAACGTCATGATATACCGATATATCACAATGTCTAAAATAAGGATGTAACTATGTAGAGGTGACGGGATAATGACCTGAAAATGGCTACTACAGTCATACCTTGGTTCTCGAATGCCTTGGTACTCGTAAATTTTGGCTCCCAAACGCTGAAAACCCAGAAGTAAGTGTTCCGGTTTTTGAACGTTTTTTGGAAGCCAAACGTCCAACGCGGCTTCCGCTTGAGTGCAGGAAGCTCCTGCAGCCAATCGCAAGCTGCACCTTGGTTTTCGAACGTTTTGGAAGTCAAACAGACTTCCAGAACGGATTACATTCGAAAACCAAGGTATGACTGTACTTAGGGGTCTAAAACGGATACATTTTTACTTACCTTTAACATATTTTAAAAACTGTTATTTTATAGTACTGATACATTTTTACTCACAGCTGTGTTGCTGTGGTCTAAACCACTGAACCTAGGGCTTGCCGATTGGAAGGTCAGTGGTTCAAATCCCTGCGACGGGGTAAGCTCCTGTTGCTCGGTCCCAGCTCCTGCCAACCTAGCAGTTTGAAAGCAAGCAAAAAAAAGTGCAAGTAGATAAATAGGTACCACTCCGGCGGGAAGTAAACGGCGTTTCCGTGCGCTGCTCTGGTTTCGCCAGAAGCGGCTTAGTCATGCTGGCCACATGACCCAGAAAAACTGTCTGTGGACAAATGCTGGCTGTCGTCTGCAACCGGACTTAACTGTCAGGGGTCCTTTACCTTTACCTTTTAACGTATTGTTAAAACTGTTATTTTATCATACAGAGCAACAGAGGCAGAAGGAATCATGAGACAAGCAATTACTAGCTTGACGGTTTTCCCCATGTTGCAATTATTTAGATAGCACTTGCACACATTGTGATTCGCGATATATCGCCATGTCGAATATTATTAAACCCTTACCACAAAGTAGACTTCAAATTGATTTCTGACAATGTATCAATACATTGCCCAACCCGTGCGTGTGTGTGTGTGTGTGATGCAAAAAATTACAATATGGGGAAATTCTTGAAGCCACTCAATGTCTCTACACAGCTCCATCCTTGTTTCAGACATTGTGGTATATCAACATATCACGATGTTTAGCTGGCGATATATCGCAGTCTTGAAAACCAGCCCTAGTTCTTCGGATACAGAAAAGTGACCTGTTAACAGCAGCATATTCCTGTTCACAGAACTGCTGAGTCTGGGCGAAGATCTGCCTTCGCTATGATCAGCACAGCAACTTTTGCAAAACTATTCTCTACAAGGTTACCTTAATATATGAGCTTGTTAAAGGCAATGCAAAGAGACCCAGTGAGGCATTTTGCCTTGCATGGCTGGCCATGCCGATAGGACTTATGTCACCAGAATGAGGATAGGCCTGGGTGACATTCAGAAGCAAAAGAGAGAGGCTTTCTCAGCCCACTCTGCCTGCTTAATGCCTCCACATGTAGCTGTATTTTAGAAGTGCTCAGTGCTCACCTGGGTACAGTGGTACCTCGGGTTAAGTACTTAATTCGTTCCGGAGGTCCGTTCTTAACCTGAAACTGTTCTTAACCTGAAGCACCACTTTAGCTAATGGGGCCTCCTGCTACCGCCGCGCCGCCGGAGCCCGATTTCTGTTCTTATCTTGAAGCAAAGTTCTTAACCTGAAGTACTATTTCTGTCTTAATGGAGTGTGTAACCTGAAGCGTATGTAACCCGAGATACCACTGTATATGCTTTCGTGTGCATGCACACTTCTTCAGATACATGTCCACAAAAGCTTATACCCTGAACAAACTTAGTTGGAGTCTAAGGTGCTACTGGACAATTTTTTAAATTTATTTCGACTGAGTCAGACCAGCACAACTACCTACCTGAATCTAGTACTCACCTGTACACATTAGGATGTACTACCTTATACAGTACAAGTTAATGCCCTCATATAGCTTCCTTCTTTTTATTTCCAGGGATAAGGGGCTCTCATGATATAAAACATCTTAGTGAAGTACTTTTGAAGAAATCTGCATGAAAACAAGATTTCTGATGAAAGATAAAATCAAAATTTCTGATTAAAAGGATCATTGGCACAAATAGATCTTGACATTTCTCCGGAAGGATCTTTGGGCTTCATGAGACAGGGTCTCGCAGCTGAGGAAGGGGTTGTCTGCAAAGGTCCTCAGGTAATTCACGAGATTAGAGGTTTTCAATCTCTTTGAGTCCATGGTTCCCTTAAACGTAAAGGACCCCTGACAGTTAAGTCCAGTTGCAGGCGACTCTGGGGTTCATCTCGCTTTACTGGCCAAGGGAGCCGACGTTTGTCCGCAGACAGTTTTTCTGGGTCATGTGGCCAGCATGACTAAGCTGCTTCCAGCGAAACCAGAGCAGCGCAGGGAAACGTTGTTTACCTTCCCGCCGGAGCAATACCTATTTATCTACTTGTACTTTGATGTGCTTTCGAACTGCTAGGTTGGCAGGAGCAGGGACCGAGCAACGGGAGCTCACCCCGTCATGGGGATTTGAACCACCGACCTTCCGATCGGCAAGCCCTAGGCTCAGTGGTTTAGACCACAGCGCCACCCGCGTCCCATGGTTTCCTTAACCAACTACAGTCTTTCCATGGCACCCCTGCGGGGCTCAGGAGCCCAGTTTTGTCACCCCTTGCCTGTCGAGCTGGCAGCCTCCTACCCTTTTCTGAGCACCCTCCCTTGTGGAGTGTTCCCTCAGCCTCCTCTCTCCTCTCATTGCGGGTCCTCCAGGCAGCTGCCGCCGCCATCCTTGGTCTCTGAGCTGCCTCCTTGTGCCCCCAAGAGAGATGCATCACAGAGGCACCATTTGCCTGAGGAGTTTGTAGCCAGGGCTGCTGAAACAAACAGCTGTGCAAGCCTTTGGGAGGCAGAGATAGGAGAGGGCATCAGAGGAGGGAGGGAAGGAAAGAGGGACAGAGTCCACTGTTGCCAATGGCATCCCTGAACATGATTCAAGGCACCCTAGGGTGCCACGGGACACTGGTTGAAAACCACTGCATGAGATAATTGGGCTACCAGGCTGTTATGCGCTGAGTTGAATAGGATCCACATTGCAGCAGTCTGATTGGTCCTAGAACAATAGAATTCAGAATGCAGCAGTCTGATTGGTCCTAGAACAATAGGATCCAGAATGCAGCAGTCTGATTGGTCCGCAGGAGCCACCCAATCCAACTCCAGGTGGAAGTGACTCCACAACATGATTGGCCTACAGGAGAATCCCGGAATTAGCCAATCACGTGGGGCCCATTGTGTAAATAATGTATATAAGCCAGACATTTTGGGGAAACTTTCACTCCTCACTAATATGAGCTGAATAAAGAGCATGAAATCCACATGTATATTTCACAGGCACTTATTAATTGGGTGTTTGTCAGCCAACGAACGGGAATATCCAAATGGCTGAAAACCTAACCCAAGCTCTGTATGTGTGTTTCCGTGCCGGGCTTAATCCTTCCGCTCTCCTCAAAGCAAGCCCCGCAGAAGTAAAGATAAATAAATAAAAGCGAATCGACATATCCCACCACTTCTCGATTTCCATGTCCTTTTATTCCCCCCCCCCCCCCGCTTTCCGGACGTGCATTTTGAGCTATCCACCATCACAGGAGGTCCATGATAAAAGACAATCCCTATACCCCCCCCCCAATGTTTATATGCTTCTTTATTTCAACAAAGTATAACACACACACACATATGCATCAGTTGATGTGCAAGACCCGTGTGCCGCAGTACGGTTCAAGGTTGCCTTGGCAACCAATGGAAGGGGTTTTGAAGAGCTGGCAAGGCCTGCGCTAATGAAAATGAGGATTCGTGAAGCCTCTTCTCCAGGTGGGTGAAAAGAGACTCCCTGCTGAGCTCGCCTGCCCAAGCTCCTTTGAAATAGCTCGCTGTGGTTTTCTTTTTTTTTTGTAAAAAAATAAAATAAAATAAGCCTAGCCCATTTCCTCCCTTCCCATAGTAAAATGCAGCCGCTGATTAAAAGTTCTGAGACAATTCTTTGAAGCCTCTGATTAATAGGTTCCTTTATGAATCCAAATTAGACATTCGACATATATTCTTCTTCTTCTTTTCACACCCCAAAACTACTATTATAAAAATGTTTGTTGTCGGGGCTGCCGCCTCCGCTGCCTTTTACATGTTTAATCTTCCTCATGTGCATCTGTGCCAGATGGCTGTGAGAGTACCAGTGAAGATAATCTCTCTGCCTTTAGTGGGAGAAACTTAACACCCTCACTACTGCAGAGCCACACTCTTACTCCCTGATACGCAACTCAGGTGAACATACCCGCTTCTTTCAGATGTGGAAATCACCACTGGGGTATACAATAAGTCATTCTAGCCTAGCAGATGTTGGTCTCCTTTTGCATCATCCCACAGAATGTTCCTTCGGTACTGTGGTATCTCTTGGAGGTATGTTCACCCATGAGGTTTTGTCTTGTCTTAAGCCATGCCTGCCATTTTCAGTTTATTGAAGCTACAATCCATACCCCCGAAGGTTTATCCAATGAAAATAGGGACATCCTATTCCATAATAGTGGGACGCGGGTGGCGCTGTGGGTTAAACCACAGAGCCTAGGACTTGCTGATCAGAAGGTTGGCGGTTCAAATCCCCACGACGAGGTGAGCTCCCGTTGCTCGGTCCCTGCTCCTGCCAACCTAGCAGTTCGAAAGCATGTCAAAGTGCAAGTAGATAAATAGGTACCGCTCCAGCGGGAAGGTAAATGGCGTTTCCATGCGCTGCTCTGGTTCGCCAAAAGTAGCTTAGTCATGCTGGCCACATGACCTGGAAGCTGTACGCCACTCCCTCGGCCAATAAAGCGAGATGAGTGCTGCAACCCCAGAGTCGGCCACGACTGAACCTAATGGTTAGGGGTCCCTTTACCTTTACCTTTTTTCCATAACAGTAATAATTTTATTTTTTATACCCCGCCAGTCGTACCTTGGAAGTCAAACAGAGTCTGTTCTGGAAGTCCATTCAACTTCTGAAATATTCGGCTTCCAAAATGCAGCTTCCAATTGGCTGCAGGTAGTTCCTGCAGCCAATCGGAAGCCCCGTCAGACATTCGGCTTGCAAAAAAAGTTCAAAAACCGGAACAATCATTTCTGGTTTTCGATCAGGAGCCGAAACATTAGACTCCCAAGGCGTTCAGGACCTGAGGTATGACTGTTTATAAAAGCATGATAAAACATGGATCATTAAAAAACTTCCCTATCTTTTTTTTTTATAATAATGTTTTTATTTGCTTTTTTCCAAGGTCAAATACATCGTCAGTTGTTCAACAAAGGTAGTTTTACAGAAAGAAAAGAAAAAAGGTTATAAGCAAAAAAAGAAATCGTACTTTGCAAAACAATTTTTCATGATCTACTGGACTTCCCCACATCTTCCATCCCCTGCATCTTTTTCAATAAAATAAAGTTACAGCAAATTAATACCTTGTTTCCTGTGTTTTTGTACTTTCCTCAATTGTATATTAGGTTTAGGGGAAATATTATTAGTTCACAATTCCAACAGTCCTCAATATAAAAACTTTACCCTAGACTTTAGTCATTTCACAATCAGAACTTAAATTCCAGCAATATCAAAAATTTGGAATCTGAAGCTTGTTGTCTAAAAACTTAACAAATTCTCAACATTCACATAACTTATAATGTTTTTGTAAATAGTCCTTAAATTTTTTCCAGTCCTCTTCCACTGCCTCTTCTCCCAGGTCTCGGATTCTGCCAGTCATTTCGGCCAGCATTAAAAAACTTCCCTATCCAGGGCTGCCTTAAGATGTCTTCCAAAGTTTGTAGAGTTACTTATCTCCTTGGCTCAGGGGTTACATAACTCTAAACCCTCCAACATTTCTCTGATGAAAACAGGGACATCCTAAGGAAAAGCAGGACATTCCATGATCAAATCAGAAACCAGGATGGCTTCTGTAAATCCAGGACCGTCCCTGGAAAATCAGGACACTTGGGAGGTCTGACAGTGTTGAAATGGGTAGACATCCTGTGCACACACACTTGATCATGTCTCTGCAGTCCTTGGAAAATCTTGACATATCTAGGTAGAAATTCACATGTGCTGAACAGGTACAACAAGCCACTAATGCGTTTGGGGCCTGTTAAAAAATGTGGTGAATTGGTTATCTATATTTCATACACGGCAAGTGTTCTCAGCTGATTCTAAGCAAATGAACTGTACGAACAATCACCCACCACACCATCTGTAAAATATGGTCCTCTGTATCCACCTATGATTAAATGTGTTGTTTGGAAGCAAGGCTTATTAGGAAGTAACTGGAGCCTAGCAGATGGATTCAACTTATCTCAGGATCTTACACTGGCTGTATCTTACACTTTGTTCTGCAAGCAGGAATCATACATGCCACACACTGTTTCATTACCATGGATTCTTCCAGTGGGGCAACTAGGTGATTATTAGACTCCAGATTTAATGGTCTTGGGATAATGGGTGCTTTTAGAGGGTAATGTGTATTACCTCACTTACTTCAAAATGCTACTTTTGATGCCCTCCTGCTCAGGGCCAGCTCGTCCATGAGGCAAGGTGACCACCTCAGGCAGCAGGTTCCATGGGGCAGCAGATCCCAATGTAGATCTTTATTCCACCCCTTGTTCTTGGCATAGTTCTTCACTCACCTCTTATTCCCTGGCAAGGAGGAGTGGCACCATGTTGTGGTTCGCCTCAGGTGCCAAAATCTCTTGGGCCAACCCTGCCCTGTCTCCTGAGTAGGGCCCTGACTTCTACCCCCAAGTCTGAAACCAATATAGAGGCCCCTCAAGCCTGAATGGTGGTGCAGAAACTAGTGGGAGACTCGATTCCACAAAACGACTTTGTACGTAACCAAATTCCGAGGTTGGGTCCTGTGCCAGAGTGCTGCATTGTTGCTGGTATTTATTATTTATCAAGAGCCTGAAATGACTAGGAGACGTGCAGAAGAAAGTAAAAATAGAAGAGGCCCCAGCCTGTAGGCTTACGATCTGTGATTAAAGTCAAGAGGCATTAGGGAGAAAAGGAAAACAAAGTGAAAAGGAAGACGGGTCAGCCAGAGTAAACAGATGTGCCTTAAGGAGATGCCGGAATGTAAAAGCAGAAGAAGATGGTCAGATGTTGGATAAAAGGGCATTAAAGTGATAGCTGAAAGAGAAAAGAGACATAGGCAAGGAATAGAAATACTTCTCTCCCCCCCCCCATTTTTTGCCTTAGCAGGTGCATCTCTTTTTTTTAAACATTTTTTATTGGTTTTTTACACGAATAAAAGACAATACAAAACAAAATGCACACATCAGAAACATACAACAAAAATTTGACTTCCCCATGCCTTCCTTTCACCACATCCTTATTTTATCATATTTTCAAGCAACCCTTCAGTCAATTTTAATCAGGTCTCTTGTAAATTTACTTAAGATTTAACATTTACAGCTGTAATTCTTTGTTTCTTACCCCTTGACATCTTATCAGTCCACAATTTTACAATAGTTTTTAAGATATATTTTAAATTTTCTCCAGTCCTCTTCCACTGTCTCTTTCCTCTGGTCACAAATTCTGCCGGTCATCTCTGCCAGTCCCATGTATTCAGTCACCTTCGTCTGCCATTCTTCCAGAGAGGGTAGTTCTTGCGTCTTCCAATACTTTGCCAACAGGATTCTTGCTGCTGTAGTTGCATACATAAAGAATGTCCTATCTTTCTTTGGTACCAATTGGCCGACCATGCCCAAGAGGAAAGCCTCTGGTTTCTTTGCAAATGTCCACTTAAGGATTTTCTTAATTTCATTATAGATCATTTCCCAGTAGGCCTTAATCTTTGGGCAGGTCCACCAAAGATGGTAAAAAGTGCCTTCAGTCTCATTACACTTCCAACATTTGTTATTGGGCAAATGGTAGATCTTTGCGAGCTTGACTGGGGTCATGTACCACCTATAGATCATTTTCATTATATTCTCTTTCAAGGCAGTACATGCCGTAAATTTAATTCCGGTGGTCCATAACTGTTCCCAGTCAGCAAACATAATATCGTGACCAATATCCTGTGCCCATTTAATCATAGCTGATTTCACCGTTTCATCCTGTGTATTCCATTTCAGCAGCAAATTATATATTTTAGATAGATTCTTAGTATTGGATTCTAGCAATTCTGTTTCTAACTTTGACCTCTCCTTCTGGAAGCCAAGTTTCCTGTCCTGCTTAAATGTCTCATTTATCTGACGATAATGTAACCAATCTCGAACTTTATGCTTTAGCTTCTCAAAACTTTGAAGCTTTAACTTTTCACCATCTTGTTCTAAGATTTCACAATATTTGGGCCAATTAGAGTCCATGTTAAGTTTTTTCACTGCCTTTGCTTCCATTGGTGACAACCACCTGGGGGTTTTAAAGGTAAAGGTAAAGGTACCCCTGCCCGTACGGGCCAGTCTTGCCAGACTCTGGGGTTGTGCGCCCATCTCACTTAAGAGGCCAGGGGCCAGCGCTGTCCGGAGACACTTCCGGGGCACGTGGCCAGCGTGACAAAGCTGCATCTGGCGAGCCAGAGCCACACACGGAAACGCCGTTTACCTTCCCGCTGGTAAGCGGTCCCTATTTATCTACTTGCACCTGGAGGTGCTTTCGAACTGCTAGGTTGGCAGGCGCTGGGACCGAGCAGCGGGAGCGCACCCCGCCGCAGGGATTCGGACTGCCGACCTTTCGATCGGCAAGTCCTAGGCGCTGAGGCTTTAACCCACAGCACCACCTGCGTCCCCCCTGGGGGTTTTACTTTCCAATAAATCCTTATATCTATTCCAAACATTATACAGTGCTTTCCTTACAATATGGTTTTTGAAACTTTTATACACCTTTACCTTGTCATACCACAAATATGCATGCCAACCAAAACTATTGTCATATCCTTCCAAGTCCAAAATGTCTGTATCCTCCAGAAGTAGCCATTGCTTCAGCCAGCAAAATGCTGCTGATTCATAATAAAGTCTTAGGTCTGGCAGGGCAAAGCCCCCTCTATCTTTCGCATCAGTTAAAATCTTAAATTTTATCCTGGGCTTTTTGCCCTGCCAGACAAATTTAGATATATCCTTCTGCCACTTCTTGAAGCAGTCCATTTTGTCTAGGATCTGCAACGTCTGGAACAAAAACAGCATTCTCGGCAATACATTCATCTTGATAACAGCAATTCGGCCTAACAAGGAAAGTTTCAGCCTAGACCATATATCTAGATCCTTTTTTACTTCTGACCAACATTTTTCATAGTTATCTTTAAATAAGTTCACATTTTTAGATGTTAAATTTACCCCCAGGTATTTAACCTTTTTTGCTATTTCCAACCCAGTTTCACTTTGAAACCTATCTTTTTCTTCATTTGTTAAATTTTTTTCCAGCACCTTTGTTTTCTGTTTATTTAGTTTAAATCCTGCTACCTGGCCGAATATCTCAATTAGTTCTAAGACTCTTTTGGTACTAGCTTCTGGCTGTTGCAATGTTAACACTAAATCATCTGCAAATGCCCTTAATTTGTATTGTTTAGCTCCGACCTGTATTCCTTTAACCAGCTGGTCCTTTCTTATCATATTTAACAAAACCTCCAAGACAGATATAAAAAGTAGAGGAGATATAGGGCATCCCTGTCGTGTCCCTTTCTCTATTGGTATTTCATCCATTACCACATTGTTCACAATTAGTTTAGCTCTTTGTTCAGAGTATACTGCACCTATACCATTTTCAAACCCTTGGCCTACCCCCATCCCATGGAGATTCTTCTTCATAAAATTCCAAGAAATGTTGTCAAAGGCTTTCTCCGCGTCCACAAATATTAAAACTGCCTTTCTGTTAATGTCCACCTCCAGCAACTCCAAAATGTCTATAATGTTCCTCACATTATCCGACATGTGTCTCCCTGGGAGAAAGCCTGTTTGATTCTTATGAATCTCCTCCACCAAAACTCTCTTAAATCTTTTCGCCAAAACGTCTGCAAAGATTTTATAATCCACGTTCAAGAGTGATATAGGGCGGTAGTTCTTAACTTGATGTTTCTCAATTTCTGTCTTCGGTATAAGTGAGATGAATGCTTCTTTCCACGATTCGGGAGCCTTTTTCCCCTCTAATATTTGATTGCATACTTCCTTCAATGGTTGTATTAACCATTCCTTAAGAGCTTTGTAGTATTTCGCAGTCAGACCGTCTGGTCCTGGTGATTTCCCCAATTTCATATTCTGGATGGCACCCTCTATTTCTTGTTCTGTGATTTTTTCATTCAAAATCCTTTTATTTTGTTCTGAAATCTTTGATAATCCATATTTTTTAACGAATTCCTCTATTTCTTGTTCGTTTGTAGGCCCTTGTGCATACAATTTTTTGAAGAAACTTTGAAAACAGTTACTTATTTCATTTGGTTTGTTAATAAGTTTCCCATCTATTTCCAAGGATGTCACAGTGTTTAGCTTTTGTCTCTTTTTCAGTTGCCATGACAGCAGTTTTCCACATTTATCTGCCGATTCAAATGTTTTTTGCCTCATTTGCTTTATCTTCCATTCTATTTCTTGATTCATCAATTCCATGTATTGCGTCTGATAATATTTTATTTCTCTTAAAATCTCATGAGACTTTGGTTTGGATCTCAATTTCTTCTCTCCTTCTTTTATCTGGTTCAAAATCTTTTCCTTCCTCTCATTTTGTTTCTTCCTCTTTATAGAATTCTGCTGAATTAGGAATCCGCGCATCACGGCCTTACTTGCGTCCCATACTATTCTTTTTTCCACCTCCGTTCTCAAATTTATCTCAAAATAGTCCTTCAATATTTTTTGGGCCTTTTGATAGATTTCTTCATCTCTAAATAGGGTGTCATTCATTCTCCATCTAAAGGTTCCAGCCGTTGTTAATTTCATTTCCATCTTAACTGCGTTATGGTCGGAACAGGTTTTTGTGCAGATTTCTGTTTTTTTCACTCTTGGTGCCAGATTGCTAGAAATCCAAATTTGATCAATTCTAGTCCAGGTCATTTTTGCTTCAGAGAAGAAGGTTCCCTCTCTTTCCAGAGGGTTCCTTGTTCTCCAAATATCGATCAGGTCCATGGTATCAGTCAGTTCAAAGAAAGTCTTTGGTAGTCTCCCGTCCTTAGATATTACTTGTCTTTGTGCTTTGTCCATATTTGTGGAGACAACTCCGTTGAAATCTCCCATCAATATGATTTTAAAATCCATAAAGTCCATTAAAGTCTCATGCAACTTCTTGAAAAACTCTGCCTTCCCCTCATTGGGTGCATACACTCCAACAATTAAAATCTTTTCTCCTTGAATTTGAATTTCTACTGCCAG
Organism: Podarcis melisellensis; assembly: GCF_964234715.1. Lineage (NCBI taxonomy): Eukaryota > Metazoa > Chordata > Lepidosauria > Squamata > Lacertidae > Podarcis > Podarcis melisellensis. The sequence goes on from NC_138544.1 coordinate 12,955,955, forward strand.
GTATCTTCCTTCATCATCTTTAAAAATCATTTTTGGTTCCCATTTTTCCTTGGCGTAGATCACCATCCCTCTTTTCTTAACTTTGTCTGAGGAAACAAATTCCAGTCCTAATCTCTTATTTATCAAAAGTTTCCTGTGTATCCTGGCAATATGGGTTTCTTGCAAACAAATTATGTCTAGCTGTTCTTTCTTTAATATATGAAAGACTTGATCTCGTTTTCGGGGATGGTTTAGACCATTGCAGTTCCAACTCAGAAGTTGCAGGGACATTTTTGTTATTGGGTATTTTTCCCACCCACTGCTCCAAGTTCTTGTTCCTCGTCAGTCGGTGCTGGGTTCAATCCAAACGATAGGTTTGCAATGTCCGGTATTTCCCTCTCTCTCACGGTTCCTTTCTGAAAGTCCTCAAAGTTTCTCTCCAAAAAGTGTTCTTTATCTTGAATTGTTTTTATTTTGATTTTCTTCCCTTTGAAGTTGAAGGACAGCCCTTGTGGGAATTCCCACCTGAATTGAATGTTGTTTTGTTTCAGTAGATCAACTAAGTCTTTAAATTGTGTTCTCACCTCCAAAAAGTATCTGGGAATATCTTTAAAGATCTGTATTTGGGAATTTTTAATAACCAGTGCCTTCTGGAAGTGTAGATTCAATATTTTGTCTCTTTCTTCCTTGGATCTAAGGGTAATCAAGCAATCCCTTGGTTTCTTGCCTTGCTTTCTGCCAATCCGGAAGGCTGTAGTTATTGCAAAGTCCTCTTCCTCTTCCTCTAACTCATCACTCCAAAATTCTTGGAACTCGTCTGTAAGAAATTCCCCAAGCTTGTCCTCTTCCTCCTCAGGTACCAATCTCAATTTCAGATTCTTGCCTTTCCTCTCTAGTTCCATCAGAGCCAAGGCTGCATCATGTTCATATACTTTCTTTGCAATAGGAACAAATTTCCCTTTAGTTTCCTCGGCCGTGCTTTTCGCGCTCTCGGCTATTCTTCTTGTTTCTGTACTTTCCTGAATTAAACGATTTATAGAATCTGTGTTAGACGATATTGTCGTTGTGTTCAAATCAAGTCTTGTTGTCAGTTCTGTTAATTTTTTAGAATTCTCTGTAGACTGCTTAGTAAGTGCTTCTAAGGATTCATTTATCCTGAGTAAAGCCTGTGTCATGGAATCCATTGATACTGTTGTTGCTCTTTCCTGTGCAGCTGATGCTCCTGATGTGGAGCCTCTTTTCTTTTGAGCTTGTTTTGCTTTGGATCTTGTTGATATTTCATCCAGTGGACCGCTCATATCTCAAGGTCGTTCCCACAGGAACAGCTGCAAGTGGAAAATCCCACTAATTCTGCCTCAATACGACAGTCTCTCCTTTAGACCTCTAGAGGGAGTACATTGTATCCAATACAGGAACAAAGAAACAGGGAAAGACGTAGCCATGCAAAGTTCCAAAAGTGAAAGTCCAAATAAAGACCCTAATTTGTTGCAATTTCAGATGTTACAGTTTTATCCACTGAAGTTCCATTATTTTATCTCAGATATATATTACTTTGTATCCACCAACTAGTTTGACAGTTCACTCCCAGGCACTCACTGCCCCGGCAGCCTGGCCAGAGGTGTAGGCAGCGGAAAGTTTCCGTTTCTAAACTCCTTTCTTCAAGCAGGTAAAATCAAATCAATTTTCTTCCCCCTCTCCTGCTCACTAGGGGGGAGGTCCTCTTTCGATGTCAGGTTAACGAAATTTGACAGCATAAATACGTTCCCTTTAAATACAGCTTATTCCTTTCGTTGCTCAGTCAGTCATGCAGTTCCGGGAGGCAGACTTCCTTAATTTTTGCCAAACCCGTTTTCAGCCTAATCTTCTTAATTTTTAGAGTCCCGTTCACATTATTTGTTGATCTTACTCACGGGTGTTGTTGCCAATCGGTAGTTTCAGGAAGGAATCGGCGCTCTCCGTCAATGGCGACGCGGCTTCGCTGTGTGGGCTGGGTTGCGATCCTCAGCACCGCGCTCACACCCGATGCCGCTCCGGAGCCTTTAAAAAGGCTCTTTCGCGATACCGGGGGGCGCAAAGGTGCCCACCGAATCTCCTTGCTCACAGGCTTCAGCGCCTGTGATTTTAGGGGTCCCCCGCTCGCCGTAGCGGGTCAGACCCGAACTCACGGAGCAGTCCTGCTTCAGAGCTTGAAGCAAGGACCGCCATTAACGCTGGCGCCGACCGGAAGTCCTTAGCAGGTGCATCTCACCCCCTGGGACACCAGTGGAATGGGGCAGGGATGTTAAGTATAGTGATTTAATTTAATTTAATTGGGAATGCTTAAATGCATTATTATGTGTTTAATTCTGGAATGTCCCCTAGTAACTCTTGTGTGATTGGTTAATTTTGGTCACATAGTCACTGTGGGTGCCCAACTATGAACAATGTAATATATAGAACAAGGATGGATATGCTGTGGCCCTCCAGTTCTTGGTATACAGTGGTACCTTGGGTTAATTCTTTCCAGAGGTCTGTTCTTAACCTGAAACTGTTCTTAACCTGAAGCACCACTTTAGCTAATGGGTCCTCCTGCTGCTGCCGTGCCGCCGGATCACGATTTCTGTTCTCACCCTGAAACAAAGTTCTTAACCCAAGGTACTATTTCTGGGTTAGCGGAGTCTGTAACCCGAAGCATCTGTAACCTGAAGTGTATGTAACCTGAGGTAGCACTGTACTACAATTCCATTCATCCCTGACAGTTGGCCATGCCAACTGATGGGAGTTGGAGTCCAACAACATCTGTAGGACCTCAGTCTACCTATCCCTCATATAGAACAAGTCGGGAATATATTTCCCTCAGGCTACCAGATGGGACAATATAGTACACACCATTTTTTAAAAGAGAAGGTACTGGAAGACTGAATAAAAGTTGTTATGAAGTCAGAATGGTGTCTGCCCATTCGTGAGAGACCAGAGATATAACATGGTGCCAGAGGGGGGGAAAAAACAGAACGAGAAGCTGAATATGCCACAGCAGAGAACAAAGATGGCATCTAACAGCGGGCAAGTACCCTCCATGGACTTTAATAACAGGCATACTGATGAAAATTGATTACTACATAGGTTTCCTCATATGAAGTCTCCACACTTTAGCCACTGTCACCATCCCACAGTGTATATTATTACAGATATTTTTTTGGGGAGGGTGGGGGACTACACTGTAGAAATTAATAAATGGTAGTGTCAGGGGCTCAGGAGCAGAGGCACAGGGGAGAGAGGAAATGGAGAGCGAAGGGGAAGAATCTGAGGGCAGCGTAGGGGAGTATGACAGTGACCCGAGAGATTCCATGAGCTTCTCCAGCGAATCAGAAGATTCCCAGAGGGGGGCGCCGATGGCCAGGGCAAGGGGGGGTCCCAGGGGGGACGCACCAGAAGCAAGGGGCCAGCGGGGACTCCCAAAGCAGCAGCGGGAGATCAGGACCAGCTTCCCCACCAGAGCGTAGTGGGGGGGAAAAGTCCCATGTATCAGGGCCAGCGTCTCCTCCAGCAGGGAGAGAAGATGAGTCAGGGCTGACCACACCTCTATCGGAGAGTGAGGGGACGGAGGGGAAGTCAGGTCCAGCTAGCCTCCCCGAAGGGGGAAGCAGTGACAGGAGCAGTGTAATGGTCAGGAGGAAGGTTGCCGGTTCGAATGTACAGGCGCACAGGACAGCAGAAAACCCGGATTGGGAACCAGGTCCTAAAGCCCGCCGGAGGCAGGGGGAAGACTCAGGGGACTCAGCGTCAGAAGAGTCTAGAAAGGGCAAGACCCCTGCGGACAGGCGGAACCAGAGGAGGAAAGAGCAAAGGAAGAGGTGGAGCAAGGCTAGAGTCTTAAACTGGTGTCTGGGGGGAGGAGATTCAGACGGAGCTTCAGCGGTCTAGAGTTTGAGACGTAGAGCTGTGTGCTGCGGCTTTGAAAGCGAAACTGAACTTCAATAAAGACTTTTGTATATAACAACGAACTGGCGTTGGTCCTTTGTGAGCTGGGACCTCGGGCAGCTCTGACAGGTAGGATTTTTATTATTTGGAATATTGAAGGGAAGATTGCAGGTCATTGTGTAAAACTGCAGGCTAGACTTCCCTTCCAAACCAGGCCCTCACCTGGAATAGAGGCAGTAACAAAAGATGTTGATGGCCTATCCAAACACAATCTTTGGCCTGGGTAGAGAGAAGGTTGCCGGAGTAACTGTGTGTTTGAGGTGTCAGGAAAAGAATGTCTTTAGCAAGGTGTGCTGGGAAAAAGAACCGGTGTGCGGAGAACAAAGACAGAGATCCATCTTGGGCAGGCTGGCTGAAGGCTGGCTGGGAGAGATGCCTTGGGCTCCAGGGCTGCACTGCTGCGGGGAACAAGCCCCTCTTGAGATAATCATGCTTAAGACCTGCACTCCATCCACCCAAACTCAGGTGTAAATATGTGAAGAAGTCATATTTCTTAAAGTTACAGCAGTCTCCGCCAATGTCTTCATAATCCAAAGGAGCAATGGCCCTGGGTTAATGCCTGGACTGTTAGAATTCCTGCTCCATGATTGCAGTCATGGGATTGTTGTCTTTCACATGACGGTCTATGTTTTGACTCCACAGAGTGGGAAGTGACGGAGACAGGATGTTTGTGTTATTATGTTCCGTGAAGTGGGACTGTTGTCCTTTGTTGTTTTTCCCCTCTTTGCTCTCTGATGCTAGAGAGAGAGAGAGAGAGCCATGTTGCAGTGCTCCGTGTGTGTTTATATGTAAATAAAGTAGATTAGCCAAAATGCTGAGTGGCTGAGGTCTGTTACACAAGCTGTGAAGACTCTGCGGATCCCTAAGTGTGCCGATGTCTGTTGGCATCGGTTGCTGTGATGTTCAGGCTGAAGAAAGCTTTTGAAGCTCCCGAACGAAAGACCAGGAGGGAGAGAACACGCCAGTTGGGCATGTGTCTCTGCCAGGGTCCTACTCGAGAGTAGGCTGAACTCCTGACATGGACCCCCCGGACCTTGCTACTGCTCGGCAGAGAGTGGGGATGGCGTCCAATTTTTGTAACCATATTTTATGCTTTAGGCAATGAGGTGAAGACTTCTGGGATGAGGATTTGAGTATTCCGAGCTAAATGCAAGACTGCTCCCCCCCCAAGGCGTCTTCTCATGAGGATCTCATGCCTTGCTTAATATGCCCAACTCACTATTTGCACAATTGCCATTGTGACAAAAATGTAAATAATATAACTGGGGCCAAAGATAACAAAATTCTGCACATGAACCACCCCACCAGATCCAAAACGCCTAGTGTTTAAGGCAATGCCCCACAGACATAGGTTCCAGAAGGCAATAGTTTTCTACTATTCATTTTGCCGCTGCAGTGGTACCTCGGGTTACATATGCTTCAGGTAACATACGCTTCTGGTTATAGACTCTGCTAACCCAGAAATAGTGCTTCAGGTTAAGAACTTTGCTTCAGGATGAGAACAGAAATTGTGCTCCGGCGGCGCGGCAGCAGCAGGAGGCCCCATTAGCTAAAGTGGTGCTTCACGTTAAGAACAGTTTCAGGTTAAGTACGGACCTCCGGAATGAATTAAGTACTTAACCCGAGGTACCACTGTAAAGGCAATCTGTGTTAGAAGACCTTCACTGCAATAGGAAGGGATACCTAAGATCTTTAAATACATGGATGTGTATGCTATCGACATCTAATCACCACCATCAGCATCATTCAGGACAAGAGGCAGTTAGCATGTCTGTTTCAAAATTTATCTCAGTCAAACTGCTGCTTGTCGATTCTGAAATTTGCAGCACTGTCCAAGCCAACCAAAACACAGAGACTTTGCTAAGCAAAGGAACAGCGAACTCAGCAGAAACGAGGGATTGTTGTTATATTTGCAGCGGAGGAGAAAGAGGGAAAACGCCCTCTACCCACAGAAATGCAGCTCCATTTTACTCCAGCAACAGGCAGCCTTAGAATGGAATGCATCAAAATAACAGGGAAAATTGATTTAATGTTGGAGGAGTTGAAAGTACAGGAGTAGCTCCCAAAGATTCTGCCTGGGCTGCAGGAAGTTCAGTGGGCCACCCTGCGAAAAGGATAATCTGATTTTCCAGTGGCACATTGCCTTTAACGGCAACGGTTGACAGTAGCTGAGAAGCCATTCTTAACTGCAAAATATTCTGCTGGACTGAATGAGTATGTTCATCAGGAACAACAACAAAAAGTTTTTAGTTAAACTTAAAGCAGTTAAGTCTTTAAAAATCATTATTCTGCCTGCTCCTCTCCCCTTTGGCTGCCAGCGTACACGATCAACTTGGCAACAGCCTGAAGGTTGTTTTAAACACAGGCAGATAAACAGGCCAAGACTGGGAATGCAATAGAAATTTTCATTGGCTGTAGCTTGACTGAAACTGGACTTCTGGCTGCAATTAAATTTTCAAGGATCTGGAAATGGACTTTTGGATAGTCATTGAGATTTTAATGTTTTTAATGTTTGATGTTTTATCGTGTTTTTAATATTCTGTTAGGAACCACCCAGAATGGCTAGGGAAACCTAGACAGATGCGTGGGGTATGTATGTATATATGTATGTATGTATGTATGTATGTAAAGGTAAAGGACCCCTGACCATTAGGTCCAGTCATGACCGACTCTGGGGTTGCGGCACTCTTCTCGCTTTATTGGCCGAGGGAGCCTGTGTTTGTCCGCAGACAGCTTCCGGGTCATGTGGCCAGCATAACTAAGCCGCTTCTGGCGAACCAGAGCAGCACACGGAAATGCCGTTTACCTTTCCGCCAGAGCGGTACCTATTTATCTACTTGCACTTTGACGTGCTTTTGAACTGCTAGGTTGGCAGGAGCAGGGACCGAGCAACAGGAGCTCACCTCGTCGCGGGGATTCAAACCGCCGACCTTCTGTTCTGCAAGTCCTAGGCTCTGTGGTTTAACACACAGCCCCACCCGCGTCCCATATATGTATGTATGTATGTATAAATAAAATAAAATAAAATAAAAATTATTATTCTACAGTGTAGAAGCCACCATTGTGGACATTTTGCAAATCTCGCCATTAGTTCTTTGTCTAGTTCTAGCGTCTTTAGGACCTAGCACTTTCAAAAATTATTTTGCACTAGCAAAATCGATGCGTTTTATACCAAAGAGTGGTAGTCAACTAGGAAAACAGGTATATTTTTTGCTGGAGCTGTTGCAGTATTACATGCAAGCTGCCACATGACACCAACAGATGTGCAAAGAGACTAAGCTACAGCCCTATACACACCTGCCTGAAAGTGAGTCCCAAGGAACTCAATGGGACTTACTTACACATGTATAAGGTTGTGCCCTAATTAATGAACCAGATAATCTCTGGTTCAAATCAAATCTATACTGTGTTTTCTAGGGGGCCTTAGGGAAGCCACTGAGCTATAGCCTACCCCATCTGTAATATAGGGATGGCATTGATGTACTTTAAAAGATTGCTGCAGTGATGTAAATAAAGCACTTGAGAAACTCTGAATATTATAGGCATTGTCCACCTTGGGTAGGTACAGTTAGAAGGTATGCCACTGATTCAAGGAGAGGTCATTCTCTTATCAAAACACCCAGTGACTCACATTGCCATGCAGAATGGTCCCCTGCAGTCAGTCAATGCTAAACAGAAACCAAGAGTTCATCCTTTCGCTCCGAGCCCAACTATTTCTATGCAGCCCTTGTTTGGGCTTAAGTTAGCAAAGATCTCCTGACCTTTCCCCACCCCTCTTTAGAAGCCTATGACTCAGAACGCTGTCAAGAGTTTCCAGCACTGAGCCATTGTGCAATTCTTTAAGTAGGAAACTAAAGCAGAATGCTTAGAATGGGAAGCAGAGGAGAGGGGAGTTGTTTTTCCAAAAGTGGGGGAATATCTGAGTGGATGAGGTCACTGGCTGTACTGTAATTAAGGAGGACACGTTAATAAGCTGTGTATCTCTTTCAAGAAACAAAATTATACATGTTTCTAGTATCTACAAGGTGTGACCGGAAAGTTTGGTGAATGGTCACAGAAATAGGACAGCGAGAAATATTCAAACATACATACCTTACAGGCCAGGGGTAGGCAACCTAAGGCCCAGGGGCAGTGGCGTAGCGTGGGGGGTGCAGGGGGGCCGGCCGCACCGGGCGCAACAGCTGGGGGGTAGGGTTAGGGGGCGCAAATCCACGGGTTAGGGGGCGCAAATTACTTGCCTTGCCCCAGGTGCTGACAACCCATGCTACGCCACTGCCCGGGGGCCGGATGCGGCCCAATCACCTTCTCAATCCAGCCTGCGGACGCTCCGGGAATCTGCATGTTTTTACATGAGTAGAATGTGTCCTTTTATTTAAAATGCATCTCTGGGTTATTTGTGGGGCCTGCCTGGTGTTTTTACATGAGTAGAATGTGTGCTTTTATTTAAAATGCACCTCTGGGTTATTTGTGGGGCATAGGAATTCGTTCATATTTTTTTCAAAATATAGTCTGGCCCCCCACATGGTCTGAGGGATGGTGGACTGGCCCACGGCTGAAAAAGGTTGCTGACCCCTGTTACAGGCCTTCAAAGTAGGCCGCTTCTGATACAATGCACTGTTGACAACGTTCATAGAACTGTTGGAAACTTCTGGAGAAGTCCTCTTTTCGTACTGCTTTCAGTTCTCTCATCATAGCAGCTTTGACGGGTAAAATGTTGGAAAATCTGTGCCCTTTCAGTGCAGATTTCAAAATGACCTGGAAAGCTGTCTGTGGACAAACGCTGGCTCCCTCGGCCTGAAAGCAAGATGAGCGCCACAACCCCATAGTCGCCTTGGACTGGACTTAACTGTCCAGGGGTTACCTGCCGCAAAGGACCAACTTTGGAAGAATACGATGGCAGGTGGTCACACAACACTTTTGCTCCTTCTACCCTCTCCGTGTTTAGCTGCAAGTTTCTGCGGTAAGGAGCCTTTTATGCTCGTGAAAGCGCTCTCTGCATGATTAAGGCCCTTGGAAGGTCAGATTTGTTATTGCAGGGGGAGCTTCCACAAGCAAAAAAGGTCCCCACTGCAGATGTTCTCCCAAACACAAGGAAGGCAGCGTGATCAATGCCATGATGTGGATAAATAAGCAGAGCCAAAATGAAATGCTTGAAGCAATTTGAACTCTGCCCAAATTCAAGATTTCACCATTTTTCATTGTGCAAGTTTGGAACTAGATGTGTGGTTTTGAAGGTGAAATTTCACCTCCAAAGCTGAAATTCAAGTGCCTTAGACTTTTTGGCATATCTCGGCAGGATTGATTTTGGCAGACATCAAGTATGAGATCTCATGTATTCTCAGCTGTCAAATACTTAATGCCATTGCATGGCAACTATCAAATACAAGCAAATACTAAACACCATATGTCAACTATCCAATAGTGTCAGCTGTCAGATATCAAATAGTGAAATCAAATATAACTAGATTGCAAACAACGTTGGCAAATATGTACATGTTCAGAGAACATTCATTTATTCTCTTTTTAAAACTCCTGTCCCACCTCTGAACCCCGATGCGTCCACAAAGTGGCATGCAGAAATAAAAATGCAATAATAATATAATTTAAAAGAAGGCACTAAAGCCCACAGTTAAAAATGAGTAAAATGAGCAAGTCAAACCTTCCACTAAGAACACTGTGTCCTGCAATATCACACACACACACACACACACACACCTCTGATGGAACAAAGCGTCCACAGAAAACTTAAATGTGTGGGAGGTTTGAGAGAGTGATGAATGATACCTGTCAGGTATTCAAGACAATACTAAAATTTGCAGAGGGGAAACTTTGAGAAGCAAATTAATTTCATTTTTATCTTACAATCCAGTCCCAGCTTCAGCGCATTCCTCCAAACTTCTCAGACCAATCATGTCAATGTGACATCACAGGAAGTTTGTAGCCCAAGGCAACTGCTTAGGAATGCATCTGCACAGCTTCCCATCCTGGTACTGGAAAGGGGAATGCCATGAACGTTGTTGTTGTTGTTTAGTCGTGTCCGACTCTTCGTGACCCCCTGGACCAGAGCACGCCAGGCACTCCTGTCTTCCACTGCCTCCCGCAGTTTGGTCAAACTCATGCTGGTAGCTTCGAGAACACTGTCCAACCATCTCGTCCTCTGTCGTCCCCTTCTCCTTGTGCCCTCCATCTTTCCCAACATCAGGGTCTTTTCCAGGGAGTCTTCTCTTCTCATGAGGTGGCCAAAGTATTGGAGCCTCAGCTTCAGGATCTGTCCTTCCAGTGAGCACTCAGGGCTGATTTCCTTCAGAATTGATAGGTTTGATCTTCTTGCAGTCCATGGGACTCTCAAGAGTCTCCGCCAGCACCAGGCATGAATGTTACTTAGATGTATTTAGAAATACCTTGATTTAGAAGTAGAAGATGGCTTGCTTAAGCTCTGTCCCCTTCATTGCTGCTTTCAGGGAAAGCCTCGTCGGCTTGTGGCATCCATGAAAGGCAAACACAGATACGGTGAGGGGAATGGCCTTCATTCAACAGCTATCATCCAGCCACCTCCACTGGCCAGCCTGCCAACCTCTGCTGGATTCCACCCATGAATTGGGTTCATTCGCCCGGAGCCTGAAGGGAGGCCTACACCGCTAGCTGACCATGCAATTCCCCAGGCATACCTTGTTTGGTATGTGACCTATGTCCACTCTCCATTCATACTTATCCCAGCATCAGCCCACAAATATACACACAACTTTTGTCAGTGGCCTTCTGAAGGTGAATTTCAACCAGCTTACATGCACAAACTTCAGCCTCCTTCAGCCCTGCGGCACCCCTGGCTTCCACATGCTAATCACAGCTTCTGCCAGGTCCATCGCTAGCTTCCAACCATAGATATCTGCCGCTTTCAAGCCACGGTCCTGCTCAGCAGGTACACTTGTCAATGAGATGCTGTGGAGCAAAGAGAAGCCAAGTGTACCTGCTGAGCATAATAATAGGATCGGAATTACCCAAGAAGGATGTTAGATTGTTTTTGTATGCCACTATGGCAGCAAGACTTTATTAGCCAAAAACTGGGAATTGCAAGAAATAGTTCCACCAGACTGGAGCCAGTGTTGAAAAGGCCCTGGCTCTGGTTGAGGCTAATCTAACTTCCTTAGGGCCTGGGACCACTAGGGTGTTGCTATTTATGGACCTTGAGGCTCCGTGGGGCATACTGGGAGAGGCGGTCCTGTAGGTATGAGGGTCCTAGGCCGTGATGTTCTACCACTGAGCTATGGTCTTCAAAGCTACTCTTCCAGACAAGCTAGCCGACTATTCTGCAGTTCCTCCATACTTAAGCTGGCAATCTGCCTTCTGCCTCCCTCAAGGCACAGATCTGCTAATGTCTGTAGGAAAATGACTGTGACACTCAGAAAGTGGGGATGGATTTATTCCAAAATGAAAACACGAAGTCGATGCAGTTTAGCTAACAAAAGACATGTTGTTTATACGCATTAGGGGGAGGCAGAAGGCGGTGGAGGAAGTGATGGTTTAAGAGGTTATTAATCGAGGTATATAAAATCCTAATGGGCAATGTCATCCAAAGTTACAATTTTCATTCCATCCGAGGAGATAATGCTCGGAAGGAAAAGAACGCACAATGAGATACGAGAAACTGTCAAGAATCACTCGGTTACAGAAGTGGTAACTGACATGTGGAGTGACCTCTAAGTCAAAGTCATCCGAAGCAAAAACATTAGGGTAATTAAGAAACACTTAGATGTTATACAGGGAGAAATGATGAATGGCCCTTGGCACAACATGCATTTGCCTAACCGGACTCCGCAGAGAAGCAAGCTCTCAGCGATGCTTCCGATTTAACCACTCTCCCAAAAACTGTGAGAGAGATTCTTATACATTGCTATTACGTTTGCAAAGGTAAATCTGTACTATGCAATTATGGCTGCTCATTGCTCAACCTTTTGGCTATGCTGTTAGCTTTTAGCACCCAATATAGTGGTACCTCAGGTTACATACGCTTCAGGTTACATATGCTTCAGGTTACAGACTCCGCTAACCCAGAAATAGTGCTTCAGGTTAAGAACTTTGCTTCAGGTTGGGAACAGAAATCGTGCTCCAGCAGCGCGGCGGCAGCAGGAGGCCCCATTAGCTAAAGTGGTGCTTCAGGTTAAGAACGGACCTCCGGAACAAATTAAGTACTTAACCCGAGGTATCACTGTAATAAGGTGGGATCACAGATACCCTACTGTGCCCCAAGAAAATTACAACAACAACAACAACAACAACAACATACTTTTTAATACCCCATCCATTTGGCTGAGTTTCCCCAGCCATTCTGGGCAGCTCCCAATCAAGTGTTAAAATCAATACAGCATTAAATTAAATATTAAAAACTTCCCTAAACAGGGCTGACTTCAGATGTATTTTAAAAATAGGATAGCTGCTTATTTCCTTGACATCTGATGGGAGAGTGTTCCACAGGGCAGGTGCCACTACCGAGAAGGCCCTCTGCCTGGTTCCCTGTAACCTTACTTCTCGCAATGAGGGAACTGTCAGAAGGCCCTGGGCGCTGGATCTCATTGTCCAGGGGAGACTGCAGGAGGTGGACATGTTATTGAAAACATAACCTATAGGAAAGCATCAGCTCAGTGACATATTGTGCTGCATATTGAGAGAATGGACTTTGTGGCAGCAGGAGCAGGACACATGCTATAGATCACAGTACATGAAATGGGTTTCACAGCCTGAAGTGCATTGAAAATGTTTGAGGGTTTCTCATGCCTTATGGTTTCTCAGTAGCCCTTGTTCCCAAAGCTACTGGTAAGCTCGGAAGTCTCCTTGTGAAATATAAACGCTGATAGTGTGTATTTTCCAAAATGACCTTGTGAAATGCACAAAGGTTCCTTAGTAGTGGGCTAGAAGCTAGACCAGAGGTTCTCAAACTGGTCTGCAAATCTCCAGTGGTTTGTGGGCTTCAATCAGGGAGAATGATGAGAATATCTGTACTTGGATTCAGAAAGAATGCCATATTTTTCACTCTATAAGACGCACCTGACCATAGGACGCACCTTGTTTTAGAGGGGGAGAACAAGAAAAAAAAAATCCCCCCCTCTCTGCGCAGCGCCCCTTCAGCGAAGCGGCAGGAGAAATGGAGCCTGTTCCATTTCTCCTCCCGCTTAGCTGAAGGGGCGCTGCGCCTTAGCTGAAGGGGTACCTACCCTTCAGCGAAAGGAACCTGAAGCCTCCGGAGCACTGCGGTACCTCCCACTGCGCTCCGGAGGCTTCAGGTGGCTACCTTTGAAGCCTGGAGAGTGAGAGGGGCCAGTGCGCATCGACCTCTGTCGCTCTCCAGGCTTCAGCGAAAGCAACGCGAAGCCAAGGAGCGTGGCGGGAGCACTCCCACTGCGCTTCGGACGCTTCGCGTTGCTATCGCTGAAGCCAAGGAGCCTGCATTCGCTCCATAAGACGCACACACATTTCCCCTTAATTTTTAGAGCGAAAAATATTGTATGTTCTGATAGCAGATCAAGGCCACTTGGGAGACCTGTGGATATAGAGTGGTATACTACTACTACTACTACTACTACTACTACTACTAATAATAATAAAACAACAACAACAACAACAATAATAATAATAAACCAACCCATCCACAATGTAAGCTCTGTATGCTTCCTCCTTTTCCCCATCCATGGCTTCTTGGAGTAGGTTCTGCAACAAGCAGGACACAAATGAAGGAGGAACAGGCTTTCTTCTCCTGGATGAAGTAAATGAATCATATTTGGTCCTAGTTTGGAGGCCCCCAGAACATTTGCTTCTCATTATGCTACAGGGCTGTAGACATGATTACATTATTTTGAAAAGCAAAAAAGCAAAAGTAAAAAGCATGTCTCTGGTGTTCTGGGAAGAAGAGGTACTGGGTGCATAAACTAGTATAAAATTACAGGCCTGATTAAAAGGAAGATTTTCAGCTGCGGCTTCCATGTCAGCTCTTCATTAGATTAAGATTGTATCTTACTAAAGCCAAGTACTGAAGCCAGCATGGAACATTCATTTGGCATATGAAAAGAAACATATATTTGGTCAACAATGCTTCAAGAGTGTCTCAGCTCACTGGCAGGAGTTACAGAGGATGTGAGGAGATAGGTAAATGGGTAAGTAGGAAGGAAAGCCATTGCAAATGTCTTAGGCTGCAAGCCTAAGCACATCTACTCAGAAGTACGTCCTATTTAATTCATTGAGGCCAGGTAAGCGGGGGTGGGACTGCAGCCTAAGATCCCAAGATAAGTTAGCTAAAGAAGTCCACGGAAGGTAAGTTTTCTGTTGCCTCCTCCTCTCCACCCTGCAGCCACCAGCACCCCTAGAAGTCTCTCCAGAGAACAGGGAACTCTTCTGTACAATGTTTTGAGAGAGGAGGGCTGAGAATGGTTTCCATGAACTTCCCTAAGTTACATTAGGATCCCCTAACTTACATTAGGATCCAAGCCAATATCAGAGGATTTAGGGTAGTGCGAGTTGTGTGGTCGCACTGGGCACACAGCAGAGGAGGGTGCCTTCTCAAACACTTGCCAAACTTCGGGAAGGAGGTGTGAGGGTCCTGGAGTCCCCCTGCCTTCTTCCCAAAGTCAGGCAAGCATTTACGGGCTTTGGAAAGGAGATGAGGGGCTCTAGGAATATGCCAGAGCCTCACGCCTTCCAGGAGGGTTGGTAGGGATGGTTTCAAATGGCCTCGCACAGGGCAGCATATTACCAAGATCTGCCCCTGCCAATATGCTCTGAAAAATGTGATCAACACTTCTAGAGTTTAATCAACATTTGCCTCTCACATAAATACTGCAAAAAAGTACACGCATTTGTTTCAGTTTTACGTCATCACCCATAACAGAAAATACAAAACACAATAGATAGAGAACATACAAAAATAGAGAAAACACAAACCAGAGACCTAGTGCTGTGTTGGAATCTGTCCTCCAATTTCTTGAAAGTTTTCTTCCTCTGTAAAAGAAGCTTCCATTTTTCTGCCTCTTTCTCAGGGCACCTGAGAATTTCTTTTGATGAGCTTTACCTTACTGTTGGGGACACGGGTGGCGCTGTGGGTTAAACCTCAGAGCCTAGGACTTGCCAATCAGAAGGTCAGCGGTTCGAATCCCCGCGATGGGGTGAGCTCCCGTTGCTCGGTCCCTGCTTCTGCCAACCTAGCAGTTCGAAAGCACGTCAAAGTGCAAGTAGATAAATAGGTACCGCTCCGGCGGAAAGGTAAACGGCATTTCCGTGTGCTGCTCTGGTTCGCCAGAAGCGGCTTAGTTATGCTGGCCACATGACCCGGAAGCTGTACGCCGGCTCCCTCGGCCAATAAAGCGAGATGAGCACCGCAACCCCAGAGTCGGCCACGACTGGACCTAATGGTCAGGGGTCTCTTTACCTTTTTTACCTTACTGTTGAGAGATGGCCAAGCAGGGTGTATGTATATTTCTTACCTGTAAATGTTTCAACACACTTTGTAGCCTCCCTGGCTTCCTTGGTCTCCTAATCTGAAAAAGCACAATGGAAGGCATTACCTCATGATGTCTTCCCCTGGGTTTTTAATTAAAGTGTGGGCACCCAGGAAGTGTGCGATGAATTGTGAGATGAATTGCAGAATGAAAGAAAAGGCCTTCACAAACACCCTTCCACTACCTCAGGAGTAAGGTAAGTGAACCCCAAACTCTGCACCTTACCCACAAGAATTTCAGTGACTTTTTCTCTCCCCTTTGATAATTTCCACATGCAATTTATTTCCTATGAATGGATGGAGAACAGTAGGGGGAAATGCAGGATAATTTTTTTGCACTGGCTTAAGTGGAACCCATGTCTTACTGATAACTATGATGGTCAAAAGTTAGATCAACCAAAGTTGTCATTGCAGCAGTTTAGAACAGCGAGTTCGAATAAAAGCAGCAAGAGATTAAGGGTGTTTAGAGTACATCAGTGCAAGTAGATAAATAGGTACCGCTGTGACGGGAAGGAAAACGGCGTTTTCGTGCGCTCTGACGCTCGTCACGGTCCTGTTGCACCAGAAGTGGTTTAGTCATACCAGGTACATGACCTGGAAAGCTGTCTGTGGACAAACGCTGGCTCCCTCAGCCTGAAAGCGAGATGAGCGCTGCATAGTCACCTTTGACTGGACTTAACCATTCGGGGTCCTTTACCTTTACCTTTATTGTGAACCTACAAAATTAATTGCTCCTGGGTCAATCAATATGTAACAGTTTTCCTTTGCAATTCCCATTTCTCTGAATTTTATGAGGCAGTTTTCCAACCAAAAAACCCATACCAAAATTCAAATATTAGTGAAAACAATGTACAAAATTGCGTTTGTTCTGGATAAAAACATCTTGCAAAAATCTATGCAAAAGGCAAGACTGCATACAAAAGTGTTCGTGGGAGGAGAAATGTGGTAAAAATGCACAAGAATTTTCAAGTGGAGTTAATTATTATTATTATTAATCACAAATGTATATGCAAATAGGATGAACTGAATTTTAGAAAGGGGGGAAATGAGAATCTGAGGAACTGAAATTGGTAGATACATCTAGCTCCGATTAGGAGCAGTACTTAGGACCCAACCAGTCAACTCTCATCTGCTAGGTTTAATAAGCCAGGAGGGACAAGGGCTAAGGGGGCTCATGATTTGACATTAGTCTCTAGCATCTTATCCATCTCAGCTGCCCCATTCAGGGTGGCAAAAAAAGAAGGAATTGTGAGGACTCCCAAAGATATCTCCCCAAACTGGGTGAATGGGCAATTTGAACTGTCAAATTCAATCTGTCTACTGCCCTCAGTGCTGAAGGCACCTTGCCTTCGATTACTAGCTGCTGGAGAATATGAGTGGGAGAATGTTGTTGTGCCCATGTCCTGTTTGTTGACTTGCCATGGGCATCAGGTTGGGAAAATAAGGGTCTAATCCAGCAGGACTCCTACTATCTTCTTCTTAAAATTATTGGCAGCAGGAGGGAGGAGTGAAGCTAAATGACCAGAATTGTGAAAATCTGCTCCTCTGTTTCCCAATCACAATTTAAACTTTTTAGCAAGGAGTGTATGCAGTCCTGGCTATTGCTTCTGTGAACAGCCTGGCTAAATTTAAACTTTATACTTTCTTGTGACTGCAGGTGTAGCATTCTGAGGATTCTTCACGGGAGATATTGGCCAAGACATCAATTCTGGAATTAATCACTTAATCAAACGATAGATCCTCCCATAGCTTGTCAGCATGATTTCTGCTGCGATAAATCTTAGCAGGCTGAAGCAAAACACAACAGAAAGTGTTGTTTTTGGGATGCAGGAAAGAGCTTGTGCAGTAGGTCAAACTCAAGGGAAACTGACGATGTTGCAACCTCCAGCACAGGTAAGCCTAAGGATTATTTGGTTACAGATGTGGCAATTGTGAAAACAGAAGAGTAACTTGTGAATGTTAGTGTAAAATTACAGAATGCCGAGAAGTAATAATAATAATAATAATAATAATAATAATAACAAGAACAAGAATAAGAATTTATACACCGCTCATCTGGCTGGGTTTCCCAAGCCACTCTGGGTGGCTCCCAACAGAGTTAAAAGCACAATAAGCCGGACTTGAGGCTATATTATGAATCTGCAGCCTTCTGCTGGTTGAAGGATTGGTTTCTGTTGGAAAACACTGATGTCCTGGATCTGGAAGGGTTCGATAATGCTTTTGGTTGGCATGCATATTTGTGGTACGACAAGGTTAAAATTCACAAATTGTTTAAAAACCATATTGTCAGAAGAGCATTATTTATGGTCTGGACAAAATATAAAGACTTATTAGAGAGTAAGACCCCGAGGTGGCTATCACCGGTGGAGGCCAAGGCTCGAAAAAGACTTAACATGGAGGCCTATTGGCCGAAATATTGGGAAATAATTGAAAAAATTGGAGACAATTGGAGGCTGCAGAGCTTGGAAAAACTAAGAAGTAAGGTGCAAGATTGGTTACACTATGCTCAAATCCAAGAGGTTTTTAAAATAGATAAAAAGGTTGGGTTCCAGGTGGAAAAATCAAAACTAGAGACGGAATTGTTAGAACCAAAAACTAAGACACTTTCGAGAATGTATAATCTGCTGCTTAAATGGAACACACAGGACGAGATAGTTAAATCGGCCATGATAAAATGGGCACAGGATATTGGGCATAACATTATGTTTGAAGACTGGGAAAGGTTATGGAACACCAGAATGAAATTTACAGCATGTAATGCCTTGAAGGAAAACATTATGAAAATGATATACCGGTGGTACATGACCCCAGTCAAGCTCGCTAAGATATATCACCTGTCTGACAATAAATGTTGGAAATGTAAGGAGGCTGAAGGGACATTCTTTCACCTCTGGTGGACCTGCCCAAAAGTAAAGGCCTTCTGGGAAGTGATCTACAATGAGTTAAAAAAGGTATTTAGGTATACCTTTCCCAAGAAACCAGAGGCCATCCTTCTGGGCATGGTGGACCAGAAAGTGTTAAAAAAGGACAGAACTTACTTTATGTATGCTACTACTGCAGCAAGAATTCTCATTGCAAAGTACTGGAAGTTACAAGATTTACCCACGCTGGAGGAATGGCAGACGCAGTTGATGGACTATATGGAACTGGCCGAAATGACTGGCAGAATCCGAGACTTGGGAGAGGAAACAATGGAAGAGGACTGGAAAAAATTTAAGGATTATTTGCAAAAACATTATAAGCTGTATGAATGTTAAGAAAAATGCATGATTAGGACATTTTAGCTTCAGTAACTTGATGATGTCAACTGAGAATTAAGGTATAAGAAAGAAGAGGCGGAATCATGAAATAATTTTATCATGTTTATTTTAAATATACAAGAATTGGGATACAAAACATGAACTTAGAAACATGATAAATTGAAAGTTACAATAAGTTAGGAAACAAGGTAACAAATTGCTGACGTTTTTATCACAAAGAACGCAGGGTTTGGAGGATGTGGGGAAGTCTAGTTGGATTGTTAAAAAACATGGAAAGTTGGATTTTTTATGTATTTCTTTCACTCTTTGTTCTTTTTCTTTTTTTCTTAAGCTTTATATCTTTGACTGTAAGAAAAGAAACTCAATAAAATATTATTTAAAAAAAAAAGCACAAGAAAACACCAGACATTAAAAATGTCCCTAAACAGGGCTGCCTTCAGATGTCTTCTAAAAGTCAGTTAGTTGTTTATTTCCTTGAGATCTGATGGGAGGGTGTTCCACAGGGTGGGCGCCACTACAGAGAAGGCCCTCTGTTAAGACATAGGCAAACAAGGGTGAGTCTTCAGAAACTTATTTCTCTTCCATTAGCTAAATTACATTTTTACCTTTTGTTGGGATCTATCACTTGTAAGCTGCAAACTGCACAGGAAGAAGAAAAAGAAAAAGAAAAAGAAGAGGAGGAGGAAGAGGAATGTTGTTGCTGTTGTTAATAATAATACCCTGCCCATCTGGGGACAACGTAGGCTATGATTAGCTAAGGGTCAAGCAAGAGAAGATGATGAATACAGTGGTACCTCGGGTTACGGACGCTTTAGGTTACAGACGCTTCAGGTTACAGACTCTGCTAACCCAGAAATAGTACCTCGGGTTAAGAACTTTGCTTCAGGATGAGAACAGAAATTGCACAGCGGCGGGGTGGCAGCAGTGGGAGGTCCCATTAGCTAAAGTGGTACCTCAGGTTAAGAACAGTTTCAGGTTAAGAACGGACCTCCAGAACGAATTAAGTTCTTAACCCGAGGTACCACTGTAGATGTTTGCATTTAACATGTCTCCTTATTTCTTCAAAATTATAGCCAAATTGATCCTGACTAGGCATGTGGCGTGTGTGTTTATGTTATCCTTCCTCCATGGTCCTTGCGAAAAACTACATCTCCCTGATACAAGTGCTTGTTATCTCTGCGAGAGAACCTTCCACTGCTACCAACGGAAGCTTCCTCCCCGGGCTAGTAGTTGGTTTGCAGGAGAGGCAAATTTTAGGGAGAATTATAATCCGCTTTCCTGTGGACTGTGGTCCTGATGGTTATTGGACTGTGCCACAGAAGATATTTGGAAGAAAATAACCAGATGTGTGAAATACAACCACCCTTTAAATGTCATGTCTATTTTGTATTTTAATATTCTGTTGGAAGCCGTCCAGAGTGGCTTGGGAAATCCAGCCAGATGTGTGGGGTATAAATAATAAAAATTATTATTATTGTTGTTGTTATTATTATTATTATTAGCCTGTCTGAGAATGGTCCAAAGGTTCATAATGCAGTTGTTCTGCAGAAGCTAAATACCTACATGGATGGAAGACTGTATGTCAGTGAAAGACATTCTGAGCCACTTCAGAAGTGACCAGAGTATAATAATAATAATAATAATAATAATAATAATAAGAAGAAGAAGAAGAAGAAGAAGAAGAAGAGGAGTTCGGATTTGATATCCCGCTTTATCACTACCGTAAGGAGTCTCAAAGTGGCTAACATTCTCCTTTCCCTTCCTCCCCCACAACAAACACTCTGTGAGGTGAGTGGGGCTGAGAGATTTCAGAGAAGTGTGACTGGCCCAAGGTCACCCAGCAGCTGCATGTGGAGGAGCGGGGAAGTGAACCCGGTTCACTAGATTACGAGTCCATCGTTCTTAACCACTACACCAGTGTTTCCCAACCGGTGTTCCGCGGCACACTAGTGTGCCGCCGGACGTTGCCTAGTGTGCCGTGGGAGGGAGGCGGGCGAGTCGGGCTAATCCTCCGACGAGCTCCACCTCCAGACCCATTGCTCAAATCCTTTAACCCAGGAGGGCGGGGGGGGGGGAGAAAGAGAAAAAAGAAAGGGTGGGAAAAAAGAAGGGGAAGAGAAAATATTTTTTTTAAAAAAGGAAAGAGAGGGAAAAAAGCGAGGGATGGAGGAAGGGGAATAAACAGAAGGGGAGGACAATGAAGAGGGGTGGGGCTTGGCAGGCAGCAGATAACTGGGGAGGGGGGCGCGGCTGGCGGCGGCTCAAGGCAGGAAGGGAGGAGCTGCCTCGCGGAGAGTCTTGGGCTGCAGAGATTTCCCGTTCAGGAGCGCGGGAGGCCACGCCGTGGATGGGAATCTCCTCCTCCTCTTCCTCCTCCTCCTCCAGGAGAGAGGGTGGTCCGCCCCACCGAGTCGGGCGTGCTCAAGCGTGGGAGCCTATAGTTAGAGCTCAGCTCCTTTTCTTGCTTTCCCCACCCCCCCACGGAGCACATTTTCCTTGCCCCCCCAACCCCCGCATGTAGAATAGAAGCCCTCCAGCCTCCACGGTGCACAAACTCTCCCCTCTGCAACGAAGCGCTTTGTTGCATATCTTTGGTGAGGTTTTTAGGCAGTCTTGGTGCACCTTAAATCAGCGCTAATTGCGCCTGGACGCAGTATTTACTTCCGAGTAGGGCCCCCCCCAGTAGCACCTGACGTTGCTATTCGTATCATCAGGTTTGTTTGTTGATAATTTAATTGTTTTAAAAGCATCATGCTAAAGAGCTCTCTCCCACCCCCAGACCCTTGGGCAAAACAGAAACACACACATACACAAACACAGAGATTGAGCCCTGCAGGTTTTATGAAATGAATGGATTCTGAATGCCTGTTTCAGTGGCTTGTCCGCCTTAGGCTGCTGGGCCAGACACCTGTTACACGGTGCAGTCCGTAAGCTGTGAGCGCTGCTACCTGCCGCCGAGACCACGTAATGACAGTCTTGAAAGACCTACATTGGCTCCCAGTACCTTTCCGAGCACAATTCAAAGTGTTGGTGCTGACCTTTAAAGCCCTGAGCGGTTTCGGTCCAGTATACCTGAAGTAGCGTCTCCGCCACCATCGTTCAGCCCAGACACTGAGATCCAGTGCCAAGGGCCTTCTGGCAATTCCCTCACTGTGAAAAGTGAGGTTACAGGGAACCAGGCAGAGGGCCTTCTCAGTAGTGGTGCCCGCCCTGTGGAATGCCCTCCCATCAGACATCAAAGAGATAAACATTACCTTCTATGCTGTTACTATTTTTTTATTTTTTTTTACATAAGTAAAAAGTGACCTTTCCCCATCTGGCATGGTGGTGTGCCTCGAGATTTTTTTCATGAAACAAGTGTGCCTTTGCCCAAAAAAGGTTGGGAAACACTGCACTACACCACACTGGCTCCCATGTAAGAGAAGTGATTCTGAAGGCACTCGCCTTAGTAGTCACGTGTAACGATTCTAGTCCAATAAATATGAGGATTACTCAACAAGATGCACTGCAAAATGCAAAATTGCAGGGCTGCCTGCAATTTCCTTTTTTGCACGGGAGATGGAAAATAGCTACCAATGGAAGCAAGCCACTGACTTCCCTGCTACACCACTGCTGAAATGTGTGCTTCTACAATAGAATTTTTGAGATGGAGAAAAGCCTATAACAATATCACTTTTGTTTCAGTGCTATTTTTATAACTGTGTTACGCCTCAGTAGGGGGAAAGCTCGTCGCGTAGACTGTTTCTATTTTCGCTGAAAGTGCTGTCAATAGACTTGCTTCTAGAGTAGAACCTGGAATTAATCCTTTAGCCTGTGCATGCAGTAAAGAGCCATCTGCCTGAATGGAAATACTTTAAGATACAACGGTGCTTTCTTTTTCCTGAAATAAAGCTGTGAGGGGAATTAAAAGCCATAAAATTCAAAGCTACTATAGGGGTGGTGCTGTGGGTTAAACCAGGACTTGCTGATCAGAAGGTCGGCGGTTCGAATCTCTGCGACAGGGTGAGCTCCTGTTGCTCAGTCCCTGCTCCTGCCAACCTAGCAGTTCGAAAGTATGTCAAAGTGCAAGTAGATAAATAGGTACCACTCTGGCAGGAAGGTAAACAGCATTTCCGTGCACTGCTCTGGTTCAGCAGAAGCAGCTTAGTCATGCTGGCCACATGAGCTGTATGCCAGCTCCCTCGGCCAATAAAGCGAGATGAGCTCCACAACCCCAGAATCGGTCACGACTGGACCTAATGGTCAGGGGTCCCTTTACCTTACTATAGGGACATCAGAGTAGCCAAGGTCAGTGAGTTACCTTCTGTTATGTATTCAATGGTCTGTGTTTGCCTGAGCTTGAGTCTGGACTAAAGAATCTAAGCTCCTGTGTTCTGATTCGATACATGATATCCAATCACAAAACATTTCAGGATGTGGGCCTGTGCCATTGGCTCTTAAACTCTGAGTCATGATTCGCAGCTTGGAAGTTTAGATAGCCAATCACGTTGGGAGTGGGAGTGGCCCAGGCCATCAGAAATTTATATAAACAGTTGCTTTGCCCCTGTTGTCCAGTTATGTAGTTCAGTAAAGGTTCTTGCTGTTATCACTGTGTCTTGCCTCGTGGGAATCCACCTACACTTCACCCTCAATCAACAGTCTTCATTTCTGCAGTCAATAAATACCTTCCTAAAAAAAACAACCCTTTTTGCAACCCAGGGTGATCCTCTGATCACTTTATTGTTATAGGTTTGGGAGCCTCCCCCCAACCCTAGAAATTAATAAGTGGTAGGATTTTGGTTATTTGGGATGTGAAGGGAGAAATACAAGCTGCAGAGGAATTCCTGGGCTGGCCTATGCAAAATGACCTGGCCATTAAGAAACATTACAGTGTCATTGAGGGCCATTGGCAATGCAAGAGAACTGTCCTCCCCCCTTGCCCT
The DNA here is from genome assembly GCF_964234715.1 of Podarcis melisellensis. Classification (NCBI taxonomy): domain Eukaryota; kingdom Metazoa; phylum Chordata; class Lepidosauria; order Squamata; family Lacertidae; genus Podarcis; species Podarcis melisellensis. The sequence goes on from NC_138544.1 coordinate 12,979,558, forward strand.
GAGGTGTTGGAAGGTTGCCGGAGTAACTGGGTGTGAACTGACAGGAAAAGGGAAGGAAGATTGGGATCCATCTTGGGCAGGCTGGCTGAAGGCTGGCTGCACTGCTGTGAGAGACAAGCTCCTCTTGAAATGACCATGCTGTAAGAGCTGGACTTCATCCATGCTAACTGAAGGTGTAGATGAGTTAATAAACCATATTTACCGTATTTTCTTTTAAAAAGTTTTTATTTATACTTTTCAAGTTTATACATTCCATTAGTTTTACAATCAATTTAACATTGCAAAGTTTGACTTCATTACCCCTCTTTCTGCGGTTCCTTAAACTTATTTTTTAATATCTTCTGCATATCCAAATTCATTTAATTTGCTCATTTAATTATCTACTTTAAATATATACTCTTACAAAACTGCAGGTTCTTACTGCTAATGTTTTTATTTGTTTGCAATTCATCTGTAAATATTCAATGCATTTTGACATGCTTTCGAACTGCAGGAGCAGGGACCGAGCAACGGGAGCTCACCCCATCATGGGGATTCGAACTGCCGACCTTCTGATCGGCAAGTCCTAGGCTCTGTGGTTTAACCCACAGCGCCACCCATGTCCCTTGTCCCTATTAGATCTAATATAAATGAGATTACCTGGGGAAAACAAGCTCACACCTCCCATTGACTTTGCATACATATGTAACAGGCTCATTTATAATTTTATTTTGGGAGCGATTCGTGGTTTTATGTAACTGTATTGTTTTATGTTATCTGGGTGCCCCAAGATCATATTATAAAGTAGTTGTGTTCTAGGTTATAAATCAAGAATGGCTGGGAGCTGTTTCTTTTTGTTTTCCAATGTATTTCTTATCAATAAATATTTCAGTGTGACACAAGCAAATTTTTATTCTGGAAGTGTGGCCCAGAGAAAAAAAAGTTTGAGAACATGTCCTAATAGAACATGCTTCCAGAAGGCATCTTAATATTGCAATTAAAAAAATATATATTTTCTGCAGAAAGGACAAATGAGGATTAAATGATAAAAAAAAATACCAGTTGGCATCTTCATGCCGATTATGATGTGCGGACACTGTACAAAACTTGCATGCATGAGCAGTGTTGGTCTCACAAGAAACACCTGTCTGGAAGTATCTGCTTAAACAGGCAAGAGCAAAGTGGGACTGTGAATTTGGGAGGCAAGGAGCTAAGAGGTCCCATGAACTCTTTGACCCGGGAAAGAAGCTTAGAAGAGCCCATATAGAGTCCTTAAGTGGATTCCCTATTGGTAGGAGAAAATAACAGAGGCCAACGAGAGAATATTGAGATGCAAAGCAACTAGTAAGCCTGATCTTTATTAAACTCTTGCAACAGGGCCCTCACTCACCACATGCAGAAGGGAGGAAGAACCCAGAACAATGGTGCATAAGCCCTTATATAGATTTTTGAAATTGCTCACCCTGTAGCCCAAGGTAAGTGTAAAGGGACCCCTAACCATTAGGTACAGTCATGGCCGACTCTGGGGTTGCGGCGCTCATCTTGCTTTATTGGCCGAGGGAGCCGGCGTACAGCTTCCGGGTCATGTGGCCAGCATGACTAAGCCGCTTCTGGTGAACCAGAGCAGCGCATGGAAACGCCGTTTACCTTCCCGCTGGAGCGGTACCTATTTATCTTCTTGCACTTTGACGTGCTTTCGAACTGTTAGGTTGGCAGGAGCTGGGACTGAGCAACAGGAGCTCACCCCGTTGCGGGGATTCGAACCGCCGACCTTCTGATCGGCAAGTCCTAGGCTCTGTGGTTTAACCCACAGCGCCACCCTTGTCCCAAGACCACCCCCCAAAACATCATACATGCACCACAGAAGGAGGTGGTCTACAGCAGAAATCCTGTCTGCCAGGATATCTGTTAATGGTTACTGATAGCTTTACCTGGGCAGCCTGGCCATTCTTTTGTGATGGTAAATACTTAAATTCCTGAATCCAGATCACAGGTTCACCCTCTTCATACACAGATATGTCCATGCAAAAGTCAATGGAGAGCCTCTCCCATTTCCTTCCTCCTTGCAGAGAAATATTTGAGGTCAATTTGGGAGAGCCAAAATGGTTTGTGGGATAGTCAAAATGGCTTCAGGATTTTCTCTCCTGTACTATTTCAGACACGTGGTTTATATACTTACGAATGTGTTTGCCATAGCTGTCAACATTTCCCTTTTTTAAAAGGGAAATTGCCTTATTCCGAATAGGATTCCTTGCAAGAAAAGGGAAAAGTTGACAGCTATGGTGTTTGCTTTGTACATTTATGAACGTTTTTTATTTGGGACCTTACAATTCCTATAACAAGTGAAACGGAATGAGTAGCTTTGTTAAGAGGAGCATTGCAAGCCCACCCGGAATAATATCCTGGGCTTTATAAACAACGTCGTCTACCTAGGCATATCCCTCGTCGCATTTAGCGAGGAAACCTCCACGGTGAAATAGTTGCTGTGGGAGAGAGATGAGAAACATTAACTTAGCTGTTTCTCGACAAGGAAGAGCACAGCTGGCGAGGCCTGCTGTGAAGCGTGGCTTTTACAGCTTGGCGCTGTGTGTATTTAGCAAAAGCAAACACATCCTGCCCAGGGTTTTAAAAACACAATTTGGAGGCCAGCCTCGTTTTGAAGGGAAACGGAATGGAGATGGTACTGCTGAAGTGGTCCCCCGATAAAAATTGCACACACTGTTGTTGTTTACTCCTGTCTTGGACCAGCCCAAACTGGGAAGGCCTCTCTTCAAATCCTCGCTCACCCATAAAGCTCTCGCTGGGTGGCCTTTGGGCAAGTAACTCCCTCAGGCAGAACTGCCTCAGAGGAAAGCTGCGAGCATCAGATGGGATAACTTCATGCAAGCTCCCTTGGGGAAAGGGTGTGATAAATAACATTGCACAGCGAGAATAGGACCAGAGCGAATGGGCTGTAGAATTGGCTATGGTTATTCCAACTTGCAACTTGCTTTTCTAGGGGGGGAAAATATGAACTGGGTTTAGGTGTGCCAGCATCTTGTAAAATGAGCCTGTGTGTGGCATGGGGAATGCATGATTTCTTGGCAGTGAGAACGAGCCTCACAAGGATAAAAGAGCAGACTGTCCTCTGAGAATATTCCTCACATGTGGCAAAGGCCTTTAGTGTCTGACATCTGGAATCGTACTGGAGGGGATGGCTGTGTTGGTTTTGGAGAGGGAAAGTGCTGTCGAGGCCTCTGGTTCTCTCAGTGCCTTAGGCTGGGTTGTTGTTGTTTAGTCGTTTAGTTGTGTCCGACTCTTCATGACCCCATGGACCGGAGCATGCCAGGCACTCCTGTCTTCCACTGCCTCCCGCAGTTTGGTCAAACTCATGCTGGTAGCTTTGAGAACACTGTCTAACAATCTTGTCCTCTGTCGTCCCTTTCTCCTTGTGCCCTCAATCTTTCCCAACATCAGGGTCATTTCCAGGGAGTCTTCTCTTCTCATGAGGTGGCCAAAGTACTGGAGCCTCAGCTTCAGGATCTGTCCTTCCAGTGAGCACTCAGGGCTGATTTCCTTCAGAATGGAGAGGTTTGATCTTTTTGTGGTCCATGGGGCTCTCAAGAGTCTCCTCCAGCACCGTAATTCAAAAGCATCCATTCTTCAGCGATCAGTCTTCTTTATGGTCCAGCTCTCACTTCCATACATCACTACTGGGAAAACCATAGCTTTAAGTATACAGACCTTTTTCGGCAAGGTGATGTCTCTGCTTTTTAAGATGCTGGCTGGGTACTTCACATCAAAGGGTGAGGTGTTACAGCCTCCTTTGGAATGGTGAACACTGACACTGGGAGCTGAGTGCTAATCCAGACCAGGATGGGCCAACAGGTTCAGATTTACAATCATGCTTTTTAATGTTAAGGAAGGGTTTTGATAATGTAGATGGACACATGACGCCCTACTTTTTATGTTCATAATGTGTTATTACCTTGTCTTTTTATCACTTAGTTTATAATCGTTTTATGCTGCTATATTGATGAAACTCTGCTCACATGTCACGCCTCCAATGGTATTCACAGGACAGATAACTAAGGACAGGGAGGGAGGGAGGGAGGGAGGGAGAATTAAAATATGACACCAAAGGATGGAACAGTGCAACCAGTAACCAGCAGCAGGAAAAGAAACAGCATTTTGGAAAATGGTGTGGCCGGGTATTACTTCCATTTGACGGAAAAAAGCAAGGTAAAAGACATTTTAATTAACAAGTATGCCCTGTGTCATTTTAGAATGACATGAAAATGCCAACCTGTATTTTTTTATCATTTAATCATTATTTGTCCTTTCTGCAGAAAATTAAGTGTTGTTTTTTTTATTATTGCAATATGAAGATGCCTTCTGGAAGCATGTTCTATTAGGCCATGTCCTCAAACTTTTTTCTCTGGGCCACACTTTCAGAATAAAAATTTCCTCGCGCCACACTGAAATATTTATTGATAAGAAATACATTGGAAAACAAAAAGAATCAGCTCCCAGCCGTTCTTGATTTATAATGTAGAATACAACTACTTTATAATACAGTGGTACCTCGGGTTACATATGCTTCAGGTTACATATGCTTCAGGTTACAGTCTCCGCTAACCCAAAAATAGTACCTCAGGTTAAGAACTTTGCTTCAGGATGAGAACAGAAATTGTGCTCTGGCGGCACAGAAGCAGCAGGAAGCCCCATTAGCTAAAGTGGTGCTTCAGGTTAAGAACAGTTTCAGGTTAAGTACGGACATTCGGAACGAATCAAGTACTTAACCTGAGGTACCACTGTATAATCATGGGGCACCCAGAAAGCATTTGAAGGGGTTCTTTTCGGTGTCCTGGCCTGGGGACCACAATTTTCATAATACAGTGTTGCTTTTGATGATGCTACCTGTGCTGAAGAGAATAATGTCATTAATATATAAGCTATGTTTGTACTTTGATTTGTAGAACAACAACAAGAAAAAGTTTATTAAGGGGTCTACTGAGGCCCCCAGAATTTTCAAGCACCTGAAATTTTCAACTGATATTCGTGAGGTGGGAAGTGTGTTCGAGAGCTGCTGCCCTAAAGCTTTTTCCCAGGTGGTATTTTTTAAAAACACACACACACACATCAAAATTAAAGTGTGTACCAAGTTAAGCAGGTTTAAGTGTGCGGTGGGCAAATAAGCTTAAGGATTAAACAGGCTAAATCATTTCTACAGCTTTATAAGCTATTATGTGTTTTCTCTTTCTATTTGCTTTGCTTATAAAAGTTCAAACACTAACTATCGGGGTTAAGGTACTTTAATTGCCTGGGTTGTGTACTGAAACAGTTTCTCATAAGCAGTTTCACAGTAGGCACTTGTTAATAGTTTTCTTCTCGTTGTATAAAATAAGATGTCGTCGTGAGAGATCAAATAGTTTGTTCTTCCTCGGCTGCAGCCACTATGAATGAACGGACTCCCAAACTGCAATCCAAAACCAGATGCAAAACACAAAATTTGATGGGTTGGAAAACGAAGCCCCTGTTTTATTAAAAGGAGGCAAGTGCATCTAAATGGGCACATCACGGACAAGAAACCCTTCAGGATCTATTAAATATAGAGACAATCTAGCTTGTGGTGGGTCAATAGCTTTCATAAGGCTCTTTAGTCTTGGGCTAGCTTACATACATTCCTTGAAACAAATTCTTTGCATGCCCTAAAGATGTCTGGATTCTGACATCTGGGAATGTTTTAGAGACAGTCGTTTTACATATGCCAAGTTACTATCGAATGTCATGAATGTACTTCTGTTTCCAGCGATTTGCTATTTGCCGTTTAGTGCCAACTTGGAATGGTACGGTTCATGAGCCAGAAATGAATTTTGTTTCTCTCACAGCTACTGCTTATTTAATTAGCCGGTACAGTGGACAGTTCTTGGTTTTACACCCTGATCCGAATGTTACTTACTTGGAAGTCAGTTCCATTCATTTCAAGGGAACATACTTCCAAGTACAGCACTATAGCAGGAAGGGAAAATCTGCAGACCTTGGGATGTTATTGGACTACAATTCCCATCATTCCTGACAACTGGCCATGCTGGCTTGGGCTGAAGGCAGTAATATCTGTAATATCTGGACTCGGCTCAGGACCGCAATACCTCAAGGACCGCCTATTTCCATATGAACTTACCTAGACCTTGAGATCATTTTCTGAGGCCCTTCTTTTTGTGCTTCCTCCTCGAGAGGCTGGCAACACGAGAACGGGGCCTTCTCTGCAGTGGCTCCCCATCTGTGGAACGCTCTCCCCAGGGAAGTTCGCCTGGTGCCTTCAGTATGCACCTTTAGGTGCCAGGCAAAAACGTTCCTTTTAAACCAGGCCTTTAGTTGATCCGATTTATATCCTAGGCCCTTTAAAAAAATTGTGGGGCTTTGTTTTGGGGGTGGCTATTGGGCTGTTGTTTTTATTTTTATTACGTCTTTTGTGGTGTTATATCTTGATTTTATTCTATGACCCCTGGGTTTAGGGTGGGATACAAATTCAATAAATAATAATGATAATGATAATAGGTTCCCCATTCTTGTGCTATAGTAATTTCCCACAGCAACTACTGCCACTGCCGCTCTTAAATGGACACAGCGTCCATTTAAACATGGACACAGCGTCGCCTTTAAGTGATATGTGCCACATATCATCTAGTTTGGCTCAAACTCTATAAACAAAAGAAATGAAAACAAAACTCCGTTTTTTTATTAGAGGGTAACTAAATGGTTTCTTATCACTTCTCCAACGACAATGTGTCTCAGCGTTTGATTGAAGTGAGATGAGCTGGAAATAAAAAAGAGAGGAAATTTAAAGGCCTGTCTTGTTGCAGAAGTTTAATTTAACTGGCTTGTCACTCTTTGGTAATAATGGTCCTATCGTGCTTTTCGAAGAGTAAATGTTGAATAAAAAGTGGACTCAATGCATTTGTCATTCTGTAATTCATTGCAGAAACCTATGAGTTTTATTGTGTCAAATTAGTCTTTTGTTAGTAGTTTTAAACTGTGCTTTAATTTTCTTTTTAAAAAAAACCTTAAATGCAATTTCTCCCTTAAACAATAGCTTTCTTGGAAGCTTAAAAAATGACTTACCTTTTTGTCCTTTCTTTACTTTGCTGAGGACTAATTATTTTGCTTTAATAAGGGATTTGCATAGTGATATAAGGCTGGAGATTCAATTTTTTACGCATAACGCTACAAACAGGAGGGCGCTTTTCACATTGTCACCAGCACATAAAGAAGACTTAACCAGTCGAAAATGCAAAATGCACATTATCACATGTGCCCTAGTCTCCAAGCAGTGAGATGCTTCATACCTCAGATTTGGAATGAAGGTCACTGGAGATGGCCGTGTCTTTGTGAGATATGGTTCTATTTACATATATAGTGAGGCAGAACATAAGACAAAAGGACTCACAGCATTAATGGGACTATTGCAGCGGTTTCCAAGCAGTGTGCTGTGGCACCCCGGGGTGCCTTGAAGGATAGTCAGGAGTGCCACGGGCAAATCTGGCCTCAGTCCCTCTTTCCTTCCCTCCCTTCCTCTTAGGCCTTCTTACATCTCTGCCTCCCAAAGGCTTGCACAGCTGTTTGTTGCAGCAGCCCTGGCTATGAGCTCCCCAGGCGAATGGTGCCTCTGGGACTGGCCAGCGGGTGCTTCCTAGGCTCCTGTGGGGCAGTGTGAGGAGGCACATCTCTTTGGGGCAGAGGGGGGCAGCTCAGAGACCAGGGGTGGCAGCAGTGGCTGCCCAGAGGACTCCCAAGAAGAGGGGAGAGGAGAGGAGGCTGAGGGAATACTCCACAAGGGAGAGTGTTCGAAAAAGGGCGTGAGACTGCTGGCTCTGCAGGCAAGGGTGACATAACTGGGCTCCTGAGCCCCACAGGGGTGCTACAGGAAGAATGTAGTTGGTCAAGGGAGATGTGGACTCAAAAATCGAAAACCTCTGGACTTGTCAGGAACGTGCCTCCTCCCCCCACCATACCAAGAGAGTCAGCCTCGGAAATTGAGCTGAGTGAGGAAGAGGCTGACCCTATAGCTGAGAGCTGTCTGTCTGATTTTAAAGAGAACAGCCCAGGGCCCCTCCTTTCCAGGGAAGTGGTTAGTTCCCAAGGGGAGGAAGAGTTGGATGTTGACCAAGGCATTGCCAGGCAACCAGCAGATAAGGTGGTGTCAGAGGCTGAATCTTCTGAGGAAGAGGTAGCTCAGCCCTGCAGTCCCAAAACATGGAGATCAGAGAAGCTCCAAGAGAAGCGGAAAGGAAGGAGGCGAAAGGCGGGATTTTGGCGTTCTTCCTGTTGGGAAAGGAACGATGAGTCAGTCTGAGCAACTAAATTAATGGCAGCATGCCATGCTCTGCATGTGTTTTTCTTTTAAATCAGCTTGTATAAAACTGACGGAGAGTCCTTGCTACTTTATCAGGCTGCTCGCCTGCCAGAGATTATTATAGGACTATTGTGATTGGTTTAAATCACCCTCCCTCAACAGTCTTAACCCAGCTCCCCCCTCCCAACGCTCACTCTTGTGTTCACACTGCCGGCTTAAAATACAGCCAGGTTGTTCCTGTTCTGTTTGAAGCTGGGGGGGGAGGTTGGGGGGGAGTGCATCAAAATGCATCATTTCCTGTTATGTACTGAGTTGAATAGGATCCAAACTGCAGCAGTCTGATTGGTCCTAGAACAATAGGATTCAGAATGCAGCAGTCTGATTGGTCCTAGAACAATGCAGCAGGAGCCACCCAATCCAGCTTCAGATAGAAGTGAATCCACAACCTGATTGGCCTACAGGAGAATTCCGGAATAAGCCAATCAGGTGCAGCCCATTGTGTAAATAATGTATATAAAGCAGATACTTTGAGGGGACTTCCATTCCCTCCTCACCACTATGAGCTGAAATCCACTCTCGACTCTGAGTATATTTCATTTCCTATGAAACAGCAGGATGAATGCATAGCAGAGATGGATTGTGACTATTGTCCTGTATACACTGCTTCCTTAACGAGCAGTGGGGGTGCAGAGTAAATATGGGTGCATGGACAAAACAAGTGTATTTAGTGGGTACCAGCTATGAAGTGTCAAGCTGCAGGAATGAATGCCCTATCTGGTTTGGCCTTCTGCATCTCCACAAAAGGAATAGTTGTCAGCTTTTAGAGAACCCACTGATTTTACCAGGATCAAGCCCACACGTGACATCCAATATATACACACAACCCCACTTGCCATGAATGGCATCGTCGCGAAGTTTCTCTGAGCTCAAAAGAAGCTGTGTTTTATTGCCATTCTCTTACACAGCGCTAGTTAGGCTCTGATGGATTATTCCACGTGTATAGACAATATTCCATATCTCCCCCATAATGCTTACATCCTGTCCTGTAGTTTTACAGATGTGTTATAGCTGGAAGTATTTTAAAAAATAACGTGACGGAAAGGATGGGAAACATAAGTAATCAGGCAGAGGAGCCGCATAATGAACCGCTGTTGCAAACAAAATGAGTTTCTTCGCGAATATGATCAACTGAAATGGTTGCAACAAATCAGAGATTGCTGCAGCACCACTGCAGTTTCGAAGAATTATGTTTAACGGTCATATTTACCAGCACGTACATGATTCTTCCCATCCACTGGGCCTAAACAACTCCACAAGAATTAATTAAGCTTCCCATCATTTTATTTATTTATTTTTAAAAGCTGTATATGGGGGTAGGAGGAAAGAATCTGACTTGCTAACCTTTTTTTAGAGATGATAAAAAGAGAAAAAGACAGATGGACTTGTTGAATTTCACTGCAGAGTTTCTCCTACAAGTATGGGAAAGAGAACGTAATGGGGAAGCTATAAGGGAGTGTGAGTGGACTGCCACTCTGGCCCTGTCCTTGATTTATTTTCAGGAACTTCTTCATCGGTTGAAGGTGGCCAAAGCTGGTTAGAATGCAGGAGATGGCTTTCTCTGTGGGGTTGGCCAGATGCAAAAACGACTTATCTTGCCCCTTTAATACAGTGGTACCTCAGGTTAAGTACTTAATTCATTCCGGAATTAACCTGAAACTGTTCTTAACCTGAAGCACCACTTCAGCTAATGGGGCCTCCTGCCGCCGCCAGAGCACGATTTCTGTTCTCATCCTGAAGCAAAGTTCTTAACCTGAGGTACTATTTCTGGGTTAGCGGAGTCTGTAACCTGAAGCGTATGTAACCTGAAGCGTATTTAACCCAAGGTACCACTGTATAAGAAGAGAGAATTCCTTGTGTATTTTCCTGCCTCATACTTACAATGTTTGTACATCAAATGTGAACGACAGTTCGTACGTCTTGAGTACAACTCGTATACCCCTCTCTAGGAAACTATACCCAAGCGGTTAGGTGTCATTTGAAGGCTTAAGGATGCATGTACACCAGTGTATGAAATCTCCGTGCAATACCACAAAGGACCACCTCTCTCCATATGAACTGCCCAGACCCTGAGATAATGATCTGAGGCCCTTCTTCATGTGCCTCCTCCATTAGAGGTCCAGAGGGTGGCAAAACAAGAGCGGGACCTTTTCTGTAGTGGCTTCCCTTTTGTGGAATGCTCTCCCTACAGCAGAGAGCAAGGCATAAATGTTCCTCTTCAACCAGGCCTTTGGCTGATCGGCATAATTTTTATCGTGTATTTTGTGGGGTTTTTTAATATTGTATTTTTATGCTGTGAACCTCCCTGAGCTCTACGGATGAAGGATGATATACATATTTAACAAACAAACAAACAAACAAAAACAAACAGTTTGCTCTGGGAAACATCCTGAGACAACTGTAAGTGCTTGACGCTGCCCAGATAATGTGAACTACATTAAAGAAAGTGAACTAGTTCACAGATAATGTGAACTAAAGAAAGGTTAAAAATTAAATGAAAATTAAGGGAGAGGATTTGCTGAATTAATAATTAGAAATTGGAATACAGAAAGGGGAGGTATGAGGAGGTCGGGGAAGTAAGTTACAAGAAAATAAGAGATTGAAACTATACTTGTTTTTGTTTGTGTTTGTTTGTATTGTTGTTTTGTTTTTATATAATTTTTGAAACTTTAATAAATATCTTTTTTTTTAAAAAAAAGATAATGTGAACTACAGTTCTGCTCGTTAAGATATGTAGAATTATTAAGGCTCTCTCGAAGACTTTAGATTAAAAAGAAAGGAAGAAAGAAAAGAAAATGACACAGATGTAATCCTGTAATCAGTAACAAGGGGGAAATGCAAGATTTATCCTGACATTCAGCTTGGAAAATATTCATGTGTTGTCAATGCCGCTCTAAAAATTCAAGACACACCACAAGTTCAGTCGAGCGTCACAATTCACTCTGAGGTAAACAAAGAAGGCACTTATCTGCCTAAATCTGGACAGCTTCCCTGCGGAGAAAATCATGTACTGTATATTACGGCAGCAGAAGAATGCAAACATTCATCACCCAAAGGTGTGCATTCACCTTCTAGTTCTACAGAGTAAATGGGACGCTTCTGCATACAAGGGTCTCATTAGACTGCGCTTATTACAGATGTCATCTCAATGGCAGGAAACATCTACTCTGATTTTATAGCTGTAGGGTGCTAGTGCAGAGACTTCTCACCCAGCTACCACAGGGTATAAAGGTGCAACAAAAAACAGCCTCCGACTAGCCCAATACAGGCAACGTCGTTCATGTTGCAGTAGTCCGATGGCAAAGATATGTCAACTTTGACGGCTGGGTATGTATTTAGCAAACTCTTATCGTGCTCTTCCAGGGTAGATCTGCAGTCAGGGTTTTTAACGTTAGGGAAGGGTTAAAGAATGGTTTTGATAACGCAGATGGATACATGATGTCTTCCTTTTTACATTCATAATACTTTGTCCTTTTTATTGCTTCATTTTTAATCGTTTTATGCTGCTATATTGGTGAAGAACTGCTCATATATCCCTATGTAGTGTTTCTGAGTGCTCTGGTTTCCATCACAAGCGGTTTAGTCCTGCTGGCCACATGACCTGGAAAGCTGTCTGTGGACAAACGCCGGCTCCTTCGGCCTCAAAGCGAGATGAGCGCCACAACCCCATAGTCGACTGGACTTAACCATCTGGGGAGCCTTTACTTTTTATGTAGTGTTTTACCTATTATTTTACCGCATTCAAACTTGAACCCGCCTCCAATGGTATTCGAGGGTACAGTGGTACCTCAGGTTAAGTACTTAATTCGTTCCGGAAATCTGTTCTTAATCTGAAACTTTTCTTAACCTGAAGCACCACTTTAGCTAATGGGGCCTCCTGCTGCCGCCGCGCTGCCGGAGCACGATTTCTGTTCTCATCCTGAAGCAAAGTTCTTAATCTGAAGCACTATTTCTGGGTTAGCGGAGTCTGTAACCTGAAGTGTACGTAACCTGAAGCGTATGTAACCTGAGGTGCCACTGTATTCAAAATAAATTTGAAAGGCTGATGTGCACAGATAACAAAGGACACAGAGGGATGGAGGGAGAATTTAAATCAGCCCCCCAAAAAACTCAGCCCTCCAGATGTTTGGGGACTACATTTCCCATCATCCCTGACCACTGGTCCTGTTAGCTAAGGATGATGGGAGTTGTAGTCCCAAAACATCTGGAGGGCTGAGTTTCCCTATGTCTGATTTAAATGTTGCACCAGAGGGTGGAGTAGAGCAACTAGCGGCCAGCAGGGGAAAAAACATCATTTTGGAAAATGCTGTGGTGCGGAATTACTTAAATTTGACGGAAAAAACCAAGGTAGAAAATGTTTCAATTAACAAGTATGCCCTGTGATATTTTAGAACGACATACAGTCCTACCTTGGAAGTCGAACGTAATCCGATCCGTTCGACTTCCAAAACGTTTGGAAACCAAAGCGGAGCTTCTGATTGGCTGCGGGAAGAAGGTTCGCAAACTGGAACACTCACTTCCGGGTTTGGGAGCCAAAACGTTTGAGAACTAAGCTGTTCGAAAACCAAGGTACAACTGTATCTAATACCATTCTAATGGGGGAAATAATGTTAAACAAGTTGGTGTGGACCCAGCCCTAGTGTATGTATGCTTCTCAGGGTGGTTTGCATTAATTTAAAAACACAGCATCAATATTATACTCAGTAAAATAAAATGCAGTAAAGATGCAACGTAAGAGGAGACCGTAGATAAAACATAGCCTTAAAATACAAAATAAGGTGATTAGCAAGGCAAAAGCCTGCAAAAGGACTAAAAATGTCGTCACCAGCATTTGTGACAACAGCCAGCCAGAGATGGACTCTACCCTGCTTTATAAGGTATGTTCCACAATTTGGTTCCAGCCACTGAATGTCTCCACTGCTTGTCAACATCAGTCAATGGTTGGTGGTTTTGTTGTTGTTGTTGTTTAGTCATTTAGTCGTGTCCGACTCTTCGTGACCCCATGGACCAGAGCAGGCCAGGCACTCTTGTCTTCCACTGCCTCCCGCAGTTTGGTCAGACTCATGCTGGTAGCTTCGAGAACACTGTCCAACCATCTCATCCTCTGTCGTCCCCTTCTCCTTGTGCCCTCCATCTTTCCCAGCATCAGGGTCTTTTCCAGGGAGTCTTCTCTTCTCATGAGGTGGCCAAAGTATTGGAGCCTCAGCTTCAGGATCTGTCCTTCCAGTGAGCACTCAGGGCTGATTTCCTTAAGAATGGAGAGGTTTGATCTTCTTGCAGTCCATGGGACTCTCAAGAGTCTCCTCCAGCACCATAATTCAAAAGCATGACACAGAGAAAGACACAGAGACACAGAGACACAGAGAAAGGCCTTTCCATCTGATCTGAAGGAGCAGGCAGGTTGGTAAGGAGGATATAGTTTCAAATTGGATGAGGGACCGCATGTTGAAATTCCTACATTGCTCGGGGTTGGGCTAGATGACCCTTGGGATCCCTTCCAACTCTAGAATTCTAGAATGTTATGATTCTTCACTGCTGCGGTCGCAGGTCCCACAATTCCAGTCTCAGCCCAGAATGCACCCTGTCTTTCTTCTTCATCATCTTCGGCGATCACTCGTAGTCGAGTAAGATTGTCTTCCGTAAACACAGTCTTAACAGTGAGTCCATAAGTGACTGTGGAGGCCAGTTCTGGATCTGCACGTCCTTGGCCTGGAGTTGATCACGGTGAGGGTTTGCCAAGCATGCCTTCCTCCTAGCACGTTTCTCCCTTTCGTCCTGAGTTTGGGTGTCTTCTAAGTCCACGACACCTTTGGTAAAGGCTGTTCTCCAATTGGAGCGCTCGCAGGCCAGTGTTTCCCAGTTGTCGGTATTTCTACTACTTTTTTAAAGATTTGCCTTGAGAGAGTCTTTGAACCTCTTTTGTTGACCACCAGCACCACGCTTTCCATTTTCCAGTTCTGAATAGAGTAGTTGCTTTGAAAGACGATCATCAGGCATCCACACAACATGACCAGTATACAGTGGTACCTCAGGTTACATACGCTTCAGGTTACATATGTTTCAGGTTACGGACTTTGCTAACCCAGAAATAATACCTCAGGTTAAGAACTTTGCTTCAGGATGAGAACAGAAATCATGCTCCGGCAGCGCGGCGGCAGTGGGAGGCCCCATTAGTTAAAGTGGTGTTTCAGGTTAAGAACAATTTCAGGTTAAGTACAGACCTCCGGAACGAATTAAGTTCTTAACCTGAGATACCACTGTACTCCCTGTAGCCCAGCCTTGAGACCCAAGGCCATCTAGTGAGGTCACCTGCGCCAAGTTTGATGTATGATTCTGTGTTTAAAGTGGGGACTTTCCACTGGCCGAAACAGGTCTTGAGCTTCTTTCCACAGACCAACGCTGGAATCTCAAGTCTCAGCTCTTGTTTCCAGCGCTTTCGGCTTCAAAAGGAAGCGTTGGCTCCTTTGCAGCGGCTACAAGAGGTGTATTTACCAAACCATTGCTGGCATGTTTTTTTTTCCTTGGGAGGAGTCAAGACCAGCTTTTTCTTGGCTGGGCTTCCCGTGCCCTTTAAACAGCTGCACCACAAGCAGAAGTTATGTCAGGGAAGTTTGGTTTGCCATTTGGATGCAGTGATCGGGATATCTCAGCATCATTTGCCAGCCCAAGTCTCTGCTACCAACCCAACCAGTACAAGAGGCTATAGGGTCAGCTGACTGTCATTCAGGCCTGGGGTTGCCTTTTTGTGAATTTTTAAATTAAGTTCCCCCAAATTTCACACATACATTTCAATACATAAAGCCTTTCCCCATTTCCCATCCCCTTTTCCATGGCGTGTCTATTTCGTTCCCTATTCTGCCCCCCATCTTCTATCTCTTAAACCTTAACAAAACTATGATAACCTTCAATCCCTTCTGTCGACCATAGTTCAAATCCTGATCACATGTTCATCATATAATAGTATTTCTTTAAAGAATTCGAAAAGGGTTTCCATTCTTCCACAAAACCGTCATCATTGGGTTCTCTTATTTTAGCTGTTAACTTTGACAGTTCTGCTTAATCCACCACCTTTCTTACCCATTCTTCTTTAGTGGATATTTCTGCTTCTTCCCATTTTTGTGTGTCGTAGCTGCAGTTGGGGCTGCCTTAATGATTTTTTTTTTTATTTTCAGTAAGGAAAGTGACAGGAAAATCCAACGGAAAGTGTGGGATAACATTTGCTTTCAGCTACATTATGTAACGTTCCCACAATGAAATCCAAATGAATGCTCAATAAACAGCCAACAACACCAAGGTTGCAGGTTCGAGCCCCGTATGGTTAATAACACCAAGGTTGCAGGTTCAAATCCCACACTGCAGAGGGTTGGACTAGATGATCCTCAGTGTCCCTTCTCACCCTATGACTCTATGATTCTATGAATAAACAGCCAATGTTGTGGAGACAAATCAGGATGAAGGCACAGAAGCCTTGGTAGTTAAGTGGATCAGACCTCAATCAGGCGGTAAAGTTAAATGTATATTGGCTTGGGGGACAGTGGTTTCAACTGTGATTCACTGGGCGCAACTGGTCTTCAGCAAGAGAGGATCAATTCAGTTGTCTTTTTTAAAAAAATAATATTTATTAAAGTTTCAAAAAAGTTACAAAAATGAAAAAAGAAAAAAAAGAAAGAAACAAAAAATACAAAATACAGAAAAATAAAAACAAATCAGCCTTTCCATGTCTTGTCTTTCATTTACTTGTTTCCCTGACCTCCTCACACCTCCCTTTTTTGTATTCTAATTCAATAGTTGTTTCAGCAAATCCTTACCATTTTTGCTTTTATCTTAATAATTTATCTTAATATATTGTAACTTTACATTCTCACCTGTTAACAATCCATTTTTACATACCCCTTTGTAACATTACTGCTAAAACCACATAACTTCATTCCAGCATCCTTCTAACATTCCTTAATTTTACAGTGTTTCTGTAGATAGTCTTTAAATTTCTTCCAATCTTCTTCTACCGACTCTTCTCCCTGGTCTCGGATTCTGCCAGTCATTTCCGCCAGTTCCATGTAGTCCATCAACTTCATCTGCCATTCTTCCCGGGTGGGTAAATCTTGTGTCTTCCAATACTTTGCGATGAGTATTCTTGCTGCTGTTGTTGCATACATAAAGAAAGTTCTATCCTTCTTTGGCACCAATTGGCTGACCATGCCCAGGAGAAAGGCCTCTGGTTTCTTCAGGAAGGTATATTTAAATACCTTTTTCATTTCATTATAGATCATCTCCCAGAAAGCCTTGGATCAATTCAGTTGTCTGGTGGGCAGGAATTGACAGCCAATTGATCCTGTAAGTTGGCATCCAGCTGTCTCAGGAGACAACAATCCAAGGCCAACATTGATGCCGGAATCCAGCAACGCCTGAGCTCTGCGAGTGTGGCTTTCTCCCGATTGAAGTGCAGAGTGTTTGAGGACCGGGACATTCGCAGGGAAACCAAAATGCTTGTTTACAAAGCTATTGTACTACCAACCTTACTATATGCTTGTGAAACATGGACCACTTCTAAACGCCATCTCCAACTTCTCGAAAGATTCCATCAACAGTGCCTCTGAAAAAATTTACACATGACTTGGGAAGACAGGCAAACTAATATCAGTGTACTGGAAGTGTTGAAGCAATGATTCTTCAACATCAACTTCGTTGGACTGGTCATGTTGTGCAGATGCCTGATGATTGTCTTCCAAAGCAGCTACTCTATTCTGATTTTACAGATATAAATTTATAACAAAACCAAATACGTATCAATATAAAGAGATTTATCTGAATCTCGAGACTTCTCCCGATCTCCTCCATGAGTCCTATTGTCAACTTTTTCAACTGCATATTATTTCATAAACTATATTTTATATCTATCCATACTGTCCACAGTATTTGCTACATTACAAGTGAAATTAAAATCCAGCTAATGTTTTCATCTGCTTACAGTAGTCTCCTAAATAAATTATAATCCCCCCCCCCCCCAGTTTTTGTCTTCTTGGTCCTTGAGTTTTGCGGACAGTTTTGCCATTTCGGTGAAGTCTAACAGCTTGGTTTGCCATTCCTCTCTGGTATGGAATCTTTCTTCTTTCCATCTCTGGGCTAATACCATCCGTGCTGCTGTTGTCGCATACATGAAGTCTTTTCTGTTCTTTTGGGATGTTGGTACCTACAATTCCTAATAAGGCGGCTTCTGGTTGTCATTTTTTACAAAAGTTATTTTAAACTTTTTTTTTCATTTCATTGTATATCATTTCCCAGAAAGCCTTTATTACCTTACACAACCACCACATATGATAAAAAGTACCTTCATTTTCTTTGCATTTCCAGCAGGTATTTGTACTTGTTTTATACATTTTTGCTAGCTTACTAGGAGTCAAATACCACCGATACATCATTTCCATATTATTTTATTTCAGTGTACAACATGCCATAAATTTCAAATCTGTTTCCCAATCTGCAATCTGAATATTATGCCTCGAATCCCTTGCCCAGTGTGTCATTACAGATTTAACCTGTTCATCTCCTTCTCACATTTCTTGAGCAGTTGCTGGGATAGGAACCAGGGAAAACCAGCTTGTTTCTCATATCAGCTGTGCGATGCCTGTGTCCCGTCATCATGGCACCAGCCTGCCTTTGTTTTCTATATTTTAACACTCCCGCCTATTTTCCTGTAAGTTGTCGGGCCACATGGCGCCGCAACACACTGAGGTGGGTCTGATAATCCTGTTTTGTGTGTGTGCAAGACTTCTTGTAATGTCAATGAAGCCTTACAGCTGTAATCAAAACGTAGAGTGCTTATCATCCCCAACCTCTTTGAGTACAAATATTATGCGGCGTGATTAAAGATAACTGCTATAGTAAACATTATGAATTAATTGGATGACACATTCCAGGGTTATGGATGGGAAATAATGTGAAGTTACCAGCTTTAGAAATTCCAGCTGTCTGAGCACCAGAAATGACCATACAGTGGTACCTCGGGTTACATACGCTTCAAGTTACATACGCTTCAGGTTACAGACTCCGCTAGCCCAGAAATAGTACCTTGGGTTAAGAACTTTGCTTAAGGATGAGAACAGAAATCATGCTCTGGCGGCACAGCGGGAGGCCCCATTAGCTGAAGTGGTGCTTCAGGTTAAGAACAGTTTGAGGTTAAGTATGGACCTCCGGAACTAATTAAGTACTTAACCTGAGGTACCACTGTATTATTAAATTGCTGCTGGATGGGGGGCGGGGTTGAGAACTGACATGAAAACCAGAAAGTGTCTGTTCCATTTTCACCTGAAAACACCTTGGCATATTTCAGTGAAATTTTCATTGTCCTCAAATTTTCTTCTATTTCCCATCCAAACGTGAGACAGAATTTTGCACAGCGTCCAAAGTCTCGGGGAGCAGAGCTTAAGGAAGCTCCCCAGTCTTGGAGCAAAGTTGCTGTGAAATTATTACGCTATTCGTATCAGGAAAATTTTCAGCCAGATTGAGATCACGTTTAGGTAGTCGTTCCCCCTCTCTATATATTTCCCCCTAGACCTAGCGGCTAAGAGCCCTGCCCCTAACTCCACTAAGAGTCCCATGGGTTTGGGATGCTGAGTGCTAACCAACAGTTTACACAGACACTTTCAAGAGGCACAGATCTGCCTGAGACTGTGATTATTGTGTCCCAGACTTGGGGTGAAAAGCAGAAACGCTTTGGATTTTCGTGTGATCTGCTGAAATCAAAGCCTGCTAACATACAGCATTTTCCATTTTGGGGCTAACAAAACACGGGCCACAGTAGTAGCATACATAAATAACCTTTTATGACAGCTGGGAATTTCCATCTGGATTATTCCCAACAAAAAGGACTCTGGTTTCTTTGTTTTTTTTGAAAAGTACTATTAAACATCCCCCCCAATTCATTATTAATTATTTCCCAATACTCTTTTACTCTTTTACAGGTCCACCACATATGAAGGAACCTCTTTCTTGACTGTTGGACCCGCTCTTGTCCATTTAGTCCGTCGGAGCTTGTCTTCACATGCAGGAAGAATCCCAAACTCACTGAGAGTTTGAGACCAACAAACATATCCAATGTCAGGAATGAGCCAGCTCCCAGTGAAGGTTTGCAGCCAACTGCAGAAAGCAGCCAGGAACAGAGAAGCTTTGATGTTAGTCAGACAGGGGAGAGCCGGCAGCTGCAGACTTTGGCTCTGCCTGACATTGATGGGAAGGCTGGAACACAGCCAAAGCTCTCCAGAGGCTCAAATAGGCACAGAGAGAGTCTATTGGAAATGGAAGGGGTTGGAGATGATCTAATCAGTCCAAGAAGTCGGTGAATAGGAGGGCTTCTAGACAGGAAGCAAAACAAAAGACGTAAGGTGTGAAAGTTCAATAAATTCTGTAGACACAGGAAGCAGTCTTCAGAAGGGTCATCTTGAGTGATAATGCCAGCGGCTGCATTAGAGCTGTCCAGAGCTATCTGTTTTTGCAATAAATCCTCCTTTTTAATTACCTATGCTTACTGTGTTATCAAGCTGGGAACCTGGACTCCTGACACCCGACAAGCATATTTTACTGTAACTGCCATATGAGCAGTCCCATAGTTTTGCCCTAAGAACATTCACATTCAAAACCCTTTTTGTTTTCTATTAAATGGGAGTGATTTAAGATTGTGGAACTCCTGACATGAAATCCACCTTTTCCTAGGCCTCACAAATAAACATTCTGTCTGTCTGTGTCACTAACAGATGTGATAACAATAGCTAGCGCAAGAAATCCATGGTGTCACTAGGGCGTGCAGCCTAATGGATATGAATGAAGGGAAGCAGCAGCCCGTATCATATTGGAGGGTGAAGCAGTTAATTGATCTACCGGTATTCATTCTTCATCAGTGCACTGTCTGCAGAAATCCTCCAAGTCATGTAATTGAGGAGACAGTTGGGATTACAGTCTAAAGTGATAAGCATGGATGGAAAGCCTGAGACTGCAGCAATCAATGCTGGCAAGGCAGCTTCTCCCCCAAACCCCTGTAGACCGAAGAGAGTTAAAGATTTGAGATGCCAAGTATTGACACCACTTCTTCCCGAAAAGCCAGCCCAGTACACTTCCTGGTTCTAGATACGATGGCACTTCAAAGGAAGGAATCACATAAATCACTTGCATTTATCCTGTGGCGCTGTGGTCTAAACCACTGAGCTTCTTGGGCTTGGAGATCGGAAGGTTGGCGGTTCGAATCCCTGCGACAGGGTGAGCTCCCGTGGCTCTGTTCCAGCTCCTGCCAACCTAGTAGTTCGAAAGCACACCAGTGCAAGTAGATACAGTGGTACCTTGGGTTAAGTACTTAATTCGTTCCGGAGGTCCATTCTTAACCTGAAACTGTTCTTAACCTGAAGCACTACTTTAGCTAATGGGGCCTCCTGCTGCCGCCGCGCCGCCAGAGCACCATTTCTGTTCTCATCCTGAAGCAAAGTTCTTAACCCAAGGTACCAGTACTATTTCTGGGTTAGCAGAGTCTGTAACCTGAAGCGTCTGTAACCTGAAGCATCTATAACGTGAAGCGTATGTAACCTGTGGTACCACTGTAAATAGGTACTGCTGCGGTGGGGAAGGTAAACAGCATTTCTGTGTGCTCTGGTTTCTGTCACAGTGTTCAGTTGCACCAGAAGCTGTTTAGACCTGCTGGCCACATGACTTGGAAAGCTGTGTGTGGACAAGCGCCGGCTCCCTTAGCCTGAAAGCAAGATGAGAGCCACACCCCCATAGTTGCCTTTGACTGGACTTAACCATCCAGGGGTCCTTTATGTTACCTTTTTTATCTTGCTTGGGAATTGATTATTGTACAAGTCACGTTTAAGATCTCACCGGTTTCGTGAAAAACTCATATTTTTTTGAAAATTTGGGTGGGTGGGTGGGGAACACCGCCACCACTATAAGCATAGCTGTCAACTTTTCCCTTTTCTTGAGAGGAATCCTATTTGGAATAAGGGAATTTCCCTTTAAAAAAGGGAAGCGTTGACAGCTATGACCATAAGAGTCCAAAATTGAGCTACTGAAGGTGTATATTCTCCACAGTCACTGTTTTCTATGCCAGTTTCATCAATCTCGAGTAATTTCCCCTTTTGGAATCTACATTCTGCATTTACTATTTCAAACAGGATGCCTGAACACAAAATGGCAACGTGAAAAGGTTGTGTGGTGTTCTGTACCCTGGTCTCAGCCTCAGTTTCCCCATCCATGCTGATTCTACCTGCTCTTTGCCTCTGAAGATGCTCAGAAGCGCGCGCGCGCGCACACACACACACACACACACACACAGGGAAACCTGCATTTTCAGGATTCCAGGATTTCAGAGAGGCTTCAAGGTGTTTCTTTTTTTAACATTGGAAATTCAAAAAGTACATAATTACATGTGCACTAAACATGGTGAGATGTAAAGAAAAGAGAGAAAAAGAAGAAGAGAAACAGAACCTGTGTAGAAGGGAAAATAAAAGGGGAGGGGAGAACCCAAAACTGTATATTGTACGAAGTTGTTATTGTACTTCACCCAATCTTAACCTATTACAGTATTTGTAAGAATGGATTCCAAATATCATTGAATTTCTCCATGGCAAGTCTGCGTTTATATGCAAGTTGTTTGTATGTTGCAAGTTGTATAAGTCTTCAATCCAATCGTAGAAAGGAGCCACATTTTTATTTTTCCAATTCATCAGTATCAGTCTTTTTGCCATGATCAGGGGACAGAGAGTCCACTCTTATTGTCCTTTCGTAAGGTTCCATGTGCTGGGTATATAATTCAAGAGGACATTTTGCTCTGGGAAACATAAGGTTGTTCCGTACAGTTCTGTTGATGGTTTCAGTTACCTTCAGCCAAAAATCTTTCAGTACAAGACAATGAAAAAACATATGCTTTAGAGAAGCATTATACCTGTTACATCGCCAATAGATAGCCCTTTTTTAAACAAATGTAATGGGGTCCAGTATATTCTAAATATTGGTGTGTGTGTTTTTGTTGTATGAGCCTCAAAGTGTTTCATGAGGGAAAGCTGAGGGAGGAGCGGGCAGGGACGGAGATGATGAGGAAATTGATGGCACACACAGAAACACCATGTGCACATTGCACACAGGGGCATAAACGGATCAGGAGCAGCACTCTTGTGATGGCCTGGGACTTGGGCTTGGACTCGGAACCAGAGGAGACTCATTCTGCACCGGATCCTTTGCCTCAGGCATCACCTGAACCAAGTCTGGGGCCTGATTCTGAAGAGTTCCAGTCTGCACAGGTTCCCCTGCAACCAACACCAGCTGGGCCGAGTCAGGGGCCTGAGCCTGCCCTGGCTCCAGATGTGGGGATGACCTCGTTGCCTCCAGCTGGGCCATCACTTACAGCTGCTCCACTACCAGTTGGGTCAGGGGAGGCTGAGGCAGCCCCTGGGTCTGGTAACCCACCGACGTCTCCCAAGCTGCAGAGACGAAGGTCTGAGAGAAGGAGAGACCTGAGTACTTGCAGGAGGAGTGCTTGCCTTCGGGCAAAACAGGGAAGTGAGTGGCCGGGGGATCAGGACCGGCCGTTATCCTGACAAAGATAAAAGGCTGTCAGACCCCATCCCAGGTTGCGGGAGCATCATTGCTATATGCCAGATCCTGCCTCAGATCCTGTACCTGTCCTTGCCTGGTTTCTTGCCTTTGTCCTGCCTTGGCCCTGTCGGACTGACTCCCAGCGGAACCTGCAGATTCTGGACCAGTCCTGGACCGCGTTTCATGGGTTACCCCTGGGCCCAGCACAACTCTGTGCATTACTACTGCTTGGAAAAAGTAATAAAGGCTCTTTATTACTGAGAGCCAGTGTGGTGTAGTGGTTAAGAGCGGTAGTCTCGTAATCTGGTGAACCGGGTTCGCATCTCCACTCCTCCACATGCAGCTGCTGGGTGACCTTGGGCCAGTCACACTTCTCTGAAGTCTCTCAGCCCCACTCACCTCACAGAGTGTTTGTTGTGGGCGAGGAAGGGAAAGGAGAATGTTAGCTGCCTTGAGACTCCTTAAAGGGAGTGAAAGGCAGGATATCAAATCCAAACTCTTCTTCTTCTTTCCCACTGAGCCAATAAGGACACTCCAAGTGTCCTTATTTTCCAGGGACAGTTCACACAAATTCACCCCTAAAGACAGCCATACAATACGTTAAATGTTTGTACTGTCCTTTTAAAAAAAATGTCTACAACTGGCTTATTGTTTTTATGGATTTATCACGGAGTCTGTCGCACGTCCATCTGTATATATATGGGCAAGTGTCTTGCATCTTTTCAGATTTCAAAATTAAGCAATTCACCGATTTGTCAGGGAGCCAGCCGTATTACTCATTCATGCAAGATGTCGGTACAGAAATATATCCCAAATTTTGGTTTATGCAAGTGAAGCAAATGTGAGGGTTTTATTTCTACATAACATTTCTAACCACATCTTCCATCTGCTGTTTTGAAGTCTGATCCCACCCCTCAACGCAAGGATGCAATTTGAAGGCAGAGTGTACAAAAATAATTGTACATCTTCTCCTTTGGGGGCGGGGGGAAACAAATCCATATCAGATAATAACCTGCTCCCCTGCCCCCCGCCAATAAAACAGCCAGTCATGTCCTATTTAAAAAGTGCTCGTTTGCACTCACTTGAAGGTGATATTTAATGCTGCACAGCTAGAGTGGTATCAATCTGCTTTCTGAACCAATTTATTCTGCCCTTGCTGTATATTCAGCTACCATAAACAGCTCCTTTGTAGTTGCCACAAAGTTAAAAACAAGCTATTCAAGGGCTGAAAAGCTGGTACAAGATTATTCCGAAGGGGAAAGAAAAAGATATTGTCCAGTGGTGCCAATTTAAAGGAGGGTCGCAAGATGAAAACTTAAAGTTAAGATTTCGAAGGATGTTCTAATAATGAGATCATCTGAAACATGTTCTGTGCTATTGTGCTCTTATAGAATTCAAGACATTGCCTTAAAATAATAATGCCCCTTTAAAACCAACAACCAGAATTTGCTTTTGGGATTAAAATCAGCAGGGTGACATAAAAGTAACGAAAAGCCTTGGGAAACTTAGAAAGACAATTAGTGTGAAATGTATCGTTTGGGTTTCAGTCCTATGAAAATGTAAACGGTAATGAATTCTATGTTATTTCTGAGCGAACATTTGGTAGATTATGTGGTTAAGATGCGTGTTCAACACTTAATGCCTCCCAACATCCAATTATTATTTGCACATGTAAAAGAGCCATCAGGGATCTTACAACAGTACAGGGATTTCTCTATCACCTTAAGCAGTTTTCAGTGAAATTGGTAAACACATTTAGCTGTGAGTCTTCAAATGGCAAGAGATCAACTGACGTCTACACACAATGGCAGTAGCCCTACTTTTGATATTACGGTACTATTGTACATTTACGAACATGGGTTCTTTTCGTATCAGTTGGCATGACACCCAGGATGGGCAATATTCCCTGTTCCAAACTGACTGTACCGTTAGGAAAGCTACACACTTTTATTGTCTATTTATATATTCTTTTTTAAAAATTATTTTAAATTCATTTTTAAATTTAACAGTTAGCATCACAAATAAGTCATATTCCTATGCATGTAGGATTCTCTGAATCCCTGGACTTCCCTCCGTGGTTTCCATAGTTATTCTTTTCCAACTGCATCATATCATATTCTCCATATTTTCTTAAAACTCAGTTCTCATCCTAGTTTTCGTTACATTGCAAGTGTTTTTTAAAACCCTGCCAGTGTTTTTAATTGTTTACAGTGTTCTTTTAAGTAACTCATAATCCCCCCCCAATTCTTTATTAAATTTAATGTCCTCTTGATCTCTGATCTTCCCAGTCCTTTTTGCCATTTCGGCATAGTCCATCATCTTTAACAGCCATTCTTCTCTTGTAGGTATTTTATCTTCCTTCCATCTTTGGGCTAATAGCATCCTCGTGGCTTTCGTAGTGTACATAGACAGTCTTTTCTGCTCCTTTGGTATTTCTGGACCTGGAATTCCTAATAGAAAGGGCACTCACACTTTACATTGTGGGTGTCCTTTGCGGGATCACGTGTGGTGCTACAGTTCCCAGGGAGCTTACTGGCAAACTGGGGCTGGCCTGCCTCTCAGTGTTAATTTTTGGAGGCTCACACCCAGCCTCAGTAATCAACTTTCTTGCTGGGAGGTGGGGCCAGCCCCATTTATAAATACAGTGGTACCTTGGGTTAAGTACTTAGAATCATAGAATCATAGAGTTGGAAGAGACCACAAGGGCCATCGAGCCCAACCCCCTGCCAAGCAGGAAACACCATCAGAGCACTCCTGACATATGGTTGTCAAGCCTCTGCTTAAAGACCTCCAAAGAAGGAGACTCCACCACACTCCTTGGCAGCAAATTCCACTGTCAAACAGCTCTTACTGTCAGGAAGTTCTTCCTAATGTTTAGGTGGAATCTTCTTTCTTGTAGTTTGGATCCATTGCTCCGTGTCCGCTTCTCTGGAGCAGCAGAAAACAACCTTTCTCCCTCCTCTATGTGACATCCTTTTATATATTTAATTCGTTCCGGAGGTCCGTTCTTAACCTGAAACTGTTCTTAACCTGAAGCACCACTTCAGCTAATGGGGCCTCCTGCTGCCGCCGCGCTGCCAGAGCACGATTTCTGTTCTCATCCTGAAGCAAAGTTCTTAACCCAAGGTACTGTTTCTGGGTTAGCGGAGGCTGTAACCTGAAGCGTATGTAACCTGAAGCGTATGTAAGCCGAGGTACCACTGTAGAGGGTAGAGCCGACAATAGCCAGGCAGTCGGCTCTGGAGATTCACCCTCCCTACCCTCCCTTTGTTTAATGTTTCTTGTTTGTGTTGGGATGCTGGCGGGGAGACGGGGGCAATTGACAGGGCCCCAGCTGGCTCCAGCCACTGGCCGGCAGCTCTGTGATCTCCAGTCCCCAGAAACAGCATCTATCAGTGCCACGAGCCTCAGATACGTTTAGAACTGTACATGCTCTTATCAGCAGAGTGGATAAATCCTCACAACGGAAGTGGCGGACAGAGACACGTGTAAGCATTATTTACAAGCATTTATTCAGCATAGTTCAGGAACAAAGGAAAAACATGTCTGCTTCCCTTCGTGTCCAGCAAAACAGCAAAGCAAAAGCAATATACAAAGCAGAAGTTCCCAGCAGACTTGTGCTGGAAGTAAACAGGCATGTGACACACAACAGTCATGCCTGTCCCTTTCAAGGTGGAACGGAACTATATCCTAACAGTCTGCAGGTTAACTTTTTCTTCCTGTTTAGTGGGCGTTGCTGCTGTCTTTGACTGGTTGCTGTTGAAGGACCGGGAAGAAATTTTCCTGCATTGGCAGGTTTTGTCTTCCCTGTAGCAATTTGTCACAGCTTTGGCGGTTATGGCCTTGGGTGGAATTCTTCAGTCTTTTCTTCCCTATGTGGTGTGTGTGTGTGTGTGTGTGTGTGTGAGAAGTGGTGACTCACCCCCCTGCGGCGGCCATTCCAGGCTCCCCCTCTTAAAGGGGTTATATATATATATGAGTGACACTGGCCATACACTGAAAGGTCGTCAGTGAACTACCCTACCTGCTACACTTACGTCTCGCAGAGCACCCCCATATCCCATTTCCCCTGATGAGCCCCCATTTCCCCTGGCTGGGGGGCTGGGAGGGATACACACCCAAGGCCTAAGCCTAGGTCTTCCTACATTCGGATGTTTAATAAAGTTGTGGCCGAATTTTAATTCCATAATACGTTGTCAGAGTCTTTATTCCTTCCTTATGATCCCTGGGGGCTGGGGCTGTCACCGCCTGGTCACGCAAAAGCTTCTGGTCTATTTGTGTTTTCATTCACCTGTCTTGAGTAGACAGCGCTTGAGATGGTGAACATTGTTACTACCCTTCCAGCACATTCTCAGCTTGGAAAGAGGTCTGCAGAAAAAGCCATGGTTACGGAAAGGGGCCATAGCTCTGGGTTAGATGACATGCTATATGTGCAGAAGATCCCAGGTTCACACCTTGGCACCTGGACTTAAAAAACTCAGGCAGGGGGTGATATGAAGTACCTCTGGCTAAGAACCTGGAGAAGTCCATCTTGTGTAGTCAGAGTAGATGATATTGACCTTCAAGGACAAAGTGTGTTCTCCTTAACAGAGACCATGTGTTGTGGTGGGGTCTAGCAGGCCACCCCACTGTTGCCGGGCAGATCCGTTTGGATGGCCACAGGCAGTCATTGGGCAGTTGAGTTTCTGGGGAGATTTTGATGTTGCCAATTTGTGGGTTGGGCCCAAGGTCTTAAATACTGGACACGCAGCTTCGAGCGGCCTCTTTGCTGCGTGCACCGGATCACCCACCCACCCTCCCTGAATTGGGGACTTGCGCTTGACCTTGCTATGCCTGTCATAGGGTTGCCTGCTTTTGGGGCAGAGGCCTGGTAGGAATTTTGTCCATTTGGCTGATTGGCTGGGGCCATTTGGTTTTTGCCTACTGCGTAGCAAATCGTCACAACTTGTAAGGTTGTGGTTAGGCATTGGTTAAAAATTTGGTTGGTGGAGGGGTAAGTGACTACCCCTCCAATGCTGCTGCTGCAAGGGAATTCTGTTAAAGGAATCCAGGGGCGTGCCATGCTTTTGTCCAAATCCCTGGCATGGGGCTTGGGCAAGCCCCAGGGAGCATGCGGGGAGAGGTGAGGGTCTGGTGCCCAGTTTCATTTCTCCCCAATATTGTTCTCCCTTACTGGCTTCCGCTGGAATCCGGAAGTCGGTTCTGTCCCTGGGCAATGACAGATCGTCGTAACCAATGCCTAAGCAACCACTCACATTTATGTATTTAAATAAAGTTGTGGCCAAAATTATGCCAAAAACCTTAAACAAAAAAAAAGTGTGAATTGTGAGTTATTTTGGGGTGACTTGGGGACCTCGACACGCAAAGAGTTTAGCCTGGTTTAACTCAACTTCATAAGTCTCTGTCCCCTCTTAGCTACCTCATCCATTGGCTCCTACTAACCTTGAGTTCCCATTATATTTCCAGGTTGTTCCAACCGTTGCCTGAGCAACCATGTTTCTCCGTGTTTGTTGCTCTTATTCTCTACTTACATAAATACACTCTGCTACTTCTTGCCTCTTCATATTCTGACCACTTCCTTCTTGTTATCCTGGTCTCCATCCCAGTCTTGCCCCCTGCATTGGGTCCAGATACATCTCTTGGCTCTAACCTTGGCTCCTCTTCCATTGCATCTGTGAACAGCTTTTTGGCACGGTTTTTCTCAGTTCCCCACCTCAGCCATAGCCTCTGTTCAGGCTCCAGGGCAGCGAATCCTTTGGAAGGATTTTCTCTATCCAAACCTGGAATGGAGCAGCTGGAGTTGCCTGCCCTTGCAATGCATAATTAAGAAATCAAGATTTCTTTGATTAGCAATGTTAATGTTATTACTACTTCTGAACGAGCCACAGGGAAAATGAAGAAAGTCACAGCAAAAAAGGGTCCCAGAATTGTGTGTTAAAACACTCTCTCCATTTAATTTATCAGCACAATCCAATATTTAAGACAAAGAATATGAATTATGGAAGAGAACAAAGGACGCCTGTTAATTTTCCAGTGATGTACAGTAAAATGAAAGCTTTCTTCTAAGAATATGGTGTTCTCGAGGCTCTGTCTGGGGATCTACAGACAAATAGAAATGTCCTTACAGCTTTTCTTTTCCTCCTTCTTTATACCGTGCCCTAGCCAGCTTTTCAAAATTATATAATATATAATCTGCCTGTGGTTTGACTGAATCCAAGACTGTGATTTAAGGCACGGCTCTGCCTTCGGTTAGCAGAGCACACTCTCTATTCAAGCAAAAATTATGCAAGGATTTGTTTATTTTTGCACCAGCTGCAATACATAAATTTAGTTTAATTCTTGTTGGCTTCATGTGTCAAGACCATGCAAGGAAGGGCCATGAGCCATTCTGCAGTAACGCAGAGGCTATAGGTCTCCAACCATTTGCATTTTGCTGTAAGTGACATAGACAATGGACATTTGTGGCACTTCTGCAAAGGGAGCAGGATGGTAAGGAGCCAGGTCTGTGTTCCAGCTTAGGAATGGAGGAAGATGCCTTATCCTGAGAGAGATCTTTGGTCCACCTACCTCAGTACTGCACATCATTTACACAGTGGCATAACGTGGGTTGCCAGCGTTCAGGGCCACACGGAGGGGGCGGGTGGGAGGGAAACAGATAGAGTATGCATGCAAATTCAACTGCCTGGTGGCGACTGCATCACCAGGGAGATCTTTGCCACAGAGACAAATAATAATAATAATAATAATAATAATAATAATAATAATAATAAATTTATTATTTATACCCTGCCCATCTGGCTGAGTTTACCCAGCCACTCTGGGTGGCTACCAATCAAGTGTTAAAAACAATGCAGCGTTAAATATTTAAAACTTCCCTGAACAGGGATGTGGGGTCCCAGAGGTCTTCTGTTGTTGTTTTTTAAAGATATTTATTAGAATTTTCAATATTAATACAATAAAAATCAGAAAGAAAAAAAAGAAAAGAAAAAAATAACAAAAATACAAAATACAAAAATAAAAATAATTAAAAACACACAAAATTTCCATAACTTGTTTTCCTTTAACTTATTTCCCAGACCTCCTCATACCTCCGTTTTTTGTATTCCAATTCAAATTGTTAGTTCAGCAAATCCTTATCAATAAACTTTAACCTGCTTCTAAACCTTTTTTCCATATTCTCTTAAAATATTACAGCTGGAAACCACTTAATTTCTATCCGCCATCGTTCTAACATTCACTGATTTTGCAATATTTCTGTAAATAGTCTTTGAATTTCCTCCAATCTTCTTCCGCCAACTCTTCTCCCTGGTCTCCCAGAGGTCTTCTGTAAAGGAGCCCCCTTCCCCATTAGCTCACATTTTGTAACAGCTGCGGCAAACAAGGCAAAGCCTTCTCCCAGTGACTGCCTATCCCATTTCGCTGCCTGAGGCGAAACGAGAAGGTGCCATACCTGCCTGTCAGGCTTTGGAGAACGGCTTCCTCCCCAGCTTTGGCCGAGCAGCAGCAGAACAGAGCAATTAGAGTCCCTTACCAGTTTGAGGGACACGGGTGGCGCTGTGGGTGAAACCACAGAGCCTAGGACTTGCCGATCAGAAGGTCGCCGGTTCGAATCCCCACGACGGGGTGAGCTCCTGTTGCTCGGTCCCTGCTCCTGCCCACCTAGCAGTTCGAAAGCATGTCAAGTGCAAGTAGATGAATAGGTACCACTCCAGCGGGAAGGTAAACGGTGTTTCTTTGTGCTGCTCTGGTTCGCCAGAAGCGGCTTAGTCATGCTGGCCAATGACCCAGGAGCTGTACACCGGCTCCCTCGGCCAATAAAGTGAGATGAGCGCCGCAACCCCAGAGTCGGTCACGACTGGACCTAATGGTCAGGGGTCCCTTTACCTTTATCTTACCAGTTGAAGAGCGTTTAATGTTCACAGCAAAAGACCACAGCAGCCATTCTCGGAGCAAAGGTGCTCCCAATTAAGTTTTCCTCCTCCTCCCCCCCCCCAGCCTTCTGCATAGCAACCTTATCAGCTCTCCTTGCCTTTGGAGAGATAGTCGGGATACTTTCTAGTGAAGGGGAGTCAGTTATCTCTCTCTCTTCCTGTGTTCTGCTTCTTCTAGCTCAGGCACAGGCAAACTCTGGCCCCCAAATTGTAGTTTGGGACTACAATTCCCATCATCCCCGACCACTGGCCCTGTTAGCTAGGGATGATGGGAATTGTAGTCCCAAGCATCTGGAGGGCCAGAGCTTGCCTATGCCTGCTCTAGCTGTTCCCCACTCAGTCTGTCTCATGGGCAGACAGGCCCTGCTTTTTCCAAGAACACAACCACCAAAGATGCAGCTTGACATGTTTCTGGAGGAGCAGAAAGCCTCTGCAGCAGCGACACAATGGAGGAACACAGGCCAGGAAAAATATAGAGGAGGAGGAGATGCAACATTTAGAAAGAGTCGCATACTCTTGGGTATGTCAACTACTTCTAATATAAAGTATGGATAGACCTGTTAACCTGTTCAGGTCACTGAATAGTTCCCACCTGGAAATTCTGATTATCATAAATGTCTTTTTCTTTCTTTTTTAAGGCTTCCAGACATGGGTTTACTGTAGTCTGAACAAGGTGAACTATACAAAAGAGAGAAAAGCTCAAAAGAAACACTTGTGGAAATCTGTCATAAATCACCTGAGGCTGGAAGAAAATTAGGTTTGGTCACCTGAGCCAGCCTGAGGCTATTATCCTATTCACTTTGTATGCTGACAAGATATTTATTTGCCTTAACGTGTTCCATATAAAGTAAGCATGCTGCATCATTTTAGGACATCACAGAAAATAGGAAGCAAGTCCGGCATTCTTGGGCAGCTGCCAGGGTCCCACAGCCTCTGTCTGCCCCCCAAAGCTCAACAATGTTTGGGGTGTCCTGATTTTTACTTTTTTAAAGATGGCAACTGTTATGTACTGAGTTGAATAGGATCCAAAATGCAGTAGTCTGATTGGTTCTAGAACAATAGGATTCAAAATGCAGCAGTCTGATTGGTCCTGGAACAATAGGATTCAGAATGCAGCAGTCTGATTGGTCCTAGAACAATGCTGCAGTATGATTGGTCTGCAGGAGCCACCCAATCCAGCTCTAGATGGAAGTGAATCCACAAACTGATTGGTCTACAGGAGAATTCCGGAATTAGCCAGTCACGTGCAGCCCATTGTGTAAATAATGTATATAAAGCAGATACTTTGGGGAAACTTTCATTCCTCCTCACCACTATGAGCTGAATAAAGAGCATGAAATCCACTCTCGACTCTGAGTATATTTCAGCAACCCTAGAGGCATGGGTGTGAAAGCGAGAGAGATAGAAGTGTATAGCACAGTTCACTACCTAAACGATTCTGCAAACTACCCATTTTTGGGTCAGGTCTTGCCCACCACTCTGCCCCCTGACAGATTACTCCTGAAATAACGTGTCCTTCAACTTAAACCTGTAACAAGAAAAACAACAACAATTTATTTATACCCCGCTCATCAGGCTGAGTTTCCCCAGCCGCTCTGGGCGGCTTCCAACAAAAGATTAAAATACAATAATTCATCAAATATTAAAAACTTCCCTAAACAGCTGCTGCCTTCAGATGTCTTCTAAAAGTCAGATAGTTGTTTATTTCTTTGGCATCCCACTAAAGCATCAAATCTGAGAGCCTTAGAGCAACACACCCTCCAACATGGAAATAGGGACGTCCCATTCCATAAGGGTAATTTTACTATTTATACTCCACACATCTGACTGGGTTGCCCCAGCCACTCTGGGCAGCTTCCAACCTATAAAAAAACATCATAAAACATAAAACTTAAAAAAAAAACCCCTTCCCTATACAGGATTGCCTTCAGACGGCTCAGGGGTCGGATAACTCCATACCCGCCAACATTTCTCCAATGAAAATAGGGACATCTTACCACACCCTCCAACATTTCTCCGATGAAAATAGGGACGTCTTGAGGAAAAGGGTGACAGTTACTTATCTCCTTGGCTCGGGGGCTGCATAACTCCATACTCTGCAAAATTCATCTGATGAAAATAGGGATGTCCCAAGGAAAAGGGATAAAGTCAGAAACCGGGACGGCTTCTCTAAATTAGGGACGCCCCTGAAAAATAGGTACACCTAGGGGGTCTGTAGCAACCGTCACTGGGAAACACAAAGATAACAGCAGCGGCCATAAGGAAAGAGCTTCTCCCTTTCCTCCAACCATATCTTTGATGGGACTTTCAGGTAATATTTTATAAGCAGGTGTGCACTTGTGCATCCAATTTCCTTTGCCTTTGTTCACAGTAGGGGACACACACTGGGACTGACCATCATCGAGTGCTTCCATATGTTGGCAAGCCTAACACACAAGCTTTCATGTTCAAAGGGGTTGGGAAGTTTGAAGGTTGAGAGGCCGTCGCAGAATGTTGAGGGACTCGTCTTTGATCTTCCTACTCCTCAGTTCTTACAGGCAAAGCCAAGCTAATTGCTGTTTTTTTATATATAAAAACCCTATTTTAATTTAACACCCTTCCATATTCTGTTTGCTATCTCGCCATTGCTTTTTATCGCACCCTGTAGGAAAAATAGTAGCAAAACGGATAAAAAATGGACCCACATAGCTGTTTAAAATGACCATTGAACTCAATGGAGCTTACTTTTGTTTATACGTGTACAGTGGTACCTCAGGGTACAGACGCTTCAGGTTACAGATGCTTCAGGTTACAGACTCTGCTAACCCAAAAATAGTACCTCAGTTTAAGAACTTTGCTTCAGGATGAGAACAGAAATTGCGTAGTGGTGGCGCGGCGGCAGCGGGAGGCCCCATTAGCTAAAGTGGTACCTCAGATTAAGAACGGGCCTCTGGAACGAATTAAGTTCTTAACCCGAGGTACCACTGTATTGGATTGTGCTGTTAGACTGAGGCCACTGTGTGGGGATTAAAAAACAAGAGATGTCCCTTGAAGCTTGGGAACAGGTGGCTATAGCTTTTTCAATGGTTCTGTTGAGTGCAACTAATGTATATGCAACACGTTAAAGGGGAAATAATCTGCACTTTGGATTAGGTCTGCCAACTAATTATTTAGTGTAATCAGCAGACTTTTAATTGCTCAATTAAATTTAAATCAATGTGCATATTACCAAACCTCAGTAAATGGTGGGGTTCTTTTTTTAAAAAAAGATACTGAAGGAAAGGCACAGTTTTGTCCAGAGAAGTTGAAATTTAATAAAAAGCCACTCCAGATTGTTGCAGAAAGAAGCTCTCTGAAGTAGTTAGAGGGCTAAACCAGATGAGACACTAAATGTGTCTTTGTATTTAATGTGCACTTCTTTTAAAAATGCATATAGCGTTGTAAATAAAGGCCTCAGGATAAAATGTCTGTGTCTTTAAGAATCCAGTGCAGCTAGCACAATTGCCATGACCCATGTATCTCACTTTACAGAGGGCGGTCCTCTATTTGAAGTTGTGTTGGCTCTGGGGGCAGGGGTAAACTTTAGTAATCTTTCGTAAAATGTCGCCCTGCACGGGCCCAAAATTTGGTCTTCTCTATTATGAATCTTCTCAGATCAGAGTCCCCTCAGTTCAGCACCCTGTGCCGGGCAACAGCCTGCAACACCCTAAATCTGGCGCTGCTGGGAGACCTCCATTCCTCCCAGGGAGAATCACAGAATTTTAGAGCTGAAAGGGACCCAGAGATCATTGAGTCCAATCCCTTGCAATTCAGGAATATGCAGCTGGTTGAACTTGCAACCTTGTTCTTATATGCACCATTTCCTAATCGACTGAACTATCCATTCTCAGAGTTTTTTGGGAACTGGGATCGGTTGTTAAACTGCTCTGGGGACAGTAGATCTGTGAGGGGAATAAAAGTAAAGCGTAAAGGGACCCCTGAACATTAGGTCCAGTCGTGGCCGACTCTGGGGTTGCGACGCTCATCTTGCTTTATTGGCCGAGGGAGCCAGCGTACAGCTTCCGGGTCATGTGGCCAGCATGTCTAAGCCACTTCTGGCGAACCAGAGCAGCGCACGGAAATCCTGCTTAACATCCCGCCGGAGCGGTACCTATTTATCTACTTGCACTTTGACCTGCTTTGGAACTGCTAGGTTGGCAGGAGCAGGAACCAAGCAACAGGAGCTCATTCCTTCATGGGGATTCAAACCACCAACCTTCTGATCAGCAAGTCCTAGGCTCTGTGGTTTTACCCACAGTGCCACCCGGGTTCCCCAAAAAACATAATAGAATGAGAAAAATGCATTGGGTTGATCTCTTGCTTGCTATAGACCAACGCCAAAGCGTTAGGATATTATGCCAGTCATTCACATTGAGTGAGTAACATCATCTGATTATTATTTTTTTAGCAGAGTCAGGTCATGTTACTTGGGTCTGATGTCTTCGTAAATGTGGTTAGGATTGACACATTCCTCCATGCTCTCTTTTTATGTGATGGCTTGACAGCGAAGTAAGTTAAGGCTGAAGTTCACGACAGGAGTTCATGTCAGTTCTAATTGCTACTGATGTTATTGTTATGTCCCCCCAGAGTTACATTTGGCTCGCTGAGTTCACTCTGGTGATGTAATGGGACCTTCATGTAAATGTCAATGAGCTACTTTAGTCTCTCCCTATGATCTGTAACATCAGAATAAACCTCCACTGCAACCTTTGGACTTGCTGTTCTTCCCCTCCTCAAGGGCGGGGGATAATTTAAACTGAAGGGAGAAGTGCAGAAATTTCAGCTGACTATTTTTGGTGTCGCTACAGTCGTACCTTGGTTTTTGAACAGCTTAGTTCACAAACAACTTGGAACTTGAACGTCGCAAACTCGGAAGTAGGTGTTCCGGTTTGCAATCTTTGCCTCAGGAATCGAATGTCCGGCACGACTTCCGATTGGCTGCAGGACACTCCTGCAGCCAATCAGAAGCCACACCTTGGTTTCCGAATGCTCCAGAAGTCAAACAGACTTCCGGAACTCATTCTGTTCGAAAACCAAGGTACAACTGTTTTGTTTTTTGTTGTTGTTTTTTTAAGTCACTGTGAATCTGTGATGAAATAAGGTTGTGCAAACCATATTTTGGAAATAGTTCTGAAGACAAGTAATATTGCTAAGGATACAATCCAGTTGATTCTTACTAGTAATTTTTGTAAACCTTTTGCAGAGGATATTGACCATTATATTACTGAGTATGGATTTTATAAAGATTCCCATGGAAAAGAAATTACCAGAGTTTAGTTGCAAGAATTTGGTGACACACCTAGTGAGTTTGTATGCTTTTTGATAATGAAAACTAAGTGACCTGGGGTTTTTTTTATATTTACACTGGCAACCGGGGAATTAAGAGCTACATTTGTGGCTCAATTCTGAGTGTTCTTTCTGTTTGGTTACGGCTTATAGCTAAACAAATAAAAGCATTTGCTAGTCATCACTGAGTAAGTCCACCTGAACTCAATGCACTTAGTCTCAAGGACACAAACAGCACCAGTGTTTCTTAGTCAGAAATATTTTACGAGGGGTTTTGTCCTAGTTTTTGTGGATTTGGTGTGCAGGAATAGATTGATAGAAATGGATTCAGGCAATTTTCACTCAGCAAAGGATCATCCTTGCCATTAGAGGGTGGAAGTTTCTTTGCATACAACCCATAAAATCAACATTAGAACCTACATTTCTCTTGTTGGAGCAATTATGGGAAACAAAACCTTTTGACAAAATATGCTTTGTATTCTTGAAAACTTGTAATCCATGTGTTTGCATATGTGAAGAAAAATGGGACGGGGTGAATAAGGCCACAGATTTTGAAACTTGTTGAAAATCTGCCAAGATATGCTCATCACTTTTTGCTTTAGCAACACTGTTTTGCTCTTTTCCTACCATTGTGTATATGTAAGCGCCATGTGTTTGGGGTCATGTTCCAAGAAGGTTGCCATGCATGTTGTTCTGGAACATGGGGGGCAAAGCAGGAAGTTCTCCAAGTCCAAGAGAACAGGATGATTGTATGATGAAAAATGATAAGTTGTCTAGAGAGTGGTGCTTCTTAAGCATCCCCGGTGACAGAGCACAGATTTAGTCATGGAGATTGAAATGAAACCCACAAATTCTTTCAACTTGTGTCCTAATACCTTTGTAAAGGTAAAGGGACCCTTGACCATTAGGTCCAGTCGTGACTGACTCTGGGGTTGCGGCGCTCATCTCGCTTTATTGGCCGAGGGAGCCGGCATACAGCTTCCGGGTCATGTGGCCAGCATGACTAAGGCGCTTCTGGTGAACCAGAGCAGCACACGGAAACACTGTTTACCTTCCCACCGGAGCGGTACCTATTTATCTACTTGCTCTTTGAGTGCTTTTGAACTGCTAGGTTGACAGGAGCAGGGACCGAGCAACGGGAGCTCACCCCGTCACGGGGATTCGAACCGCCGACCTTCTGATCGGCAAGTCCTAGGCTCTGTGGTTTAACCCACAGCGCCACCCGCGTCCCTTTGTATCTGTGCTAAATCCTCCCTGTCATTCTACGATGCCCTTTTTTGTGTGAGATTGCTTTGGAGCCATTATTATTTCCTTCAGATTTAACAATCCCGACCTGATTTGGTGTCTTCTGCAAATATGCATCCTGCCAAGAAATGGTTTCATCTCCAGTTCACAAATAATTTAAATATTCTCACGAAATGGATCGTTGGGGGTTTTGTACTCATTATGAAAACTATCAATTTATTTCCACCTTCACAGGGTCCCCCCCCAAATTTTAACCAGTTACCCATCTGTAAGAAGACTAGGCTTTGCTTTCAAAGACTGATAGGTTTATTTAGGAGCCTTGGAGTTTGTTGAAAGCTTTTAGAAAATCCAAAGTATGCCATGTCTACACAGTAGACCTCCATGTGTGCCCATTCTGCCATTCTAGATTGGTTGGTGTCTCTTTGTTTTTCTCGTCGTTCGTTCAGCTGTTGAGAACTGATGAATGCTGTCAAGAGATTAGTGCTCAGTTGAAAAATTCAGAACTAAGCTGCTAGGTGAAGCAGTTGCATTTAAAATGCAAAGCCACATACTCTGACACAGTGAGGAGCTTGTCTCCATAAGACATTGGATAAGTACCAATCAGCCGTCCCCCATCCATTCTGAAGTTGATACACCCTCCCAGGTCCTTAAATTATTGCTTGCAAACAGCCACGCTTTCAAGCGTGGCTAGACCCT
This sequence comes from Podarcis melisellensis, assembly GCF_964234715.1. Lineage (NCBI taxonomy): Eukaryota > Metazoa > Chordata > Lepidosauria > Squamata > Lacertidae > Podarcis > Podarcis melisellensis. The sequence goes on from NC_138544.1 coordinate 13,017,682, forward strand.
ACTTGACAGATTCTCAAGCCGCAATCCGTTAACGTGAAGACAGTAGCAAGTCATCTTTGGTGTAGCGCAATGACCCGTGTGTTGACAAAGGCTGAACTTGAGTAGGAAATTTCAGCATACCGTTTTATTTATTTATTTGTTGAATTCATATTCCTCCCTATACCCCGGGGTCTCCGGGCAGTTCATTATCAATTATCATACGGTCCCAGACACTTACAGCAAATGAGAAGCAGGAGACCCTGAGCTTTCTCTAACATCCAATACCACCCTAAGATCATAAGCAATAAAAGTATACAAAAGTTCTATACCTTCCATATCAAGGTCTCCAAAGGGATTCAGCTCTGTTGTATCAGGATCTACAAATGGATTTGATCTGGAATTGATCCTCTTAATCCAAAAAAATTAAGCTTGTTGATAAGCACTGTAATTTTTGCAGCCTTCCTAGTTCACTCTGTTGTCTTCATTGTCTTCATTACCTTCTTCAAAATCATCTAAATTTCCAGTATCTGCTTGCTTCATATTCATCAGACTTGCCAGGCTTTGCATGTCTTCATCAGTTGTTTTCCCCTCCCTCAGGAAAATACATGATAACGAGAACTGAAAGGTAGCAGATAACACTTTTCTTAGACAGAGGCTTGAATTTTAACTTGACATCACCCTGTGTAGGCATTGGACTTGCATATTGCTTCATGTTAATATTGCTGGTAGCCAAAGCTTTCCGGCGTCCAGAAAGAGATTCATTTTCCATGACAAATGTCCACTCTTTGTCTTCCTCAACATGGAGATCCTTCCAAGCCCATGACAACAAAACTGGGTCACTCTGAAATATTGTACAAATAAGCAACAGCACAGCTTTCAATTTCTGAGGGTGGAACTATGGCTTATGAAGAACACAGAGCTGCATGAGATCTTTAGGCCAGTCAAGCCCATTGCTCATCTCTACACAGCAGCCAAATGTATTAGGACAGTCCTGACTACATCTCCAAAGCTTAAAAGGGGAAGTTTGGTAGAGACCCATACCGGAGAGAAGGAAAAGACAGTGAAACCTCGAGTAATATTTTCCAGCAAGTATAGAATCAAAATCACAAAAATAGTACACCCATATTATATTTTAAAAATTACTGACATTTAACTAATTTGCACTCAGATCAGAAGCAAGTTCCACTGTGGTCCTAGGAAAGTGTTCCCAGAATGTTAACTAAGAAAAAAAAGCATTGTACTGTAATATTGTGCCAGCATTGGCCACAAACCTGAGACACAGGTAAGGAAGTCTATACACTCGTACCTTGGTTTTCAAACAGCTTAGTTCTTGAACATTTTGACTCCCGGAAGTGACTGTTCTGGTTTGCAAACTATTTTTGGAAGCTGAACATCTGACTGGGTTTCTAAGGCTTCCAATTGGCCGCAGAACCTTCCTGAAGCCACACTTTGGTTTCCAAACTTTTTGGAAGTTGAACGGACTTCCGGAAAGGATTCTGTTTGACTTCCAAGGTACGACTCTACTGGCAGCTTAGAGTAAGTTAGAGAATGATCTCAGGTATCAGCTCCCTGCTACACCCTTGATGGTAACACAAATCTGTCCCCATAGTTGAAAGTCACTTCCAGCTCTCAAGACTATTGGGTACAAACCAGCTCCACGGATATCAGCAGGAATCAATGGTGCCCAAACTAACTTTGATAGGGCTATTATTGTTTTAAAAATTAATCCTGTCTTTCCACACAAGGTGAGTCTGAGGCAGCTGGCAACGCTAACAAAAATGCAGCAACACTAAGATACAGCCTAATAAAAACAAGAAGCCTATAAAGATGATCAGATAAAAAACAAGAGGAAGTCAAAAGTGAAAGATAAAAGCAGCAGAAAAAAAACAGAAGCATATGTCAATGGAAGGAAAAGCAACCATAATCTTGCCCAACTTTACAAAATCTTTATCCCTGGAGAAGCCTCTCTAGAAAGAGATTCCTAAAGAGGAAATCCCAGAGAGATTCCTCAAGCCTGGGTGCAGACGCTGAAAAGGCCACTTCAAGCATCCATAGAGATGGGCCTCTCCCAAATATCTAAATACCAGGGCTGCTTTATATTGAAGAAGGAGGTGGACTGCAGTCTTATTGCGTTTACTGTTTCATGGTAGTTAACACCATAAAACAAACATGTTCAATGAAGAATGGTGACATGGTCAAAGCCATCTAGCTATTTTCATGGCTGAGCGTGGGTTTAATCTGGTTTCCCCCACTCTATCCAGTTAAAAAAGGTAAAAGGTAAAGGACCCCTGGATGGTTAAGACCAATCAAAGGCGACTATGGGGTTGTGGCACTCATCTCGCTTTCAGGCCAAGGGAGCTGGCATTTGTCCACAGACAGCTTTCTGGGTCATGTGGCCAGCAGGACTAAACCGCTTCTGGTGCAACAGGACACCGTGACAGAAGCCAGAGCACACAGAAACGCCGTTTACCTTCCTGCCATAGCGGTACCTATTTATCTACTTGCACTGGCGTGCTTTCGAACTGCTAGGTTGGCAGGAGCTGGGACAGAGTAACCGGAGCTCACCCCGTCGTGTCGATTCAAACCACTGCCCTTCTGATTGGCAAGCCCAAGAGGCTCAGTGGTTTAGGCCACAGCGCCACCCACATCCCTTCTGTCCAGTATGCCAGACTGGCTACCATGAAGCAATTGATTCAATAGAGCTGTGGTAGGACTCTTATCACTAATAGCTGCACTCCGATGAAAATTGCTACAGGATCATGAGTGCCTGGTGCCTTGGCCTAATAACTCACCTGAAAGGTTCTCTCTGTAAGACATCTTACAGTGATGAGGATAATATAATGTCCAGTTAGATGGACAGAAGAATTGGGCCTCAGCACCATGCTAAGGTGTTCCTTCAGTACTAACTCAGAGGAAATAATGTCACCCACACTGTCACCAACTCGACTTCCCAGAACACCTTCCTTTCCTTAGAAGTTTCCTACTTAAAGGTTTAGCCTGACCAGGCCTGACCTTGCTCAGCCTGTGAGATATAACAAGTTCAGTGCCTGAGGTGAGGAATGACACAAGAATGGAGGTCACCATCTCAAAGCAAATCCCTTCATCATCTTCTTGCGGCTTAATACTTGAGTTTCCTTGGCTTCTGCATGTGATTAATCACAGGAACTGGCGCACCATGTTTGTGGAATACCATTATGAAAATCGGTCCCATTGACTATGTGAGCGCATCCACTTTACCTATTTGTGCATATAGATATAGAGAGCATCCATTATTTCCTCTCCTCACCTCTCAGTAGCGTAACAATAACAGCTTTTTGGCTCAGTAGACTTTTAAGAGCCTATAGATGGGCAGTCAGATCAACAGCAGCATTCTGAATAATGAGGACCAAGTACCAAACGGATAATGCAGAGCAAATGATACATGCATTTAAAGAATATGAACAGCAAAATGTTCGCACTACATCTAGTATAAGGGCAGGTCAGTTCATTTTAAGGTGGAGAAAATTCCATTTAACTTGCCATACAAAGCAATTGTTATACCTGCTATCACAATTTATTTATATAGTGTTATAAATGGCATTTCCCCCCCCCCCCAGAATAGCATAAGCAAAAAAGGCAAGCCACTGGCCCCCAAAGTTTACAATTTAGATGTTGACAGCTGAGAGGTGGGGGACTTAGGCTGCATTTTGTTCCTGATGAGGATGACTAAGGTGTTGACCCAAAGACTCCACGGATCAGGTAGGTTTTGGAAGAACAGGGATGCTAAAACCCTGGCAATCTGGGGCTGAGTGTGCTTGTCAAGTCTGCATTCTAGATAAGGATGACTACTTGAACTGGCATAAAACCACAGCATCGGCCACAGATGTTATCTCTTTTTTTGCCATAGAATTTACAGGAATTATAGCATGTAAAGAATCATAACACACGACACGTCCCACTCGTATTTTTACGAAAGCCAGAAACGCATCGTGCTTTCTTCTGCCACAATACATAATCAGCTCTGGAAATGGACACCATGGTGCAGGAGGTACAAAGAGAAATAATGAGGCATCTAAATGCAAATATAATTTTCTCTTGAGTAATTTCTATTTTTAAAAAATCAATGCATATTTAAGGAGGGCCACTCCGCCGCATGTTAGATGCAGATCCTGCTTGACTTTGGGCCTTCCCAAATGACAAGTTCTTAAGAACATAAGCAGAGCCCTGACTGATCAGACCAAAGGCTCATCCTGTTCTGAGATTCATCAGGTGCTTTTGGGAAGCCATGAGAACAACAGCAATCTCCCCACTTGTGTTTCCCAGCTGTGAATCCCCCATAGGTCTGTAAATTGCTGTCATGGGCTGGTTGAAGGCAGAGGAATGGTGGGAGAAAGCAGCTGGGGAACCACCAAGGGAAGAAGGCCTAGAGCCTGGGGCCTGGTGGTGGTAAGAGGTAGATTGGAAGAGGAGGTATCGGAAGCTGAGCTTAGTGAGCGGGGCGAGTCTGTGGCAGAAAGCAGTCTAGAAACAGAGGCAGAAGCTGAGGCAGGAGAGTGGGAGGAGGGAGGCCAAGAGGCAGAGATGGGTCAGGCAGGGGAAGAGTCATGGTGTGGAAAAGCCATTCTTTGCTCCCTCCATAATCCTATAGTGCACAAGAATGGGCAGAAGGTAGATCAGCACCTACTGATAGACCTTTTGGTGATTTCAAGGATTTATGACCACCAATCGTTTCCCAATGGCAACAACAAAACAACTCTCCACCTTCTCTAAATTATAATGAAGAAAGCTGCATGGTTTGCATGCAAAAGGCAGCAGGTCTCATCTTGAGCATCTAGAGAGACCCTGGTCTGAACTTTGGCGAGCAGCTTTCAATCAGTCTAGACATGGACAATGCAGAGCTGCAGTAACCAATGGTCTGACTTGCTATAAGGCAGTTCCCTATATCTTGATACACTAGCTTGAGTCCTCTCGCCTCCCCCTTTGCCCATCTACAAATATGGTCACCTTATGGAACTATTTGAATTGCTCGGGTAGCTTTGTTTGTAGTAGATTAAGTCATATATTAAACCAGACATAGGCAAACTCCAGCCCTCCAGATGTTTGGGACTACAATTCCCATCATCCCTGACCTATTAGCTAGGGATGATGGGAATTGTAGTCCCAAACATCTGGAGGGCCAGAGTTTGCCTATGCCTGGATTAAACCCCAGGAATTCACAATGCCAATGTTGCTTTTATAACCCCAAGCAGCAATTTTACCCTGTACTCTTCTTCTTCTTTTTTTAATGTGACAAACTGGGATAGATTGTCTCATTTGAGTAGATGGATTTCATTTACAGCAGATGTGAACCAATATATTTTTAAGGCACCTGGGAGTAAGTTCCCAGAGGTGATTATTTAAAAAAGCATACAGCTATCATTCCACTTTGTCTAATCACTAGATCATCCACGAAGACATATGCAGAAAGCTAGCATTACTTTAATGGCTGACTAGAAACTTTGCAACTGCTACAAGATCCCTTCCAAGGCCTGTAACTTGGTGCTGTGATGTTCCTTTCACTATAAAAGAGACAACGATGTCATAAACCAGTTCTTGCAATAAACATAATGCGCATGGAAAAGCAGTGGTGGAGGAAGAGATGTTCAGTGTTAGCATCTTTGGAAGAAGACAATCATTTCAAAGTCTATAGCATTTCTTGAGCTCTATTCCCACACTGATGGGCCCTGTTCTATAGCAAGTTATTTAGATTAGTCTTTATATTGTGATGATTTCTCTCTCCCACCCTAAAAATGATAGATACACAATTCAGGGTGGTGGTGTGTTTTTTTAATGCCTTTAAGGTACACCTTAGTCATGTTACTCCATTGCGGTCCCTAAGTTATGAGTAAACATAAAATGACTGCAGCAGTGCCAAAATCTGTTTAATGCATCATTTTTAATCTACTCTTACAGCAGTTGTGAAAACAGAAATTGTATCGGGAAGCCACAGGGGGGTATGATTGAATGGTTCCCGTTTCCTTTTGGGTTTAGTTCATGAAAAAATTTCTGTGATTAAAGTTAATTGCCACTGGGAAGACAGGTACAAACAAATCATTACTACTTAATAACCATGATCTCATTCATAATTTGACTTCACCCCCAAAGGCACGCCCCTCCATTGTCTCCTGAGATGGACAGATGCCAACAACGACCACTGTTCAGCTGATTGGTCCAACGATTCAAGGTTACAGGTCAGAGAAAGTGGTCTTCAAATAACTATGGTCAATGGTATACAGCTGGACCTATTAACTTGGTACCAGCATGATATATTGTGCTTCCTCCTAAAGCAGTGATGGTCAAACTTGGCCCTCCAGCTGTTTTGGGACTACAACTCCCATCATCCATAGCTAACAGGACCAGTGGTCAGGGATGATGGGAATTGTAGTCCCAAAGCAGTTGGAGGGCCAAGTTTGGCCATCACTCTCCTAACGGAATCGAGGGGGCTTCAACAATCGTTCCTGCAACAATCTTCCTGTTGTTTGTTTGGCAAGGTGTTTTTCTTTTCTTTTTTGAAAAGGAAAGATTATGATAGGATGACTAGCTGCAAAGGAATTAATGCTCCAGCAGTAGAAAGAGTATTCCGTGGCTCTTCATGGCAACTCCAGCTGCCCAAATTACCCATTGTAGGTTGTAGTTAAAGGTCCTTAAAAATTAGAACACCGATTTACAGCCTATTGAGCATAATGAACTTTACAATTTTGTCTGTCTTCCCATCAGGTAAAAATCAATAAATCTGGAATTCAACCGACAGAAACCACTGGGGTAAATATGCATTCAACTTCTTGTAGCAGCAAAGAACTTCTTGTAAGACAAAAGCATCCCATCTTCATATCTAACTTTTCTTAAGAGAAGAAACGAGCACTAATTAGGAAGTATGTTTAGTTATTAAATGCACCACTGGGTCCTTTAAATATCACTCAGTGGATCATAAATTTTGATTAACCTAGATATTCAATCTGCAAGAGATGAATGCGGTAAAGTGATGTGTCTTTACACAAACGCCACCCTTTAAATCTGGCTTTTTATTCACACAAAGCAAGACGATGTTTCTTTGATCCTCAGTTTTAATTCCAGCCCTGTGTTGTATTAAACAAAAGGTAAGATTCTCTTGCCTATTTAGAGCTCCCTCCCATTGTTCATTTTGACTTGCATAGTTTTTATTTTGACTCCTACGCAAGTAGTAGCCTGTCATTCAGACGGCAACTCTTGGTTGGATCCTGTTGTATAATCCAGTTGAGATTCCTTCATTGCAGGGGGTTAGACTCTGGCGGTTCCCTCATTGCGGGAAGCAAAGCTACAGGAAACCAGGCAGAGGGCCTTCTCAGTAGTGGCGCCCGCCTGTGGAACGCCCTCCCATCAGATGTCAAAGCGATAAACAGCTACCTGATATTCAGAAGACATCTTAAGGCAGCCCTGTTCAGGGAAGTTTTTAATGTGTGACATTTTTGTGTATTTTTGGTCTCTGTGGAAGCTGCCCAGAGTGGCTGGGGAAACCCAGCCAGATGGGCGGGGTACAAATAATATATTATTATTATTATTATTATTATTATTATTATTATTATTATTATTATTAGACTCTATGAATCTACGATAAGTGCTAGAAGGGGAAGTAACTTTCCCCTGGGAACTAGGAGGTTTGGGGGAGATGGGGGAGATTCCTGAGTGTCACATTTCAACAAGAGTTTTTAACCACAGACTAGTCAATAACTATTAATTAGGGATCGCCAAGTCGTTCCATTCAATAATTAAAATCCAAACTTGTTTCGGAGCTTAATAAAGTTTTTAAAGAAGTTTGCAGTGCAGCTTGTTTAAAACCAAAGCTAATTAAAGCACACAACAAAAATCATGCATAAGCAATGTAATTCATTCATTACCCAAACTGCAGTAATTGATTTGTTGCAAACAGGCCCTGCAGTGGAAAATATCCCAATGTTCCTCATTAATGGATTTAAAAAAAAATAAATCCATGGATGCATTGATAGCAAAATGGCTTGCTCTTTTCAGTCTTCAGACTTCTAAATAGCTATTTCTGTTTCGACCTTTTAGTCATAGTTTCAGCTAGTTAAGCATTGTATGCATATATGCATGTATTGATCTACCTTCATATCATCCTTCCTCCAAAGAATTCAAGGCAGCTTCTTCTTCCTCTTCTTTCAGTAAATCCGGGACTATCCCTAGAAAATAGGGACACTTGGAATACAAAAGGTTGTGCCTACATGGCCAATCTGTGGTTCTCAGGATCTGTCTTTGAATGCTACTGGTCCCTTTTAGAGACAGCACACTCCATTGCTTTGCTTATAGATCCTGGTGCAAGATGACTTTCTTCTAAGTGAAAACTCAGATCAATCACAGTAGGTATCTATGCCAGTTCAAGGTCGCCTTGGCCTACAAGCAAGCAGAGGCCACCTAGACTGAGAAGCTGGTCAGTAGATAAATGGAGGCAGTCAGCGCTAATACCACCCACAGCAGAAGTCATCATGAATGCCCAATAAACAGAATATCTGAAGGGGTCCATATTACATTACTGTCTAGAATTTGCGGCTTCCTATTTCTTAACTGCACATTTCTTAACTTTTTAAATTTCTTCTTCTTTGGCGATCGCTTGTAGCCGAGTAAGATTGTCTTCCATAAACATGGTTTTAAAAGTGAGTCTGTAAGTGACTGTGGAGGCCAATTCTGGATCCACACATCCTTCCACAGTGGGGACATAGGTTTCCTGGTGGAAGTTGATCATGGTGAGGGTTAGCCAAGCGTGCCTTCCTCTTAGCACATTTCTCCCTTTCTCCCTTTCGTCCTGAGTTTGAGCGTCTTCAAAGCCCATGACACCTTTGGTAAAGGCTGCTCTCCAATTGGAGCGCTTGCAGGCCAGTGATTCCCAGTTGTCCCAGTAAGTTCGTGGTCCCCGAGAGGGGGCAATGACAATAAATATATTATTATTATTGTTGTTGTTGTTGTTGTCGGTGTTTATACTACATTTTTAAGATTTGCCTTGAAAGAGTCTTTAAACCTCTTTTGTTGACCACTGGCATTACGTTTTCCATTTTTCAGCTTGGAATTGGTTGCTTTGGAAGACGACAATCAGGCACCTGCACACAACATGACCAGTCCAATGAAGTTGATGTTGAAGAATCATTGCTTTGATACTGGTGATCTTTTTATTTATTTATACCCCGCCCATCTAGCTGGGTTGCCCCAGCCACTCCGGGCGGCTTCCAAAACACATAAAAATAAAAATAAATCATCAAACTTTAATAGTAAAAAGCAGATCCTATATAAAAAGTTGCAATAACTTTAAAATAAACAACTCATATCAGATCAGATGCTCTAGAGATTTTATGCATTTGTAACGTGACACAAGCAGACCCTTTTTTAAGGTGGGCAAGGGGTAAAATGATCATGAATATAGCATTCTGGAAAACAGAAATACGGACCCTAGCTCAGATTTCATTTTCTTGCAAGCCACAATTTTCTGAGCAGCTTGTTACTTGTGCCCGTCCAGCCTTGATGTGTGGTTTTAGGTCGCGAAACTCTCCTCTAATGCTTTGCCCAACAGTATTCATTTGAGACCATTATATTTATATGCAAGATTATATCCGTATAGGCAAGCAGGATCAAACAGGAAGTGTGTGTGTGTGTGTGGTTGGGAGCCAAATCTCACTGGCAAGCACACCAGAAAGCCTGCAAAGAGGAGTCACGAGTGAATTACTTTTGCATTGTTCACATGAGTGGGGCAAGAACAACAATGAAGGGGTGTGGTGCACATTTTACAATGAGAGAACGAAAAAGTCTTCAAAGCTCAACTGAATGGATCAAAGCACTCACATTCCAGCTTTATATAGAAGTTTCATTGGTAGTTAATTCCCACAGAACACCCAATAAAAAGACAAACAATAATGCCCTAGAAGATCAAAAGAGGGATATTCACAATGGGGATTTTTCCGTTTAAAGACAATGTTTATCCATTAAGAAGCATTCTCTTTCATTGCTGATGTCCTCAATCTTAGAGCCAATCCACGGGACGAGAGATGCTGCGATTTATTTTTTTCATGTCTTGATTATAACTTGTGCCCTCGAGGATTGAACAGCCAGATGCTGTTTTTAGATAATGTTCTGACACCCAGATACTCAGGTAACGTGCTACCTGAGCTTTGCAGCACCATGCCAAATTGTAAGGCGAGTTGGTGACTCAGATGACTCAGACCAGCCTCTCCCAAGCTGGTAACGTCCGGTTGTTGTCGGATTCCTATTCCCATCAGCCCTGGCCAGCATGACCAATGGTCAGAGTTGAAGGGAGCTGTAATCCAATCACATCTGGAGGGCACCAGATTGGGCAAGGCTGGCTCAGACAAATCTTCCAAATTGTATCCATTTTCCAAAACACAGCAGCCAGGTTGGTGCTGGGCTGTAAGTGTGGGTTTGTGGTTGCTAGAGCCCTTGTTAAGCATTCATTCTGCCCAGTGCTAAAATGCAAATATGTTCACAGCCTGTAGGGACAGTTCACATACTGTATTGATTGCTTACCACCGACACAGTGATGGAATCGTCTAACTCCCCTGTCAACATGAGAAGGAGCTGTGTCATGCCAGACAGATGTGTAGAAAACTGGTCACGGATCCGCAATATACAAAATACTACTCCAAAATCCCGCAAATCCCCTAGACGCAATCAAAAAACAATGGGAGAATGACATAGGCTATGAGATTAACCCCACTCAATGGACCAGAATGTGGTCTAAACCCCCTTTTAAATCCGTATCAACGAAAAGAAAAGAACTCACACTGAAACTCACCTACAGGTGGTATCTAACACCAAGGAAACTAGCGCTAATACACCCAGGAACCTCACCAAAATGCTGGAGAGGGTGCACCTCCACAGGCACATACCTCCACATGTGGTGGGAGTGCCCCAAAATCCAACTATTCTGGGCAACAGCCATACAAGAAATATGTAAAATAACTAAGCAAGTATTAGACTTCACCCCAGAATTGGCCCTACTAAACATCTTCCAAGACAGCAATGCCCATTTACACCAGAAAGAACTCATAACCCACCTACTTTCAGCAGCCAGAAACACCATAACCAGACACTGGAGAGACCTGTCAGGAGTAAGCATGGACCAATGGTACCAAATAGTATGGGAAACAGCCCTACTAGAAAAATTAACTAATAAACCGAAACTGACACAGGGACAAACAGAAGAAGACACCTTCACCCCAGTCTGGCTCCCCTTTATCACATATACAGCCCAACAAGACAATGACAATAACCCACCAACAGCATACAAATCAATATGGCTAACCTGATCCAAAACACCCACTCACCCCACTCACACACAAAAACAAAGGTAACCATAGCCAATCACAAACAAACAATCACACCCTAGGCCAACCCCAACCTCTCTCACCACCAAAGGAACACAAGTGAACAACACAAGCACGCTGACACCAAACTCTACATACATTAAGCATAATAGAAACACCACTACCCGACCCCACCCCCATCCATCTTCCCTCTCTCCACCCCCCTTTCTTTTTCTTTTTCTTCTTCTTTTTTTTTCTCCCCCTAATGCCTAAACAAATGAAACGGATTTGTAAAAATGTTACAGGGGGGGGGGAAATACGAGGCATTACACTTACACTGTAAAACAAGAAAACCCTTAATAAAATATTTTTTGAAAAAAGAAAAGAAAACTGGTCACGGCTCAATTCGGGATGTTTATGTGGCTTGTGGCAACCAAGTGTCCAATTCTGGACACCACAATTAAAGAAGGATATTGACAAGCTGGAACATGTGCAAAGGAAGGCAACAAAGATGATCTAGGGTCTGGAAACAAAGCCTTATGAGGAAAGGTTGAAGGAACTGGGTATGTTTAGCCTGGAGAAGAGGAAACTGCAAGGAGATATGATAGCCATCTTCAAATATCTTAATATTCTTATTATCAAATCAGTGGCTTCAAGTTACAAGAAAGGAGATTCCGACTAAACGTCAGGGAAAACTTCCGGACGGTAAGAGCTGTTTGACAGTGGAACAGACTCCCTCCAGAGGTTGTGGACTACCCAATCCTGGGAGGTTTTTAAGTGGTTCCCTCACTGCAAGAAGTGAGGTTACAGGGAACCAGGCAGAGGGCCTTTTCGGTAGTGGCACCCGCCCTGTGGAATGCCCTCCCATCAGATGTCAAAGAAATAAACAACTATGTGACATTTAGAAGACATCTGAAGGCAGCCCTGTTTAGGGAAGTTTTTAATGACTGATGTTTTAATGTATTTTAAATCTTTTGTTGGAAGCTGCCCAGAGTGGCTGGGGAAACACAGCCAGATGGGCAGGGCAGAAATAACAACAACAACAATAATAAAAATAATAATAATGGCCATCTGTCATGGATGCCTTAGCTGAGATTCCTGCTTTGCAGGGGGTTGGACTAGATTACCCTTGTGGTCACTTCCAATTCTACAATTCTATGATTCCAAGTGCATCAAATCTCCCCCAAAAGCCTTATGCAGTCTTCTCAGTTTCAGGTCTTCTGGAACTGTGATAATTCTATTCAGTGAAATCATTTTAATATGCAACAACAATATCCTCTTCTGACATGGGTTTAATATTGCATGCCTTCCATAAATATAGAGCCCCCAGCGATACAAAGCTAACAGTTGCCTTCCTTTTCTGAATACAGTACATCAGGTTAAGAACTTAATTCGTTCCAGAGGTCTGTTCTTAACCTGAAACTGTTCTTAACCTGAGGTACCACTTTAGCTAATGGGGCCTCCCGCTGCTGCCGTGCTGCCGCTGCACGATTTCTGTTCTCATCCTGAAGCAAAGTTCTTCACCTGAGGTACTATTTCTGGGTTAGCAGAGTCTGTAACCTGAAGCATCTGTTACCTGAGGTACCACTGAAGTCTTTGCATCTTCAAAAGTGGTCAGAGCATATTCATTTGATTAGCCTAGAGATCAGGCGTGACCATTGCAATGGACTGGACTCAGGAAGGACAATATTGGCGGCCTTCAAACTCTGGGAAAGTATGAGTTTCTGACAAGCCTCGACTCCATTTCTATAATGCCAACCAGCCTGAGATTCCAGGCGCTGGAGGCAAGTTCCATGGAATGGTTTTCATATTAACATTCAACCAGTCCGCATGACAAAAACCCCTTTTGTTCCCATGCGCCATATCAAAGGAGCTTCTGTGTTCAAAGACGGGGATTGCAAAACGTTGTGTGCCCTGAAGTCGCTCGGCTCCATTCACTCCTTGTGCCCTTTTGTGTTCTCTCTCTGCCAAAACATTGAGGCTTCCTATTCCCAAAATAGTTGTCCGTGGCGAGAAATGTTGCCGAGTTCTCAGCCTGAGATATAACAGAGCCCGCTATTGAGCTGAATCACCAAGAGTGGGATTGTGTGTGCCTGAGTGTGGCTGATGGTGATAAAAGCGAAGCAGATAGGAAATGAACGAGAGAGAGAGAGAGAGAGAGAGAGAGGGGGGGGGGGGGGAGAGGGAGACACTTCTCGCAGGAACCCTCAGTGGAGCAAGCATATTTAGAAGCATGAGAAAGACTGGTCTCCTGTGAGTCATCCGTGGCTATTCATACGCTTGCTATACTTGTATGCCAGGAACACTGAGATTCGGTTATCAGCAGGAGCTTTTCGGCGCATCTGTGGAACGGGGGGTGGAAGAGGAGGGAATAGAAGCATAGACCAGGGGAGGAGACATTGCTACACCCTTAAAAGATGTAGGGCATGGACCCATGACAAAAATATTGATATCTGAGCAAATTAAGAGGGTGAGCAATGACACCACAGCATGCAGGCCCTGGAAGCATGCAGAATCTCCAAGTGTGCCTATTTTCCAGGGACAGTCCTGGTTTCTGATATGATCCCGGTATATTCCTCTTCCCTAAAGGCCCATCTCTTCCTCTGCCCACCAACATGAACTAACAATAGGATAATTTTCTGAGAAATCTGCAGACCCGCTAAGTGTCTCTATTTTCCAGGGACAGTCCCAGATTACAGAAGCCGTCCCAGTTTCTGATTTGATCCCAGAATGACCTGCTTTTCCTTAAAACGTAAAGGGACCCCTGACCATTAGGTCCAGTTGTGGCCGACTCTGGGGTTGCGGCGCTCATCTCGCTTTATTGGCCGAGGGAGCCGGCGTACAGCTTCCGGGTCATGTGGCCAGCATGGTGAACCAGAGCAGCGCACGGAAACGCTGTTTACCTTCCCGCCAGAGTGGTACCTATTTATCTACTTGCACTTTGTGCATTCGAACTGCTAGGTTGGCAGGAGCAGGGACTGAGCAACGGGAGCTCACCCCGTCACGGGGATTTGAACCGCCAACCTTCTGATCGGCAAGTCCTAGGCTCTGTGGTTTAACCCACAGCACCACGTCCCTATTTTCATCAGAGAGATATTTGAGGGTATGGTAATGCGACCCCCGAGCCAAGGAGATAAGTACCGTAATGATACAACCTTTAGAAGACACCTGAAGGCAGCCCTGTCAAGGGAAGTTTTTGATGTTTAATGTTTTATTATGGTTTTATATGTGTTGGAAGCTGCCCAGAGTGGCTGGAACAACCCAGTCAGATGGGCAGGGCATAAATAATAAAAGTGTTGTTGTTGTTGCTGTTGCTGTTGTTGTCGTCATCATGGAATAAGACGCCCCTATTTTCACAAGAAAAATGTTGGAGGATATTTTCCCAGCAGCCCTGTTATAAACATCAATGTTGGGTGAGCAGGAAATTACTAGTTTTGTTGAGCTGGAATATAATTGTTGAGTAACAAATGTTATATATATATTCCAAGCTGTTCCACGTTGCAGATGCCTGTAATAAATAGAGATGCAACATTTTATTAATCCCATAGCTGCTGTCATTTTGACATGTAGGGAAAATGGATAACTTAATGGCCATATTAAAATTTCATTTTAAATTTACTTTATATCTATCCCACCCCTTTCACCCATGATGAGCTTCCCATGCAGTCTCTACTCCAGATGTTGCTCAGATCCAGACCTGCTTAAGTTTGAGCAAAATTGTTGCATCATGTGCTTTCAGAACATGCCCATGAAAGCTGAGACATTCAGGGTTTCAAAGCCTTAAGCTGTGTACACATGAAGAGCCATCGTCGGGCTGCCAAATCATGTAGTTATTGTGGCTCCTTCTGTGCTCACCTTATCATATCTCCTGGACCCTCATTTGTGGCCCTTTTTCTACTATTCTGAAATGGGGTGCAGGGTATTACAGACTAATGCTGCTGCTGCTGCTCTCATAGTCTTGCCCTTAAAATATGGCACCTCATGAGAAAACAGCCAGAAGTGGGATGTCTTTGAATTCAGTATTTGCCAATAGCATTAGACACCTGCTGTACTGTGCAGACTTCTTGCATGTCGAGGTCCCCAGGGCCACCCCAAATAACTCACGCATCACACCAAAAATTTAGTTTATTATTTTTTAAAAATACTATTTATTACTTTCCCAACAGTTTAAACACTACAAAAGAAAAAAAGAAAAGAATTTTAGTTTAAGGTTTTGGCATAATTTTGGCCACAACTTTATTAAAATACAAACATGTGAGTGGTTGCTTAGACATTGGTTGCGACTAGCTGCCCCCACCATGGGGGGACAGTCTGACATTCTGCACGCATGTGAAAGTCAGAAAAGGGGAATACACTTGGGGCTAGCTACGGAGCAGGGAACCTGCCCTCAGCCCACCCCAAATGCAGCCAGGAGCTCTTGCAGTGGCCCGAGCCCCCTTGACAGGGTGGACAAGCAATAGTTAGCCCCCGATTCCTTTAATGGAATCCATTGCAGCAGCAGCATTAGAGGGGCAGGCACAGCTAATCCATGCCCCTCAACCAACCAAACCATAAACCAATGCCTAACCGCAACCTTACAAGTTGTGACAATTTGCTACGCAGTAGGCAAAAAACCAACTGGCCCAGCCAATCTGCCAGATGGACAAAATTCCTACCAGGTCCTTGCCTCAAGAGCAGACGACCCCATGACAGGCATAGCAAGGTCAAGCGAACAACCCTAATTCGGGGGGGGGGATGTGCAATCCGATGCACGGGCGAAAAGAGGAAGCCCTAGCCTCGTGCAAGGAGTTTTAGCATTTCTGGCTGTCAATCAACAAATGGCAACATTAACTTCTTCCCAACAACAAGGGAAGCCCCAATCGC
Organism: Podarcis melisellensis; assembly: GCF_964234715.1. Classification (NCBI taxonomy): domain Eukaryota; kingdom Metazoa; phylum Chordata; class Lepidosauria; order Squamata; family Lacertidae; genus Podarcis; species Podarcis melisellensis. The sequence goes on from NC_138544.1 coordinate 13,033,842, forward strand.
ATCAGTGGCCAACGATCAATTAGCCCGCCCCACAACTTTGGAGTGTTCTGGTGGCCCCAACCGCAACACGCGTTCTCCATGAAGGAGAACACGCTTTAAAAAATGAAAAAATGTGTGGTGAACCCCAAATGCATATGTAGGATTTTTAAAGAAAAGGACCTCATTTTGTAGCATGGGTTGTCAACCCTTTTAGTCCTGAGGGTACATTTGGATTGTTGAATATATGTCATGGGTATCACCTCTTTTGGTCACTTCTCTCCCTTAGATTTTCCTCCCCCCCCCCAAAAAAAAGGGAAAATGGAAAGCTCTGCTGGCAGTTTTCTACTGGTAATTAAACAACAGAAGACAAGAAATTAATACCACCACCATCGCTCACTTGTCCAAGGAATCTGGATAAAAGCCCATAGAGTCAAAGAGGAACTGGGAAAGAACATCACTCTTCCAACTTCCTTCTTTAGCTCCATGTTCTTTTCAAGGGAGAAAAAGTAGCCACCCAGAAAACATCGTGATCAAGGGTGCAGTGAGAAAGCAGGGTGACCAGGAGAAGAGCTCAAGGGTGCCATTGTTTTGATGGGTTTCACTGTGATGAAAACAACCAGATTTGCTGCCGACTATTGTTCCAGTTCGAAAGCACGTCTAAGTGCAAGTAGATAAATAGGTACCGCTCCAGCAGGAAGGTAAACGGCGTTTCCGTGCACTGCTCTGGTTCGCCATGCTGGCCACATGACCCGGAAGCTGTACGCTGGCTCCCTCGGCCAATAAAGTGAGATGAGTGCAACAATCCCAGAGTCGGCCACGACTGGACCTAATGGTCAGGGGTCCCTTTACCCTTTACCTATTGTTCCAGGGACGCGGGTGGTGCTGTGGGTTAAACCACAGAGCCTAGGGCTTGCTGATCAGAAGGTTGGTGGTTCGAATCCCCACGACGGGGTGAGCTCCCATTGCTTGGTCCCTGTTCCTGCCCACCTAGCAGTTCAAAAGCATGAAGTGCAAGTAGATAAATAGGTACCACTCTGGCAGGAAGGTAAACAGCGTTTCCCTGTGCTGCTTTGGTTCACCGCATGACCCAGAAGCTGTACGCCGGCTCCCTCGGCCAATAAAGCGAGATGAGCGCCGCAACCCCAGAGTCGTCCGCGACTGGACCTAATGGTCAGGGGTCCCTTTACCTTTACTATTGTTCCATTTGGGTATTATTGGGGAAAGATGGCAGATATGGGAGATAACCTAGGGACTGCTGGCTGACAGGCAGCACTGCAGTCGAGGTGAAGCTGGAAGCAGGAAGGAAGAAAAAAGAAGGGAGGTGTGCCTTGGGCTTTTTCCAGGTCTGGAAAGGTCACGCCCACCTACTGGTCACATGCAAAGGAAGGATGCTCCAGCCAGGTGTAACAGGAAGTTCGACTGGCTGGACCAACATTCCCCATGCATGTCCACTCTAGGAAAACAGGTAATATTGTACTTGACTGCTCCAGTGGGTTACATCCCACATTCCTGAGCTCAGACAACTTTCCTGGCTTCTCTTGTGATGAGAGTGAAATGCCTCAGCCTTCTGTATCCATGGATGCTCCTCCTCAAGCAAATTAAAAATTTAGGTGGAATCATATGCTGTATCTTAATGACTCTATCTTCTGAATCAAGCTCATCAGTTTTCAGAAGATGGCATTTAGAATCCAAGATCTGAAGAACTGTGATATGGCCATAATTTGGAGCATTTACGTGACTGTTTTTTAAGGCATCAAAATTCGCTTGAAGAGGCTATTTGTGCTAGATACCTTCCCCCCCCCCTTTTTTTAGCAGATAACACTCTCACTTTACAATTTCCCTTGCAACCAGGAGGACTAGAAACCTGCTCCAAAAAGTAAAAACAGAGATTGTCCGCTATCTGATGATGCACTGGACACGTACAAAAATTAGAGCTCTTGCTTATATAGTCTGTTTATATGCAACTCAGGAATGTTTGGAAACCCTGAAAAGCAAGCAGAAACCCATTGGTTGGTCTCACGCTGAGAAGCATTGTAGTGAAGATGCACCAATAGTTTTATTGCAGGAGGACTTGTTTTGTAGCTGAATGCTGAAAAATGAGGATGCATCCCGGCAAGGAGTCTGCCAAGCTCATTGTAAAAAGCCTGTCGGTTTTCTGTCTGGCTCTGCTAGTGCCCCCAGGTTGATCTATCTAATATTAATGAGGCATTTATTCTCAACCAAGGAACTCTTCAAGAATGTGCATTTACTCCTAATGGATTGCACCTTTCAATGAATTAATACCATTTAATCTTTATAATTTGGGTGGATGATGTATGACACCCCCCCCCCTTTTCCCCACCTCACCCTTTCACGTGATGAATATTATTAATTATTATTATTATTATATTTATTTATTTATACCCCGCCCATCTGGCTGGGTTTCCCCAGCCACTCTGGGCAGCTCCCAACAGAATTAAAAGCACAATAGAACATCAAAACAGTGTCAGACCAATTGTTTGTGATGCCCATGAGTCTGATAATTATTCAGGACTTGTTTTAAAAAAAGAAAAGAAAAGGAGGAGGAAACATAAAACTGCCCCTAGGTGAGCATGTGCCATGGGACATGAGATGTAGCTGTGAGAATTCCACGAAATTAATGGCTGGCAATCTTTGGTACTAATAAAAGGAGAGGCAGTTTTGCCCAGCCTATAGAATTCTCTCCCCTAGACCCATCATCATTCAGTCAAAGCGTTCTAGCTGAGGGATTTTCATGACCATTAGTAATTCTGGAAGCTATTATGCTAATAAACGTTAGTCAAGAATCATATTTCCAGCTTTAATTGCCAACTTTTCCCACGGCAAGGTAACGGCTGCAAAATCACGTACCTGGAGAAGCAGAGCTGCTGACTCATGCTGAAAGTCTTGTTATTGGTGACAGTGCAGGCTCGTGGCAGATCCAAGGGGTGAACAGTGGGTTTTACGCTGCATGGTGGGGTATCTGGTATTCCTTGGAAGTACCATATTTTTTGCTCTATAAGACTCACTTTTTCCCTCCTAAGAAGTAAGGGGAAATGTGTGTGCGTCTTATGGAGCGAAGGCAGGCTGTGCAGCTATCCCAGAAGCCAGAACAGCAAGAGAGATTGCTGCTTTCACTGCGTAGCGATCCCTCTTGCTGTTCTGGCTTCTGAGATTCAGAATATTTTTTTTCTTGTTTTCCTCCTCCAAAAACTAGGTGCGTCTTGTGGTCTATAGAGCGAAAAATATGGTATATATTAGGAATTCCTCATAAAGAAGATCAGCAGCAGCAGACAATCTTTGCTTGAAGATATATAGCGCGCCCACCACTAGGGAAAAAAGGTAAACGTAAAGGACCCCTGGATGGTTAAGCCCAGTCAAAGGCGACTATGGGGTGCAATGCTCATCTTGCTTCAGGCCAAGAGAGCTGGCATTTCTCCAGCTTTCTGGGTCATGTGGCCAGCATGACTAAACTGCTACTGGCGCAACGGAACCATGACGGAAGCCAGAGTGCACAGAAACACTCTTTACTTTCCCGCCATAGCGGTACCTACTTATCTACTTGCACTGGTATGCTTTCGAACTTCTAGGTTGGCAGAAGCTGGGACAAAGCAATGGGAGCTCACCCCACCGTGGGGATTCGAACCTCCGACCTTCCGATCAGCAAACCCAAGAGGCTCAGTGGTTTACTACCAATATTCAATCAGTGACTAGCAGCCACAGGGGAATGTGGAACACATTACATCAGGGTTTGCAACGAGGATGCTGAGGCAGGGACACATCACTCTTGCCAGAGGTCTGAACTGATGGCTTGCGGAGGACTTTTGACATTCGGCCAAAGGGACACATCTGTTGAAGCCTAGCGTGTGCTGTCAGTTCACACAAAGCAATGGTGAGGTCCAACAGAACTGACCAGAGCTAACAGGAAGAGCATGTCATTCACAAGTCAGAGAGAGAGATGTGAGGCTATCTTTCAGTTAGTTTCTTTATTAAGGAAAGGAAGAAATACAAGGAGTCTCATAAAGGCCCTCCAGATGTTTCTGAAGCCCCACTCTCATCATCTATGATGACTGGCTATGCTAACCTGGACTGACGAAAGATGGAATCCTACAAAACCTGGAGGGTGACAGTTTCTCCATCCTTGGCTAAGTGTTATGTCAAATCCAGGCTTGTGGGTTGTTTCTCTCTGAACCACGTTTACCACTCATGGTTTGTTTTTTGGGGGGAAGGGCACGAACAAACCAGAACCCTGAATTCAAATATAATGCTAAGCCAAACCATGAGTTGGCTCCAAACAGCATGGCAGCAACAGTAGTGGGGGGAGAAGGAAGTATCTGCAATTTTTGCCCTGTGCACGAACATGCTGAACTTTCACCTTTAAAGCACAGTTAGGCGTAAAGAATTGTTAAGCCAACTATATGAGGTAGCACACATATCTGCCATGGTTTGCATAGAACCATGTAGCAGGTCACACATTTCCTTCCTTTAATTTCAAGATTGTTGGAAGTGCCATTGCAATTCCCAGTTGTTGTTGTTGTTTAATCGTTTAGTCGTGTCCAACTCTTTGTGACCCCATGGACCAGACCACGCCAGGCACTCCTGTCTTCCACTGCCTCCCGCAGTTTGGTCAGACTTATGCTGGTAGCTTCAAGAACACTGTCCAACCATCTCGTCCTCTGTTGTCCCCTTCTCCTTGTGCCCTCCATCTTTCCCAACATCAGGGTCTTTTCCAGGGAGTCTTCTCTTCTCTTGAGGTGGCCAAAGTATTGGAGCCTCAGCTTCAGGATCTGTCCTTCCAGTGAGCACTCAGGGCTGATTTCCTTCAGAATGGATAGGTTTGATTTTCTTGCAGTCCACGGGACTCTCAAGAGTCTCCTCCAGCACCATAATTCAAAAGCATCAATTCTTTGGTAAGCAGCCTTCTGTCTTTGTCCATAGAGTTTTCTTGGCAGGGATACTGGAGTGGCCTGCCGGTTCCTGCTCCAGGTGGATCACGTTTGGTCAAAGCTCTCCACTATGACCTGTCCATCTTGGGTGGCACTGCACGGCATAGCTCATAGCTTCTTTGAGTTATTCAAGCTCCTTCGCCACGGCAAGGCAGTGATCCATGAAGGGGGCAATTCCCAGTGTCCCCAGTTAAAAGGATCAGCTGGTGATGGGTGATGCCAGAGAGGATGGCTATTGGGCTGGAGGGACACATCATCTGTCCTGGTATAATAAGCCAGTTTCCTATGGGAACATTGGGTGCTGCCTAGATCATTGGTCCATCTACCTCAGTAAAGTCTACACTGATGGGCTGTGGCTCTCCAGGTCTCTCCTAGCCCTACCCGGAGAAGCTGGGGTTGAAACCTTCTGCAATACAAAGTAGATGCTTTGCCACCAAGCTACAGCCTCTTCTCATATGATCATGTGAATTGTATGCAACCAAATAAACACGGCCTTCCATTTCTCACCCCCCCGGGCAAGGGACAAGCCCGCGACTGAATCCCCTACACAGAAATAGCATTCCCATCTGTGTAAGCCACACTTAGCTCTCATAAATCCCTTTTTATAAGGTGAGCCCTGTAACCTGCTTTTTTATGGCTCAGTAGGAGCCTGAGTTTCAATCAGCGACAATCAGTAGCAGCAGTATATGGGAGAAGCTCCTCGCGCAGAATATTGGCCCCTCTGTAATTTGGGTGGCTGCTGCAGAGAGAATACTTCAGCGGAATGACAATAGGGCACTCCTGAGTGTGACTGTCAGACGAGGTGCATTATACAGTGCCGGAAGGCAGGAAGAGCTGACTCATTTTTCCTCCTGTTTTTTTTGGTGTGTTTTTTTAAAACCAAGTAATTTACTATGAAAATGGATGTTTAGAAAGCTAAAAAGTCTGCAGAGTCGAAAGACCAGAACAAGTGAAACACACACACAGAGGATTCTACAGTTCTGTGATTCTGCGATTTTATACAAGCTGTACCCAAAGAGCACTATTCTGCTCCTAGCTTGGGGGAGAAAAACACCGGGTCTACCAGTAACCATAGCCAGCAGCCTTCTACTGGTAATTAAACAATAGCAGACAAGAAATTAATACCAATAACACCCCCCTTCCTCTCCCACCCCTTATCCAAGCATGACAAGTAACGGGCATGTCAATATGAGTGATCATTATGAGTCATTGAACCGCCTTCCTGAGAGCTTTGGAACCAAGCTACTGAGTGGTGCAATATCCAGCTTGACCTCTGACCTCCCTGCCGGCTTGCCCCCTCCCCAATCTCTTGATGTCATTGGCTGATTTACTCTGATATTACACAAAGGTTAGGCAGCCTGGGGCAGGCAGCTGAGTGCTTGGGGGCAGGGATCATTGGCGATTCATGCATTTGCTGCGAATGATGTTTGCTTTCAAATGTTGCCGTTATATTCCTCACACTGCTTTAGGAAAGGTATTTCAGCTTTGAAGTATATGAAAGAGAAACAAAATTAAAAAGAAATACATTTGCAGTCCAAGTAAAACACAGTAATATTAAAACCTATAGATTTTACCTATAGATTTTGGACCTATAGATTTTGGAATGGCCCTATAGATTTTGGAATGGCCCATTGTTGGTGCAGATCAGTCTCTTTTGACCATGAAGCTTACTGCTAGTGGATTCAGTTTTACAGAGCTAACTGCCTGGCGCTGGTGTGGATTCCCCTGTAATGTATAGGAAAAGCATCCCTTATTCCAACCAGACTTAACATGGACACTGGTACCAGAGCCTGCAATAAACCCAGATGCCAACTTTGCTGCCACATGCACCCAGACAACACCATCACTGGACCCAACAACATCAAACATACCATCTCAGGCCTACTTAATTGCTCATCTTCTAACATTGTGTATGCCATCAAATGCCTGCATACTATCCCTTGCTTTTTCCTGTAGGACTAATTGCAGTCGTTAAGAGTCGTCAACAGGTTTACCATACCCATTGAGTCCATCACCCATCTCCCACTACCCTTCTGTGAAAAACCCCACCCTACCACTATATATAAGGGTCTGGTGACTTCTGTTTCAATGTATCTGAAGAAGTGTGTATGCACACGAAAGCTTATACCCAGAACAAGCTTAGTTGGTCTCTAAGCTGCTACTGGACAATTTTTTATTTATTTCAACTGTGTCAGACCAACACGGCCACCTAAAGGTAAAGGTAAAGGGACCCCTGACCATTAGGTCCAGTCGTGACCGACTCTGGGGTGCGGCGCTCATCTCGCTTTATTGGCCGAGGGAGCCGGCGTACAGCTTCCGGGTCATGTGGCCAGCATGACTAAGCCGCTTCTGGCGAACCAGAGCAGCACACGGAAACACCATTTACCTTCCTGCCAGAGCTGTACCTATTTATCTACTTGCACTTTGATGTGCTTTCGAACTGCTAGGTTGGCAGGAGCAGGGACCGAGCAATGGGAGCTCACCCCGTCACGGGGATTCGAACCGCCAACCTTCTGATCGGCAAACCCTAGACTCTGTGGTTTAACCCACAGCACCACTCACGTCCCTACCGCAGACACCTACCTGAACCGTATTCCAAGTTCATGATATGCATCATCATCACCATTTTGCCACCTTTTTAAGCTCACTGTTGCGTTCCCCTTGGGAAATGCCTGCCAGCCGTTAATCTTCATTCTTCCAGAGGGTAATTGCCATTTGACACAAGAGTTGCCAATTTCTGCTTCCAGCCCACCTCTTCAGTATACAGAGCCATTGCAGCTTTCTTATATATCATATATATGTCCTATGTTCTTCCAGACACAAGAAATAGTACACAGGGCATGAAACATATGCAGTCACCCTGAATATGACAAACAATTTCACAGGATTCTACACTTTTCACAGTCAATGTGGACTCTTTTATAGCATTCTTGACTCTGAGTTACAATGGAACTTTCAGGGCCATGAGAATAACTTAAATTTTGCTTCCACGGGTAATATTGACATGAGAAGAGAAAACCATATAGCCCCATCAATTTCAGTGATACTTTCTCCCAAGTATGAGTACAGAGTTGTGCTGGACCGCCAATTTCTCAAAAGCCTCCTTTCCTTCTGTTATCCTTCCTCATCTGCAGGGCATTTTGGAATTTCTTTATCATTTTGGTAGCTGCAGAGCTGAGCTTACCTTACGGTTGGAAGATGGCCAAGGGTGGTGTAGGCATTTATATTTCCATCGAACTTTTATCCAGTCTCTGTAGCCTTTCTGGTTGTCCCCTCTTTCTGAACTGAAAAAACAAACAAACATGGGAATAGTTATCGTTTGACAACTATTCCCAGGCTGACCAGAACTCCCACTGGAGGTTGTGCAGTCGGCAGGGCCTTCTTGGTGATAGCTCCCCATCTATGGAATGCCTTCCTTCTCCTTCATGAACTGCACGTGTCTCTCTCATTGTTAACTTTAAGGAAGAATTTTAAAAATAATTCCCATTTACCCAAGCTTTTGTTGGCTGAAAGAAGTGTTCCTGGCAACCCAGAAATTATTAGCTGTGAGAGTATGGGGAAGAAGAAGAAGAAGAAGAAGAAGAAGAAGAAGAAGAAGAAGAAGAAGAAGAAGAAGAAGAAGAAGAAGAAGAAGAAGAAGTTGTTGAAGTTTTATTTATACCCCGCACTCCCCAGCCAAGATCTCAGAGCAGCTAACACCAGGTATAAAAACAATCAATTAAAATACAACTTAAAAACAAGATTAAAATACTGTACAACATTAAAATGCAGCCCCATTTCAGTAGAAACTCAAATCAAAAACTTTTTGGGGATGAAAACGTCAAATCTTCACCAAGGCCAGCTATCTAGACTGGTCCTACGTGGGCCAGAAAAAAGCCAGGGGAGTCCCCAAATAGGAGTTCCATCACAGAAGGAGAAAGGGAAAAGGAAAGAGGGGAAAGGGTTCAAGTTTTTTGTTTAGTTTTGTAGTTTTTTTTTACTGTTCTTAGATGTTTGAATTGTATTATTCTTATCCATTAAGTCTACATTCAATATAAAACATAAAAATATATACCATGGTCACAAGCAATTATTGATGTGTTTGACACCCTGGGCTTCCTAAGGTGGAAAGGATGAATATAAATTTAATAAATAAAAAGTAAGTTGGGCAGGCTGGCAACCAAGTGCCTGAGACTGAAGCACTCAACGGTTTTCATTTTAGCTTAGCTTAAAAACAAAATCTTTGCATGCTGATTTCTTCAAAGGCAATATATTTTTTAAAAAACAGCAGCAAACAGCTGTTGGTCCCAAGGCAAGTACCTTCACCATCTTTCTGGGCATTTGAATAAAGCCCAGACAAGGATGTCATGCTGTTGTCTGGAAATGCCATCCCTGTTTCTGATTTGATTCTGGAATGTCCCGCTTTTCCTTAGGACATCTCTATTTTCATCGGAGTAATGTTGGAGGGTATGGAGTTATACAAGCCCCAAGCCGGGAGTGCCACCTTGACCTGAGGCTGTCTGTGTTTTGTAGCGTGCATGGCCCTGACACCAAAATTTGTGGGTGCCCGGTCTCTTCATGAGGAATTTTGTGGGTGCTCAGACACCCAGGGCCCAAGAGAGTTGGCACGTATGCCCTGAGCCAAGGAAATAATAATAATAATAATAATAATAATAATAATAATAATAATAATAATTTATTTGTACCCCGCCCATCTGGCTGGGTTTCCCCAGCCATTCTGGGCGGCTTCCAACAAAGAGTAAAAATACATTAAAATGTCACACATTAAAAACTTCCCTGAACAGGTTGTCTTCTAAATGTCAGGTAGTTGTTTATCTCTTTGACATCTGATGGAAGGGCGTTCCACAGGGTGGGCGCCACCACCAAGAAGGCCCTCTGCCTGGTTCCCTGTAGCTTTGCTTCTCCCAGTGAGGGAACCACCAGAATGCCCTCGGCGCTGGACCTCAGCGTACGGGCAGAATGATGGGGGTGGAGATGCTCCTTCAGGTATACCAATAAGAAACTATACAACCTTTAGAAGACATCTGGGCCATCCCTGTATAAGGAAGTTTTTTTATGTTTGATGTTTTATTATCTTTTTATATATGTTGCAAGCTGCCCAGAGTGGCTGGGGCAACCCATTTGGATGGGCAGGGGATTATTATTATCATTATCTGAGGCCAAATTGTTCTTTCTTTTATCAGATCGAAATGATCAGACAACAGCAAAGGTTGCTAGGTTTATCGAGGGTGCAATGAGATTAAGGGCCATTATCTGAATGATAATCTTGGTCATTTGATTGCCCTTTTTACCCATTGCTATCTTTTTATTGGTATATATTGCTTGTTTTATGTTGCCATGGCCATTGGCTAATGCGAATAAAGTTTTATCGATTGCTATATTATTATTAAGGGACGCGGGTGGCGCTGTGGGTTAAACCACAGAGCCTAGGACTTGCCGATCAGAAGGTCGGCGGTTCGAATCCCCGTGACGGGGTGAGCTCCCGTTGCTCGGTCCCTGCTCCTGCCAACCTAGCAGTTCAAAAGCACAAAGTGCAAGTAGATACCACTCCGGCGGGAAGGTAAAAGGCGTTTCTGTGCGCTGCTCTGGTTCCCCAGAAGCGGCTTAAGTCATGCTGGCCACATGACCTGGAAGCTGGACGCCGGCTCCCTCAGCCAATAAAGCGAGATGAGCGCCGCAACCCCAGAGTCGGCCACGACCGGACCTAATGGTCAGGGGTCCCTTTATCTTTACTTTGTATTATTATTATTCCCTATTTTCATCGGAGAAATGTTGGAGGGTATGTAGGCATGGTAAAATTGACAGCCATGTTCTGAAAAGGTGCCATTCTAAAATCAAAAGGATGAATTTAAAAAAGTACATCTTAAGAACTTAAATGTCAGAGTTAGCTTCCGAGGGAACTGGGGAACCCTTGCAAGTCCGACTGAACATCGATTCTTTTATCGCCAACTCTCCCTGAATCGCACAATTGTTTGCAGTTGTGTGGGCATGGTGCGCTTGACTTTTAGATCCTTGATTCTCCCGGCACTCGCACAGGTAATTCTTTCCGTATGCAATTTCCCGTTCCCAGGAGTCTCTCCCAAACAAATGAAGTCTTCAGCCACAGCCATACCTTCCCATTAGATCTCCCAGCTGGAGAGTCAAGACAGCCTGATTATCTCTCTTTCCCCCATTTCACCTAATGATCATTCATGGGATTTGAGATGAGTCACGGAGGGGCCTTTGATCATGCCTCAGTCCTGCAAACAATCTTGCTGGGTATGATGGGATGTGCATGAGGCCTATGAAAAGTATTCCAATTGCTTGTGAAAGTCTTACTCGTTCAGCTGTAATTATGTCTGTAGCCGTTGCCAGGGGCAACAGGGACAGGTGTTGCGGCTTGGAAGGCTTTTAGGTGTGTGATAATGGAGAAATGTTCCTGGATGTTCAATGTGCTCTGGCTGTTTTGATGTCAGCTAAATGTATCTCCCCTTGGTTTAATTGGTTAACTGCATACCTCAGCTGCAGAGCTAACATGTACAGGAAGCTGTGCATCTAAATGGAAATGGAGTGGGAAGGGGAAAAAATCCAGGCTTTGCTCCCTAATGAAAATGGCCATAGCCTCAGCAGGCTCAGAAGGCAAGGGCCTTAGGTCTAGTTTGGAATGGAGGGTTTCCAGAACTTCAGTTTGAAAACAAGAACAACACGAAAATTCACATCTAGATCTGCCTCTTTAGGGGATAGGAAGGAGAAATTCAATTAAGTCAGGGGTCAGCAAACTTTTTCAACAGGGGGCCGGTCCACTGTCCCTCAGGCCTTGTGGGGGGCCAGACTATATTTTTTGGGGGGGGGAGAAAAGAACAAATTCCTGTTGTTGTTGTTGTTGTTTAGTCGTGTCCGACTCTTCATGACCCCATGGACCAGAGAACACCAGGCACCTCTGTCCTCCACTGCCTCCCGCAGTTTGGTCAAAAACAAATTCCTATGCCCCACAAATAACCCAGAGACGCATTTTAAATAAAAGCACACATTCTATTCATGTGAAAACACCAGGCACACCCCACAAATAACCCAGAAATGCATTTTAAATAAAAGCACACATTCTACTCATGTAAAAACACGCGGATTCCCGGACTCGTACGCGGGCCGGATTTAGAAGGTGATTGGGCCGGATCTTAGTTTGCCTACCCGTTGATTAAGCCTTCACTTTCCAAAGCAATAGGCGAACCGGAACACAGAGCAGAATTTTGCCATGCTGTTCTTCGGCAAAGGAACACACTATTTTAGGGGCAACCGCTCTGCCAAAAATGTGGCATAACTGGGCTCCTGCGCCCCACAGGGGGCCACAGAAAGAATGTAGTTGGTCAAGGGAGCCGTGGACTCAAAAGGATAGAAAACCTCAGGTTCAGACTCTTAATATCAGGGTTGCGGGTCCGTGGTGTAGTGTGGGGGGTGCAGGGGGGGCCGGCCGCACCGGGCGCAACATCTGGGGCTAGGGGGCGCAAATCCACCGGTTAGGGGGCGCAAATTACTTGCCTTGCCCCGGGTGCTGACAACCCACGCTACGCCACTGTTGTGGGTTTGAGCCCCACATTGGGCAAAAGATTCCTGTACTGCAGGGGGTTGGACTAGATGACCCTTGCAGTCCCTTCCAACGCTATAATTCTATGATTTTATGATATGCATTCCCCTCCCCTCCTCTTTTAAAATCCTTCCAGTTCTTCTAAGCCTTTCCCCAGACTATTCCAACATCATTGAGATATGACCTCTTCTCATTTTCCAGGTCATTTTAGACCATGGGTAGGCAAACTAAGGCCTGGGGGCCAGATCCGGCCCAATCGCCTTCTAAATCCAGCCCACAGACGGTCTGGGAATCAACGTGTTTTTACATGAGTAGAATGTGTCCTTTTATTAAAAAGACATCTCTGGATTATTTGTGGGGCGTAGGAATTTGTTCATTTTTTCCCTTCAAAATATAGTCCGGCCCCCTACAACTTGTGAGGGACAGTGGACCGGCCCCCTGCTGAAAAAGTTTGTTGACCCCTGTTTTAGACCATCTGTTCCTGGGGCAGAGGAGGCCAGGTCGCCCCTCTTGAATTTTATGCAGCATCAGCTAAGGGCAGATTTGGAGAGGCACCTGCTTTGCTTGCAACTTACACAGGAGTGGAAAATGGCCTGATAGGATCACACAGCCTGCTTTTAAACAAAGTTAAATTGTGCAATATTCTGTTTTCAATTGCTCTAGAGGGAAATTTAGTTAGCATGCTGCGAGGCCTGGTAAGCGCAGCAGTCCAAGCAAAGGAGCACCCTAGCAGATCTGTCAGGAGTTCAGCCTACACCCGAGTAGGACCCTGGCAGAGACACATGCCCGACTGGCATGTTCTCTCCCTCCTGGTCGATCATTCGGGAGCTTCAAAAGCTTTCTTCTGCCCGAACATCACAGTGACCGATGCCAACCGACACTGGCACACTTAGGGATTCGCAGAGTTTGTGCATCATGCGTAACAGAGCTCAGCAACTCAGCATTTTGGCTAATCTACTTTATTTACATATAAACACACACGGAGCACTGCAACATGGCTCCCTCTCTCTCTAGCATCAGACAGCAAAGAGAAAAAGGACAATAGTCCCACTTCACGGAACACAGTGACACAAACATCCTGTCTCCGTCACTTCCCACTCTGTGGAGTCAAAACATACACCATCATGTGAAAGACAACAATCCCATGACTGCAATCTTGGAGCAGGAATTCTAACAAGATCTCCATCAGTTCCGCGCTTGCAGCCTAACACAGTAAAGTGCATTTTGTGATTGAATAGCCCTAGTGGCAGTGTGCAAAGCTGGAGCCATGTAACTGGACAGCTCCTGCTGATTGGCTTGCCCGTCTGTTTCTCTGCTACTCCTGAGTCGCTGTATTAATTCGTTGTTGTTCATGTTATTAATTGTATTTCTATCCAACTTTTTCTCCAAGAAGCTCAAGGAACACACCCCTCTTCACCACAACAACCCTGTAAGGTAGATTTGATTAAGAGTGAATGGTTGAGCTATGGCAGGGGTCAGCAAACTTTTTCAGCAGGGGGCCAGTCCCTTGTCCATCATACCTTGTGGGGGGCCAGACTATATTTTGGAGGGGGGGAATTGTCAGCATCGCCCTTGAGCCAGTACCACCAACTGGGCTCATGCACTTCAGCCCCGACTGGGCTAGGCGAGCTGGGTAGCACTTCCAGAGACCACCTTCTGCACAGGAACGGGTCAAAGTGCTGTGGACTCACAGCTTAGAGTTGTGAGCACCGGATTCACTTCCACAAGAAGACAGTCGTCGCACAGCAGAGTCTAGCAGAGTCTAGCAGAGTATATAAATGACTCGGAGAGCAGCTCTGTAGAATATCTTCTTTATTCTGTCTACAACTATTATACAACTATATACAGAGCTTAATGAGGTCTAAGCATAAATGAATGCTGCACTACACTGTGTGTCTGCAGCTGCTCTTAGCAGCAACCTTATCTCTACAAACGATCTCTAACACTCAGTCTCTCTCTCTCCAACACACTGACTGACTGGCTCTTTGATTTGGTGCTGGAGCAGAATAAGTAGAGAAGCAGAACACGCCTCCTTCTCTCTGGAGAATCACCAGACTCATCAGGAGATTCTTGGATATGGGAGGGGTGAAATCTCCTCAGAAATGAACAAATTCCTATGCTCCACAAATAACCCAGAGATCCATTTTAAATAAAAGCACACATTCTAATGTAAAAACACACTGATTCCTGGGCCGTCCGCGGGCCAGATTGAGAAGGTGATTGGGCCGGATCCGACACCCAGGCCTTAGTTTGCCTACCTAGTAAGCTTCATGGTTGAGTGTGGATTTGAACCCTGGTTTCCCAGGTCCTAGTCCAACACTCTAACCACAACATCTGCTGCTGACCAGAAAGCAGCAATAATACTTTGAGTAGCAAGGAACACTTAGCATTTCAGTGCCCACCGATATGCACAGTTATTCTTTCCTTGCTTCTGAACATTCATAGGAACAAATCCAATCATCAACTTGTCTGATAGTATGTTTACATATTATAGATCTGTCTTATAAATTCTCCCAGGAGTTCACACAAACCTATTAAATCTGCATGGTGCCAGGGTCCAGGAAAGCATGCATTAATCTTTTTAGAAGAAACCTACCCCAGATATAGGGACGTGGGTGGCGCTGTGGGTTAAACGACAGAGCCTAGGACTTGCCGATCAGAAGGTCAGCGGTTTGAATCCCCACGACGGGGTGAGCTCCCTTTGCTCTGTCCCAGCTCCTGCCAACCTAGCAGTTCAAAAGCACGTCAAAGTGCAAGTAGATAAATAGGTACCGCTCCGGCGGGAAGGTAAACGGCGTTTCCGTGCGCTGCTCTGGTTCGCCAGAAGCGGCTTAGTCATGCTGGCCACATGACCTGGAAGCTGTACGCCAGCTCCCTCGGCCAATAAAGCGAGATGAGCGCCGCAACCCCAGAGTCGTCTGCAACTGGACGTAACGGTCAGGGGTCCCTTTACCTTTTACCCCAGAAATAGGAAGTGCAATGTCTCTCCTATTCAGTTTTTTATCCCTCAGAAGAGCACATGATGTTCCATGCTTTCTACAAAATGTTGATGCTTAATAAATGTTGATTTATTAACAACTCGATTATTATTGATAATAAATAATAATAAGTCAATAAGGGTTGATTTATTAATAAATATATAATAATTTATACATATTGGCAGAGCTAATATTTGGGCATAGTTCAAAACGTGTTGTGCTAATAACCGGCCCTGCCCTCAGCTCTTAGCTTTTGCTAAGCAGAACGGTATTAAGGAAAAAAACCTTCCCTACATGACATTTTATGTGGCTGGTGGTGCTAAGCCAGGAGAATGAACAAGGTCTGACTCTATAGGCACATGAATGGATACATTTCTCTTTACTGCTCCTACTGGGACAAGGCACTTTGGTGAGGTTGGTGTGCTTTCTGTTCCAAAATTAGCCCTGTGGCATGACATATTGGATGTGCTAAGGAAAAGATGAGAAACGGAGGGAGGGGGAGGGAGAAAACAGAGCTTAGGCTAAAGAGAAGAAATGTTAAAAGCAATTTAACAAGACTGGGAGAGCAGAGATGGTGTACGAGATCCTAGCTAGATGTTGGGGAAATAAAGGAATGCTACAATTAAACCAGCAAGCAGGTATTGCGATCCAGAATTCAAGCTGTTGCGAGAAGACAGGCCCAGCATTAGAGTATGAACAATGTAGGCATTGTTCATTGCTGAGCCATCTTCAAGGTTTTGATTTTTCAATATAATTCGATTGTTCAGGCAGAATCTGGGACCTGGAAAATGAAGGAGGCAGCCCCAATTTGTGTTTCTGTGAGCGCTACACATCCTCTAGAACAGTGTTTGCCAAACTTGGGTCTCCAGCTGTTTTTGGACTACAATTCCCACCATCCCTAGCTAGCAGGACCAGTGGTCAGGTAGTCCAAAAACAGCTGGAGAACCAAGTTTGGCAAACACAGATCTAGATGTATGAGTGCTTGATTCACAATCATACTACATCATGGATACTGTGAAGTCTACACTCAACATGTCACAGAACAATGGTTTAAAAGTGCATCATCATCATCATCATCATCATCATCATCATCATCATCATATATTTATACCCCACCCATCTGGCTGGGTTTCCCCAGCCACTCTGGGCAACTCCCAGAAGCATTAAAAACTTCCCTGAACAGGGTTGCCTTCAGATATCTTCTAAAAGTCAGGTTGTTGTTTATTTCCTTGACATCTGATGGGAGCGTGTTCCACAGGGTGGGCGCCACCACCAAGAAGGCCCTCTGCCTGGTTCCCTGTCACCTCACAGTGAGGGAACCGCCAGAAGGCCCTCGGAGCTGGACCTCAGTGTCCAGGCTGAATGATAGGGGTGGAGACACTCCTTCAGGTCTACTGGGCTGAGGCCGTTTAGGGCTTGAAAGGTCAGCACCAACACTGTGGATTGTGCTCAGAAACATACTGGGAGCCAATGTAGGTCTTTCAGCCTTTGCCAACAGTATAGACTGGATCCATAGATGCTGGCTCCCTAGGGCTGTGGGTGCCTGAGCACCCACAAAATTCCCCATGAAGGGGCCGGGCACCCACAAATTTCAGCGCCAGGGCTATGTATGCTGCATGACACCCCTAGCCCCAGGCACCCATGGTTGCGGGGCCAAGCTGGCACTCCTGACTGGATCCTTCCCTACAAGTTGCACATGAACTACCTAGAAGGTTTGGTCACACACCAAGAGGTTCTGGAAGACACCATGAACACCTCCCTTGTTCTCTTGGAATGGCAATGGCATTGTGGCCATCACACAGGGTCCCCCGGACGTTTCACCATCTATTTTTTTTTTTAAATTTATTCATTTTTCAAACACATAATAAAAAACAAACACAACACAAAACAAAAACATACACAACATTAAACATATACCGACTTCCCCATACCTCCCTTTCGCTGCATCCTTATTCCACAATTCTTTAGCAACCCTTTAGTCGATTTATCTATTAGTTCCCTTTCATTAAATTTCCTTAAACTTATTAGTTACAGCTGTAATTCTCTACTTCTTACCCCTTGACATCTTAACACTCCTCAATTTTACAACAGTTTTTAAGATATGTTTTAAATTTCTTCCAGTCCTCTTCCACTGTCTCTTTCCCCTGGTCTCGGATTCTGCCGGTCATCTCTGCTAGTCCCATGAAGTCTGTCACCTTTGTCTGCCATTCTTCCAGAGTAGGTAGCTCTTGCATCTTCCAATACTTTGCCAGAAGAATTCTTGCTGCTGTAGTAGCATACATGAAAAAAGTCCTATCCTTCTTTGGCACCAATTGGCCAACCATGCCCAGGAGAAAAGCCTCAGGTTTCTTAGGAAAAGTCCACTTAAGGACCTTCTTAATTTCATTATAGATCATTTCCCAAAAGGCTTTAATCTTTGGGCAGGTCCACCAAAGGTGGTAAAAGGTACCTTCAGTCTCATTACATTTCCAGCATTTATTATTGGGCAAATGGTAAATTTTTGCAAGCTTGACTGGGGTCATGTACCACCTGTAAATCATTTTCATTATGTTCTCTTTTAAGGCATTACATGCCGTGAACTTAACACCAGTGGTCCATAACTGTTCCCAGTCAGCAAACAGAATGTCATGACCGATATCCTGTGCCCATTTAATCATAGCTGATTTCACCGTTTCATCCTGTGTATTCCATTTCAACAGCAAGTTATACATTCTAGACAAGTTCTTAGTATTGGGTTCTAACAGTTCTGTTTCTAACTTTGACCTCTCCTTCTGAAATCCTATTTTCCTGTCCTGCTTAAATGTCTCATTTATCTGATGGTAATGTAACCAATCTCGAACTTTGAACTTTAGTTTCTCATAACTCTGAAGTTTAAGCTTCTCACCATCTTGTTCTAGGATTTCACAGTATTTTGGCCAATTAGAATCCATATTAAGTTTTTTCACCGCCTTAGCTTCCATTGGTGACAACCACCTGGGAGTTTTACTTTCCAACAAGTCTTTATATCGAATCCCGTTTCACCATCTATTGATCCCTGTGACACTACTTTATTTCTCGCTGCCACCACCCAGGCCCTACCTGGTACAATACTGAGTCCAGTCAGGGTTAAATTGGAACATAAACTTCTGTTTATTTATTGCAGTTTAACAAGCGTGTAGTTTCATAAACAATATCTGTCAATTACAGTCATGGGGTGCCTATCCAGACCTATAAATTCCACTACCTGCTGTCACTCACTAAACCACCTCTCAGTTATTTACTTGTCTTCCTAGCTCCTAACTGTTCCTGACTCAGCTTATTTCGCTACACTAACTCAACCTACCCCAGACTCTATCCCAATTCACTCCCACTCCAACCAACCACCCAACTCCCAATGAACTCCCCTTTCACCCCTCCCAGAGCTGGTTTTATAGTCCCTCTGACTCCACCCCCTTGCGTTCTGATTGGGTAACCTGTTTAACTATTTCACCTCCAGCACTCTCATATGTTAACGTCACAGGCGCCCAGCTGAGAAATGTTGGGATCCACCTGAGAGGTGCCGGAACTGCATCTCTGTCCAACCACAGAAAAAGTATCCATGCCTCTCTTCAAGAACATTGGCTGTTCTTCTATAGTTCTCCACAACAAATGGTTGTGAACAGAGATTTTCAACTCTACAGTCATACCTCGGGTTATGAACTCTGTGGGTTGCGCGTTTTTGGACCATGCCAAACCTGGAAATACCGGAACAGATTACTTCCTGGTTTCAGCGCGCACGCATACGCAGAAATACAAAATGATGTCACGCACGTGCGCAGACGCGGCGCTGCGGGTTGCGAATGCTGTGGGTTGCGAACGTGCCTCCTGCACGGATCACGTTCGCACCCTGAGATATGACTGTATATGAAAGAGAAAGGTTTCTTTGTGTCGATGAGGAGGTGAGAGTTTGTCTCAAATTAGACCTAATATAAATGAGATTAGCCGACAAAAACAAGCTCACACCTCTCATTGACTTTGTATTCATTAAGGCACATATGCAAGAGGTTCGTTTATATTTTGGGAATGATTCATGTTCTTATATAGCTGCATTGTTTTATACCTCCTGGATGTCCCACGATCATATTATGAAGTAGTTGTTTTCTTTGTTATGAATCAAGCACTGCTAGGAGTTGTTCCTTTTCGTTTCCCGATGTACTTCTTATCAATAAAAATATGGTGTGGCGCGAGCAGATTTTTATTCTGAAAGTATGGCCCAGAGAAAGAAGTTTGAGAACCAATGTTGAAAGCAAATGTACTTTGTTCTGTGTTGCCTCATGTTCGTGTCCACTTCAGAAGTCTTTTTTAGAATCTCTGTTCCTTGAACTAAATGTGGTATAAAAATTCCCAAATAACTGGGCATTCCTAGAAACCGCCTGAAGAAATATCCTGAGGTTCACTAAAAGCAGAATTTGCTCATGATGTCTAACAAATTTCATCCACTGTTTTCCAAATTCACATTTTTCACTCCTGTTTTTTCTTACTTTCAGCCAGGTTGTTTCTGCTTTGCCTCTTCCATTTTTCTCTCTCCCTGCTCCAAACTCTCCCCTTCTTGACTTTAAAAAATTTCCCTCACCATTCTTGTAGCCTTTTTACCCTTATTGCTCTCAGTACAAGGAGGAAAGGCAGAACGGTTAGACCATTTCAGAGTAGAAATATAAACTCTCCCTTGCCTTTCCAAATCAGGAAGAATCAGAGCCCTAATTATTCCACATCCTTGTTTCAAAAACTTTAAAATACCCATATCCAGGCATCTTGCCAAAGCAAAAATGGAGCATTTTTTCCTCAACTGGAAAATATGGTACAAGATTGTCCAGAGAAGGGTGTACAATAAAATATCACATCCTCCTTCCTGTACTTCATGCTAATGGGTATATTATGGGTTTGAAATCCTTTAAAAGCTTTACATATTATCAAGCAAGGATTCTAGAGTTTAATTTGCAATAGAAACTTGGTGAAAGAGATGGTCTTTCATAGCTCTTTCTCACAACTCTTTGGAAGTGTATTTTCTGTTACAAAACTACAGTGGTACCTCGCAAGACGAAATTAATTCATTCTGCGAGTTTTTTCGTCTTGCGAATTTTTCATCATGCGAAGCACGGATTCAAAAACCTCAAAAAAAGTCTTCAAAAACCTCAAAAAAGGCTACCACACTGCGTGCTATGAGTTGCTCCTCGAAGTCAAGTCGCAACTGCACCTCTTCAAGCAATGCACCCTGGGTATTAACGGTTTTAAGAAAAAGGAAACAAACTTGCAAGACGTCTTGTGAAGCAAGCCCATAGGGAAATTCATCTTGCGAAGCAACTCAAAAAAACGAAAAACTCTTTCGTCTTGCGAGTTTTTCGTCTTACGAGGCATTCGTCTTGCGAGGTACCACTGTACTGTATAGGATATTTGGCCATTTACTGTTTATAGTTCTTGCCAGGCAAGCGGAGGTAAGTATTATTATTACAGTGGTACCTTGGTTCTCAAACTTAATCTGTTCCAGAAGTCCCTTCCAAAACCAAACCATTCCAAAACCAAGGCACACTTTCCCATAGAAAGCAACGCAAAACAGATTAATCCGTTCCCGACTTTTAAAAATAACCCCTAAAACAGCGATTTAACATGAATTTTACTATCTAACGAGACCATTGATCCATAAAATGAAAGCAATAATCAATGTACTGTAATATAAAATAAATAAAACCGTATTGCAGATGATAATTTTTTTAAAAAAAATTTATTGCCTGAACTGATGATAGTGATTGTTTGGATGAGGGGCTTTTATCCATTTCTACAGTCACACAGATCAATCAATCAGTAGCTGAACTGGGTTCCACACAGTCACAAAAACAAATTAACCGAAAAAGCCTCAAAAACAAAAAACCCAAAATGAATAGCAAAAACAAAAGCACCAAATATAAGCTCCAATTGCCACCTCAGAACACTGCAATCAGAAACGAAAGACTTCAATTACAATGGGAGGACACAAATTAGCAGCGCAACAGTAAAAACGGAAGTTCAGGACTCAAAATGGAGCATGTTCGGCTTTCGAAGCAAAGTTCGCAAAGCAGAACACTGACTTCAGGGTTTGCTGCGTTCGAGTTCCAAGTTGTTTCGGGAACTAAGCTGTTCAAAAACCGAGGTACCGCTGTAGTAGTATTATTATTATTATTATTATTATTATTATTATTATTATTATTATTATATTAAAATGTATATACCACCCTTCATCTCAGGATCACAGGGCGGTCTGCAATATAAAAACACAAAAATACATTATTTTTTAGTAATAAACGAAAACAATAATTCCCCACCCCCGAGTTTAAAAGGCCTTGGAGAAAAGGGATGTTTTTGCCTGGCACCTGAAGATATGTAGTAAGGGCACAACAGGGATACCACCTCAGAGAAGACCTGTTCTCGTGTTGCCACCCTCTGGACCTCTGATGGAGGAGACACATGAAGAAGGGCCTCAAATGATGATTGCAGGGTCTGGGTAGGTTGATACCCATGTTTAGGAAAAGTGGATAAGGAGTAGTTTTTCTCATTCCCTTATAACACTAGAACCTGGGACCAACCAATGAAGCTGAATATTGGAAGATTCAAGAGAGAAAGCACTTCTTCATGTAGAAATTGTAGAACTTGTGGGATAGCCAGCCTCAGATAGCCGACATGCTGAAGTCTAATTAATGCATGAAGGGGTTAATACCACAGAGTAAGCTGTCCTGCCAGGCTTAGCCATGTCCACTTCCCCTCACTTTTCGAGGAACTAGGTAATCAAGCCTTTGTCATCCCCATTTTTATCGGAGAAATATTGGATGGTATGGAGTTATGCAACCCCCGAGCCAATAAGATGCAACCTTTAGAAGACATCTGAAGGCAGCCCTGTGTAAGGAAGTTTCTAAATATTTTATGTATTGTTATGTTTGTATATATGTTGGAAGCTGCCCAGAGTGGCTGGGGCAACTCAGCCAAATGAGTGGGGTGGTAATAATAATAATAATAATAATAGAATAGGGCATCCCTGTTTTCATTGGGGGAAGTTGTTGTTAATGTAATAGGGCATCCCTATTTTATTGGGGAAATGTTGGAGGGTACGCTATGCTTTCATTGTTTATTAGGGAAGTTTTTAATATTTAATGCTGTATTGTTTTTAACACTTGATTGGGAGCCGCCCAGAGTGGCTGGGGAAACTCAGCCAAATGGGCGGGGTATAAATAATAATAATTATATTATATTATATTATATTATATTTTTCTTTCTTTCTTTCTTTCTTTCTTTCTTTCTTTCTTTCTTCTTTCTTTCTTGGTTGTACCTCCATTCCTCCAGCTTTATTTTTTGTTAGAATTGATGGGACACAGAACCCTATTGCTGCCCCATAACTCCCTTGCTGGTTATATTGGCACTGTGAAAAACAGTGTACAGACACCTTTCATGGCATGCACTGAAGACCGTCTCTGCTGGGGTACATGGCACACATTCTCTCCTGCAGAACCACACACAGACTCCTGACCCGAGAGGCCCGCCAGGATTCATGACCGCAGTTGCCTGAAGCCGCGGTCCACCTCTTTGCAGAAAAACAGTTTCCTTGTGTCGGTGTTTGTGAGGTCACCTAGGGAGCTGAAGGGAGACAACCAACCCCTGATTTATGCACATGTAGTCTGCTCTAAAGAGCTCCTGCAAATTCCCCACCCGGCTGTCTTTTTTGTCGAAACTCTGCGGGGAGAACTTGAGCTGGAACCAACCGCGTTCCTAAAGAAAAGCTTCGCCTAAATATCAGCTTTGTTGCGCTTAAACCGAAGTGATGGATCCACAGGGGGAAAGGGCTGTGCTGTGAAAGAGACGACCACATAGTACAGTTAACCTGCCTATAAAACAGACGGGACATTTTGTGGTGTGTCTGATTATTAAAGGTGACATACATACCTATATTTTAGCTCAGGCAGCCCTGCTTCGTTCAGAAGACTGTAACACTTTGTCCATTGATACATATATATTTCTACAAAAGATTTACAACCAGAGTAGTGTTCAAGGCAGCAAAGGCACTTTTGTCCGGTGTATAAACAAGCGTTGCTTGCGACGGCTTTTTCCGGCTATGGAGGCTGGCTTGTTTTTCCTCCTCAGATGCAGTTTCTGTCTCTTTTATACCGCTCCTGAAAGGTGGTAGTTGAAACTGGAATTGAATCTCAGGTATGTGCCAAGTCCAACATGCTTCTGAGACAAACGCCGCTCTGTCCGCGAGAGGCCCCTGGCTCGCCAAGGCTAGGCAAAGCACAGGTCAGCGGCCGAACAGTCGAGCAAGGAAGGTTGACTTGGCACAGGGCACAAGACGCAGCTCACTCTTGTACTGGAGACGTAAACTTTCCACAGCTAGGAAGGAGGAGAGAAGGGCGGCACAAAATGTGAAAGGCAGGCCTGGGTTTTTCTAAAGAAAAAGGTTCATATTCAGCACTTTGAAGCTATAACTCAGCTACTGATTCAGAGACACATTCAGGTGATTTGCTACAAAACTGAGGGCAATTTTTCTGGTGTAAATTTGGCATTTTATTTTCAAAAAGGCAGAATTGAATTGTTTTTTTAAGGAACATAACTTAAAATATAAACACAAAAGGTGGAATGCATCCATTGAACCCATACAAATTAAACCTGAAGTTAATTTCCACAGAACTGACCTTTGCTTTTTAAAAAATTGTTTTTGGGAAGGGTGGGAATCTTCTTTAAAAAAACCATATCTATGAAGTATCTATTAAAGGCTCAGATGCCAAAGGGGGGACCTTTGGACCTGCATTTTCCCTATACAGTCATACCTTGGTTTTTGAACAGCCTAGTTCTCGAACATTTTGGCTCCCGAACGATCGAAACCTGGAAGTGACTGTTCCGGTTTTCAAATGTTCTTTTGGAAGCCAAACATCCGACGGGGCGTCCGCGGCTTCCGATTGCCTGCAGGAGCTTCCTGCAGCCAATCAGAACCAACGCTTTGGTTTCTGAACATTTTGGAAGTCGAACAGACTTCCAGAACGGATTCCCCTCGACTTCCCCGGTACGACTGTATTATTTAATCACGCCAGGCTCCTCCCTCTCCTGCTCTCCTGTAGTACTCCTGCTCATTTCACCCTGTGAAATTTGCCGTTGAGATTTATCAGATATTGCCTAAAGCCCTTTGTAGTCGCATTGTAGTTGACAGATTTTCTAACCCAAAGGTGCAGGTGAAATAAATGACTGTGTTAACCTATAATGTCCGTGTGTGGTGTTTGTTCTTCATTTCTTCCCTAAGTATTTTGTATCTGTCGTTTTCGTGGCCACTGGGGTGTAAGCGATCAGTAAGTGAGTGAGCCCCCTTTGCCCAAGTCTGGATGAAGAAAAGCACCCGCAGGAGGGAGACACAAACTCTGACCATGCTATCCTCTCTTCCGTCAATTCAAGAAAAGTATGGTGTGCTGTGTTTTTAAATCCAGCAAATGAGAATACCGTACAGAACTGCTATTGAAGCCACAGTAATCCTGGCAAGGACCTTAATGGCATCATAATAGAGTCGCCCATTAGTAGCCTGTTTTGTCGCTGTAGTTTTAATGACCCCAATTTAGTATACTTTGCATCACATATTCACACATAACAATCTGCATCCAATCTAGGCCTACTGGATGAATCTAATTTCCAGGCAGAAGCTCCCTGGTGTCAGCTGGAGTTACATCAGGGGTGAACTCAGCTCTTATATATTCTTCCTTCTTGAAGGAATAGTGTTGAAAAGGAGATAATCAGTTACTCACATCTGTGCTCTCAAAAGCATGCACTTTGATCAATAAGCCGCAATAATGGATTCCATCAGGAAGGAAGGCGTATGCAGCAGCTCAGGAGCTATTAATAGATCAGCATTTTCAGATTTCCCTTTGAGTATTTTTCCATGGAATGGTTCTGTGGTTTGGACACCTCGGACACTGTGCAGCTTCATCCCAGTGAGATGTACTTGGAGGCAGCAATTCTGTATCTGCTCACTCGGGAGTAAGCCCCACAGAACTGAGTGAGACCTGCTTCTGAGTAGACAGGCATTGGCTTGCAGTGTCAGCTATGCCACAAAGCACATTGCTTTCAGCTGAGCTGGAAGGAAGCTTTCCGGTGACTTATAGGTGCCATCTTGCGACAAAGATTGTGGGTGCCGGCAATGGAGCACGGACTTTCACCATCGCATGTGCGTGCCTGCATGGAGTGCATGTGACGTCACATGCATCGGCCGGAGGCGGAAGCTCCTCTTCCTCCGTGTCTCTCATGGGCCAGGAAGAGGCGGAAGAGGAAAAGTAAACAGAGCCGGAGACTGCGGCTTCTCCTCTCTCATGTGAAAAGAAGGGGACAGCAGGGAAGGGTTTCAACTCTGCCCATTGTCAAGGCGTGGCTGGATCGAACGCCTGGGAAGAGTCTGACTCAGAGATGAAGGAATTCCAATACAGTGGTGTTATGTACTGAAGTTCTCACCCTGGGCCAGCAGGGGGATACTGTAGATAGTTCAGGTCCACATATGCAAATAAGGGATCGAAAGTGACATTCAGTGATTGGATAGTTACAGAAAATGGTTACTGTTGCATTCTAGTGGAGCTCTATATAAGCAGGCTGGCTGAACACTTCAGTTCAGTTCTGTTCTGGCCTGTGAATAAACAAAAACTGTTTGAAGAATCGCTGTGTCGTCTGATATGTTCACCCACAACTTAACAAGTGGTACATATGCTTCAGGTTACAGACGCTTCAGGTTACAGACTCTGCTAACCCAGAAATAGTACCTCGGGTTAAGAACTTTGCTTCAGGATGAGAACAGAAATTGCGTGGCGGCGGTGGCGCGATGGCAGCGGGAGGCCCCATTAGCTAAAGTGGTACCTCAGGTTAAGAGCAGTTTCAGGTTAACTTCCAGAATTAATTAAGTTCTTAACCAGAGGTACCACTTGACAGAGGGAGCCATAGTCTGACTCTGGAGACGAGGGATTGCAGCCACAGACAGAGCAGGAGAGTGTTAGTTCGGCCCCTGTTCATCAAGAGTTCCCAGACTCAGATAGAGCAGCAGACTCGAAAAGCCCGCAGGCAGAGGGAGGGGAGGAGATAGACAGCTTTGAGGGGGTTGCTATGCAACCAGGAGGGAGGCAGCGTTTAGAGGGCTCTTCGTCTGAGAGTGGGGGAGGGGAGTCCACCCACCTTCTCCCCAAACCAGAAGAGCTGAAAGAGTTAAAATGCAACGGAAGTACAAGAGAGGAAGGGCTGGACTTTGGCGCCCTTCGTGCTGTGAAAGGGGCAGAGACTCAGAGTGACCAACTCTTAGCTGAGAGAGGCAGGCTCGGAGCCACTCTCTGGATGTTAATTGTAAATAAATGTACCCTAAAACTGCCAGAGACTCGTGAATTCTTAACGGAGTTTGCTTGCCTGCCTGAGATCGTTACACCCATTGACTTAATAATTTATTTGTACCCCGCCCATCTGGCTGGACTGCCCCAGCCACTCTGGGCAGCTTCCAACAAAGATTAAAAATACATTAAAATATCACACATTAAAAGCTTCCCTGAACAGGGCTGCCTTCAGTTGTCTTCTAAATGTCAGGTAGTTGTTTATCTCTTTGACATCTGATGGGTGTTCCACAGGACGGGCACCACTACCAAAAAGGCCCTCTGCCTGGTAATGGGGCCCTTTATATGTCCAGCTGTCCTTTGTCAACAACAAATTGTCGCTGTTTTTGTGTTGAACATGATATATAGTAATTTATAGACCTAAAAGGTATCTAAAGCCATTTGCACATAACAAAATACGTATTTTATCAAAGTAATTTTTGAACTGAAATACAATCATAGAGCCTACACAACACAAAACACTGTTGCTGTATGTAGGTTTTATTTTATTTGTTTTTTATCATATGTTGGAATGTACATCCAGTTTTTTTCCTTTAATTCTTTTGGGGGGGTCCCCCAGAGAGTGGGGCCCTAAGCTATAACTTGTTTAGCTTATATGTAAATCCGGCACTGTTCTTAACAAACACACTCACACACCACCCTTCCCACCATATACCCATGCATATCTATTCCAAACAAGTCTAAAGAACAAATTAAAACCCAAATATGTTTGAGGCAGTGAGAGATTTTACTTTCTTGGGCTCCATGATCACTGCAGATGGTGACAGCAGCCACGAAATTAAAAGACGCCTGCTTCTTGGGAGAAAAGCAATGACAAACCTAGACAGCATCTTCAAAAGCAGAGACATCACCTTGCCAACAAAGGTCCGTATAGTAAAAGCTATGGTTTTCCCAGCAGTGATGTATGGAAGTGAGAGCTGGACCATAAAGAAGGCTGATCGCCGAAGAATTGATGCTTTTGAATTATGGTGCTGGAGGAGACTCTTGAGAGTCCCATGGACAGCAAGAAGATCATTATAAGTTATTATCATTAACTTATTAAGCACCTTCTACAGAATCATCTCAAGGCGATGCACAATTAAAACAGCAAAAAAAAGTTTGTTTGTTTTTTAAAAAACAGCCAATACAATTAAAACTAAACTAAAGCATTATGAAATAGATGCTCATGGCAACCTCATTATTAACTCAGAGAGCAAGAAGGATTGTTTAGGTTTGGCCCATTCTTCTGTTATAAGAATTCTAAGGTCTCAACTATAAATTAAATGTTCCTAAATGTACAAGGCAAAGACATACATAAGTATCTAAACCACGTGTCTGAAATAGTACAGGAGAGCAATCCTGAAGCCATTTTGTCTCTCCCAAATTGACCTCAAATATTTCTCTGCAAGGAGGAAGGAAATGGGAAAGCCTCCCCATTGCCTTTTGCTTACAAATCCTGTCTTAAGGGCATATTTGTGGATGAATAGGGTGAGCCCGTGACCTGGATTCAGGAATTAAAGTATTTACCATTTACTATCACAAAGGGGACAAGGGTGGCGCTGTGGTCTAAACCACTGAGCCTCTTGGGCTTGCCCATCAGAAGGTTGGCGGTTCGAATCCCTGTGGCTGGGTGAGCTCCCGTTGCTCGGTCCCAGCGCCTGCCCACCAGCAGTTCGAAAGCACATCAAAGTGCAAGTAGATAAATAGGTACCACTCTGGCGGGAAGGTGAATGGTGTTTCCGTGTGCTATTCTGGTTTCACCAGAAGCGGCTTAGTCATGCTGGCCACATGACCCGGAAAAACCATCTGTGGACAAATGTCGGCTCCCTTGGCCAGTAAAGCGAGATGAACCCCAGAGTCGTTCGCAACTGGATTTAACTGTCAGGGGTCCTTTACCTTTACCATCACATAAGAATTGTCAGACTGTCCAGGTAAGGCAATCAGTGACCATTATCAGGTATCCTGGCAAATAGGATTTCTGCTGTAGACCACCTCCTTCTGTGATGTATGTATGATGTTTTTTTTTGGGGGGGGGTCTTGAGGTACAGGGTGGGCAGTTT
Source organism: Podarcis melisellensis (assembly GCF_964234715.1). Taxonomy (NCBI): domain Eukaryota; kingdom Metazoa; phylum Chordata; class Lepidosauria; order Squamata; family Lacertidae; genus Podarcis; species Podarcis melisellensis. The sequence goes on from NC_138544.1 coordinate 13,062,720, forward strand.
CAAAAGTCTATATAAGAGCTTGCGCACCATTGTTCTGGGTTCCTCCTCCCTCCTGCATGTGGTAAGTGAGGACCCTGTTGCAACAGTTTAATAGAGATCAGGCTTATTAGCTGCTTTGCTTCTCAGTATTCTCTCATTGGCCTCTGTTATTTTCTCCTACTGATAGGGAACCCACTTAAGGACTCTATACAGGCTCTTGGATACCCCACAAGGGAAAAGGATTAGTTTTTTCTTATAAAGCGTGTTCTCCTTCATGGAGAGCACGTGTTGCGGTGGGGGCCGCCAGGACACTCCAAAGTTGGGGGGCGGGCTAACTGATTGTTGGCCACTGATGCGATTGGGGCTTCCCTTGTTGTTGGGAAGAAGTTCATGTTGCCATTTATTGATTGACAGCCAGAAATACCAAAACTCCTTGCATGAGGCTAGGGCTTCCTCTTTTCGCCCGTGCAGCGGATTGCCCGTCCCTCCCTCCCTAGAATAGGATTGTTCGCTTTGACCTTGCTATGCCTGTCATGGGGTCGTCTGCTTTGGAGCAGGGGCCTGGTAGGAATTTTGTCCATCTGGCTGATTGGCTGGGGCCATTTGGTTTTTGCCTACTGTGTAGCAAATCGTCACAACTTGTAAGGTTGTGGTTAGGCATTGGTTTATGGTTTGGTTGGTTGAGGGGCATGGATTGGCTGTGCCTGCCCCTCTAATGCTGCTGCTGCGAGGGATTCCGTTAAAGGAATTGGGGGCTAACTATTGCTTGTCCACTTTGTCAAGGGGGCTCGGGCCATAGCAATGAGCTCCTGGTTGCACTTGGGGTGAGGGCAGGTTCCCTGCTCCGCGTAACCCCCAAGTGCATTCCCCCATTCTGACTTTCGCATCGTGCGGAATGTCAGTCTGTCCCCCATGGTGGGGGCAGATAGTCGCAACCAATGCCTAAGCAACCACTCACAAATTTGTATTTTAATAAAGTTGTGGCCAAAATTATGCCAAAAATCTTAAACAAAAATTTCTGTGTGATGTGTGAGTTATTGGGGTGGACCTGGGGACCTCGACACGCAACACTTACAAGCAGTGGCTATTGAGAAATTTTAAGCCGGGACTGGTAGACAAACGAGGTCTGAGACCAGCCAGCCCCTATGGAAGGAAGAAGTCTCGGCCAAAGAAGATAAAGACTGGCAAAATAAATTACTGAACTATACAGGACAAATTATTACAAAAAAGGGTAACCGTTTAATGCGTTTTTTAAAAAAAGCTTTGTGTATATATTCTTACATTAGTATAACTTTTAAAAGTCACTTGTAATAAGATGAAGAAGGTTTTAAAATTGGATTGTTAAGTATGTAAGGTTTTATGGACCTGCATGAACCAGTATATTATAATGGAACCAAGAGAGGGAGTAGAGGAAAGTCGACCAAAAAAATTATGGTTTAATTTGGTTACGATTTTTTCCCCTTTCTGCACCCCCCCCCCCCGTTTTGTTATATTTGGGAAATCAATAAAATGTTATCCCAAAAAAAGAGAGAGACGTTTAAAGCCAAAAAATTAAACGATATTGTTGAGCCAAATTCACAGAGCCAATTGTTCTGGGATAGATACTAAGAACACACTAGCAGACCAGAGTACAGCTGAAAAGACTACATCAGGAGGAATAGGGATATATCTGTGTGTTTTGCGTGGACAGGCGGAGTCCCCAGATCCCCCGCGGTCCCCCCGTCATGCGGAATAACGACTCGAGACAACGTGCTATGGGATTAAATTGGCCACAACTTTATTAAATTTCAAATGTGGGTAGACCTTGGCTCAGGCATTGGGCGTTCTCCCTCCCCAGTCCCCAGCCGGGGACCTAGGGAGCATCAGGGTTATCCAGTGTGTGGGGTGTGTGTGTGGAGAACATATGTTCAAGCAGAGATAGCCGCCCCCGGTATGCCGCCGCCGGGGAGAGCAATAACAACCTTTCGGCGCACGGCCAAAGCCTCCCTTCAGAAACCCCTTTAACGGGGAACCCTGGTATCGCCGCCGCAAAGAGGAAGATGGACTAAAGGATTCCGCCCAAGGCCTGATACCGCCAAAGTTGTGACGTTTTGCTACGGGAAAGGCGAAACCTGCCAATGCAGGGAAATTCCTTTCCGGCCCTTTAACAGCGACCTTACGTAGCAGCGCCCACATACCTGTGAAGACAAGTTAACCTGCGAAACCTGTGAAGAAAAGTTAACCTGCAAAATAAGACATTAACTGAGGGTGGGTAGGGTGGGAGAAGCTCTGGAGCCAAGTGAGGATTCCCAGGTAAGATCCTCCCTCTATTGTGTGGGCAGGTAATCCCTCCCCTACCTGGCCTGGTCTCCTTGGCAACGCTTCCCCCAGGTGGGATTGGGCAAATGACTGAGGTAGGCGGAGACCTCCAGGTATCCCACCTGAGGGAAGGCAACGCCAAGCCTATGCTGTTGGAGCCGCTCCAGATCTAGGGGCTGCACGCGTCCACGCAAAGGGCGCCCCCCGTTTTAAGCGGGGAGCGGTCATTCTCCCAATTCTGTTGGTACACGCAGAAAGCTGAGAGCTGGATTGGCTTCTCTTCTGCATGGTTTCAAGTCTTTTGAGAATGTGGAGTCATTGTCAGCCGCAGCGGCATCTGCAAGGTGAGTCAGCTCAGTCTTGAACTCATTAAAAATAACACTAAGGGGGGGAGGGAAAACAAATTACAGTTCAATGTTAATGACCAACCTGGCTTTCTCCTTTCTGAAACCACTCTGAGGCGTTTAATTCAAATGTAAACCCACCCTTCGGTGCCTCAGACAACCTTCGTATTATTTGAACAGTAACAGAACTCCCTGCTTTTATGAACCCAGCCCAAGGTCTTGAGTCTTGTGACAATATTCAACACAAAAACCCAAAAAAGATTAAGTTGTAGGTGAACATATCAGACGGCACAGCGATTCTTCAGACAGCTCTTGTTTATTCACAGGCCAGAACAGAACTGAAGGGTTCAGCTAACCTGCTTATATAGAGCTCAACTACAAAGCAACAGTAACAACTTTCTGTAACTATCCAATCACTGAACGTCACTTTCAATTCCTTATTTGCATATGCGGACCTGAGTGAAAACTATCTACAGTATCCCCCTGCTGGCCCAGGGTGAGAACTTCAGTACATAACAAAGATGATACCTCGTTCAGCACCTTACGGATTTAGTACTATCGTATCAGTTTTAATCTGGTTGCTGAAAAGCAATTGAAAACCTGAGGTTTTTGTACAAGCTTTCAGCCAGTAGCCACAAAGCAAACAATCAATATGGTCCCATGACAAGTAACAACAACAACAACAACAACAACAATACAGTTGTACCTTGGATCCTAAACACTATGGTACTCAGACGTTTTGGCTCCCAAACGCCGCAAACCCAGAAGTGAGTGTTCCAGTTTGCGAACGTTCTTTGGAACCTGAACGTCCGACAGGGTTTCCGCAGCCAATCGGAAGCTGTGCTTTGGTTTGTGAACGTTTTGGAAGTCGAACCGACTTCCAGAAAGGATTCCGTTCAAATTCTAAGGTATGACTGTACAGTGGTACCTCGGGTTAAGAACTTAATTCGTTCTGGAGGTCCATTCTTAACCTGAAACTGTTCTTAACCTGAAGCACCACTTTAGCTAATGGGGCCTCCCGCTGCCGCCACGCGATTTCTGTTCTCATCCTGAAGCAAAGTTCTTAACCCGAGGTACTATTTCTGGGTTAGCGGAGTCTGTAACCTGAAGCGTCTGTAACCTGGACCGTATGTAACTCAAGGCACCACTGTAATGTCAATTAACTCTGTTCTGATTAGAGCTAGCATTGGATACAAGTTGACAGAAGTTCTTATCCCCTATATTTCTAATGCCCCACTTATGTGTGCTGTTCTTTATAGAACCAAAAGCAACAGCACCCATGCGAGTACACAAGTACGAAAAAGTATTTTGGAACAGCCCATGATGCGTGTGGGGGGAGGGGGGTTCCCCCCCAAAAAACCCTCATGAGGACTGAGAGCAGTGGCCATAAAATGCAGACTGTTAGTCTGGGGGGGGCACAGGAAAGTACCGTATTGGCCCGACTATAAGACGCACCCACTAATAAGCCACACCTTTAAAATTCAAGGCTTATTTGAGGATGCGGCCCACCTCCCGGCACTACCACGGGGGACGGGGGGTGTCCGGCGACGGCATTCGGCGCCCCGTTCCCCAAGCCAGTTCCAGCGCCCCACTCTGAATATAAGCCGCATTTTAACTTTTCACAATCAAAATTGGGGGGGAGTGCAGCTTATATTCGGGTCCATACAGTAGGAAGGCATTGGGATGAAACGATGTGGTTGGAATCTTTGAACAGTGAGCATTCCACGCTGCAACACTTTGTTGCAGATCCCATTTGTCAACTGCGGCTCGAGAGGAGATTTAGTCAACACAAACAAAATGTTTTTGAGCTGCGTCTGGCACAGCACAATGCCCATATGGATGTGTGTATCTAATATATTGACATTCAGGCTCTCCTTTGGAAGCAATATTTCACGGAACCACTTTAGCTATTTCATCTCGCATGAGAGAATCCCTCTGGATTGTCAGACTCATTATTGGCATGAATATTATCTACAACAGTGGTGGTGAATTATTTCGGCGTGCTTGACGTACGCTGCTGTAAGACACAACGAACGAAAGAAAACCCAAAGTCATTTGGCCTGTCTTTGAAAAGAGATGGAGGGAAAAGGTCGAGTCTTCTGTGAGATTGAGGGCAGAGCAGTTTTTAAATCAGGAGAGGAATAACAATAATCCTAAATGGTGACAATCATGGCTTCCTGTGAACTTGATGGGACAAATCTAGTGAAATTAGTCATCTTTAGTTCAGCACTCTCCTTGGTGCAAGGATATAACGTTCGCCTTTCTCTGACTCAGGATTAAAATGCACACTGCGGTTTTTCAAGAAAGGGTGTGCTTTACTGGTGAAATATCCCTTTATTTTTATTTTATTTTATTTAAAAACCCTATTACATAATTTACATTAGCAACTGGTTAAATTGTGTGAAAAAGTGACAACCTTCTTAAAAGATCGGACACCACATCACGACACTGGCTTCTTTTTGTGAGCGAACCACAGTTAGGTAACTGTACTGGATTGAAATGTAACACTGAGCCACAGTTTATTAACTGCCAAAACAAAGGCCGCATTCACACAGTTTCCCTGAGGTTCCTGCGTTGTATCTGAACTTTCACATGATGTAAAAGTCACGTCCAGGAGTATAGCACATGTTTAGCACTTATGTCCATGTTACTTGCTTCCAGAAAAAAAAATGTTTCTAAATAAAACAGTTTCCTATTAAAGCAGCATACCCCCCCCAACATTCCTCAGATGAAAATAGGGACATTTTTCTCACACACCCCATTGACCCTCCCATTATTGGTCTCTCTCTCTCTCTCTCTCTCTCACACACACACACACACACACACACCCCGCCCCAGAGGATTTCCTGTCAGAAGAAAGGTACCGTATTTTTCGCTCTATAAGACGCACCAGACCACAAGACGCACCTAGTTTTTGGAGGAGGAAAACAAGAAAAAAAATATTCTGAATCTCAAAAGCCAGAACAGCAAGAGGGATCGCTGCACAGTGAAAGCAGCAATCCCTCGTGCTGTTCTGGCTTCTGGGATAGCTGCGCAGCCTGCATTCGCTCCATAAGACACACAAACATTTCCCCTTACTTTTTAGGAGGGAAAAAGTGAATCTTATAGAACAAAAAATACGGTAAATGCCACTACCACTTCACCAATGAAACACAGCACACATGCTCTCCACCAACCTGAGAAAAACCCTTACTCCCTATTCTATTCTATTCTATTCTATTCTTTGGTAGATTTTACAAAAAGAAAAGCACAGGCCCGTAAATAAATTTTAGAAAGGGGCAAGAGGGTGCACAAAGCATTTTTATAAAAAATACAGACTCCTTGTGTCTTGCTTGGCTCCCCCTTCCTTTCCATCCCTGCCCTCTGCCTGGGTTCAGACAAAAAAACAAGCCAGATTTCGGCTTGTTTCACATGCAACACAAAAACAGCAGGAATTGGGAGGTGCTGCCCAGGGAACTTTTGTATGGTGTGTAAAAAAAAAAAGGTAAAGGACCCCTGGGCGGTTACGTCCAGTCAAAGGCAACTATGGGGTTGTGGTGCTCATCTCGCTTTCAGGCCAAGGGGGCCGGCGTTTGTCCACAGACAGCTTTCTGGGTCATGTGACCAGCATGACTAAACTGCTTCTGGCACAATGGGACACCGTGACGGAAGCCGGAGTGCACGGAAATGCCATTTGCCTTCCCGCCACAGCGGTACCAATTTATCTACTTGCACTGGTGTGCTTTCAAACTGCTAGGTTGGCAGGAGCTGGGACAGAGCAACAGGAGCTCACCCCTTCGCACGGATTCGAACCGCTGACCTTCCAATGGGCAATCCCAAGTGGCTCAGTGGTTTAGACCACGGCGCCACCCGCATGCTGCTCATTCACATTAAACCATAGTTTAAACTATGGCCCAGCATACGTACTAGGCCAAAGCAATCTCACCACTTTCCACAGAATATTTTTCTCTATGGCCTGATAGTTGCATGCAGAGAATCACAGGGCTGGCTGTTCATAACACATTCTCATTGGGCAGAGCTGTACATGTTATTTGAGCTTGCAGCTTCCCTTGGATATGGGGTAGATTTTTAACAAAGCAAGGTAAATAGTCTCTTTCATTTATGGTTAAAATTCTCTCATGCTGTTTCGTCATGCACAGCCACCCCTGTGAGATGAAGCAGGTACAAATCAGACGTGGCGCTAGATTTCAAACTCCTCTTCCCACATTATACCAGGTGTTCAGGTCGCTCCCTCAGCATCCTGATCATATCCCAAAATCAAAATATTTCCCCATTCATTATTAGTTTCAGATACTGCTTATGTAAGGTTAAACACAGCACTGAACTATTAAGGCCCGATTGTGCCTAATTAACGAATGCCATCAGTCTAACAATGGACTCTTTGGAGTTCTGGAAACACATCACCACAAGGTATGTGGGAAAACTCGGGATTTATAAGTAGCCGCAGACTAACAACATTTACTTGGCACCACTGAACATAAGGGTAGCCATGGAAACTTGTCTCTCAAAGCCCTCACACTGCCTGTAACAGCCGCAAGTGATACTATTTGTGTCCAACAAGAAAAACTTGAGTGGAAAAGGTCAGCTGTGATGGCAATCTGTGAACTGCCTGCAGGTGAGAGAAAGAGGAGTGAGATGTGGTGAAGGGGAAGTTATTCTGCAGAAGGGGAGGTGGACCTGAAATTGACTATCTGGAAAAACCAAGGAGTCGCTGTGGTTCAGAAAACGAGGCTCGATAGTGGGGTAGGTTCAGAAAATCAAGCAACAGGCCCTACCCAGATTATTTTTGCAAAATCAAGTACCATAAGTTGTTTACTTCTTCTTTTTTTCTGCGTTGGGGAAAACATAAATAATAGCTATCTCCTGGTGCTCACCCAGGATTCATGCTTCCTTTTGGAAATGAGGCACAGTGGAGACCGTGGTGTCTTTATGATATATGGTTTTATAAGGGAACAAAACCCTGCTCCTTTTCCCTTGTGGGGTATTCCAGAGCCCGTACAGAGTCCTTAAGTGGCTTCCCTGTCGGTAGGAGAAAATAACAAAGACCAAACCAGAATATATTGAGAAGCAAAGCGATTAGTAAGCCTGGTCTTTAATAAAGGAAAATAAACTGTTGCAACATGGTATCCACTCACCACATGCAGGAGGCAGGAGAACCCTGATCAAAGGTGCACAAGCCCTTGTATAGACTTTTGAAATTGCCCACCCTGTAGCCCAAGACCCCCCCAAAAATATCATACATACATCACAGAAGGAGGCGGTCTCCAGCAGAAATTTGGGGGTGTTGCTTTTCTCCTGTCTGCCAGGATACTTGATAATGCCTTAAAGGTAAAGGGTAAAGGGACCCCTGACCATTAGGTCCAGTCGTGACCAACTCTGGGGTTGCGATGCTCATCTCGCTTTATTGGCCGAGGGAGCCGGCGTACAGCTTCCGGGTCATGTGGCCAGCATGACTAAGCCGCTTTTGGCAAACCAGAGCAGCGTGCAGAAACGCCATTTACCTTCCCGTTTACTTGATAATGCCTTACTTGATTGCATTTTCTGGGAAGCCTGGTCATTCCTTTGAGATGGTAAATATTTAGTTCCTGAATCTCTTACACATATTGATAGTGTGCTCAGCGCAACAGTCACTTGCCAGACTGCATTTGAAAAGGGAGGTATAAGCCCCTACTGTCCAAAGACAATTGGAAAACCTCTGCCCTCTCCCTGCAGAGAAACATTTGAGGTCAACCTGGGAGTCAAAATGGCTTCAGGATGGTTCTCCTGTACTATTTCAGGCACATGGTTTATATACTTATCTGTGTGTTTGCCTTGCACATTTATGAATATTTATTTTATTTTTGAGACCTTAGAATTCTTATAACAGTGGTTTATTTACACACACACATAATCTGAGCCTATGATGGTGGGGTTCACAACATGAACACCCCAAAAATGTCTCGTTTCTCCCATAGCCACAGTTTGGGATTCAAGCAGAAATCCTCCATGGCTCTTACTCTACCATTACAGCCTGCAACTTTTTCATAGAATCATAGAATTGTAGAGTTAGAACAGTTCTCACTGTCAAAAGTTGAAGAAAGTTCTTCCATCGGGATCTCCTTTCACACCACAGCAAACTCTGCTCTATCTGTCCTTCTAACTGATAGATAACATTATTGACAAGAGTTAATTATTTCTGTGCAAAGCTTGTTTTAAAAGCATTAGACTTGCTCGCAAAACCAAATGTCTGCTTGCCGTGTTTTTAGAAATTTTTAATGTGCATCCTATATATTTTCTTGTTTACCACCAACCTTCTAATATAACAATATTCAAGATAGCTTCCGTTAATCCAAATGCTACAACTAATTCTGTTCTTAACGAGTGTTCAAATTCGCATAAAACACAACAGTCATCAATCAGTTAAAAATCACCAATATTTCAAAGTATACAAATTACTGATGAACTGAAGTACCATGCTTAGATTTGGGGGGACTGGGGCAAAAACATCCTTTGAAGCTTGGACCAATTGCTGACAAGGAAGGAAATTAAACTGAAGAACATTCCAGTGGGGTAGTCCACAAAGATGAGATGCCCCAATTTTCTCTTTCTTTCATACGAAAGTATAACTGTTGGCAGAACTGGAGCCTTATGTTTTCTTTCCTTCAGCAAATAGACAAAAACAACACAAAACCTGGGATCTACCCACTATTTAACACATATTGCCAATAAATTCCTTTCTAATAAACGCTTCAGCGGCTATTCATGAAAAAATTGGGTGTTTTTCGGTGTGTGTTTTTACTTTCTGCAAATATATTTCAGAAAACTATCCTTTGGTTTTGAAAATCCACTTTTTAAACAAGTGATTATGGCAGCAGCTACCTTCTACCAATTCATCTGTGTGGCTGGAGGAACTAATGACAGTCATGAATTTTTCCAACACAATTTCTTCTTCTTCTTCTTCTTCTTCTTCTTCTTCTTCTTCTTCTTCTTCTTCTTCTTCTTCTTCCTCTTCCTCTTCCTCTTCCTCTTCTTCTTCTTCTCCTCCTTCTCCTTCTCCTTCTCCTTCTCCTTCTCCTTCTCCTTCTCCTTCTCCTTCTTCTCCTTCTTCTGTGCCTGGGTGATTTCTGAAGCAGCAAGAAGCAGCACAGGTGGAAGTGCTGTTGCAGTCCATAATGAATCCATCCCTCTTATAGATAGTCACCGTTATCAAAAAGCAAACATAGCCAATGAGGTTCCATCCAAATTTTTAGACATGGTGGCTGAGGCTGATAGGAACTGGGGACCTGCCTTAAGATGACCTGACCTAACAAAAACAACAACAACAATTTTATTATTTATACCCCGCCCATCTGGCTGGGTTTCTCCAGCCACTTTGGGCAGCTTCCAGCAAAATATAAAAGCATAATAAAATGTCAAACATTAAAAACTTCCTGATACAGGGCTGCCTTCAGATGTCTTCTAAAAGTTGTGTACAGTGGTACCTTGGTTCTCAAATGCCTTGGTTCCCAAACGTCAAAAATCCAGAAGTAAGTGTTGCTGTTTTTGAACATTTTTCAGAAGCTGAATGTCTGATGCGCTTGTCAGCTATTGTTTCCAGGGCGCCTGCACCAATCAGAAGCTGCGCCTTGATTTTTTAACATTTTGGGAGTCAAACGGACTTCCAGAACAGATTAAGTTTTGTGCTTCTGTCTTTGCTATTTATGACACGTTTTTGTTTTTGAGGCTTTTTCTGTTCATTTGTTTTTGTGAATGTGTGGAACCCAGTTCAGCTGCTGATTGATGGATTGTGTGACTGTGGAAATGAATAAAAGCAAACAATGACTATCATCAGTTCAGGTAAGAAAAAAAATTCATTTTAATTTTTATCATCTACAATACTGTCTTATTTATTTTATATTACAGTACATTGATTATTGCTTTCATTGTATGGATCAGTGGTCTTGTTAGATAGTAAAATTCATGTTAAATTGTTGTTTTAGGGGTTGTTTTTAAAAATATGGAACGGATTAATCCATTTTGCATTACTTTCTATGGGAAAGCGTGCCTTTGTTTTGGAACACTTTGGCTTTGAAATGGACTTCCAGAACGGGTTACGTTTGAGAACGAAGGTACCACTGTAGTTCTTTATCTCCTTGATATCCGAGGTAAGGATGTTCCATCAGATGTCAAGGAGTTGCTACTCTTACACCATACATTTAAGGTACTCAACATAGATTATTAAAACAAAAACAAAAATTACACAGACAGCCAGTGTGGTGTAGTGGTTAAGAGTGGTAGACTCGTAATCTGGTGAACCAGGTTCGCGTCTCCACTCCTCCACATGCAGCTGCTGGGTGACCTTGGACCAGTCACATTTTGTGAATCTAACGGCAGAAGAAACTAAATTTTTTAAAATTTGTAGTTTCTTCTCTAGCACGGTGAATCATCAGTTCCGTTGCTACCCCTGAGGACAGCCTCATTTCCTGTCACGGTGTTTCCTGAGTCTCAGACGGAAGCGGGCGTTTAATGTGTGAAGTAGGAGTTGGAATCTAGCACGGTGATTGGTCAGTTTCGTTGTTACCACCTCCGACGGCGGCTTCATTTCCTTTCCCGGTGTTTCCTGAGTCTCAGACGGAAGTGAGCATTTAATGTGTGAAGCAGTGTGGAATGTGTGGAATCGGGAGGGTGTTAGTGCACACAACCTCATGCCAATGTGGAAGTTACTGGGAGCTGTCAGCTGCCCAGGTGGGCAGGGTATAAATAATAAAATTATTGTTATTATGGAATAGGACGTTCCTATTTTCACTGGGGAAATTTTGGAAGGTATGTCCCCGATATGGGGAGGTGGACACTAACTGATGTAGGAAAGCTAGAGCATTATGTCAATGTCACATTTTGACAAGATTTAACCCTTGTATTGCTTCAGAATTATAGCAGCAAGAAGGAAGTCAGCTGAAATTTGCCACCCAGTGTATTCCTAGAAATGGGTTGAATCAAAAGCTACATATTCTACTCATTAGTTAATTCTCGTTTGAAGACGAAATGTGCTAACTGCTGGCCTTCCCTCATCTTTAGTGCAAAGCTTGAGGTGCCATCTTGAGGCCATGTGTGCCAAATCATGACCATAACTCCATAGGTTCTGTTTGAGGCATGTTAATGATCTGTAGAGGCCAAGACCGTTTCTGGTTTCAGAGCTGTATTATAGAGCACAAGGCATGCATGTTGAAAATATAACTTGAGACATGGTGGCCACATGGTGAGAAGTTTCACTGAGTGAAAATGGATTCCCAGAATTCACCATGACCTTTGTTTCAGCAAGGGATTTTGCTGAAAAAGTGTGTGTGGGGGGGTGCGTCCTATAGAGCGAAAAATATTATATCAATATATATCAATATATATCTATATATCTATATATATATATATATATATAATCACAAGTGATTTCTTCACAATACAGTGGTACCTCAGGTTAAGTACCTAATTCGTTCCGGAGGTCCGTACTTAACCTGAAACTGTTCTTAACCTGAAGCACCACTTTAGCTAATGGGGCCTCCTGCTGCCGCCGCGCTGCTGGAGCACAATTTCTGTTCTCATCCTGAAGCAAAGTTCTTAACCTGAGGTATCGTATTTTTCGCTCTATAGGACGCACTTTTTCCCCTCCAAAAATTAAGGGGAAATGTGTGTGCGTCTTATGGAGCAAATGCAGGCTCCTTGGCTTCAGCGATAGCAACGCGAAGCCTCCAAAGCGCAGGTGGAGCGCTCCCTCCGGGCTCTGGAGGCTTCGCGTTGCTTTCGCTGAAGCCTGGAGAGCGAGAGGGGTCGGTGCGCACTGACCCCTCTCGCTCTCCAGGCTTCAGGGATAGCTGCCTGAAGCCTTTGGAGCGCAGCGGGAACTCGCAAGACTCTCCTGGCTTCAGCAGAGAGGGAGAGATGCACAGCACCCCTTCAGCGAAGCGGGAGGAGAAATGGAAGGGGCTCTGTTTCTCCTGCTGCTTCGCTGAAGGGGCGCTGAGCAGAGAGGGGGAATTTTTTTTTTGCCCTGTTCTCCCCCTCCTATGGTCCAGTGCATCCTATGCTCCAGTGCGTCCTATAGCGCGAAAAATACGGTGTATATATGTGTGTGTGTGTGTGTGTGTGTGTGTATGAATTGGAATATGTACATGAATAACCAATGAACAATTTAATAAAAAGCATTTTTTTAAAAGAAATAAAAAGAGTTTTTTAAAAAAATGTCAAAAACTTCTTTTCTGAAAAATTTCGGCAGAGCCCTACTAATAATTACTGCGTTACATTATTATTCATCTATTTATATACCACTTTTCACATGGCTTAGCAAAATAGTTTACAGTAATAATTTAAACAATATCATAAGCTTTATTATGCCGCATCAAAATATACAAAGCATAAATCACAGGATAAACACAGTAAACAGAGGGCAAATGAGGCAGCAGACAACAAGCCGCAATTGCCTGGGTGAACAGAAATGTTTTTAATTGCCAACTGAAATGCATCGCTGAAGGTGCTTGCCAGATCTCTGACATACATGAGCATATTCTCCCATGTTAAATAAGCTTCAGTTATGGGCTTTTGGCTCTCTCTTTGTCATTGTCAACATTACATAGCCACAATTTAGGGGGGATTGGTTAGATGGGTAAATATTTGTGTTTTTTAAAATTGTTTCTATTTATATGCTTGCCCTCTAACAAAAGTTGTCAAGGTGCTTTGCAAAATTTTTAAAAATCTGGTTTTTTAAAAAGCCAACGGTGATAAAAAAAGAAGTAAGACAACAAAATGTGAAGAAGTTTGAAGATTTAACTCCAAATTACAATCAAAAAGTAGAGAAGAAATTACAAGAGCTGGCTGCTGCCGCTCACGGGATCATGTAGTTGTGGGATGTGATCCATTGGAACAGTCAAGTACAACATTCCTTATTTGCCTAGAGTGGTCACAGGCAGGGGGACATCCAATCAGCGTAACTTCCTGTTCCACTGGTCTGGAGCATCCTCCCCCTGCATGTGATGTGGGCAATGATCTGCATGATCGAGTCACACAGCCATTTTCTCGATCTCTCTCTTGCTTGATCTTTCACTTGCTGCCATGCTGCTCTCCGGCAGCCATTTTCTTCTCTTAATGTAAATTTGCTGTCTGCTGGCTCTCAGCCAGCAGCACATGAGCTCAATCTCCATGTGAGATGAACTCACAGATTGTTATGTAACTACTAAGCAAAGCCTGCCTTTCAGGGATCAAATCGTGTAATAGTTCTAGGGGTTGCTCGTGCGTAAGTTGCCGCCACTCCTGGCTAGGTTGCCTGGTTGAACCCTTTCTGTCTGGACAGCCTTTCACCCGTGGCTGTCTCAATCACTGGCAGACTCCATCAGTGGGCGTTTCTTGAACTTCTTCCAACAAAGAAGTTCTTTGACGCCAAGTCTCCTCCTACTCTCCCCGCTGGTCTCCGGCGAGGAGTCCTGGAGCCTCCTCTCCGATTCCCCCATCTGCCCCCCTTCTCCACTGGTGTTATGCTGATTTCCTTCCCCAGCAGATGGGCTGCCTCTCTCCCTACTGGAACCCTCTCCGGCATCCCTCCGGAGCCTTCCCTCCGCCTCTGGCTCCGATGGCAGTTCCCTGACAAATCGTGAACTGAAATGTGAGTAAACTTCTTGTTACTTTTAAGGAATGACTCTTGTGTCTTTATTCTCTTAAGAGGGATAAAAGGGGACACCAGGAATAATCCATCTGGGCAAGCCAGATTGGATTACTTAACTAAAGAGATTCAAACGAATCTGCAAACTAGCTTCCTGCTATATTGGAGGGAATCTAATCTGCTCTGCTACATCACTCGATAGCATGAGTGAAGGAAGGATAATACTTATTCAGTACAGTGGTACCTCGGGTTAAGAACTTAATTCGTTCTGGAGGTCCATTCTTAACCTGAAACTGTTCTTAACCTGAGGTACCACTTTAGCTAATTGGGCCTCCTGCTGCTGCTGCACCGTCGCTGCACGATTTCTGTTCTCATCCTGAGGTAAAGTTCTTAACCCGAGGTACTATTTCTGGGTTAGCAGAGTCTGTAACCTGAAGCGTCTGTAACCCGATGTACCACTATATATCATTTCCTACTATCCTTAACCTTCCCACAGTAGTAATTAAGATTTTGGTCAGATTCAGCAGGGCTCTTCTTCCTTTTTACAAAGCCGCCTGTTTCGTTGGCGTCTTGAGAGACAGCGGATTGCGCTTCCAGGGGTGAAGTCAAATCGCTGGAGAATCACAGTGGCTGTAGAGACTGGCAACTCATAACTGCTGCCCCTCACATTGCTTTTGCTGTGTTAGCGGCACCAAAGTGACCTCCCTGGGACGCAAGCCTGGGCAGTGTGTGTGGAGGTCCTGAGCTGCCCAGACAGCAAGAACCCCCCCCCCTCTCGTCCTCACTGATGTGCTCCAGAGGAAAGCAGATCAATACATCTGACACCAGCTTGGCTGCAGGAGTTGCTAGAAGAAGCGTACAAGACTCCATCCAACCATTTTGGGACTCTGCGTTGGATTTGTGTTGCCTTTTCTTCTCCCAAAGATATCCCACAGGGCAGTGGGTATGGGTTTTTCCTAGTGCCTTACTGAAATATACTCGGAGTCGAGAGCGGATTTCATGTTCTTTATTCAGCTCATAGTGGTGAGGAGGAATGGAAGTTCCCCCAGAATGTCTGCTTTATATACATTATTTACACAATGGGCCCCACATGACTAGCTAATTCCGGGATTCTCCTGTAGACCAATCAGGTTGCAGATTCACTTCCACCTGGAGCTGGATTGGATGGCTCCTGTGGACCAATCAGACTGCTGCATTCTGGATCCTATTGTTCTAGGACCAATCAGACTGCTGCATTCTGAATCCTAGTGTTCTAGGTCCAATCAGACTGCTGCATTCTGAATCCTAGTGTTCTAGGTCCAATCAGACTGCTGCATTCTGAATCCTAGTGTTCTAGATCCAATCAGACTGCTGCATTCTGAATCCTAGTGTTCTAGGTCCAATCAGACTGCTGCATTTTGGATCCTATTCAACTCAGTACAAAACACTTACAACATTGGTAGACCCTCAAAGTGGTGGGTGATACTTGGGGAACCTCTGAGATTTCATTCCCCACAAGGATACAGTATTGATAATATCGTTGAATGGGTGGGTTAAACTCCTTCTAGGAACGTGTCCTGTGCATGAGGCGTACAACATTTCTACTTTCCCACAATGCTACCATCTCTGAAGAGTACGAAAAATAAATTACTGCTTTTCTGACAACAAGTGTTATTTCCCAACAGGGTTTCGCGATCTGTGCTCAGCAGATTTTCTGCAATGCCTGAAAGGATTGTTTATTTATTTTGCTTTATTTCATTTTTTGTAGCACTTAAGAGATTATAGGCGTGTGAGTGTTTCAGCTCCCCTTGACCCTATGTGACTCCAATTCTGAAGCTTGTAGCGAGGTGATGTTCGGTCTCCGCCCTGCCTGAGAAACAGATGCTATGAATAACTCACCCTGTATCCCTGCTCACCTCTTTCTTAGGCACAATGCAACATCGTGCAGGCTTTTCCCCCTTTCTCTTTTTTTAATGGCATCCTTCATGCAAACGGCATCTCTGTATCCTCTCTGGAGCAAAATAGCCCAGAAAGGTAGACAATATACATCGTCAATCCCTGAGAGTAGCGATGGCGCAGGCCATTGCATGGGGAATAAATTAAAGCAATCACTCATACGAAATCAACAAGAGAGAGGAAAAGAACTTTTTTTAAAGGGAGAGAGAGAGAGGCAGAAGAGAAGAACCATGAGATTTCAAGAGATGGGAAATCAGCGAGGCACATTATATACAATTCCCTCACCCCCCATTCCACAAAAGGTCTGTGCTAGCACACTGATAAGAGCACTATAAAGTCTGGTAAACTGCAGATATACATGATGGGATGTTATGCTCCACGGGAGCACAGGATGAGACATTTTGCAATGGACAGAAGCACAAACCGTTTCTTCTTCACAAGTCAAATGAACACCAGCTACCTGGGAGGAACAAATGCACAAGTGGTTTCACATCCTTTTTTTAAGCTGCTCATAGAGTTGTAACGTAGTCCCCCCCCCCGCAAAAAACCCCCACCCTCACTGCCTAAAATTACCCCTGTGTGGTAGTATGATCAGTAGAGAACTGGCACTCAGATTTATGTCTCCTTGTTGTTGTTGTTTAGTTGTTTCCGACTCTTCAGGACCCCATGGACCAGAGCACGCCAGGCACTCCTGTCTTCCACTGCCTCCCGCAGTTTGGTCAAACTCATGCTGGTAGCTTCGAGAACACTATCCAACCATCTCATCCTCTGTTGTCCCCTTCTCCTTGTGCCCTCCATCTTTCCCAACATCAGGGTCTTTTCCAGGGAGTCTTCTCTTCTCATGAGGTGGCCAAAGTATTGGAGCCTCAGCTTCAGGATCTGTCCTTCCAGTGAGCACTCAGGGCTGATTTCCTTCAGAATGGATCGGTTTGATCTTCTTGCAGTCCATGGGACTCTCAAGAGTCTCCTCCAGCACCATAATTCAAAAGCATCAGTTCTTTGGCGATCAACCTTCTTTATGGTCCAGCTCTCACTTCCATACATCTAGGGGGGAGAAATACTGTTAAAAAACATAGGTGTGAAATATCACCAATCACGCCTGAGATTGTAATGGAGGCGGACCAGGGAAGATGGTGAGGCCCAATCTAAAACCGAGCCCTATTGCCCCGGAACAGCTCAAGTGAGTGAAAGCAAGGAGGCTTTTTCAAGATGTGATAGCTCAGCAACTGAAGTCGTGCCTGGGGGAAAGACATCTGGAAAAGGCAACCAGCAGCTGCGCATTTATTGTGCAATAAAACGAACCTCTGTAAAGGCTTTTGGTGGAAAAAAAAACAATGTTAGTTTTATATGGAGTAATACTTTTTCTTTCTTCTTTTTCTGATATGTGGGGGTGCAAATGGGCACCCCCTCGCAAGGAGGGGGCTGCCGGTCATAAAATGCATTGTGAACCACCATTGCCCCAAACTGTTCTCCTACAACATAGGCATGGTCTTCGTCACTCTCTTGGGAATGCCATTTCTCCCACATCAACACAAAGCAGGGCTAAACTATGTCAGACCTGTCTGTACCAATAGGGTTTTTTTCAAATGAATTTTTTCTTTGTTAGATTTTCAAACATCGTTGCTTAATTGCATTTTAAAAACAACAACTTAAGACTTACCATTCTTAGAATCACAGAATCATAGAATTGTAGAGTTGGAAGGACCTTGAACGTTATCTAGACCAGCCTCCTGCAATGCAGGAATCTCAGCTAAAGCATCCATGACAGATGGCCATCCAATCTCTGCTTTAAAAGCTCCAAGGAAGAAGAGCCCACAACCTCCTGAGGGAGACTGTTCCATGGTCAAACAGCTCTTACTGTCAGAAAGTCTTTTCCCGATGTTTCGCTGGAATCTTCCTTCTTGTAACTTGAAGCCATTGGTTCGAGTCCTGCCCTCCAGAGCAGGAGAAAACAAGCTTCTTCTCTCTTCCATGTGACAGCCCTTGAGATATTTGAAGATGTCTATCATATCTCCTCTCAGTCTCCTCTTTTCCAGGCTATACATACCCAGCTCCTTCAACCGTTCCTCATAAGGCTTGGTTTCCAGACCCTTGATCATCTTGGTTGCCCTCCTCTGCACCTGTTCCAGCTTGTCAGCATCCTTCTTAAATTGTGGCGCCCAGAATTGGACACAGGTGGGGTATGACCAAGGCAGAAGAGAAGAGTTTTGTGATCTAGATGAAACCTTTTTGGGGAAGATAAGAAGCTTCCTTAAACCACATCAGACCACTAGTCTATCTAGCTCAGCATAGGCCACACCAGGGGCTGGGACCTTGTGACCCTCTGCATGTTGTTGGGTTCCAACTCCCCATCATCATTGGTCAGGTCCAGCTGATGGGAGTTGGAACCCAACAACATATGGGGGGGCCAACAGGTTCTCCTTCCTTGGTTTACATTGGCTGGCAATGGCTTTCCAGGGTTTCACAGAGGAATCTGTGAGGGATTGAACCTGGGATCATTTACATGGAACGCATGCAGTAAACCACATAGCTTCAGCCATTTCCAAGAGTTTCCAACTTTTCTCTAGAAAATAAGAAGAATAAGAAGAATAAGAATAATGATACTTATACCCCGCCCATCTGGCTGGGCCTCCCAATCTGGATGGCTCCCAATAGAATATTAAAAACACGATAAAACATCAGACACTAAAAACTTCCCTAAACAGGGCTGCCTTCAGATGTCTTCTAAAAGTCAGGTAGTTGTTTATTTCCTTGACATCTGATGGGAGGGCGTTCCACAGGGCAGGTGCCACTACCAAGAAGGCCCTCTGCCTGGTTCCCTGTAACCTCACTTCTCACAGTGAGGGAACTGCCAGAAGGCCCTCAGAGCTGGATCTCAGTGTCCGGGCTGAACGATGGGGGTGGAGACGCTCCTTTAGGTAGTTTCCTTATACTGAGTCAAACCAAAGACCCATCTACTTAGTATTGTCTACCACAACTAGCAGTGGGTCTTTGGAGTTTTTCCCAGCCCCTATTTGGGGCTGTGGTAGATGGAGCTGGGGCCCATCACAAGCGACCCACTGAGAGCTCCCAGATGGTTTCTGTTTATTTAATTCAACATTTCTATACCACACTCCCTGCCACCTCAACAGCCCTGAGCAAGTCCCATTGAAAGTTGTTGTTTTTAATGGTTACTCCCTCCTTCCTTGTCACCCACAAAGTGAGAAAGAAAAGCATTTGTGCCACACAATACCCGTTTAACTGCTTCGTAGGGTCTTTCCAGATGGTTCTCTCCACCCACAGTAAATGCACAGATGTTAACTTAGTTGCTGCAAGAGAGCCAGATCTCTTTTCTCGAGGTTTCTTTTATCCGTTCTGGGGAGAAGAGGCTGCATGTCACCAGTACTCAAATTGCAGTACCGGTACTTTGGGCAACACTAGATGGGACAAGACCACTCTTCATTCCCATGATGACCGTCCCATCCAGATATGGAGCAGGGCTATGAGAAAGTTATTACTCAGAGTGTAAAAGGAGAAGACAGGAGAGAGTACAGAAACTTCTGTCCCTGTAGCTTGCCACATTTCCATCTAGGATCAGAACGGGAAACAGAAAAGTGGCTGGGATCAGGGGAAGTAAAGAACGAGAGGGATTCCCATAGGCTTTTTGTGGACCACCACTAGATGGGCTTTTCTTATCTTCTCTTTTTACGGCTCCTACACACTTGGTAAAAGGTAAAGGACCCCTAGACAGTTACGTCCAGTCAAAGGCAACTCTGAGGTTGCGGCGCTAATCTCGCTTTCAGGCCAAGGGAGTCAGTGTTTGTCCACAGACAGCTTTCTGGGTCATGCGGCCAGCATGACTAAACCGCTTCTGGCACAACAGGACACCGTGACGGAAACCAGAGTGCATGGAAATGCCATTTACCTTCCCGCTAGAGCGATACCTATTTATCTACTTGCACTGCTGTGCTTTCAAACTGCTAAATTGGCAGGAGCTGGGACAGAGCAACGGGAGCTCACTCCATCACGGGGATTCAAACTGCCGACATTCTGATTGGCCAGCCCAAGAGGCTCAGTGGTTTAGATGACAGTGCCACCCATGTCCCTACACACTTAGTATGTGAACTGGGCAGACACAGGGGGGAGGGAAGTAAGTGTTCATCACTTCCATGCTTAGTTTGGTATTTCAGGGCTGGCGATGCATTTATATGCTGCCATTTAGAGTTGTTGTTGTTGTTGTTTAGTCGTTTAGTCGTGTCCGACTCTTCGTGACCCCCTGGACCAGAGCATGCCAGGCACTCCTGTCTTCCACTGCCTCCCGCAGTTTGGTCAAACTCATGCTGGTAGCTTCGAGAACACTATCCAACCATCTCGTCCTCTGTCCTGCCCTTCTCCTTGTGCCCTCCATCTTTCCCAACATCAGGGTCTTTTCCAGGGAGTCTTCTCTTCTCATGAGGTGGCCAAAGTATTGGAGCCTCGGCTTCAGGATCTGTAATTCCAGTGAGCACTCAGGGCTAAAAAGTGACACGTTCTCTGCCTTTATGCCTCTGTCATTTTGTGAGCTAGTTTTCGAGGTTTTAACACTTCACATCCCTGTCATTTGTTGAGCTGTAGGCAAGCAGGAGCATCTTCTCAGGCTACTGTAACTTTGAACTCTCACCTTCTTCATAGCTCAGTAATGTTAGCCAAAGAGGGCAAATTTGAATGGGCCAATCGGACGTCCCACTTGGAGGGTGGCGCCTCGCTGTCTGGCTGGGCATTGGCTGTTGTCCTACCTGGCTCGGCAGCAAGACTAAAAAGGCCAGCAGCACCGTCAGCCTCAGACAAATGTCAGATTCTTCAAATCTATGGATTCTAAGATCCCTGCGAATTACGTATTTAATTCTCAAAATTTTCAAGGCTTATTCAGCAATTACAGTCATACCTCATGTTACATCCCCTTCATGTTACGTTATTTCAGGTTATGTCCCGCAGTGACCCAGAAGTACAGGAAAGGGTTACTTCCGGGTTTCACCGCTCATGCATGCACAGATGCACAAAATGACATCATGCGCATGCGCAGAAGCGGTGAATCGCAACCCACACATGCGCAGATGCACTGCTGCGGGTT
Organism: Podarcis melisellensis; assembly: GCF_964234715.1. NCBI lineage: Eukaryota > Metazoa > Chordata > Lepidosauria > Squamata > Lacertidae > Podarcis > Podarcis melisellensis. Next base: position 13,083,964 of record NC_138544.1, read on the forward strand.
GCATTCTTTTCATGTTGCAAACAGGCCTCCGGAACAGATCCCGTTCGCAACCAGAGGTACCACTGTATTACACTGGTCAGTCAATAAGTTTGAGTCTGCAAAGAGTACAGCGAGTATTTAAGCGGGGGGGAGACCCTCTCTTTGCTTAATCATTCGTGACAGGATGGAATAAGTAAAACACATGTATTTCTTCCACTATTCAAGCAGCCACCATTTCCCAAGGATATGAAGTCTGACTCATTTTATTCATTTGCATGTGGATCTGAGCCATGTGAAATCTTTCCCACCTGCTGCATGTGCAGGGCTGAATCTGAACCAGATGTAAAGCAATAACAAAGGGCGATGCACATTTGCACATGAGCAAAGTGCTTTTCGTTCGTCATCACATAACCACAGCCAAGCACAAACATCTGGAATTGAAGGAAGGCTCTTCAGGACAGAGGTCATGTCCCCAGTGGCGTAGCGTGGGGGGTGCAGGGGGGCCGGCCGCACCGGGCGCAACATCTGGGGGTTAGGGTTAGGGGGCGCAAATCCACGGGTTAGGGGGTGCAAATTACTTGCCTTGCCCCGGGTGCTGACAACCCACGCTACGCCACTGCATGTCCCTGCTGCCCAGAACATTGTAGGAACTCGCTGTGTATATACACTAAATGTTGCTGATCAAAAATCTGAAGCGAAAAGAAGATAGTTACAGTGGTACCTCGGGTTACATATGCTTCAGGTTACATACGCTTCAGGTTACAGACTCCGCTAACCCAGAAATACTTTGCTTAAGAACTTTGCTTCAGGATGAGAACAGAAATCGTGCTCCGGCAGCACGGCGGAGGCGGGAGGCCCCATTAGCTAAAGTGGTGCTTCAGTTTAAGAACAGTTTCAGGTTAAGAACAGACCTCTGGAACGAATCAAGTTCTTAACCGAGGTAGCACAGTATATGTATTCTGCTTTAATGTAAATAAATACAGTGGTACCTTGCTTCTCAAACTTAATCCATTCCAGAAGTCCGTTCCAAAACCAAAGTGTTCCAAAACCAAGGCGCCTTTTCCCATAGAAAGTAATGCAAAATGGATTAATCCTTTCCAGACTTTTAAAAACAACCCGTAAAACAGCAATTGAACATGAATTTTACTATCTAACGAGACCAGGGATCCATAAAATGAAAGCAATAAACAATATACCGCAGTCACACAATCAATCAATCAATCAATCAATCAGTAGCTGCACTGGGTTCCACACAGTCACAAAAACAAAACAAAAAAAGCCGCAAAAACAAAAACGCAAAATAAATAGCAAAAACAGACAGACCTCAGCATAACACTCAAAATGGAAGTGTGACACTCAAAACAGAGCACGTTTGGCTTCTGAAAGAGTTCACAAACCAGATCACACACTTCTGGGTTTACAGTGTGTGGGTTCCAAGTTGTTTGAGTACCAAGGCATTTGAGAACCAAGGTACCACTGTATATGTTTATAATGGCCCCATCCGCACTACAAATTCAAAGCAATATCTTACCACTTTAAACAGACACGGCTTCCCCCAAGAAAACTGTCATTTGTTAAGGATACAGTCAATTCTTCTTCATAGGGAACTCTGTGAGGGGAATGTTATGTACTGAAGTTCTCACCCTGGGCCAGCATGGGGATACTGTAGATAGTTATGCAAATGAAGGATCGAAAGTGACGTTCAGTGATTGGATAGTTTTAGAAAGTTGCTACAGTAACGTTGAACTGGAGCTCTATATAAGCAGGCTGAATGAGCTCTTCAGTTCAGTTCTGTTCTGGCCTCTGAATAAACAAGAGCTGTTGAAGAATCGCTGTGTCGTCTGATATGTTCACCCACAACTTAACAGGGAATAAGGGTCTCAGCCCCCTTAACAAATGACATTTCCCAGGATTCTCTGGGGGGAGCTATGACTGTTTACAGTGGTATGATCCTGCCTTAAATTTATGGTATTACTATTACTATCAGGTGGATGTTACTTTAGCTAGATAGCCCAAATATTGCTCACATCATTTTTTATTGCTCTCAGATTGCTAAATAATGTTCAGAATACTTTTATTTTAAAAAATTAGTAGATCAGAACAATAATATCTGGGCAAGGAGAACCTGGGCAGTATTGTGTGAAATAACCCAGCAACATTCATAGCTCGGAAGGTGCAGAGAGCTCCAGGCTATCTCTTAAAACTGCGTCCATCAGTTCTCATTACAGTAACAGGTTAGATTCTTGTAAGATAGTCTTAGGAGCAGAGGTGAAGTTCTCTTGGAAATACAAATGGCAAGATTCTCTCACGAATACACGTATTAATATATCAGATATCTCCACCTCAAGAGACTTTTCAAATTACCAGGAGGGACATGGAAAGAATTAGGCAGCGAATAAAAGGAGCCGGTTAATTTGCACAGGGAGTAAATTACCATACCATTAAAGCGTTGCATTCTGTATAACCCACGAGAATCGATCAGATCTGCCCAAAGGTGAAGAATGAGGCCAAATTAGTATCTTTTTTTCAAAAACCATTTCACCATACTGTTTTCTTCAGCATTGATATTGGCATTGAGGGGGGGGGTGGATTACACAGAGCAAAAGACAGCAAATAGCTGTGAAATGGGTGACACAGGGAGCTGCCAATCTTGGACCCTGAGAGTTAAAATGGCAAGCGGCTAAAACCTCAGCTCCTAATGCGCTCATTCATGTGCTGTTCTCACTTACTGCTATGGAACCACCGCAAGACCTTTGGGGTCATTTGGAGGTCCCTGGGCACCATACCCACCAACATCTCCCCCATGAAAATAGGGACATCATCATTATCATCATATTTTATTATTCAGACCTTGCCCATCACACTGGGCTGCCGCAGCCACTCTGGGCAGCTTCCAGCATATATTGAGCTTCTTGGGCTTGCCGATTGCAAGGTCGGCAGTTCGAATCCCCACAACAGGGTGAGCTCCTGTTCCTCTGTTCCAGCTCCTGCCAACCTAGCAGTTCAGAAGCATGCCAGTATGAGTAAATGAATAGGTACCATTGTGGCGGGAAGGTAAACGGCGTTTCCATGCGTTCTGGCACTCATCATGGTCTCCGTGCGCCAGAAGTGGTTTAGTCATGCTGACCACATGACCCAGAAAGCTGTCTGTGGACAAACGCCGGCTCCCTCAGCCTGAAAGTGGAGATGAGCACCACACCCCAAAGTCGAATTCAACTGGACTTAACCGTCCAGGGGTCCTTTACCTTTTATAAAAACATAAGAAAACATTAAACTTTTTTTAAAACTTACACTGCTGCCTTCAGATGTCTTCTAAAGGTTGTATAGTTACTTATCTCCTTGGCTCAGGGGGAGTCATGTAACTCCTTACCATCCACCATTTCTCCAATGAAAATACAGACATCCGAAGGAAAAATGGGACATTCCTTTTTTTTAAAAAAAATTATTTATGCTTTTCAGGTTTATACCACTAATTTTACAATCGTTTTAACATTTCAAAACTTGACTTCCTCCCCCCTCTTTCTGCGGTTCCTTAAACTGATTTTTAATATCTTCTGCACATCCAAATTAACTTAATTTGTTCATTTATTCATCTACTTTAAATATATACCCTTATAAAACTGAAAGTTATTATGATAATCCTGCCAATGTTTTTATCTTTTTGCAATTTATCTGTAAATATTCAATAAACCATTTCCATTCTTTTATAAAAAAAAAAGTTTATTATATTGATTTCTTATTTTTCCAGTAAGTTTTGCCATTTCTGCATATTCCATTTCTGCATATTCTTTCCATTTTGGGCCAGGTAACATTCTTGCTGCTGTAGTAGCATACATGAATAAGTTTCTATACAGTTTAGGCAGTGCCTTTTTCTGGGGGTATGCAGGGGTATGTATACTCCTAAACATTTTGTGAATCTTTGTACTTTTGTCCATTTACTGTATTTATTTTTCCCAATTTGAACTATAAAATGGTGGTTTTCTTGAGTCAAAATGAGAGTACCCCTAAACATTTTTTAGGAAAACAAAGCACTGAGTTTAGGTAGTTCTGTCCCTATACAGTGGTGCCTCGCAAGACGAAATTAATCCGTTCCACGACTCTCTTCGTCTTGCGGTTTTTTCGTCTTGCGAAGCACAGCTATTAGCGGCTTAGCAGCTTTAAGAAAAAGGAAAAAAACTCGCAAGAACTCGCAAGACGTTTCGTCTTGTGAAGCAAGCCCATGGGGAAATTCGTCTAGCGAAGCGACGCAAAAACTGAAAAACCCTTTCGTCTTGCGCGTTTTTCGTTTTGCGAGGCATTCGTCTTGCGGGGCACCACTGTAATTCCCAAAAGGAAAGCTTTTGGTGTTGTTTTTTTAACAAACGTTATTTTAAATATCCTTTTCAATTCAGTATGTATCATTTCCCAGTAAGCTTTAACCTTACTACACCCTCCACCATTTCTCCAATGAAAGTACGGACGTCTTAAGGAAAAATGGGACATTCTGAGATCAAATCATAAACCGAGACAACTTCTGTGAATCCGGGACTCTCTCTGGAAAATAGTGCCTGAAGTCAACAAATAGGTTGAGGTAAGTGTTGGGACGCGGGTGGCGCTGTGGGTTAAACCACAGAGCCTAGGATTTGCCAATCGGAAGGTCAGTAGTTTGAATCCCCACGACGGGGTGAGCTCCCGTTGTTCAGTCTCTGCTCCTGCCAACCTAGCAGTTTGAAAGCACGTCAAAGTGCAAGTAGATAAATAGGTACCACTCCGGCGGGAAGGTAAACGGCGTTTCCGTGTGCTGCTGAAGCCACGGAAGTGGCTTAGTCATGCTCGCCACATGACCTGGAAGCTGTATGCTGCCTCCCTCGGCCAATAAAGCGAGATGAGCGCCGCCAGCCCAGAGTCGGTCACGACTGGACATAATGGTCAGGGGTCCTTTAAGTGTTGGGAAATGCATTGGGATTATAATATCTATGCTGCCATTTCTTCCTTGCTCCTAACTGGCCAAAGTGACTGGGGAGTCTGATGGCACTATGTTACCATTCCCTCCAATCTCCTGTGCCCGGCTGGCCGACATGGGCCCTATCCCCTGGCAGCCTGCGGGATCTTGGAAAGTTAGACTAAAATAAGGAGACATAAATCTGAGTGCCGGTTCTCTACTGATGATCTGGCGTCCCATGCTGGCTCAGAATTTCTCCCAGTGGCTTTATATATCTGTCGAACAATAGTAGCACAAGACAGGACTGCGTGGAACGACGCATGACAGGCACAGAAAGAAAGAAAATCACCTGCTATAGATTGTTGGCCAGAATTGAGAAGAAACACATCTGAGTGGTGTTTGCATCGTAGGAGAGGTCAAAGTGGGGAGAATGTACGTTGGGATAGAGGTTGAAGGAATCTCATCAATGACAGCAGACTGAAGCACGTAACACTACCCGAGCAAAAACCTATTCAGCAAACAATAGTCATACGCACATTTGTCTTATATGCCTGAGAGTGATATACTTTCCAAATGAATAAGAGCCCACCATGAATATTTACAACGCGCATTGTGTCCCGGCAATGATAAACAAGAAGGAATGCATTTGTGAGGCGAATTCATTTGCTGTTTCTCCGTCAGTGTCAAGGCAATGTATTCTAAGGGGTGTAGATCATGTTAGTGAATTGTTATGAAAGCGAGGCCTTTGTGTACTCCTTGTTTGGCTGCCAAAGATTAATTTGAAGCAGGGAGGGACCTGAAGTACCAAACCCCAGAAGTGCGCGCGAGGGAAGGGAGAACTATACATTCATAAAGCCTTGCTTAATATCATCCGAGTGTCCTTTCACGAAGAATTCATCCATTTAGAAGGCAAAGGAAGTGTTTGGGTAGACTTACTCCAAAGAGGAATTTAAGTGGTGTGCATTTTATCTGACAAACGAATAAATGGATTATCAATCTATTCTAAAAGAACATTTGTTCGGACTGGGGTGAAAACATTCTACAGCACTTCCCCTGGAAGCTATCTTCTTCGCAGCATCTCTATTCATTGCAATGCCATTTTCTCTCTTTGTATTCGACATCCTCCTTTCTTTCTTTGTTTTCCTCTCTTTCCATTTTATCTCTTTGGAACATTCCTTTGGGCTGCATCTTCAGCTTGATTCATGTCTTCATGCCACCCTCCCCAGTCCTAGGTGCAGTTTTCCTCTCTCAAACTCTATTCTTTGATGCCTAGGTTTTCCCCCTTGAAAGCTTGGGCGTTCCTGTTAATTTAAATCTGTATCAAGGCATAGCCTACTAAACCAGCAACTCTCCTTTTGTCGCTCCTCTGCCTTTGGGAGAGATTTTGTTGATGCCTTTAGTAAAATGTCAATGTGTGCGCAACACACGTGCTGAATCTTCAGGATTCAACCCTCAAGTCTAGGAAGCTGCCTTCTCTTGGGTAAGAGTATTGGTCCAGTCTCGCTCAGTGCGGCTGACATTAACTAGCAATGGCTCTCCAGGGTTTTGGAAAGAAAGCGTCCCCTAACCCTACCTGGAAAGGTCAGAGGTTAATCCTGGAAAGTTCTGTGTGCGAAAGATGTGTTCTACAACTGAATTGTTGAAACTCTGGAGCAGGAATGGTTAACCTGCGGTCCTCTAGATACCATAACCTCCATAACCCCAACATTTCTCCGATGAAAATAGGAACATCATGTTGTTGTTGTTGTTGTTACTCTGCCCATCTGACTGTCAGGCTTTGGGGGACTGGATCCCTCCCAGTGTGAGAGCCAGTATGGTGTAGTGGTTAAGAGCAGTAGACTCGTAATCTGGTGAACCGGGTTCACGTCTCTGCTTCTCCACATGCACCTGCTGGGTGACCTTGGGCCAGTCACACTTCTCTGAAGTCTCTCAGCCCCACTCACCTCACAGAGTGTTTGTTGTGGGGGAAGGAAGGGAAAGGAGAATGTTAGCCGCTTTGAGACTCCTTCGGGTAGTGATAAAGCAGGATATCAAATCCAAACTCCTCCTCCTCCTCCTCCTCCTCCTCTTCTTCTTCTTCTTCTTCTTCTTCTTCTTCTTCTTCTTCTTCTTCTTCTCCTCCTCCTCCTCCTCCTCCTCCTCCTCCTCCTCCTGGTAGCAGCAATTAAGCAGATCAAACGAAAGGAGCATTCTTACCAGATAAGTTCTTGAATAATCACAGCGAGAGACAAAGCAAGGCATAGCAAGCTAAAAAAATGGCGTTGCTCCCAGTAAAGGTTCACCCCCTCTGTCCCCATTAACCTACATCACTCCTACGTTGCGTAATCTGAGCTTGTTGCCATTGCACTTTCTGTTCCTTCACTTTCCAAGCCCATCTAGTCTTAGGGAAAAGGGGGATGGCTTCAGGAATGCTGTCCAAGGACACTGAATCTGCCAGCTGTCTCTCTCCTGGTGTTTCCTCTTCTAACTGTTCCTCATTCAGTATTTCCCAGCTTTCCCCCTCTGGACTATGCCCTTCTGCAAACCACTGTTCTAAATCAATACTGTCCTCCTGCCTTTGGGAAGGTTCAGAAAAGGGAGGGAGGCTCCCGCCATTCCTCCTCAGTCCAGTCCCTGACTGGGTTGCCCTAGCCACTCTGGGAAGAAGAGTTTGGATTTGACATCCCGCTTTATCACTACCCAAAGGAGTCTCAAAGCGGCTAACATTCTCCTTTCCCTTCCTCTCCCACAACAAACACTCTGTGAGGTGAGTGGGGCTGAGAGACTTCAGAGAAGTGTGACTGGCCCAAGGTCACCCAGCAGCTGCATGTGGAGGAGCGGAGACGCGAACCCGGTTCCCCAGATTACAAATCCAGCACTCTTAACCACTACACCACACTGGCTCTCAGCTGCCAACATATATAAAAATATAATAAAACAGTAAACATTGACAAAACCTTCCACCTACTAGACCCAAAACATATAAACAATGTTGACTAAAGTTGCTTTTGGGGCCCCTCCAGGATTCGGGCCCTGAAACTTAAGCATCATTGGTTTCATAGTAGATCTACCCCTGGTCCCAGGACCTGCTGGTGAAGGACAGGTAATAAGAAGCAGAAAGGAGGAGGAAGAGGCAGAAAAGGGGGAAATAGTAGTATATAGTTCTACTTGACTCCTAAAGGAGACAAAGGACTCAGCTACATTAGTAAAAAAAGAAGAAGAAACTTTTAAAATGTGTCTCAACTTGGGCCAGGGCCTTTTCAGTACTGGCCCCGAATTGGTGGAACGCTCTGTCACAAGAGACCAGGGCCCTGCGGGACTTGACATCGTTCCAAAGGGCTGCAAGACAGAGCTGTTCCGCCTGGCCTTTGGTTTGGACTCAGTCTGACCCTTATGTTTCCCTCCCCTTATGGTCTTGATTTATCGGCTACTTTTAAAATGAGGCTGCATTTTCACCTGTATTTTAAATTGGTTTCCCGCCCCCCCCCCTTTATGTTTTTACTGTGATTTTATTGGTGTTAGCCGCCCTGGGCCTGGCTCTGGCCGGGGCGGGGTATAAATATATTATTAATATTATTATTATTATTATTATTATTATTATTATTATTATTATTTATTACACTGTGACACTAGATAGCACTGTAGAGTTTGATCCTTCAGCAACGTGATTTCCCATTAAGAGCTTCACAACACGTTTTCCGAAACGTATTTTTTGATGTGTCTAGACCAGCCAAAGAGGTAAACAGTTGAACCTCCCATGGGAGGAGTTTCTGTAGCTCTGGCTCCAGCACAGAAAAGGCTGCTCCTACCTGATGGCCAACAGATAGATATAGATATCAATATAGATGATATAGATATAGATATAGATATAGATGAGATATAGATGATATAGATATATAATTAATAATAACGTTTTGGGGGTCCAGCTCAAGGCTGCCCCACATAGCACACATTACAATAATCTAACATAGAAATTGTCAAGTTTTGAATAACACTAGCTAGCCTCTAATAGCGCACTTGTTTATTCCGTAATACACATGCAAATGTGCATGGAGGGCTCTGTCGCTCCATTTAAACCACAGCCTGAGCATTTTTGAAAGCCACTTAAGTAACACAAACAACAGCCTATGAATATCTGAGGACAGGAAACAATTACTCTACAATAGTCCATATGTATTATTCAACCTCCTTAAGCAGCGTGAGCAACAAAAGAACAAACGCTTCCTAATAAAATTAATTTCAATCGAAGCACCAAAGAGTCATGAGAACCCTTCCCTTTATCCTAAAAGACAGGGATACAATTGGCTTCCTGATCTCCTTCAATCCAAAGATGTGAGCCTTACTTTCATTGTTGCTGTTTTTGTTGTTGTTGTTCTGTTGCATCACACCTGTTGTTTATAGGAAGGTGGATTTTTGGATGCAATTATAGAAGACCACCAGAACAACCATGAACTAGCCCACTCTTTCCTTATGTCAGCGTTCCTCAGCAAAGGGCTATTTTCAGCTTGTACACTTGGTCAGAGAGGGAGCCTAACTATGAGTTTGAGGAGTTGGGCTTCATGCATACAGCTCTATGGGTGAATCTACACATAAGGGGGGGAAACACTGTAAATAAGTCATAGATTAAATCATTATGAAAAAAACCGCTATGGAAAATTGCATAGAAATTACTTTTACTCTCTAGCGCCATCTGGTGTTTCATGTTTATAACGCATTCAAAATGCAGTTTCTTTACTAATGTAGCGGAGTTCCAAGCTGACCCAGAGTCAGTATAGCACATAATTTCTTCCACTTTAACCTGACCAAACCTTCCTAACAAGGACTTCCGTCCTATAAAGCTTTTGACCTGGTTTACTTGGGGGAGCACTTCCGCAGTGTGGGGAAATGTTGTGAATACGCTGTCTGTTTTTTCCTTTCGAAAATATTTTGGTGATCTCAGTTGTTCCAGGTCTTCCACTCTTTCTGTGTTGCAGGCCTGTTCAGAAGTGGCTGTTTGGTGACAGGTTTCAAAAATGAGGGAAGAGGGAGAATCATTTTGAGTACAGTGGTACAGTGGTACCTTGGTTCTCGGATAGCTTAGTTGATGAACAAATCGGCTCCCAAACACTGAAAACCCGGAAATGAGTGTTCTGGTTTTCAAACGTTTTTCAGAAGCTGAACATCCGACGCGGCTTCCGCTTGAGTCCAGGAAGCTCCTGCAGCCAATCGGAAGCTGTGCCTTGGTTTCTGAACGGTTTCGGGATTCGAACGGACTCCTGGAATGAATTAAGTTCGAGAACCAAGGTTCCACTGTATTTATAAATAGGGACTGAGTCAGGGAAATGCAATTTGATTGGCTGGAGGTTCCAGCCCATGAAGAAAGCAGAAATTAACTCTCAATGGGGAGCTAACCATCAGTTGGGGATTTTTTTTTTCATGATGGGGAGTAAAACATGGAAAGGATGGAGCAGGATAATATCTCACCAAAACAAGAAGAGAAGGGTGTCTTAACATTTTGACTCAACTAGGGCCAGGGCTTTTTCATTCGGTAGAGCACAAGAATCTTAATCTGAGGGTTATGGGTTCATGCCCCATGTTGGACAAAGGATTCTTGCACTGCAAATATTATCCAGATACATAGCTGTCAACTTACAGATTTAAAAATAAGGGACCAGCAGCCTCCAAAATAAGGGATCAGCAGCCAAAATAAGGGATTTTCAGAGCACAGGCATGTTCAACTTCTGAGCCCCTCCAAGCCAAAGGCAGAAAACCCAGCCAGCAGCCAAACGAAGCCTCAAGCGGTGGTTCCCACAATGCAGCAACCCAGCAAAGAGGATGCAGCAAGGAAAACCACCGTCACCTCTCCGCTGGGAAGTGCTGAGCAAAGGCGAGTCCCCAGGCAACGCAGCCAATTTGATCGTCACAAGGCGTGCAAGCTCCACCCCCCAGTTGTTCTTAGACTCCTTATTGGGTGAGCAACTCAGCCAAGCAACACAGTTGGAGCCTCCCTCCCCCTTGGCCGGCAAGGAGGGAGGAAGAGGAGCTGCTTCCTTTGAAATCCGGGAAATTTAAGGGACATCATCAATAAGGGACAGCAGCGGGACATGGCGATGGGATAAGGGACTTTCCCGCCAAGTAAGGGACAGTTGACAGCTATGTCCAGATATGTGTTTTTTGGTCCTCTAATTTGATAATGCATTTCCTATTTTTTGACAATGCGTTATGTGGCCACCACAACTTAACAAATATTGAGCTCCAAAATGCTAACAGTTGAAAATAATGAAATAGATTGTGAGCTAGCCAAATTACTTTTTTTTTTTTTGCTTGTTTGTCCAGGCTACATTTACAAGGTTTTACTTCTTTAAAGAGCTTGATACACAGTCTCGAAGTAGTATGAACAGAACTAAAGAGCAGTGTGAAAAATCATTCTCCCCCCCAAAAAAAAATCCACTCTGCTTCGTTCTGATTTACTGAAATTTCCGTTTCATCTCGTAAAAAGTAAAGTTTTGTTTACAAAGTTTCTTCTTCAAAGGGAAAGAATTCCAAATGCCTTCAAAGAGATTGTCACAGCAATCTTTTGGCATCTGCCGCTAGAACAGTGGCGAATAGCAACAAGCTCGTATCAATATCCTCATTCTATTACAATCTTGGAACACCTCCAGGAACTAATCTTCCATATTTTGTGATTTCTGTTCTGTTGGCTTGTCAAATACTCTTTATCATGGAGCACATGTTTTGACTTCACAAACAGGACATGCTCTTATTCCACCACCGCTCAGTTGCAGGGCGGGTGTTGCCAAAGCACAACTGCCATGCAGCAAAAACCTTATTCCTGCAACACCGCTTGTTATACACAAGTAGTTACTGCTGTAATCTCCCGTTTGAAACAAGCTTATTGTTCTTATTGTGGCTTCCCTGCTAGCTATGATCCTATATATCCCACTTTTCCAAATTTGCTCTCAAAGTTAACAACAGCAGCACATAAAAGCCATCTCAGCAGCTAGAGAGGAAAGAAGACTTGTAATCTGCAATACAGGCATCCTTTGCAGTGCTAGATTCAGGGCATGTTGCATTGTTGGTGTCAGGGAACTGACATCAGAGCCAGAGGTGGAGGCAAGGCTCCTAAGCGATGCCGGAGAAGGGCCCAGCAGGGAGAGAGGGAGCTCATCGGCTGGGGAAGGAAATCAGCGTAACACCAGGGATAAAGGGGGCAGATGGGGGAATCGGTGAGGGGGCTCCAGGACTCTTCGCCGGAGACCAGCGGGGAGAGCACGGGTCCTCCGCTACCCACACCCACCCTGCGCAGAAGACTTGGCGTCAAAGAATTTCTTTGCTGGAAGAAGTTCAAGAAATGCCCACTGACGGATTCTGCTAGCGACTGAAACAGCCACGAAGTGAAGGGCTGTCCAGACAGAAAAGGTTTAACCAGGCAACCTAGCCAGGAATGGCGGCAACTTACGCACGAGCAACCCCTAGAACCATTACAGTTGGAGAGCTGTTGGGTGGGGTCCCAGCATCGTTGTTCAGTAGTAGAACATCTGCAGGTCTCAGGTTCAATCTTGTCTATGCTCTGGTAACATCACGTCATTTTGAGCGCATGCGCAAGCGGCGAAACCCGGAAGTAACGCGCTCTGTTACTTCCGGGTTGCCGCAGAGCGCAACTCGAACTCGCTCAACTCGAAGCGTATTCAGTCTGAGGTATGACTGTACAAAGATATCAGTTTTACTGGCAGATGAAAGTTATGGACTATATGGAACTGGCGGAAATGACTGGCAGAATCCGAGACCAGGGAGAAGAGTTGGTGGAAGAAGATTGGGAGAAATTTAAAGACTACTTAGATAAATGCTGCAAAATTAAGGAATGTTAGAATGATGTCGGAATGAAGTTAAGTGGTTTTGGCAGTAATGTTATAAAGGAGTATGTAAAAATGGATTGTTATTAGGTGAGAATGTAAAGTTATAATACACTAAGGTAAAGGATTAAGATAAAAACAAGGAGGGAAAGGATTTGCTGAATTAACTAATTGAACTGGAATACAAAAAAGGGAGGTGTGAGGAGGTCAGGGAAACAAGCAAATGAAATATAGGACATGAAAAGATTGATTTGTTTTTAACTGTTTTCTATTTTTTGTATTTTGTATTTTTTCTTTGTATTTTTGTATTTTTTCTTTTTTCTTTTTTCTCTTTTCTTCTCTTTCCTACTTGGTAACCTTTTTTTTGGTAACCTTTTTTGAAACTTTAATAAATATCTTTTTTTAAAAAAAAAAAATAACTTTTTAAAAAAAAGATATCAGTTTTCCATGTAATGATCTCTTAGCCTGCTAGTGCAGATCACCACTAAATTGAGGCTGAATAGCTCAGTTGGTCGAGTGTGAGACTCTTCATCTCTGGGTTGTGGGTCAAGCCCCACACTGGGTGAAAGATTCCTGCATTGCAGGGATCCTTGTGGTCTCTTCCAACTCTAGGATTCTATGAAGTGGGCTTCACGGAGCATACACACCCTTTACCTAAGCAGTTTGGTTCCCTTGCAGCATTATCCCTGCACAAGGCCTTCAGCAAGTGATGTTTCAGAAGTTGCTGCATTACAGCTCCCATCAATTTTGGACATTGGTCTTGATGGCTGGAGCTGATGATGATGGGAACAAGACTCCGACAACCTCGGCAGGGCCCCAGGCTTCTCATCGCTGTCATGGATTGATGAAAGTACCAGCCAGATAGAAAACACGGTCGGTTTTCAGGCTGTGCGAATCAACCCTCAGCCCTTATTTATCTTCTCACCAGACTGGAAAAATAGTTTTCTATCTCAGCTTTGCCTTCACTTCTTTCCCAGTAACACACTCAGCTCTGTGCAATAGATAATTCTGCAGGAACGCGAGTGGGATTTGGCCCTCGTGCCCCCAGGTTATGAAGAGTAGTGTTGTATTAAACATTTTAACAACTAGGGACGATAAAGTTTGAAATTGATGGCAATGTATGGTGAAGTATCTTAAATAATATAAAATGCCCCTTTGGCTGAAAGGAGCCTGCAGTTGATAAGTTGTTAAATTACTGCCTATGGCCGACTGACTGCCTTTGGAATGTACGGGATGATAAGGGCCAGAAATGATTATTACTACATGGAGTGGAACGATTTCCAGAGAAGCTGATTTTATAAATGAGGAGTTATTCATCATGATTTAAAAGATTGCATTTGGACTTCTGCACATCTGGCAAGCTCGTTTTGAAAAGCATTATACCCTGATTTTAAAGGCTGGATAATTGTTGAAAATGACAAATCTGTCTCCTCCTGCGGAGAAAATGGGGTATAATTTTTATTTTATTTTTTCAAATCTGCGCCAGGTCTGAAGTATCTATGCTACCTTTTCCACCGATCACCTTATCTAGGGCCTCTCGTGCACTCTGATATCCAAACACAGCACATGGTTACTTCCTATTCATTTCGATGGAAAGAACAGGAAAAGGTGCATAGGGGATTTTCTCCTTCGTATATGTGGATGAAAGAGGAGAGCAAAAAATATGGTTTGAAGCTCAACATCAAAAAAATGAAGATCATGGCCACTGAGCCCATCACCTCCTGGCAAATAGAAGGGGAAGAAATGGAGGCAGTGAGAGATTTTACTTTCTTGGGCTCCGTGATCACTGCAGATGGTGACAGCAGCCACGAAATTAAAAGACGCCTGCTTCTTGGGAGAAAAGCAATGACAAACCTAGACAGCATCTTAAAAAGCAGAGACATCACCTTGCCAACAAAGGTCCGTATAGTAAAAGCTATGGTTTTCCCAGTAGTGATGTATGGAAGTGAGAGCTGGACCATAAAGAAGGCTGATCGCCGAATAGTTGATGCTTTTGAATTATGGTGCTGGAGGAGACTCTTGAGAGTCCCATGGACTGCAAGAAGATCAAATCTCTCCATTCTGAAGGAAATCAGCCCTGAGTGCTCACTGGAAGGACAGATCGTGAAGCTGAGGCTCCAATACTTTGGCCACCTCATGAGAAGAGAAGACTCCCTGGAAAAGACCCTGATGTTGGGAAAGATGGAGGGCACAAGGAGAAGGGGACGACAGAGGACGAGATGGTTGGACAGTGTTCTCGAAGCTACCAGCATGAGTTTGACCAAACTGCGGGAGGCAGTGGAAGACAGGTGTGCCTGGTGTGCTCTGGTCCATGGGGTCACGAAGAGTCGGACACAACTAAACAACTAAACAACAACATATGTGGATAGGAAAAGCCTGGCGGCAGCAGCAGCAAAATAGCTCTGTGTGCATGTCACAGCCCCTCCACACATAAGGGACTGCTGGACAGAGGAAATGTGATATTCGTGTTGAACAAAACCTGATAGCTGTTGGCTTACAATTCTTATACCCCTCCCCCCCAAAAAAGAAGTGTCTACCCTAATTCATTGAACTCTGTTCCTTCTGCCTCTTTGTCTAACAGTTTATTGTTTAGTGACCCAAGGCTATGTGATTGATCCCCCATCTTTCATCAGATGAGTTAATCCATATGCACTTGCCGTATTTTAAGTATCTGGAGCTGTGAAAAGAGTAGGGCTATTATGCATTGATTGTTGGCGATGGTCGGGGCTTTTTTTCAGCCGGAATTCTCCCTCTCTGGTGGGCGCCATTGCCATTCTAAGAGAAGGAGGGAGGTGTTCTGAGTTACGGAGGAAAAACTTAAAACACGATGCAGGATTCTTCCAAAACAGACCAGAGGCAATTGTACTTCATCCAGCAGAACTTTACTGCTACTGAAGGCAAATGAGCATAATGGTCACAAATCGAATACATCCAGGATTGGCACTGTCCATAAGAAATCCAGTTGCAGCAGACTTGACTTAAACTTATAATAACTCACAAAAACTAAACCTTAACGCTCTAGCATACAGAACACCACACCAGAACAAAGAGATAGAAAGAGAAAGTGTGAACCCCAGGCTCCTTCTGGCCTGACTATTATAGTCAGCATGACTTTGACAGAAGAGACAACAGAACCAGTTTAAACCATCTGTACTCAGCTTCTCAGAAGGTATAACCCAAACACCATGTCTTTCTGCTTGTTTCTTTCACACAGAAAGAAACCTTCCAGAACCCTCTTGAATTAAGTAGAATAGGAAAGATCTCTACATATCAGATCAATACTCCCTGTAGTAAGAAATGCAAACTGACGTGCTCATGGTGAGTTCTGACACCTCTTCTTCTAGAAAAGTAGCACTGGCGATGGTTCTTCTTCTTATTATCATCATCATCATCATCATCATCATCATCATCATCATCATCATCATTATTATTTTCCAAAACCGAAAAAAGAAAAATTACAAACATCAAATTAAACATCCATATTCATTTTCTAACATAAACCTATTACATAATTAACTAAATTAAAATATACCTAATTACTCTAAACTTCTCTTTGCTGTATACAAATACAACACAGTTAGAAAATTTATATTAAAGCTTTTATATTATAAATAATATTTCAAATTCCCCTCTACCCCCTGTTCCCCTTCACCCATGTGTGATCTCATTTTTTTACTTTTTCCGTCTTGTTTTGTTGTTATAATTTAATCATTGTTCAGCTGATTATTTTATTATTTCCTTGCTTACCACTGCACATTTTACACGTTATCTATTAACATTCCAGTTCCGGAACCATATTTTTGCATATATTCCTTCACTCCCTCCCACTCTTTAATTATTCTCTGATTTGAATGGCCTCTAATAGTTGCATTGACGATAGTTCTTTGGCCTCACCTGCATGTGCTACGGAATGGCAGCCTCTGAAAACCTCTTCCTCTATAACACTGTCATGTGATCCTTCAGCACCCAAAGACCCAGTGAGCCCCATAATGCTCCTTGTGTGGCATGAATAAGCTTTTGAATTATGGTGCTGGAGGAGACTCTTGAGAGTCCCATGGACTGGAGAAGATCAAACCTATCCATTCTGAAGGAAATCAGCCCTGAGTGCTCACTGGAAGGACAGATCGTGAAGCTGAGGCTCCAATACTTTGGCCACCTCATGAGAAGAGAAGACTCCCTGGAAAGACCCTGATGCTGGGAAAGATGGAGGGCACATGGAGAAGGGGACAACAGAGGACGAGATGGTTGGACAGTGTTCTCGAAGCTACCAGCATGAGTTTGACCAAACTGCGGGAGGCAGTGGAAGACAGGAGTGCCTGGCGTGCTCTGGTCCATGGGGTCACGAAGAGTCGGACATGACTAAACGACTAAACAACAACAACAGCCTCCTCTGGGCACCATCTCAAGCACAGCTGATCTAAGCCACATGTTCACCCCACGCAGATTTCTGTCAACATGGCCTTTAATCGTTGGGAGAACCACAGGAGCGCCACACCCAAACCTAGATCCCTTTTGGGGTGGAGAGATTAAACAGAATTAGCATGCGCAACTCCCCAAAGATTGACCAGCCTTAAGTCAATTACTTATCCTTAGCAATACTTCAAGCCCATTTTAAAGAATCAAAGAAATCACCAAGTTTAAGGTAAGAGGATGTAGAACAAATATTTTTCAAAGAAATGAAGATGCAACTGCAGGAGATACATTTCCTGGCACACTAAGCTAGAGGCGGTGAATAATCTGCAGCCCCAGAACCCCTTGGCAACCTATTTCAGAAGCTTTCTGCAAGGGGTCACTTCAGAAGAATGATCTGTCCAGACTCTCCACATACCCCCATTTTCCAGGTACAGCCCTGAATTTACAGACGCCATCCCAGTTTCTGATTTGATCCTGGAATGTCCCACTTTTCCTTAAGACATCCCTGATTTAATTGGAGAAATGTTGGAGGGTATGGAGTTAGGTGACCCGGAGATTACAACCTTTAGAAGACATCTGAAGGCAGCCCTGGATAGGGAAGTTTTTTTTATTTATGTTTTATTATGTTTTTATATATGTTGGAAGCTGCCCAGAGTGGCTGGGGCAAACCAGTCAGATGGGTGGGATATAAATAATGGTTGTTGTTGTTGTTGTTAAAATAGGAGTCCCTATTTTCATTGAAGAAATGTTGGAGGGTATGTCTGTCCCATCTCTGAGAGTCAGAAAGAAAAGGGATGGTCCCAGTCACAGCTGGCAGAGCCAAATGACTAAGTCTGCATGCAGCTGCCAGCTAATAACTTCTGAGGTCTGACTTAGTTCTGTGGGAAAGGAAATTTCCATTGCCAGACTAACTTTTGGCAAGGGAAGCATGATCCAGGCCCATCCGTCAGGTGTGGTTTCGAAAAAATGGCTGAACTTTGATCTTTTCATATGCACACGGCGAGTTTGTCTGGAAATAATTCCTGGTCCTATTAGTGTGTCTGGCGAGGAGGCCCGAGGGATCTGAGACATACAGGTGTTATAGTAACATATAGGAGATGAGCGCCCTTGCCGTTCCTCACATCACATTGTTCCTGGCCAGCAGACGGATGGGCGTTGCTGGTATGGGAAATAAAAATGTGATTAAGGGCAGTGCTTTAAAAAAAATAAATGTTTAGGGGTCCTCTCATTTTGACTGAAGAAAAACCATCATTTTATACTTCAAACTGGGGAAAATAAATACAGTAAATGGATAAAAGTACAGTGGCACCTCAGGTTACATACACTTCAGGTCACATATGCTTCAGGTTACAGACTCCGCTAACCCAGAAATAATACCTCGGGTTAAGAATTTTGCTTCAGGATGAGAACAGAAATTGTGCTCCGGCGGCACGGCGGCAGCAGGAGGCCCCATTAGCTAAAGTGGTGCTTCAGGTTAAGAACAGTTTCAGGTTAAGAACGAACCTCCAGAACGAATTAAGTTCTTAACCCGAGGTACCACTGCACAAAGATTCACAAAATGTTTAGGGGTATGAGTACCCCTGCGTACCCCCAGAAAAAAAGCTCTGATTAAGTCAACCTCAGGTAATCTGACCTCCCAAACATGACCAGGGCCGTAGCTAACGGGTGGCAAGGTGGGCCCCCACCAGGGGCGCAGGCGAGGAGGGGTGCAAAATTGGTTGCCAAGACCCTCTGCCGGGTGCTCTGGCAGGGCAGGGAAGAGAGCGACCTGGGCAGCAGCTGCTCCCAGCTGCCCCCCTCGCTACTTCGCCCTCCTGGCAGCCTGGTGGGGGAGCCTGCACATGCCCCAGCACCCCATCCTGTTTGGCCAGGAAGGTCCACCAGTCTTGGCCCCTGAAGCTGCCCAGACCACCTCACTGTCTTTCTGGGCGCCAGGGAGAGTTGCCAACTTCCTCTCTCTGTCTTGGCCTCTTTCAATCAGAATTATTTACAAAAAAAAAGAATTCATTACAAGGCGAAGTGCGTGAGGAATTGAATGGGTGCGGGGGGTTGGGGTTGGAGGAGAGGCAGAAAGAAGAGCCAATTTATTCCTGGCTAGGGGGCGCAATCTGGATGATTCTGCCACCGGCACAAGATGACTTAACTACGGCTCTGAACATGACCAAGGTGACATGGAGTTGGACCATGGGAGGAGGAGATTTTCAGATACATGGTTGTGTTTTCTTGGGGTCACGTCAGTCGCAGGGAAGTGGCTCTCCCCTTTTCATCCCACAACACCTTTTTAAATATCTGGGACCTGTCAATGTGACTCCTTTTAATCTTCTCTCTAGCATAAGCCAATGCCGTCTGACATTCCTCCTCTGACTTGCCTTCTGCACCTTTTATCATCCTTGCAGTTTGCCTCCGAATTATTGTCAGCATCCATCTGAAATTGTGGCACCCCAAAATGAGCACAGGACACCAAATGAGGCATTGCATTTGCTGGCTAGACGTGTCCTATGGACCCATCTCAAGATCTGCCTTAATTTCCAATAAAGGTATAATTTATATTGATGGATAACACAAAGTCATATGTATTAAGTTTTCATGTTGCATTTTATGCTGGACAATATTTATATGCTTTCTTTTCACCACCTGTAAATTATGACCTGAAAGACTTAATCATAAAATGATATTGAGATGTTTCCCAGCCATAAAGAAAATCTGCAGCCTACCTCACCCCCAAGTTTGTTGTCAACATAAACACATGCTCAAAATGTTGCTGACTTTCTTATTTGATGCACATCATCTAATTATAATAATAACATTTTAAAATATGTATAATCAATCACTATTAGAGGGGAACATGCCCCGAGAAGTGTCAGAGCTCGGAGAAGCCAAGAAAATAGTGAAGCCGGCACAATCAAAATACAGAACAGCTCTTTCATAAAAATAAAGGAGTCAAAATCTGTCAGAGAAGTCAGCTATACAAATTAAATTCCTCTCCGGGCAGATGTGCCAATAAATGGCTGGCACACGTGTGGCAGGCAGGCCCAAATTTTCACTGATCAAAACCATATAACAAGGGTAATAGTTTCAGCGCTCATGGACAGAAAAGAAGAAGACGACGAAATCCTGCGTTCCATTTATGTCATAATTCCCCTCAGTCTCTCACACAGTAACCTGGGGCAGTGATGTGATAGAAAGGTGCATCTTGTTCAATATCTATGCCGGTTTTATATGCTTTCTTTTGCAGCCTCCAGTGTAATAGAGTGATTATTTGGGGGCATTCTGGAATCATGAATTTGGCCAGCTATGGGCTGATGAAGTGAAGGAGATACTGTATATATAAGTAAAGCAAATCCAACAGAAGAATGTCAGTGAGATGCAAATTCAAGTCCTGAACATATAAATATTTTGGATGGGTTGGAGGAGAACAACTGGCTGTATTCAGATGTGGGGAATAATGCATTAGTTTTCCTGGTTAGGCATAGTACCCAAGACTGATAGATATTTTGGAACCTGGGGCACAAAATCCCAGAAGTACTTCTCTGTTTCTCTCCCTGGTGGTAAAAATACCATAGTTATACATCAAACAAACAACTAGCTGCCTTTTCGTGATTTCCAAAATCAGCTCCCTGAGGCAGCTCCCTCACTTCACCTAGTGCAAAGGCGGGGAAACTCAGAAACTATTGGCGGCCTCCAGCTATCTCGGCCTGGCCCCTGAAACTCTCCCCATTCAGCCTTCACCAGCCCTGATCCTCAGGTGCTTTTGCCTAGGTGGTCCTCTTGCTTGGCTGAATGAAAGATGGGAACATGTTCGTGTGGGAACCTGTGGGTTTCACATTGCTGGAATGTAGCCTACTGTGCCACCTCCATTCTCCATCTGCTCTCAACCCCTGGTCTTATTCATCACCCCTGGCGTACAATCCCTGGAAGGTTGCGCTTGAGGGAATGAGGACTACAAGTTGAAATAAGTTCCTCAGCCATGGCTGTGGGGCCAGCCGAGTTGAGGCCATGTGGTCCTTCTCGCAGTGTGCAGTGTAATCCTTCAGGGGTTGTTGTTGTTTAATTGTTTAGTCATGTCCAACTCTTTGTGACCCCCTGGACCAGAGCACGCCAGGCACTCCTGTCTTCCACTGCCTTCCGCAGTTTGGTCAAACTCATGCTGGTAGCTTCGAGAACACTGTCCAATCATCTCGTCCTCCGTTGTCCCCTTCTCCTTGTGTCCTCAATCTTTCCCAACATCAGGGTCTTTTCCAGGGAGTCTTCTCTTCTCATGAGGTGGCCAAAGTATTGGAGCCTCAGCTTCATGATCTGTCCTTCCAGTGAGCACTCAGGGCTGATTTCCTTCAGAATGGAGAGATTTGATCTTCTTGCAGTCCATGGGACTCTCAAGAGTCTCCTCCAGCACCATAATTCAAAAGCATCAACTATTCGGCGATCAGCCTTCTTTATGGTCCAGCTCTCACTTCCATACATCACTATTGGGAAAACCATAGTTTTAAATATACGGAGCTTTGTCGGCAAGGGGATGTCTCTGCTTTTTAAGATGCTGTCTAGGTTTGTCATCACTTTTCTCCCAATAAGCAGGCGTCTTTTAATTTCATGACTGCTGTCATCATCAGCAGTGATCATGGAGCCCAAGAAAGTAAAATCTCTCACTGCATCCATTTCTTCCCCTTCGATTTGCCAGGAGGTGATGGGACCAGTGGCCATGATCTTAGTTTTTTTTTATGTTGAGCTTCAGACCATATTTAGTGTTTATTATTTTAGAAATTTTTGTTGATGTGATCAGAGTCTCATGTGTGCTGCCTGAAGAGAAGAGCCACATAAGATCACCACCACCTACCGGTACACAAAAGATTACTACACATGCTCCTAGAGCCTAGTTAGGCCTGAGCCTTGGCCATGCTAGCTGAGGCTGATGGGAACTGGAGTCAAACAGCATCTGGAGGCCACAGGTTCCCCATCCCTGGACTGGACCAACATGCCAGAGCGGTGCAAGAAGAATCCAGGGTAGCTACTATGTTTTGTTTATAGGGCTTTTTCGTTGTTATTCTTTCCTTTGCGGCTGTTACACTGGTCCTTCTGAAACATTTGCACAGAGTGAGGGCTAGAAATATTAGCTAGATTTCAGGTTTTCCGTCTAGTGCTTGAGGAGCATGGCATCTCACCTGGCTTCCAAGCATTGTTTTGATAGCGGCATTTTCCAGTCTTCGCAGCTGTGGAGAAATCATGGGGAATGAGGAGGAAGCTTGGTATTCAGTGAACCAACAGTGCCACTCCCTTCGCCCTCTCTCAGGGCCTTGATCACAAATGAAGAAAAGAGTAAAAATAAGGAGTGGTGTCACTTGGCATTGTCAAGTAACACAATAAGCAGCTTGCCATTGTCTATCTGGCCCAATCAGTATACAAAAGCTTGGCTGGGGAAACAGGGAACTGGGAAGCACATTATTCCTCTTTGCCGAAGAACCACAAGTCTGCCTTAGACTATGGTTTCTAGTGTCCTACAAGGGTTTCCTCCAAATGATCAATTTATCCCACCCTCCCCAGCTGAAGCCAGGCTCAGAGCGGCTAACATCAGTAAATATACAACATTCTAAAATCATTTCATTATAAAATCAGTTCAAATCAGATTAATGACAACCATTGGGCTAGAGTTCTGTGAGGATTGCGAAAGGAAGGGGTCAGGTTGTGCCCTGGCCAAAGGCCTGATGGAACAGCTCTGTCTTGCAGGCCCTGCAGAAAGATGTCAAGTCCCGCAGGGCCCTAGTCTCTTGTGACAGAATGTTCCACCAGATTGGAGCCACAGCCCAAAAAGCCCTGGCTCTGCTTGAAGCCAACCTAACCTCCAAGATGTTTTTGTTTGAAGACCGTAAGGTCCTCTGTGGGACGTACCAGGAGAGGCGGTCCCGTAGGTACAAGGGTCCTAGGCCACATAGGGCTTTAAAGGTTAAAACCAGCACCTTAAACCTGATCCTGTACTCCACCGGGAGCCAGTGCAACTGGTATAGCGCCGGGTGAATGTGATCCCACAACGAGGACCCCGTAAGGAGTCTCGCCGCGGCATTCTGCACCCCCTGGAGTTTCTGGGTCAGTCTCAAGGGCAGCCCCACGTGGAGCAAGTTACAATAATCCAGTCTGGAGGTGACCGTCGCATGGATCACAGTGGCTAGGTCAGCGCGAGAGAGGTAAGGAGCCAACTGCTTAGCTTGGCGGAGATGAAAAAATGCCGCCTTTGTGATAGCTGCAATCTGCGCCTCCATGGAAAAGGGATTAGACCCAAACTCTTAACGGACGGTGCTGGCACTAATTGCGCTCCCGCAAGAGATGAAGTCTTGAAATCTGAACACCTTGTCCAGGTCAGTATAGCAGCCCAAGTCCTGACTGTGGTACAGCACGTTTGGAGCAAGACCCAACTTAAACTGGGACATGCATCTAGTCTCATTTGCTGCCATGGCATCCCTGCGAGTCCCCCACTTCGCAAAGTCTGAAGAAGACCTCACCTTGAGCAACGATGGGGAAGGGCTTCCACTGACCTAGGAGGCTCCGATGGCACATGTTGCACTGGGGAAAAGTCCCTGTGAGTTATTCCCATCTGTGTTTCTTCTTGTTTTGGAAGAAGAGAAGGTGTGTTCTCCCCGAAAAAATGGTCAACAATCTTGGTTTCTTCCCCTTTGGGTGGGTGCTCAGCAAGTTCCATCACCTCTTTTTCTAGGAGGGGAAAAAGCCCTGCCTTGGACCATTCTAATTTTCAGTGGCCTACACCTCACTTTATTCAGTGCCAACCCTGATATAAATCTAGTTTCCAAAACAACAAACAAAATCAACCCATTTAAAACCGTTTTTCAGATTCCAGATCTACAAACAACATAATTTCACAGCTGATTTAGAGTTGGCTTGGCTGTTCTTCATGTTGAGGTTGTTTGTTTTTCATTTCATTTTGTTGTTGTTGTTTTTAATTATTATTTTGTTTTGCCGGACAACGAACAAAACAAAGAGCTTAATTAAAACGAAATTAAAACCAACCTCGGGGCTCTTTCCCCACAAAACCACACTCACGTGACCGCAATGCTCTAGTTTTATTGACCTCATGCAGAATCAGTCTCTAAAATGTAGCCAGCAGTACGAATTGTTAAAGTGGACCATCCGTCTTTGTGTGACAAGCTGTGATAATTGGATTGTCTGGGAAGGGGGGGGGGGATAACAATTGGAGGCAAACCTCAGCATGGAATTAAAAGCGAGTCAGTCTCCTGGTTAATAGTGTTATATAAAAATGCAAAGTGGCTAATGATAAGAAAAGGAAGTTCCATTAAGCCATGCGCCTCATGCAGAAAGGTATTATTGACCCACAGAAAGATATTCAGCAGCAATGGTCAAGCAGCAAAACAGGTGCAAAGCTGTTACGGGCCAGAGCTTCTCCATCTTTAGGTTTAATGAATTTGGATGTTAGATAGCCAGGGATAGCGGCTGTGGTTGGTTTGTTTTGTAAAGGTCACACAAACACGCAAACGCCGAGATTGGGAACAGATCAACAACTAACTAGAGTGCTTTGGACAGGCCATTATTTTGTATGGCCGATACTTCGCCGCATTTCCACCTTCAAAAGTTGACTTGGAGGAGATGGGTAGCGATTAATGATGGCCCTATTAAACGAGACGGGGAAGGGTTGGTGAGCAGAGGAGCTGGGAGGGCGGTGGACCGGGGCCACTCCTCCGTTTGATAACGAGACATCATCATTATAAGATTAGCTGGCAGGATGAACAACACCCTCCCAATAATGCGCACGTCGCTATGACAACCGCAGAACCCGACACCCCAGAACAACTTTATTGTGCCGTATGCAAAATGTGACACCGGTAGCGGCGACAACACCTTTGAGGCAGCGCCGGCGGATTTGAGCTGGCTGGGCTCCCTTCTAAGTCGGCGACGCGGAATTGGCCAAAAGTCCAGGGCTCCGACTTATGGGGTTTGTGGCTCTGGGGTGCATCTTGCAGGCTTCGTTCGGCTGTCACCCACCATCCACCCCCAGCTTTTCTCCCCCTCCTTGTTTACATGGCAAGCTTGGCCAGAGGGTTAATGTGTCTCTCCCCAGATTGCTAAATTGCTGTCAAGTATTAGTGTTGGAGCACGCTGACATAATTATCCCACTGTACCCTATATAATTAGCAGAGCTAAGCCCAGGCTGCATTAATACCCTGATTAATTATGGCGGGAGGCATAAACAAGGGTATTAATGCTCCGAAAGTACCGGGATAGCTCTTTGACAGCCCATATGCTTGTCTGCAGGACCGCTAGGGATTGTGGCAAACCGGGAGGAGCTGCGCAGTGCCCTGACTGTAATGAGAAATGAGGAAAGTGCTGAAAAATTGATGCTGCCTGCAGATTGTACAATCCGCTGAACAGCAGGGGGTCGGCTTCTTACATCTCCTGCTCTCAGTACAATATGCTAATTTCCCCATGCAGACCGAGTGTTAAAAAAGGGAAAGAAGAAAAGATTTCACACAAAAAAAAGAGGGGGGGGAGGAATGCAAATGACAACACAAAGATCACTGCAGAGAAATCCATGAGCTTTATATGGATTAACTGTGTTGGAGCGGCTGCTCTCGCTGGCGTTTAACGCTTTCGGTCCCAGCTCCTGCCAGCGTTTCTCCGTTTTTTCTGGAGGCGAAGGGAGAAGAGTCAAGGCTTCGGTCCAAAGCTGCAGGAATGGAGTGGAAGCTCATCCGGACCGTTCTGTTCTCTCTCTAACGGCATGGCCACGTCCACACAATAGATGTGAAGCACTATGATACCACTGTGGCGATCACACAGGGTCCCCGGACATTTCACCGTCTATTGATGCCTGTGCCACCACTTTATTTCTCGCTGCCACTACCCAGGCCCTACCTGGTACAATAATAAATCCAGTCAGGGTTAAATTGGAACATAAACTTCTGTTTATTTATTACAGTTTAACAAGTGTGTGGTTTCATAAACGGTATCGGTCAATTACAATCATTGGGTGCCTATCCAGACCTATAACTTCCGCTACCTGCTCTCACTCACTAAACCACCTCTCAGATATTTACTAGTCTTCCTAGCCCCTAACTGTTCCTGACTCAGCTTATTTCACTACACTAACTCAACCCTGCTTTTGAATTATGGTGCTGGAGGAAACTCTTGAGAGTCCCGTGGACTGCAAGAAGATCAAATTTATCCATTCTGAATGAAATCAGCCCGGAGTGCTCACTGGAAGGACAGATCCTGAAGCTGAGGCTCCAATATTTTGGCCACCTCATGAGAAGAGAAGACTCCCTGGAAAAGACCCTGATGTTGGGAAAGATGGAGAGCACAAGGAGAAGGGGACAACAGAGGATGAGATGGTTGGACAGTGTTCTCGAAGCTACCAGCATGAGTTTGAGTAAACTGCGGGAGGCAGTGGAAGACAGAAGTGCCTGGCGTGCTCTGGTCCAGGAGGTCACAAAGAGTTGGACATGACTAAACGACTAAACAACAACAACAACAAACTCAACCTACCCACAAACTCTATCCCAATTCACTCCCACTCCAACCAACCACCCAACTCCCAACGAACTCCTCAACAAACTCTTAACAAACACCACCCTTTGGCCCTCCCAGAGCTGGTTTTATAGTCCCTCTGACTCCACCCCCTGGGTTCTGATAGGGTAACCTGTTTAACTATTTCACCTCCAGCACTCTCATATGGTAATGTCACAACCACTTTAAATACTCATGACATCCTGGGAGATGTTAAGGGAGCTGAGAACAGCCTCTGCCCAGTATCCCTGAAGGAGCGTCTCCACCCCCATCGTTCAGCCCGGACACTGAGGTCCAGCTCCGAGGGCCTTCTGGCAGTTCCCTCACTGTGAGAAGTGAAGCTACAGGGAACCAGGCAGAGGGCCTTCTCAGTGGTGGTGCCCTCCCTTTGGAACGCCCTCCCATCAGATGTCAAGGAAATAAACAGGCATAGGCAACCTCGGCCCTCCAGATGTTTTGGGACTACAATTCCCATCATCCCTGACCACCGGTCCTGTTAGCTAGGGATCAAGGGAGTTGTAGTCCCAGGACATCTGGAGGGCTGAGGTATAAACAACTATTCGACTTTTAGAAGACATCTGAAGGCAGCCCTGTTTAGGGAAGTTTTTAGTGTTTGATCTTTTATTGTGCTTTTAATATTCTGTTGGGAGCCGCCCAGAGTGGTTAGGGAAACCCAGCCAGATGGGCGGGGTATAAATAATAAATTATTGTTAATATTATTACAGTGGTACCTCAGGTTAAGTACTTAATTCATTCCGGAGGTCCGTTCTTAACCTGAAGCACCACTTTAGCTAATGGGGCCTCCTGCTGCCGCTGCGTCACCAGAGCACGATTTCTGTTCTCATCCTGAAGCAAAGTTCTTAACCCGAGGTACTATTTCTGGGTTAGGTGAGTCTGTAACTTGAAGCCTATGTAACCTGAAGCGTATGTAACCTGTATTAGAATTGTTCCCCTCACAAAGCCACAATGCCAAAGGGATTGATGTGGTGGTGTGTGTTCAGTGGACTAGGGGGACTAGGCTAATATCTCCTAAATATTCCCTGGGTGACTCCTTCCCAAAGTCCAGGAAGCTTCTGCCCAGTTTAGGCAGTTAGGTGCAATGCTCACATGCACAATGTCAGAAGGTTGTGACATCACACACATCAGTCCCGTCCCGTCCTGTCACCCTTGCAAGCTGACACCTCTGGCCCTAACTGTTCCCTACGAAAAAATTCACCTCATGCCACTGGACTGATTGTTATGCTACTCTGGGAATGGCAGCTTTCAAAGGGAATAGGGATCTCCGGACAATTCTCAGCATCCTTAACAAAACACCATTCCTGGGATTCTTCAGAGGAAGCCATGACTGTTTAAAGCAGCACCATTGTGCTTGAAAGGTATGGTGTGACTCTGGCCTATGTGTGACAATCCCCATTGTGTCTGCGTCACGGACACAAATCGTGTCATGCAAACGACACAGTAGAGAGGGTGAATCGGTCTACTGGCAGCCTATGTCATTTCCCCATGCGTTCAATTATTATTAGCAGGGGTGGAGGAGAAAATTGATTCAATTAACATATAAACCAAACTTACCTAACTTGCAGTTGCGGAAACAATACAGTTGTACCTTGGATCTCAAATGCCTTGCCTCCCGAACAAATTGGCTCCTGAACAATCGAAACCCGGAAGTGAGTGTTCTTGTTTTCGAATGATTTTTGGAAGCCGAACGTCCGACGGGGCTTCCACAGCTTCTGATTGGCTGCAGGAGCTTCCTGCAGCCAATCAGAAGCCATGCCTCGGTTTTCAAACGTTTTGGAAGTCAAACAGACTTCTGGAACAGATTCCATTCAACTTCCAAGGTACAACTGTACATGAACCGAAACAGCCAACTTTTGAAATTTGCACTTCTCCAAAGATGGATATGCGAGGGGCATAAATGCATATTTTTGTGAAAATGACCTTTAAATGGCATTCTACTGAGGGAAATAGCTTTGCAGAAATTATTATTGTGTAGGAAATTTCATACAAGAATGTCTGTATTAGGAGAAATTCACACAAAAATGCTGATGAATTTTCGTGAGGACTTAAAAAAACAACTGTGGGGAACTAAATTTATGGTTGGATAAATAAGAAACTAAGGGAAACTGAAATTGACATGTTTGCCAACTCCTAGCTATATGTATCACATTAATCTGTGATTTTTTAAAAAATCCAAAATTTGCTTTTTAATTGCCTTTTGAAATTAGTTTCTCTCAAACTATGCTCATTATTTCAAAATATGGATTTCTAAAAATTATATTTAAAATGCATTTTAAAATGTGTGTGTATATAACTGCAGATATAGCTATAGATACAGTGGCACATTTTAGAATAGCAAAAGCCACTAAATAACTCAGTTCCAATCCACACATCCATCCAGGAGTTATAGATCATGTCCACATGCATCATATTTCAAATCCATGAGTTAGACACAATGCTAAACCATGACTGGCTACAAACAATTTCCAAAGAGCTAGCGGTGTTCATATTGCAACAGAAACAACAAATACTAAAAAAAATATCTACTATGGCATAAACAGTCTTACAGTCTTACAGTCTGAAGATTTATTTTGATTTCCAGGCATGGCTGGGTGGTGGTGGTTTGTAAACAGTGAGTTCATAAAGAAATGAAATGTGAGGAGAAAGTACTGGTGGTGATGATTATCTGATTAATGGTGACCATTTGAAGAAGAAAAAAGTGTTGATAACACAGACATCCTAGCATTGGTGTTCCAGTTTACACAATTGCTCGTTTTCAATGGGAGAGAGTTTTTTTACGTGAACATTTCAAGTCTCCATCATCTCATTTAATATTGCAAGTGCATTAGCTCTGCAAATGCATGGTTGTATGTGAGGTTCCTAAATTGCATTGCATCTCCACACAGTTCTGATTAATTTGTCTTGAGAAATGCTGCCAATCTCTTTGTCCTCCAGGCTGCCAGATGTCTTCCATTTGATATGTTTTACCTTCCTTTCAACGCTCATCCTACAGTTTAAAATATGACAGCTCTGTGGAATATAATTGATGGTCCTTGTTTCAGACACAATGGGCTCCAAACTGCTCCTTGCTTTGAAATGTGAGTATGGCCATCCCATTGCGAGCAGAAAGAAACCGCTTTGCATATTGACATGACTGGTGTCGAGGCTAAATTAAAAACAAAACATTGAGACCCTTCGCTTCAGAGAGAGTTTGCTCCTCCGGCCCAACCCCACACACATATATTGAAGAGACGGTGGCAAGGACCACCCAGGAAATAGACCTCTTCTGAGATTGAGGGAATCTAGGATTTGCTCAAGTTGTTGTTGTTGTTTAGTCGTTTAGTCGTGTCCGACTCTTCGTGACCCCATGGACCAAAGCACGCCAGGCACGTCTGTCTTCCACTGCTTCCCGCAGTTTGGTCAAACTCATGCTGGTAGCTTCGAGAACACTGTCCAACCATCTCGTCCTCTGTCATCCCCTTCTCCTTGTGCCCTCCATCTTTCCCAACATCAGGGTCTTTTCCAGGGAGTCTTCTCTTCTCATGAGGTGGCCAAAGTATTGGAGCCTCAGCTTCATGATCTGTCCTTCCAGTAAGCACTCAGGGCTGATTTCCTTAAGAATGGAGAGGTTTGATCTTCTTGCAGTCCATGGGACTCTCAAGAGTCTCCTCCAGCACCATAATTCAAAAGCATCCATTCTTTGGCGATCAGCCTTCTTTGTGGTCCAGCTCTCATTTCCATACATCACTACTGGGAAAACCATGGCTTTTACTATACGGACCTTTGTTGGCAAGGTGATGTCTCTGCTTTTTAAGATGTTGTCTAGGTTTGCCATCGCCTTTCTCCCAAGGAGCAGGCGTCTTTTAATTTCGTGGCTGCTGTCACCATCTGCAGTGATCATGGAGACCAGGAAAGTAAAATAGCTCACTGCCTCCATTTCTTCCCCTTCTATCTGCCAGGAGGCTCAAGCAGAAAGCAGCAAATGTTCCTTCCATCTTTACTCTGAAAAAAGACTTTCCATTTATCTCAGCCACTTTAGTTTACTTGGTGTACAGACCTTAAACTTCCATTTATCTGTATTACTATGATATATCAAACCCTTCATTCTTGTCTAGTGAACTCAAGAGATTAGTGGCTCCCTTCCTAGGAGAGGCTGCGGCAACTGCGGTGACATTTAGACCTCTCATTGGCTAATTGTGGCTTCTCCATGCAGGCTATCGCGTCTAAATAGGAATGCAATCCTTAGGAATGATTCTGTCCTTCTCCCTCCTCTCGCCTTCAGAAGATTTTGTTTTGAGTGCCTGGCAAAAGCGGAAGCTGAACAGCCTGTTGATTAATATGGGAGGCCATCGTGCCGGCTCAAACCAAGCAGAAATCATTGAAAGAGGAAGAAGACCTTAGGAAACAGCACTCGAAGCACCAATCTCTGCCTGTGTTTCTGCAACGGCTGTTATATCTGGCCTTTGTTACCTGGGCAGACATACTGACCTTAGAGGAGATTAACTTAACTATATAGAAATCATAAAACAGCCTCATAGCCTGAGCTGAAGCATATTTACTCATAAGTCCCCCCACTGAGTTCGGTGGGACTGGTTCTCTGGTAAGCGCGCATAGGATTTCAGCCTTGGTTTTGTTGGATGCATATAATTTAGAATGAGTCCGAGCTCATAAACATGCTCCATCAGATATTTTTACTTCTTTACTTCTTTCTAAGCATATTACAGCTGTCACAGACACACAGGCATGCATGAAATATTGGTTTAAGTCAAAGCAAGCTGCCTTGGTGCCCTTTTCTCTTAGACTTCTGGAGTGGAAATTTCCATACAGTATATTGGTTTCCCCCACCCTTTCTTTACTACGGCTAAATTACAAGTTGTGGAGGCAGTCAACAGAACTGACTCACGTGTGGATCATTAACAAAGTAATTGGCTGGGCACCTAGATTCAAAACACAGGGCTTTGCACACTCTCTAGGAGGAGAGAACCCCCAACACTCTCAGAATTAAGCAGCAGTATAGCACGGAGTATATGTTACAAAACCCTTTTGCATATCCCATTTAGTCTGCTTTAATGCTCTTGCCACCCCCTCTACTCCTCTAGCAATGAACAGATCACAAACTCTTAAGAAAGTTTAAGAGCTTTACTTACTAACTCCAAAGGTCTGATTTGTGCATTGTTTCATGCCGCAGCAAGGAGAATGCGGGTAGAATCCTCTTGGGTGTAAAATACAGAATATAGTTTCAAACACGCGGTCTGAACGTAGAGCAAGAGGAATGGACAAAATGCAAAGGTGTGAGGGCTTTCAAAGGTCCTTGTGGCAGAGGCAATTTGAGGGTAGTGTGACTGGTTCAGCTGTTGAATGGAATTTTAGCATTGCACAGGGCGCCGCTGGAATTTGAGCGCCCCAAGTCTACCACTGCTTGTAGAACATTTTTGATACCGAAACCTTACCATTCTTAAATCTCGCAGGGTGAGGGACCTGCACCGACACTGTGTGGTTACTGGAAATCTGTGTGGCTTTCTAAGCATGAACAAATTCAATCGCTATGTGCTGGTCTCTATGCGACATGACCTTAAAAGCAATTAGAAGTTCCCCTGCCCAACTCGCATTCACCCTGTTTGTTTTGTTTTGGGTTTTTTCTCAGTCCAGGCTCGCTGGCGCCTACCCAGCCACAAACACCAGCTGATCACAAGGAGAGTGCCATGTCGCAGCCATTGATCCAGCAACATCTGCCAACTCATCAGGTCTCACTCTTATTCCCTGCCTCCAGGGGTTCTTCCATTCACACTTCCCTCCAGGCGATTCTTTGAAAGAGAAGTCCTTTGACCAGCATGATGCGATCTGTCAATTACCAGGGTCTCCAAGCTGAGTCCCCGCAAGTGATCATGGCATATGCTGACCGCAATAGCAGGATTTCGAGCCTGACCCTGGTGGCGAGCTAAACTAGGTGGAGACACGGGTCCTCATTTCCGATGGAAGGGAAACTGTCCCCACATCAGTTCAGGGAAGAATCTGCTGTGTTCAGCATGGTTCTTTCAGGTGCACCATGTAACATACAAAAGTACTTTTTCGGGTGCAAAAGTAACCTACTTTTGTGCACACCAAAGGATTCATTCGTAAATTTAAAAGTATTTGCACATGCCAAAGGTCGGCTTATTCGTGATTCAGCATGTTGTCCTCCTCAGAACTAAACACCTGATAAGCCTAAAAAAACAAACCCAGACTTTCAGATCTGTGTTTATGGGAAAGCTCAAAGAATATTGGACCCAGTCATATGACTGACTTTATTACGGTTCCCACCATTAAAGGATTGCCCCAAAATGTTGTTGTTCATTTCTGTGCTGACTCTGTGGTACAATCCCAGTGATTTATTCACACCACAGACTTCTGTCATGTAAGTCCGCTCAATCTTCATTGGTGGGCGGTGTTGTGGCCAGACCACGACACACGCCAGTGATCTGGCGAATGGCTGGGTAGGATAACCCACCTGGTGACGAACAACCAATCAGTCAGTTGGGAGTTCCCCATGGGGGCAAACCCAGGTGATCGATGGGCACTGCTTGGGCACGCTCCTAGGGGGATAAATTGCGACTTACCCTGGCTCTGCTCCTCAGCCTTTTTTGGTGTACAGTCGTACGTTGGTTTTTGAACAGAGTGTGTTACAGAAGTCCCTTCGACTTCTGAAATGTTTGAAAACCAAGACGTGGTTTCTGATTGGCTCCCGTTTGCGCAGGTGCTCCAGAAACAATAGCGGAATCTGTTCCAGACATTCGGCTTCTAAAAGAACATTTGAAAACTGGAACGCTCACTTCCGGGTTTCGATCATTTGGGAGCCGAAACATACGAGTACCAAGGCTTTCAACAACCAAGGTACGACTGTATTATATTTTTCCTTGTTTTATATATATATACATATATATATATAAGGGATGCGGGTGGCGCTGTGGGTTAAACCACAGAGCCTAGGACTTGCCGATCAGAAGGTCGGCAGTTCAAATCCCCGCGACGGTGTGAGCTCCCGTTGCTCAGTCCCAGCTCCTGCCAACCTAGCAGTTCAAAAACACATCAAAGTGCAAGTAGATAAATAGGTACCACTGTAGCAGGAAGGTAAACAGCATTTCCGTGCACTGCTCTGGTTCGCCAGAAGCAGCTTAGTCATGCTGGCCACTTGATCCGGAAGCTGTATGCCGGCTCCCTCGGCCAGTAAAGCAAGATGAGTGCCGCAACCCCAGTCATCCGCGACTGGACCTAAGGGTCAGGGGTCCCTTTACCTTTACCTTTATATGTTTATAGATAGATAGATTAGATATATAGATGATAGATAGATAGATAGATAGATAGATAGATAGATAGATAGATAGATGATTGATAGATAGATGATAGATAGATGATAGATAGATAGATAGATGATAGATAGATAGATAGATAGATAGATGATAGATAGATAGATAGATAGATAGATAGATAGATAGATAGAGATAGAGAGATAGATAGATAGATAGATAGATAGATAGATAGATAGATAGATGATAGATAGATAGATAGATAGATGATAGATAGATAGATAGATGTAGGGAACATACAGCATCTGCTGCAAAGCATTGTGATCCAGATCCAGTGAAAGTTTGTTGCCTGTAAGACCACTGAAATCAATGGGATTTAAACTGGTCACACCCACAACTTACTTGCCGCATTGATTTCAATGGGATTTAAATGCCATGATCTGTCGATGGGGCTCACTGTGATAAACTCTCATTGATTCTGTCCCTCTTGCATCCAGCCAGGATGCCGTACATTTGCATTGACTTAAGAACAGATCTATCAGGAATATACTAATACGCTTCCCCATAAACACAGGAATATGAAAACACAACACAATTATCTCCTAAGAATACGTGGCATTCTTGGTGGAATGGTCTTAGGGCATTATGCAACAATGCCTGTAATGCTGTAGGAGTGTGTGGAAGAATAAATCTGTTTAATGTCTGTAATTGCAAAGAAACACAAAAAAACGGGAAGCTCACGAAAATTCGATAAAATTAATCATATTATCAAAATAAAAATATTTAGGTGTTCTGCTCGTCGGAGGGAGAGAGTGTTGAGACAGATTCATTTAACTGCAAAAGGCTATTCCATTACGAAACAACTCAAATAGCCTTCTTGCAAAGCATGAATGAACTCCAAATCAAAGAGCATCTGTTGAACTACGGGAGATTAGTTGCATAATAATGGGGATGGAGCTGGCGGGATGTCAGTCCATTTTGCCATGCACGTTCAGTATCCAGTTGTCTGCTTGCAAACAAAAAGGCCCGGTGGAATCAATGGGACTTTCAGTGTATTTAATTTCTTTTGAATGGCATCCAATATTTTTATTTAATCACTTTGGAAGCTCTTTTTTTCCAGACACATCTCCGTTATCTTATAAAACTCTGTCATTTCCCTCCCGCCCTGCAGATGGAATGTAGAACAGAACACGGCTCTGTTCAGGTGTGCTGCATTTCCTATCACATGATAGGAGACAGCCAGTGGCGGATTTACCTATAAGTTAAACAAGCTATAGTTTAGGGGCCCACTCTCTTGGGGTCCCCCAAAAAATTTGAGGGGGGAAAAACCTGCATGTACATTTCCAAAATATAAGATAAAAAACAAATAATATAAAACCTACATCCAGCAACAGTGTTTTGTGTTGTGTAGGCTCCTATGATGTACCGTATTTTTTGCACCATAACACTCACTTTTTTCCTCCTAGAAAGTAAGGGGAAATGTCTGTGCGTGTTATAGAGGGAATGCCTAAGGGTGGCGGGGGGGATCTGCTGCAGTCGTGAGCAGAGGATCCTTGGTTCCCCTTCCTTCCCTCCTCCGTGGCTCGTTTTGAAACAGCAAAGCGGGAGAAGAGCCGCGGAGTGGGGAGGAGAGAGGGACAGAGAGCCTGCTTCTTTAAAGGAGCAAAGTGGGAGAGGAGAGGAGCCGCTTACACAAGTGTAAGCGGCTCCTGTCTGGTTGGTTCCTTTAAAGCAAGCAGGCTCTCTGTCCCTCTCTCCTCCCCACTCAGCTCGCTACATAGCAGCAAGGTTTTTCAGCTCGCTAAGCCGGGGATGAGCGGGGAGGAGGGAGAAAAGCAGAGCCTGCTTGCTTTAAAGGAGCAAAGTGGGAGAGGAGAGGAGCCTTCTCCCCTTATACCCCTCTCCTGCATTATTAGCAGCATCCTTCTCCACACACCCCACGTGTGCTCCTTGTCCCTTGAGTGCTTTTCCTTCTCTCCCCACTTAAAACATGGTTACAGAGCACGGATCCATATGGATCCTCAGGAATTTTGCATTGGGCTACTCCAAACTCACTGTCAGATCACATGTCTGTGACCACAGCATGAACCACACAAATCATACATCCACTGTTTCGTTTAGAATATTTTTTTTCTTGTTTTCCTCCTCTAAAAACTACGTGCGTGTTATGGTCAGGTGCGTGTTATAGAGCGAAAAATACGGTAAGTCATCTGCTACCCTAAAATTTCACTGGTTTGCTCATTTCTATGTATAGGGTGCCTAAATTCTGCACGGTCGCATGGCAACATGTAGCAAGCAGCTGCAGACCGCAGTGCAGCACAGCTGAATGTAGGTCAAGCTGTAAAGTAAAGGTAAAGGGAGCCCTGACCATTAGGTCCAGTCGTGGGCGACTCAGGGGTTCGGCGCTCATCTCGCTTTATTGGCCGAGGGAGCCAGCGTACAGCTTCCAGGTCAGCATGGCTAAGCCGCTTCTGGCGAACCAGAGCAGTGCACGGAAACGCCATTTACCTTCCCGCCAGAGCGGTACCTATTTATCTACTTGCACTTGACGTGCTTTCGAACTGCTAGGTTGGCAGGAGCAGGGACTGAGCAATGGGAGCTCACCCCGTTGCGGGGATTCGAACCGCCGACCTTCTGATCGGCAAGTCCTAGGCTCTGTGGTTTAACCCACAGCGCCACCTGCGTCCCTTCAAGCTGTTGTACCTGTTATCTAATATTAAAGAGTGCTTGTAGACTGATGATCGGGCAGCATAGACTAAGGGCATGAGTCTTATGCCTACTGATTGATTTCATGTAATACATAATTTATTTATTTGATCCCATTATAAAATTACTTTAGAAAAATATTCATCCTTATTATTAAGTAGGCCTATATTATTATTTACTAGTACAGTTCCCTATTACCCGCCACTTGCTACTATAATGCTATATATAAATATTATAATTATATTAAATATTTTACCTACTTACTTATAAAAGGCCCCATTACCTT
Organism: Podarcis melisellensis; assembly: GCF_964234715.1. NCBI lineage: Eukaryota > Metazoa > Chordata > Lepidosauria > Squamata > Lacertidae > Podarcis > Podarcis melisellensis. The sequence goes on from NC_138544.1 coordinate 13,120,882, forward strand.
CAGTAGCTTAGGGCCTCATCAAACCTAAATCCGGCCCTAGAGACAGCACTTTGCCAGCCTTGCCTCCTTTTTATTTTTTTCAAAAATGTTTTATTGCTTTTCCAAATTTATAACAAACAAGTAAAAAAAAGCACATTACAATATAAAAACAGAAAAGACAAACAAAGAAACAAACATTTATCCTCACTGTTAAAATCACAATTTTGTTATCATTGTTAAATGACTTCCTCGAATCCCCCTAGCTGAGTTTCCATATAGGTCATTGTAGCAGTTTTCCAATACTACTTTCAAATAAAATTAACTTAATCAATTAACATCTGTCTTTCTTTTCATATTGTCTTCTATCCACAATATTATACAATTTAGCATATTTAACTCCTAGGCCAATTTGGTACTTACAAGTAATTCTACTTATGTTATCTTAGAATATTTAGCTAAATAGTCCTTAAATTACTTCCATTCTTCTTGGTACTCCTTCTCTTTCTGGTCGCAGATTCTTCCCGTCAGGTCAGCCAGCTCCAAAAAGTCCATCATCTTCATCTGCCATTCCTCCACTGTTGGTAATTCTTGTAATTTCCAGTTTTTGGCAAACAAAATTCTTGCTGCAGTTGTAGCATACAAAAACAATCTAATATATTTCTTGGGCCAGGCTTGCCTCCTCTGTTGAGCCAGAGTAGAGCCTGTTCACTGCTGCAGTTGGCCAGCCCCGACGTGTGGAAAGCAATGGGGCCAGGATAGCATAATGTCAATTTGGTGGGCACCACGGGGGTCATCTAGCCTGACTCCCTGCAATGCAGGAATCTTTTGCCTAACGTGGACCTCAAACCCACAACCCTGTGATTAAGAGTCTCACGCTCTACCGACTTAGCTATCTGAACATGATGCAGGATGAATCAGTATAGAAACCCATTGGCTCAATCCGCCGGAGCCTGTCTTTGCATGCAGGGGAAGTCCCTAACTCACCGAGGGTTTGAGACCCATTGGCTACCCTCACCTGGATTAGCTAGGGCTGCCATATGTCCGGATTTCCCCAGACACGTTTGGGAAATGGGCAGCAGAATGACATCTGGGCGAATTTTCGCTAAATTGGCAAAATGTCCGGCAAAACCCGGGCATATGGCAAGGGGGGTAATTTTAAAAACAACAACAACTTTGACCTAGGGAACCAGGCAGAGGGCCTTCTCGGTGGTGGCACCCGCCCTGTGGAACGCCCTCCCACCAGACGTCAAGGAAATAAGCAACTATCTGACTTTTAGAAGACATCTGAAGGCAGCCCTGTTTAGGGAAGTTTTTAATGTTTGGTGTTTTATCATGTTTTTAAAATTCTGTTGGGAGCTGCCCAGAGTGGCTGGGGAAACCCAGCCAGATGGGTGGGTTATAAATAATAAATTGTTATTATTATCAGTGTTTTTTTCTTTAAAAAAATGTTTAGGGGTACTCTTATTCCGTCTGAGGCTCAGGAAACACCGTGACAGAAAATGCGGCCGCCATTGTGGGTAGTAATGGAACTGACGATTCACTGTGCTAGAGAAGAAACAAATTTCTATAATTTTTTTAGTTTCTTCTCCTGTTAGATTCACAAAATGTTTAGGTGTATGCGTACCCCTGCATTCCCCCAGAAAAAACACACTGATTACAAAAAACAATCCCGCTGCAAAGACCATCGGCCCCTGCCCAACGTAAATTAGCAACCCAGGCTTCAAAGCCAGGGCACGCTATCAGCAGAGCGAACTGTGCACACAGAATAGGCGTGAGGCTTGTGGAAGCATATTACAACTACAGATTTATTAATCATAAATCAGGACAAAGAAACAGGTCGCCTCTCTCTCTCATCTCAGAGAGAACGGGAAAAGCAAAAGCTATACACAACAGAAGTTCCCAGCAAGCTGTGCTGGAATGTAAACAGACATATGACACATAACAGTTCCACACGTCTGGTCCTGAAGATGGAATGGAAATCTCAACATAAACAGGGGAGTGATGCATTGTTCTGAATTGGTTGGTGGGAGCAAAGTGCCTGGACTTACTCCTCTACTGCTGGGCTCACTTAATAATAATAATAAATAATAATAATAATAATAATAATAATAATAATAATAATAATAATAATAATTTATTATTTATTCTCTGCCCATCCGGCCGGGTTTCCCCAGCCACTCTGGGCGGCTTCCAACAAAACACCAAAATACAATAACCTATTAAACATTAAAAGCTTCCCTAAACAAGGCTGCCTTCAGATGTCTTCTAGAAGTTTGGTAGTTATTTTTCTCTTTGACATCTGGTGGGAGGGCGTTCCACAGGGTGGGTGCCACTACCGAGAAGGCCCTCTGCCTGGTTCCCTGTAACTTGGCTTCTCGCAGCGAGGGAATCACCAGAAGGCCCTCGGCGCTGGACCTCAGTGTCTGGGCAGAATGATGGAGGTGGAGATGCTCCTTCAGGTATACTGGACCAAGGCCGTTTAGAGGTGACCAGCCATGATAGCAGCTCCAAGCATAACCAGGCATACCGGTGACGTCTCATTGAATTACTCACAGTGCTCGTGATGGAGCTCTGCTTTGGAAATTTAAATGGCAGCCAGACCCATCCACTCAGGACTTTCTGAAGTGCCAGGCCCTGCTGGGGCTCTCAGACATTGACAGCTGCCCAGGATTAACAGTTGCTGACGCCGCTCCTGAGCGAAATAAAAATAAAACTTGGGTCATTTTGCTGCCTAAATACTCTGGACTTTTTAAAATAAGGACAGTCGGTACTATTTTTCCAGAAAAAGAGGTGCCGGAACTCACCATGAACACCTCCTTTGTTCTCTTAGAATGGCAGTGGCACCCACCTGAGAGGTGCCAGAACTGAGGTCCGGTGAGCTCCGGCTGGGGGAAAAAAGCCCTAAAGATAGTTTTATTCCCATTCCCCAGACATAGCTTTCCAAGTAGCAAAAGATTCAGGAGATCCTATCCCAAACTGGCATATTTCACTGGTGAATCAAGGTCTACTTGCTTAAAATGAATATCAGCAGGGTAAATTTAGACATAGTAGTTACCCTAAGCAATTTATAATTGGAATTAGAAAGGAGATGCAGTATGAAAATTATAACATAAGGAACCACAAAATGGGGGGGGGGGTTGTTTCCAAAGGAGGTACAGCGGTACCTTGGTTTACAAACTTAATCCATTCCAGAAGTCCGTTCTTAAACCAAGGCGTGCTTTCCCATAGCAGCGAGGGACTCAATTTACAAATGGAACAGGAAGTGAAACATGTTCTTAATCCAAAGCAAAGTTCACAAACCAAAACACCTGCTTCCGGGTTTGCAGCGTTCTTAATCCAAGTTGTTCATAAACTAAGCTGTTCTTAAACCAAGGTACCACTGTATTTGGCTTTTTAAAAAGAAAATTATTGGATGTGTGTGTGTGTGTGTACACACACACACATACACACAGTGCTTTTTTCTGGGAGGGGATGCAGGGGTACGCATACCCCTAAACATTTTGTGAATCTTTGTGCTTTTGTCCATTTACTGTATTTATTTTCCTCAATTTGAACTACAAGATGGTGGTTTTCTTGAGTCAAAATGAGAGTACCCCTAAACAATTTTTAAGGGAAAAAAGCACTATGTGTGTGAGAGAGAGAGCATACACATATATATACACCTACCTACCTACCTACCCACCCAAACATAAACTTGAATGTGAGGAGCCCCAAGCCAGCCTGGGACTATCTTACGAGGGATGCACAGTAACTCTTGTTCAGTGCCATTTCTCCCTCAGAAAATCAACCTCTGGCTTTTGTTGCCAAAGTTGGTATTTGCAGATATCCCCCCACTCCCCAACAATAAGTAATCACCACCAGCCCTGGGATGTCTGGGATGAGTGGGAAGGCAGAGCCTCCAAGTTTCCCAATTTTCCAGGGATAGTCCCGGATTTACAGCAGCCGTCCCAGTTTCTGATTTTATTCTGGAACGTCCTGCTTTTCCTTAGAACATCCCTATTTTCATCGGAGAACAGTTGGAGAGTATGGAGCTATGCAGCCCTCAAGCCAAGGAGATAGGTAACTTTACAACCGTTGGGTAGATCTGTATAGGGAAGTTTTTTAATGGTTAATGTTTTATTATGTTATTTTATATGTTGGAAGCTGCCCAGAGCGGCTGGGGTAACCCAGTCAGATGGCGGAGTATAAATAGCAAAACAACAACAACAATAACAACAACAACAACTACCGACGTCATTATTTTCAAAGGAGAAATGCTTCAGAAAGTGAAGCCAATCAAATTTTTCCCTCCCATCCCTAAAGAGGCAGAGTTAGACATGAATTTTTATGTTGTTCTTGTTTTTAAACTAAAGTTCAGGAAATGCTTCTTTTCAAACTAGTCCTAAGGCCTTTTGAGCAGGCTGAGGCTATTGGCAATTTTCATCAGGGAACATTATTATTCATTGGGGAGCATCATCATCATTATTGAATAGGACATTCCTATTTTCATCAGAGAAATGTTGGAGGGTATGGGAAGGCCAGAAATGTTGGCGGGCATGTGAAGCAAATACTCGAGTGTACAAAATGTGAATAATGTGTGAAGCCTTTGAGGGGCAAAAGAGAAACTGCAGGTCAACTGCGTGTTAAATCTCCTTCAGCGCCGCCCTGTCAAGGCGAAATAAGTCCTGAGCGGTCACTGAATCACTTCTCTCACGCTGCGTTTCACTTCTGTCTCTCTCTCTCTCTCTCTCTCGTGCCTCATTGTGGCACCGGACAATGAGCTGGGAAAAAGTGTTCCCATTTGCAGACAGATGCCTTTTGGGTTACGTCAAGGCTGTCGGGTTATGCCAGTAGCATCTGCTATAGCATAAGTGGCCTGTCTGGATGAAACGCAAGCTTGAAATTTCACAGGGTGCTCTCGATAAAATGGCACCGTTGACGTTTCCTTTCAACACAAACTGCAGCGGAGGGTGACTAAAGTGCAGCCAACAGGCCACATGCAGCTCTCCAGTGATATTAATACAGCCCAGCACAGATCTCTGTCTAAACCTGTCACATGCGCAGCCCCGGCCAGGCCAAAGGATGACAGTCAAATGTGCCGTCACCTGCTTCCTGTCGCCGCAACCTCACAGGCTGAGGAAAGCAGCGTCAAACAGGAGCTTTTCTCACAGCTTTGGAAAAGAACAGCAAAGCTGGGGCAAGGAGAAGGCCACAGGGCTAAAGCAACACAGCGATGGAAGCTGTCTTGCAGCACAGGATTCCAGAGTAAACAAGCTCCATCTGTTTGATGGTATCCCCTGCCCAAACACAATAGCCTCTTTATTACATGTATCAAAAAACATAGCAAGGGTCACCGATTCTCCAAACTGCTATGTAAATCATCCTCGTTGCACAGCTCAGGAAGAAATGGCTTGCCCGAGACTGCCGACGAAAGTCCGACCGGCGCGTTCAGAAAGAAATATTTTGTTTCTACCTGGAGGTATTTGGAAATGAAGACAAAGCAGCAAAGTGAAGCATCTGAAAGCCATTGGGACCTCCGATTCATCTCGAGTTCGTTCTCCTCCAGGGATTAAAAGGAAATCAATCTATAACCAACAGCTATAAATATGGTGCTTTTATACATTATTATTTGTCTTTAGCTTCAACAGCTCTTTCGATCCCCGTGGTCATTCTCTTTCTCAGATGGGCCATATATTTTAAATCAGATGTTGCTGACAATAAAATTCATTGGAAACATCTGGCTTCTAACAAATAAGAGTGTTACTGGAGGCAGACTGACGTCACCTTGCCGCTGCCTTTGTCTGAGTCCTTTCTGTAGTCAATCACAGCAAACCCATTGCAGGGAAATGCTCACGTCATATGAGAAACATACTTCCTATGAGCATTTATTTTCTCTTTTGCCTATTGTGCTGCTTACTTTACCCAAGGTGTCCTACAAGGAGGAAAGAAAGAGGAGACGTTTTGTGGAGAGACAGCATCTTAAAAAGCAGAGACATCACCTTGCCGACAAAGGTCCGTATAGTTAAAGCTATGGTTTTCCCAGTAGTGATGTATGGAAGTGAGAGCTGGACCATAAAGAAGGCTGATCGTCGAAGAATTGATGCTTTTGAATTATGGTGCTAGAGGAGACTCTTGAGAGTCCCATGGACTGGAAGAAGATGAAACCTATCCATTATTAAGGAAATCAGCCCTGAGTGCTCACTGGAAGGACAGATCCTGAAGCTGAGGCTCCAATACTTTGGCCACCTCATGAGAAGAGAAGACTCCCTGGAAAAGACCCTGATGTTGGGAAAGATGGAGGGCATAAGGAGAAGGGGACGACAGAGGACAAGATGGTTGGACGGTGTTCTCGAACCTACCAGCATGAGTTTGACCAAACTGCGGGAGGCAGTGGAAGCAGAAGTGCCTGGCGTGCTCTGGTCCATGGGGTCACGAAGAGTCGGACACAACTAAACAACTAAGCAAGCATGTGTTAGTCTAAATCAAACACTTGCTAGTCATGTTTTGGAGAAATCTTGGAAGCTTTTCTGAGGTTCTTCAGTGAGAAGAACATTGATGCAGGAAAGCATTCTGGAAAGACAGCTTGCCCCCCCCCCAGTACCTGGTTTCTTCTGTGATGTGTACCAGCAGTGGGACATTGGATGTCTCCTTAGGTGCATGCAGTTCCTTTGGAAAGCAAAGGTGAAACATTGAACTTCTGGCCAGTTCCAAGTCCAAAACTCTAGCATGCCTCAGCTTCTCCTGTGTTCTGCAGCACTTCCATGGCAGACGTCAAGGTGGAAAATGTCACCTGAAGGTAGAAAGTGTCATTGAAATTCTGCTCAATATTGAGCCAGAGCAGATTCCAATGTATAGTTAGCAGAGTTGCAAGATTCCCAAAAAATAGACCAGAGGCAATTGTACTTCATCCAGCAGAGCTTTACTGCTACTGAAGGCAAATGAGCATAATGGTCACAAATCAAATACATCCAGGATTGGCACCGTCCATAAGAAATCCAGTTGCAGCAGACTTAACTTAAACTTACAACAACTTATAATAACTCTAAACCTTAACACTAAGCATACTATGTACAGAACACCACACCAGAAGGAAAAGAGATAGAAAGAGAAAGTGAAACCCAGGCTCCTTCTGGCCTTATTACTATAGTCAGCATGACCTTGACAGAAGAGATAAGAGGACCAGTTTAAGCCAGCTGTACTCAGCTTCTCAGAAGGTATAACCCAAACATCATGAACCTTCTGCTTGTTTCTTTCACACAGAGAAGCTTCCAGAACTCTCCTGAATTAAGTAGAAGAGGAAAGATCTCTACACATCAGATCAATATTTTCTGCACTAAGAAATGCAAACTGACAGAAAGTTTGAAAACTGTGAGTCTTGATGCCTGGGATCTCAGGTGGAGGCTTTCTCCCCATTCTGCTACTTCACAACTTTGAAATAGTAATCATTCCTTAATCCTTGATAGGTCATAATGACTGAGGATTTCCAACTTCCGCATCTACTTTTGTGTCAGTAGTTTTGTTTATTCAGAACACTACATCACACCCCTGTTTATGAGGTGTTGGGGGGTAGTTCCTCTAGTGGGGGACACATCATGGAGGTAGTTTGTCCACCTTTGGTCCCCATCCTGCACTCAGCTCGCACCTGTGGCTCCTAGAAACTGACAGCGTGTGACAGCAGCCACATCCCAGGAAACGGCTTTGACTGGCCAGCTAAACCAGGCGAGGGTAGCTGATGGGTCTCAAACCCTCAGTGATTTAGGGACTTCCCCTGCATGAAAAGACAGGCTCTGGCAGATTGAGCGGACGAGACCAATTGCCGGTCCAGCCAGAAGTCAACTTCTGCACGTTCTGTAGAGGGAAATGATGGGCAGATGGGGCTTGTCAACCTGGAAAGGTAGCCCATCTGAGAGAAAGAGAACTCTCATCCTAAACCTCCACTGCCTTGCAGGACATCTTGCAGGAGAAGGAACGGCTAGGGAGGAAACCCTACACAAATCCAGAGTGGAATCCCAAAGATGGTTGGATGGTGTCAGGAGTACATGCAGGAGCCGGGCCCTGTGACCAGTAGGGCTTCGCAGGACTGGGGCCTTCCTAAGTTTGTTCTGGAGAGGCAAGGCACGGCCGCACAGGTGAGGCTGCTTGGTAACTCACTGCACCTGGTGGCTAGAGCCGGAAGGGATATAGGTCATTATTTCCCTTCGGCCCTTTGCCACAGCAACTCGTTTCCTCCCTTGCTGCGTTTGGCTTCTTGCTTCCTGATCCTTGGACCTCGGCTTCTTGACTCCTTGCTTCTCGACCCTTGACTTCGTGACTCCTTGCTTCTCGACCCTTGGACCCTTGACTTCATGACTCCCTGCTTCCTGACCCTCGGACCCCTGGCTTCTGGACTCTTGTTCCTGCTCCAACCCCGCCATCTTGCCCCCGGTCCCGACATCCTCAGCCAGGACTTTGACTGCCCATAGACCGGACCGTGACAGATGGTGTTTTGTAAGGGCAAATCCTGCAGCCAAGTTGGTGCCAAATGTATTGCTCTGCTTTCTCTTGGACCACATCAGCAAGGCCAGGAAGGGGGTGTCTTGTCGCCTGTCGATCTCCATACAAATCGTCTAGGCTGTGCCCCAGGGAGGTGCTGCAACTGCCGTGGTTGGACTTCACCCCTGGAGGCGCACTCCATTGTCTCTCGGGGCAGACGGATGCCAACGACATTCTGATCTGTTTGCAGAGAGATTATATGACATAGCCTCAAGTGCTGTACTGTACTTTCCTGGCGCGTTCCTTATTCTGAAAAGTCCAGGTCTCTTGTGGGAGTGGGAGAAGCAGGTTGGTTGTGCTCTAAATCAATTTCAGTGGCGCAGCCCGAATGTGCTGGTGTGTGATTGAATCCCACCTGAATATAGACACTGTCTGGAAATGCCTTGTGGCTGCAGTTGGAGAGGGAAGTATCAATGCAGCAGAGTCATTTTGTTGTTCATCTCTAAATCTGTTATTTGGCGTCTATTTTTATGGGCTTCGACATGTTTTATCAAGTGTGTTGCAGGTGGTAGAGGTCCACATAAATTGAAGAATGCAGGAGCACAAGTCATGCTATTGAGGTGAGTTTTTAAAAACAAAAATACAGTGGTTCCTCGGGTTACATATGCTTCAGGTTACAGACTCCGCTAACCCAGAAATAGATGCCGCACTGCTCTTGCAGGATACAGATCCTTCTGTAACTCTGCAGGTGGCGAGATTCCTGAATGCGGTTATCTCACACACAAAAACCACCAAAAAATTACAACAACAAAAAAAACTAATCGGACAGTCATGATGAGAGTGCATGACGGATCTCGTCTCCAGTTCTCCTTTTTCTGTGAACCGTCCCTTGGATCTTTCCGGGCCCCAAGCCGTTACTGTCACTGTTCAATGACCACCCTTGCATCGTGGTGTTCCCCTTCTGTTGTTAGATGTACCGGTTTTTATGCTTCTGTGCTTTTATGTTTGTACATATTTTATGGGCTAATAGCCGTAAATAAATAAAATTGAAAATTGAACCCAGAAATAGTGCTTCAGGTTAAGAACTTTGCTTCAGGATGAGAACAGAAATTGTGCAGCGGGAGGCCCCATTAGCTAAAGTGGTGCTTCAGGTTAAGAACAGTTTCAGGTTAAGTACGGACCTCCGGAACAAATTAGGTACTTAACCCAAGGTCCCACTATAGGAATAGGAAGCAACATTTTGACTACTGGAGTACAATTGCTATATATATAAATGGAGCCTTCAGCACAACTGCTTTATTAAACACTACACTAGAATGCAATGCATACCCAAATGAGCAACTGCAGCTTTTTCTACCAAACGAACCATTCAAAATCCACATTCAGTTATTGAGAAATGCAGTCAACAGGAATTCTGATTCTTCAGAGAAATCTGCATTTTATACAAGCATCCCATATAGCCTTGAATCCTAGGAGGATTAGCTAGAGTCACAGCATTTTTCCTGTTGTACACCTTGGAAACTCTTTCACCAAAAGAAATGGATTCAATAAAAGGTTTCCTCTTACCAATTTTGTATCTTTCCTTCGCCTCTTAAAGGCCAGCAAAGCAAGGGGGCTATCTTGACACAACAATGACATGCTAGTTCCTTAACAAAGGAACATGTAGGAATGGACACTCAGAAATCTCAGGTAGCCAGAGGCACATAAAATTGCTTCCAACTGAGTGTAAAGAGCTTAGGAACCAAACCAGAATAATGGGTCTAGTTTGATTTCAACAGGGCACAATATGAGTTGCAATCCCCGTCCATTAAAGTCAATGGGAGTTTTTGATATTAATGATTGAGTACCCATTTCCTCGGGAGAATGTTATGAAGATCCTCTGCTAAAACATGGTGGAGGAAGTCAAGGTGTTTGGTTAAAGCTATCGTATCCATCTATATGTCCTATTTCATTTGCACCCAGGCTCTTTAGAAACTGGTCATCTGAGCATTGCATAAAAAATTTCGTTTGCCTGCGAGACATCATTCAATAGCAAGGGTCACGCTTTAACAGACGTTCCTTGTGATCTGCAATGATTTGTGCAGCGTCACAAATTATGCTTGTTTACAACTTCCCTTCAATGCATCCACACCTTCCCCACCCCCCAGCACATATCCAGAAAAAGATGAAGGGCTTGAGAATAGCAAAAATACCTCACATTGTCCAGATCCTATATTGCCTTATGACATGTCAACAAATTACGCTGCATTCTGATGAGTAAAAGTGTCATTGAACCATCACTGGTTTCATGTGTGCAATCAGACAGGAGTGCCAACTTGGCCATGGGTGCCTGGGGCCGTGGGTGCCATGCAGTGTGCCTGGCCCTGAAATTTGTGGGTGCCCGGCCCCTTCATGGGTAATTTTGTGGGTGCTCAGGCACCTAGGATCCCAGCGAGTTATCACCTCTGCAATCAGATAAGGCAAAGAGTTGAGGAGGAAGCCCCTCATTTTGTTTGACACATTCCCTCAAGGAATGGATTGGCAATAGGAAAACAGTAGTTAGACGTGGGTGAGATCACCCTTTTCCTCTCTCTTTATTATCTAGGTTCCATCTAGGTTCCATCAGCCACTCTGGGCGACTTCCAACATATATAAAAGCATAATAACATATTAAACATTTTAAAATTTCCCTTTACAGGGTTGCCTTCAGATGTCATCTAAAGGTTGTAGAGTTACTTATCTCTTTTGGGGGGTCACATAACTCCATACCCCCCAATATTTCTCCAATTAAAATAGGGATGCCCTAAGGAATAGCAAGGGACACAGGTGGCGCTGTGGGTTAAAGCCTCAGCGCCTAGGACTTGCCAATCGAAAGGTCGGCTTTTCGAATCCCTGCTGCGGAGTGCGCTCCCGCTGCTCGGTCCCAGCGCCTGCCAACCTAGCAGTTCGAAAGCACCTCCGGGTGCAAGTAGATAAATAGGGACCGCTTACCAGCGGGAAGGTAAACGGCGTTTCCGTGTGCGGCTCTGGCTCGCCAGAGCAGCGATGTCACGCTGGCCATGTGACCCGGAAGTGTCTCCGGACAGCGCTGGCCCCTGGCCTCTTAAGTGAGATGGGCGCACAACCCCAGAGTCTGTCAAGACTGGCCCGTACGGGCAGGGGTACCTTTACCTTTACCTTTAAGGAATAGCAGGACATTCTGGGATCAAATCAGAAACTGGGATGACTTCTGTAAATCTGGGACTGTCCCTGGAAAATAGGGACATTTTGAGGGCCTGATAGCCACCTTAATAGTTTCTATCAAAGTAGGGTACTCAAGAGGCAGTATTCAACTAAACAGATCTCCTAGCTCAAGGATTTCTGTTTGTGCAATGGGAGTTCCCTTCCGTCTCCTCTTTCCGTGCATCCCCTACATTTTCCAAAATTGCAGTGAAGGGTCAAAGGAACCCCCATAACAGATTTAGATATTTTCCCATGAGGGAAACATGGAGAGGGAGGAAGGGTAAGTTCTGTTGCTCAACACAAGGTCTTTTTGTTAGTGGGTTTATTTAGTCGGGTAACACCCAAGGCATCATAAAATGTATCAAATAACAAAGCAACTCAGATTATCATTGTACGCTAAAGCCGCAAGCAAAATTTATCATAAAAGTGACCATATCCATCATCCGGAAAGAAAATAATAAATTCCTCCATCTCTGAATTGTCCTGTACAGCTGTCAACTGCTGAACAGGAGAAGACTCCAATTAGTTTTTTTCAATGATAGGAAGGAAATCACGTACACATACCTGGTTTCTTCTCCTCCCGTACACACCAGCAGCATTTAATTTACTAGTAACAGCTGCGATTGTCTGAAGCTACAGCGGGAAAAGCTTAAGAAAATCATTCTGTGCCTTGTACAGACACTGTGAATTCCAGGAATATTAGGGGATTATTTTTTAAGACGTCTCCTTGTTGTAGGTGAGGCTCAAAATGAAAATAAGAAAGCAAACTTAAGAGGATTTTCATGCAGCATATTTGTTATTCGTTTTGTTGTTGCCACAGCATGTGGGATTTGCGTACATTTAAGACATCAACTTAACGGTGTACCCGTCACTTTTCCCCCGCCGTTGCCTGTTGATGGTATGCCAAAGTGAAGCTGCGGAATCAAAGATGGTTTAGAGGAAAGTCTGTTTGGAATATAGGCCAGACATCCACGAGCCGAAATGAAGAGGAGAGACTGTCACATGCTGCTTTTAATGGAGGGGGTACCTTCTAACGGGAGAAATCCGCACAGAACTTGAAAACCCACCACATATAACTACAACTCTCTGAATTGTCACTGCATATTTCTGTTAGGGATGGCCCACAGCACTGCTATTGTATGGAATAAATGCACTTTGGGGCTGGCCATCCCAGAAGACATCCCAGCTTCTGATTAGATCCTGGGATGTCCTGTTTTGGCTCCCGCTTCATAAAACAGCATATTTGGGGAGGTAATCTATGCTGTGAGGGATGCGGGTGGCGCTGTGGGTTAAACCACAGAGCCTAGGACTTGCCAATCAGAACGTCGGTGGTTCAAATCCCCGCAACAGGGTGAGCTCCCATTCCTCGGTCCCTGCTCCTGCCAACCTAGCAGTTCGAAAGCACGTCAAAGTAGATAACTAGGTACCGCTCTGGCGGGAAGGTAACCATGCGCTGCTCTGGTTCGCCAGAAGCAGCTTAGTCATGCTGGCCACATGACCTGGAAGCTGTACGCCGGCTCCCTTGGCCAATAAAGCAAGATGAGCGCCACAACCCCAGAGTCGGCCACGACTGGACCTAATGGTCAGGGGTCCCTTTACCTAATCTATGCTGTATGCAGTGGTCTGTGGTCACCTGATTTTGAGTCTGGACTAGGATTTTGAGGCCCGTGTTTTGATTCGATGCATGATATCCAATCACATAGCATTTTCAGGGTTAGGGCTACTGACATTGGCTCTGGGTTACGACTCGCAGCTTGGGGGTTTAGGCAGCCAGTCACGTTGAGAGTGGGAGTGGCCCAGGCCTTCAGAAATATGTATAAGTAGAAACTCACATACACTTCATAATCCCTTGCCACACAACAACTTGGCAGAGTGAGCCTCTTGGGCTTGCTGATTGGAAGGTTGGCGGTTTGAATCCGCACGACGGAGTGAGCTCCCGTTGCTCTGGCCCAGCTCCAGCCAACCTAGCAGTTCGAAAGCACGCCAGTGCAAGTAGATAAATAGGTCCTGCTGTGGCGGGAAGGTAAACAGTGTTTCATGCGCTCTGGTTTCCGTCACGGTGTCCTGTTGTGCCAGAAGAGGTTTAGTCATGCTGGCCACATGACCCGGAACGCTGTCTGTGGACAAACGCCAGCTCCCTTGGCCTGAAAGCGAGATGAGTGCTGCAACCCCATAGTCGCCTTTGACTGGACTTTACGAGGGATCCTTTACCTTTACCTTCTCCACAGCAATGCACATGAGCAAAATTGTGAGGGCTTAATGCCTGAATCCTTTCCATATTTGCCATATAATCACTACCACAAATAAAAGGCTGTCTCTTCCTTCTGGCTCTGTTTCAGGCATTACAATTGGCTGAGTGCCTCCTCTTGATGTATGTTCAGGCTGCAAGGTTGTGTCAAGGAATTCTGTTTGGATTCTTCACAGTTATTGACCTTTCCCTGGGGGAGTGACCGAACCCTGAGCGTTATCTGGAAACATTGACAAATTATCTTCTTTGAGCTGACATATAATTGGCACGATTTGGTGGGTATTATGCGGTGACCTCAATATGTTTTGGTCTACTGTAATCCTTGACCAAGGATGGCCAGGGATGGTGAAAATTGTATTTCAAAATATCTGGAGGGCACCATGTTGGGGAAGGCTGGTATATTTTGTGTGGTTTATTGGGGTGTGAGCATTTTCACTGAACACTTTCATGCCTCATTCAAGATGTGGCTTTTTGTTTCTATCTGAATATCACACTGAAAGCAAACATCTTTACAGCATAGGCATTCTTATTCTTATTACGTGTCAAAATGACTTGTAATCAAGCATTGTACGAGTTCCTACCCAGCGGGCTTTTGATCAAATAGCAAATAAATATTTCCATTCACCTTTCATTCACAAAATGAAAGCGGGATCAGCAACAAAATATTGCAGTGTGCAGAGTACTACTGTTCAAGATTCCAGCTACATTCCGTTTCCTCTTCCATTTTTTTCTATCCCTACCCCAGCTGTCAGTCAGCCTTCCATAGCCACTAAGTGTTCTGGAGTTACCCAGGTGGAGCATGTGTGCTTTTGTTGTATTTGGGCCCCTCCAAGCTTGCTGAAAACTCCCTCTGGTCCATAGGTAGTGCCTGTTGAGTGGCGAGAGGCCCCCCATGCTTTTCAACATCTACATGCAGCCACTGGGTGAGATCATCAGGGGGTTTGGGCTGGGTGTTCATCAGTATGCGGATGATACCCAGCTCTACCTCTCTTTCAAATCGGAACCAGTGAAGGCGGTGAAGGTCCTGTGTGAGTGTCTGGAGGCGGTTGGAGGATGGAAGGCGGTTAACAGATTGAGGTTGAATCCTCACAAGACAGAAGTACTGTTTTGGGGGGACAGGAGGCCGGCAGGTGTGGAGGATTCCCTGGTCCTGAATGGGGTAACTGTGCCCCTGAAGGATCAGGTGCGTAGCCTGGGAGTCATTCTGGACTCACAGCTGTCCATGGAGGCACAGGTCAATTCTGTGTCCAGGGCAGCTGTTTATCAGCTCCATCTGGTACGCAGGCTGAGACCCTACCTGCCTGCAGACTGTCTCGCCAGAGTGGTACATGCTCTGGTTATCTCTCGCTTGGACTACTGCAATGCGCTCTATGTGGGGCTACCTTTGAAGGTGACCCGGAAACTACAACTAATCCAGAATGCATCAGCTAGACTGGTGACTGGGAGCGGCCGCCGTGACCATATAACACCGGTTTTGAAAGACCTACAGTGGCTCCCAGTACGTTTCCGAGCACAATTCAAATTGTTGATGCTGACCTTTAAGCCCAAAACAGCCTCAGTCCAGTATACCTGAAGGAGCGTCTCCACCTCCATTATTCTGCCTGGACACTGAGGTCTAGCGCCGAGGGCCTTCTGGCGGTTCCCTCGCTGCGAGAAGCCAAGTTACAGGGAACCAGGCAGAGGGCCTTCTCAGTAGTGGCACCTTCCCCGTGGAACACCCTCCCATCCCACCAGATGTCAAAGAGAAAAATAACTACCAAACCTTTAGAAGCCATCTAAAGGCAGCCCTGTTTAGGGAAGCTTTTAATGTTTAATAGGTTATTGTATTTTAGTGTTTTGTTGGAAGCCACCCAGAGTGGCTGGGGAAACCCAGCCAGACGGGTGGGGTATAAATAAATTATTATTATTATTATTATTATTATTATTATTATTATTATTATTCCCTTAGATAATAAACACATGGACACAAATGTTCAGGTTAATGGGATAAAATAGGCCACAACTTTATTGGTTACAGATGTGAGCGGTTTGGCTTAGGCATTGGGTGAAACTGGACTATATCCTGACTCCTGCACATCTGCAGGGAGACCCATAAAGGTAAACCACTGGTAGGGGGATGATATACATCAAATCGGGGCATCCCCAGGGTCCCCGACGGGGTCATGGCATGGACAAAGATCCACACCCCCGGATCCTTTAATGGGATACCGTTATCAAGGAGGAGCAGGCAGAGGCTACAACTTCACCTCCCATAAACAAGGCTTACCCAATGCCTAACCTTACAAAGCTGTGACCATTGCTACAAGGTAGGCGAAAACCAAATGGCTGGTGCCAATTTGCCAAGTGGAAAAACTCCTACCTGGCCCCAACAATATGGCGGCCAACATAGTCCATAGCAAGGCCGCTGCCAAGCAACACATAAAAAGAGGGTGGTTGGGCTGGGGGACGTGACCCACAGCCAGGTCACTCGGAGGTCCCGGGTGCCCTCCCACAATGCCGCCCCCAGGGAAGGGGAAGTAGACTTATTAGTAGTAGTAGTAGTAGAAACAGTAGTCTTAGCAAAAAATGAGTTCCTCATCTTGACGTGATTTACAGATGCACAAAGCCCCCTTTGGATAAAACTAGTTGTTATCACCCTCCATGGAAGTTTACATTGTGATACAGGCAGGAACAGAATATCTCGTCTTTATTCTCCTTTCTGAAACAGTGGTACCTCGGGTTAAGAACTTAATTCGTTCTGGAGGTCTGTTCTTAACCTGAAACTGTTCTTAACCTGAAGCACCACTTTAGCTAATGGGGCCTCCCACCAGTGGCGTAGCGTGGGGGTGCAGGGGGGGCCGGCCGCACCGGGCGCAACATCTGGGGGTTAGGGTTAGGGGGCGAAATCCATGGGTTAGGGGGCGCAAATCCACGGGTTAGGGGGTGCAAATTACTTGCCTTGCCCCGGGTGCTGACAACCCACGCTACGCCACCGCCTCCCACTGCCGCTGCGCCACCGCTGCACGATTTCTGTTTTCATCCTGAAGCAAAGTTCTTAACCCGAGGTAATATTTCTGGGTTAGCGGAGTCTGTAACCTGAAGGGTCTGTAACCCGAGGTACCACTGTACTAGGATTCCCCAAAGAGATTCAAGAGAAGGGAGAGGCAAAAGTACCAAACAGAACATTTCCAGCCTTTGAAAGCTGCTAAGTGATAGATTGCTAAATATTTTACTTCTGCCATAGCTCCTCATCATTGAGTTGGCCCAGAAGACACGGGACGATGACTGAGGATGTTTATGGCAGCCTCAGCGTCGGAGTGGGCAATAGAATAGATGGCCTCCAAACACAGCTGAAGGGCATGTCGTGAAGTAAAGTAAAAGTGATATGCATGCAGGATGTAATTACAGCAGTAATATAATAACATTCCGTGAAACGTTATTAAAGGGGTTCCTTTGCTCTGGACATGCACACATAGCCCCTATTAACGTTAATCGAAGTTTTGCAAGGGAATCAGCAACAGAACAGACCCCCTGAATTAATTACAACCAAACGACTCTGTCGGGTCACATGGAACGATTTGTTTCTGTGAGACACTGTTGCCTTGAGAAGGAAGCAGCCGCAGGGGAAACAGCAGAGAAAGAAAGAAGGTACCAAGTTAAAATCTCGCTCTGAGTAATTAGGTTGTGACAACTGGTTCTGCATGTGAAAATGAGGTGTGTTGGCTCACATTTTCCAGAAAAGATGGGAGTTCAGTGAGAAATGAGCTAGAAAAGAATTTTGGCGTTCCGTAAAAGCAAATGACACTTTCCATGGGCAAATTCTTCATTAAGCCATTATTTAGGCTGCATGGGGTCAGCAGTTGTTCATATCGCCAGCTGGTATTATTTCCGGAAAGAGAGATGGTGAGATCTGTACCTCGTATCTTCTCTTTTTGCATCCCGTTAGCTGAAGACTCGTAAAAAATGATGCAGTTGACAAATGTCTGTGTGTGTTTGTGCATTGTGTGTAACTGGTGTGTATTTGGTGCAAACAAAATCATACCCTTTCTCTCTCCCTGTTGTAGCTGCGGTACTTGTGCATGTACTCATATCACGTTGCTTACTTTATTGTGCTAGCAAAAGCTCAAAATCTGGCTACCACTCACAGTTCCAGAAGTTGGATACTCCACAGTTCCGGAAACTGGGTGCTTTATTATCCATTTCAATATCTTCCCAACACACACAAACTTATTATTATTATTATTATTATTATTATTATTATTATTATTATTACTACACCATCTGACTGGGTTGCCACTCTGGGCGGCTTCCAACATATATAAAAAGATAACAAAAAAATAAACATTAAAAAACTTCCTATACACATGTCTTCTAAAGGTTGCATAATTATTCTCCTTGGCTCAGGGGTCACATAACTCCATACTCTCTAACATTCCTCTGATGAAAATAGGGACAGCCTAAGGAAAAGTGAGAGGGATGTGGGTGGTGCTGTGGGTTAAACCACAGAGCCTAGGACTTGCTGATCAGAAGGTCGGCGGTTCGAATCCCCACGACGGGGTGAGCTCCCATTGCTCGGTCCCAGCTCCTGCCAACCTAGCAGTTTGAAAGCATGTCAAAGTGCAAGTAGATAAATAGGTACCTCTCCGGCAGGAAGGTAAACGGTGTTTCCGTGCCCTGCTCTGGTTCGCCAGAAGTGGCTTAGTCATGCTGGCCACATGACCCGGAAGCTGTACGCTGGCTCCCTCAGCCAACCCTAGAGTCGGTCACGACTGGACCCAACGGTCAGGGGTCCCTTTACCTTTTTAAGGAAAAGTGGGACATTCTGGGATCAAACCAGGAATTTCTGTAAATCTGGGACTGTCCCTGGAAAATCGGGACATTAGGAAGGTCTGCATCTCTCACAGTATTATAAAAAAGAATTAAATATTTGGAAACGTATCTTTCCCAGTCAATCTTAGGGAACAACATCTCTGGTTACCATTTTGTTATTCCAGCTACAACTCACACTCCACCACACACCCCATATTTAATGTGCAGCCAGCGAAGCAAAATTCTGGAGCATGCCTGCACCCCACATTCTAATCTCCATCTCACCAGTCCAGAATGGTAAAAAAATTGTCTTTCTGATGTGTCTAGCAGGTTTTACTGTAAGCATGCTAAAGTATGAAAATCAAATATCCTTTTATCAAATGCCTGGTGGTTAGCTATTTAGCTTGGTAATTTTTCAAATATTGATTAATTGATCTGAACTCGGCGGTTCTTTTTGATATATACTATACATCACATTTTATTAGACCTTTGCCTTTTGCAATACTAAGAGCACTGCTGCCAAGGCTTTAAACTCATGTTGATGTTGCTTAATGCTGATCTGCGGTGGGCTCTGTGGTGCTTGGTCATGATTATTAACGATAGGTCTATACCAGAAACATAACCTACAAGGTGTGACCAGAAAGTAGGGTGAATCACCCCTGCATGGGATAATGGGAACTGCCAGATTCACGGCGACACATGGGAGGCGTTCGTCCGTATCTCAGCTCACTTATGCGCATGTGCCTCAGCATTTGTTGACAGGCCTACGTTCATGTGGTAGCGTTGTGATTGAACATGGAGCAGAGAGTCAATATGAAATTCTGTTTCAAATTGGCTAAATCAGCATCGGAAACCCACGAAATGCCCATAATTGTGTATGGAGACGCAGCTGTAACTCAAAATACAGTGTGTGAGTGGTTTAAGCGTTTGCGTGAAGGGCGGCAAACCATCAAAGATGACCCTCAGTCTGGCAGACCGTCAACCAGCAGAATGGCGGCAAATGTCAACAGAGTTCGTGAATTACTGATGTGGGATCGGCCTTTATCCATCTGAATGATGGCGGAAGAATTGCATATTCCACATGAAATCATTACTGAGGTTACTGAGTTGTCCCACCCTCCATATTCTCCCGATATGGCCCCACCTGATTTCTTTCTTATTCCAAAACTGAAATCTGATTTCCCAACATTTCACATGTCTAAGCTGCTGTGACGAAGGAACTGAAAGCAGTACAAAAAGAGGACTTCTCCAGATGTTTCCTCCAGTTCTATAGACATTGTCAACACTGCATTGTATCAGAGGGGGCCTAATTTGAAGTCCTGTAAGGATGCGGGTGGCGCTGTGAGTTAAACCACAGAGCCTAGGACTTGCCGATCAAAAGATCAGCGGTTTGAATCCCCACGACAGGGTGAGCTCCCATTGCTTGGTCCCTGCTCCTGCCAACCTAGCAGTTCAAAAGCACGTCAAAGTGCAAGTAGATAAATAGGTACCGCTCCAGCGGGAAGGTCAACAGCATTTCCGTGCACTGCTCTGGTTCGCCATAAGCGGCTTAGTCATGCTGGCCACATGACCCGGAAGCTGTACGCCGGCTCCCTCGGCCAATAAAGCGAGATGAGTTGGCCATGACTGGATCTAATGGTCAGGGGTCCCTTTACCTTTACCTTTAAGGTATGTATGTTCAAATATTTCTCGCTGTCCGATTTCTGTGACCATTCACCGAACTTTCTGGTCATCCCTTGTATATAATAATCAAAGGGGTTTACTTTGGATATTTATACTGTTAAAACCTAGACAGGTGAGTTCTAAAGAAGTTCTCCTATGTTTTGGACTTGTACAAAGGCATCATCACTCCAACAGTGGACTCAGGAAGTGATTGCCAACACTGGACCCAAAGCAGAGTCACTGAGAAACAATGAAGTATCAGTATGCTTGGAGGAAACATACACTTGGCAGGAGAAGAAGAAGAAAATTAAGCAAAACTTCTTTTGAGGTAGTGAGTCCACTCTAGACCCAATGGAGAATAATAACTATGGAACAGTCACCAACACCCCTTTTTTTGACAAAGATGGTTGAGTGGGTGGCTGAGGGGCAATTACAAGTATTCCTGGATAAAACCTGTTATCATAGAATCACATAATTGTAGAGTTGGAGGGTCCCCAGCGGTTATCTAGTCCAACCCCCTGCAATGCAGGAATCTCAGCTAAAGTATCTATCCAACCTCTGCTTAAAAACCTCCAAGCTAGGAGATTTCACCACCACCTTCTAGGGGAGACCGTTCCACTGTCAAACAGCTCTTACCGTCAGAAAGTTTTTTCTGATGTTTAGTCATAATTATATACAGTGGTACCTTGTTTCTCAAACTTAATACGTTCCAGAAGTCCGTTCCAAGACAAAAGCATTCTAAAAACAAAGTGTGCTTTCCCATAGAAAGTAATGCAAAACGAATTACAGTGGTACCTCGGGTTAAGAACTTAATTTGTTCTGGAGGTCCATTCTTAATCTGAAACTGTTCTTAAAGCACCACTTTAGCTAGTGGGGCCTCCCACTGCCGCCGCACTGCCGCTGCACGATTTCTGTTCTCATCCTGAGGTAAAGTTCTTAACCCGAGGTACTATTTCTGGGTTAGTAGAGTATGTAACCTGAAGCGTCTGTAACCCAAGGTGCCACTGTGATCCATTCAAGACTTTTAAAAAGAACCCCTAAAACAGCTATTTAACATGAATTTTACTATCTAACGAAACCATTGATCTATAAAATGAAAGCAATAATCAATGTACTGTACTATAAAATAAATAAGACAGTGTTGTAGATGATAAAAATTTAAATTATTATTTTTTCTTCCCTGCTCTGATGATAGGCATTTTTTGGATGGGGGGCTTTTATCCATTTCCGCAGTCACACAATCAATCAATCAGTAGCTGAACTGAGTTCCAGACAGTCACAAAAACAAATTAACCGAAAAGCCACAAAAACGCAAAAGCACCAAACTTAATCTGTTCCGGAAGTCCTTTTGACTTCTGAAATGTTCGAAAACCAAGACACAGCTTCTGAATGGTGCAGGTGCCCTGGAAACAATAGCTGGCAACTGCATCAGATGTTTGGCTTCCAAAAATCGTTCGAAAACTGGAACACTTACTTCCGGGTTTTTGGAGTTTGAGAACCAAAGTGTTTGAGAACCAAGGCATTTGAGAACCAAGGTAGCACTGTACACTACAATCTGGGCTCAGACACAGTTTGGGCACCAAATCAGCCCTGGAGTTTGAGAACCAAGGCATTTGAGAACCAAGGTAGCACTGTACAGTACAATCTGGGTTCAGACACAGTTTGGGCACCAAATCAGCCCTGGGCACCCCAATCTTTATTGTGAGAGAGGGGAGTGTGACCCTTTTTGCTTGACCTCTCAGCGGCTTCTGAGACCATTATGGCATCCTCACCAATGGGATGGGTGTCAGAGGTCCTGTGTTATGGCGGTTCTGTGATTACCTTCAGGGCCATGTTTAGAGAGTGACACCGGGGGAGTGTTCCTCAGCTCCCCAGTGGTTGCCATTTTGAGAAACCATTGCCAAATAATGAAACTTTGTGAAATTCTCTTTAAAAGTAATATAAAACGTGTTAATGATATAAGAAAGTGAAAATGGGTCTGTAGGTTGACATTTTCATGGAATTACTCAATTCAGTCTGGAGGTATTTTGAGCAAGCCTGGCATAATTAGGTTTGCTTCCTCACGATGTCTGAGAAGCTGGCACAAAAGCTTCACTCACTCAAGAGCCAACAGAGCAAGACATGTATTATTCAGTATGGCTTAATTTTATTCCGTATACATTGGGACCGGGGAAGTTCTGGAAAGTCCCAGTGCAATAGACACTCTTGAGGAACTGCTAGCAGACCTAGTTCCTTACTCCAGATCAGGGTGCCAACTTGAATAAAATATTGGGAGGGCCCAGTTAAGCCCCGCCCTGCATAACTGATCACATGACGCAGTGCATTCACACCATTTGAATGGCAGTGCCCATCAACTTTGGGGGGCCCAGCTGCCTCAAATATTTTATTGAGGGGGCTGAAGACCCCTCGGCGCCCAGGAGTTGGCTCCTACGCTCCAGATGTTGTGCTGGAAGATGGGTCCTAGAAGTCAGAAGGGATGCAGGTGGGACTGTGGTCTCTAAACCACTGAGCCTCTTGGGCTTGCCGATTGGAAGGTTAGCGGTTCGAATCCGCACAACAGAGTGAGCTCCCATGGCTCTGTCCCAGCTCCTGCCAACCTGGTAGTTCGAAAGCATGCCAGTGCAAGTAGATAAATAGGTACTGCTGCGGCGGAAAGGTAAACGGCGTTTCTGTGCGCTCTCGTTTCCGTCCCGGTGTTCCGTTGTGCCAGAAGCAGTTTAGTCATGCTGACCACATATCCCGGAAAGCTGTCTGTGGAAAAACGCTGGCTCATTCAGCCTGAAAGTGAGTTGAGCCCAATACAGTGGTACCTTGGATTACATATGCTTCAGGTTACATACGCTTCAGGTTACAGGCTCCGCTAACCCAGAAAAAGTGCTTCAGGTTAAGAACTTTGCTTCAGGATGAGAACAGAAATTGTGCTTCAGTGGTGCAACGGCAGCAGGAGGCCCCATTAGCTAAAGTGGTGCTTCAGGTCAAGAACAGTTTCAGGTTAAGTACAGATCTCCGGAACGAATTAAGTACTTAACCTGAGGTACCACTATAGTCGCCTTTGACTGGACTTAACCATCCAGGGGTCCTTTACCATTTTTTTACCTTTACCTAGAAATCAGATGTGGTAAATACGACCCTGTGAAACAGAGAAGCTACGTTTTGTTCCATACGTTAACCTTTGGCTTTCTCATTTCAGAAAGCTTCCATTTCATCTATATATATTCAACTGAAATAATTTTAAAACATAACATAAAGACTTTTGGCCCAGCTATTGCTGGCATCCTTACTCTCTGTGTTTAACCTACCACAGGCCCTCAATTATCTGAGGAGCATCAAGCTGTCGAGCTCAGGTCCAGTTATAATATTACGTTCTAATATTACGTGGTGCCTATTCTGTGACAGAAAAGTGGTGGCTGAACCACCAGAAAGCGGCGGCGGCCAGCTTTTTGGGAAGCTGCCCAATTGTTGGGGAATGACAAAGCGCAACACACTTGGTTTCCTTCTCTCACATTCATCTTTGTCTCCTTACAGAGGGAGAACAGATACCTTTAACCCCTCTACACAAGCCACCCATATGGTCCAAAACTTGCTGTAACATATGTCGGCATTGAGAACAATCTGACACGAAGCAAAGGCAGCAGCCATCCACGGAATGCCTTTTTTTGCCGCAACCGAAAAGAGGGAAATAATAATGATATTAATATTAATAATAGTAATCTGCATTAAAAGTGACTTTTTTTATCTCGCCGTCCCCAGCGCTTTGTGCCTTGCGCCTCTCAAATTTAATAAAAACCCAGACGGCAGGTGCAACAATAGATATGTGGCTGGGAGGGCGGGGAGTGGAATTAGGTAGCCTGCAACTCTGAGGCTGGAAAAGCAAATGAAAAACACACTGCGCTTCTAGAAGCTGCTTTCTTGTCAGACCCCCTGCTAAGATGAAAGGTCAGGAAACGAAAGCGAGGGAAGGGGGAGGGAAGGTATTTGACTGGGAAGACAAGCGAAAATTTAATACAAGCCAATACCGGCGCTGATAGTCCGGAGTGATTATATTCTTTGAATGCCAGATGTTAGGCGCTTTCATAAAAGAAGCCCAGATATAATCCATTTAAAAACAAATAGAGCCCAGATAGATTTCCCTCGCTGCAGAGGAGAAGTTTGGGAAGCTTTGCAGTGTGTTCTTTGAGTGGAAATGGGGGGGTGCAAGAGGACCCCACACTCCTATGACGTCTTACTGCCCCCTGCAGTTTCTCAGTTTCATAGCAAGAAGGAAGAAGGAGAAGGAGAAAAGGATCTCTGGACAAAACAGTCGGGGCTCTTAGAATCGTATTGCAAGGGACCGCAAGGCTCATCTAGTCCAACCCCCTGCAAAGCAGGAATTGCTGTGGGGCTCGAAACGAAACGACCCTGAGATTAAGAGTCTTCGTGTCCGACTCTTCGTGCCCCATGGACCAGAGCACGCCAGGCCCTCCTGTCTTCCTCTGCCTCCCGCAGTTTGGTCAAACTCATGCTGGTAGCTTCGAGAACACTGTCCAACCATCTCGTCCTCTGTCGTCCCCTTCTCCTTGTGCCCTCCATCTTTCCCAACATCAGGGTCTTTTCCAGGGAGTCTTCTCTTCTCATGAGGTGGCCAAAGTGCTGGAGCCTCAGCTTCAGGATCTGTCCTTCCAGTGAGCACTCAGGACTGATTTCCTTCAGAATCGATAGGTTTGATCTTCTTGCAGTCCATGGGACTCTCAAGAGTCTCCTCCAGCACCATAACTCAAAAGCATCAATTCTTCGGCGATCAGCCTTCTTGATGGTCCAGCTCTCACTTGTGCTGGAAGATGGGTTCTAGAAATCAGAAGGGACGCAGGTGGCGCTGTGGTCTAAACCACTGAGCCTTTTGGGCTTGCAAATTGGAAGGTCGATGGTGTAATAAGAAAAAAACTGCTCCTTTTCCCTTATGGGGTACCCAAGAGCCCATATAGAGTCCTCTTTTTCGGTTCTCTATCAGTAGGAGAAAATAACAGAGGCCAACCAGAGAATAGTGAGAAGCAAGGCAGCTAGTAAGCCTGATCTTTATTACAGCTGTTGCAACAAGGTGCTCCCCACACACATGGGGGAGAGAGAGAGAGACCTCAAGCACAGGTGCGCAAGCCCTTATATAGACATTTGAAATTGCCCGTCCTGAAGAAAAAGACCACCCCCAGAAACATCATAAATATGGTACATCACAGAAGGGGTGCAGCCCAGACCATCCCCTTAATACATCAGAGAAGGAGCAGAAATCTGGGTGTGTTGTTTCTTCCTGTCTGGCAGGTTAGCTGATTGGATTAAATGGCATCCTGGCCACTCTTTTGTTATGATAACTAATTCTTGAATCTAGGTCACAGGCCACAGGCTCACACCCTGTTCATATCTTGAATATGCCCTTAAGACAGGATTTGTGAGGGCAGGATTTGTGAGAAAGAGACAATGGGGAGGTTTCCCACTTTGAACTTGCAGAGAAATATTTTAGGTCAATTTGTTCAGGACCTTTTCTGTGGGGTTTCAGACATGTGGTTTAATGTATGATGCATTATGGTATTTTAATATTATGTTGGAAGCCGCCCAGAGTGGCTGGGAAAGCCCAGCCAGATAGGCGGGGTATAAATAGTAAAAAATTTATTATTATTATTATTATTATTATTATTATTATTATTATTATTATTATTATTTTTTAACATATGACCTTAAAATTCTTATAACAACGGTTTGAATCCCCACGGTAGAGTGAGCTCCTGTTGTTCTGTCCCAACTCCTGCCACCTAGCAGTTCGAAAGCACCCCAGCGCAAGTAGATAAGTAGGTACTGCTGTGACGGGAAGATAAACGGCGTTTCCATGTACTTTGGTTCCTGTCATGGTGTCCCTTTGCGCCAGAAGCGGTTTAGTCATTCTGGCCACATGACCTGGAAAGCTATCTGTGGACAAACACTGGCTCCATCGGCCTGAAAGTGAAATGAGCGCTGCAACCCCATAGTCGCCTTTGACTGGATGTAACCATCCAGGGGTCTTTTACCTTTTTTATCAGGTCAAAGCAGCAATCTCCAAATACTTTATTCCAAAGTGCATTTTTAGGGCAATACCTTGGTTTGGCCAACCAAAACATTGCAAAATAGTGCACAAGATTTTGGGAGCACGTGTGGGGAGCAGGACTGGTTCAGGACTGTTAAATATAATTGATGTAATTTACATAGGCCTGAAAAATGTATGTGTTTGAATGAAGGTTTAAAATGGAAAATGGCTAAATGTGCATTACTAATGTTGGGGGTTTCCCCCAGTTGTTTTCTAAAGGACTCTAAGCTCTTTAATGGGTTGATGAATAACTGTTGATATGACAAGCTATGAGGAGAGAAAGCAAATCTAAGATTGGGCTAAAGGAAGGAAGCACTTAGGTAGGTCTATGCGTCAATTATCTGCTTATATTTAAAGGAGAAATAGCCATTAGGAGCGTGGGATCAAAATACAATCCTCTCTTTCCACCTCAATTGCACCTCATGCTGGTAATTAGAGTGGAACTGCGATACATTCAGATGCCTAAGTCCTCGCCAAGGCACAAAACAAATCAAATATGGATTTTAGGCTTAAATTCACGCAGAACCCTGATCCTTGTGCGGCAAGCAAAGTGTGAAAATGTGCCTGGCAAAATTACCTTCACTCTGAACACATTGTGTGTGTGTGTGTGTGTGTGTGTGTGTGTGCGTGAGCGCTCTCTCGCACCATTTTGTTTTTAGGTGATGACATCTGCTAGGCTCTTTTGCATAAAGGCAAACAAGCAACCCAGCCTCTAGTCTAAGCATCTCAGCAGGCGAGCAGGGGAATCCTAGCAGACAGGATGGGAGAATTCCTTTCCTTGCACAGCAGGATAGCTGCTAAAACACTTTGTGCGATTGCAGCTGTGTGGGGCTCCCTGGCAAACACTGAGGGATGCAGATTGCGCAGGGCTGGATGCCTCATACTGTGCGTATTTTCCTGCCAATCATCGCTGCCATGCTCCAGACACTCTTCCCGGTGTCTCCCGCTGACTTTAAGGATGATCCGGCAGAATCTGCGATTGGAAAAAACTGGCAGGTGTGTTTCTGCGTTCATTTGCAGATATATCTGTGCGACTGGCACTTACACAATAAACATGGTTTTAATTATGGAAAGGTGCCATACAAATAAAATGATGACGACGATGTTGGCATGTGAGTTATCACATGCGCAGAAGGGGAAAATATACTGTTCTTATCCTGTATGGTGCAAATGTCCTTTTCCCCGCTCTGGGTAAGAGCCAAAAAACCAAATCTTGTCAAGTCTTCCAGTGGCTAGTGGTCATTTACACAAGTTTATAATGTACTGGGGGTGCGGGTGGCGCTGCAGGTTAAACCACAGAGCCTAGGGTTTGCCGATCAGAAGGTCAGTGGTTTGAATCCCCATGACGGGGTGAGCTCCTGTTGCTGAGTCCCTGCTCCTGCCAACCTAGCACTTTGAAAGCACGTCAAAGTGCAGGTAGATAAATAGGTACTGCTCCAGAGGGAAGGTAAACATTGTTTCCGTGCACTGCTCTGGTTCTCCAGAAGCGGCTTAGTCATGCTGGCCACATGACCCAGAAGTTGTACGCCGGCTCCCTCAGCCAATAAAGCGAGATGAGCACCGCAACCCCACAGTCAGTCACAATTGGACCTAATGGTCAGGGGTCCCTTTACCTTTAGAATGTACTGGGACATTCTTCTACGCCATCCTGCACCTTGCTCAGAAGGAAGAAAAAATTTAAAACCACAGAACCAAAGAGACAGATCAAGGGGGGTAATGGTACCTGGAGTTCTGTGTCCAATTTTGAGTGACCACAATTTAAGAAGGATGTTGACAACTTGGAATGTGTGCAGAGGAAGGCAACCAAAATGATTAAGGGTCTGGAAACCAAGCCTTTATGAGGAACGGTTGAAGGAACTGGGTATGTTTAGCTTGGAAAGGAGGAGACTGAGAGGAGATATAATAGCCGTCTTAAGGTATCAATCAATCAATCAATCAATCAATCAATCAATCAATCTTTATTACGGTCCAGAGACCCAACAAATCGTTACAAAGCAATGCACAATTCAGACAGCCTACCTCCAGGTTAAACACGCATTTTATTTAATAGGGATCATTCGCTCTTGCAACCACCGATAAAAACTTTGCCACTACTAATGTTCTAGCGTTTGTCCGGTCTTCCAAGAGGAACCTGACATGGTGAGCCTCTGATTTTCCCGGGAAAGGTACCAGCAAGGGTAATATCAGTTCAGCCCTGGCCTGCTCATATTTCGCACAGTGCAGCAAAATATGTTTTATAGAAACAATGTCTTGAGCAAAGTCTGTCCAGCGGCTGCCCCATGGAAAAAGGAACAAGCTTGTTTCCTCCTGCTCTGGAGGGTAGGACTCGAACCAATGGCTTCAAGTTACAAGAAGGAAGATTCCAGCTAAACACCAGTGAGAATTTTCTGACAGTAAGAGCTGCTTGACAACAGAACAGTCTCCCTCGGGGGGTTGTGGACTTTCCTTCCTTGGAGATCTTTAAGTAGAGTTTGGGTGGCCATCTGCCATGGATTCTGAAATATACTCGGAGTCAAGAGTGGATTTCATGCTCTTTATTCAGCTCATAGTGGTGAGGAGGAATGGAAGTTCCCCCACAATATCTGCTTTATATACATTATTTACACAATGGGCCCCACGTGATTGGCTAATTCCGGGATTCTCCTGTAGGCCAATCAGGTTGTGGATTCACTTCCACCTGGAGCTAGATTGGGTGGCTCCTGCGGACCAATCAGACTGCTGCATTGTTCTAGGACCAATCAGACTGCTGCATTTTGGATCCTATTGTTCTAGGACCAATCAGACTGCTGCATTTTGAAAAATAATAATAGATGGCCCTTCGGGTCCCTTCTACAATTCTATTATTCTATGAAATTCCAATGGCAGTTCAGAAATAATGGGAGCTCTTCTCAGTTTTTTTAAAAAACCTCTGCCATTGCTTGGCACGATAGGCTTTCCTCCTGTGCCCTCATCTCAAAACTTATTCCCCTTCTGTGCCCTCCACATATAAATTACTCTTAATTTACACCGCCTTATGGCGGGATTAAAAAGGTAAAGGACCCCTGACAGTTAAGTCCAGTCGCAAATGACTCTGGGGTTGTGGCGCTCATCTCGCTTTACTGGCCAAGGGAGTTTGTCCGCAGACAGTTTTTCCGGGTCATGTGGCCAGCGTGACTAAGCCGCTTCTGGCGAACCAGAGCAGCGCACGGAAACGCTGTTTACCTTTCCGCCGGAGCGGTATCTATTTACCTACTTACGCTTTGGGGCGTGCTTTCGAACTGCTAGGTTGGCAGGATTAGTGCGGCTTTAATAGGTGTCTTTCATTTGTAGCTGCATACACACAACCTGTGGGACACAGGTGGCGCTGTGGGTTAAACCACAGAGCCTAGGGCTTGCTGATCAGAAGGTCGGCAGTTCGAATCCCCACGACGGGGTGAGCTCCCGTTGCTCGGTCCCTGCTCCTGCCAACCTAGCAGTTCGAAAGCACATCAAAGTGCAAGTAGATAAATAGGTACCGCTCTGGTGGGTAGGTAAACGGCGTTTCCGTGCGCTGCTCTGGTTCGCTAGAAGCGGCTTATTCATGCTGGCCACATGACCCAGAAGCCGTACGCCGGTTCCCTCGGCTAATAAAGCGAGATGAGCGCCACAACCCCAGAATCGGCCACGACTGGACCTAATAGTGAGGGTCCCTTTACCTTTTGCACACAACCTCTTTTTCGCGCTCGCCCAATCTGTGGCCTTCTCTTATTTTTCCCCCAGCTGTGCGATTTTATGCTGATCATGCCTCGGTGACCACGAAAAATCTTCTTTTATTTTTTCAGCCGTTCCCTTTGATACGGGCTTCCCGCTGTGCTCCTCTGCTGTTTGCAGCTTACGCAGAAAGCAGCCACACAGTTGCTCGCTGGTCTGGGTGTCTCCCGATCGCATTACCGCCCATCCTGTTGTCCTTTAGTACACTAGCTGCTTTCAGAGCAAGAGGCTCGGATGTAAGAGATCACTGTTTGGGTATTTGGGACCCTCAACAGGACGGCCTGTATTCAAGGCCTCCTTCTGGAATCTTGACCTGATGGCACAGACGCACTCAGACACCACCTGTTCTCTGGGAATCCGACTGTCCCGCCTGCAGCCAACAGGTGATCTTTGCTGCAGCGTTCTCCCCCCATCCCACCCCACCCACAAGTGTGCAACTCATTCCCTTCAGATCTCCATCTCGCTTCCGACTTCTTCACCTTTCAACAGCAGCCCTTCCTCTCTGGATGCTTTTAGAAGGATCACCATCAGGGTGGATTTGATTTGAATCAATTTGAATTAAATCACGATTTAAATCACTAGTTAGTAAGACTTGATTTCAATCATTTTTATTTTTATTTTTTACAGAAAGACCAGGCGAAGGTTTCATTTTTGGAATAATAAATTTTCAGAGTAGTTTAATATATATATATATATATATATTAAAGTTTTCTTGGTTTACAAAGGTATGCGCAATGTCTCTTTTTTTCAAGTTACATTTTTCATAGGTCAGTTTCATTTGTTGAGACACTAGGGTTACGTTAGGTTCAGAGTAGTTTTTGCAGTTATATCCGGTGCTTTCTTTTCTTTTCTTAAAAAGTGTTTAAGGGTACTCTCATTTTGACTCAAGAAAACCACCATTTTATAGTTCAGATTGGGGAAAATAAATACAGCAAATGGACAAAAGTACAAAGGTTCGCAAAATGTTCCCAGAAAAAAAGCACTGGTTATATCAAAAATTACTGATTTGGTTATACCATTAGAAATACATAGACCAATAATTATGAAATTATTGTGAGGTTTAATAAGTTAACTGTTTATATTTGGATAACTTTTCTGCTGTACTTTATTGGAAGAAGAAAAAAGAATCATTTTCTTAATAACAATTTAAACAATTTATTTAACTAAAACAATAACATTATAGCATATGTCTCCATGTTTGTTAACTGATGTAGCTATACAATCTTAAAAAAAAAAACTTAGACTGAGTTTTAGCACACATGAAAAACTTAAAACAAATCCTTATTTCCTGATGAATAGCTTTTGGACTATAATGTAACTTAAATAGAAAACTATCTTTAGTAATATTTTTCCTCCAAAAGAATTTTATTTTAAAAATCCAATTTAAATGATAAAAAATCATATATATATATATCCGGTTTAAATTTTAAGAATCTGATTTTATTGATTTTATTGATTTTTTAAAAATGATTTTTATCCACCTTGGTCGCAATATAGTTTTCTTTCCCCGTGTACATCCCATTGATTTCCTTGGTAACTACCAGTAAGTGCCAGAGAATGGCCCTGCTAAACAGCGCTTAAGATTTCCTGACTTCAAAAATAGCTTCAGACCACCTCCCTCTCCATCAGAGGGCGTTAAACACAGGTTTCCCTGGGGGAAAGCAGCAGGGCAAACTGCAGTGTGGATGAGCCCTTAGAATAATAATCATAATAATTTTATTATTTATACCCCGCCCATCTGCGCAGAGCAAACTGGAACAACTGTTGAAAATTCTCATGGAGTTGAGACTGAAAAGATGAACCACATGCTATGCATTTCGCAGAATCACAAAATTGTAAATTTGGAAGGGACCGTGTGTCAGGGACTGAACTATGGAGGAATGGTGGAGACCTACCCCTCCTCCTCCTGCAATTCCCAGAAAAGAGGAAGACAGTATAGATTTAGATCAGCGGTTTGCAGAAGGGCACAGTTCAGAGGCTGCAGAGGGGAGAAGCTGGGAAAAATTGGGAGAGGAGCAGGAAGAAGAAGCACCATGGGAGAAACAGCAGACAGATTCAGTGTCTTTAGAAAGCATTCCAGAACCCCATACATATTTCCGCACAGCTCGTTGGCAAAGGGAAGACGATGGAGATATGTTAGCAGTTTATAAGAAGTGAGCATTTGTGAAATTAGACTGACGGCTTTATAAGAATGAGTGAGTCATACGTAAAATGAGAAGTCTGCCCTCCCATCTACTGTTTCCTTGGGCTTGGTTGTTTACCACAATAAATCAACCTGATATGTTTAATTGTGCCAGTTGCTGCTGTGTATAATTGATCAATTTTCAATGAGTTAGCTGCAAGCAAACATTCATTCCCCAAATCCAGAAGCTCTTGGCATGCTTGTGACGGAAACACAGAGAAAGCAGTGCTGCCTTTTTTGCTTTGCATTGTCCTGGAAGTTGTAAGGTAAAAGTAAAGGACCCCTCACTGACCATTAGGTCCGGTCGTGGCCGACTCTGGGGTTACGGCGCTCATCTCACTTTATTGGCCAAGGAAGCCGGCGTACAGCTTCTGGGTCATGTGGCCAGCATGACTAAGCCGCTTCTGGCAAACCAAAGCAGCGCACGGAAACGCCGTTTACCTTTCCGCCAAAGTGGTACCTATTTATCTACTTGCACTTTCATGTGCTTTCGAACTGCTAGGTTGGCAGAAGCAGGGACCGAGCAACGGGAGCTCACCCTGTCGCAGGGATTCGAACTGCCGACCTTCTGATCGGCAAGTCCTAGGCTCTGTGGTTTAACCCACAGTGCCACCCGCGTCCCTTGTCCTGGAAGCTGCCCAGTGGATGAAAAGGAGATGTGCCTCCACACCTAGATGTGAGCTGTACAAATGAGGGAAAACATCATGGCAGAAACGGAGTCAGCCTGACCTCAGCCGTTGAACAAAGAAGAAGTGGCTGAAGTGAGTTTGATTTCCACAGAAGTTTGCATTTAGATGGCAAAAAAGGAAACGGAAGCATGTTCTGGAATGTGTGTGTGCGTGTTTACCTGTGGTTAGTAAGTCACCTTGAGAATCATTTGACTGAAAGCCAAGATACTGATCTTCTAAATAAATAAATGCATCCACTGAAAGAGTGGAGGCAGCTGTGCGAGATGTTGCTTTTCCCAGCTCACCATCCCTATCAGCCAGCATTCAGAAAATATCAGGAAGTGGCTAATAGCTTTTTCAGTGCCAGAACCATTGCAGCTGAGCTGACTGCCTTCAGGTGTCTTCTAAAGCTTGGAGAGTTATTTGCCTCCTTGGCTTGCAGGTTGCATAACTCCATACCCTCCAACATTTCTCGAATGAGAACAAGGATGTCCTAAGGAAAAGCGGGACATTCCAGGATCAAATCAGAAATCAAAACGGCTTCTGTAAATCCGGGACACTTAGAGGGCCTCCTAGTCCATGCAGGATCAAGCTCCTAACCACAGGCCTAGGGATTGTGCTCAGGTTCACCCTTTTCCCCCAGTAAGACAGGATATTACACAAGCATGGCACAATTCAATCTATTTGCATCAATGTATGCTTCCTTTTAGGGACGCAGGTGGCGCTGTGGGTTAAACCACAGAGCCTAGGACTTGCCGATCAGAAAGCCGGCAGTTCGAATCCCCACGACAGGGTGAGCTCCCGTTGCTCGGTCCCTGCTCCTGCCCACCTAGCAGTTCAAAAGCATACCAGTGCAAGTAGATAAATAAGTACCGCTCTGGTGGGAGGGTAAACAGCGTTTCCGTGCACTGCTCTGGTTCTCCAGAAGCAGCTTAGTCATGCTGGCCACATGACCCGGAAGCTGTATGCTGGCTCCCTCGGCCAATAAAGTGAGATGAGCGCCACAACCCCAGAGTCGGCCACGACTGGACCTAATGGTCAGATGTTCCTTTACCTTTACCTTTATGCTTCCTTTTAGAGTCATGGGGTTCTCAGTTATGCGCTTTTAGACTATGTTCACTTCCCATTTACCGGTAACTCTCACAAAACCTGTGTGAGGTAGGTTGAGAAAGAGTGACAGGCTCATGGCCTTTTTGCTTGGCCTTATTATTATTATATTGCTTACTTGCTTGCTTGAATTTATATACCGCCCTATACCCAGGAGTCTCAGGACAGTTCACAATAGGTAGGGGTTTGAATAGGTAGGGGAGTCTCACCAGTCATAATCCATTTTTTCTCACCTCCAACAATTTTTCTCCCCCCAACTATACACCATTTGTGCCCCCCATGTAGTCACAGGAGACAACTCCTAGGCGCTGAAGTCCCTTCGCCCCCCCCCCATAAAAAATTGAGGGATTTAGCTCCCCTCCAAGTTGATGGGCACTGTCATTCAAATGGTGTGCCTTGTGATCAATTATGTGGGGTGGGGCTTACCTGACCCCCCCTCAATATTTTATTCAAGTTGGCATCCCTGCATGTAATATTTGTAAACAGCCATCAGGCACGATCTGTGGGTCTTCTGTTGTTTTTTCTTGGCAGCCTACTGATAACCAACCACTTCTCCATTTTTTATAGTCACTAATGCAGTGTCAAAATGAAAAATATGCCCCGATTCTTTGTTTCCTATGGAGTTTTGCCAATATAAACTGATACGCTACTCATTTTAGCATGTTGTTGACAATATGCAGGTTTCTAATTTCACATATCCAAATCTAAATATGGCTTTCCCTTTGGGAAGAGAAGAAGGAAGACTTTGGCAGGAGCTGGGTCATGTGAGTGTTGTCTGACAAGGACAATGGCGTACCTGCTCTACAATGCAAACCAGCTATGAGATCACAAAGCTGTAAATTAGGGTGTGTGGTGGTAGCTTAGAAATGCCCTCACTAAATAATCATATAGAGGGTTGAAAAGCTTTCCTGTGACTTTCCACACTAGAGAGTGTTATGGTTTAGTGATATATTATAATCTGCTAGCAAATTGTGCTTTTGTCAGTCCGAAATCTCCTGGGTGGAAATGTGGGATAATACGGCATTTTTCTGATGTGGGTGGGTAGGGGACAGCCCAGAACAAAATGTTCTGCTTATGAGCTGTGCGTTGCACATCTCAGCATTTAATGCCTCTTCTCATCCTGACTGGTACCTCCTGAGAGCTATATTTCCAATTTAGATTAGTTTAACTTGCCATAATTAAATTCGTTTAATTCAGACTCATGTAATTCTCCTTGATTTTGTTTGCTCTGACTTTATGGAAATGAAATAAATCAGATTAGGGGAAATAGGTGCCCGTATTGCATTCTGCTACATGGGATACAGCAGCTGTGTTCACACAAAACACTAGACCACAGTTTAGTGCACCTTAGTTGCCGCTACTTCCTCTGACCTGGGATAGCCTATCGATGGTTGTATTGTATTGTAATTGAAACTTGCCTTCTTGGTTAAATCCCAAAGTCTCAGCTCCATTTTCCCTCCCGGGATCCTTACAAGGATGTTCCATTATCCAGGCCAAATAACTTAGGTTACCTGTGTTGTGCTCCCATTAATTCAGCAGATGTGCTAGTTTAGAAGGACAGCTCTACTGGGATGATACCAGACTGCCTGTGGCTAAAAGGGCCGTGGGCCACAGAGGAAGAGGTTCACCTTGTACCAGACTAAATTCCCCCTTCTGCTATCATGCACTGATCTTGAAGGGTTTGATCCCTGGACATGGAAACAGGTTGTGTTTAGAGCGGTGGGGTGGTAAAAGCTTTCTGGGAAATGATTTATAATGAGCTGAAAAAAATACTTAAGATAACTTTTGTTTTAAAAAAACCAGAGGGTTTTTTGTTAGGCATTATAGGCGTGGAACTACCAAAAGAAAATAAAAGTCTGTTTACGTATGCAAGGACAGCAGCAAGGATGCTTCTTGCTCCGAGATGGAAAGAAGAAGAAGCACCGACCAGAGAAGAGTGGCAGACCAAGCTGATGGAATATGTAGAAGTGGCAAGACTGACGGGAAAGATCAGAAATCAGGAAGACCAAGTATTCTTAAAAGACTGGAATAACTTTTTAACATATTTGAGAGACAGCTGAAATCATTGGCAGGAATACGACGACACTTGTAAAGTAACATGGATTTTGGATACTATGATTATATAACAGATAAGGCAAAGGCAAAGGTCCAGTCCATTAGGTCCATTAGGTCCAGTCATGACTGACTCTGGGGTTGCGGCACTCATCTCGCTTTAATGGCCGAGGGAGCCGGCGTACAGCTTCCGGGTCATGTGGCTAGCAGGACTAAGCCGCTTCTGGCGAACCAGAGCAGCGCACGGAAATAACGTTTACCTTCCCGCCGGAGCGGTGCCTATTTATCTACTTGTACTTTGACGTGCTTTCGAAGTGCTAGGTTGGCAGGAGCAGGGACCGAGCAACAGGAGCTCACCCCATTCGATTTGAACTGCCAACCTTCTGATCGGCAAGTCCTAGGCTCTGTGGTTTAACCCACAGCGCCACCTGCATCCCTTATATAACAGATAGATTACAGTAAAAGATGCAGGAATAAAATTTAGAATTGGAACCCATGGAAGGAAGGAAGGAAGGAAGGAAGGAAGGAAGGAAGGAAGGAAGGAAGGTTCAAAAGAACCCCTTTTTAAATGTGTGAAAATGTTATGTTTATGGTGTGTAACTTTTATATAAAACTAATAAAAAAATTTAAAAATAAATAGAGCAGTGTTCTTCAACATTTGGTCCCCAGATATTAAAGTCTGGCTACCACCCCCATCATCCTCAAAGATTGGCTAAGCTAGCTAGTACCAAGAGGTGTAGTCCAACAACATCTAGCGACCCAAGAGAGGCGGATTTAGGGGTGCACGACTGATTTGGTCACACTGGACACAGAATCTAGGGGCATAACAACTACAGTGGTACCTCAGATTAAGAACTTAATTCATCCTGGAGGTCCGTTTTTAACCTGAAACTGTTCTAAACCTGAGGTACCATTTTAGCTAATGGGGCCTCCTGCTGCCACCACGCTGCCACCGCACAATTTCTGTTCTCATCCTGAAGCAAAGTTCTTAACCCGAGGTACTATTTCTGGGTTAGCGGAGTCTGTAACCTGAAGCATCTGTAACCTGAAGCGTCTGTAACCCGAGGTTAGCACTGTATGAGTTAGAACGCAGCAAGAAAGGCTGCTGAAATTTGAAACCCCAAGGTCCATTATTGGACCCACAAACCCTCTAAGTGTCCTTATTTTCCAGGGACATCTCCGGATTTACAGACGCTGTCCTGGTTTCTGATTTGATATTGGTTTCTGATTTGCTTTTCCTTAGGACGTCCCTATTTTCATCAGAGAAAAATTGGAGGATATGGAGTTATGCAAGTCCCAGGTCAAGGAGATAAGTAACTACCTTTAGAAGACATCTGAAGGCAACCAGGTATAGGGAAGTTCTGTAATTTATATATATATATGTTGGAAGCCACTCAGAGTGGTTGGGGCAACCCAGTCAAATGGATGGCTTATAAATAATAAAATTGTTGTTGCTGTTGTTGAATAAGACATCCCTATTTTTATCGGCGAAATGTTGGAGGGCATGGACTCAATGGTGAAAAACACTGGTATAGAGATTTGTGTCTCAAGTGAGTAACAACAACAACAACACACACACACACACCGCCCATCTGGCTGGGTTTCCCCAGCCACTCTGAGCAGTTCCCAACAGAATTAAAAGCACAATAAAATATCAGACATTAAAAACTTTCCTAAACAGGGCTGCCTTCAGATGTCTTCTAAAAGTCAGATAGGTGTTTACATCTGATGGGAGGGCATCTGATGGGAGGGCGTTCCACAGAGCGGGGCCACTACTGAG
Source organism: Podarcis melisellensis (assembly GCF_964234715.1). Taxonomy (NCBI): domain Eukaryota; kingdom Metazoa; phylum Chordata; class Lepidosauria; order Squamata; family Lacertidae; genus Podarcis; species Podarcis melisellensis. The sequence continues at coordinate 13,158,817 of NC_138544.1, forward strand.
AAGGCCCTCTGCCTGGTTCCCTGTAACTTGGCCTCTCGCAGTGAGGGAACCGCCAGAAGGCCCTCAGAGCTGGACCTTAATGTCCAGGCAGAACGATGGGGGTGGAGATACTCCTTCAGATATACTGTTTAGGGCTCGAAAGGTCAGCACCAACACTTTGAATTGTGCTCAGAAACGTACAGTGGTACCTCAGGTTACATACGCTTCATGTTACATACACTTCAGGCTACAGACTCCGCTAACCCAGAAATAGTACCTCAGGTCTTAACCTGAGTTAACTTTGCTTTAGGATGAGAACAGAAATCGTGCTCCAGCGGCGTGGTGGCAGCAGGAGGCCCCATTAGCTAAAGTGGTGCTTCAGGTTAAGAACAGTTTCAGGTTAAGAACAGACCTCCGGAATGAATCAAGTTCTTAACCCGAGGTACCACTGTACTCGGAGCCAATGCAGGTCTTTCAGGACTGGTGTTATACGGTCTCAGCAATCACCCCCAGTCACCAGTCTAGCTGCCGCATTCTGGATTAGTTGTAGTTTCTGGGTCACCTTCAAAGGTAGCCCCACCCAGTAGTCCAAGTGGGAGATAACACCATGTAAATCGGAACAAGGAAGTGACACCTATCTTTCTGGACACACTGAGCCAGCTGTAATCTATTTGGCATGGTTGAGTCTCCACAGCTATTCCATCTGGGCCAGGTTTTCCCAAACTTGGGTCTCCAGTTGTTTTTGAACTACAACTCCCATCATCCCTAGCTAGCAGGACCAGTGGTCAGGGATGATGGGAATTGTAGTCCGAAAAAGCTGGAGACCCAAGTTTGGAAAGACTGACCTAGATCAGTAACTAAAGTCCTCAATCGCCACTGGGGAGGAAAGTTCCCTCGGATGCTAGAGATGTTCATAACTGTTGCTACAGACCAGCCTTTCTCACCCTGCCACCCTCCAGATGTTTGGGACTATAAGTCCCATTGTCCTTGACGTTGGCTGTGCTAGTTGGGACTACAGTCCAAAACCATCAGAGTGCACCAGAAAGGCTACTAGAAGCTGTCTTGGTAGTAAATAGAGCCCTCCTGCGATTGCCTACATGAGGTTTGAGAAACAGCAGGTTTGAGAGGTTCAAGAACCAGCAGGTAATTCTATACCATGAAGTGACTCTTCAGAAATATATCCCGTTGCTGTAGGGTTGGGAATAGGCCAATGACACGAGGAAAACTGCTCTGCCTTTTCATTATACGTGTGTCTGGGGCCTATGTGCGGAATCAATGAAGCCTACGCATTTCTGCGAGAAGGGAGGGAGAAGCAGGTAATACGATCCGCGCTGAAGTTATTAACTGGCTCCATTTCAAAATACTCAGTGAGCCTGCATTATCATCTCTCTTGCACTGTGCCAAAGGCATGCCTCGTGTCCTTGAGAGCGAAATTGTCCCCACGTAGCTGAGTGAAGCATTACTTTGTTAATACGCTGTGACACAAGGAAAATAATCAGCCGAAACAACTGCCAACGCTGGTTCACTGCAAATCATAACAGGATTATCCATTAAAAGAGACCCTGTCGGTATAGCATGTTTTTCATTAAACATTCTGTTTAAGCGTTCAAAATCGCAGCTCCGGACCGGTGTTCTCTCTTCAAGGCACTATTGGTACACACAGCGTACGGCGTTTGGGCTTAACACCCGCCCTCTATTCTGTGTATCCGAAAGCAAAGCTGTGCGGTGAACAGTGTAGTAGCCAAGGGCACAGCTTGGTGACAAAAAAACTTTTTAGTTATATAAAGTAGTTGTCAAAATAATTATGAGAGCCCCTTTCACTGCTCTTGCAGACCAGGCCCCAAGAACAGTTTGATCACTTCCAAGCTGAGGTCTTCTCTCCTTCCAGTTATAGAGTATGGCAGAACAGTGCAACTGCAGATTCTCCAAGTACAGTGGTACCTCAGGTTACATACGCTTCAGGTTACATACACTTCAGGTTACAGACTCCGCTAACCCAGAAATAGCGCTTCAGGTTAAGAACTTTGCTTCAGGATGAGAACAGAAATCGTGCTCCGACAGCGCGGTAGCAGCATGAGGCCCCATTACCTAAAGTGGTGCTTCAGGTTAAGAACAGTTTCAGGTTAAGAACGGACCTCTGGAACGAATTAAGTACTTAACCCGAGGTACCACTGTATCCCTATTTTCCAGGGACAGCCCCGGATTTACAGATGCCATCCCAGTTTCTGGAATGTCCTGCTTTTCCTTAGGACATCCCTATTTTCATCAAATAAATGTTGGAGGGTATGGAGTTATGTGACCCCTGAGCTAAGGAGATAAGAAACTATACAACATTTAGAAGGTATCTGAAGGCAGCCCTGTATAGGGAAGTTTTTTAAATGTTTAATGTTTCATATATGTTGGAAGCCGCCCAGAGTGGCTGGGGCAACTCAGTCAGATAGGCAGGGTATAAAAAATAAAATAATCATCATTGAATAGGACGGGAGTCAGTAACCTAAGGCCAATAGCCAGAAGCAGCCCGCAGAGGTTGTTTGACCGGCCTATGAGCCACGCCTGAACTGAGGCGCCTGCTCATGCGCTGCACTAAAGCGGTGCGGGGACTCGCTTCTGCGGCACCAGAAACCACATCTGCGCATGCTCAGACACCCCAAACCACATTTGCACAGACGCCAATGCCAAAAATCATGTCTGCGCACCCGCAGTTGCCGAAAATTGCGGGCGGGCGGGCGCGCTCACGATCCAGCCCACGGAGGGATCTCTGCGGGACCGATCCAGCCCAGGCAAGATAAACATTGCTGACTCCTGGAATAGGACGTCCCTATTTTCGTCGGAGAAATGTTGGAGGGTATGCAGCTCATGCAGGATTTATGGGAGCTAATGGCCTCGGCAGCCACTCCCAGTCACCAATCTATCTGCTGCATTCTGGATTAGTTGTAGTTTCCGGGTCACCTTCAAAGGTAGCCCCACGTAGAGGTCATGGCAGTAGTCCAAGCTGGAGATAACCAGAGCATGCACCACTCTGGCGAGACAGTCCGCGGGCAGGTAAGGTCTCAGCCTGCGTACCAGATGGAGTTGGTAGACAGCTGCCCTGGACGCAGAATTAACCTGCGCCTCCATGGACAGCTGTGAGTCCAAAATGACTCCCAGGCTGCACACCTGATCCTTCGGGGGCACAGTTACCTCATTCAGGACCAGGGAGTCCTCCACACCTGCTTGCCCCATTCCTCAAAAACAGTACTGCGGCATATGAGCCAAACCACTGTCACGGCCACTTTGGAGCTAACTTCTCCTTGTTGAATGGAATTTCTCTGATGATGGGACAGTAAGGAGGGGAGGAGGCGAGTGATAAGGTTCTGTGAGCAATTCTTCGTTGACAAGGAAGCAGGAGCCGTGGGTCTTAATTCTTGGAGACCCTGAAAAGTCTCTGACAGCTTCTTCACTTACAGCCCTTGAGCATGTTGTCACTCTTTTTAGCATGGAGAGGCATGTTTGCATATGATTTCTGAACCAGGTTTTGCCAAATACACCTGTTTAAGAATCCCGGAAGCTTAGCCCTTTGAGATCCATCACCCTTCTTCCAACAACTGTTATTTCTCCCTGCACTCTGGCTCTTTCCCCCCGCTTCCCCATGGTTGATAGCTATGATATTTGTAAATCCAGCCCAACTCACTCAGAGGGCTCTAGGTAGGGCTGGGCGATATTTGGTTTTCAACATCACGATATATCACAGCTAAACATTGGAATACAGTCACATCTTGGAAGTTGTACAGCTTAGCTCCCAAACCTTTTGGCTCCCGAACGTCGCAAACCCGGAAGTGACTGTTCCGGTTTGCAAACTATTTTTTTTATTATTATAAGATATATATTAAAATTTTTAGAGGTACAAAAAGAGAAATCAAAAAACATCATTTTAAACAAAAAAAGATAAAATACAAAAAAGGAAAAGGAAAAATAAAAAAGAAAGAGCAGAGAATTAAAATCTATTAATCTAAAAAAAAAACAAGGAAAAATACAACAAATCTTCCCATTACTTATCTTTCATTAGCTTATTTCCCTGACCTCCTCGCACCTCCCTTTTTTGTATTCTAGGTCAATTATCCATTCCAGCAAATCCTTTCCCTCTTTTCGAATTTTTGTCCTGTAATTTATCTTGATATTAATATAACTTTACTTTCCCTCCTTTCACCAGTTAACAGTCTGTTTTTTCCTAAATCTTTGTAACATTTCTGCTAAAATCACATAAATTCATTCCAACGTCATTCTAACATTCATTAATTTTGCAATGTTTCTGTAAATAGTCTTTAAATTTCTTCCAATCTTCCTCCACCGACTCTTCTCCCTGGTCTCGGATTCTGCCAGTCATTTCCGCCAGTTCCATAATAGTCCATCACCTTCATCTGCCATTCTTCCCGGGTGGGTAGATCTTGTGTCCGGTTTGCAAACTATTTTTGGAAGCCAAACGTCTGACGGAGCTTCCTACAGCCAATCAGAAGTTGTGCTTTTGTTTTGGAAGTTGTTTTGGAACAGACTTCCAGAACAGATTCCGTTTGACTTCCAAGGTACGACTGTATATTGATATATCACAACATCTGAAACAAGGATGGAGCTTTATGTAGAGGCATTGGCTGGCATCATGGTTTTTCCTGCATCATGATTTTTGCATAGCACATAAATACATACACGAATCACAATATATTGCCAGGTCAAAAATTATGAAACCGATTATATGGTCTTCAAACCGGTTTGGGATGATATATATACTGCCCAGCCCTAACTCTAGACAGGTTTTGCTGAAAACTATGCCTGTGTAGGACAGATTAGGATTCAGAACAGACTGGGAGGTTTGCCCCACTCTGAATGCTTTTTTTGTCCCTGCTGAACCGTGTGCAGACAGAGGAAAAGCCACCAAGCCAATAATGAATCTGTTGAAGGCAGATTGTACATGGGGCCGCCCAGCGAAGAAAACAGTAGGCAAGTGGCCTGCATGCTCTGTTCACTGAACCCTGGTAGCACTCTCAAAAAGGACAGATCTTAAATACAATTGCTTACTATGCTCCTAACAACTGGTTCCGCCTATGCAGAATCAGCTCGATGGTTTCTCTCTCTCGCCAGCCCCCTTCCTGCTTTCAAGGTCAATTTAATTCTCTTTGATCTTTTGGGCATCATTCACCACCTTGATAAACACAGCGCTGGAATTACCTTTCAGCTAATGCGAGTTGCTTTGCCGACTGTGTGGGAAAAAATGCACAGGGAGCATTTCTGTGTAGAAAACAGAGTCCAGAGGATTTCTGGCGCACTTCCAGTTCCTTGGAGAGTACATTTATTCATTGGTTAAGCAGGCAAACAGCTATACACTATGGTGATCAGCATAAACAATATTTAATACAGTCACATCCCAGAAACACAGAATTCTCATTGCCCTTTTTCTTCTTCTGGAAGTGCACATTAGTTTTCCTTTTAGTTTAGCAACAGATGGAAGTCTACAATCATGCATATAACCCACCTGCACAATGTGCATACCTGTTTAGGCTCACTATAGCGGTATGGAGTCTATGGATGTTCTGGGAACCCAGTTACCATCAGCCCCAGTCAGTACAGCCAATGGTCTGGGATGATGGGAGTTGTAGTTCAGCAACTTCAGTGTGTGCTTTTGTGTTACGGGTGAGTTCCATCCCACTCCAAATAACCCAACCCACTTCTTCAGCCTGAATCTAAACTGTTTTCTCTCTAACAGAACTCCTCCATCCTTAAAGTTCTTCCCTCCTTTCAGCATGCCATCTCCCATCTCTCTCAAATCCAGGCCCGGTCTCTTACCACGACCTGCAGGCCAAACCTTCTTTTAGACCAAAGCTTCTGATCCATCAACTGTCCCTTATTACTGTATCCTTATTACTTTCAACCCTGCTGAAAAGGGGAAACGGCAGTGGAACCAACCAGGAAGTGTGTGTATATGTAAGCTCCATTTTAGCCAAATCCAAGGGCAGTTCATAAAAACTATTTGTTTATTTGTTTATTTGTCTGCATTAGCAGTTTCTGTAATTGTGGTACAGTGGTACCTCAGGTTCTTGAATGTAATCCTTTCCAGAAGACCGTTCAACTTCTGAAACGTTCGAAAAACCAAGGCGCAAAGGGCTGGCTGGAAGTTCAATTGGAAAAATTGAAAAACACGTTCAACTTCTGAGACGCGTTCAAAAACGGAAGCAATTACTTCCAGGTTTCCAGCGTTCAAAAACTGAAACATTCAGCTCCCAAGACGCTCAAAAACCGAGGTACCACTGTATCTTGGGAAAGCTGCATTTCAGAGATAACCATTCCAATACACAAATTGATCTGCAGAAAGATGGAGCTACTCTTTGGTTTATAAACTATCCAAGAAATCAGTCACTCTTTCTGTCCAGAGGACACCCGGGCACAGAAGGTCATCTCTTCACCATACTCTATTGTACCAAGTGTGTGAGAATGTGTCACATTGTCAGGAGGAGGGTTTGCACATGGCGATGTTATGTGTTGCTGTAGCCCTGGGATATCAGGAAGGGAAGTAAAGGCAGTTGCTACCATCAGCCATTCAGCTGTTGCAGTAGTATGATAACCACAGTGGCCATGGCTAGACAGGCACCAATGATGGTAATTCTGCACCTCCTCTCTTATGAATCCAGGAACTTCAGCGATATGTCGTGCCGACCACATGCAGATATATGCACCCACAAATCCCATATGGGAAGATGCCCGTCATAGATATTTTTCTGAATATCATAGTCGGCATAAGCCTGCTGAATGTCCTTAACTCTGTAACTGGGTGATGTCCCCTTCTCTGGATTAGTGAAATAAATTGAGGAAAATGTGTTGCCTCTCCACAGGGGACATTTGCACATCCTGAGTAGCTTCACAGTCTGCTCCAAGGAGAAAGGATGCTATGCTTAACTGCTGTCACTAAGACACAGGGGGAAGGAGGAAGTGAAATTCAATGGCATAACCATAGTTTGTACTCTTAGTTATCAGAGATGATGTGAGGTCATATAAGAAAGAAGTGGGCTGTACCTAAGCATCTGTCCCGAATGCTTTAGAAACAGGATATCCTTTCTTAAGACTCAGAGTCAGACTGGATAATCCATTCATTGGGGTCTTTTCAGTCTCCATATGTTTGGAGCCTCTGTTACCTTCTAGATTAAAGGATAATCATTTATAATTTGGGGGGAAATACTGCTAAGAAAGTTTAAGTTATAGCCTGGGGAGAAAGAGTTTTATTCTCTCAAGAACAGTGGGTAAAAACTGAATCACAGAAAATAATTTCACGCAGCCATTTAATCGTGGCATTAAAATATCAGCGATACTAAAAACAGCTGTTGCGCCCAGCAACATCGGACCAGCTCCTTGATGAAGCTTTACATTGTTAATCCTGCTACATGTTTTGTAGCAACACACAATCCATTCCTGGTTACAGAACACACTGAACTTCCAAATATTTTTCCACTAAAGGACACTCTGCGGCAGGGTTTCTTCTTTTGAAATCAATATGCCCAGTGTGATCAGAATCCCAGCAATTCTTTCGGTCCTTTGAGATACGACAGACAGCTTTGCCAAAGCAACATTATACATTTTTAGTCCCCAGTAAACAGACCTTACATTCCTCCGTTTGGGTAATCAGGTGTAATTGAGTAAATATGCACATACAGATGTCATCTTTTGACACTAAATTCTTGTGGAAACAGAATAAGGGGACTGGCTGGCAGATAAATCTCTCTGAAAATTTATATGTGCACCAATAAAGATTCCATTATGTGGAATATTAAACTTCTACGGATTTCATTTCCCGCCCCCCCATAGTTTTGTTCAAAGATCTTTCATGACTATAGATGTGCATTTAAATAAAATTAAAAGTCCCATTCCGTGTCTGTTTCCATGGTGCGCTCTTTCTGCCTGTGAGGAAAAACTGTATGTCTATCCAAATCTGCTCCTAATCATCACTCTCGTCTTCATCAAACGAAAGCAAGCTGCTATTTTTTACTTGCTTGGTTGTATTTTGGGAGGTTGGAGAAATCCTCTTTGTCTCTTTTCTCTTCTTACTTGATGTGGCCGTCAAACCGGAGTATTTCTCTTCTGATGAACGCTTAGGAGGTTTCCTAAACATAATCTTTCCATCTCCAGAGTCAGCTTCGTCATCTAGGGTAAGAATGCAAATAGTCCTTTATGTGCACACTCTCGCATCTCCACTTTCCCACCTTCTGAGTTTCAAAAAAGTATGATAATCCCACCGGATAGCTCAAGTATCCTGGGAAAAGGCTGCAGCAGTGCATAAGCTTATTCTGCAGTATCTTCAGGCAAAGGCTGAGAGACACCACAATCTGAAACTCTGTAGAGCTGCTGCAGACAATATTAAAATGAAGTAATGGTCTAAGCCATTATAAGGTAGCCTTCCATCTTTCTCAATATTAATTTGTCTAAATACCCCCCCCCATTCTGTCTTAGTTACACTATAAGTGATGGAAGTCATAACAAGGTCAAGTTGGCCCAGTGATGTGCTGCCACTATAATATGTTGATCTGAGCCACTGCAATGAAATTTCTCAAAATTTCATATATGAAAGCCCAGGATCACCTGACTTCAAAATGAGCAAGAGTGGAAGAAATCTGATGCAACTATCTGAAGGAAACTGGCAAACGTTACAAAGAATCTTCGTAACTAATGTAGTAGGTAAGCACACAGTTAACTTAAATCGTATTCATAAATGAAAATTAAAAAAATAAAACGACCCTAAACTTGAAAGTTTCCTTATTTTTTTCAGGTACTACAGTGGTGCCCCGCAAGACGAACGCCTCGCAAGACGAAAAACCCGCTAGACGAAAGGGTTTTCCGTTTTGGAGGCGCTTCGTAAAACGAATTCCCCTATGGGGTTGCTTCGCAAGACGAAAAAAATCTTGCATCCCCCCGCGGGGTTTTTCCGCTTTTTTCGCCCTTTTCTTAAGCCGCTAAGCCGCTTATCAGCTGTTCCGCTGATAAGCCGCTTAACAGCTGATCGCTGGAAGCCGCTTGACAGCTGTAGCGCTAATCCGCTAAGCTGTCAATGGGCTTGCTTCGCAAGATGAAAAAACCGCTATACGAAGAGCCTCACGGAACGGATTAATTTCGTCTTGCGAGGCACCACTGTATCAGTATGGATGGTATCCAACCAAGCTTAACTACTGTAAGAGCAGACCCACTGAAATTAAGGACTGCCTCTTGCCCGATTTGATAGACTCTGACCTGGAAGGCTAGAGTTCAAATCCCCAAATTGGCCATGAATTTCACCGGGTGAGCTTGGGCCAGTCACCGCCTCTCAGCCTAGCCTACCCCACGGGGTTGTTGTGGGGTTAAAAGTGGAGGGGGAGAACAATGTACGCCACCTTGAGCTCGTTGAAGAAAAGGGCGGGGTATAAATGCAATTAATAAATAAAATAATATAGTTACCACAAACCAGGAAGGGAATCTTGAGAATGTAAAGGGAGGGAGGCTCGTTTAATTTCACTGTACACAGATTGTGCAATGAAAATAAATAAATATATGTTGTTGCTGTTGTTGTTTAATTTAAAAAAATATTTTTATTAAGTACAAATTAGAAAACATACATATTCACAAGAAAAGAAAATACAAAAGAAAAAGAAAATACATCTAACCAAGGGGGAAAAATTAGAGAATATTTTGTCTCTTTTCATATTTACAGTTATTTATACCTCTATAAAATGCTATTCACAATAAAGCAGTGAAATGAAAGATAAGATATCAGAAAAAAAGAAAAAAGAACAAAGAAAAAATAAAGAAGTAAAAGAAATAAAAGGAAAAGATGATGATGATGATGATGATTATTGGAAGGACAGAATATAGCTCATTCACAACAGCCAAATCGTGGTCTGGTCAATACATTGAAACTATGTCATTGTGCACATATAAGGCGTATAACCTACCAAACCCCGCAGCACAGCTTAGGTGAAACCCACAATGAAATAAATGGTGGTTGCATAAGAGGCATTGACTGATGGATTGCCACCACGATGCATAAAGGGCATCATAATGCAGTATGTGAAGGCTAGTAAATGTTGCTTGAGGAAGTCGATGAAGACAAACTCTTGAGACTGGTAATGTGCGAGATGAAGATCATCGGCAAGATGGAAGCATCTCAAAATTGTTTTGCTAGGTTATGAAAGCCAGTGTCATGAATCACAAGCAAAGCCTTATGCTGAGATGGCTTGCAATTCTGATAATTTATAGGTGGCGGAGCTTTGAAAGAAAAATCTAAGCTTCTCCTCGGCAACACATTTTTCTTAACTAAGTAACAGAATGTTTTAAAAATCAATTTTCTAATAGAAACTTGCCAGAAACGCTGTGGCTGATTGATCTTCATTTAATAACTTACTCTGTGCCCTTGCAACACCATTATCTTGAGATTTATAATAACCCACAGCTGTGACGGTACATGGTACCTTTTCCATCAAGGCCGTCATGGAATGCAGTGCAAAGGTGGATTCAATAGGAACAAAGTGGAGGACAGAATGCACTCCTGTCGTAACAATTTACACTATTTAAAACCAGTTTTGGGATCCAAGCAAACTCAGCTATGTATTCTAAGAGTTTCGCATTCAGACCTCAGCAAAGACAAGAGCTCCATTACTGCTCGACGCTGCTGCCTTTTTGAATAAAATAAGGCAGAACAGGTAGGGCAGGAGCGAGCTGGGCTGATGTTCTCTCTTCCTCGCTGCTCTCCCGTACAAGGTCTCGTTTTATGGCTTACTACCCATGGACTTATTTAACTTATATGCAGAATTCATCATGCGAAAGGCTGGGCTGGATGAATCCCTAGCCGGAATTAAGATTGCCGGAAGAAATATCAACAACCTCAGATATGCAGATGACACAACCTTGATGGCAGAAAGTGAGGAGGAATTAAAGAACCTCTTAATGAGGGTGAAAGAGGAGAGCGCAAAATATGGTCTGAAGCTCAGCATCAAAATAACGAAGATCATGGCCACTGGTCCCATCACCTCCTGGCAAATAGAAGGAGAAGAAATGGAGGCAGTGAGAGATTTTACTTTCTTGGGCTCCATCATCACTGCAGATGGTGACAGCAGCCACGAAATTAAAAGACGCCTGCCTCTTGGGAGAAGGGCAATGACGGGCCTAGACAGCATCTTGAGAAGTAGAGACATCACCTTGCCAACAAAGGTTCGTATAGTTAAAGCTATGGTTTTCCCAGTAGTGATGTATGGAAGTGAGAGCTGGACCATAAAGAAGGCTGATCACCGAATAATTGATGCTTTTGATTTATGGTGCTGGAGGAGACTCTTGAGAGTCCCATGGACTGCAAGAAGATCAAACCTCTCCATTCTGAAGGAAATCAGCCCTGAGTGCTCACTGGAAGGACAGATTGTGAAGCTGAGGCCTCATGAGAAGAGAAGACTCCCTGGAGAAGACCCTGATGTTGGGAAAGATGGAGGGCACAAGGAGAAGGGGGCGACAGAGGACGAGATGGTTGGATAGTGTTTTCAAGGTTACCAGCATGAGCTTGACCAAACTGCGGGAGGCAGTGGAGGACAGAGGTGCCTGGCGTTCTCTGGTCCATGGGGTCACGAAGAGTCGGACACGACTAAACGACTAAACAACAACAACCCATGGACTGGCCAAGACACCCACTTCACTACCTGTCCCCATTGAAAGCTGCCAGAACTCCAAACAAAATTAATGGTATACCACAGCTACTATGGCCTCTGCCAGCACTGAGAGAAAGTGGCTGACTTCAAGGGCTGGCAGGAAGAACAGGTGATGAGCAGAAAGTTGACTCAAAAGAAAGCTCATGATCAGGGTGGATTTGATTTAAATCAAATCGATTTAAATCACTAGTCAGTAAGACTTGATTTAAATCTTTTTTTCTTTCCTTTTTTACAGAAAGACTCATTCTTGCTGGTATAATCTTAATATTTACAACTAGATGACGGTTTCATTTTTGGAATAATAAATTTTCAGAGTAGTTTTTACAGTTATATCAAAAATTACTGATTTGGTTATACTATTAGAAATACATAGACAGATAATTATGAAATGATTGTGAGATTTAGTAAGTTAACTGTTTATATTTGGACAACGTTTCTGCTGTACTTTACTGGAAGGAGAAAAAGAATCATTTCCTTAATAACAATTTAAACAATTTGTATAACTAAAACAAGAACATTATAGCATATGTATCCATGTATGTTAACTGATGTGGTTAAACAATTTAAAAAAAAACAACTTTGAGTTTTAGCACACATGAAAAACTTAAAACAAATCCTTATTTCCTGATGAATAGCTTTTGGACTATAATGTAACTTAAATAGAAAACTACGTTTAGAAATATTTTTCCTCCAAAAGCATTTTATTTTAAAAATCCATTTTAAATTTTAAAAAATCCATTCTAAATTTTTAAAAAATCCATTTTTAATTTTTTTAAAAAAAACAACAACATTGATTTTTATCCACCCTGCTCATGATTGTAGACAATGCAGAGCAGACAGACGTCAATGCCTGAGTGCACCATTTTGAGATGGTGGATTTTCTAGATCATATGGTGGTGTGTTAATTAAAGTGGCACTGAGAGATGGTTGATCTTTCTGATGATGTGGGAATCAGAGGGACTAGTATAAATATGCTGTAACAATGTTTTTAATGAAACACACACACACCCAAAAAATCAGACCTTGACTCATAGTTTCTCTACAGAAGAAAAGAAAACCTGCCAGCAGAGAGAGATGAGAGAACTAGGATAGGATACGTTGGCTCACAGAGATCAAAGCCTTTCAATCAACAACACCAACCAATTTTGGGAGCCCTTGACTCCGCTCCACATTGTCAGCAGTGGTGAACTGGGGAATAAATCAGCGAGGAATGACTACAGGTAAAGTCTTATGCAAGCAGTTTGCAGGAAGAATGAGAAAGAGGAGATGAAGTCCTAAATCAGCTTGGCTAACATGTTGAAGGAAAGCAACTTTGATTTGTGAGGGCCTGCAAAAAAAGCAAGAAAGAAAGGATACTTTTCCTTTAGCTAGGAACAAAATACATCTCACCCATTCTGAGATACAAGAGTGATGGATTTCTACCGCATCCTACGGTTGGGCCAATGACCTCCGGAAACTGATGAGCTATCTATCTTGGAAAAGTTCAGAGAGGGATTTGTAAAAGAAACAAATGCTGTTAGAAGCCTGACAACAGCCAAAGCCGGGAATTTGAGAGGAATTGCTTTTTATCGAAAGTGAGCTGACAGTTGTAGGCCAGTGAATGGTTAGGTTTTACAGAAATGAAACAGAAGTTAATTTTGACAGAAAGGGAAATAAAACATTAATAACAACATTAAAACTTTAAGAGATCAGCACAGCTAAGACTGCCCAGGAAGAACATATTTGGAACAAACAGGAAACAAATGTTTTAAAAATAGCTGGCAATGTTACTAGGGACAATGCTAAACAAATGACGTTGTTTAAAATCCTTTAAACAAATACTGTTTGTGTCATTGCCATGGTCCTGGACTAAGAACCTTCAGAGGCTAAACTCTCCAGCAGCAGCTCTAAAGAAGCATCTTACTAGTTTCCTGGTCCTTCCCAAATAAAGTTCTCCACCTTGATGGAAACAGGAAGAAATTCCAACAGTAGAATGGAGAAGGAAATTGACTGAATATGCAGAATTGGACAAATTGACTGGGAAGATTCGATACCAGAAAGACCAAAAGTTTATCGAGGACTGGGGGAAATTTACAGAATATCTGAAAAATATATGTGATGTACAGACAACGCTTGTTGGTTTTGAAGAGACTCTGTGAGATAGTAAGAAATAATGCAAAAAGAGAGTAAGAGGAAAAGGAGTTGGGAAAGGCAATATTATGTTTAGAAATGCGTTAACAAATAGAAATTTTACGAAAGATTGACCGAGAAACTGAGGGAAGTCAAAAAATTGAAGAATGAGTGCAAAATAATTTGTTGACTGTATAAAATTGTTTGGAAAACGAATAAAAATTATTTATTTATTTTTTTAAAAAGTTATCCACCTTGGATTTTGAACCCTGGCCACAAAAACCTGGAGAAGTTCCAGATGATGGGGAACTAACTTCATATTCCTCCAGTGATTAAGAAAGCCTTGGAGAAAGCTTACTGAGAAATGATATACAATGAAATGAAAAGGATGTTCAAAATAACTTTGGGGGGGGATCCCAGAAGCTTTTCTTTTGGGAATTATAGGGACAGAACTACCTAAATTGTATAGAAATTTATTTATGTATGCTACTACAGCAGCAAGAATGCTACTCGCCCAAAAGTGGAAAGAAGAAGTCCCAGCAAAGGAAGAATGGATACAAAAACTTATGGAATATGCAGAAATTGTGGAACTTACCGGAAAATAAGAAATCAAGATAACAAACTTTTTATAAAAGAATGGAAATGGTTTGTTGAATATTTACAGATAAATTGCAAACAGATAAGAACAGTAGCAGGATTATTGTAATAACCTGCAATCTGATAAGTGTATATATTTAAAGTAGATAATTAAATGAGAAAATTACTGTAAATGAATTTGGATATGCGGAAGATATTAAAAAATAAATTTAAGGAACTGCAGAAAGAGGGGGAAGGAAGTCAAACTCTGAATGTTAAATTGATTGTAAAACTAATGAAATGTATACATTTGAAATAAATATAAATAAAAACTTTTTTTTAAAAAAAGAAAGCCTTGGAGAAAGTGGTTTGGGGGGGCGGGGTTCCTGTGGGAGCACTTTGAAGGTATGTAATTGACTCATTAAAGTTCATGGGCATGACCAACTGAGGTCCATTGATTTCTATGTGTCTACCCTGAGTACGACTTAGCTGATTAAAACCCAGCCATTCCAAATGTATCTTTATTATCCACTTTGAATCTTATTAAGACAATTTCAAAAGGGGAAAAGAAAAACCTTGCTTTAAAACAGGTAAATCACAGTTCTATATGCATACACACACAAATTCAGTTCCCAGGATTGTCATTTCCTTGTGTGGGTTCTTCGCAGAAAGTTGATGGGTTGTTGTTTGATATTAAAAATCAAAAAATTACAGTGATGCCTTGGAAGCCGAACGGAATCCATTCCAAAAATCCGTTTGACTTCTAAAACATTCAGAAACCAAGGCGCAGCTTCCAGCTGGCTGCAGGAAGTCACGTTGGACGTTCGGGTTTCAAAGAACATTCGAAAACCGGAACAATCACTTCTGGTTTTCAATCGTTCGGGAGCCAAAACATTCGACTCCCAAGGTGATTGAAAACCAGGGTACGACTGTACTAGGGATCAGATGTAATTATTTCATGTGTCAGGGCATCTTTATATTATATGACAATAAATGCACACATGGTGGGATACTGGTGTGACTGAAAACATGCATCTGTTTCACACTCACATTATGCTTTTTTGGGGGGGTATGCTTTAAAAACTTATATTGTGAAGCCACCCTCTTAACAGTCTATTTCAATAGGGGTACTGTGAGACTGCAAAGGCATCTATACAATCCTCAGTTTCCACAATGCTGTGCAGAACTTAAGAGACACAGCACAGAGCTCAGTTTCTTTCTCCATAATGGAGTCCCATATTAAACGGAGCTTTCTTCCAGGCTTCCTTTGCCTGCCAGCAATTCAAGACAGAAGAGGGAAAGCCATGTAGATCTGTCACCACGGCAGGGCTGAGGGCTCATCAACATGATCTTTACTCACTAACGGCAGAAGACTGAATAGCTTAACTGCAAACCTTTTGGCTTTCTCCAGCACCGACTGTACATGTTCCTCTAGCCACTTATTCAGAAAGGCTTTACTCTAATGTTCCCACTGGTATGGTACCTCACAGTTCTCAGACCACCGGCATCATTAAACTAAATGTGTCTCTCTTTCTCCCCTGAAAAAAGTGTTGAAAGAAAGAGTGATGGAAACCAATCTATTGTCCCAGTGTTGAAAGTCAAGTGGTACACAAGGTTATAGAAATAACAGCAAGTCAGTAGGGCTGCCGATCAGCTACATGTCAGCACAAACTCACAAAGTGCTAAAGCAGCACTTTGGGATGTAGAAAGTGTACTTTGATGCCCAAGCAGATAATGTGTGGCATATGGCTTAAAAAAAAAAAAAACAAGCAAGAGAGAGAGAGAGAGAAACCAAGCAAATTGAACAAGACTAGAATAATATTACAGTTTGAATGAGTAAGGACACTCGCTGCCAAGTTTTTGGACTTGTGCATACATTACGATGTCCCAGAGGCCAGATGTACTAGAAAAGGAGCAGAAAAAATCAATTCTAGAGATTATAATGAATACATGAAAAAGGCATTATACACCAATTACCATTTTCTGCTTCTATGAAATTTTATCTCAGAAAAAATTACCTTTGACAGGACAGTAATTCTCTCTAGGATTCAAGCGGAAGGTTTACAGAAAAATATTGCGCAGAGACAGACTTAAGCTCTTTTCATTTTTAGAAACTAATTTAGCTTCTACCAATAAATTAAGGTTAAGTGAAAATATTTAGATTGTGGCTAAAAACAATTCTGTTAGGAGAGATCCGCTTTATCCTCTGAAAGAAATGTGGTTGATGGTATCACTGCCAAACTGATGTTTGTGTGTTTCTGTCTATCTCCTTTGTGTGCATTGTGAGATATATATATATATATATATATATATATATATATATATATATATATGCAGGTTTTGGTGTCCTCGGGTGTCTTCCCGTGTAAAAGTTGGGGTGTCTAGGCGACGTTTCGACGAGGTCTCACTCGTCATCTTCAGGCTGGTGCTTTCGGCTTCTTGTTACTGGAACAGAGCAGGATCTCAGTGTTTGAGTTCCTATAAATACTGTTGAGGGGGTGTGGTGTATAGCCTCCAATGTTCTGGGCAGAGAGGAAGTTCCCAGGCTAGTGTGCCTTTTCTTCTTTTGTTCCTTAATTACTTGAGGGATATCTTGAGTGATTTCTTGAGTGATATCCTGAGTACCACTTAGGTGGGTCATTAGGTGTGGATTAGTTGCTAAAGTCTTTGTGTCTTGACCTCTTGAACTTTGTGAAGAGTTTTTCTGAGAAGATGGCTGTACTGCACTTAGTTGTGCTCTGGCTTGGCTTCGTGTATAGGGGCGAGCTGTGGTTTTGTGGCCTGTGTCAGCCAGATCTGTGTAGGGATTGCAGGGGGGTGCAGCATCCGGAGGTGCCACCATGGTTTGGCTACTGGATGGTGTCTGTAATTTATCTGTGGAGAGGGTCTGGGTTTGGGTCTGGTGTGGTTGATTGGTGTGGTCTGGTGTGGTTGATATATATGCTTTCGTAGATTTTCACGGGTACAGGAATGCAGGTTTTGGTGTCCTCGGGTGTCTTCCCGTGTAAAAGTTGGGGTGTCTAGGCGACGTTTCGACGAGGTCTCACTCGTCATCTTCAGGCTGGTGCTTTCGGCTTCTTGTTACTGGAACAGAGCAGGATCTCAGTGTTTGAGTTCCTATAAATACTGTTGAGGGGGTGTGGTGTATAGCCTCCAATGTTCTGGGCAGAGAGGAAGTTCCCAGGCTAGTGTGCCTTTTCTTCTTTTGTTCCTTAATTACTTGAGGGATATCTTGAGTGATTTCTTGAGTGATATCCTGAGTACCACTTAGGTGGGTCATTAGGTGTGGATTAGTTGCTAAAGTCTTTGTGTCTTGACTCTTCACAAAGTTCAAGAGGTCAAGACACAAAGACTTTAGCAACTAATCCACACCTAATGACCCACCTAAGTGGTACTCAGGATATCACTCAAGAAATCACTCAAGATATCCCTCAAGTAATTAAGGAACAAAAGAAGAAAAGGCACACTAGCCTGGGAACTTCCTCTCTGCCCAGAACATTGGAGGCTATACACCACACCCCCTCAACAGTATTTATAGGAACTCAAACACTGAGATCCTGCTCTGTTCCAGTAACAAGAAGCCGAAAGCACCAGCCTGAAGATGACGAGTGAGACCTCGTTGAAACGTCGCCTAGACACCCCAACTTTTACACGGGAAGACACCCGAGGACACCAAAACCTGCATATATATATATATATATATATATATATATATATATATATATATATATAAAAACAAGCAGCTGGGGTGTAAGGGGAGAGGTGGTACCTCTGGTGGGGGGGGCACATCATGCTCGTTCTGGGGTAGTTTGTCCACCTTTGATCCTCACCCTGCACTCAGCTCTCACTTGTGGCTCCGAGAAGCTGTCAGCACATTACAGCAGCAGAAGCACATTACAACCCCAGGAAACGGCTTTGACTGGCCAGCTAAACCAGGCGAGGGTAGCTGATGGGTCTCAAACCCTCAGTGAGTTAGGGACTTTCCCTGCATGAAAAGACAGGCTCTGGCGGATTGAGCAGACGAGACGAAGTGCCATTCCAAATGGTCAAGAAGGCAGTTTCTGCGCATGCTGTAGAGGGAAGTGAGGGGCAGATGGGGTTTGTCAATAGGGCAGGTACACCATCTTAGAGAAGGAAAACTCTGATCGTAACCCCCCACTGCCCTGTGGCTGTACTCAATTGTGAGAAAAGCTTCAGAAGTAAACCCTGAGGGTGGTGTCTTGTACACCTCATTCCACCAACTCCTGCAGCCAAGCTGGTGCCAAATGCATTGGTCTGCTTTCCTTTGGACCACATCAGTGAGGTGTCTTGTCATCTAGGCCAGTGTTTTCCAATGGGGGGCCATATGGCCCCCTGGGGGGCTCCAGGATATTCCAAGGGGGGCATAGGTGAAAATTGCATAAATGGGGGACACGAGGCTAGGGGGCCACAGAGGGAAGTGAGAAGGGAGAAATCAATTTTGTTTTTTTTTTAAAATCCTGACCGGCTGGCTATCCGCTTGGCCAATCACAAGCGAGTAAGGGAGCAGCCCACCAGGGCCTAGCACTCCTTTTTGCCATGTGTGTTTTCTTGGAGCAGTCCTGGTTTGTTTCCGGCAGGAGAGGGCGATCACTGAGACTCCCGTTTTGACAAGTAGAGGCCACGATCCAGAACCCCCAGGTCAGGTAAGTGTGGTGGTGGGGCAACAATGGGTAGGGCTGGGCAAGCCAGAGCTGCTTGATAAGATCTTTTTGCACCAGGTCAGTGAGGACCACTTGTTTTTAAAATTTCTCCCAACTGCAGTGGTATCTCGTGTTACGTACTTAATCCGTTCCGGAGGTCCGTTCGTAACCGGGACCACTTGTTTTTAAAATTTCTCCCATATACAATGGTACCTCGTGTTACATACTTAATCCGTTCCGGAGGTCCGTTCGTAACCGGAAACCGCTCGTAACATGAGGCGCGCTTTCGCTAATGGTGCCTCCCACTGCTGCCGCGCCGCCGGAGCACGACTTCCGCTCGCATCCCGGGGCAAAGTTTGCAACAAGGGGCAACTACTTCTGGGTCAGCGGAGCACGTAACCCAAAGCATTTGTTAGGGGTACGGTACGTAACATGAGGTTCCACTGTATACAGAACTCCCTGTGCACCTTTTGGACTGTATATGTAGATCAAATAACTGTTTACAAACAAAACATTTAAATAGCTACCTTTCTACCAGTAGGACAAGAGGGGGCATGGGCGTAGCCAGGATTTTTGTTGGGGGGCAGGCTTTTGTTAATGGGGCATTGTGCCCATGGGGGACACAGGAAGGAAACAAGTTCAGAAGGGGGCCATGGTTGGGAAAAGGTTGGGAAACACTAATCTAGGCAGCCCATGACCTCCATACACGGTGCCCAGGCTTGCACCTTAGAGAGGCCACTTTGGTGCTGCTAACACAGCAAAAACAATGCAGGAGGCAGCAGTTACAAGTTATCTGTCTCTGCAGCCACAGCGAGTGCTGTGAGTCTCCAGCTGTTTGACTTCACCCCGGGAAGCGCACTCCATTGTCCATTGTCCCTCGAGACAGATGAACAGTAAGCAGTTGCCTTAAACGCGGTTATGTCTTTCTGTCCCTTTGCCGTGGCTGTCACGCTTGTGCTGTTAAGTTCCACCTGGCATCTCTAACCTTATTATCTCTAACTAAAGCTAGGAGGAGAGAGAGAAAGCACACCCAAAGGAGCCCCTAGAGAAATGAAGCAGCTGTAATGCAGAAAGGAGAAAGGCAGCAACTTGAAATGGCAAACCAGGGAAATGGGAATTGCTGGCAGTACTGGAAGATCAAGACAGAGAGAGTGCTAGGGAGAGGGGCAATAAGGAATCAAAGTGAGCAGAGCAGGGGGTTGGATAGGCATCGTATCCAAAGTAAATGACAAATTAGAAGGCTGCTTGATAGAAACAGTCCTTCTACTTATTAAAGAATGCTGAACTTAGTATTTACAAAACATACCTGTGGCTTTGGGAGTCTCTTTAACCTCCTTTTTAATCTTCATCACTTCTTCGGCACTCAGGTCCCCTTTTTTCAAAACAATCACCTGTGGCTGTTCATCCTCTTTGTCGCTTCCATCGTCATCGTCATCAGCTGGGAGCTGTTCTCTCTGGAAGAAAGGAGGAAATCTAAGCTACTCAGACGATCATTCCCAAAATAATTTTAAGGTAAGAGAAGGAAGATTAGCAGGCTTCTACTACCATCTGACCAGTTCTTTTGGGTTAAGGAAAAGACAAAACAATAATCGGAATTGGCAGAACATGAAATTATGTCAGGAAGAAGGCTGGCTGGAACAGCTTCTCCCTGTTATATTCTATGTGAGGACTGGAGAACCTCTGGCCCTACAGACATCGTTGGACTGCAACTCCCATCACCAACGATCCCCCAATGATCAGGGTTAAACGGACTTGTAGTTCTGCAACACTTGGAGGGTCAAAGGTTCCTGAGTCTTGCTCTTTCTGAAGGGTCTTCTTTTATATAGTAAAATAATTCTAATAACAACTACATCACCTGAATCCCACACATCATTTAGTTTTATTGTAAGAATGCCACTTTGAGGCAAACCATGCATTTAATTATGTACTATTGTCCAGCAAGTAAGAAACCAATACTTTTCTAATAAAAAGAAAAGGAAAAAACCAAAACTTTCAGACAATTAACA
Organism: Podarcis melisellensis; assembly: GCF_964234715.1. NCBI lineage: Eukaryota > Metazoa > Chordata > Lepidosauria > Squamata > Lacertidae > Podarcis > Podarcis melisellensis. The sequence continues at coordinate 13,179,826 of NC_138544.1, forward strand.
GTCAGTGCAGTCTGGTGTTGGTTAAACATGAAGCGGCATTCAGGTCCTACCTCTGCCGTGAAGTTAGCCCGAGGACAAACTACACCTTCACTGCCTCAGTTCATTTTTCAGTTGTCGATTGGGATAAATAGTGACCTGCCGTTCTAGGTTTTGCTGAGATAAAACATAAAGGCCGAATCCTAAGCAGGAGTAATTCCAATTGAGTGGGTATTGAGGACTGCTGTTTAAAGGACTTTTGAACACACCATGTCACTCTTGTGCCTAATCCTAGCCATTTTCACTGGAAAGTCTTATAGGAATCAATGTTTTTTCCCCAGGTAAGTATGCTTAGGATTGCAGCATTAATTGAAAAGTAGTAGGCAAAAGATGTGTGTGGGAAGCGGGTGGCACTGTGGGTTAAACCGCAGAGCCTAGGACTTGCCGATCAGAAGGTCAGCGGTTCGAATCCCAGCAATGGGCAGTGGCGTAGCGTGGGGGGTGCAGGGGGGGGCCGGCCGCACCGGGCACAACGTCTGGGGGGGGCGCGCTCACACTTGCAGCTCTCTGCCCCTACCTGGCTCACTCACTCTCTCTCACTGCAGTGCTGGCTGTGCGACTCCGATCCGAGCCGCCGGGTCACCGCCCACTGTGGAGGGGGTGGGTGCCAGGCGTGCGGTGCGGAGAGAGAGCGAGGGACTATCTGGGGGAGGGACAGTGCAGCGGCCGCCCAGCGCAGCGCAGCGCGGGAGAGAACCACACCAGACCAGACCAGGCAGCAGCAAGAAGAAGCTGGCAGCGGCGGCAGGTTAGGGGTTAGGGGGCGCAAATTACTTGCCTTGCCCCGGGTTAGGGGGCGCAAATTACTTGCCTTGCCCGGGGTGCTGACAACCCACGCTACGCCACTGGCGATGGGGTGAGCTCCTGTTGCTCAGTCCCTGCTCCTGCCAACCTAGCAGTTCAAAAGCACATCAAAGTGCAAGTAGATAAATAGGTACCGCTTTGGCGGGAAGGTAAATGGCGTTTTCGTGTGCTGCTCTGGTTTGCCAGAAGCGGCTTAGTCATGCTGGCCACGTGACCCGGAAGCTGTACGCCGGCTCCCTCGGCCAGTAAAGCGAGATGAGTGCCGCAACCCCAGAGTCGGTCACGACTGGACCTAATAGTCAGAAGTCCCTTTACCTTTTAGGCAAAAGATGTAATGTTCTTGAGCTGGTTTACAGCTATAGATTCCAAAAATCTTACACAAAACTTGCTTCCAGTTATCAGCTAGAATCAACAGGTAGAATCCAACTGGTGCCCTTGCACTTGCACAAGACCTTTGGATCTAGACGGCTCCACTAACACAACAGGACAGGTGATTTTTGTTGATTTTTACCCTCTACACCTACAACCACGAGAGATGGAGAAAAGCCTTTTCTATCCACTTTCTCCTTGCTGTGCATAATTTTATAAAATTCTACCACGTTCACCTCTTAGTCACCCAAAATGCTGCAACCTTTACTCATAGGGAAGTTGCTCCATTCTCTTGATCATTTTGGTGCCCTTTTCTGAATCTTTTCCAGCTCTACAATATCTTTTTTGAACTGTGCTGACCAGAACTGTACCCAGGGTATCTGAAATGCGGTCACACCACAAGTTTATATAGTGGCACTAGGATATCAACAGCTTTCTTTTCCATTTCTTTCTTAGCAATTCATAACATGGAATTTGCCTTTTTCACAGTTGCCACACACGGGGTTGACATTTTCATGGAGCTATCCACTACAACCCCAAGGTCTCATATTCCTGTCAGCGCCAGCTCAGACCCCATGAGTGTATATATGCCCTTCCGGGAGCCCAATGGGAATCCACCCAATCTTTCTGGAATCCAGTCTAGATTTGCGAATCTGTGATTTTCAAAGACAGCTTATACCGAAAGCAACTCAAATGCTTTCAGATTTCTGTGAAGTGCAACTAGTCAGTCAGCTTGCATCTAAAATACAAAATGTGACAGCTTTTTATCTACGCAAAGCAACCCAGCTTGAAGGTTTGTACTGCTTCTCATTTCTGTAGCCCCAGAACACTCACCAGCGCAGGCAGAATAGGAAAACAATCAAACCTACGAGACATCAAATGCAGAGCTACAAATTGGTTTCCATCACACTGCATGAAACTGTCAGAGAAGCGTTGTTACTAAGGACAAATGGAAATATTACTTTTCCACCTCTTTATCATACTCTGCTGCCTTTTCCCCCTTTGACAATTTGTTCATTAAGAAAGGATCTCGCCTGGTTTGTCCAAACTAAACTTTCTTTCTGTCTATCTATCTATCTATCTATCTATCTATCTATCTATCATCTATCTTGTATACGGCCCTTCACTTGTAGATTTCAAGGCAGTTCACAACATAATATTACATTATAAAAAACCCCAAAATACATAATTAAAAATAAGAACAAAACTCTCATTCAACACATTCAAAAGGGCATCAAATGTCAATCAGTCACAGGCCTGGTTGAAGAGGAATGTTTTTGCCTGGTATAATGAAGGCGCCAGCTGAACCTCCCTGAGGAGAGCATTCCACAAATGGGGAGCCACTGCAGAAAAGGTCTGTCTTGCAAAAGGGCATGGCTGGAAGGCAGGCTGGAACCCTGAACAGGAGCATTCCATACTCCAACGTCTTGCTGCAAGCTCCACGTGCAAAATACTATTTGTTAGATTTTTGCCCTGCAAAGGCAACGTGTATAGGCTTCCCAGAAGGTTTGCTCTGAGACTAGACCCAGACCTGATTAACATCAGCAAGACTGCTGCATGGCTTGAGTCTTTTGGACTATACTTTTGGCTAGAGATAATAATTGTATGCTAATTCACATAGAATCATGAAATTGGAAGAGACCCTAATGATCAGACCTACCCCTGGCAAGGCAAAAATATGCAGCTTTCCCTTATGGGGATCGAACCTGCAACCTTGGAATTATCAGCACCACAGTGAGTGATCCATGCTCTGTCCACACAGTGTGGGGGGGTGGTATGTAACTATACTTTAAAAGACCCACAGGGGAGGGGAGGCAAACCCACCCACCCAATCTTTACTTCCCTGTTCTTTGCTGCTTAAAGCTGCCCCTCCCTGCCTGGCTCCAATACTGGCAAGGGGAAAAAATAAGTAAAGTAGAGAAGCATGGCAGGGTAAGTGTGAGTGGGGGCGTGGCCAAGTTTCACTCCCCTCCACCAATATGCTCCTTTTAAGGGTAAAAAGTTAACTCCTACCCCCGCTTTATAGCCAAAGGGGCAGTCACATGTTTAATAAACATGCACAGGTCTGGAGTGGCTCCAATATTTATTTATTTGGCTTTAATTAATTTATCAACTGCTTCACAACCAAACCAGCATAGTAGACTTCTACAACTGTACAATTATTAATTTCTAGAATGACTTCAACGGAAGACTTCTTCAACAGCCTAAATATTAAAAATATGGAATGCTTCGGGAATTTGTGTGTCACCCTCGTACAGAGCAAGAGAGGCCTACAGAGATTCAATCCAACAAGCTTATTTGCATGCACTCGAGGGCTGGGCAGCGGGGCTTTTCATATCTGTTTTGGGACTGTGTCTCACTCACACGAACCACTTTCAAAGCTCAGTCTTCACCCACTTCTTTCTCAAACAGCTGGTGGCGCAAAGCCCAAGGGCTGCAATGTCAAGAGAGACAAAGAGCCTGGCTATGCATGCAACTCTGACGTAGGCACTTCTCTGGGTTTAGGACCAATTGTTTGAAGCGGTGATGCTTCTGAATGCCAGTTGCTGGAAATCTCAAGTGGGGAAAGGGCTGCTGTGCTCAAGTCATGCTTTGGGGGTTCCCACAGGCATCTGGTTGGCTACAGTGGTACCTCAGGTTACATACGCTTCAGGTTACACACTCCGCTAACCTAGAAATAGTGCTTCAGGTTAAGAACTTTGCTTCAGGATGACAACAGAAATCGTGCTCCAGCGGCGCGGCAGCAGCAGGAGGCCCCATTAGCCAAAGTGGTGCTTCAGGTTAAGAACAGTTTCAGGTTAAGAACGGACCTCCGGAACGAATTAAGTACTTAACCTGAGGTACCACTGTACTGTGGATGACGGATGAGATGTAGTGTTAGAAACTGGGACAGAAAAGGTAGGTGCCAAATGGCTTTGGGGGCCTGGGTTCTGGGTGCCAAAACAGAACGTCTAGTCGCCATGGGGAGGGGGTCAGCAACACTTTTTATTTATTATTTTGACAAGCATGAATTAAGATACAATTCACATAAGTGACACATTGCTAATATGACATTTTAGCAAAATTGTTAATACTGTACATGTTTAATTTGGTGATTACAATAAAAATATTGGTACCAAACTTCAGTTTTCAAAACTGCTCTTTATTGTTAAACACCTTAACATATTGTCTATCCTTAATATATACTTTGAGCCTTCAAAGCACATAAAGGTAAAGGGACCCCTGACCATTAGGTCCAGTCGTGGCCGACTCTGGGGTTGCGGCATTCATCTCGCTTTATTGGCCGAGGGAGCCGGTGTACAGCTTCCGGGTCAAGTGGCCAGCATGACTAAGCCGCTTCTGGCGAACCAGAGCGGCACATGGAAACGCCGTTTACCTTCCCGCTGGAGTGGTACCTATTTATCTACTTGCACTTTGACGTGCTTTCGAACTGCTAGGTTGGCAGGAGCAGGGACCGAGCAATGGGATCTCACCCCGTTGCGGGGATTTGAACCGCCAACCTTCTGATCGGCAAGTCCTAGGCTCTGTGGTTTAACCCACAGCGCCACCCATGTCCCTTTTCAAAGCACATACATTCCAGTAATCCTTGAGTGTCAGCCAGGTTCAAAAAACGGCACCTAGACTTTTTGAGGTGCTCGCAAATGGAGAATCTTTAGATGCAAAATGCTCCTGGCGCCCTGCTAATTTTGGACCCTGGTGAGATGGGCCATTGGTACGATCCTAAAAGCTTATGTTCCTTATGTTCCTATTTAAATTGTAGGCATTTAAATAGTGTGCTTTTTTGTAGGGGAGGGGATCTACCTATAACTTCTGTTATCACATGAAGCACAGGTTAAGGGTTTGACACCAGATCAAAAGCCAGCCATGCCATTCCATGCATGCTAGTTTGGGATCGTTGGTCAAAGTGGCCATTTATGCTGCAAAGTGCAAAGAGTAACATTAATTCAGTTTAGCTTGCACTCCCTCTGCTGTTTGTTTCTGCAAAAACAGCACACCAGTCATTGTGATCAGATCCTTCCTTTCTCAAGAAAGCAGGTATTTTCCTTTCCTATCTTTCCTTTCCTATCTTTCTTGCGCACACTGATGGATTCACTCTGGCTAAAGAATAAAAATGCACTTGGGACTGAAAGATTTGGGATCTCATTAGTTAGGATGTTCCCTAAGAGAAGAGAACAGAATGCAGGGGGAGAAAGATACTCCAGGGAAAGAAAGTTATTCAAGGGGGGAATTTTTATTCAAATAAAAATATTTATTAATACATAAATAAATACACTACATCCTGTATTGATAGTTTTGTCCTGTTATTTCAAATGTTCTATCTTTGCCAAGGTGGGAATCCCTAACTTGTTAGGGAGAGGATCCCTAAGCAAGGATCCAAGTTAGGGGACCCTCTCCAAACGCATGTGTTTGAAACGGTGTGCAAAAGGCCATGTACTCAAGCTTTGGGTCGCTCCAAACTGTGGCATTTCCAGAGGGGCTATCCTGTTAGGCAAAGCTTTGAAGTCACTTCAGCACCAGATCTGGGGGGAAATCGACCCCCCCCAACCGCCCCGCCTTTTGCCAGAACAGAGATGGAAACCCTAATTGGAAGCCGGGTGGAGCACGAGACCCTTTATGCTCAGGGTCGTGGGTTCGAATCCCACTCTGGGCAGAAGATCCCTGCGCTGACTATAGACGACCTCGGTGGGCCCTTCTATGAAGCGCGGAAGGCCGGACACCAGGGCGACCCTCTCGCCGCCTTCCCCCGCCTGGCCAGGGAAGGGCCCCGGGGCGGGCGCTCGTCGCCGTTACCTTGGTGTCCACCGTGGGCCCCTCCCGGTAGCCGACTCGCGCCTTGAAGCGGCTCAGGAAGGCGGGCTCGGCCGGCCGCACGTACGAAACCTGGTTCTTTTTGCTCATGGTGCCGCTGAGGTAAACCTAGGCTTGCGTGAACGCCGAGCGACGTCGCGTCACGTCGCGTCACGCCGACGCCCCGCCCACCCCGCTCCCCGCTATCTTTCTTTCCCTTCCCGCCCTCTCGACCCGCGTCACGTGACGGAGGCCTTCCCTTCCCCCGCCCTCCAAAATGGCTGCCCCCGCGGGAGCTTCGTTCGCGCCAAATTTAAACAGGGCGCCATTTTCAGGCTTTTAAGCCCTCAGAGGAGTCGAAGTTGCTGAGGGGGGGGTTATCGGGGCGGAGAATGGCCCCCGGGTCGAAAGGTGAGGAAAGACGGCGGTGGGGGCGAAGTGGGGCTTCGAGGGAGGGAGGTTGGATGGGAGCCGTGAGGAAAAAGCTCTTTCGCCCTATGCCTTTATTTAGCGGCCGCGGGGTTTCCCCCACATTAGCTGCTGTCGGGAGTCGGCGCTGAGGAAGGCAGAGCCGGCTGGGGCTCGAGAACTCTGCATGCGAGCAGGAGAACTCTTGGCGGGAGGCGGGCGGGGTCCGCGGAACTCCCTGCGACGGGATGGGGTCGGACCCGCATACGCAGCTAAAGCCCCGAAGGCGCGGGGAGGTTCCGAGGCTTCCTCTCTCTCACACACACACACGGTTATGTGGGGCGCCTTGTAACTGAAGGAGGCTATTCGCCCCCTTTTTAGAAATAGTTAAAAAAAGGAATACTGTATGCAGAATTCATCATGCGAAAGGGTGGGCTGGATGAATCCCTAGCCGGAATTAAGATTGCCGGAAGAAATATCAACAACCTCAGATACGCAGATGACACAGCCTTGATGGCAGAAAGTGAGGAGGAATTAAAGAACCTTTTATTGAGGGTGAAAGCGGAGAGCGCAAAATATGGTCTGAAGCTCAACATCAAAAAAACGAAGATCATGGCCACTGGGCCCATCACCTCCTGGCAAAGAGAAGGGGAAGAAATGGAGGCAGTGAGAGGTTTTACTTTCTTGGGCTCCATGGTCACCGCAGATGGTGACAGCAGTCATGAAATTAAAAGACGCCTGCTTCTTGGGAGAAAAGCAATGACAAACCTAGACTTAAAAACAGAGACATCACCTTGCCAACAAAGGTCCATATAGTTAAAGCTATGGTTTTCCCAGTAGTGATGTATGGAAGTGAGAGCTGGACCATCAAGAAGGCTGATCGCCGAAGAATTGATGCCTTTGAATTGTGGTGCTGGAGGAGACTCTTGAGAGTCCCATGGACTGCAAGATCAAACCTCTCCATTCTGAAGGAAATCAGCCCTGAGTGCTCACTGGAAGGACAGATCCTGAAGCTGAGGCTCCAGTACTTTGGCCACCTCATGAGAAGAGAAGACTCCCTGGAAAAGACCCTGATGTTGGGAAAGATGGAGGGCACAAGGAGAAGGGGATGACAGAGGACGAGATGGTTGGACAGTGTTCTCAAAGCTACCAGCATGAGTCTGACCAAACTGCGGGAGGCAGTGGAAGACAGGAGTGCCTGGCGTGCTCTGGTCCAGGGGGTCAAGAAGAGACGGACACGACTAAACAACAACAACAATGCCCTTTCCTAAGTTGTTTGGCGAGGTAGTGCTGAAGGGATGGCTCAGTTGGTAGAGCGTGAGGCTTTTCATCTCGGGGTTGTGGGGTTTGAGCCCCATTTTTTGGGGGGAAGGATCCTGCATGACAGGGTGGGTTGGACTAGATGACCCTCATGGTCCCTTTCCAGCTCTTAAGTTATCTAAAGATAAGCCCCACTGAACTCGGCAGGATCTGTTTCTGCTTAAGTCAGGGGCGGGGGGGGGGGTCAGCAAACTTTTTCTTTATTCATTTTTTAACATATCATTTTCAACAATAATTAAACATACTTTAACTTCTTATACAGTTTTTTTGACTTGCATCAATCACATCTGAAAATTTTCAAATCTATTCACTGAATATACATTTCTTGCTTTCACTTTACATTTAGATCTCATAACTGATATCTCTATTCTTTCTCTACTTTACAATGCTTCATATATTTCTCCTTACAAAACTTCTTGTAGTCCCACTAGCGTAATTTGTTGATTACAGTTGTTCTTCAAATAATTCTTATATTTCTTCCAGTCTTCTGTGAATCTCTGGTCTCGCAGGTTTCGAATCCTGTCATTTTATCTAATTCTGCGTAGTCCATTAATTTTGTCTGTCATTCTTTCGTCGGAATTTCTTCTTGCTTCCGTTTCTGGGCTAACAATACTCTTGCTGCTGTTGTTGCATATAAAAACAATTTAACATCTTGTCTATTAATATCCTCACCTATAATACCAAGTAAAAATGCTTCTGGTTTTTTTTTTTTAATGTATATTTCAACATCTTTTTCATCTCTCTATATCATTTCCTAGAAGTTTTTTACTTTCTTACATTCCCACCACATATGAAAAAATGTTCCTTCTTTTTCTTTGGGTCAGCAAACTTTTTCAGCAGGGGGCTGGTCCACTGTCCCTCAGACCTTGTGGGGGGCCGGACTATATTTTGAAGGGAAAAAATGAACGAATTCCTATGCCCCACAAATAACCCAGAGATGCATTTTAAATAAAAGCACACATTCCTGGACTGTCCGCAGGCCGGATTTAGAAGGCATTTGGGCCAGATCTAGCCCCCGGGCCTTAGTTTGCCTACCCATGGCTTGAGACATGAATCGGATGGTGCAGTTGGCAAAGAGCATTTTCATGAAAAAGCGATAAGTTAAATAAATAAATTGTGGTTTCAGGGATTCAATGGACACCTGGTTGCGATTCCCGCATACTCTTTCCAGTTCTATGGTTAGGGAATGGATACAGGGGTTCACATGCAAACACCTCAAGTAAATTGATCAATATGAATGTGCATGCAATAAGTAATGCGTGTCCACTTCGGACAAAAAACTTTCTGGGGAGTTTACACCCCTGAGGTGTTCACACTACACACCTTCCAGGTGTACCAGAGTATGGGTACCAGACCTTTGGCAATACAAGGTGTTTGCATTATATGTGACATCATAGCTAGCAGCTGTCTGTCATTGCTTCAGTTTTTTTTGTTTTGTCGCCCCATTTTCTGTAGCTTCTTTTTGTAGACACTCCATAGTAATGTGAATAATTAGCAGTAGATAGATGTCTTACATACAGTTTTTAAATTATCATGTTCTCACTTTCGTTTTTTAGGTGACACAGCGTTAGCAGCCTCCAGGTAAGAATCCATTAATTATTGTGTGCAAGAATTAAACACCAGATTGGGCAACTTCGTTGTGTGATCAAGAGATTTACAATTTGATCCTAATTTACAATCCTGGCTGTTCCAAAATAAATATATATTTTTAAAAGGCATGGACAACTGTCAACCTGCAACAAAATCAGATGAATTGATGGTGCAGGTTAAAACAATAACGTTTCCACAGCAGTTGCATGCATGCCATAACGTAAGATAAATATGTTTATCTAGTTGGGTCTGCATATTGTGTCATAAGAACAAGACAAAAATAAAATGACTTTAGAAACATGTTACAGCTGGTTACTAGGATACTAATGTAGCTGTTGCTTTGTTTTAGTGCTGAAGGTGATGCTATCAAGGTTTTCGTGAGGGTGCGCCCTCTAGAAGAAGGAACTCTTCTTGCTGACAATGGCTTGTGCTTATCTGTTCTTTCATCAAACACTATTCGCCTGAATTCAAAGCCTGAACCTAAGATTTTTACCTTTGATCATGTGGCAGATGTGGACACAACCCAGGTAATTCAAGAGATAAGTTAGTTCCTAAAAGGTTAACTATTTTTTTAAAAAAAAGAAAGAAAAGAGACTTCTTTGGCCATGTTCTCATTTGTAATAGAAAATAGTTTGCATTGAGCCATCTACATTAACATTAAATTTTTCAACTGAAATTGCAGCTAGGTGCTTTTATTTAAGGGGCTGGTATAACACAGGTTGGACGCGGGTGGCGCTGTGGGTAAAACCTCAGCGCCTAGGACTTGCCGATCGCATGGTCGGCGGTTCGAATCCCCGCAGCGGGGTGCACTCCCGTCGTTCAGTCCCAGCGCCTGTCAACCTAGCAGTTCGAAAGCACCCCTGGGTGCAAGTAGATAAATAGGGACCGCTTACCAGCAGGAAGGTAAATGGCGTTCTGTGTGCTGTGCTGGCTTGCCAGTTGCAGCTTGTCACGCTGACCACGTGACCCAGAAGTGTCTGTGGACAGCGCTGGCTCCCGGCCTATAGAGTGAGATGAGCGCACAACCCTAGAGTCTGGCAAGACTGGCCCGTACGGGCAGGGGTACCTTTACCTTTACTATAACACAGGTTATTAAAATTGTTACTCACCTACGTTAGGCTGCAATCCTATACACACTTATTGAGGGGTAAGTTCTGCCTCCCCACTTCTAGCTACTCTCTGGAGAAGAGGCCCTTTTAAGAATATTAGGGGGTTGGCTGGGGAAGGACTAGACCAGGGGTCAGCAAACCTTTTCATCAGGGAGCCAGTCCACTGTTCCTCAGACCTTGTGGGAGACCGGACTATATTTTGAAAAATATAATTACCTTGCAAGCTGGTCCCGCAGCTGCCTCCGGACCTGGAGTAGGAATGCACTCTGCACACGCTCAGGAGCATGTCTCGGCACTGCCCGCTCACCGGCGTCCCCACAGAGCTCCCAGGCAGCGTGCACCATGCCCTGCGGCCAATCATGCAAGGCCATGTTTGCCGACCCCTGAACTAGAGCATGAGAAAAATGAACATAATATTTTGGCTGCCGTTCATTCATTTTCAGCTTTCTATTCTTGTTATAAAAAAGCGTGCCTAGACATTCTGTTGTTGCACCCATAACCTATGGTTTAAGGTGTCATTTAGCTCCTAGCTTTCATTTTCTAACACTGCTTTAAAGTGCCTAAAATAGCTAAGAATTATAGATAGATAATATATAGCCCCTTTATGTGAGCTTGCAATCTAAGAATGTTGAGAAGAAAAGGGGAAAGGGAAGAAGATGAAAGTAAGGAAACAATTGCTAGCTGACTGCTATGTGCTAAGATTTATGATACATTAACAATTTCTCTTTTAGTAATAGCCATATTCATTAGATATATTCTCATAATGGCTCCAACCTATTACTTGGAAGCGAGTCTCATTGATTTCATTATTTCGTGCATCATAATGGTTCTTTAGTATCAGTGGAATTGCTTGTGTTTAATGAAAAGTATTCCTTAATGTCAGGGTATGTGTATTGGTTAATGAATAGTGCACAGTGTGTGGTTATATGTTTGTGAATACTATGAAGTCAAGCTGTTTTTATCATTCTAACATATTAAAACTATTTTTTTTAATATTTTCTGCCTAGGAATCAGTGTTCTCAAGTGTGGCCAAAAAGATAGTAGAATCATGCATGAATGGCTACAATGGAACCATTTTTGCATAGTAAGCTTTTAACCTTTTTATTTCATGCAAATAGTAAAATATCTGATTTGAATTATATGAACTGCTCTGTTTGAGAAATACATTACCGGGTCAGACCATTCTAAGGACTGTAAAATTTAAAGCATAAATTCATCTAGTCCATTCATCCATGTGTGGCATTAGCTTTCCAGTGTCTGGGGCCCAGCATCTTCCACATCACCTGCTACTCCATCCTGTTTAACTTGAGATGCCAGGAGTTGAACCTGGACATCTCTGCATGCAACACATGTACCCTCTTAATGATACAGAATTAACCCTAGCAAATATATGAATAAATGAGTACGTTCTGATTACTGAGATATAATTATATGTGTGCGCTGCTTCTTTTTCTCTTTAGTGGCCAAACTGGTTCAGGGAAAACCTTTACGATGATGGGTAAGTACAACACATACTGATTTGTGCTTACAGTTGTTTATCTCATTTTCGATCGCAGTGTGGGATCCTCTTTTCCCCACCCCTTTGCATTGTGTAATATTAACTTCTAACGCAGTATTTCCCAGATCTAGGGCTAGTTTCATATTAGGATATCATTAATTTTGCCATAGTCTATGATCTAACAACATAGACCAAGGAACTGCAGTGTTCCTGACTCTAAGAGACAGCCAAAGCCTTCATCAAAGGGGACAGGTGAAAAAGATACTTGGAAGAGTCTTGGAAGGGATTAGAGTTAGACTAATCAGGCATCAGCATCTGGGGGGGGGGGGATATTGTACAGTGGTACCTTGGTTCTCAGATGCCTTGGAACCCATACATTGCAAACCTGGCAGTAAGTATTGCGGCTTGTGAACTTTTTTCAGAAGCCAAACGTGCTCCGTTTTGAGTGTTTTGCTTCTGATTTGAGTTTTACACTGAGGTCTGTCTGTTTTTGTTATTTATTTTGCATTTTTGCAGCTCTTTTTTTGTGACTGTGGAACCCAGTTCAGCTACTTACTGATGGATTGTGTGACTGCAGAACATTGTTTATTGCTTTCATTTTATGGATCAATGGTCTCATTAGATAATAAAATTCATGTTAAATTGCTGTTTTAAGGGTTGTTTTTAAAAGTCTGGAACAGATTAATCCATTTTGCATGGATTGCATGGGAAAGCGTGCCTTGGTTTTGGAACGGAGTTCTGGAACTGATTAAGTTTGAGAACCAAGGTACCACTGTATCTCTTAACCAGGCTTCCTCATACTTGGCCCTCCGGCTGTTTTGAGACTACAGTTCCCATCATCCCTGACCACTGGTCCTGCTAGCTAGGGATAATGGGAATTGTAGGCCAAAAACATCTGGAGGGCCGAGTTTGACGAAGCCTGCTCTTAACCATTGCCTTTATCTATTCAGTAAGGCTTCCTTCCTATTTCAGAAGCATTGTATGCTACTAATACTAATAATGTAAACCACCTTATTTCTGCTAGATATTTTTAGATTTCTATCCAAGCAATTCTTTCTTTCTTTTTTCAAGGTCCTCCCGACTCTGATAACTTTACTCATAACCTGAGAGGAGTAATACCACGGAGTTTTGAATATCTGTTTTTTCTAATTGAACGTGAAAAAGAAAAGGTAAATCCTTTTCTTAATGAAGATTGTGGTAAAAGTCCTTGAGGGTTCGTTTTAATTAGTAGCAATGGCATCCAGCTCTTGGGTGCCCTTCATTCATTTGGAAGAAATAACCTGCATGGTTGGAATGAGTGTATAGCTGGGGATCACACTATTTCATACAGGCAAGCAGCTATGCTAGCTTGCTACTTACGCGTGGTGAGTAGCAATTGGCTTCCGATGTGCAAGTGAAATGGTAAACTTCATTTCTACCCTAGTTGACCCTCCCAGCCATCTGTCCAATTTCAAGTGTAAATTTATCTGTTTCAAAATACTGTGTTGTACCTTATTGCCTTGTCTCACTGTTTTCTTCCGAGAGTTAACTGCAAGGGATGAGCTGCTACAATATTGCACTGATTCAGCTCTGTTGGCCCTTAAAGGCAAAAAGGATACAGATGGTCAGTAGTAAATGTACAGTGGTACCTCGCAAGACGAATGCCTCGCTAGACGAAAAACGCGCAAGACGAAAGGGTTTTTCGTTTCTTGAGTTGCTTCGCAAGACAATTTTCCCTATGGGCTTGCTTCGCAAGACGAAAACGTCTTGCGGGTTTGCTTCCTTTTTCTTAAAGCCATTAATACCCAGGGAATCCGCGCTCCACAAGACAAAAAAATCGCAAGACGAAGCAACTCGCGGAACAAATTAATCTCGTCTTGCGAGGCACCACTGTACAGTGCTACTCTTTCCAAGCTGCAAATAGAAAAGCTGGACAATCCAGTCAGTTTGCCCCAGCTTTTAATAGCTGAAATGGGTTCAGTGGGTAACAGCAGAAGGACAGCTGGTTATGAACAGGACCAAAGGTGGTGTGATGGGGCAGGGAAGTAGGTAGGTAAGCTGTTTCTTGAAGGACTTGAAGTTCGTACAATAAAGGCTCCAAATATGTAAAGTGAAAGTAGGAGGTGGGTGGTAAAATGTGTCTTTTTGTAAACTGTAAGAGATCAATAAAGGCATGCCTTCATAGTTGCTGTGAAAACCTTGTAATGGCGTTAGAGGCCAGATAAAATTAAAACAGCATTTTCTGTAACACAAATGTTAATGTTTCTTATAGGCTGGTACAGAAAAGAGTTTTCTCTGCAAGTGTTCGTTTATTGAAATCTACAATGAGCAGCTATTTGACTTGCTGGATTCTGCCTCAGCTGGACTCTTCCTCAGGGAGCACATCACAAAAGGAGTATTTGTTGTTGGTGCAGTGGAGCAAGTGTTGACTTCAGCTGCTGAAGCATATAAAGTATGCTGTTTTGATAAGTAGAGGTAGACATCCTTGCATGTTGTAGCAGAGGCAGCACTCATTGAAGTAGCAATATTATTATTTGAAGAGCTTAACTAAAAGAAATAACTTGAGCTTCTTATGCTTGTTTGGTACCTTTTGCCCTTCAGCTCCCTTAAGTTGGGCTATTTATGTTCTGCAATAAACACTCATTTCTGCAGCTCCGCTTCCAGTGCCCGGGATGCAGAAGGCATGTGCAATGCATTATGTGTGCATGAGAACTTTTCGCTCTCGCCTTTCCAGCAGCAGAAACACTCTTGCGCCAAAATCCACTCCACAATTTGGGATTATCCGGAACAGTATTTCACAAGGTGTGAAAAGACTGTCTCTGGAAGGGGAAATCATCAACCTGGCTCATGTGTACATCAATATACACATAGGAACATTATCAAATGACATCTTTTCATTTTAATTTACATTAAAAGGACAAGTATAAGATTTTTTTAAAAAATAGGATGGGAGACTTGGGAAGCCATGTTATAAATTCCTTTTGAACAGGGATGTGTAAAACATACATCGTTGCCTTCAAGTAAGATGTTAATTTAACACTTCTTGCAGATTAGGATTAGAAATAGAGGGGATCTTTCATCAACACATTTAAGATTAGCACTGTAATCTCAGTTGTGACTCCAAAATAGCTTCAGATAAAGTTGTTGAGTCTGTTCCATAATATATTGTAAATGCTACTCATATCTTATTCTGACTAGGTGTTAACAACGGGCTGGAGAAATCGCCGTGTAGCGTCTACCTCAATGAACAGAGAGTCCTCAAGGTCTCATGCTGTTTTTACTATCACAGTCGAATCAATGGAGAAAACCAATGACGTTATGAATATTCGATCATCTCTGCTGAATTTGGTAGATTTGGCTGGATCAGAGAGACAAAAAGATACTCACACAGAGGGAGTTAGGTTAAAGGTTAGTGGCGAAACAGCGCATTCTTGGTCAGTGGGAATGGGAGCATGCAGAAAAGGGTTAACTCCTCCTGGAGACAGAGTCCATGCGCTTGTATAATGCATGCTCAAGCACACTTCACAGTAACACCAACTTGGCATTCACTTTTATTTTCTTTTTTTTGTTCTAGGAAGCAGGGAACATAAACCGTTCATTAAGTTGTCTGGGCCAAGTGATTACTGCACTTGTTGATGTGGGCAATGGAAAACAGAGGCACATCTGTTACAGGGACTCCAGGCTCACTTTTCTGCTACGGGTAATGTGTACCATTAATTTTTAGGACATTGGTTTTCAAAAGACAAAATGCTTTTGACTTTGATATTATTCAGATGTCTTACTTGCGGTATGCTGTCCTGGAAAATCAATGATTACTACAATCTGTTGCCGTTGGCCACGTAATGCTAAGCCACAAAGTTTTGCTTATTAAGCTATTCTGTACACAAGCTGCATGTAGATTGACACAGCCGAAGAGTGTTTCCCTCGCTCCTCCTTCATACAAGCTAGTAAACAAATTGCAAACAGGCTACTTTAGTGTTATGTCTGAATCTGGGGTCATGGATTGTTTGATCATAATAAATCACGTGATAATCCACAACAAGCTTTTGTCTAAAGCAGGCTAGCAATTGCGGTTTGTTATGGCGAAACAAGCCATAATTCCAGGTTTGGATATTGTAATGGTTCTAGGGGTTGCTCGTGCGTAATTTGTCACCACTCCTGGCTAGGTTGCCTGGTTGAACCCTTTCTGTCTGGACAGCCTCTCACCCATGGCTGTCTCAATCGCTGGCAGAATCCGTCAGTGGGCGTTTCTTGAACTTCTTCCAGCAAAGAAGTTCTTTGACGCCTAGTCTCCTCCTACTCTCCCTGCGCGGAAGTCTTCTGCACAGGGAGGGTGTGGGCAGCGGAGGACCTGTGCTCTCCCCGCTGGTCTCCAGCGAGGAGTCCTGGAGCCCCCTCGCCGATTCCCCCTTCTGCCCCCCTTCTCCACTGGTGCTACGCTGATTTCCTTCCCCAGCAGATGGGCTGCCTCTCTCCCTACTGGGACCCTCTCCGGCATCCCCCTGGAGCCTTCCCTCCGCCTCTGGCTCCGATGGCAGTTCCCTGACAGATATACTGCTAAACTAGCCCCATTGTGGTTTCTTTACCTGGTTACATAAGTATTCAGGCTGCTTCCACTAACATACAGTATCATCATAAACCAAACATAGTGGCAATACATATGTATGTGGTGATATTAATCTTGCTTTAGAGCATCCTGTCACACTGTTCTATTGAAAGTGCCCTATCAGAATGTTAAGTCCTGAAGCAACACAGTCGCCTAAAACAGTGATCTTACGAGGAGGGCGTTATCCTCCCCAAAACAAGGGTTAGTAGAAGAGGAAATAGTTTGTGTTTCTATAAACACTAGAATTAGTTAAACTATGTGCTTTTAAAAGTGCTGTATCTCAAAGTAATTTTTATGTCTTCAAACAGGATTCTCTTGGAGGTAATGCCAAAACTTGCATCATAGCAAACATTAATCCAGGTTCCAGATGTTTTGGTGAAACCTTGTCCACCCTTAATTTTGCTCAGAGAGCCAAACTGATAAAAAACAAGGTATTTAATTGGGACAGAATATTACATTGGCTATTCAGTCACCTTATTTTTCTTCACATAGTTGTAAGCAATTTCTTTGTCTGAAAGGGTTCTTTGGCAGAAAAAAGGTTTGCTAAATCAAAATAAATATTGTGAGTATTTCTCATCTATTTCAACTCTTATAATACTATGTTCTTGCTATCTTAATATTCTAATCATGAAACTGAATAGACCAAGAGGGAGAGGGAGAGACTGCAGTTGCAGACATTTAACAAATACCTTGTCTCCTTCAAGTTACTGAAAATTCTATTATTTGCTGTACAGTGCTACCTTGGGTTAAGTACTTAATTTGTTCCGGAGGTCCGTTCTTAACCTGAAACTGAACCCTAAGTTGTCTTTGATCATACAACATAACCCTGCTTTCGGCCGGCCCTTCGTGTTTGTTTTCGATGCGGGTTTCGTATAGGAGGTGAATCCGTTGATTTTGATATCTCTAGTTGACCATGTTTCTTGTAGAAGTATTAGTTCAAAATCTTTAAAGAAGTTCATTAGGTCTGGGTCTCCGCCTTTGTTTCCCCATCCTGCGATATTCCAGGACAGCAAGCGTAGGGTCCGTTTTTGAGTTGGTGGCTGGTTGACAGCATTTAGTCATTCTAGTTCTGTTATTAAGTCTAGCGAGGGATTTTGTCTTGTGCAGATACAGCCATTTGTCGCTGCTTTCGGTGGGGAACATGGTGGTGGATCTCTTAGATTTTTTTTTAAAGTGCGGGAAATTAAAGTTTCCTCCCTTTCTTGATTTTCTTCCTTAACTGTTCCTTGTTCCTGAGAAATTTCTGTGGCTGGTGGGCTGTTATGGACAGTTGGACTGTTTTCAGTCTCTACTTCCATTTCTTTGGCCTCATTTGGTGTTGAGCTCAGTGTGTCAGGTCTGTTGGAGGTCATCTTTTGTTCGGCAATGTTAAGGTCCTTTGTAGTACTTAAAGTAGGGGTACCTATTTCGTTTGGAGCTAATATTTGATATCTCAGCCAGGAATTTGTGGTTTCATTACTGGAGTTTTTCCTTGCCATTTCATATTCTAAAGGCGGCTGGATTTGAAGCTCTGCATCTATACATTTGAAAGTTCCATTAGTAGCTCTCTTTTTGACTATGCATTTTGGGGAAAAAGCTGGTAAGTGTAAGGTTTGATTGTGTGTTGTTTCTACTGCATTTTGTTGACCCTGTTGGTGAATTTCGGTCAATCTGGCCTGTAGTTTCGTCAATTTACTGAGTATGTTTATTTGTTCTTTATCTGGTAGCTTGGTAAAGTTACTCAGCAGATCTTCTTCTTCTGGGACTGTCCAGTCTATTGTGTCAAGGGCGAGGTTGTTATTTGATGCTACAGTCGCATGGTTTGGGAGCTTGGATTTTTCTTGTGTGGTTTTCCGGGTAGCTGGCTGCGGTTTCTCCCATCTACTGGGTTCTTCCACGGGAGTAGGGCAGATATCGGCTTCTGGTGGAATGGCCTTGTTCATCTTGTTCTGTCTTTTAGATGCAATCAGTGGTCTGGGTGATATATCTTCAAAGTGTCGGCGCGGGATAATTCCTTTCTGGGCTAAATGAGCCTTTTCCCTTAAGAGTTTGGTTGGAATTCTATGGCTACCAAATCTTAGTAGTACTTTTTTGGAATATCCATCGTTAGTAAGCCTCTTGACTGCTTTTAAGTCAATGCTTCCACCCTCAAGGCTAAGGAGCAGATTTAGATGATGTCTGGCCCAGAAAGGTGACTCCCAATAAGGTAGGGGCCCTCTATATGGAAAAATGTGGAGAACAATCTCACATGGCCTCAGTATCAGGTTGATTGAGTGAGGGGGGCTTCCTCTGGTTTTTGGCTGGTTTAGAGGCATAAATTTGTATTTGTTCTGTTTATCTCCAGGGCTTGTTAAGGATGGCAAAAGGGGAGTGAGTTGCCTCCTTTCATCTCGGTTGTCCAGCTTCTTGGAGATGTTTTGTAATTGTTCAAAGATTTTTTGAACTGTTTGAGCAGTCAGTAGGCAGCATTCCTCTAGCAGCTCCACCTTTCTATCAATTTGCGCTTGTGCCTCTGTTATGGGAGTAGTAGCCTTGTCCTCATTTATTCCTTGGGATATCTCTTCAATTGTCTTTTCATGCGAAGAGTTGAGGAAGGTTTTGGGAGGAGATACGTGCTGTTTTTGAGGTAGCAGGTAATTATCTAGATTACTCTGTTTGAAACCAGAGGACTCTGTGTCAGTTTCTGTATCAAGAGACCTGAGTCTTTTGGCTCTTCTCATTGCTAGATTCTTCTTAAGTCGATGAAATCAGACTTCTAAGTAAAGTGATAAAGTGCTAAGGTTCTCAGGTCGCAATCTCGTTCAATTCTCATTCAGTCCAGGCTGGGCTGCTGCGAGGAGTTTAAAACTGGAGCCAATTATAGCACTCCTTTGAAGTACCCCCCCCTTCTTCCCAGTTTGTTAAAACAACTGAGATGTTTAGGGGTTTAGGGGTCCACGAAGTTAGAAGTGGTGGGAGAAATTTGTGGTTTTATGAGTTTGTAGTTTTTAGGGTTAAAAGCCGATTAAAAGTCCTTAAGAGTCCTTGGAATAAGTTTATCACAAGGAGTCGACGAGAAACTGGGAGGGAGTGCCTTAATGCCCGGAAGGGAATGTCTGAGAGCCTTCGTTAAAGCTTCATTAGCTTCTTTAAGTCCCGGCACCGAGGAGGATAAGATAAAATGTTCAAAAGCACAGCGAAATGGTGAAAGGAAATAAAATCCAAAAGGGGAAGGAGAGCCAGCAACATTTAGTTAAAAGATCTCTTTGAGCTCCGATAAGAGCGTCTTACCTCGGCGCCATCTTGAAGAGCTGGAGTTGTGGAGGAAACTCGCAGAATTAAAAATTGATCAGCGCCTATTGATTCTAATGCAAAATCTACACTCTTCCAATACCTGTCAAGTCAAACTTAACAACAAAGGTCACCTTTCATCAGACATCCCAATCTCGAAAGGGGTAAAACAAGGGTGCATTCTTGCCCCCTTTCTATTTAATTTATTTTTATCAGACTTGCCAGATTACCTTCAAAAAATAGAATCACATGCCCCTAAACTTAATCAGAAACCAGTTCCTCTCTTACTATACGCAGACGATGCTGTCCTACTATCCTTAACGAGCTTGGGTCTAAAACGTCTTATATCTTCACTGATCCTCTATTGCGAATGTAACAAACTCTCTATAAACTATGAGAAGACAAAAATTTTGGTCTTCTCGAATGGTTGGAAATTAGAGAAATGGAAAATAAGAGGGCAAGAAATCCAACAAGTGAAAATCTATAGGTATCTGGGAATCTTATTCCAGAGCAATTTAGGGTGGGCAACCCATCGCACAAATGCCATAAAACAGGCAAAGTGCATCTCATCAGCAGTTGCCCGTTTTCATTATCAGAAAGGTAATCAATTTATTCCTGCGGCAAATCAGATATTTCAAACAAAAGTGCAATCCCAGATATTCTATGGAATCCCGCTATGGGTCCAAGCATATAACAATGATTTAAAAAAGATTCACTCTAGCTTTCTGAGACGTATTCTTGGACTCCCAGCTATGATCAAATATGAAACAATGTGTGCAGAAATAGGCATACACACAATGGAATATTGGGCATGGTCCACCTCAATAAAGTATTGGTTACGCTGCCACTTCCGCTGCCCTCCATCAAGTCTGCTCGCTGATTTGCTCAAAGACTCCTATAAATCAAGATGGTATCAGCACCTCGAAAAAAAGATTGAATCTTTAGGCGTCGAGCTGGAGTCCCTGTACAATTCTAATGAGCAATATATTTCCCATAATATCCTAACTAGACTAAAGGATGTCGAGAGACAAAATATTATGGCAGCTGTAAACAAAATTTGCTCCCCCATATTCTATGAATTAAATATCTTAGATAGCAGAGCCAATTACGTCACTAAACTAATAATCCCAGCCCAACGTAGGGCTTTTATGCTGGCCCGCTTGAATGTTTTTCCCTCAGCATTTGTCAGGGGAAGATATCAAAACATTCCTAGAAACAAGAGACTCTGCAGATGCTCTATGAATGTCCCGGACACTGTAGAGCATATTCTCCTTCATTGCCCATTGTACAGTACGCTCCGTCAACGCGTGCTGTCCCCTCTTTTGGGTGGTCTGGAACCGCAGCAAGGTGAATGTGTGGGATTCTACCTATCCGACGTTGACCAAAGGGTAACGGCGGGGGTAGCCGAGTTTTTGGCAGCAGTCCTCCAAGGAGCAGGTTAACAAGGAAAACCACTGACTCTATATGTATATATATATATGTACTTAGCAAACTGCTGCCTTTTTTATATATATTTCAAGGCTTTTATATGTTATTTTCTCTTTTAAGGTTTTATTTCCATAATGCCTAATAAAGGTTTGATAAAGAAAGAAACCTGAAACTGTTCTTAACCTGAAGCACCACTTTAGGTAATGGGGCCTCCTGCTGCCGCCACGCCAGCAGAGCCCAATTTCTGTTCTTATCCTGAAGCAAAGTTCTTAACCTGAAGCACTATTTCTGGGTTAACGGAGTGTGTAACCTGAAGTGTATGTAACCTGAAACGTATGCAACCTGAGGTACCACTGTATTAGGAAATGGGTTGCATTCCTTTCTAGAATACATGAGGTATGTTTCACATTTTTAGCTGTGCAACATACAATTCAATGATAATTACATGAGATAGAAGTTTTCTATTCACTTTGCACTTTTAAAACAGTATCAGACATTGTGGAACTTGCGTAAAAATGAAGAAACAGTCTGAAGTTCCCTTCTTGCAGTTCTCACAACCAAGACACTCAAGCTTCCTGGCCTATAACAACTCTCTGTGCTAAACCTTTACAGTGTGCATCTATTAAGAACTCCCAATCAAAACTGATAGACAGAGTTATGTGCATCTTATGCAAACACATGATTCACAAATTTATAAATGTGCATATGTGTACTATTGCTTCTGCCAACATCAACTTTCAAAGCCTTCCTGGGTTGCAAAGGGAAATAGGGCCATATGTTAAGAGGGTGGTGGTAGTGTTGGGTTTTTGAATACGTGCAGCGTCACACAGAGTCAATTAAGAGTTGGCCGACAGCCAAGGCCAAGTAAAGGAGTAAAATCTGCCGGGAGTTATAGAGGCCTGGAAACAGCTCTACCATTGGTAGAGGTCTCTCACAGGCATAATGATTTATGGCCTACTGACTGTAATGTGTTAGTTGGGAGTTAGGCGTTAGTGTTGGTCAGTGTGTTGTCTACGAGTCGTGTGGTGAGAGAGCTAGTTAAAGATCCGTGTTCTGTTCTGTTCCTGTAAATAGTAACTTGAAGCCCACTGTATATAATAAACACCTATAAGTAACAAGTTACTGGTTCCTTCTTCGTCCATCCTGCCTGCAACCGATTGCTTTCGTGAACTCTGCGTATACTCTGCTAAGGTCTGGCTAAGCTCCTGCAACAGGTCAGAAAGTTGCAAAACACCAACAGGTAGTGAGAAATGGGGGGGGGGGGGAGGCAGTAGTATTAGTCATGAGTAGGAGCAGCATGTAGGAAAACAAAAAGACTCCCTAAACTTGTTTCTGCGTCTTCACAAAGCAAACCTATACATTTTTCACTCCTCCGCACGTGAAGCCTTGCATTAAGAACATGTTTTTCTAAAAGAAAAGAGCTGAGATCAGGGGAAGGCTAAATTCTATAACTGATTTTGTAAATGCATAGAATATATGCTGCCATGCTAGTATCAGATAGTCTTCATTTTCAATATTATTTTCTTTTTAACCTATTATGTTTGAAAGTGAGAACAACGCATTCTAGTTGGCTTTGTCAGTAGGAATTGAATTATCCGATCACCAGGCACGTGCGTTTCAGTATTTTAAATTTTCTATTTAAGGCTGTGATAAATGAAGACACCCAAGGAAACGTGAAGCAGTTGCAGTCTGAAGTGAAGAAACTGAAAGAGCAGCTTGCTCTGCTTAATTCAGGGCAGTCTCTGCAAGATGCTTCTCTACCTACAGGTAAAGCCTATCCCCTTTCCCCCCTTAAAACTGGTGTTTCAGGATGATTTGTTTAAGCCCCCCATTTGTTTTCCATTTTAAAAAAAAAACCTCAAAGTTTTAAAAAATAAAACATGACTTTTGTACAGGATCAAACTTAATTCATGCTCCCAATATATCGCAGAAACAGAATGTCGTAATAGAAAACTGGTTCTCTGTATTCCAAAATGGCACCTTCCACAAACACAAGAGCGGAGGTATCAGCAAGAGCGGAGGTATTCAGAGAACCAAAGTTTGCAGAACTACAAATAAATCTTTAGTGGGGGAAACCAAAACAGTCCGTTGGGGACTGAGTGTATTTATATTCTTACCAAACCTTTCTTCCATATTGCTGAGGGTGGTTTTCAAAGTCTCTCTCTTCCTGAGCTCCCATATTATCCTCATAATAACCCCATGAGGCAAGTAACCCAGTCACCCAGTGAGCATCATGAATAAGTGAACCTGGATCTGTGCTCAGTAGACACAGAATTCTGGCTGGTGTTGGAGGAAGAGGGGGAAATGAGGTGGATAGAATGGTGTGCTAGAAGAGAATATGACTAGTTGACTAGAATTCTGAACAGAAACATTCAATACCACAACATGTTATTGCAAGTCCCATTTTCAGATCACGATTTGGTAGAATCCTTTAATAGCTAACATTTTGTTTTCACTATGGTTATTAACACAGAATTAATGTGTGTAAACTGTAAATATCACTACAGCTCAGACAATGCAGAAGCTTACAGTGAAATCCTCTGTATATTTGCTAGGGAGTAACAGTCTGATCGGGACGTGGGTGGCACTTTGGGGTAAACCGCAGAGCCTAGGACTTGCCGATCAGAAGGTTGGCGGTTCGAATCCCCGTGATGGGGTGAGCTCCCATTGCTCGGTCCCTGCTCCTGCCAACCTAGCAGTTCGAAAGCACATCAAAGTGCAAGTAGATAAATAGGTACCGCTCCGGTGGGAAGGTAAATGGCGTTTCCGTGCACTGCTCTGGTTCACCAGAAGCGGCTTAGTCATGCTGGCCACATGACCCGAAAGCTGTACGCCGCTCCCTCGGCCAATAAAGCGAGATGAGCACTGCAACCCCAGAGTCGTCTGCGACTGGACCTAATGGTTAGGGGTCCCTTTACCTTTAACAGTCTGATCTGTGCATGTCACCTTGAAAGTTAGTCTGGATCCAAATTTTTGGGACTAAATTGCATCTGCAATTTCCATTCATTTCTGTAGTTACTAAGTAACAAACATAGGCAGCAGTTCTTCACCTGGAAGTAAGGCCCGTTGAATTCGGTGGCATGTACCACAAGGTAGACATGGTTGGAATCATAACCATGGTATTGAACCAAGCAACAATGTTTGTGAAACTTATCCTCAACTCAGTGTGGGTATGATTGTTGCTTTAATGGCCAATTCTGTGCAAACGCAAGGATCCCAAATTCTGCACAGAATCAAACTGAATCCTTTGGAACAGACTTCTTAGTAAACACATTTAGCATTGTGTTGTATTTCAGTTATGCTTAACTGAAATGTTCAACAAGCTTTTGTATTTAAACATTTATAAAAATCCCAAACCTCTTTATCCTGAATCTCCTTTAAATGCAGTTTTAGATAAGAAAGTTTAGCCATAATCATAAAACGATAATGTGTATTTCGGCTATAACATATTAAAAACCAGCGCTAAATATCTCAGTTGACACACAAAATAGACAAATAATTCTAAGGAAGTGTAACCTAATGTATTTTGTTCTACATTCTCTCTAAGCTACCCTCACACGTGATGTAGGAAATGCAGATTATCTGAACCATTTTCTTGAAGCAATGCTGTTATTGGAAAAAGCTGAAAGTGAAAGAAAGGTAAGAATAGGAATACTATGGTACAGTGTTAGGAAAGGTCCAATTAACAAAAATATCTTTGCCCTGGAACAATAATTTGTTCCTTTCTTAAAAGCTGAACTAATTTATTTATATGGCTCCACGCATACACCCCAAATCAGTTGAACACAAATGTTGAGAATGTGTGAATAGCATATTAACATAAGTTTGTCTCTTCATTTAATGATTTCTGTTGATCACATCTAAGAGAGGGTTGGACAAATATACTTTTCATTATGAATGTGTCATGATGCTTTTGCTTCCTGCTTAATTGGCTGCCTTTATTTTTAAGATGCTGTTAGAAAAAGTTGCCCAACTAGAAGAGCTGTGTGTCAAAAAGGAGAAGTTCATTCAATCCAATAAAATGATTATTAAATTCAGAGAGGATCATATAACTCGCCTGGAAAAACTACATAAAGAGGCTCATGGCAGCTTTTTGCCCAGTGAACAAGAGAAGCTCTTTGGGGAACTGAAGGAGGAGCTGAAGATTCTCAGAGAACAGGTAGCTGTATTTTTGTTTAATGTATTACCCGGATCAGGCCAAACATCTGTCTACTCCGGCATTCTCTGGCAAGCCAGATGCCCCCAGAAAGCACATTAATTGAGCAACATTCCTCTTCTGTTCTTGTCTTCCTACATCTGTTATTGAGAAGTGTACTTCTCTAAACATGGAGGTTAACTGTTGTGGTTAGTAGCCCTTAAAAGTTCTACACACAAATTGCAAGTAGGTTTTTTGGCCAATGTACACAGCTGAACCAAAAAGAGACACACTTTTACGCTATCCCTGGTATTAAACTTGAATGAAAAACTTTTAAGCTGATTTCAGCACTCTTCCGTAACTCATGGATCTTAATTGATTTTGAAGGTTTTGCATTTCTTCTTGTGGTTGTTGAGTTGATTTTATAATTTATAATCGATATAATTCTGAAAGCACTTATTGAAAATCAGCTTCTGTTTTTATTAACATATGTATTGACTTCAGCTGGATGCAGCAAACAATTTCATCCAAGCTAATCTGAACTACCATATTTTTCGCCCTATAGGACGCACCGTCCCATAAGGTGCACCTAGTTTTTGGGGGGGGAAATAAAGGGGGGGAAATTATTCCCCCCCCCCCAGGCGCAGGGCTGGGGCGGGGGAGGCCCGAGCTTCCCCCGACCCCAGCCCCCAAACAGGCAGCTCTCTGCAAGCCGTGGGAGCCCAGCGCTGGCTCCCGCTGCTTGCGGAGAGGTCCGCGGAGCCTGGACGCGCTGAGCTCAGCACGCGCAGGCTTCGGCATGCAGGCAACTCTCCGCAAGCAGCGGGAGCGCTCCCGTTGCTTGCGGAGAGGTCTGCGAAGCCTGGAGAGCGAGAGGGGTCGGTGCACACCGACCCCTCTCGCTCTCCAGGCTTCAGCAAAAGCCTGCATTCGCCCCATAGGACGCACACACATTTCCCCTTCATTTTTGGAGGGGGAAAAGTGCGTCCTATAGGGCGAAAAATACGGTACTTAACCAAGTATGTTCCAAAGCAGAATGTTCCAAAGAAGGATGTACTTGTGCATTTTGTATTTGTCTTCCTTTAGTAATGTTTTCTTTTGAAATGTTTCAAGACTGTTTTGTTAACTTTGCTGCATTCTGTATGCATTCTGTAGTTGGCCTCCTTTGTGATGTTTTCTTTTGAAATCCTTAAAGACAATATTTAAGGATTGTTACATATATTGTTTTGGATATACACTTTATACAGGATGAGTCTTTAAAAAGAGGCCCCATGGAACATGTGTACTCTGTATCCACGGGGCCTCTTTTAAAGGACTCACCTTGTAGTTGACTTTCTTCTGTAATATTTTGTTAATTGTTTTGTTTGATGCTTTAATGTGGGTTGTAAAGTCCTTTGAGATCCTTTTTCTTTTGCATATAAAGTGCTATAAAAATGAAATTAATAATTATAATAGGATCAAATAGGACACAAGCCTTTCAGAAATGTCATGTGGGCCATAGTGTAAAAACGTGCAAGGAACAGCGTCACTATTTAAAGCAGATAAGTGTAAATACAGTGGAACCTTGGTTTTCAAGCATCTCAGAAGCCGAACGTTTCAGAAGCCGAACACCAAAACCCCAGATATAATTGCTTCCATTTTTGAACACGCGTCGGAAGTCCAATGGCTTCCTAGGCACATTTCTCTATTTTTTCAATTTAATTCTCCAACCACCCACTGCACCTCGGTTGTCGAACATTTCAGAAGTCGAGCCATCTTCCAGAACGGATTACATTCGACAACTGAGGTTCCACTGTATGTGGTTTTGAAGTTCATTCTCTTTTGTGTGCTAGGAAACATTTTAAAGAAAGCCTAAGAAAAGTAATCAGGATTTTTAAAAATTAAAACTTCCTATACTAATATAGTAATACACCTGTTCAGGTTTTGAGGATTGTTTATATCATGAATTAACAGAATATGTGTTATGTACAGGTGGAACAGCATCCACGTGTTGCAAAATATGCTATGGAGAACCATGCCCTTCGAGAGGAGAACAAACGACTTCGCTCCCTGCAGTCAGTGAAAAGTGCCCAGGATATTGATGCTCAGGCAATGGCAGAGTTGGAAAAAATATTTTTAGAAGCTTCAGGTAGAGAAAGCAATAAAAGAGGTATGAAAAAGTTGAAATACATATTTCATATATGAAGTTATATTTTTTTAAAGGTTCTCTACTCTGATCTCATAGTTAAAGCAATGCTGTTTTAACATTTTTCTCCTCCAAAGCAGTGCCCAATAAATTCACTGGCATTTTGTTTTCAGGTTTGATGGATTTTAAGTCTGTTCCTTTGGAGGACGTTACTAGGCTGAATGAGTCATATACTGATAAACATTGTGATTAGTAACTGTGGCGGCAGTTCTTGTCAAGACAGACTGCTTCATATGAACATACTGCAGTCGGGCTGATCTCCCTCTGCAATGCTTTCTGCATATTTTAAAAGGCAATTGTCTGCCTGGCATCATGTTGAAGATCTTGTGAATTAATAGGAGCTAGTTGCTGATAGAATAAAATTTTATGCATACAATGAAGGAAAGTTAGAAACGGCTGCCTGAAATATAGAACTGTAGAGTTGGAAGGGACCTTGAGGATCATTTAGTCTAACCCCCTGCAATGCAGGAATAGGAAGCTGTCCCAATACAGGGATCGAACCTGCAACCTTGGTGTTACTAGCACCATGCTCTGACCAGCTGAGCTATGCAGTTGCATAACCGGTGTCTGGGATAATATGGCCTAGAACAGGCATAGGCAAACTTGGCCCTCCAGATGTTTTGGGACTACAACTCCCATCATCCTTGACCACTGGTCCTTTTAGCTAGGGGTGATGGGAGTTATAGTCCCGAAACATCTGGAGGGCCGAATTTGCCTATGCCTGGCCTAGAACATGGTTGCACAGATGAACTCTGCACTATTATCTCCATCGTGGGAAATATTTCCTTTGGAGACAGAATGTCATCACAGCTCCTTGCAGGAACAAAACTGATTCATGTGAACTTCCCACTACGAAAAAGCATTACTTAAAATATAAATATCCTAAGTTTTTATTTAAAAAAAATATTACAAGTTTTCAAAGAAATAATAATTTTATTATTTATACCCCATCTGTCAGGTGCTGGTGTGGTTGCTTGAGAGCAAACAGGCAAGACTCCAACCTGTCTTTTCCAGGCTTTATTATTAATACAAACTATTTACAGTGCAGAGCGTCGCAAGTCCATGTCTGCTCAGTCGCCAGCAGGATCTGGGTGTGGCCGGTCCTTGTACCTCCCCCAGCAAAACAGTCGTGTGATCCCCATCCTTCTCCTCCCCTCTCTGCGCCCAAACCTGTGCAGCGTGGGCACTGGCAAAGGGGTACTTCCCTTCTCTCCGGTTTGCTCAGGCTCGGTGTTGGGGCTCTCCCTAGCATCTCCTGGTCCCTGAACCCACTCCCAACCGGAGGAGGGGCTTTCCTCCTCGCCAGAGGAGGAACTGCTTCGCAAGACCTTCGGAGGCTCCCTGTAACACAACTGCCCTTCCACCTCTCGCCTCTGAGCTGATGGCAGTTCCCTGACACTATCCATCTATGTGAAGGGAGTGTCTGTACAGGTGTGGGCATAGCCCACCTTACAGTGCCATGTGGTACAACCTGGGCATACTTACCGGCTGTTTCTGAGAACTAGGCCCAAGGCTATCGTATCAAAGTGAAAGCACACGCTTAGTACCTTTTTTACTTAATTAGCCAATGGCGCAGGACAGCAAAGCTATAGATGTAACAAACACGTGGCAATTGTTCAATATGCATTCAGAAACAAAATCCAATACATTCTGTAAGGAGTACTATCTTTGATCTTATGCAGGTTTAAACATTAAAAAAATAAAAATCATTGCAGCTTTAATATGCTGCACGGACAGGTGAAGGTGTTCACTTTCGCACATCTAAGAAAGCATTAACTTTTAAATCCCAAACAGGTCAGCAGACGTGTTCTACTGCCTCGTCAACAGACAGCAGCTCTAGTGAAAAGCTGAAGGAACGCCTCCTCACTACCCAGAGTGAACTGGCAAGTTCCAAACAGGAACATGAAGAATTTAAAGAGCTAACAAAGTGAGTTGAATCTGTGTCCTAACATTCTTCCACGAAATACCCTTCCCTGAAAATATAAGCAGCTGTTTATCAAGGGCAAAATTCTGGTTCCAACCAGAATTTCTAAAAGTTAAGACAGAAGTTAAAAGCATCAACAAGCCTTGTATCTAACAAATGCATGGGAGGAGTTTTTTGGGGATGTCTCCTGTCTAAGCAGAAGACACCATCTTGAATCTTGCTGTGTTTTTTCTTTTTTGAGATTTTTTTTTCTTAATGAGAGCCATTTTAATAAGATAACCATGTTTGATTTTATGGTGCATTTGTTTCTTTAACAGGAAAAAACAGATAGAGCTTGAGTCGGAACTTCTGTCTCTGCAGAAGGCAAACCAGCATCTTGAGAAAATTTTAGAGGCAACTAAGGCATGTAAACGCCAGGAAGTCTCCCATCTTAATAAAATACACAGAGAAACTTTAAAGGTATGAGGCTATGACAAGGAAAGCTAATTTAGCTGTTTAAAATATCAGGAATGTTAATGAGCTTTGTGCAAAAAGAAAATTCTCATTTAGGGAGTGCAGGTATGAAAAAATCCATGTTTTATAATAGGGATGCACTGTTTCATAGATGAATGCTGTTTGAGAAAAATAAGGAAAGGAACCTGGAATTCAGATGTCTGAACACTACAAAAGAGCTAAGGAGAGATTCAAACAAACTGAGAGTGCTTGCACTTGTTTTATTTACATACAATTTGGGGTGATTTCCCCCTCCCTCAACAACCTCATATGCTCCATCCTACACTGTTCAGGAGGGCTTCCTAACTCACCAGAGAAGCAGGGGGCAGGAATAAGTGGCTGCAAGAGGAGGGAGGGCAGGAAAAATTTCATCTCATGAAGTTCCTTAACTTTACTTACCATATGACGCAAATCCTCTAAATTCACTTCCATGTTATTCTTGTATTTCTACCTATGTAAATTTATTATTATTATTATTATTATTATTATTATTATTATTGAAATGTGTTTTGTGTGTGTGTTTTTAAAAAAATCATTTCTATTACAGAATATCGCTACCCCAACAAAGGCTTATCAGCTAAGATCTCGACTGGTGGCACGATTTACCCCTGAAACCTTGAGCCCGGAGTCTGTTGATATTCAAAGCTCAGGCGATAACGATTATATTTTTAATGAGCCCATGCCTCCTGAGATGAATGAACAAGCCTATGAGGCTGTTGCAGAAGAGCTGAGAGTGGCACAGGTGAAGTTTCAGGATGCAAAATGCAGATTTCTAAAATTGTTTCATCAAGATGCTGTGAACTAGGAGGTAGGAATGGGCAGAGTTAAGTCAACAGTCTCAGGCAGATCTACAAACCTGTGGTGAGATTGCACTTGGAATACTGCGTATAGTTCTACTTGCTTCCACTCAAAAAGAACTGGAAAAGGTTCAGAAAAAGGCAATCAAAACGATCGAGGGCTTGAAGCGACTCCTGTGAGGAAAGTTTACAATATTTTGGTGTTTTAGAACAAAGGTGTGTAAGGGAGAGACATGAGAGGTGCATAAGATTGGGCGTGGTGTAGAGAGGAAACAGTTTTCCTCCCTCATAATAGTAAAACCCAGGGTCATCTAATAAAACAATGTTGGAAGATTCAGGAGAAAAGAAGAAAAAGATTCTCCGCACCAGACATCGTTAAACTATAGAATTTGCTCCTGCAAGAGGTGGCAATGTCCACCAACTTGGATAACTTCATTTTATTTATTAAATTGCTACTCTTCCTCTCAAAGAAGCTTGGAGTAGCAAACACGTACATAGTAAAACAATACCATTAAAAATAAATTTTAAAATATTTTAAGCATCTAAGCTAATAATTTCAATGTATCCAGGAGCCTTTGAGCCATCTAATGCCTGGGTAAACAGTATTTTTTTAAACTTCTTCCTGAAAATTTATAATGAAGGAGACAATGGCTGGCCACTGAGAGCGGGTTGCTGGACTAGATAGACCTTTGGTCTGATCCAGCAGGGACTACTTATGCTCAGATTTTACTTGAGTGCTTTAAGAAAAGGCATGCAAAGGCTGTTCAAATGAGAGAGCTATCTGACGCTGTTCATCTTTCTATGGAAACTTTCCTCTTTAGCCATTTAGCTGTATTTGGAGATTTGGGTTCTGGCTGCATTTACAATGCAGTAAAGCTAGGGCTTTAGAACTCTTCCTGTAGATTTACAATGTATTTACGTACCCCATAAGTTTGTGCAGGAATATATAAATGCATTAGAAGAAAATATTTAGCAGCGGCAATGCAGTTGCTAGTACGATTATAAATTTGCTTAATTTTCCCTATATGTCCTGTTGCAGGAAGAATTAAGCACTCTTCAGATCAAACTAGATGCCGAAGAAAGTAAAACTGTAAAACTCCAGCAGCATATTAATAAATTGGAGCACCATTCTTCACAAGTGCAAGAGGTAAAGAACTAGTGCAAGGACTCTTGTAGGAGGAAGTAGAAAGCTTAGCTTAATTATTGTTACTATCTGACGTAATACTTCATTATTTACTTTAACTGCATGCAAAGATTTTTCTTGAAGTGTCCATGGCTGCTTGTACCATTTTAAGACTTAACAGGATCCAAGACTTAACCATCCAATCAGAACAACAGGGCCGGGCAATGTTCCTTTGTAACTTGTACATCCTATGCATTCATGTACATATGCATTCTCATACTCAAACACTCATTATTTGACTTCTTCTTTTTCCAACTGAAGCTCTTTGCCTCGGAAAGAAGCAGTTGGCAGACTGAAAAGCAAGGGCTTCTTGAAAAGCTAGACTATCTTGAGAAACAATACCAAGACACTCAGAGCAAGGCGGACAGTAAGTTTGGGTAACAATAGAATTCTGCGTGATTTTTTACCAAAGATGTATTTTTTTTTCTAGTGCAGCACAAACAGTCCCAATTTGTGCACTGTTTTCACTACTTCCGTGTGACCAAAATGTATGGCTGAAAATTGCCTTTTGCTGAGAATGGGGTAGATGGGTCCACTACCTCCATCTTTTCAAAATTAATTCAAATTTTCAATTCAATCTATAGGTCACTGTTCTTTGTAGGTAACCCCATAGCGGATCATTTAGTTGTCTTTAGTCTGAAAATTGCAATGGAATGGGAGTCAGTGGGCACAGCCAATAGAATTGGGTGGAGGGAGGAAAATATGTTCCCCTAAATGGTAGAGAGATAGATGTTGCCTCCATGTATGTGTATGCATTTGTTGGAAGCTGCCATGCTGATTTCTGGGTAGAAAGACAGAAAAGAATTTAAATTAATGAGAGTTATTGGGCTTCACTCAGAAATATTAGTGCATTTGCTAAAGCTCTGAAATCTGCTATACACAGAATCTGAGGCACTCCATTAATCAGAAAAATCTGAAAAGAGGACATAGGCACTTCTTTCTCTCAAAGCGTGACATTTTCTCTAGAATATCACATAGAATAGAAACAACCACATGTGGAATGAAATATTGGGTTCTTGAAGATTGGTTGCTTCTCTAAACACTGCTAATAGTGGAGGAACGAATCTCTGCTTGCATAATGAATGTGACTCAGCTAGTATGATAAAACCATTTTTATGGCACTACATGCTTTCTGAAGTATATGCTAAAAAGCACAGCTTAATCCCAAGTCAATATAACTGGACATGAAAAAGGGTTTGGCATCATTCCTTGAATTCTTTACTTACTGAAGTGCTTTGTGATCTTCGTAGGGTTTTGCCTTTCCTACCTTCCCCAAGTTTATAATTTGACTTTACTACTTACTGAGCATTTTTCTGCTGAAAGATGGCAAGAATGGCTTTAGTTGGAACTTTCGCATATTTCTTTAGCTTTCAGGGAAGACTGGAATATTTGGTATTACATCAGGTGAATATTGGTATCTATTAATGGAATTTTTTACAAGTGTATTTTACAAGGATTTTGTTTGTTTTTTCCAAACAGTGTTAAACACTGAGGTTCGTGACTTACGAATAGTCCTGCAATCTGCAGACAAGGATCTGTCTGTTGTAAAAATGGAATATGACCGTTTCAGAAGAACTCAAGAAAAAGAAATGGGTGAACTCTCTAGCAGACATATGAATGTACAACTGCAACTTGATAACGTAAGGTATGTCATTATTTTAAGAAAAGCTTCTTCAATACATGGGAATAAGGGCTATTTCAAACTTGATATATTTCCATATGAATAGCACCTCTGAGTAAGAGAAAATGTGCACAAATGTCTCTGTGTCAGCTGCCACGTGTGGTGACTGCTGAACCATTTACGTATGCCATGATATTCACATGAATTGCTGCTCCTACACTGAAGTACCAGCTGTGTAATATTTTCAAGAGAAAGATTTGGTTATGTGCTATTCCTTTTGGTTTGTGGGGGAATTAAAATGCTAACTTCACGTTCCACAGGCTCAAATTAGAAGAAGATTGCTAAAATAAAATGAACCTTACGGAGTGTCTACACAGTAATTTATTTCAACAATTGGGCTTATAGTCACAAGAAACTATTCCTTTATCAGAAAATAAGCTAAGATGACAGTCTTCATCTGATTTTTCAAGATGTGTTCTAGGACACCTAGGGGTCCTTCGGCAACTTGTCAGGGGCTTGTCAGTGAGAAGATCTGTAGGGGCAGAAAAACTTCCCTGAAAGTTAAGTTGTCTGCTACTAGTAATCTTCTCTTACAATGCACAGCTACAGGAGAGTGCTGGCTGTGCTTTAGGGCATGTCCTCAATTCACATGAGGCAATTGTGAGGGACCTGCCTTGTTTGACAAGGTACCTCTCACAAAATGGCCCAGAATCTGGAAATCAGTATGTGTTGAGGTAGAAAGAGTTCCTGGAAGGACATTGAAAACCACTGATTTTAGACTGCATCATATAGAAAGGCATCCTTTTGGTCTATAGTGGTACCTCGGTTTTCGGACGTCTGTTGCCGAACGTTTCAATTTTCAAATGCCAAAAATCCGGAAGTAAATGCTACCGTTTTCGAAGGCCCTTCAGAAGTTGAACGGCTTCCCCTGTGTGTATCTGTGTTTTTCACAATTTCCTCTATTGAATTGGCAGACTGCCCTTTGCGCCTCGGTTTTCAAACCTTTTGGCAGTCAAATGGTCTTCTGGAATGGATTATGTTTGAAAACTGAGGTACCACGGTATTGTGTAAAAAAAAAAAGGATACCAACAGCCAGTTTAGTCTTAATTAGCTGCATTCTGGAAGTGTTGTTAGTCTTTTTCTGGCCTATAGATGTATCGAAAGGATTTCTAGTACATGAAAGATATAAAATATATCTGTATGATGTGACTTCACCAGTGTGCCTAGGTCTACTTGCTTTGCCCTCTTGCTCTCTCCATTTCTTTCCCCTCCGGCTGTCTTTTGGCCCCACGCTAATCCCTGAGGTAATGTACTAACTTTGTTTTGAAACTCGAAAGGTGCAAGACAAAACCAGAGGCCTTATGAGTAACGTAATATTCTTTCACCGAAGGCTCGAATACGAAAACATACTTGAAAGAAAGACAAGCCTGCAAGATGACTATGACAACCTGCAGGAAATACTGAAATTTGAGACTGACCAGCTAACGCAGCAGCTCACTGATAGCAAGCAAGAAACTGAAGCACTGAAAACTGAGCTTTGGGTAAGTAATGAATGCGAAAAAGATTTCACCTTTAACTGTACATTGTGTAGATCAGCATAATTAAAAGATTCGTGGCAGTGGGAAAGGAGCAAACTATCAATTTGCCCCAATCCCTCCACCTACTGCAAGATTGGATTGGACACAGTAAACATTTATAAGTGTAAACATTTATGCAACGTGCATTAGACAGGTGAAGACGAGGAGGGGGAGCCATGCATTTCCAGGCTTCTACTTGTCTATCAGGACGCAGGTGGCGCTGTGGGTTAAACCACAGAGCCTAGGGCTTGCCGATCAGAAGGTTGGCGGTTTGAATCCCTGCGATGGGTGAGCTCCCATTGCTCGGTCCCTGCTCCTGCCCACCTAGCAGTTTGAAAGCACAAGTGGACAAATAGGTACCGCTCCGGCAGGAAGGTAAATGGCATTTCTGTGCGCTGCTCTGGTTTGCCAGAAGCGGCTTAGTCATGCTGGCCACATGACCCAGAACCTGTACGCCGGCTCCCTCGGCCAATAAAGCAAGATGAGCGCTGCAACCCCAGAGTCGGCCACGACTGGACCTAATGGTCAGGGGTCCCTTTACCTTTACTTGTCTACCTGCTTCTAAGGAATACCATCTTTCTAACGTTAAAACAGCTACTACTGTCACAGGCAGTTAATTCTTTGGTGGAACTGAAGATGAGCCTATGTATTTCTGCAAAAACTCACTTATTCTAAAAGCTTGGCCTTCAAAACAAATTTCCTTCACTGACTTCCTGTCTAAAGCTTTTGGAAGCTCTGTGTTCACCCTGTGTTAGGGTTCAGGGGCTGTATCTCAGCAGCGATTTGGATCCTTATGAAATGCTCAGGGTTTTTATCAACAAATAAACTCTTTAAATGTCCTTGCAATTACTGGCAAAATGAGGGAGCACACGCCGGGACTGGGTCACTTTAGTAGCCTTGCGCTGCTGTCTCATTAATGAGGCTTTCCTAAGGTTAATAATATTATATATTTACTGAAGTACTTAGGAACGTTAAAGAACTGAAAATACTGCAACCATTTGCCAAATGTTTGTACATCTATTATCTTTTAGAATGCATTGGGCCTGTTAGAAAGTGAAAAAGAACATAATCAAAAATTAACAATGCAACTACAAGAAGATAAAGAGCATAATTCCAAGTAAGTCTTAACTATATGAAATCACGGAGTTCAATTTTGGGTTGGTGGTTCCATCCTTTTAACATTTTTGATTAGTATCTGTGCATTGAAATATATAAATCCATTTTTTGTGGAGGAAGTAATTGAAATATGCCCGGTACATTAGTTGTTCTACTTTTCCAATTCCGAAATGCCCACTGTTTTTAGTCTTATCCCACCCTTCCCAAGATGGTGTAGAGTAGTGGACACCCTATTGTGGGTTAACTCTTTTAAGATGCTGGACAGCAAAATGAGACAGTGTTTCAAAAGCAACAGAGTGAGCCCACCTGCTTACGCAGTGGTTCAGTTCTAGGGGTCTACACGCAAAGGCAAAATCACGAAACGTCAGGAACCCCCAAAACTGCCCCCCTACAAGGTAAAGGGCTCTGGAGAGATCTGGGGAAGCTCTTCCCGCAGCAGAAAAACCTTCTGGGTGCTTAGGTGATGAGAAATAAATAAATGGAGAGCAGGGAACTGGGTTTGCCCCCCTCTCCATTTATTTCTTTACCCCTCACCTGCATACAGTTGCGATTGTTTAAGTAAAATGAGCATAAGTTGCAGGTCTGCTGTATTTTTTAAAATACCTTCAGATGAAGCAGGACAGAGCAGCATTAAAACCCTTCTAAATCGAGAAACAGTATCACAAGTGCATATCAATCTGACCTGCTGGTCAGCTGAATGCGTTTCTCCGCTATGCACAGCGTATCTCCTGAATTTGAATGGGTTCCTTCCACAGAACTGAGACTTGTGATATAATTCTAATGGTGGGTTTTCTTTGGGGAATAGACAGCATTTGGGATGTGCAGAGAAGTCTGTTTGACTTCCAAAACTTTCGAAAACCAAAGCGCGGCTTCTGCAGCCAATCAAAAGCTGCAGAAGCCCTGTCAGATGTTCGGTTTCCAAAAATAGTTTGCAAACCGGAACACTCACTTCTGGGTTTGCAGCGTTCGGGAGCCAAAACATTTGAGAACTAAGCTGTTCAAAAACCAAGGTATGACTGTACTCTGGTTATAATTGGTGGCATTGAACTGCTTGATATTTTATTAGTGAATTATAAAAATGATAGAAGTGAAAGGTTTGATTGTTTAAAAAGCTAACTACTTGATCAAATTTCAATGTACGTATTATTAAGCATTGTCTATAAGTGCTGTCCTGAGATATTAAAGGAGTTTACGTTTTTAAAAACAATTAAAGCTACTCTATATAGTTAGAAGGAACAGGTTATCTTTATTTATTTTTAGTTCCCTAATAATGAACCTGAATCAAAATAGTTGAAAATTAAATCAACCAAAGTTTTGTTTGTTTGCACTTGCTATTAAACATTGCAGCTATACTAGAAATATAAATGTGATTGTTCTCATTATTAAATGGCATTTCTTTGTGGAAGATTTGCCACAAGAAGTAGTAAGTGATAGCTAACAGCAATTCCAGTAAGTTTGGGGAAGAGCTTTCTTCTGACAACAATTGCAGTGCCATTTTCATACTGTAGAGCATAACTAAATTAAAATTAGCGCAAGACAAAGTTTACTTGGGTTAGTGCCTTTTCTTCTGTCTCTTATAAGTGATTGCATTTATTCTCTGCTAGGGAACACCTGAAAATTAGTGAAATCGTGGAGTTAGAGAAGCAATATTCCGAAATGGTGTCAAGATGTGAGCAGCAGGTACAGCCGTGTGTGCTTACAAATGGAGCATTTTAAAATTAGTTTTTTGATAAAAGTAGTTGACTGCTATATTTGCAAATCCAAGGAGAGTTAATTTGAAGCCATTTTTTTTCTCTAGGAAATAAAGTTGCAGAATTTGGAGCAAAATCTAACTGCTTCTGAGGAAGTTATTGTTTCTCTGCAGAAAACAAATGCTGCTGATAAGGTATGGATACAACTTGTGCACAAAATATCCTAAGTGTGTGTGTGTGAGCAAGAGAGAGAGAGTTGATATTGTTGCTTGGGTTATTTGTTCTTCAGGAAAGAAAAGGTTTCCCTTCTGTAGCAGGCATTGTGTATACAGTAAATCAAAGTTTTGCAATCCCAGTTAAAAAAACTTTCATTTACTTAATTTATTTAGATGTGTGGAACCTAAGGAGAGATAGAAATGTTTTCTCACAAACTTGACACTTTTTAAAGGTAAAGTTTTGGTTAAAGTGTTGATACATTTGTGGGTGTATGAGAGAGCCATTTACAAACACCATCCTGATGCAGGCCCAAGGAGATTAAAAACAAACTACTACTACTACTACTACTACTACTAATAATAATAATAATATATTACTTATACCCCGCCCATCTGGCCAGGTGTCCCCAGCCACTCTGGGCGGCTTCCAACAGAATATTAAAAACACAATAATACCTTGTGACATAGTTGCTATATGGAATTATATGCCTTAACAAATCAAGATCAATACAATGTTGTTCTTTTTGTTGTAGGAAGTTGTGTCAGACCTGATGAACCAGATCCAGGACATGAGGATATCCATTAGCCGGAAGACAGAGTGCATAGAAGGGCTTACAAGTGAGCTGGAGGACATAAAAGTATGTTCCATTCATTCCCATAAGGTGATGTGTCAAAAAGGAGTAACAGATCAACAGCAGGTTGTGCCGAGTGCTTCTGGTTTCTTTGGCTGGGCTGAAAACTGAACTTTGTGTATCACCTCCATAGACTAGAAAAACAGCTTTGAAATGTACATGCTAGAGCAGTAACCTAGATGTTCCAAAAGTCAGAAAAATAAGTCTAGTGACAGAACATGGAGAAACCGTTAACAGTTAATAGGATATTCTAGCTGATGGTCTTTAACCGAGTATATAACTAATATTGTTAGATGGTCATCCTCTTGGGTTAATTATTTTGTGGTATTTTTTGAGTCACTCGATTTTTTTATTCCCTCTTAGTCTTCTAATTATGAAGAATTGTGGGGTTTTTTCCAGTTTTCCAAATTTTATTTATACTTTTCAAGTTTATACATTTCACTACAATCATTTTAACATTTCAAAACTTGACTTCCTTCCCCCTCTTTCTGCGGTTCCTTAAATTTATTTTTAATACCCTCTGCATATCCAAATTAACTCAATTTGCTCATTTATTCACCTGCTTTATACCAATTATGAAGAATTGGTGGACTTTGTGATGTGTATCAGAATGGATGTAGTCAGCAATTATCTTTACTGACCTGTAGAAATAAATATAGATCTAATATACGTTGTTTTCCTGACATATCTACATTCCTGCTTTCTTAGTGTAAATATAATTCTGCTTTGGCTGCAAAAGAGGAAAGCAGAGGAGTTATAGAAGATCAGGAGAAGCAAATTGAGGAGTTGAGAGAGGCCTTGGAGAGAGCACAAGCTGCTGACAGAATTGAGGTAAAGTCTTTGTTTATGGTGCTATTTCAGATTGTATCCCTGTTTAAAGCTGCCTATAGCATGTATGATATATTTGTACAATCGTTTAGCAAGAATTGGGAATAAACATACTATTTCCTGATGCGAGTGCTGTTGATCAAATCTCAACTGCCACCCTTTAAACCAGGGGTTGTCAACCTGGTCCCTACCACCCACTTGTGGGTGTTTCAGGATTCTAGGTGAGCAATCACAGGTTCTACGGTACAAGCTGAATCCAACTTCCATTGAGCACTGGTGGGCGGTAAGGAAATTTTACCATCAAGAAAGATGCATATATATAAAAAGTTGACTACCCCTGTGTTAAACAATCAAATTTTGAATCCTTGCCGTGTGGAATAATGGTTTCGTCAGTGGTGGTGGTTGGAAACCAGTGAAGAGACATTTAGAGACATTACATTGGGACGCAGGTGGGGCTGTGGGTTAAACCACAGAGCCTAGGACTTGCTGATCAGAAGGTCAGCAGTTCGAATCCCCATGACGGGGTGAGCTCTCGTTGCTCGGTCCATGCTCTTGCCAACCTAGCAGTTCACAAGCACGTCAAAGTGCAAGTAGATCAATAGGTACCGCTCCGGCGGGAAGGTAAACGGTGTTTCCGTGCGCTGCTCTGGTTCGCCTGTAGCGGCTTAGTCATGCTGGTCACATGACCCCGAAGCTGTACACTGGCTCCCTCAGCTAATAAAGTGAGATGAGCGTCGCAATCCTAGAGTCGGCATGACTGAACCTAATGGTCAGGGGTCCCTTTACCTTTACCTTTTAGGCTGCATTCCAGTACCTTGGAGAAGTTCCACAAAATACCAAGCTCTTCTACAGTCCTCATGCTGCGAACTTGGCTATGGTATTTCTACTTTGCCCTGCAATAAAAAAAAATTGCTTTATCTACCTTAACTGTTGACTATTTGCAGTTTAGTAGCGCTGCAGAGAGCTTGCTGGGGAGACCATGCATTAAAAAGGGACTAAAAAATAACTTAAACAAGGTTTTAATAACAAAAACAAAAACTTCTTATGCAGTAAATACATCAACAACAAACCAGACCCAACCACCAACCCACCCCCAGGGTAATGGGAGAACTAGGTGCTGCTCCTTATATATTATACCCAATTGCTGACACAGCTTGATTAACACAACTCAGCACCACCTGCTATGTTTCACAGCTGTAAGACTGGGTCTCGTTATTTGCCCTGGCACTGGCCCTTAAACACATACACAACTTGTAAAGCAATAATGAACCTTCACATTTTAAAGTGACCATTCAACATTAACATGCCCTCCTCTTTATATACTGTGGCTGTTCTTGCTTTAAGGGCAGAATCTGGGCCCTTAGCATAGAATGG
The DNA here is from genome assembly GCF_964234715.1 of Podarcis melisellensis. NCBI lineage: Eukaryota > Metazoa > Chordata > Lepidosauria > Squamata > Lacertidae > Podarcis > Podarcis melisellensis. The sequence continues at coordinate 13,220,780 of NC_138544.1, forward strand.
TTTTTCTTCCAGTGTTGAAATTTCTCCACGCATTTGCCTTTGTGAGATAACTTCATGCTTGGTGCTTTTCAAGGGGAGAAGACTCCCACAGTTCTGGTCCTGCCCGCTATGAAGCAACGGGGCTTTCAAAGAGCTCTAGCTCTCTGTACCTTTTTTTTTTTTGTCATGACAGCAGCTAGCTTCAGATATTTTAAATTTTTTATCTGACAATTTAACTGCAAGGAAGGTTCTGTTGCATGTATTCACTGTGCCCCATGGAGGAGAGCATGTGCTTTTAACATTCAGCATGGAAACAGAACTGTTTAAACCACACAGGAGGCTTTTTCTAATTAAGTTACACTCAGAGTTGTGGGTTAAACCACAGAGCCTAGGCCTTGCCAATCAGAAGGTCGGCGGTTCAAATCCCTGCGACGGGGTGAGCTCCTGTTGCTCGGTCCCTGCTCCTGCCCACCTAGCAGTTCACAAGCACGTCAAAGTGCAAGTAGATAAATAGATACCGCTCCAGCAGGAAGGTAAACGGTGTTTCTGTGCGCTGCTCTGCTTTTCCAGAAGCGGCTTAGTCATGCTGGCCACATGACCCGGAAGCTGTACGCCGGCTCCCTCGGCCAATAAAGCGAGATGAGTGCCGCAACCCCGGAGTCGTCCACGACTGGACCTAACGGTCAGGGGTCCCTTTACCTTTACCAGAGTTGCCACATTGAAAGTGATGATGTTTAGATTTATGTTCCTGCAGTGGATCCTTGGATTAATTGCCCCTCCCTTATGAATACACAAATCACACACCCTTACCTCACCATGTGGGCAGATAACCCCTTCCTTTTCCCCCTGTCTAGCTTTCTGTGCAGATTCTGGGTGACTTTGTCACCCTCTCACAAGGAGTAGCTTTTTTAAAAAATAAACGTATCTGTTTGTACATCCTTTTCTTCTTTCCCAAACTGACTCAGAAGTATCAGTGCTCTCACCACCACATAAATAAATCTGCAGTTTAGATTCATAACTCCATGGCAGGTTAAGGGTTTCATTTTGCACATTTTTTCTGGCTGCTGCCTCAATTTAAACTATATTTGAGTTGTGTCGTTAAAAATAGTCCCGGGATGGGGAAGAAATAAGATAGTGATGTACTGCACATATCTACTTTAGAATAAGATAACTTTTCCTAGAAGTCCAATACAATATACAGTCGTATCTTGGTTCCCGAATAGTTTAATTGCCGAACAAATCAACTCCCAAACACTGCAAACCCGGAAGTAAGTGTTCCAGTTTGCGAATGTTTTTCGGAAGCCAAACATCCGATGCAGCTTTCGCTTGAGTGCAGGAAGCTCCTGCAGCCAGTCGGAAGTCGCACCTTGGTTTTCAAACGGTGCCGGGAGTCAACCAGACTCCCGGAACGGATTATGTTCGAGAACCAAGGTACCGCTTATCAACCTAGTTTTGTGTTTATAATTCTGTATAATGGACTGCAGTTATGGAAACCATTGCATTTATTTTTAAAGGGCAGCTGAGGAAAAATAGAGGGGCAGTGAAGGCTATGTATATTACCATGTTCTTTATACCATGGGCCATATAATCACTAGGCTATTTGTTTGCTCCTGCTGCTCTTTGCTTTACATAGAAAGAGATTATTTGTGAAGAACTACAACATACTACTGAGCAGCTGAGCAGTTTAACAGAAGCTTCTAAAAAACATGTGGCGCTTCTTCAGTCTGCACAAGAAGACCTAATTAGGAAAGAAGCCTTGATCCAAGAACTTCAGGAACAGGTAAATATGAACCTTACCACCTCTGACAAATGGTGGAAGAGGAACAACAAGCTTATTGACCTGGCCCGACCTATCCTAGCCCAGACCTTTTGTGCTGTTATAAGAACGTCTATGTTTAGACATAATGCTCAACTATGACTTAGGACTGACTGGGGTCACTAATATGGGCACAGTGGCACTTTTTAAAAAAAATGATATTTATTCAAAATTTCATGAGTACACAAATATAAAAAAGGGAAAAAAGTAAAATACAAAAAAAGTAAAAGAAAAAGAGAAAAAGAAAAAGAGAAAAATACAAATCTCAAATTGCATCTTTTCATTTGCTTATTTCTTGGACCTCCTCACACCTCCCTTTTTGTATTCTAATACAAAATTCTAATTTAATTCATTATTCCAGCAAATTCTTCCCATATTTCTCAGTTTTAGTTTAAATAATTTATCTTGACAGTCTATCTTATTTATTAATTCAACATATCCTTTCCATATTTTACTATATTCTGTTATTCAATTTGCCTTAGTTTCTTTAACCTTATCTTACCTAAAAAAAACCTTAAAATTTCAAAATTTAAACCATGTTTATACATAACTCCTTAAATCCTTAAATTTCCTTAAATCCTTTCTACTAAAGTCTTCTACTAGTTCCTGCCAAGACTGAGCTCCCACTTCAGGATTTCATGGATTGCCATTATTTTTACGATTGTGTGGTGTCCTCAAAACAGCCACCAAATCATAGGCCAACTCTGTTGGTAGTTTTGAAATGGTAGCTCCCAGCCTAAGGTCTCCCCCCCCCTTTTTTTTTTTTTTTAAGATCATGGCAAGCACCAGACTGACTATTTTTTCTGTGCCAGTCCACCAGAGGTGGGTGAGATTGCCAACGTCATTTCCCCCAGAACCCCACCTATGGTGCTTCTTGCACCATGGGGTCCAGTAACTGCAGGAGCAGCTTTGCAATATGGGGTTTCTCCTCTCACACGCCCCCTTTAATTTCTTCTGCCATTGCAACCATAGCCCATCATTGCAGCTTGCACCAGCTATGGCTAGAAACCCAAATGCAGTCCCTTTTGGTATTGGTTCCTTACTAGTGTAAGTAGGCTATGAATATGCATCAGTTCAAATGTTACAACTCTAAGAATACAAATAAAACCCATTAGCAGCTGGAGATGTGTTATCCAGATTGAAATGCTTTCATGCTACCTCAGTATAAAGGTCTAACCTGTGTTCCCAGAGACCCTTGCAGATGTGTATTGTTTTATAATACATGGTAGACTTAGAAACTAGCAGGATGAAACATTTGGAAGTATTCCAGATTCTCAGGAGAAATACCTAGAACCATGTTTGCTGCCTACGTTAGTCAAGATAGGCAACAATTTGTGACCTTTGAATACCGGTATTTTGATCCGTTGCCGTTTTCTACAGCTGGACAAAAGGACAGGAGAACTGGAAAACAGGAGAAGTGAATATGAAGCTAAAGTGCGCCAGATAGACCAGTTTATGGACTCTGCAGTCACAACCCTTCCACAGGTATGATTGTTCTTAGGAAATCTTTTATTATTATTATTATTATTATTATTATTATTATTATTATTTTATTATTATTATTATTACCTACAGTTACTTCCATGAAATGTATACCTTCAAGTTTGTCTGTCAAAAGAGAGGTCCTGATCTATAATTAGGCAAAGAGCTGTGCTAGAGGTAGAAGGCTGTTCATTATTGCCCCTGTTGTGAATGCCCTTTTTCATTGCCAATCAAATAAAATGGTAATTTGAGCCTTTGGACTAAGTGGCTGCAAAAAATGGCGAGAATTTGTGTTTTTTTGACTGAGCAATGCCTGTATAAAGGTTTCATAAATTTGTCCCGTAAGCAACTTGTGGTATATTCTAAGAGAGTTTCCTGCTTAACTGTTCAAATGGTTTTGTGTTTCCTTGACAGAGCCCTCGAACTCCTCCCAACAGTCTGGCAAGATTGTTTGAAACACATGAGCAAGAGATAGCAGATAGGACAGCCTCTGCAATTACCCTGGAATGTCTTGTATCCGAATTAAATGAAGAAAGAGATGCTAAAAATAGTGAAATTCTAAGACTAAAGGTAAATGCTTCAAGCACTTTGTAAACTGAATCTGATCATTTGTGAACTATTGTAGTGTACATGCTTAAAGTGCTTTGAAAATATGATCTTAATAATCTTGATGGAGTGTATTTTTAAAAGGAGCAAAGAGCAAACATGCCATTGGGCAAACAGAGATTGGAGAGAGTTTAGTGACTTTTTTTGTTGATGTGAAGCATGCAAATTTGGTATGGACTTCAAGAATACCTGGAACTGTTATGAAACGCTTATTTCAAATCAATGGAATCATATTGTCCTCTTGTTTAGGCTCAGTTATGTGAATTGGAAAACCTCCGTCTGGAAATGCAGGAATTAATGGAAAGCAACAGAAATCTGCAGAGCCAGCTTGATGAAGTGAAGAGAGGAAGAAAGATGAGGTACAAATCAGTGCCAAATAATAGGATGGCTTGTGTACAATTATTCAGTAACAACTAAAGGGAACATTTGTTTTGTTTTGCAGAATTGGAACCAATAATTTGAAATGCTACTGTATTTTGCACATTATTACAATTGACTTTTAAAACTTTATTGTTGTGCTTTCCAAGGGTACTTGCCTTCCAACATTCCTATTTTCCCCTGTTCAGGGAGCAAGTCTTTCTGCAGCACAAATGAGAGGAGGGGGTGCAGATCACTCAAGCACTTGGATTCGGGGCTTTTCCCCATTGTGGCACTGGTTCTGTTCTGCCAGAGGACAGGCAGCTATCAGTCTGGTAGAGCTAGCTCAGAAACCAGCACCTGTTTCAAAATATGCAGCAGCATAGCATGCATAATTATAGGAATGTGGCCTAGGTATCAGAGTGCCCTTCTAAGGTGCTCTGGAGGGAACAAAAGAGACAAGGTGAGAGCTTTTCCAGAATTTGAGCTTTTCTTCAGAAAATAAAACACAGGCAATTTGCAGGTTAACCATTGAAGACTGTCCCAGAAAAAGAAGGACTGGTGGGGACAATAAGGAGGAGGCGGCGTCAGCGTTTGCAGGGCAGGGGGTGCGATTGAACTGGTGGAAGCTGGAAAGTTGACCCCTTTCCTTATGCCCTGTCCAAAACCCAGAAGTGTGTGGACCGTACTGTTAGGGCAAAAGGGAAAAGACTATTCTCAACCACAGATAGAACCTACTGGGTGCAGGAGTACAGAACAAGCCACCTAGAGCTAGGAGTTCAGAGTCTGTCAAATTGCGGTAAGACATCTTCAGGAATCACCTAGAGTTTAGGGGCTTAAAGGTGTGAGTTTGGGCGCCAAGCTCAAGAGCCAGCCAGACTGAACTGTTCCCGGCAAGGCCACTCCTGGATCTCAGAGTCTTGCTTGAATCTCACACCAAGTTTCAAGGCCTAAGACCAGTTACAGTCTTTGAAAACAATACTAAAGAGTGGATTGGGTCCTGGAATTTCCTGGGGAACAATGGGGATATGATTATCTTTGTCTTTCTGCCCTGAACTTACAGAGAAGGAGGTGTGGGTTCTATGTGGGCTTACTTCTTGTAAGGACACTTAAAACACCCAGGGTTCTCCATATACAACTAAGAAGCAATACACGTTGCCTTATTTAAATAAGAAAATTGAGGAGACTAAGCAGAGGTGATTCCAAGAGGTCCCAAGCCAATGTACAGACACTCCTATGCCCATCTTGATATAGAATGCTGGCAGGAAACTGCAAAAGCATTTTGTCCTAGCTTGCTAGATTTTGCCAATTTACATATGCAGACTAAATGGAAACTTGAGCCAAGGTGGTCCTGTAGGGACCCAAAATGGAGGTGAGCTGGCAACACTCCTCTGTTTCCACAGATGTTTTGGAGCTGCAGTTGAGACATGGTGTCGTGGGATCACGACCAATTTCCTGGCCTTTTTACATTCCTTTGTCTTTGTGGTACAGCATACCTAATCCATCTGCAATATGGGGAATAGTGATACTGGAAGATCTTGTATTTCACATGCTCCAAATACTTTTTAAAAAAACCCGATATTTAAATGGTAATTGATAATTACTTGTTATAATTGTATATACTGTTTTGCATGTTTTAAGTTGCCGTTGATTGTAACGTTGCGATCTGCCCTGGGACCTTGCAAACGGGGGGCAAGAATTCTTATTTATAAAGAAATAAAACAAAATAAACTATTTCTCATCCTTGGGTTTCTTGACAGTGGCACAAAGTATCCAGATATTAAAGACCTAAGGGAAAGAGATAAGGAAATTGCAGAAGGAAAACTAGCAAAGGTACTTGCAGTTTTTGGTTTAATTATGGCTGTCTTCAATTTGGTTACTGCTCATGTCCTTGACTTGAACTATTGGTTTAACTTTGACTATTTTGATTATGTTATTTCGGTCAAGTTTATTATACAGAAAAAGTAAAAAAAGAAATTAGTTAATTCGGATGGATTGCTCTGGATTCAACTCCCTGCTTGCTCCCCCACGACTTTGCGGGCGGGGAGGGGGAGTTGTCCTAACCACAATCCCTGGTAGTTGCATATATCACAGCCATATGCTGAAAAAAGCAATGTTGTTACTATGGAAACTTATCTTTACAATGCACTTTCTATCAACATCAGGTCTTTTAACAGTTGCAGAGCTAACAGCAAGCACTGAAATGGAGATACAGTGGTACCTCGGGTTAAGTACTTAATTCCTTCCGGAGGTCCGTACTTAACCTGAAACTGTTCTTAACCTGAAGCACCACTTTAGCTAATGGGGCCTCCTGCTGCCGCCACGCCGCCGGAGCCCGATTTCTGTTGTCATCCTGAAGCAAAGTTCTTAACCTGAAGCACTATTTCTGGGTTAGCGGAGTCTGTAACCTAAAGCGTATGTAACCTGAAGCACATGTAACCTGAGGTACCACTGTAAATTGCATTTTTCTTCAAGAATATAACAAGGTTCTATAGGTGGCTATAGCTACAGATACAGGCAACTCCCCATTTACACGGGAGTTACGTTCCAAGACACAGTGCTTTTAAGTGAAACCACATACAGTGGTACCTCGGGTTAAGTACTTAATTCGTTCTGGAGGTCTGTTCTTAACCTGAAGCACCACTTTAGCTAATGGGGCCTGCCGCTACGCCACCGGAGCACAATTTCTGTTCTCATCCTGAAGCAAAGTTCTTAACCCGAAGTACTATTTCTGGGTTAGCAGAGTCTGTAACCTGAAGTGTATGTAACCTGAGGTACCACTGTACATTTGAAACACCATTGGAAAAAGCCTGTGAACGCCATCTAAACCTCTGGAAACCCTTGAGAAACCCTTTAAAAAACCAGCAGCACTTACCAGAAGCCAAACTCCTCCACAATTGCTCCCTCTAAACCTCCTTGCTCTCCACAGGCCTCAACGGTTGGTGCAAGGGCTCCTGGGATTGCATTTGCAAAGGATTGTGGGATTGCTAACCACTGTTCTCGTGCCCCTTTTGCCCTTTCTGGGCTCATTTAGGGCCATTTTAAAAGTCACATGTATTTTGTGCATAGACTTGCATACATTGGTCATTGCCAATTTCAGATTACTTGACTGTTGCTGAATAATGTATCATTGCTGCTATAACTTCTAAATACTGCAGTTAAGTACAGTTCTATTTTATTTCTTTTCCTTTTTTTCAGAGTAAAGCGCTGGAAGAAACACTGAAAGTTACATCAGAGTAAGCTGACAGTTTCTGAATTGATTAAAAACATTAACCATTTGCACAGATATTAACCATTCACTTACACAGCTAAGCTAAGTATGCATAGCACGAAATATTCACTTTTAAGATTAAGAAAACAAGGGTTCCAAATGGAGTGACTTGGCTTTCTGAAACATCAATTTCTTCCTTGCTTTTAGCCAGCAGATGGCAGCAGAAAACTTGCATATTTGCCACAAGACTGCTTTCTAATTAAGTACTTTTTACAAATTTAAATCATATGAAGCTGGTTTGGAACCAAAGATTATGTGCAAGTTAAACCTGAGTACTGTAGAACCAGATTACAAGGAAGGAAATGCATTTTAAACTTATTGATTTATAATGTTTATATCCTGCATTATAGCTCTCAAAGCAGCTTTCAAAGGTTCTCACAATAAATGATGGAGGCAAGTCTTTCTGGCAGTTAGCAGACATTGTTATAATTCATACCTTAATGCTTATGTTGAAAATTCCCTGGATTACAACACTATAAATGATAGCCTACGTGGCAAAAACAGTATACTTATTGGTCAGTTGCAATTATTAGGGTTTTATGCATAAGAAATCTCAAATCAGTTTCATAACTGATATGAGAAACTGACAAAAAAATCCAGGAGCTGTTAGCTACTTCCGGAAATTATTTCTGGCAAACAAAGGAATTTATGGCATTTGTTTTGAGATGGAGGGGCAGGTAGAATAATTGGAGTACCATTGTTAAGAAAAGTTGAAGTGAAAATAACATAGCTGTAAAGTAATGCAATAGTAGATCATTGCGACAGGCAATTATCAAGATGCCTGCATTATTTTCTGTCGGTGCAGTCTTCTCTATTTGAGGGCCCGATTCTGATTTCAAACATTTTTCTTGGACATGGAACATGCTGTTCTACCCCTTTCCTCTTTCTAGCATTGTCAACATCAACAGCAAAGGAAGCTTCTAATTAAAACTTAAATCAATGTGTGTTGTAATGGTTTTTAATCAATGTTTAATGAAAGCCATACAGAGGTACAAATAATGTGCTTCTACAGATCACCTGCCTATTGACCTAAGCACCTTGGCGTTCTCCAAAGTTTAAATATTGTTATACTTGCATTAGGTTTATAAAACCTATGTGGTTTCTTCTCCCAGCAGAATATGGGGGACATGCAATCCAATTCTACACATGTTTATTCAGAAATAAGTCTCCCTGAGCTCAGTGGGACTTGCCTGAAACTAGGATAGAACAGGATTGTAATCTCAGTGAAAGTTGCTACTAAGTATGCAACTAAGCATCATTGTCTGATTTAGGACACAGCGCAAAACCCTATCGAAGGTACTGACTTTTTTCTGTCTCCGGTGCAAGTTCCAATCAAAGTGAAAGTTTCTAATGCGCCTGGGGTGACCAGTGAAATAACGACACTGGATTTTTTGCTGTCCTAATTTTAAGAACACAATCACTCACAGGGATCAGCGGTGTGTAAAATAACCCATAGTTTTGGCTGGATTGTTTCCTTATTCCGCGATTGGTAATGATAATTCTGCTACACCTTTTGTCATACGAATTGAGATTTTATCTTGCTTCTTTGAGCAGGAAGGAAAAATGCTAAAACTATAACGCCAGTTTGGCCTAAATAAATCATAAGCTGTATTTCCTCTTGGTTTTTTTTTTATTATTTATAATTTGTTTTCCAAAAATGTTCCGTACAACTTATGACAGCAATAAAATGACTGTAAAAAAGCAGTGCATTATTTATACATACATTAAGGGTGATAACCCAGCATTAATCTTGGAGCAGACCCAGTGAAATTGAGTATCGTTCAAAGCTCTCACAAGAGGGTTTTGGGTTTGTTTTTTTTTTAAGCAACATCTTAAACCTGGGGTGGGAAACCTTTATATATATTTTTTTCCTATCAGGGCCCCATGACTCCCTCACACACACACAAAAATCAGTTGGGGTCCACACACAAACAGCACCTGCAGAAAGCTTTGAAAGTGCTAACGGCTTTTCAAAGGCATTCCTCCTCACCTGAAGGGAGCTTTGAAGGTACAGATCAGGTCAGCTGACGTAACACCTGATCCACACTTTCAGGGGTATCTGAAGCTGAATGAAACAAGTCAGTGGTCCAATTTGACCCCCTTAGCCATTGATTCTCCAGCCCTGTCGGAAATGTTCCTGTGATCACACAGATCTTCTCCCTAAAGAGCAGAGAAGTGATTCAGAATAACTGAGAATCTACATGCTTCCGTGATATTACTTTGAAAGAGGAGAAAATCCACCCTTTTACTTTTATCTATTGTGTGAACAAATGTGTGGTAAAACTCATCCTTGGTCTGTGAAGCTACAGTGTGATGTGGTAGAATTACATTGGTGATCATGAGGGCAGATGAAGGGATTAGAATCATAGGCTTGTACAGTGGGAAGGGAACCTGAGGATCATCTAGTCCAACCCCCCCCCCCCCGCAATGCAGGAAAATGCAGGGATTGAACCTGCAACCTTGGCGTTACCACACTCTAACCAACTGAGCTAATAATGTGTCAGTTCACCAAATTATTCTCAACTAAAAGAGTTGTGCTTTCCTCCCCGCACTCCCATGACCCAAACGAGGGTGAGAGTTCAGGATATGAAGTAAAACATCTAAGGTTTACTTCCAAGTAGCAAATACTGGAAGATCAGGCAATTAAGTTCTAGCTAGTGATAAATTTCCACTATATTTTAAAAGTGTAAAATTCTGCATTTGGGGGGGGGGGAGTTGGAAACTCCTGCTGCAGAATAAATAGTGGTGAATAAACTTCTTAAGAGTGGCAGTCAGATTCACAATGTCTCTGTGTACAATCACTTTTGGCAGGTTAGAAGAAGCCAGGAGGGAGCTTAGAAGCAAGGAGGCTGCCTTTCAGGGAATGCTTCAAGAGGTGGAACGGACAAGAGCTTTGGAGTTTAAGGCCTTCACCGAGAAAGAAGAAATGAGATCAAAACTGGAGGAAACCTACGAAGAGAGGGCAAAAATTGAAAAGGTTTGTTTGCTGTGAGCTGGGTTGTGAGGTTGAACAAAAATAGAGCAATTCTGTACCACGTGTGAGAGATTTTCAAGTAGGCTTAAATGCGGGGGTTGTCTAAGACCATGACCCCTGGAATCGTGGTCAAATGGTCAGGGGATGATGAGATTTGCAGTCCAGCAAAATCTGGAGAAGGACCACAATATAGCTATCCTTGCTTTCAAGAAAACATTAAAGATATAGCTCATGGGTAGGCAAATTAAGGTCTGGGGGCCGGATCTGGCCTAATCGCCTTCTAAATCCGGCCTGGGGACAGTCCAGGAATCAGCGTGTTTTTACATGAGTAGAATGTGTGCTTTTATTAAAATGCATCTCTGGGTTATTTGTGGGACATAGTAATTTGTTCATTTTTTCCCCTCCAAAATATAGTCCAGCCCCCCACAAGCTCTGATGGACAGTGGACCAGCCCCAGCTGAAAAAGTTTGCTGACCCCTGGGTTGAATTCTTTGCCATTTAAGCTCCATTCACTATTGCTCTGGTGCTTCTCTTGAAATACAGGAGATGTCCTCACTAAGGAAGCAGATTGAGTATCTTGCCGAAGAGAACGGGAAGTTGGTTGGTCACCAGAATTTAAATCAGAAGATCCAGTACCTTGTGAAGCTGAAGAAAGATAATGCTAAACTGATGGAGGTAAAATGAGATGAGAATCAATTTAGCTTCCGATGGGAGCTGGAACAAATACTTGATGAAGAAAATACTTTTGTACACTTAATAGATCTAACTTTCGGCCTTTCCATTCAACATTCTCTGGGGTTCATACTTTTAGATAGGAGATCTTCCTTCTAGTTTCTTGAGCCCAGACTCAAGTAGCTTGGTTCACAGATCCAAGTTTCTAAATATGTAAGTGTGGCGTTTGCCTCCTAGGTGGGTCATAAGGGTTAAAATGAGTGTGATGTGATTGGCCAGTGGAAACTGATAGGAGGAATTAGAGTGGGTGTTGTGTAAAAGTCAGTTGAGAGTGAGGAGTTGGAGAAGGAAGAGGGAGGATACAAGTCTGTGGGTTGGTCGAGTTGTGTGGTGAGAGGAACTGTTAGGTGGAGTCCGATAGATAGTTGGGATAATCAGTGTGAAGTTGTTAGGAACATTGGGTCAGTAAGGAAACTAAGATTAAGAAACTGCCAAGAAAAATTAACTGAAACCTTAAACGTGTTCATGCTTATAAAAATAAACTTGATTATTTCATAGAATCATAGAGTTGGAAGAGACCACAAGGGCCATCGAGTCCAACCCCCTGCCAAGCAGGAAACACCCTCAGAGCACTCCTGACATATGGTTGTCAAGCCTCTGCTTAAAGACCTCCAAAGAAGGAGACTCCACCACACTCCTTGGCAGCAAATTCCACTGTCAAACAGCTCTTACTGTCAGGAAGTTCTTCCTAATGTTTAGGTGGAATCTTCTTTCTTGTAGTTTGGATCCATTGCTCCGTGTCCGCTTCCCTCCTCTATGTGACATCCTTTTATATATTTGAACATGGCTATCATATCACCCCTTAACCTCCTCTTCTCCAGGCTAAACATGCCCAGCTCCCTTAGCCGTTCCTCATAAGGCATCGTTTCCAGGCCTTTGACCATTTTGGTTGCCCTCCTCTGGACATGTTCCAGTTTGTCAGTGTCCTTCTTTGTTAATGTTAACAACTGTCTGGACTCCGTGTGTACCCGTGAGAAACGGGTTGGTGGCAGCGAAGAGGCCATCACAGTGGTGGCACAGGGATCAATAGACCATCAAACGTCCGGGGACCCTGTGTAATCGCCACAGTAAGCATGCCTTGCAATTCTCGTTGAATGTTGTTCTCTCTTTTGCAGACTGTTCAAGTGCTTCGTGTTGAAAACGCTTTTTTGAAAAGAAAGAGTGAATTTGATCAAGATCCATCCTGAAACAGCACCAAGAATTTTAATTCTGTTCACAAAGACATGCGACTGGGCTTCATCCTTCCTAGCGAAACGTCTCAATCAGGGTTGCTGCGAATTATGTTACAAATTCTGAGTAAAGCCTTCTTGCTGCAGGTAGATCTTCTGCCTCAGTGAAATTCTCCTTTCTTACCAAGCCATGGTGCTAATTCAGTCTCGTGTTGTAGGTGCTGGGATTATCACCATGACTCCTTATTGATGTACTGTATTCGTATGAATTTTTAAGTTCCTTACCTTTCCTAGATGAATCCCTTTAGCACTTCTTTCAGAATGTGTATATACTGAATGTGAGGGAAATTAGATGAATTGTTTAATTGTTAATTTTTCTACTAGTAGGTTTTTCTTTCTTCAGTAAAACAAAACTAAGTTTATATTTGATACTATAGGCAGTGTGAACTGCTTTTTTATTTGTAATTAATGGTCATTTTTAGCCAAACACCCTATAATATAAAAACATTCCTGTAAACGGTCCAAGACCAATATTAAACGTAATTGCCAGCATTGCCATCTAACTAGCAGTGGTTGTGTGTGTCAACTGTACCCAACTCATCCTGGAAGATCACAACAAACATTATTAATCAGACGGAATACAATTCATGGATGCCTATTACAGAAGACTGGGAACGTTAGAATTTAAAACTGGTGCACGGGCACCAGAGGCAATAAACGAAAATATGTTGTGAAATTAAGTTGGCTCTGCAGAAATTGACCTGGATAATAACTTGTTTCTTTTTCTTTTCTTTTCTTTTTGTATTTAATTTTTACTAGTTTTCCAAATTTTAACAAATAAATCCAAATTAATTAAACATTTTTAAAAATGATTAGGTTTTCCGCTCCTGTTGCATACATGTTATAAGGAAAAAAACCTCTTTTTCCCTTATGGGGTACTCAAGAGCCCATATAGAGTCCTCTATTTAAGTTCTCTATCGGTAGGAGAAAATAACAGAGGCCAACCAGAGAATATTGAGAAGCAAGGCAGCTAGTAAGCCTGATCTTTATTAAAGCTGTTGTAACATGGTATTCCCCACACAAGGGGGGGTGGGGGAGACCTCGAGCACAGGCTCACAAGCCCTTATATATACATTTTAAATTGCTTGCCCTGGAGTCCAAGACCACCGCCAGAAACGTCATACCTACATCACAGAAAAGGTGATGAACAACAGAAATCTGAGTGCATTGTTTATCTCCTGTCTGGCAAGTTACCTGATTGCATTATCTGGGTTTTGGCCACTCTTTTGTTATTAAAGGTAAAGGGACCCCTGACCGTTAAGTCCAGTCGCGGACGACTGGGGTTGCGGTGCTCATCTCGCTTTATTGGCCGAGGGAGCCGGCATACAGCTTCCGGGTCATGTGGCCAGCATGACTAAGCCGCTTCTGGCGAACCAGAGCAGCTCACGGAAACACCGTTTACCTTCCCGCCAGAGCGGTACCTATTTATCTGCTTGCACTTTGATGTGCTTTCGAACTGCTAGGTTGGCAGGAGCTGGGACCGAGCAACAGGCGCTCACCCCTTCATGGGGATTCGAACCGCCGACCAAGCCTTAGGCTCTGTGGTTTAACCCACAGCGCCACCAGCATCCCCTTTTGTCATTATAACTACTTAATTCCTGAATGTAAGTCACAGGATCACACCCTGTTCATATCTTGAACGTGCCCTTAAGACAGAATTTGTGAGGAAAGAGACAATGGGGAGGTTTCCCCCTTTGACCTTAAAATTCTTATACACATGTCCAAATCTTCCTGATGTAGCTGCTTCATGGCTCTTTTTCAATCCTCTTCTCATCCCTCTGTTCTTTTTAAGCCACTTGCATAGCTATCCGCTCTTATAACTTGTTTCTAAAATAATGAATTCCCCCCTCTTTTCAACTTCCTTACTACTAGTTGGTAGCTAGTACTGTTCCTGCTTAGGGGGTGGAGTTTTCTACCTGGGCTCCTTTTCCATTATTATTTTTGGTGCGTGTGTTCTCTGCCCTCCCCCTTGTTTCTCCTCAGTATATATATATTTCTTCCACCTTCTTCTTCCCTCTGCGCATATTGGGCATTTTTTAAAGGGATTTTTCCCCCTTAAAAATAAAGTGGTACAGAAATATAATAAAACTAAATACGATCTAAATCAATCAATCTAAATACGATAAAACTACGATCGCAGCCACTTTTTAAAAGAGGGCGGAGCAGGGCTGCCACGTGAGCTGAGCCTACCCGGAAGAGCGTGTTTGGGAGCCACGTGGTGGGCGTCCCCTTGCGCACGTGTGTTTGGCGCGTCGGAGTCGCCATGCCAGCCGGTTGGGGGGCTGCCTTCGCCGCCGGGGCCGGTCTGTTGGGGGCGCTGGCCGCCTGCTCCGCAAAGCTGGCCCTGGGGGCGGATTACCTGCGGGGAGCCTGCGCCGCGGTCGTCGGAGGCGAGGAGGCGGCCTCTAGTGCCTGCTCCTGGGTAAGACGCGGCCTCGGCTCCCTCCCGAGGGCAGGATCGGGCGCAGCAGCGCTACGTTTGGGCAGCTGGGGAGGGATTTGTGGCCCTTTTGTCCCGGAAGGGACGAAAAAAATTAATGGATGGATGTAGCGACGCGCGCAAAAGCAGCTGGGAAGCCTCTCCAAGCGACCCTCCGAAAGCGCATCAGTTTTCATCCGTGCGTCTCATCCTACGCTGTGCTTTTAGTGTCTCTGGGTCTGATCCGTTTCCTGGCCACGAATCGCGCGCGTACACACACACACACACACACACGGTTTTACATAGGGGAAAGCAGAGATTTAAAAGAAACACGGCAAGCGCCCCGATGTTCCCTGTTTGTGCAAAGTTTTGGAGACGTCTTTATAAACTCGTTGCTTTGCGCGCGCCAGAATTGCCAGTCTTGTCTGGGGTTTGGGGTGTCTTGGGAATTAAATTTCCGGCCGGGAGGCAGAGGGGAGTCATGGCTTTTCAGTGAAACAAAAGCATCACATTGGAGCTTCAGAGACTTGAGCTGTGCGTTGGGAAATCTCATGTGCGAATCTCACTTTTGCCATGAGGTGGCTCTCGAGTTCTCGCTCTCCAACTGAAATATGGTGAAGAATCGTAATATTGAGGTTCTTGTGGGATTGCAACTTAGATCAGAGATGGGGAACCTTGCTGTAAAGTCAGCCCCGATTTTAGGGAACTGTGGGTGGTTCCCCCGCATAGGGCACCTTTCTGATAGGGTGCATAATAATAATAATAATAATAATAATAATAATAATAATAATAATAATATAGAGAAGATCTATTAAAAAAGGAACTGTGACCAAAAGGAACTATTGTGAAAATAAGAAATATCTAGGGGGAGTGGCGAAGGTCTTTGCTCAGAGCACCATATTACCAAAGTCTGCCACTGGTCAAGTCAACTCCAGCTTTCAGAAATAAGAACCGTAGTGTCTTCTGCTTTGTTGTTGTTTAGTCGTGTCCAGCTCTTTGTGACCCCCTGGACCAGAGCATGCCAGGCACTTCTGTCTTCCACTGCCTCCCGCAGTTTGGTCAAACTCATTCTGGTAGCTTCGAGAACACCGTCCAACCATCTCATCCTCCGCCCTCCCCTTCTCCTTGTACCCTCAGTCTTCCCCAACATCAGGGTCTTTTCCTGGGAGTCTTCTCTTCTCACGAGGTGGCCATAGTATTGGAGCCTCAGCTTCAGGATCTGTCCTTCCAGTGAGCACTCAGGGCTGATTTCCTTAAGAATGGATCGGTTTGTTCTTCTTGCAGTCCATGGGACTCTCAAGAGTCTCCTCCAGCACCAGAATTCAAAAGCATCAATTCTTCGGCGATCAGCCTTCTTGATGGTCCAGCTCTCACTTCCATACATCACTACTGGGAAAACCATAGCTTTTACTATACGGACCTTCTGCTAAGGGCGTCCAAACACAGAGTGCAGAAGTGCTGCAGCTTGTAGGAAATGGTATCTCCTTTTTTTTGCATATGCCATAAGAAACCTGAGGATTGTGAGGCCCCCATTCTGTGGCTTCTCCCCAGCCAGCCAGCCAGCTTCCTGATGGTTGTGGTGCTGGAGGAGCTACAGTTCGGGCTGCATTGCCCTGAGCTTTTCACGGGACTCCAGCTCCCACAGTGCAGCTTACCTGCAAAGGTAAATGTCAGGATCAAAGTAAAGCTGGGTGGATCTCCTGATCTTCTCTTTAAAAAATAACTAGTTGAAATGCAGCCACCGTGGGCCACCAACTTCTTCATTCTTTCCTTCCGGCACAGAATTGCCCTCCTCTTCAGTATGTTTGCCCTGTAGTTGGAGGAGCAGGAAGCAACACTCTGTCTTTAGCTTCTCAGAGGGTATAAATGCTGTTCTTAAAAAAATCATAACTAAAAGCATGGGGCAAACAGTAAGTGTGGAGGAGGGCAAATCAGAAAATCAATACAGTGGTTCCTCGAGTTACAGACGCTTCAGATTATGCGATTTCGGGTTGCGCACTGTGCCAAACCCGGAAGTACCGGAATGGGTTACTTCTGGGTTTCAGCGCATGCGCAGAAGCACTAAATCACGCTTTGTGCATGCGCAGAAGCACCAGATTGTGAGCCGTGCGTGCACAGACGCGGCAGGTTGCGAACGTGCCTCCCTCACGGATCACGTTTGCAACCCGAGGTTCCACTGTACGTGGGAGAGGGTGAAATTCCCCAGGATTACAATTTTGTAGCCTGCATTTCCTTAGGAATGCGCCCATTGGGAGACCCAGCCACAGATCTCCTGTGTAACATGTACCGTATTTTTCGCCCTATAGGACGCACTTTTTCCCCTCCAAAAATGAAGGGGAAATGTGTGTGCGTCCTATGGGGCGAATGCAGGCTTTCGGTGAAGCCTGGAGAGCCAGAGGGGTCGGTGCACACCGACCCCTCTCGCTCTCCAGGCTTCGCGGACCTCTCCGCAAGCAGCGGGAGCGCTCCCACGGCTTGCAGAGAGCTGTCTGTTTGGGGGCTGGGGTCGGGGGAAGCTCGGGCCTCCCCCGCCCCAGCCCCGCACCTGGGGGGGGGAATAATTTTTTACCCTTTATTTCCCCCCAAAAAAAACTAGGTGCGCCTTATGGGACAGTGTGTCCTATAGGGCGAAAAATAAGGTAGTTTGTCCTTAGATCCTCCTGGAAGATGCTTTTCCCCTCCTTTCTTGGCACACAGTGGGAAATGGATTGCTTCCCCATTCATCTTTAAGGTACAACACAAAGGCCTGCCTGGGTGGCCACCGGGTAACTGAAGGCACCCAAAGGTGTGGCAGAGGCCAGTTAATCCCCACGGTGAAGCAACGCCTTTCTCTTCTCTGTTTATTCAAAGGACCATTTATTTGTGCCCATTCCATGCTTAATTCTCCCACCCGCACCCATTTCTTTTCCTTCTGGTGTTCTGTCAGGTCCACCTTATGTAAGCCTCCTGCTGCGTAGGGCAGACCCACAAAGGCAGGATTTGCATTAACAACAGAAACCGCATGTCCCTGTACATATTCACATAGATTTTCAGGGTCATTTGCCCGTGGAGTTTCATCCTTGACAGACACACTTGGGACCCAAAGATGCAGTGGGAAATGCCTGAAGCAGGGTTTGGGTCAAGCTACAAGTCCATAATAATGATAAATCATAATAATTTATTGACTTTTAGAAGACATCTGAAGGCAGCCCTGTTTAGGGAAGTTTTTAATGTTTGAAGTTTTATACTGTTTAATATTTTGTTGGGAGCCAGCCAGAGTGGCTGGGGAAACCCAGCCAGATGGGTGGGCTATAAATAAATTATTATTAGTAGTAGTAGTATTTATTTATTTTATATCCCAGCCATCTGACTGGGTTTTCCCAGCCACTCTGGGTGGCTCGCAACATCATAATAATAATAATAATAATAATAATAATAATAATAATAATAAATAATAATAATTAATAATAATAAGTGATAAAACATCCAACATTAAAAAGTTCCCTAAACAGGGCTGCCTTTGCATTACCATTCAAGAAGGGGAAATGATCTTTTAGACCATCCATGAAGATGGATATACAATCGTATTCCCCTGTGTGTTTGCATTTATATTACGGTGGCCAGAGTAGGGATCCTGCACCTGTGGAAGTGGGAATTGCATGACAAGCTACCACTCTTCCTCACACCCATTAAAGGTCCAGAGCCCTGTCCTCCTTTGCCTCGGGCCAGCCTAAGATGCTGTGTAGTCATGAACTGGCAGGATGCTGACAGTGAGCACATCAGAGTTTCCTAGAACCAGAAGGGGGCTGAAAAGGGATGAGCAGAGGACGTTGCCACACAGGCGCAGTCTCTGGCTGCCTGCATGCAACCCAACAGGGGAAGGTACATAAACTGGTGGAGGGAGAGTGGTTCCCTGTTGCTGCAATTGGTCCACAGAGTGCAGATCTGGGAACAGCTGCCTAGTCGCTAGATTGGTGTGTGTAGGAATCCAGAGCTGTAGAAGCGACTGTGTTATCTTTGTCAGTAAAGAGTTGACAAAGAGTTGCATTGCCTGGAAAGTGCTCTTGACATGTGTCCAGTGCTTCCTCGGGCTTGCGTGAATGTGTAAACAGCTTTGCCTCTACGTGTGTGGTTCTGTTTAAATCAGTTTGCTATGTGTGCGTATGGCATGTGTATGGATATCTCTGTCCCCCGCAACAGGGCAATAAGCATGCAAATCTCACCTGAAGTTGCAAAAGCTGTTTGCTAATAGGAAAGATTATTTGCCAAGCGCAATCGGACTTCGCTCAGAGTAAATACTTCGGAACTTGCCAATCAGAGTTTGTTTGAAGAAGGGTTCCTTGGAATGTTAAATTTAGTTCAGAAATGCTTAGTCAGTTTTTTCCGATTTGTCTAAGCTGTTTCCTGAACTGTGGAAGAAAGATCCTGCTCAAGAATGCTTGAATTAGGTGATGTCTCCTCACATTTAAAACTCTTGACAGGCTCATCCATAATCTTTTAGTATTCCGCTCTGAGTTTATATCAGCGGCTTCTAAACCAGAGTGACTCTAGATCAGAACTTGGCTTTAGCTCACTAAATATGGGGCACATAGGTAATTATATATAATACACCAACAAAGATCTAAACTGGGACCAGAGTGGTCTTGTTTCTACTGACCCATTTTGCTTTCTTTATACTTATGCATAAAAAGCAGCTGATTTTCCCCTCTGGCCAAGCAAGCCCGTTTCCGTAGCTGTTGCAGAAGAAGTGAAGCCATTTCCCCCACAGGACAGAAGCTGATGGAGCTAGAAAGGCAGAGCACTTTGTCCCTGCTTGGCCAGCTCAGTCACTTACCTGGAGGGAATTCCTGGTCGCCAGCGGCGACCAAATGAGCAGTTAAAAACAAGGCTCCGTCAGATGCATCATAACCACCTGAATAAAGTTTACCAGTGTCTGTTTGTACCGTCTGAAATTTATGCCATCACGCACAGCTGTGAGTTTGTTCTTCCAGAAGGATAGACTCATAGCTGTCAACCGTCCCTAATTTGGCGGGAAACTCCCTTATCCTAGCA
This sequence comes from Podarcis melisellensis, assembly GCF_964234715.1. Classification (NCBI taxonomy): domain Eukaryota; kingdom Metazoa; phylum Chordata; class Lepidosauria; order Squamata; family Lacertidae; genus Podarcis; species Podarcis melisellensis. The sequence goes on from NC_138544.1 coordinate 13,240,676, forward strand.
CCGTGACCCGCTGCTGTCCCTTATTGATGATGTCCCTTAAATTTCCATGTTCCATGTTCGCCCAGCTACTACTATTTTCTTGGCCTCTTCTGCAATTCTCCTTCATTCATTCATTCATTTCTCTTGTTCTCTATATAAAGACTTGAGGGATGAGATTATCATCCCTCTTTTATTGTCCATTCCGGGTCGCCTAACCACCGCCACAGTGTCCTTTCTCCTGGCAGATCAAGAGGAGCAGGTGACAGCAAAGGTTGCAAGATTTTTAGCTGGGGCAATCAGAATAAGGTCCACTATTTGATTATTGGTTCAAAACCCTAAAATGTATTTTATATAATTGACTTTTTATTTCTGTTCTTTGTATATCGTATTGTTGTTTTATTGCTATAGCTGATGGCTGATGCAAATAAAGATTCATTCATTCATTCTTCTCCTGAAGAACTTCATACAAAACGAAGAATTGACCTGTGCCACAAACTAGATTTAATGCACACTCATATCAGAGTGCGCTGTAAAGTGATACCTATAGTCTTTTATACACTAAACTTTTATGCTCTTCCACATCTGTTTAATGCTCCTAAACCTTCTTTTAGATTATTTTAGTGTTTTTTATATACCTTCTGTTTTAATACTTTTTAGCTTTCCAAAATGACTGTACCCCACCCTACTCATGCTGGTCTATGACCGTAATAACGGTTTGATTGATTGAAAAGGAAGAATGGAAATTGCTCTGTCGCCATTGGCACAGCAGATCCAGAACATGTTTTCTGCCTCCGCAGAGCTCCCTGTTTTAACAATGCAATTCCCTCACATCTTGCATCTCATGAAATGGGTGGGAAATGCAGTGCGATTAAAATGTCCCTCCCCAATTGTTCCACAGTTGCCCATGATGCTTCGCATTGGATGTGGTGGCCTTGTGCTTGCATGCAACGCAGTCATGTGGACTTTCTTTGCCAAAGCCTTAAGATACTCCTCCTCCTCGGCTACAGCAACTTTGACCTCAACAGCGTCTAACTTCATCTCTTCCGTAAGTACAAGTGACGCCTTAGGGGCAGCCACCATGATCGGTCAAATCATGTCCTGTGAAATAAAAAATTTAGGGTTATATATGGGACGCTGTGGGTTAAACCACAGAGCCTAGGACTTGCCGATCAGAAGTTCGGCGGTTTGAATCCCCGCAATGGGGTGAGCTCCCGTTCCTTGGTCCCTGCTGCTGCCAACCTAGCAGTTCGAAAGCATGTCAAGTGCAAGTAGATAAATAGGTACCGCTCCGGCGGGAAGGTAAAAGGTGTTTCCCTGCGCAGCTCTGGTTCGCCAGAAGCGACTTAGTCATGCTGGCCACATGACTCGGAAGCTGTTTGCGGACAAACGCCGGCTCCCTCGGCCTATGGAGTGAGATGAGTGCCGCAACCCCAGAGTTGTCTACAACTAGACCTAATGGTCAGGGGTCCCTTTACCTTTTTATATATATATATGTTCATAAATGTGCCAGCCAGGGACGTACATGGGTATTTGGACCACATGTCTGGTGCAGAACAGGAAGACTGCCCTGAAACCATTTTGACTCCCAAACTGACCAAATGGTTTCTCTGCAAGGAGGGAGAGGGTGAGGGAACCTTCCATTGTCTCAGGAATTGGGTAATCGCCATCTCAAGAATGGCCAGGCTACCAGGAAAGGCAATCAGATAAGGCATTATCAGATAACCTGACAGACAGGAAAAACAACAACATTCAAATTTCTGTTGTAGACCACCTTTTCTGTGATGTAGGTATGATGTTTGTGGGGGGTAGTCTTGGGTTACACCCCTTCTGTGATGTATGTATGAAGTATGGAGGGGTGGTCTTGAGCTCCAGGGAAGGCTATTTAAAATGTCTATATAAGGGCAGGCACACCCTTGTTCTGCGCCCTCCTCCTCTCCTGCATGTGAGGGGAGCACCCAGTTCAATAAAGATCAGGCTGACGAGCTGCTTTGCTTCTCAATATTCTCTGGTTGGCCTCTGTTATTTTCTCCTACCAATAGGGAACCTATGTAAGGACTATAAGGGCTCTCTTGTCCCTCATAAGGGAATAAGGGCAGATTTTTGTTTATTACACCTGTGACTGCATTAAAAATAATAATTATTATTGGTTTTTATTAAAGATTTTCTTGAATTACCGGTATAAAAGTACATTTGCATGATACTTTTGGAAGACCATTTTTTGAGTTGAGAAATTGGCAGGAAATTCCTATACACCTTTTCTGTTCTTGGGTACTTTACTCCCTTCTCTACTTTTGTAACATAGATCAGGCTAGAAGAAAGAGGCAAAGAAATTTAGGAATTGAACCCCAATGCTGCTAATAACCAGCACAATATAGTGAGGCGTTGCTGCTGGAGGAGGAAATTGTATTTTTATTGGTGTTCCTTACTTTTAAAAAAATGCCTCTGAGCACTTACATGAATCCAGGTTGGCAACTTCGCTCAGTGCCACCTTTCAGAGTTGCTTTTAACCGAACCTCTGATAATTCAGTCCAAATTTAATAGTGTCTTCTTGTAAAGTCCTTGGTTCAAGAACTCGCTTTCTGGAACCCCTTTAATAGGTGCTTGCGAGGTGTGTGAGATGAGCAAGGCACTCTAGCAGAGGGATTCTTTAAGAAGAAGCTATTTGTTCCTAAGAAGGAAAACAAAACGTCCAAACGTAAATGCAACGTAAAATTTTGGGATTAAAGCGCCTCTTTTTCTCCGATTTCAACGTACAGTGATACCTTGGTTCTCAAACACCTTGCTTCCAAACAACTTGGAACCCAGACACTGCAAACCTGAAGTAAGTGTTCCAGTTTGCGAACATTTTTCAGAAGCCAAACGTGTTACGCTTCCGATTTGAGTGCCACGCTTCTGTTATGAGTGTTACTCTGAGGTCTGTCTGTTTTTGGCATTTATTTTGCTTTTTTTCTGGTTCTTTTTGTGACTGTGTGGAACCCAGTTCAGCTGCTGATTGATTGATTGATTGATTGATTGATTGTGTGACCTGCAGTACATTGTTTATTGATTTCGTTTTATGGATCAATGGTCTCATAGTAAAATTCATGTTAAATTGCTGTTTTAAGGGTTATTTTTAAAAGTCTGGAACGGATTGATCCATTTTGCATTACTTTCTACGGGAAAGCGTGCCTTGGTTTTGGAACAGACTTCCGGAACGGATTAAGTTTGTGAACCAAGGTACCACCGTATTCAGCTTCCCAGACCCCAGGGATGGGGAACATCCAGCCAGTGGGCCAAGTTTGTTGTTATTATTTCTATGTCTATCTGCTGCTCTTCCTTCCGAAGGAGTCCAGGGTGGCAGTTGTTTGAGTGGAAATCTTCTTGTCTTGTCTTTTTCAGGCTTTTCTTGGCAAGTTGCTCTTTGGAGAGACTCATGCCCTGTTGTGGTGGATAGGAATATCCTTAACCCTTCTCGGACTTTTGCTGCTCCACACGACACCACCCTTAGCAGAAGAAAAGAAGGAAAAGAAGAGATGAAAACTCCAGGCCTCCCGGCTTGCTTTACCTAGCCTGTTACCTCTCACTTTTCTTCATTGGGATGGATTTTGAGCCAATGTCGTCGTCGTACTGCAAAGACTACAGCATGGGTAGGCAAACTAAGGCCCAGGGGCTGGATGCGGCCCAATCGCCTTCTAAATCTGGCCCGTGGATGGTCCGGGAATCAGCATGATTTTACATGAGTAGAATGTGTCCTTTTATTTAAAATGCATCTCTGGGTTATTTGCGGGGCATAGGAATTCGTTCATTTTTTCCCCAAAAAATATAGTCTGGCCCCCCACAAGGTCTGAGGGACAGTGGACCGGCCCCCTGCTGAAAAAGTTTGCTGACCCCTGGACTATGGGGACAAGGTGACAGTGCAACGTAGCATGAAGGAGGAGGATCTTTGAGGAGAGACATTGGTGTCTCCCTGGCCTCTGAGGTAACACTTCAGGGCATTTGGTAAATGGCAGTTAACCACCAAGCTAGACATCAAATGTGGCCCAGAGCTACCAAGACTTATTGAAGCAAATGTTCTTTCACAGTTTCTAAAGGGGATGCCATTGGTCCCTTTGGCTGGGCTGACAAGTCAATGCATATGTCTGGACCAACATGCGTGTTGAGCACGCACATGTATTCATACACGCACTACCCACAGGCTTAGGCTCTTCGGCTAGCAGTGGCATTTTTCTAGAAAAAGAGGTGCCGGAGCTCACCATGAACACCTCCTTTGTTCTCTTAAAATGGCAATGGCGCCCACCTGAGAGGTGCCAGAACTGAGGTCCGGCTGAAGAAAAGCCCTGACTGCTAGCATTATAACATGTCTTTGTTACAAATGTGTGTTTACTTGTGATGTTAATGCCCACGAGAAGTTCTCACACAGAAGAAATAAAGCAGGCATGCCCAAAGTCCGTTTTAGGGGCCTAATCCGGCCCACCTTTCGGTTCAATCTGGCCCCTGTGGCAGTTTATTTCCTGGGGTAAACCCTAAAAAAAGCTGAACAACTTCAATCCAAAAAAAAGGTCACAACTTCGGTCAGCCCTCAGGCAGTTCACTTCATCAAATCTGGCCCTCTTTGAAAAAAGTTTGGGCACCTCTGAAATAAAGAAAAACTGGTTTATTACATGAAATGAAAGTGACACACTATACGAACGCTGCTTCAGACAGCAAAATTACAATTTAAGTGAACAGCAAATCCTGTACACCTTGATCTAAAGAGCGAGGGGATCCCTCACTATTCCAACAGAAAGTGAGCGTGACGATTTTGCCACAGAAGCCTCACTAGCGAGAAGGGAAGGGCTATTTTCAGCCAAAACTTCTCAGAACTCAATTCCAGCCCAAGTGAATAAGGGAGGTGTTCATGGTGAATTCCAGCACCTCTTTTTCTAGAAAAATAGCACTGAGGAAGGGTATATTTGGTCTGTAGTGAAGCACACAATCTGGCTAGTCCTTGTGAAAAATGGTCAGTGTTGGAGCTTTGAGAGCTAACCAGCCATTGAAAATCCAGGGTTGAAATACTGTTCTGAACCAGTGCATTCTAATGGCGAAGGAAGTGGGTCTTTTAGATGAGCAGTTCTTATAATTTCAATATTTCTATCGTTCTGTTGTCTCCTCCTAGAGTTTCCTGCCTGTTTATTCTGCTTAATTAAAAGCTGAATGAATATAATCCTAGTGAGCTAAATGACTAAACTGGTTATCCTTGTTTGTTTACTGTCTTAAACTTATCTTGCTATTTATCTAGGTGGGACCTATTCTTTTACAGGAGGTGTTGATTAAATTTGGCCAGTAACTAGATTGCATGTGCTGATCTTGACACAAAGGTGTTAGGAGCTCAATATGTCTCATTGATACCTTCCAGGACAGGTTTGAGATAAGACTGGAACCAGGTTCAAGAAAAGTTCATAATGGAGATCTTTACTCATATTAAGTTATGCCAGCCTTTACTCATGTCATGATCTACGGTAATAAACAATAGAAAAAGTTCAGATGGACACACACCTATTCACACTAATTCTACATTTGCGTGCCTCTCCCACTTCACAGATTGTGTATGTATTTTACACCTAGTCTTTCTTTTATCTGTTCCAGTCTAACTGTACATAGAAGGTAAAGGGACCCCTGACCATTAGGTCCAGTTACGACCGACTCTAGGGTTGCGGTGCTCATCTTGCTTTATTGGCCGAAGGAGCTGGCGTACAGCTTCCGGGTCATGTGGCTAGCATGACTAAGCTGCTTCTGGCGAACCAGAGCAGCACATGGAAACGCCGTTTACCTTCCCGCCGGAGCAGTACCTATTTATCTACTTGCACTTTGACATGCTTTCGAACTGCTAGGTTGGCAGGAGCTGGGACAGAGCAACAGGAGCTGACCCCGTCACGGGGATTCGAACCACCGACCTTCTGATCGGCAAGTCCTAGGCTCTGTGGTTTAACCCACAGTGCCACCCACGTCAATGACAGAGCCAAACTTGAAAACACAGGGATTGATGCTTCTGGGAATATTGCTTGGTATAATCCCATAGCAATTGTTAGCCCACCTTTTTTGTCTTCTCAGCCCCAAACCTTCACTTGTTCAAATGTAATCAGACCCTGATAAGGCTGAATTTGAACCCAAATTCAGCCAGAGTCACTGAGCTAACCACCAACCGTAATGCCCATTTGCCCATCTGTGAAATGGAAAGAGTATGTGACAACCTTAGGGTTTGTGGTAGACCAGGTGTGGGAAACATGGTCTTCATTTCATGCAAATGGTGAAGAACAAACACAACAAGGAAGTGTGGTTTAGGCCGGAATCTTAAGGAATCTAAAAGGAAAGCACAGGTATCGCAAAGCAAAAAGATCTCAAAGCACAGGGAACTCAAAAGCACCTAATTTTCTGTGACACCACTGTTTGCCTGTTCATAAGACTTTCTTCTTTCTGTTCTGTTCTTCCATAGAACACACTACATCAGGGTCTGTCGCACCTTTGTCAGAAAAAAATAATAATTACCATATTTTTCCTTCTATAACACGCAGATTTTTTCTCCTAAAAAGGAAGGGGAAATGTCTGTGCGTGTTATAGAGCGAATGTGTGGTCCCTGGAGCCGAAAAATCATGCAAAAATCAAATCGCGGCGCTTCACGGAGAAGGGAAAACTGAAAAGAGGAAGTGGCTGCTTTCCTGCATTCTGCCTCAGGGTCTTACTGCCCACCCTCCTCTGTTTCGTTGCTGTGTTTGCTGAAACGGAACAAAGAGCAGGGAAAGCCCCTCCCCTCCAGGCAAGCTCCGGTGCTGCTGGGGGAGAGGGAGAGAGAGGGGGGAAGGGAGAGAGAGGGGGGAGGGGGAGAGGGAGGGAGGGAGGGAGAGAGAGAGAGAGAGAGAGAGAGAGAGAGAGATGGCTGGCTTGGGTGGGGGGAAACTTTTGCCTTTCTTTCCTCCAACCCGTTAAATCAATCTCCTGCACTCCTCCCCTCCAGGCAAGAAGAGGGGAAAGTGTCGTCTCTGTGCTCCGGTACTGCTGGGGGAGAGGGAGAGAGAGGGGGGAGGGGGAGAGAGAGAGAGAGAGAGAGAGAGAGAGAGATGGCTGGCTTGGGTGGGGGAAAACTTTTGCCTTTCTTTCCTCCAACCCGTTAAATCCCTCTCCTGCATTCCTCCCCTCCAGGCAAGAAGAGGGGAAAGTGTCGTCTCTGTGCTCCGGTACTGCTGGGGGAGAGGGAGAGAGAGGGGGAGGGAGAGGGAGGGAGGTGGCTGGCTTGGGTGGGTAGGTGAGGGAAAACTTTTGCCTTTCTTTCCTCCAACCCGTTAAATCCCTCTCCTGCATTCTTAGCCAGCTGCTTCTCTGCACACCCCTCTAATGTCCCTTCTTTGTTTTTCCTTCGCTCCCCACTTAAAATGTGGTTACAAAGCATAGATCCACATGGATCCTCAGGATCTTTGCATTGGGTCACCCCAAATTCACCATCAGATCACATAGCATGTCCATGGCTACAGCCTGCCCCCAAAAAAAATCACGCACCCACTGTTGCCTGGGGCTGCAATGGTGCGAAAACGTGGTTAAAAAGCATGGATCCACATGGATCCTCAGGATCTTTGCATTGGGTCACCCCAAATTCCCCATCAGATCACATAGCATGTCCATGGCTACAGCCTGCCCCCCAAAATTCACGCACCCACTGTTGCCTGGGGCTGCAATGGTGCAAAAACGTGGTTACAAAGCATGGATCCACAGGAATTCTCAGGATTTTGGCATTGGGTCACCCCAAATTCACCATCAGATCACATGTCTGTGGCCACAGCATGAAGCCCAAAAATGATACATCCACTGTTTCATTCAGAATGTTTTTTCCCTTGTTTTCCTCCTCTAAAAATGATGTGCGTGTTATGGTCAGGTGCGTGTTATAGAGCGAAAAATACGGTACCCAGCGCACCCCTGCAAATCTCTCTTTTTTAAGCGAACAAAGATGCAGTGACAAATTGGCATTCTTTTTATGTATCTTATATTTCTACCTACAACACAGGAAAGAAAGATGCTGTCGATGGACTTGACCACAGATCGGTTATAACTTGCATTTTGTGTGTTTGTTTGGAAAATAAAGTAATCATTGCGACTTCAACTCTGCGTTACATCGGTAAGCGTCATTACACAACAGGTGAAATGCTGTGAATTTTCAAAAAATTATTCTTTATGCTTCCATACACACCCCTTATTTTTACTTAACACCCCCCAATTGTACCCAAGGCTACTACCACCCCCCAGGATCATTCCAGAGTCCCCCAGGGGGCGGTATCGCCCACTTTGGGAAACACTGGTTTACAGAAAAGGAAAATACAAAAATAATTGTGGCTCACTCGAGGAAGGAGCGGCTGGTCTGATCTTTGATGTGTTTTAAGTCCCATCACTGTAGATAACCAACAGGTTGGTATCAAAAGTACCAATTCACCAGGGTCTGGTAGCACAAGAGGCCAATAACTGACTATGCTGCTTAGCCCCTCAGGTTGACCAAATTGTAGCTTAAAAAGGGTAAAGGACCTCAGTTAAAAGGTGACTATGGGGTTGCGGCGCTCATTTCGCTTTCAGGCCGAGGGAGCTGGCATTTGTCCACAGACAGCTCTCCGGGTCATATGACCAGTATGACTAAATTGCTTCTGGCACAACAGAACACCGTGATGGAAACCAGAGCTCACGGAAATGCTGTTTACCTTCTCACCACAGTGGTACCTATTTATCTACTTGCACTGGTGTGCTTTCAAACTTCTAGGTTGGAAGCAGCTGGGACAGAGCAGCAGGAGCTCACTCCGTCACAGGGATTCGAACTGCCAACCTTCTGATCGGCAAGCCCAAGAGGCTCAGTGGTTTAGACCACGGTGCCACCCACACCACATCATTCTTTCCTGCTAACTAGCTTGACAGCCTGGCACCCTGACTTGTTCTCAATTGAGCTATGGCCTGTTTGCTACTTGTCTGCTTCCTCTCTTCTTTCTCTGCTTGCAAATTGATCAAAAAGTAAATTCCGCTGAAACCGGTGGAGCTTCCTTTCAAATAAATGTGTTTGAGCTGCGAATGTAAGAATATAAGAAAGGTTAAGTAACACAGTTGCTTCAGTGATTTTGGAGAAGAGTCTCTGTTGCTCTATCACTCCAATCGAGCCATTCGCAGCTTGGCAGCCCCTCTGTTATTTGACATTTTAAATACGTTTGGGCAATCTCAGCAAATTGGAACATCGTTTTTCAACCAAGTTCCTTTCTTCGCCAGTCCCACAGGTAGAAGCCTTACCAGTAAGAGCTCCCGGGCTTGTTGCGGTTGGCAAGACTCCTCCATCTCTGACAAGAGCTTAAAGGTGACCTACAAAAAGCAAAGTAGGGAGTTGGACTTGTGTCATTTGTCACCTTCCTTGGATGACAAAGAGACCTCCTTTTTCAGTTCCTGATTCTCTCACAAAGCTAGGCAGGCTTTTGCTTGTCTTGGAAGAATATAGATGATGAAAGAATTGTTGGCAAGATTTTGACAGCACGGAGAGAGAGATAAATGAAGAGACACATATTTTTATTTGGCCTGCTAACTCTCTGTGGGAAGAAAAACACAAATGTATTGTTTGAAAATACAACGCTGCTTCTGGTATTTTGTTTTCTAAAACATCATGGGGAGTATTTAAAGTATTAAAGGTAAAGGGACCCCTGACCATTAGGTCCAGTTGTGACCGACTCTGGGGTTGCGGCACTCACCTTGCTTTATTGGCCGAGGGAGCCGGCGTACAGCTTCTGGGTCATGTGGCCAGCATGACTAAGCTGCTTCTGGCAAACCAAAGCAGCACATGGAAATGCCGTTTACCTTCCCGCTGGAGTGGTACCTATTTATCTACTTGCACTTTGACGTGCTTTCGAACTGCTAGGTTGGCAGGAGCAGGGACCGAGCAACGGGAGCTCACCCGGTCGTGGGGATTTGAACCGCCGACCTTCTGATCGGCAAGTCCTAGGCTCTGTGGTTTAACCCACAGTGAATTAATGTATCAGTTTGAAGAAATTTCCATTACAGGAGAGAGCAGAATACATTGACAAACATCGCATTGTACCCATTACAGTACAAGTGTAACCATCAAATATTCTCTCTTCAGAGTCACTAGAGATCAAATTTGTTGAAAGTGGAACAGGTTGTGCATGAAAAATCACACAGGAGACAGCTTAACAGGGCACCGTCGTTTTAGAGTCGGTATATATCGGCCATTAGAACCATTTCTTCCTGAAATATTTCCATAGATATTTTGGCCATTATAAGCAATTCTCATACGTTGCCAAACCACTGATACTTATATTGTTAAAAGCCTTGGGCATTTATTTAATGGGAAAGTGAAACAGAGATTTGCTGAGATAAAATAAATGAATAAAATTGGCTGTTTAGGAACGCCAGCATTTTAATGGAAAAGGAGAAGATACTATAAGGCTGCTTTTAGCTTGTAAACTGCCCGAAAAATCCATTTTGATAAAGGATAGTATTGACAATTTATTTGAATCAGTGTTGGTGATCTGTTCAGGGTTTTGTGGCTCGCTGATATTTTCACTGTCCACCATGATACTGTTTTATGTGTCGCTGGTTTATAAATTGTCTTATAAATTAAAAAATTAAATTATTTCTCTGAATGCATCCTTAGCCTGCCAGCCTTTGGGAGGCGAAAAGCAGGAGTAGAATAATAGAATGGTAGAGTTGGAAGAGACCATGAAGTTCATTAGCCCAACACTCTGCAATGTAAGAATCTTTTGCCCGATGTGGGTCTTGAACCCACAATCATGAGATTTAAGAGTCTTGTGCTCTACCAGTTGAGATATGCTCCCCATGCAAGGCCTCTCTTGGCATATGTACTTTGCAGGCTTGTCCTGGGGCTATTGTGCCAAGTCTATAATACAATACGATAATCTTTATTGTCATTGTCCCATACAGAACAGCAGAATTGAAAAAATCTACATCAGACATTCAAAAACCAACAAGCCTAATATCCCATCTATCCCAGCCTGGTTAACCCCCTAAAAACTCTGATACCTCATAATTAAATACAATATACTCCCATAGAGACTACCTTACACTGCGTTTAAAACCAAAATCGCATTTGGATAGAAACGGTTTCTCAGGCAGCTAGTCCTAGTCTTTATAACCCTGTACCTTCTTCCAGAAGGCAGAAGCTGAAAGAGATCATTTCCGGGGTGCGCACTATCCTGCGCTGTCTCTGCAGCTTTCTTATGACACCTGGAAGCATAGATTTGATCCAAGGTGGGAAGAGTGCACCCAGCTATTCTCTCTGCCGTCTTTACAACCCTGGACAGCATTGTTTCTTCCCTGGCCGTGCAACTCCCAAACCACACACAGAGACCATAAGTTAATACATTCTCGACAGTGCAATGGTAAAATGCCACCAACAGGTCCTTTGAGAGATTGTTTTTCCGGAGGATTCTCAGAAAATATAACCTCTGCTGTGCTCTCTTCATCAGGTCTTTACTGTTTACTCCCCAGGTTAGGTCTATGGAGAACCGGTCTCTTGAAAAACGGCATTTGCGTTGACAAAAGCCTTAATCCTTTGGCTGCCACAAACACCTAGCATTGCCTTTTGACTTGCACTCATGCAGTCATGGAGACACTGGCACCTTTTTCTCCGCTGAGACCCAAAATCACCCCTCTCTCTTTTTCTGGCAGTGTATTCTTGCGTGAAAGATGATGATGCATTCTTCCAGGCATGGCAGACCATAGTCTCTGCAGGTTCCCAAATGTGGGTTCCCTCCAAGTGAAGCCATGACTTGCAAAAATAAACCTTTGTACAGTAGTGGCATCCTCACCATTGCTACCCAGCGAAATTCCCATTGTTTTAGGATGACCTGAAATTCACAGCCTGTTGTGATGGCCTGGGACTCGGGTTTGGACTTGGAACCAGAGGAGTCTCAGTCTGCACCGGATCCTTTGCCTCAGGCGTCATCTGAACCAAGTCTGGGGCCTGATCCTGAAGAGTTCCAGACTGCACAGGTTCCCCTGCGACAAACACCAGCTGGGCCGAGTCAGGGGCCTGAGCCTGTCCTGGCTCCAGATGCGTGGATGACCTCGTTGCCTTCAGCTGGGCCATCACTTACAGCTGCTCCACTACCAGTTGGGTCAGGGGAGGCTGAGGCAGCCCCTGGGTCCTGTAACCCACCGACGTCTCCCGAGCTGCAGAGACTGACGTCTCCCGAGCTGCAGAGACTAAGGTCTGAGAGAAGGAGAGACCTGAGTACTCGCAGGAGGAGTGCTTGCCTTCGAGCGAGACAGGGAGGTGAGTGGCCGGGGGATCAGGACCAGCTGTTACCTCAACAATGATAAAAGGCTGTCGGACCCTGCCCCAGGTTGCGGGAGCAACATTGCTGTATGCCAAATCCTGCCTAAGATCCGGTACCTGTCCTTGCCTGGTTTCCTGCCTCATGTCCTGCCTTGACCCTGTCAGAGTGACTCCTAGTGGAACCTTCGGATTCTGGACCAGTCCTGGACCATGTTTCACGGGTTATCCCCGTGCCCAGCACACCTGTTGTACCTGGAAAGAGAATTACATGAAAATGATGTACCTGGTGGTATTTGACTCCTACCAAGCTGGCAAAAACATATAGGACAAGGACAAATACCTGATGGAAATGTAAAGAAAAAGAAGGTACTTTTTATCATACGTGGTGGACCTGTAAGGTGGTAAAAACTTTCTGGGAGATGATATATAATGAATTGAAAAAAATGTTTAAAACAACTCTTGTTAAAAAAACCAGAAACTTTTTTTTATTAGGAATTACAGGTACTGACATCCCAAAGGAGCAGAAAAGATTTATTTACGTGTGGAACAACAGCTGCCCGGATGTTACTAGCCCAGAGGTGGAGAGAAGATGAGGTCCCTACCAGAGAAGAATGGCAAACCAAGCTGATGGACTAGGCCAAAATGGCAAAGCTGACTGGAAAACGCAGGAACCAAGAGGAAACTTTACAAAAGAATGGGGAAAATGTAGAAGTTATTTAAGAGACCACTGTAAGCAGATGGAAACATTGGCAGGGTTTTGATTTCACTCGTCGTGTAACAATTACCATGGAAAATATGGATTGACATAATAGCTAGAGTTTGGAAGAAGATGCCATTTTAAATGTTTAAAATTGGGCTCCGGGGGGGGGGGGGAGTCCTGAGATTCAGAAGAATCTCTATATGGATATTTATTTGGTTTTTTAAATATAATTTTGTATTGGAAAATAAAAAATGTTTTTTAAGTTTGGTTCAGGTTTTAAAAAAAGAAACCGGAATTTTAAAACAGGCATTGGGGATGAGGGCTGTGCTACACTCTAGAGACTAAGGATAGATAAATCTTACATTTTTGCTTTCTGTCTTTTTTCTATTTTGCCTATCTTCAATTTAGCACTCGCCATTTAATATACCTCTTCATGCACATTTATTCCAACATACCCCTTTTTATTCCCAGTTTTACCTAATATGCATGTATTTGCAAACAAATATTAGAATATCATGGAAAAGTTCATTTATTTCAATAATTCAACTTAAAAGGTGAAACTAATATATGAGATAGACTCATGACATGCAAAGTGAGATATGTCAATATGTTTATTTGTTATAATTGTGATGATTATGGCGTACAGCTGTTGAAAACCCCAAATTAACAATCTCAGAAAATTAGAATATTAAATGAAATCAGCAAAACAAGGACTGCAAATAGAGCAATATTGGACCTCTGAGAAGTAGAAGCATGCATATGTACTCAGTACTTGGTTTGGGCCCCTTTTGCATCAATTACTGCCTCAGTGAAGTGTGGCATGGATGCTATCAGCCTGTGGCACTGCTGAGGTGTTATGGAAGACCAGGATGCTTCAATAGCAGCCTTCGGCTCTTCTGCATTGCTCGATCTCATGTCTCTCATCTTTCTCTTGGCAATGCCCCATAGATTCTCTATGGGGTTCACATCAGGCGAGTTTGCTGGCCAATCAAGCACAGTAATCCCATGGGCATTGAACCAGGTTTTGGTACTTTTGGCAGTGTGGGTAGGTGCCAAAGTCCTGCTGGAAAATGAAGTCAGCATCTCCATAAAGCTCGTCAGCGGAAGGAAGCATGAAGTGCTCTAAAATCTCCTGGTAAATGGCTGTGTTGACCCAGGACTTAAGAAGCACAGTGGACCAACACCAGCTGATCACATGCCCCCCCAAATCAACACAGACTGGAAACTTCACACTGGACTTCCAGCATCTGGCATTCTTCCTCCAGACTCTGGGTCTTTGGTTTCCAAATGAGATGCAAAAGCTGCTCTCATCAGAAAAGAGATTTGGGGAGCTATGTCATCAGCTGGTCTTTTCTTTTTTTTACTAATTATCACTTTTAACTTTGTGTGATGGTGGGGGAAGCCGTGTTAGAACCACCTATCTATACCAACTTGTATCACAGAAAATGTGCTATCTATATGCTATGTCCATATACAGTGATACCTCGCAAGACGAATGCCTCGTAAGACAAAAAGCTTGCAAGACGAAATAGTTTTTTGTTTTTTGAGTTGCTTCGCAAGACGAATTTCCCTATGGGCTTGCTTCGCAAGACGAAAATGTCTGGCGAGTTTGTTTCCTTTTTCTTTTTCAATGCATTCCTATGGGCATCCGTGCTTAGCAAGACGAAAAAACTTGTAGAACGAAAAAACTCGCAGAACGAATTAATTTCGTCTTGCGAGGTACCACTGTACCTTAAAATAAACCTATATACCAGCAGTGGGAACATAATTGTTTCTGAAGAGCTGGCCTTGGAAAACCTAGCCTTGAGGCTTGACAAACCAGCCACTTTGTGCAGTCATATACCAAAGGTGGAGAGGTGTTAGGTCAATAATTTTTCTTCTTCTCTTGGACAATTATGGGTTTTAGATATGTTTACTCCCAATCAATATTTGCTGTACTCAGCAGTCCACAACTTATGACCGCTGAAACATTATTATTTGCTTTAGGTGTTGACTGGTTCAGAAAAAAGGTGGTGTCTGTTTCTGTAATCTCTGCAGTGTAAAGAAACAGGTAACTAACTTTATATAATAAAAACTATCTAGGCTGAATTGGGCAATAAAACACTTTTTCAGCAATAGTCCTATGAAAGTCAGGACAGAAATTAGCACTAATCAACTTAATGGTTATTTTTCTTCTTTACCCTTTTAAACATCATGAATGGCAAATGCTATGAACGAAGGCTTCCATTTACCAAACACTTCCTTTAAAATAGAGAGCATTAACATAGAGCGGATTGCAGTAGTCCGAGCGGGAGATAACCAGTGCATGCACCACTCTGGCAAGAAGGGTCTCAGCCGGTGTTATATGGTCTTGGCGGCCACTCCCAGTCTTAACGGCCGTATTCTGGATTAGTTGTAGTTCCCAGGTCACCTTCAAAGATAGTCCCATGTAGAGTGCATGGCAGTAGTCCAAGCAGGTGATAACTAGAGCATGCACCACTCTGGCGAGACAGTCCACAGGCAGATAGGGTCTCAGCCAGTGTATCAGATGGAGCTGATAAACAGCTGCCCTGGACACAGATTTGACCTGCGCCTCCATGGACAGCTGTGAGTCCAGAATGACTCCCAGGCTGCGCACCTGGTCCTTCAGGGGCAAGGTTACCCCATTCAGGACCAGGGAGTCCTCCACCTCCGCCCACCCCCTGTCCCCCAGAATCAGTACTTCTGTCTTGTCAGGATTCAATCTGTTAGCCGCCATCCATCCTCCAACCATCTCCAGACACTCACACATTTGTATTTGTGTGTCCTTAAAATATCAGCTGCTGTAAGGCCCAAGCAGGAAGCATAATTTCAGTGTTTATGCAAAGGCAATAAACCCTTTCTCTGTGTTGCTATTCTGCTGAAAATGGTTTCAGACGATGAACTTGTAAAAGGGTAAAAGAATATTGGGAAATAATTTATAATGAATTGGAAAAAAGAATGTTTTAAAGTACTTTCCCCCCCCCCAAAAAAAGTCCTTTTTGTTGGGGATAATTCAGATAATTCAGATGGAAACACCCAGGTGTCAAAAAAGGCTATTTGTATGTGACTACTGTGGACCTTGTTTGTTAGTCCAAAAATGGAAAATGAGTGAGGTCCCAACTAAAGAAGAATGACAACTGATTGAACACATGCAGCTGGCAGACTTAACTTATAGAATAAGAGAACAAGAAGAATATATGTTTAAAGAAGGTTAGAAAATGTTTAATGTATATATGGGTGAAGATTGTTCACATTTGAAAACGTTGGCAGCATTAAGAAAAATTCAACAATGTAAATAAGTTTTGATGGATGTAAAAATGGAATACTGAATGGCTTAGTTCAGGCACAGGCAAACTCCTGCTCTCTAGATGTTTGGGACTATAATTCCCATCATCCCTAGCTAACAGGACCAGTGGTCAGGGATGATGGGAATTGTAGTCCCAAACATCTGGAGGGCTGGAGTTTGCCTATGCTTGGCTTAGTTTATGTAAAATATGCATAGATCTATGGCATGCAAATTGAACCATGGAAGGAGAAGAAGGGAAGTCATTGCTATTTTAAGGTTGTTCAAATGAATATTCTAAAAGGTAAAATAGAAAAAATATATATACAAAAAAGAAAGAAAGAGAATGGTTTCAGATGAGCTGCTTAAAGTTGGTCAATCTGGCTGGCAAGGCTTCAGCCAGGCACATCCTCCTGTTGTAAGGGGAATGACAAATGTTGTGCTTCCATGGAGACTAATGGTTACATCTGTTTGATTTTTTTTCTCAGGGGCGAGTGGGGGCCGCATACCAGTGGTGGGTGAGCCCCAAAGCCCCAAAGACCAAAGCACACAAATGGCACAATAACTTGGCCAGGCCAGAAGAGTTTGCAGCGTTTCCTCACTGAGCTAAGAAAGGGGCTGCCTGTTTTCAGCACACACCATAGAAACGAGCTTCTTCTTCTTCTTCTTTGGCGATCACTCAACATAGCCGAGTAAGATTGTCTTCCATAAACACGGTTTTCACAGTGAGTCCGTAAGTGACTGTGGGGGCGAATTCTGGATCCACATATCCTTCCACAGTGGGGACATAGGTTTCTGGGTGGGAGTTGATCACAGTGAGTGTTTGCCAAGCGTGCCTTCCTCTTAGCACGTTTCTCCCTTTCGTCCTGAGTTTGAGTGTCTTCAAAGCCCACGACACCTCTGATAAAGGCTTCTCTCCAACTGGAGTGCTCAAAGAGTGAGACACGACTAAACCACAACAACAACAGGGTTCGAAATTCACCAAGTACATTTTGATTCTTGCTTTCAGCCGCTTGCAACCAAGTGAAGATCGCCAGGCGCTGGGATTGTGCCCGACGTCTCCACCATCTGGAGGCGTGTGCCTGGACATCCTTGGATCTTCACTGCTTCCACACACTAGCAACGCATCCTTTCGAATTCTATCTGTGATACTTTATCCACACAATCAGAATGAATTTCAGGAACCCAAAAGTCATATTGAAAAATACAACATTCAAGCCATCTGGCCCAAACATGGCAACTAGGCATTCCATTTTGGCAACTGTAACCCTGGTTTAAGGAGCCATTTGGCGCCTAGATGATATATCTAAGCTTCTAACACTGCTATGAACCTCCATAACTCTCTTCCAAAGGAAGCCACATAAAACTCAGGTAATCATTGCAGCCCTTGTGTTTCTTACCAGTCTGAGAAGTGGGTCAAGCTTAACAACACCATGATTTTACCACCCCATTGTATTTTGCTTGGGTTGAGCAAGAAATTTGAACTACTCAGGGAAGAAGACATTAATTTTTATTCCCACCACCTCCTGGTTTTAAAGTATCTATGTATGGGGCATTTGTCTGTTTGGTTGTATAAGTCACTTTGGGTTGCCCTGGGCAAGACAAAGCAACTAAGAAACTTAATAAATGAATAAAATATTCTACATTTGAAAATGCCAACCTTAAATAAATATCGGTGCAGGTTTCCTCTGCTTTCAGCCTCAACTGGCTACCGATGAGGATGATAGAGTTTTAGTGAGTCCTTGATCCTGACGCCACTAAAATCCATGACCAGAGCAGTTGATTAAACCAGTAAGTCGACCAAACCTTTGACTTAACGGGAGAAACGATGTTCCCTTAAGGAGTAAAGTTCTTCTGATGGCCATTTTGATACAGTCCATTTCATCCAAATTGTGAATGAAAAGACAAGGCATGTGTCTTGATTCACTTGATTTCAGATAAGCCACCTGTCACGGCGTTAATTGACACATGTATTTTCGGCTACTTAGGGTGGTTTCATGCTCGCTGCAAACTTTGAAAGTTGTTCTTGCATTTCAATTTCCTCTTTCCTAGCCCCACCTCCTTGCAATGTGCATTCTCACACCTCAAAGAATCTGATAAATAGGAGGCAGCTTCCTTCAGCCCAGTCAGAAAAACGTGAGACCGGCTGCTCTTGCCTGTGCAAATCTTACAGAAGCAGAGCCCAGGAGAAACCATGAGCAAAGCAGCTGGTAAGTACATAAAGGATGTTTAGTTCTCCTCGAATTGATTTCTTCTATCTGATAGCCCTGGGTAACACAACCTACAATGAAATGATTTTATGAGTTTACTGCTGAGGATTTATGGGCACATCAGCCCCTGAGATTTAGAGCCAACACCTATAATTGTTTAATAAATGCTGGAATGCTGCTCTTTGATCTTCAGATAACATGGGTAGAATGCCCTTTAAGTTTGTGTCCCTTTGCTATATACTCTACAAGAACTAACAGACCCATTAAAAAGCCTGTGAGGTTCATACAGTGCCTTTTTTCCAAAAAAAAATGTTTAAGGGTACTCTCCTTTTCCTACTCTTGTTGAAATACCGCCCCTCAAAATGTTTAGGGGTATGTGTACACCCACATTCCCCCAGAAAAAAAGCACTGGGTTCATGTATATTAAAGGTAAAGGGACCCCTGACCATTAGGTCCAGTCGTGACTGACTCTGGGGTTGCGGCACTCATCTCGCTTTATTGGCCGAAGGAGCTGGCATACAGCTTCTGGGTCATGTGGCCAGCATGAATAAGCCGCTTCTGGCAAACCAGAGCAGCGCACGGAAACACCGTTTACCTTCCCGCCAGAATGGTACCTATTTATCTACTTGCACTTTGACGTGCTTTCGAAGTGCTAGGTTGGCAGGAGCAGGGACCGAGCAACGGGAGCTCACCGCATCGCGGGGATTCAAACCACCGACCTTCTGATCAGCAAGTCCTAGGCTATGTGATTTAACCCACAGCGCCACCCGCGTCCCTTCGTGTATATTACTATGTAGTAAAGGTCCTATTTCCTTTTTCTTTTTTAATGTTTTTATTAGCCATTTCAACATAACAAATTATCAAAACATATCATATACATTATTTTCCCCTCCCCCCTTCAAACCCTTCCTGCCCCCAAAAGACTTCCCTCAGCGCCTCTCTGATTTCTCAGCACATATTATTCTCTGCATGTTATGAAATTATACATATCCTTACATTATCTATCTGCCGTGTTATCAAACAATAAATTTGTGTATGTTTATTCAAAACCTGCCAAGGAATCCAATTCATTTTGTTGCCTTTTAGATAATTTGTAAAAAGCTTCCATTCTTAAAGTCACAGTTGTCCTCGTCCCACAATTTGTATGTCAATTTAGCCAGCTCTGCGTAGCTCATCAATTTTTCGGGCCACTGTTCTTTCGTTGGGATTTCCTCGTTCTTCCATCCTTGTGCTATCAAGGAAACAGGGTAAAGGTCCTATTTTCTTATCAGCATGACTAATAGTTTTTTAATGGTTTTATGAGCATGCATGCCAAGTAAAAAGCAAAAAAGCAACAGGAAGCATTTAATTAAAGGCACAGTTGCTCTTTGAAACTGCAGTAGTGCTTTCCTGTACATACTTTCAACTACTGATGTGTTTTATTGCAAAAATAAAATCAGGGTTTTTTGGAGGGGGGAATTGGGGGTAAACGCAGAAAACACTATAATTGTCACAATGACATTGCGTGGATTTTCTGTAAAAGGTTTAGGAGCCGGTTGTGGCAATTCCAGGGAAAAGGGCTAGTGTAGAAGTAACCTGTCTTTCACATATGCACATCAAAAGATGAAGAGAGGCTCAAAACCACACCTGAAATCTGCCCATGGAGAAGTGTCCATTGACGTAGAAAACAATTCCCCGGTGTTGACAGTGTACGCAGTTTTTGAGGAGCGCATCATGCATGACTAGCCATAGAGAATAAATTCCTCTTGTACACATTTTCCCCCTGCCAAATTATTACCCCTTGTTTCCTGTTCTTGTTTGCTTAACAAAGAAGAAAGCCTTTACTAATTCCCTTTTTATTCCCTTTAAAAGGAACTTCTCCACTTTGTAATGAGCAAACAAATGCGGTAGGCATTTGATTAGAGGATATTTCTGGGGCACCTTTATTATTTCCTGCTTTCCTTCAGCTGTGGTGATATTACCATGTTGGCCTGAATATAAGCCTTACTACTTCTTTTTTCAAAAATTCCAAGCGTGAAACGTAAAAGTGCAGCTTAAATTCACGACCTTGCAAAAATGGGCTTGTTAAGTTGTGGGCGAACATATCAGACGACACAGCGATTCTTCCAAAGCAGCTCTTTATTTGTAAGCTGGAACAGAACTAAGCTGAGGAGCTCAGTCAGCCTGCTTATATAGAGCTCCAGAGCAATGTAACTGTTGCCATTTTCTTGGATCGTGTCCCATGGTGTTGCCTGGACTGCTTCAGGCGCAACCAATCCTCGGGCCGTCTCAAACACCTCAGGCCCACAGAGGCTGAGGAACACGCCCCGCTTCCGTTCCTTTGATACTGCTGTCAGCTCGTTGGCTTCGAGGTAGCAGTCGAACCGAGCGAGGTAGGAGTCCCATGATTCAGAGGCTGGCATAAACGGCGGTAGAGGCACAAGTGAAGCCATGATTCCGATGCCGGCGTGGAGGGCGATGGATGGAACACAGTGCTCTAGCCAGAACAGTCAGCTCTGAACTGGTTCTGTCCAGTGATCTCGCTCAGTGATTCAGCTCAGTTCATAGGATGGCCGCATCTGGCTGTGCTCTGATGTCCATTGATCCCATCCTCGTCGCCAGTGTTAAGTTGTGGGCGAACATATCAGACGACACAGCGATTCTTCCAAAGCAGCTCTTTATTTGTAAGCTGGAACAGAACTAAGCTGAGGAGCTCAGTTAGCCTGCTTATATAGAGCTCCAGAACAATGTAACTGTTGCCATTTTCTAAAACTATCCAATCACTGAACGTCACTTTTCGATCCTTCATTTGCATAACTATCTACAGTATCCCCCTGCTGGCCCAGGGTGAGAACTTCAGTACATAACAGGACTTTTACGATATCGCTGCTGAAACAAACCTACGGTAAAATGGAACGGGTGTGAGTGCCTGCAGAATTTTAAGGGAACGGCTTATATTCAGGTATTTTTTTCCCTCCCCCCACCTGAATTTTAAAGGTGTGGCTTATATTTGGGTGCAGCTTATATTTGGGCCAGTACGGTATAAAGGTGATATCAGATATAAGCTAATCAACTTCCTTCTATATGTAAAGAGGGGGCACCAAATTGGCAGCCCGATCTTTGCCACACTTTCTATGCTGGCATAAGTGGAAGTAGTATCTCTTCCAGCAGAGTCAACCGAAATCTGGGGTGTTCTGGGTCAATTTTTTGTCCAACATAGTGAAGAAGAGAGGAGGATTCTCAGTAGAAAATGGCAGAGGATGAGCTCTTTCAGAACAGGAGCCAAAGTGGGTCTTTACAGATGTTGGACTACAACTCCCATCATCCCTGACAATTGGCCTTGTTGGTTGTGGCTGGTGGAATAATAATAATAATACTAATAATTTATTATTTATACTCCGCCCATCTGGCTGGGTTTCCCCAGCCACTCTGTGCGGCTTCCAACAGAATATTAAAATACAATAACCTATTAAACATTAAAAGCTTCCCTAAACAGGGCTGCCTTCAGATGTCTTCTAAAAGTCTGGTAGTTGTTTTTCTCTTTGACATCTGGTGGGAGGGCGTTCCACAGGACGGGCGCCACTACTGAGAAGGCCCTCTGCCTGGTTCCCTGCAACCTCACTTCTTGCCCGGACACTGAGGGATCCACTAGGAGGCCCTTGGAGCTGGACCTCAGTGTCCGGGCAGAACGATGCAGGTGGAGACACTTCTTCAGGTATACTGGGCTTTAAGGTCAGCACCAACACTTTGAATTGTGCTCAGAAACATACTGGGAGCCAGTGTAGGTCTTTCAAGACCGGTGTTATATGGTCTCGGCGGCCGCTCCCAGTCACCAGTCTAGCTGCCGCATTCTGGATTAGTTGTAGTTTCCAGGTCACCTTCAAAGGTAGCCCCATGTAGAGTGCATTGCAGTAGTCCAAGCGAGAGATAACTAGAGCATGCACCACTCTGGCGAGACAGTCCTTGCGTAGGTAAGGTCTCAGCCGGCGTACCAGATGGAGCTGGTGGAAGTTGTAGTCTAACTCTTATCTGGCAGGTGTCTTTTGCCTATCCGTGAAATAGGCTAGGGCTACCTGTGCTCATTTGCTGAGATGTGTGGGCCCACCCATCTTCTTTCAAATGGCCAAGAACATTGCATTGCTAAGAGCGCCTGGACTAAAATTGTCTACCAACAGCAACTCACACTGGGTTTTAGTAAAGGAAGCAATTTAATTAGACAGCGCCTATATGATATCGAGTGACAAAACAATCTGCCCACAATAAGGGGATTTTGCCCGTGGTATGACTATTTTCCACCTAGTCATCTTGACTCTCTGGTACCCTATCTGCACAACTTAATTCTGAAATATAGATGTGCCTTTACTCTTGCAAGATTGAATATACGGCCTTCGGCTGTACTTGAGGGACGATTCCCAAAAAATTCCACTGGAAAAATGATTATGTCCCTGTGGAGATGGCATTACCAAATCGGTGGTGCATGTCCTTCTGGCTTGCACTCTTTATAAAGATTTGAGGAGTGAAGTTATCACCCCACTATTATTGTCCATTCCAGGTTCCCCAACCGCTGGTACAATGTCCTTTCTCTTGGCAGATCAGGGTGACAGCAAAGGTTGCAAGGCTTTTAGCCGGGGCAATTAGAATAAGATCCATTATTTGACTATTGAGCCAACCCCCCAAAATGTACCGTATTTTTCGCCCTATAGGACGCACTTTTTCCCCTCCAAAAATGAAGGGGAAATCTGGGTGCGTCCTATGGGGCGAATGCAGGCTTTCGCTGAAGCTTGGAGAGCGAGAGGGGTCGGTGTGCACCGACCCCTCTCGCTCTCCAGGCTTCAGGAAGACATCCGCAGCCTTGGCAGCCCTGCAGGAACTCCTCACGCCGGGCAGACATCCGCAGCGTGGGGAGCCCTGCAGGAGTTCCCCGCTGGGCTCCCCACGCTGCGGATAGCAGCCTGCTGCCCGGCGCGAAGGGCGCCCTGAAGCAGAGCGCCCCTCTCGCCGGCCAGATATCCGCAGCGTGGGGAGCCCTGCAGGAGTCCCCCACAGGGCTCCCTTCGCTGCGGATAGCAGCCTGCCGCCTGGCGCGCAGGGCGCCCTGAAGCAGAGCGCCCCGCATGCCGGGCAGACATCAGCCAGCCCTACAAGCTCGGGGGACAGCAGGGAGGCGCAGCGCTGCCATCCCGCTGTTCCTCGACCTGGTTCGGTTTCCCCAACCTGGTTTTGGGGGAGGGGGAAATAAAGGGGGGAGAATTTCCTTTATTTCCCCCCCCCAAAAAAAACTAGGTGCGTCCTATGGGACAAAAAATACGGTATTTTATATAATTGACTTTTTCCCTTTATGTTCTGTATACCGCATTTTGTTTGCTTTATTGCTATGGCTGGTGGCTGATGCAAATAAAGATCCATTCATTCATGCATTGCATTGCATTGCTAAAACCTACTCCTGTTGGTTTCTGCTGCTAAAGACTACGAGTCAGCCTCTGCCCATAAAAATAGAAAGCATGCTTAAACTTTCTGCTAGTGTTAATAAATGCCATCGTAAGCGGAATGAAAGATTTATATTCTGTCTTCCATTGAGTGACACAAGCAAATCATATTTTCTGTCCATTGATCCACTATGTTAAAGTAGAACGTAAGATTCTATCCAAGCATGTAATAAATACTGCCTAGAAATGTAACTTTGAGAGATGTTTTAATAGGTAAATCTGTTTTACAGCACATATTTTTGAAAACTGCTAATTTTATTTATATTTGGGGGGAATGGTTAACTTGTTTCTCACATCTGGTTTTATTGGTAATTTAATGCAGTGCTTTTTTCTAAAAAAATGTTTAGGGGAACTCTCATTTTGACTCAATTATAATTTTCCCCCATTCCTTATTAAAATTTTGGTCTTCCTGATTTCTGATTCTTCCGGATCATTTTTGCCATGTCGGCATAATCCATCAATTTAATCCGCCATTCTTCTCCGGCCAGGACTTTGTCCTCTTTTCATCCCTGGGCCAATAACATCTGTGCAGCTTTGGTTGCATACATAAATAGTATTTTCTGCTCCATTGGGATTTCAGCACCTAGAATTCCTAAAAGAAACACTTTGGGTTTGGTAGAAAAAGTTACTTTAAACATTTCCCCCGATTAATTATATATCATTTCCCAAAATTCTTTTACTACCTTACATGTCCACCACATATGATGGAAGGTGCCTTCTTTTTCCTTACATTTCCACCATATATTTCACCCTGACTAATCCACTTTTTCAAACCCCACTGTAAAAAAATAAAGTGTCTAGCTCACAGTCAACTCAAGGTCAGATTGAGAGATTTATTAATGGGAGGGATGAGGTAGCCTTTCAAAGTTAGAATGGTCAACATTTGCCTGCAAAGGTGTGCCTGTGCCTTTTAGTAACTGTACGGCAGGGAGACACACAATAGTTTGCACATCTGTCATCACATCAATGCAACAATAGTTTTAAAAAGAAAGCGTTTGCTGTCCCCACTTCCTCCCCCCCCCTCTCTCTCTGTCTGTGTGTGTGTGTGTGTGTACATGTCTTAAGTGCCCCGGACAGGTACAGCTCTAAGAAGCAGGAAATTGCTCATCCAGAAATGAGAAATAAGGCCATGGTGCTTTTGTATTGACTTTCCGTGGCCAGTTCTGCAACCAGCTCCTGGGGAATCAGAATGCAAGTTTGGGCAGATCTAAAATGACATTGCCTGTTAGGTGTAAGCACAAAGATGGCATGGGATCATTTCTATCTCTCCTTTGATATTAAGTAAAGGTGGTATCAAAAACTACAAACCTGCGTAATGTTTCTTGCACAGTTTTGTAATATCAGTACTAAGGCACTGATAGTAGTCTCTGTTTCTATGCAGTGGGGGGGGGGGAAAGCCCCTTTCTCTGCGTCCAGCACAGAAACACAGGCTGCTAGCAGGGTAGTAAAAATATTTGCCTTCTCATAAGCAGACTGGCATGGGTTAAACCACAGAGCCTAGGACTTGCCGATCAGAAGGTCGGCGGTTTGAATCCCCGCGACGGGGTGAGCTCTCGTTGCTCTGTTCCAGCTCCTGCCAATCTAGCAGTTCGAAAGCATACCAGTGCAAGTAGATAAATTGGTACCACTGCGGCAGGAAGGTAAATGGTGTTTCTGTGCGCTCTGGTTTCCGTCAGAAGCAGTTTAGTCATGCTGGCCACATGACCCGGAAAGCTGTCTGTGGACAAATGCTGGCTCCCTTGGCCTCAAAGCGAGATGAGCACCACACCCCGTAGTCGCCTTTGACTGGACTTAACCATCCAGGGGGCCTTTACCTTTTACCTTATGCATGTTGTAGTGTTAACATTGCCTTTAAACTTCAGAAATCACCAAGCTGAATGAGACACCAGCCTCCTCTAATACGCAGGCAAACATGAAAACCATTGCCCTAAATGGCCTCGGCCCAATATACCAGAAGGAGCGTCTCCACCCATCGTTCAGGCTGAGGTCCACCTCTGAGGGCCTTCTGGCGGTACCCTCACTGTGAGAAGTGAGGTTACAGGGAAGCAGGCAGAGGGCCTTCTCAGTAGTGGCACCCGCCCTGTGGAACGCCCTCCCATCAGATGTCAAGGAGATAAAAAACTATCCAACTTTTAGAAGACATCTGAAGGCACCCTGCACAGGGAATTTTTAATGTCTGGTGTTTTATTGTATTTCTAATATTTTGTTGGAAGCTGCCCAGAGTGGCTGGGGAGACCCAGCCAGATGGGCGGGGTATAAATAAGTTGTTATTATTATTATTGTTAAGTTGTGGGTGAACATGTTAGATGACACAGCGATTCTTCAAACAGCTCTTGTTTATTCACAGGCCAGGACAGAACTGAACTGAAGGGTTCAGTCAGCCTGCTTATATAGAGCTCCAGTACAACGTAACTGTAACAACTTTCTAAAACTATCCAATCACTGAACGTCACTTTCGATCCCTTATTTGCATAACTATCTACAGTATTCCCCTGCTGGCCCAGGGTGAGAACTTCAGTACATAACAATTGCCTTCTTCGCCATCCTTTCCAGGGGATCCGCTGAAGGTTACTGGAATCGATTTCCTCCGAGAGCAGAATACCCGCCTCCATCATACTGGCGACTACAACAACGGCAGCCTGATTGTGAGACGTGGGCAGCCTTTTGAGCTGAAGCTGACTTTAAGCAGGGAGCTGAACAACAGTGACAAGGTCACACTGCAGCTCAGCATTGGTAAGCGAGCAAAACATGACTCGATTCGTCCCAGGTTGTCTAGGCAGAGTAATTCAGACATTTGTCCTTCAGAGATGCCACAAAACTGCTATCAGGGTCCGGCAGATACAGTGGGCAAGTTCAATAAAATGTGAAAGTTTTTGTTTAGTTTTCTGAATGGCTTCCAATGCGGATATTTTTTATATGTGTTGAGAAGAGAAATGGAACTCGAGAGAGGAACCAGAGCTGTAGATCCATGTTGTTGTTTATTATTCCACTGATATCCCAGGTAGTCTCTGGGACCTTCCAGGTAGACTGCCTTCAGAGCTGGAAGGGATCCCAAGGGTCTTCTAGTCCAATGTGGGAATCTCAACTAAATCTCTTCCAGGCACTGATCACATTGAGATTTGCTTGCCTTTAGCAATGTAACAACATCATAATCTTTGAAGCCACGCTACTCCTTGAGTACAGAAAGAACAAGACACTCTGCTAAGCTTTCATATTTTCTAAGGATTAGAAACAGGAACGCTTTGTTTAATCGAGGGTTTTGTGATTCTACATCAGATGCCAAATTGTGTGGTAAAGAGATTGTGAATACAATGTACTGCTTACCTCCTGAGACTGTTGTATTCGAGGAAACACGCGAGCCACTTAGCAAAATTATTTTGCATCCTTCTCTGCGCAGTAGAAAATGCTTCAGAGATGGGGCCTGAAAACAAAGGCTATGTAAAAAAGTGAGGGGTTTCTGGGAGCTGATTTATAATGAAATGAAAAAGATGTTAAAATATACATTTACAAAGAAACCAGAGACCTTTCTTTTAGGAATTATGGGGAATGAAATTAGAAGAAAAGACTGTAAACTCTTTCAATGTGCAGCCACAGCAGCAAGAATTCTACTGGCACAGAAATGGAAACAAGAGGAGTTACCGACAATAGAAGAATGGAGAATGAAGCTGATGGACTACGCAGAGCTGGACAGATTAACCGGAAAAATTAGATATCTTCAAGACCAAAAGTTCATCGAGGACTGGGGGAAATTTGTTGAATATCTGAAAAGAACATGTGATGTGCAAACAACACTGGTGGGGTTTCAAGAAGCACTGTGAAAACAGAGACATATTGTTAAAAACACAAATAGGAGTGGGAGGGAAGCTGAATGGCAATATATACAGAGAAATGCGTAAACTGAGAAGTAAACATGGATGATTCTCAGAGAACCTGAAGGAAGTCCAAAAAAAGCAACAAATTTGTGAAAATTTGGTACAACTGTATTTATTTTTGTTTTGTATTGGAAAATAATAAAAAATATTTATTAAAAAAAAGAAAACAAAGGCTATTGTCATATTCGCTGCTGACACTTTTGGGGGGAATTTATTGATGTTGTTCTTTTTGAATTTGTGTCCTTCCAGGTGAAAAACCAATGCAATCCAATGGGACTCTTCTATCCATGAATGCAAGATCAGGAAAGACAGATCAGTCCTGGAATGCCAAGATTTGTCAAACAAATGGGAAGGAGGTACATATGTTTGGGATAGCCTAGACTGAAATGGCCATTTACATTTTATGGCTACCACACAGAAGGTGGTTTAAATTGCTCTTCAGGGTGGATGTCATTTCAGGTCAAGACTTTTCACTACGGTATTTTATTTGTGATACCCTTCATGATATCCAGAATGTGATATAGAGGTGCTCAAAAGACCCAGGCAACTGAGTTGAGTTGTGTTCCAACTTGGGGGGGGGGAGCCCTGTTTCTATGTGTGGTAGGACTTCTGAGAGATGTCCCTTCTGTAATTTACCACATGAGTACCCAGGGATGCAGGTGGTGCTGTGGGTTAAACCACAGAGCCTAGGACTTGCCGATCAGAAGGTCGGCGGTTCGAATCCCCGCGACGGGGTGAGCTCCTGTTGCTTGGTCCCAGCTCCTGCCAACCTAGCAGTTTGAAAGCACATCTAAGTGCAAGTAGATAAATAGGTACCGCTCCAGCAGGAAGGTAAAACGGTGTTTCTGTGCACTGCTCTGGTTTTCCAGAAGCGGCTTAGTCATGTTGGCCACATGACCCGGAAGCTGTACGCCGGCTCCCTCGGCCAATAAAGCAAGATGAGCGCCGCAACCCCAGAGTCGGCCACGACTGGACCTAATGGCCAGGGGTCCCTTTACCTTTACCTTTTAGGCTGCATTCCGGTACCTTGGATAAGTTCCACAAAATACCAAGCTCTTCTACAGTCCTAATGCTGGTGTCACCATCCATGTTTTAATCAGGGGAAGAGCATAGGAAGGGCCAGGGGGGCGTGGCCCTGGGCACAGATTTTGTAAAGGACGCAGAGGGCACAACCAGGTGTGGCACGCAGGCTGGGCCTTCAGGGCTGGGGCACCAGTGGCACCTCCTTACCCCCTATGGCCTGCATGCATCCTGTCCTTGGGGCTGGCTGAGAAGGAGGAAGGTGTTTTTACATGAGTAGAATGTGTGCTTTTATTTAAAATGCATCTCTGGGTTATTCATGGGCCATAGGAATTTGTTCACTTCCCCCCCAAAAAATATAGTCCGGCTGAGGGATGGTGGACCAGCCCACGGCTGAAAAAGGTTGCTGACCCCTGGTGTAGATGTTTGTACAAAACATCCAAGTGCATTTCCTCTGTCCCACAAAAAAAAATCCGTCCCACAAAACCACCTGTTTTGGGGTGCATTGCCAAGTAAGTGATGCAGAATTCTGCCTTCCCACTTTCCAACTTCCATTATTTGCATTTCCAGTAGAAGAGGTTCAGTAGAAGAGTTTCTTCTTTCTTTAAACCAGAATATTTTTGTAAACCGCTTTGAGGTGTTTTTGTTTTTTGTTTTACAATCAATTGGTGTGTGATTTTTATGACATAAATAAATTGGGCAGATGTGTTTAATGTTAGTTTTGCTTGTTCCGTATTTTCTGGAAGCTGATTGTTTAATAACTAAGACACTAGACCATATGGACTAGGGTGTGTTCACATTTAAATGGAATAATGGGGAGACCTAATTATCCTGTACACTTTTATAGCCCTATGATGTTCTTGTGTTTTTCTTAGTGCCGCATAGCTGTAACCAGTCCAGCAGATGCAATTATTGGAAAATACCTTCTTAATGTGATCACAGGACCTAGCGTTTATACGCCTGATAAAAAATGTGTCTACGTTTTGTTCAATCCCTGGTGCGAAGGTAATTCATGTGACCTAATGAGATTTCATTCATATTGCTATAATATAAGGTTAACTTTAAAAAATGTGTCTCTTGTTTAGCTCTTTTCCTCATAAATGCAATGAAAGCTGGTTCTGCAGTGATTCTTTGAGGTGTATGATATTTTTTAATGAGGTCATCAGGTTATGAAACTTCCTTCTGTTGCTGCTCACAGTGTAATTATTGCAACCCTGTTTAAACGTAAGCAGGGGTACATTTCAACACACTGAAAAATTGCCCATAAAACCTTGCCTGTGGGACATTTAAAACACATAATGTCTCTCATGGAATCTTGGGAGTTGTAGTTTCCCCCTCATAGAGCCACCATTCCTAGAACCATTAAGAAACTACAGTTCCCAGCATTCGTTTGCTTTGACAAGAGTTTTATTTGGCGTTCTCTTGGGATGAGTGGATAACAACCGCTCTGTTCCAATAATTTGTTTGAGAAATATTGTGCTTGTGAATGAACAGAGTCAGTAGTAGGGGGCGGGTATAAATGGCATAGTTGCTACTGGGGATGCGATCTGTTTTATTGGCTGTCTGCTTTGCAGCCAAATGTACCTCAGGTTAAACCACCACAAAAGGGTCATGCTTTCAGCATGCACAACAGTTGGCAGAAGTAGTTCTGAAAAGCAACAATATTTTCCCCTTTCTGGTGTGCATGCTCCCATTCATCCACTCTCAAACTCAGTGCTGTTTTTCTAGAAAAAGGGGTGCCAGAATTCACCATGAACGCCTCCCTTGTTATAATGGCAATGGCGCCCACCTGAGAGGGGCCGGAACTGAGTTCCAGAGAGTTCCGGCTGAGGAAAAAAAGCTCTGGTCAAACTAAGGCTCAGCCCCTACCCAGATGGGAGCTGTTTCTGGAGAAAAGCAATGTCCCTTGTGTGCACACAGGAGTGAGTTAGGCAGCCTCTCCCTGAGCCATGGATGGAGTGAATCCAGCAGGGGCAGATTCTTTTTTCCTTTTCTTTTTTGGTAAATATTTTTATTGAAAGTTTTCAACGTGAGGTGCAATAAAAGCCGAACAAATCTTTAAAAAGGGGGAAAGATACAGAAAAGCCAAAACAAGAGAAAGAAAGATAAAAAACCAAAAAATAAAGAGCCAAGGGATAAGAGAGAGAGAGAGAGAGAGAGAGAGAGAGAGAGAGGAAGGAAGGAAGGAAGGAAGGAAGGAAGGAAGGAAGGAAGGAAGGAAGGAAGGAAGGAAGGAAGTACAGTGGATGCTCAGGTTTCAAAAGTGATCCATGCGGGATGCATGTCCGCAACCTGCAGTGTCCGCAACCCACAGCAGCAGGTGTGCTCACACGCGGGTTGCGATTCGGCACATCTGTGCATGCGCAAAGCGCGATTTGGTCCTCTGTGCATGCATGACCACCAAAACCCTTAAGTAACCCGTTCCGGTACTTCCGGGTTTCGGTTGTCCGCAACCCAAAAAAACCTGAAGCATCTGTAACCCAAGGTATGACTGTAACTAACTAACTAACTAACTTTCTATCACAATATAATTTATCCATATACAGAAAAGTAGACCTTTCCCAGCTTTCACCTGGGAATTTCTGTTTCTTCCCCCAGCCTCCCATACCTGGGAGATCCCTTTTTCTCTGTCTCCCACAACGAGCCCCTCATCATTCCCCCTGTCATCTCTACATGTATGTCTTCATCAGTCCGAGAAAGAGGACTCCTAAAAGTTAAAAATAAAACCAGGTTTGTTAAGGGCAAAAAAAGAGGGGAAAGTAAAGAAAAAAGAGTCAAGAAGAGGTTTATTCACTGAGCCTCTTGGGCTTGCTAATCTGAAGGTTCAGATCCACACGACGAGGTGAGCTCCCGTTGCTCTGTCCCAGCTCCTGCCAA
This sequence comes from Podarcis melisellensis, assembly GCF_964234715.1. NCBI lineage: Eukaryota > Metazoa > Chordata > Lepidosauria > Squamata > Lacertidae > Podarcis > Podarcis melisellensis. The sequence goes on from NC_138544.1 coordinate 13,272,365, forward strand.
CCTAGCAGTTCAAAAGCATGCCAGTGCAAGTAGATGAATAGGTACCGCTGCGACGGGAAAGTAAATGGCATTTCCGTGCACTCTGGTTTCCGTCACGGTGTCCCGTTGTTCCAGAAGCAGTTTAGTCATGCTGGCCACATGACCCGGAAAGCTGTCTGTGGACAAACGCCGGCTCCCTTGGCCTGAAAGTGAGATGAGAGCCGCAACCCCAGAGTCGCCTTTGCCTGGACTTAACTGTCCAGGGGTCCTTTATCTTTGTTATTCAATGCTTTTCTTCTAGAAAAACATGTTGGTACTTCATACTGTTGAGTATCCCCCCCAAAAAGCACTGAACATACTTTATAATGAGAAAAAGAAATATATATAGCGGGCCATTTTGTTAATGTGGGTGGGATCCATAGGTGGGACTGGAAAGCCAGAACACAAATTGATAGTTTTGAGCCCGTCAGTGTTCTTATCTGTCTACCCATCCGTTTCTTACTGTCTGAAAGCCGCAAGTATGTCGTTTGCCCAGTTTCTCCCCAGTTAGACTTCCTGAAATTTTTTTAAAACACACACACATATTTTCTTTAGCGGATTCTGTCTTCATGCCTGGTGATGCTGAAAGAGCCGAGTACGTGCTCAACGACACCGGCTATCTCTACGTTGGATCAACAAAAATGATACGTGGAAGACCATGGAATTTTGGGCAGGTAAAGACTCGCATGTTTCCCTTTCTGTCTGGATGGAAGCAGGTTGCAATTTCTGTGTGAGGTTCCAGCAACCACAAACAGCAGCCTTGGAATCCGGTTTAGGCTTGGGGTTGTTTGTTTTTTGAGATGGGAGGAGAGGAATTTCAGGAGCGGGGGCATGGGGAGGCGGGGAAAGGACATCTTCACTTGTTGCACTAAAATGATCAGTTGTGTTATGTACTGAAGTTCTCACGCTGGGCCAGCAGGGGGATACTGTAGATGGTTTTCACTCAGGTCCACATATGCAAATAAGGGATTGAAAGTGATGTTCAGTGATTGGATAGTTACAGAAAGTGTTGCAGTTGCGTTGTAGTGGAGGTCTATATAAGCAGGCTGGCTGGACCCTTCAGTTCTGTTCTGTTCTGGCCTATGAATAAACAAGAGCTGTTTGAAGAATCGCTGTGTCGTCTGATATGTTCATCCACAACTTAACAAGTTGCCCAATGATTCCTCACATAATATATAATATCTAAATTACAACAGTCACGAGCAGAGGATCCTGGTGCCAGTGACAAACCGCTATGTACAGCGCATGTACGGCGTTGCACGCGTGCGCCATAATAACGCTGCACATGCGCTGTACATAGCGGTTTGCTGCCGGCGCCGCTCGAGCGCCGTACGAACAGCGGTGGGATCCCTCTGTTGCCACTACAGCTGCATGTAGAGGAACCTCCGTTCGCGGCTGTAGCGGCGACGGAGGGATTCCGGCACTGTCCATACGGCGCTGGAGCGGCAGCGCTGGCAAACTGCTATGTGCAGCGCATGTCCCGCGTCGTTACGTATGCTGCATGCGTCGTACGTAGCAATGCCGCACATGCGCCCTATGTAGCGACACCCTGCCCTGGGTGTCACGACGCCCAGGTGTCACGACGCCCCTGTTTTTAGGATAGCCCCAAGTTACTTCCAGGCACTCAAAAACCTAAGTCCTCTATTAGAGAAGCCTGCAGCAACAAAACAGCATTTTGGAGTGCTCTTGCTCAGTGTTGCAGACACTGAGGAGCCATGCCTCTTTTCGGGATATTTCATTCCAACCACACCAACCCGTTTTCTGTTTTTCCTCCCAACATTTGATCAGCATCCCCTGACCCCCTGAGCAGCTTACAATTTTGTACGCAGCCCAGAGAAATTACGCCTCGGCATTGTTGATAGAACAGCAACTATTATTATTATTATTATTATTATTATTATTATTATTATTATTATTATTATTTACACTTACCTCGGGTTAAGAACTTAATTCATTCTGGAGGTCCGTTCTTAACGTGAAACTGTTCTTAACCTGAGGTACCACTTTAGCTAATGGGGCCTCCCACTGCCACTGCCGTGCGATTTCTTTTCTCATTCTGAGGTAAAGTTCTTAACCTGAGGTACTATTTCTGGGTTAGCGGAGTCTGTAACCTGAAGCATCTGTAACCTGAGGTAGCACTGTATTATTATTATTATTATTATTATTATTATTATTATTATTATGTATTATGCCCTGCCAATGGGGACAATAGAGGATGTGTTGAGGGTAAACAATAGGCTTTGGCCTCTGACACACACCAGTGTCTGCTTTTGTACCACATCTACACAATACCATGTCAGTTGGATGGGGGACCGCATGTTGAGATTACTGAATTGCAGGGGGCTGGACTAGATGACCCTTAGGGTCCCTTTGCAACTTTGCAACTCTGAAAATTTGCATTTAAAGAGATTGTATTCCTACCAGCAGAGGGCAGTAGCATATTGACATACACCCAACAATTCTCAGCAGGCGTCTCAAAAGCCTTTAGAGACAGAATGTGTGTGATGCACTGCTAGATTTTGTACATGGAAAAAAAGAAGACCCCTTTCTACATTCATAGATGTTGTGTGTCTCAAATGCTTTATGTAGGCATCTGTTGGCATCCATCTGCCTTAAGAGACAATGGTGGAGTACACCTTTGTGTAGGGCTGCCGTATGTCTGGGTTTTCCCGGGAATCTGTCTGCAAAATGGTGTCCGGGCAGATTTTCGGTCAATCTGCAAAATGCCCGGCCAATTATTATTTTTTAATGCTTAAAAAATCCAAGAAGAGCCCTCGGCCCCCAATGGCAACCTACCTTTGGGGGTGAAGTCAAACCATTGGAGAGTTATAGCACCTGGTGTGGCTATAGAGACCGATACGGGAGAGACATGTTTCGTTGCAGCTGGGGCAAATGAAAGCAATGGTTTAATAGCTACAGATGCAACATGGCATTTCTTCTCTCTGTACTCCTCCCAGCAGTCATTTCACCTGTGGTCACTGCTGTGGAGGCATGACCTGTCTGTCTCCAGACACTGCTGTTCTCTGCCAAGGCCGCCGATTAAATATTGTTCGGCAATGATTTAAGAGACAGTCCCATTTTTCCTTCTGCGTGTCAACACCGCACATTTCGCAAGCGTTGAATTCATTTGAAGTTTGCATATGACGTATTGACATCTCAGCAGCAGTTTTTTTTTATTAAATTTTTTGCAAATTTCTCTTTTACAAATTATTCAAACATTACCATATTTGCCAAATTACAGATTTTTGACTTCCACCAGCCCCTCCCACAATCCTCATATTTTATATTTATTACGCATTTCCTTTATAATATATTGCCGGTTAATAATATCCTTTCTTCTCGTTTTCTTTTACAATACCCTTTCCCATCACAAAGCCTCTTTAAAACCGACTAGCGTTGTCTGTTCATCACAGATATTTTCCAGATAAATCGTAAACTTTCTCCAGTCCTCAGTGAACTTGTGATCTTTCTGGTATCTAATTTTCCCAGTCATTTTATCTAGTTCTGCAAAGTCCATAAGTTTCATTCTCCACTCTTCCACTGTCGGTAATTCCTCTTGTTTCCACTTTTGGGCCATTAAAATTCTTGCCGCAGTCACTGCATATTGGAAAAGTTTGTAATCACTTCTATTAATTTCTCTTCCTGTAATTCCTAACAGGAAAGCTTCTGGTTTCTTTACAAATGTATATTTAAACATCTTTTTCAACTCGTTATATATCATTTCTCCAGACACTGCTGTTCTCTGCCAAGGCCACCGATTAAATATCGTTCGGCAATGATTTAAGAGACAGTCCCATTTTTCCTTCTGCGTGTCAACACCGCACATTTCGCAAGCATTGAATTCATTTGAAGTTTGCATATGACGTATTGATATATCACCAGCAGTTTTATGCTGTGTTAATTGAAGGAACGGGTGTTTGTTAGTTTGTTTTTCCTGCGGTGCGCAGCTTAAATGTCAGACTTTGCTTTCTGTCTCAAAACAGTTTGAGGAAGATGTTTTGGACTGTTGCATGTACCTTCTAGACAAAAGCCAGCTCAAACCAAAGGCGAAGAAAGATCCTGTGATCATCTCCAGGGCCATGTCAGCATTGGTAAGTCCTGAAATGTATCTTTTAACTCAATATTGGATTTTTTGGGGTTAGGAGAAGAAATCTTACCCAGTACACCTGTTCACCTGTCATGGCCATAGCATAATACAGCGATAGGGAGTGTGTGGCCTTCCAGAGCCATAGCTCAGTGGTAGAAATTTAATTAATTAATAATAATAAATGTATATGTCGCCCATCTGAGTGGTTTGCCCCAGCCACTCTGCACGGCTTGCTTCCCCCCTCTTTTTTTCTTTATTGGAAAGATTTGTTACTGGTTTTCACAAGAACAAATTTAAAATAATAAAAAGAAAAAAAAAACTCTTAACATATCCATATATGAGATTCTCTGAATCTCGTGACTTCCCCCATCCCCCTGCATGGGTCCTTAAAATAATTTTTTAAAAGCTAAATATCATGACGTTCTCCACAGTTTTCATCTCTCTAAATTATCCATGTCTTTCGTTTCTTTGCAAGTCATTTTTAAAGTCCAGCTAATGTTTTTATTTGTCTACAGTGGTCCCCTAAGTAAGTTATGAATTTTCCCAGTTCTTTTTTAAAGTCGTTATCTTCTTGATTCCTGAGTCTCCCAGTCAGTTTTGCCATTTCAGCATAGTCCAGCAGTTTGGCTTGTCATTCTTTTTTCCATCTTTGGACTAGTAGTATCCTTGCAGCTGTTGTCACATATATAAACAGTCTTTTCTGGTCTTTTGAAATGTCAGAACATCTAATTCCTAGTAGAAAAGCTTCAGGTTTTTCAACAAATGTTATTTTGAACATTTCCCCCCCAATTCATTGTATATCACTTCCACTGCGCGGCTTCCAGCAAATTAAAACACAACATCAAACGTTTAAAACTTCAGATGTCTTCTAAAAGTCAGATAGTTTATTTCCTTGGCATCTGATGGGAGGGCGTTCCACAAGGCGGGTGCCACCACCAAGAAGGCCCTCTACCTGGTTCCCTGTAACCTCACTTCTCGCAGGGAGGGAACCACCAGAAGACCCTCGGAGCTGGACCTCAGTGTCTGGGCTGAACAATGGGGGTGGAGACGCTCCTTCAGGTAAACAAAGCCATTTAGGAGTTTTGCTGTATGGTTCTGCTATCTTCGTTTGTTTTTTAGGTTAACTCCGAGGATGATCGTGGAGTGGTGTTTGCAAGCTGGTCAGGGAAATATACTGGTGGTACACCGCCTCTAGCCTGGACAGGAAGTGTCCCCATTTTGCAGCAGTATTACAGAACCAAAAAAAGTGTCTTGTATGGTCAGTGCTGGGTTTTCTCTGGAGTGCTTACCACAGGTGAGGCATGCATCTTGGAGGGAATTCAACTAACCAAATCCTCCATCTTCACGAGCAGCCTGCTTTTGATGGATAGAATAAAATAAGCTGGGAAATAAGAGTGGGGCTGTTTCCCTGAAACCAAGCTTGCAGGCTCCCCACTAATATCTTGGGGTGTTGCACTAGGTCAGGGGTCACGCACCTTTTGGACCCCAGTGGGCACATTTCAAATTTTGAGGAAGTGCTGTGGGCGCCAGTCACAAAATGGCTGCCAGGTTGTGCCACAACATGGCTGCTGTGAGGGGAACTGCATGTAGTGTACCATTACTACTGTTCCATTACCCCAAGGACTATCTCATGCTTTCTGTGAGAAGTCAGCTATGTCTCACTGGTCCTGATTGTAGAGGTCCAAGGGGATCATTCCCTTGTACCAGGAAAAATATACAAGCTAGCTGCATTGCTAACTCTCTTGCACACAGACTCACTTGCTGCACACGTGCAGGTCAGAGACACACAAGCGTCTCTGCTTCTCACTCAAATACACACACATCTCTCCCTGTCCTTCCCTTCATGGTGGTTCCTGCTGCCAACTCCACCTGCTGCCAGCTCCACAGACCTGGTGGGCAACAAACAATGAAATAAGATGGGCCACTGAAATATACTCAGAGTCGCAAAGTGATTTCATGCTCTTTATTCAGCTCATAGTGGTGAGGAGGAATGAATGAATGTCCCCTCAAAGTATCTGCTTTATATACATTATTTACACAATGGGCTGCACATGATTGGCTAATTCTGGAATTCTACTGTAAGCCAATCAGGTTGTGGATTCACTTCTATCTGGAGCATGATTGGGTGGTTCCTGCCAACCAATCATACTGCTGCATTGTTCTAAGACCAATCAGACTGCTGCATTCTGAATCCTATTGTTCTAGGACCAATCAGACTGCTGCCTTTTGGATCCTATTGTTCTAGGACCAATCAGACTGCTGCAGTTTGGATCCTATTCAATTCAGTACATAACAGCCATTAAACAAGCAGGGAAGCCACTCTTGCCAACTCCCTCCCCAGTGCCCAACAGCAGAAAGGAAGACCTTTGTGGGTCTTCAAACTGTTGTACAACTGCACAATTGAGATCACGGCACCATTTGCCCTCCTATTCCAGCCCAAACCTCCTATCTCCTTCTGGGAACTGAGCTCATTCTTGTCCCTTGGAATATTCCCCCTGATTAAATTCTCTAATGGGTGTTGAGTGTGGCTGAAGGGAGCCAACTGAATCTGGAGCCGACATCCTTCTCTGTATTTCAGTTATGCGCAGCCTGGGGATTCCAGCCAGGAGCGTGACCAATTTTGCTTCAGCTCACGACACAGAGGAAAATCTGAAAGTTGACATTTACTTGAATGAAAACGGAGGAAAAATGGAGAATCTGACAACAGACTCGATTTGGTAATCATCACTACAGATTACTACCTCTTTCTGAAATTCCCACACATAGGGAAAAAATAGTTGTAAGGAGGAAGTTGAGAGCCTAACCCTTATTTCATTTAATATGATCCTTTCCACCCCATCCTTGGTCTAGTTTCATATATTGAGATGCCTAGAAATTCATAAGCTAGCATTCTCTGCAGATTACACTGAGTTGTTAAATCGATGGCCAGTTGCTATTTATGCCTTCCTATACCGTCTAATTCTAATATCTGTTTGATCATGGAAGTATAGCTGAAGATAATTTTTGATTTTAATTCTGAAACCTGACTGAATACAGGAACTTCCACGTATGGAACGATGTCTGGATGAAAAGGCCGGACTTACCAAAGGGCTTTGATGGCTGGCAGGCGATTGATGCCACCCCTCAGGAAAAGAGCCAAGGTAAGACTTGGCTGAAATGGATGTTTTCTGTGCAGATGAAGCCTGCCAAATTTCAGGCAGACAGGTGATGTATGTGTGGCGTGCATGCGCAAGAAAGGGAACTCTTTAAAGTTTGGAAGTAAAGAGATTTGTTCAGTGTTTTTATTTGAAAATACCACGTATGAATATTTCCTGGTGGAAACAGCGGCGTAGCGTGGGTTGTCAGCACCCGGGGCAAGGCAAGTAATTTGCGCCCCCTAACCTGCCGCCGCTGCCAGCTTCTTCTTGCTGCTGCCTGGGCTGGAGTATTTACGGTAAGGTAGCCACGGCGGCGGCGGCGGGTCCGTGTCAGGTGATCTGAGGCGAGCTGCCGCTGGCGCTGCCGCCCAAACAACGCTGCTTGCCCAGAGGAGGGCAGAGAGGCGAGGAAAATGCAACATGGCCCAGCAGCTGCGGCGGCGGGGCTGTGAGGAGGGGCTGCCTGGCGCGCCCTCCGCCGCCCGCGATGAGAGCCGCTGCCTGCCGGACGCCGTGAGACATGGGGCTCTGCTACAGCCTGCGTCTGAGGCTCTTCGGCGACTCCAGAGGCGGCGAGCGCGCCCCCCCAGATGTTGCGCCCGGTGCGGCCAGCCCCCCCTGCACCCCCCACGCTACGCCACTGGGTGGAAAATTAAAGCTGTCAGTCCCAAAACTAAACCCCCCTTCTTTCTCATCTTCTCTTCTGGTGTTTTCATTATATGGAGAGCTGGGGCATACATAACAATTTTAAAGAAACAGTCTTGAGTTCTCTGGACTGCTGCAGTTTCAAGGCGGCCCTGAAGTTTAGCTAGCAGATTTAGTGAGTTGCAGACGCCTTGAAGCGCATTTGATTCATCTTGGAATAATAATAATAATAATAATTTTATTTATACCCCGCCCTCCCCAGCCAAGGCCGGGCTCAGGGAGGCTAATATCAAATATAAATTACAATAAAACGTAGTAGAAAACAACAACAAACAAACAGTTAATTAAAATATGGCTTAAAATACAGCTTAAAATGCAGCCTCATTTTAGTAGTAGCCCATAAATCAAGACCATAAAGGGAGGAAACATCAGATATTCACCTGAGCCAGCTATCCATGCTGGTCCTACATGGGCCAGCAAAAAAACCAAGGGAAACTTTATATACCAAATCCCATATAAGGGGTCACAGTGAGTCTAAGCCAAAGGCCAGGCAGAACAGCTCTGTCTTGCAGGCCCTGCAGAAAGATGTCAAATCCCACAGGGCCCTGGTCTCTTGTGACAGAGCGTTCCACCAAGTCGGGGCCAGTGCTGAAAAGGCCCTGGCTCTAATTGAAACCAATCTAACCTCCTTGAGGCTCAGGACCTCCAAAGTGTTGTTATTTATGGACTTTAAGGTCCTCCACGGGGCATACCAGGAGAGGCAGTCCCTTAGGTACGAGGGTCCTAGGCCACATAGGGCTTTAAAGGTCAAAACCAGCACCTTAAACCTGACCCTGTAGTCCACCAGGAGCCAGTGCAGTTGGTAAAGCACTGGATGAATGTGATCCCATGGCAAGGACCCCGTTTCTGGGTCAGCTTCAAGGGCAGCCCCACATAGAGCAAGTTACAATAATCAAGTCTAGAGGTGACCATCACATGGAGGATCACTCAATTTCTCCAAAGTCACCCAATTTGTCTCAGAATTTGGGATTTGCCAGAATTAAATTCACAACCCAATACACCATATGATTCCATGCAAGAAGTTTTGTTTGGTCACGTGAATGATTAAAATGTGGTACAGTGGGGTGTGTGTGTGTGTGTGTGTCCCCAACAACATATTCTAATATCCACCTTTTCGACCCAGCTCGGTATAATCTTAGAACAGACAACTTCTATGGACTTTCTGACATGATCAAAGTATTTTCATAGACATGCAAAACTGCAGGCGACAAAGACCTGCAAATGAAAGTGAAGGTTAATTGAAAACATAGCATACCAGGAGCTGCAATTTTAGATTAGTTATTGCTATTATTTAGCTGCCATTGAATTCTGGGTGAACATACAAATAGTAAAACAGCTGATGTAGGTTGTGTATGTGTGTGTTTTTTTTACAGGGATTTACCAGTGTGGCCCTACTCCAGTAAATGCAATCAGAAAGGGAGAAGTCTATCTTCCCTATGACTCCAAGTTTGTGTTTGCTGAAGTGAATGCAGACAGAGTCTTTTGGCTCGTAAAGAATGTGGATGGCAAGGAAACGTACACCAAACTGCGTGAAGAAACCAAAGTAATAGGGAAGAGTATCAGCACCAAAGCTGTTGGGAAGGACACTCGTGAAGACATCACAGGCCAATACAAATTTCCTGAAGGTGACCAAAACACAAAGTATTTTCTGTCAGGGGAGGAAATGATTATTTTCCACACAGACTAGTAATTTCAGATGGAGGCTTCTTGGGTAATAATAATAATAATAATAATAATAATAATAATAATTTATTTATACCCCGCCAATCCGGCTGGGTTTCCCCAGCCACTGTGGGCAGCTTCCAACAAAATATAAAAAACATGATCAAACATCAATAACTTCCCAATACAGGGCTGCCTTCAGATGTCTTCTAAAAGTCAGATAGTTGTTTATTTCCTTGACATCTGATGGGAGGGCGTTCCACAGGGAGGGCGCCACTACCGAGAAGGCCCTCTGCCTGGTTCCCTGTAACCTCACTTCTCGCAATGAGGGAACTGCCAGAAGGCCCTCGGAGCTGGACCTCAGTGTCCAGGCTGAACAATGGGGGTGGAGATGCTCCTTCAGGTATACTGGACCGAGGCCGTTTAGGGCTTTAAAGGTCAGCACCAACACTTTTAATTGTGCTCGGAAACATACTGGGAGCCAATGTAGGTCTTTCAGGAACGGAGTAATGTGGTCTCGGCGGCCGCTCCCAGTCACCAGTCTAGCTGCCGCATTCTGGATTAGTTGTAGTTTCCGGGTAACTTTCAAAGGTAGCCCCATGTAGAGCGCATTGCAGTGGTCCAAGCGGGAGATAACCAGAGCATGGACCACTCTGGTGAGACAGTCTGCAGGCAGGTAGGGTCTCAGCCGGCGTACCAGATGGAGCTGGTAGACAGCTGACTGGACACAGAATTAACCTGTACCTCCATGGACAGCTGTGAGTCCAGAATGACTCCCAGGCTGCACACCTAGTCCTTCAGGGGCACAGTTACCCCATTCAGGACTAGTGAGTCCTCCACACCTGCCAGCCCCCGTCCTCCAAAAACAGTACTTCTGTCTTCAACCTCAGTCTCAGAAATAGGTGGCATTTATTGCCTTAAACGAGTAGAAGAAACAAAACAGAACCTTCAGGTTTGCAAAGTGTACACCTAAAATGTAATGGATTCATGAGGCAAACATGTTTGGAAACCCGTATATCTTTCAGCCATGCTTGTCAGGTAACTAATTTGGGTTTGCCATCCTCTACACTTCACATGAGCAGGGCAGTGGCGCTGTGGGTTAAACCACAGAGCCTAGGACTTGCCGATCAGAAGGTCGGCGGTTCGAATCCCCGCAACGGGGTAAGCTCCCGTTGCTCAGTCCCTGCTCCTGCCAACCTAGCAATTCAAAAGCACGTCAAAGTGCAAGTAGATAAATAGGTACTGCTCCGGCGGGAAGGTAAACGGTGTTTCCGTGCGCTGCTCTGGTTCGCCTGAACCATAGTTATGCTGGCCACATGACCCAGAAGCTGTACGCCGGCTCCCTCGGCCAATAAAGCGAGATGAGCACCGCAACCCCAGAGTCGGCCATGACTGGACCGAATGGTCAGGGGTCCCTTTACCTTTACCTTTACACTTCACAGGAACCTGGCTAACAGGTAGTGTTTGAAGTGCCCTTAGTCAGAAATTATACACACTCATAAAATATTTTGGCTAGAGATTCAGACGCCATGTCTTCATCCTGAGAGAATGAGCATGGCCTGCCATGCTCTTTATATGTGACCAAAACAAAAACAAAGGGTATTTTTCCTCTGGCCATGCCATGCAGCTGACAACGGAAAATGTTTCCAGTGACGCCAGGGTCAATTGTTTCCCCGCTTTCCTGTTTTTGCAGAGAGTCCAGAGGAAAGGAAAGCTGTGGAGACAGCTTGCTCCTATCTGCAGTCTAACAATCTGGGAATCTGTGAAGTGACACCTCCCCCCGAACCCCTCAAGGCTAACTTGAAACTTGGAATGGAAGGAGAAAAAGAATTGTGGCCAGGGCAGCCGATTGAGTTGAATCTTATTATAACCAACGAGTCTGCAGGTGCCTGGACAGTGAACGTAGCAGCATCGTGCCAGTTAGAATCTTATACTGGGAAAGTGGAGGCCAGCCTTGCCACCATCAAACAGACTGTCCAAACAAAAGACAAGGCAGGTGTGTATACCTGAAAACGGCTGTTCTAAACCACATTATTTTTGATGCCATGATCGCTGCCCACTTCCCTACAGGAGGAGAGCCTCTCCCTGCTGGAAACAGCTGTTTTGAGCAATGTACAGAGCTCCTTTTGCAGAGTTAGAACATTGAGAACTGCCTTATGCCAAGTCAGACCATTGGTATATCTATCTCAAAAGGGACGCAGATGGCGCTGTGGTCTAAACCACTGAGCCTCTTGGGCTTGCCGATCAAAAGGTCGGCGGTTTGAATCCCCACGACTGAGTGAGCTCCCGTTGCTCTGTCTCAGCTCCTGCCAACCTAGCAGTTCAAAAGCACACTAGTGCAAATAGATAAATAGGTACCACTGTGGTGGTAAAGTAAACGGCGTTTCCGTGTGCTCTGGTTTCCATCACGGTGATCCATTGTGCCAGAAGCCATTTAGTCACGCTGGCCACATGACCCGGAAAGCTGTCTGTGAACAAACGCCGGCTCCCTCGGCCTGAAAGTGAGATGAGCACCACAACCCCAGAGTCACCTTTGGCTAGACTTAACTGTCCAGGGGTCCTTTACCTTTTACATTTAGCTCAGTAATTTCTACACCAGAGGCCAGGAAACATTTTCAGCAGGGAGCCGGTCCACTGTCCCTCAGACCTTGTGGGGGGCCGGACTATATTTTTCAGGGGGAAATGAACAAATTCCTATGCCCCACAAATAACCCAGAGATGCATTCTAAATAAAAGGACACATTCTACTCATGTAAAAACACGCTGATTCCCAGACAGTTGGCGGGCCGGATTTAGAAGGCAATCGGGCCAGATCCAGGCCCTGGGCCTTAATTTGCCTACCCATGGTCTACACTGACTTGCAGTGGTCCTGCAGGGTTTTTGGCAGGGTTCTGTAGATGCCAGAGAATGAGCCTGGGACCTTCTGCCGGCAAGGCTCTACCACTGTAGCTAAATCCCTTCTCTCTCCAGGTCTTTCACTCTCTCACTGGTTTATTTGTAGTGTTTTCCATTTGGAAGCGGGAGGCACTGAAGAATAAGGTTGCCACCTTTGGGCAAAATAAGGGATAGGTTGGGGTGAGGGTGGGGATTGGGAAGCTAAAAATTACCGTATTTTTCGCTCTATAGGACGCACTTTTTCCCCTCCAAAAATGAAGGGGAAATGTGTGTGGAGCGAATGCAGGCTCCTTGGCTTCAGCGATAGCAACGCGAAGCCTCCAAAGCGCAGAGGGAGCGCTCCCTCCGCGCTGCGGGGACTATTCGTTGCTTTCGCTGAAGCCTGGAGAGCGAGAGGGGTTGGTGCGCACTCACCCCTCTCGCTCTCCAGGCTTCAGCGAAAGCAACACGTAGCCTCCGGAGCACAGCGGAAACTTGCGCTGTGCTCCAAAGGCTTCGGGTTCCTTTTGCTGAAGCCAGGAGAGTCTTGCTCTCCCAGCTTTAGCAGAGAGGGAGAGCTGCGCAGCGCCCCTTCAGCGAAGCGGGAGGAGAAACGGAAGGAGCTCCGTTTCTCCTGCCGCTTCGCTGAAGGGGCGCTGAGCAGAGAGGGGGAGATTTATTTTTTCCTTGTTCTCCCCCTCTAAAACAAGTTGCATCCTATGGTCGGGTGCGTCCTATAGAGCGAAAAATACGGTACTTTACCTGGTAAAGAAATGACTTCAAAGCGACCCATTACAATCATCAAATGGAAGCTCTCAGTACCTGCAAACAATCCAGCAACAATACTGAAAGGCAATTCTCCCCACCTGCTGAATTTCTGCCTGCCAGGAGGAGGATAAATGTAGAAACCCAGTCAAAACAAAAAGGAAGGAAGGTGGGGACAGATAGAAACAATTAGCTTTGAAGGGGCTGAGGCTGCTGCTCCAGGAAACATTTCTTCTTAGAGCCATTGGTAAGAGTTTGGCCCAATTCAAAAGAGCCTGCTGGCAAGCTCTATTGGCTAGCCTGGAGCATCAATCAGCCAGATTTGGAGGGTGGGCTCAACACAAAGGAGGAAACTCTAATGCTGATTTTATTTTGTCATGACTCTGAAAATGGGTTTGACCCTTGTGGTCTCTTCCATCTCTAAAAATTCTATAACTGTGACTCGGTAACACCATCCCATATGCAAGGCTTCCTTCTTCTGCATTGTTTCTCTTCCTAATTGTCTCTTCTTTCTGTTGGTGCAGTTAATTGCATCCCTCTGAAAATAGCAGCTGATGCTTACCTGAAAGCAATGATGTCAATAGAAGATGAACTTCTGGTCAATGTCAACATTATTGCTGAGGTTCAAGAAACGAACGAGAAGCTGACGGAAGAGCTGTCTTTAACCTTCAAGTACCCACCTCTGAAAGTGGAGGTAAGAAGTTAAATAATATTAGCTCGGTGCAGGGTGGTCAGTTTATGTCAAACCTGAGAGCAGATGAGCTGGAAAGAGAAATAAATAAAATAAATAGGGGCTCCACTGAATTATATATATTAGTTAGCAGGGCAAACACTGCTGCCTTAGGGCTCCACTTACCTCATCTGTTGAGATGGGGCAGGAATTGGGCTCGGAGGAAGTGTGTTGTAGCCCCAAGACCCATAATAAATTCCAAGTTTTACTTCTGGAGTGATGGTGGCTCAGTGCACCCGGTCAGTCTAGGTCCCAGAACTGGCTACTAGGAACTGACTTCTGCTAGGTTATAGTTCTTCCCAAACCAGTGGAACTCCCTTCCATAGCAGACCTTGCATCTACACATTGTCAGAACAAGGAAATCACACACTTACAACACTTACCTGGCCATCTAGGAGGGTGACTGGAGGGGAAAGAGAGGGAAGTGTTATAAGAAAAACTGCTCCCTTTCCCTTATGGGGTATTCCGGAGCCCATATAGAGTCCTTAAATGACTTCCCTATTGGTAGGAGAAAACAGAGGCCAACCAGAGTATATTGAGAAGCAAAGCGGCTAGTAATCTTGATCTTTATTAAACTGTCGCAACAGGGTCCCCACTCACCACACGCAGGAGGGAGGAGAACCCCAAACAATGGTGTGCAAGCCCTTATATAGACTTTTGAAATTGCCCACCCTGTAGGTCAAGACCACCCCCAAAAAAAACACCATACATACATCACAGAAGGAGGTGGTTTACAGCAGAAATCCTGCCTGCCAGGATACCTGATAATGGTCACTGATTGTATTACCTGGCCAGTCTGGCCAAGATTTTGTGATGGTTAATACTTTAGTTCCTGAATCCAGGTCACAGGCTCACCCTATTCATACACAAATGCGCTCTTAAGATAGGATTTGCAAGCAAAAAAACAAATGGGAAGGCTTTCCCCATTTGCCTCTCTTACTGCAGAGGAATATTTGAGGTCATTGGGAGAGTCAAAATGGCTTCAGGATTGTTCTCCCATACTATTTCAGACACACATATTTAAATATAATAATAATTATTATTATAATTAATTAATTAATAATATTTTATTTATATCCCGCCCTCCCCAGCCAAAGCCGGGCTCAGAGTGGCTAACAACAGTAAAATGATACAACAATCTAAAATCAGTTCATTATAAAATCAGTTCAAATCAGATTAATGGCAACCATTGGGCTCTGTGAGGATTGCCAAAGGAGGGGGTCAGGTTGTGCCCTGGCCAAAGGCCTGATGGAACAATGTACATATGTGTGCATTTATGAATATTTATTATAGATTTCAGACCTTAAAATTATTGTAACACAAGCAAGGGGGTGGTTTGAACTCCCCCCAATGACCTACCCTAACCCAGCTCCCTTTTCCCGCAGTGTTGTGGCTTCAGCAGCTGTTTGTGAATGGTAAACATCCACAATCATAACCTTCCTATTGTTTTATATGAACATGGATTGCATGCACTTGACATTTCCTTTTGTCATCTCGATATAATTTTAAATTTTTATTGGAAATTTTATTTACAACATAACATAAACCCCCCACCCCACCCCCAATACAGAAATCCACCCTCATTATATGCGAACATAACATACAATAAGCATAACATACAACAATACAAACAACCAAATAAAAGACTTCCTTTATCCTGTACCTGGCATCCTTATTTACTTGTTATAAGCTGTTTCCTTTATGAATAATTAAGATTTTTCTAATCATAACTTAAATATCCACAAAGTCTCCTGCAGACATTAATCAAAACAAGTCCAGGTATGTATTTTAGGGCACGGTTTTGTGAAGTATTCTCTGCATTTTCCCCATGCTTTTTGAAATTTTTGTTTAGTGTGATCTCTAATTACCTCTGTTAATCTAGCTAGTTCAGTATACTGTTTGTCTTCCCATTCCTTTTTTGTTGGCACAATTTCTTTTTTCCAGTTTTTAGCAATTAGGATCCTTGCCGCTCCTGTGGCATAGGTAAATATTTTCTGATCTTCTCTTGCTATTCCTGTGTCCGTTATCCCTAGTAGAAAAGCTTCTGTATTTCTCATAAAGTTATACTTAAACATTTTTTTAAGCTTGTCATATACAATGGTACCTTGGGTTAAGTACTTAATTCGTTCCGGAGGTCCGTTCTTAACCTGAAACTGTTCTTAACCTGAAGCAACACTTTAGCTAATGGGGCCTCCTGATGCCGCTGTGCCGCTGGAGCACGATTTCTGTTCTCATCCTGAAGCATAGTTCTTAACCTGAGGTACTATTTCTGTGTTAGCAGAGTCTGTAACCTGAAGCGTATGTAACCTGAAGCGTATGTAACCCGGAAGCTTTTGCTTTTCTCACAGGTCCACCAAACATGTATAAGTGTCCCCTCTGTTTTACCACACCTCCAGCACAGATTTGTTTTTGTCTTATACATTTTAGCTACAGTGGTACCTCGCAAGACAAATGCCTTGCAAGACGAAAAACGCGCAAGACGAAAGAGTTTTCCGTTTTTTGAGTCGTTCCGCAAGATGAATTTCCCTATGGGCTTGCTTCGCAAGACGAAACGTCTTGCGAGTTCTTGCGAGTTTGTTTCCTTTTTCTTAAAGCCGCTAATAACCGCTAAGCCACTAATAGCCGTGCTTCGCAAGACGAAGAGAGACTCGAGGAACGGATTAATTTCGTCTTGCGAGGCACCACTGTATTTTGTCATCTCGAATCCGTTCTTCAGCGGTCCTTCTTTCTTTTGCAGATGGCAGACACTGCAAAGATCAACCAGGATTTTACCTGTGCGTTTATTTTCAAGAACACACTGTGCATTCCCTTGGAAAACTGCAAACTGCACGTGGAAGGCCTTGGCATCTTTACGATGGAAACGTTTGACCAGGGGTAAGGTGCATGCAGCTAAAAGGGGACTACATGCTGTGCACTGTTTTGCTGGCACTGTCTCTCTGACCTCCTCCCCTGGACCTTAAAGGAGAAGTTCAGTCTAGAACTTCAAATTGTAAGAGTTCTCTCCCCCCCCCTTCTATTGCAGTAATCACTCACAGGATTACTCAAATTCATGGAGGACAAGGCTATCAAGATGATGATGCCTATGTTCTGTCTCCATCAGAGGCAGTATGCCTCTCGGTACCAATTTCTGGGAATTGCAGAAGGGGAGGATGCTGTCGTCCTCAGGTCCTGCTTGCATCTTCCCACAGGCATCTGGATGATCCCTGTGAGAACAGGAGGTTGGACATTAAGAGCCAAAGAACCGCCATGTTGGATTTGTCTAGCATCACCTCTCCAAGACTAGCCAGACTGTTGGTTATTTATTTGAGCTGCATACAGCCATTAAAAAGGGATGCAGGTGGCACTGTGGTCTAAACCAGGGATGTCCAACTCCCAATAGACTGCAATCTACTCACAGTATTAAAAAAACTGGCAGTGATCTACCAGAGTTGTTGAGGTGGTTGAGCTTTTTTTGGAAAGGCAAAGCTGTTGATCTTGTTTTGGAAAGGCAAAGTTGTTGAGCTGCTTTTAAGAAGCCATAACTGCTGAGCTTTATTGGGAAAGCCAAATTGTTGAGCATTTTTTGGGGGGGAGGACACGGAGGGGCCAGAGATCTACCAGGAAACCCCGCAATCTACCAGTAGATCACGATCTACCTGTTGGACATGCCTGGTCTAAACCACTGAGCCTCTTGGGCTTGCCGATCAGGTCGGCAGTTCAAATCCACAGAACAGGGTGAGCTCCCATTGCTCTGTCCCAGCTCCTGCCAACCTAGCAGTTAGAAAGCATATAAACAGGTACTGCTGTGGTGCGAAGGTAAATGGCGTTTCCTTGTGCTCTGGTTTACGTCACGGTGTTCCGTTGCACCAGAAGCGGTTTAGTCATGCTGGCCACATGACCCGGAAAGCTACCTGCGGACAAACGCCGGCTCCCTTGGCCTGAAGTGAGATGAGTGCCGCAACCCCATAGTCACCTTTGACTGGACTTGACCATCCAGGGGTCCTTTACCTTTTATGAACCGGATGGACCATTAAGAACTTAAGAAGTGCCATGTTGGACTTGTCTAGCATCATTTCTCCAAGACTAGTCCGACTGTTGGTTGTTTATTGAGTTGTGTACAGCCCTTCAGTATGAATATGTCTGAGGCAGTTGGCAAAGTAACAATAACATAATTCTAAAAATCTATAAAACACCACAAACAGATAAAATGGCAAGTAAGGTAAAGGGACCCCTGACCATTAGGTCCAGTCGTGGCTGACTCTGGGGTTGCGGCGCTCATCTCGCTTTATTGGCCGAGGGAGCTGGCGTACAGGTTCCAGGTCACGTGGCCAGCATGACTAAGCCACTTCAGAGCAGCGCACGGAAATGCCATTTACCTTCCCACGGGAGCGGTACCTATTTATCTATTTGCACTTTGACGTGCTTTCAAACTGCTAGGTTGGCAGGAGCAGGGACCAAGCAACGGGAGCTCACCCCATCGCAGGGATTTGAACCGCCGACCTTCTGATCGGCAAGTCCTAGGCTCTGTGGTTTAAGCCACAGCGCCACCCGCGTCCCAAAATGGCAAGTAAAAAGCAGCAAAGGTTTATTTAAAAGAAGCTTGGAAAAATAAAAAGGCCTTTGCCTAGCACGCACACTCACACACACACACACACAGGCGTATTAGTCTCCCGAAGGAGTTTCCCAGATGCAGCTCCTCACCCAAGAAGGTGGTCTTCCCCAATCAAAGCTGCCCCATCTCTAAAAGTGAGGGCACCCAGAGAGGGGCCTCCAAAGGAGACTGCAGGAAGGGTGATACAGGAGTTGGCATTCTTTAAGGTGCCCATTCCCAAGCCCTGTATAACTTTAAAGTAAATGATGGACCTGATGCAGAGAGACATCTCTGCAACATCTCTCATTCGTCGACTCCTGGACTGGAAGATACCCAGTTTGACAGATCCATATATCTACAATTATCTCACACAATTCACGCGCACCGTGTTGTGGTTGCCACGTAGCTGGTAAACATGACATGGAGCCCTCAATCAGTTTTCCCCACCTCATTACCACTCAAGCCCAGTGTTGCCTTGTAAAGTACGGCAATTCATGAAGCCACTTCCAGGCGTTTTCCTCTTCATTCCTCTCCTGATTCGAGGAGAGCACCAAAAGGGCAATCCTACTTGTATAGGAGCTCCTTCACATGGGCTTTTGATTGTGGATACACTCCCCTAAGGAATCTAGCACACAAAGAGCTATGATATGTGACTTTGTCATTTTATTTTTTTATCCTTTGTAGGGACATAGCGCCGGGTGGAATCTTTAAATCAAAAATTGTGTGCGCACCAAGGAGAGCCGGGCTGAAGAAGATTGTGGCCAAACTGAACTCCACCCAGCTGAAAGGAATAACTGCGGAAAAGATTATTTCGATCACAGAGTAGCTGTCATTCCAAAACGGTGTCAGTGGAGGTGTGTGCAATGAAAGAGCCTTCTTGACGCTGCCTGAAGTCTTGATTATGTGCCCAAAGATAGGAGAGTGAGAGACACATAAATGCGATATTAAGGGAGTTTAAAGTGGCTTAAGCTGTTTTGATTCTAGCTAATGGGAATTTAATAGAGATTATTCAAATCTGTTCTTGCATGTGTGGCGATTTAGCAGCTTATGGTAACTAAAAGCATGATCTGTGAACTCTGGAGTGGGTTAGAGCTGCCTCTGTTTTCCTTTCGCATGCACTTCTGAGCTTTGTGTAACGTCAGCAATCCTTGTTGACTTCTTACTCCTTTTGGCGTATGTGGCTAATTCTACCATTTTCTTACTGCACATGATTTGAAGGCCCAATTGCAGTACATTACGAACGTGAAAGCAAACTAGTGCGGCTATAAACTGAGCCGCAAAATACAGGGGGGGAAGAAAGATCATCACAACCACCAGCAACTAAAGACAAAACAGCAGGTGTGAGATGAAAATATTGATTCTTTAATAAGTACTGTTACACAGTCGAAGTCGGAAAACGAGGTACAAAGAGCAAAAAGTAGAACACGTGAGACGTGAGATTTGTAAATGTACACACTCTTTAGTTGCATAGAATAGGCTAGTGCACAGTCTGCTTGTGAAAATAAAAGGATATTTTCTTGCATGCTGGCTCCCAGCCCATCATTTATTTAAAGCCTTTGAAACGAAGGCACCTTTAGCTTCCAGAACAGATGCATTTCTTATTTAAGACGTACTTCTGGTTTCAAGCAAACACTGGGGGTCATTGGTTGCACAATATTGCAGCACACGATGAGTTTTAATGCACAAGAGCACTTTCAATGCAGCCGAGGTGCCACTTGTGCAAATATTTAAGAGACTTCGCTTAAGGCAGGATATTCTGCTGGCTTCAACTGAGCTATTCACAGTAGGTGGAAGTACACCTAGAAATGTAAACACTGGATCTCAGATCAAGAAGCTTATTTGGTGTGAAGTACCTTCTTGGGCTCAAGCCTAAAAGTCTCTCCGATAAATGAACAGAACAGTGTCCAAATTCATTTGGGTTCGGAAAGGAGGGAAGGCAAGATAAGAAGCTTTGGTCAATTAACCTTGGTATTTTGTAAAACAGTAACGCTTTATAAAGTGGCCTGGGGACCTGAGTAAGGCACTTTTATTCAGTGTAAGGGAGAGAGCTCCTGCCAAAATATTGAATCCCAAATTGCATTTATTCCTCGGTTTTTCCTGTTTTTAATTTTTTAAAAAGGATGGAAGGGGAAGAATGGAAATCCATCGCTAGAGGGTATATGACCGTAGTAGCCAACTCCTATGGGCCGAGGTCCCTTCAACCCCCACCCCCAATAAAATATTTGAGGGGGCTGAGCCCCTCCACAGTTGCTGGGCCTTGCCATTCAAATGGTGTACATGCCATGAGTCTTGTGATGGGTTGCGCAGGGTGGGGCTTACCTGGGCCCCCCAATACGGTCATACCTTGGAAGTCGAACAGAACCTGTTCCACAAGCCCGTTCAACTTCCAAAACCAAAGCACAGCTTCTGATTGGCTGCAGGAACCTCCTGCAGCCAATAGGAAGCCCCGTCGGAAGTTCGGCTTCTAAAAACACTTCGCAAACTGGAACAATCACTTCCGGGTTTGTGGCGTTCAGGAGCCAAAACATCCGAGTACCAAGGCATTTGAAAACCAAGGTTACGACTGTATTTTATCCAAGTTGGCACCCCTGTGCCAACAGGACAGGTAGGCATAGCAGCATGAGCAGGTGCTCAAAAACTAATAAATGTCACAAGACCTCAATGGCTTGGATTTTAACTTCTACTCAGAGAACACAACCCAGCTCCCTTCACAGAAAAGGGCTCTCCTGCTTTCTCCTTCAATCCTCTGGCAACCACGGGAAGCAGAAATTGTGCGTAATTTGTGTGAGTGGAATTGTTTTCGGCTCACGGAGCCCCCACTTTGGAGCCCAAGCCATTGGGAGCCTGTCTCTTGCTTCATTTACCTTACGCAGGCAGCGTCAAAGCAGAAATCTGCCAATTGTTAGGCAGTTCTCACTCTAGGCCCTTAGCCCTGCAATAGTAGCTATTACGATTTAACACTAGTAGTTTGGAATGCAAAAAAAAGAGTCGAAAACCACCCCAATCCTGCCAGCAGAGGCACGAGAAAGGTCCCTTTCGAAAAGGCATTTTTTCCCACACGAATGGCGAGCTAAAGAATTTGGGTAATTAGCATTTCCTGAACTATTCATGGGCAGAAATTCATATTAAAGGCCACACATTATTTTCCTATTTATTCCCCACGCTCAGGACTATTTATTAGGGCAATAAAATTAGAATTTTTGTTAGGCATTTTGCTAATAGGTGCTCTACGGATAGCAGTGGAGAGGCTCCTCATAGAAAAATATGGATTACTGAGCGGATTGCGATGGGTCCCTTTAAGGCAACCGGTAAATATGAGCTAGGATCACTGTTGAGTAGCAAGTTGCTATTTTCCCATATATATTTGACACTTTAGCCGTCAAACATGGGCGGGTACGAATACATAGCCTGTCTCAAAGAATTCCTTGTCTTATTCCAATTCAAGAGACTTTTTTTTTAATGCAACTCCCAGACACAAAGCCAGAAGGTGAGTTGAAAATTTTGCCATGTAGCAGAAGAGGTTGCCAAGAATCATCATTGCAGATCTATCCATTCTATTTGGCCGTTGCTTTTATGCTTATTAAATCCCGCCAGAAAAGAATTCCACACACTTAATAGGCACGTAACAATCTTGACCGTCTGTGTTTCTTTTCTTCATTGAGTCCTCAGGTTTGAATTAGGGACTCGCATATTATGTATTGTGAAATTCCAAACATTTTGACAGCTGCCATTTTGATATACTTATCAATTTCCATTTATAAAACTACAATGCCTCTCCTCCTCCAATTATATAGCTCCATTATCCCTTCTAAAATGATATACTGCTTTAGAATCAAGCAGGTATTTAACTGAAGGCTGGCAAGTTGTAACTTGGACAGTGTACGGAGGGAGTGAAGGAATAACTGCTATATTTTCCTTCCCCTTTGTCTGCCTAACTCTCTCAACTGCGACGGAGAAAGAGCCATAGCTCAGTGGCAGAACACGTGCCTTGCATCCAGAACATCGCATTTTCAATCCCCAGCCTGGCTGGTTTTAAAAGGACCAGGTGATAAGCAAGACCTCTGCCGGAAATCTTGGGAGAGTCCCGGCCAGTCAGATTTGACAATATGGGCTAAATGGACCAGTGGTTTGACAGCATCACAGACCCCTGCTCATGTCCTGTAAGGGGTGGGGGGAAGAGTACTGGCAAAAAGGACCAGGGAGGAATGAGCATGAGTTTAAAAAGGTACGCACGCATACGCTCCCAGTTATGAGATAGCCCTAGCTTAACTTCATTCCCCCTAGTCCCAAAATGGTGGGAATCTCTGAGAGCTTTTCAGTTCCCTTTTTGACACCTGAAAATTAGCTTCCCGTTTTAAAATTAGCTATATTTCGATTATATTTTGTTATCTATAAAGCTTTAAGTCCTAATACATTGCTACCTTGATTCTCAAACTTAATCCGTTCAACTCCTGAAACCAAGGCACGGCTTCCGATTGGCTGCACTCAATCGAAAGCTGCGTCGGATGTTTGGCTTCTGAAAAATGTTCGCAAACCCCGAACACTTACCTCCAGGTTTGCAGCATTCAGCAGCCAATTTGTTCAGGAGCCAAGCCGTTCGAGTACCAAGGTACCACTGTAATAGGCTAGGATCCAAAGAGCTACTCCAGGATAGATTGTTTTTTTCTTTAAATGCCACACCAGCTCCTTTGATCAGGACGTTCTCCTCCTCATAAGCTGCTTTAGAAACTCCCTTCAGTTTCAAAAAAGTGTTTTGCTATGCCCTAATAGGCAGTGGGAGTTGAGACTTAAAAGCAACACAAAACCCCAAAGCACAGAGAAAAGAACACAGGTTGTTGTTGTTTTTAGATCCTAGCTATACTGAACTCATCCATCACAGAGCTCTCCCTGTTCCCTTTATTTTTACAAAAAGACAACAGATAAGGTGCTAAATGGGCTCTCCCAACTGATAAACAACATAAAACGCAAAAATCCCCTTGGTAAATTATTATTTTTTATAGCACCTGGTATTAAAAGGGAAGATCGAAGAAGCCATTGGTCTCTTTCTTAAGTCTTTGCTTCCAGAAACATTCTTGTTCTTAGAAACACTGCATTACACGTATCTTCTCTTACATGGGGGTCTTCTCTGTTTACTAAAAACAGAGAATCTCAGTATCCTCAACACTGAAAGTTAACCCTTTTGAGATACACGAGAATAGTCACTCAAGGCTCTGCCATTCAAAGCGATCAGCCAAGTCGCTATGATAAACCAGCCTCACGAACACACTGTACAAAAAGATGTGACTGGCCTTCAAGCTTCTACACCAGGCCAGAACCACAATTGCAACAGTTCTCTTTCAGAGCCAGAGACTCTCTGTGCTGCAAATTACTCTTTGAAATAAATGTAGATCAATGGGCCATCTGTAAGTACAGTGGACCCTCCGGATACGAGGGTCTCTCCGTACCCCAAAAAGTCCACATCTAGAGGTGCCGCTTCTGCGCATGCGGTGAAACCTGGAAGTATACACTTCCGGTTTTGCTGCGCTCGCAACCCGAAAGTTACGTTACCCGAAGGTAACGTAACCCAAGGGTCCACTGTAAATGGTCTAATGCCAGATTCCAAACCACCAAAGACCAACACCCAAAATGTAGTTTTTACAAACTACGTATCTACAGCTTAGCTGTACTAATGCTGTTTTTTTTATGTGTGTGAGTGGGGGGGGGGAGGCTGTTACACCTAATCTTTATAGTTATTTTGCCGCAAAAAATGTGGCAAAACCCAACCGTTTATAGCACATTAATACTTCCTGAGGAATCCACTTACATATGTTCAATGGTGTGAGCAGGAACAATGTGGTTTCATTGGTCTCCAAGAGTCCAATACTGGGCTTGGATTTTAGTCCTTGAATCCATTTTCTTGGCCGGTCTTTCACGAAAGCTCACCACCAGATCTGATGGGTAAGTAAGAGTTAAGCTAAGTTTTCGTTATTGCATATTTTTAGGCATGGTCAACTTTGGACAACCCGTTAATGTTTTGTTTTTTGAGTTACAGAAGCTTGGTTAAAATCCTCATCGCCGTCAGTAGGTCACATTGCTGTACCGCTTCTTGTCAGGTGAGGTCCTTGGCTAAAGGTTTCATTGGTTTCATGCGTCACAATCTCTTAAAAAGCTACGGCTCAAGTGCTCGAGCTATAGAAGCATACGGAGATCTGCAAGGACACCTTATTCGTCTAGCACACCCACAACAACCTCTTGAGGAGAAAGCTGCTCGAAAGCTTCCTGGACCGCCATCTCAGATGGAGCCACTGTCGCCGTGCCGGCTGGAGGAGCCTTCTTGCAACTCAGGTCTGAAAAAGGATTGAACCACCTGGGTGAAAGATCACCCCCAAAAGCCAGTTTCATCCCTTCCCAGCCGGTGACTTTTTCCCACGTCGGCTCCTGTTTTTTAAGCCGCTCTATGCCCTGCAGAAGACAAAAGTTTGGGGTTTATTCATCACCGGCAGTTAAAAACCACAGAACTTGGGAAACTGCTAACTAATCACCTGCTAATAACAGCATAAATAGAATTTTCTAGTTAGGGCTAAGAAGACTCCTGAAGATTTTTTTTCCCCCTTACAGTGTCCAGGCATAAATAAAAAGGGAGGGAGCAGCGGAAAGGAGCTTGATAAATAAACCATTGTGAGATATTTATCTCTACTGAGAGAAAAACAGTGTGTATTATACACTAACAGGGCATGACACCTAAAAATATATTTTTTAAAGATGTTTTTTCTTGAATGTTGCCCAGGGCTGCCCAAAAAGGCTTCAGGCTCAATGCAGGCAGGAACTATCTTATGAAAGAAAAAATACCCTCTCCTTCTTTCCTAACCGTTAAAAAGCATGCAATTGCTAAAGGCATCTTTCATCTGAATAAATTGCTCTACTTCAAGCACACAGTGAGATCGGCTAATCCACTTTGTGCATTCCTATAGCAACAGAGACACTTCTACACCCAACTGTTGAGCAGCCAAACAGATTTTGTTACAGAAATATCTGCTTACTCATTGAACCAAGTCGGTGGAAACTAATTTAAATGAGTAGTCGGTGTACGGTTGATTTCAAACGTTTTTTTTAAAAAAAGACATGATTTAAACCCAAATTCTGGTACTCAACTTTCTTCCTCCTTGCACCTCCTTGGGTGCAAGTGGTTATTCAAAGATGTTTAACAACAACAGCAGCAGTAACAACAACAACATCTTAAAAAGGCACAGGAACAGTGTTCAGAAAAGGTTTATTGCATTTGTTTCCCATATGGAAGCATTGACAGAATTGAAAAAGATGCAGCATTTACATAGTTTTGAAACGAGACAGATCTTAGCCTCCTTCACTGATTCCCACCCCGGCTTTGATTCAGTCAAAAGAATTAATTCAGGAGCATAGCTTATTTGCAGTTCTACCATCTTATAGTGCTGGGTTTTGTTTTGTTTTTTTGCAATTACTATGATGGCTCTAATCAGTAGTTTTTTGGATCCAAAATATACAATAAAATCCCTGTCGAGATACCCAAAAAATAATAATTCTACAGACTCAAGTAGTTTCGGGTGTAATCTAGTTAATTCTACTCGCTTTTGTCTTATACAGAATGCCCTCAACTCAAGTCCCCGTTTCCCAGATCTTACGACATACAGAGTTTGCCGTCCACAAAGCTGTGACAGAAGGCATGCATGATCCTTTAACACTTGACATCTCCCCAATGTAAAATATATAATATGTATAAATATAAAGGAGAACAGACATTTACAGAGATATAAAAAGGTGGCAATATTTCTTTTAAAAAAAGACAACGCATCTACGGAAACATTCTGTGCTTAGGTTCTCATTTGGACCGGCAAGCCTACATACATATGAACACTGTTGAATAAGCATCCCTCCTTTTATTTTCCAAAACAAAGACAGACATCATCTTGCTATTCTATACATTGAAATAAAGATTTCTCCCTCCTCCAACTGTAAGGCATCAAAACCCACACACGCCGACAAAAACCTTCCGCCGTTTAACCCAGGAACAAGGGAGAGGATGGAACCAAACAGTGTAAAAAAAAAAATGAAAAAAGGGGGGAGGAGATGGAATCCTTTCTGTAGCTTTCCAAAGTACAGTAATGTCGGCAATACGTTTGAGACATTAAAAGCTAGGCAATTTTGTTATTAACGGACCCTTTGACAGGCTCAGGCTTTTGTTCTTCCATCTTTCGGTTCTTAGCGAGGCTTAAAAGCTCAGGGTGGGAGTGGAAGGGAATATCGCAACACGAAGAGACCCCCATAGTTCACCGAAAGCGTCAGCTGCCACCCCAAAGTCCATAATTTGTTACGCAACGAGATGGCACTGTTGGCACGGACTGTCACTTGGGTGCCAGTCAGGGTGTGTAAAGACTGGAGGTGGGCGCCAAGAAAAGAGACACCCCCCCCCCTTTTCCCATTAGTTATGTCATACAGAAAGCAGACAGGAAACCAAAACAGACCCATCAAGTTAACAGGTTAAAAAAGAAAAGGAAAAAAAAGCTTTAGCCACCAGAGACAAAGAATGACTGAAAAGTTCTCTTTTTTTAGTTGTTTTTAGACTACAGGGCGCATTTCTTTTTTGTCTTTTCTCTGCCATCGTCAGCCATTTAATAGGCGTTTTTTTTCCTTTAAAAAAATTCGTTTGAAACATTCATGTAGAATAACAGTAGTGCTGTAAATGTGGTTTTTGTGTTTTAGTGGAAATGCTGTTCATGGATTCTTAGACCACATACTGATAGGGGTCTGCTTTTCCTTGATCGGGAGTGGCAAATGGGCTAAGCCAAACTATAGAGAACGGGTGGCCAAATACTGCTTTCATGTTCATCCATTTTGTTTTTTTAGCCCATCTTCTCTCTTCTTTTTTCAACTGTTCTATTCCCTGAAAACAGAAACATGACATTTTCAGTCAGGAACTTAACTCGGTAGTTCTGGTTTCGGGGAAAAAGGCTCCCTCTCGCCTACCCTTTTATCAAATGGCTGTAGCAGGAAAATAACCAATTCCCTGAACACTCCCCACTTTGTGAGTTTGCAAAAGG
Organism: Podarcis melisellensis; assembly: GCF_964234715.1. Classification (NCBI taxonomy): domain Eukaryota; kingdom Metazoa; phylum Chordata; class Lepidosauria; order Squamata; family Lacertidae; genus Podarcis; species Podarcis melisellensis. The sequence continues at coordinate 13,299,966 of NC_138544.1, forward strand.
ATAGGAAAAGAACGAACACAAACCAGCAGCAAATTTATGAACAAAGAGGAAGTCATATAATGTGTTATGAAAGTTTTAGGAACTCTCCAAATAAAAGCATTGCATACGGGAGTCAAAAGGGTTTGTGCAAATGGTTAATCCCTCCATCAACTTCCAAGTTTTCCACAAGGAAGTTCAAGAAATGCCCACTGAATCTTCAGACTAGCAAGCTACAGGCTGTGCCAGCAGGGGGAAAGAGTTGCAGGATAAAGACGGTGCATATATCAAAGTGAAAAAAAGGTACCCCATTAGTTTAGGAACAGTTGGGGGAGAGCAAACTGAGGCGCCTCCGATAACACGCCACTTGTTTGCTGACCACTTGCGTGTTAGCGTTTGCAATCACGACTCCAAATCTGAAATAACACCGACACAAAGTATAGAGTTGTACACTGGGAAATGAATCGGTTTTCCAAAATACAGTGGTACCTTGGTTCTCAAACAACTTGGAACCCAAACACTGCAAACCCGGAAGTAAGTTTGCAAACTTTTTTGGGAAGCCGAACGTGCTCTGTTTTGAGTGCCACGCTTCTATTTTGAGTGTTACGCTTCTGATTTGAGTGCCACACTGAGGTCTACCTGTTTTTGCTATTATTTTGCGTTTTTGTGGCTTGTTTTGTTTTTGTGACTGTGTGGAACCCAGTTCAGTTACTGATTGATGGATTGTGTGACTGCGGTACGTTGTTTATTGCTTTCATTTTATGGATCAATGGTCTTGTTAGATAGTAAAATTCATGTTAAATTGCTGTTTTAGGGGTTGTTTCTAAAAGTCCGGAACGGATTAATCCATTTTGCATTACTTTCTATGGGAAAGCATGCCTTGGTTTTGGAACGCTTTGGTTTTGGAACGGACTTCCGGAACGGATTATGTTTGAGAACCAAGGTATCACTGTATGCCGTGCCAAAGATTTGAGGCCCATTTTTCACACTGACATTTAGAAAGGTAGGAAGGACAGAGTGCAATGAAATGAGAAACCCTAGGGAAAATCAAGTCACAGAATCAAAGGAAGCTGGGAGGGCGCTCACAAAACCAGGCCAAACACAGAGGAACTACAGTTGTCACATTTCTCAAAATGGGGACCTGGAAATATATTGGAATCTTGGGTACAGCCAGAAGCGATCATGTGATAACAGGTGTTAATTATGCAGAAAACCTGTCATGGTGGTTAAGTGTACACACTGTAGCAAAGAAAATATTCCTATATTTCTAAATATTTTTACGCACGCACACACACAAAATGACTGTGCCTAAAAATAGCCATGCAAGCCAAGGAGAGATAAGGTGATCCTTGATTTAAATGCTCAGCAGTGAATGGCTCACATCTGAGCAATGAGCAATTTCAAGCCACTTGAATAGAAACTAAAACAGTATCAAATTCATCATAGACACACCAGAAGAGAATTGCCTAGAAAGTCCCCCCCAGTCAAATGCATTTCCAGAAGCAGCCATTCCTCAAAAAAGGGGGGTGGGGGTGGAGATAAGTTAAAAAGGAAGTTGAAGGGGAGAGTCGGGAAGCCCAAAAATTGCTTTATAGCCGCTATAAAAAATGATCCAACAGAACATAAACTCCAATATAGGCAGGCATCAACTGATGGGTGCTTCTGGAACGCTTCAAAAACTTATTTGCTCAGGCTTTTCCAGGTCATTAATGGCTGAATCCTGTAGTTTATATTCATATTTTACTAAAAGGTTTTTATAGATGTTTTATGATTTGGGGGAGAGATTAGTATTCTCGGGGGTCTTTTTGTGGCCCTTCCTGGAGTCAAAGGCAGTACAGAAAATTGTATTAATCAATAAATACCGTATTTTTCGCCCTATAGGACGCACTTTTCCCCCTCCAAAAATGAAGGGAAATGTGTGTGCATCCTATGGGGCGAACGCAGGCTTTCGCTGAAGCCTGGAGAGCGAGAGGGGTCAGTGCGCACCGACCCCTCTCACTCCCCAGGCTTCAGGAAGCTATCCGCAAGCCTTGCGAGCCCAGCAAGAGTTCCCGTCAGGCTCCCAAGGCTTGCGAATAGCAGCCTGCATCCCGAAGCCTGGGGTGCGCTGCACAGTGCACCCCGGGTTTCGGGCAGATATCGGGCAGCCCCACAAATTCGGGGGACAGAACTTGTTCCCCGACCTGGTTTGGAGGCTGGCGCTGGGAGAAATGGGCTTCGCGCCAGCCCCACAAACTCGGGGGACAGCAGGGAGGCGCAGCGCCGCCATCCCGCTGTTCCCTGACCTTGTTCGGAAGCTGGCGCTGTGAGAAATGGGTTTCTCCCCAGCGCCAGCCCCACAAGCTCGGGGGACAGCGGGGAGGCGGAGCGCCGCCATCCCGCTGTTCCCCGACCTGGTTTGGAGGCTGTCGCTGGGGAGAAGCACACTTCTCCCCACCACCAGCCCCACAAGCTCGGGGGACAGATATCCGCAAGCCTGGGGAGACCGGCGCGACTTCCCGCCGGGCTCCCTAGGCTTGCAGATAGCAGCCTGTTCTGGGGGCTGGGATCGGGGGAAACTCGGGCATCCCTCGCCCCTGCCCCGCCCTGGGGGGGGGAAATAATTTTTTCCCTTTTATTTCCCCCCCAAAAAACTAGGTGCGTCCTATGGGCTGGTGCGTCCTATGGGGCAAAAAATACGGTACATCAGAATTGGTATGAATAAAGCTGCCAATGTGTTTCTTTAATAAAACAGAAATCTTGCTAAACTGAAGGAAAAGGGCGGGTGGGGAGAAACAGCTCTGGCAAAATGCAGAAATCGCTAAGGCATAGAGAGAAGAGAGGTGAGGAGCAAATTGCTGGAGGCACAGACGCAGCTAAATATTTCTTTAAGAAACATCATAGGCGAGGAGTCAGGGAGATGGCAGGACCTCTGGATAATATATAAAAGGGTCGTCTGAAGGAGGACCTGGCGACAGCAGAGAGCCAGGTGGATTATTTTCATCTGCTTACACCGCAGAAGATGTTAGCGATGCCAACATCTGACACATCCGAGTCAAACCGAGAAAGGCAATGTGTTTCAACTAACGATCGCTGGATCTGGATGACATTCATATGCAAATGTAAAATTGCTCATCTAAATAGTCTACTTACAAAATCAACCTCATTACCGACAAATATAACACTTTTTTTAAAAAGGGAGATTCGGAGGCAAATTGGGGTAACAACAGACTCATCAGCCTAATTTCTGAGCCAGGTAAGATAAAATTATGGAGCGTATTGAAGAATAAGCCTTGCTGAGAATGAAGTAGCACGGCTTCTGGAAAGTCAACTTCTGCCTTAAGAATATTTTGAGAATCCTTTGAGTCTCAACAGGTGTGTGAGTTAGTAGATACTGAATGCATTCAGTTGTAACAGCAAAACATGATTTACTGTTATGAACAGCTATAACCCTGGGACCTGCACACACCCTTCTCTCCTTTGGCATTCAAACAGAGGAGGGATTCAGAAACATCTGCCTAGTAAACTGTGGTTTACGTAAAGCAGGATTAGACCACAGTTTGAAATCCTGGCTTTGCCTTGATGCTTGTGAAGATAAAGTACTCTTTGCCATCATGCCTGGAAACATAACTTGAGCTTTTAACGAAGTTTGGCAGGATGCACTAAGGATGGTGGAATCTAAAGCAGAATGGAGAAGTTTTGGAGCATCTCTCCAAACTGGGTGATGAGCAACAAAAGGGCAAAACAATATTCAAGGAAGTGCAAAGTGATACTCAGGGCAAAAGAAAAAAAAAGACCCCAAAATCTAACTTCATATTTACATCGGTGGGATCTGAATTTACATGCAACTACCCAGAAAAGAGATTTTGTAGTTCTGGAGGACTGTGCATAGAAAACAACAGCTTAGCATGTAGTGAGATACAGTTGTACCTTGGTTCTTGAATGGAATCCGTTTTGGAAGTCCGTTTGACTTCCGAAAATGTTCAAAAACCAAGGTGTGGCTTCTGATTGGCTGTGGGAGCTTCCTGGCACGCAATTGGAAGCCGCATCGGATGTTCGGCTTCCAAAAAAAGTTTGCAAACCAGAACACTCACTTCCAGGTTTGCGGCATTTGGGAGCCAAAACGTTCGAGTCACAAGGTGTTCAAAAACCAAGGTATGACTGTGTCTGTGTGTGTGTGTGTGTGTGTGTGTGTGTGTGGACAGCAATTTGTCAAGATTTACGTTAAGCCATTCTAAAGCTGACCACGTATATGAGCATCTATATTCAAAATGCGAGTTGTAACTTTTCTAGATGCAATTGGCTTAGGGCCTGAGAACCTTATGGACTGCCTTCTGCATGGACCTTTCCATGTTTGAAGATCTCTCTCCAATGTGTTTCTCTGTGTCATTCCCCCTACACACACACACACACACACACACACACACACACAAGGCGAGGTCTTCTCTGCTATGGCATTATGGCTTTGGAATGCCTTCCCCAGGGAAACTGACCGGCTACTGAATCTAAAGTCTCTTTGGCACCAGTGAACAACTTTGTTTTGCTCGAGTTATTTAATACCTTTTAGAACCATGGAGCTCTTAGCCTTCTGCTTGCTGCCATCAGTAAGTAATTTGCCATTTTTATACAGAATCATTTTGTTGTGTTTTAACTCCTGCCCGCTGCTGCTGGAGTTTTGCATGCTGTTCTGTTATTGAGCTTCTGGCACCTACTGAAGACTTTTATATTCCAGCAGACATTTTAATTGAGGCTTAATTTTGCAGTTTTAACTGATTTTTACCTTTTTTTACTGTCTCCTTGTAAAGCATTTAGAGCCAATGGTAGTCAAGTGGTATATAAATAGTTTGAATAAATAAGAGCACCCAATTAAAATTTCGTAGCGGCAGCAAATGTGAGTGACATTGGAAGCAGTGACTACTGTATGTTTTGCTCCGTAAGACGCACCTGGCCATAACACGCACCTAGTTTTTAGAAGAGGAAAACAAGAACAAAAATATTCTGAACGAAACAGTGGATGTATGATTTTTGTGGTTCATGCTGTGGCCACAGACATGTGATTTGACAGTGAGTTTGGGGTTGCCCAATGCAAAAATCCTGAGGATCCATGTGGATCCGTGCTTTGTAACCACGTTTTAAGTGGGGAGGGAAGGAAAAACACTGAAGGGACAAGGAGCATGCGTGAGGTATGTGGAGAAGGAGCTTTTCAGCTAGCTGAGCAGGGACGAGGGAGGGAAAGAGCACGATTGCTTTAAAGGAGCCAACTGGACAGGAGCCGCTTACACCCGTGTAAGCGGCTCCTCTCCTGCTTTGCTGCTTCAAAGCGAGCCACGGAGGAGGGAAGGAAGGGGAACCATGGATCCTCTGCTCACGACTGCAGCAGGATCCCCCTGCCATCTGTAGACATTCGCTCCATAAGACGCACAGACATTTTCCCTTACTTTTCAGGAGGAAAAAAGTGTGTCTTATGGAGCGGAAAATATGGTAGGTAAATCACCTGTACAGTCGTACCTTGAAAGTCAAACAGAATCCATTCCGGAAGTCCGTTCGACTTCCAAAACTTTTGGAAACCAAAGCGCGGCTTCTGATTGGCTGCAGGAGGCTCCTGCAGCCAATCAGAAGCCATGGGAGCCCCATCGGACATTCAGCTTCCAAAAATAGTTCACAAACCGGAACAGTCACTTCTGGGTTTGTGGCGTTCGGGAGCCAAAACGTTCAAGAACCAAGCTGTCCGAAAACCAAGGTATGACTGTATAGAACAGTTTCTTCTTCTGAGATAATTCATTTTTAACCCTTTCTGCTTTGGCATTCAACTTACTTTCAGCTCCCAAGAAAACATGGGTAAGAGCAATGCAGTTAACCTGAAAGCGGGCACAGAATTCTTGGAAGGTTAATGCTTAATCAAATCCCTGTGCAGCCTGGGGCTGCAGTCCTAAGCATGCTTACTAGGGAGCAAGCCCCACATAACAAAGTGTGAAATATGCTCCTCAGTAAGGCTGCTTAGGATTGCAAAGCATGACATGTACGTTTAGGCATCTGAACTTACGACACGTTCACCTGGCAGGATGTGGGTGTGGCAGGGAGATTAAGTAGTGACACTACAGGTTCTGACTCCATGGATGCACTTTCAGGTATATATGACCTCATTAGTTCAAAGCTGTTTAATCCAGGAACGAAGTATTTTACTTCCCACACATAGCAATGGATAGTTAAATATTTGTTCATCATCTATAGGAAATGCCCTTTGCAGATGTTGCTTTTTTAAAGATACTACTAAGTTGCCAAGCACACCTGCATGACAACTTTTTATATAAGGTAAAGGTAAAGGACCCCTGGACGGTTAAGTCCAGTCAAAAGCGACTATGGGGTTGCGGCGCTCATCTCGCTTTCAGGCCAAGGGAGCCGGTGTTTGTCTGCAGACAGCTTCCCGGGTCATGTGGCCAGCAGGACTAAACCGCTTCTGGCGCAACGGGACACCGTGGCGGAAACCAGAGCATACGGAAACACCATTTACCTTCCCACTGGAGCGGTACCTATTTATCTACTTGCACTGGCATGTTTTGGGATTGCTAGGTTGGCAGGAGCTGGGACAGAGCAACGGGAGCTCACCCCGTTGTGTGGATTCAAACTGCCGACCTTCCAATCGGCAAGCCCAAGAGGCTCAGTGGTTAGACCACAGCACAACCCGCGTTGATAATGGATATCAACAAAGGAAACAAACAGGCCTTTCCGTCTGATTTATGAGGGGAAACAAGCAGAGGACAAAAATGACTGTGTTGGGTCTGAGTGGCATCTATTTACAGCTGTCAGTTCACAATAAAAGAACATCCTACTAACTAGGGAGGAACCAAGGAAGAGGGGCAAATAACCTAGTGCACCCCACAGCAGCCATGTCGGAACACAGACACATCCGTCCTGCGACACAGAAGTTGTGAAAGGATGCTGAGACTACAGGTTTCCTTCAGGTGTGTCAAGTGAAGGTCAATACTACAACATAATAGTTCCTCACAATTCTCATTTGAAAGGGGCAGAAAGCAGAGACCCAAGACATCCACTTTAATGAAACACTATGGTCCAACGCGGGTGGCACTGTGGGTTAAACCACAGAGCCTAGGACTTGCCGATCAGAAGGTCGGCGGTTCAAATCCCCATGACAGGGTGAGCTCTCGTTGCTCGGTCCCTGCTCCTGCCAACCTAGCAGTTTAAAATCACGTCAAAGTGTAAGTAGTTTAATAGGTACCACTCCGGCGGGAAGGTAAACGGCGTTTTGGTGCGCTGCTCTGGTTCGCCAGAAGCGGCTTAGTCATGCTGGCCACATGACCCGGAAGCTGTACGCCGGCTCCCTCGGCCATTAAAGCGAGATGAGCGCCACAACCCCAGTCGGCCACGAATGGACCTAATGGTCAGGGGTCCCTTTACCTTTACCTTATGGTCCAACTAAATATAGTCTTAACAATTTGCATGTTTCCCACCTAACTGGATGGTGAAGATTGTTATTTTAGGATGCAGCTCCTCTACAGGCCCCATTCAAGCTGCATGTGAATAAAAACGGCTTTCTACCATGTATCTCATATCGTCTTTGCCTGTCAAGGTGTGAACAATAATAAGAGACAATAGGTTGTACCCAACAAAGTTCTGCTTAGTGTAGACCCATGGATATAGTTACGTCATGTTTATTAATGTCAGTGGGTTTACTCTGAGTAGAAGTGACTTTTGCTACAACCCAGTGAAAACTGGGAACTTGGAATTGCAGAAGCTGTTAAGATACCAGCCTGTTGTGTGAGATTCTAGTCTATTTGGTGGAGTGAAAGAAAACTGCAAGACAATTCCGATTACCATTCATAAAATACTTTTACACCTGCCTGCCTGCCTGGGGAACACGCTCATCAAAGTGAGAAAAGCATTTTTCTTAAAAGCGGCATTCATCCAGTAGAATAAAGCAAATTCACGCGCTGTACGGAATTGGGGATGGGAGCAAGAGATCAGGACGCACTCACCGTTTCATCAGTGCAGATGGAGTGTACCTGCGTTCCAAACATTACAGACGTGAAGATTAGAAAGAGGAGAGCCTCAAAACACAAGAGGATAAGAAGGATCACAGTCGTCGGTGGAGAGAAAGAACTGCACTCTGCAAAAACAAAGCGTGATACGGTATTCCAGGCAGAAGCAGGAGCCAATGGATGTTCTTATAGTATAGTACAGGCAACTCCCTGTTTAGGCGCATCCGAATGACAGTGCTGGACCCGGAAGTAGCCTTTATGACATCATGAAGATGTCATGAAATAGGAAGGAACAGGGCGGGGCAGATATAGGTGCGTGGGGGTCTGCAATGGAATCCTCGTGTGAAATGGGAATTATCTGTACAGCTGTACCTTGGTTTTCAAATTTAATCCGTTCTGGGAGTCTGTTCGACTACCAGAACAGTTTGAAAACCATGGTGCGGCTTCCGATTGGCTGCAGGAGTGTCCTGCAGCCAATTGGAAGCCGCACCCAACATTCGGCTTCTGAAGATCGGAACAATCACTTCCAGTTTTCTAATGTTTGGGAGCTAAAATGTTCGAGTTTAAAGGCGTTCGGCTTCCGAGGTTCCACTGAACTCAGAGTGACTTACAAGTAAGAAATGATGCAATACACAAAACAATAGACTAGAGAAATATATTTTTAAACCCATCATAAAAGCCTGCAAAAAAATAGTTAAGAACAGAATTGAGTCTTAAAAGCCTCAATAAATAATAGTATGTAAATAATAATAATAAATAATAGTGTGTAAATAATAGTTTTAGGAATAATCAAAGTCATTTGCATTTTAGTCAAGTGTAGAATTGGAAATTCAGCTTTGTCAAAAGCTCAGCTTCCAGTTTCTTAAAAATAAATGCTTCTGGCTCTTTTGTTCCGATTGTTTGAATGCACAAAGCATGGTGAAATCTCAGTAGCAAAACTTTGTTTCTGTTTGGGAGGGTAGCGGGGATATGAGGAGAAAGCTGGCAGCCAGAGACATCATTTCAGCATGTAGCCCTTTTCAGGAGCTTAAGCAAAACAAATATAGAGCCCACAATTTATACACTTCCTAGAAGGTTCTTGAATAATTGTATAGATTTTGGGTTGCACTTAAGCTTTAAGCATTGTGCACTAAACGGAAGCATGGTATGGTGTTTGTGTGTGTGTGTGGTACCTGTTCAACTGCCAAAGTTAGAACACACTACACTTTTGTGGAAAGGGTGTGAGAAATTTAGGCAAGGGTTAGTTTTATTGATCCGAAGACATTTTTAAGGGAAGTAGCTGTGTTGGTCTCTTGCAACATGAACAAAAAAGTATTGCAGCACCCTAAAGACTACCCAAATTCATAGCATCTGGATTCCTCTTCCTATCAAGTACAGTGGTACCTTGGTTCTCAAACGTCTTGGTTCCCAAACGCCAAAAACCCGTTAGTACATGTTCCGGTTTTCAAATGTTTTTCGGAAGCCGAACATCCAATGTGGCTGTTGGCTATTGTTTCTGTGGCACCAGCACCAATCAGAAGCTGTGCCTTGGTTTTCAAACATTTCAGAAGTAAAACCAGCTTCCAGAACGGATTAAGTTTGGCATTTTATTTTTGCTATTTATTTTGTGTTTTTGTTTTTGAGGCTTTTTCAGTTGGTTCATTTGTTTTTGTGACTGTGTGGAACCCAGTTCAGCTACTGACTGATTGTGTGACTGCAGAAATGGATAAAAGCCCTCCATCCAAACAATGACTATCATCAGTGCAGGGAAGAAGAAAAAATAATTTTAATTGTTATCATCTACAATACTCTCTTATTTATTTTATAGTAAAGTTCATTGATTGTTGCTGTCATTTTATGGATCAATGGTCTCATTAGATAGTAAAATTCATCTTAAATTGCTGTCTTAGGGGTTGTTTTTAAAAGTCTGGAACGGATTAATTCGTTTTGAATTACTTTCTATGGGAAAGCGCACCTTGGTTTTGGAACGGGCTGCTGGAACAGATTAAGTTTGAGAACCAAGATATCACTGTATCTCTCCAGAGCTTTTACCTAGCCCTGAGCTCTTGTGCATTCTGACAGCTGGCGATGACTAATATACATGATTGTCTTTAATACATTCATCATCATCTATGTAACCCACCCTGCGACCTTAGGGTGAAGGGCAGGAAATTAATCTCAAAAATAAATAAAACACAAAGTATAACCGATGCTCTGCTTTAAATTTATTTTATGTAGAAGAGAGGGAGAAAATTAATATAAAACAAGTAAGTCACAGTACATAGATTAAACTGTTTAGAGGAATTTTTCAGAGCCTTAGAAAATAGGCTCCTTCTCACTCAGCCTAGCTAGCTTCATACAAGGAGAGATTATTTCTTATTGTGGGGGGTTCACTGAAACATGAAATACTCTATATTTCTTGTTACACATGTCTGTGAGGGCAGCACCATGCAGATGGTCTCCAATGGGACAGTTTTACCCAAATCTGAGTAGGATGGGAAACAGCTTTTTAAAAATGTGTCACTTCAGAGCCTTGGCTCAAGAGCAAAACGAAGGATGCTGAACACGAACTGTTAATAGTCCCTGGTCTCTGAGAGTCCAGCGAACTTATACGGGACCTAAAAGGGCTGATTCATGCAGAAAACCAAAGTAGGAAGAGACCATTCTGCATGCCTGAATCATAGCTGTCAACTTACAGATTTGAAAATAAGGGACCATAAGCCTCAAAAATAAGGGATCAGCAGCCAAAATAAGGGATTTTGGATTAGTTTATGCAGAAATCCGCCACTGATGGAGCCATGCTGCTTTGGCTGCCACTGACTGTGTTTTGAGGGGTTGGACTAGATGATCCTAAGGGTCTACAACTCCCACCAAAGAAGAGTGGCAGACAAAACTGATGAACGACGTCGAGATGGCAAAGCTTACAGGCAGAATTAGAAACCAGGAAGAGGACCTCTTTAATAAAGAATGGGGAAAGTTTATAATTTAGTTGAAAAGCTATTGTAAAGAGTTACATATATTGGTAGGATTGACAGAAAACTGGTAGTAAAAATTTGAACTATGGATGGACAAATGATTTATAAAAATAAGAGTTATGAAAGGGATGCAGAGGGGGAAATCACCACATTAAGATGCTGCACTGGTTGGAGGGGATGCTAAGCAGCACGTCGGGGCTGCCATTGTCCTGGCGCAAGGAGTTCCATCGGCCCTTCCCTGCCTGAGGGGGGGAGGGGAGGGAGAGAAACTCTCACCCACGCCGCCTGCGAGCCCGGCATGAGGTGGTTGCGGCGCCGCTGAAGCGCCGCCCTTCTGCGTCCCTCCTCATCCCTCTCCCTCAGGCCGCCTCCTTAGCCGCTGCTGCCTCCAGCTTTCCCTGGCAGCACGGCAGAAGTCTCGCAAAAGAGGGGCTGCCTGCCCGCCCGCCGCCACCCGTCTCCTCATAACGTGCCCCTGAGGCAGTTCGTGCGCGCGCTCTCTCAGGTGGCGGAGGACCCCGAGTCGCTGCTTCCCTGCCGAGCCAGGCGAGCATGAAACCCGGGAAATTTAAGGGACATCATCAATAAGGGACAGCAGCGGGACACAGCGCTGGGATAAGGGAGTTTCCCGCCAAATAAGGGACGGTTGACAGCTATGGTCTGCATACCATCCTGATTTGGCAAAACCTGCACAAAGCAACTTTGTGGATCGGGGGCACGAAGCAATTCGCTAGCTCGGATCCAGTTCACGAGAAAGCATGGCATTTGTCAATATACTCACTTGTCCAGTCTTCTTCGAAGCAATACAGGAAGTGAAATCCAACCATGATCAGGGCATGCAGGGAAATAAGTGCTATATACATCTGAAACACAATAGGATTTTGAACTATGAAGACACAAGAGACTTCAAGGCGCATTTCTGAATGCCCCAAATTTGTTTGCTGGTTTTAAGCTGAAGCCGAAATCAAAGACATGGCATTCAGGACAGAAAAATATATTCAAGCTCACATGCTTATAGAGATCGCCTTATCCTCAACCTCATCTCCTAAATTACTTCAGCCAAAGAATTAATAGGCCTAGCTATATCAAGTGGAAAAATACCTTGAGTAAACTGACTGAACAAGAGGTCTATTCTTCTCTAACAATACTGAATTATGAGATAACAGCAAGGGTAAGAGGGGATCTATTCTTCCACGCAATGACAGCAAGGTGTTTTTCCCCCAAAGCCAGGTCAAACCCTTTTGAAATATGATGATTTATCAAGCAAAATAATCTATAGAAGATAGACTTGACTTAAATCATTATTATTTTTTACAGAAAGAGTCATTTTTGCTGGTATAATCTTAATATTTACAACCAGATGAAGGAATAATATTTTTTTCAGAGTAGTTTTTACAGTTTATTTCCTTGACATCTCATGGAAGGGTGTTCCACAGGGTGGGTGCCACCACTGAGAAGGCCCTCTGCCTGGTTCCCTGTAACCTCACTTTTCGCAGGGAAGGAACCGTCAGAAGGCCCTCGGAGCTGGACCTCAGTGTCTGGGCTGAACAATGGGGATGGAGACGCTCCTTCAGGTATACTGGGCTGAGGCCATTTAGGGCTTTAAAGGTCAACACCAACACTTATTGTGCTTGGAAACGCACTGGGAGCCAATGTAGGTCTTTCAGGACCAGTGCTGTAAGGTCTCGGTGGCCACTCCCAGCCACCAGTCTAGCTGCCACATTCTGGATTAGAGTTCATTGTAAAGAAGAGCAGGCCAAAATAAGGGTTCAATATTAGCAGGGTGTCAGGTACATTTTTCGCCTAAAGATTCTCCATTTGCGAGCACCTCAAAAAGTCAGGGTGCCGATTTTTGCACCTGACACTCAAGGATTACTGAAATGTATGTGATTTAAAGCCTTGAAGTATACATTAAGAATAGACAACATGTAAAGGATTTTAACAATAAAGAGTAGAGTGTTTTGAAAACTCAAGTACGGTACCAATATTTTTATTGTAAACACCAAATTAAATGTGTCAAATTTTCTGCTTAAAATTTGGTATTAACAATATGTCACTTATGTGAATGAATATTAGTTCATGCTCATCAAAATAATAAATAAAAAGTGTTGCCCACACACCCCCCAGTGGCCACTAGACATTTTTGGGCACCCACAACCCAGGTCCCAAAAGCCATTTTTCTCCTAGCTTTTCCATCCTGGGTTCTAACATCGGCCAAAATTCCTCCACAACGATGTGAGAGACTGATAAAGACATACAGAAAACCAATACTTCAAATTATTGCTGCTAAAGGTGGTTCTACAAGGTATTTAATCATATGGTAAACTTAAGTTTTTTAATTCAGGTAGGCGGCCGTGTTGGTCTGACACAGTCGAAATAAATAAATAAAAACTTAATAAAATTAAAAAATTGTCCAGTAGCACCTTAGAGACCATTTAAATTTGTTTTGGGTATAAACTTTCATGTGCATGCACACTTCTTCAGATACACAAACAAACTTGCACACTTCTGCAGATACAGAATGGATGATTGTTATTATGTCCTGATATGTAAAATCACAGAATTCAAAGAAGGTATACCTTCTTTTTCGCATAAGTGTGTGTGTGTGTGAGCGCGCGTACATATATTTGTACATAAATATACATATATGTATATTTGTTGCCCACCACTATGAAATCTGATCCAATCCAAGATGGGATGCTTTAAATAGCTAATAATGGATACCTTTGCCAGCTTGCTTTTATCCTTTTAAACTACTTTGCCCCGGACATTTTGCAGTGTTAACAATCCATTACTTTCCCATAAGAATTGCAGTGTAATTATACTGATAACCACAGAAGTCCCACTTGACATTTCAAGGCCCCTTTATGAATTCCAGGAAAAATCCACACAATGAACTACTTACTGTAAACAGTACAAAGTACTTCTGGTTGTTCTCTCCCACGCAGTTGTTAACCCATGGGCAGTGGTGATCCATTTTCCGTATACACCTCTTGCAAACACTAAAAGAGAAATGCACACCGTAAATTGAATGCACACGGAAAATCCTTGTGGACTTGTAAAAGGGTAAATGAGTATTGGAAAATGATCCATAATGAAGGAAGAAAAAAATGTTTAAAAGTACTTTCCCCAAAAAAACCAGAGTCCTTTCTGTTGGGGGTAATTCAGACTGAAATTTCCAGGTGTCAAAAATGGTTATTTATGTATGCTACTACTGTGGCTCGTGTTTTGTTAGCCCAAAAATAGAAAACAAGCGAGGTCCCAACTAAAGAATGGCAAGCTGACAGAATATGCACAACTCGCAGACTTAACATATAGAAAAAATTCCTTCCAGTAGCACCTTAAAGACCAACTAAGTTAGTTCTTGGTATGAGCTTTCGTGTGCATGCACACTTCTTCACATATCAGATATCAGATATTTTTGTTTTGTTTTGACTATGACAGACAAACACGGCTACCTATCTGTTACTTAACATATAGAATAAGAGAACAAAGAGAACATAGGTTTAAAGAAGATTGGAAAACGTTTACTGAATATATGGGGAATAATTGTGTACTGCTGAAAACGATGGCAGCATTAAGATAAATTCAACAGTGTAAACAAGTTTTGATGCATGCAATAATGGAATACTGAATGGTATAGTTTTTGTAAAATATGCACAGATTTATGATGTGTAAAATGAACCATGGAAAGAGAAGAAGGGAAGTCATTGATATCTTAAGTATGTAAAAATGAGTGCTTTACACAGTGGTACCTCGGGTTACATACGCTTCAGGTTACATACGCTTCAGGTTACAGACTCTGCTAACCCAGAAATAGTGCTTCAGGTTAAGAACTTTGCTTCAGGATGAGAACAGAAATCGGGCTCCGGCGGCGCGGCAGCAGCAGGAGGCCCCATTAGCTAAAGTGATGCTTCAGGTTAAGAACAGTTTCAGGTTAAGTACGGACCTCCGGAACGAATTAAGTACTTAACCCGAGGTACCACTGTAAATTGTAAAACAGAAAACTTAATAAAATTATACAGTCGTACCTTGGTTTTCGAACAGCCTAGTTCTCAAACATTTTGGCTCCTGAATGTCGCAAACCCAGAAGTCACTGTTCTGGTTTGTGAACTATTTTCAGAAGCCGAATGTCTGAGGGGGCTTCCACGGCTTCTGATTGGGTGCAGGAGCTTCCTGCAGCCAATCAGAAGCCGTGCTTTGGTTTTCGAACGTTTTTGAAGTCAAACTGACTTCCAGAACGGATTCCATTCGACTTCCAAGGTACAACTGTATATAAATCAAAGTGGAATTCCATCCACTTCAAAGACACATGTTTTCTCCAGATACCAGATCGCAATAGAACTGTTTCCACTTGGCCAAAAGCTTGAGGTCACAAGAGCCGAAATGCTGCCAAGGTGCAAATGAAACATGGAAATGTGTTCGCATCACAATAATGGTACAACCCGCCCTAAATTGGATTACTGCAGATGTAACGCATCAAGCCATCCACCTCATCATCATAAGTAAACCATAAATGAAAGAATGTGCCCGTACCTGCAGTGATGCGCTCTGTCAGGTTTGATGCTACAGCATTTTGGACACTTGTAAACTACTTGCCCCGGCTTCAGTTGCAAACTTTCTATGAACTCTTTTGTGGCGTTACCTTTGGGGACTGCACCCTGCAAATGAAAATATAAGGGTTTCGGAGTGCGTTTGGTCACTATCAGGAAAAAAACCCTCAATAGGCCCCATCACAGAACTGCTGTATATACAGGTTAAGTTAAACTTCGCTCTCCTAGGTACATTAACAGAGTTTTGTTGAAATGGTATTCAACACCAGTGCAGACATTCTGAGAAGTTAAAAAACACGGGCCCTTCACTTTCCCCTCCAGGGTTGGCACAGCCAGCCTAGAACTCTTCCATTAACTATAGTTTCCCATTACAGTGGGGCCTTGGCTCTCAAACGCCTTGGTACTCAAACAACTTGGAACCCAAACACTGCAAACCCGAAAGTAAGTTTTCCAGTTTGTGAACATTTTTCGGAAGCCGAACGTGCTCCGTTTTGAGTGTTACGCTTCGGATTTGAGTGCTACACTTCCATTTTGAGTGTTACGCTGAGGTCTGTCTGTTTTTGCTATTTATTTTGCGTTTTTGGTTTTGCAGCTCTGTTTTTGTGACTGTGTGGAACCCAGTTCAGCTACTGATGGATGGATTGTGTGACTGCAGTACATTGTTTATTGCTTTCATTTTATGGATTCATGGTCTCGTGAGATAGTAAAATTCATGTTAAATTGATGTTTTAGGGGTTGTTTTTAAAAATCTGGAACGGATTAATCCTTTTTGCATTACTTTCTATGGGAAAGCGCGCCTTGGTTTTGGAATGTTCTGCTTTTGGAACGGACTTCTGGAAGAGATTAAGTTTGAGAACCAGGGTACCACTGTATACCCAAACTGGGTAACTTTGGTTAGCGACTTCAGAGCAAGGCAGGAAACTAAGACAACTTCAAACCATGGTTTCTTATTCTGACTTATTCTGAAGCTATCAACCACACCTTCCCTGTTCAAGTGTAATGGGAAGCTATCGTTAATGGAAGTCCTGTTCATTTGAAATGTGGAACAATACAGGGTTAGAGGGAAGACCATGGATTTGTATGCTTCTTTCGAGGTTGGCTAGAACTCCAAATAAAAGTTTAGGAAAATGAAAACAGACCCACCCATTTTGCTAGACTGGGAGATTCCCATCTATGTCATCTGTTACAAATTTGCAAGCTGAATAGATAACATTTGGGCAATAATCCAGATAAGAACATAAGTCAAGACTTACACGCAAAGGGGAAAGCTGCTTTCTCATTGAAATTTCAATCTCACAGCCCGTTAAAGAGCTGAAAGCTTGAAAAAGTACTTTAGACAGGACCACAGTTAAAATACATTTGGATAAAACTTGGGCGTCCTTCAATAGCCACTAGCCAGTGCTAACACAAAACGCTTTTATTCAGAATAGATTTTAGTCGCGGTGGAACTTTCCCAAAGAAACAGGAATGCAAGACAGGCTTTCCCCAGCTTTTCATGCCACGACATGTGAGCAACGTTGCACATACTACTGAAGAGAGAGAAAAGGACAGATTTCTTCTCCATCCTCCTTCATATCTTATTCAATTGATGCTTTATTGCCACTCCATAGCTTCTCTTAATCATGACCCCAGTATTATGATCTGCCCCACCCCCACAAAAAGGCATATAAAGGGGCAACACTCATGGGGGCAGGTTGTTAGAAACCCAGACACTGTATCAATACAGTGGAACCTTGGTTCTCAAACTCAATCCCTTCTGGAAGTCCGTTCGAATCCCAAAACCGTTCAAAAACCAAGGCGCGGCTTCTGATTGGATGCAGAAGCTTCCTGCACTCAAGCGGAAGCCGCGTCGGATGTTCAGCTTCCGAGAAACGTTCAAAAACCAGAACACTTACTTCCGGGTTTGC
Source organism: Podarcis melisellensis (assembly GCF_964234715.1). Taxonomy (NCBI): domain Eukaryota; kingdom Metazoa; phylum Chordata; class Lepidosauria; order Squamata; family Lacertidae; genus Podarcis; species Podarcis melisellensis. Next base: position 13,317,332 of record NC_138544.1, read on the forward strand.
GGTGTTGATTTGTTCGTCAACTAAGCCGTTCGAGAACCAATGTTCCACTGTATCGTGTTTGCGTGTGTTCAACAGGTTCTAGAATATTTAGCCCCTAAATCACCCTCAAAAGAACAAGAGAACTAGCTAGCAGCCGGTTAATATATTCCAAGAGGAAACTTACTGGATCTGTTACCATAGCTCTCATGTGCGAAGCCAGAGCCAGGAACGCCAATGTGTTGAAAATGATGGCATTGATCACGCTGTAAATATAGTCTCTGGAGGGAAGCAGCATCACAAGAATGACCACAAAGTCGGCATAGAAGACCAGGAACCAAGTGACGACCGCACAGGCAATACCACAGCCATCACGGATAAACCACATTGTTCCCGAGGAACCGTGGCTGGGAGGTGGAACGCACTGGTCCGGTTGAAGGTATTCCGGTTTCCTCTCAATATCTCTGCATCGGTGGATTGGAGTAATCATCATAGGCTATAATGTCCATTCTTGGATCTGGAAAAAAAGATTTAAAATAAATAACGGTCCTTCGTCTAATGAACTTCGTCAAAGGGGATTGCCTTTAGGTCATGCAGTTCTCGTGAGGGAACTCTGTTAAACGGCGATTCATTGGGGGGCTCGTTTAAAAAAACAAAAAGGTGGTGTGGTGATTTATTGAATTTATTTAATATACCACCCTATAACCGGGGCTCTTAGGGTGGCTCACAGAATAAAATCAAGATATAAAACCACAAAATACCTAATAAAAATAAAAACAACAACACAATGTTATGTACACAACACTTCACAACCAAACACGATTTGGTATGATGCATTAACATTAAAATTAATATGAATAAATTTGGGTTTTTATATATAGCCCATTTTGGACTGATTCTTTTTTAAGTTTAAAATATCACTATTGCATAGGGATATAAAGGAAAATTGTTAATGAAACTTGAGTTCGTCTACGAATGCTACAAGCACCTACTATTCTGCCACACATGCTAGAAGGACTTGTAATTTCCAAACCACAAACGGCTCGTTTTCATCATAGAGGATGATGGCGACAAGTTTTATTTTACAGTATAGGTACAATCGAGATGAATTCTCAGGCTGTTTGGATACACAAGTGGAATCCATATAGAAATGTTCCATGTTGTATTACACACAGAGACACAAAACTATATCCACATACACAATCAGTTCCTGAGAACGTTCTAAAAATTCAAATGAGGAATTCTATTCCTTAATATGGGTTATATGTAATTAATGACAATCTCATTGCAAAACCGTGAGTTGATTATTCTAATTATCACTGTTCAGACTGAGCAAACGCATAAATGGAAATTGCTCAAGGTCCACAAATTAAAAACTCGTTGAACAGAGCATGGGCTACATCATGCACAAGTAAGTATTCTGCATTTACTACTGTTTAGAGAAGGCCGGGAGGGGATGGTTAGCAAGAGGATATTTCTTTTTAGCTGGAATAGGTTGGGTTTTTGTGTTTTGTTTTTAATCAATTTCCAACAATATATGACTAGGACACGCCTGAAAACAAATCTAGTGTATGAGGAAGAAAGTTGCTGAATTACTGAAATACCTATTTCTGCATTATTTTGGCATCTTAACTATGACAAAAGAAATTACATTCTGTGAAGAGACTCTTCTGTGCTACAGCTTCACACTAGGTTTCAATGCGTTAATCATATTCAAGACTTAAATTGCGAAAAGCACTAGAAATCCAGTAACCTCCCTTCTACCCACCACTTTAAATATTCAATGGATTTTTTAAAAAACCTGTAATTTCCAATTGCCAATGGGGAAAACGTTAAACACAGCAATTCTTTCTTCTCTGGCAATCACTCGTAGCTGAGGAAGATTGTCTTCCATAAAAATGGCTTTAACAATGAGTCTGTAAGTGACTATGGAGGCCAATTCTGGATCCACATGTCCTTCCACAGTGGGGATATGGGTTTCCGGGTGGGAGTTGATCACGGTGAGGGTTTGCCAAGCGTGCCTTCCTCTTAGCGCGTTTCTCCCTTGCACCCTGAGTTTGAGTGTCTTCAAAGCCCACAACACCTTTGGTAAAAGCTGTTCTCCAACTGGAGCGCTCACAGGCCAGTGTTTCCCAATTGTTGGCGTTTATACTACATTTTTAAAAATTTGCCTTGAGACAGTCTTTAAACCTATTTGTTGACCACCAGCATTACGCTTTCCATTTTTAAGTTTGGAATAGAGTAGTTGCTTTGGAAGGCAATCATCAGGTATCCAAACAAGATGACCACCAGTCCAACAAAGCTGATGTTGAAGAATCATTGCTTCAACACTGGTGATCATTGCTTCTTTACGAGTTTCCCGACAGTTTCGCTCACAAGGGTCATAGGAATGTGCAAGCCCACTCACCGTGACCAGGTGATGATCCAACAAGTGAGACTCAGCAATTAAACAAGTTTATCACTGACTTATGTATGGAAGTGAGAGCTGGACCATAAAGAGGGCTGAATGCCAAAGAATTGATGCTTTTGAATTATGGTACTGGAGGAGAGAGTCCCATGGACTGCAAGAAGATCAGACCTATCCATTCTTAAGGAAATCAGCCCTGAGTGCTCACTGGAAGGAAAGATCGTGAAGCTGAGGCTCCAATACTTTGGCCACCTCATGAGAAGAGAAGACTCCCTGGAAAAGACCCTGATGTTGGGAAAGATGGAAGGCACAAGGAGAAGGGGACGACAGAGGACAAGATGGTTGGACAGTGTTCTCAAAGCTACAAACATGAGTCTGACCAAACTGCGGGAGGCAGTGGGAGACAGGAGTGCTTGGCGTGCTCTGGTCCATGGGGTCACGAAGAGTCGGACACAACTAAACAACAACAACAACAAATCACTGACTTCCGTTCGGAATCTGGGATACGGATGGTATTGTTGCTAACGGCTTTACAGACTTGCATTGCCCCCCCCCCACTCCCAATACTCAGCAAATGTTCGAATGCTGAAAATTAAAGATCAAAACACTCCACCTTTGCAGCTTCGCAACCCCCCACGGATGGCAACGCTTCGTCTGCAGTGATAACCACAGCGATGGCAGCTTCTTATACTTCTTATACTTGAAGCCAAACAGAACTACATTTGCCTCAATCCCAGGGTGGATTTATTTATTTAAAAAAATAAAAATTAAAAATCGGATATATATTTTTATTCAAATCGGGTTTTTAAAAATAAAATGCTTTTGGAGGATAAATCTTTCTAAAGATTTTCTATTTAAATTACACTATTCTCGAAGATTATTTGGGGCAGTTTTTCTAACAAGAAGATATTATCACAGATGCTTGTTTTTACAGTTCTCAAAAGTGTGAATTTGTGTCTGCAGAGATAACATGCCTTTTCTTCACAGGAAAAATGTTATAAAGTAAACATACAGAGTGGAGGAAAAACCTTAATCCCATTGTTCCTTTGCAAGTTTATATACACAGAATCTATTTTAGTTAAATAAATTGTTTAAATTGTTATTAAGGAAATGATTCTTTTTCTCCTTCCAATAAAGTACAGCAGAAAAGTTGCCCAAATATAAACAGTTAACTTAATAAACCTCACAATAATTTCATAATTATCGGTCTATGTATTTCTAATAGTACAACCAAATCAGTATTTTTTTGATATAGCTATAAAAACTACTCTGAAAATTTATTATTCTAAAAATGAAACCTTCATCTGGCTGTAAATATTAAGATTATACCAGCAAGACTGAGCCTTTGTATAAAAAAAGATTTAAATCAAGTCTTACCGACTAGTGATTTAAATCAATTTGATTTAAATAAATCCATCCTGCTCCATCCTCTCAGAAATAGCCACCTCGCCTCTGGGAATCCAGGAGGACTCCCTGGTCCTGAATGGGGTAACTGTGCCACTGAAGGAGCAGGTGCTCAGCCTGGGAGTCATTTTGGACTCACAGCTGTCCATGGAGGCGCAGGTCAATTCTGTGTCCAGGGCAGCTGTTTACCAGCTCCATCTGGTACGCAGGCTGAGACCCTACCTGCCCGCAGAGTGGTGCATGCTCTGGTTATCTCCCGCTTGGACTACTGCAATGCGCTCTATGTGGGGCTACCATTGAAGGTGACACGGAAAATGCAATTAATCCAGAATGCGGCAGCTAGACTGGTGACTGGGGGCGGACGCCGAGACCATACAAACCGGTCCTGAAAGACCTACACTGGCTCCCAAAACGTTTCCGAGCACAATTCAAAGTGTTGGTGCTGGCCTTTAAATCCCTAAGCGGCATCGGCCCAGTATACCTGAAGAAGCGTCTCCACCCCCATCATCCAGCTCGGACAACTAAGGTCCAGCTCCGAGGGCCTTCTGGCGGTTCCCACGCTGCAAGAAGTGAGGTTACAGGCAACCAGGCAGAGGGCCTTCTTGGTAGTGGCGCCCGCCCTGTGGAACACCCTCCCAGCAGATGTCAAGACAATAAACAACTATTTTACTTTTAAAAGACAACTGAAGGCGGCCCTGTTTAGGGAAGTTTTTATTGTCTGACGCTGTATTGTTTTTAATATTCGGTTGGAAGCCGCCCAGAGTGGCTGGGGAAAGCCAACCAGAAGGGCGGGGCATAAATAAAATTATTATTATTATTATTATTATTATTATTATTATTATTATTATTATTATTATTATTATTATTATTACTGCTCTAAATCAGCCTTCCCCAACCTTGGATCCTCTGGGTGCTGCTTGACCAAAACACCCATAACCCCCTACCACTGACCATGTTGGCTGTGAGTTGCACTTCAAGAACATCTGGAAAAGCCAAGGTTGGGGAAAGGCGTCTCCAGTCTCTTGTCTGGAGACTCCAAAGCTATAAACCGAACAATCAGGAAATCTTCTGCAAAGCCAATGAAGGGAGCTGGGGTTCTTTCCTCAAAACCTCCCCAACCTGTTTGACCAGATTCAACACTGGGGGAAAACGCCATAGGTGTGTTTAAGCGAAGTGCCTTCAAACCACTGTTTCAAACTCTTGCCTGCTTTTAGCCTTACAGCGCCGTAGTCATTCTCCGATCCAGTTATGGATTATCAACCGTCTCACATTATGGTTTCAAAATACAAGGGTGGCCTTCTGGGAGCACCAATTCTTAAAGCGAGAAGCACTTTGTGGTTTGAGCAAATCACGAGAACTCATTCCTGTTCCTCCACCTATAATAATACTGCAGTATTAGTTATGTAACACCTTACACAGAGCTGTTGTAAGAATGAGTAACACCAAGATAATGCAGTTTGAAGGGCAGAGCCGCCTATAATCAAATAATACAGTCATGAAGAGCAAAGACTTATTTAAGCGGAAGAGAAAAGAAAATCAGCAGAGGTCTTGGCAGAAGAACGAGCAGTCTCAATGGAAAGCAGTGTCCGTCTCTAGGCAGCAAACATTTTAATGACTTTTCAAAAGCTACCGTATTTTTCACTCTACAAGATGCACCAGACCACAAGACGCAACTAGTTTTTGGTGGAGGGAAACAAGAAAAAAAATATTCTGAACCTCAGAAGCCAGAACAGCAAGAGGAATCACTGTGCAGTGAAAGCAGCAATCCCTCTTGCTGTTCTGGCTTCTGGGATAGCTGCACAGCCTGTATTCGCTCCATAAGACGCACACACATTTCCCCTTACTTTTTAGGAGGGAAAAAGTGAGTCTTATAGAGCAAAAAATACGGTAAATGGACACGAAAGTCAGGGTACTTATTGACCGTAGCCGAAAGTGCCTTAAAAGTGACTGAAATTATTGGGATAATAACCATCCCTTTCCATCCGACAAATCATTATGACGCTCCTACAACATCCCCGACTGAAAAAGTTGACAGTGAAATCTCCATGCCTAATTTTCTCACGAGGAAACAGTGACGATCGAGACAGAATTCCAGGCCTTGCTGACAAATTACAAACCAACAAATCAACAGTACCAGATGATATTCTCGCAAGAGTTCTTAAAAGAACTCAAATGTGAAATTGCTCATTTTCTAACAAAAATATGGAATTCGCCCCTAAGACTGGCGAGGACCAAAAAGCAGTGGCGGAACACCAACTTTTAGAAGTGGATCCCAAGAAATTACAGGCATTAGCTTGATGTTAGTTCCAGGAAAACTGGTGGAAAGCATTATTAAACATATAATCAGCAAGCACATAGAAAACGTCTTGCAGGAGAAGAAACATCATGGCTTATACAGAGTTAGGTCTTGTCCTTTCAGAGTACAGTGGTACCTCTGGATGCGAATGGGATCCGTTCTGGAGGTCCGACCATATCCCGAAGTTTTCGCAACTGGAGGACCACTTCTGCGCATGCACCAGCGGCAAAACACTTTTGGGTTTTCTGCTTTCGCAACCCAAAGTTTACATTACCAGAGGGTAACGTAACCCGAGGTTCCACTGTACTCTGAGAGCATCAACAAGCACATCAATAGGGATGATGCAGTAACTGGTTAAAGAATTGGAAGTCTCAAGAGTAGGAAAAAAAGGGCAGTTCTCTCAAAGGAGGGGTGTGAGAATTGGGGTTCCCAAGGGTCTGTATTGGGGCTGGTGCTTTTGAACTTGTTTTTAACTGATTGGCATTTGGGGGTTAGGAATGGGATGGCTTGGTTTGCTGACTGTTCTGGGTGGTTTAAACCAAAAAGGATCTCTCCAAACTGTGTGAATGGGCATTATACCGTATTTTTCGCTCTATAACACGCAGCCGACCATAACATGCACGTAGTTTTTAGAGGAGGAAAATCGTAGGCATTCCCTCCATAACACGCACAGACATTTCCCCTTACTCTCTAGGAGGAAAAAAGTGAGTGTTATGGTGCAAAAAATACGGTAATCAGAAACGCAGTTCAATGTAAGAGAGTGCAAAGTGATGTTCACACATGACTTCACCTAGACGCTTCCGGCATATGAAGTCGCCAGGGAAAGTATCTTGGAGTCGTGGCAGATTGCTTGATGAAGATGTCGACCAAGTGAATGGCAGCCGTGAAAAGATTCCAAGTTAGGGATCATTAGATTGAAAGTAAAACTGCCAATATTCACGGTGTGACTGCGCTGTGAATATTGTGTTCAGCTCCAGTTGCCGCATCTCAAAATGGATGTTGTAAAAGCTGGAAAGTTTCAGAAAAAGGTAGCCCAAACGGGGGGCTGGAGCAACTACGAGGAAAGGTCATGGAATTTGGGCTTAAGTGTGGGCTATGAGAGAAGTGTATAAAATTTTCCATGGTGTGGGGAAAGTAGGGAGAAGGGAGTTTTTCTTCCTCTCATATAACAGTAGAACTTGGAATCATGTAAAGAAGCTGGAAAAGTCAGAATACAAGAAAGGTGTATTTTTGCACAATCGCCTGTAGAGAGGGTGCTGTAATAATAATAATAATAATAATAATAATAATAATAATAATAATAATAATTTATTAGTATTTATACCCCGCCCATCTGGCTGGGCTTCCCCAGCCACTCTGGGCGGCTTCCAACAAAATATTAAAATACCACAATACATCAAACATTTGTAGCACCTATGTCCCGCTTGTGGAATACTGGGATTCCTGTATATTTTTCACAGTATCTCCTCACAAACATGAAGGTTAGGGGTTAGGAATTCAAATACAACCACCAGCTTAAAAAAACAACAACCTGTGTGGAATGCCAGAAGAAAGACAAACATTCCTGGTCACTGTATAAACTTTGCTTTTTCAATTACACTGAGTAAAAGCGAGTTAATTCAAGGCTCAGTAGCTAATGGCTGCAAGTCTGGAACCTACTCCCATGTCTTTTAAATATATATATATATTTAATATCGCTAAAAGCCACTTCCAATTAACCACAAACATCCAGCCTCCAAAATATAGTACAAAACTGAATGCAAAGGGTTACCTAGCAACCAGGATACAGGGCCAACTAGGGCCTTTGGCTGTGGGATGGGGAGACGGGGGCATCAAACTTCTGGGCCTGATAAAGATAATATCACCACGGAGCCTTTGATCCTCCGCATCTTGGCTGGGGAGAAGTTGGCCATTCCTGAAAAGATATAAAAATGATCTAAATGTTCTCCAAGGTATTTGCTTTCCTGCAACTGTTAGCCTTCAACAGCGCCTTTGTTGACATAACATAGGTGCCCGCACACAGATGCCCAAATAGTTGGCCGGCTTGAAGCTAAAGCCAATTTGCTTTTAAATAAGTCAGTTTTGCCAGTAGCATGTATGCTTAAACTTTCTGAGACTGGCTGCATGCTTTCAAGGATCCAGAATCTATGCATAGCCGAATTTGGTGATTCAGCCAAGACTAACAAGTTCACAAATAGGTACAGGTGCTTGCAAAGGGTATTTGTTAACATAGCAAATATATCAATAAACTCTCCTTTAATATCCAACGGAGGGTAATATCTCTCTCTCTCTCTCTTGTTTTATTTATTTAGGGTTTTTGCTATTTTGGGTGCTGCCTTCCTTTTTATTGTAGTCACTTCCTTTTCCCAGAAAGCCAGGTATAGGAAAAATCACAGAACGCGTTGTCTGATATGCAGTGCCACAGAATAAGTCTTCAACCAGCTATACAGTGGTACCTCGGGTTACAGACGCTTCACGTTACATACGCTTCAGGTTACACACTCCGCTAACCCAGAAATAGTGCTTCAGGTTAAGAACTTTGCTTTAGGATGAGAACAGAAATCGTGCTCCGGCGGCGCGGCAGCAGCAGGAGGCCCCATTAGCTAAAGTGGTGCTTCAGGTTAAGAACAGTTTCAGGTTAAGAACGGACCTCCAGAACAAATTAAGTACTTAACCCGAGGTACCACTGTACATATTTTTGTTAGAAAATGAGTAATTTCACATTTGAGTTCTTTTAAGAACTCTTGCGAGAATATCATCTGGAACTGTTGATTTGTTGGTTTTTAATTTGTCAGCAAGGCCTGGAATTCTGTCTCAATCGTCACTATTTCCTCGTGAGAAAATCAGGCATGGAGATTTCACTGTCAACTTCCTCAGGGATGTTGTAGGTGCGGCATAATGATTTGTCGGATTGAAAGGGACAGTTATTATCCCAATAATTTCAGTCACTTTTCAGGCACTTAAAAAGGCACTTAACCTGAGGTACCACTGTACTGTTACGAGATTTTTTTAAAAAAGATTAACTGCAGTGGGAAAGGAGGAGGTGATTTTAGTTGGGATCGTGGCTGGGAAGGGACTTGGTGTGCTGCAGGGCCAATGAAAATTGGGAAATCGACACATCTAGGTTTTAAAAAATTTAAACCCCCTGATGTGGCTACTAACCATGCAGCTAATGTAACAAGTAACTTGACCCCTACTTAGTTCCATCTTCAAGAATGAACACACAAAAGCACCTTATATTAAACTACTGCTCCACCACCCAACCCAATATTGTCTACTCTTAGTTCATGGCAGCTCTCCAAGGTATCGTTAAAGCTATGGTTTTCCCAGTAGTGATGTATTGAAGTGAGAGCTGGACCATAAAGAAGGCTGATTGCAGAAGAATGGATGCTTTTGAATTATGGTGCTGGAGGAGACTCTTGAGAGTCCCATGGACTGCAAGAAGATCAAACACATCCATTCTGAAGGAAATCAGCCTTGAGTGCTCACTGGAAGGACAGATCCTGAAGCTGAGGCTCCAATACTTTGGCCACCTCATGAGAAGAGAAGACTCCCTGGAAAAGACCCTGATGTTGGGAAAGATGGAGGGCACAAGGAGAAGGGGACGACAGAGGACGAGGTGGTTGGACAGTGTTCTCGAAGCTACCAGCATGAGTCTGACCAAACTGCGGGAGGCAGTGGAAGACAGGAGTGCCTGGCGTGCTCTGGTCTAAACAACAACAACTCTTCCAAGGTATCAGGGCCAACCCCATTGCCAGCTCAAGCCCTGAAGATGCAGAAGTCTCCTCCTCTTTCATTTTTCATATTCCCAAAGATGCTCACCTACTTTCCCAATCACTGCTTCGTAGCTTGAGCCCTCCGCAAGCAGTCTAGATATTTATAGCTTCATTAACAGTGTCCTGTTTCTTCGCTTCATTTTAGAACAGACTCAGTGGGTAAACGTCAGATTGTCTATAGGAAAATCTGTTTTATTTTTCTGCTGCGAAAACACACAGGGTGGCCCATAATAATAATAATAATAATAATCCCTTCCATCTGCTTTTTAAGAACGGCTAGTTGAAATTTGCTTTTACTGACTCCAAGATCAATGCTGTGTTAAGAGACATAAGCTCCCCATTTTCATGTACACTGTTTCCCCCTTCTGTGCTAGTTGGCCTTTTATTTTATTTTTAAATGTCTTTTTATACGTTCAGTATTTAAATTTTTTATGTACAATATAAAATAATAATCTGCTTGGAATTAAGAACTGCCTCATATGGCACAGAAAAAGATGGGATTCCTATACCTCCACTACGAAATGATCGTGTCTTTTCTGTAAAATTTAAAGAACATTTTGTCTGAAAATAAATTTACTCAAGAGGCCTCGAGCGAACACGACTCCCACGTACAAGATTGTTCAGATCCTTCAAAAAAACTCAAAACAAATTGCAGAAAATCTATGGCATAAATGCAGGGACTAGCTTTTTCTGTAAATTGCGTAGCAGCCCAGAACAGGGTGCTTGGCATAAACTGTGCTCACTTATATGGTACAGTGGTACCTTGGTTCTCAAACGTAATCCCTTGCGGAAGTCCGTTCCAAAAGCAAAGCGTTCCAAAACCAAGGCGCACTTTCCCATAGAAAGTAATGCAAAACGGATTAATCCGTTCCAGACTTTTAAAAACAACCCCTAAAGCATGAATTTAGCGTGAATTTTGCTATCTAATGAGACCATGGATCCATAAAATGAAAGCAACAAACAATGTACTGCAGTCACACAACCCATCCATCAGTAGCTGAACTGGGTTCCACACATTCACAAAAACAAAACGAAAAGAGCCGCAAAAACAAATGCACAAAATAAATAACAAAAACAGACAGATCTCAGTATGACACTCAAAACGGAGCATGTTCAGCTTCTGAAAAAAGTTTGCAAACCGGTTTGCAGTGTTTGGGTTCCAGGTTGTTTGAGTACCAAGGCATTTGAGAACCAAGGTACCACTGTACTTGAATTCATACTGGATGCCATATGTAGCCTTGACCTGGGATCAGATGCTGAGTCCTCAGAGGACAACCCAGACATCAAACATGTCAAAAATACGTCTTGCGTGCTGAGGATCCGCTTGATGGGTCATCTGGGTCAATGCGTAAGATGTCTGCTTGTGCGTAAGCAATCCCTAGTATGCCTTCACTGCCAGGAGGTGTAACTTAGGCAGTAAGAATATACAGTCGTACCTTGGATCCCGAATGCCTTGGAACTCGTACATTTTGGCTCCCAAATGCCGCAAACCCAGAAGTGTTCCGGTTTGCGAACCTTCTTTTGGAAGCCAAACACCCAACGCAGCATCTGCGGCTTCTGATTGGCTGCAGGAGCTTCCTGCAGCCAATCAGAAGCAGCACTTTGGTTTCCAAACGTTTTGGAAGTCAAACCATCTTCCGGAACGGATTCCATTTGACTTCCAAGGTACGACTGTATAAAGCAGGCTTTATTATGCCTAGGCCGGATCAGTCCCGTGGAGATCCCACCATGGACCGGATTGCGCGTGCATGTTTTTCGGCGTCTTGTTTTGCGCAGGTGTGATTTTCAGTGTCTGTGCATGCACGGATGCGATTTTCGGCGCTGCAGAAGCGAATCCCCGTGCTGCGCTGCGCCGGTTTTGCGCTGTGCACAAGCGGGAAACTCGGTTCAGGGGCGGCTCGTGGGCCAGTCCAACGACCTCCATGGGGCGCTTCCAGCCCATGGGCCTTAGGTTCCTGACCCCTGGTATAACGCCTCCCTCTTCAACAAAAACCCACAAATGAATAGAACCTATCCACGTGACACTGACACAAAACCTTGCGCATACACTATGTAGAAGAATGAAAGTTTACTTCTCCACCTCTCTTCTCCCCCAACTTTATACTGCCTATAACACGGGTGACTCACATCGAACATGAATGATCTGTAGAAAGAACTCTATGAACTTCTTTAATAAAAAACAAATTTTAAAAAATAAAGACTCCCACTTGAACTTTCCGGTTGCTAGAAACAACGTAAGTCTTTTGCTCCTTGGTGAAATATTAGATTGTTTCCCGATCATGTTTTGTTTTCTGTTTTTAAAAAAATATTTTTTATTAGTTTTCAGTTGCAATAGTGCAATAAAAGCCTCATTACAACAATGCCAAATTATACTACCATTAATAATGCCAATCACTCAAAAACCAAATTATACAATTTAGGTGGTAGAATTGATGGTTTGGTGATTTACTCTATTTAATAATTTATTTACTCTATTTAATTTTATAATGAATGATTTTACAGTGTTGTTTGTGCTGTACTTTTGTACTGTTTTATTGTTGTTAGCCGCCCTGAGCCCAGCTTCGGCTGGGGAGGGCGGGATATAAATAAAATTTATTATTATTATTATTATTATTATTATTATTATTATTATTATTCTGCGTTTCAAAATCTTATAATTTTCTATTACACCTCCAGTCAGAATCACAAACCCTTATACCACAGCTGCAATTTTAACGACTTCCATTCGCATTAACACCTTAAATGATTTATAATCCTAGAGGTGAAGTATTCAAACTCTCTCTTTGTTGTTCTTGTTTGTGGCAATTATTCTGTCCTTGCTGTTTCTTCCTGTCCTTGTAAAATATTATGTCTATCTTTGGTCAGATGTTGCTGTTCTCCATAATGCCTTGGGTCCTTCTTCCGATAATATCTGGGAACTAAAGTAATTCTCTGTGCTTGTCTTTGGCTTTGTTGCTCCTGTATTGCATACTGAATCCTACTCTCCTGGGCAAGTGTTTTGGTAAAAAGCTTGGATTCTAGGTTCTGAGGGCATCCCCAGAGAATAACCTTGCGAATAAGCCAAAATCAAACCTTGCGAATAAGCCAAAAGAAGATTTCTCTAGCCTACCAAGGTGTTAGTATTCTATGCAGAATATGGAGAAAGGGAGCCTATCTTCCTCCTCTACAGTCAACATGAAAAGGTCTTCTACTAAGTGGATTAGTGGCGGAGCAACAGAGCAATATTCTGCAAATCTGCTCCATTTCTGGGCCGGCTGAGGAAAGGGCTTTGCTTCTAACATGGCTAATACAGATTTCATCACTCTCTTTTGCCAACCTGCTTGTCTTCGTGGGATTTCCAGGTGCCTACGGCTGGCAGGTGAACCAGCCAGCCGTACACCTCCGAATTGTGCAAAACGGAATGGGAAACCACCATAAAATGAGATGCAAGGGTAGCAACAGCTCATTACTTGTTGGTACAACTAATTATTCCAACCACTTGAGAGAGAGAGAGAGAGAGCGCCGAGCAGAGCAAACTTCCCCATAAATATACCTCAAGTCGAGGCAGGTGCCTTCATTTACATTTAGGAAACGCCCCAAACTCTGTGATCTACCAAGAGTTTGTGAACAGTGCCAATAGCTCAAATGTATGTGCTTTTTTTTAGGCATAACAGCAATCCTACTGTATCGGAACATCTAGTCTAGCATCAAGTTTCTCACAGTGGCCAGTCAGAGGATAGACAACGTTCCTTTGTATTCAAGCTCCAACAACTAGTATAGTAGAACCTTGGTTCTCAAACTTAATCCGTTCCTGAAGTCCGTTCCAAAACGAAAGCGCACTTTCCCTTAGAAAGTAATGCAAAATGGATTAACACGTTTGGGTCTCCAGCTGTTGTTGGACTACAACTCCCATCATCCAGGAACAGTGGTCAAGGATGATAGGAACTATAGTCCAAAAACATCTGGAGACCCAAGTTTGGGAAACCCTGGAGCATTCTATTTTGTCCCCTTGACTTTAATTTTTTTTTAAGCAAAGGGAGTAGATTAAGTCAGACTACTATAGAATTCAGAAAACTGGTCTCAGACATTCAAATAATCTATACGATCAACATGTGTGTAGTCTTGGAAGTAACATTAAACCACTCTAGTATATTTACAAAAGGCAAATCAAAAGTACTTAAAAAGTAATGAGAGTCTAAGACACCACCTATAATAAACACAATCAATAGTCATAATTTATGTCTGTGAAAGTACTTCTATAATCATGCATTTGATGGAACACTTGTTGCCTGAGAAAACTCACACAAGGAAGATGCTACAGTTTATTTTTTTCTATTCGCCCACATGAATACTGCTGTGCTATCTGAACAGATCTGATTATCTTCATAAATCAGACAGACTAGAGCCAACATTTGTGCATACAGTGGTACCTCGGGTTACATACGCTTCAGGTTACAGACTCCACTAACCCAGAAATAGTGCTTCAGCTTAAGAACTTTGCTTCAGGATGAGAACAGAAATCGTGCTCCGACGGCGCGGCGGCAGCAGGAGGCCCCATTAGCTAAAGTGGTGCTTCAGGTTAAGAACAGTTTCAGGTTAAGTATGGACCTCTGGAACGAATTAAGTACTTAACCCAAGGTAAAGGTAAAGGTACCCCTGCCCGTACGGGCCAGTCGTGACCGACTCTAGGGTTGCGCGCTCATCTCGCTCTAGAGGCCGTGAGCCGGTGCCGTCCGAAGACACTTCCAGGTCACGTGGACAGCGTGACAAAGCTGCTCTGGTGAGCCAGCACCAGCGCAGCACACGGAAACGCCGTTTACCTTCCTGCTATAAAGCGGTACCTATTTATCTACTTGCTTTCATTTGTGCTTTCGAACTGCTAGGTGGGCAGGAGCTGGGACCAAACGACGGGAGCTCACCCCGCCGCGGGGATTCGAACCGCCGACCATCCGATCGGCAAGTCCTAGGCGCTGAGGTTTTACCCACAGCGCCACCCGCGTCCCTGATAACCCGCGGTACCACTGTATAAATCGCCTCTCAAGCCAATACTCTATAGAGGCAGAATATAACTTCGTGATTGTTGTTATGTAGCAACAAGCTTGGGGTAAAAAGTAAAAAATAAAACACATATACAGTATTTCTGAAGGAAGCATGCAAACAGAAGCACCATATTTAAAAGTAACAACCCTTAAGAAAAAAAAAAAGATTTTTAAATCTATGGACTTCAGAGTCAAGCGTTATTCTATTTAGCCTCCAAGTTTAATTGTCTAGTCTACAGACTGAGGGCAGGAAATATGGCTATGATGTGACAAGCTGTAGAAAACTGATTTCCACTGCACAAGTACTACTTCTACTCATTTCCACAAATAAAACTTTGAAGGAAGTGGAGAGATTAACAGCATAAGGATGAGGACCAATTTTCTTTAAAAAACAAAACCCTGCCAGCCAAATACATTGGTTTCTACACTGTATAACATACAGCTTAATGCTAAGGTCTTCTGTACCACAACAATTCTGGTATTTCAGGCACATTCAGACAGTTGCGCAGCTAGATGCATGAGTGCAGCATTTTTATAGGACAGGGTTTGAGTTTTATTACTTCAAAAGACGCAGTTACACACAACGCAAAAAGCATCAGAAAACAAGACTCATGATGCCTCTGATATGCCTGCAAATGATTCAGTCCTGTCCTAGAAGCACACAAAGCAGCAACAGAATAATCCCTAGCAGCAGCAAGTTGCAGAATGTACCCATTTTTTAACAAAACGTCTGGAAAGCTGTACTTCTTGAGTAGGAGGGTAGAATTAAATATTAGCTCTCGGGGACACCAATGCAAACTGTTATCTCCTAGGTTAATAACCTACACCCTGTAGTTGGGGTTAAGTATTAAATGAAAGGTTTTGGAATTATGTATTTTTCACACAGAGTGGCAGGAAAACTGCCATGCGGGCAAGACTGCTATGTATTCCATGTGTGCCGTTGGAGAATCAGTATAATACAGCGGTACCTCGGGTTAAGAACTTACTTCATTCTGGAGGTCCGTTCTTAACCTGAAACTGTTCTTAACCTGAAGCACCACTTTAGCTAATGGGGCCTCCTGCTGCCGCCGCACCGTTGGAGCACGATTTCTGTTCTGATCCTGAAGCAAAGTTCTTAAGCTGAAGCACTATTTCTGGGTTAGTGGAGTCTGTAACCTGAAGCGTCTGTAACCTGTGGTACCACTGTACAGTGGACGCTCGGGCTGCGAACATGATCCGTGTGGGAAGCACGTTCGCAACCCGCAGCGGCGCATCTGCGCACACACGGGTTGCAATTCGGCGCTTCTGCGCATGGGCAAAGCGCAATTTAGTGCTTCTGTGCATGCGCGACAGCCGAAACCCGGAAGTAACCCGTTCCAGTACTTGTGGGTTTCGGTGGGTGCGTAACCCGAAAAAACGCAACCTGAAGCAGCTGTAACCCGAGGTATGACTGTATATGTAAACTCAACTGTTATGAAGAAGAATATTTATACATACATACATACATACCTCGCCTATCTGGCTGGGTTTCTCCAGCCACTCTGGGTGGCTCCCAACTGAATATTAAAAACACAATAAAACACCAAACATTAAAAACTTCTCTAAACAGGGCTGCCTTCAGATGTCTTCTAAAAGTCAGGTAGTTCTTTATTTCCTTGACATCTGGTGGAAGGGCGTTCCACAGGGCGGGTGCCACTGCCGAGAAGGCCCTCTGCCAGGTTCCCTGTAACTTCACATCTCACAGGGAGGGAACCGCCAGAAGGCCCTTGGAGCTGGATCTCAGTGTCTCGGCTGAACGATGGGGGTGGAGACGCTCTTTCAGGTATACTGGGCCAAGGCCATTTAGGGCTTTCAAGGTCAGCACCAACTTTGCTGGGAGCCAATATAGGTCTTTCAGGACTGGTGTTATATGGTCTCGGTGGCCACTCCCAGTCACCAGTCTGGCTGCCACATTCTGGATTAGTTGAGTTTCAAAGGTAGCCCCACGTAGAGCACATTGCAGCAGTCCAAGCGGGAGATAACCAGAGATGCACCACTCTGGCGAGACAAAAACTTGATCAAAATGAGCAGTTTAAGAACACAGGAGGATGATCTATTCTCCCTGTGCTCCTGGATTTATCAGAAAGAGAAAACCCTGTTTTCCAAACTATTGCCATTGGAAACAGATGCAGCAGGGTATAACATCTAGCCACTGGTGCATCTCTTAACCAGTCATAGCAAAGCAAGGTAATAAAGCCTTCATTGTCCAGAGTTGCAGAGAAGACCAGAGATAAGTTATCTCCTGTAATGAAATCTCCTCTATTCACCGGCCATCTGAGGCTCCTTGAATTCTCAACTCTTCTGCAGAATCTGCTAAGCAGGGTTTGACACATCTGTGTGATTTAAGGCGATGTCCAAAATACTGATCAAGTGTTCTGAGATCATGTCCACATACAGTCGCACATTGGATCCCGAACGCCTTGCAAGTCGAACATTTTGGCTCCCGAATGCAGCAAACCCAGAAGTGAGTGTTCCGGTATGCGAACATTATTTGGAACCCAAACGTCCGACGGGCCCCCTGATTGGAGCTTCCTGCAGCCAATCAGAAGCTGCGCTTTGGTTTCGGAACATTTTGGAAGTTGAACGGACTTATGTAGATTTCCATTGGTACAAAATGCATTGTGTTGCTGAGTCTTCCTTTATCATCAACTGCCTGTTTATTGATCAGTGTTAAAAATTCAGATATATAAGCTAATCCACCAAATGGTAACTTAAACCTAGGTTCCAGCTGCCACAACGGAATGTCTAGGCACTGCCTTTAATAATAATAATAATAATAATAATAATAATAATAATAATAATAATAATATTTTCATTTCTATATTGCTTTATATTTTGAAGAAAAAAACTCAAAAGTGGTTTGCAACACATTTAAACAACCCAGAATAAACCAAACTCAAGCTTCAAGGAAAATATTTCAGATCCTTCTCTAAGCGACATTTTGCTTTCCCCGTGTTTATTCACCAACTTAATTTATAGAGCTGCCCCACAGCAAAAGTGCTCCGGGAAGCCAGTGTGGTGTAGTGGTTAGAGCAGAGGTAGGCAACCTAAGGCAGGATGCGGCCCAATCGCCTTCTCAATCCAGCCTGCGGACGGTCCGGGAATCAGTGTGCTTTTACATGAGTAGAATGTGCTGCTTTATTTAAAATGCATCTCTGGGTTATTTGCAGGGCATAGAAATTTGTTCATTTTTTTTTCCTTTCAAAATATAGTCCGGGGCCCCCACATGGTCTGAGGGATGGTGGACCGGCCCACGGCTGAAAAAGGTTGCTGACCCCTGGGTTAGAGTGTCGAACTAGGACCTGAGAGATCAGGGTTCAAATCCCCACTCAGCCGTGAAACTGAGGGTGACGTTTCTCCAGTCGCAGTCTTTTAACCTACCTCGCAGGGTTTTTCTAGGTATGAACTGAGGAGTGGGATGAAGCATGTACTCCTTGGAGAAAAAGGCAGGATATAAATGCAGTAAGTAAGCTCTTCTGCTGAAGAAAGATGGAGGGGCCGCAAGGATTAAGGCTTTCTGGGAGATGATCTATAATGAAATGAAAAAGGTATTTAAATATACCTTCTTGAAGAAACCAGAGGCCTTTCTCCTGGGCATGGTGCCAAAGAGGGACAGAACTTTTTTTATGTATGCAACAACAGCAGCAAGAATACTCATCACAAAGTATTGGAAGACACAAGATCTACCCACCCGGAATGGAATACATGGAACTGGCGGAATACATGGAACTGGCGGAAATGACTGGCAGAATCCGGGACCAGGGAGATGACTGGCAGAATCCGGGACCAGGGAGAAGAGTCGGTAGAAGAAGATTGGAGGAAATTTAAAGATTATTTACAGAAACATTGTAAAATCAAAGGATGCTGGAATGCAGCTATGTGGTTTTAGTAGTAATGCTATAAAGGATTAAGTAAAAGTGGATTGTTAACAGGTCAAATGTAAAGCTATAATATATTAAGATAAATTATTAAGATAAAAACAAGGTGGAAAGGATTTGCTGAAATAACTAATGGAACTAGAATACAAAAAGGGAGGTGTGAGGAGGTCAAGGAAACAAGCAAATGAAAATAAGACATGGAAAGTTGGATGTGTTTTTAACTGTTTTTTATATTTTTCCTTTTTTTGGTATTATGTATTTTTTGTTTTTTCTTTCTCTTTTTCTATTTCTGTAAACCTTTTTGAAACCCCAATAAATATTATTTTTTTAAAAATGAAGAAAGGTGGAGGGGCCGGCCAGAGGGAGAGGTCAGTCGGTTAGCTGGCATCCAGAGATCTCCACATGGTCGGAATTCGACCCGCACCAGTCACAAAACACGCCTGGCAAATTTCCATCACTGCTACTTTTTATGAGACGTCTCACCCTGTGTGTTTCTTTGCACATTAGGTTATGCCACACACAGGACTGGTCACTATCTTTCAGAAAAAACTACAATATTCACCTGTAGCTTCAGAAGAAATAACTGTGTTACTTCAGAAACCTTCTGGTTTATGACTACCAGAGGGATCATAAGAAACGTCCTATTTCATCCGATTGCCATAACTGGGCTGAAAAGGCAGTACAGTGGTACCTCAGGTTACATATGCTTCAGGTTACAGACTCCGCTAACCCAGAAATAGTACCTCGGGTTAAGAACTTTGCTTCAGGATGAGAACAGAAATCGTGCTGCGGCGGCGCAGCGGCCCCATTAGCTAAAGTGGTGCTTCAGGTTAAGAACAGTTTCAGGTTAATAACGGACCTCCAGAACGTATTAAGTACTTAACCCGAGGTACCACTGTAAACACATTCCTGCAAGCAGAAATTGCTTTAACGGAGTGAAATTAAAGATAATGGGGATACAAAATACCGCCTAGCTACTTCTATGCAAACACAGTGTACAGCCAAATGAAAAGCAATTTACTCGTCGTACTCATCTCATTTAACGCTTACTCTAGCCTTAAGATACTAAAATCTATTCATTCATACGCTGCGGCTTCGCACAGTAACTATCCTGTGAAACTGCTCTGTGAAGCCATTGTACAGCCAAAGAACAAGTACCAAAAGAGCCTGAGAGTTTGTCAAGACGGCAATCTTTCCCCCTGGACAGCTCTGCGCCACAACACAAAAACTGGTGTATCTGTGTATTTGTGCTATACTATAGGGGTCATTTAGAACTTTGCCAGCACGCAAAGCCTGGAACAAAATGAGCTCTCAATCTTATTTTCCATTGTTTTAAATCCCATATGTTGGTTCGTTCCATTTGCATCCTAGATCCTACTTTTCCCGCTGAGAATTCAAGGCAGCCTCACAACATCCCTGTGAAGTAGGACAGGCCAAGAGATCTAGTGAGCTTGGCCTCTCCAGTTGTGGCCTCATCCACTATCTACAGCACATAAAACTTCCTTCAAATACGGTTATTGTGGCTAACAGATGTGAAGCGAACTGCAGGAAAGTGACATGTGACCTTAGACAACATGTCTTGGGACATAAAATTTGCTTCTAATAGGCAAATCAAGGGAAATTTATGGCTCGAAATATGTTAAATTCTGCGTAGCTTCTCTTCTGTGCCCAAACATGCTTCAAATCTATCCATGCTCAAGATATGAAACCGTTTACTGTTGGAGCTGCCAGAACCAGTCGACTGAACGTTTTTTGGAACTACAGTGGTACCTCGCAAGACGAAATTAATTCATTCTGCGAGATTTTTCGTTCTGCGAGTTTTTTCGTCTTGCGAAGCACGGATTCCCTGGGTATTAACAGTTTTAAGAAAAAGGAAACAAACTCGCAAGACGTTTACGTCTTGCGAAGCAAGCCCATAGGGAAATTCGCCTTGCGAAGCAACTCAAAAAACGAAAAACTCTTTTGTCTTGCGAGTTTTTCGTCTTACGAGGCATTCGTCTTGCTAGTTCAGCAGAATTTGCAAAGGTGATACACTTATGGTATCACAATTCAGGGCAGACATGCTTTTACTGCACTTTAATTTGCGTGTGATCAAGTTACACTAAGCCAGATTATGCAGATGCAATGCTTCTGCTATCCCTGTTTTGGATCACTTCTCTCTCTTTGCATTCATGCGATTAACCAATTAACTTAAAACAGGAATACACCTTAAGAGGAGAATGACAAAAACAGAACGTCTGTATAAAATGAATACTGTCGTTTCTTAACAGCACAATCCTAGACATGGCCTCCTGAAAAGCAAATTCAAGTGCAATGAGAGTTGCTCTCAGGTCAAGAATGTGTTATCACAGGACTGCAACCTCAGATAAGAAATAACATTCATGTAAAAGAGCAAACAGATGATCAGAATAAAGTTATTTACTATCCCACACAAAGGCAAATCTTAAGTCCTGTAACTAAAGGTTATCCACAGTCTAGCTCGCATGAACAGGCTGTAACAAAGAATAAAACAGCTCTGTACAAGTAAGAAAAGTTACGGCTATATATTGCTAAACTTGAAAAATAAGTACCTATTTCACCACTTAAAATGTACTCCTACTGCAAATTTATGCAACTGTCTCCTTTTGAAAAACATTGCAATAAACTAATTTACGTAGCTATAAAAATCACAAATTAATCCGAGAGATAAAACAATCTAAAGAAAGTGTTTTCTGAAACTTTCTATTTGTTTTAAGTGTTGAGGCCAAAGAGTAGCATCCCCACCTTTTGTTGGGATATTGAAGAATGCTAACAGAAAATACTGTATTTTTCGCTCTATAACACGCACCCGACCATAACACGCACATAGTTTTTAGAGGAGGAAAATCCGTAGGCATGCCACCCGTAGGCATTCCCTCCACAACACGCACAGACATTTCCCTTTACTTTTTAGGAGGAAAAAAGTGAGTGTTATGCTGCAAAAAATACGGTAATTCAAGGCTGCACTACAGAGTACTGTACATTTAACAAAGAACTGTTGGTTACAGTGACAAACTTTTACATTCCTCTTAGAATTTAGGTTACTGGTCAATTAACTGTTTACAAATCAAGATCTGAATACTGACCCTAGCCTTATAAAAGAAAAGCACTGCTTAGCACGGCAAACATTGCTTGAGTTATTGAAGCCTTCCAGCCATCTCAACCACCAATTTAACAATGAAGGAAAAAACCTACACAGGAGAAATCTTTTATCAGGTCCACACATTCATTTACTAGGCAAACCTTGAGGACACAAAAACCTCACCATATTTAACAAAATTACCCTTCAAGCAGGGACGCGGGTGGCGCTGTGGGTTAAAGCCTCAGCGCCTAGGGCTTGCCGATCGAAAGGTCGGCGGTTCGAATCCCCGCGGCGGGGTGCGCTCCCGCTGCTCGGTCCCAGCGCCTGCCAACCTAGCAGTTCGAAAGCACCCTCGGGTGCAAGTAGATAAATAGGGACCGCTTTCTAGCGGGAAGGTAAACGGCGTTTCCGTGTGCAGCTCTGGCTCGCCAGAGCAGCGATGTCACGCTGGCCACGTGACCCGGAAGTGTCTCCGGACAGCGCTGGCCCCTGGCCTCTTGAGATGGGCGCACAACCCCAGAGTCTGGCAAGACTGGCCCGTACGGGCAGGGGTACCTTTACCTTTTTACCCTTCAAGCAACATGTTGCTGTCCGATTATCAGGAAAATATGCCGTGTTTAACTTTTATCTTCTGGAATTTACTGCAGCAGGAAAATCAGACCCGACCATTATAAGTATTTGCCCAGGTCCTCAAAAATAAGAGAGTAACTTCATAGGCTTAGTACATGAAGAGAAGGCTTCTTCTTTCGAGAGACTGAGTAATGTTGCAACACTCCTCTACGCAATAAGGGCGTGTCGAGATTGGAGCTCGTCTCATAGAAATGTCCTTTTTGTCCCACAGAATTCATCATGTGTGTATGCACACATGCAATTCCTCTGCCAGTAAGTTCAGGCTGAGCTTTTTTCAGTTCCAGCATACTTAATGTAGATCATTACACTTCCCCATTTGAGAGCCCACTGAATTTAAAGGGCTAATAACATAGTTTATTATGTTTTCCTCCTGAAACAAGGATCTCAGGGTGGCACATATGAATCCGTCCCTTATCCCCACAGTTACCCTGCAAGACAGGCTGAGAGATAACAGCCAGCCCAACATCACTCAAGAGAACTTCATACATAAAAAGTCCAAACTAAAGAAGAGTGCATAACCAAAGTGATGGACTAGGCCGAAATGGCAAAAATGACAGTGAGGATCAGGCACCAAGAAGACAAGAAATTCAGTCAAGACTGGAAAAAGTTTACAGAATATCTTAAGGACCGCTGTGTATACTTAAAAACGTTAGGAGGATTGTTATAGCACTTGTAATATGATTTAAGGCAAAAAAGGAGATAATATGAATTGGAAAAATGTACTTAGATGCAAAAAAAAACTTGGGGAAATTGGAAACCAGGGGTGGGGGTAGAAGTCAGAGATGTAAGTAATCCCAGAAGTGTAGAAATTGAAAATTATGTGAATGTATAAGAATATTGTTTTAAAAATGAAAATAAAATATTAAAAAAATAGAACTTGATAGATATGCAGATATTTGACCCGAGTGTTAGAAAAGCTAGGAGCCAAATGGTTTCTGGGACCTGGGTTGTAGGTGCCAAAACTGAATGTCTAGTCGCCACCGAGGGCAGGAGAATTGGCAACACTTTTTATTTATTATTTTAATAAGCAGGAACTACTATGCAATTCACATAAGTGACACATTGTTAATACGACGTTTTTTCAGAAATTGTTAATACATGTTTAATTTGGTGTTTACAATAAAAATATTGGTACCATCCTTGAGTTTTCAAAACACTCTTTATTGTTAAACTCCTTAATATATTGTTTATCCTTAACTTGGAAGCTTCAAAGCACATACCGTACATTTCAGTAATCCTTGAGTGTCAGCCAAGCGCAAAAACGGCACCCAGACTTTTGGAGGCGCTCGCAAATGGAGAATCTTTAGGTGCAAAATGTGCCTTGATAATTTCAAACCCTGTTTGACCCAAAGTCTTCCCAAATTCCAGCGCTTCACCAACTAACACAACACAGATAGAAGGTACATTTGTATGGTAGCGTAGTTCCACCAGGATCACCAAGCAGGTGAACGTGAACTTCTGCTAACAGAAATTAGCAAAGGAAACAGAGTAGTTCTGTATGTTTCCTAAGAATATAACTCTTGTGTTTTATTCCGTTTTTGTATGTGTTGGAAGCTGCCCAGACTTGGGGGGGGGGCAACCCAGCCAGATGGGTGGGGTACAAATAATAAAATTATTCTTACTGCTATTATTATTGCAAGCAACGTAGCCCAGAAAACGCAGCCCAGCAACCTGCGGTTCAAGTGTTTCATCCAACCCCTTTCCCCTTTAAACTTCATCCAAAACAAGTACAACCCAACCAGTTAGCTCAGGTGGTTTAAGAGCGCAAGGCTGAGAACACCAAGGTCATGGGTTCGAACCCCTGTACAGGCCTCCTGTATTGCAGGGGGTTGAGACAGTTAACCCTCAGGTCCCTTCAGGGGAAACCCAGCCAGATGGGCAGGGTATAAGTATTAAATTATTATTATCAGTGCTTTTTTTTCTTAAAAAATGTTTAGGGGTATACTCTCCTTTTCCTACTCATTTTGAAATACTGCCCCTCAATGAGGCCAAACTTAGATTCACAAAATGTTCAGGGCCCCTGCTTTTTTCCTAAAAAATGTTTAGGGGTACTCTCATTTTGACTCAAGAAAATCACCATTTTATAGTTCAAATCGGGGAAAACAAATACAGCCAACGGACAAAAGTACAAAGATTCACAAAATGTTTAGGGGTATGCGTCCACCTGAGCCCCCCAGAAAAAAAGAACTGGTGATAATGATTAACTTTACCATTCTACACATTCAAAAGATTCAAAAAGTTCCTATTAGGTAGATTCACATAAAAATCCTACGCCCTTTTAAAATGTGGGGGTTTTGGCGGGGGTTATTGGGTTGTTGTTATTTTTATTATGTATTTTGTGGTTTTGTACAGCATATACTTGGCACAGTAGCCCCCAGGACTGCCTCCAAAGTACATACGCCGGGAGAGGCCTTGTATGGGGAGCATATCTCAATATGGGGAGCATATTTCCATTTTCAGGGTCGTGGGTTCGAGTCTCACATCGGCCAAAAGATCCCTGCCTTTGCAAGGGGTTGGGCTAGATGGCCCGCGAGGTCGCTTCGTGTGACACTCGACTCACCTTGCAGGAAGCGGCATCCCAGGACCTGAGCCACATTCACACGTGCACGCGCGACACGCGCACCCCCACCTCGCGTGCATTTGCTTTGCTGCAGACCCCCCCGGGTCCTGCCAATACTTTCCCCCTCCCCGGGAATCCCCCTCCCTCGCCCCCGGGGTCTCCAGACTCGCCTCCCTTCAACCTACCAGGGCTGGGGATGAAGCAACACGCCGCCGCCGCCGCTCGCGCCTCCCGGGTCCACCTTCCAGCGCCCAGCCAGACGTTCCATCCGCCCCGCCAGCGGCGGAAGGCAGCTCGCGACGCCCCGGCAAGCGCGCGCCTCTACACCTTCCTCTGCCACCAACGCGCTACATTCACGCTCCCCGGGGCGGGCGGGGGAGGAGGAGAAGGAACCAGGAAGTGAGCAGCGCAGAGGCCACGCCCTCCCCCCATCCGCTTCCTCCTCTTGACATAGAGGCCACGCCCTCCCTATCCGATTCCTCCTCTTCCCTGGCGGCCACGCCCTTTCCCCATTCGATTCCTCCTCTTCTCAAGAGAGGCCACGCCCTCTCCCAATCCAATTCTTCCTCTTGCCAGAGAGGCCACGCCCTCCCCCAGTCCTATTCCTCCTCTTGCCAGAGAGGCCACGCCCTCCTCCGTCCGATTCCTCCTCTTCCCAAGAGAGGCCACGCCCTCCCCCCATCCGCGTCCTCCTCTTGCCAGAGAAGCGGCGTCCCTTCGCTGCCCGGCGTTGTGCGCGGGTCCAACGTTCCGGGCTGCTCCGAGCGCCGCCCTTTTTTTAGTTCCCGCCCGCCGCCCGGAAATCCCAGGGCGGTTTACCACAGGGGAAAAAGACACAAAATACGGAATAAAAGCAAAAGCCAGCGAGAAACTCTCGCACAACCCAGGAACACATTGAAAAGGCCGTAAAAAGTTTAATATCCTGTTGGAAGCCGCCCAGAGTGGCTAGGGAGGCCCAGTCAGATGGGCGGGGTTTAAGTAATTTTTAAAAATTATTATTATTATTATTATTATTATTATTATTACTTAGCCCAAGTTCTGGTTACAAAGAAACGTTTTGTTGCTTCATTGTTATTTCTAAATTGGTATACCGCCCTTCGCCAGAAGAGCCCAGGGCAGTTCACCATAGAAAAATAACAATGGCAACACAAAATACATAATAAAAATATAAACAAATAATAATAGTAGTAATAATATTATAATAATAATAATAAACCAATCATCATGTAAAAATAAACCGCACAAAACAAAAATAAACCAATAATAATAATGAACCAGTAATAAACCACACAAATACATTTAAAAGGTCACAGAATGCTTAATCAGCTAAATGCCTAGGAGACAAAAAGGCATTTATTATTATTTGTTAAACTGATCACCCAAGAATCCCAGGGCAGTTCAGCACAATAAAAAAATGACAACACAAAATGTTCTGCTTTTTGAACGCTTTTCAGAAGCCGAACGTCTGTCAGCTATTTTTTCCCGGGCGCCTGCGCCACTCGGAAGTCACGCCTTGGTTTTTGAACGTTTTGGAAGTCAAACAAATTTCCAGAATGGATTAAGTTCAAGAACCAAGGTACCACTGTATTTGGCGGTTTTGTTTTTGCTATTTATTTTGTGTTTTTGAGGCTTTTTTGGTTAATTTGCTTTTGTGACTGTGTGGAACCCAGTTCAGCTGTTGATTGATAGATTGTGTGACTGCAGAAATGGATAAAAACCTCCCATCCAAACAAAGACTATCAACAGTGCAGGTAAGAAATTTTTTTATCACCTACAATACTGTCTTATTTATTTTATGTTACAGTACATTGATTGTTGCTTTCATTTTATGGATCAATGGTCTCATTAAATAGTAAAATTCATGTTAAATTGCTGTTTTAGGGGTTGTTTTTAAAAGTCTGGAACGAATTAAGCTGTTTTGCATTCCTTTCTATGGGAAAGTGCACCTTGGTTTTGGAACGCTTTGGTATTGGAATGGACTTCTGGAATGGATTAAGTCTGAGAACCAAGGTACCACTGTATTGCTGAGGGAAGGCTGAGGTTTCTTGCCTTTGCCCTGAATCCATTCCCTTGGCTGGCATAGGATTTCTCGAGAACTGAAAACTGGGCATTAAACTCGCAGCGTTTCTCAAACGTTTCCCCAGCCATTGTTGGGACTACAACTCCCATCATGCCTAGCGAGCAGGACCAACGCTAAGGGGATGATGGGAGTTGTAGTGCGACAACAGCTGAGGCGCTGTAGCCACTGTGAGGCCATGCACAGGCTCGCCTGCTTTTACTCGGGAGTAAACACGAGCGAACTGACCAGTCACGAACGTCCAAAAAAAACAACAACCAACAACCAACAACAACCACTCAGTTTTAAAAGAGATTATTCCGGGCATCCGCAACGCGCGTGCGCGTAAGCCTAGCCGCTCGGCGGGAAAGGCGCGAGGACGCCTGCGCCTGCGCGGTCAGGAAACCGGTGTGGAAGGAGCGAGGGCGTCATCAGACAGCGCCGCAGAAGTGGGCAGGCAGGGAGTGGGCGCCCTTTTGCTGATGGCGACGGCCGGGCGTTCGGAGGGCGGCGCATGCGCGTGAGGGTGTCCTCGCCATGGCGTCGGTGGTGCTGAGCGAGGCGGAGAAAGTGTACGTCATGCACGGCGTCCAGGTAACTGAGGGGGGACTGGAGGCCTGTCTGGGGCCGGTTACTTTATTATTATTATTATTATTATCATTATTATTATTATTAGCATTTATTTCCCACCTGTTTTCTCCATGGGACTCAAGGGGGATGGTTCTTCCCCTCATTCAATTCCTCACAACGACCCTGTGAGGCTTGGCTGCCACCTGCCCTGTACAGGATAGTCCCAGTTACTAATTATTATTATTATTAATAATAATAATATTTTTATGTATTGCATTTATAGCCCACCAGTTTCTCCATAGGGCTCAAGGGGGATGGTTCTTCCCCCTCCTCATTCAATTGCTCGCGACGACCCTGTGAGGCTGGTCTGCCTTGTATAATACAGGATTGTCCTAGTTGCTTAATAATAATAATAATAATAATAATAATAATAATAATAATAATTTTATTTATTGCATTTATAGCCCACCAGTTTCTCCATAGGGCTCAAGGGGGATGGTTCTTCCCCTCCTTATTCAATTCCTCACAACGACCCTGTGAGGCTGATCTGCCTTGTATAATACAGGATTGTCCTAGTTGCTTAATAATAATAATAATAATAATAATAATAATAATAATAATAATAATTTTATTTATTGCATTTATAGCCCACCTGTTTCTCCATGGGACTCGAGGATGGTTCTTCCCCCTCCTCATTCAACCCCCACAACGACCCTGTGAGGCTGGCTGCTTTGTATAATACAGGATTGTCCTAGTTGCTTAATAATAATAATAATTTTATTTATTGCATTTATAGCCCACCTGTTACTCCATGGGGCTCAAGGGGGGTGATTCTTCCCCTCCTCATTCAATTGCTCACGACAACCCTGTGAGGCTGGGCTGCCCCCTGCCCTGTACAGGATTGTCCCAGTTACTAGTTATTATTATTAATAATTATTATTTTATGTATTGCATTTATAGCCCACCTGTTTCTCCATGGGGCTCAAGGGGGATGGTTCAATCCCCACAACAGCCCTGTGAGGCTGGGCTGCCCCCTGCCCTGTTCAAGATTGTCCCAGTTACTAATTATTATTATTATTGTTGTTGTTGTTGTTGTTGTTATTACTATTATTATTAATTTTTTATGTATTGCATTTATAGCCCACCTGTTTCTCCATGGGGCTCAAGGGGGATGGTTCAATCCCCACAAGGACGCTGTGAGGCTGGGCTGCCACCTGCCCAGTATAATACAGGATTGTCCCATGTTTCAATTAAAAATGCTCTTGTCATTAATATGGGGTGCAGTTTATCCTGTTATTTCAGATCTTTCTTTCTCTCCTCTCCAAATACACATGTCTCTAAGGGTGTGTGAAAGGTTATGTATTTAAGGTCTGGGTAGCAAGGCACAGACAGATTTACAAATCCGTGTATTTGTTTGTGACATATTCCAGAGGGGCCATTCTGTTAGGCTGCAGTGGATTGTATAGGATGGCTTTGAAGTCGCTTCAGCACTAGCTGAAAAATAATTCAACCACCTCATCCCTTCCTGTATTTTGCCAGAACAAAGATGAGAACCCAACTACTGTGAGCTACGTTAGACTGAGGTTCAATGACTGGCTTAAGGTCACCCAGTGAGCTTCCTGGCTAAATGGGGATTTGAACCAGGGTTCTACTCTGACACCTCCCATCATCATTGCCAGTGATGATGGGAGGTGTAGTGCAACAACATCTGGAGGGCAGCAGGCTGTGCACCTCTGCTCTAACCATTGCACCACACTGCCTTTTGCTCCAGGAGGCTTTGTTTGGTCAGAATCAAGTATACACTTCCAAAGTTAATGCTAAATACATTGCTTTTGGTAAATGAGTGCCATGGCCATGAGAGGACTCTGAAAATCTCAGGCTTTTTAGACCTTTGGTACTATCAGAAACCAAAGTTGTACATTGGTTGCCAGATGTGGATTTTTCTTCCAGCCAAGGTGGAAAATTGAAAAAAATGTTTAAAAGTACCTTTCCAAAAAACAACAACCCAGAGTCCTTTTTTGGGGGGGGGATAATTCAGAGGGAAATTCCCAGGTGTCAGAAAAGACTATTATTATTATTATTATTATTATTATTATTATTATTATTATTATTTTCATTTCATTTCTATACCGCCCTATACACAAAGGTCTCAGAGCGGTTCACATAACCTGAACCTGAGTCTGTAACCTGAAGTGTCTGTAACCTGAAGCGTCTGTAACCCGAGGTACCACTGTATAGGATATAGATCAAATCAGGCAAAGGCCTGATTAAAAAGGAACGTTTTTGCCTGGCGCCTAAAGGTGTATAGTGAAGGCGCCAGGCAAACTTCCCCGGGTAGTAGCATATTTATGTATGCTACTACTGCAGCCTGTGTTTTGTTAGCCCCAAAATGGAAAATGAACGAGGTCCCAACTAAAGAAGAATGGCAACTTAAACTGATGGAATATGCGCAGCTCGCATATTTAACTTATAGAATAAGAGAACAACAAGAATGTACATTCAAAGAAGTTTGGAAAATGTTTATTGAAAATATGGGTGAAAATTGTGTTTATTTAAAAATGATGGTAGCATTAAGATAAATTCAATAGTGTAAACAAGTTTCGAGGGCTGTAACAGTGGATTACTGAATGGTTTAGTTCATGTAAAACATGCAGGGATGTATGGTATGCAAAATGAACCATGGAAAGAGAAGAAGGGAAGTCACTGATTTAAGGTTGTTTAAATGAATACTTTGAAATGAACATTAGAAAATTTAATAAAAATTAAAACAAAAAAAAAATCCTTCCAGTAGCACCTTAAAGACCAACTAAGTTAGTTCTTGGTATGAGCTTTCGTGTGCCTGCACACTTCTTCAGAAGTTTCCAGACCCTTCTATATAGTGAGAAGGTGGGGAGGGGTATTACTCAGAAGGGTGGTGGGAATGGGTGATTGGCAGATAGCTGTGATGAGCCTGTTGACGACTGGAAACTTCTGTTTCAGTGTATCTGAAGAAGTGTGCATGCACACGAAAGCTCATACCAAGAACTAACTTAGTTGGTCTTTAAGGTGCTACTGGAAGGAATTTTTTTTGTTTTGACTATGGCAGACCAACACGGCTACCTATCTGTAATAAAAATTAGAGAGCTCAAGAGAGAGATGGCATTCACTTATAATCAGAAGTTCATGAATAATATGCATTTGTCTGCTTCGCTCAGCAACATTTATTTGTGTGATCAATCAATGGCATTAGGTAACACATTGTGCTAAATGACTGTTTCAGGAGGATCTTCGGGTGGATGGCCGTGGTTGTGAAGATTACAGATGTACGGAAGTGGAAACAGATGTAGTATCTAATACAAGTGGGTCTGCCAGAGTAAAACTTGTAAGTACACCTAGCGGGAACTTCTATACACTGCTAATGATATTGTATATTTTTTGTTGAAGCTCACTCTGCACAGTGCTAAAACATAGTTTGGGTCTGCCCTGCCCTAGCTAGAACAGTCTGGTGGCACCTGAACAAGTAACTCATTTATAGCTGCATACGTTTTTGTGGCACAGGAAATGTATTGTTCATTTATAGTGCAGGAGAGAGATGTGTCACATTAACATGTAGAACACAAATAGAAAGGAGAACCAGATGCAAGACTAATAATTCTGTTGCAGTGGCCCATTACTCCCCAATTCGTACTGAGTTGGCAAAATTGTGTTCTTAAACACCCAGTAGTATTTAAGGAATAGAAGGATGGCATACAGTATGGAAAATGAAAGGTTAGTATGAATGAGAAAAGGACGTTGGCTTAGGGCAGGCTTCCTTAACCTCGGCCCTCCAGATGTTTTTGGCCTACAACTCCCGTGATCCTTAACTAGCAGGACCAGTGATCAGGGATGCTGGGAATTGTAGTCTCAAAAATATCTGGAGTGCCAAGGTTGAGGAAGCCTGCCTTAGGGGCTGTTTGCTTTTGGAGGAAACGAGGAAAGAGTTTGCTGAATGCCCAACATAGAAGGAAGCTAAGGGGGTGGCAAGCTCAGTGAGAGGAAGACCCAAAATGTCTTGGAACCAAGCAATAGGAAACCTAAAAGCAAGGGTGAGTGGAGGAAGACAAAATAAGCATTGGTATGAGAAGCAGGGATCAAAAGGGAGGGGGTGGAGGAGACAGATTTGCAGGAAAGGGGACTGAAGAAGTAAATTGTCAGAAAAGCGATTGGATTATTATATTGAACAACCAGTATTTTTTTACAGGGTATTCAAGGGTATGCAGTACCTGCACCACTTTTCGTTGTTAAAAAGTGTGGCACTTACTATAACAACTCTATGATGTGTGCCCGCACCTCTTTTTCTAGAAAAAGCACTGTGAACAACAAATATTCACAATCTTAATCTCACAGTCTACCAGACTCAATGCTGTTTATTAGCAGTGCGTGTCTACAGTAGTCCGCATCAGATTGTGATATTAAGTTGGTTGGCCCTTTCAGTGCTTTGAAGGTGCTTCAAAGGTTTGTCATTGTGTTTTCAAGGCTTTTTGTTTTTTTAAGGAAAAATACTGGGTAGTACTGGGCGACACAGAAAGTAAAGGGAGGTGTGCTGGTAAGATCATAAAACTTGGAAAACATTTGTAGCAGAGTGCTGTTATTTCAACAGGGGCACACAGACATCCTGGTTGGAGTCAAGGCAGAAATGGGAGCACCGAAGCTGGATAGACCAAATGAAGGATACTTGGAATTCTTTGTTGATTGGTTAGTGCAAACTGGGCCACAGGGGGGTCTTCTATATAACTAAATACCAACAACCTTAAAGTGATGCTAGTTGCAGGACTATATGCTCTGTGTTTGCTTTTTTTCAGGATTTCAGAATGCCAGATAACGAATCATTAATCTGACTGCCTCTTTGCCTTTTCCTTCCTCATCTTTTGCATTCGGCAGTTCATTTCTTTACTTCCTTCTGCTTATGGCCAGTATCCCACCCTTTCCCAAAATGGACACACACAACCTTCTAGTCCTCACCAGATCTCTGTAGTCTATTCCTTTCTGCAGATTCCTTTTGCCTGCTGCTGATGGTGGTACCTCATTAGTTTCCTTCACCGTGATGACCTTGCCTTCTTTGCCAGAGTAGTGAACACTGCATTCAGTTCTCTGCTGCAATTTGCATTTCTCAAGGTGACATTTGTAGTTACAAGATATTGCCCAGAGAGGTACAAACATTTTTAATAAGCCCTGACCAGAGGAGCCAGTGAGATTCAGAGCAGCATTTTTTCTGCAAACATGCCAGATCCTATAGACCAAGGAGTGAGTCTTTCTTTCTTTCTTTCTTTCCTTCTTTCTTTCTTTCTTTCTTTCTTTCTTTCTTTCTTTCTTTCTTTCTTTCTTTCTGCTATGCCAGGTCTAGGCTGGCACAGTAGATGACTCCCATCTCAGGTCCCTTTCTGGAAGCTGGACCAGTGAATCAATGGTTGGCCAAACTCTACCCTTGCCCCATCCCAATAACACCACTTTGCAAACCTAATAATAATAATTATTATTATTCAGGTATACTGGGCCGAGGCCATTTAGGGCTTGAAAGGTCAGCACCAACACTTTGAATTGTGCTCAGAAAAGTACTGGGAGCCAATGTAGGTCTTTCAGGACCAGTGTTATATGGTCCGGCAACCACTCCCAGTCACCAGTGTAGCTGCTGCATTCTGGATTAGTTGTACTTTCCAGGTCACTTTCAAAGGTAGCCCCACGTAGAGCGCATTGCAATAGTCCAAGCGGGAGATAACTAGAGCATGCACCACTCTGGTGAGACAGTCCGTGGGCAGGTAGGGTCTCAGCCTGTGTACCAGATGGAGCTGGTAGACAGCTGCCCTGGACGCAGAATTGACCTGCACCTCCATGGACAGCAGTGAGTCCAAAATGACTCCCAGGCTGTGCACCTGGTCCTTCAGGGACACAGTTATCCCATTCAGGATCAGGGAGACCCCCCACACTCACCCACCCCATCCCCCCAAAACAATACTTCTGTCTTGTTAAGATTCAACCTAAGTCTGTTAGCCGCCATCCATCCTCCAACCGCCTCCAGGCACTCACACAGGACCTTCACTGACTATTGCCAGCAAGAGCACTATGAGCTATAATAGGAACATATGTGGTTTTAGATCTGCACATATAGCTACTGGTGTACTGTTAGGGCTGCCATACGTCTGGGATTTCTTGCTTATATCCGGGATTTGTCTATCAGAAATAGCATCTGGGTGGAATTTCCAAAATCGATTAAAATGTCCGTATTTCCTTTAAATTGTTCAAAAACTTCATTTCATTTATTTTTTACTGTGCATGCTCAAAGCAACAGTAGAGCCTTCTCTACCACAATTAGAAATGGTGGGGTTTCAATCTCTGGCACATCATTGGCCTGCCGCTAGGTGGTGCTAACTGAGCGTTTTTGAACACCTGGAGCATTTTGACAATTCCTCCTCTCCATTTCAAAGGGTTGTCAAATCATTAACTCGTTTTGAATTGCTGTCCTGGTCCCTCCTGCACTTTCTGAGATAATGTAAGATAAAATTGGGGAGCAGAGTCTTCCACTAGAATTTTTAATGTGTATGTTGATACACCTTGTTGAGATGAGAAACGAAGTTGGCACTGTTGCTTGTGGTTGCATGTTTAAGAGTGACTTCAGGGATCTGTGCCAGGAGAGCGGGCAACCAGTTATGAAGACCATGGTAAACACATACAAGGTTGATACTAACTTGATTTAGGTCTAATTAATATAATTTTCCTAAATCTTGGGGTACAGGGTGGGATGAAATCATTTTCTGGATTTTTTAAACCTTCACACATAAAACCTTGACCAAGCACTCATATATAAGATAGACATGCATGCCCAATTTCTAATAGCTGGCTGACATTTTTAAGAATCCCTACCATTGGCAGAACCTCTAGCAGTGATGGCCAAATTTGGCCCTCCAGCTGTTTTGGGACTACAATTCCCAACATCCCTGACCACTGGTCCTGTTAGCTAGGGATGATGGGAGTTGTAGTCCCAAAACACCTGGAGGGCCAAGTTTGGCCATCTCTGCGCTACAGTATCCTGGAATGTTCATAGTTATTCCAACTGTTCATGATGTGGTTATTGATAAAGAATATGGATAAAGTGCAGCTTCTGTGTGGAAAGTGAAAGGGCAGCGTGAATGGGGGAACAGCTCCGCTTTCAATGAACTAGGTGGGGCTAGCCTCCCGCTCACACACTCAAACAAAACTCACTTCAGTCCACCAGAGGCAACCAACCATGCCAAGGAAAACTAAGGAATGAATGGAAAGAGAACCTACACATGTGATGCTGACACAAAAACCTTGCACATGCACTTTGTAAAAGAATGGAAATGTACTACAGTGGTGCCCCACAAGACGAATGCCTCGCAAGACGAAAAACCCGCAAGACGAAAGGGTTTTTCGGTTTTTGCGACGCTTCGCTAGACGATTTTCCCTATGGGCTTGCTTCGCAAGACGAAAGCCCATAGGGAAATCTCTGGGGACCTCTTTTAAATGCTGGCGGTGGGGAGCAAAGCCTTTCCCCCCCCCTCCGGACTTCAGAAGAGGTCCAGGAAGGCCGGCGGGGGCGAAAGGCTTTGCTCCCCACCGCCAGCATTTTAAAAGCGGTCCGGGATAGCAGGGAAGCGCTTCCCGCTATCCCGGACGGCTTTTGAAGGCAGGCGGGGGGGGGAGCAAAGACTTTTGCCCCCGCCAGCCTTCAGAAGAGGTCCAGGACCTCTTCCGAAGGCGGGCGGGGGACAAAAGTCTTTGTCCCCCCTGCCTGCCTAACCGGGAGAGCGGGAAGGCAGCGCTGCATTTTCCACTCTCCCGGGAAGGCAGGCGGGGGGAAGCAAAGACTTTCGCCCCCCGCCGGCCTTCAGAAGAGGTTGGGGGACACTGTCCCCCGACCTGGTCTGAAGGCGGTTTCCATAGGAACGCATTAATTGATTTTTAATGCATTCCTATGGGAAACCGTGCTTCGCAAGACGAAAAACTCGCAAGACGAAAAGACTTGCGGAACGAATTAATTTCGTCTTGCGAGACACCACTGTACTTCCTTTCTCCCCACTGCTCTCTCTCCTCACCTCTCTTCTCCCTCAGCTTTATACTGTCTATAGCCATGGTTCTCAACGTGGGGCACATGCCCCACAGGGGGGCAATTTGATTTTTAAGGGGGGCAATTCGAGAATGAGTCATTAACAGTTATTTTAGGCTTCCTCCATGTGAATAGGAGTTCACTTTTTAAATAATAAGAATTATATGTCACGGGGGGGGTGTGCAATCAGGGTTTTAGAGATGCTTAGGTGGGGCATAGCCAAAAAAAAAGTTGGGAACCACTGGTCTATAGCATTAATGTCTCACGCTGAATAAAGCTGACAATCTTTAATAAAAACATTTTTTTAAAAAAAACTAAAAGGGGCTAGTAGGCTAGTCTGACCTATTTGTACCTGCCACTTGGCAATGACAATTGTTGTAGGAGACTCTTGATTACAGTCGTACCTTGGTTCTCAAACGGAATCCGTTCAGGAAGTCTGTTCGACTTCTGAAAACGTTCAAAAACCAAGGCACGGCTTCCGATTGGCTGCAGGAGCATCCTGCACTCATTTGGAAGCCGCGCCAGACGTTCGGCTTCCAAAAAAAAAGTTTGCAAACCGGAACACTCACATCCGGGTTTGCGGCATTCGGGAGCCAAAACGTTTGAGTCACAAGGAGCTCGAAAACTTAAGATACGACTGTATCTGGCTTTTAATCATTGTGATTTGGAGAGGAAGGCTGATCCATCCTGCTCTCTTGCACCAAGCCTCTGCATCCTGCTTTTATGCATATACAGAGCAGAATTGTGCCTATATAGCTTTTTAAAACAAATTCTATTGTGGGTGTGGGGAGGGGGGGAATGTAAGTCTATTATGGGGACGCTTCTGTCTATTTAGCACAAGGTGATACGGACAGAAGCAGCTATAGACACAGAGTAGCATATTACTTGGCTTTCTAATTGGAATGTTATCCTGCAATAAAGTTCTAGAATGCCGAAGTTCAAAGAGGCAACCTCAAGGTGTTGCTATGAGAACTGTGAATCTGCCCTTTAATTAAACATAACTTAAAACTCGCCCTCAGTGCACTAGAGATGACTGTGTGATTTGATATTCATCTAAATTGGCTATTAAAACTTTGCCACAATTTAAAAATCAAGTGTGCTTGGAGGCTAAATTGCATAGTGCAGGTAAATTAGATAATTGTCGGAGTTGTTTTTTATATAAGCTGCTTATCCCTAGGAAACCTTTAAGGATCCTTTGTAAGTATACTATTAAGAAATGTTCCATTTCTGACTAATTGCTTGTGGCCTGGCTCAAAAAGAATCAATGTGAGATAAATGCTTTGCGAAGATCCTGCCTATTTTCTATATTATGAAAAATAGTACCTGTACCTGCCATTCAGCTA
The DNA here is from genome assembly GCF_964234715.1 of Podarcis melisellensis. Taxonomy (NCBI): domain Eukaryota; kingdom Metazoa; phylum Chordata; class Lepidosauria; order Squamata; family Lacertidae; genus Podarcis; species Podarcis melisellensis. The sequence goes on from NC_138544.1 coordinate 13,354,444, forward strand.
TATATGCCAGCATTTCTCAAACTTGGGTCTCCAGCTGTGAGATGATGGGAGTTGTAGTCTGACAACACCTGGCGACCCAAGTTTGAGAAATGCTGGCATATATAGCTGAATGGCAGGTACAGTTTGAGAAACACTTACACATGCTATAGGAAAGCAGACAAGATAAATGCCTAAGGGCCCGCTTTAATGGGAGCACTGAGAGTTATATGCTGCCCTCCCAACAGTAGGGGCACTGTTGCTTACTATCAAAGCAGGACAGTGGTGAAGCAGGGGCTGCACAGCAAACAGGAGCAGTGGATTGGATCCACCAGTGTATCCACATAGTCCCAGCTTGCTTCTGCCCTGCCCCACATTGTATTGGCAGTGGCGGTGAATGCTGCTGTTAGGAGGTTGCCTCCATGTCCCTCCCACACCGGCTTCTCCTGCCCTTAAAGGTGTGCTGTGACCGGTATTTCCACGTCGTAGACTGATTTCTGCCTTGCATATTTGAAATTGTGTGTGCATTTTTAAAAAGATTAGGGCCCATCACATCTGACGCTTGTTGAAGGCAATGAGACTTTTTCAGTAGAGAAATAACCAGGACAGGAAAGGCCAATTAAAAATATGCCAGTCTTCCTGTCAGGTTATCTGTTCTCTCCCCCTGTCATATTTAACAGGCTATATTGTTAGCAATGCAACTTGCTTTTCTTATTCTTAACCTGAAGAAAGCAATTGTTCTTAATTTCCATCAAACCACAGTAGTTAGACTGTAACAAAGAACTGGAGCTGAGATACCAAACTATGTTGTTGCCTGTTTCAGGTAATCTATAGATCTCTCTGTCCCCTTTATTATTTTGGTTTATTAAATCTTATTCCTAGGGAAAGGGTGGGATTTAATGTCCTGTGCTGAGCCATAGATCCCTGAAAGGTGAAAACTGCTTTGATTTTTTTATTTCTTCCTTTCAGCTCAGCCAATGCCACTCCCGAATTTGAGGGCCGTGGCGGAGAGGAGCTGGGCACTGAAATAGCAAATACCCTCTACAGAATTTTTAACAACGAGAGCAGCATTGACTTGAAATTGCTTTGCATTGCTCCCCGAGAGCACTGCTGGGTGCTTTACGTCGATGTCCTGGTAAGTAAAACAAACTTCAGCTTAATCAAAACGACATATTCAGAGGATTCCTCGGGCTGTTGACTGTATGATTTCTGATGAGATTGTTTCTGTCTCAAAGTCAGGGCAGATAGTTTAAACGCCATCACAACCCTGAATCTCAATGTCAGCCTTTGCTCATTCAGGACTGTATCTTGATTTAAAAAGTCAAGATAAGAACAGGCCTATCTGCCACAATCAGATTATCACTTGTAGGTTCTAGGATTGATATAACTGAATGGGCTATTCATGTAAAACACACTTCTTCTTTTAACATTTCAGTTACTGGAGTGTGGTGGAAACTTGTTTGATGCCATCTCTGTTGCAGTGAAGGCAGCACTGTTTAATACCAGGTAAGGCACACATAATTTTCTAAAAGAAACTTGCGGAAGAAAATGCAGAGGTCTCTGTTGCAGCCAAAACAATGTGTTGTGGCGCCATATCAAGTTAACAAATATACTATGGTATAAGCTTTTGCGGACTAGAGTCCACTTCATCAGATGTGTCAAGTGTAATGCTCAGTTGTATTTATATATGCCTGTTGTGTGTGTATGTGTTTGTGTAATCTAAGAACCTTTTAATGAGGGTGAAAGAGGAGAGCGCAAAATATGGTCTGAAGCTCAACATCAAAAAACTGAAGATCATGGCCACTGGTCCCATCACCTCCTGGCAAATAGAGGGGGGAAGAAATGGAGATAGTGAGAGATTTTACTTTCGTGGGCTCCATGATCACTGCAGATGGTGACAGCAGCCACGAAATTAAAAGATGCCTGCTTCTTGGGAGAAAAGCAATGATAAACCTAGACAGCATCTTAAAAAGCAGAGACATTACCTTGCCAACAAAGGTCCATATAGTTAAAGCTATGGTTTTCCCAGTAGTGACGTATGGAAGTGAGAGCTGGACCATAAAGAAGGCTGATTGCCAAAGAATTTATGCTTTTGAATTATGGTGCTGGAGGAGACTCTTGAGAATCCCATGGACTGCAAGAAGATCAAATGTATCCATTCTTAAGGAAATCAACCCTGAGTGCTCACTGGAAGGACAGATCCTAAAGTTGAGGCTCCAATACTTTGGCCACCTCATGAGAAGAGAAGACTCCCTGGAAAAGACCCTGATGTTGGGAAAGATGGAGGCCACAAGGAGAAGGGGACGACAGAGGAGGAAATGGCTGGATAGTGTTCTCGAAACTACCAGCATGAGTTTGACCAAACTGCGGGAGGCAGTGGAAAACAGGAGTGCCTGGCGTGCTCTGGTCCATGGGGTCATGAAGAGTCAGACACGACTAAACAACAATCTGTGAGATTAGAAGGACATAAAATGCAAAAAGTACAGACAGTGTCAAATAAAGACAATCACAGATGCTGTTTCATTCACCATTACTAAGTAGATGCTCTGTCACTTGTCACTGCTGTTGTTATAGGTCACTTTACTTATTTTGCATCCGTCCAGTTCAGTTCTAATGAAATCTCACTGTCTGTGATTTTTTGCATGCTACTCATCTCTGAATTCACTACAGTGGTACCCCGCAAGACGAACGCCTCGCGAGACGAAAAACTCGCAAAACGAAAGGTTTTTTCGTTTTCGAGTTGCCTCGCAAGACGAATTTCCCTATGGGCTTGCTTCGCAAAACGAAGCTTGCCCCGGGGACAGCGGGTCTTCTCTTTTGAAGCAAGGGGCGGCGGGGAGATCGCTTCTCCCCACCGCCCCTTGCTTCAAAAGAGGTCCGGGGGCAGCTCTTCCCGCTGCCCCCGGACCTCTTTTGAAGCAAGCGGCTGCGGGGAGATCGCTTCTCTCCGCAGCCGCTTGCTTCAAAAGAGATCCCGGACCTCTTTTGAAGCAAGCGGCTGCGGGGAGATCGCGTCTCTCCGCAGCCGCTTGCTTCAAAAGAGATCCCGGACCTCTTTTGAAGCAAGCGGCTGCGGGGAGATCGCGTCTCTCCGCAGCCGCTTGCTTCAAAAGAGATCCCGGACACCTGCCCCAGCCGCTGAGCTTCGTAGCGCTGCTGCGAAGCCGGGCGGGGGGCGGGAACACCTGCCCCAGCCACCCCGTTTCGGAACGCTGCTCCGAAGTGGGGTGGGGGGGCCGGAACACCTGCCCCAGCCGCCGGGCTTCGTAGTGCTGCTGCGAAGCCGGGCGGGGGGCGGGAACACCTGCCCCAGCCACCCCGCTTCGGAACGCTGCTCCGAAGCGGGGTGGGGGGGCGGGAACACCTGCCCCAGCCGCCGGGCTTCGTAGCGCTGCTGCGAAGCCGGGCGGGGGGGCGGGAACACCTGCCCCAGCCACCCCGCTTCGGAACGCTGCTCCGAAGCGGGGTGGGGGGGCGGGAACACCTGCCCCAGCCGCCGGGCTTCGTAGCGCTGCTGCGAAGCCGGGCGGGGGGGCGGGAACACCTGCCCCAGCCACCCCGCTTCGGAACGCTGCTCCGAAGCGGGGTGGGGGGGCGGGAACACCTGCCCCAGCCGCCGGGCTTCGTAGCGCTGCTGCGAAGCCGGGCGGGGGGGCGGGAACACCTGCCCCAGCCACCCCGCTTCAGAACGCTGTTCCGAAGCGGGGTGGGGGGGCGGGAACACCTGCCCCAGCCGCCGGGCTTCGTAGTGCTGCTGCGAAGCCGGGCGGGGGGCGGGAACACCTGCCCCAGCCACCCCGCTTCGGAACGCTGCTCCGAAGCGGGGTGGGGGGGCGGGAACACCTGCCCCAGCCGCCGGGCTTCGTAGCGCTGCTCCGAAGCAGGGGGGGCGGGAACACCTGCCCCAGCCACCCCGCTTCGGAACGCTGCTCCGAAGCAGGGTGGGGGGGCGGGAACACCTGCCCCAGCCGCCGGGCTTCGTAGCGCTGCTGCGAAGCCGGGCGGGGGGGCGGGAACACCTGCCCCAGCCACCCCGCTTCGGAACGCTGCTCCGAAGCGGGGTGGGGGGGCGGGAACACCTGCCCCAGCCGCCGGGCTTCGTGGCGCTGCTGCGAAGCCGGGCGGGGGGCGGGAACACCTTCTGAAGGCGGGCGGGGGGCGAAAGTCTTTGTCCCCCCTGCCTGCCTTCCCAGGGGCTTTTAAATCGCCCCGGACAGCGGAGAAGTCCTCCGCTGTCCCAGGTTTTTTAAAATGCTGGGGGTGGGAAGAAAAGCCCTTGTCCCCGCCCCCCAGCCTTCAGAAGAGGTCCGGGGACAGACTGTCCCCGGACCTGGTCTGAAGGCGGTTTCCCTAGGAACGCATTAATTGATTTTCAATGCATTCCTATGGGAAACCGTGCATCGCAAGACGAAAAAACCGCAAGACGAAGAGACTTGCGGAACGAATTAATTTCGTCTTGCGAGGCACCACTGTACTTGCAGCAACACCCCCCCCCTTCTTTGAAGTGAACTCTCGTCCAAGAAAGCTTATGCCATAATTAAATGTGTTAATCTTTAAGACAGGCATAGGCAAACTCCATCCCTCCAGATGTTTTGGAACTACAATTCCCATCATCCCTAGCTAGCAGGACCAGTGGTCAGGGATGATGGGAATTGTAGTCTCAAAACACCTGGAGGGCTGAAGTTTGCCTATGCCTGCTTTAAGATGTCAGAAACCATTTGGTGCACCAGCTGAAACTGCGTATAGACACTCCTATCCGCTGAGGCTACCTGGGACTCAATGGACTAAGATGGTTCCACGAGCACCTCAAACCTACGCACCTGCTCCTTCAACAAGAGTGCAGCCTCATTAAGGACAGGTAGTTTTCCCAACTCCTGGATGCGTCAATCGCCCACGCATAGCACTTCCGTCTTGTCTGGATTGTCTCTAGTTTGTTTTTACCTCATCCAACCCTTTACAACCTCCCAACGCTAGTTTTTTTGTCTGTTTCTTGGTTTTTTGAAAATAATTTTTATTTGATTTTAAAATAAAAATTTACAACAAAATCAATTACAAAGCCATATAAAGAGATTTCTCTGAATCTCAAGACTTCCTCCCTTCCATGGGTCCTAATTTCACCGCTTGCAACTGCACATCCACATCTAGTTTATCCGTAGTCTTTGTTACCTTACAAGTGAGATTAAAATCCTGCCAATGTTTCCATTTGCTTACAATGGTCTCTTAAATAAATTATAATTTTCCCCCCAAAGTTCTTGTCCTCTTGGTTCCTGAGCTTTCCAGTTAGTTTTGCCATTTCGGCATACTCCATCAACTTGGTTTGCCATTCTTCGCGGGTCGGGACTGTTTCTTCTTTCCACCTCTTGGCTAATAACATCCGTGATTCCGTTGTTGCATACATAAACAGTCTTTTCCGAGCCTTTGGAATCTAGGTACCTATAATTCCTAATAAAAAAGCTTCTGGTTTTTTAAACAAACATTATTTTGAACATGTTTTTTCATTTCATTATATATCATCTCCCAAAAGGTTTTTGGGACACGGGTGGCGCTGTGGGTTAAACCACAGAGCCTAGGACTTGCTGATCAGAAGGTCGTCGGTTCGAATCCCCGCGACGGGGTGAGCTCCCGTTTCTCGGTCCTGCTCCTGACAATCTAGCAGCTCAAAAGCGTGTCAAAGTGCAAATAGATAATAGGTACCACTCCAGCGGGAAGGTAAATGGCTTTTCCGTGTACTGCTCTGGTTCGCCAGAAGTGGCTTAGTCATGCTGGCCACATGACCTGGAAGCTGTACGCCAGCTCCCTTGGCCAATAAAGCGAGATGAGCGCCGCAACCCCAGAATTGGTCACGACTGGACCTAATGGTCAGTCAGGGATCCCTTTACCTTTTAAAAGGTTTTTATTACCTTGCACAACCACCACATACTCCCAACGCTAGTTCAGGAATTGGTACCAGTGGAACCGAGAGATAGAACTATGCATCATTGCCATCCTGGTGACTTCAGGTCCTGGAGACTGCTCTCAGCAGCTTTGTATCGATGTTGAATAACATGCATGACCAAGTTGAACCCTGCAGGGGAGCTCCCACAGGGCTGAGCAAAAGTCACCCCATTTGAAACAGTCCCAAGCCAATATTGTGGAGGTAGCTTCAGGGTAGATATCCCCCAACGCCGCAACAGAGACCTTGTTCCCATCATACACCTTTGCACCACTTCCTGTTGGTCAGCTGGATAGGATACAACAGGTTCAACTTAGATGTAAAATGTGCTCTTGGTTGCGCAGACACGTGGCTGTGGTAGATCCAGACAAGCAGGAAACATGCCTATAACCAGAATTAATCTCTAGTCATTTCAGGTACATTTGACTGAATAAATTTGAAAGGGCTGGGAGGGATGGCAGGGGTTGGAGTAGGGCTGGGCGATAGCTGGTTTTCAACATCCCAATATCACACCAGCGAAACAGTGTGATATATTGATATATCATGATGTCTTAAATAAGGATGGAGAGGCGAACACTTGGGCTGGGTATTAGCTGGTTTTCAACATCGTGATATACCAAATGATGTCTGAAATAAGGATGGAGCTTTATGTAGAGGCATTGGCTGGCATCATGGTTTTTCCTGCATCCTGATTTTTTGCCGGCGCCTGCTCTTGAGATTCGCTGTCCCCTGCAGGAGGCAGGGGAGAATGGAACCAGCAGAGATAACAGGGGCTGCAGGAATCAAGAGAAGCATTGGCTGGCTTCACGGTTTTTCCCATATTGTGATTTGTGCATCACACACACACACACCATGATTCACGATATGTTGCCAGGTCAAAAAATTATGAAACCAGTATCAATATATGGACTTCAAACTGGTTTTTCATGATATATCAATATATAAATAATTGCTCAGCCCAAGGAAGGGGGTAGGGGGAATTCTCCAGTGTTCCTCACGGCTTAGGACCCTTGTACCTACGGGACCGCCTCTCTTGGTATGCCCCACGGAGAGCCTCAAGGTCCATAAATAGCAACACCCTAGAGGTCCCGGGCCCTAAGGAAGTTAGATTCACCTCAACCAGAACAGGGCCTTTTCAACACTGGCTCCAGCCCGGTGGAACGCTCTGCCTCATGAGACCAGGGCCCTGCAGGATCTGATTTCTTTCCGCAGGGCCTGTAAGACAGAGTTGTTCCACGTGGCCTTTGGCTTGGAGCCAATTTGATTCCCTCCCCCTCTTTATTTTTTCCTTTCTCCTCCTGTGATGAGGCTGCATTTTAATATTTTAATGTTTCAATATTTTAATGTTGTATTTTAATCTTGTTTTTAAGTTGTATTCATTCAACTTGTTTTTATTACTGCTTGTTAGCCGCCCTGAGCCCGGCCTTGGCTGGGGAGGGCGGGGTATAAATAAACATCATTATTATTATTATTATTATTATTATTATTATTATTATTATCATCATCATCCTTCTTTAGTGTTTGTTTGTCTGTCTGTCTGATTGATTTATATACTTCGTCATAAGATCTCAGGGCTGCTGTAACTCCATCAGGCTTCCTAACTTTGCCAAACAGCCTAGTTGAAAACATCTTGCCTTGTGTTTTGTTTCTCATTATATTATATAAAACCTACATAACACTTTGGCACAGCTGCTTTGAAAAGCAGTCCAAAACACTTCTCGGCTGTTTATTTTAAATGACCTCAGCTTTAGAATGGAATGAACCGTATTATGCTGGTAATGTTCCTTTTCTTTTTTACAGATGGGAAGCTGCGCTAAATCATTTAGATACAGCTTCCATTTTTTAAAAGTTCAGATAAGGAAAAGGAACACACACACACCCTGTGATTTTGTGGAAAACCTCCCTATTTGGAAAATGAATTGGGTCTCTTCCTATTTTTATTGTTTAAACTGCTTACTGACCAACGACAACAAAGATAATTGCCATTTCTGCACTAACTACAATCACAATATATCCTTTTAAAATGATAAATATGGTGTGGTTTTCCCCCTCATGTTGCCAGGTTAAAAAGCTGTACCTCTTAGAAAGATGCTCCATCACTGAGCTATATCTCTTCTGCAAACTAATGTTCTCTTAATTGTTTTGGTGTTGGGTGTGATGCTCTTCTGGAGTATGAAGGCTAATAGGATCTATCTTTGGAAACTAATCTCAGCATATGAATAGGAATTGGAATGATTCCCTGTGGCAATATGTGCAGAAATGACATCTTAATTTGACATCACCTTCCGCTTTCTTTAGAATACCCAAAGTACGCGTTTTGGAGGATGAAGGTGGACGGGAAATTGAACTTTCTGATGATCCTTTTGACTGTATTCGACTTAATGTAGATAATGTACCTTGTATTGTAACACTAAGCAAAGTAAGTCACTGACAATTCTCAGCTTATCTCCTATGGGCTTGTTTTGATAGAAAAGTTCTAATACAGAAGGCGGACCTGCCATTTTTATTGTGGACACTGCCATGGAAACCATCATATTATTTCACTATTTCTTTCCAGGTTCTTGAGTTTCCAGTATGGGAGAGATTAGGTATTTTGTTTGTGTGTGGGTATTATTATTATTATTATTATTATTATTATACTTTCTCTGCTTAGAAATGGAACTCTGTCCATTAGCACCTTTAACAACGTGGTTGACTATTCCATAGCAGTCATTTGAGAAGCCATTTTGACACGTATGAAAAAAGGGTTTATGGTTTGAAAACGTTAGGTTTACAGAAAACAGTCGTTTGCGAGGGCTTCTCTTCATCTTGGCTTGGTCTTTTGTTGAATTAATTGTATTAGAATTCTGGATTAAAATGCTGCGGTTCTAGAATTCCTTCCCCGTCTTATTTCTCAGTATTGTTCTAGCTTTCCTCCCTCAGATTTGCAGAAAACCAGAAAATTGCACAAGCAAACCACGTATAAAATTTGTAAACGAGATATATTGGGCAGCGATCTGAAAAGGCTGTGATAGGCAGTGGTTTTTTCAGGGGGTACTCAAGGCTACGCAGTACTGGCACTTCTTTTTGTTGTTAAAAAGTGTTTCACTTACTTAACAACTTCATAGTGAGTACCGGCACCTATTTTTCTAGGGGAAAAAAGCACTGGTGCAGATACATTTTCAGTTGCTTTCATTTCTTTTCCAGAATTCTAGTAAGGTTGTGTGAAGAACTTAGCCTTTTATATTTCTTTTTTTTCTTTTTACCCATTGGATTTGCACAAAAAACAGGCACAAGCAAATTTGCAATCACCTGCCTGTGTTTTCGCACACTTCTCAGGTGGGGATTTAAAAACAAAACAAACCACAAAGGTGCATGTGCAGCTCTTTGCACACTTTGTACTTAATTGGTGTAATAGAATCAACATATTAGAAGGAAGGAATGAACACAAAAGGGAGTGCCTAGAGATTTAAACAGGAAAGTCTAGAGTTGCTCTGCATATACAAATTCAATTACATGAGGGTGTAGATTACTCTGGTCTAATTTGTATGGGGGGGTTAGGGAATGGATTAACAACTAAATACAGTGATACCTCGGGTTAAGTACTTAATTCGTTCTGGATGTCTGTTCTTAACCTGAAACTGTTCTTAACCTGAAGCACCACTTTAGCTAATGGGACCTCCTGCTGCCACCACGTCACCAGAGCACGATTTCTGTTCTCATCCTGAAGCAAAGTTCTTAACCTGAAGCACTATTTCTGGGTTAGCAGAGTCTGTAACCTGAAGCATATGTAACCTGAGGTACCACTGTAATGCTGGCAAGCCCTATGTTTACTTGGAAGTAAGTCCCACTGTGTTCACCTGCCTTACTCACAGAGAACTATACAGTGGTACCTCGGGTTACAGATGCTTCAGGTTACAGACTCCGCTAACCCAGAAATAGTACCTCGGGTTAAGAACTTTGCTTCAGGATGAGAACAGAAATCAGACGGCGGCAGCGGGCGGCCCCATCAGGTTAAGAACAGTTTCAGGTTAAGAACGGACCTCCGGAACGAATTAAGTTCTTCACCCGAGGTACCACTGTATAGTCAAACCTCAGTTGTTGAACGTAATCCGTTCCAGAAGACTGTTCGGCAACCGAGAATCAAAGGTTTGTCGGCAAAGTAAATGGAGAGAAAAGGGGGGGGCTCCCTGGAAGCTATTCGGCTTCTGAAAAATGTTCAAAAACTGGAGCATTTACTTACGGGTTTTTGGCGTTTGGGAGTTGAAATGTTCCAAAATGGAGCCGTTCAGAAACCGAGGTCTGTGAGGATATTTCACCCCTCCCATTGCAAGAATCTGCTGATGTTTCAGAAAGGAGGGGGCGGGTTTGGCTCATTACTTATTCCGCTCCAGCCTGACTTCAAAGGGGGAGTCTGAGTATTATCTGTACAGTGGTGCCCCGCAAGACGAAATTAATTCGTTCCGCAATTTTTGTCGTCTAGCGAATTTTTCGTCTTGCGAAGCACGAAATCCCATAGGAATGCATTGAAAATCAATTAATGCGTTCCTATGGTCAAAAAAGGTCTAAACAAAGCCAAATTTGGTACAACAACAGTTTATTAACTGCTCTTTAAAGTCACACATACTGTAAAGAGCAGTTCAAAAACTGAAGGGAAAATAAATTAACTTTATAAACAAAACATGTCTTTGTTTTTAGACGTCGCGAGACGTTTTCGTCTTGCGAAGCAAGCCCATAGGGGAAATTCGTCTTGCGAGGCAAATCGAAAACGGAAAAACCTTTCGTCTAGCGAGTTTTTTGTCTTGCGAGGCATTCGTCTTGCGAGGTACCACTGTATATAGATAAGGTCGCTGCAAAAGCAGCTGTGACACTCAGTGCAGTCCAGCGTCTCCCAACTAGTCTGTAGTTAGTTTGTATAGGAGCTGTAGAGAAGAAAAGAAGCTGTACTACAGAAGCTGTCGTTCGTGTGGTTCATGCTCTGCTGTGCTCCGCTGACTACTGGAAGTGAGTTTGGTGCTCACAGCTCCGAGTTGTGAGCCCACAGCACTTAGACCTGCTTCCTGCGTGGAAGGTCTAAGTGCTTTCCAGCTCGCCTGGCCCAGTCAGGGCTGAAGAGGTTGAGCCCAGTCGGTGGCACTGGCTCAAAGGCGAAGCTGACAGTCGGGCTGTATAGGAATGCAGCTTACGTTTGTTTGCCGTTGCTTTTCCAGATCGGCTATAGGCATGTAGTGGATGCCACACTTCAGGAGGAAGCCTGTTCTCTGGCTAGCCTGCTCATTTCTGTGACCAGTCGAGGTGTCCTAACCTGCATGAAGAAAGTGGGAAGGGGGAGCCTTGATCCAGAAAGCATATTTGAGATGATGGAGGTAAGATGTGGTCAGGTTGTTGTAAATCAAGCCGTAGTGGGATTTTTGAGCCCGTTAATAAGTACAGTGGTGCCTTGGTTCTCAAACTTAATCCCTTCCGGGAGTCTGTTCCAAAACCAAAGCGTTCCAAAACCAAGGCGCGCTTTCCCATAGAAAGTAATGCAAAATGGATTAATCCGTTCCCGAGTTTTAAAAACAGCAATTTAACATGAATTTTACTATCTAACGAGACCATGGATCCTTAAAGTGAAAGCAATAAACAATGTACTGCAGTCACACACACAATCAATCAATCAATCAGTAACTGAACTGGGTTCTACACAGTCACAAAAACAAAACAGAAAAGCCACAAAAATGCAAAGTAAATAGCAAAAACAGACGGACTTCAGCGTAACACTCAAAATGGAAGTGTGGCACTCAAAATGGAAGCTTAACACTCAGAACGGAGCATATTCAACTTCCAAAAAAGTTCACAAACTGGAACACTTATTTCAGGATTTGCAGCGTTTAAGTTCCAAGTTGTTCAAGTAACAAGGCGTTTGAGAACCAAGATACCACTATGCAGCATAAAGGTTAAGCTATCAACCTATTTTGGTTTAAAAAATCTAACTTCTCCAAATATCTCAAAAGACAGCTGAAAGACAGTTTATATCAATCAAAAGCATTTAGTTATTACAGTTAACAAACAAGGATTCCTGTTTTAAAAATGATGTTTATATCAATATTTTTATATATTGTGTTGCCCACTCATCTGAAATGGTGATCAGAGTCTTTTCATAGGAAATGGAATGGATATTTTTGCTGGTGCAAGCAAGATGTAAAGGAAAATGCTGGAGAACATGTTTTTTAACAGTTTCATAACTCCTCCTTAGCATTCTTAAATGCACTAACATATTGACACTGAGTCTTGAATTCTATTATGTTTGCCGGCCTTGAGGCAGACAGTAATTCCATACAGCCCACAAAATGACAGGTACAAGATAGCTTTGGGAAAGTAAATTGAATTACGATCCAGATTGGGTGTATATATAGTACACATTGTTTGTCTATAGTTTTAAAATCTATATCATACTTATTGTAGTCATGTCTTTGTTCTATGTTCCATTACTTTTATGTCTATATGGCTTACACTCCCTCCCTCTTGATATTCAAGGTTAAATTCTTTTATTTTCATTCCAAGACATGCAGCATTGGCAAAGTTGCTGTACTTTGTTTTTACTTCATGACCTCTAGCAGTATTTTCTGCATCTTCCCTATAATCTTTGCAGGTATCAAGAAAGCTAAAATGCTGTTAGAGAGAACATTATTTGCTTCCAGTGGGAGGCTAGAGTATTTCATGCTAACCCTTCTAATTTACTACTGTTGTCGAGATCCGCAGGGGGAAGGAGATAATGTTAGCATCAGAGCTTCTTCTGGTCTGAAAGACTAGACGCTAAGGTCTAGGGGGAATGTGCAAGTCTATAACTCAAAACTCCACTGGGTTGTTAGCAAGTAGAACTTTTCATCAGCTAGACAGAGATCTCCAATTTTTTTGGGGGGGGGGTCTGGGGAGATATTTGGAAATCTGAGAAGTTGTCCTGGGTACCACAAAATATCCACTTCACAGTAGAAGAAACTGGTGATGCTCAGATCCACCAAACCCCAGATCTCTACACCCGCCCACACCAAAACAAATAGAAAGTAGAGAAAAAGCAGAGAGGTAGGTATTGACTTTTAAAGAAAAACGTTTCCGCAAAAGAAGGAAGCTTCTCTCTGGATTCTTCTTTTTTTACAGTTAAGTTCTCCTGCCACACATTGGTTTTTGTCTTTTCATTTGCATTTCAGACTGGAAAAAGGGTGGGCAAGTTGTTGCATACCTCTTTGCAATCTGCCTTGGATAAAGAAGAAAGTCTTGGACCAACACGGAAAAAAGTTGGATTCCTGGGATGAGCCTCATTGTTACATTGAACATCTGTCAAGGACTGGGTTGGTTTGTTAGCTAGTTGTTCAGATTTTATTTTATTTTTACAAAGTTGGCTATATATTTGTTAAATAAAGGTGGTTTCCTCTCACACACTTGTCATTTCAGCTTTTTTTTCAATGGGTGTTGGTGGCAAAATTAAAAGATTCGATCTACACTAGGGCTGAGTGATATGTCGCTATATCGTCCAAAACCAGTTTGAAGTCCACATTGTGTTACCGGTTTCATCATTTTTGGCAATATATTGTGAATCACGGTGTGTGTGTGTGTGTGTGTGTGTGTGTGTGTGTGTGTGTGTGTGTGTTATGCAAAAATCACAATGTGGGGGGAATGTGAAGCTAGCCAGTGCTTCTCTCACTTCCAGCAGCCCCTGTTAACTCTGCCAGCTCAACTCTCCTCTGCCTCCTGCAGGGGGCAGCAAATCACAAAAGCAGGCACCGGAAAAAATCACGATGCAGGAAAAACCATGAAGCCAGCCAGTGCCTCTGCGTAGCTCCATCCTTATTTCGGATATTGTGTGTGATGGCCTCGGAATCCGATTCAGAGGCTGAACCTGAGGAATCCCAGCCTGCACAGGAGTCCCTGCCTCCAGGAGCAGGCACCAGGTGAGTCCACTCTGGCTCCAGGGGTGGTTGAGGACTCAGTGCCTATAGGTGAGTCTCCCCCTGGGCCCAGTAACCCTCCAGCCTCTCCTGAACTGCAGAGGCTCAGGGCAGAGAGGTGAAGGGAACTGGTTTCTCCCAGGAGGAGTGCTTGCCTTAAGGCCAGGAGAGGCGGGTCTCCTGGGGGCCGGGACCGCCCCTGGCCTCAAAGAAGATAAAGGCCAGTCAGCCCGGTCCCAGGTTGCGGGAGCAACGTCGTTGTTGAGTACCTGTTCCTGCCCAGACCCAGACCTGACCCTCCAGTGTTCCTGTCCCCGCCCGGCTTCCGGCTTCGGACCTCGCCCCGCTCCTTGTGAACTGTTTCCAGGCTGGTGACCCAGGACCGGACTTTGACTATGCCAACAGTAACCTTCCCCCCGGGGCCAGCACATTGTGATACATTGGCATATAGCAATGATTATCTGGTGCTGAAAACCAGATACGGTCCAGCTCTAATCTATGCCTTGATAGAAATGTAAAAGCAAGCAATGGATTGTAAAATGGTTGTATAGCTGTCAACCGTCCCTTTTTTTGCGGGAAATTCCCTTATTCCAGCGCTGTTTCCCGCTGCTTCCCACTGCTATCCTGGATTGTTAGATATCCCGTAGACTGTCCCCGGAATAGGTGAGGCTGCTGATCCCTTATTTTTGAGGGTGCTGACCCCTTATTTTCTGAAAGTTGACAGCTATGTGGTTGTATTCACTTACTCTAGGGGCGAGAGGAAACTTTCTCTATTTACAGGGCCAAATGCTGGCAGCGGGAAGGACCAGAAACAAAAGGGGGCAAAGCAATTAATGCTGCTTTATGCATTAATAATAATAACAACAACAATTTATGATTTATTTCCCGCCCATCTGGCTTGGTTTCCCCAGCCACTCTGGGCGGCTTCCAACAGAATATTAAAATACAATGCTCTATTAAACATTAAAAGCTTCCCTAAACAGGGCTGCCTTCAGATGTCTTCTAAAAGTCAGGTAGTTGTTTTTCCTCTTTGACATCTGGTGGGAGGGCGTTCCACAGGGAGGGCGCCACTACCGAGAAGGCCCTCTGCCTGGTTCCCTGTAACTTGGCTTCTCGCAGTGAGGGAACTGCCAGAAGGCCCTCGGCACTGGACTTCAATATCCGGGCAGAACAATGGTGGTGGAGACGCTCCTTCAGGTAGATGTCCTTTGCTATCTTCCACCCAGGGAAGTAAGCAGCAGTGTCAGAATTCAAGGGCCCATTCTAGCCTGGCCAAAACACCTAGCAGGCCATTGAGTGTGTGACCTGGGGAGAGTCCTGTGGATTAGATAGAAATTTGACCTCCAAGCCTGATGTACTCCATCTCTGCCTTGCCCCATCCATCTTGGTTGGGGTGGGGAACCTTTTCAGCAGTGCTTCCCAAGCTCTTGACAACCAGGCTAAGCCTTTGATCTCAGCCCCATCTTTACCAGTCTCTCAGTTAACGTCATACCTGACCTCAGGTGTAGGGCAGGTTGGCATGGCTTGCCCGAATTGGGGAGAAGGCGAATGGGGGAGGTCTCTCTCAGGCTAGAATTTCCCCGCCTCTGATCGAGGGGCACTCAAGATACCGAAGCTGATTTTCTGCATGGTTCTTAGCTCACTGCACATGCTGAAGTCGGTGCTGTTGTGGTTATTGTGGCATAAGATGTACCAGGCTAGATACTGATGCAGGAAGATGGAAAGAGGAAGCAGTCTTGACCAAAGAAGATTGGCAAAGTCCAAGTTAATGGACTATGCTGAAATGGCGAAACGAACTGGAAAGCTCAGAAATCAAAATGATACAAGAAATTTTAAAAAGAATGGGGGAAATTTGCAAAAGTATTGTAAACAGGTTAATACAGTGTCAGGATTTTAAGAACATTTGTAATTTTAGAATTCATATAGGAAATTTGAGGTAGAAAAAACAATTTGGAGTAGAAATGGCATGCAGTTGAAAAGAATTTAAAGAACGGGGGTAATGGGATTCGGAGAATCCCCTTTTATGGATTTGATGTTGCATATAATTTTCTTTGTGGTTGTTGTTTGTTTTTACTTTTTGTTATTTTTGTTGAAAATTTAATAAAGATATTATATAAAAAAGTAGATATTGATGCAGAGCAATGAAGACACAACCAAAATGTTAGTGTCTGGACTCATGCTCTGGCTCCCAAACAGGTGGCTGCACATCCCACAAGAAAAGTGCCTGAGCTTTTTCCAGAGAAGAATTAGAACATCTCGATCAGTACAGGAATGCCACAGAGCCTGAAGCTGGGATTTTAAATACCCTGAGAACTGGCAGGATGCTGTGCTCATTTGGAGTACAATAGCAACAAACAACTGCAGATGAAACTAGTTTACAGGTTCAAGTTTCCATTTAAGGTTCTATTGAAAATGGAGCTCACGCTACTTAAATTATTTAGCCCATTGCAAAGTATTCTCCTTTAGTAGTGCCTAATAAAACTTTCCCTACGATTTAGAGAAAATCATCGTTACATATAACCACAGCTTTGGAGAGTGGCCTACCATTGGCAGTGATGAAACAAAATCATTCAGAAATACAATCAATCAATCTTTATTACAGTCCAGAGACCCAACAAATCATTACAAATCAATACACAATTCATACAGCCTACCTCCAGGTTAATCAAGCGTTTTGTTTAGAATATAAGGCTCATTTGTTCTTGCAACCACCGATAAAAACTTTGCTACTGCTAATGTTCTAGCATTTGTCCGGTCTTCCAATAGGAACCTGACATAGTGAGCCTCTGATTTTCCCGGGAAAGGTACCAGCAAGGGTAGTATCAGTTCAGCCCTGGCCTGCTCATATTTTGCACAATGCAACAAAATATGATTTATGGAATCGATGTCTTGAGCACACGAGCAAAGTCTGTCCTGGTAGGGAACTCCTCTCAACCTGCCATCCAACACTGCAGAAGGAAAGACATTTAGTCTGGCTTTGGTGAAAAGCCTTTGGTAGTTAGGTACTGTCAGGTTTTCAAACTTGACAGAAATACAATAAGTACGGGGTTAAAATACATTCCTGTTACACACCCCTTTTTGTGGTTATCTTCATGTGACAGTTGTCCCCGCTGACCGCAGTGGACTTGAATAGTTGTTTGAGTGTACAAGTCACGAATAAGAAAACTTTGGTCTGTGGATGTCTATCCTAGTTTAATCCCACCGTATCTTTCTTAAAACAGAATGGAAAGCCTCTTTCAAGTCAATAAACATTGTAAACAGTTCCCCACTTCTTAGATTAATACATTTTATCTGCCGATTGGACTGACACAATATAATGATCCAGTGTGGATTTGTTAAACGGCAAAAGCCAGTTTGCTCCTGTCCCGAAAGAACTGATAAATGACAAAGGACGGGAGAGGGGACTCACTAGCCCAGGAAAAGACATCAGAATGATTTGTGCTCCGGTTTAAAGAACTGCACTCAAAGCTAAATGGCTCAGAGGTGAACTGTCTGTTCTGCACTGCCAGGAGAGGTGTGCCCACTTTGTTGGCAAGATCCATTGCTTGGCATAGAAATACATGGAAGACGTTGCTCCAGACAGGCAACAGCCTGCACACCCAACCGGAATTCCTGTCTGATTCTTGAACAGGCTTTTGCCATGGCAGCTGTTGCCATTACAGCTGGTGGAAATTTCCATGTGTTGCTGCGCACTTATCGCCACGTTTTCATTGTCATGTGTCCAGTGGAGCAATAAAAGGAAACATCTGTGGAGCAAAGAGCTCGGTGTTTGTCCCAGAAACATTAAATTGCTTTTGCTCTAAAAGCTTCGTGGAATAAACCAAGGATTTTAGCAGCTCCTCGGAGCTTAAGAGAGTATAAGAAATAGCCTATCTGGTGGTTGTAAAATATTTTTGTCTCGGCTGTAGAAGCATTCCTCCCAAAACAGTGGGAGATGAAATGCAGATCAACACCACACACACACACACAAAAACTTGTTCAAGAGCAGCAGTTGGTTTTTTATTCTTTAAAAATCTTTGCTCTTGTTCATTTTTGCACATTTTTCAAGGTAGTTAGTTAGTGTGTCTCAAATCACATATTCCAAGCTCTTTTAGTTCATTTTCTCCCCATTAGGAGGGTAATGAACCAATCCTTAGAATTTTCCTCCTATGGTGCCATCATAACTCCCAGCTGGAATATGAACCTTTGAAATACCTATCACAATTCAAGGCTGGTTTACACAAACAGCAGTGCCACCAAATCACTGCATATTCAAATCTAGCATGGGAAGCAGGAGACAAGTTGTACCTAATTAAATGTAACTGAGTTAGCATTTCAGATCATCAAGAGATTAATATTCAGATTTGGGCAATCTTTTGTAACCAGGTAAGTGCTTCTGAGGGACGCGGGTGGTGCTGTGGGTCAAACCACAGAGCCTAGGACTTGCCGATCAGCAGGTCAGCGGTTCGAATCCCCACGATGGGGTGAGCTCCCGTTGCTCGGTCCCTGCTCCTGCCAACCTATCAGTTCAAAAGCACATCGAAGTGCAAGTAGATAAATAGGTACCGCTCCGACGGGAAGGTAAACGGCGTTTCCGTGTGCTGCTCTGGTTCGCCACTTTTGGCCGCGCACTTTTGGAGCCCGAATAAATCCATTGGAAATGAACATTTTCATTCTTAAGTTATTTCATCTGCAAGTTTGTACAAGACCTAAAAAAACACCCCATCCCATTCTACTCCCCTCTGTGTTTATGGGAGGGTCCGAAAGCTCTTAGGATACTGGATCTCTCCCAACAATCTGTAAAAATAAGCTCCAGTGTCTGCCTTGCTTACTGAATAATCTGGAACTTATTTCTTGGCCAGACATTTTTGGTTAAAGTCCATGTTAAGAAGCTCGACTCGGGGCAGCTCAAATTCACTTCAGCTCCTCCACTCCCTTGGAGAACAGCAGCCGAACAGCGATGGAGCTCCGAGGTGTTTGCCTTCTGGTGTGCCTCTTTTCTGTGGTACAACTGACAACTCAGCAGAACATCAGACCCAAGAAGAAGCCAGAGAAAGGTAAGAGAAGCAGAAGGAATTTCCCAATAGCTCCCCAGATAGATATAGATGATAGATAGATAGATAGATAGATAGATAGATAGATAGATAGATAGATAGATAGATAGATAGATAGATATAGATAGATGATAGATAGATAGATAGATAGATAGATAGATAGATAGATAGATAGATAGATAGATAGATAGATAGATAGATGATAGATAGATAGATAGATAGATAGATGATAGATAGATGATAGATAGATAGATGATATAGATAGATGATAGATAGATAGATAGATAGATAGATAGATAGATAGATAGATGATAGATAGATGATAGATAGATAGATAGATAGATAGATAGATAGATGATAGATAGATAGATAGATAGATAGATAGATAGATAGATAGATAGATGATAGATAGATGATAGATAGATATAGATAGATAGATAGATGATAGATAGATAGATAGATAGATAGATAGATAGATAGATGATAGATGATAGATAGATAGATAGATAGATAGATAGATAGATAGATAGATAGAGATAGATAGATAGATAGATGATAGATAGATAGATAGATAGATAGATAGATAGATAGATAGATAGATTGATAGATGATAGATAGATAGATAGATAGATAGATAGATGATATAGATAGATGATAGATAGATAGATAGATAGATAGATAGATAGATAGATAGATAGATGATAGATAGATAGATAGATGATAGATAGAGATAGATAGATAGATAGATAGATAGATAGATAGATAGATAGATAGATAGATAGATGATATAGATAGATGATTGATAGATAGATAGATAGATAGATAGTAGATAGATAGATAGATAGATAGATAGATAGATAGATGATAGATAGATAGATGATAGATAGATAGATGATAGATAGATAGATATAGATATATTAGATGATAGATAGATAGATGATAGATATAGATAGATAGATAGATAGATAGATATAGATAGATAGATAGATAGATAGATAGATAGATAGATAGATAGATAGATAGCTATAGATAGATGATAGATGATAGATAGATAGATGATAGATAGAGATAGATAGATAGATAGATAGATAGATAGATAGATAGATAGATAGATAGATAGATAGATATAGATGATAGATAGATAGATAGATAGATAGATAGATAGATAGATAGATAGATAGATAGATAGATAGATGATAGATAGATAGATAGATAGATAGATAGATAGATATAGATGATAGATAGATAGATATAGATGATAGATAGATTAGATAGATAGATAGATAGATGATTAGATAGATAGATAGATGTAGACACACACACACACACACACACACACATATACAGGCATTCAACGGTGTGTCTCCCACTGAATTTGTATAGTTTAGCAAAAGCTGCATGTGTAAATGGGTGTCATCTGTGCCCTGCTGTCTATTTCATCCTGTGTCGAAATGACTCTCCGAATAGGGTTTATTAAAAGGTCAAGAAACAGTAACACTTATTATCACCCCTTTTCCCTTATCTAGCCCATTGGTTTCCAGTTAGCTAAGTACTGCAGACCCCTTGTTTTTCTTTTTACTATAATTTTTATTAAATATTTCTAATTCACATTTCAAAATATTCATTTAAATCAGTGACTTCCCTTCTTCTTTTTCCATGGTTCATTTTGCATACCATACATGTTTTACATGAACTAAACCACTCGGTAATCCATTGTTACATCCATCTAAACTTATTTACACTGTTGAATTTATCTTAATGCTGCCAGCGTTTCACCCATATATTCAGTAAACAATCTTCTTTGAACGTATGTTCTTCTTGTTCTCTTATTCCATATGTTGGGACTTCGCTCAATTTTCATTTTGGGGCTAACAAAACGCGGGCTGCAGTAGTGGCATAAATAAATAACCTTTTTTTGACAGACCCCCGTTTTTCAAAAGCCAAGCCACGGGCCCCCTACTTTTGAAAATTTCAATATATCTATGGTACTTTTTGTTATGTGAATGGGTTATGCAGACCCCCTGGGGTCCTCGGGACCACTAGTTGGGAACCACTGAAAATAATAATAATAATAATAATAATAATAATAATAATAATAATAATAATAATATTTGTACCCTGCCCATCTAACTGAGTTGCCCCAGCCACTCTGGGCTGATTCCAGGTAAGACTGTATATGACAGTCATCTAAATTGGGTTTTGCAGTATTGCATGGCAGACTGGAAGAGATCAAGGCAGATTTTTGTTTTGTTTTGTGGCAGAGCCTTCAGATCACAACCAGTGCGTGTTTAAATAAGCTCGTGCACAAAGTGTGCAAATCGCATTGCTAACTAGAGGGGGCATGTGACCTGCTTTGCAGAGAGTAGTCGTCTATTTTGAAAAGCTGTCTGGTCCAAGTCCAGGTTAAAAATGAAGAACCACAAGAAAGAAGAGCGAGGATCATGTCGCATTCATAGAATAGCAGAATGGTAGAATCAGAAGGGGTACTCTGAGGGTCATCTAGGCCAACCCCCTGCAATGCAGGAATCTCAGCACCTGGTCTCCCATCCAATTTGAAACCAGACCAGACCCTGCTTAGCTTTGCAAATGCGCTAGCAGTTTTATTGCTGCACCTAAGGCTGGTAGCTAGAACAGTTGCACACATACTGTGGACAAGCAGGGAGTGATTTAAAACAGAGATAATATTGCGATGAATGATGGCTAGGCTACGGCACCGCAATGTAGACATTTATTATTATTATTATTATTATTATTATTATTATTATTATTATTATTATATACCTCGTCCATCTGGCTGGGTTTCCCTAGCCACTCTGGGTGCCTCCCAACAGAAATAATAATAATAATAATAATAATAATAATAATAATAATAATAATAATGTGTTTTGATAAGAGGAGCCAAACTAATAATGACTAATTGAGCAATGACTTAAAGCATCCACATCTCATTCTTTGCTTTTCTATTTTTAAGACCCACTTGTAATTCTTGCTTTTTAGCAGGCGATAACTGACATTTGAGAGATGCCTATGATTATAAAAATAAGGTTCTCAAGTTTGAGGAAATTTTAGGTTCCACATGAACCATATACAGAAACTGTTCCCCCAGTACTTTTTATAACCACATTTAGATATTTGGGCTTCTTTTATTTTTATATTTCAGGGTCTGTGGAACATCCTGCCCCAATAACATTTCTCCACATGCTCTTATGTTGCATGGATTACCGTATTTTTTGCTCTATAAGACTCACCTTTTCCCTCCTAAAAAGTAAGGGGAAAACTGTGTGCGTCTTATGGAGTGAATGCAGGCTACGCAGCTATCACAGAAGCCAGAACAGCAAGAGAGATGGCTGCTTTCACTGCGCAGCGATCCCTCTTGCTGTTCTGGCTTCTGAGATTCAGCATATTTTTTTCTTGTTTTCCTCCTCCAAAAACTAGGTGCGTCTTGTGGTCTGGTGCGTCTTATAGAGCGAAAAATACGGTAACTATTCAGACGTTGTTCACACATGCGTAAACCACCTCAGGCAACCTTTTTTTTAAGAGCCAAAAGGCAGTGTAGAAATAATTTTAAAAGGATGAAGCCAACTTGGAAAGTTCTGTTGGAATCCTGGAATCCTGGACCCAAGTTTGGGGCAAGTACTTTTTGGTGAGAAGAACAACTGCAGAAAATTAACATTGCAATACATGCAGCAAAGGAAGGCATGGAAATATAGACTGTAAAACCTGCATTTCCAGTGAACCCCAAAATTGTCCCTTTTAATGGTTCTTTCCAAAGTATCCCACTCCCCTAGCACACAGATAGACCTCAAATTTACTTACAAGACTCTTCAAAGCTCATATTCATGTGTTTTTCCATACAGCAGTCAGAAAAAACACACAGGCAATAAAATGTTGCTTGGTAACAAAATAGCAGAAGTTCCTAAACTACAGGTATATGAAAATACTAGTTTCATATTCCATTCTTGCCTGAAACAAGAGAGGCTGGTTAAAGCCATGCGGCTGAGCTGGAGCAACCAGCTCAGACCTCCTCACACACCAAATCCACATGTAAACTGAGTACAACAAGGGGTCTGGTTGCCCATTTCCTTCTGAGGTGAGGGGAAGTGACCTAGGCTAAGCCTGGCAGGTCAGCTTACTCTATGGCATTAACCCCTTCATGTGTTAATTAGAATCAAGCGTGCTGGTTATATGAGGCTGGTTACCCTACAAGTTCCTGACCACTGTTTTACAAAGGCCTTATTTATTTGTAAATAAGTGGCCACTGGTCCCATCACCTCCTGGCAAATAGAGGGGGGAAGAAATGGAGGTAGTGAGAGATTTTACTTTCTTGGGCTCAATGATCACTGCAGATGGTGACAGCAGCCACGAAATTAAAAGACGCCTGCTTCTTGGGAGAAGGGCAATGACAGGCCTAGACAGCATCTTGAGAAGTAGAGACATCACCTTGCCAACAAAGGTTCGTATAGTTAAAGCTATGGTTTTCCCAGTAGTGAGGTATGGAAGTGAGAGCTGGACCATAAAGAAGGCTGATCACCGAAGAATTGATGCTTTTGAATTATGGTGCTGGAGGAGACTCTTGAGAGTCCCATGGACTGCAAGAAGATCAAACCTCTCCATACTGAAGGAAATCAACCCTGAGTGCTCACTGGAAGGACAGATTGTGAAGCTGAGGCTCCAGTACTTTGGCCACCTCATGAGAAGAGAAGACTCCCTGGAGAAGACCCTGATGTTGGGAAAGATGGAGGGCACAAGGAGAAGGGGGCGACAGAGGACGAGATGGTTGGATAGTGTTTTCGAGGTTACCAGCATGAGTTTGACCAAACTGCAGGAGGCAGTGGAGGACAGAGGTGCCTGGCGTTCTCTGGTCCATGGGGTCAAGAAGAGTCGGACACGACTAAACAACTAAACAACAACATTTATTTGTAATGGTCAGTTGTCTTGCAGGAACCATGATGTAGAATACAGTGGTACCTCAGTTTTCGAATGCCTCCATAGTCAAAAATTTCAGAACTCAGAATGCCGAAAACCCGGAAGCAAGTGCCTCAGTTTTCGAACACGCCTCGGAAGTCGAACAGGAAACACGGTTTCCATTTTGAATTTTCCGTATTGAGGCTTCTGCTTTCAGTTTTTGAATGTTTTGGAACTTGAACAGACTTCCAGAATGGATTACGTTCAAAAACCAAGGTACCACTGTACTTAATTGAACAAAACATACCCGCTGCCTTGTGGGACATCTTCAGGAGAAGAAAAGGCGAAGGAGTAAACCCTACACAAATCTGGAGTGGAGTCCCTAAGATGGTTGGATGGCATCTTCTATGCCTCCCTTGGACAACTCCTGCAGCCAAGCTGGTGCCAAACATATCACTCTGTTTTCCTTTGGTCCACATCAGTGAGACAAAGAGATCTGATTATCTAGCCCAGGATCTCCAAACGCACTGCCCAGGCTTGCACCCCAGGAAGGTCACTTCAGTGCTGATAATGCAGTAGAAACTACGCAGGAGGCAGCAGTTACAAATTTCTGGTCTCTGCCTCCAAAGCAGGTGCTGTAACTCTCCAGCAGTTTGATTTCACCCCTGGAGACACAGACAGATGCCAACAACAACAACAAAACATAATGTAGCATTAGGTAAAGGTAAAGGGACCCCTGACCATTAGGTCCAGTTGCAGACGACTCTGGTGTTGCACGCACATCTCACTCCATAGGCCGAGGGAGCCGGCGTTTGTCCACAGACAGCTTCTGGGTCATGTGGCCAGCATGACTAAAGCCGCTTCTGGTGAACCAGAGCAGCATACAGAAACGCCATTTACCTTCCCGCCGGAAGGTATCTACTTGCACTTTGACGTGCTTTCAAACTGCTAGGTGGGCAGGAGCTGGGACCGAGCAACGGAGCTCACCCCGTCGCAGGGATTCGAACCGCCGACCTTCTGGTCGGCAAGTCCTAGGCTCAGTAGTGGTTTAGACCGCAGCGCCACCCGCGTCCCTTAATGTAGCGTTATTGAAGGTAAAAAAGGGTAAAGGCCCCCTGGATGGTTAAGTCCAGTCAAAGGTGACACTGGGGTTGCGGAGCTAATCTCACTTTCAGGCCAAGGGAGCCCATGTTTGTCCGCAGACAGCTTTCCGGGTCAAGTGGCCAGCATGACTAAATTGCTTCTGGCGCAACGGAACATCATGGCAGAAGCCAGAGCACACGGAAATGCCGTTTACCTTCCTGCCACAGTGTTACCTATTTATCTACTTCCACTGGTGTGATTTTAAACTGCTAGGTTGGCAGGAGCTGGGACAGAGCAACAGGAGCTCATCCTATCGCGGGGACTCGACCACCAACCTTCTGATCCACAAGCCCAAGAGGCTCAGTGGTTTAGACCACAGCGCTACCCGCATAATTCAAACAGAACATATTAAGATGAGGGCATTGTGCTACAAAAACATACTGATACAAGAGAGGGAAAGCATATAAAGTAGTAGGAAAGAAAGAGTAGGGAATGTTGAAAAGTTGCTAGGAATACCAACTTCCATGGAAGTGATACGCAGCAAAGGTGGGACATTTTACTGCATGGACCTGTTACGAATTACTGATTCCATCTATTGCAAACTCTCTAACAAATGCTGCATAATACGCTGCTTTCTTCTTTGTTCATTGTACTCTTTGTTATATTGCCAATGAGGGAGAAGTTCTGGTTCCATTCATAAATATGATTGCATTCATTCTGTGTAGGCAGACATGATCATCAATCTCTTTGTTTGCTCTGCAGATGTTGTGAGCCTCAAAATGTTTGAAGACCTGAAGGAACAGCTAGAGAATATCTCCCAGGAGGTGGCTCTGCTAAAGGAAAAGCAAGCACTTCAAACAGGTACAAAACCCAATGGCCTATAATTTTTCATACGCCACAAAATGGCCTCACTTTGTGAAATAAGGCTATTTATGACATAACATTAAGCCGTGATGTGTTAGCTAAAATGTGGTTTATTTGTATTTCCAGTACATTCAGTGGCGTAGCGTGGGTTGTCAGCACCCGGGGCAAGGCAAGTAATTTGCGCCCCTTAACCCGTGGATTTGCGCCCCCTAACCCGTGGATTTGCACCCCCTAACCCGTGGATTTGCGCCCCCTAACCCGTGGATTTGCGCCCCCTAACCCTAACCCCCAGATGTTGCGCCCGGTGTGGCCAGCCCCCCCTGCACCCCCCACGCTACACCACTGAGTACATTAACATTAACTGTTCAGTAACCATAGGTTGTTTGGGATCAATAAATCTGGATTTTAAACTACAATATGAAGCACCATAGTTTGCACTAACTAGTTTCCCATTGTGCTAAAGCTCAGATGTACTGATTTGTTCTGTTGCTGCACCCTCACACACTACCTGGTTGCAGAGATGGAAAGGGAGAGTGGTTAGAAAACAAAATCACTCCAGCATTTTCAAAGACTCTGTCTGTCCACTTCCCTAATGTCAGCCTCTGCGGGTCAGGCATCCAAGCTCCGAAACCAGCTTGCAAGCGCAGAAAAAGCACAAGAGCTTTTGTAGAGAAATGCTTAATGTTATTATCCTCGCTCTAGGAGCGAAGTGAACAGCATTGTTCAAAGTGACATATGCAAACAGCTGAAGGCAATTTTGCAGCTTGCATTGTATTTCCTCTCAGTCAGTTCTCTAAACATGTGTGATATGCTGTGTCCTCCATTCTTTGTTGACCAGGGAGCAGGCTCAAATGATTCACATTGTCCCAGGGCAGCTGTTTACCTGCTCCACCTGGTACGCAGGTTGAGACCCTACCTGCCCGCGGACTGTCTTGCCAGAGTGGTGCATGCTCTAGTTATCTCCCGCTTGGACTACTGCAATGCGCTCTGGGTGGGGCTACCTTTGAAGGTGACCTGAAAACTACAACTAATCCAGAATGCAGCAGCTAGACTGGTGACTGAGAGTGGCCACTGAGACCATATAACACCGGTCCTGAAAGACCTTCATTGGCTCCCAGTATGTTTCCCAGCACAATTCTAAGTGTTGGTGCTGACCTTTAAAGCCCTAAACTGCCTCGGCCCAGTATACCTGAGGGAGTGTCACCACCTCCATAGTTCTGCCTGGACACTGAGGTCCAGCTCTGAGGGCCTTCTGGTGGTTCACTCCCTGCGAGAAGTGAGGTTATAGGGAACCAGGCAGAGAGTTTTCTTGGTAGTGGTGCCTGCCCTGTGGAATGCCCTCCCGTCAGATGTCAAGGAAAGAAACAACTATCTGACTTTCAGAAGACATCTGAAGGCAGCCCTGTTTAGTGAAGTTTTAAATGTTTGAAGTTTTATTCTGTTTTTAATATCCTGTTGGAAGCCACCCAGAGTGGCTGGGGAGGCCCCGCCAGATGGGTGGGGTATAAGTAATAAATTATTATTATTATTATTATTATTATTATTATTATTATTATTATTATTATTATTCACTCCCTCTGTACTGCAGCAGGGGTCACTAACATCATATGGCACATGCTGAGGACTGTACCTCTTCAGATAGACCATGGCCGGTCCCTAGATCCCTCTGGCTCCACCACATTCATGTTGATTCCTGTTCCTCTCCCTGCTGAGTGACTGAGGAATGAGAGGACCAAGGAGGAGCAACCTTTGGGGCACCTCATCTTCTCCCTCTGCCTGGTTGTGTGGTTTAGGTCCAAAGGAATAGGGCAGTAGCAGTAGTGTGGAGGAGACAGACCCATTCAGAAAAGGTGGCCCACTGAAGGACTCTTCTCCAAGGCCTCCCCAAAACTTGGAGAGCTAACTGGCACTGACTACCATTCACAAGGACAGCTGTAATTCCAAGACTCTCATCCAGGGGTAGATCTACTTTGAAACTAATGAGTCGTAAGCCCCTAATTCTAGAGGGGTCCCAGACATTGCTTAAAATTTTAAGGTCTAGTAGACCCAATTTGGGGGATGCGGGTGGCGCTGTGGGTTAAACCACAGAGCCTAGGAACTTGCCGATCAGAAGGTCGGTGGTTTGAATCCCCGCAACGGAGTGAGCTCCCATTGCTCAGTCCCAGCTCCTGCCAACCTAGCAGTTCAAAAGCATGTCAAAGTGCAAGTAGATAAATAGGTTACCTTCTCTGGCGGGAAGGTAAACGGCGTTTCCATGCACTGCTCTGGTTCGCCAGAAGCGGCTTAGCCATGCTGGCCACCTGACCCGGAAGCTGTACGCCGGCTCCCTCGGCCAGTAAAGTGAGATGAGCGTCGCAACCCCAGAGTCGGTCACAACTGGACCTAATGGTCAGGGGTCCCCTTTACCTTTACCCTTTAGACCCAATTTGAGTCGCATGACTCAAAATGATTACTTTTTTGTTGTCAACAATCCCAAAGTTCGAGAGTCAGTAGCACAGATGTCATAAAGGTTTAGTGATCTGTTGTGGAACAACCCCATTGAAGAAGATGACAGCGGTTGCCCGGACCTCATCGCTGGTTGCGAAGAGGCCCACATAACAGTTCAAGCATCAGGGCTCCACCCCCCCCCCAAAATGTAGGTCTGCCACTGCTCTCAGCATCCTTTTTTAAGTCTAATGCAGTGTTTCTCAAATTTGGTTGTTTTTGGACTACAACTGCCATGATCCCTAGCTAGCAATTGTAGTTCAAAAACAGCTGGAGACCCAAGTTTGGGACACCCCGTTCAAATTGAAAGAGTAAGAAATGCTTTCCTTGCAGATACATCGAACAGAGCTAGTACAGTGGTACCTTGGTTCGTGAACTCAATCCGTTCTGGAAGTCCGTCCGACTTCCGAAACATTTGCAAGCCAAGGCGTGGCTTCTGGTTGAGAGAGAGAGAGATAAAGCTTTATTCGCATCAGCCAATGGCCACAGCAACAGTAAAACATTACAGTATACGCAGAAAAGGAAATTTGATATACAGTGGTACCTCGCAAGACAAAATTAATACGTTCTGCGAGTTTTTTCTTCTTGTGAGTTTTTTGTCTTGCGAAGCACGGTTTCCCATAGGAATGCACTGAAAATCAATTAATGCGTTCCTATGGAAACCGCTTGCCGGGCTGGCGGTGCGGAGAAGGGCTTTTCTCCCCACCGCAAGTCTTCAGGACAGGTCCGGGAACAGAGGGGAAGGCGCGTTGCGCTTCTCCTCAGTCCCCGGACCTGTTCTGAAGGCTGGCGGTCCACCGCCAGCCTTCAGAACAGCCTTCCGAAGCCTGGCGGGGGGAGGAGGTCTCTCCGCCCCACCGCCAGCCTTCGGAGGAGGTCCGAGGACAGTGGGGAAGACGCGCTGCGCTTCCCCGCTGTCCCCGGAGATTTCCCTACGGGCTTTCGTCTTGTGAAGGAAGCCCATAGGGAAATTCGTCTGGCGAAGCACCTTGAAAAACGGAAAACTCTTTCTTCTTGCGAGTTTTCCGTCTTGCGAGGCGTTCGTCTTGCGAGGTACCACTGTAAAAGCACAATTTAAAGTCCTGAATCAGCAGTCAGTTAGTGGCCCTTATTCTGATTGCCCCTGCTATGAACCTAGCAACCTATGCTGTTGTCTGCTCATTTTGATGTGACAAAAGAAAAGACATTGTGACAGTGGTTGAGCACCCTGGGATGGTTAGTATGAGTGGGGTGGTGATCTCATTCCTCAGGTCTTTGTAGAGAGTACAGGACAGGAGGGCGTGTGCTGCTGTTTCAGTGCTGCCATCTCCACAGGGGCGAAGAGGTTTCTCAGGCGGGATCTTTTGGAACCGACCCTCAAGTACCGCAGATGGCCAAAAATCCAGTCTTGCAAGCGTAAAAGCACGTCTGTATTTTGGGATAATAAGTTTGTGCAGATATGGGGCCAGAGAATCAAAATGGAGAGGTGGAACATACCAAGGGCAGAATTTCCTTATAGTGGCTAAGTTATTCTGATGCTCGATATCTTTTAGACGTTGACCCATTAGATTGTTTGCTTTAGTGGGGCCCATAGTGAGTAGGTGTTGTGGGGATAGGCCACAAGAGTGAAGTTTTTGATAGACGGTTTTAAGCCAGGCACTTTTATGGGAATCTTGAAATACAGTACTAGGGATAGTAAACCGGGGGGATTTGACGGCTTCTAGTTAGCTGATTGGCCCTGGAAACAACGGCGACAGCCAAAACAGACGTTTAGCTTCAAAAAAACATTTGCAAACTGGAACACTTACTTCCGGCTTTGGGAGCTGATTGGTTTGGGAGCTAAGCCATTCGGGGGGACGCAGGTGGCACTGTGGGTTAAACCACTGAGCCTAGGGCTTGCCGACCAGAAGGTCAGCGGTTCAAATTCCCACAAGGGGGTGAGTTCCCGTTGCTCGGTCCCTGCTCCTGCCAACCTAGCAGTTCGAAAGCACGTCAAAGTGCAAGTAGATAAATAGGTACCGCACTGGCCGGAAGGTAAACGGCGTTTCTGTGCGCTGCTCTGGTTCGCCAGAAGTGGCTTAGTCATGCTGGCCACATGACTCGGAAACTGTACGCCGGCTCCCTTGGCCAGTAAAGCGAGATGAGCGCCGCAACCCCAGAGTCGGTCATGACTGGACTTAACGGTCAGGGACCGTACCTAAGCCATTCAGGAACCAAGGTACCACTGCATTGCACTCGAAAGCACATGGTTCCTTTTCTGACTCCACTGTCTCCCTGCACCATCTCCTCCCCTTTTTGTCTCTCGCTAGTTTGTCTGAAAGGCACCAAGGTCAACCTGAAGTGTTTCCTGGCTTTCCCCAACGCCAAGACCTATCACGAAGCCAGCGAAGACTGCATCTCTCAGGGCGGCACCCTCAGCACCCCTCAGACGGGAGACGAAAACGACGCTCTGTACGACTACATGAGAAAGAGCATCGGGGCCCAGTCGGAAATCTGGCTCGGCATCAACGACATGGCCGCCGAAGGGAGATGGGTGGACATGACAAGTACCAGCATCGGCTTCAAGAACTGGGAAACGGAGATCACCACTCAGCCTGATGGTGGGAAACTGGAAAATTGTGCCACGTTGTCGGGGGTCGCCACTGGCAAGTGGTTTGACAAAAGGTGCAGAGATAAGTTGCCATATGTGTGCCAGTTTATGATAGTTTAATGGTGGGACTCCCGCCGTGGACGAGGCGGTCAAGGTGTTCCACTTGGCCCCAGGAACAGAGCTGCACAAAAATATGCAGCTCATACATACCCTCATATACTCTTGGCAGATAAACACGCGGCTTGGCAGAACGAGTTACACCTGTGCTGCATTTTAATCGGCTAAAAACTACATTCCGCTCAGTAGCAGCTACGTTTTTCTCACTGAGGCATGAGTTATAGATATCTGTATTTTTACATCCAAAGCCTAATAAGATGACTTCATTAGTCGAGCGGCGTTTCAACTTTGCCAAAATAATACGATCCTTAAGACTCATTAGTTGCTCGTCGCATGTACTCTTCCTGCCGACCCTTTTTCCTTCCTGCTGATTGCACCAAATTAAACCAGCTTTTGCAGAATTGTCCTTATTATCATCTTTGGGGGGACGCCAAACCGAAAGTGCTTTAGCACAGCTGCCTTTCATTAAACGTGACAGCTCCTTATGGCCAAATTAACCCAAATAAATCCATTGCACACCTTTTGCTCCACTGCAATAAGAGTTTGGTAGAGTTGTCTCAGCCTAAGTTATAATACCGGACAATGTTGGTGTAAAGAGGAAGGGGTGGGGAGGTGCTATCGAGAGCTTTCACTCTGTTGTGCAGAAAAATAAAGATAATTTTTTTATTTAAAAAAAGGACATCTTGTATATGTTGATGGGGCAAAATGTGTTCGCGCTCTCTCTCTCTCTCGCTCTCTCTCTCTCTCTCTGAGCTACAGTAACTTTCTTCTGGGCACAATTGGCTGAAAATATAAGGAAGGAATTTCAAAAGGTATTAGTAGTACAGTGGTACCTTGGGTTAAGTACTTAATTCGTTCCGGAGGTCCGTTCTTAACCTGAAACTGTTCTTAACCTGGAGCACCACTTTAGCTAATGGGGCCTCCCACTGCTGCTGCACTGCCGGAGCAGAATTTCTGTTCTCACCCTGAAGCAAAGTTCTTAACTCGAGGTACTATTTCTGGGTTAGCAGAGTCTTTAACCTGAAGCGTATGTAACCTGAAGCGTATGTAACCCGAG
Organism: Podarcis melisellensis; assembly: GCF_964234715.1. NCBI lineage: Eukaryota > Metazoa > Chordata > Lepidosauria > Squamata > Lacertidae > Podarcis > Podarcis melisellensis. The sequence goes on from NC_138544.1 coordinate 13,386,371, forward strand.
GTACCACTGTAGTAGTATATTTGTACCTTGCCCATCTAGTTGGGTTGCCCCAGCCACTCTGGGTGGCTTCCAACACATATGAAAACATAATAAAGCATTAATAATAATAAAAACTTCCTTTCCTCTGATGCCCTCTTACATCTTCTGCCTCCCAAAGGCTTGCACAGCTGTTTGTTGCAGCAGCCCTGGCTACAAGCTCCACAGGTGGATGGTGCCTCTGGGTCTGCCCAGGGAGTGCTTCACAGGCCCCTGTGGGGCAGTGTGAGGAGGCACCTCTCTTTGGGGGGTGGGGGAGTGGGCAGTTCTGAGACCAGGGGACCCCCAAGGAGAGGGGAGAGGAGGCTGAGGGAACACTCCACAAGGGAGGGTGTTTGAAAAAGGGCGTGAGACTGCCAGCTCTGCAGGCAAGGGGTGACACAACTGGGCTCCTGAGCCCTAAAGGGGTGCTGCAGGAAGAATGTACAGTGGTACCTGTACCAGTGTGGTGTAGTGGTTAAGAGCGCTAGACTCGTAATCTGGGGAACCGGGTTCGCGTCTCCGCTCCTCCACATGCAGCTGCTGGGTGACCTTGAGCTAGTCACACTTCTCTGAAGTCTCTCAGCCCCACTCACCTTACAGAGTGTTTGTTGTTGGGGAGGAAGGGAAAGGAGAATGCTAGCCGCTTTGAGACGCCTTTGGGTAGTGATAAAGCGGGATGTCAAATCCAAACACTCCTTCTCCTTCTCCTTCTCCTTCTCCTTCTCCTTCTCCCTCTTCTTCTCCTTCTCCTCCTCCTCCTCCTCCTTCTTCAGAACTTAATTCTCAATTCTGTTCTTAACCTGAAACTGTTCTTAACCTGAGGTACCACTTTAGCTAATGGGGCCTCCCAACGCGCCCCCAGAGTGCTATTTCTGTTCTCATCCTGAAGCAAAGTTCTTAACCCAAGGTACTATTTCTGGGTTAGAGGAGTCTGTAACCTGAAGCGTATGTAACCTGAAGCATCTGTAACCTGAGGTACCACTGTAGTTGGTCATGGACCAGAAAAGGTTGAAAACCCTGATTTAAACCCTGTAAGCTTGCTTTCACATTTAGGTAACAACCCTTTTCCATTTTACTTTCTGACAGCATCCTAGACACTATTCACATATTTTGACAGAGTTCTGAGGGCACCCATCACAAAATGGCTGCTATGAAAATGAGAGAGATGCCTCCAGCATGCTTAGGCGTAGGCTTGATAAGTCGGCTGGTCCTGGTTGTTGCACAGTGTATCAGCTGCGGCTGTCTTAAAGCAGCAGGAAAAGATAGCCAAGTGTCCACACCACATTTCACAGAAAACACTTCGAGAAGGTACCTGCACATTTCGCCCCATAATTTTCTTTCTAGAGACTTTTTTCCCCTTAAAAATGAAAGCTAAGTCTGAGGCACCTGTTGAAGGGCATCACTGAAAGCACTCACAGATGCCATGGTGCCTCTGGGCACCAGACTGGCAACCCCTGAATTAAATACCGTATTTTTCGCTCTATAAGACGCACCAAACCACAAGATGCACCTAGTTTTTGGAGGAGGAAAACAATAAAAAAAATTTTCTGAATCTCAGAAGCCAGAACAGCAATAGCGATCGCTGCACAGTGAAAGCAGCAATCCCTCGTGCTGTTCTGGCTTCTGGGATAGCTGCACAGCCTGCATTCGCTCCATAAGACACACACACATTTCCCCTTACTTTTTAGGAGGGAAAAAGTGAGTCTTATAGAGCAAAAAATACAGTGATTTTCCATTGGTTCCAGCTGGATGTCAGTGTAACTTAGACTGGGGTCACCGGTAAGGAGGAAGAAAGAGAGTCTAGGTCATGAATTTACAAAATGTGCATGCAAAAAAATATATTCACAAATGTGGTCAAATTTGCTTAATTTTCTTTTACATATTGGGATTTCACAAAATCCGGACCTATTTCAGCAAATTGGGGTTTTTAAAAAATGCATGAGCTGTCTGTATACATCACAGAATCTGTTGTGTCAAAAGTCATTGATTTATAAATCGCTGTTCATGAATCTGTCGCTGAAAATTTGTGCTTACATATGTCAGTTACGTAACTTGGCAAAGGCCCTCTCTCTAGTAACTTGTACCATAGCGATGACGACAACTCTGGGAGCAAATTAAAGCACATTTAGAATTGTGCAAGAAAAATAATTTGGTGACAAAGTATATGAGCCCCATCTGAACAACCACCAAAGCACTTTCCACCCAGTGAACTGTGGAAAACATTCCACTTCACTTCAATACACCCTAAAAATATGAGCTGTAAAATATTGTTTTACCATCAACCTCTTTGACTCCAAAAACTCAAGGCTGGCCTGGATTTCAAATAAACATACTTGAAGATTTGCTATTTTCATAACTTTCCCCCCCATTTTATTAATGGGCTGAGTTATGAAATTTAAAAGTATATGGAAAAACCTGAGAGCATTTGTGCTTCTATTAAACTACTTGGAGGTCTGTGATGGGGAGCATATAATAAGAATAATAAGAATAATAAGAATAATAAGAATAATAAGAATAATAATAAGAATTTATTATTTGTACCCCGCCCATCTGGCTGGGTTTCCCCAGGGACTCTGGGCGGCTTCCACAGAGACCAAAAATACACTAAAATCAGCAACTATGCTTCAGTAATCTGTCATAATATTTTCCCAGCAACTTACTCTTGTGAACACCCTTTCCTCTTTCTGTTTTGCATTTCTCTCCAATGAAGGAGAGTCCATCACCTTCCAAGGTAGTCTGATCAACAGCTCTTACAGTCAGAAAGTCCCTTCTAGTGCTTAGTTAGAATCTCCTGGTAATTTGAAACACTGGTTTGGGTCCTAACCTCTGGAGCATGGGTAGGCAAACTAAGGCCTGGGGGCCAGATCTGGCCCAATCGCCTTCTCAATCCGGCCCACAGATGGTCTGGGAATCAGTGTGTTTTTACATGAGTAGAATGTGTGCTTTTATTTAAAATGCATCTCTGGGTTATTTGTGGGGCATAGGAATCCGTTCATTTCCCCCAACCCAAAAAAAATAGTCCGGCTCTCCACAAGGTCTGAGGGACAGTGGACCGGCCCCCTGCTGAAAAAAGTTTGCTGACTCCTGCCTGGAGCAGCAGAAAACAAGCTTGCTCCATCTTCCACGACAGCCTTTCAGATATGTGATGGGTGCAAAAAGAGTGCATTTGTTATAGGATTACAGGGACGCGGGTGGCGCTGTGGGTTAAACCACAGAGCCTAGGACTTGCCGATCAGAAGGTCGACTGTTCGAATCCCCGCGACGGGGTGAGCTCCTGTTGCTCTGTGCCAGCTCCTGCCAACCTAGCAGTTCGAAAGCACGTCAAGTGCAAGTAGATCAGTAGGTACCACTCCAGCGGGAAGGTAAACGGCGTTTCCATGTGCTGCTCTGGTTCGCCAGAAGCGGCTTAGTCATGCTGGCCACATGACCTGGAAGCTATACACCAGCTCCCTCGGCCAATAAAGTGAGATGAGCACCGCAACCCCAGAGTCAGCCACCACTGGACCTAATGGTCAGGGGTCCCTTTACCTTTTCCTTTATGGGATTACAGTGGTACCTCGGTTCTCAGACGTAATCCATTCCGGAAGACCGTTTGAGTTCCAAAATGTTCAAAAACCAATGCACAAAGGGCTGGCTGCAAATGCCATTGAGAAAAGTGAAAAATAGGCAGCAGAAGCCGTTTGACTTCCGAGGCGCATTCGAAAACGGAAGTATTTAACACTCAAGATCCTTTATTAGGCATAGCAAACTACACATTATCAAACAGACACCGTATGCAAACTGTGCAACATATGAGCTCAACATAACAAGGTTTGTCCCGGTCAGATCTTTAACTCCAGAGAAAATCAATTTGCATAAATAATACAGGAATCATTTACCTCTGGGTTTTCGGCGTTCGCATCCCGAAACGTTTGTCGACGGAGATGATCGAGAACCGAGGTACCACTGTATACCAGACCATCTACACAGCGTTCAGCTTTATTAATTGTTTTGTGGTGCTCCTCCGACATTGTCACGTTATTGCCATCTGGGAGGGCACCCTTGGGACAAAAAAAACCCCAGAACATTTATGGAAAAAGAAGTTACAGGATTTCAGCAGGTACATGCATCGACTGGAAACAGCAGTCGGTCCTTCCCAAAACGTTAACAGGTGCAAACAATACTGAAAGCAAGATTGCATACAAGCCCACTAATACTATTATCAGCGTAAATAATCAGGAACGCACCATAAAAAGAACATCTGGGGCGGCCCCTCAGAAGCTTCTGTCTCCATTTCCAAAAGCAACACAGGCAAAGAAAAGACATAACAACAGAGGGATAGTGCTGGTCCTTTGTGAGCGATGTCTGAGCCCAGTCCAGAATTCTGTGGTATTTGCTTTGATGTCTAGAATCCTGGCTTTATTTAAAATTGTGAAGGCGGCAATTATCAGAAACAAATGAATCCCATCTGCTCAGCACTGGCTCTGGTAACCGTCTTAAAGCAGCTCCTAGGTCTATGTTAATGAGGTTACAGGGAAGCAGGCAGAGGGCCTTCTCGGTGGTGGTGCCCGCCCTGTGGATGTCAAGGAAAAAAACAACTACCTGACTGTTAGAAGACATCTGAAGGCAGCCCTGTTTAGGGAAGTTTTTAAGCGTTGGTGTTTTTATTCTGTTTTTAATGTTAGTTGAAAGCCGCCCAGAGTGGCTGGGGAAACCCAGCCAGATGGGCGGGGTAGAAATAAAAAAAAAATATTATTATTATGTTTTTTATCTTTAAAGCTCTAATTCATTTGGGACCAGGATATTTAAAGGACTGTCTTCTTCCACATGACCTTGCCTGCTTGCTAAGGTCTTTGGATGAGGCCCTCCTTGATTTGCCACCTCCGTTAGAAGTGCAGCTGGTGGTTCGATGGGATGGGGCTTACTCAGTTGTGATGCTCAGACTGTGAACCAGGACGGCCCATTATATTTTTTTTAGGTTTGAGGTAAATGACAAAATGCCTTCCTCGGGGGTGTCAGGAATCTTACCAACACTGCTGATGGGATATTTTCCTCCTGAACACCAGATGACAGCAAGTTAACTTTTTTTTTGGCATATCAATTTTTTATTAGCTTTTTAACATATCATTTTCAACAGTAATTAAGCATACTTTCCCAATTTCAGACTCATAACCAATATCTCTATCTTTTTCTACTTTCTAACACTTCGTATATTTCTCCTTACAAAAATTCTTGTACTCCTACTAGTGTAATTTGTTGATTACAGTTTCTCTTCAAGTAAGTCATATACTTCTTCCAATCTTCTGTAAATCTCTGGTCCCGCAGGTTTCGAATCCTTCCTGTCATTTTGTCCAATTCTGTGTAGTCCATTAATTTCGTCTGCCATTCTTCTTTCGTCGGAATTTCTTCTTGTTTCCATTTCTGGGCTGACAATACTCTTGCCGCAGTTGTTGCGACAGCAAGTTAACTTAGCGGACCCAAGGCAGACCATGCAACACATCCAGTTCTGCCTTCCAACACTTCTACCGCCGCCCCACAGAACCTGCCACCTGAGGCAGCAGCCTCATTCTGCCTAATGGTAGGGTTGGCCCTGGCTGTTAAATTCCCTCCTTCCTTACTCCCTGGTTAAGTGGGTACAGGATTGGTACAGGATTGGTGCCTCAACTCTTTTGTTGCAAGTCCCTTTTGTGGTGCTATTTGGGTGGGAAAGCAGCCAATAAATCTAAGTCTAAGCAAATCAAATAATTAGATCCAGCTTCTCTGTACACACTGAAGGCCACCAAGAAAGGAGCGGTTTCCTCAGCATGTGGTTCAATTTGCAGCAATCCAGTTGCTGCCAAGACCATTCTCAAATCAAAGCCACACACATTATTTGAAGCACATTTAAAAGATTTCTTACAGAATGCATGTTTCCAATTAGGTTTTATGATGTTCGAAGAAAGCGAAGCGCCGCCTGCACTCCAGAACGATGAAGTGGGAATATTAAACGGATAAATTTCTTTTAATCAGCTAACGAGGCCTCATTTGACCCAATTAAGTTAGCATTAAAGTCTCACTTCAGGTGACATTTTGAGATTGTTCAACGAAAACAACCCCTGTTGTTAAGCAATTTAAGCACATGCTTCTCTACTTAAAATACCTGATAGGAATAACATATTTCAGACTTTAAATCAGGGATAGAGAGCCCTCCAGATGGTGCTCTCAGAATCTCTGGCTATTGGTTATGCTGGCTGTGCAGTTGTAAATTGGAGTCAAACCACATCCGTCAATTCTTCATCCCTGTTTTAAAGCCTTATCAAGCCTTGGGCCCTTATACATTGTTAAGTTGTGGGTGAACATATCAGACGACACAGCGATTCTTCAAACAGCTCTTGTTTATTCACAGGCCAGAACAGAACTGAAGGGCTCAGCCAGCCTGCTTATATAGAGCTCCAGTACAACATAACTGTAACAACTTTCTGTAACTATCCAATCACTGAACACCACTTTCGATCCCTTATTTGCATATGTGGACCTGAGTAAAAACTATCTACAGTATCCCCCTGCTGGCCCAGGGTGAGAACTTCAGTACATAACATACATAAAGGACTGTGTCAGATGCTAACTAAGGTTTTGCTATTACAGTGGTACCTTAGTACTCAAAACGCCTTGGTACTCAAAAGCCTTGGTTGTCAAATGCCAAAAACCAAGAAGTAAGTGTTCCAGTTTTTTAACGTTTTTCGGAAGCCAAATGTCTAATGCGGCTGTTGGCTACTGTTTCCAGGGCGCCTGCACTAATCAGAAGCTGTGCTTTGGTTTTTGAACATTTCAGAAGTCAAACGGACTTCTGGAACAGATTAAGTTGGGTGCTTTTGTTTTTCCTATTTGTTTTGCTTTTTGTGTATGTGTGTGGCTTTTTCGGTTCATTTGTTTGTGCGACTGTGTGGAACCCAGTTCAGCTACTGATTGTGTGACTGCAGAATTGGATAAAAGCCCCCCATCCAAACAATGACTATCAACAGTGCAGGTAAGAAAAAAAGTTAATTTCAATTTTTATCATCAACAATACTGTCTTAATTATTTTATAGTGCAGTACATTGATTATTGCTTTCATTTTATGGATCAATGGTCTCGTTAAACAGTAAAATTCATGTTAAATTGCTGTTTTAGATATTGTTTTTAAAAGTCTGGAACGGATTCACTTCCGGAGGCGGCGCAAAACGGCAATGGCGGTCCTCTTTACCGTGTGAAGAGGGGCTCCGCGAAAAAGGGTCGTCCGCTGCGGCAAAGCGGAGACCCATTAAGACAAACCGTAGGCAGAGCGAGCCTGCGGCCGTGGGACTCGGCGGGTGCCAGAAGCCCCCCCAGAAACGAGGAAGGGACCTCGTAAGAGGCTCCGGAACGTGAACGGGGGAGCGGCGCTGTGAGTTCATCGCTCTTTTCGCGGAAGTGAAGCCGCGCTGCTGTTGCTGATGAGCGTCGACCTTTCTTCTTGAAAATCATCGGAATTGGCTGCAATTTACCCGTGAGTAAGGGGTACTAAAGATTGACTAAAGATTGATTTAAATTCGTTTAATTCGGCTGAAAACGGGAGGCGAGTAACAGGAAGTCCGCCTTCCGGTCCTGCTAATCAGAGCAAAGCAAAGAACCCGATGTGGGCTGAAGCGCTCAAAAGAGACTTTGAAATTAGTATGAAGGGGCATTAACAGACTGTGTTCTTCTAGAAATTAAAAAGATTGAAGGATTAAATCTGTTGGTTCATTGCGCTAAGGAATCTTCCCCCTATTGTGAAGTGACGTGGAATTGAAGGGGATAACCGAGCTATCGGACTGCCAGTGTTGCAAAGGAGTACTGTCAGGCTGCTGAAACTTTTTCTTAAGTACAAATTGTTGCATTGATGGATACACTATCGCTTTAATACTGATATTGGAACCTTTCCGTTACCTTGTGGCACTATTTTGAAACAGAACTATCTGAAAGCCTCCCTTTTGAATTTGGGGACTATAAAAGTTGAAATAGGAACTTTGATGGTGGAAAAGAAACTTTCTTTCTTATGAAAACCCCCCCTAGTGGATTTGCGGAGGCATAGAGGTCTGGGAACTGTACCTTATTGGGATTTTTTGTGGTTTAATTGTTTACATTCTGGACTTGCCTTTCTCATGGATTGAAAGACTATTTGACCTTGAACAGAGGCAGCTGGGGAATGAGTGGCCCAGGGAAAACAAGAGCATCTAAAGCTAAGGAAGCTTTAGCTGAGGAAGCTAAAGAAAAGAAAAAAGATAAGAGAGCTGGGCAGCTTGTTCAAACAACGTTGACTCATCAACGCAGATCCTCGGTACCAACTGTGCTGACGGCGCAGGAGGAAGAAGTTGAAACGCTTGCAACAGAAGATATGGCAACTGGAGGAACTGATCCAGTCTTGAAACAAATTTTGGAACAACTGGCACTTTTGAATAAGAAGGTGGACGATCAGTCATCTAAAATTGACAGAGCTACATCTACTATCAGCAAGTTAACAGATCAGGTTTCCCAGCATACTCAGGCTATTGAGAAACTGCAAGGAGCTACGGCGGAGAACTACAAATTAGCTGCGGAAGCCAATCAAAAAGCTGAGCAAGCGTGCAAAAAGGTGGAGGAGATCAAAGGGGAAGTAAGACCTCTGAAAAGACAGGTAGGAGAACAGCAAGCCTACCTGTCAATGGTGGAACTGAAAAGTAAGGAATGTAATCTTAGGCTGAGGGCCGTCCCAGAGCTGGAGCAGGGCAACCTAGAGGAATTTTTGACGCAGTTGTTTTCTAAATTTTGGGGGGTTGAGGAAGATAAAGACTTCAAAATTGTGACGGCCTTCAGATTGGGAAGATCGGTTAAGAAAGACAAGTCCAGAGACTGTTTGGTTTGTTTGAGAACAAGAGAGGAAAGAGACAAGATACTAGGCCAACATTTTAAAAAATCTCTGGAAGTTGAAGGCAAAAGGGCAGAAATTTATAGAGACATTCCTAAATATCTGTTGGACCTTAGAGCCTCATATACAGACTTGGCTAAATTGTTAAGGTACAACGCAATCCCTTACAGGTGGGAATTTCCTCAAGGTCTATCATTCACCTATAAAGGAAAGAAGGTAAGAATTAAAACACCAGAGGACCACCAGAAGTTCCTACACGACAACGAGGAGGACCTCCAAAAGAGAGCTGCAGATTCTTGGCCTCCACCACCGGGATCACCACCAAGACCCGTACCATCTGGAGGCGGACCGGCACCACAGCCTTCGGGAACGGAGGACAAATTAGATACCCAACTGTGATATCTAAGAAGTAGACCAGGATGTCTCTACAGCTTCTTAGTTGGAACATAAATGGCGGGAATTCTCCAGAAAAACGGAGAAAAGTATTTCATATTTTGAAAAAAGAACAATTGGACATTATTTGCCTGCAAGAAACACATGTGACAAGACTCCACAGAAAAGTGTTAATTAACAAAAGGCTAGGCCAAGAATTTATCTCATCGGACAAAGTTAAGAAAAGAGGAGTGGTGATATATGCAAAGGAGAACTTGTCACCAAAATTCGTATTCAAAGATGAACAGGGTAGAATTTTGGCAATTGAAATTCAGACACAAGGAGAAAAGTTTTTAATTCTAGGAATATACGCCCCAAATGATGGAAAATCGGAATTTTTCAAGAAGCTGCATGAGACTATGCTGGACTATTTGGATTACAACAACATTATCATGTTGGGAGATATGAACGGCGTCGCCTCAGTGAATATGGATAAGTCGCAAAGTGCTAATATAACGAAAGACGGCAGACTACCAAAAACCTTTTTCAAAATGACTGACAATTTGGATTTGATTGATATATGGAGGATCAAGAACCCTCTAGGGAAAGAAGGAACTTTCTTTTCTGAGGCCCACATGACATGGACGCGAATCGACCAAATATGGATAACTAGAGGGCTGGCACCTAAGACCAGAAAAGTGGAAATCTGCCCAAAAACCTGCTCCGACCACAACGCTTTGAGAATGGAATTGAGATTAAATACAACCGGATCTTTCAGATGGAGAATGAACGACGCTTTGTTAAGAGATCAGGAGATTGTTAAGAAGGCCCAAAAAGTTTTAAAGGATTATTTTGAAATAAACTTAAAGACAAATGTGGAAAAAAGAACAATCTGGGACGCAAGTAAAGCAGTTATGAGAGGGTTTCTAATACAGCAGAACACGATCAAAAAAAGGCTCTGGAATGAAAAGAAGGAGAAGATTTTGGAGAAAATAAGAGAAGGAGAGAAAAAACTGAGATCCAGGCCTAAATCAAAGGAAGTATTGAGAGAAGTGAAGTTTTTCCAGGCACAATATTCGAAACTGATAAATCAAGAGGTGGAATGGAAAATTAAACAAATGAAACAAAGATCCTTTGAATCTGCTAATAAGTGTGGGAAGTTGTTGGCTTGGCAGTTGAAAAAGAGACAAAAGCTTAACACAGTTACAAATCTAGAGATTGAAGGGAGAATGGTTCAGAAACCCGAGGAAATTAGAAAGTGTTTCCAGAGATATTTCAAAGAACTTTATTCACAAAGGCCACAAAAAGGTTCGGAGGTGGACCAATTTGTCACAACTAATGGATTACAAAAAATACCCCAGGAAATGAGAGCAACCCTGAACTGTAATATTACAATCCAAGAAATTGAATGCGCCATTCAGAACCTCCAACTGGGCAAGTCTCCGGGACCTGATGGACTTACTTCCAAATATTACAAGGCATTGAAGGATTCATTGATACAACCATTGTCGGAAGTTTGTAATCAGATTATGGAGGGGAGGAAGGCACCGGAAACGTGGAAAGAAGCTTTCATCACGTTGATACCAAAATCAGAAACTGAAAAAACTCAACTTAAAAACTACCGTCCTATCTCACTCCTAAATGTGGATTACAAAATCTTTGCAGACATTTTGGCAAGCAGGTTTAAGAAAGTATTAAATGAAGTGATTCATAAGGACCAAGCAGGCTTTCTCCCTGGCAGACATTTATTTGACAACACAAGAAACATCATTGACATTTTGGAATCTTTACAGATTAACTCAAATACAAGAGCGGTGTTGATCTTTATTGATGCGGAGAAAGCCTTTGACAACATTTCTTGGATGTTTATGAAGAAAAATTTGGAAAGGATGGGAGTAGGGCGGGGGTTTGAAAATGGAATAGAAGCAATTTATTCAGAACAAAAAGCTAAATTGATAGTAAACAACGTGGTGACAGAGGAGTTCAAAATTGAAAAAGGGACACGACAGGGGTGCCCTCTATCTCCTCTGTTGTTTATTTCAGTCCTGGAGGTGCTATTGAACATGATTAGAAATGACCGGTTGGCACAGGGAATTGTGGTCGGAGAGAAACAATATAAACTGAAAGCATTTGCAGATGACTTGGTATTAACATTACAGGAGCCAGCCTCTAGTACTAAAAGAGCGTTAGAATTAATTTCTGACTTTGGTCGGGTGGCGGGATTCAAGCTGAATAAACAAAAAACTAAAGTTTTAGCAAAAAACTTGACAACTACTGAAATAGAGGAGTTCAGAAAAGAAACAGAACTAAATGTGGTTAAAAAAGTAAAGTACTTAGGGGTGCACCTGACCTCCAAAAATTTGAATTTGTTTAAGGACAATTATGAGAAATGTTGGTCAGAGATCAAAAGAGACTTGGAAACATGGTCAAGACTGAAACTTTCCTTGTTGGGCAGAATAGCTGCTATAAAGATGAATGTATTGCCGAAAATGCTATTTTTGTTTCAGGCCCTCCAGATCGTGGATAAGGTGGAATGTTTTGGAAAATGGCAGAGGGATATATCTAAATTTGTCTGGCAGGGCAAAAAGCCCCGAATAAAGTTTAAAATACTAACAGATGCGAAAGAAAGAGGGGGGTTTGCCCTGCCGGACTTGAAGTTATATTATGAATCTGCAGCCCTCTGCTGGTTGAAGGATTGGATTTTGTTGGAGAACACCGATGTCCTCGACCTGGAGGGATTTGATAATGCTTTTGGGTGGCATGCATATTTGTGGTATGACAAGGTTAAAGTTCATAAATTGTTCAAAAACCATATTGTCAGAAGGGCAATTTTTATGGTCTGGTCAAAATATAAAGACTTATTGGAGAGTAAAACTCCGAGGTGGCTCTCACCGATGGAGGCCAAAGCACGTAAAAGACTCAATATGGAGGCCCACTGGCCTAAATATTGGGAAATAATTGAAAAAATTGGAGATAAATGGAGGTTGCAGAGTATGGAAAAGTTAAAAAACAAGGTGCGAGATTGGTTGCATTATGCTCAAATTCAGGAAGTTTTTAAAGCGGACAAAAAAGTGGGTTTCCAGGAGGAAAAATCGAAACTAGAGACAGAGTTGCTTGAGCCAAAATCTAAGCTAATTTCGAGAATGTACAACTTGCTGCTTAAATGGAATACACAGGATGAGATTGTTAAATCCTCCATGATAAAGTGGGCGCAGGACTTGGGGCATAACATTATGTTTGAAGACTGGGAAAGGTTATGGAACACCGGAATGAAATTCACGGCATGTAGTGCCTTGAAGGAAAATATTATGAAAAGGACATACCGGTGGTACATGACCCCAGTCAAGCTTGCAAAGATATATCACCTGTCTGATAATAAATGTTGGAAATGTAAAGAAGAGGAAGGGACATTTCTACACCTCTGGTGGACCTGCCCGAAGGTGAAGGCCTTCTGGGAGATGATACATAATGAACTAAAAAAGGTGCTTAGATTTACCGTACCCAAGAAACCGGAGGCCTTCCTCCTGGGCATGGTAGACCAGAGGGTGGCCAAGAAAGATAGAACTTTCTTTATGTACGCTACTACAGCAGCAAGGATCTTGATGGCAAAGCACTGGAAGACACAAAATCTACCCACACTGGAAGAATGGCAGATGCAGCTGATGGACTATATGGAACTGGCTGAAATGACTGGCAGAATTCGAGACTCGGGAGAAGAAGAAACGGAGGAAGTTTGGGAAAAATTTAAGGACTATTTGAAAAAGCATTATAAGTTGTATGAATGTTAAAAAATGCTCCTTTCTAGGAAAGTACAGCTTCAGTATCGGTAAACTTTTGAATTGGTAAATAAGGCACAACAAGACAGAAGTGGTGTAATGAAATAATTTTATTGTGTTGAAACTAAAAATTAATGGATTTGGATTGAAATGTTTAGAGACCAGATATCACGATAAAATGGAAGATATATTATTATGTTTAAAATAAGTCAACAAATTGCTGAGGTTTTGGATTTACAGAGAATGCAGTGCTCGGAAGATGGGGGGAGTCCATTAGATTTATGGAAACATGTATCTGCAATTTGAATTTTGTATATTATAAACCTAATAAAAATTATATTAAAAAAAAAATAAAAGTCTGGAACGGATTAATCTGTTTTGCATTACTTTCTATGGAAAGCACGTCTTGGTTTTGGAACGCTTTGGTTTTGGAACAGACTGCCAGAACGGATTAAGTTTGAGAACCAAGGTACCACTGTACCTTGTGAGTGAAATTCTGCTTGCAGCATGATTCCACCAGTGTTTACTTGCTGCAGCGCCAGTAGTGCTTCAGTTAGGCCCTACAATCTACAAACAAGGGATAATAATAATAATACTTGTACCTGACTGGGTTGCCCCAGCCACTCTGGGAGACTTTCAGCAAAATAAAAGCATAATAAAACATCAAACATTAAAAACTTCCCGATACAAGGCTGCCTTCAGATGTCTTCTAAAAGTCAGATAGTTGTTTATTTCCTTGACAATGTAGCTTTGAAGGAACAGGAAGCATTACAGAATATATTGGCAGGGTTGTGGGTAGTTGTTTTTTTAAAAAGCAAGAGTTCTAGTTACATTCATTTAAATAACATTTGAATTCCATTTTTCATTCATCCTGTTGTACAGTTAAGTCCTTTATGGTATATTTCATATCAAGTAAACCTGTGGGGCTGGCTCTACCATTAGGGTAGACATAGGCAGTACTCTCAGGCGGCAGATTTTGGGTGTCATGAAAAGGGAGCAAATTGACATTTTATTTGTCATCGTCGCGTTTTATCAAATGCTGAGAGTTGTGCCTAATAAACAATCCATTACTGTATAAAGTTTCAAGCTCCATCCACAGATTCCACATCTGGTTATTTTTATGTTTTGTTAAAATATTTAACTCACAGCTCATCTTCTGTTTTGTAAAAGGGTGGAGTTCTTTGGCCTAGATTTACTTTAGGCACACCCAACTGTTTAAGCAAAAGAATGACTGCAAATTAATTCTTCTTCAGCTGCGTTCTCTTAGGCTTCAGGATTTGGTACAGTGTTTGCACCAGATCTGGTGAAGTTTGAATCAGAATAAGAAAGGGGTGGGCGTTAAAAACAGTTTGTCCTTCCAGTGCTGTGCCCAGACACTGGGACACTCTCCAATTTGGAGAGTCTGTGGGTGAATAGGAGCCAAATTGGGAAGATCACACCATTCTCCACGGACGCTTATTACAAATAGCCTTGGGTTATGACTAATATTTGAGCAAACAGCTAAAGAGGTGACTTAAGTGACTCTTGTCTTGGCAGGCATAACTCATTCTACAACTTGCAGGCAGTTCTTAAATGTCAGGTTTTAGGAAAAGTTCCAGCTATAACATCATTGCTTATAAACATGTTAAAGCAATACATGGCGTGTGGTGGGTTATGTGGATGTTTTGCGGAGACTGCTCACCGAAACAGGACAAAAAAAGCTTTCTACGATTGCGTGAGTTGGGGTAATCCATTTAAAGTTCTGGGATTTTGCCAAAGGATGAGAGAGATGCATTACCTTTTGTCAAGTTTGTTCATCTTTAAGAGTGCCACAAGGCTCTGGTACGCCCCCTCTCCAAATGTCCTTTTCATGGCTCATTCGTGATTATTTGTGCTCATTCGTGCCATAAGCGCAGCCCCACATAATCCTGCTTTCAATACTACTTAGGCCTGCAAAAGATTTAGGGTGATCCATTTGCGTGCCCAGGCGGAGACCCCCTGACCCCAGGCGACACCCAGGTGGAATAATGACTCGTGACATGTTATGGAATTAAAATTGGCCACAACTTTATTCAACTTTTAGATGAAAGAAGAACTTGGCTTAGGCATTGGGCATTTATCCCTCCCAGTCCCCAGCCGGAGATCTGGGGCACATCAGGGTTAACCAATCTGTCTGGGGATTGGGCTGGCTCTGGAAGACGTATGCTTAAGCAGAGAGCCTGCCCCCCATTTCACCGCAACACAGGGGAGTGCACTGACAACCTTTCAGCGTCTGGCCAGTGACTCCTCTCAACACAACCCCTTTAATGGGGAACCCTGGGATCGCCACTGCAGGGGGGGAGGCATGTGTCACTGCTTCACCCCCCCTCAATTTGGGGAAGCTACTGGAGAATTCCCTGTGTACATAAATGATAACCATGCTGCCTTCTCTGCTGCTATCAGCCCCTCAAAAGGGACCTGTGTATTCAAAGGCCAGTTTCTTCTCTAACATAAAAGAATGAAAATACAATGTAAAAGACTAAAGCTCAACACACGTTCACTTCTGCACTGCGGCAGAAAGCCCAGAGTGTTTACAATGCTTACATTTTAGTTCGGCTCCTATTAATAAAGTTAATACAGTGGAGCCTCAGTTTTCAAACTTAATCCATTCCGGAAGACCATTTGGTTTCCGAATAGTTCAAAAACAGAGGCTTGATGGGCCGACTGCAAAGTCAATGGGAAAAAATGAAAAATGCGCCTCGGAAGCCGTTTGGTTTCCAAAAATCATTTGAAAACAGAAGCATTCACTTTCGGGTTGTAGGCGTTTGGGTTCTGAATTGTTTGGCTTCCGAAGCGTTCGACAACCATGGTTCCACTGTACTTGAAAGCCAGCACAATATGCATGCAGAAAAATCTAAAAATCCTATTAACTGCTGAGCATTTCCACAAGGAGTCACTGTTGGTCCAACCACAGACAGAACAGAGAAGTAAGCGGAGGTTGTCCTATGAATATGCTAGGTTTTGAAAACAGAGACCAGCAGTTTGTAGTATTTGCGGCATGAGGATAGCAACAGAACACTTGCTTTCAAAACACCCATGAACCCCCACAGTATCTTATTCCTGTGGCCCTAGTGTTTTCACAGGAGCGAGCCCTGAAGACAAAGGGCAATTGGGAGAGGAGAGTGGAGGATGACAGGATCCCACCCTGACCCCACAAATATCCAATGTCTATGTTATAATTTGCAGCCAGTTCCAGTCAGTCTGAAGTTTGCAAGCTGCAAGCAGTTTCTTCTTAAGAATTTTGATTTTTTTTGAAAGGTCCTCTTGAGGCACTAGGGCAGTGGTGTCCAAACTGTTTTCAAAGAGGGCCAGATTTGATGAAGTGAAGGGCCGTGGGGGCCGACCAAAGAGCCACCCAAAGTTGTTGATCTTTTTTTAGGATTGAAGTTGTTGATGGGGTTTTTTTAGGATTTTACCTCAGGAAACAAACTGCCACAGGGGCTGGATTAAATTGATTGGCGGGAGACAGATTAGGCCCCGAAACAGACTTTGGACATGGGGTATCTGGGGGTCTGTAAGAGACACTGGGGTTTGTTAAAACCCTCGGCTCACCAAAGCTCCCTTTTGTTCATAAAAGACACACAGTCCAGTTGTTGCTTGGTGACTGGAGACACTTGGTGGAGGCATTTGGGAATGAACTTCTGAGAGTAAACTTTTGGGAGTAAACTGGCCATGCCAGCCAAACCAAGGACAACTCACCCTTAGTATGTAGTGTAATAAACGAAAATATGCCCTCATTCCCTTATGGGGGGCACAAATGCCTTTACAGAGTCCTTTGCAGGTTCTCCATTGGTTGGAGAAAATAACAGAGGCCAACCAGAGAATATTGAGAAGCAAAGCAGCTAGTAAGCCTGATCTTTATTGATCTGTTGCAACAGGGTGCCTCCTTCACACGCAGAAGGAGGAGGACCCCGAACCAAGGTGTGCCTGCCCTTATATAGATGTTATGTAGTGTAGTTTCACCCTGGGCCAACAGGGGGATACTGTATATAGTTTTCACTCAGGTCTGTAGATAGTTTTCACTCAGGTCCGCAGCAGTTATTTTAGGCGGGAACTCTGGGCTGTGGTTGTTACAATGTTGACAGCCGGCTGCCTATAAAAGCAGGCCGGCTGAGCTGTTTGCAGTCAGTTCTATTCCAGCTTACAAAATAAAGAGCTACTTGAAGAAATCGCTGTGCCGGCTGCTATGTCAACCCACTACTTAATACTGGCGACGAAGGTGGGATGGATGGACATCAGAGCACAGCCAGATGCGGCCAGCCTCTGAACTGAGCTGAATCACTGAGCTGAATCACAGGGCGAAATCACTGGGCAGAACCAATTCAGAGCTGACTGTTCTGGCTAGAGCACTGTGTTCCATCCATCGCCCTTCACGCCGGCATCGGAATCATGGCTTCACTTGTGCCTCTACTGCCGTTTGCGCCAGCCTCTGAATCATGGGACTCCTACCTCGCTCGGTTCGACTGCTACCTCCAAGCCAACGAGCTGACAGCAGTATCAAAGGATCGGAAGCGGGGCCTATTCCTCAGCCTCTGTGGGCCTGAGGTGTTTGAGACGGCCCGAACATTGGTTGCACCATGGGACACGATCCAAGAGAAGCTCCGCAACCACTATGCACCAAAGCCGTCCAAGATTGCTGCCCGCCATGCGTTCTACCACCGGAACCAGGCAGAGGGGGAGTCAATCAACAACTACACCACCGCCCTGCGACAGGCTGCAATGCACTGTGAGTTCCGAGACTTAGACGATGCCCTGATGGATCGAATCGTCTGCGGGGTCCGGGACATCCATCTGCAACGGCGTCTCCTAGCCAAGCCAGACCTCACGCTACAGAAAGCCATTGAGGAGGCTGTGGCCTCAGAAGCTGCTGAACGCTCCGCCCAGGAGATCCGCAAGTCCAGCAGCCCGCGTCTTGCTAGGGAGCCAGTTCCGGTGCATCATGAAGAGGCCAGCAGTGATGAGGCATCCTCCAGTGAAGACGATGACGTGCACCAGACAAAGCGGGAGCGCAGGAAGTTCCAACAGAAGTCCAAGGGCCAACCGGAATGTGCCGGCTGCGGAGGCAACCATTCCCGTGCCAAGTGTCGATTCAGAGACGCCATCTGTAGGAAGTGTTCCAGAAGGGGCACATCGCTAAGGTCTGCCGATCGGCTCCGTCTGACACCCCCCCTTCATCGACTCGCAAGTCCAAGTCTTCACTCCAGTCTGCCAAGGAAAGTTGTTTCGCTCTCACCAACTGCCGCTGCCCGTCTGGAACCACAATTGGCCAAACCGACTCGCCTACGCGACGCAAGCTGAACGTCACGGTGCTCATTGAAGGAGCTCCATGTGACATGGAGATCGACACCGGGTCTGCCCTGTCCATCGTGTCATGGAGCACCATCAAAAGACTGGTACCCAGAGTGTCCAAGAGGCAACTCAACTCCCACCGCGTACACCTGAGAGACTACCAGGGAAACGACATTCCCGTGGTAGGCGTTGGCCGGTTCCGGATCGCCTTCAAGGATTTTTCGGGCCTGCTCCGGTTGGTGGTGGTCGAAGGTCAGCGGCCAAGCCTCCTAGGGCTAGACTGGTTTGATGCCCTCGGCCTGGAAGTCACTGGCATCAACTGCATCTCTAACGCAGAGACTGAGGGTCTGGTCAAAGACTTTGCCGAGGTTTTTGACGGCACCTTGGGGCAATATACAGGTACGCCCATCTCCTTTAGCCTTGATCCACAAGTCGCCCCCATCAAGCTAAAGCCACGCCGGGTTCCCTTTGCTCTCAAGGCTAAGGTGGACGAACAACTGGACAAACTGATTGCCCAAGGAGTTTTGGAGCCGGTTGACCACGCCAAGTGGGAAACCCCCATCGTCACGCCTGTCAAGCCAGATGGGTCGGTGAGAATCTGCGCTGACTACAAGTGCACGATCAACAAGGCACTTCAGCAGCACGCTTATCCGGTTCCTGTTGTCCAACACCTGCTGCATTCCCTGGGTGAGGGTAAGGTCTTCGCTAAGCTGGACCTTGCCCAAGCATATCAACAACTGCCAGTTGATGATGCCACTGCTGAAGCCCAGACGATCGTCACCCACCGGGGGGCATTCCGTTGCCGCCGGTTGCAGTTCGGGGTGAGTGTGGCTCCTGGAATCTTCCAAAGCCTTATGGAGCGTCTCCTGCAAGGGCTTCCGGGCGTGGTACCATATTTTGATGACGTCTTGGTGTCTGCAGACTCACACCAGCAGCTGTTCGAGCGCCTCCGTGCGGTGCTGACCAGGTTCCAAGAGGCCGGGCTCAAGGTAAAGAGGGAGAAGTGCCAGATCGCCGTTCCACAGGTAGAGTTCCTGGGCTATCTTATCGATGCCTCCGGCCTTCACCCAACCACATCCAAGATCCGCGCTATCCAGCAGGCCCCCACCCCAAAGAACAAAACGGAGTTGCAGGCATTCCTGGGGCTGCTGAACTTTTATAACATGTTCCTGCCCCACAAAGCCACAGTGGCTGAGCCTCTTCACCGACTCCTTAGCACTAAGACGCCTTGGGCCTGGGGTCATCGGGAGACGGCGGCCTTCAACGCGGTCAAGGCTCTCCTTTCTTCAGACAGTGTGCTGGTACAGTACAGTGAATCCAGGCCGCTGGTCCTTGCCTGCGACGCCTCACCTTTTGGCATCGTTGCTGTCCTTAGTCACCGTTTTCCAGATGGAAGAGAAGCACCGCTCGCCTACTTTTCCAGGACACTATCTCCGACGGAACGGAATTACAGCCAGCTCGACAAGGAGGCATTGGCACTTGTGGCTGGAGTGAAGAGGTTCCATGAATACCTCTATGGCAGGACTTTTGACCTCATCACTGACCACAAGCCACTCCTGGGCCTCCTCGCCGGTGATCGTCCAACTCCACCGGTCCTCTCGCCACGCATGCTGCGATGGACTGTTTTCCTGGCTGCCTACCACTACCGGCTCGTCCATCGCCCGGGGAAATCGATGGGCCATGCCGACGCCCTCAGCCGTTGCCCTCTTCCAGCATTTGTGGAAGACCAGGCTCCAGCTTCATCGCTCCTTCTGATTGAGGATCTTCCGGCAGCGCCTGTATCAGCTACCACTGTGGCCTCCGCGTCTGCCCAGGATCGCACCATCAGCCGGGTGCTCAACTGGGTGTGGAGGGGGTGGCCACAAGGGCCTTTTGCATCGGAGTTCCAGCCCTTCGCAACCAGACAACATGAACTCTCAGCTCATCGCGGCTGTCTGCTGTGGGGAGACCGCGTCGTGATTCCCCAGGGACTCCGTCAGCGCGTCCTGGAGGCTCTGCACGTTGGCCACCCGGGAATTGTCAAAATGAAGGCATTGGCTCGGTGTTACGTCTGGTGGCCTAATATGGACGATGCCATCACTGCCTGGGTGTCCGCCTGTCAAGCGTGCCAAGAGTCGAGGCCTGCACGACCGGCAGCTAAGGGACACACCTGGGAGACGCCAAAGACACCCTGGTCGAGGGTGCATATCGATCTGGCTGGCCCCTTTCACGGCCGGACCTTTATGGTAGTGGTGGACGCCTATTCCAAATGGCTGGAGGTCACCCTGATGCCCTCCACCACTACCGAAGCTGTCATCTGGGTGCTGCGAGGCCTGTTTGCAACGCATGGGTGTCCTGATGTCCTTGTCTCTGACAACGGACCGCAGTTCACGTCAGGCACCTTTGAGCGGTATCTTTTGGGACTGGGCATCCGCCATGCCCTAACGGCACCCTTTCATCCATCCAGCAACGGGCAAGCGGAAAGAATGGTGCGCTCGGCAAAAGAGGCACTGGCGCACCTGGACCGGGGAGACTGGCATGAGCGGGTCGCCGAATACTTGTTCGTGCAACACATCACCCCTCATGCGGCCACAGGGAGGAGTCCTGCTGAACTGCTTATGGGCCGCCGCCTCAGGTCACCGCTCGACCGGCTACACCCGGACTTTGCCGTGGCTGAGCCCCCAGGCTGTGCCAACGCGCCACGGTCATTTGTCCCAGGAAACCAGGTCTTTGCCCGGAACTATGTGGGGGACATTCCTTGGGTGCCAGCCACAGTAGTGGGAGTCACTGGACCTCGCTTGTACCAGGTGGCACTCGAAGATGGACGCTTGTGGCGACGGCACATAGACCAGCTTAGGCGCAGGGTTGGGAACTTGGACACTACCAAGGTGCCCCCAACTGCGCTTGCAGCTCCAGAAGAGACACGTACAGATGGCGAGGCCCCACCTACACCTCCCTCGCAAACTGCCAGCGTGGAGCCGAACCAAGCCGCTTCAGAACAGACTCAGACCACTCCACTTGCGGAGGCTCCACCCACAGCAGCGGATCCAGGGGAGTTGGTTCCAACGCCACCTAGGGTCGCACCACAGCCTCAGCAAGAACTGTGTGGCCCTCCGGACATGGCTACCAGTCCCCGGCGGTCTGGCAGAGTTTCCAAGCGCCCAACTTATTTAAAGGACTATGTTGTTGGACATGTATCACTGTTGGTCTAAGTATGGGAAATGTAACCGATATGCTTTTGTGCCTAATTGAACCATTACGCGTAGTGCTGTATATAAGGAAACCATTACGATTGTAACTAACACCTTATCTCGGTGGGGAGGGGTGTTATGTAGTGTAGTTTCACCCTGGGCCAACAGGGGGATACTGTATATAGTTTTCACTCAGGTCTGTAGATAGTTTTCACTCAGGTCCGCAGCAGTTATTTTAGGCGGGAACTCTGGGCTGTGGTTGTTACAATGTTGACAGCCGGCTGCCTATAAAAGCAGGCCGGCTGAGCTGTTTGCAGTCAGTTCTATTCCAGCTTACAAAATAAAGAGCTACTTGAAGAAATCGCTGGGCCGGCTGCTATGTCAACCCACAACTTAATAATAGACATTTTAAATTGCCCGCCCTGGAGTCCAAGACCACCCCCAGACACATCATGCATACATCACAGAAGGGGTGTTCCTCAAGACCACCCTCCCAGACACATCATACCTACCTCACAGAAAGGGCGGTCTACAACAGAAATTTGAGTGTGTTATTTACCCCCTTTCTGGCAGGTTACCTGTTAATGCTTACTTGATTGGATACCCTGGGGAGCCTGGCCAGTCTTTTGTAATGATAAATACTTAGTTCCTGAGCCAGGTCACAGGTTCACTCTATTCATACACAGACATACACTTAAGACAGGATTTGTGAAGGAAAGACAATGGGGAGGCTTTTCAATTTTCCTTGACCTTGCAGAGAAATCATTTGGTCAGTTTGGGACTCAAAATGGTTTTCAGGGCTATTTTCCTGTGCTGCTTCAGACATGTGGTTTATATATTTATGTACGTGTTTGCTTGGTGCATTTATTATATATATAAGACCTTAATTTTTTTATTTCAGTAGGCTTCAGAACTTTATCCATGCAGGCATTTTTTTAGTAAAAAGCAAGAAGGCTTCGAACGGCTGACACATCAATATGCAGACATGGACATCGCAGAAAGTTGTATCCAATGGCTTTTTTTGCCAGTTACCCTCTGCAGTTGTCTGGGGGCTTCTGGTTGGATTTTATATGTATTTTTTTGTGTGTGTGTGTAAATCCTATAAAAACTCCGGGTGGACAACACCTAGGGGTTCAGCTTTTGGGAAATATCCCACTGCATCTTACTTTGTGCAAAGTAATATAATTGCTGGACTCTCTGTCTCATCTGGCTCCTGTGTCTAATTGGCAAGATCCAGGAAGAACAGTTTTTTTTAACCTTCAACGCTTTCACTCACCTGAAGATTCAAGCCCTCCACCTGGAGGGGACCAAACAAACCTGGAGACTTCAGGATTTTGAATAATCTGGTTTTTGGTATGTGTAATGTTATGTACTGAAGTTCTCACCCTGGGCCAGCAGGGGGATGCTGTAGATAGTTTTCACTCAGGTCCACATATGCAAATAAGGGATTGAAAGTGACGTTCAGTGATTGGATAGTTACAGAAAATGGTTACTGTTGCGTTCTAGTGGAGCTCTATATAAGCAGGCTGGCCGAACCCTTCAGTTGAGTTCTGTTCTGGCGTAATAAAGAAGAGCTGTTTGAAGAATCGCTGTGTCGTCTGATATGTTCACCCACAACTTAACATGTAACATTCATCAAGCTGCAAGGGCCAAACTGTACACGAGTGGTTGCATTTTAAGAGGTCTCATTTAAAAAAGAAAAGAAAACCAGTTGTGGGGAATGTATAAAAGGATGAGGGTCATGGCATCTAGTGAGGGGTAGCAATTCTTTCTCTCCTGCCATATTTCTTGCCTCCTAAAGTTACTATCTGTTGCAGGAGGAAAACGGCCCCAAAACACCTTCACTGTTCTGTCAAAATAGTTGGGGGGGATATTTTCAATGAAAGATGACTAACTTCCTGTCTTGTGTCCTGAAGCCCATCAATTGTATCTGCTGTTTTAAAACGAATCAATACCGGACGTATTCTGTGCAATCAGATATTTACCAAATCTAGTAATCTGGGTCTTAACTGAGACAGGTCTACCACTGCCTTGGCAGAGAAAATTGGAAAGCATTTATTGAATACATGGGAAATAATTGTGTACAGTTGGCAGCATAAAGATAAATTCAACAGTGTAAATAGGTTTTGATGGATGCAATAATAGATTACTGAATGGTATAGTTTTTAAAAAAAATATGTAGGGATTTATGAAGAAACATGGAAAGAGAAGAAGGGAAGTCGTTGATATTTCAAGGATGTAAAAATGAGTATTTGAAATTGTAAAACAAAAATTTAATTAAAAAAACTTATAAAAATACATAAATACCTTGATCCTCACCTTCACCGACAGAGTTAATCTTTGTGGTGATTTCCAGTGTCTGAATTTCAAGCATGAGTATGAGGTTCGTTTTCCACAAGTGTACAAAAATGTATGATTAATGCCATTATTCACACAGCTATTAATGAAGATGAGATATCCTGTGTCTGGCCTCAAGTCCTTAATTGGGCATTAATCATGTAATTCTGGGAGTTAGTAGCCAACAGAGGATGCATATGATGGAAAAAAGAACTGGCACCTCTTTTTTTAAAAAAAGAAAAAAGCAGCCGACAGTACAGTAACTTAAAAATCAGCTTTCCTTTATTATTCCTTTTAGGATTGTCACGGTGGACCACGCAGCTTGCCTTAACAAGCATACATCAAATCTCTGGTAAGGAATGTGATTCCTTGCCTTCATCAGAATCTTTGTTGATGTTGAATGGGGTCTGATTCATCAAGGTTATTTAAATCACAAGCAAGCAGGTGCAGACAGAGCAGTATGAGGAAGAATGTGTCACAGAAGTCAAAGGAATGTGCTTGGATTTTTAAAGAACAAACTAGGCGTTTCCAAGTTACCTACGGTGGTAGTCAGCTAACTTTTACCTCGAATAGATCTACTGAAATTCACATGAGCAGCTTGAAACACAGCAAGGTCACTATCCTCTGCTGCGTTACAAGTCGCATTCTTACATTGCAGGCACTCCTGTCTTCCACTGCCTCCCGCAGTTTGGTCAAACTCATGCTGGTAGCTTCGAGAACACTGTCCAACCATCTCGGCCTCTGTCATCCCCTTCTCCTTGTGCCCTCCATCTTTCCCAACATCAGGGTCTTTTCCAGGGAGTTTTCTCTTCTCATGAGGTGGTCAAAGTATTGGAGCCTCAGCTTCACGATCTGTCCTTCCAGTGAGCACTCAGGCCTTGGAAATGAATTAACTACAGCTAAAATATTGTGTTCATTTTTCACATGGTCTAGCCTTCCCCTGCCCACCCCACTAATATTCCTAAGAGGGTCTCTTCTCCAGGCTTCAGAGAGTAGCTGGAAGTGGGGAGGCAGAAAAAGGTCCTCCTTTCCTTCCACTCTGAGGTTTAATCTGAAATCTTAGGCGCCCAGAGCTCAGAAACTGCTCACGCTAATGAAATTCCTTGTCGCAAAATGCGCCTAGAACAATGGGAGTTTTGAACACTGCTGGCCCCTAAGCAGAAATGGTTCTGTCAGAAGGGAGGATACGGGTTAACAGTACACTGTCATTCCTGATTTTTCACCAATGATCCATAACCAATTACCGTATTTTTCACTCTATAACACGCACCCGACCATAACACGCACGTAGTTTTTAGAGGAGGAAAATCCGTAGGCATGCCACCCGTAGGCATTCCCTCCATAACACGCACAGACATTTCCCCTTACTTTCTTGGAGGAAAAAAGTGAGTGTTATGGTGCAAAAAATACGATACATGCACATCAAGCAGCACCAGAATGATGCCATTTTGAGCAAAATTCCTGCCAATTTGGGACCACCAGCAAACCAAAAACCGGTAGTTCAAATTTAAGTACAGTAGTTACTTAAGATGCAGGTAAGCAGCGGTTAACTGTAAACATCATTTTATTTCAGGTTTGAAGAACTCACACATGTAAAAAAAAGACCCTTTGCATCAACATGTCCCTCTCTATTAAACACAGAAAATGCATATTTTTATTATTAAAAAAAACAGCCTGGGATTTAAGAAATTACAGCATTTTAAGACTGTGGAACAGGAACACTGTGGATTTCAGTCAGGTACAAAAGTGGCACAAATATTTACAATGACAGTATCATGTAAGACAACACTTCAAATGCAGCATTAAAAAAAAGAGGACTATACAGTGAATAAGTTATTGAGCGGCATATAGAAATAGTGGCATCAAAACAAGTAACTTGGGGGATAATTATGCAACTCCAGTCTGAGCCTGCAATTCTCATGAAGGTTTTATTGCATAGTGTTCTGCATTCACAGAGGCTACAAGAAATACAATTCTATCTGAGGGGGGGGGGGATTGTCACACCGCCAGGAAACGAGGTTTTACGCAACTTTAGCAAGACATAACATACTTTCCCATTTATAAAATAGGCCCAACCTTCCAGGACAAATTCGTATGATATATGCATACAAAAATGATGTTTACGGAGACCCAAGCCTCATCCATTTCACAACCGTCCAATGGGAGATGCCCAAGAGTGAACACGAGGCCAAGATATTTCACACAGACCACAGAATGAACTGCAAAAAGACATCCTGACTACTGTATGTAATTTAACTGATCAGAGCCAATACACAGATTAGAAGTACTATTAATGTGAAAATTAAATGCTAATGATGGAAACTGGAGTTACTGGCTTCAACCTATACACATTTAGAGTGAAAAGATCTGAGTGGTACAAATTTACATGGCTGCACAAAATTTACTGAATGTGTTACTTCGAAGGAATCCAGAAAAGTTCTTTGTAAAACTACAAGGTGCTGCTCGTTTTTGCCAGCTCAGAAGTCACGGCTGATATTTCACCTGAGATTCAGAAGCAACTTAAACTTAAGGCAAGTGCAGCGTCTTTGGGGAAGGATGCCCCAGAAAGCCCCATTGCTCTCACACAACATCACCAAATAGCCTTCTGGATTTTAACTATTATCCTTTTTCTGTGGCTAGTTAAAACTGCGTATGATGCACACGCACGCCCACAGACACACGCTGCCTGAAGCAGCCCTTGCTCAAGAACTGCTGAGGTAAATGGGAGTTCTGCAAGAGGCCTTGCGCAACAGTCAAACACTTATGTACAAAGATGAAATGCTAATGTCGAGTAGCTGCCACAAAGCCCAATGGAAATGTTTCCCCACATTGTATTAACTGCTGAATATTTCTGAGTGAAGCCTGTGTACGGCAATCGTATTCAGTCAAGTGACATAGTGTTATGTCATTTAAAAAAAATGCAAACTTTGCCTTTCCATCCTTTCCTAACTTGCATTCTGTTTAATCATCACTTTGCAAGAGTTAATTCACACTAAGCCAGCTGGCGCCTCTCTGGAAGTCTAGCACAGTGTGCAAAATTATTTATGTTCCACAAAGCGGCTCACCTACCCACAAAATCAGGCACTTGAATACATAGGTTTGGGGAAATTTATCCTGCCAAAATCCAGAGTCGTACAGGCCATGAAAATGGCATTGTTGTCTTCCTTGTTCTTATATATTTGAAGGCAAGGACTTAGCCATTGGTTGCACATATGCATAAAAAGTTGCATATTTTCACGTGTCTTCAGAACATAACATCTTTTAAACATCCATCGAGGTCAAGCCCATAAATAATTTTGAACATTTTACACTGAAGTCTATCGTTTTTGCACCATAAGGGTTGCGCAGATTAGCAGCCTCATTCATGCTGAACTAATCATTTCTTTGCACAGGAACCTTGGCAATATTATATCATTTGCATATTTGCTGGCGAAGTGGAAACTGCTATGTTATATGCATGAATAAAAATTAAATAATTGTTTTTATTTAAATAAAAATAAAAAAGAACCTGGACGACACACTGGTCTTAGTTTTAAAAACATCACTGGAGGACAATCACAACAAAATTATAGATGAAAAAAGAAAGAAAATGAAATGTCCTGAACTGTATATATACATACACCATACAATTGATTGAAAAGAGAAGTAGAATTCTTTTTCACAAATAGCACAATAACTTTTGCTGTTCAGTTGTTGTAGGCATTGTCCATTCAAGGACTGGTGTAATCCTCGTCACATCCAAGGAAGTGAATCCACGTGAATAATAGAAGTCATATTCCTATGACAAGGCTACGGTGTGAAAAAACCATCTTCAGACTATGCCATTCTACACACCCACATTTTTTATTCTGTAGTATGGCTGAAATCTTCACAAGAAACACAGGAAGGAAGATATTTTTGGCAAAATATCCAGCTTCGTTCAAGCTCCAATGTGCCATCTCTTCTTGCCTTTTAAAAAACACAGGTCTGCTATTACGACGACCGAAAATACAGCTTTGCTGTCCTTTTCCATGTTCAAAGTTACTTGTATCCCTGCAAAACATGCTACGGAAATACATCGTCTGAGCACGTTCATTCGAAAACTGGAACAGAGTTGCAGCAGCAACCAAAGTATTTTGTTTTCATTTTTTTGGAAAAGGTAAATCACGGAAAAATGGGTGCAAGATTTAGTTTATTATCTGAACCGTCAAATAAACATTAGAGCTCTGAATTTTCCTGTTCGTTTTCCTCAAGCAAGGACTTGCCGACATCTCCATTACCACTCGAAGTCACGTCACCATTGGCCTGGAGTTCTTCCGGTTTGCGTTGTGCAAAGGTATAGATCTCACTGTCAGTCAATATCGTGAAAGAGGATTCCTCCATACTGGGCACTTTGGATATTTTCCTGATCGGAGGCGGCGAAGGGGCCGTACTCACTGGTCCAGTAAAAGGCTGGTACACGCCTATTTCGGCATTTTCCGGTTTCATAGAGTCATCCAGCAAGTGCCCATAAACCATGGTGTCATCAATAACTGCATAGATATGAGACTCGTTCTTTTTCCTCTTTTTGAATATGCCCTGCTTTCCAGGCAACTGGGTGTTGACGTTACCGTTATACACTCCTATGGGTGGAGTCTGGTTTTCCTGTTTTTTTCTGGGGGGGGGGGGGGAGAAACAAGAAACGTTAAAAATAAACTTGCATTCTCTGCCCGGCCACCCAAAAAGAGCTCCTGAAGCCAATCGGGAAGTCCTGTCGGATGTTCGGGTTCCAAAGAACATTCGCAAACCAGAACACTCACTTCCGGGTTTGCGGCGTTCAGGAGCCAAAATGTCTGAGTACCAAGGTGTTCAGGATCCAAGGTATGACTATATTAACAAAGACAACAGCAAGTATAAAACACTCAATTTGGCCCAGAAGCTTCATGGAATAAAAACAGCTAAAGCGAGAGGAATTGAACTTGAAGATAACCAGGTGACAGCAAAAACTGCAAATTGTTTAGCAGGTGCAATTAGGATAAGATCTGTTATTTGATTATTGATGTAAACCTCTAGAATGCATTTTGCATAGCTAAGCCTTTACCCTTATCTTTAGTGCATTTTATTTTATTGCTATGGCTATGGCTAGTGACTGATGCAAATAAAGATTCTTCTGATCTGAAGCTTCATGGAATAAAAATAACTATAAGGAAAGGAATTGAACTTAACAGGAAAGGAGTTTTACAGCTAAGGGGACTGTGCTAAAGAGGCCTTGGGCTGCATGGCCGCCAGCCTAACATATCTCAGCCTAACATGTATCACAGTATTTTAATATTCTTTTGGAAGCCGCCCAGAGTGGCTGGGGAAGCCCAGCTAGATGGGTGGGGTATAAATTATTATTATTATTATTATTATTATTATTATTATATCTCAAGATGGAGCGTTGAATTTCCCACTTTATTTTCACACAGGGAACCATGTGAAATAGCCACCCTGCAAAAACGCTGCTGTCAGATAACACCCTAATTTTAGCATTTCCTCTGGTGTAACTTCATTTTATATGTCTCCCCGTTCACATAGTATGGGAAGATATACACATCTTAAAAATAAACGTGATTCAGAACTCTTAAGAGTTCATACGGGCTAAAGTCTTCGTGACATTGGCCCAAGTGCCTCTGAATGGGGGCTAAATGCAGACATGAATCACAGCCACTACTGCTTCATCACGATGTGACTTCCATAAGCAGAAGAGAATTGGGAAACTCGGGTCTCTCCCTTCCTGACTGTATTCTGACCGAGACAGCCAAGGGGGTTGCTTTGGAGGGGTGGCATTTGTTGGTGCTGGTAAAGGGAAACTTGCATGAAGAGAGGTCAAGAAGTCTGTGGTGGAAACCACCAAGTTCAACCAACCATCTATATTAAATTGGAGTCGCCTTAAACAGGGAATGAGGGGGAAAATTACTTTTAGAAGAAATGATTCATAACAAGCAGGCATTATTGGGAGAGAGAAGTTGGAACAGTTTTGGCAAGTTTTCAAGCACTAAGAAATAAATCTCAGGGGAAGAACTTGTCCTTCAAGAGGACCAATTAGAATTCAGCCTTAAAAATCATTGCTAGTCACCTCCTGCTACAAAACGGACTTCTGGGGGAGGCTGCCAGGGGTCTGAATTGATTGCTTACAGAGGGCCACAGGTGGCCCATACCTGCCTTAAGGTGTGCAAATATAGCTCTTGTACCAGTTAACATGCAGCCAGTGTGTGCCAGGACGACAAATTTCCTGCTGTGATTTCTGCCCCGATGCCATCGGCACTGCAAGTTCTAACAGTGCAGGTCACATCAGGAAGAGATCAAAGCATGTTCAAGGCTCCAGATCACAAAGGAATAGTGTTCAGGGTTCCCTGGTTTGGGGCCTGCAATACTCCGTTAAAACCTGTATCTGCCTCTGGCAGAAAATGGGACATTTTAATCTGCACCGAAAACCTCTGAGAACAAGAGAAACCTACTTCTTCCTCTTAGTGCAGAATATGGCAAGCCCGATAGTTGATAGCAGTGCGAGTCCGCCAACCACCACGCCAATGATGACTGCCAAACCTGCAAAAAGTTAAAGTGAGATGTTCAGTGATATACAGAGAGGTGGCTCATCTTGTCCTGATTCACAGTCGCTGCATTCGCTAGCTTCTGAAACATTCCAGATTTTTATAAGCGTGTGCACATAGACACACAATCCAAAGGAACGAAAGAAGAGAGATAGAAAGGGAGGTCTGGAGGGGAAGGGGTTAAGCTGCGGGGTTCTCTCCTGACTAAACTTTCATGCCATGCATTTAACACTTGAGAGAGATTTACAATCTAAAATCCATATATTGCAATTTAGCAGGGACACGGGTGGTGCTGTGGGTTAAACCACAGAGCCTAGGACTTGCCGATCAGAAGGTCGGTGGTTCGAATCCCCGCGACGGGGTGAGCTCCCGTTGCTCGGTCCCTGCTCCTGCCAACCTAGCAGTTCAAAAGCACGTCAAAGTGCAAGTAGATAAATAGGTACCACTCCGGCGGGAAGGTAAACGGCGTTTCTGTGCGCTGCTCTGGTTTGCCAGAAGCGGCTTAGTCATGCTGGCCACATGACCCGGAAGCTGTACGCCGACTCCCTCGGCCAATAAAGCGAGATGAGTGCCGCAACCCCAGAGTCGGCCACGACTGGACCTAATGGTCAGGGGTCCCTTTACGTTTTTATTGCAATTTAGTACACACACTGGGGGAAGGCAGGGGGAGGAAATGCACAGCAACTTGTAAATCAGGAGAATTTCAACAAATGCAGTTAACAGCTGGATGGTGGGAAGGGGAAGAGAGAAATAGACGTGGTGGGAAATCGCAAGAAGTTACGCAACTGCAAAAGAGTCATGCACAAGATATTCTCTCTTTTAAAAAATGTTCCCACGTATGACATCCTGAATAGAATAGAAAAAGAAGTTTAGATAAAATAATCTCTCAACTGCTATGACTATCTAGCCTCATTTAAAAGTTCAGCTATGACAGGAAATATGTTCCAGATTTGCTCTTCAGCAGCATGAATATTTATACACTAAAAAAGTGAAGTTATTCCCTTCTATATGCAATGTTCCCAGGTAGTTGCCATGTTTCAACGGGGAGTTTCACTAAAAGCACCCCTGTACATCTCTGCCATGGTTGCGCCATGAAAATATGAACCATGTGTGTCTTGTTTGGGTGGATATAAACACAAGGGAAACGCCATAAATAAGACAGAAATGAGATCGTTTCAACATAAGAAAAAAATCTCTATGGAAAACGGGGTTCTAAAATTTCCTGCTCTCAGGCGCCATCTGGTGTTGCATGTTTATAGCGCGTTCCATTCACTGTTTCTTTACTAATGCAGCAGAGTCCTCTGATAGCTCCATCCCATTTTACACAAAGTTAAGAGTTTATGATAATAATGGAAGCACAGGTAAACTTGCACCTACACCCTACACCCAACAGGTTTTCCTCGCTTACCAGGCTCTGGGAAGGTTGTGCGAGGGCCCTGGTTGCTGGCAGAATCCCACATACACCTCCTTCCGAAATCCTTGTAAGCAACCTCTCCCCCACCTTGCGGGCTGGCGGGAGAAGTGGTCCAGTGGTTTGGGGGATACAAGCTTGCTGAAAGCAGCTGAAAGGATGCTCAACATAGGTAGAAGAAGTGCGTAAGAGAAGGAAGTCCATGTTGACAGCTAGGAACTACAGTGGTACCTTGGTTCTCAAACGCCTTGGTTCCGAAGCGCCAAAAACCAGGAAGTAAGTGTTCCGGTTTCCGAACATTTTTCAGAAGCCGAGTGTCCAACGTGGTTGTCGGCTATTGTTTCCAGGGTGCCTGCACCAATCAGAAGCTGCGTCTTGGATTTCGAATATTTCGGAAGTCAAACGGACTTCCGGAACAGATTAAGTTTGGCACTTTCGTTTTGCTATTTATTTCACATTTTTGTTTTTGAGGCTTTTTCAGTTCATTTGTTTTTGCGACTGTGTGGAACCCGGTTCAGCTACTGATTGATTGATTGATTGATTGGTTGGTTGATTAATTGTGTGACTGCGGAAATGGATAAAATCCCCCCATCCAAACAATGACTATCGTCAGTGCAAGTAAGAAAAAAAAATGAATTTTAATTTTTATCATCTACAACACTGTCTTATTTATTTTATGGCACAGTACATTGATTATTGCTTTCATTTTATGGATCAATGGTCTCATTAAATAGTAAAATTCATGTTAAACTGCTGTTTTAGGGGTTGTTTTTAAAAGTCTGGAACGGATTCATCCATTTTGCGTTACTTTCTATGGGAAAGCGTGCCTTGGTTTTAGAACGCTTTGGTTTTGGAATGGACTTCCGGAACGGATTAATTTGAGAACCAAGGTACCATTGTAGCCCAGGAAATTAACCCCTGTGTGACTGAAACCAGGTAGAAAGTTCTTCCCCAACTCTGTAGGTTCATGGGAAAAGAACACAGAACTGAAAGATGAACAATTGTCAGGACAGGACCTCCCTTTGGTTATTGTGAAACAATGCACAACATGTGGTACCTCACCTGCTTTTTTCTGAACAAACTTCACCCTGAACTGCATGCTCAGTTGCTGATTGGTCGCCGGCTTACAGTTAGTGATGTTTACCCAGAAATGATGCTTCAGATCGAGAGTTTGAGGTAGTTTCTGATCTTCGCGGCGCACGGTTTCTTCTGCATTCGGTCTCTGTTCCTGAATATAGATGTTGGCCCGGCTCTGTACACAAGTAACACCCATTCGGTCCTTTGGGAACGACAGCTGCGCAACTTGTTTTGCCGGGACGGTGATGTTCCAATACACAGAGGTGAAAGGAGGCAGACCTTCCAGCCAGTTAGGGGTCTGCAGGTAAACTTCGGTTTTCGGATCTGGAGTAACGCTGAATACACACTCTTCTGCGGGGGCACAAAAAAACAAATGTGCGAAGTCATTGCTGCCCTTTACTTCGGTGCAAGACAAAATAAACCCTTTGTGAAAGAAAGCTTAGCTATCTCTAAGACATGCAGATCCTGCAATTTAAGCTGTGCTAAAAAAAATTGTGTACACCCCGCACAAAGGAATCTGCCTGGTTTCACATCTCACTGAATCACTTCTCATAGAGTCATAGAATTGTAGAGTTGGTCATCTATGTCAGTGTTTTTCAACCACTGTTCCGCGGCACACTAGTGTGCCGCGAGATGTTGCCTGGTGTGCCGTGGGAAAAATTGAAAAATTCGAAAGATTTAAAAATAAAGTATTTTATAATTTTTCATATTTCTGTTTACTTACTATTTCATAATAAAGTAATTATAAAATACTTTCTTTGTGTTTATTTGATTCCTATTCAAGAGAATTACTTTATATATAGTCAATATAGGCACAGAGTTAATTTTTTTAACATTTTCTAATGGTGGTGTGCCTCGTGATTTTTTTCATGAAACAAGTGTGCCTTTGCCCAGAAAAGGTTGGAAAAAAAATGATCTATGTCATACGTGTGGAGGAAAAGCTTAAACACATAGCAGTTTCCCAAAAAGTAGACCAGAGGCAATTGTACTTCATCCAGCAGCGCTTTACTGCTACTGAAGGCAAATGAGCATAATGGTCACAAATCCAATACATTCAGGATTGGCACCGTCCATAAGAAAATCCAGTTGCAGCAGACTTAACTAACTTACAATTACTTAACCTATGATAAGATAAAGGTGGATTTGATTTAAATCAAATTGATTTAAATCACTTGTCAGTAAGACTTGATTTAAATCACTTTCTAACAGAAAGACTCATTCTTGCTGGCATAATCTTAATATTTACAACCAGATGAAGGTTTCATTTTTGGAATAATAAATTTTCAGAGTAGTTTTTACATTTACAGTGGTGCCTCGCAAGACGAAATTAATTTGTTCCGCAAGTCTTTTCGTCTTGCGAAGCACGGTTTCCCATAGGAATGCATTAAAAATCAATTAATGCGTTCCTATGGAAACCGCCTTCAGACCAGGTCCGGGGACAGTCTGTCCCCCAACCTCTTCTGAAGGCTGGCGGGGGGCAAAAGTCTTTGCTCCCCCCTGCCTGCCTTCCCGGGAGAGCGGAAAAGGCAGCGCTGCCTTCCCGCTCTCCCAGAAAGGCAGGCAGGGGGGACAAAGACTTTTGTCCCCCGCTCGCCTTCGGAAGAGGTCCAGGACCTCTTCCGAAGGCGGGCGGGGGGCAAAAGTCTTTGTCCCCCCTGCCTGCCTAACCGGGGGCTTTTAAATCGCCCCGGGACTGTCTGGGGCGATTTAAAAGCCCCCGGACGGCTTTTGAAGGCAGGCGGGGGGGAGCAAAGACAGTCCCGGGGCGATTTAAAAGCCCCCGGTTAGGCAGGCAGGGGGGACAAAGACTTTTGCCCCCTGCCCGCCTTCGGAAGAGGTCCTGGACCTCTTCCGAAAGCGGGCGGGGGACAAAAGTCTTTGTCCCCCCTGCCTGCCTTTCCAGGAGAGCGGGAAGGCAGCGCTGCCTTTTCCGCTCTCCCGGGAAGGCTGGCAGGGGGGAGCAAAGACTTTTGCCCACCGCCAGCCTTCAGAAGAGGTCCTGGACCTCTTCTGAAGGCTGGCGGGGGGCAAAAGACTTTGCTCCCCCCCCGCCTGCTTTCAAAAGCCGTCCGGGATAGCGGGAAGCGCTTCCCTGCTATCCCGGACCGCTTTTAAAATGCTGGCGGTGGGGAGCAAAGCCTTTCGCCCCCGCCGGCCTTCCTGGACCTCTTCTGAAGTCCGGAGGGGGGGGGAAAGGCTTTGCTCCCCACCGCCAGCATTTAAAAGAGGTCCCCGGAGATTTCCCTATGGGTTTTCGTCTTGCGAAGCAAGCCCATAGGGAAAATCGTCTAGCGAAGCGTCGCAAAAAACGAAAAACCCTTTCGTCTTGCGGGTTTTTCGTCTTGCGAGGCATTCGTCTTGCGGGGCACCACTGTATATCAAAAATTACTGATTTGGTGATACTAGTAGAAATACAAAGACAGGTAATTATGAAACTATTTGGACAACTTTTCCGCTGTACTTTGTTGGAAGGAGAAAAATAATCATTTCCTTAATAACAATTTATTTAACTGAAACAGTAACATTATAGCATATGTATCCATGTTTGTTAACTGATGTGATTAAACAATTTAAAAAACAACAACAACAGAGTTTTAGCACACATGAAAAATTTAAAACAAATCCTTATTTCCTGATGAATAGCCTTTGGACTATAATGTAACTTAAATAGAAAACTATCTTTAGAAAGGTTTTTCCTCCAAAAGCATTTTATTTTTAAAATCCGATTTAAATTTCAAAAAATCCAATTTAAATAAAATAAATCAGACTTAATTTTTCAAAAAATCTGATTATTATTTTTTTAATCAATGATTTTTATCCACCCTGGATAAGACTAAACTTTAGCACTAAGCATACTATGTACAGAACACCAGTCCCTTGAAATACAGGAATCTCATCTAAAGCATCCGTGACAAATGGCCATCCAACCTCTTCTTAAAAACTTCCAAGGAAAGAGAGTCCACTACCTTCTAAGGGAGACCATTCTACTGTTGAACAGCTCTTACTGTCAGAAAGCTTTCCCCAATATTTAGTCAGAATCTCCTTTCCTGTAACTCAAAGCAACCAGTTCAAGTCCTACCCTCCAGAGCAGGAGAAAACCAACTTGTTCTCCCTTCCATGTTCCATTCTCCCTGCTTCTCTATTTCAGCTATCCTAGAGCTGCAGCGAAACATGCTGTGGAAGATCTAAGCTCGCCCTGCCACAAAACCTGTCTGCAAGCAGACATGCTAAACTCTCCTTTGATAAATAAACCCATGCCCCTTTCCCAGACCATTCGTTTCTCTCTGTGCCGCCCCCCAATTAATTTTTATTAGTTTTCAATTACAAAAATCCAAATTATGCCTCATTATATCCATATCAAATCACAATACCAAATCAAATATAAATTAATCAAATATCCAATTGTATAATTTTGGTGGCCCCTCCACGTGCTAGAATTACAGGTTTAATAAAAAAAATCATTTCTGCTTCCAAAGTCTTATTTGATCCAACTGTATTCCAATCATAATAATACTATATTATTCAACAGCTGCAATATTTATGACTTCTATTCGTATTAATACATTCAATGATTTATTAGTCCACAAGTGAAGATCTTTATCCTTGCTGCTGCGTGTTGTAATTATTTGTCCGTATTTACCAAATCACACCCCTTGGTTTCATGGCAATCTGATTTTTTAAATTATTATTATTTTCCAAAATGTCTAGGCACAGTCATTGCAGACAATGCTTCAAAATCCATGCTGGCGACGTCTGCCGAAATCTCAAACTGAAGTGAATTTTGGTGGGATTTTAAACATTTTCACAGGGATGACTTTGACCCCACGAAAGCTCCCTCTCTTGCTCGTGGATCCTTAACCATATAACCCTTTCAGATGACAACCACCTAGGCTTCCTTGCCATAATCCAAATTTTACTAGATCTCAGATATTACACCCCCCAAAAAAAGAATAGCCACATTTCAACCTCGGGATATTTGACATCAGTTCTGGAAAGGGCATTTCACTCGGCTGATACAAGATTTTAACTTTCTTTACTTTCTGAATGCAGAGAAGGAGCGAAACAGAATAAACTCACCTTGAATAACGGGCATAAAAAACAACGTGAGGTTCGGTTTCAGAGACTCACTAATCCACCTTCTGCCATACGTCTTAAGCATTACAGTGATGTTGTCTTTCATCTGAATTTTCTCAATGGCTCCACCAGGGCAGAAGACACCCAGTCGCAACGCCTTTTCTGGGGCGCTGCCATTAATGGAGTAACTATAACCCCCAGAGCATGCTTGATTCTGGTTTGGGATATGTTGCTTAAGTTTCGAGGCTAGAGACCTGATTTCTATGAGGGTGTCTGCCGGGGCCTGGAGTTTCCACGTAAACGTGTCAAGCAGGATTGGCAGCTCAGTAAGAAATGGCGGTACAAGCAGATGGAAGCGTCTCATCTGGCAGGCTTTGGAATTCCAACAGACTGCAATGAGAAAGACACATGGTTATAGCCATAGGCTCTGGGCCAGAGAAACAGGCAGGTGGCTACCCATAGAAGACATATGGGGTATTCAAAGAGATATGCAGAAATTTGATGAGTCTGGGAGAGAGGAGTCACGGAAAAAGGCCTACTGGGGAGCAAGGAATTTTGCTAAGAGTCGGGTCAACCATGGGGCTGTTGTAGACTAGGGCTAGAGGATGGCAGGGGGCATACAAAAGAGGGGTGTACGTTGTTGTGGACAGGTCTCCCTTCCCTAGGAGGTACCTAGGAATGTGGTCATCACCACCTACACAGGCGACAGATAAGTGGCCCATGGAGGTGATTGTGGTCTCTAAACATGGGTAAGAAGAAGGAAAATATGGAGAACGTCCATTTCACATGATCAACAATCTGATGCCAAACACACATTAACATTTGTGGTTGGAGTCATCTCCGTTTATTTATTTTTTTTAATAGTCAACTCCACTAATTTAAGGGGGGGGAATTAAAACAGTGAAATAGTTATAGCGTTATAAGAATATATTTTTTTTTAAAAATGGAACCCAGCAAAAAGGGTTAAGTCGTTTCCCCCCCCAAAAAAATTATTCATTTTATAATACAAATAAAGGGTTAAGTCATTTTTTAACCAGGCAGAGGGCCTTCTCGGTGGTGGCGCCCGCTCTGTGGAACGCCCTCCCATTAGATGTCAAGGAAACAAACAACTACCTAACTTTTAGAAGACATCTGAAGGCATCCCTGTTTAGGGAAGTTTTTAATGTTTGATGTTTTGTTGTGTTTTTAGTATTCTGTTGGGAGCCGCCCAGAGTGGCTGAGGAGACCCAGCCAGATGGGTGGTGTATAATAAAATTATTATTATTATTATTATTATTATTATTATTATTATTATTATTAATTAAAATGTCATGGATCTGTGATCAGCAAGCGGGAGTGAGATACAAATTAAATACATATAATAAATATATATTTGTTCCCCCAGGCTTTGAGGTTATGAGTTTCCTTTACTGAACAGGTTGCTATTATGTTGTCACACTGCTATGTTATCTTTTTTTAAAAAACAACTGCTGAATATATTTATTGTGTTTTATTGTCAAAACCCCACGCTTTTAAAAATAATGAAGACAGAAGAGTAAGTTTAAAAGCAATGGCATCTGTGGAGACTGAGCTACACTTTTGTTTTCCTGAAAAGAAAGTGGGACTTTCTGCAATCTGATAAAAGATGGGAACTTGCATTCGGAGAACGTACGATGGTGGTCCCATCAACTGACAATTTATGTCAGCTCCATCTGCCCATCTGAAAGCTCAAATGTTATTTCTAATTAGTCAAGCCTAATGAGCAACAAAAGGACAGATGATGAAAACAAACAGCATTTGGAAGGGCGAGTAAAAATAGGAATACATTCTTGTCAGATGTCTCCCCGCCAAATACACACTTTAAGGGAACTAAATTCCAGACATTTTGTTCATACCTTTAGACTGCACAGCCGTTACCCTCACATTCTCCGTATTTTTACACAGTAAGGCGATAGTGTAACTGGAACCGGATACTAAAGTCACGTTGGTCTCACATTTTTTACTACGATTAATACAGATCAAGCATAAACTTCCAGGCTTCGAAAATATTGTAAGGTTTAAGTCCCTCTCTCTCATGAGGTCAACTCTGTAGGTTACATCTGAAAACAAGAAAACAGAGGAGATCATTTAGAAGAACTGCAACACCTAGTCCGTTTCTTAAAAATAAGAAAATAGTGCAGCTGTTGTTCCATGATTTGCAAGATCTAAAGAAGAATCTAAATTACCGTATTTTTTGCACCATAACACTCACTTTTTTCCTCCTAGAAAGGAAGGGGAAATGTCTGTGCGTGTTATGGAGGGAATGCCTACGGGTGGCATGCCTACGGATTTTCCTCCTCTAAAAACTACATGCGTGTTATGGTCGGGTGCGTGTTATAGAGCGAAAAATACGGTACTTAGGGGCATTATGTTTTGAAACCGTTAAGCTGTTCACCTCTTTCTAATTTACAAGGACAGGTAAAGAAAGTTACTATGAAATACCTGAATTCTCCATATAAACAACTGTCATGGCATATTAATGGAATACTTTATCAATCAGTGTGTCATCGATTGTGGGTCCTCCTTTTAAGTTTGTGCTTTTGTAAAGTTAAATGACTTCAATCGACCAACAGGCACAAAAATGTCCACTCAATCTCTCCCCCTTCTTCCAACAGCAGTTTCCCAACCTTGGCGACCATCTCCTTTGCAACAATCCCATTGTAACCCCTGAAGAGGAGACGGCCCCAAGGTTTGCTTTAACGTGAAGTTCTTCATAATGGTATTACTGACAAACATAGTAAACTTTAGCTAGCCCAAAATACTGAATGGATGTCCAACGCCCCTGTCTAAACTTAATCTCTGACAGGGAAGTCATGTTGACAATGGCCTTCTAAATTCAGGAACTGAATTTATTATTAAATCCAATTTCCAATTGTAACCAATATAAGGTACAGCTCCGACTCCATTCCTACTTATGGGCATGAAAATTACCAGAAAGCAGTGCTTTACTTTTTTTATTTTTTATTTTTATTTTTTGAGACCATCTTTTCCAGTACAGTTGTACCTTGGAAGTCAAACGGAATCCGTTCCGGAAGTCCATTCGACTTCCAAAATGTTCGGAAACCAAAGCGCGGCTTCTGATCGGCTGCAGGAAACTCCTGCAGCCAATCAGAAGTCGGACCAGACATTTGGCTTCCGAAAATCATTTGAAAACCTGAACACTCACTTCCGGGTTTTGGTCGTTTGGGAGCCGATTTGTTCGGGAGCCAAGGCGTTCAAGATCGAAGGTATATATAGTGTGGTGTTTTTCCAAAAGAAAAAAGGGTACCTGTATTATTAACCCATAGTGCATATTTTGCCCCATTAAGTTTTGCTGTGCACTCTCTCTTTTACACACACACACATACACATGAACCAAAGAAAAGAGAAAAGGGAAAGAGGGAATTGGTTACTTACTCTCTTCATTTTCAGGGCGCTGAACAAAAACTTTAAAATGCAAATTGTGAGCCCCAGCATTCTGTTGATATTGCTTACAGCCTTGCATGGAAAGGTTGAAATTACCAGCAAGAACGACCGACTGCCCCTCTTTGGGTGTCAGCTCTTGAGGGTGCTGCCCGGGTAACTGGTACTCGACTGTCTGAAAGTTCCGCTCACATTTTGCGGTGGTGTAGTTGAGGATAGAGATACGTGCTCTTAAGTTGAATGGAATGACAAATTGCCAGGCCACCAGTTCATTTTCTGGTAACCCCACCGGGTAGTTGGCAGATATCAAGGTTGCTTCTCCTTCTGTTTGAAATGTGGATTCAACAATGCACAATCCTATTTTAAACACAAAGGGAGACAAGCATTTGTGAACACATACAATCACAGGTGAACCTCAAAATTATAAACTTGTTTGAACTAGACAGTGCTTGCATTGCAGTCCTCCTTCCCAGCCCAGCAGTCACCAGAAACCTCAGGATAGTGACCCTTGCCTTGTTAGAACTACTCTCAAGGCCAAGTTGGTGCCAGAATTAGACCACCAAGAAAAATAGTTTCAATTACCTTTGACTGAGAAAGTACAGACAGACAGACAGACATGGCCACTATGAGCATAAAAGAGAGCCTATGTGTTTAGGCACAGGCAAACTCGGCCCTCCAGATGTTTTCGAACTACAACTCCTATGATCCCTAGCTAACAGGACCAGTGGTCAGGGATGATGGGAATTGTAATCCCAAAACATCTGGAGGGCTGAGTTTGCCAATGCCTGGTTTAGTTTCTAAGGTGATATGTGTGTTGTATTCTCTCATGGGCTTAGCTTGCAAGTTCTGGCTCAAGTGAAGACAGTGACATTGTGGTTTTTGGGGGGTCCCTCATTGTTGGATTTACATATAAGCTAAACAAGCTATAGGCCCCACTCTCTTGGGGGCCCTCCAAAAATTTAAATGGGAAAAAACTGGATGTAAATTTCCAAAATATAAGATAAAAAACAAATAAAACCTACATACAGCAACAGTGTCTTGTGTTGTGCAGGTCCATAAATTACCATACTATATAGCATATATTCAACACACACAAAAACAGTGACAATTTGTTGTTGACAAAGGACAGCTGGACAAATATAGGGCCTCATTACCTTCAGTAGCTCAGGGCCTGATCAAACCTAAACACGGCCCTAGGGTCCCTCTATGTGTATGTGGACTGGTATAAGCTAACTTACTCTTTATTCTTACTAAGCAGCTTTGGCTTATAAGAAAAACCCATTCTGAACGGTCTGGTGGTCAGATTGAACCATGGTAGTTTGGCAGGAAGTATTATAGGTCAATACACAGTCAACAAACAGTACAGATGAGAACGTTCACACACACACACACACACACACACACACACACACACACACACACACGTAATATATATATAGAGAGAGAGAGAGAGAGAGACAAAGAGATGGGGAAATTAGTCCACTATCAGTTTGGTTAAAACGATTTTCAGTTGGTTCAAGGGAGGTTGTTTGAAAGCACACTCACATTACACAGATAAAGTTGTTTTTTTTTTTTATTAAGAGCAATTTTGTCACAGGGCCCTTTCAAACAACCCTCGCCCTTAGGTTATATAGCTGTGAAAGAGAACTGCAACATGCAACATGAAAGAAAAAGGTAATTTCCGTTATGACAAAAAGAATAAGTATATACCAGGGCCACTCCTCACGTTACTTTTTGAGCACATAGGTCACACACACACCTCTTTAAAAGTGTGAGGAGTAACATGCGCCTTCATCCCATCCCACATCCATTCTACTGGACAGGCCTTTAGGATTTTACCTAGTCTGCATCTTCCCTAGATACACGTAAGACCATTCTTGTGTTATGTTGGCACATTATTTAATATACAAATGCACACTTGTGTTTAAGAAACAGCCCAGTGCATTAATTTAGGCCCTTCCATATTGCTCGCAAGTAGGCTTAGGATGCTAAATGAAGGTCAGGATTCTCCCTCCTTTCCTTCAAAAGCTTTCTACTTCCAACCCCGTCCTTCAGTGCCTTCTCTGATCTCCTTCACCCACTGCAAAACCGGAAATGTCTTTGAGAGAAACCTACTCCAGGAAGTTCCCCCTCCAACCCACTTAGAAGAAAGCAAGCCTACAGAACCACATTTAAAGATAGTGTCTTAAAATACCATTAATTTTTTTGCTGACAACATAAGCAAATCGTAAGTAACCTCCTTATACTCACGTTGAATGGAAGACCTCCCTTCGAGCTTAAAGCCAGAGACACGGACATTAGAGTCCCATGGAAGCTTCAGGGTCATAATAACTCCCCCCTGCACCTTGATTCGTGACACAGTACCATTTCCACAGAAGTTTCCGATGTTGACTCTATTCGTATTAAGGAGGGTGCCGATGTTGTAAAGAACTTGGTCAGGGCAAGTCTCTCCAGGCAGAATTTGCCTTAAGAACGGAGAGAACTTCAGTTCAAGCCCATCTAACCTTCTGGCTTTAACATCCCATATGAAGGTCCTGTTAAAGGGCAGGAACCCAGAAGGCAGAAGCAGAACATCTCCGAAGGGACATGGTCCTCTCATACAATCTAGAAACACACAGACACACGTAATGTAAGAATGATCATCACACAAGACCATCCAGTTAAATTATAATCCCTTTACTCTTTCATTTATGTTAAGAGCTTTTAGTAATTCTCTATGCACATCCTAAGCCAGGGTTTCCCAAACTTGGATCTCCAGCTGTTTTTGGACTACAATTCCTATCATCCTGGACTACTGGTACTCTTAGCTAGGGATGATGGGAGTTGTACTCCAAAAACAGCTGGAGACGCAAGTTTGGGAAACCCTGTTCTAAGCAAACAAGGCACTCAAGTTTTTTATGTTTTCTTTTTCTTTAACAACCACCCAGCCTAGTTTATTATTTGAAGACTGAAATCCATGGTTGTGTCTCTACTGAAATCACTATTGTGGTGTTCAGAACTTCTGGGAAATGTGCGAAAGTTGAAGGCTTCGAATGTGATGTGATGAAAAATGGTATTTTATTAGAACGGCATTGATGCTGCAATAACGTAGAGGGTTCATTGATGGGAACTCACTCTCATTCTGACCTGAGAAGTAGGTGCTATTATATTTTACTGTGAACTCACATCATATAGGAAAATAAATGTCACAGTCTCAAATCAGTTGGACTTTGACAGAGGGGAGGCTTAAATAATGCATAGTAGCTATCGATAGTGGCACTGTGGAGGGACGCGGGTGGTGCTGTGGGTTAAACC
The DNA here is from genome assembly GCF_964234715.1 of Podarcis melisellensis. NCBI lineage: Eukaryota > Metazoa > Chordata > Lepidosauria > Squamata > Lacertidae > Podarcis > Podarcis melisellensis. Next base: position 13,430,038 of record NC_138544.1, read on the forward strand.
ACAGAGCCTAGGGCTTGCTGATCAGAAGGTTGGCGGTTCGAATCCCCGCAATGGGGTGAGCTCCTGTTGCTCGGTCCCTGCTCCTGCCCACCTAGCAGTTTGAAAGCATGTCAAAGTGCAAGTAGATAAATAGGTACCGCTCCGGCGGGAAGGTAAACGGCGTATAAAAACAGCTAAATAATCAGTTAAAATGAAGATGATTTATACAGTTAAGTTATTTCAGTTCTGTTGACAGCCCCAAGCCCTTATTTAGCAACAAAGAGGGTGGTACTGTAACAAGTAGAAGATAAATAATATTTACCCTTGTCGTTTAGGCTTTCAGCATGCAGCTCAGGTTGACAAATATCCAAATTACTTTTAGAAGCTCATAAAAACTGGATAGCATAGTGCAACTTACCAATATCCCTCTCAATCACCAATTCCCAATAATTCTGCGGCCTTTCACAATCAAAATCAAAACGAAGCCACTGCCCAGAGGTTATTTTCCTTTCGGAATAAGACTTGTTTCCTCCTACAACCAGTGCACACTTTCCTTGCGCTGCAGGTTTAATCCTAACTGATGTGTTGTCAAGACGTTCAAGGGAGATTTCATAGGCACCTGAAACGATTGTTAAAAATGCAGGTTATGTTTTTTGGTTCCAGAGTGGTAGCCATATTAGGCTGCTGCAGCAAAACTAACGAAGATGCCTGTCATCGTCGTCGTCCGTCCCCACACACACACACTTCAAGACAAGCAGATTTATACTGGAATAAACTTTTCCTAGATTAATGTTCACTTTATCCAAAGAACCAGACAGCTGGTTATGAAAACTTATGCCGTAATACATTAGGGACCACCAGATTCTTTTCCTATTATGCCTTTGATAAAAGGATATTCAGCTATACATGTACATATTCCACCCCACCCCAATCCAAGGAAATACAATTTTCCTGCTGGGTGTTTTAACTATTTAATACTTTAGTCTTAAGCCTTCAAAAAATAAAAGTATGGCCTTTTTTGGACTATTTAAATACCATATTTTTCCATGTATAACACGCCTCCGTGTATAAGATGTCCCCTATTTTGGGGGGCTCCAAATTAAGAAAATGGTGGGAGATGGTCCAGAGTTGTTGGTGGGTAGTTGGTTGGTTTTAGTGTGTTGGCTGGTTGGGAAAGGCAGTTGGAGAAGCAGTTGCCAGGCAGTTGGAAATAGAGAAACGGTTAGAGCAGTGGGTTCTTGAGTGAGGGGAGGTAGAAGAGATAGAGAGAGGAAAATAAGACTAAGAAAGTAAAGAGTAACAATGTTTGGAATGCCGGAAAAGTTTGTTTGTGTCTGAAATAAAATACACTCTTCTTTATTAATTGAGCAGCTGACTGAGGCTGAAGTGATTTTACCAGGGAGGACCTGGTTGGTGGCCGCGGATTAGTGGTGTAAGGGTCAATAGTCCGTGAGACTATTGCTCCGTACGAACGCTCCGTACAAACGCCACAATCATAAATTATTATTATTATTATTATTATTACTACTACTACTACATATTTGTAGCCGCTTTAACTATTGCTCATTTGTTGCTTAAAGAGTCAAAAAGGAACCACATGTGTACTGGCACACCAGACTATGAGAGGAGCCTAATGTTGGACAGAGGAGTCACACTGAACTGCTTCGTGGAGTCCAAGGCGGGGGCAAGATTTAAAAATAAATTTGAGCCAACCATTCTGTCAGGAAATAGCACAGTAAACAATTGCATTTTGTATAGGCAAAAGGAAGAAAAAGTTCCACTGTTGCATGAGCAAAACCTCTTTAAAAGCCAAAAGATCTACCCAAAGTAAGGCAAACACAGTCGAAAAGTGTAAGCAAAGATCTCCGCTCACTAAACATTACGGCCCATTGCATAAGCAAAGATAATTACTTACTCAACGTTCAGGAGGGTCAAATGGCTTAGGAAGGATATGGTGAAAGAAATATATATATAACATTTCATTTATCAGTGCCGTTCGCAAGCACCATGATAGCAATGATTCATGTCTTGCTTTTTTCCTTTCTTAAGCCTATGCGTCTCTCTGCATGTATTCTTTTTAGGATTACAAGAAATGCAAAACTTGCTCATAAGGAGGGGAATTCTTTGTGTGTAAAAACCTCGGCTTAGCATGATGACACATCAGATGATGAAGTGAAGGAGGGCAAGCTAAAATCTCCCAACTACCACTGCGCTTTCTTGCTCCGTCGAGGTACACACACACACGATGCAGGCTGAGTGTACACTGAAAGCACATCACCTCCCCCAATGAATGCTGGGAATTATTATTATTATTATTTATTATTATTATTATATATACCCCACCCATCTGGCTGGGTTTGCCCAGCCACTGTGGGCTGCTCCCAACAGAATAACAACAACAACAATAATAAAGCAATCAAACATTAAAAACTTCCCTAAACAGGGCTGCCTTCAGATGTCTTCTAAAAGTCAGGTAGTTGTTTATTTCCTTGACCTCTGATGAGAGGGCATTCTGCAGGGTGGGCGCCACTACCGAGAAGGCCCTCTGCCTGGTTCCCTGTAACTTCACTTCTCGCAGTAAGGGAACTGCCAGAAAGCCCTCAGGCACTGGACCTCAGCATCTGGGCAGAATGATGGGGGTGGAGACGCTTCTTCCAGTATACTGGGCCGAGGCCGTTTAGGGCTTTAAAGGTCAGCGCCAACACTTTGAATTGTGCTCAGAAACTTACTGGGAGCTGATGTAGGTCTTTCAGGACCAGAGTTATGTGGTCTCGGCGGCCGCTCCCAGGCACCAGTCTAGCTGCCACATTCTGGATTAATTGCAGTTTCCGGGTCACCTTCAAATGTAGCCCCACATGGACCACATTGCAGTAGCCCAAGCAGGAGATAAGTAGAGCATGCACCACTCTGGCATGACAGTCTGCGGGCAGGTAGGGTCTCAGCCTGCGTAACAGATAGAGCTGGTACACAGCTGCCCTGGACACAGATTTGACCTGTGCCTCCATGGACAGCAGTGAGTCCAAAATGACTCCCAGGCTGTGCACCTGGTCCTTCGGGGGCACAGTTACCCCATTCAGGATCAGGGAGTCCCCCACTGCCTGTTCCCTGTTCCCCCAAAACAGTACAGTGGTAACTCGGGTTACATATGCTTCAGGTTACATACGCTTCAGGTTACACACTCCGCTAACCCAGAAATAGTACCTCGGGTTAACAACTTTGCTTCAGGATGAGAAAAGAAATTGTGGTCCGGCGGCGCGGCAGCAGCAGAAGGTCCCATTAGCTAAAGTGGTGCTTCAGGTTAAGAACGGACCTCCAGAACGAATTAAGTACAGTGGTACCTCGGGTTAAGTACTTAATTGGTTCCCGAGATCCGTACTTAACCTGAAACTGTTCTTAACCTGAAGCACCACTTTAGCTAATGGGGCCTCCTGCTGCCGCCGCGCTGCCGGAGCACGATTTCTGTTCTCATCCTGAAGCAAAGTTCTTAACCTGAAGCAATATTTCTGGGTTAGCGGACTCTGTAACCTGAAGCGTATGTAACCCGAGGTACTTGTCAGGATTCAACCTCTGTAGTTTACCCTTCCCAGAGCTACAGTCCCCAGCACCCTTAACAAACCACAGTTCCAAGGATTCCTTGAGGGATGTTATGGACTTCAAATGTAGAACAGGGAAGGGCTCATACCCATTCACATCTCCTCAGGGATGGCCAAGAAGCATTCTGGTTCTAGGCAGAGATGCTCATTTTATTCTTCATCATTCCCCATACAAGATTCCCAACTCATTTCAACTTGCTGCAACAGCGAGTTCATTACTTCTTGTTCAGGCCTGCATTAGCAATAACTGGTGTTGACAGACACGGCTGCTTTTGATTTAAGACCCCCCCTTGCCCAGATTCAGGCAGTTCTTGCCTTAATAGGCTTTGCTCAGCCAGTCTCCTTTCTTTCTTTCTTATCATATTCCGTGTTCTCACTATGAATTTCTTCCAGGCTGTTGCTAACATCACATGCAAGGAAATTTAAAGATTGCCTCCAAACTGGAGCTATTTGCAGAGGCTATGAAGTACCGTGAGAATTATCTTATTTAATATTCCTTGTAGTGTATGGGCTAAACAAATTTAGACATTACACAGGAGAATCATACAACCGATACGGTTTTTAAGAAGATGCTGGAGGCTGCGAATTTAATTAGAGGAATGGCAGAGGAAAGAGAGTCATCACTGAATTTTCAGGTAACATATTTTGTAAGTTCACAATGTGCTGCGCAAAGAATTGTTTTGTCTGCCCTGGTGCTACTGCCAAACAACTTGGAGGAATTAAAGACAACATTTTCTCTCTGCCAGCACCATATGTAAATTTTGTTTTTAAAAGCAGAATTTCACGTCATTTCTCCTGCTTCAATTCATATTTGTACCTTGTTTTTCCTTCTGAAAAGAAGCCCAAAGCGACTGACAATAAATAAAACACGAATCAACAGACAAGCTGTGTAAACACACGCAAAGAATAAATAGTTCAATACCATACTAAATCCATAATGGCAAACCAATGAATAAAACAGTTCCAGCAGCTTAACAGCTAGCAAAGTATCACAAAAGCAGTAACATACAACAACTATATTGCCAACCCAGAGCAGCAATAGTACATTAAAAACAAAGGAGTTTCTCCCAGGCTTATACCTTTGGGCAAAACTTGAAAGAAAGAACTCCAGAAATATGCTCTTTGATAGGGCCTCTGAATAAATAATACTGGATAAGAAAACCAGCTATGGGAAAGAGCTTTAATACGTGACAGAAACGTAGATAGCTTAACGGAATAGAGAATTATATTAATATACAAGAGGGGAACTTAAATGATGCAAAACTTAAATCATAAGGTTTTGAACAGCTGATGGTAGAATTAATAGGCTGACTGCAAGTGTTAAAAAGAGAGTAGAAATATTAGGCATGTTAAAGACTTTGTGACAAAATGATATGGAGAAAGCAAACAAACAATACAACAAAAACAACACAACAGTTCAGTTGTGCAGGAAGACATGGCTTTCTAGGCAGGCACAAGCCTCTAACACGCCACAAAGTATATATAAGGTTCCTTTGAAGTTGTTCATAAATTCATTGGAATCACAGAATTGCAGAGCTGGAAGGGATCCAAGGGTCATCTAGTCCAACCCCCTGATATGTTCTAGCCACAGTATTAATAAAATAATACAGAACATATACCCATCATATCCATATACCACATCCATGATGTGAGAGAAATAAGGTACCAGAGGCAAGCAGAAAGCTTAGATCTAGCTCGATTTCAGATTAAACCTCCAAATCAGCCAAACAACTTATAGCGATTTTATCTTAACTCCTTTTTAATGATATTTTTTTTCCAGCCGGAGAAGAGAGCCACTCTCTGTGTTATGAAGCTATGATTCTCACTCAAAAGAAACTGAACCATTTCTGCGGGGTGTGCCTGCACGCTTCCGAGAACAAAGGTTTCAGAAAGCTATCTCTTGGGTCTCTAATACAGGGGTCAGCAAACTTTTTCAGCAAGGGGCCGGTCCACTGTCCCTCAGACCTTGTGGGGGGCCAGACTATATATTTTTTTAAAAATAATATTTATTACTTTTAGAGGTTACAGAAAAAGAAGAAAAAAGAAAAATAGAGACAAGAAAGAAAACAAAAAGTGAAAAAACACCACAATACAATACAGTATACAACCCAAACCCATTAAACAAAACACATAAATAAATCAAAACAAAAACAATTTAAAATACATCTCTCCTTTTCCATATTCTATCCTTCATTTCCTTGTTTCCTCGACTTCCTCACACCTCCCTTTTTGTATTCCAGTTCTTCTACTTGTTTCAGCAAATCCTTTCCATCTTTCTCTGTTTTTTATCATCTTGTAAATAACATATTTTTTAACCTTATTTCCCTTTAAGACTAAATTACTTATCTATACTTAACTTCTTCTAACATTTCTACTAAATCCATATAATGTCATTCCACCATTTTTCTAGCAGTCATTAAATTTTACAAAATTTCTAAATATCAACTTTAACTTCCCAATCTTCTTCCACCCTCTCCTCTCCCTGGTTTCGGATTCTGCCAGTCCTTTCCGTCAAATCCATATAGTCCATCATGGGGGGGGCAGACTATATGGGGGGGGGAATGAACGAATTACTATGCCCCACAAATAACCCAGAGATGCATTTTAAAAAAGGACACATTCTGCTAATGTAGAAACACACTGATTCCTGACCATCTGCAGGCCGGATTTAGAAGGCGATTGGGCCGGATCCGGGCCTTAGTTTGCCTACCCATGCCTAGTATATATAAGGTAGGACCCACCCAGGTGACGAATTTTGAGAAAAAAGTCCAGGGTTAAACACATGCACACACTTGAACAGGGACTACATTTAAACTGGCCACAATATCTTCTGGCTTGGCAAGATTCTCCCTTACTCATTGGCCTGACCAACCAATTAGTAGGATTTATGTTGCGTTCAAAAATTACATCAACTCTTTGCCCAAGGCGTTAGATTATTAGAATGGGATGTGTGCACTGATGTGAAGTATTGCTTATAAGAGCTGCAGTGCATTGTAGAATCGTAATCAATATACGAGTGAATAAAGCATCAAAAGAGGCACTTTTTGTCTGTCTTCTCCTGGGTCCATAAAAAAGGAATACTGGTGGTAACTGGCTGCTGCACAAAATCCCTTTTTAGTACAGTGGCACCTTGGTTCTCAAACACCGAAAACCCAGAAGCAAGTGTTCCGGTTTTTGAACGTTTTTCGGAAGCCGAACATCCGATGTGGCTGTCGGCTATTGTTTCTGTGGAAATGGATAAAAGCCCCCCCATGCAAACAATGACTATCATCAGTGCAGATAAGAAAAATAATAATTTTAATTTTCATCATCTACAATACTGTCTTATTTATTTTATAGTACGATACATTGATTGTTGCTTTCATTTTATGGATCAATGGTCTCGCTAGATAGTAAAATTCATGTTAAATTGCTGTTTTAGGGGTTGTTTTTAAAAGTCTGGAACGGATTAATCCATTTTGCATTACTTTCTATGGGAAAGCGTGCCTTGGTTTTGGAGCGCTTTGGTTTTGGAACTGAGTTCCAGAATGGATTAAGTTTGAGAACCAAGGTACCACTGTACAATCAGGCACTCCAACCATGAAATTATGAAAATTGGGAAAATCAATATTCACTGAAGTTCTGCACATGATGCGCCTTTGCCTGATTTTGAGAGATATTTCTCTCCATATTTCCTCCGTATTTCACACAAAAGCTCAACCCATTCAGGAAAAATCCCTCTAACCTTCAGGAGAAGCTTTTGGATGGCTGGACTTTTTGGATCCACAGGATTTAGCAGTGTAGGGGTCACCTTCCACCTAGCCCCTGCCTCCAGTGTCCATCCATTTTATATACTGTAGAAATGTTTAAATTTGCTTTTACATTGAGAGATCAAGGCGATACAACACGACTTTTGTAAAACAAGCTCTACCACTACTGCCAAGTATAAAAGGAATGGAAGATAGTAACGTGAATAGCCTTTGGTGCACAATAATTTTAAAACGTGCACCCCAGTTTTTGGGTATCAGTATAACATTAAGTCCAGCAAAAACAGTGGATGTGTGAACACTGCTAAACATGAGAGGGAGGCAGGCAAATTACCGTATTTTTTGCTCTATGACTACTTTTTCCCTCCTAAAATGTAAGGGGAAATTTGTGTGCGTCTTATGGGGCGAATGCAGGCTGCGCAGCTATCCCAGAAGCCAGAACAGCAAGAGGGATCGCTGCGCAGCGTTCCGTCTTGCTGTTCTGGCTTCTGAGATTCAGAATATTTTTTTTCTTGTTTTCCTCCTCCAAAAACTTGTGGTCTGGTGCATCTTACAGAGCGAAAAATATGGTAATGCCCTGTTCTTGGAAATAAGTCTAGCTCTTCTTTCAAATTCAAAGGAAGTGGTTGCCACACTCCAAAATCACTTTCACGGTTTATTCCACAATACCAAATGTGGGAAGAATATTGTGAAATCTTGTGTATGTGCACACTCGCTAATGAGATTTGGTTTTCATGAACTAGTATAAAAAAAACCTTGTTTTCATTCCACATTCAGCACAACAGAGGAACTCTTATTCGGGGGATATGTAACAGATTTTCAGAACAACTGCAAATGCTCTCAAATTATCATTCCGGTATGAGCCTGGTACAGATAGGACTAGCCCGGAGGCGTGTGTCTGAGAAGGAATACACACATTGCCAATAAGAGCTACAAACTGTAGCCGGTCCCAAATGATGGAAGCAGTAGGTACTAAGAAGTAACAGGCAGGCTGTTGACCAAATCTGAACCCCATTGGCTGCTGTCTACATTGCAGATTTTATAGCGCTCAGTAGTGCTCATGGCAGTCAGAAAGGGCTAAAAAGCACCAAGCCAGCTGGGAATTAATGAACATGGAGGGGGAGTTAAGAAGTAGGAGGAATTATGTAGACATAAACGTAGCAACTAACAACACTCTTTCCTCTACATTCCCTATCTCCTTGTCTAGAGAACTTCATGAGGACATGTGTGTCCTAATTCCCAGCAGCTCAGAATCTCCAGGCCAGCAAGAATAGAGATATTTGGATGGGAGGCATTGTGACAAGGAAACCACCGCAAACAGAAAGTTTGCACAAATCCGCATTAAAAGGGACAAACTACGTCTTTGCAGCTAAGCTGCAGGTTTTTCAAAATGTATTGCCTGTGCATTTGGGATATGTGTGTGTGATATTTGATGGAATCAGAGCAGGCACAGGAAGGGGATTTAATTATTATTAATACTACCTTTTTTAAGAAATTGCTTCTTGTGCAAGAACTGTCTCAAAGTGACTGAAAGGTAAACGTAAAGGGACCCCTAACCGTTAGGTCCAGTCGTGACCAACTCTGGGGTTGCGGTGCTCATCTCGCTTTATTGGCCGAGGGAGCCGGCGTACATGTGGCCAGCATGACTAATTTGCTTCTGGCGAACCAGAGCACAGCACGGAGAGCGGTACCTATTTATCTACTTGCACTCTGACGTGCTTTCGAACTGCTAGGTTGGCAGCCCGTCGATTCGAAGCGTGGAGATCAGCAAGTCCTAGCCTCTGTGGTTTAACCCACAGCGCCCCCCCCCAAAGTGACTTACAAATCTGTAAAATACACAAAGCTTAAGGGACCCTGACCATTAGGACTCTGGGGTCGTGGAGCTCATCTCGCTTTATTGGCCAAGGGAGCTGGCGTACAGCTTCGGGGTCATGTGGCCAGCATGACTAAGCCACTTCTGGCAAACCAGAGCAGCGCACAGAAACGCCGTTTACCTTCCTGCCGGAGCGGTAACTATTTATCTACTTGCACTTTGACGTGCTTTCGAAATGCTAGGTGGGCAGGAGCTGGGACTGAGCAACGGGAGCTCACCCCCCCCCCCGCCGACCTTCTGATCGACCTTCTGATCGGCAAGTCCTAGGCTCTGTGGTTTAACCCACTGCACCACCCGAGTCCCCTTACACAAAGCTGACAAATGCTCTGTTTCAAAACAATCGCCCTTCCCTGCTGTGCTCCTGGGGGAAATCCTTCTTCTGAACCTGGTATTTGCCTTTGATGTGGGGGGGGGGAGGGAAGAATTTGCCACAAAGAGACATTTCCCCTTAAGGCATTAGCACCTTTCCCAAGGTGGATTTTCCTCCAGACTACAGCAGGGGAGAGTAAGGATTAAATTCCCTCTCTCTGCTCTCACCCTTCCAACCACACCTGCTGGTTCAATTTGCATTTTGAAAAATCAGCAGGCTAGATGCAAAGATACAATTAACACCGTGTCTAACTTGTCCCAAAGAGATATACGCACACCTCGGGCTGAAATGAGAAGTGAAACAAGGGCAAGAGTGTGAGGCAAGATAACAGACATGAAACACACACACACACACACCATTCCAATATTTTCTGCAAGGCACTGCTCGGTGCTGCGCAACACCCAGCACGTAACACTCATAAGCGAGGGCACGACAAAAGAACAAGGAAGTTGTCAGCTGGACGCAGAATCAGTCAGTCCAAAGACGCATGTTTACACTGGTAAATGAAGCTTCTGCAAACATTGAGCTACAAAGCTAAGCCTGCCTTTCAAAGGACTAACTAAGCATGCATTTCTCCTAGATTGTTTACCTTGGACCAGATTGCTTAGGTGCCCTTTAGGCCTTACAAGAGTGCTGAGGGAGGCGCTTTTCTGTGAATTCTTCCCATGGTGTTCCTGTAAGGTCCATGGTACTGTTGGGGTCTGCTAATCAGGCCCAAGCCGCCTCGGTCACTGAAAAGCCAATAAATGCCAAAGGCAGAAGAGATTCCCAGAATCGCTCCTTTATTCAGCTGAGTAAAACAGAGTGGGCAAGCCACACTCACCAGTGTGATGGTGAAGCCGCCCCAAATAGCCTTTATTCGCATTTTTTATAGGTATCCCACATCCCTTTCCCTCTTTTGAGGTTCCTTGCGCTGATCTAAACAGGACACCCTGCCTGGAGACCTTGAAGGGGAGAATTGCCTGGCAGAGGGAGGTTTTCCTGAAAATCGCCTAGCAACGTTATCTGGTCTTCACATATTTGTGGCTCACCCTCCTAAATTCTAAAGCAGGCAGTTTTCTACAGAAGCCAAATGGCATCAGTTAGGCTAACAAAAAAAAAAACAGGACAAGAACAGGCCTCTGTGGCTCTTCCTGAGAGCCCACAGTACCAGTGAACAGGCCTGATTTTAGTGGCTGGCATGCCTGGATATCTGCAAGGCAAGACCACACGGGTAAATGGTGCCTCTGAAATCACTCTGATCTTAAACCTCAGCAGCCTTGTGGGCTATCTTCGGGAGAAGAAAGGACTAAGGAGTAAATACATGCAGAGTGGAGCCCCTAAGATGGTTGGATGGCGCCTTGTACACTTCATTCTGTCAATTTCTTCAGCCAAGCTGGTGCCAAATGTGACATCAGGCCGAGAGGGGAATCTTGTCTTCTTGGCAGCCCAGGACCTTCTCCATACACGCTCCCTCAGGCTTGTGCCCGATGGAAGTCACTTTGGTGCTGCTAACTGCAATGGCGCAACGGCACTTTTTCCCTGACGGCATTGGGCCGACCCTCCCTTAAATATAGTGCACCCCCCTCACAGAACACCCCTTCCACAAATTCCCACAAACTACCCCAGATTATCTAGTGGGGGACTTGTGTGAGGGAAAACTTAATGATTTGGAGTCTCAGGCAGGGTTTGCTCAAATAAACAAGAATGATTTTATTGAACAAAGGAGGTTTATGACACAAAGTGGGTAAAACATAGGATACTTCAGATTATAATGTTATTTCAGGTAGCCGTACACTTAATAATATTTATACTAAATCTAACTGATGTTATGGACTTCTAATCAAGCACAGCTTCTTTTAAACTTCAGTCGCTTATGTTCAGCTACTTCGCTTCAGGTAGATGTTACAGGTTTTTGGACTCGGCGGTAAATGCTCAGCTTATTTCCAGTTATTTCACAATTCTTTCTCAGTTGCTGCACAGCTGCTGCCTGATGCTTTGGTTCTTAAACAAGGTGGTATTTTCTGTCAGTTACACACCCCTTTGACAACCCTACTCCTGAGATACTCCAAGTAACAGACCCAAGGGATCTCCACACCCTTCTTAACTAGTTTGGGAGTCTCAGAGACTCCTTTCTCTAGCTTGTGATATATTCCTCAGAATGGATGTTTCTACCCAGAACCAACTCTCTCTCCTCTCACTCCCTATCTCCTCAACTGTCTCTCCAAATCCTCTCCTTTTCAACTCTCCCTCCTGGAACCCCGGCCAATCAGAGGCTGCCATTCATTAACTGTTTGATGGCAGGTGAAAAAAGCAAAATAAAACACTTGTTGACCCAACCTGCCCAGCAAAACAAACTTTTCCGTCACACTAACACAGTGGCTGGACTTCACCCCCGGAGTGGCACTCCATTGTTTCTCCAGACAATTGTTTCTCCCAAGCCAATGGCAATGGGGGGGTGATGGTGAGGATCAGGTGAAACATGGAGCATTGCAGATGAAGAAACAAGACGTCATACTTTTGATACTTCGTTTATGGTGCAGTCCTACACAAATCCACCCAAAAGCAAGTCCCGCTGAGTTCAGTATGGCTTCCTCGCAAGTAAATGGGTACAGGGCTACAGGCTACAGCTGTCCCTTCCTGAATACTTTGAATATGCTTCTATGTCACTCTATCCTGGCTAGTGATCAGTAGTAGATCCTTTCAAACAAAACACTGGGAATATTTATCAGCAGATGACTAATGCTACATAATAAAACATTATAATGCCATTAGCACCAAGTTGTAGCCATTGATGTGGCTTGTCCAGGAAATTGTTATCAGTCAGTTTATTAGTAATACTGGTGCTCCAGACAATTTTGAATCAGATGTACAGTCATACCTCAGGTTACAGATGCTTCAGGTTGCGTTTTTTCGGGTTATGGACCGCCGAAACCCGGAAGTACCGGAACAGGTTACTTCCGGGTTTTGGCGGCCACGCATGCGCAGAAGCACCAAATCACAACCCGCGCATGCGCAGAAGCACAGCTGTGGGTTGCAAACGCTGCAGGTTGCAAACGTGCATCCCGCACAGATCACGTTCGCAACCCAAGCGTCCACTGTATTTCCAGAAAATGTTCTGATGTTCTAAATATTTTAGGACCTGATTTCACATGTTTGACTTTGCATTCAGTAAACAACACCCAAAGGAGTGTGCCGTGTTAATTTTGGTGCTATGATATAAGTATCTCATGTATTCCCAATAGCCAAGGTCCTGTTTCATCGGTTTTACTTGGAAAATATTTACTGGGGTAGTTGCAAATGCGGGAAAGACCCTGGCATCTCCAAGCAGGGCTAAGACTCTTTCTGAAACCCTGGAGAACAGCTACAAGTCAAGGCAGGGCTACTTGGTCTCATCACAAGGCGGATCCTTATGTTCCCATTGTAAAAGCCAACAATTCAACGGCAATTACTTCCTCTACACTGCTAAAACTCTTGAGGAAAAAAGAATGAAGGAGCTGAAAATTTCTAATACAGTGGTACCTCGGGTTAAATACACTTCAGGTTAAATACGCTTCAGGTTACAGACTCCGCTAACCCATAAATATTACCTCAGGTTAAGAACTTTGCTTCAGGATGAGAACAGAAATCATGCTCCGGTGGTACACCAGCAGCAGGAGGCCCCATTAGCTAAAGTGGTGCTTCAGGTTAAGAACAGTTTCAGGTTAAGAACGGACCTCCGGAATGAATTAAGTACTTAACCTGAGGTACCACTGTATACTGTTACTCAAAGAGCTCTGCACAGCTTCCTGAAACGCTTAATCACATCTTAGGGCAGTTTCGGTTTTTCTGGTGTCGCCTCCATTGTGCTAGTTATTAAACAGTTCACGTTCAGAGGCAGCATACTTCTGAAGAAGGTGCCGCAGAGCAGGTGGAAAGTGACAAAGCCACAAGGGAAACATCTGTGAAATCTCCATCTCCAGCTTTAGCTAATGGTTGGACCAAATGACACTTGGGTCTCTTCCAACTCCACAATTCGGTGATTCTATGACATATGCTACATAGGATGGAAGTACTCTGGGCACTTTCAGGTATCACCAGGTCAGTCCACATCTATGATTCCACCAAACATAAACTGCTTGGAGCCAGCTTTGTGATGTCAATGATTTTGGATTTGGAGCGGCTGGCTGGTAAGTCCAGGGAAGTTCTCTGAAATGTACAGAGCTGCTGTCAAGTTCTGCAAGGGTTTAAGGAATGCTTTTATTCAATTGATTTGCAATTCAGCCCATCTCAAATGTTTGGAGTGGCTAACGAAAACAAACTAGTTGAAACAAAATACACTAAACCTTAATAATTGCACATGGTACATCTTACCATTCACACCAGTCATCAAAATCTAGTTGAAGATGACACGTCTTGAAGAAGACGTTTGCTGTCAGACTTTATGAAGCCTCTTAGATATAATATTCTGCAATTAAAGAGGCATTATCAAGAACGCCTCTCCACACCGACCTTCTCATCCCTAACTTGACACATAGCTAAGTACATATAAGATAGAGAACTCTTCTCTTGTCTTAGGAATGGCAATAAATGTTGAGTCCAAGCTATATAAACAAGCACATAGAAAAACAACAGGGAACAAGAATAATACAGTGGTACCTCGGGTTAAGAACTTAATTCGTTCTGAAGGTCTGTTCTTAACCTGAAACTGTTCTTAACCTGAGACACCACTTTAGCTAATGGGGCCTCCTGCTGCCGCCACTGCATGATTTCTGTTCTCATCCTGAAGCAAAGTTCTTAACCCGAGGTAATATTTCTGGGTTAACAGAGTCTGTAATCTGAAGGGTATGTAACCTGAAGCGTATGTAACCCAAGGTACCACTGTAGATACCATAGGGATGTACTCCCAATGACATATCTAACATCTGGAGTAAGGCCATGGCGATCGGAACTTCCTGTTGTTGTTTAAGCATTATAAAGGTCACTTCCCTGTAGAGAACTTTACAGTGGTCTAGCTTTGAGTTTACAAACCTCCCTCTCTTTCTTTTTTCTTTTCCTTCTCCTCCTGCAATAAGGCTACATTTAAATATTTTAATGTTCCATTATTTTAATGTTGTATTTTATTTTTGTATTTAAGTTGTAATCATTCATCTTGTTTTTATTATTGCTTGTAAGCCGCTCTGAGCCCGGCCTTGGCTGGGGAGGGCGGGGTATAAATAAATATATTATTATTATTATTATTGTTGTTGTTATTGTTATTGTTATTATTATAAGACATGAATGGTGGCTGCTATGCACCAGGGTGGATTTTATTTAAATCAAATTGATTTAAATCACAAGTCAGTAAGACTTCTTCTTATTATTATTATTTACAGAAAGACTCATTCTTGCTGGTATAATCGTAATATTTACAACAAGATGAAGGTTTCATCTTTGGAATAATAAATTTTCAGAGTAGTTTTCACAGTTCTATCAAAAATTACTCGTTTGGTTATACTATTAGAAATGCATAGACAGCTAATTATGAAATTATTGTGAGGTTTAATAAGTTAACTGTTTATATTTGGACAACTTTACTGCTGTACTTTATCAGAAGGAGAAAAATAATCATTTCCTTGATAACAATTTAAACAATTTATATAACTAAAACAATAACATTATAGTGTATGTATCCATGTTTGTTAACTGATGTGGTTAAACAATTCTTTTTAAAAAAACAGACTGAGTTTTAGCACACATGAAAAACTTAAAACAAATCCTTATTTCCTGATGAATAGCCTTTGGACTATAATGTAACTTAAATAGAAAGCTATCTTTAGAAAGATTTTTCTTCCAAAAGCCTTTTATTTTTAAAATCCAATTTAAATAAAATAATCCGTTTTTTTTAATCAATGATTTTTATCCACGCTGGTTGGTCAATAGGATTTTTAAATACCATTTCCCCCCCTCTGCAAATCTGGATCCATATATATATATATATATATATATATATATATATATGCATAATGCTGTTTTCTAAAATCTTGCTGCTGTCTCCAAGAGATTCATAATGTATTTCTCTAGACCTGAGTTTGTAAATAAATAGCAAAGCCACAATATGTTTTCCAATTTTCAAAAAAGATATTGTAGGGCTGGGAAAAGGTGCAGAAAAAAGCGATCAAAAGGGTGAGGCACCTTCATTCAAGTTATTTCAAGTGTGGCGATGATACTATATTGTTCAGGGTGGTAAACAAAACAAGGTATTAAAAGGAGCTCCAAAACGACCTCTCCAAACTGGCTGAACTGGCATTAAATTAGTAAATGCAGTTCAACACAAGCACATGGGGACAAAACAACAACAACCCCAACTTCACATATACACTAATGGAGTCTGAACTGGTAATGACTGGGCTGTGATGGGCCCCTGTGTGAAAATGGCAACTCTGCGTGTGGCAGCTGTGGAAAAAAATGAATTCTGGTGGGAAAAGAAGAAAAGGGCCCAATAATAATAAAAGTACTAATATCGTCATGCCATTATAGAAACCAAATCCATGTGTTGTTTTGGTCACCCCATTTCAAAAAGGATATGGAAAAGGTGGGAGAAAGGGCAGCTAAAATTATCCCTATGAGGAAATTTGGGGATAATTAGCTGAGAAAAATGGTGACAGGGTAGAGGCGTATAAAATGTTGCATGTC
The DNA here is from genome assembly GCF_964234715.1 of Podarcis melisellensis. Taxonomy (NCBI): domain Eukaryota; kingdom Metazoa; phylum Chordata; class Lepidosauria; order Squamata; family Lacertidae; genus Podarcis; species Podarcis melisellensis. The sequence continues at coordinate 13,446,232 of NC_138544.1, forward strand.
TTGGAGAAAGCATGTGGAGAGTTTTTTCTCCCTGTCATAAAATACTAGAGCTTGGGGCACTGAAACTGGTTAGCAGTAAAGTCAAGGCAGGACGCGGGTGGCACTGTGGGTTAAACCACAGAGCCTAGGACTTGCCGATCAGAAGATCGGCGGTTTGAATCCCCGCGACGGGGTGAGCTCCCGTTGCTCGGTCCCTGCTCCTGCCAACCTAGCAGTTCGAAAGCACGTCAAAGTGCAAGTAGATAAATAGGTACCACTCCAGCGGGAAGGTAAACGGCGTTTCCGTGCGCTGCTCTGGTTCGCCAGAAGCGCCTTAGTCATGCTGGCCACATGACCCGGAAGCTGTACGCCGGCTCCCTCGGCCAATAAAGCAAGAAGAGCGCCGCAACCCCAGAGTCGGCCACGACTGGACCTAATGGTCAGGGGTCCCTTTACCTTTACTTTAAAGTCAAGGCACAACAATGGTCACCAAAGGGAGACTAGACAAAAACCATGGAAGGTTTGTTTGTTGGGGCTATACAACCACGAGGGTTATGTGGGAACTTCAGGTTTGGAAACTGAATGCCAGTTGTTGAAAGAGAAACATTGGAAAAGGGGCTACAGCCTTCATTTTTTCCTTGTGTGATTCCCAGGGGCAACTATGGGAAGCCGGATGTGGAACCTTTGGTGTAAGCCAGTCAAGATTTCATGTTCTTATTTAATCATTAGGGATAATATCCAAAACCTTCCAGCAAGATAAGTCACATCCTTCAGGATTTTTTTTTCCTTTTATGCACAATAATTCAAGAGTTATCTTCCAATGCTGTCTGGCTGATATTTAGTCAACATTCAGCTATGCTGTTGCCTGACTACAAGCCACAAATCTTCCTACAGTGCAGCCCATCCCTAGATAAAAATAATAGCCCTCATTCACACCTTTTTTGTTTTCTAGAACAGAGCCTTCCCATACCATTGCTCCTGTTTCTAATTCTACAGCCATTGTACAGGGACAGAATGCATTGGAACTTCAGAGATAAGACTTCTAGGGAATTTCTGTTGGTCAGCTTAGTAGCTTTGTTTAGATTTGTTGACATCCAAATCCAGTAAACCAACTGGGCCTATTCCATTCTTATCAGTAAAAAGGCTTTGGGGATTTACTGAAGCTCCACTTCTCTTAAAGGACCAAGAATCTGGATTTCCTCAATGAGCTAATAAAATTGACTTGAAATGTGTAGGATAACAATCATGTTTTGTGCATAGCATCCGAACCGTCAGTGATGCAAATATAGCATTAAGAAGGAGCCAGTTAAAAACTGCTATTTCCTGCCTCTCTTGTCTCAGGGAGGCCTAGTCGAATGAGTAACATCGGCTGCATGTTGTAAGAAGATTGCTCTTTTTTATAACAAAAAAAGTAAGACGTAGAAGGAGCTTGGAAGGAAAAACCACTTGTATTCCAGAGCAGGGAATTAAATTATGTTTAAGTGTGCTGGGACAAAAACTGGACGTACTATTTTTCCTTTGGTGTCTGGAACACCTTCACAAATCATTAACTCGCTCAAATGAGGCAACATTTGCATAAGTTGTGTATAATTAAAGCTTTGGGGGAAAAGCTCTGACAACACAAATATCGAGTGTGAGTGCATCAAAGCTACTACACAGACAACACCAGAAGTGTTGGGATCGGATCAAACAACCTTCTAGGTCAGTGTTGCAACACTTCTTAAAAAGCTGCTTTCTGACAAACTGTTGGAAGAGTATGGCCAACTAACAGTGTCCCCAGTCACAACCTGACTCTGCCAGCAGAAAAACATCAGAATGATATCCTGACACCAGAACCCTAACCCAACCTAGCAGTTCGAAAGCACGTCAAAAGTACAAGTAGATAAATAGGTACCACTCCGGCAGGAAGGTAAACAGTGTTTCCGTGCGCTGCTCTGGTTCGCCAGAAGCGGCTTAGTCATGACCCGGAAGCTGAACGCCGGCTCCCTCGGCCAATAAAGCAAGAAGAGCGCCGCAACCCCAGAGTCGGCCACGACTGGACCTAATGGTCAGGGGTCCCTTTCCCTTTACCTTTAACCATCATGCAAATACATCGAAGCATGAAGTCACTCCACACAAACTAAGAAGAACTCTATGCTCCACCCTCTCATAAAAGGGATTACTCTCCTTAAACTAAGTCAAGTTGCCATTTTGGGGTAAGGACCCCTGACAGTTAAGTCCAATGGCGAACAACTCTGGGGTTGTAGCACTCATCTCACTTTACTGGCCAAGGGAGCCGACGTTTGTCCGCAGACAGTTTTTCCGGGTCATGTGGCCAGCATGACTAAGTCGCTTCTGGCGAAACCAGAGCAGCGCACGGAAACATCGTTTACCTTCCCGCCAGAGTGGTACCTATTTATCTACTTGTACTTTTTGGCATGCTTTCAAACTGCTAGGTGGGCAGGAGCAGGGACTGAGCAACGGGAGCTCACCCTGTTGCCGGGAATTCGAACTGCTGACCTTCTGATCGGCAATCCCTAGGCTCAGTTGTTTAGACCACAGCGCCACTTGCGTAAGACAGCACAAAAGCCTTGTTTTTCAAATGATGGACTGACTGTGATTGATTATCAGTTAAACATCTGGCTAGTTCCGATGACAACCTTGAGCTACATTAAGATCTTTGAGAACGTAAAGAAGAAAAGTCACTTGATCCAGGGACAGCCCACATATATATTGGCCTATTCCGGCCTCTTTTTCTGCACATAAAAAAGCATTTTGGTTCCTGAAATTCATTCCAATTGTGCAGATAATATATAACTGATAGAATTCTACAAGATGGGGTATTAGTGTGTGATGACAATCAAGATCTAATGATCCCCAGTCATGCACCTCCAGATAATGGCACTGTCAGGCACCTTAAACCTAAGTTATGGGTGCAACAATGTCTAGGCGCACTTTTTTCATAACAAGAATACAAAGCTGAAAATGAATGAACTGCAGCTCAAATTCATTTTTCACATGGTCTAGTCCTTCCCCTGCCCACCCCCTAATATTCTTAAGAGGGTCTCTTCTCCAGTCTAGCTGGAAGTGGGGAGGCAGAAAAAAGTCCTCCTTTCCTTCCATTCTGCAGTTTTAATCCAAAATCTTAGGCACCCAGAGCTCAGAAACTGCTTGCGCTAATGAAATTCCCTGTCGCAAAATGCGCCTAGAAAAACGGAAGTTTCAAACACTGCATTGGAGAGTTACGGCGCCTGCTGTGGCTACAGTGACTGGTATGGGAGAGACATGTTTTGCTGCAGGTGGGAAAGATAAAGGCGTCCAGTTATGCCGCTACATGCGAGGATAGTACTGGAAGTATATACCGTATTTTTCGCTCTATAAGACGCACCAGACCACAAGACGCACCTAGTTTTTGGAGGAGGGAAACAAGAAAAAAAATATTCTGAATCTCAGAAGCCAGAACAGCAAGAGGGATCCCTACACAGTGAAAGCAGCAATCCCTCTTGCTGTTCTGGCTTCTGGGATAGCTGCGCAGCCTGCATTCGCTCCATAAGACGCACACACATTTCCCCTTACTTTGTAGGAGGGAAAAGTGAGTCTTATAGAGCAAAAAATACGGTACATAGAATCATAGAATTGTAGAGTTGGAAGAGATCCTGAGGATCTTCTAGTCCAACCCTCTGCAAGGCATAAACAGGCAGCCGTCCCATACGGGGATCAAACCTTGGCATTATCTACCCAATTGAGCCATGAACTGTGGTATAATCGCATCTGCAGCACTAATCAGTTGACCCAAAGCAGCACAGATATACCAAAAGCAACAATAGTGGAAGTGAAAAATATTGCATTGTTTCATTAAAACAAGCAAACAAACGCACTAGCAGACACCAATCACTTCAGCTTTAGGATATGCAGTTTAAGAACAGCCCTGCAGGATCAGGCCAAGGGCCCGTCTAGTCCTGCATACTCACAGTGACCAACCAGTCCAACAGTGACCAACCAGCCTATATGGGAAACTGGCAAGCAGGCCCTGAGCACAAGAGCATTCTCCTCTGCAACTGAAGCATAACTGTCTCCTACCATGGAGGCAAAAGCACAGTCATCAAGGCTAACAGCCACTTATACAGCCTGTCCTCCATGGATCTGCCTTCTCCTCTTTTAAAACCACCCAAGCTTGTGGCAGCGAGTTCCGCAGTTCCACTGCGCCAGCTACCAAAAGGAGACATGAAAGTTTTCCTTGGCAGAGGAGATAAGTAGAGATGCCCGTTCACTTCGTCCGCAACCCTTTCAAGTTTCAATGCCATCTCCAAACCATCCCGATCCCCTTTCCTCAGACGGAAAGAAAGAAAGAAAACTCCGAAACGAAAGGAGCTCCCCACCAACTCGCTTTCAAACTTTCCAGGGTCCCGCGCTCACGGGTGGCGAAGGCGCGGCGGCGCACGCCAGGAAGTTGCCAAGGCGCGCTGGCTGGCGCGACGTCGATTCTCCGTGGAATCGGAGACTCGCAGAGTTGGAAGGGACCCCGATGGGCATCTAGCCCAACCCCGCGCGACGCAGGACTCTTTCGCCCAACAATGAGTTCGAACCCACGAACCCCAGTCCCACGCGCTACCCACGGTGCTCTCCGGTTACTTCTCCAACCCGCCCTCCGCGATTCGGACAAGCCTTACTACCCGGGGGGGGGGGGAATCCCCGGTTCCGATCCGCCGGGCGGACCCCACCCAAAACACGCGTGGGGCACAGGCGCCCGATCGCCGCTTACCTGCGCGCTGCAGGGTCACAGCCGCCAGCAGCAGGAGTTGGGCCAGAGGCAGGAAAGCGATCCAGAGACCCGCAGCCATCTCCGCGCATCTGCGCCCCCTGCGATCCTGCAAGGAGCGGGGGGGGGGGCGGTAGTTTCTCTCCTCCCTGGTCGCCGGACCGTGGAGGAGACTCCTCCGGGGTGGCTGATCTGGTGGCGACGCCCTCCTCTTCCTGCTCTGCCTCGGGTCAGGAGGAGGGAGGCGACGGCTCCTCCCTTTCCCTGCCGCCCGTCCCCAGGTGCAAAAAGGGACTCCTCCTCTTCCCCGGTGCGCGCGCTTGTGGGAAAAGGTCTGGGCTGCCCCGGGGAGGAAGTCGAAGGTCCCGATTCGACGGCGTCTCCCACCCACGAGCTGCCGCGTCTGGTGCCCCTTGGGTGTGTCCACTTTGCGCACCCTAGTCGGAGAGGATCCATGGGATTTTCAGCCCATGCGCCTACTCTTGCTGATGTGCCTGGGCGCACCAGGAGATCTAACTAACTGCCCAAAATCTACGAAGTGTAAAGCAGGGATCATGGAATGGTCGAGTTGGAAGGGGACTCCCGAGGGTCCTCGAGTTCCAACCCCCTGCAATGCAGGAATCTCTTGACTCGAACTCAGGACCCTGAGATTAACAGACTCCCGCCTTACCCGCTGAGCTAATCTCAGGCTCTTCTTAAAGGGACCTCTGACCATTAGGTCCAGTCGTGACCAACTCTGGGGTTGCTGCGCTCATCTCACTTTATTGGCCGAGGGAGCCGGCGTACAGCTTCTGGGTCATGTGGCCAGCATGACTAAGCCGCTTCTGGCGAAACCAGAGCAGCGCACGGAAACGGCGTTTACCTTCCCGCTGGAGCGGTACCTATTTATCTACTTGCACTTTTGACGTGCTTTCAAACTGCTAGGTTGGCAGGAGCAGGGACCGAGCAATGGGAGCTCACCCTGTTGCAGGGATTTGAACCACCGACCTTCTGATGGGCAAGTCCTAGGCTCTGTGGTTTAACCCACAGCGCCACCCGCATCCCTCAGGCTCTTCTTAGCTCTTAACAAATTGCCTGCTTTTGTATCAATGGGAAGGGGGGGGGCTTGAAGATGGGGGCTGTTGGTGAGCATTTCATGAGTAAATCTGGGTGTTAAAGGTCCAGCCCTCCAAATATTTGCTTCCTAAGTAGCAGTGGGCTCAACTGGCCAGAGAAAAGTGTGGGGCAATTGCATTGCTGCACTGATATTTGTAGAATGTGGTTGGTTTGTGTAGAAATTGCTACCCAATTACAGTGGTACCTCGCAAGACGGATGCCTCGTAAGACGAAAAACTCGCAAGACGAAAGAGTTTTTCGTTTTTTGAGTTGCTTCACAAGACGAATTTCCCTATGGGCTTGCTTCGCAAGACAAAAACGTCTTGCAAGTTTGTTTCCTTTTTCTTAAAACCGTTAATACCCAGGGAATCCGTGCTTCGCAAGACGAAAAATTCACAAGACGAAAAAACTTGCAGAACGAATTAATTTCGTCTTGCGAGGTACCACTGTATTGAAATTACGCCCCCATGAAGAAAGTGGGACTCACTTCCCAATAGTATTTTGAGACGCGGGTGGTGCTGTGGGTTAAACCACAGAGCCTAGTGCTTGCCGATCAGAAGGTCCGCGGTTCGAATCCCTGAGACGGGTTGAGCTCCCATTGCTCGGTACCTGCTCCTGCCAACCTAGCAGTTCGAAAGCACGTCAAAGTGCAAGTAGATAAATAGGTACCGCTCCGGCGGGAAGGTAAATGGCATTTCTGTGTGCTGCTCTGGTTCGCCAGAAGCGGCTTAGTCATGCTGGCCACTTGACCCGGAAGCTGTACGCCGGCTCCCTTGGCCTATAGAGCGAGATGAGCACTGCAACCTCAGAGTCGACCATGACTGGACCTAATGGTCAGGGGTCCCTTTACCTTTTTATGGGGTGTGTGAAAAAGCCAAGAGGATCTCAGAAGTGTGGCCTCCATCTGCGCATGCCTGGTGAACTGTAGTTTCCAAGTTCCTGCTCCCCCTGCCCCGCATCCCTGTGGCTTGAGAGATTTGAGTATCTGTTGGCATCAACTTCCCATTAATTCATATAGATCACAATAGAACAGGAACCCCGTTCAGTTCAATGGGATTGTGCAAGTGGAAGTGCCATGTGGCTCAGGCCTATTCTCTCCTATCATCACTGGTGCCCCAAATTCATTGTCCATTGTGTATGCATATGTGTGGTTATTTGTGTATATGCTAGGGAGATAGGATTGTCCAGATCTCCCCACTGGATGTAGGGGTGAGAGGGGCAAAGGTGTGGTTCTGCTGTGTAATATGCAAAGCTGTCCTCAGAAGTGAGAAGACACTCTGTGCGTGCTCAGAGGCATTCTTTTTTACATCCTTGCTTCCAGGCTCTGACCTTGGAAAATAAGCTTTCAGGGCGGAATCCCTGTGAATCCTGGTTCCGCTTGCACTTTAACTGCAACCCACTGCCCTACAAACGTGTAAGAAAAATTCTGGGCTTATTTCTTCCAATCATGGCCTTAGGATCAAGGTGTGCATCTTAAACTGAAATAATTTTCAGAGCAATTGACTTTAAGCAGAAGTTTATCTGTCTTAGAGGGTTGGGGATTCACACCTTTACACTCCAGCTTGTACAAATTAATAGGACTACACCGCAAGCATTGTTGCTTGGGCTAAAGTGGTAGAGAATCTTTCCCAAAGATCAGTGGTGAGGAAGACGCCCTGTAGGTTTGCCTGCTTTTTAATGTTTGCTAGCTTTCTAAAACTTTTCTAAGCTGCCGTTACTGTTAAAGTCAACCCACTTTGTTGCAGTGTGCTTTCTGAGCCTCTTGGGCTTGCCGGTCAGAAGGTTGCTGGTTTGAATCCCCGCAATGGAGTGAGCTGCCATTGCTTTGTCCCAGTTCCTGCCAACCTAGCAGTTTCGAAATCATGCCAGTGCAAGTAGATAAATAGATACCGCTGCGGAGGGAAGGTAAACAGTGTTTCCGTGCGCTCTGGTTTCCATCCTGGTATTCTGTTGCGCCAGAAGCAGTTTAGTCATGCTGGCCACGTGACCCAGAAAGCTGTCTGTGGACAAACGCCAGTTCCCTCTGCCTGAAAGTGAGGTGAGCGCCGCAACCCCATAGCCGCCTTTGACTAGACTTAATCCAGTGGTCCTTTAGCTTTACCTCTTTTATTATTATTCCCTACTCCCTTCCCAAGCCCCTGGATACTGTGTGAATTTTCCTAAGTATAGTTGCTCGGTTTTCACTTGGCCCCCTTCCTCCTTTCCTTGCCCTCCCCTTCTTGCTCCTCTCTCTCTCTCTCTCTCTCTCTCTCTTAGAATCATAGAGTTGGAAGAGACCACAAGGGCCATCGAGTCCAACCCCCTGCCAAGCAGGGGGTTTCTCACTCTTTTCTCTTTCTCTCTCTGTCGCTCCTGCATACTGTTTTTAGCTCTCCCTTCACCCCTTCCGCTTGCCACAAAAAAAAAAGTCATGAGGCAATTTTGACCTAACGAAAAAACACGCACAGTCATCATCAGTAACCGACTGGGTGACAGAGTGCATGATTAATGGAAGTGTTGTAAGGGGGATTTTGGAGGTATGGAAGAGACATCCGCGGTCATCTGGTTCAAAAGGCCTTCTTGGTGGCAGCATCTGTCATGTCCAGAGCCTTTCCTATCCTGGAAGAACATGGTCTGCTGTGATGGGAGCAAAGAATGCTCATTTATCAGGCAGAGAGTCCAAAGTTCTCTGGCTTCTAAAATAAGGGGCGTGTTGTTTACATTATAATAAACACAAACTGCCGAAATAAATGAAATGTACAGTGGTACCTCGGGTGAAGAACTTAATTCGTTCCAGAGGTCTGTTCGTAACCTGAAGCTGTTCTTAACCTGAAGCACCACTTTAGCTAATGGGGCCTCCTGCTGCTGCCGCGCCGCCAGAGCACGATCTCTGTTCTTATCCTGAAGCAAAGTTCTTAACCCGAGGTACTATTTCTGGGTTAGCGGAGTCTGTAACCTGAAGCGCATGTAACCCAAGGTACCACTTTACCATGATTTACAGTAGGAAAGGGGGGGGTGGAATATCATGTGAGTCATTATCCAACCTGACCGGATGTACTAGCAAATAGTATGTGGTTTTGTAGAGTTTTGACTGAGCAATATCGTGAGAAAGAGAGGGTGACTTTAGATGTGACGGGGAGGCAGAAAATGCAAGTTCCTTATGCTGCCCTGCCTCCTCTGTGCTTCTCTGACAGGCCTAAAACAGAAATTTGCCATCTCTTCCTACCACTCTTGCCCCCAAGTAAAGGTAAAGGGACCCCTGGCCGTTAGGTCCGGTCGTGACCGACTCTGGGGTTGCAGCGCTCATCTCGCTTTACTGGCCGAGGGAGCCGGCGTACAGTTTCCGGGTCATGTGGCCAGCATGACTAAGCCGCTTCTGGTGAACCAGAGCAGCGCACAGAAACGCAGTTTACCTTCCCGCCGGAGTGGTACCTATTTATCTACTTGCACTTTGACGCGCTTTCGAACTGCTAGGTTGGCAGGAGCAGGGACCGAGCAATGGGAGCTCACCCTGTCGTAGGGATTCGAACCGGCAACCTTCTAATCGGCAAGTCCTAGGCTCTGTGGTTTAGCCCACAGCGCCACCCGCGTGCCCCCAAGTAGACATGTGCAAACTGGCATGTTCTATTTCTAGAAGTTCTGCTTCTGCTGTGACCTTAGGGGAAGGCATAACTCACTGCCACAGAGCATCTGTTTTGCATGAGTAAGGTCTTGGGTTCGATCCCTGGCGTTTCTTGGTCGGATAGGAAATGTCGCCAACCTTGATGAAGAAGCTAAAGCAGTTATGATACATTGGGCTAGAGATTTTGGTTACAATATTCAGCTTTCATCTTGGGAAAAGTTATGGAAAGAGGAAATAAAATTTAGTGCATGCTGCTCGTTGAAAGAAAACTATATGAAAATGATGTGTTGTTGGTACTTAACACCGAGTGAAATTGCAAAAATGTACAAAACGAGCTCAAATTTATGTTGGAAGGAAGGTGGACGTGTGCACTGGTAAAGGGTTTCTGGGAGATAATATATAATGAATTAAGGAAAATGTTTAAAAACACATTTGTTAAAAAAACCAGAAGCCTTTTCGTTAGGTATAATAGGTGAAGAGGTATCAAGAGAAGATAAAAGACTTCTTATATATGCAACAATGGCAGCGAGAATGCTACTAGCCCGGAGATGGAAGGAAGAAGTACCAACAAAAGAAGAATGGCAGACAAAACTGATGGAGTATGCAGAGATGGTGAAACCGATAGGGAAGATCCAAAACCAGGAAGATTAAGTATTTTAAAAAGACTGGAGTGAATTCTTAATTTGTTTAAAAGACCACTGTAAACAGTTAAAATCATTGGCAGGGATGTAATAACACTTGTAATGTGGAATTAATTATGATAATTATGGGTATATAACAGATGGACAAGGGTAAAAGATGCAGTAAATTTAATCTTTAATGTGGAACCGATGGAAGGAGGTCCGAAGGTTCAAAAGAACCCTTTAATGTTTGAAATGGTGAAGTTAAAATATATAAAATTGTGGAAAAAAACCAATAAAAATATTTAGAAAAAAGAACTGTCCCCAACCTTGAACTTTGAAGAGCATCGCCAGTCAGAATCATCAATACTGAGCTAGGTGAACTAATGTCTAAGGAACTAATGTCTTAGATTCTGTCTAAGGCATCTCCCTAAGTGACAGAGAAATGGAAGTCAAAAAGCCCAAAATACTGTGGGAGATAGTAGTCAAAATCCAACAATGCATATTCTTGCTAGTTAGTAAGTTTAGGCACCAGCAACCATAGAGCTGTATTACTAATAGGCAAAGACTCAGCTCATAGAAATGTAATTGGTAGAGAGGGCTCTGTGTGATGTCATTTCCCCTCCTCTACTGGGAGGGAAGGAGCATATCTAATTTCCTGTTCCTCTCTTCCCCACCCCCTTTGTCTTCGACCAGCCATGAAAGAGAGCCGGTGTGGTGTAGTGGTTCAGAGCGGTAGTTTCGTAATCTGGGGAACCGGGTTCATGTCTCTGCTCCTCCACATGCAGCTGCTGGGTGACCTTGGGCCAGTCACGCTTCTCTGAAGTCTCTCAGCCCCACTCACCTCACAGAGTGTTTGTTGTGGGGGAGGAAGGGAAAGGAGAATGTTTGAGCCGCTTTGAGACTCCTTAAAGGGAGTGAAAGGCGGGATACCAAATCCAAACTCTTCTCTTCTTCTTCTTCTTCTGCTAGCTCTGCTTTTACTGTAAATGTAAGTATTTTACCTGCATGTGAAGACACTGAGTAACTTTGGCATGTAAATCACTGGGTAAGTCATCATTTGGTGACTCCTAGCTGAACTTGTGAGTTGTTTCCGTGGAAAAGCTTTGAGTATGAGATGGTGTCGGGTGAAAGATGAAGCTCTGCGTGAGACAGTGGCTCTTGGGTTTCTGCACGGAGTGTTATTAAATGAGCTGCTCTGTCAGTGGAGGCTAGTGGCATCGCAAAATTAAAGTCTAGGCTGTCAGGTGTATTTTTAGAAGAAGAAGAGTTTGGATTTGATATCCTGCTTTATCACTACCCTAAGGGACACGGGTGGCGCTGTGGTCTAAACCACTGAGCCTAGGGCTTGCCGATCGGAAGGTCGGCGGTTTGAATCCCCGCGACGGGGTGAGCTCCCCCTTGCTCGGTCCCAGCTCCTGCCAACCTAGCAGTTCGAAAGCACATCAAGTGCAAGTAGATAAATAGGTACCACTCTGGCGGGAAGGTAAACAGCATTTCCGTGCGCTGCTCTGGTTTCAATCTCCTTTCCCTTCCTCCCCCACAACAAGCACTCTGTGGGGTGAATGAGGCTGAGAGACTTCAAAGAAGTGTGACTAGCCCAAGGTCACCCAGCAGCTGCACGTGGAGGAACGGAGACGCAAACCCGGTTCACCAGATTACGAGACTACCGCTCTTAATCACTATACCACACTGGCTCTCAAATCTTAGATGATAAGATAATGCAAATTTTCAAATAATGGAGGGATAAGAGTAGGGCTAGGCAACCTAAGGTCCATGAGCCAAAAGTGGCCCACGGGGGTCGTTTAACCAGCCCATGAGCCACCCCCGAACCAAACCACCTGCTCAGAGAGTCCCTGTGCGCTGCGCTAAACCGGTGCAGCACGGCATGGTGACTTATTTCCACGGTGCCATAAATTGTGCCTTCACATGCTCAGATGCTGAAATTCACATCTGCGCAGGCACAGATGCCAGAAATTGCGGCCGTGTGTGCGATCCAGCCCAAAGAGGGATCTCTGCTGGAGTGAACCGGCCCAGGTGAGGTAAACCTTGCTGACCCCTGGGTAAGAGGAAACACCAAATCTTCTTGATCTCTGGACATAATTCTGGCTCTTCTTTAAGCATTAAAGGGAGGTACAGAATATCACTTCCTTTAGCTTACCATTTCTGACAATTGTCGATGAATAAAATCTCTCACCTTTTAATGAACACTGGAAAATGACAATTAAACTTGACTTTAAGCAGCAGAATGCGGGAAATCGTTCTAAAGTAATGACCCAGGAGGTTGAAATATATTGTAATTACAGGCAGCAGGACGACAGTGAGCAAAGGGTAACTTTTTACATGCAGGAACAATTACAGATTGTAGGAAGTATTGGGCTGGGTAATGATTTCTCAAGGGAGCAAGCGAAACGCGACAACTTGATTAAAATCGGGCTCGGAAGCATATCAGTGCAATTTGGAATATAAAGATTTATATCAGGGCTAAGAAACCTTTGACCATCTAGATGTTGATATACCCTAACACCCATAAGCTCTAGCCAACCTGGCCAATGAGAGCTGGAATCTACCAACATCTGGAGGGACATTGGTCCCCCACCTCCTGCTTTTTATACAGGATATTGTTCAAACAGTGTTTCCTCCAGCTGTGAAGTCCTTGGATTTAAGCTATCTAGAGAGCCCTCTCTACTGGTGTGTGTGTGTGGCATGGGAGCTACATCATTTTCTACGACCCCATGTTGCTGAGACCATTTATGTGAATCAAATCACATGGCTGAAACCACTTGGAGAAGTCACACTAGGCTGGCATCCTTTCTGCTGGAAAGATGTTGACCAGGTGGGAAAGAGCTGCCTGACTGGTCCCACAAAACAAGCCATGGTTTCATTCATACACACTTTCCAGTGGCACGGAATCACACTGTATGGAAGAAGATCCCATGAAGTTTATGTGTACAATGGTACCTCAGGTTAAGTACTTAATTCGTCCGTACTTAACCTGAAACTGTTCTTAACCTGAAGCACCACTTTAGCTAATGGGGCCTCCTGCTGCTGCCATGCCGCCAGAGCACAATTTCTGTTCTTATCCTGAAGCAAAGTTCTTAACCTGAAGCACTATTTCTGGGTTAGCGGAGTCTGTAACCTGAAGCGTATGTAACCTGAAGCGTATGTAACCTGAGGTACCACTGTATATGAAGATGGCCTTAGAAGGTTTATGAGACGGGATGTTTGCCTTTTCCCATGGTTCCATTCCATGCCATTTTGGCTAATTGCTTTGTACATGAGATTACTTAAGCCATTTTAATGACATGGTTACTCTCCTCTTGCTTTCCTTTAAATGGAGGAAGGGATGCCCTGCATTTGTTATATCTATCTATCTATCATCTATCTATCTATCTATCTATCTATCTATCATCTATCTATCTATCTATCTATCTATCTATCTATCTATCTATCTCTATCTATCTATCATCTATCTATCTATCTATCTATCTATCTATCTATCTATCTATCATCTATCATCTATCTATAATTTTATTTATAATTTTCATCTATATACATTACAACAATTATTCAACCATAATTTTAACATCTTCGACTCCCTTCACCCTCTTTCTGCAGTTCTTTACATTTATTTTGGTCTTTTGCTGCATCCTCTAAATGATCTTAACTTATTATTTTATTCATCAATCTCATATATATCTCATTTTCCACACTATTTACTGGGTTATTATCATTGAATGTTGCATTTGCAGTATCTTAATGTCCTGTTTCACTGTCTCTTTTTGAGGGTAATTTATTAATTACTTTTATTCTCTTTTTATTTCTTGTAAAATTTCTTCTTTTCCCCCTGCTCCCTTATCTTTCTATGGTTCGCGCTTAGCTGTATTTTTTTTAAAAAGCCCCTCATTTACTGCTTTGCTCGCATCCCAAACCACCTTTAAATCTGTCTCATGGTTTAAATTAATTTCAAAAGAATCCTTTAAATTTGTTGCCCCCTTTTCTAAAATTTCTTGATCATTTAATACATTTTAATTTCATCTCCATCTCATCAGGAAACATTTCCCTGTTCTTAATTCCACTATTATAGAGTTGTGGTCTGATAATGTTTGTGGTATAATTTCTACCTTCTTTACCTTAGTATACAGTGGTACCTCGGGTTAAGTACTTAATTTGTTCCAGAGGTCCGTTCTTAACCTGAAACTGCTCTTAACCTGAAGCACCACTTTAGCCAACGGGGCCTCCTGCTGCGCCGCCGGAGCACGATTTCTGTTCTCATCCTGAAGCAAAGTTCTTAACCTGAAGCACTATTTCTGGGTTAGCGGAGTCTGTAACCTGAAGTGTATGTAACCTGAAGCGTATGTGACCCAAGGTACCACTGTACAAGTCTCTAGAAGTCCATACAGAGTCTATTCGGCTTGCAGAATTGTTCGCGCTCAAATAAAATGTCAATTTTCTATCTCTTTGGGTGTTTTTCTCTCCAAATGTCCTGCATTTGGGCTAGAAAAGACTCATCTCTAAAGTCTTTGACTGACGTTGTAGGCAGTGTCATTGTTGACAGTCTGGAGTTGGATAGACCAATGGTCTGACCTTTGTTCCACCTCCCTAAGTGTGGCCGGTAGCACCATGATGTAGAAATAACCACCTTATTGAATTGTCCTGCATAATTTCCTGTACAAAAATACTAGAGCCTGATGAAGTGGTAGCCACGGCAATGAATGACTGAGTTCTTGTTGCAGTATTAAGCTTAGTTTCCTGAGAAAGAAAGCCCAATGGAAATTAATGGCATCTGCTTCCAGTAAATAGATTTTTAATTGGATTGATGTTTTAATAGAATTGTGTTCATGGCTGCAATCTTACAGTAATACACCTGGGTTTAAGTCTTAGTGAATACAGTGGAATTTGCTTCTGAGTAGACACACAATGGATTGTGCTGTAAGGGTTACTCGTCTCCTACGTTTTGCTAAAAACTGTGAAGGGGAGAGCACAAACAAGGTTTATAGCATGGGTAGGCAAACTAAGGCCTCATTCTGGTCGCGAACTCTTCCGGTCAGGTTGGGTAGCTTCAAAAAGTCCATCATCTTTATCTGCCAAACATCTTTATTGTTTATTATTGTATTGCACCATTCTGCGTTTGTATCATTAAATAGTCCCCCTTGAAGCAGTGATGTCTGTATGTTTTGCTTTCGCCACAATGCTGCTGTTGATCAGACACATTTTACTCTCTGGGCTGGAGCTCAAATGGTCCCCAACGAGGGCCAAAACTTTAGACCGGGGGTAGGCAACCTAAGGCCCGGGGGCGAGATGCGGCCCAATCGCCTTCTCAATCTGGCCTGCAAACAGTCCAGGAATCTGTGTGTTTTTACATGAGTAGAAGGTGTTCTTTTATTTAAAATGCACCTCTGGGTTATTTGCGTGTCGATGTCCCCAGGTCCACCCCAATAACTTACACATCACACAGAATTTTTTGTTTAAGATTTTTGGCAATAATTTTGGCCACAACTTTATTAAAATACAAATTTGTGAGTGGTTGCTTAGGCATTGGTTGCGACTATCTGCCCCCACCATGGGGGACAGACTGACATTCCGCATGATGCGAAAGTCAGAATGGGGGAATACACTTGGGGGTTACGCGGAGCAGGGAACCTGCCCTCACCCCAAATGCAACCAGGAGCTCATTGCTATGGCCCGAGCCCCCTTGACAGGGTGGACAAGGAATAGTTAGCCCCCAATTCCTTTAACGGAATCCCTCGCAGCAGCAGCATTAGAGGGGCAGGCACAGCCAATCCATGCCCCTCAACCAACCAAACCATAAACCAATGCCTAACCGCAACCTTACAAGTTGTGACGATTTGCTACGCAGTAGGCAAAAACCAAATGGCCCCAGCCAATCAGCCAGATGGACAAAATTCCTACCAGGCCCCCTCTCCAAAGCAGACGACCCCATGACGGGCATAGCAAGGTCAAAGCGAACAACCCTATTCTAGGGAGGGAGGGACGGGCAATCCGCTGCACGGGAGAAAAGAGGAAGCTCTAGCCTCGTGCAAGGAGTTTTAGTATTTCTGGCTGTCAATCAATAAATGGCAACATTAACTTCTTCCCAACAACAAGGGAAGCCCCAATCACATCAGTGGCCAACGATCAGTTAGCCCGCCCCCAACTTTGGAGTGTCCTGGCGGCCCCCACCGCAACACGTGCTCTCCATGAAGGAGAACACGCTTTGTGGGGCATAGGAATTCGTTCATTTCCCCCCAAAAAATATAGTCCGGCCCCTCACATCGTCCGAGGGACAGTGGACCGGCCCCCTGCTGAAAAATGTTGCTGACCCCTGCTTTAGACTAGCACAGCAAGACACCAGTTTCTTACTTCATGTCCCTATTCTCCTTGCTGCACTTTGTTGTATGGTAGATCTGGCACTGCACAACAATAATAATGTTTTTTTTAAAAACTCCCTGCTGTTAAAACGTTTGTCAGCATTTCAAAATTCCTGCACAACAAGCTGTTTTTAAAGGGGTTTTTATGGGGTTTTATCCTCAAGTAAGTGTGTATTTGATTGAGGCCTTATTCTGTGCTTTTACTTAAAAATATAACTCCAATAGTAGCAAAAGTCTTAAATTAATAATAGATTGGGTTTTAAAGTAGACGGATGATGATCCTTTATTAGGCATTAGTTGGGGTTTGGAACTTTCTGAGATTTATTTTTCCCTGGTTTTCTTTTCCGACTCCATGTCTGAGACAAGGAACGAGGCATCATTAAAGAGGATTACATAAGAGGAATGGCACCTTCAAATCTGCAAGACTTGAGTGCTGCTGAACTGCACAAATTGTTACAAACAACACTTGTTCCCATTGTTCCCTAATGCAGTTGAAAATCCCAAGCTTTTTTGCTATGGCTATTATAGGAAGTGTTCGCATTCACTGAAACCGTTGATTCCTTTTTCTGTTAGAAGCTTTTCTGTTTTGGAGGCAACCTTTACCTGCTGTTAAAATTCCAAGAATCTGTATTTCCTACGTGTTGTTTTTAGGAAGATGGCTCAAGCCTTATATACAGAGGCTGAGTAGAACTGGTTTGTGCGCAACTTGTCTACACATGCACTGCTAGTTTATGTAATCGTTGATTCTTCCCCAGAGACAGGAATCTTGTCACACTAAGCCAACAGTACAGGGTGGAAGGACTGTAGCTCAGGTGTGGAGCGCATGCCTAGCATGCAAAGGGGGACAGTATTAATCACTGGCGCCTCCAGGTAAGCGGCGCCCAGGTAGACAATACTGAGGGAGATTAACTAATAGGTCTCACCTTATATAAAACAGATTCCTGCGCTCAGTGCATAAAAGGAGAGTTCAGGTGTAAAGGAGAAAGGAGATATGCACTTCAAACCGCTGTACAGAAAATGACTGTGGCTGCAGTCAGACTTTGGTTGCGTGTCGAGGTCCCCAGGTCCACCCCAATAACTCACACATCACACAGAATTTTTGTTTAAGGTTTTTGGCATAATTTTGGCCACAACTTTATTAAAATACAAATTTGTGAGTGGTTGCTTAGGCATTGGTTGCGACTATCTGCCCCCACCATGGGGGACAGACTGACATTCCGCACGATGCGAAAGTCAGAATGGGGAAATACACTTGGGGGTTACGCGGAGCAGGGAACCTGCCCTCACCCCAAATGCAACCAGGAGCTCATTGCTATGGCCCGAGCCCCCTTGACAGAGTGGACAAGCAATAGTTAGCCCCCAATTCCTTTAACGGAATCCCTCGCAGCAGCAGCATTAGAGGGGCAGGCACAGCCAATCCATGGCCCTCAACCATCCAAACCAAAAAACAATGCCTAACCGCAACCTTACAAGTTGTGACGATTTGCTACGCAGCAGGCAAAAACCAAATGGCCCCAGCCAATCAGCCAGATGGACAAAATTCCTACCAGGCCCCCGCTCCAAAGCAGACGACCGCATGACAGGCATAGCAAGGTCAAAGCGAACAACCCTATTCTAGGGAGGGAGGGACGGGCAATCCGCTGCACGGGCGAAAAGAGGAAGCCCTAGCCTCGTGCAAGGAGTTTTAGTATTTCTGGCTGTCAATCAATAAATGGCAACATTAACTTCTTCCCAACAACAAGGGAAGCCCCAATCGCATCAGTGGCCAACGATCAGTTAGCCCGCCCCCAACTTTGGAGTGTCCTGGCGGCCCCCACCGCAACACGTGCTCTCCATGAAGGAGAACACGCTTTCTCAAACAGCTTAGTTGTCGAACAAATCAGCTCCCGAAAGCCGAAAAGTCTTCCAGTTTTCGAAAGTTTTTTGGAAGCCGGACGTCCAACGGGGCTTCCACTTGAGTGCAGGAAGATCCTGCAGCAAAATTGGAAGCCACGCCTTGGTTTTCGAACGGTTTTGGGAGCATAGCTGTCAAGGTTTCCCTTTTTTTAAGGGAAATTCCCTTATTCTGAATAGGAAAGGGAAAAGTTGACAGCTATGTATGAGAGTCAAACGGACTTCTGGAACAGATCATTCATTCCTTTTTTTATTTGTATTCCGCCTTTCCACAGTTAAAAAACAATGCTCAAGGCGGCTTATAGCATAGCAAGATTTAAAAAGGTAAAGGGACCCCTGACCATTAGGTCCAGTTGGGACCGATTCTGGGGTTGCGGCGCTCATCTCGCTTTATTGGCTGAGGGAGCCGGCGTACAGGTTCCGGGTCATGTGGCCAGCATGACTAAGCCGCTTCTGTCGAAACCAGAGCAGCGCACAGAAATGCCGTTTACCTTCCCGCTGGAGTGGTACCTATTTATCTACTTGCACTGTCATGCTTTCGAACTGCTAGGTTGGCAGGAGCAGGGACCGAGCAACGAGAGACTGTGTTTACTCCAAAGGTAAATCACATTATGAATATTCTAAGCTATAATAATAATAATAATAATTTATTACTTCTACGCCACCCATCTGGATGGGTTTCCCTGGCCACTCTGGGCGGCTTTCAACAGAACATTAAAAACAGAAAAAAACTTCCCTAAACAGGGCTGCCTTCAGATGTCTTCTCAAAGTCAGATAGATGTTTATTTCCTTGACATCTGATGGGAGGGCGTTCCACAGGGCAGGCACCACTACCGAGAAGACCCTACCTTAGATAACTTACAATATTTCCCCATTTTTCTGTAAAGTTTTTGTCCTCTTGGTTCCTGAGTTTTCCAGTCAGCTTTGCTATCTCGACATAGTCCATCAGCTTGGTTTGCCATTCTTCTCTGGTAGGGAACTTTGTCTTCTTTCCATCTCTGGGCTAGTAACATCCGGGCGGCTATTGTCCTATACATAAAACATCTTTTGCGGTCCTTTGGAATGTTGGTACCTGTAATTCCTAATAAAAAAGCTTTTGGTTTTTTAACAAAACTTATTTTAAACATTTTTTCATTTCGTTATATATCATCTCCCAGAAAGCTTTTATCACCACATATGATAAAAGGTACCTTCTTTTTCTTTACATTTCCAGCAGATATGTGTACTTGTCCTATACATCAACTTGTCTGTCCTTAAGCAGCTGTGCTGGCTTCTAGCCTGTCCCTGACCCTGCTGCAACCACGGTTTCAAACCAGGAGCATATATTCTGAGACACACCCTGCTCTGGTAGTCTAAATTTACAGTGAGAGCACTGATTTTTCTACTCTGCCCCAACCCTTTTAAGACATCCTTTTGTACAGGAAGCTGAGAATATAATAACTCTGAATTCAGAAGCATGGGATCTTAATTTATATTGGATTAATAGCATGGCATGCAACGATGTGGTCTTGTGCGTCTGTAACGTAAGAAGCTCGTTAGATGAGGCAAGCCTTAAAGAGAGGATGTGATGAAAGAGGCCCTAACGGATGCAGGGTTTGCTCAGAACACAAAGCATGTTGCTTATTTTGCAAGCCACCAGATGTAAAATGCAGAAGTTGTAGTCCGATGGAACGCTGCGGGGGTTTTCGACCTCAAAATATTCCTCCTCAAAGTTGCTGGCATTCAGCTGGAGAGCTGCTTTTGTTGGAGAACCGGAGAGATTTTGCTTTAAATGCCGATTGAACAGATGTATATGACCCTCAGGCTCTTTTGCAGTTTTTCACATACAGTGGTACCTCGGGTTAAGTATTTAATTCATTCCGGAGGTCCATACTTAACCTGAAACTGTTCTTAACCTGAAGCACCACTTTAGCTAACGGGGCCTCCTGCTGCTGCCGGGCCGCCGGAGCACGATTTCTGTTCTCAACTTGAAGCAAAGTTCTTAACCTGAAGCACTATTTATGGGTTAGCAGAGTCTGTAACCTGAAGCGTGTGTAACCTGAAGCATATGTAACCCGAGGTACCACTGTATATACATTCCTCTGTCTCTCAGTCTGTTGTGTACACAGACACTTTATTGAGCAACCACCAGTCCGACAATAATGAAGCAAATGCCCGCCACCAGCTGCAAGAGACTGCTAGGTAACAAAGAACCATGTGAATGGGCAAATGCCCGCTTTTCCTTCCTCTACCACCAACCCCTCAGCAACCACAATCTTCTTACGAACACACAAACCACGCAAACAGGTTTGGAATCAGGACTGTTGCTTCCTAACCAGCCAAGTGCTTCTTACCTTTTAAAACACTTTAAAAATGTTTGTTCCCATTTCAACAGTGCAGACACATTTTTTTTTTTTAATATAATTTTTATTAAGTTTATAGTATACAAAATCCAACTTCCAAACACTTATTTCCATAGATCTAGTGGACTCCCCCCATCTTCCGAACACTGCATTCTCTGTAAATTTAAAACCTCAGCAAATTGTTAACTTATTTTAAACATAATAATATATCTTCCATTTTATCGTGATATCTGGTCTCTAAACATTTCAGTCCAAATCCATTGTTTTAGTTTCAACACAATAAAATTATTTCATTACACCACTTCTGTCTTGTTGTTCCTTATTTTCCAATTCAAAAAATTAACCGATGCTGAAGCTGTAATTTCCTAAAAAGGAGCATTTTTTAACATTCATACAACCTATAATGCCTTTTCAAGTAGTCCTTAAATTTTTCCCAAACTTCCTCCGTTTCTTCTTCTCCCGAGTCTCGGATTCTGCCAGTCATTTCAGCCAGTTCCATATAGTCCATCAGCTGCGTCTGCCATTCTTCCAATGTGGGTAAATTTTGTGTCTTCCAATGCTTTGCCATCAGGATCCTTGCTGCTGTAGTAGCGTACATAAAGAAAATTCTATCTTTCTTGGCCACCCTCTGGTCTACCATGCCCAGGAGGAAGGCCTCCGGTTTCTTGGGTAAGGTAAATCTAAGTACCTTTTTTAGTTCATTATGTATCATCTCCCAGAAGGCCTTCACCTTCGGGCAGGTCCACCAGAGGTGTAAGAATGTCCCTTCCTCCTCTTTACATTTCCAACATTTGTTGTCAGACAGGTGATATATCTTTGCAAGCTTGACTGGGGTCATGTACCACCGGTATGTCATTTTCATAATATTTTCCTTCAGGGCACTACATGCCGTAAATTTCATTCCGGTGTTCCATAACCTTTCCCAGTCTTCAAACATAATGTTGTGCCCCAGATCCTGCGCCCACTTTATCATGGAGGATTTAACAATCTCATCCTGTGTATTCCAATTAAGCAACAAGTTGTACAATGTTGGAAAAAATTGAAGGACTATTTACAAAAATATTACAAGTTGTATGAATGTTAAGAATCTGCATGACTCGGAAATTTTAGCTCCCGCAATTAGATTGGGAAAGTAGAAAATTAAGTGATAAATAAGAAAGAGTCGGAATTTAAAGTTACTTTATATATTATTTTAAGGTACAAATAATTGACAAAAACACTTTAAATTTAGAAGTAAGATATTTCGAAAGATACAAATAAGGTATGAAAACAAGGTAATAATTTGCTGATATACTTTATTGTAAAGAACGCAAGATGTGGGAGATGTGGGGAAGTCCAGCTAGTAATGTAAAAATGTATTTGAAAGTTGGATTGTTCTTTTTCTCTTCTTTTTTTTTTGCTTGTTTTTATTTTTTATCTGTTTTTTTTTTCTAAGATTCTATATTTCTGATTTTGTAAACTGAAAACGCAATAAAAATCTTAAAAAAAAAAAAATACATTGTGTCTGCAGTTAGTATAGATTCCACCCCGCCCCCAATATCGGGATATCAGCTCTGCTCAAGGCATGACGATTTTCAGCAAAAATCCAGGGGGAAAGAGACTGACAAGGACAAGAAGAAATATCAAAAAGAGAATAAATGTCCACACAGGAAGAATAATGATACAGTATGAGATTTTCACTTGTAGTGTTTATAAATTATTTAATGTGTTAACACAAATAGAAGTCAAAAATATTGGAGCTGGTGTATAAGGGATTAATATTATGACGGGAAGGTAATTGAAATTAATAAGAACGCAGAAATAAAGTAAATCATCAAACCAGCTCCTCAATTACATAATTTGGTATTGGAATGATTTGTATTTGGAATTGTATTTTAATTGGCATTGTTGTAATGAGGCTTTTATTGGATGTTGTGACTGAAAACTAATAAAAATTATTATCAAAAATAGATTTTTTTCTCTTCCTGACAGACATTTGAGTAGTTGATTGGCTTGCTCTAAAATTATTGTGAAATGTTCCCTTCACCCCCGTTCCAGGATTACCTAAGTGGGAACATTGATTGCTGATTATGTTGGAATTCCAAAATGTTCTCTCTCTTTTAAACAAATACCTTGAAGGCATGTTTATCCCTGAATAGATCTTTGTTTTACAAGGAGTGCCAAAACTCCTGCCAACCCACTAGAGGCTGTCATATAACCAAAATTAGTCATGAGGAAAGCTTGGAAGACGTACATACAGCCATATCAGCCATCGTTAAATTCCTTTAATCCAATGACATCTACATCAGTGACATACAAGAAGAAGAACATGAAAAAACAATACAGTTGGATGAGAATTAAATTTTAATTAATGAATCAATTTATTTTGATCACTGACCAGAATGGAGAATTTAAATGTAACATACACCCCCACACAAACTACAGATTTGATTTGTCTCCTTCACAATCCCTGAAAATGAGAAGATTATTATTGGTGTTAGGGGGTAGTCATATTTTTTTAGATATTTGTTTTACTTATAAATCTCAGGAAACAACAAATATAGAATCAATTCCTTATCGGAAGCATCTTCATTTGGCTCATCCCATGTCCCCAGTAACACTAATTAAAGGATTGGTTTCAATTCTTGTTTTGTTATTAAATGAATTGCTAGGAACACCATCTCCCCAAAAGTTGCCACTGGGAGTGGAAACATATATTTTTATGTTTTGTACAGAGCCAGCATTTGGGGGACAAATTGGGGTTGTTGTTGTTGTTTAGTCGTTTAGTTGTGTCCGACTCTTCGTGACTCCATGGACCGGAGCACGCCAGGCACTCCTGTCTTCCACTGCCTCCCGCAGTTTGGTCAAACTCATGTTAGTAGCTTCGAGAACACTGTCCAACCATCTCGTCCTCTGTCGTCCCCTTCTCCTTGTGCCCTCCATCTTTCACAACATCAGGGTCTTTTCCAGGGAGTCTTCTCTTCTCATGAGGTGGCCAAAGTATTGGAGCCTCAGCTTCAGGATCTGTCCTTCCAGTGAGCACTCAGGGCTGATTTCCTTAAGAATGGAGAGGTTTGATCTTCTTGCAGTCCATGGGACTCTCAAGAGTCTCCTCCAGCACCATAATTCAAAAGCATCAATTCTTCGGCGATCAGCCTTCTTTATGGTCCAGCTCTCACTTCCATATATCACTACTGGGAAAACCATAGCTTTAACTATACGGACCTTTGTTGGCAAGGTGATTTCTCTGCTTTTGAAGATGCTATTAATACATGATAAAAACATTGGTATAGTGCCACCTAAAGATAATTGTGAGAGTAGATTCTTGATTCAGTTCACTTTTCTTTATTTCTATATTCTAGTATGTCACTGAAGTATATTTCTTGCTTAAATTATTTTTAAAAAACACATTTTTTAAAAAAGCTAACATAAAATTCCCTCATCTGTCTTTAATCACTTAGTTCTACTTTGTGCAAATTTGTTCGGGATCGTATACAGTATTTCATTGCAAAGTAGACACACAAAGTCAGTGTGTGGTGTAGCAGACAGAGTGTTGGGCTAGGATATTTTTTATTACTATGTTTGTTTTGTTTTGTTGTTTTGTTTTGTTTTGTTGATTGAATTTATATACCGCCCCATTACCCACTGGTCTTAGGGCAGTTAACAGAATATGGAATAAAGGAAATTTATTCAGGGTCAAATTTCCTCTCAGGAATTGGAGCTCACTCTGAGCTCCATTAGAGGAAAGGTAAGTTTTTTTTTAAAGGTGCTCAATAAATAAAGTCTCCTGTCTGTCTGTGTTTGTTCAGATTCAAGCATTCATAAATAGGGAGATGGAGTAAAAAAATCAGGGCTAAGGCTGCAATACTATACACACCCCTACCTGGGAGTAAGTCCATTGAACCCAATAGGGCTTATCTCTGAGTAAATAGGTGTAGGGTTACGCTGTAAATCTGAACAACCTTGGAGTGCATTCAGATGTGGGGAATATTGCATTAGTTTTCCTGACCGTAATGCTAGTGCTTCTGTCTTGTTTTCTAATGCTGTTTTCACATGGCCAATACCTGTTGTGTTATGGAATTGTGGCTTTTTGACTGATATACTGGCAGGTCGCATTAAAATTTCATACACACCAGTTGGCATAGTGTGACACGACAATGAATGTAACTGGATGACATCACACATCAGCGCATGCCCCAAATTTCATCAGTTTACTTCCACGATTTTCTGGGTTAATGATAAATAATAATAATAATAATAATAATAATAATAATAATAATAATAATAATACATTTTATTTATACCCCGCCCTCCCCAGCCAAGACCGGGCTGAAGGCGGCTAACAATCAATAATAAAAACAAGTTGATTAAAATACAACTTAAAAAACAAGATTAAAATAAAACATTAAAATGCAGTCTCTTCACAGGAGGAGAAAGGAAAAAAGAAAGAGGGGGAGGGAATCAAATTGATTCTAATGGGGCTTCAAATGGATTTTTTTTTACAATCAAATGAAACAGAAATGAGTGTTAAACATACGCTATGTTCGACTGGAAGTAGCTTTTACATCACGGGAAAGCTGAAACACAATGCAGAAATAAACATTCATGGAAACAGGATAAATTACTTTATGAATGCAGCCTGTTATAATAATTTTAAGGTCTTATATATATAAAATAGATGTTCATAAATGTACCAAGCAAACACATACAAATATGTAAACCACATGTCTGGAATCCACAGAAAAGTCCTGAAACCATTTTCTCTCTCCCAAAAGGACCTCAAATATTTCTCTGCAAGACAGAAGGAAATGGGAAATCTCCCCATTGTCTCTTTCCTCACAAATCCTGTCTTAAGGGCACATTTAAGATATGAATAGGGTGTGAGCCTGTGACCTGTGACCAGGATTCAGGAATTGAGTAACAAAAGAGTGGCCAGGAAGCCCAGGTAATCCAATCAGGTAACCTGGCAGACAGGAAGAAACAACACACCCAGATTTACACCCCTTCTGTGATGTATGTATGATGTTTCTCAGTGTGGTCTTGAGCTATGGGGTGGGCAATTTCAAAGTCTATATAAGCGCTTGCACACCTTTGTCCTGTGCCCTCCTCCTCGCTCAGTGTGGCAGGAGCACCCTGTTGCAACAGCTTTAATAAAGATCAGGTTTATAGCCACTTTGCTTTTGTATATCCTGGTCTGGTCTCTGTTCATTTCCTGATCGGTTTGAGCCTAAAAGGCACGCTCTCTCTGAAGGTCCAGTCTTCCTTAAGAAGCTGAACCCTTTGAAGGGACCCCATTTTTATTCTTATTTCAAGCCAGTGTGGTGTAGTGGTTAAGAGCGGTGGACTCGTAATCTGGGGAACCGGGTTCGCTTCCCCACTCCTCCACATGCAGCTGCTGAGTGACCTTGGGCTAGTCACACTTCTCTGAAGTCTCTCAGCCCCACTCACCGAAGCACAATTTAATGCTTCTGCGCATGCGCGAGTGGCGAAACCCATTCCGGTACTTCCAGGTTTCCTGTGGACCGCAACCCGAGAACACGTAACCTGAAGTGCCCATAACATGAGGTATGACTGTATATTCAAAGCAGCCTCTGAACTATGACAAATGTGGAAATCACTTGAAAAGATGCTTCCCCGGCCTAGCACCCTCTTGATGTCCCAGACAAAAAATCTTTTCCATTCCAGGCAGCAGAGAGTATCCGGCAATTGTAGACCAAGACATCAGAAGGGCTCCCTTGTTGGGAGAGGCTGTTTTAAAGCATAAGTTTTAATTCAAACGATCTGGCTTCCCCAGACTTTTAAATCGCAGGCGTTGCGTTCAGTTCCCATCTCTGTTGCCGCACAAAGTGCGGCTAGAGAGTTGATGGTGTTAAATGCGTTTGCACACTATTCCAGAGCACAAAGGATGATTTGGCTCCTACTAAAGGCAGGTTGTCTAGGAAACCAGAGCTAAAGTTGCTATTCCAGACCTGAGCCAGAGAAGAGACACGTTACTGAATGCCGCAAAACTCGCATGCCTATACTGTAGGTGTTTGGAATTATTGTGGGGAAGAGTAAAAAGATCAGACTTCATCTAAATTGTATCCAAATGTGAAATAGGACTTACATTGTCTACTGCCTTGTGATCTTCGGATGAATTCTAGCATAGTAATTTAATTGGCAACAACAACAACAACAACAATAATGTAGAAACGCTAAAACAGGCACTTAGGGGTGAAACAGGGTTCAAATTGCAACTTGGAGCATTCAAATTGAGCATTCACATGCTGTTTCTTTCCACCATAGCTGTCAACTTTCAGATTTGAAAATAAGGGATCAGCAGCCTCACCTGTCCTGGGGACAGTCTACGGGAAATCTAACAATCCTGGACAGCAGCGGGAAACGGCGCTGGGATAAGGGAATTTCCCGCAAAAAAGGGGAAAGTTGACAGCTGTGTTTTCCCTCCACCCCAGTCACTCAGAATTTTGCACCCAGACACAGTGGCGTAGCGTGGGTTGTCAGCACCCGGGGCAAGGCAAGTAATTTGCACCCCCTAACCCGTGGATTTGCGCCCCCTAACCCGTGGATTTGCGCCCCCTAACCCTAACCCCCAGATGTTGCGCCCAGTGCAGCCGGCCCCCCCCTGCACCCCCACGCTACGCCACTGCCCAGACATCATTCTAGCATCTCTTCCTAGACCACATGGTTTACTTATGCCACAGTCCACATGACGTGACACTACCCTGTCTCTCCACAATATCAAACCAAAGACACAGTATGTTGAAGCACAGGTGGTGCTGTGGTCTAAAGCTCTTGGGCTTGCCGATCAGAAGGTCGGCGGTTCGAGTCCGTGCGAAGGGGCAAGCTCCCGTTGCTCCGTCCCAGCTCCTACCAACCTAGCAGTTCAGAAGCATGCCAGTGCAAGTAGATAAATTAGTACCACTGTGGCGGGAAAGTAAATGGCATTTCCGTGCGCTCTGGTTTCTGTTACGGTGTCCCGTTGCACCAGAAGCGGTTTAGTCCTGCTGGCCACATGACCTGGAAAGCCGTCTGTGGAAAAACGCCGGCTCCCTCGGTGTGAAAGCGAGATGAGCGCTGCAACCCCATAGTCACCTTTGACTGGACTCAACCGTCCAGGGGTCCTTTTTCCCCACACTGGCAAGTCTGTAACTGACTCAAAAGGCTCCCACATATAGGGTATTTATGGCACATGTCTGTCTTGAGAGACAAAGGAGTGTGTCTCCGGGGGGTGAAGTTAAACCATGGCATTAGCCTGGGCAATGTGTAAGGAGGTCCTGGGCTGCCCAGATGACCAAAGAGCCCATTCTTGGCCTTGCTGAGGACAATCAAGCTTGGCTGCAAGAGTTGCTGGAAGGAGACGTTCTAGGCACCCTCCAACTGTCTTAGAGTCTCTACTCCAGATTTCTGTACTTCTTAGCCTTTTCTTCTCCTGAAGATATCCCACAAGGCAAAAAGAGTTTGGATTTGATATCCTGCTTTATCACTACCCGAAGGAATCTCAAAGCGGCTAGCATTCTCCTTTCCCTTCCTCCCTGAAATATTCTCGGAGTCGAGAGTGGATTTCATGCTCTTTATTCAGCTCATAGTGGTGAGGAGGAATGGAGGTTCGTCCAGAATGCCTTATATACATTATTTACACAATGGGCCCCACATGATTGGCTAATTCCAGGATTCTCCTGTAGACCAATCAGGTTGCGGATTCCCTTCCACCTGGAGCTGGATTGGGTGGCTCCTATGGACTAATCAGACTGCTGCATTTTGGATCCTATTCTTCTAGGACCAATCAGACTGCTGCCTTTTGGATCCTATTCCACTTAGTACATCACACTCCCCCCACAACAAGCACTCAGCAGCTGCATGTAGAGGAGCGGGAAAGCGAACCCGGTTCACCAGATTACGAGTCTATCGCTCTTAACCACTACACCACACTGGGTCCCAGAGGTTGAGGATCAGAGTTTTTCTTCTAGAGGGGCTACTTTCCCAGGTTGATGAGCCCCATCAGCCCCTAGAAGGACTATTGATTTAAATGTAGCATATATCCTACCTTTCAGTTTCTTAAGGTGACTAATAGAATAAATGGGAGACTCTCGAGACTCTTAAGAGTCCCATGGACTGCAAGAAGATCAAACCTATCCATTCTTATGGAAATCAGCCCTGAGTGCACACTGGAAGGACAGATCCTGAATCGGAGGCTCCAGTACTTTGGCCATCTCATGAGAAGAGAAGACTCCCTGGAAAAGACCCTGATGTTGGGAAAGATTGAGGGCACAAGGAGAAGGGGACGACAGAGGACGAGATTGTTGGACAGTGTTCTTGAAGCTACCAGCATGAGTTTGACCAAACTGCGGGAGGCAGTGGAAGACAGGAGTGCCTGGCATGCTCTGGTCCATGGGGTCACGAAGAGTCGGACACGACTAAATGACTAAACAACAACAAAAAATTGGGGTGGAGGTTCCGAAGAAGCTGACTAATTTTTTAATGTATGCAATAACTTGAAGCCAGAATCTTACATGCACAGAAATGGAAAGAGGAAGAGATTTCAACCAAAGAATAATATTTCTGAGGCTCAGGTTACATTCTATCAAATGTGGTGGAACTGTAAAAGGGTAAAAGAGTATTGGGAAATAATTCATAAAGAATTGAAAAAAATGTTTAAAAGTACTTTTCCAGAAAAATCGGAGTCCTTTTTGTTGGGGATAATTCAGATGGAAATTCCCGGGTGTCAAAAAAGGTTATTTTCTGTATGCCACTACTGAGGCCCATGCTTTGTTAGCCTAAACGACTAAACAACAACAATAGAATAAATCAAAATAAAATTTGAGCTCGTAATTTTAAAATGGACTAAGCAGATATGGTGGCCAGAAGTGTGTGATATGGACACCTGTGGTTTAACTTGCTTGCTGGAGTTTCCCACAGTAGTCTGTCTGAAACAGATCTCTTCCTCTGCATGTGGCAGTCCAGTGGCCTGGACTGAGGAAACTGACCTGTAAGTAGCTTATATATAATGTTCTCCTCAGCAGTTGGGCGGGTAGCACTGAACTCAGAGGTTTTTCGTCTCTTAAATCTAGTTTCTAAATTTTCTTGTCATCTTTTTGTTATGAACGTGTTTTTGCTATTCTCATATTTTGATAGCTCCGTGCGTTTGGATTGCTGATGTCCAGAGAATTCTCTTCAGTACAGAACAGTCCTTTATAAAATCTAGCATCTAAGCATTTTTGCCCGAACATCAAACTGGATTTCCAAAATCTGGGATTTTAGAAAGTATGGCATTCAAGTGGAAATTTGCATGTTTCAAAGGAGGAAAAAAGCCCATTTCACGGCAGAACACAATGTTCTCTCACCCCCACTCTCGGCTTTTAGAGGGTGCTTCTATTGAGGAGGAAATTATAGCTAGCTGAATAACAAGATACTGTGCCATAAGAGAGTTTTAGAAGCATAGATAGAGACTCTGTTACTGAAAGAGTCATGTGTGTCCTTAAAAAAAAAGAAAAGTTCATTGGCAGATAAAGACTCCCTGTGATGCCGCTTCCAAATTGCTCTGCAAAATACAAGTAGTCACATATTAATGTTTGCTGTAAAGTAGGAAGAAAATGTAGCCTTGGAGCTGAATTTTGATTACAGTATGAGTCTCTCTATAATCATACCCTGCAAAGTCCAATTGTCTAATTGGAGAACAAGCAGCGCTTTGCACATTGCACTCTGGGAAATAAGCACTATTGAAATGCATGCTGGGAATAACAGTACTCTTAATTTCTCCCGTTGGTCATTATTTTCCAAACAACAATGTTCCTCATCTTACTCTGCCTCTAATGCTATTGGCAGAGTTTTACATCGCCGGCATCAGAGCAGCTAATAGCAATGGAACTGGTTGCAATTGCTCGGGGTCCACAAATATGAGCAAAGTGTACATTTGGCAAATTATTTACTAAACATAGCTAATTTGTATTTCCATGATACGGGTCTGAATGAGTTTTGCTATTTTCTGTTGCTTCGTTCTTTGTCTTGGCATGTCTTTACGTAACCAGGACTCTTTCAAATTTCAGGGAAAGGGAGAAATTTTTTAAGGGAGAAGAAGAAAGCGATGTTTAGATGCCTGCTGTTCAAAATTAAGGCAATTGGGAGTGTGCTTTAAAACGCGTAATTGCAGAAATGTTACCGACACATGTTGAACAGTCCTTGTAGCAGCCTCTTCGCAACTTTATACCTTTCCTGTCTCGCCAGAAATTTGAGTTATTCCGTACAGAAGTAAGTGCAGGCCTCATCAAAAACTCAGTGGGGAAAATACCTGAAAATGCCATATTTTATGGTGTTCAGTGAACATAGATCTGTTACCATGGAGATAAGTTTGACAAAGAGCGATATGCATGATGATTTGCAGGCAACATCGCTGAAGGAGAGCAATCCCTACTTGTCCAACTCCTGCCCCTCTTACCTTAAAAGAAAGAAAAAACCCACAGCAAGATAACTCACATTCTCCCTGCCCTTAATTTTATTATTTTCATAATCATCACATTCTATATACATTTTAGAAACAAATATGTTTATCCCCATGTTTATCCCCAGAGGCCCCAGAAGCACATTATAAAAGCTTGTATTTTTGTAAATAACAGTATCCATCTGCAAAACATGTTGTTATTATTTAATCCACAAAATAGTAATAAAGCTTTGGGACTGTTTTTTGGCTTTCTGGAGTATTTGTGAACGAAATAAACCTCTACCATTCCTCTTGCCAGTCTCTATTTTAAAATATTTTTTTTTAAATTGATTTTCAAAAATAAAGAAAGAAAAGGAGGAACAAGAACAAGAGAGAAAAAGAATAATGTTACATCAAAATATCATAGAAATTCCATATATCGAGATTGCTCTGAATCTCCTGACTCCATCCCATCCCATCCATGGGTCCTCTGATGTGTGTGAGAAAAATGAATGCTTAGGGCATTCACCAATGCTCTTTAAAGTTATGCATCAAGTGGTTGGGGAAATGACAGCAGCTTTAATTAGGGGAAACAATTGTCCTATAATGGTGTAAATAACATTGAAGAGTAATGGAGCCCCATCATTCATTTCCAATTGTAAATATACACAATGCACATCTTATTAACTGAATTTACAGTTGGAAAGTTATGGTCATTGGTAAGTTGAAATTAAAACTATAACCCAATTATATTTGCTCTTTCAAAACTCGATTTTCCTGATCTGTAGGCAGAAAGTAAATCTCAATTAAATTGATGTTTGCTACAAATACAAAGTGTAATAAGAGTACAAATATTGTCCACTGGCTATTCAAACGGTTCTTGTAGTGCATATATTCATGGTTATGATCTGAATACTAATCTGGGGATATCTACAATAAAAATGAAATTAATAGAATTGAGCATTGCCTGAAATCATTGCAGGTTTCTGGGTCGGTGGGTGAGAGACACAGAAACGCTACAGGCTTGTGGTGTGCAGATTTTAACTTCAATGAAGTGTCATTCGCCGCC
Source organism: Podarcis melisellensis (assembly GCF_964234715.1). NCBI lineage: Eukaryota > Metazoa > Chordata > Lepidosauria > Squamata > Lacertidae > Podarcis > Podarcis melisellensis. Next base: position 13,478,333 of record NC_138544.1, read on the forward strand.
CGAAAGTGTGGTTTGGATTAGGAACAGTTGCACGTGAAATGGCTCCATATAATTTGGGGAATTTAAGTGTAATTGTGAGCAACAATGATACTAGAATGATGGGTGACTCTAGTCTCTAGCCCTATTCAAGAACTTACACATATACATTTCTCATTATGGAGATGGGGTCACATATCACCTCTTTGATCCTGCCTTCTGTGCTGGGCTCTTGGGAACACAAAGGAGGGGTCAGTATCACATATCTGTCAAGTGTCCCTTATTTGAAGGGACAGTCCCTTATTCCAGCACCATGTCCCGCTGCTGTCCCTTATTGATAGATGTCCCTTAAATGATGTCCCTTAAATGATGTCCCTTAAATTTCAAAGGAAGCAGCTCCTCTCCCTCCCTCCCTCCCTCCCTGCCGGCCAGGGAGGAGGGAGGCTCCAACTGTGTTGCTTGGCTGTGTTGCTCACCCAATAAGAAGTCTAAGAACGACTGGGGGGTGGAGCTTGCATGCCTTGTGTGTGGCTAGTTAATGCAAGCTGAGGGGGGTTTTGAATGCTGGACGCCATTTTGTTGCATGTGCTGCTGCAAACTTTGCAGTGCAAAGCCAGGCCGGGGAGCCATCTTAAGTTGAGGCTGCATAGGCCTTGTGGTGCATGTGATTCAGATTCTATTCAGTTGAACCTCTGGTTACAAAGTTGGTTGGACAGTGTTCTCGAAGCTACCAGCATGAGTTTGACCAGACTGCAGGAGGACAGGGAGACTGGAGTGCGTGGAACAGGTGAGGCTGCAGGTCCCTTATTTTCAAGGCTGCTGGTCCCTTATTTTCAAATCTGTTAAGTTGACAGCTATGCAGTATCAGCAAGCAAGCCCAAGAGTTACCAAATATTGTACAGTACTCACCTAGTACTGAAATGAATCCCCTCTCCTGTTTTTGTATAAAGCAAGCCGTTGTGTTTGCTGTTCCACAATGCCAACACGTCAAAGGGTTCGCGTGGCCCTACTCAAAGTGTTCGCTGTAGGGGCCGCCTCTGCAACACTTAACCTAGCATCCTCTGCAAGGGATGCGGGCAGAGCAACAATCAGAAGCATAGCATGGGCTCTGGCAACCCACGCTATGCCACTGGCAACAATAATAACCTTGCTTCCCTCTTGATCAGTGATGAGGACTCTGTGCCATTCCAGCATGGCTGACGGTCAAGGACAGTCTAGTGCAGCAACATCTGGGAGTTCCCTATTCCTGTTCTAACTACAGAGGGTGACCAAACCAGGTTACCTGTCCCTGTATAGGCCCACATAAGACCACTTAGATCACCTGGGGAAATTCTACTCATAGTACCCTACAGAACACCATAAGGCAATAACCCAAGAATGGGCATGTTCTGCTATTGCTCCTGCATTATGGAATGAACTGCCCTCTACACTATAAGGAACAACAACCATTCGCTGCATCAGATGCGTTGGAAACACTTTTTACCTGGGTTTTCCCTGATCCATTAGATTGGACCCCGTTTTGTGTGTTTGAATCCCCTGCTACCGCTTCATATTCTTTTATACACTTTTATCCCACTGTTTTTTATTGGTTTTGTTGCACTTTGGTTCTAAAGAGAGCTTACCCCACTAAAAGATTTTTAAAAAGATATTAAATAAAGGAAATAAACCTGCTACAGCTGACTCAAAGCAGCCATGTTGCAAGGGATAATTGAGAAATTTTCAAAATAGTATGGAAAACAATTCTGATGTTTCCATCCCTCTTTCCACTGCATTGCTAACCCCAAAATTTCCTGTGATTCCACACAGAACCAGGTTTGATGAAGACTGTGTTACGGTGTTTTATTGTTGGTATGATATACACACTCCCAATATATAAGACAATGGGATATATTGGACATATTCTTTCATTGCCCACAAACCTGGAAGTGTAAATTGAAGTGGTATCACATATCCTCCACAAGCATTGTTCTGGGTACTGAAATGCGCAGATGGGCTCCGCAAACAACAAAGTCATGTCTTTGCAATCTGTAGCAACATCCTCGGTTTGTTGTTATTAATGGTATGCGCATTCGCAGTGACACTTTTTCAACAATGGCTCAGAATGCCACCTGGTGTGCAGGTTTATTAGTAAATGTAGCTACTTTTCTCAATCCATGCATACTTTAGCCATAAGGTTTCAGAAAAATTATCTAAAACAATTTATTCAGTGTCAGGAGTCCAGGTTCCCAACTTGATAACATGGTAAAGGTAAAGGTACCCCTGACCATTAGGTCTAGTTGTGACCGACTCTGGGGTTGCGGTGCTCATCTCGCTTTATTGGCCGAGGGAGCCGGCGTACAGCTTCCGGGTCATGTGGCTAGCATGACTAAGCTGCTTCTGGCAAACCAGAGCAGCGCACGGAAATGCCGTTCACCTTCCTGCCGGAGTGGTACCTATTTATCTACTTGCACTTTGACGTGCTTTTGAACTGCCAGGTTAGCAGGAGCAGGGACCGAGCAACGGCAGCTCACCCCATCGCAGGGATTTGAACCACTGACCTTCTGATTGGCAAGTCCTAGGCTCTGTGGTTTAACCCACAGCGCCACCCGCGTCCCAATTACACAGTAAGCGGAGGTAATTAAAAGGTGGATTTATTTCAAAAACAAACAGATAGCGCCCGACAGCTCTAACAAAGCCTCCGGCACCATTACTCAAGATGACCCTTCTGAAGACTTCTTCTGGCGTTGACAGAAGATATTGAACTTACGACCCTTACGTCTCTTGTTTTGCTTCCTATCTAGCAGCCCTCCCATTCGCCGTCTCTTTGGACATAGTGAATCAGGGCCAATCTCTTCCTGTTCTGAGAGGCTGTCTCTGATACTGTTTGTTTGTGCCTTTTTGTGCTTCCTATGAGCTTTGGCTGTGCTCCAGCCTGCTCCCAGCTACTGCCTCATCAGCCAGCCCGTCCAGGTCAGGAAGAGCCGAAGTCTGCAGCTGCCGGCTCTCCCCTGCCTGACTAACATCTAAGCCTCTCTGTTCTTGGCTGCTTTCTGCAGTTGGCTGCAAACCTTTGCTGGAGGCAGGCTCATTCCTGACATTCAGGTATCAGCTTTTAATAGTTTGATCTTAAAATATTCCGCCCCGCAAGTCCTTACATTTGATCTCAGCTCCTGTTGATACACACATGGCAGTCCAATCACTGCTTTGACATTTAAGCTAAGTGTCAGCCTGTAAACAGTTTCCACTTTCCAGGGATTATAAAAAGTAGGTGTAAAGATGTGTCACTGAACCTGAACATTAGGCTGATTGGCCAAAATCCTGGAGACCAAATAAATAGATAAAGTGACAAGCTCAAGCTCTGTTAGACCGGATCTCATTTTCTTGTCTTAGAAAGATGTACCACGGGCAGCCCAATCTTATATATGCTTATCTGGAAACAAGTCCCACTGAATCAAGTGTAATACCCTCCAATATTTCTCTAATGAAAATAGAAATAAGAATACCCCACCCATCTGACTGGGGAGTTTCTAACATATAAAAAAACATAGTAAAACATTAAACATCAAAAAAACTTCCCTATACTGGGCTGTCTTCAGATGGCTCAGGGGTTGCATAACTCCATACCCTCCAATATTTATCTGTTGAAAATAGGAACGTCCTAAGGAAAAGCGGGATCAAATCAGGATCCGAGACGGCTTCTGTAAATCCGGGACTGTGCCTGGAAAATTGGGACGCTTGGAGGGTCTGTAAGTGTGCAAGAGATTGCTGCCTTCGTGGGAGAGAGGGAAGAGGATAATGGCACTTTCCCAGACCTGTGTAGAAATAAAAATGCAGATATACTGCTACAATATGAGACAACCACTGCCTTTGCAGCCCTTCTCCTACTAAGGACCTCTGATTAACGGAAGAAGTGGGCATTTAACTAAGATGAAGGGCTCTCTACAATCATTTTGCTAGTCAGATGTAAAAGATACAAAGGGCTTGATTTAATGGCTATTGCTGTACTTGAAACATCAGCAAACTGACTAAACTTTCTGCTTCTGTTCTAACTGTTAAAAAAAAAGTCTGCAGCAAGGTCTTCCAGATGTTCTGTCTTCAATTTCCATTGGCCCCCCAGTTTGCCAGCATGGCCAGTTGTCAAGGGCAATCCAGCAACATCTGGCAGGCCACAGGCTCCTGTCTATGATCTTCACATAATGGTCCATTTTCATATAGAGTGCTGGTGGCAGTGCAACACTACAAACATGAGCAACAGTGAGGCTTGGGTATCTTTCTCCCACTGCCCCCAACCCTGAAGACAGAGACTGGAAATATCAATTTCTGCTTCTAAACTAATTTAGAGACCCCAGTGGCAAAGTTCCCAAGTTATCTGTAACTTTAAATCTGTAACTTTATCTGTAAAGTATAAGATTAAACTCATTTACCCCCTTCAAACAACACAGGATCAAGCCATAGTTTATGATCCTAGTTTTTTCACAAACCATAGTTTAAACAAACCATAGTTCTCCCAAAGTTGGATGTAGCAGGGCACTTGAGGTAGTTCAAAAGTGAAGCATATGCCTCTGGTTTCTTCCTCAAGGCTATGCTTCAATAAAGGTAAAGGTAAAGGTACCCCTGACCGTTAGGTCCAGTCGCGGACGACTCTGGTGTTGCGGCGCTCATCTCGCTCTATAGGCCAAGGGAGCCGGCGTTTGTCCGCAGACAGCTTCCGGGTCACGTGGACAGTATGACTAAGCTGCTTCTGGCGAAACCAGAGCAGCACACAGAAACGCCGTTTACCTTCCCGCCGGAGTGGTACCTATTTATCTACTAGCACTTTGACGTGCTTTCGAACTGCTAGGTGGGCAGGAGCTGGGACCGAACAACGGGAGCTCACCCCATCGAGGGGATTCGGACCACTGACCTTCCGATCGGCAAGTCCTAGGCTCTGTTGTTTAACCCACAGTGCCACCTGCGTCCAATGCTTCAATATTCCCCCTTTAATAAATCTTTAGTTAAAACCTCATCATTTCACTTGTGTTGGTGCCCATCTCATGCCTAAGCAACAAGAGCATTCTGAGTGAATTGGTGGCAACGGAAAAATTTAAGAAGCACAAATATTTGTGTTTATACGTAAAAAGTGAGGTTTAGCAACTGGTTTCCCTGGGAAATATGAATATTCTTTCTAATGCCAGTATGCTGTAGTTCCTCTACGTCTGAAGAAGAGTGAGGTAAGGGGGTGCTATTGGATTGTTGCTTTTATTTTTATTATATATTTTGTGGTCTTATATTTTGATTTTATTCTTTGAACTGCCCTGAGATCCATGGGTATACGTAAAATATCTATCTATCTATATCTATCTATCTATCTATCTATCTATCTATCTATCTACAATAATGACCCAGAGCAGAATAATTTTTCCTGTAATGGGGGAAAGATTTGTTACCATTCCATAAACTAGATTTAAATAGAACTGGCTTCAACTAGATACATGGACTACTCACTCTGTAAAGCAGAGCTTTTCAAACTTTTCATGTTGGTGACATAGTTTTTAGACATGCATCATTTTGTGGCACAGTAAATCAGTTTTACTAGCAAACCGGAGGTTAAAAGAACCCATTTCCAGCTCTGGGAGAAATGCAGGGAGTGTTTGTGCGACACACTGCAGCCGACACACTCATGTGTCACAACACACAGTTTGGAAAGCTCTGCTCTATAGTAATGACCTTTATCCCAATCTGGCATGGACAGTGCAGGAGACAATTCTGGACTAAGACTCTTTTAAAGTTGTCTTGAATATTCTCTTTTATTTTTCATATGAACACCACTCCTTGCGCTAGACTTCAACCAATGAAGTAAAAACAAAACGATCTTGTTAAATCTAACTCATCTACAAAAGATGGACTGTGTTGTTTGGGGCACATACAGAAGTTAGTAGCAGTGGTGGTGTTTTTTTAGGGTTGCCATATTCCCAGAAGTGAAAATACAGGCAAAAGTTGTTGAGCTTTCCTGGGGGACATCTGCTTTTCTGTGATTTTAAAAGAATGAATATATATATATACACACACACACACACACACACACCGTATTTTTCGCTTTATAAGACGCACCAGACCACAAGATGCACCTAGTGGAGGAGGAAAACAAGAAAAAATAATAATCTGAATCTCAGAAGCCAGAATAGCAAGAGGGATTGCTGCACAGTGAAAGCAGCAATCTCTCTTGCTGTTCTGGCTTCTGTGATAGCTCCACAGCCTGCATTCGCGCCATAAGACGCACACACATTTCCCCTTACTTTTTAGGAGGGAAAAAGTGAGTCTTATAGAGCAAAAAATATATATGGGGGGTCTTATAGAGCAAAAAATATATATGGGGGGAAACACCCTACTTGGGCCCGAGTAAAAATAATTTCATGGATCCCTTGGTCCGGGGTACCCATACTAAGGTCCGCGGGCTGGATAAGGCCCGAATGACTCGTTTATCCGGCCTGCAGCGACCCCCGCCGCTGACACCCGCTCTTATCGGCGCGACACAGCTGCCCACTTTCGGGTCAGAGGAGCACCGAAAATAGCTTGTGCGCATGCGCAAGCATTATTTCCGGTGCACATCCGGGTCGGAGGAGGCACATGTACATGCGCACAAGCTATTTCCAGTGCTCCTCCGACCCGGAAGTGTGCTGGAAATAGCGTGTGTGCACGCATATGGGCATGCGCTCCTCCACCCTCTGGCCCGCCACGCGATCGGCGCTGGAGACACCGGCCCGAGGCGCAGTAAGTTTGCTGACCCCTGCCTTGGTCTGTTCAACACCACCTTAAAAGAACCGTAGAGACAATGTGATGTTGGCATATTATGACACTCTAGCTTACCTCTTTTTCAGGGAGCTGCTTTATAGAAAAAAAATACTTTTGAACATTTTCACATGCGGTATTCCCTTGGGACTGTAGTTATTAGCTTTGCTTGTTCGCTGTCACCGCTGTAGTTCTTTGGTCTTGATTTACTTCTTCTGCTTCGAGACATTTCCTCCACAACAAGGACATTTCAGTCCACAAGGCTTTTCAAGTAGATACAGTTCTCTCTTTTTGCTGTGTGCAGTATAAACCTTAATGGGACCGTGACTCATGACTGAACCTGCTGGCAACTACTATAATAAATACAGCCAATTTCCTCTTATTTAATAAGCTTTGTTTTCTTCTGGTTTTGCCTTCCGTCTATTCAAACCTTAATAAGCCAGGACATAATGACTGCGAGGGGCAGGGCCCACCTCTTCAAAAAAAAACAACAGCACAAAATTGTTCCTACCTTACATAGAAAATCTCCTACCCCTCTTTGGTTTTATATTCGACTTTTCCTCTAATGCAGTGTTTCCCAAACTTGGGTCTCCAGCCGTTTTTGGACTACAACTCCCATCATCCCTAGCTAGCAGGACCAGTGGTCAAGGGTGATGGGAACTGTAGTCCAAAAACAGTTGGAGGCCCTCAAAACAGCCTTACCAGGTAGACAAGACTGACTGACCCAAGGCCACTCAGTCAGTTTCATGGCTGAGATCTGAACCCAGGACTCCCAGGACCTATTTCAGCTCCCTGACCACTACACCACACTGCTGTGTTCATCCCCACTCTTGGCTGCTTCTCATGGGTTGTGCTTGATTCTGTACTTCGTTACACCTGCTCAGTAGAAAAGAGGTGATCCTCTGCTTCTGTACTGTGGGAACTGAATAAAGGAATGGAAGTAGAGAAATGGCAGGCTTTATTCTGAGAAAACAGTTGAAATGAAGCCCAAAATCACAAGAGATTTCCATATATTTTTGCCCACACAACCATTTGTGATATTGTAAAGTGCTCTTCTTGAAACAGCGCAATTTGCCACACTTCAGTAAAAATAAATAAAAAATAAAAAATGGAAAGGATGAAGTCTAAAGCAGCTTCAGTACTAATCAGCCTGCTTCACTAAGTTCTCCTCCCATGGCGATGAGAATATTGTTTTGTTGTTAGACGACGGAAAGGACATTTATCGCCAAATATTTTCTGCCCACTTCTCACTTCTTTTTGCTGTTTATGCCCTTTCCCCACCAGCCTGCTTTCTTTTGAAAAAGGCAAAGAATGACGGTTCTTCTGTTTTCTGTTGCTTATTATCGTCTTTAGCATTCTCATTTTGTATCTCCCTAACTTCATATCGCTTAGCAACACCAAGTCGTCCCTCAGTAAGCTGACACGCCGGTTTTCCCAGGGAATCCTGTTTTATACTGAGCAAAATATAATTTAACTTCACAGAGAAGTTAAAGACAATGGATTTGGAGGTCATGGTTCAGCAAGTACCTAATTAAGCTGGCATTTTAACGAAGGGCCATTTAAGGAAAGTGATTTTCATACAGGCATAAAGCTTGATCTACACAATCATGCTTTAGGAACTTTTATCAACTCAAGTGGGTTTTGAGCCAATCTTCAGTGTTCTAAATCCAGATTACAATGTCACTTTTTGCAAGGTTTTCCAAGATGAGGCAAACTGATCTGGCTCTTCCTGGGATAGCTCAGTTGGTAGAGTTTAAGACTCTTAATTTTGGGGTCATGGGTTTGAGCCTCACATTGTGTTCTTAACTTCTACAAAACATTGTTTACTTACATACAACCTGACACTATGTATTTATACGTACTCAGAAGTATTGTGGCATTTGGTTTTGTTTTTTTTTATTTCAAAGCGTAATTAGCACTCCAGCCTAAGCACATTTATGTGGGCAGTTCACCAAATTAAATGGAAGTTCCAAAATGCAACAAATCAGGCTGTTAGTTTTACCCATGAAAGGTGGAAGATAATCATAGGTGACAAACAGTGCTGTTCCTTTGAAATTCAAAAAGCACAGTCCAGTTTCACTGCAACATTTTTACTTCATTGGACCGCACCCTAAAACAACACAAGTTTATAATTTGCATTCAGAATTTAGAAGCTTCCAGGAGATCTGTCTATCTAGTCTGAAGCAAATTCCATTTCCTAGGACCCTACCATTTTAATTTTTGGATGCTGATCAATCAACTCAATTATAGAAGGTGAAAAAGGCAAATTGCTTGTTTTTCTTATGTTCTGGTAGAAGGATGCAAATAGCTCTAACACTTGACAGATTATAATCTGGTTAATCAGGAACACATGCCTCCCTTACTATCAATAGACTAATGGATCTGCCAAGTCTGAAGATTAGGTTGTCTGTATAGTTAAAAGCTAGGGACATGGGTGGCGCTGTGGGTAAAACCTCAGCGCCTAGGACTTGCCAATAGTATGGTCGGCGGTTTGAATCCCCGCGGCGGGGTGCGCTCCCGTTGCTCAGTCCCAGCGCCTGCCGACCTAGCAGTTCGAAAGCACCCCCGGGGTGCAAGTAGATAAATAGGGACCGCTTACTAGCGGGAAGGTAAACGGCGTTCCGTGTGCTGCGCTGGCTTGCCAGATGCAGCTTGTCACGCTAGCCACGTGACTCGGAAGTGTCTTCGGACAGCGCTGGCCCCGGCCTCTTAAGTGAGATGGGCGCACAACCCCAGAGTCGGACACGACTGGCCCATACGGGCAGGGGTACCTTTACCTATACCTATAGTTAAAGCTATGATTTTCCCAGTAGTGATGTATGGAAGTGAGAGCTTGACCACAAAGAAGGATGATCGGTGAAGAATTGATGCTTTTGAATTATGGTGCTGGAGGAGACTCTTGAGAGTCCCATGGACGGCAAGAAGATCAAACCTCTCCATTCTGAAGGAAATCAGCCCAGAGTGCTCACTGGAAGGACAGATCCTGAAGCTGAGGCTCCAATACTTTGGCCACCTCACGAGAAGACTCCCTGGAAAAGACCCTGGTGTTGGGAAAGATTGAGGGCGCGAGGAGAAGGGGACGACAGAGGATGAGATGGTTGGACAGTGTTCTCGGAGCTACTAACACGAGTTTGACCAAACTGCAGGAGGCAGTGGAAGACAGGACTGCCTGGCGTGCTCCGGTCCATGGGGTCACGAAGAGTCGGACACGACTAAACAACAAGAAACATCCCAGTCAAGCTGTTGTCAATATGTACTCAAGTCACACAAAACTGTTGAAGCTTGATGTATCTGTACATCTTTGTTGTACATATATCAGTTCAGATAGAAATCAGATTATCGCTGTAATGCATATGGAGGTGTTTATATAGGTGCACCCATATAATTTTGGCTGTTTCTGAATTCAAAAAAAGCATGTTTGTAGGAGTGGGGGGTTAGACTCCATTCTTCACTGCTACTAGCAAAGATCTTTTCTGGGGTGGGAAAACAGTTCTCTACCAGGAGTTTCTTTTCGCAGTTTACATAGCTGTGCTATTAGAAGGTACTCTAGGATCGATCTTGCGATCCCTTACTAGCATATGGCTCTATCAAAGTACCAGGGCAAACCAAGGACAGGATAGTACGTGAAAGATTGTCCTCTTAAACTAAACACTGTTTTAAAAAGTTAAATTCTATTTCTCAAAAAAAAAAGTTCTCGAGGTGGCTCACAGTATATATTCAATTAACAATTAAAATAGATACAAGCATGAATGGAAAGCAAGTTTGCAAGTCCTCTTCTTCTCCAGCAAATGCCCCTCTGCATCTGAATCGCCTGGCTGTTGAAGAGGGTTAGGATGTCCTCACTGGGTAGCCACTACAGAGGTCTCTCACAGCCCTGGCCCTGTTGGCGTTTGGTGGAGCAAAGATGTTAACTGCCAATGAGTTTTCACAGAATGCAGCAAAACTCACTTTGAAATTAAATTTTGTATTAGGCTGTGTCTTGGGGTCAATCACAGGTCAATGTGTATCACTATTTAATTTGCCCTGCTATTTTTTGCACTGCGTTATTACTGATACTAGCATAAAAGACAGGTGAGTCCCTGCCAGAAACTAGGGATTGTTTAATCCTTCGAGCCACTCCATGAACTTGTAAATAAACCAGAAGTTAAAGTGAGTTCGAATGTTGTGACTTGTCATTACAGAAGAACTGAGGGTTTAATTCTATTGGATGAGTGTGAAAGCATGTCTTAAGCCTTTGTTCGTACCCCTAGATCTGATTTCCGTGATGATCTGTGAAGTCAACCACTCTGAGAAAAGCAGACCAAAGTCTTAAAACGCTTCGACAAAGAAAATATCTGTATTCAGAACCCAACAGAATTACAATAGTAACCACACATTCTCTAATAAGAAACACACACATTGTAAAAGAGTGTTTCAACTCCCGGTTCTCCAGGAACAATATATATTGTATTAGCAAGTTTCAACCCTGCTCCAAAAAAGTTCCCTCTTTTGGTAAATAAAATCTTGCAGAGACAAAAGTGTATTCATATACAAATAAGTACTCTGACTCACAGCTACTTGCAAAGTGCACTGGGTTTGTGTGTGTGTGGTCTTTACTAAAATACTGACTTAAAAGAGTTTTAAATATATAAAGCCAATACACAGGTTTTGGTCATTTTTCTAAAAAAAAAGATATGACTTTGAGCACACCAGAAATAGATCTATAAACTCCCTTAAGCGAGCAGGGGTGGGGGTGGTCCCCGAAAGATCCCAGCTACAAGATCCCAGCTACCCAAGTCCACTCTCTTCAGCACTCCACTTCAGCAACAGAAGATGGCTTTGCAGTGATCTACAAACTATATTCCTTTTCAACACTGCCCCCCAAAAGCATAGCAAGGTCAGTGCCCACATCAGAGGCCCATCCCCGGCAATGGATCCGACCCGAATTAGATCAAGAAGCGAGAAGGAGGCAGGGATAGGGAAGTGGTGCCAGATTACCAAATACAGTAGCCAGAGTTTTGATCTTGTTTTGATCTCAAAGGCCAAATCAAGCTTTCAGAGTTCAGTGTTATCCCACTAGAGGGGACGGGTGGCATCCATGACAATGGATACGACCCGGATTAGACCAGGAAGCGAGGAGGAGGAAGAAGCAAAAGGGAGGCAGGGGGGAGGCAGTGCTGGATTAAGAAATAGGCAGAGCAGGCCCCCACGCCTTTTAGGGGGCCCCGAGATTGATTTGATCTTGGAAGGAAAATGGCAAATCCAGCTTTCTGAGTTGAGTGTTATCCCACTGGGAGGGCGGCAAGATTTCGATCGCCGACGGGCCTCTTCGGGGTTTCATCCCGTGCTGGATGGGGGTCATTTGGCGGCGGCTGTTGCAGCTGCTCCAGATGTGCTTCCCGAGGCGGCGGCAGCAGCAGCGGCGCTCCTCCTCTGCTCCATGCCGTTGGGCAGGAAGCCGGCGATGATGGGCACCGGCCAGATGAGGGCGGCCACGCTCCACACGATGATGACCAGCGTCATGAAGCAAGCCACCAAGGTGGACTCGATGGGCTTTCGGTTCATCCTCCAGCCGGGGTCCCCCTTCAGCTCTTCCAGGCTGAAATCGAGGCAGCAGAAATGCAGCCGGTCGCCTTGCTGCTCCGGAGAGGGCAGGGAGGAGGAGGAGAGCGCAGAGGAGGAGGAGGAGGCTGCGGCGGGCGCCGGGTTGGCGACCCCCGAGCGGAGGCGCCCCACGCGCCTGCCCCGGGCCCAGCTGCAGCCCACGCACAGGCGCAGATCCTGCTGGACGCCGCCGGCCGCCAGCCCGACGTGCTCGATGAGCAGCGGCGGCGGCCCCACGCGGTGGAAGGCGGCCGAGAAGAAGGCGCGCCCGCCGGGGCCGCTGGTGGAGAAGAGCACCAGGTCGCACTGGAAGCCCAGCGGGCTCCAGCGCACCAGCAGCGAGCTCAGCATCTGGCGCTGCACGCTGATGTTGCACGGAGGGTCCTCGCGGGGCGGCGGCGGCTGCGGCGCCGGAGGGCGGCGGTGGGGCGCAGGGGCCGCCGTGGCGGTGGGGCGCGCTTCCTCCTCCGCTTCCCGCCCTCCCGAGGAGCCCGCCAAGGGCGCCGAAGAAGAAGAGGCGTTGACGGGCGGCAGCGCCAGCTCGGGCTCCGGAGCGGACCAGCCTCGGCACGGAGGCGCCAAGGCGGCCAGCAGCGCCGGGAGGAGCAGCGCCAGCGGCGGCGGCGGCATGGCTTAGAGCAGCGCCCGGGGAGGCTGCATGGCGCGGCTCGTGGCCATGAGGGAAGCGCGGAGAGAGAGCACGCTTTTCCTCCCCGGCGGAGAGAGGGGAGGAGACGAGCGGCTGGGTGGGAGCGAGCGAGCGAGCGAGGCGGGCGCCGCCGGGAGCGACTTCGAGGCGCTTCTCGCGCGCGCGCTGCGCCCGGAGCCGCCTCAGCCTCGTTGCGCCAGGCGCGAGTGGAGCGAGGGATCTTCTGAGGGGGCGGCGGCGGCGGCGCTCCGTTCTCTCGCCGTCAGTCCCTCCTCCTCCCTCGCCACAGGATTCCCCTTCGCTCCCTCAGCCGGCGAGGATTCCCCCTTCTTTCGTCACTCCGAAGGATCTCCCTGCGCGCGCGCGCCCCCCCCCCCGCTCCCACGTGAAGCGAAGTCCCTCGCTTGTCGCTCCCTCCCCACAAAAAAAGGATCATTTCGCCTCACTGTTTTTCCATTTTCCATTTAATATTATACATTCACATCACCATTATCCACTTTACCGCTTTGGCTTTTCAGAGCCTATCCACTTTCTTCCCTCCCGCCTTATTATTAACCTTTATATCATTGCGTTTTGTAGGTTTTCCAGTTCTAATTACACTGATTAGAAAATAGCTCAAAATTCAAATAAATATAGAAAGAGAGAAAATATCTCATTACGAGTCTTCAGACAACGCTGCTAGTGATGTTAATTGCTTACAATAATCTTTCAGGTATCCTATAAATTTACTCCAGTCCTTTTGGAATACTTGAGCATGCTGGTTTAAAATTTTTCCTGTCATCTTTGCCAGTTCTGCAAATTCCATCATCTTCATCTGCCACTCTTCCACACTAGTGAGTTTATTCATTCAGCAGAGTACATCCCCACTTTTACACAGCAGGAAGCTAGTTGCAGATTCGTTTTAAGTTCTATGATTGCTGGTAAGACCCCTTTGATTCCCTCCTCAAAGAATAAAGACACAGCAGTCTTCCTTTAAAAGTAATAAGAAGTTTACTTACTTTCAGTTTACACTTGGATCCCTGAAGGCAGGCTTTAGCTTAGAGTTACAGTAGAGGGTTTGAGTTCATCTCATATGCTGCTGACTGAGAGCCAGCAGTGCAGTCTAAGAGAAGGAAAAGCATCAAAAGACGAAGGTGGCTGTGTGACTGGACCTTTTGTGGGGTATGTAAGGGTCATGCCCACCTACCTGGTGACACGAAGGATGCTCAAGACCTACCTGGTCACATGCAAAGGAAGGATGCTCCAGACCAGGTGCAACAGGAAGTTCAACTGGCTGGACCAACATTCCCCTGCAGGTCCACTCTAGGCAAACAGGAAATGTTGTATTTGACTGCTTATGTTACATCTCACACCTTTCTATATTGCTCATCTTGAATGCGCTTCTCTTTCGCACGCCAACCCTCGTTTGCCTCAGGGATGCGCCCATCATCTTGACGCCGCAGTTGTACAACACATTCAACACATTTCTCCCTTTTTTCCTGAGTTCAAGCATCTTCAACGTCCAAGACACCTTTGGTAAAGGATGCTCTCTGGTTGGAGTGCTCACAGGCCAATGTTCCCCAGTTGTCAGTGTTTATACTACATTTTTTTAGATTTGCCTGGAGAGAGTCTTTAAACCTCTTTTGTTGATGCTTTCCATTTTTCAGTTCAGAATAGAGTAGTTGCTTTGGAAGACGATCATCAGGCATCCACACAACATGACCAGTCCAACAAAGTTGATGTTGAAGAATCATTGCTTCAACACTGGTGATCTTTGCTTCTTCAGGTACAGTGGCATGAGTTTGCTTGTCTTCTCAAGTGATGTGTAAAAAATTTCAGAGATGTTGATCGAGGAGTTGGAGATGGTGTTTATAAGTGGTCCATGTTTCACAAACATACAGTAGGGTTGGTAGTACAATAGCTTTGTAAACAAGCATTTTGGTTTCCCCGTGAATGTCCAGGTCCTCAAACACTCTGTACTTCAATCGGGAGAAAGCTGCACTCGCAGAGCTCAGGCGATGCTGGAATTTGTCGTTGACATTGACATTGACCAGTGGCAACCATGACATGACAGACCATTCATTACTTGCTGAAAGAAAGAAAGCAGGACCGCCTAAGGTGCAGCTTATACTTTATAGAAGCCTTGATCCCTTTTCATATCTGACTACTTTGTGTTTCAGTAAGCTATTGTGCTGAGCACTGATTGATGGATTGTGTTATATCATAGAATCATAGAGTTGGAAGAGACCACAAGGGCCATCGAGTCCAACCCCCTGCCAAGCAGGAAACACCATCAGAGCACTCCTGACATATGGTTGTCAAGCCTCTGCTTAAAGACCTCCAAAGAAGGAGACTCCACCACACTCCTTGGCAGCAAATTCCACTGTCGAACAGCTCTTACTGTCAGGAAGTTCTTCCTAATGTTTAGGTGGAATCTTCTTTCTTGTAGTTTGGATCCATTGCTCCGTGTCCGCTTCTCTGGAGCAGCAGAAAACAACCTTTCTCCCTCCTCTATGTGACATCCTTTTATATATTTGACATCCTTTTATATATTATATGCCACTTTTGCACAATGAGCTGTGGCCAAAGCAGCTTACAGCAAACACTCAAAACTTCAAAAACAAATATACAAATGTGCAGTGTCTTTTATTTGTTTAGAACTTCAGTACAAAAGCTCTAAATAAAATTAAAGGAAATTGACCTAAAACCTTGACACCGCACTAAAGTAAGCTAATCCCTTAAGTAGACCTGGTTCATGTGGGTGCCGATATAAAAAATAATGGCCACTTTGCTTTTCCCTTTGGTCCTTCCTGCCAAGAGCTGAGCCATGGTTTGGCTTAGTGTTATGTCTGAACATGGCTTTGTGTTTTCTCTCTTTCTAGACATCCAGATGGTGATACACACTTTGTCTATTGGGTCTTTTGCCATCACCTATTGCTCATCAAGAAACTGCCTTCCGGACTGTGTTCCTAGACTATCCTGAGACTTTTTCCTTTTTTTGCAGATGGGGGGAACGACACAGAGAGATTTACTTCAAACATGTATTTAAAGGAGATAATTTTAATGTACATGCAAATATAACCCTAAGCTATCATGGCTAATAGGCATTATCTCCACAAATTTAATTAAGCCTTTAACAGCCACTTATGCTCATTTCCGTCAGAAACATCCTGCGGAAATGAATTCCATAAATTAATTGTTCATTAGATGAAAAACTCTCTCCTTTCTGTTCGTACCGACCGTCAGAATCACTGGATTACTCGAAATGATCATGTCCTAAGTTCAAACACGATTGCTACCCATTTATGACTTCGTACATTTCTTGCTTATACTCCCTCTCCTCCCTCTCGTTTTAAGCTACAAAGTCTAATTGTTTATGCCTATTTTCATATGGAAAATGTTCCTTGCTCTGAACATCCTTGCTGCTTCTTTCAGTATCTTCTTCACTTCATTTAAATGTACAACTTTGTCTTTGCATCATAAAGCTTTGCACAAATCTGACAGGTGCAAAAGAGACACAGAGGCCAATGCAAGTTATCTATTAATAACTGATGGCTGGCGCTTCCCTTGGGATAGGGGAAATAGCTGGGCGACTCTCCCACTCTTCCCAGACTTGGCTGAGGCTTGTAGAAGAGCAAGTTGCAACCTGCACAACTGCAGCTTAAGCCCATCTCTAGGCTTGGACATCGGTTTTTCTGCAGATAAGCTCTTTCCTGCAGGAAGAGGGAAGTAAAGACAGAAACAGGTCTATAGGTTTAAGGATGCATAAGTGACAATTCAGCAAACACTGTATATTATCAGATAGCTGAAAATACATTTTTCTGTATGGGGGAAAAATGCCGTAGAAGGAGGCCTCCACGACTTTGTGGCTTTTTTCCCTCTCAAACAAATCTGTTTCTGAAAAGACAGCTTCTTGTGAAATATATCGTTCAGAAATGATAGTTCCAGGAGCTGTTAAGGATCATACAGTCCTATCCTTTGCCTTGCAGATTGTACATTCATTTATGATTCATCTTTGGAGCCTCAGAGCACTAGAACAATTAATTCCAGCATATGAGATTCAAACATGCAATTAATTACCAGAATAATAACATTGGCAATTGAATTAATGTTAGACTTACTTTAGTAAGGAAGCAATGTTATAATTTTTGTGCTCTTTTGGACATATTTCTTTGTAGCGGAAGAATTACTCATAATTTCTTCTTCCTCAGAAAGCTCTAGAAATGTACTCGTGAAAGGATTATTAACAATACTGGACAAAGGGCCTAAGAGCATAGAATTACAGTATTATCTATTTTCCAAGGGTGTAAGAGTAAGGGCGACTTGTTCTATAGGTTGTGTGAATGACCAAACTTGGGTTTTGCATCATTTAATATAATGCTTATCATAAGGTTGATAAGCAGGTTGCTGACCTCAACCTGTAGATTTTAAAGGATATTTATTGGACTTCATACATTTGTATTGATAAAGTAGAAGTATAATACTTTCTGTGGAATTTCACTGATTGTGGTTAGCATAATAATTTGAAGGCTTATGTAATTACTGCAAGATTCTCTTAGTGAATATCTCCCTAGCCTACCCAACCCTGACACACTTTTCTAGGAATGAAATAAAAGGAAATTTTGCCATGAAACAGAAACCCATTTTCGAATTGCCTGATGAATAATTTCACTAATATATATTTCATCATCTCAGAACATAAGAGCACAAGATCAGACTGCTTGAGCAACAGATCTCTTATCTGAGAGCCTACCAGGCATGTCCAAAGTCCGTTTTGGGGGCCTAATCCGGCCCCTGTGGCAGTTTATTTCCTAGGGGTAAAATCCTAAAAAACCTGAACAACTTCAATCCTAAAAAAAGGTTCGGTCGGCAATTTTGGTTGGCCCTCACGGCCCTTCACTTCGTCAAATCTGGCCCTCTTTGAAAAACGTTTGGACACCACTGAAGGGTTAGAGTCAAAGAGTTCCAGAGAAGGGGGGTGCTGGATACTGACTCTCCCCATGCTGCTTCTGTTGGAAAAGGGGTGTGGTTTAAGCAGCCCGGTTGCCCCGCCCCTTCCCATTGTGCCCTGCCCCTTTCCCTGCAAGGGATCAGGTGAGTACAAAATACCTTGGGGCGCAGCAAGCTTTGCAAGTACATCTTTGTAAGAAGAAGAAAAACATACAGGCGATACACACTTCATGCCAAGATGGCTTGCGTTGTGAAAATGAGCAATTGCATTGGGATTTTGTCATAATGGGTTGAGATAAGTGTGAATTCCAATTAAGAGTATCTATGGAACAAATGCCTTAATTGGGTAGCAAATGTTTCCTGGCGCTGTTCCAGGCATTCTCTTAAGTTCAAAGATTCCAGCTGAAGTGCTCTTTTTAAGATGCTGCTTGTCGTGTGCTGGGCTTATATTTCAAAATAGCCACTTATCAATCAATTAATCAATTGATTTAATCAATTAAAAAATGTGTAAACTGATCAGTCTCAGCAATCAATGGATTGTGTGTTGCAATTGGCAAACCTCATTATTTAAGAGAGCACCAATCAATCAATCAATGCACCAAGGAGGTTCAGTTACCCACTGTCTCTCATTCACTTGAATGGAGAAACAACCTTTAGTTATTTCACAGCTCAGATCAAAAGCCAATTAACAATTGGTCTTTTCAGTCTGCAATTAACGAAATAACTGATTTACAGTGACTAGATGACACATGCTTTCAGCTCTCATCTTAGTGGATGCCAATTTACACCTGTGTAAGTGAAAGAAGAATGTTTCTTTGATATGCCAGTGAAGGACAGACTTAATGTAATCCCTTCAGCAACAAAGTTCATCCTCCTCTTGTTATGCAAATACCCCTAGTGATCAAGAATTGAAAAACAGAAAGAGAAAAACATGGCAAGGACAGATTTTTCTTTTCTCTGAATAGCTTGTTATTCACAAGGCACTAGCTGCTCTCCAAATGCACTATTAAGGAAAAATGTGTGGTTATATAAGCTACAATAACTGACCATCTTTAACTTCATTTGTTTGAATACTTTGAAAGGCTGGGCTTATTATGGAGCAGCCTTTAATTAAGGCTGAGACAAGTTTACTCGATTTTAATTGCAAGTTTTTAAAGTTGTCGGTGGGGTTTTTTTTTTGCCTTGACTTTTTCAGTTAGCAAAGCAAATTTAGGATTCTCACACATTCAGTAATTTCCAACATGAATATTTACACTAATGAAAGTCCTAAGTAGGCTACAATGCACATTCTCACATTTCAGAAGTGCATTTGCTTATTTTACTAAAATGTTGGGAGTGTGACAGCCAGACAGCCCTGCCTTCTTTTAGCATACAGTGGGCTTTGGGGGTACTTTCAGGTGGGCCTCAGTGCCACTACCCGTCCAGTACCTTCTTATTTGCCTGTTACAACCTCTGCATCAGGAAGATTTTGGGCATCAAATGGCAGGGCTGAATCTCAAACAAAGTTGTGCCTTCCCAAGCCCACATTCCCAGCATGTTCGCACTCCTGTTTCAGCAACATCTACGCTAGCTTGGTCATGTCCACAGAATGGAAGATAGAATCATAGAATCATAGAGTTGGAAGAGACCACAAGGGCCATCGAGTCCAACCCCCTGCCAAGCAGGAAACACCATCAGAGCACTCCTGACATATGGTTGTCAAGCCTCTGCTTAAAGACCTCCAAAGAAGGAGACTCCACCACACTCCTTGGCAGCAAATTCCACTGTCAAACAGCTCTTACTGTCAGGAAGTTCTTCCTAATGTTTAGGTGGAATCTTCTTTCTTGTAGTTTGGATCCATTGCTCCATGTCCGCTTCTCTGGAGCAGCAGAAAACAACCTTTCTCCCTCCTCTATGTGACATCCTTTTATATATTTGAACATGGCTATCATATCACCCCTTAACCTCCTCTTCTCCAGGCTAAACATGCCCAGCTCCCTTAGCCGTTCCTCATAAGGCATAGTTTCCAGTCCTTTGAGCATTTTGGTTGCCCTCCTCTGGACACGTTCCAGTTTGTCAGTGTCCTTCTTGAACTGTGGTGCCCAGAACTGGACACAGTACTCCAGGTGAGGTCTGACCAGAGCAGAATACAGTGGCACTATTACTTCCCTTGATCTAGATGCTATACTCCTATTGATGCAGCCCAGAATTGCATTGGCTTTTTTAGCTGCCGCGTCACACTGTTGGCTCATGTCAAGTTTGTGGTCAACCAAAACTCCTAGATCCTTTTCACATGTACTGCTCTCAAGCCAGGTGTCACCCATCTTGGATTTGTGCCTCTCATTTTTTTTGCCCAAGTGCAATACTTTACATTCTCCCTGTTAAAATTCATCTTGTTTGTTTTGGCCCAGTTCTCTAATCTGTCAAGGTCGTTTTGAAGTGTGATCCTGTCCTCTGGGGTGTTAGCCACAGCAGCCACTGTAATCAGGGCCGTCTTTAGTAGAAGCGTCGCAGGGTGCAAATATTCGCACAGTGCCCCCAAATTACCACGGATAGTGTTGGGGTGGCCGTAGCTGCACACTGCCAGCCATGGGAGTAGCGTAATTCTCCCCCATGCCGCTGCAGGAGAGCGATCCTCGCAGAGGCTTGGGAGTGAAGTTACGCTCCTCCCAAACCTCCATGGGAGGAGAGCGCAGTTTCCTTCTCAAGCCTTCTCGGGAGGAGAGCGAAACCCATTGAGGCTTGGGAGGGAAGCTGCGTGCCCGCCAGCCATATGTTTTTGTATGCGTTTCCGTGCGCTGCTCTGGTTCGCCAGAAGCGGCTTAGCCATGCTGGCCACATGACCTGGAAGCTGTGCGCCGGCTCCCTCGGCCAATAAAGCAAGATGAGCGCCGCAACCCCAGAGCTGGTCACGACTGGAGCTAATGGTCAGGGCAGTGGCGTAGCGTGGGTTGTCAGCACCCGGGGCAAGGCAAGTAATTTGCACCCCCTAACCTGTGGATTTGCGCCCCCTAACCCATGGATTTGTGCCCCCTAACCCTAACCCCCAGATGTTGCGCCCGGTGCGGCCAGCCCCCCCTGCACCCCCCACGCTACGCCACTGGGTCAGGGGTCCCTTTACCTTTATCTTTTTACAGCGGCAAGACTGCTATTAGCTAAAAATTGGAAATCTCAAGAAATACCAACAGTAGAAGAATAGCAGATGAAGATGTTGGACTTTTTGGAGATAGCCAACCTGACTGGAAGAATCCACGATCAGAAAGAAGAGATCAAGAATATTGGAAGAAATTTAAGAACTATTTAGCCAAATATTGTAATATAAGATAATTAGAAGTCACTTGAAAATATCAAATAGGCTTAGGAATAAAATAATGTTTTGTTAAGCATTATGGATTTTGAACACCAAGAAAAGACTAGAAGATAGTAATTTGAGAGTGTTAATTTTATTTTCAGAAAGAGGATATTGGAGAGCTGTTACAAGGGGATACAATGAAATTCAGTTAGGGGGATTTGAGGAAGTCAGTTAACAATGGAAATTAAAATGAACTTTAGAAGGAATATGTATTTATATTTTTCTTTCTTTCTTTCTTTCTTTCTTTCTTTCTTTCTTTCTTTCTTTCTTTCTTTCTTTCTTCTTTTCTTTTTCTTTTTTAGTATTGTAATGTGTTTTCTTTTGTATGTTCTGTATGTTATACTTGTTTAAATCAATACATTTTATGAAAATTTTTCAGAGTGGCTGGGGAAACCCAGCCAGATGGGCAGGGTATAAATAATAAATTATTATTATTAAATTATTATAGTGTGATATCACAGTCCTCTAATGACAGAATATGTTGAAGAGGAGGCACTTCATAAAGGAGTAGCATTAACTAGATAAAACAGGGTTAACTGATAGCAGGCGTTTAAGGAAATAGAAAGCTTTGGAGATCCGGGGGGGGGGGGGGAAATCCAGAATAAACTCATTTCTCAGAGCAAACATATTCACCTAGTATGGATCTTTATATCAAATCACAGAATGGTAAGGCTCAATTATAATATGGCGTGGTATGTTATCAGGTAGTTGGAAATGTCAGAGGCCAAGTCTACATTTTAGGGGCATGCTTAATCCAAGGCGTCTTGTTAAACTCACACAAGCAAAAACAGGAATTGACAATAATCCTCTGCATTTTTATGGCATATCAGCAATGTCTAATTAGTCCCTGTGGGATTTCCAGCACACCATGACAGCAAGGTTATACTGACTTCATTGGTGCACTACAACAGAAAAGAAGTTAATCCAACAGAAAGATTAGGGCATGATAACTGGCCAAATGCTTAATAGAAATATTATTTCCCTGTTGCTTGTTGTTTACGGTACATAGCAAATACTAAATACGTCGTGTCAGAACTTCCATACACAAGATCAGAGATGCAAGGCAGGGATGCTGTGTTCCAATGTGCCCACCTTAGTACTTTCAATAAAACGTTGAGCTCAACTTTTCCGTTTGTTAAGGGTTTCTGGGAATTTGTTAAGGGTTTCTGGGGATAAACTACAGTGCTCATAATTCGGGGGGGCGTGTTTTAAAGGTAAAGCATGTTCATGGCCTGCTGGTTATTGAAACTGTGTTCAAATGACATTAGCCTGAGTCCATATCTATCCTGTACAGGGCCAGCCTAGGACGTTTTGCCACCGAAAACGCTACCTCCATCCCATCATCTACAGCCTCCCTCCCAGACAACAGGGATCCACCTGTCTGGGTCCTGCGTCTCATGGTCTCAATTCCATAGTTTCTTGAGAACTCCAGGTGTTTGATGCATTTTCCTTCATATCAGCCTCCACTTGAAAACAATCTGCAACTAAGCCGAGGTGTGTACAGTGGTACCTCGGTTTACAAACGCTTCGGGTTACAAACGCTTCAGGTTACAGACTTCGCTAACCCGGAAATAGTACCTCAGGTTAAGAACTTTACTTCAGGATAAGAACACAAATCGTGCGGCGGCAGCACAGTGGCCACAGAAGGCCCCATTAGCTAAAGTGGTACCTCAGGTTAAGAACAGTTTCAGGTTAAGAATGGACCCCCGGAACGAATTAAGTTCTTAACCAGAGGTGCACTGTATGTTTAAGATAGCCATTGTACATGTGCAGATGACAGCTTCACGAATAGGAGTTGGGGGCATGCCAGACCTTCCAAGTGTCTCTATTTTCCAGGGACACTCCCAATTTTAAAGAAGCCATCCTGGTTTCTGATTTGATCCCAGAATGTCCCACTTTTCCTTAGGATGTCCCTAATTTCATCAGAGAAATGTTGGAGTTATACAACCCCAGCGCCAAGGAGATATGTAAATTACAACCTTTAGAAGACATCTGAAGGCAGCCCTGTCTAGGGAAGTGTTTTTTAAAAATGTTTGACATTTTATTATGTTTTTAAATATGTTGGAAGCCACCAGAGTGGCTGGGGCAAACCAGTCAGATGGGCGGGATATAAATGAAAATATGAAGATGATGATGATGATGGAATAGGATGATCCTATTTTCATCGGAGAAATGTTGGAGGGTATGGCATGCATGCACAGAGAATGTAAACAGGCAATAAACATTGGGTGAAGACATTTCCACTTCACCCAATGTGCCTTGGAATGCAGAATGGGCTGCATTTTAAACCACTAATGTGTGCATAGCTGTCAGGGAACTGCCATCGGAGCTAGAGGCGGAGGGAAGGCTCCAGAGGGATGCCGGAGAGGGTCCCAGTAGGGAGAGAGGCAGCCCATCTGCTGGGGAAGGAAATCAGCGTAACACCAGTGGAGAAGGGGGGCAGATGGGGGAATCGGAGAGGAGGCTCCAGGACTCTTCCCTGGAGACCAGTGGGGAGAGCACGGGTCCTCCGCTGCCCACACCCTCCCTGCGCAGAAGACTTCCACGCAGGGAGAGTAGGAGGAGACTTGGCGTCAAAGAACTTTTTTGCTGGAAGAAGTTCAAGAAACGCCCACTGACGGATTCTGCCAGCGATTGAGACAGCCACGGGTGAAAGGCTGTCCAGACAGAAAGGGTTCAACCAGGTAACCTAGCCAGGAGTGGTGGCAACTTACGCACGAGCAACCCCTAGAACCATTACAATAGCCTAATTCCCTCTGATCAAAACTTCTTATTTTTTATTTTTGTTGAAAAACAAGACTGGGACCCTGCTACACTTATGGGGCTGGAATATGTAGTTAGCTTAAAAAATGGGGGGAAAACCTATCTTCTCCCTTTTGATTGTTTATCAGAGTCAGCAGGATCTTTCCTAGTGGAGAGAATTTAGGCCCTGTATTCCAAAGATTGGTGGTATGATTCATGCAGTTAGCAACAAGGCCTAGGGATCTCTCGTGGGAGGGAAGGTGCAAAATATATGCAAGATGATTTCCACGGTTTATGAATACATATTTCAACACATTATCGTTTGCTCTTTAGAAAAAGCTCATTACGAATCAAATCATCGTTTCTTATTTTTAAATCATCGTTCTCTTTTCTCTGGAGCTAAAGAATGCAGCTGACGATTATAGATTGAGCAAGACAGTTTCTGGGAACAAAGGTGGGAGAGACGCTTTTTTTGTTAACCTTTACAGATTTCTGTTCAGCACAATCCTTTACATCTCTACTCTACTGAATTTAATGGTATTTGCTCCCAGGTAAGTGTGTACAGCCTAACAGTGCAATCCAATACCCACGTACCAGGACAGAACTGGGCCTTATATCTGGGCAATCACGTATAGGATTGCACTGGAAATGTATTATTCAATCTAGAATGAGCTGAAAACCCCACCATTCCCACCCGAAAGCTATGCAAGGGAGGTGAGGCGGCACAGAAACATAAATCAAACTTTTTCTGCTGTTATGCCCTCAGCTCTGAGATGCCATCTCATGGCAATGCAGGGAAATAATTACATTGCCACATTCAAATCTCTACTCGCCCATGTTAAAAACCTGCTTCTTAGCCTAAAGTTCCTCATAGGGTTATTATGAAACTACTGTATTTTTTGCTCTATAAGACTCACTTTTTCCCTCCTAAAAAGTAAGGGGAAATGTGTGTGCGTCTTATGGAGCGAATGCAGGCTGCGCAGCTATCCCAGAAGCCAGAACAGCAAGAGGGATTGCTGCTTTCACTGCGTAGCGATCCCTCTTGCTGTTCTGGCTTCTGGGATTCAGAATATTTTTTTTCCTTGTTTTCCTCCTCCAAAAACTAGGTGTGTCTTATGGTCTGGTGCATCTTATGGAGTGAAAAATACGGTATATGCTCCTAACAAGCAGAAAGCTGAATTCTTCAAAACTATAGAAGAGAAACTGTTTGATATTTGATAGCAAATTAATAATGATGGGTGACTTTAATGGTGTGGTGTCTCTAGATCTATAAGAAAATCAGACTCTAAAGAAGGGAAACTACCTAATGCTTTCTTTGACATGGTGCCCAACATGGATCTAACTGATCTTTGGTGTCTCAGACACCCACTGGTCCGGAAATCCACTTTTTTCTCAAACGCAACAATTCTTCAAGGCTTGTTATGGGCTTTGAAAGACCTGACAACTAGAGTAAAAAAGGTTGAGATCCAACCAAGGATGTTTTTTTTTTTAATGAATTTTATTAATTTTCATCCAGTTATACATTTTATCTCGAATACAACAAATTATATCTGTTTTGAACTTCCTTCAGCATCTCTGACAGTCATCCATTTTTATATCTTTGATACACATTCCCTTTTTTTCATATTGCCATTATTCCTCCTTACTCCCACTATTTTTAATAAACAATACTTCTTTGTTTGTTTTTTTACAGTGCCTCTTGAAATCCCACTAACGTTGTATTTATACCACATACATTTTTCAGATAGTCCACCAATTTTCCCCAGTCCTCGATGAACTTTTGGTCTTTGGTATATCTGATTTTCCCAGTTACAGTGGTGCCTCGCAAGACGAAATTAATTTGTTCCGCAAGTCTTTTCGTCTTGCGAGTTTTTTGTCTTGCGAAGCACAGTTCCCCATAGGAATGCATTGAAAATCAATCAATGCGTTCCTATGGAAACCGCCTTCAGACCAGGTCCGGGGACAGTCTGTCCCCCGACCTCTTCTGAAGGTCGGCGGGGGGTGAAAGTCTTTGCTCCCCCCCCCCGCCTGCCTTCCCAGGACAGCGGAGACTTCTCCACAGTCCCGGGTGATCTTAAAATGCTGGCGGGCGGCAGCGCTGCTGCCCGCCAGCATTTTAAAATCGCCCCGGGACAGCGGAGGAATTCTCCGCTGTCCCGGGGTGATTTAAAAGCCCCCGGAAAGGCAGGCAGGGAGGACAAAGACTTTGCTCCCCCCCGCCTGCCTTCAAAAGCCGTCCGGGATAGCGGGAAGGCAGGCAGGGGGGAGCAAAGACTTTTGCCTTCAAAAGCCATCCGGGATAGCGGGAAGCGCTTCCCTGCTATCCCGGACTGCTTTTAAAATGCTGGCGGTGGGGAGCAAAGCCTTTCGGCCCCCGCCGGCCTTCCTGGACCTCTTCTGAAGGCCGGAGGGGGGGGAAAGGCTTTGCTCCCCACCGCCAGCATTTAAAAGAGGTCCCCGGAGATTTCCCTATGGGCTTTCTTCTTGCGAAGCAAGCCCATAGGGAAATTCATTTTGCGAAGCGCCTCCAAAACGGAAAACCCTTTCGTCTAGCGGGTTTTTTGTCTTGCGAGGCGTTCGTCTTGCGGGGCACCACTGTAATTTGTCCAGTTCCGCATAGTCTATCAATTTTAATCTCCATTCTTCTATCGTCGGTATCTCCTCTTGTTTCCACTTCTGGGCCAACAGGATTCTGGCTGCCGTTACAGCATATTGGAAAAGTTTAAAGTCCTTTCTTCTTATGTCCTTTCCTACCATCCCTAAAAGAAAAGCTTCTGGTTTTTTCACAAAAGTATATCTTAACATTTTTTTCATCTCATTGTATATCATTTCCCAGGAACTTTTTACTTTCTTACATTCCCACCACTGATGAAAGAACGTCCCTTCTTTATCTTTGCATTTCCAACATTTGTTATCAACCTTATACATCTTTGCTAGTTTTACAGGAGTCATATACCATGTATAAAACATTTTCATTACATTCTCTTTCAGTAACGTACATGCCGTAAATTTTATATTCTCTTTCCACAATTTTTCCCATTCCTCAAATCGAATATTATACCCAAAATCCTTTGCCCACTGTATCATTACCGATTTGACCTCTTCATCCTTAGTATGCCACTCCCCAACCAAGGATGTTATCAGATCACAATGGTATTCTGATGACCATGGCAGGCTAAATGATGTGACTACATCATATAGAAATTGTTAATAAGGGAATATGTTCCCTACAAGAATTTTTCAAACCCAACCTTAATAAAGGAACAGATCTAAATATGGTTTGGGATGCCAGTAAGGCAGTAATGAGAGGCTTTTTAATCAAACAAAGTGCATGCATATACACCCACGCCCACACACCACAGAGGCTTGAATTTTGATAGCCCAAAGATGGAAAATGAGCAAGATCCCTAGTAAAGAAGACTGGCAACTTAAGATGATAGAATTTGCAGAAGCAGCAGGTTTAACATAGAATAAGAGGGCAAGAAGAATCTTTATTCAAAGCGGAGTGGAAAATTTTTACTGAATATTTAGAAAACAATTGTGTACAATTGAAAACGCTGGCAGTGTTTAGATAAATTCAACAGTATGGTAAATATTTGAAGGATGTAAAATGGAGAAATGATTAGATTTGCTATAGTAAAATATGTAGGAATGATGATAAGTAAAATGAACCATGAAAGGGGAAGGAGGGAAGTAAATTGTTACATCATATTATGTAAAATGTTTATTTTGAGATGTATAAATTGAAAAATTAATAAAAATTGGGTTTTTTAAAAATGCTAAATAATTTTATTTCATTTTTAACGGGGATGGGGAAGGGATGTATGTAGGAAGACACTTTTGGGAGATTTATGCCTTTACAAAATGAAAAACGTACATTTGTGGGAGTTTTTTTTAGAAACCAATTCAACATATTCTACCGGTGAGAGCAGTGCCAACTTGGCAGGAGTGTCTAGCTCTTCTGCCCCGCATGCCGCTGGCACCCAAAGCTCATCACGTGTCAATCTCCTCGTCCCACTTGTCGGCGTCAGGCAGCTTCATTTTTTACCACATGAAATCGAGGAATGTGGAAGCCTGCAGTAACCGGCCCAGCCTGTGGAAGTGCCGTTCTGTGTATGGTAGGAGAAACTCCACAGCTGCTTTGATCCCTTCGTATTGCAAGAGGCTCTCTGGCATCTCATGCTTGAGGGGGGTTTCTACCACTGCCTGAGCCTCAAGGTAGTTTCACGAGTTTGTGTTCCACGTGGTGGAAAACTTTAGCACAGCCTCTTTCTGGTCTTTCCGAAGCTTCAGGAGGTTCTTTCCCAAGTCTTCTTTTCCATTAGCCTCCTTAAAAATAGCAGGTCCGACCCAGAGTGATCCAGGACTGTCAGAGGGTGGGGTGTTGGATGAGCAGAGGCAGGAAGAAAAAGAGGTTGGGTAGCAAGAAGGAGAAGCAGTGAAAAGGCCTAGGAGTAGAGAAGATGGACGTACTGGGCTGACTGTATCTTCCCAGGAGAAGTTAGGGGTGGGGTGTCTTTGGGTAGTGATGTATGGAAGTGAAAGCTGGACCATAAAGAAGGGTGATCGCCAAAGAATTGATGCTTTTGAATTATGGTGCTGGAGGAGACTCTTGAGAGTCCCATGGACTGCAAGAAGATAAAACCGATCCATTCTGAAGGAAAGCAGCCCTGAGTGCTCACTGGAAGGACAGATCCTGAAGCTGAGGCTTCAATACTTTGGCCACCTCATGAGAAGAGAAGACTCCTTGGAAAAGACCCTGATGTTGGGAAAGATGGAGGGCACAAGGAGAAGGGGACGACAGAGGATGAGATGGTTGGACAGTGTTCTCGAAGCTACCAGCATGAATTTGACCAAACTGCAGGAGGCAGTGGAAGACAGAAGTGCCTGGCATGCTTTGGTCCATGGGGTCACGAAGAGTCGGACACGACTAAACGACTAAACAACAACAAACAACAAGCCTTTGGGTGCAGGGTGCAAACTGCTCCTTCTCAAAGTGGCTTGCCCACCTGATCTCTGGTGCTGCCTGCCCACGCTCAGCAGCAGAACCCACACAAATGTCCTTCCCCACATGGAAGCCACTTGTTAAGAAATGACACACTGGACCAAACACCCCTGCTCTCGGTTGGAAGAGGGCAAGGAGACACAGCATCTCCCAAGTGACCTAGAAGCAGCCTGGCATTAAAACAACAACAACCAGCTAGGTAGAACAAGAAAATCTTTAATAAAAATAATAATAATAAAAGATTTCAGACAGGATCTCTCCCAGTCCCACCAGGAGATGCTGAGGTGAGACTGCCACTTCGCGGGTTTTTCAGCCCCGGCCGTCGAGGCGCAGAAGGGGAAAGGGAAAGCGGGCGCCGGTCGGGACGTGCTGGGGCTGGGCGCCGCCAGGTTGGGTGTGCGCAAAGCATGCTGGGCCAGAAGGGGGAAAAGGAGGCTGAGAGTGGTTGTCAATGGCAACTCCAGTAGGCCACTTCCCCTTTTCCCGTTTATGCTGGAGTCTTCTTTGGCTTGGTTTATGCTGGAGTCTTCTTTGGCTCTCTTCTGGCCAACACTGCCAATGACTGATCTTAAAATCTTGGTGTCGGTGAGATTCGGAAATCGCAGCACCTTGCGCCTGCTGGACCTCCTGAGCGGAGCGGGTTGTGTCTTGCTTCTCGTGAAGTAGGGCGAAATGTGAGGAGTGTTGCAAGCCGGTGCAGAGGCAGAAGGTCTGGCCGATGTGGTAGAGCATGGCTCCTCTGTCAGGGGTGTCTTCCTAACCCAGTGAAACACCAGTATCATGCGCCTCTTAGATGGGTTGGACATGATGAAGGTGGTGCTGGAGGCCCAAAGACCAGGGTGACTTCAAAGCGGAGGACGCAGCAGGCAGTTCCCTATCAATGGTGCCAAATCCAAGCAGATGTTAGCTCCAGTCCTGTTAAATCGATCCAGCAATTAGGAACGTTAAATAAGGAATTAATTCCTCAGGCACTATGAAAAGACTCTATGTGGCTTTTCAATAGCGGGGAGCTCCCAACTACTGCCACTGTTGACAGCCTGTTGCCCCTTAAATCTGCTTGAATGGGTTATGTCACAATGGTTCCTTAGGCCTTCATCAGGTGTTTGTGAGCATGAAAATGCTGTTGGGAGTTTCAAGCAATGAAGGCTCAGGCATAACACACTGTTTGAAAGTCTGAACATTTCCTCTTTTTAAAAACAATTACCATATTTATATACCACTTTTATAATTTATATACAAATTATTAGGAGAGTAAGTTAAAAATATACTGTAGTTTATTCACTTATAGGCTAGTTTACATACTTTATTCCTTCTTCTACTTCTATCCCACCTTTCCTCCACAGAGCATATACACTTCTGCCTCCACCTTCTCTATTTTATCCTGACAGCAATATTGTGAGCTAGGGCCATAGCTCAGTGGTAGAACAACTGCTTAGCATGCAGAAGGCATCAGGTTCAGTCCCCAGCATCTCCTGGTGGGACTGGGAGAGATCCTGCCTGAAATCTTTTATTATTATCATTATCATCATTATTATTATTTTATTAAAGATTTTCTTGTTTACAGAAGTATGTGTAATGTCTCTCGTATTTTTTCCATGTAACGTTTTTACAAATCAGTTTCATTTGTTGAGACATTGGGGGGGGGCGTGTGGAAGGGGGGAAGATGGGGAGGGTTGGGTGGCGATGTTTCTATTTTGCTTAATGTATGTAGGGTTTGGTGGCAGCGTTGCTCGTGCAGGTTCTCTGCTGTTCATAGCCTAAGTTACAGGAAAAACGGGGGTGGTGGTGGTGCTGTGGTCGAAACCACAGAGCCTAGGACTTGCCGATCGGAAGGTCGGCAGTTCGAATCCCCGTGACGGTGAACTCCCGTTGCTCTGTCCCAGCTCTTGCCAACCTAGCAGTTCAAAAGGGCAAGTAGATAAATAGGTACCGCTGTGGGGGGAAGGTAAATGGCATTTCCATGCACTTTGGCACTCGTCACGGTGTTGTGCTGCGCCAGAAGCGGTTTAGTCCTGCTGGCCACATGATCCTATACGGCCTAGGACCCTCGTACCTACGAGACCGGCTCTCCTGGTATGCCCCACAGAGAAACTTACGGTCTTCAAATAAAAACATCTTGAAGGTCCCAGGCCACAGAGAAGTTAGGCTGGCCTCAACTAGAGCCAGGGCTTTCTCGGCTGTGGCTCCGACCTGGTGGAACACTCTGTCACAAGAGACTAGGGCCCTGCAGGACTTGACATCTTTCCGCAGGGTCTGCAAGACAGAGCTGTTCCGCCAGGCCTTTGGCCAGGGCACAGCCTGACTCCCTCCCTCGGCAATCTTCACGGAGCTCTGGCCCAATGGTGGCCAGTGGCTTGAATTTAATTAATTTTATAATGAATGATTTTAGAATGTTGTTTGTGCTGTACTTTTGTACTGTTTTATTGTTGTTAGCCGCCCTGAGCCCGGCTTCGGCTGGGGAGGGCGGGATATAAATAAAATTTATTATTATTATTATTATTATCCAGAAAGCTGTCTGTGGACAAACGCCGGCTCCCTTGGCCTGAAAGCAAGATGAGCACCTCAACCCCATAGTTGCCTTTGACTGGACTTAACTGTCCAGGGGTCCTTTACCCTTTATCCTTTTTGCATGAAAGAATGTAGACCTGCCACCTTTTCTTACATTGCCACATGGGAAGCTGCTTAAGAGATTTCCACTCCAAACTCAGCTTTTTCTGTATCTTGACACACCTGGAAGTTGTTCTCCAACCAAAACAAGGAAGTCATCTTGCTTTTCTGCCATTGTGCTTTTGTGGTGCTATGGCAGACAGCAATAATGCAATAACTGTGGGGGAACATTACAGAACAACTCTTAAAACAGACAGTCTAGTATAAATCCCACAAGTTTTCCCCTCTGAGAACCTGCTTACCATTTAGGGTGCCATGATTTTGTGCTGAGATATCGCTTGGAAAAAAGTGCTTTTGGGGGGGATAGCAGTCTCATATGGCACGCCATATTATGTAAAATGTTTATTCTGAGATGTATAAACTGAAAAATTAATAAAAATTGTTGTTTTTTAATGCTAAATAATTTTATTTCATTTTTAACGGGGATGGGGAAGGGATGTATGTAGGAAGACACTCTCGGGAGATTTATGCCTTTACAAAATGAAAAACGTACATTTGTGGGAGTTTTTTTTACAAACCAATGCAATAACTGTGGGGGAACATTACAGAACAACTCTTAAAACAGACCATCCAGTATAAATCCCACAAGTGTCCCAGAAAAACCAGGACATCCCTTTTTCCCCTCTGAGAGCCCAGTTACCATTTTGGGTGCCATGATTTTGTGCTGAGATATCGCTGGAAAAAAGCACTTTTTGGGGGGGGACAGCGATCTCACAGGGCACGCCAAAACACACCTTTTCGGGTGTTGTGAAAGCAGATATTTTGGGGCTCCATGATGTCTCACAGGTCACATGATTTGCACGGACAGGAAGACACCTGTCCCAGTTTTGGGATTCAACTTGTTGAAGGATATGACATGTCAATGACATGTTGCAGAATATCTTCCCCCCGCCCAAAAAACACCCCTCCACAACCCACCAGTCTGGAAGGGCTCTTTGAGCCAAAGGAAACAGACAAATAAAAGTGTTCTGCTGCAACGTAATGGTTCTGTTTTGCATCTCTCAGTGCTTTCATATGCGCCTTTCCTTGCCAGTGCTGTGCATGGTTCTCAAATTACTTGTCCCAGCACAGAAAACAGATTGTGAACTATTGCTGCAGACAGCTTGTCCTTTCATGTTCTGCATCATGCAGAACAGAAAGTATTTGTACTTTGAGCCTGAAAGCGATAATCGCTTTCTGATCTGCAGCTGTTCCTCTGAGGAGTTCATCCTGCTCCCATCTTCCCCCTCATAACGTTTAGAATGATGCTTTCCTAGTACCGATGGGCCCATTTCTGTTAATTTGTTGTTCAAATTCCCAACACATGTGCTTTGCTACCCTGTGTGAAGGGGGATCTATGGCTCAGCGCATGTTTCGCCGTCATATTTTAGTGTCATATAAAGAAACATTAGCGGGGGGGATATTCTTCTGGGGGGGAAGCAAGGTGATGGGTTCTGCTTCAAAGCAGTTCATCGTTTTGCAAGGGCATTCATTGCATGGCTAGGACTTTGCTTAAAGGTTGAAAACAACTTGCTTCGGTGCTTAGATGGCATCAGAAATTTACTAACCTCACAAAGCAGAATTTATGTTAATATTGTGCCAGTTAAAGCAAAGTTTATGCCATTAGCTGTGATTAGGTTGAATCAGCTCTGTTAAATATGACTCAGTAATGCAGATCCTCTGGATAATAGCATGTGTGGGAGAACCACAAGTAGAAAATTATGAGAACCTGAGACACTGTTAAAGACCTTTGACTCTTCATCTAAGCCAATTAAGAGTTCAGTCTGGGATCTTTACTACAAAAGTGTTTTGAATGGTTTGCGTATCTTATGTAAAGCAAACACTCGACAAGCATGGGGTGGATGTATCCATATCATATGTTTTTCTTGTTGGTGCAAAAGTATATATATATGTACAAAAGGAGAATTCCCTGGATGCCAAAATCCAGTTTTGGGGCAAGTACTGTTTTGTGAGAGAACCTCAGACGACAAAGTCACAAAATATGCAGCAAAGTAAAACGTAGAGATATAGGTTGTTAGACATTTAAAATATGCCCTTCCAAGAAAGTTCCAAAGTTTCACTTTTCCCCCAGCATAGGAAACTACTACACCTTTGGCAAGTTTAAAATTGGTTTACTTACACAGGTATCTCCAAACTCGGCCCTCCAGCTGTTTGGGGACTACAATTCCCATCATCCCTGACCACTGGTCCTGTTAGCTAGGGATGATGGGAGTTGTAGTCGCAAAACAGCTGGAGGGCCAAGTTTGGGGAAGCCTGACTTACAAGCTCTTCAAATGTCAGAGTCATGTGCTTTTCCATACATCAGTCAGAAAAGTTGCACAGGCAGTAAAACTTAGCTTAGTTACAAAGTGGTAAAAGTTCCTAGATTCCTGGTACAGGAATTCAAGAGTGGAGCAACCAGCTCAAACCTCCTCACACACTGAGTTTCTCAGGTAGACTGAGGGAAACAATAGGCTTGATTACCTATTTCCTCCCAAAGTAAGGGGGAGTGACATAGCTAAACCTAACAGGACAGTTGACTCTGTGGTATTAACCCCTTCATGCATTAACTAGACTTAAGCATGTTGGTTATATGAGGCTGATTTCTGAAAGCCCAGGAACATATTTCGAAGTCCTTTAGACAATAATTCAAGCTTGCATTGAGTGTATGATTCAAATGTGTTAAATAGTGCTATTATTCAATTTCTTACCTTCTCTTCATCATAAAGTCCCCAGGGCAGGCTACAACAATATTAAAACACAATATTGAAATCAGTTAAAACACTTACTTCACATGCAAAACACAATTAACATGTATCTCCTCCCCCCCTACCCATGCCTCACAACCACTTCTAAATTCCCATTATGTTAGAATAAAACACACATACACACACATACTTCAGTGTGCCAGCCTTTTTGTTAAAAAGAACCACTCACTTAAATCATAGCACCATCATGACTTCAGGAACAAAATGGAATTGCTTGGGCACATTTACTGGGGAAGAAGTGAGATTTAGCTGTAGATAAGGATGATCTATTTTTAAAGGTACAAATAATAAAATGAGCATTTTATAACCGTGTACTGTACATATTTAGCCAGCCACCCCCAGACTACACAGACTATATTTTTAAAAAATGAGAAGAAGAAAGGAAGGAAGGAAGGAAGGAAGGAAGGAAGGAAGGAAGGAAGGAAGGAAGGAAGGAAGGAAGGAAGGATGCTGTGGCAACCAATGTTAGTCCTGGTGGGCTTTTGTGGGCTCAGGTGCTGATGTTGGACCTGTTTGTCGCTTCTACTATCACCTGCCACTTTCTGGGTGTCCATAGGTGGGGGATGGACTTTAGCTCGGAGGTCCAGTCTTAGCTGCACCACTGACCAGAATACGAGGATGCAGCAAAGGTGGCATATGATGGGCCGTAGGTGGAGCTTCTGGTCAATCGCAGGTAAAGCGTCACAGAAACATAGTCTTACCTCAGACAACATAACTATAAAAAGTCTGGACCATTAGGTCCAGTCGTGACCAACTCTGGGGTTGCGGCGCTCATCTCGCTTTATTGGCCGAGGGAGCCAGTGTACAGCTTCCGGGTCATGTGACCAGCATGACTAAGCCGCTTCTGACGAACCAGAGTAGCGCATGGAAACGCCGTTTACCTTCCCGCTGAAGCGGTACCTATTTATCTATTTGCACTTTGACGTGCTTTCGAACTGCTAGGTTGGCAGGAGCAGGGACCGAGCAACGGGAACTCACCCCATTGCGGGGATTCGAACCACCAACCTTCTGATTGCCAAATCCTAGGCTCTGTGGTTTAACCCACAGCGCCACCCGTGTCCCTAACACAACTATACACAGGTGAAAATTAGCAAAGATGTATAGAACTGCTTCAAGTGTTTGTTGGAAATGCAAGGAGAAAGAAGGCACATTCTACCACATGTGGTGTACATGCAAGATAACAAAAGCATAATTTACACTCAGTTGAAAAAACTGTTTAAAATAACGTTTGTTACCAGAAGCTTTTTTGCTTGGTACTCTAGATACAGAGATTCCGAAGGAGCAGAAACGACTATTCATGTACCGTATTTTTCGCACGATTGGACGCACCGGACCATAGGACGCACCTAGTTTTCAGGGGGGGAAATCAAGGAAAAAATATGATCCCCCCCCCCCCGCAGCTCTGGGAGCAGTGGACAGGTTGCACGCAGCCTGTGCGCTACTCCAAGACCTTCTCCCTGCTTTTGCGGGAGGTGGAGGAATTCCCCCACCTCCCGCAAAAGCCCACAGGAGCCCCGCTTGACTCCTGCGGGCTTTTCGACCAGGAGGGAGAAGGGACTGAAACGGCCAGTCAGTCCCTTCTCCCTCCTTGGGCAAAAGCCCCAAAGAGCTGCGCGCTCTTTAAAGGGTGCGCGGCTCCTGCGGGCTTTTCTAGGAGGTGGGGGAATTCCCCCACCTCCTAGAAAAGCCTGCAGAAGCCACGGAGCCTCTTTAAAGAGCGCACGGCTTTTGCCTGCTTTTGCGGGAGGTGGGGGAATTCCCCCATCTCCCGCAAAAGCCCGCAGGAGGGAGAAGGGACTGACTCGGGCCAGTCAGTCCCTTCTCCGTCCTTGGGGAAAAGCCCCCAAGAGCCGCACGCTCTTTAAAGGGTGCGCGGCTCCTGCGGGCTTTTCTAGGAGGTGGGGGAATTCCCCCACCTCCTAGAAAAGCCTGCAGAAGCCACGGAGCCTCTTTAAAGAGCACACGGCTTTTGCCTGCTTTTGCGGGAGGTGGGGGAATTCCCCCATCTCCCGCAAAAACCCACAGGAGGGTTGGAGAGTAGCGGGAAGGCGTCGCGCGCCTTCCTGCTGCCCCCATCCTCTGGGGCTGGCGATGGGGGAAGCGCTGCTTTTCCCCCCGCCAGCCTCAAAGCCGGGTTGGAGAGTAGCGGAAAGGCGTCGCGCGCCTTCCTGCTGCCCCCCATCCTCTGGGGCTGGCGATGGGGGAAGCACTGCTTTTCCCCCCGCCAGCCTCAAAGCCGGGTTGGAGAGTAGCGGGAAGGCGTCGCGCGCCTTCCTGCTGCCCCCCATCCTCTGGGGCTGGCGATGGGGGAAGCACTGCTTTTCCCCCCGCCAGCCTCAAAGCCGGGTTGGAGAGTAGCGGGAAGGCGTCGCGCGCCTTCCTGCTGCCCCCCATCCTCTGGGGCTGGCGATGGGGGAAGCGCTGCTTTTCCCCCCGCCAGCCTCAAAGCCGGGTTGGAGAGTAGCGGGAAGGCGTCGCGCGCCTTCCTGCTGCCCCCCATCCTCTGGGGCTGGCGATGGGGGAAGCGCTGCTTTCCCCACCGCCAGCCTCAAAGAGCAGACTCTCCTGGCTTCAGCGGAAGCAACGCGAAGCCTCTGTAGCGCAGGCTTCGGAGGCTTTGCCTTGCTATCGCTGAAGCCAGGGAGCCTGCATTCGCTCCATAGGACGCACACACATTTCCCCTTCATTTTTGGAGGGGAAAAAGTGCGTCCTATAGAGCGAAAAATACGGTAAGTGACGATAGCAGCGCGGATACTACTGGCCCAGAGATGGAAAGAAGATAAAGTTCCAACCAGAAACGAATGGCTGATGAAGATGATGGACTACGCCGAAATGGCGAAATTGACTGGGAAAATCAGAAACCAGGAAGACAAGAATTTTAAGAAGGAATGGGGAAAATTTATAATGTATTTAAGAGAACACTGTAAACAGCTAAAAACTTTGTCAGGATTTGAGTAATGCTTGTAATATATGAAAAACTATGGTAAAAATGGATTTTTTTCTTTAAAAAAGAAAAGAAGAGAAGCAGTTGGGGAAAAATAGATTGATAATGGTAACTGTAGAAGGGCAGAGGGGAGTTGAAGAATTCAGGGGATCCTTAATGATGATGTGGATGTTTCTTTGAATTTAAATTTGTTATGAAATACTATATATATATATATATATATATATATATATATATATATATATGCAGGTTTTGGTGTCCTCGGGTGTCTTCCCGTGTAAAAGTTGGGGTGTCTAGGCGACGTTTCGACGAGGTCTCACTCGTCATCTTCAGGCTGGTGCTTTCGGCTTCTTGTTACTGGAACAGAGCAGGATCTCAGTGTTTGAGTTCCTATAAATACTGTTGAGGGGGTGTGGTGTATAGCCTCCAATGTTCTGGGCAGAGAGGAAGTTCCCAGGCTAGTGTGCCTTTTCTTCTTTTGTTCCTTAATTACTTGAGGGATATCTTGAGTGATTTCTTGGGTGATATCCTGAGTACCACTTAGGTGGGTCATTAGGTGTGGATTAGTTGCTAAAAAACGAACTACACAAGAAAAGATACCTACTAAACCAAACCAACAAAGATCTGCTCACTCTTCACCTCAAACTCTGTAACAAAATCCACCCTGCACTCTGGGACAAATGCAAACAACTAGCCGTCTGGAGAGCTGAAACGGAGACCTCACATAAGACAGACACACACACCAACAAACTCCACAAACTAGAGAAACGCCAGAAGCCCAGCCACCCTCCACAACAACCCATGAAACAAACAGTACATAACATATCAGACAGGATCCTCACCACAACTGAAACCAAAGTACTCTCCAAAGGTTTCAACTTTGCAGTCGCCCCGAGACGCATCCCCACGGAAAACATCATATGCGGAGTCGAAGCTAGCCTAACCAAAATCAACCCAGATGAAGCCAATAAAATCAGACTTGAAGTCACCAACATCCTCTGCTCCAGCAAACCACCCAGAAGCAATTTACACAAAGAAGAACAGAAAGCACTCACCAACCTGAGGAAAGACAACAACATAATCATTCTCCCAGCAGACAAAGGTAATGCCACTGTTGTGATGAACACATCGGACTACCAAGCAAAACTATCAAATCTACTCCAAGATCCTACCTACCAACCTATAAAAACAGATCCCACCACCTATCTAGAAAAAACCACCAAATCCAAAATAAAAGCCTCTCCTATCAGTGAAGAAATCCAGCTAAGAATCATCCCCAGAGAAAAATCATCCAGATGCCCCAAACTCTACGGCCTCCCCAAGATACACAAAGAAGGAACACCACTCAGACCAATAGTCAGCTCCATAGGCTCACCTCTACAAAATCTCGCTAAATTTCTCGCCAAGCAACTTCAGCCCTATGCAGAATCCATCTCTTCACACGTTCCAAACTCCTTCCAGTTCATAGAAACAATAAAGAAGCAAAACCTACATCCTAATGACCTACTTGTGAGCTTCGATGTTGTATCTCTCTTCACACAAGTGCCCATTAATGAAGCCTTGACAGCCATTCAAAACAAATACAATCCCCCCGAATACATCTTGGACCTGACCAACCACTGCCTAACCAACACGTACTTCATCCACAATGGACAAAGATACAAACAGATAGAAGGAGCACCTATGGGATCACCCCTCTCACCGGTCATCGCAAACCTGTACATGGAACACTTTGAAACCAATGCTTTAGACAAGTCAGAACACAAACCCAAACTTTGGCTCAGATATGTTGACGACACCTTTGTAATTTGGCCACACGGGAAGGAAAAACTGGATAGCTTCCTCACACATCTCAACAGCCTACACCCCAAAATACAATTCACTATGGAAATAGAAGCCAACAACCAACTTCCCTTCCTTGACGTCCTAATCTACAAAAAACCGGATGGCTCCCTAGGACACACTATCTACCGAAAAAAACACACACCAACCGCTACTTACATGCACAATCACACCACCACCCTGCACAAATAAACTCCGTAGCCAAGACTCTCATCTCCAGAACCAAACGCCTGGCTGACAAAGACCACTTGACAACTGAGTTACAGAATCTCTCAAATGTGTTAATTGCCAATGGATACCAGCAAAACAGGGTTACGAAGCTAATCCAAAAAGAAACACCCCCCAAAAACCAAGACACAGAAGAAAACAATGGCATGGCCCTCCTTCCTTATATCAAGGGCACTACAGATAAAATTAGCAAAATCCTCCATAAACACAATATCAAAACAGCCTTTTGCACCAACCAAAAAATAGCCAATATCCTCAGAAACCCCAAGGATAAAATCCAGTTGGAAAACCAAGGGGTCTATGAAATACCCTGCAAAGTCTGCCCAGCCACGTACATTGGACAAACAAACAGACGAATAAATGCACGTATCGCAGAACACAAGAATGCCGTCAAAAAAGAAGAAAAAACTTCCTCTCTTTTCCAACACATGAAAGAAACAGGACACGAAATTAATTTTGCAGATTCCAAATTGCTCTTTAACATGGAACATCACCACAAGAGAATAATCATGGAAGCCATCGAGATAGAGAAACACCCTCACAACATGAACAAGCGTGACGACACATCCCGCTTGCCAGACATCTGGAAATTAGCCCTCCCCACAAAAACTGACACCAGATCCAGAGGCACACAGAACGCCATCACCAATCAACCACACCAGACCCAAACCCAGACCCTCTCCACAGATAAATTACAGACACCATCCAGTAGCCAAACCATGGTGGCACCTCCGGATGCTGCACCCCCCTGCAATCCCTACACAGATCTGGCTGACACAGGCCACAAAACCACAGCTCGCCCCTATACACGAAGCCAAGCCAGAGCACAACTAAGTGCAGTACAGCCATCTTCTCAGAAAAACTCTTCACAAAGTTCAAGAGGTCAAGACACAAAGACTTTAGCAACTAATCCACACCTAATGACCCACCTAAGTGGTACTCAGGATATCACTCAAGAAATCACTCAAGATATCCCTCAAGTAATTAAGGAACAAAAGAAGAAAAGGCACACTAGCCTGGGAACTTCCTCTCTGCCCAGAACATTGGAGGCTATACACCACACCCCCTCAACAGTATTTATAGGAACTCAAACACTGAGATCCTGCTCTGTTCCAGTAACAAGAAGCCGAAAGCACCAGCCTGAAGATGACGAGTGAGACCTCGTCGAAACGTCGCCTAGACACCCCAACTTTTACACGGGAAGACACCCGAGGACACCAAAACCTGCATTCCTGTACCCGTGAAAATCTACGAAAGCATATATATATATATATATATATATATATATATATATACACACAGGTGAAATGCTGACTAGCTAACAAGCTTCCCCTTGCAGCTTTTGGTGACCCATCGCTGCACATCTCATCCAGCAAAATATTCAGGCCACGGGGAAGGGATATAATTAAGCACATTGTGGTTGCTAAGCTACAACCTTCCTTGATCCTAAGCGCTTCTGCATTGACCTATAAGGTGAATGCACAACAATTTCTACCTCCTTCTCCTGAGTGCAGCAACAATACCTTCAAATGGAGATTTTTTTCATTATCACAGTTGGTATCTGTATTGGATGCTGTCAGGGACCGTGCTGAGGAGGGCTGCACTGAGAAAGAATGGTGGGAGCCACCCCGTCCCCCTGATCCTGAATCTACCCAGGAGCAGGAGGACAGCATAGACCTGGAACAGTGGTTTGCAGAGGGTCATAGTTCAGAAGGCAGTAGCTGGGAAATACTGGATGGGGAACAGCTAGGAGAAGAAACACTAGAAGGGAGAGATTTAACAGATTCACAGTCTCTGGTTAGTATACATCCCTCTTTCTCCAAAGACCCAGAGAGCTCAGAGAGTGTTGGAACAGAAAGCACAGAGCATAAAAGCTCAGGTTACAAGACGTAGGAGTGACGTAGATTAATAGGGACGGAAGGGGGAGTGAGCCTTAATTGGGAGCACCGCCATTTCTAGGAATGTGTTCTTTTTATCTCACTGTGATTATTAACGAACTAACTGGTAAAACATTTCTTTCATTTGATCTTTTTATTTACTGCCACAGGGGGAGGAAGCCAATTCCCCAAAGCCTGACAGATGCCCCATACCTGCGTGTTTCAGGGGCCGAGGGGTCTTTCCACCCCCCCACTAAAATATTTGAGGTGGCTGCCCCCCAGTTGTTGGGCATTGCCATTCAAATAGTGTGTGTGTGTGTGTGTGTGTGTGTGTGTGTGTGTGTGTACGCTGCATCATGTGATCAATTATGTGCGGTGGGGATTACCTGCCCCACCCCTAATATTTTATTCAAGTTGGCACACCTGAGGGGATGTGAATTGTTCTCATGCATCTCCTGCTGACGTTGTTTTAAAAGGCTCATGTCTATATATAAGGGGTTTTTCAAACTGTTTTGTATATGCAGCTGTTTAACTGTTCCAGATAGATATAACTGTTTTATACATGCTTTTATTATGGTGTAAATTGCTTCAGGATGCCTGAAGGGAAGCAATTCATGAATGAAATGAACAACAACAACAACAACATTGTCGGACAAAATTGAAGTTTGCTGGGGGGGGGAAGTAATTTTGGGGTAAACTTAGAACATCCCTGCACCGATTTGGGACACAATATCCAACTTTCAGACTGGGAAAGGTTATGGAAAATTGATTTGAAATTCATGGTGTGTTGTACACTGAAAGAAAACTGTATGAAGGTGATGTACCAATGGTATCTGACTCCCAGCAAGTTAGCAAAAATGTATAAGACAGCTACAAATATCTGTTGGAAATATAAAGAAAAGGAAGGCACCTTTTTATCATAGGTGGTGGTCTTGTAATAAAAGCATTCTGGGAAATGATATATAATGAGATGGGGGAAAAAAGTTTAAATTAACTTCTATTAAAAAAACAAAAAAGAGGCCTTTTTTATTAGGAATTATAGGTGCTGATATTCCAAGGGAGCAGAAAAGACTTTTTATGTATGCCATGACAGCCACTTGGATGCTGTTAGCCCAGAGATGGAAAGAATCTTCTCTACCAGAGAAGGATGGCAAATTAAACTGTTGGATTATGCAAAAATGGCAAAGCTGACTGTGAATTTCAGGAACCAAGAAGACCAAAACTTTAACAAAGAATGGGGAAAATTCATAATTTCTCTTGGAGACTACTGTAAGCAGATGAAAATATTTGAGGACTGCAATAACACTTGTAATGTAGCAAGTACTATGGAAACAATGGAGTTATATAAAACATAGATTATTTGAAAAGATGCAGTAAAAAAGGTAAAGGGACCCCTGACCATTAGGTTCAGTCGTGACCAACTCTGGGGTTGTGGTGCTCATCTTGCTTTATTGGCCGAGGGAGCCGGCATACAGCTTCCAGGTCATGTGGCCAGCGTGACTAAGCTGCTTCTGGCGAACCAAAGTAGCGCATGGAAATGCTGTTTACCTTCCCACCAGAGGGGTACCTATTTATCTACTTGGACTTTGACGTGCTTTTGAACTGCTAGGTTGGCAGGAGCAGGGACCAAGCAACGGGAGCTCACCCCGTTGCGGGGATTTGAACCGCCGATCTTCTGATAGGCAAGTCCTAGGCTCTGTTGTTTAGACCACAGCACCACCCGCGTCCCAGAAAAGGTTTAATAATAGGACCCATGGAGGGAAGCTGGGAAGTCCAGAGATTCGGAGGAATCTGTAAATGTGTATGTGTATGATTGTATTGCTATAATTTTATACTTGTGAAGCCAAATAAAAATTATTATTATTATTTTTTAAAGAACATCCCTGCACTGTCCCAAAACAATTCTGTTCTCATAGAGGCCAGCCCAGATGCTTATATGAAGGAAGCTGGCAAGCAAGACCCGAATGCGACCATACTCTCCTCGCCTTCAGTTTCCAGGCAATTCACATTCAGAGACACCCTGCTTCCGACAGTGATTGAACTTGCAACTAACAAGATTTCCATGCAACTAACAGATCTTTTTGCATAACCAACAAGAAAAGCAACACTTGCAAAACTGTTCTCAGGACCAGACAGAGTTCAAAATGAACAGTACCACAGTGCTTGTTTTATTTATGCACGTATCTTTTATACAAGCTATCAGAATTGCAACGTCAAAAGCACATCTTTTAAAGAACGGTCTGTTGCAGCATTAGCCTATCATAGAGTCAACTCATACCACACCTGGCTGCGTTTTGATCAGCCAAAGCATTCAGCAATAGCTCTTAATACATTTAGCTAACGTTTCTATATCGAGCACACTTGAAATTCATCCTGGGCCAAAAACGCAGAGAAGGATAATGCTGCTATCTTAAATCTGGGATGTGGGTGTTTTGGGCACACAGATTTTTCCCCCAGATTAGATCAACAATGCCAGCTACAACAAATTGGCACCTTTGTGCAAATTGACCCGCCTTAACCTGGAATTAGCATATGCCCTCCAACATGTCTCTGATGGAAATAGGGACGTCCTAGTCAACAACAAACAACAACAACAATTTTATTATTCATACTCCACCCTTCTGACTGGGTGGCTTCCAACATATATTTATAAAATAATAAAACATTCAGCATTAAAAAAAACCTTCCCTATACAGGGCTGCCCCAAACACTTCTGATCTTACATTATGTGAGAGACATAGCAAGTGAAGGGACGGGAAAATGCAGTTTTTAAAAATATACTGGCTGCTTCTTTTTCATGTAAATGCTGCCTCTTTCCTGGCACCAGGCATCTTCTAAACCTCTTTTGTGTTACATTGATTTCTCAGCTCTGAATAAGGGTAGGAAGTGAGTGAGCAGCATTTTCTTTCTCTTCAGCCACCCCGCTCTGCCACCCTGCAGAAGGTAAATAATCTACATTTTTTCCTTGAATGCAAGAGATTCCCTGCTGTTTTAGAAAAGGGTGAGAGGGAAATGATAGAAAACGTGTGAAACTGTAAAGGTTACAGGAACGTGAGTGAGAAGAGCACAGGCTTAGATGTTCAGGTCTCTTCATATCATATTTTTTTAAAGCACGGGAGCAGATCATGTTTTTCTTCCTGTTCCCCGAATTGCAATAGCTTTAAGAGCCAGTTGTAAA
Source organism: Podarcis melisellensis (assembly GCF_964234715.1). NCBI lineage: Eukaryota > Metazoa > Chordata > Lepidosauria > Squamata > Lacertidae > Podarcis > Podarcis melisellensis. The sequence continues at coordinate 13,522,778 of NC_138544.1, forward strand.
TACATAACATAAATGCATGTCGTAATCTACAAAACAGTTGCAGATCTCAAAACTTGCACTATTTCCACAACTGTCAGTCTGAGGATTTATTGGGGTGTTTAGAGGTGGTAGCCCCCTCCGCCTAGAATTCTTTCTGGGGAGACTAATGGCGATGAAACAAGCTATATCTTTAACTTATATGCAGAATTCATCATGCGAAAGGCTGGACTGGATGAATCCCATACCAGAATTAAGATTGCTGGAAGAAATATCAACAGCCTCAGATATGTAGATGACACAACTTTGATGGCAGAAAGTGAGGAGGAATTAACCTCTTAATGAGGGTGAAAGAGGAGAGCACAAAATATGGTCTGAAGCTCAGCATCAAAATAACTAAGATCATGGCCACTGGGCCCATCACCTCCTGGCAAATAGAAGGGGAAGAAATGGAGGGAGTGAGAGATGTTACTTTCTTGGGCTCCATGATCACTGCAGATGGTGACAGCAGTCACAAAATTAAAAGACGCCTGCTTCTTGGGAGAAAAGCAAAGACAAACCTAGACAGCATCTTAAAAAGCAGAGACATCACCTTGCCAACAAAGGTCCATACAGTTGAAGCTATGGTTTCCCCAGTAGTGATGTATGGAAGTGAGAGCTGGACCATAAAGAAGGCTGATCGCCGAAGAATTGATGCTTTTGAATTATGGAAGAAAAAGAGGTTGGGTAGCAAGAAGGAGAAGCAGTGAAAAGGCCTAGGAGTAGAGAAGATGGACATACTGCGCTGACTGTATCTTCCCAGGAGAAGTTAGGGGTGGGGTGCCTTTTGGTAGTGATGTATGAAAGTGAAAGCTGGACCATAAAGAAGGCTGTTCGCCAAAGAACTGATGCTTTTGAATTATGGTGCTGGAGGAGACTCTTGAGAGTCCCATGGACTGCAAGAAGATCAAACCTATCCATTCTGAAGGAAGTCAGCCCTGAGTGCTCACTGGAAGGACAGATCCTGGAGCTGAGGCTCCAATACTTTGGCCACATCATGAGAAGAGAAGACTCCCTGGAAAAGACCCTGATGTTGGGAAAGATGGAGGGCACAAGGAGAAGGGGACGACAGAGGACGAGGTGGTTGGACAGTGTTCTCTAATCTACTAACATAAGTTCCAAAAAAAGAAAAAGAAAAGCACATACAGCTGAAAGGAAGCAGGAGAGCATTCTTCCAATGTCCTCCTTCAGTGCTACACATTTTGAAAGGAGCAGGAGGCCATCAGCCGCACAACGTCATGATTGTGGAGGGAAATATGAATCCCTGTGACTCCGGGGGCGGGGGGAGGGAATAACAAAAGAACCAGTTGCATGCTTGGGTTTAAAACATGGGGCTTTGCAGGAGAGATTCCAGCAGGAGAGATTCCCCAATAGCAGAGTATAAACACACAAAAGTCAAGTAGCAATATAGCATTAGGAATATAGAGAAATCCTTTACTTACAAAACGCCTCAAAGATCAGATTCATGCATTCATCTAAGCGGCAGCAAGGAGACCACAGGCAGACCACAGGTAGAAAATACAAAAAGCTTCATACACATGCTCTAAGCTTGGAGCAAGGATTGCACATGTCCTGGCGGCGGAGAGAGCAGGAAGTTTCACTTCATCATTGGAGAACAGGGAGTGTGACCTAGCTGAGTCTAGGAATCTAACTCAATGATCTTAGCCCCTCATGCATAGTTATCTTTGACTGCCATTTCCCACAATGATGAAAGGGCCCTTGAGCTACCAACATGAGTTTGACCAAACTGCGGGAGGCAGTGGAAGACAGGAGTGCCTGGCGTGCTCTGGTCCATGGGGTCACGAAGAGTCAGACATGACTAAACGACTAAACACCATATACTCTGCTGGAAGCCGCCCAGAGTGGGGAAACCTAGCCAGATGGGTGGGGTATAAATAAATTATTATTATTATTATTATTATTATTATTATTATTATTAGATTTAGAGGGAAGCTTGTGTTGAGGCTCTCAGTGCCCGGAGCTTGCATTCTTTATTACAGGTGTCAAATCTAGACTTCAGCAAAGCCCCATGCCTGGCTAATAGAATCCACAGGAGCCTGCTTAGTTGTGTGGTGTCATTTTGATAATAAATAGACCACGACTGCTGGCAGTTATCTTTAAACTAATGTAAAGAAAAGAGCTGGACACACGTCAGTGAAGGAGGAGAGGGATCATCCAACAGAGAAGAGAAACGGGCAAAAATTGCATTCACTGCAAAAGGAGGACTCCCTGTAGAGAAAGGTGACTTACGGCCCACGCTTCTATTTGCTTGTTCTGAGATCTGGGTAGAATCCAGAGTAATATAATGTTGTGTGTGTTCTGTTGTTTTTGGGTTGTTGTTTTTTTACAGTAGGCTCTACACCCCAGTGTGAAAGGTAGAGAACATTATAGATTTGTGGCACAACTCCCACAGAAATTTAAGAGAATGAAAAGGAGAGGTACTGAATTCATTAGACGTCAACACCTTATCTATAGCAACAGAGAGAAAGACAACAGTGACATGACTTGGCTATTGAAAAGGGAGGAAAGAAATGGTTTAAATAACTTTTGCTGATAGTGCATACCCTCCAACATTCCTCAGGTTAAAATAGAGACATTTCTCTCACACACCCCCCCACTAAACATCCTCAACCCCATTTTGGGTCGTCGTCGTCATCCCCTCAGGAAAGGGGGCTTCCTTCCATCCGAGAATCGGAGCTTGTCGTCACGGGCAGCTTAGGGCCTCTAAAGGTCTTCATCTAGCCCTGGGCAGAGCATAGTGATGCTGGCTAGCAGCCCCGAAAGCCTCCTCTGCTCCTGCCATAAGATTTGAGGTCATCACAGCTGGGGAAAAGATCTGTCCACAGGCCACATAGGAAAGCCAAATTCTGGAGAAGGATGCTAGGGAAGAAAGTGGCATGCACTGAAATAATTTGCCGCTCAGGAGCTGAGGCTTTCAGTAAGAAAGGCGCTTGGATTTCCTGAATTTTGGGATCTGCCTGGTAATTGTTTTTTTTCCTTTCTCTGTGCAGAAGGGGCAAGTGAGAGCCGGCCTCTCCGGGGCCTGCTCAGGTGCCTGAAAGAGATCACTGCATGGGGCCCCAGTCCATGCAGCCCGTCGTCCTGCAATTAGAAAAGATTTTCCCCAGTGGTTTTATTTGATCTGTTTCTGGTATCTGGCATGATTGAGGCCATTATACCATATTTTTCGCTCTATAAGACGCACCAGACCACAAGACGCACCTAGTTTTTGGAGGAGGAAAACAAGGAAAAAAATATTCTGAATCTCAGAAGCCAGAACAGCAAGAGGGATCGCTACCCAGTGAAAGCAGCAATCCCTCTTGCTGTTCTGGCTTCTGGGATAGCTGCGCAGCCTGCATTCGCTCCATAAGATGCACACACATTTCCCCTTACTTTTTAGGAGGGAAAAAGTGAGTCTTATAGAGCAAAAAATACGGTAAGTATTACAGCATGAACAAACGGTCAAAAGTTCCAAAGATCAGCGTATTGCAACGAGGGCGTTTTCGCACCTCTTCTTTTAAACCTACCAAAAAATGACAGATTCTTGGATAGACATAGCAAAATCAAAGCCTTTCAGAGTGACTTTCATTCCCCACCCCCCCAGCCATTCTTAATTTCTTTGTCCATTTCCCCACTAAACCAATGCTCCATATTTTGGTGAACCAGTAAGCTTTTGTGACTGCCTTTCATAACTTTCCTGAATTGTGCAATGCTCAACCTCACTGCTGCAAACTTTGCTTTTTAAACCTATCTTGTTCCAGGGGGAATTATTCAATACCACTAGTTTGGGTGGGAGTCTGGCTCTATATTTCCCCTCCAGATGTTTTGGACTACAGTTCCCATCAACCCCAGCCAGCAACTTGAACACCCAAACCCTTATATTACAGCTTGAGCTGCAATCTGTGTCCTTTCCATCGTAAGTGTGGGCCTATTTCTCTATGACATCATTTTCAGGAGATGGCCCTGAGGTCTCGCCATCTGCATAATTGCAGATTTCAAGACCTTGGTCCTCATCAAACCTCTTGGGTGTGAACGTCTGGTTTTCTGTATTCCACCTGTTATGTACTGAGTTGAATAGGATCCAAACTGCAGCAGTCTGATTGGTCCTAGAACAATAGGATCCAAAAGGCAGCAGTCTGACTGGTCTTAGAACAATGCAGCAGTATGATTGGTTGGCAGGAACCACCCAATCATGCTCCAGATAGAAGTGAATCCACAACCTGATTGGCTTACAGTAGAATTCCGGAATTAGCCAGTCATGTGCAGCCCATTGTGTAAATAATGTATATAAAGCAGATACTTTGAGGGGACTTTCATTCATTCCTCCTCACCACTATGAGCTGAATAAAGAGCATGAAATCACTTTGCGACTCTGAGTATATTTCACCAACCATGGTTCTGTGTTTGGACATCAGAAGCTTACTTTGTGTAGCTACAAAGTGAGAAGATTGGGGGGGGGAAACCACTCATGAACCAGGAGCTGTGTAGGAGCTGCGACACCCAGATGGCAATGGTGCTCTGGTGGATATCAAGTACAAATTTCCATCCTTAAACTTCTTGCATAAAAATACCCAGAGTATAACTAGTATTTCCTGTGGCATTACATGAACATATGGATTTCAATTTTTCTAACAGTGCTTTTGCTCCTGAAGCTGGTTGAAAGCTCAAAAACATGGTCATTGTGGGACTCAAGGAAGGCATGACAAACAAAAATATTCCTTAATATTTGTAAAAGCCAATCTTATGATTTAGAGGGAAGCCTGTGTTGAGGCTCTCAATGCCTGGAGCTTGCAGTCTTTATTACAGGTGTCAAATCTAGACTTCAGCAAAGCCCCATGCCTGCCTAACAGAATCCACAGGAGCCTGCTTAGTTGTGCGGTGTCATTTTGATAATAAATAGACCACGACTGCTGGCAGTTATCTTTAAACTAATGTAAAGAAAAGAGCTGGACACACGTCAGTGAAGGAGGAGAGGGATCATCCAACAGAGAAGAGAAACGGGCAAAAATTGCATTCACTGCAAAAGGAGGACTCCCTGAGGAGAAAGGTGACTTACGGCCCACGCTTCTATTTGCTTGTTCTGAGATCTGGGTAGAATCCAGAGTAATATAATGTTGCGTGTGTTCTGTTGTTTTTGGGTTGTTGTTTTTTTACAGTAGGCTCTACACCCCAGTGTGAAAGGTAGAGAACATTATAGATTTGTGCCACAGAAATTTGAGAGAATGAAAAGGAGAGGTACTGAATTCATTAGACGTCAACACCTTATCTATAGCAACAGAGAGAAAGACAACAGTGACATGACTTGGCTATTGAAAAGGGAGGAAATAAATGGTTTAAATAACTTGTACTGATAGTGCATACCCTCCAACATTCCTCAGGGTGAAAATAGAGACATTTCTCTCTCTCTCACACACACACACACACACACACCAAACATCCTCAACCCCATTTTGGGTTCCCTATCCCCCCCCCAGCAGAGCATTTCCTATCAAACACCAACAGCACACATGCTCTCCATAGTCCAGGGGGGGAAAACTTTAATCCAGATTTTATTTTATCTTATTCTCTGGTAGATTTACAAAAAGAAAAGCACACACCAATAAATGGCTCTCCCTTATGGGAGAGAGCATGTTTAGCCCCATTCTTTGGATCTAGGATCCAGCCAAGTCAAGAAGAAGAAGAAGAAGAAGAAGAAGAAGAAGAAGAAGAAGAAGAAGAAGAAGAAGAAGATTTGATATCCCGCTTTAACACTACCCGAAGGAGTCTCAAAATGGCTACAGCGGCGTAGCGTGGGGGGTGCAGGGGGGGCCGGCCGCACTGGGCGCAACATCTGGGGGTTAGGGTTAGGGGGCGCAAATCCACTGGTTAGGGGGCGCAAATCCATGGGCTAGGGGGCGCAAATTACTTGCCTTGCCCCGGGTGCTGACAACCCACGCTACGCCACTGAACGGCTAACATTCTCCTTTCCCTTCCTCCCCCACAACAAACACTCTGTGAGGTGAGTGAGGCTGAGAGACTTCAGAGAAGTGTGACTGGCCCAAGGTCACCCAGCAGCTGCATGTGGAGGAGCGGGGAAGCGAACCCGGTTCACCAGATTACGAGTCTACCGCTCTTAACCACTATATCACGCTGGCTCTCCATATAAAATGGTATTATATAAAATGGTATAGAAATAAAATATAATAAAATATAAAATGGTATAGAAATAAAATTAAAAAATTAAAAATTTGTGTGGAAAGTCTGAAGCAAGTTAATTCATCCCAGGCCTGTTCTCTTCTCAGGGCAGTCTTTAGCACATGCGCCACTGGGGCATCCTCCTGGCGGTCCCAAATTTAGTTTAGCTCCCAAATTAAACATTTTTTTCTTAATAATTTATCTGAACAAACGAACTGTGTTATGAAACTAAAATGAAATTTGCAATGCTTCACTCAGGGCTAGCGGCACCTTTCACACGACTAATCTCACGCAGGCAGGCAGGTGGCGAAATCAGTCATGTCAAAGGTGCTGCTGACCTGCCGCTGCCGCATAGCCGCTCAATACAACACGTAACATAATATTTTGATGTAAGAGTTAATTTCACGTGCACGGCGCTGTTGAGAATGACAAGCGCCGTCATTGAGTCTGACAAAGCGTGTTCTCCCTAACAGAGAGCACGTGTTGCGGTTGGGGAGCAGGCCACCCTGGCATGATTAGGCAAATTTGGTGGAACCCAGCCTTTAAAGGGTTAAATGGGTTGCTGGGGAATTTTTGATGTTGCTAATTTGGAGGAGGGGTCAGAGGCTTTAAATATAGGGGCCAGACGATGGGACGTCCTCTTGGCCGTTTGGGATCGGATCACCCGCCCTCCCTCCCTTTAATTAGGGTGGTCTTGCTCGGTTGACCTTGCTATGCCTGTCATGGGGTCGTTCGCCTTGGTGCGGGGGCCTGGTAGGAATTTTGCCATTTGGCTGATTGGCTTGTGCCATTTGGTTTTTGCCTACTGCGTAGCAAATCGTCACAACTTGTAAGGTTGGCGGTTAGGCATTGGTTAAATGGTGCTTGGAGGGGTAAGTGCCTACCCCTCCAAATGATGCGAAGGGAATTCCGTTAAAGGAATCCAGGGGCTTGCCATGCTTTTCGTCCTTGTTCATGGCGTTGGACCTGGGCCGTACAAGCCCCGCAGGAACATGAGGGTGAGAAGTGCGGGACTGATGCCCAGCTCCACTTTCTCACCCAATACTTGTTTCCCACACTGGATTCCGTTGGCGTATGGATTGCCAGCTCTGTCCCTGAGGGCATGGACAGATAGACATAACCAATGCCTAAGCAACCACTCACATATTTTGTATTTGAATAAAGTTGTGGCCAAAATTATGCCAAAAACCTTAAACAAAAATTGAAGTGTGAAGTGTGAATTATTTGGGGGGGGGTGGCACTGTGGAACTCAACACGCAAGCGCTGCCGTTGTGAATCAGAAGCGCCGCCTCGTCTTTGGTAAATGAGCACACAAAGTCAAAAGTCCTTTAATGAAACAGTAGGTATGAAGCACGTGAACGTAAGCAGGTACTCGCTTGGTGTTAAATAAGGATCAGGCAGACTCAGCAATGGAGAATAAGAAGGTGAAGTTTATTGCCAGGCAATAAGGACCCAGTTTGGAATCTCTTCCAAAAGGAACTGGGACCCCGATTGACAGAAATCCAGAGGTCTTTATACCTGAGCAGATCACAGCAAATCATAGATCATGAGACAACCATGAGGCAGTCATGATATTGTCAGCGAAAATTAGCCAATTAGCAAGCTTCTTGCCATGCTACCAGCTCCTGGCCAAGCACTGGTCAAGCACGGAGTTCTAGTTCTGCTTTCCGATGCTTTCAGTGACGCTCTGTCTATCCTCTCCCCTAGTTAAGACAGGACAGGGAGCTTGGAGATTTTGCGGTTTTGCTCTTCCTGTTCTGTGGATTAATTTAGCCTGTATCTGAGGGGATTTTGTACCAGAATCTCTGATTCACATCTTCCCCTTGTCCAGGGTACACGGATGTTTGTAGGGGAAAGGTCGGCTCCTAAATTTGCTGTTTCAAGCAATATGCAGTTAGCTAAGGCACAGCTTCCCTTTGATTCAAAATGGATTATAAAATACTGTAAGCCCTGATTATGTGTGAGCATATATGAATATATTGATTACTGATAACTGATTACATGGATAGCATAGGGGTAGCCCTTCTTCCTTGCCTCAGGTATACATTTCGGTAACACCTAGGTACAGTGGTACCTCGGGTTACATACGTTTCAGGTTACAGACGCTTCAGGTTACAGACTCCGCTAACCCAGAAATACTACCTCGGGTTAAGAACTTTGCTTCAGGATGAGAACAGAAATCGTGCAGCAGCGGGAGGCCCCATTAGCTAAAGTGGTGCTTCAGGTTAAGAACAGTTTCAGGTTAAGAACGGACCTCCGGAACGAATTAAGTACGTAACCAGAGGTACCACTGTATTTTTGTATTTTGTTTTTCTAGCTTGATCAAAATTATTTATTATTTCATAACAGGTAGATAGTTAAGAGCTTAGGCGGCTTCAGAGGCGGGCGCCTGGCGCCCCCAGAATTCGGCGCCCAGGTGCCCCGCACCCCTTGCACCCCCAGTTAAGACGTCCCTGTCTCTTCTCTGCTGCATGGTTTAGTCACAGAATACATTAATTTAGTTCAGAGCCATATTTCCCTCCCTTCCCTTCCCTTCCTCCACCTCCAAATTAAAGATGTGCCAGAGAGATGGTTTTTAATCTGTTGCCTTGGAGTTTAATTTGATGCTTCCTGGATCCTGTATTATATTATATGAAAGAGTAAATAGCAGCAACTATTTACTTTCTCTGTGCCTTCCATTATATCCGGCACCTCTGCCCTTTCTCTCTAAAACAAATAAGGTTCATCTTTTGAGTCTCGCAACGCTTTCCCAACCCTTGTAATTGCCGTTACTTACCTCAGAGCCACTCATCATGTCCTTGTTTCTGTTTCTTAAAGGGTTTCGAATGAAAGATCGAAGAAATGCATTAATGTGTGCTTTCCATGCCCCTCAGGGGAAGTGAGAGACAATAAACGCATGAAGTAGTAAGCACGCCCTTTTAAGGGTTAGGCTCAACCACCGTTTTAATTTCCACACTATTGGAAATTAAATGACCAGAGTCATTGTAGGAAATTTAAATTTATGGCAAGTGATGTAACCGTTTATTAAATATCGGTATTAAAGGAGATTATATATTTGTGATCTCTTAACGATTAATGTAATCATTAAAAAATTACAATGAAAAGAAGAGCATTTTTAACCAGAAAAAAATCCTCTCAAATACTTCCCTAGTTCATATTCCAGTAATTAACAAAACACATCCAACTCTCAGCAAACTTTGTATTCCTTCTGTGTATCTAATCAGTCAGTTTATCCATTTCTGCAATCTCCAAACATTTCAATAGTAACCATTCCCAAGTAGATGGAGCTTTTGGATTCCACTTACATGGCTACACTGCTGCTGCTGCGGCAATTGGGAAATCCTCCATCCAGTTAACAAAATCAGCACCAGAGGGTGTCTGAACCCTGTTGCTGCTATTATTGTGCAAGGGATGAGGGTGGCGCTGTGGTCTAAACCACCGAGCCTCTTGGGCTTGCCGATTGGAAGGTCAGCAGTTTGAATCCGCCCAACAAGTTGAGCTCCCATTGCTCTGTCCCAGCTCCTGCCAACCTAGCCGTTCGAAAGCACACCAGTGCAAGTAGATAAATAGGTACCGTTGTGGTGGGAAGGTAAATGGCATTTCCGTGCGCTCTGGCTTCCGTCACGGTGTTTCCATTGCGCCAGAAGCGGTGCTGGCCACACGACCTGGAAAGCTTCCCACGTCCACTCAAGGTGCTTCAATTTCCAGAAGTCCTTGGAAAGAGGGATTGACTGTTGGGGGTGTTTTAAGTGGGATGGTACTGCTTTAAATGCTTAGTGTAGATAGGGCCTAAGTGAGGAGCTGAACATCAGATCTTCACCCATTTCCCTTCCAAGATAATGACACCCAATTCTATTTCCCATCACAGCCTAAGCTTTTACCTCCATTAGCATTTTATAGTTTTTGGCCGGCAAACCATTGTGTGTTGTTATTTCCCCCAGGTTGTCAGCTGCCTGCCATACCATACAGGGCCCAGGGTGTCATCAGAGAAAAGGATTTTTCAGTGAAAATAATGAAACCATGGAAGTATCCAGCCACAACCTCGTTGGACCATTAAACCCCGAGGTTAAGAGTCTCATGCTCTGCCGACTGAGCTACCCCAGCTGCTTGCGCATAATGGAAGAGTGCGGCAGAACAGCCCCTCTCTACCGTCTGTAGAGAGGTGGCAACCTTACAGCCCATTATGCAGGAAAATGTTGATTGATGCCTGTTATGTACTGAGTTGGATAGGATCCAAAATGCAGAGTCTGATTGGTCCTAGAACAATAGGATTCAGAATGCAGCAGTCTGATTGGTCCTAGAACAATAGGATTCAGAATGCAGCAGTCTGATTGGTCCACCGGAGCTACCCAATCCAGCTCCAGGTGGAAGTGAATCTGCAACCTGATTGGTCTACAGGAGAATCCCGGAAATAGCCAATCACGTGGGGCCCATTGTGTAAATAATGTATATAAAGCAGACATTCTGGGGGAATTTCCATTCCTCCTCCCCACTATGAGCTGAATAAAGAGCATGAAATCCGCTCTCAACTCCGAGTATATTTCAATGCCAATGAAAGCTCCTGCTTAAAGAAAGCCTTCTTGGTTTTTTAATAGCTGTGAATCAAAGGATGCCGTGGGAATCTAACCCCACCTACCAGGATACTGACATGGGTGATTTTTTGAAAATAGGGGCCCTCAGGTGGGGTCTTCCATGCCAGGTGTTGGGGAGCCTATCCAAGAGTTGGCTCTGAGCACACAGCACAGGCTTCCTGTCTCCTCAAAGCCAGTAGCAATTTGTGCTGGCTTGCCACCAATAAAAATCAGAGACAGAAGAGAACCCAGAGTTCTTCATCCGCCTCTGCTGCTTAGAATGAAGTGTTCTGTGAAAGACGAAGCTGTGTAACACACACACACACACACACACACACACACACATAAACACACACACACACACACACACCTAGCAATGCTAGGTATGTGCGGCGGTTGCATTCAGATACCATCTGTGCTTGTCTCTCTGCAGTCAAAACCTCCCATTCCAACGAAAAAAATTAACTCCCTCACTATTGCTGCTGCAAACAGTTACCAATGCAGCATAAAGGGATAACTGAAGAGAGACAAGGTTATTTTTAATAATAATAATAATAATAATAATAATAATAATAATAATTTACTTATACCCTGCCCATCTGGCTGAGTTTCCCCAGCCACTCTGGGCGGCTTCCAATCGAGTGTTAAAAACAACACAGCATTAAATATTAAAAACTTCCCTAAACAGGGCTGCCTTCAGATGTCTTTTAAAGATAAGGTAGCTGCTTATTTCCTTCACATCTGAAGGGAGGGCGTTCCACAGGGTGGGCGCCACTACCGAGAAGGCCCTCTGTCTGGTTCCCTGTAACCTCACTTCTCGCAATGAGGGAACCGCCAGAAGGCCCTTGGCGCTGGAACTCTATTATTTTTGTGTATTCAATTTATACAATTTCGCTAACTTACTGAGAGTTAAATACCAATGGTATATCATCTTCATATAATTTTATTTCAGGGTGTAACAGTGCTTTGTGACACTTTCATTCTGGCAGGTGCTTGAGCTGAAAGCCCTGATGCAAACTGCCCATAAGACAGGGGTCAGCAACTTTTTCAGCCGTGGGCCGGTCCACCGTCCCTCAGACCATGTGGGGGGCTGGACTATATTTTGAGGGGGGGGGAAATGAATGAATTCCTATGCCCCACAAAACCCAGAGATGCATTTCAAATAAAAGGACACATTCCACTCATGTAAAAACACCAGGCAGGCCCCACAAATAACCCAGAGATGCATTTTAAATAATAGGACACATTCTACTCCTGTAAAAACACGCTGATTCCTGGACCGTCTTCAGACCAGATTGCCTACCTCTGCTTGAAGAGGACCACTGCTATGGCTCTATAAGCCTCGGGTTGTGGGGAATGCAGACATTGTCCCTCCCACATTGCCTCTAACGCCATGTAGCCAGCAGCATTCCAACTGCTGTTTGGTTGCGCTGGTTCAATGTGATTTTTGTTCTGGCAGACGCTTTCATTGCTAGGGAGATGAGATTATAAGAACACGGGAAGAGCCAATGACCTCTCCAGTCCAGCATCCTTGTTCTCTTCCTGGGAGAGAAGTCATAGTCTAGGGTTACCAGACGTTCCCGTTTCCCGGGGATTTGCGAACAAGTCCCCGGACAAATTCCATCCCTGGAGTGTCCCCGGATTTCATCTAATGTCCCCGGGAAACGCAGCAGCGGCAGTCTCAGCAGCCCGGAGCGGTTGGCTCTGGCTGGCTTCAGGAGCTGCTCAGAAGTCCCCATATGATGGTGGTACAGGGGCTCTAAGATGCAGCTTTTGGGCTGCCTCCACCTTCCCTGACCCCAGCAACTAAGCTGTGAAGGGAGGCTTCATGCTGCCTATCGGAGCAGCCTCCCAACTCCTACTTGCGTGCAAGCAGGATCAGGGCAGGAATCTCTCAGCTGTGAAGGGAGGCTTCACACTGTCTATCAGAGCTTGCGTGGAAGCGGGAGGGGGCAGGGATCTCTCAGTTAGGCAATGGGAAGCTTCCCTTCCCAGCCGAGGGATCCCCACCCCCTCCTGCTTCCACGCAGGTAAGAATGGGATTGGGGCTGCTCTGATGGGAAGGGAGGCATTGTCAGCATCGCCCTTGAGCCAGTGCACCAACTGGACTCATGCACCTCAACCCCGACTGGGCTAGGCGAGCTGGGTAGCACTGCCAGAGACCTCCTTTCTCACAGGAACAGGTCACAGTGCTGTGGACTCACAGCTTAGAGCTGAGAGCACCGGATTCACTGTCTCAATAATACAGTCGTTGCGCAGCAGAGTTTTGCAGAGTCTTGCAGAGTATAAACCACTTGGAGAGCAGCTCTGTAGAATATCTTCCTTTTATTCTGTAACTACAACTATGATACAAAACTATATACAGAGCTGAATATTCTAAGCATAAATCAATGCTACACTGAGAGTCTGCAGCTGCTCTTAGCAGCAACCTTATCTCTAGACACGATCTCTAACTCTCTCTCTCTCTCCGATACACTGACTGACTGACTGACTCTCTAACTCACACACACTGATGTGGTGCTGGGGCAGAATAAGTAGATAGCAGAACACGCCTCCTCCTCTCTGGAGAGTCAGCAGAGACCATCAGGAGATCATCAGGAGATTCTTGGGTATGGGAGGGGTGAAATCTCCTCAGGCATTGTGCTGCCTGAGCCTTGCTGCCGCCACTGCTCTCAGCCCTTCTTCTCCACCTTCCATGCCTGATCCACCACGCACCTCTCCCCCCCTTCCCCAAAGAACCAACAACTCAGGGGCTGCCCAGGCTCATGGAGAAAGGAGATAGAAGCCTAGGGGGAATAGGAAACGTGGCGGTTGAGGTCAAGGCGGCCGCCCCTCTGTCACCACCATTGCTGCAGCATCAACGTCCCGAACGTGTAGCATGTAATTAATTAATTACAGTGTCCTCGGATTCATTGAAAAAAATCTGGTAACCTTATCATAGTGTTCCTTGCCTCTCAAAGCCAAATTAGGCAAAATCTAGGTAAACTAGGCTAGAGATCCGTCTGTGATTGGATCCCTTTCATAGCTTCTTTAAAGCAGTCACTGAGGAGGAGGAGAGATTTGGACTGAGTCCATGGCACCAGGGGAGGGGGAGGCAGCTGAATCATTTCTCTTTCTCCTGCTTTTCCAGTGCAAATCCCCCCCCTCACTACCATTTGCCCTGATGTAGAGAGATGAGGCTGTGGCTCAGGACAGATCCCCTGCTTTGCAAGCAGATCTTGGGCTCAATCCCCTAGGTAGGGCTACTAAGAGACTCCTGCCAGAAAACGTGGACAGCCACAGCCAGCCACTGTAGAGAGTACTGTGCTGGGTAGACTTGTGGGAAATTGCAGTCAAATATAACTAGCAAGGGATGCGGGTGGTGCTGTGGGTTAAACCACAGAGCCTAGGACTTGCCGATCAGAAGGTCGGCGGTTCGAATCCCCGCGACGGGGTGAGCTCCCGTTGCTTGGTCCCTGCTCCTGCCCACCTAGCAGTTCGAAAGCACGTCAAAGTGCAAGTAGATAAATAGGTGCCACTCCAGCGGGAAGGTAAACGGCGTTTCCGTGTGCTGCTCTGGTTCGCCAGAAGCGGCTTAGTCATGCTGGCCACATGACCCAGAAGCTGTACGCCGGCTCCATCGGCCAATAAAGCGAGAAGAGCGCCACAACCCCAGAGTCAGCCACGACTGGACCTAATGCTCAGGGGTCCCTTTACCTTTATAAGTAGCAAACATAGGACTAGGTAATGCATGAAGGGGGAAAAAACCACAGAGCTGTGTTCCTAAACTGAATTAGGTCACACCCCTCATCTGGAAGGAAGGAAATCAAGTTTCCTCCTTTGTTCATTCTGTTTCTCACCATGTGAACTAGAAGCTCAGACCATATGTTTAGAGCAATTTCAGCATATTTTTGTATCCCAAAATTTCTGCCTGTGTTTACTCGCTGCTGCATGGGTAAATGCATGCGCCCATGGACCTAGCCAAGGGAGGGACGGCTGCCCCTCCCCCCAAATCAAGAAAATCAATTAAAAATACATATCAAACTGAGGTTCTGCCCCCACCCCTAACAAAAGGCCTGCTCCCCCTAACACAAATCCTGGCTATGTCCATGCATGAACCTGCCTTTTGGAAATTTGTAAGTAAAGAATTTTAAACTTACTAAAGTGTGTGGTCTGTTTAATGCTAAGAGGGGTAGAAATGGAGAAGGTTTGGTAGCATCCTGTGACTTTAAAACTCTGCTGGGGGTTCTTATGGGAGAGCGTGTTTAGCCCCCCTCTTTGGATCTAGGATCCAGCCAAGTCTTTTATTAATTATGACCACATGGGTGATCTATATCTATTTTCTTCCACAGGACCCAGGGTCAGGTTCCGTATAAGGTAGCACGCTATGTTCCTATGTGTTTGCTGCAAACAATGAAGAATTCATAGGAAAAAACGTTCTGTAACCAGAACTCCAGGAAAGCCCAGTTTAATGAGAAGGTTGACATGTTTATTCATTTAGGCTTAACTAGTTCCTGTTTTAACTAAGAAAATGTAGAAGGCAGCTGCAAAATGTTCAAGCAGCTGGAAACTACCCAACCAGAATTATTCCAGCTGAGAAAACGTTAAGAATTCCCAAACAAAACAGCTGCGCTTATTTTTTTTCTTTGTTTATTAGAACATCATATGATATATGCCTTTTGGCAAGAAAGAACAATTTTACAATCCTGAAAGAAGAAGGCGAAAACATATATATATATACAAGCGGTACGTTTGTTCAAAAGGCAAGCTTTTGATGAATTCCAGTTCCTTTGCCACCTACTGTCACATTTTAAATTATGCAACAAAACTAACTAATTTTACTGATAAATTATCAAGGTATTAACATGTGCAGAGGCAATTCAAATGCCTGCTCAGAAACCCTCTCTGGAGACTTTCCCAACCATTTTCAATATTCCAACACGTACAGTTGAATCCTGCTAATTAACCAAAGTGCCTCCAAAGATTAGAACACTGTACCAAATAGATGCACAAAGCTTCAGTAATTCACCCTTAGCTGTGATCTTTGTTTCCTTTTGATGTTTTAATTCCCACCCCTGCCAGTGTCACTCATATTATTATTTTTTTAAAAAGCTGGTAATAGCTGGGACCCTCAACCTGCTCCCACAGTGATGCTTCTGCCAAGCAGGAGAGAGGAGGTACCGTTAGTGATTTCCGCCATCCACCTACAGTTTCTTGTAAAAAGGTAAAGGTACCCCTGCCCGTACGGGCCAGTCTTGACAGACTCTGGGGTTGTGCGCCCATCTCACTTAAGAGGCCAGGGGCCAGCGCTGTCCGGAGACACTTCCGGGTCACGTGGCCAGCGTGACAAAGCTGCATCTGGTGAGCCAGCGCAGCACACGGAAACGGCGTTTACCTTCCCGCCAGTAAGAGGCCCCTATTTATCTACTTGCACCTGGGGGTGCTTTCGAACTGCTAGGTTGGCAGGGGATTCGAACCACCGACCTTTCGATTGGCAAGCCCTAGGCGCTGAGGCTTTAACCCACAGCGCAATCTGGTCCAGAAGATAATAGGAGGGAGAACTGGTTATGTACTGAGTTGAATAGGATCCAAAATGCAGCAGTCTGATTGGTCCTAGAACAATAGCATTCAGAATGCAGCAATCTGATTGGTCCTAGAACAATGCAGCAGTATAATTGGTCCACAGGAGTCACCCAATCCAGCTCCAGGCAGAGGTGAATCCGCAACCTGATTGGCTCACAGGAGAATTCTGGGATTAGCCAGTCACGTGCGGCCCATTGTGTAAATAATGTATATAAAGCAGATATTGTGGGGGAACATTCATTCCTCCTCACCACTATGAGCTGAATAAAGAACATGAAATCCACTCTCAGCTCTGAGTATATTTCAGAACTGGTGATAAATGTCTCCCGTTTCTGCCATCAGGATTCTCAGGTCCCCCTGGATCTTGGTTCTGCCTGTGAATCCAGGGAATCTAATTAGCATCAAAGCCATTGTTTTTTTTTTTTTTTTTTTTACTGACTCAAACTATTGGTTTATTTCATTCTATTTTTTTTAAAATAATTTTTATTAAGTTTTCAAATTTTTATAAACAGACACACACAAACACCAAACACAAAAACAATGCATATATAATTTTCGTTACCCTCTTTCCTTGACTTCCCCACATCTCTCCTTCCCACATTCCAATTTTAATAGTTAATTCAGCAAGTTATTTCCTCTTCTCTCTATTATATTGTTATCCTCTGTTCTTAATATTTAACATCTCTTGTTAAACTCAAATTTTACTTATAAATTTCTACACATTAATTCCTTTCTCTGAAGTCGAGCTTTCTTCTCTCACACGAATCCTCCCATTTTAAACAAAACATTCCAAATCAAAAAATCATAACTCAAAAATTCTTACTATTCTACTCTCCCCCTCCCCCCCTGGCCCAGTTTCTGTCCCTTTCCACATTTCTATTCTGTAAATCAGTTTCAGCCCGGGTTTCTCACATCCGAGGCCCTCAAGCCCCAGTTAGTCCCTCTCCGTCTATTTTGTTGCTTGTTGGCCTTCAATTCTCGAAGGAGTTGTATCCCAAACTCCATCTTTTTTCCTTCCACCAAAGTCAATAGCAGTTGCTGCCAAGGATCTGCCAATCTCCCATGTTCAAACTCAAAGAAAAGGTCCCAGTCATACTTGTTCTTTCCTTCCACCGAGTCAGTCCATAGCAATTGCTGCCAAGGGTCTGCCAGTCTCCCATACTCAAACTTGAGGAAGAAGTCCCAATCATGCTTGTTTATTCTTTTATATTCCAGTATTTCAGATATTCCAGGGGCTTCTTCCTTTGTCCTTCTCTCCTTTTGCAAATTTACGGTACACTGGTCCTGTTCATCAAGTCCTTTATTTTCTGAAGCTGCAGGCTTTTGGTTGGTACTTTCCATCTGAACGTCCTCTCCTTCTTCTTCTTCCTTTCCCCCTATTTCCAAAACTATCTCTTCTGTTCCGGCTGCCAAGTTATTTTCCAGCTTATTGTCATTAGCAGAGTTACACAGTTTCTGATTCAAGGTCACAAGTTGTTTACTCATATCTGCAGTCTTTTCTTGTAGAATTCCCACGAGAAAAAACATCCTTTCAATCTCTGCCAGTAATTTTCCTTCTGCAGCCATTGCAGTATCTTTTGTTCCCTCTAGGGGGATTACCAGTCCAATCATTCCTTTCCAACAGTTCGTTATTTTGTTATTCACAAATACTTTGTTTCCAATCAGTTCAGATACAATATGTCCCCTTTAATCCAAAAGAAATTTTCTAAGTCTCTCAATTCCAGCCTTTAGTTGCCCGTTTGACAGCTCTTTTGACAGCTGTCAAACTTTCTTTCTCCTTTTCCTCGGGCTCACACACAGGACCCTCCCGGGTCCAGAATGGGGGGGGGGGAATTACACAAAAAACTTCTCAAGTTCCTCTCTCCTCTCCAGCGCAATAACTTTTTAATCCAATTCGTGCAAGTTGTTTTTCTAAACACGAAAGTCTTTCCACCTCAGTGCTCTTTTCCTTGCTTAAATCTTTTTGTGGGGGGGGGAGTGTGGACTTCCTTTTAGCACATCCCCCGGTCGTACTCCAATCCAAGGTAAAATTTTGATATCAAATTTCCATTCTACTCACGGGTTCTTTATTTCAGTCCGAATTTCAGGAAGGAAGACAGCGCTCTCCGGCCATGGCTCGCGGTTTCGCTCCGCCGAGGTAGCGATGGACTCTCAGCACCGCGCCGCACCCCAGTCCACTCCGCAGCCTTTAAAAAGGCTCTTTGCGGGTCGGGGAGGGCGTTTAAGGTGCCCACCGAGTCACCAGGTCCGCAGGCTTCAACGCCTGCGGTTTTTAAGGGTCCCCGTGTCGCCGGCACGGCAAGACCCGTCCTCAGCGGGGCCGACTCCCTCCGGAGCTCGAAGGGAATCCGCCATTACCGGATCGCGCTATCCCGGAAGTCCTTAGCATCAAAGCCATTGTGCTCAGAATCACTACCATTCAGGATCTGTTTCCACCTGGTTTCTTCCCATGCAGTCACAGCTCACACCATACATTTAAAGCAGTATGATACCACTTTAAAATATCATGGCTTCCCCCAAAGAATTATGGGAGCTGTAGTCTGTCAAGGGTACTGACAGTCAGGGGTGGCCCGATACACTTTGGTGCCCGAGGCAAAAATGGCTCCTCTGCCTACATCACGATGGAAGGCATGAGGCTCTCGCAAATAATAATAATAATAATAATAATAATAATAATAATAATAATAATTTATTATTTACACCCTGCACATCTGGCTGGGTTTCCCCAGCCACTCTGGGCGGCTTCCAACTGAATATTAAAAACAATACAGCATTAGACATTAAAAACTTTCCTAAACAGGGCCGCCTTTGGTTGTCTTTTAAAAGTAAAATAGTTGCTTATTGCCTTGACATCTGATGGGAGGGCATTCCACAGGGCAGGCGCCACTACCGAGAAGGCCCTCTGCCTGGTTCCCTGTAACCTCACTTCCTCAACAAGGGAACTGCCAGAAGACCCTCAACGCTGGACCTCAGTGTCCAGGCTGAACAATGGATGTGGAGATGCTCCTTCAGATACCGTATTTTTCGCTCTATAACACGCACCAGACCATAACACGCACATAGTTTTTAGAGGAGGAAAACAAGAAAAAAATATTCTAAACGAAACAGTGGATATATGATTTTTGTAGCTCATGCTGTGGCCACAGACATGTGATCTGACAGTGAGTTTGGAGTAGCCCAATGCAAAAATCCTGAGGATCCATGTGGATCCATGCTTTGTAACCACGTTTTTGCACCACTGCGGCCCCAGGCAACAAAGTGGGTGCGTGATTTTTTTGGTGCAAGATGTAGCCATGGACATGCTATGTGATCTGATGGTGAATTTGGGGTGACCCAGTGCAAAAATCCTGAGGATCCATATGGATCCGTGCTTTGTAACCACGTTTTAAGTGGGGAGGGAAGGAAAAGCACTCAAGGGACAAGGAGCACACATGGGGTGTCTGGAGAAGGATGCTGCTAATAATGCTATTTAGCGAGCTGAGTGGGGAGGAGAGAGGGACAGAGAGCCTGCTTGCTTTAAAGGAGCCAACCGGACAGGAGTGTAAGCGGCTCCTCTCCTCTCCTGCTTTGCTCCTTTAAAGAAGCAGGCTCTCTGTCCCTCTCTCCTCCCCACTCAGCAGCTCTTCTCCCACTTTGCTGTTTCAAAGCGAGCCACGGAGGAGGGGAGGAAGGGGAACCATGGATCCTCTGCTCACAACTGCAGCAGATCCCCCCGCCACCCGTAGGCATTCGCTCCATAACACGCACAGACATTTCCCCTTACTTTCTAGGAAGGAAAAAGTGGGTGTTATGGTGCAAAAAATATGGTATATAGGATGGAGGCCGTTTAGGGCTTTAAAGGTCAGCACCAACACTTTGAAATGTGCTTGGAAACGTACTGGATGGATGGGAAAGCTTCAGAAAGCACGTCTCCTCCAGGAGAATCACTTTCTGAAGTTTCCTTCCTGCCTGGCAGCAAAGCTGGGTGGTAGAACATTTCCACTCTCAACTCTTTAATTTCCATCACCTGAGGCAGCTGCTTCATCTCGCCTCACGCTTGAGCCGGCCCTATTGAGAGCCATTAGGAGACACCCTCTTCCCCTCACAGAGCTACAATTTCTCTCTCCCTTTTTAAATATTCTTTATTGAGTTTTACATTGATTAATTATATACATTTTCCATTTGTTCTTCAAAATATGTTAACTTATACATGAATGTAAACCACAATAAATCAATACTTCTTCGCACTTGACTTCCCTCCACCTTATTGCGGCTTCTTACTTCTTCTTTATCTTTTTAACTGTGTTGTTTTCCTTATTTCACTTCTCTTACAGAATATATGTTATTTATCTGTTATTTACTTGGCAAACCTTTGTCAAAACACATCAAATATTCCCCAGGTACTCTTTAAAACAGTCCCACTCCTTTTTAAGGACGCAGGTGGCGCTGTGGGTTAAAGCCTCAGTGCCTAGGACTTGCCGATCGAAAGGTCGGCGGTTCGAATCCCTGCGGCGGGGTGCGCTCCTGCTGCTCGGTCCCAGCGCCTGCCAACCTAGCAGTTCGAAAGCACCCCCGGGTGCAAGTAGATAAATAGGGACCGCTTACTAGCGGGAAGGTAAACGCCGTTTCCGTGTGCAGCTCTGGCTCGCCAGAGCAGCAATGTCACGCTGGCCACGTGACCCGGAAGTGTCTCCGGACAGCGCTGGCCCCTGGCCTCTTAAGTGAGATGGGCGCACAACCCCAGAGTCTGTCAAGACTGGCCCGTACGGGCAGGGTTACCTTTACCTTTACTCCTTTTTAAACCCTTGGTTTGCTTGATTTCTAATTACCTCTGTCATTTTTGCTAATTCCAAATATCCACACAATTTGATTTGTCATTCTTCCTTCGTTGGTGTCTTATCCCCATTTTTAGCAATCAGCATTCTTGCTGCTGCTGTAGCATATAGGAACACCCTCCTTTTACTCTTTGAGATATCAATTCTCAGAATACCCAGAAGAAAGGTTTCTGGCTTCTTCACAAATATTTGTCTAAGCATATATTTTTTAAATTCCTCATAGACAACGTCCCATAATTTTTTAATTTTATCACAACCTCACCACATATGGTACATTGTTCCTTCCATTCGCTTACACCTCCAGCATACATTTGAGTTTGTTCTATATGTTTTGGCCAATTTGCTGGGAGTCATGTACCACTATACAGCATTTTCATTAAAAAATCCTTTATTGTGTAGCAAGCTGCGAATTTTAAGTCTTTTTGCCATAATTTTCCCCAATCGTCCATCTGGATGGAATAACCAAAGTCCTTTGACCATTTGATCATCAGCTACAAGTTCTCAAGTTCTCTGGAAAGAGAGACTTGACTGCTAAACCATTCTGGGAAGTGTGGCTTCCAGAGGGTAGAAAGGTTGAGCATCTGCCAGGGCTCCAGAGTCAGGAGGGTCCACCACCCTCACATTGCTACCATTTCCACTTTGCATAGATGATCCAAGAAGACCAGCTGCAGCTTAAGAGAATTCTCAGTTTGCTTGCCCTACATCTTCCAAGTTAGGGAGGCCCATTGAGGATTTAATGTCCACTGGAGCAGGACTTGCCCTAACATCTAACTTTCTCATACTCCCATACCCTCCATAATTTCTCCTATGGAAATAAGGACGTCCTATTTAATAATAAAAGGGATGCGGGTGGCGCTGTGGGTTAAATCACAGAGCCTAGGACTTGCCGTTCAGAAGTTTGGCGGTTCGAATCCCTGTGACGGGGTGAGTTCCCGTTGCTCGGTCCCTGCTCCTGCCAACCTAGCAGTTCGAAAGCACGTCAAAGTGCAAGTAGATACATAGGTACCGCTCCGGCGGGAAGGTAAACGGCGTTTCTGTGTGCTGCTCTGGTTTGCCAGAAGCGGCTTAGACATGCTGGCCACATGACCCGGAAGCTGTACGCTGGCTCCCTTGGCCAGTAAAGCGAGATGAGCGCCGCAACCCCAGAGTCGGCCACGACTGGACATAAGGGTCAGGGGTCCCTTTACCTTTACCTATTTAATTATTATTATTATTATTATTATTATTATTATTATTATTATTATTTTATTACTTATACCCTATCCATTTGCCCAAGCCACTCTGGGCAGCTTCCAACATATATAAAAATACAATAAAACATTAAACATTTTTTTTAAACCCCCTTTACGGAGCTACAAATTTCACCCCGCGCCAGGATGGTACCCGGGGAGCCCACGCCCCCCTCCGTACGCCACTGCTACAGATGTCTTCTAAAGGTTGGAGAGTTACTCATCTTGGCTCAAGGCTTGCATAACTCCAAACCCTTCAACATTTCTCCAATGAAAATAGGGGCGTCCTAAGGAAAAGTGGGACATTCCGGGAACAAATCAGAAACCAGGATGGGTTCTGAAATCCGGGATTGTCCCTGGGAAATAGGGACACTTGGAGGGTCTGCACTACCCTTAACACTTTTCTCTAGGCCTACTACTCCAATATCGGCAGTGAGCAGAAAAGTTCCTGAAGCGATGAGGAAGGAATTGTTAGGTTTCTGTTATGCCACTGTGCAGTGCTTGGAGTCACAAGGCTCTGTTTACATTCCAGACTGTGGGAAGTCTCACGGGAGACGGATGTTGATGTTACTGGTTTCCTGTTTCTTTGTTCCAGTTGTTCACTGACTCTCACAGACAGCAGATGTATATTATTTTCTGTCCTGCGTAGTTAGAAATAAAACAGCAATGTAGCACACATTTCCGTCTCCTTCTGCAGCTTGTATACTCTGTGTAATGGGAACGTGCTTGAAGCCTCATTAAAGGCTTAGGTGGTTAATCACCGTCGGAGCAGAGCTTGATGGATTCTGAAGATACGACGGAGGAGGAGAACCATTTCAGCTCGGTTGTACGGAAGCTCCGACAGGAATATGAGGAGATGCATTTGCCTGTGTGCTCTTTGTGACAGTAAATTAGACACACCCCACTTTATAAGTGACAACTAGCCTGTTCTGACTAGCTAGGCCCTAACACTTCAAGAGTGCTTCCTTACTTTCTTGTTACTTCCAATAACCAACTCTCTAGTCACCAAATATCCCAGGTTCATTATGCTTATACTCAGTGCCGGATTTACGTATAAGCTAAACAAGCTATAGCTTAGGGCCCCCAAAAAAATTAAAGGAAAAAACAACCTGGATGTACATTTCCAAAATATAAGATAAAAAACAAATAAAAGAAAACCTACATACAGTAACAGTGTTTTGTGTTGTGTAGGCTCCTATGATATACACATTTTGTTATGTGCAAATGGCTTTAGACACCTATTAGGTCCATAAATTACCATATAGCATATATTCAACACAAAAAAGTGACAATTTGTTGTTGGCAAAGGACAGCTGGACATATAAAGGGCTCCATTACCTTCAGTAACCTAAATCCAGCCCTGCTTATACTCCAATACAAAAGCCTAGCAACACACACCTTTTTACAGCAGTATTATCAGCACAGCAAATTGCTGTAAAATCTGTATCTTTCCAAAAGCACATTAGCCTTAAAAATCACTCAGGTTGTTTTTTTAAAAAATCCCCCTGCTGGAGCGACACGGGATGCGAGAGCTCTTCCCACTTCTGCTGTACGTAATTGCTGTATGCAGCTATGCAATTCACTCGAAAACAGGTCACTCTTTGCAATAAGAATAACCAAGACGACCTGTGATTATTGGAATGGACATAATGCATTTTCTCACCACTCTCTACCCATAGCTCAACTCCACTCCACTTGAAAGAGCTGATGGGAAAGAGTGTATAATAGCTTTCATTCGGCTTCAGCCTTGACGTAGTCTTTCCAGAAATTAAAAATTGCTATTGTTCTCACATCCGCTATAGTAAGCTCAGACCAAGATACCTGGAATAAAAAAGCTACGCTGTACAATCAAGCATTTCATTTATATTTTTCATATTTTCTGAAGTGTTTTGCTTATGCAAAATAAATAAATATGCAGTCACTCTGCCTAGGTAGTAGTACGTAACATTATTTCCACCAGATACAATCCAGTTCAAGTTAAAATGTGGTTGATTTCAATGGGAGCACTGAGAACATGCCCTGCTCCCTCTTCCGCTGAAATCATTGAAGCCCAAAACTCATTAAATCTCGCTGGATCATTTCATTTCATTTCACTTTTACTTTGTATACTGTCTTTCTCTATTAGTATACACAAGGCAATTAATAATAATAATAATAATAATAATAATAATAATAATAATAATAATAATAATTTTTATTAAGTTTCTTACAGACATAACACATATCACAACAAAAGAAAAACAGGAAAAAACAAGAAAAAGAAAAAAGACAAGATCACAAATATAAACAAAAAAGAGAGTAAAAACAAGGTACCAGTAAATACCTAAACAACCTAAACACCTAAACAACACAAATTAATTAATTATTTAGACTTCTAACCTCATAAACATAGTTTTTGGGCATCCTCTGAGCCCTCCCATCTGAATTTTCTTGTAATTAAAATGTAGCAGTTTTCTGATATCATTTTTTAAAAACACAATATTCCAATAAATAAAATAAAATTTCTTAACTTTCCTTAAAGTTCTAAATCTTATTTATTTAATTAACTCTTAAATTAACCCTAGGCCTATTTTGGTACTTTCAAGTAATTTCTATTTTTTAATATCACAGTATTTATTCAAATGGTCCTTAAATTTCTTCCACTCTTCTTGGTATTCCTCTTCTTTTTGGTCGCGGATTCTTCCAGTAAGGTCAGCCAGCTCCATATATTCTATCACTTTCATCTGCCATTCTTCCACAGTTGGTAGTTCTTCCACAAGGTGATTTATAGCAACAAAATATGCAACGTTATGATAATCTGATCCAATTCAAAAAATCATAGCGAAACATAACTTTAGAATGGAATGACTTACATCAAACAAAGTAGTATTCAATAAAATTAACTCTCAGAACACGAGCAAATAATTAAACAGAAATTCACTCTCAACAATTACAATATATAATAACTAAACTATGATCAATAAATATAGCTGCAAGTGACAATGCATAAAATACCGCAATACATACAAGACCATGAAAAAGAATCAAATTGAAAAACAAAGAGACACAACTTATAAAATTATGGATCATGCCCTCTTTTGAACTAACAACACAGGTCTCTATCCACTAACCTAGTGCATAGAAAGCATTTGCTCAACATTTGTACAAGATGTTCTCTCTTGGATCTTCGTGTGTTGCTTCTGTTTCAAGCCTGCATGATCTGAGAGAGTTTTGTCTGTGCTGAGTTCAACCACACAGTTCCCAATCAGGTCCTTGCTGCAAAAAAGTGAACTGGCTCCTCACCTTTGCACTGCCAAGGATTTGTCGCCTTTCTTTGTGCATGTGCTTCCTTCGCGGGGCCAGGTATAAAAAGGGCACCTACTGTGTTGACAACTGCAAGAAAACCCGGCTCTCTCAATCTCCAATCAACATGAAATATTTAAGAACATCATTAAATCTCATCAGCTCTTTCTGACAGCTCTTTCCACCTGACCTCGGAGCAGATGCGGTGTAATCAAATAAAAGAGGCAACAAGAGATAATAATTTAGAGGCAATTAGGGAGTTTAGACGTGGGAAATAATATGAAGGAGGAAACAGTGTGATTGGACTCGAAACTCAGGATGATGTTGTTGTTGTTTAGTTGTTTAGTCGTGTCCGACTCTTCGTGACCCCATGGACCAGAGCACGCCAGGCACTCCTGTCTTCCACTGCCTCCCGCAGTTTGGCCAAACTCATGCTGGTAGCTTCGAGAACACTGTCCAACCATCTCGTCCTCTGTTGTCCCCTTCTCCTTGTGCCCTCCATCTTTCCCAACATCAGGGTCTTTTCCAGGGAGTCTTCTCTTCTCATGAGGTGGCCAAAGTATTGGAGTCTCAGCTTCAGGATTTGTCCTTCCAGTGAGCATTCAGGGCTGATTTCCTTAAGAATGGAGAGGTTTGATCTTCTTGCAGTCCATGGGACTCTCAAGAGTCTCCTCCAGCACCATAATTCAAAAAAGAAACTCAGGATAATAGCAAATAATTCCCAGCACAGCAGTATTAGCTGAAGGGTTTCAGGTATTTGGGGCTGGTTTTGGTGGGGTGAGATCTGTAAGCAGCATCCAAAATTAGCCAAGCACAAGGCACATTTTCAACTAGCATGGGTCCAAGATGCTAGTGTTGTTTCTAAACCTGGGGTGATCCAGCCTGTGTGAGTAATGGCCTCTCACAGCAAGTCTTCCATAGGTTATCTAGATCCACAGGGTCTCTAAAGGGCCGTGGGAACCGGAAGAATGATACATGGCAAACCTGACGTCTATCACATGGCAGTTGTGTCGCTGTTGTTGCAGTGGTATAACAAGGGTTACTAGGGCCCGGGGCCGTATGGAGGAGTATAAATGCACATTCAACTGTCCAATGGCATCCACATCACCTAGGACGTTGCAGCTGTAGAGATAAGAAAAGAAGAGTAATTCTGTTGTCTGGAGAGGTCAATTCCTGGTTTGTATGGAGACGCTGTTTTCAACAGAGCCCAGCAATGCAGACATGCAGCTATACAGTGGTGCCTCAGGTTACGTACTTAATTTGTTCCAGAGGTGCGTTCCTAACCTGAAACTGTTCTTAACCTGAAACACCACTTTAGCTAATGGGGCCTCCTGCTGCTGCCGTGCCGTCGGAGCACAATATCTGTTCTCATCCTGAAGCAAAGTTCTGAAGCCGAGATAATATTTCTGGGTTAGCGGAGTCTGTAACCTGAAGCGTATGTAACCTGAAGCGCATGTAACCCGAGGTACCGCTGTATTGAGGCAGCACCAGGTGTTTAAATTTTGCGCCCCTAATAATTTTGAGCCTGGGGCAACAGCCCCAGTGGCCCCTCCATGTTATACCACTGCATACAGGAGACAACCCTAGATACACGGGAAAAGTGAGGCAGACACATGTATGAGCTTTCAGGAAACTGTGGTGTTATAGTCATATGATAAGGAATGTTCATCCTAGTTTTAGAATATCTTGCCCAGTTGTCTGGAAGAGAATCTCTCTTCCAGAAAAAAAGCTGTCAAAACAGTTGCTCCCTCCAGCTGCACATTCCACTAAGGAAAAGACTTATTTGAACGTGGCATGAAATTCAATAGAGCTCTGTGAAGCATTGTTGGAAGGCCTGCACTAAGGGAAACATGGGATGCAGGGGTGCTAAATATGGCATTTCTAATAAAGTGATTTTTTTAAATCCACATTAGCTTAATTGTAGCACAAATATCCATGCCATCCAAACCTTAGGTCGTGTCCTTTTATTTCCAATATCCTCTCATTTCTCAATGGCAGCCACTCCTTCATCCACATTAAACAACAAGCTGCAAAATACAAATTTAGATTTGGTACACTCAATCCTCCTCTTCCCTTTGCATCTTTTAATAAGTTTAACACATGTTTTTCTCCCTTGCAATAAAAAACCGGGATAAATCTTTTGCCATTGTTTGAACTGTAAGTCGTTAGCTATAACAGGCATTGTTTGGAACAAAAACATCATTCTGGGCAATATATTCATCTTTATCACAGATATTCTACCCAGGGCTGAAGTTCTGCCATTTATTAGAGAGATGAAAATGTGGGTAAGAGTCATTTAATGAAAGCATTAAATCAGCCTGGTTTATTTTTATGCTGACAATTCCACTTATACCAGGATTTACTTTGCAGCCAAACAGGTGCTTTCAAATCTAAAGTTAGCACAATGACCTTTTCCACACAGTAATAAGCTCTTCTCCCTAACTAGCCAATTGCAATCAAACACTGGCAATTGTATCGCCTTTCCCATGGGATGTGAGCTCTATCATTCCCAAAACCTCTTGCTTGAAATTTGCATTTTCCATTAACAGTTGGCAGCTTGAAGACAATAATAGTCTCCAACTTCAGCTGCTACAAAAGAATACAGTAGCTGCAACTTAAGGATAGAATTTTCTCAGGGAGGGGGCTCAGCAAAACAAGATAATAACACGCACATCTACAAGTAATAATGCAGGAACAATTCACAAGTTTATGATTGCAATTAACCAAGCTATGGTTTCCATTTTCTGCCAGCTTCCATGGTGCAGGAAGATGTTCAGATGCTCTGCCCAAGTGAAATCAACATCTTTTATCTCAAGATTTCAGTCGCTATAATTACTTTTGGGCAGCGCTAGAACCCAAATATCTACTTTGGACAGCAACACTTAAACTCAGAACTAGAGAGTATAAAGGTAAAGGGACCCCTGACCATTAGGTCCAGTCGTGACTGACTCTGGGGTTGTGGCGCTCATCTCGCTTTATTGGCCAAGGGAGCCGGCGTCCAGCTTCCGGGTCAAGTGGCCAGCATGACTAAGCTGCTTCTGGCGAACCAGAGCAGCGCACAGAAACGCCGTTGACCTTCCCGCTGGAGCGGTAGCTATTTATCTACTTGCACTTTGACGTGCTTTCGAACTGCTAGGTTGGCAGGAGCAGGGACCAAGCAACAGGAGGTCACCCTGTCGCGGGGATTCAAATCGCCGACCTTCTGATCGGCAAGACTCAGCATATGAAAGCACCAATTTGAGATTTCCCCTTCACTTAAGCCACTTCATTGTCTGCCTCTTACACTTTGAGCACCCCATCACACAGGAAAATGAGGTTGTGTACACACACCTGTTTACTCTGCACCCAGTGTGTTCCCACCACTGGTTTGGCGGGAGAAGGTAAAGGACACCTGGACAGTTAAGTCCAGTCAAAGGGGACTATGGGGTTGCTGTGCTCATCTTGCTTTCAGGCAGAGGGAGCTGGTGTTTGTCCACAGACAGCTTTCCTGGTCATGTGGCCAATAGGACTAAACCGCTTCTGGTGCAAGAGAACACTGTGAGGGAAACCAGAGCGCACAGAAACGCCGTTTACATTCCTGCTACAGAGGTACTTATTTATCTACTTGCACAGGTGTGCTTTCGACCTGCTAGGTTGGCAGTTCTGTCGCGGTGTCCCATTGCATCAGAAGCGGTTTAGTCATACTGGCCACATGACCCGGAAAGCTGTATGTGGACAAACACAGGCTCCCTCAGCCTGAAAGTGAGATGAGCACCACAACCCCATAGTCACCTTTGACTGGACTTAACTCTCCAGGGGCCCTTTACCTCCTTTTTTAACCATTTTTTTGGGGGAGTGGAGAGCATACCACACAACATTAACCGCAACCAACATCTACTCTGTTGTGTGTTTTTAAAAAATGAAATACATTGGAGGGAGGGATCTTCCCAACCAGCTTTGATTCAAACCGGGGTAAAGAAGAGCTACCTAGCTATAGTATAAACCCTACCATCAGGCATCGTGAGGTGGCTGGTCCTGGATGTCAATATGAACAGGCAATATGCTGTAGTGATAAAAATAAATGCAGTAGTATTTTTACTTTTGGGGAGAGGCACTTGTGAGGTTTTCTAGCCTTGGGTCCTGTGGACTCTGACAGGCGTGAGTGGGTGGCTGTCATTTGCTGTTTTACCCCAAGCCGGCTTGCCCTGGGGTGGGGATGGAGGTGCAGTTTTTGACAGTAGCCATGTGTCTGCTGAACCCCATGCTGAGTTCTAGCACCTGTTGTGTGCGTGGTTTGCCGCAGAAAATTCAGCCTGGCCAGGAAACAGACGGAAACCCCCATCCAATTTAATTTCTCTGCTATTTGCTTTTCTCCGTTCTTTTACGCCACCCTGCCATGTGTACTTATCACAGAGAGAAGGTTGAACTTTATTTAGCATGTCTATTCTCCTCTTGAAAAGGTTACTCTACTTTTTATTTTCACTGTGTGTCATGTGCCATGCAGGTGGAAGGACGGGCAAGCCTGCCAGAGAGGTTCTTTGCCACAGTACAGTCATACCTTGGAAGTCGAATGGAATCGGTTCTGGAAGTCTGTTTGACTTCCAAAATGTTCAAAAGCAAATCGTGGTTTTCTGATCGGCTGCAGGAAGTTCCTGCAGCTAATCAGAAGCTGCGGAAGCCCCGTCAGACGTTCAGGTTCCAAAAGAACATTCACAAACCGGAACAATCACTTCCGGGTTTGCGGTGTTCGGGAGCCAAAACATGTCCGAGTTCCAGGGCATTCGGGATCCAAGATATGACTGTATTGCCTCCCCTACATTCTCGGCTCCAACCCAATCTAGATACATATATCTAAACCAAACCCATATTGAGTGCAGCTACCCCACTGCACTGGGTCATAGCTGTCAACTTTCAGATTTGAAAATAAGGGATCAGCAGCCTTGAAATTAAGGGATCAGCAGTCTCACCTGGCCTGGGGACAGTCTATGGGATCTCTAACAATCTGGGATAGCAGCGGGAAACAGCGCTGGAATAAGGGAATTTCCCGCAAAAAAAAATGGGGAGGTTGACAGCTATGCACTAATTATGGCTGGTCGACACGAGTGTATTTTATTTGATCCAGCCATTAAGCCAGAGGTTCAGTAAGTCAGCTATCAACGCGCTGCATTGCGTAATGTCAGTTTGATGCACAGGAAGATCGCAGCCTTCTGAGATGATCTGGCTGGCATGCATCAAGGGCCAGGAGGAAAGAACAGAAAGAGAGATGGGGCAGGAAATGGTCTGTGGGGCAGTCTCAATGGGGAAAAGGCCCCTACACCAGCCAACATTGCACCACTGCTCAGAATGGAAGAGAGGGCAGGTGTCCAATCCTGGCATCCAATGAAATTTGGGCATGTTTGGCAGGGGTGTTTAGTGTAGCAAAATCAGAACCAGGCAGAGGGCCTTCTCGGTAGTGGTGCCCTCCATGCAGAACACCCTCCCTTCAGAGGTCAAGGAAATAAACAACTATCTGACTTTCAGAAGGTATCTGAAGGCAGCCCTGTATCGGGAAGTTTTTAATGGTTGGTGTTTTAGTATGTTCTGATATATACTGTGGCTGGGGAAACCTAGCCAGATGGGCGGGGTATAAATAATAAAACTTGTTGTTGTTGTTGTTCAAACAGTAACAGAGCAAAAGGAGCAAACAGTATTTTATGCATTGTGGATTTTTGAGGGCATATTTACTGAGATCTTTCATAGATGCCATAGGAAATGGTGGCAGGTGCACTGACACCACCAGGTCCCTGGCTGGTGACCCAGTTTCAGCTGAATAAAGTCTCGGTTCTTTAACTGTCCCATTTACCAATACGAACAAAGGGATGAGAAAGGAGGCAGGATTATACCATGTCGCAAAATTCTTTTGTGAAGGAATGTGAGGATTTTTGATGGGGCAAGGGCAAAAGGGAAAGCTAAGAAGCAGAATGATATAAATAAAATAAATAATAATAATGATAATACCTAGCAGGTAGAGCTGTGGTCTAAACCACTGAGCCTCTTGGGCATGCCAATCAGAAGGTCGGCGGTTCGAATCCCCGCGACGGGGTGAGCTCCTGTTGCTTGGTCCCAGTTCCTGCCAACCTAGCAGTTCGAAAGCACGTCAAGTGCAAGTAGATAAATAGGTACCACTCCAGCTGGAAGGTAAACGGCATTTCCGTGTGCTGCTCTGGTTTTGCCAG
This sequence comes from Podarcis melisellensis, assembly GCF_964234715.1. Classification (NCBI taxonomy): domain Eukaryota; kingdom Metazoa; phylum Chordata; class Lepidosauria; order Squamata; family Lacertidae; genus Podarcis; species Podarcis melisellensis. The sequence continues at coordinate 13,554,619 of NC_138544.1, forward strand.
AAGCGGCTTAGTCATGCTGGCCATATGACCCGGAAAAACTGTCTGCAGACAACTGTCTGCCTGTAAAGCGAGATTAGCACCACAACCCCAGAGTCGTCTGCGACTGGACTTAACTGTCAGGGGTCCCTTTATCTTTACCTTGCCTATCTGACTGGGTTGCCCCAGCCACTCTGGGCAGCTACCAACATATATAAAAACATAATAAAACATTAAAGATCGAAAAGCCTTTTAGTGACTGTTGCCACTAGAATCCAGAAAGGACAAAGCAGATGTAGAAAATCCAACACCAGGATTCTCCCAAAGCCACTCGTACACTTGATATTCTTATTTGTGAGAATTCATATACAGATGCCTCAGGAGACCAGCTGACCTTTTGATCTGCACACTTAGTTACTGAAGATTAGGAAGCCAAAGCTCAAAGCTTAAGAAGCAGAGCGTGTCATGTTTGGAGAGATTTTCCTTTTCCTCCCTCTCCTATGTACGCAGCATTTTCCTATAAACCATTCTTATTATGTGCACTACCATCATCCATGCTCACTCTCAAATCCTTGCCTCTCAAATCCTGCTACCCAGAGTACCACTACGGTCATTCTGCGTCACCTTTCAGAATCCGGAAGTTGCTTGACCTTTTTTCTGTTTACAGACAGATCGCGGATTCTGCACTCCCTGCCCCTGGTGAGGACCAGGGGCAGGAAGCTCACTAGAAATGCCGTTCAAATGTATTAAGGCTAGCAAAGGCAGTTTGTCAGCTATGCATCCTGGTTGGTACAGTTGACTATAAAGACAAAAATGCATGTATCAAAACGCGAATGACAGAGCTCAGCAGTACGACTCAAACTATCAATGAGCACACTCAAAAAAACACACAAAAAAAACACACTGAAGCCACTGTGTTTTGTGATAAAAACAAGTATTGAAACCTGTTAAAGCCTAAATATTCTTTTTTCAGTTTGTGTTCATTTTATTTTTTTCTATTATTTTTGTTAAATTTTCTGTTTTACATTTTAGAATATTCATTTAAACAACCTTAAAATATCAATGACCTCTTTCCATGGTTCATTTTGCATAACATAAACCCCTGCATATTTTACATAAACTTAACCATTCAGTATTCCATTATAACATACATCAAGTCTTATTTACATTGTTGAATTTATCTTAATGCTGCCAATGTTTTCAAGTTTGCACAATTTCCCCTCATATATTCAATAAACATTTTCCAATCTTCTTTAAGCGTATTTTTTTTTTGTTCTCTTATTCTATGTGTTAGGTCCGCAAGCTGCGCATATTCCATCAGTTTAAGTTGCCATTCTTCTTTAGTTGGGACTTCACTCGTTTTCCATTTTTGCGCTAACATAGCACGGGCCGCAGTAGTGGCATACATAAAAGGTAAAGGTAAATGGAACCCTGACCATTACGTCCAGTCGTGACCGACTCGGGGGTTGCGCGCTCATCTCGCTCTAAAGGCCGAGGGAGCCGGCGTTTGTCCACAGACAGCTTCTGGGTCATGTGGCCAGCATGACTAAGCCGCTTCTGGCGAACCAGAGCAGCACACGGAAACGCCGTTTATCTTCCCGCCGGAGCAGTACCTATTTATCTACTTGCACTTTGACATGCTTTTGAACTGCTAGGTTGGCAGGAGCTGGGACCGAGCAACAGGAGCTCACCCCGTCGCAGGGATTCGGACCACCGACCTTCTGATTGGCAAGTCCTAGGCTCTGTGGTTTAACCCACAGCGCCACCCGCATCCCAGTGGCATACATAAAATAACCTTTTTTGACACCCGGGAATTTCCGTCTGAATTATCCCCAACAAAAAGGACTCTGATTTTTCTGGGAAAGTACTTTAAAATATTTTTTTCAATTCATTATGAATTATTTCCCAATACTCTTTTACCCTTTTACAGGTCCACCACATTTGATAGAACGTACCCTGAGCCTATAAATATTCTTCTTTGGTTGAAATCTCTTCCTCTTTCTGTTTCTGTGCATGTAAGATTCTGGCTTCAAGTTGTTGCATACATAAAAAAAATAGTCAGCTTCTCCGGAACCTCCAGCCCAATTTTTTGTTGTTGTTTAGTCGCGTCCGACTCTTCGTGACCCCATGGACCAGAGTACGCCAGGCACTCCTGTCAACAACTGTTGTGTCCAAATTTTCACTTCCTGAACTATGGCAACCCTATTATATATCATTTCCCAGAAGCCCTTGGCCTTTTTACAGGACCATCACATATGAAAAAAGTGACCCTTCCATCTGTTTTCATTTCCAACACATATTTGATACAGTCTTAAGACATTTTGGCTAATTGATATGGTGTAAAGACCACCTATGCGTCATTTTCATATAGTTTCCTTTCAAAGTATAACAGGCAGTAAATTTCATATCCACTTTCCATAACTTCATTCATGCAAGCATATCACTGTTATGCCCACAGTATAATCTTAACCAAATCATCTTTCATTTCCCATTCTAATAATTTATACATTTTAGAAACCAGTTTTTCCTTTACTCTCCAACAATGTCATTTCAAAGTCTGATCTTTATAGGACAGAGAACCTCAAGCCCTTCTCTGATTACCCTTTTAAGAGTGTTGGATCGACTGAAATACTCTTTCTGAACTCATCTGTAGTATTAGACCAGGGCCACAGGGGAGAAAACTGAAATTCTTTCCTATAGGAGTCTCATCCCTTGTCTGAAATTAGAATAGTACCACCACAATAGGCGTACAGGGTTACCTAGACCCTGTGACATTTTTGGAGTGGTATGGGAGGAGTCCACATTGCAAAAATTAGCCTTTGGGGCCTCTAGACAGCCATTTTGTGTTATGCCATGCCCTCCAGGGTAGCCAATGTCTGACTGATACCCACAGCGCTATCAAACTTCCACATTTGTCTCCAGATCTATGCCACTTCATAACCCAGAATCTTGGCATTCCATCCAGAAGCTTTTATCGGAAGCTACAGAAGTACAAGGCATATTCCATTGTCAGCTTACCTGTTCAGTAGGTCTTCTGGATGAAGCAGTTGTGAAGAATAGGGAAGAGGTAGCCTGGAGCCATCTGCTTTGAGGCTGACAAGCGTTCGGTGCAAAAATCTTAGCTCCTATTGTTAGACCATTCTCACAATTTTGAAAAAAAGGAAACTTCATATAAAGGGGGGGGGGGCAGGAAAAACCCAAACTATTTTTTGGGAACTAAGAAGATCCATTTTCATCTCCCTGTACCAGCTGACATCCATTCCTTTCGTAACATGTGATGCAACTTTTGCAGAGCTAAAAGGCAAAAAAGCACATAGTCCTGGCCTCATATTAATAAGTGAGAAAAGTTTTTTTATTAGCATGGAAATTAAATAAAACCAGTGCTTTTTAAAAGTATGTCTAATTCACTTGGCTTTGGATAGCCATGAAGAGCTTACCCTGTGAGCAACGGAGATACTACTCAAAACTTTCAGGCATCTTAAATATTTAGTATCCATTGTCTTCAGTCTAAAACACCTACAACAGGTAGCATGTGATACAAAAGCCCTCTCTCCCTCATACCCTGGATTGATGTGGTCCATGGATGATGGACCATCAATAGTCTGGTGGTCAATAAGGCAGCTTCCTAAGTTACTATCATAAACAGTGAAGGCCGCATTGAACTGCTAGATATAAGCAGAATCCCATTGTTAAAATGTTTGGTAACAAACAGGAAGACGCAGGCTTTCACAACCGTAAAAAAGAAAGAAGTTTGCTTTTGAAACCTGCAGTAGACAGCGCCTGCATGTTTGCAAAGGATCCAGCTGCTGCTATGGGACTGGCAGAAAGTTGCCAAGATCACCCGGTCCAAAGAACAGGTGAAACAAAATAAGGTGTTCTGGAAGTCTTAGAGAGCAACTGTTACCTAGCCTTCGGGAATACAGTGGTACCTCGGGTTTTGAACATAATCTGTTCCGGAAGACTGTTTAAGTTCCGAAACGTTCGAAAACCGAGGCACAAAGGGCAGTCTGCAAATTTAATAGAGAAAATTGAGAAAAACAACATATACACTCAGCGGAAGCTGTTAAGACTTCTGAGGCGTGTTCAAAAACAGAAGCATTTACTTCCGGGTTTATGGCGTTCAAAACCGAAACGTTTGTCAACGGAGACATTCGAAAACCAAGGTACCACTGTACTGCCTTCAAAAAAGGATGCTAGGCCTTGACGCAGAACTGTCAGCCAGCAAATGGGGAGGGAAATCAACAGGCTAAACAGTCTTTTCCGTTCAGAATATGGTGGCAGGAATGATCCAGTATTTATTTTCTATTACGTTTATTACAACACATGAAAAAAGGTTAACAGGACACGCTGTGGACTAGATAAAAACATTTATCTGGTTACTATCGTAGAGCTCCTTGGATCTCCCTAGCCCGTTGCTGCCAGTTCCAACTTTCTAGGTACTCCTCATCTCTCAAAAGGAGCTGGGGAATGAACAACCAAAGGATGGAGGGGATGCAACACTCGGTCCATACCAAGCTCTCCACTGGCCATCTGGGAAAGGATCCCATCCACCTAAATGAAAAGAAAAGGGAAATGGGCAAAAGGTTGCCATTCACAAATGGAACAAATAATACTCTCATTCTGGCTCAAGAAAATCACCATTTTATAGTTCAGATTGGGGGGAAATTAATACAGTGGTACCTCTAGTTGTGAACGGGAACAAAAATACAAAATACAGGGAACAAAAATACTGAATACAAAATACAGGGAACAAAATACGGGAACAAAAATACAAAATACAAAACGATCGGCAAATGCAACCATAAAATATTTTAGCACCTTATGGTTGCAAGTTAAAATTTCTGTAGATTGCATTTTAACACAGAGGTCTTCTGCTGTTGTTGATCAAGGCTGGCAAATTATTTTGTGTGTATAAATCTTTTGCTGAGAGTGGTATACCCAGGCACATCTTTGTTGTTGATGATGCGTATTTGTCTCTTGATTTTCCTCCCAGGAACTCAAGGCCACGGACACTGTCTTCCTCTTCCCCCTTTTATCTTCCCCCAAAGCCTGTGTCTTTTCCTAAGCACCCTCCGCACAGATCACCTTTTTACCACCTTTCCCGCACCTTGGCCTCTCATCCTGCTGCTGCACAACTGCATTTGTCAGATGGATGCCAGCACTGCGGCCGGGGACTCACCCGCTGGGCATAGGCCTGGTCCTCTTGGGGCTGGTACAGCTTTTTTATCTCAAAGGTCCTGCAGAGCCAGGGGAGGGTGGAAGAGAGATGTTAAGCACTAGGTAAGTGGCAGGATGTCACCTCACTGATCTATCCTAAGCTAACTCCCCTCTACTTAACAACAACCATTTCCAAACAAAAAAGGGGTGTGTGTGGAGAAGAGACCGACCATTCTGCACACAAGGTCTCAACTGTCTTGTGAACGGAATAATAATTTAATTTAATAATAATTATAATATTCATTATTTAAACTCTGCCCATCTGGCTGGGCCTCCCCAGCCACTCTGGACGGCTCCCAACAGGATATTAAAAACACAAAAGAAATCAAACATAAAAAACTTCCCTAAACAGGGCTGCCTTCAGATGTCTTCTAAAAGGCAGACAGTTGTTTAGTTCCTTGGCATCTGATGGGAGGGTGTTCCATAGGGCAGGCGCCACTGTCGAGAAGGCCCTCTGCCTGGTTCCCTGTAATCTCACTTCTCACAGAGAGGGAGCCGCCAGAAGGCCCTCGGAGCTGGACCTCAGTGTCCAGGCAGAACGATGGAGGTGGAGATGGTCCTTCAGGTACACTAAGGCGTTATCTGATCACTATTCATTTTATCTGCAGGACGTGTGTGAAAATCCAAGCTTCTCCTGGACAACGCACAGTTCTCAAGTACCAGCCTTTCTCAAACTTCACATAGTTCATGCATCGCCCACTGTCCCATCCATCCCCCAAAACCAAAACCAGAGGCACTTGATCGCTTTACTGAAAGAGTCAGGCTCCGTCATATTTCCCCTACATGCATATAGTCTGGAAAAGGCAGCTCTGTGGATTCTCTATTTACCTCCTTCTGTCTTTAGAGACGTCTCCACCTGCAAGGAATGATGACTGAGACATACTCCCCCGAAGAACGGTCTGACCCTGGGACAAAGTAGCCCGGTTCCTTTTCATTTGTATTTGCAGGCATGTGGGACATCTCTTTGGCTTCTCCCTGTTCCTGTGATGGTGAAACAGGAACGGGTTAAAGGTGGAATGAGGAAGGGGATCCACAGGAAGGAGAGGAGTCAGCGATACCACGCTCCTTACGGGGTCCTTGCTGCAGGATCACATTCATCCACTGCTTTACCAGCTGCACTGGCTCCTGGTGGAGTACAGGGTCAGGTTTAAGGTGCTGGTTTTGACCTTTAAAGCCCTTTGTGGCCTAGGACCCTCGTACCTATGGGACTGCCTCTCCTGCTATGCCCTACGGAGGACCTTAAGGTCCACAAATGACAACACTTTGGAGGTCCCAAGTCACAAGGTGGTTAGATTGGTCCAGGGCTTTTTCAGTACTGGCCCCGACTTTGTGGAATGCTCTGTCACAAGAGATTAGGGCCCTGCAGGACTTATCATCTTTCTGCAGGGCCTGCAAGACAGAGCTGTTCCACCTGGCCTTTGGTTTGGACTCAGTCTGACCCTTATGTTTCCCTCCCCTTATGCTTTTGATCTATGGGCTACTTTTAAAATGAGGCTGCGTTTTAAATTGCATTTTAACCTGTATTTTAAATTGGTTTTTTTTTCCCTATTATGTTTTTATTGTATTTTTACTGGTGTTAGCCACCCTGAGCCCGGCCGTGGCCGGGGAAAGCAGGATATAAATAAAATTTATTATGATTATTACCTGAGCACACAGCTCTCACAGATGTAGTTGTCGGAGAAGCCATCAGGGACAGGGCTCGTGAGCGGGGTCAGGTGAAAGGGGACAATGTTCTCCCCATCCTGGACGCACACAGAACCTCCGCGGAGCAACAGAGGAGCCCAGCTGGACACAGGATGGTACAGCACCATGCCGTGAACCACACACCAACCATGGATAACATCTAAAAAAAGGAAAAGTAGGGCTGCCTTAACCTTGCCGATCTTGGCAGGCCTGCCTTCACCGATATTCTTCAAACCCCATTCTGCACAGCCTCAGAGTCCTCCCACCAGTCTGTTTTTATTTTCAAGAATTAAGTAGAGCCCCTTCCTTAAAATAAAACTAATCACCTGCTTTCTCTGCAGAGGGCTCAGTTTTTACATCCTTGGCCAGGTCCAGAGGAGGGACTGTCAGAGGGGTCTGGAAGGGGGGGTGTTAGTGTTAGTGACAGTTCAGCTTCACCCCTTCACTCTCAACTTTATGCTTTCCCTCATCCCCTAAAACCATGACTACCCCATGACTAAAGTAGGAAATTCCCCCTTTTTCTTTGCGCTATTTTGGATACTTTATATATGGTTACCAGATTTTTTTCAATGAATCCGGGGACACTTTTTTTTTTTTTTTTAAGCTGAGTAGCAACAGGGAGTCAGTAATGGGGATGGTTAGGCAAAGGATCCTGGGCCCAAGGACACATGCATATTGTGTAAAGGTGAGAAGCCCTTCTTTCACACCCTGTGAAACATATATGCACAGAGTTTTTAAAATACTGGGCAACGGCCACCCACCTGCAACTCCCGAGTCTCCCCCGATCAGTCAAAACAAAGGGGGCAGGAGATCTGTACTGCTGGACGTCCCCAGTTCCCCTTCAGCAGTGGCAGCGGCGGCGGCAGTCAGCAGCCTGGAGCCAGCCTAGTAGCGCAGTTGGCTCTGGCTGGCGTCAGGAGCTGCTTGCTGCCGTGGCGCCCGCCAGTTTGCCTCCGGGAAGTCTCCATATCTTGTGCGCAACACATCATATGGCGACTTCTGGCGAGGAAAAATGGCGGGTGCCATTGGCAGCGAGCAGCTCCTGAAGCCAGCCAGAGCCAACTGTGCTACTAGGCTGGCTCTGGGCTGCCGCTGCCACGTTTCCTGGGGACAGATTTGCAAATCCAGGGACTGTCCCTGGGAACCAGGGATGTCTGGTAACCCTACTTTTATCAGTCCCTTTCTACTCTCTTCAGCTTTGTTCCACCTCAGAGGTAGGGAACCTTTGGCTTATGGGCCAATCTGGCCTGCCAGGGGTTCAATTTGGCTTGCAAGGCCATTTCCCCCAAGCCACACCCATCTGTCAGTCAGCTGATGTACGGCAGTTGATGGGCAGGTTCAATTCTGCACATGCGGTCAAAACGAGGCCTGCAATGGCACTCGTTCCGAGGTTAACTCCGCAGACGAGCCTACGGTTCCTTACAATGCACCTTGAAAACCCCACAGAAGGCGTTTTGACAAGCAGGATAACCCACCTGTCAATCATGTAACCCTTCTCTGCATTGCTCCTAGAGGTTTAGGTTGCTGCACACTGCCTTGACCTGATGTTTTGCAAGGGGGTGGTTTATAAATACTTTTCCAGATAAAATAAACAAATAAAGTCACAATGACGTCAGGTGCTTGACTGGTGGGATGTCTCAGCCACCAGTCAAATTTGGCCTGTAGGGAGGAGGAATCAGATAAAGATCTTGCCCTAAGAGCCAAGAAGGTTCCTCAACCCATGTTCTACCTCCACTGTTTGTCTCTGGACACCAGTTTCTTGGAACTGCAGCTTGGGAGAGTGCTGTTGGGCTCAGATCTTGCTTTTGAGTTTCCAATTGACATCTGGTTGGCCATTGAGAACAGAGTGCTGGACAAAATGGGCCTTGAGCTTGATCCAGCAGGGTTCTTCTTATGTTCCATTGCCCTAATTTTCTTATCCCACCCAGAAACCAGGATCTTATTCCTAACATAGACTTGCATTTCCCCACTCCATCCGTGGCTGATCTATGCAGCATATGGATATCTGAGGCCCCACCATCTTTGACCTGGAGCTACTTACCTCAGGATCGTGGAGAGTCACGTCAGTCTTACTTGTTTCTTCCGCTCTCGGCTCAGGGTCTCTGTGAAAGGCTTTCAGCCTTTCCACAAGTTCTGCGTTCTGGGTAGCGGGGTGGGGTCGGGGACGGGTGGAGAAAAGGAAATAAGTATGTATTTAACCCTAGATCTGGGCCAGTCCTGGTTTGAGACATTCCTGGGCAAAGTGGAAGGCTTGCCTGGCAAGAGAGACTGGAAGCTGTTAGCTCCCCACAATGCCACAAATTGGAGGGCGTTGTGGAAAATAAATATGGCAGCTACTGTAGTTGCACCTACTGAGGACACTGAGCTGGGAAAAGAGCATACTGTATGTCAGTGTTGGGCTGTGACAGGGCATTCGGCTCCCAACCCAACCAGGTAAATGATGCCAGTCTATTTATCAGGAATGTTTGGGTTAAGGACTATTTTAAAATATATTATTAACAGCTGCAAAGCACAGGTGATTTTCTAAGTGCTGCACATAAGCTAAAATATAAGACAGACCCTGACCACAGGTTCATAATTTAACAGACAGAATACCAAAGGAAATAAGGAATACGTAAGAGGAAAGCAACCTTTGGAGTAGCTGCTCACTGTTATTATTAATTTACTACTCATCTTCCTCACACACATCTGAAGCTGTTGTACAAGACACAATAAAAACAACTAAAAGGCAGCAGAAATATTTAAGAAAATAATGTAATGGAGATATATAGCCAAAACCCATTCATCCAGCTGGGAAAGCATGTTGGAAATCAAAATGTCTTTAATTATTAGAAGCTAGATATTACCACAAAATGTATTCTGCCTTAGGCTGAGAGAATGGCTGCTGCTGCTTGTGAATAGACAGGGCTTCCTGGACTGAGAAAAGATGATTTCCTTCATTACTGTTCACAATGAGGATATAACTAAACAGAAATTTGGAAATGTGCAGCCTCTGTTCCCACTTAACTTCCAACAGCGGGATGAGGACAGGGCAGGAAGTCCAGTATGAACTGTGGCGGCGTCCCCTCACCTTCCCTGTAGCACGAAGGCCAAACTTCTTACACCATTGTTGCAATTCCGTCCTTTTCAAGGTGCTGTAATCCAAGGAAGGAGAACCACACAAAGAGTCCCCCTTGATCCTCATTTCTGGAGGAGTCTTGGATGCCAATTTGACAACTCTGCGGCTCTTTCGAGACATCCTAAGCCAAGAGAAAGATAGAGAAAGAGAGAGCGAAATAGAGGGAAATAGCATTGCGAGCTTCCATCTCTCATTCATGGTGCTGGAGGAGACTCTTGAGAGTCCCATGGACTGCAAGAAGATCAAACCTCTCCATTCTTAAGGAAATCAGCCCTGAGTGCTGACTGGAAGGACAGATCCTGAAGCTGAGGCTCCAATACTTTGGCCACCTCATGAGAAGAGAAGACTCCCTGGAAAAGACCCTGATGTTGGGTAAGATGGAGGGCACAAGGAGAAGGGGACAACAGAGGACGAGATGGTTGGACAGTGTTCTCAAAGCTACAAACATGAGTCTGACCAAACTGCGGGAGGCAGTGGAAGACAGGAGTGCTTGGCGTGCTCTGGTCCATGGGGTCACGAAGAGTCGGACACGACTAAATGACTAAACAACAACAACAAATCTCTCATCCAAGGTGGTCAGCATAAGGCAGCCTTTCTCAAGCTCAAGTCCTCAGATGTTGTTGGACTACCCAACATCCCTAGTTGCAGAACCAGTGGTCAGGGGCATAGCCAGGAGTTTTGCTTTGGGGGGGGCAGAGCCGAGCTATCTGCAATGTGACTGGTCAGTTAGTTAAGTATTTTTATTTACTGGATCTGTCCCCCCTTCCCCTCTGGCTAGGCCTGTGGTTCTCAACGTTGGGCACACGCCCCACAGGGGGGCAATTTGATTTGGGGGGGGGCAATTTGAGAATGAGTTATTAACAGTGAGTGGCCTTTTAGGCTTCCTCCACGTGAACAGGAGCTCCCGTTTTGAATAATAAGAATTATATGTCACAAGGGTATTAGGATTTTAGAGATGCTTAGGTGGGACATGGCCAAAAAAAAAATGTTGGGAACCACCCATGTTAGCAGTCTGGGATGATGGGAACTGTAGTCTAACGATGCGGGTGGCGCTGTGGGTTAAACCACAGAGCCTAGGACTTGCCGATCAAAAGGTCGGCGGTTCGAATCCCCGCGATGGGGTGAGCTCCCGTTGGTCGGCCCCTGCTCCTGCCAACCTAGCAATTCGAAAGCACGTCAAGTGCAAGTAGATAAATAGGTACCACTTCGGCAGGAAGGTAAACAGCGTTTCCGTGTGCTGCTCTGGTTCGCCAGAAGCGGTTTAGTCATGCTGGCCACATGACCCGGAAGCTGTACGGCTCCCTTGGCCAATAAAGCGAGATGAGCACCGCAACCCCAGAGTTGTTTGCGACTGGACCTGCCTTGCCCCACCCTCTGGCCCTGGGTCTCCTCATAAGGAAGCTGTGCCTGGAGGAAGAACTGTAAGGGGAGAGACTCCATCAGGCAAGGCCTCCTTCCAGCTGCCTTGCTCTACCCTCTACTTCTCAATGTGTATTGTATTGTTTTATGTACTGTGGCTTGCCGTTGTTTAATTGATTATAGTTTAGATATTATTGTAACTGTTGAGTGAATTTCTGTTTAACTTTTATATGTTGATATTATTATTTTATACTATTCTAATGATTGTTGAATATTACTTTTTGGATGGAGGTTGCCTATTTTAAAGTTATGTTTTATTATCACATTTTTGTATTGCTTTAGATTGTTATCAGATGTACATTTTTTGTTTCTTCAGCTTGTAAACCGCCTTGAGTATTGTAAGATAGAAAGGCGGTATACAAATTAAAAATGATGATGATGATGATGATGATGGTCAGGGGTCCCTTTACCTTTAGGTGGGACATGGCCAAAAAAATGGGAATTGTAGTCTAACAACATCTGGGGACCCAAATTTGAGAAAAGTTGGTACCATGGGCACAACCAGGATTTTGTTGTGGGGAGGCGGGCAGAATCTCATATTTGTATTGATTTGTATTGATAGGAAGAAAGGGCAACTGCCCCCTCTTGGCTACTACGCCCTTGGCTGGTATGAGGCGCCGCTGAACTACAATTCTCACTATCTCTGATCAGGGGAAATGCGAGCCCCACAACACACCAAGGAGGAAGAGCACGTATCCTTCCGCCCCACCAGTCAACTCACCTGGCGCGCGGCGCCGCCTCTCCCTGCGAAACGCTCCGCAGCGGCCGGAACCTCCTTTTTCAAGCAGCGCGCGCTGCCCCGCCCCGCCCGTCAGCTGGCTCCCCGCTTGACCACGCCCCCTCGCCGCCGGGTTGCCCGCGCGCCTGCGCACTCGCGAGGAGGGCCAAAGATGGCGGCGCCCTGCCGGTCCGAGGCGTGAGGGACACACACATACACGCGAGCCGCCCCTTGGCTGGAACTCGGGCCCCGAGCCTTCTTTTCTCTTGGGTAAACAAGCACGGGAGGTGGGCGGGGGGGGGTTGTTTCACGGGCACGTCTCTAGGCGGCTTGCAATAGACTTCACCAAGAAATTTATTATTATTATTATTATTATTATTATTATTATTATTAGGGGCGCTTTTAAAGTTGCAGTAACTTCCCCCCCCGACCTTCGTCTGAAACTGGGCTGCGGTAAGGAGGGGGAGGGAAGCGGGGGGTGACAGGATCGTGTGCCCCGTTGTGGTACTGGAAACAAAATTCCTTGCTTGGGATATGCGCTCAAGAGGGGCCCTTTTTTCTTTAAATATATGTATTCCCGCCCCCACTTGCTAAGCTGCTATTTGGAGCTTGAGGGAATTGCTGCTAAACCACCTGAATTACATCTAGCTTATCTACTCCAGGACATTGACTCTTATAGAACATTACAGGTTGCTAGATTCCTGATTTCAGTTCTTTCATATAAAAGACTTCATGGAATGTTGCATGACTATTAAAAATCCAGTAAACTCTATGCACCATCCTTATCTTCAAGGCCATAACACGGTACATCTAGAGATTGTAAGTAATGTGAAGGAGATTATGCGTTGAAATATTTTAGTTGATATTTTAGATTGTAAAATGCTATTTTATCTAATCTTGAGGGAGGGTCGCGGGTGTTTAAAACAAAACGAAGCAGATTCCTCAAAGGTGGAAACCTGCTGTGCATGGGATCATTTTCTCTTCTTTTTTTAAAAAATGTGATTTTTCATTAATAACACTCCAATGTGGGCCACATTATTACAATATCAAATCATAATACAATTTATAAAGGCACTTATACATTCCGAATTAAGCAAATTGTGTTCCTGTATTCTCGTCCTCCGGAGATAATCATTCTTAAGTCCTGCATGTAATTTCATATATGATCCAAATATAGCAATTCTGATCTTAATCCTTTCTTCTCAGCCACTGGTGTATTGGGATCCTTTGCTCTTCACGTGTGGGGCAGATCCTCTGCAATATAATAATTTATAATAATTTATTATTTATACCCCGCCCACCTGGCTGGGTTTCCCCAGTCACTCTGGGCGGCTCCCAACAGAATATTAAAAACATGCTAAAGCATAAAGCATTAAAAATGTCCCTAAACTGATAAGAGTTTTCCTCCTTGGACCTAAATCTTTCATTTGAGCCTAGGCTTAGCTCATAGAACCTATGTTTCAGTGTTGGAGTTCATCAGCTATCCCTGGAGTCAGTGAATAATAATAATAAGAATTTTGTTATTTATACCCCATCCATCTTGGCTGCGTTTCCCCAGCCACTCTGGGTGGCTTCCAGCACATATAAAAACGTAATAAAACAACAAATGTTAAAAACTTCCCTAAACAGGGCTGCCTTCAGGTGTCTTCTAAAAGTTGAGTAGTTATTTATCTGTTTGACATCTGATGGGAGGGCATTCCACAAGGCGATGCCACCACTGAGAAGGCCCTCTGCCTGGTTCCCTGTAACCTCACTTCTTGCAGGGAGGGAATTGCCAGAAGACCCTCGGAGCTGGACCTCAGTGTCCAGGCTGTACAATGGGGGTGGAGATGCTCCTTCAGTTATACTGACCTGAGGCCGTTTAGGGCTTGAAAGGTCAGCACCAACACTTTGAATTATGCTCGGAAACGTACTGGGAGCCAATGTAGGTCTTTCAGGACTGGTGTTATAGGGACCCGGCAGCCACTTCCAATCACCAGTCTAGCTGCCGCATTCTGGAGTAATAATGACTTTAATTCAAGAGAGTCCAGTAGCACAGCGAAGATAATGACACACAGTGGTGCATCTTTGGTTTTTATGGGCTTCACTAGATAGCTAAATTGTAACCCAAAGCTGGTAGCTAAAAATATACATAGGCAAAGAGGGGGGAGATCATAAACAGGCCAAAAGGCATCTAAATCCCAGAATCATAGAATTGGAAGGGATCCCAGGGGTTATCTGGTCCAGTCCCCTGCAGTTCAGGAATCTCAACTACTTCTAATTTTGCTTTTAAATTGTATGCCGCCTTTCTATATTACTATACGCAAGGTGGTTTACAGCGACAAAATAAACAACAAAGAACACACTCCCTATTATAATAATCTGATCCTATACAGAAAATCATAATAAAACATAAGTTTAAAGTGGAGCATGTAAAATAAATATTCAATAACCTATTAGAAAATAATACTACACAATAAAATTCTCAAAATATCAGCAAATAATGAAACAGAAATTCACTCTTAACAATTACAGTAAATAATTACTAAACAATAACTGCAAGTCACAATGCCTAAAATACAGTGGTGCCCCGCAAGACGAACGCCTCGCAAGATGAAAAACCCGCTAAACGAAAGGGTTTTCCGTTTTGGAGGCGCTTCGCAAAACGAATTTCCCTATGGGGTTGCTTCGCAAGACGAAAAAAATCTTGCATCCCCCCCGCAGTTTTTTTCGCTTTTTTCGCCCTTTTCTTAAGCCACTTATCAGCTGTTCCGCTGATAAGCCGCTTAACAGCTGATCGCTGGAAGCCGCTTGACAGCTGTAGCGCTAATCCGCTAAGCTGTCAATGGGCTTGCTTCGCAAGACGAAAAAACTGCTAGACGAAGAGAATCGCGGAACGAATTCTTTTCGTCTAGCGAGGCACCACTGTACCGCAATACATTCAAAACCATTTAAAAGGATCAAATTGAGAAACAAAGACACACAACTTATAATAAAATTATTATTATTTTTTAATCCCTGAACTCCTCCCTTCCCAGCTGCTGCTTCTGTTCTTAAAGTCATGGCCTGAGAGAGGCCGATGGCTCAGCTAGACTTGATTGAGGCTTGGGGCGGCAAGGCTCTTTCTTTGCACTTCCTCGCTGAGGAAGCTGACTTCTGCTGAATTATTTTTGAGTATTTCTGTAGGTTTTCCTTTGCTGGGACTTTTCCAAACAACTTCCAGACAGGAGCACTCTGCTTAAAAACCTCTAAGGAAGGAGAGCTCACAACCTTCCGAGGAAGTCTGTTCCATTGTCAAACAGCTCTTTGCTGTTCGAAAGTTCTTCCTGATGTTTAGTCAGAATCTTCTTTCTTGTAACTTGAATCCATTGGTTGGGGTCCTACCTTCCAGAGCAGGAGAAAATAAGCTTGCTCCATCTTCCATGTGACATTCCTTTAGATATTTGAAGATGGCTGTCATATCTCCTCTTAGTCTCCTGTTATGCAGGCTCCTCTTATCCAGGATTTCACCTGTATTGCTTCATTTTAAAGAATAAAGACACATCAGTTTTCTTTTCAGAGAGGTTTCCCATAATAAAATAGAAATAACACTGGCTACTATGCTGTCATACAGCAGCAAACAATATCACGGTTCCGAACAATAAGACTCAAAATTAATTTTCCTGCCTCTGCAATCTTAGAAAAGTTTTCATGTGCCTCTTAAAAGCACAGAGGAATGCAACCTCATCAGTCTATTGAGCCTACTGTTGTCTTTAAATGCGATTGTTTTCATTCCTAGAAGCCTTAAGAAAGGAAAACACTATTTTGTTAAAATAGAGAACAAGGCTGCTGGTTACCACAATTAAGTTAAGATCATTCCATTTTTTCACAGGGCTTTCAACAAAAGCTGCAAAATGTGGTTCATTTACCAGAGATGTCTCATGTGTCCCAAACACTGGAGAAGACAATTAGATGGATCATTCAACCCAGTTAAGTGGGAGAAAAAGCTAATTCCAAGATTCATTCGGTCCATATTCAGCGAAACCGGGAAGTGGGAAACAAGCTATAAAGTGGAGACTAGGAGGGAAGTTGAAAGCTGGTGGCATTCCAGAATAAAGGAACAGTTCAACCAAACTTCAGAAATAGATGTAAGGATTAAGGCGAAATTGAACATGCGCTCTTGAATTCCTTTTGTCCCCCTGTATTAGGTGCTCTTAGGAAAGTTAATGGCTGTATACTGCGGCACAGCTAAATGGATTTAGGATTTCGCCCATTGCATTAAATATAATAGCATATTACCTGCTTCTCAATGGAGGCGTCTTTCTAGAATATTGAATTAAATTATGAGAACTTGTAATTTAATAAACAAAGACTACTGCTCATAAGAAAGGCGACATCCTTTTTCTTGTTATTTTCTGATTTGCTGGTCAAAAGTGCAGTCCTATTTTTAAGATTTCTTTAAAAATTGGGGGTTAAAGACAAAAGCGTGATTTGTAAAAAAAAAAAATATGTAAAAAAAATATTAAATGTAGTTTAAAATTAAACTCCCCCCACCCCCCAAGTTCTATCTTGCAGACTTCATTTTTGCTTATCATTTTGTCTAGAAATCAAGGCCAAAGTTTTATGTCCTGTCAATGTTTCCATATCCTTCTGGGAAGCTGCATATGGGCCATGTCCGAGTCTACACCATAAGCGACACGATAGCACGGTTTCAGAAAATGAGAGGATTTCAGGTAACTATTGACATTTGTTTGGATAATATTTCAGGTGCTTGGAAATGAGTGGCCTGTTGCTTCTGAGGACAGTCAAAACACACTTAGGAACAGGCCGAGCCTGAAACCTTTATTTAATGACAGCTAATCACAAAGCACAAATTGGGAGGACCTTAACCAGATTATAACGGAATTAGGGGCTGTGTTATAAGTAATTATTCAGCATATCCCTCGCTTCAGATTGCTTGTGTTGTTCTCTGCCTCTCTACTCCACTCCGGCCCTTTCTGCTAAAAGTGGCATACTTGTCCTAATATACATCAACCTGGGCATATAACAAATACTTCTTCATCTTAGGTAATGCCTGATTAAAAACCTGTACAGTTTGCAAACTTGCCGTATTTTACAACTAAGTGGCACAAGAGGGAGAGCAGACAAACCAGGAGAGGCTGGCTTTGCACCATCCCGGTCCCTGCGTGGTCTGCTCTCCCAGGCAGCAAGAGTGTGTGTGTGCACTGCAATAGTTGCTTGACCTGTGTATCATCTGGCTGCAGGTAACAGTGTTGTTATAATTTGTAGTGGGTGTGTGTGTATGTACTAACTGAGTGAATGCAGCTGGGGTTGGGGTGTGGTCCAGGGCCTGCCTTACTATAACAGCAGCCCTGCTGCAGGCAGCAACATCAGCCACTTTGGGGAGATGCAGGGGCAAAGGTGCTTCAGTCAGGCTGGCTATAGAACTGTAGGCTAGGTGCTGCGTGAGACAGTCCTGTGACTCTCAACCGGGGTGAGAGCCTGGCTGATGGAAAACTTGGTTTGCTGGAATACCCCCTGAGTGTGAGAGGTAGGGGGAAGAAATCTTGACTTCTTTGGGAGCATTGAACTGGAACATGAGGTTTGGACTATTGCTTCCTGCAAAGAGAGGAGCAAAGGAGCTGGGTGCAGTAGCACACAGGACATTGTAGTTTATGCAAGACAGGAGCCATAGCTTAGCACAGGGGTCAGCAACCTTTTTCAGCAGGGGGCCAGTCCACTGTCCCTCCGACCTTGTGGGGGGCTCAACTATATTTTTTGGGGGGGAATGAATGAATTCCTATGCCCTATAAATAACCCAGAGATGCATTTTAAATAAAAGCACACATTCTACTCATGTAAAAACCCCAGGCAGGCCCCACAAATAACCCAGAGATGCATTTTAAATAAAAGGACACATTTTACTCATGTAAAAACACGCTGATTCCCGGACCGTCCGAGGGCCGGATTTAGAAGGTGATTGGGCCGGATCTGGCCCCTGGGCCTTAGTTTGCCTACCCATGGCTTAGCATGTGCAAATGTGCCCTTTGTCTATAACAGGAATAGCCCACGTGGCTCCCTCTGGATATGGCTGCACCATCTCTGACCATTGACCACGCTGCCTAGGGCTGATATGAGTTTGAATCCAACAATATCTGGGGATCGCCACTTTGGTTATCCCTGATTCACGCTGGCATTAATTTAGCTAAAGGTTGTAGCCCTAATACAAATTCAGTAGAATATCTTACTTGCAGATCTGTGTTACTGGATGGCGATGCCAGTTCCAGTAGTGAGGAACAGTGATTCAGAAACTGAGGAACTGGTGGGAGCATTCCATATGTTGCCTTCTACCTTTGTATTCCTCTTCCCCTTTGCTGCTTACAAATTAGGAAAAGAACAGTCTCTGTAATTTTGCCCACAATATTTTATTACTTGAAATTGAAGCATTGACACCCTCGGTTCCAGCAACATCCCTGGTCTTATTTGCACTCCCATCTCTTTGAATGCTGGCCTGTCGCAAGTTCAGCAAAGTGCATTTTTATAACACCTTTTAAATCTATTCACAATCTAGAGCTAAAAGACAATGCACTTGGAAATGATGTCTCTCCACCCCCAAATGTATCTTGAAGGCTACATTAGTCTCCATGGTAACAGATAAATACATCTGCTTCTGAGATTAATCTATGGATAATTGAGAGTAGGCTTGAAATGGTTTTTTCCCTAATGTATTTTGTTTCAATACAGTTAGCTCTACAGTAACAGCTAAATACATCTGCTGCAGAGACTAAGGAATGGGCAGTAGTCCTCCTTACACAACGGTCGACAGGATGTATATTTATATAAGATACATAAGTGGCCACAAATTTGGGCTTAGTGTTCTAGGCAGCCATTTTTGTACCTTGTATTTCCATTATCCCTTTCCCAAGTCTTTCTGGCATCTGCAGAGAATTCAGAAGAGGGAGGGGTATATTTTATGCCTTTGTCCTGGAACTTTACAGGGTGTGCTTCACTCCATCTATTAACATGAATATTTATTAAGATGCTAAATGAAAGCTAGGCACCTCTCAGTATACAAGCATTGGCTAAGAATAACCAAATCTGGCATGCAAACTACTGTTGGCACCTACTTGATGTGCAGTGGAGAAAAGCTTATTTGTGAGGCTTACATTGCACTTTGAAATGTTGCTCATTAAACACTCTTCCTCAGTCTCTTGCGTTGTTTCCCTGGAAGTGTGAGATTGACGCATTAGCAGAAAGAAGGCCTACTAGAACAATAACTAATAACTGTATACAGTGCTTAATATAGCAAGATCACACTGCAAATTTGCTAAGATGGGGGTTAAATACAATAGCTAAAGTCTGTTCAGGTTTTTCTTCCCTCGCAAATACAGGCAAAGTACTGTATAAACATTCCATTAAATTTAAATTTAAATTTGGTGGTTTTTTTTAGCATTATCAGTGTAGGCTTGGGCCTCACAGCCTAGTGAACTTTTCAAAGACCTGGAGATGTGATTGCCTACCCTTGATAAATAGTAA
This sequence comes from Podarcis melisellensis, assembly GCF_964234715.1. Taxonomy (NCBI): domain Eukaryota; kingdom Metazoa; phylum Chordata; class Lepidosauria; order Squamata; family Lacertidae; genus Podarcis; species Podarcis melisellensis. The sequence goes on from NC_138544.1 coordinate 13,574,244, forward strand.
TTAATTCCTGCTGGTAATTGCTCTAAAAGTTTAATTCTAGTTATCTAATGTGCTGTTGCGCTCTTAAAGCATTCATTGTTGTAACAGCAAAGTCTTCAACAGTAAAGTCTGTAACAGCACCAATGTCACATCATAATAGAAGTGTTAATAAAGGCACTTTGCACTGCTGGATATATTACTTTGATAAATATATCTTTTAATTTCATATAAAACACATATCTATTTTAAGTTATGCTTTGTACCTATTTTAAATCATAGTCGTGATGTGCTCTACCTCTGCTCTTTCCAGCTTAATCAGATCTAATTTAAGTCCAACTCCAACCTATTATTATTAGTTAAATTTGTATACAGTACTACCTTTTTTGGGAGAGGTGTTATGCATGCAGAGTACATGAAGGGCAAGCTTGATTCTTACTAGATAATATTTTTTTAAAGTATCCTGTACATTGTGCTTAAAGCTAAATTGTTTGTGACAGGCACAGTCTGGATGATTCAATGAAACAGCAAAGATGCTGAATTTTGGGAAATGCTTCATTATTTTGAGCCCTGGAGGTGTTGCTAAATCCACTCTGGAAAGTGACAAAGGGTGACATTTCTTATTTTTGTTACAGGTGATAAATCCAATGGGATGGGATGCATTTGGATTACCTGCCGAGAATGCGGCAATTGATCATGGCTTGCATCCAGCAGACTGGACACAAAGGTGCTTGTTTTTCTTGCTGCTTTATGCATGTGTCATTTCTGAAGCAGAATATTGCTGCTCTTGCTCCTTTCCATGTTCTTTTAGCCTCTGCTCTACAGAAAATGCCCCAGGTTAGAGAGATAGGCACCTAGCAATGTCTCTGTCATTAGAATTTGTCTATAACTGTGCCTGGTACCAATACCTAAGATTGTGCATACATTCTCTAGCTCATCAGGTATTAAGCCAAGGATGATACAACTGTGTGAATGCATGAGGAGCATCAGTTACACACTACATATGCAGGAATTTGCAGCTCACTCTTCCCATATTGGACCAGAAATAAGATTTTTTTCTTAAAATTGTGTCACTCATATTAATATTAAAAAAATGATTTGGTTTTAGTTAATCTGTAATCGAAATGGGGTTCAGTAAGGAGCAATCTTGCAAAGGATTTTTATAAAGTGAATGGGGGATGAAACTCTGAGGCCATTTAAGTTGACCCAAAACAAAAAAAATTCCTTCCAGTAGCACCTTAAAGACCAACTAAGTTAGTTCTTGGTATGAGCTTTCGTGTGCATGCACACTTCTTCAGATACCTGAATACTGAAGATACCTGTGTCTGAAGAAGTGTGCATGCACACGAAAGCTCATACCAAGAACTAACTTAGTTGGTCTTTAAGGTGCTACTGGAAGGAATTTTTTTTGTTTTGACTATGGCAGACCAACACGGCTACCTATCTGTAACTGGAACTAAGTTGACCCAGTGCAAGTTGGAGGAGCCTTTTCTTGGGAGCAGTTGTTTCTGAAATATTCTTTTCTGTTTAAATATGGATTTTATTTTGTCTTTCAGTAATATTCGGCACATGCGAAAGCAGCTTGAAGCGTTAGGCTTGTATTTTAGTTGGGATCGGGTAAGCTTTTTTATTTTAAGATGTATACTTCATGAAACTTGCCGTATTTTTTGCTCTATAGGGCGCACCTGACCATAGGCCGCACCTAGTTTTCAGAGGGGGAAATCAAGGAAAAAAATATGATTCCCCCCGCCCCCCAGCTCTGGGAGCAGCGGACAGGCTGCACGCAGCCTGTGCACTTCTCCCAGACCTTCCCCCCTTCAGGTGGGGGAATTCCCCCATCTCCTGCAAAAGCCCACAGGAGCCACACACCCTTTAAAGAGCGTGCGGCTCCTGCGGGCTTTTCGACCGAACTTGTGGGGCTGGCAGTAGGGGGAAGCGCTGCTTTCCCCCACCACCAGCCTCAAAGACCAGACTCTCCTGGCTTCAGCGAAAGCAATGCAAACCCTCCGGAGCGCAGGCTTCGGAAGCTTTGCGTTGCTATCGCTGAAGCCAGGGAGCCTGCATTCGCTCCATAGGACGCACCAACATTTCCCCTAAGTTTTTGGCGGGGGGAAAGTGCGTCCTATAGAGCGAAAAATACGGTAATTGTCTGTGCATTATTGAAGTGTGTGTTATAAGTGTTTCATATCATTAACGTGCATGAATTTGAAGTCAGTTTTAAGAAAGTTCTTCTCTCGGATGTGTTTACTTACTATTGTTGTTTAAACCTATTAGTTTCTTGTCTTCAGGTAACTTACATCGATAAAAATGTACATAATTGCATTATACCATAGACGAGGGCAGGAATTGTGTAACACATTAATATTCCGTACAACATTTTAAAACACACACACAAAGCAACCCCCACATAATAATGGTGGAAAATATTGGCAGCACGCTAACAATAAACAGAACAATACACCCACCCACTCACCAGTGGACAAAAATAGAAACTCAGTGCTGACATCCCCTCGCTAGCCGAGGAGTTATGACATGCTTTATGACTTATGATGTGATTATTTGTTGCACGAAGCACCATCAGTGTGCATGACCCTCTGTAGGGCCCAAATGGACAGGTCCCTGATGCAAGGAGCTTACAGTCTCAACACAGGAGAAGCAGTGGAGGAAGGCGAGAGAGGTGGGGGCAGGGCTAAAATAAAGAGGCAATATGCAGCTGTTTGTTGCTTGTACTGGGGTTGAGTTGCAGAAGGGAATGAGAACTAGGGGGCTGAACCGTAGGGTTAGGAGAAAACGTGGGCATGAGTGATAATGATGACAATATGATTTCTTAACCTACACCAGGGGTCAGCAAACTTTTTCAGCAGAGGGCCGGTCCACTGTCCCTCAGACCTTGTGGGGGGCCGACTATATTTTGAAAAGAAAAGGGGGAAAAAGAATGAATTCCTGTGTCCCACAAATAACCCAGAGATGCATTTTGAATAAAAGCACACGTTCTACTCATGTAAAAACACCAGGCAGCCCCCACAAATAACCCAGAGATGCATTTTAAATAAAAGGACATACAGTGGTACCTCGGGTTACATATGCTTCAGGTTACATATGCTTCAGGTTACAGACTCTGCTAACCCAGAAATAATACCTCAGGTTAAGAACTTTGCTTAAGGATGAGAACAGAAATCGTGTTCCGGCAGCGCGGCAGCAGGAGGCCCCATTAGCTAAAATGGTGCTTCAGGTTAAGAACAGTTTTAGGTTAAGAACGGACCTCCGGAACGAATTAAGTACTTAATCTGAGGTACCACTGTACAGTATTCTACTCATGTAAAAACACGCTGATTCCTGGACCGTCTGCAGGCCGGATTTAGAAGGTGATTGGGCCGGATCCGGCCCCCAGGCCTTAGTTTGCTACACACTGTGTGTTGCACAGTACATGGTATTAAGAAAGGGGGAGCCCTGCCGTCAGGCTTGCAGTCTAAATAAGCGCATGAGGCAAAAGGCAGAGTATAAAAAATGGCCAGAGAATCACTTGGTAGCTGATCCTCTGTGTCACTGGTGAGAAGCTTGACTCATTTCCTCTTCCCTGAACCTAGAAATCTGTGCTGTTACGCTTTGCTCACAAGTGATATCAAGACTCTATCAGAATTGCACTTTAGTAGGCAGTGGTGGCTGGTTCCCCTTGATTCTGGTAGAGCAGAAGGGCACGGAGGCCAACAGTAGTTGGAGCCAGAGTCAATGGAAGGCAGAGCCAACTATTTCCTACCTGCTGAGCTCTGTGATAGTAATACTGAGACTAAGGAAGCTGACAGCCAGTGCTGTATGTACCATATTTTTTGCCCTATAGGGCGCACTGGCCCATAGGGCGCACCTAGGTTTTTTGGGGGGAAATAATAAAAAAAATTATTTCCCCCCCCCCCCCAGCTGCAGGGCTGGGGTGGGGGAAGCCCGAGCTTCCCCCGACCCCAGCCCCCAGAAGCCTTGCGGGCTCGCAAGGCTTGTGGACATCTGCTCGAAGCCTGGGGCGTGCTCCGGAGCGTGCCCCGTGCTTCGGGCTGCAGGCTGCTGCCTGCAAGCCTTGCGGGTCCGCGGGAGTTCCCGCCGGGCTCGCAAGGCTTGTGGATAGCTTCCTGAAGCCTGGAGAGTGAGAGGGGTCGGTGCGCACCAACTCCTCTGGCTCTCCAGGCTTCAGCGAAAGCCTGCATTTGCCCCATAGGACGCACACACATTTCCCCTTCATTTTTGGAGGGGGGAAAAGTGTGTCCTATAGGGCGAAAAATACGGTAAGTAACTGAATGTAAGTAAAGACAGCAGGCAGTTGGAAGCTGTCTAATGACAGGCTGAGGTTGGTGGGCAAGTGCCGCATTCACACCTAATGAAACAGGCTCCTCTGTTAGTGAATGAACCACTTAGAATCATCAAATTGGAGGGAGACGTCTAGACCTTCTTGTCCAATCACCAGCTTGATGCAGGAAATCCAGAGTTGGCGCATTCTCCCAGCAGGTGGCTCACCATTGTCTGGTTCCATTGTCACACTGCTCTTACCTTCAAGAATGTCGAACCAAAGTGTACTCTCTTGTCACTTAAGCCCATTAAGCTTGAGAGGATGTGTCTGTTCTGCCTGCCGTAGCCCTATACATCAAGCCCAGTAATATAAATATGCTGTAAAGGCTTTACTGACTCTGCCAAGAAACTTACATTGCCCCCTGCTCTCAAATTGTGAAGCAACAGTGTATGGGTTTAGGCACACTTAAAACTCTGACAGATTGTGGCCATGGATTCCCCTATCTACTTAAAATGGCTTCCTTGATTTAGTGGGTGACTGCTCTGTATTCATTAGAGTGCACATGGAATATTGAATCAGGTGGTCATCTTTTGAATGAACCACTTATTGTTCTGAGGAACCAATACTGAAATTGCTCTTATTCTGTTTACAGGAAATAACCACTTGTTTGCCGGAGTACTATAAGTGGACACAGTATCTTTTTATTAAGCTTTATGAAGCGGGGTTAGCCTATGAAAATGAAGTAAGTTGAACTGTGTCTTTTTATATTATGGATATGCCTTTAAAAGTCTTGGTTGATTATTGCTTGTATGTTGACTTTCTGACATACAGCTGTAGAAAACGGTGTGTGTGTGTGTGTGTGTGTGTGTGTGTGTGAGAGAGAGAGAGAGAGAGAGAGAGAGAGAGAGTGTGCCTGTGGTGTTCTATGTTGCATAAGATGATGATTATTTCTATAAATTTTTCTACCCCCACTCTTCTGAATTACTATTTCCAAAGCAGCTAATGATGCAATCAATCAAATAAATAAAACACAAACAAAATAATAAGAATAAGAATTAATAATAATCAAATAAAAATAGCACAACAGTAAAATCAAGAATTGAATTTGCCACAGAAAACCAATTTAACCAGAATTTTGAAGGCTAGTGTGTCCAGTAGGCAGGGGCACTGCAATCAATAAAGCTTTCTTCCTGGTTTCTGGTGCCTCAGCTTTGAAGGAAGATGAGCATTTGGAGGAGGGCATTGGCAGACATATAGTGGGAATAGATGGTCCTTCAAGTTCCTGGGTCCCCAAGCCTTTAAATGTGAGCATCTGCAATTTGAATCAGCTTGGAAACAGCCAACCAGCCAGTGAACTTGTTTGAAAGCTAATGAGAGATGATCTGACTAGCCAGTCCTTGAACTAACAGAAACTTTCGAGCCATCTTCAGAGGCAGCCTCATGTATAATGCATTTCAGTAGTCAAACCCAGAGATTAATGGGAAGCCAGCTTGCTGTGCCTGGTTTATTTCTGTGTCGGTAATAGTAACCTATATTAATGTGACTCTTGTGGGCTTTATGGGATAATTTTTTCCCCTGTAGGAGACTTTCTAATTTGGCAAATGAATCCCTTCACTCCATGGTCCCAAAGGAGGTCCTACATTCAAAAAGCAATATTCTTCCATTGCTGAAATCATTGGGGGACTTTTTTGTTGTTGTTAATATAAAGCTATGTTAGTTTTGGAAGCGAAGATATGCCAGATACATGCGGGAAAGAATTGGGTATATTATTTTTTCCACGGCAGGACATGCACATGTAGTCATTCCTGTTATAGGAGTCTGTGGAAGTGACGCTTTGCAACAGGTCAGTCTCATAAGCCCTTGAGCAGTAGTGGGTGCAGAAGCCAAAGGCAGGATTTTTTCAGTCTGCCTAGGAATCTAATTGCGAGGCAACCAAAAAGACTTGTCTTTATCGGATGGCTTCTTTTTATATACACACATCTGTAAAGAGAAGAGTCTGTGAAGGAATGAGTTTTAGAAGCGAGTGTAAAGGATGATGTGGTGAAGCAGAGACTGACTTAATTTGAGTGCGGGATCAGTCGTGCAAGCTCTTTTCAAAGGCAGAGTTCAACTCCGCAGCGTTCAAAAGAGTAGAACAGAAGTAACTTCTTCTGAGAGTATGCGGATTGCGTTTGCTGTCCTCCATTGCAGACTGCCTGCTAGCAAACTCTGTGACTGATCAAATCATACTATGCAATTCGTGACAGATTATTCCACTGTGTAAAAAAAAAGTAATGTTTTAGCCCCACAATGTTTTGCTGGCAAGTTGTCCAGTTCCTAATTTGTCCAATTCCTTTATTTTTTAAGAACAGTAAGATACCTCTTGTCTCAGGATATAACGTATTTTTCCCTCTAAAGACACACCAGACCACAAGACACACCTAGTTTTTGGAGGAGGAAAACAAGAAAAAAATTACTCTGAATCTCAGATGCCAGAACAGCAAGAGGGATCACTACGCAGTGAAAGCAGCAATCCCTCTTGCTGTTCTGGCTTCTGGGATAGCAGCGCAGCCTGCATTCGCTTCATAAGATGCACACACATTTTCCCTTACTTTTTAGGAGGGAAAAAGTGAGTCTTATAGAGCAAAAAATACGGTAATTATAATACCACAGTATTCTGTGTATATGTACATCTGCTGGCACCCTCTGGAACAGCGTAACAGTATGGTTTGCCATGGTGGGGAGAGAATGTCAGTGAGCCACACAAACAAGGCTATGGATCCAAACCAATGCTCTGTTCAATACTGAACAGAGTGGGCTTTTAATAATACGTGTAACCTTTCATTTCCCTTGGAAGGCAAAGGTTAAGATGCTGCTGCTACAGGAGAAATGAAAGGTGCTTCTGTTCTTCTATGATACATTCCCATTCATTTGGAGTTGGTTTAATTTATATTGTTATATTATCCTGCCAGCCATCAGATAATGCACAGAAGGCTGTGCATTGTACAGCAGCACCATGATACCTTCTGCACAGTGGTAATGTGAACAGTGAGGTCATTTGTGTAGGAATAGCTTCCAATATGGCTCTCCCCATTTATCTATTATCAGATATAGCAATAGAAATGCCCTTGAACCACCATGACTTTCTACATGACTTACCTTCTCTTCTTAAAAATGGTTTATTAATTTTATTTCATAAAATTTATATATTTTCTGAATGTAGAAAACCTCAAAGCAGTTTAAAACATGCTGCTATGCAGACTTACCTTCTCTTCTTAAAAATGGTTTATTAATTTTATTTCATAAAATTTATATATTTTCTGAATGTAGAAAACCTCAAAGCAGTTTAAAACATGCTGCTATGCAGTATGTTTGTATACAATAAGCCTGCAACTTATGCTCTGGGGATCGCGCCCAAAGTCAAATTGCGTATAGTGAAAACACATTTGGTGCAGTGGCAGGTGGGATTTCCAAACCTTTCCCCCCTAGATGCTTGCCAACTTTCTACACATTTTTTATTTAATTTATGTTTTTGCCAAGTGTGTAAAAGCTGAATGTGCACGAGTTAAATGTGTGTAAGTTGCAAGCTTACTGTATCTTCATCCAGTGAATAGAAACCAAGACATTTAAAAGAGCATCGGATGCCAAAGGCCTGGTTAAAGAGGAACGTTTCCGCCTGGAGTCTAAAAGTGTGTAATGATACCCAAATGATATGTGTACCCAACAACCCGCTAATAACTCTGCATTTTACTGACATGCTTATTAATGCCAGAATTCCCTCTCAATTTGATTCCTGGCATCTTTTTAGGCAATGGTTAATTGGGACCCTGTGGATCAGACTGTTCTTGCTAATGAACAGGTGGATGAAAATGGCTGTTCGTGGCGTTCGGGAGCAAAAGTGGAAAAGAAATACCTCAAACAGTGGTTCATTAAAACATCTGCCTATGCAAAGGTGTGAGTATAAATTATTTTGCAGAGGAGTATTTTTCAAAGTATTTTTCCAGATCTGTAACAGGCTTGTAGGTTTCGGTGGTGTGTAAGATCATTTTCTCTTCCTGCTGTCGATAAGTGTCTGTCATTATAACTATGGTGCCATTATAACTGCGCTGCTACAAAAATGGATAGAGTTACATCATTATAATCTAACTACAGCACCATTTAGTTTTGGCCTGTTCACCTTTAAAGAACATCTTGTGATGTAAATGTGTTCAGCTAGCAGGTCACGCTAACATAACTTTTAGTATAATCCAACGTTCCCCGCCCCCCCCCTCCAGGTTTGTTCTATTTGGACAAAAACATCTTTCTGAGCGTGAAAAAGAGAAACTGAATATGTGTGATACATGAACCTTTTTAGAACTATTTTTCTTGGCAATATTCCCCCCCCCCCCACTGTGACAAATTGGGAAGATGACTTGTAAAACTGCAAATACAAAATTTAAAATATTTTTGGAGTAAGAATTTCCGAGTGAGTACCATAAGCTCTGTCAACATTTCACAACTTTACTTCCTTCTACAGCCTCTCCAGTGCTTTCTACGGCGATTTTAACAGGATATATGGGTGGTTTAGTCACTGTAAGAGCCGTGGGCCTTTTCTCTGGAACAGCTAGCCTAAGAGACGGCTACAAATCAAAAGTCCCCAGTTTCCAACTCGATTCTGCCATGAACTCACTAGGGAGCCTTAAGGAAACCTTTTCCTGACTTATATTACAGGGTTGTTGTAAAGATTTCAGTGAGATAATGCACGTGAAACTCTTTGAACACTTGAAAATGCTATACAAATCTTGTTAATGGCACGAGACTGCATGAAGTTCAAGGAAATCCTTTAGTACGTTGCTTACAGCCTTTGGTGCTTGCATCGTTTTTATATGTTACCGAGAAATCAGCTCAGTTATTTGTGTATATGTATCTGCTCTGTGTCGCCATAATCTTCTCTTTACTGGTTATTTTATTTTTGCTACCTTTTGCTAAAGCCACATAAGTTATGCCCAAGTAGTTAGGCTAACTATGTGCAATTTTTACTGGATTTGGGTGTTTTTTAATTTTAATTTTCAGGCTTTTTTTTAAAAAAGAGTCTAATATTAATTATGTATTTTAAGACCGTAATTATTTTGTTTCCATAGTTACAAGAATAATGTATGCAGAATCCTTGAAAAGGCTCGTAATTCGGGTTTCTGCTTGGTTATACAGTATTTGTGTTGAAAATACTCCCATTTTGTCGTGAAATCTAAGAGTGGCTTATTTTGTTGCAAACTCTATGGGACAATTTCTTTTATAGTCACACACGCACACACACGGAAAGAGAGAGGGGGTTAATGTGCATATTTCTGTCTAGCCCTCTGTTGTTTAAAGTTGAGGGACACATCCTTCATTATTTCTCACTGCTAGTGGTTCACTTACCAGAAAGTTGCAATCAAGGATTTGAGTGGCTCTGAATTTGAATGAGCAAGTGCTCTCTTCTCTGTTTGTCAGGTGTGGAGAACGTGTTTCACTTGAGAGCTGTATTCTGGGGGGGGGGGTTGGGGGGTGCATGCTAGTGGTGGGCAGGGCCAGAGCCCAAAATCGGTGGATCACCCCATTTTATTTCTCACTCTCTGCCACCATATTTTTCCTCCTTCCCCTTGTCCCCTGCATCATGAAATTAGGCAAGGTATAGGCCATTAATTCAGCCAAATAGGGCCTCAGTAAGAGAAAGGCATGGGACGCAGGTGGCACTGTGAGTTAAACCACAGAGCCTAGGATCAGAAGGTCAGCGGTTTGAATCCCTGCGACGGGGTGAGCTCCTGTTGCTCGGTCCCTGCTCCTGCCAACCTAGCAGTTCCAAACACCTCAAAGTGCAAGTAGATAAATAGGTACCGCTCCAGCGGGAAGGCAAACGGTGTTTCCATGCACTGCTCTGGTTTGCCAGAAGTGGCTTAGTCATGCTGGCCTCATGACCCGGAAGCTGTACGCCGGTTCCCTCGGCCAATAAATCAAGATGAGCGCCGCAACCCCAGAGTCGTCCGCGACTAGACCTAACGGTCAGGGGTCCCTTTACCTTTTAAGAGAAAGGCATATTGTACACATTGAGTACCATTGCCCACTGGAGCCTAGTGCGGGTAGTTTTCTTTCACATAATTTTCATTCATGCCGCTTCTGATTCACTTTAGCGCTGTTGGGGTTAGCAATAAGGAAACCTAAGCACCTACCAGGCTTGGAAAGTACAGTAGATGGTTGAGTTGAAAATCTGCAGCAACTTTGCTCTGTTAATGAGGATCAATATGTGAATGAATGTCCAAGTCTGGGAGACTAATGGAAAAGATCTAATTCCCGAAGAGCTCTTTGGCATGGTGATTTTATAGTACACTAAATGATATAAAAGGTAAAGGTACCCCTGCCCGTTCGGGCCAGTCTTGCCAGACTCTAGGGTTGTGCGCTCATCTCACTCTATAGGCCGGGAGCCAGCGCTGTCCGGGTGACGTGGCCAGCATGACAAGCTGCATCTGGTGAGCCAGCGCAGCACACGGAACGCCGTTTACCTTCCCGCTGGTAAGCGGTCCCTATTTATCTACTTGCACCCGGAGGTGCTTTCAAACTGCTAGGTTGGCAGGCGCTGGGACCGAACGACGGGAGCGCACCCCGCCGCGGGGATTTGAACCGCCGACCATACGATCGGCAAGTCCTAGGCGCTGAGGTTTTACCCACAGCGTCACCCGCGTCCCTTACTAAATGATATAGACATAGGCAAAACTCGGTCCTCCAGATGTTTTGGGACTACAACTCCCATCATCCCTTGCTAACAGGACCAGTGGTCAGGGATGATGGGAATTGTAGTCTCAGGTGTAGCCAAGGTGTGTCCTTGGTAAGGAGAGGCCTTAATCCTAAGTGCTGGTACAGGCAAGACACTAAGGAGAAAAAATGACTAGAGAGGAACAAGGTGACTGTGAGTTCCTCTCCAGGAGCCCCTCTAGGAGTGAGGAATTGGTGCTGCAGTCTTGCTAAGTCAAAGATTGGTGAAATAAGTAGGGCTTATTTCACAGTAAACTTGGGTTTACTATTTAAATTCAGCTTTTCGTCAATTAACTGTCTCCATGATATGGTAGCCCCATCTTGTGGAATGAAACTTATAGTTCACCTCTTCTCTCGCAGTTAAAATCAGACTCATAGCTCTTTCATAGACCATCTGCTACAGGTTGTAGGTCAGGCTGCAGACTGTGATAGAAAAGGTGATAGAAAATAATTTTCTAGGCTATCAGATAGCTTCACTTCATTATTGTCTTACAAAGAAATATTGTATGGCGTTTGGAGTGGTCATTTTTCTGATGTTCGCCTTGTATTAGTTTTTCAATTGACATAAATTGATTTAATGTGATTACTGTTAAGCTTTAAGGCTGTATATATAATGCTATGATAGTGTTCTTGTTTTCAGAACAGGGTTTTAAACTATGATAAAACTTTTTTTCAACCTGGTGCTTAAGGAAAGGGGATCTTTGGTATTCATCTCTCTGATAAATGATACATTTTTCTCTTCCATAGACTTCTACTGCTCATATTGTTTACGTGGGTTCTCATAATGCAAAGATCCTGAATAGAATTTGAGCTATTCACTTCTGGACACAAATCTTTTCTCTTTGCAACATCTCAGATCTGTTTTCAATCTAGGTCATCCTTTTTGCTAGATTTGCCCAGCTCTATAATTCCCTCATCTCTCTGTCTCTTAGCAACTGGTGCTGTTGACTGTCACTTCCAAACAATATCAAAATTTCCTCTTGTGTTTCTGGATTCTCTTTAATGGATGCTCATCTTCATAAATTTAATCATGGCCTGTTCTACTGCTGCCTCTTTTTTGTAACGCTCAGTTGTAAATGCAATTCTCGTTTCTCCACTGTTAATGTAAATATGCTTGTCATATCTGAAAAGTTGGCAAAAAAAATCCCCAACTTTTAAATTGTTTTGTACATGAAGATTTAAAGGCTTTTGCTTTATTTTTCTGTTATGAGTTACTGTTTCCTTTTCCTGAATTGCTTAACATATTTGCATTAGAATCTGTAAGATTGTTGCTTTTATTGTTGGATACATTTGTCGCCATACTATCTACTTTGGCCCCAGAATGCTCATTTCCAGAGCTTTTTTAAAATTCTAATAAGAGGCATCATCTCAGTGCTATGTTGCTAAACGCAAGCTCATTTTTTGACCTGCATTTTGTTAACCTCAACTCAATTGCCTTCTTCACTAGTGCTGCTTCCTTGCTATCCTTCCTTGAGATAGGAGTATTGGTTTGCTATCTAGTTCCGGCCATTCTAAATTTGGGGTATTTTTTCCTGTGGCCCAGTTCAGAGAAAACGATCCCAGTCTAGTGAATCATGAACTATCAGTCCAGTAACCATCCAGTAATGTTCCTATACACTCCTCCTTCACTCCTTAACTCATTGATGTCTTAAGCCACAGTTTTCTGTGACTTCTGAACTGTGGTTTAAGGTCTCCCTCAAAACCAGGATTCTGGTTTAATTGTCTGACTCATAAGGGATCCATGAAACCCAAATTTCCTGGCTTGTATGTCCTGGGAAACTGTGGTTTAAGAAACCAGGCAAACTTTCCCAGAGCTTGGGCACATGAGGACAGGAGACAGTGGAAATGGCAAGGAAGTAGTATATGGACACACTGATTGTTACCAGGCCAAGAAACATGCTTTTTTGGGGGACCAGGACCATTAATGTGGCAAATACATTTTCATTGTGTATAATGTCTATTTTGAAAAAGGACAACCATGTTATTTCTAAATTCTGTCTGATTATAGTTTGGCACTGCAGCAGCTAGTCATGAAATCTGTTCCCAGAGCAATATAAACTCATCTCTTTCCTTATTTATTTATTTTTTAAAATCTGCATGTTTTAAGCCAACTTGTGAACCCATTATTATTTTGAAGCACCATTTTAAAACATGGCTTGTCTTTTTAATGAATGGGTCACTCCTAGCCTCAGAGTAGTCTGTGCAGTGTTCTGACTTCCTGACTCACCTTTTCACATAAAATCTTGGTGTTGGCTGTGGCTTCTGCTTTTACATACCCCTGCCCGATGGTGTGGATTGCTCTGACATTCATTTCTGAGACATTCATTTCTGAGAACAAATTATGACTTGCTGTTTCCTTTGCTCTCTTGGTAGATTATGTGAGTGCTTCTTACCGTTGATTTGCTCTTAATGTCTGCTAAATTCCATTGTAACCTTTAGCTACGTCCTTATTTCTCCGTCAGACTCATTTCCTTATATTGAATCTCTGCTCCTGTCATTTAGCTAGAATTTTATTTAGTGATTTGTGTGGGCTTACTAAGCTCTCACAAAGTACAATTTCTGCTTCTTTTCTTTCCACAAGATTGGATTGCGTGCCCACTCCATTAAATTTACCCCCAGCGGTCAACCAGGTGCAGACTGACTTTAGTGGCCAGTTTGGTGCTAGCATTAAAGAGCAGCCAATTGTCTATTTTTGAGGGGGGGTTTTCATTTTAAATGCTATAGGGCAATGACAGCCTTACAGTTGTTATAGTGGTCATGGGTAATGGGAATTGGTGTCCTCCCAATCTTGAGGGGCTACATGGAGGCCGCCTCTGCTGTAAAGGGATCCCCCAGGCACCAAAAAGTATTGGACCATATATTTTGCTCTTCCTTTGCTTCTTTCATCATGTGTTTAATGTTGAATAGTGTCAGGACATTATTCAAATTCCTTGTGCCTTTGTGCACACCATACATTTAAAGCACAGGCACCTGTTCCCCCAAGGAATCATGGGAATTGCAGTTCACACCACAGAGCAACAAATCCCATCACCCTTAACAAACTGCAGTTCCCATGATTATTGGGGGCTGGGTGCGGTTTAAATATATGATGTGTCTGGGATTATTATTATTTTTGTATTGCTGACTGTATTCATGCAGTTTCTCACTGAAAATGTACAGTGGTACCTCGGGTTACATATGCTTCAGGTTACATATGCTTCAGGTTACAGACTCCGCTAACCCAGAAATGTTACCTCGGGTTATATTGCTTCAGGTTAAAAACTTTGCGGTGCAGCAGCAGCAGGAGGCCCCATGAGCTAAAGTGGTGCTTCAGGTTAAGAACAGTTTCAGGTTAAGAATGGACCTCCAGAACAAATTAAGTACTTAACCCGAGGTACCACTGTACTGCATTTGAGTGACCCAGGACATATCTGTGTTATTTCAATGGTTTCACTGAAGGCTACAGGACTCAACTCATTTACCTGATCCTTGGCTTATTCCTTTCATTTAACGGGCTTGAGTTTGAACTGCTTTGCCTTTTTAAAAACTGCGCAAGGCAGGTGTGTTCCATATTTGTGGAGACTTTTTTGAGCAAGCGCTTAGTCTCTTCAGACATAGGATGGCCATCTATAGAGAAGAGCCAGGGTTGGGCAACCTTTTCTTTCTGTTGAGGGTCACAGATAATCTGTCAGAGGTCACACGTTGACTATGGGTGGCGCCAGATCAAAAAAATACATGGCCCCCTTTTTTCCTGCCACCCTCTATTGTCTCTCCCTCTTTCTCCTCACCCTACAGGCTACTACGGGAGAGACAGATCACTTCTACCACAGGTCTGAACTGATAGTTTGCAGGAGGCTTTTGAAATTAGGCTGAAGGCCATATGAGACCCTAGGACCACAGATTGCTTTGTAGCATACCATGCAAATTCTTGGTGTCATAAGTCAGGGGAAACAAAGCAAACCCCCCTTTAAAAAAAAGGAGTGGGAGAATATTCCTTCCTGTCAGGTGGAGAATGTGTAGAGGAAGAAGCAGGGACAGGATGGGGCAAACATCTTCCACCCACCTTTGAATGCCGACCATTTCCTCTGTTTTTGTTGCAGGCTTTGCTCGATGGTTTGTCAGATCTCCCCAAGTGGTATGGAATAAAGGAAATGCAAGCTCATTGGTTAGGAGACTGTGTTGGATGCTATTTTGAGTTCATGCTAAAGGTGAGCAAGTCCCTTCTTGGTGATGAGATATTCGTGCCCTAATCTGCAGGAGACTGAAAACTGTTAGGAGTAAAACTAGAAATGTTAGCAATTACCTGTGGGGTGTGGGTGCAAATGAAAGCTAGAGATCTTTTAGTCTGCAAGGCTGTTTTGCTCAGAACACATACCCCTGATACCATAAGTGACATTGGCGTGGGGCATGTAGAGACATGGCTGGATTGGCTGTGACCAAATTCCCCATTATATTCTCAGATGTGGACTGTGGCCTTTGGAACTGATTCTGGAAAATGTCTGTACTAATTCATAAATGCAAGCTGAGGCCTGCAAGTGAAAATTGTGCGTGTTGCTCGGGAGGAAATTGCAGTAACCCTTTCCCTGTCTTTTGTCAGACTAATAATAACCCTACAGGAGAGACGATATCAGCCTATGCATGCGCACCGGAAGCCATTTATGGCGCATCCCATTTACATATCTTGCCTAATCATAGACTGCTACATGGAAATAGCTGTTTAAAGGAAATCTTCCGGAAGGAGCTTGTCCCAGGAAAAGGTGAATCTTTCTTTCTTTCTTTCTTTCTTTCTTTCTTTCTTTCTTTCTTTCTTTCTTTCTTTCTTTCTTTCTTTCTTTCTTTCTTTCTTCTGGTAGTGCTTGATTTACTAAGACTAGGCAGTTGCTTGTGGAGCTTGTGCAAAACAATTCACATGTAATATTTTTTAAACATTGCGGCATGCCTTTTAAACATACGGCAGCAGATCTTCTCTGTAAAGACAAGTTGCTTTGACTGAGAAACCAGACTAGAATCCAAGGCCTTTATCGGATTAGTACCTTGTAGCAACTGAAAACTGTTGAACCACCAAACTACAGAATTACCTTACAGGAAAACAATAAAATATTGTGACACCTTGAATATTAAGAAATTGCTGTGGTGTAAGGGTTTTTCTCCCTGTAGAGTCCACTTCAGCATATGTATATTTTCAGTTGACAGGGGTTTCCGTGTGTGTGTCTGTGTGTTATTAGCTTGCGCAAACATGCACACCCACTCATGCATGCATGAGAAAAGCTTTGCAAACAGCAAAATCAGATGGCCGTTACATACAAGACATACAGTTCTGGGCCAATTCAGTATAAAGCTGAAATATATATAAACTGAGCATAATGACCATTTGCAATAGGAGCAAAACAGCAATACAGTCATCCTAGTTTTGCTCTGTTAATTAACACTTGGGACGGGAGAAGAGACCATTGTCTGAATTCAATGGAATCACACTTCTTGACAAATTCTAACGCAGGAATTGTATGCTGGAGTCTCCGTTTGAAGTTTTATTTGTTGAAGAACGTAGCTCCTTCGGTGGTGCCCAAGTACAGCAGATACCGTGCTAGCGGCTTTTTGCCCCCTCTGGCAAATTGGCACGTAGTGTAAGGTCTGACAACCAAGAACCCCTGACTTCAGATTTGCAGCACCCTCCAGTGTACAACGAGGCAGTGTGTGGCAGCAGCGAAAAATGCAAAATGCAAATTTAATGCTTGAAAATAAGATGGCTAGTGTAATAATGCCTTTGTGTGAATTATTGGTGCCCCTGCATTTGAAATGCTGTGCACACTTGCAGTTGCCCCATCGTGAAAAGTACGTTGTAAGGCTAGAAAAGATGAAGAGTAAGCAGCCAGAACAGTTAGGGGGCTGGGTCACTAGCTCTGTGAGGTTTTTGTTCCCCATTTAAAGACTTGCTAAAAGAGAAGACACAGAGAGCCAGTGTGGTGTAGTGGTTAAGAGCGGTGGACTCGTAATCTGGTGAACCGGGTTCGATTCCCCACTCCTCCACATGCAGCTGCTGGGTGACCTTGGGCTAGTCACACTTCTCTGAAGTCTCTCAGCCCCACTCACCTCACAGAGTGTTTGTTGTGGGGGAGGAAGAAGGGAAAGGAGAATGTTAGCCGCTTTGAGACTCCTTCGAGTAGTGATAAAGCAGATATCAAATCCAAACTCTTTTTTCTTCTTCTTATAAGTGTATAAAATTTTGCACTACTGTATTGGAGAAAGAAGAGGGAGGGTGGGCACAGTCTTCTTCGGCCTATGATGATATTAGAACTTTGGACCATGCAGTGAACTTGATTAGGAATAACTAGGGGACACAGGAAAGCAAGTGCTTTTTAACCCATAATTAATCCACTGTCACAGGATGCTGACTATTGGCTTAGATCCCTTTGGGGGGTGCAGACGTTCATGAAAGAAATGTATTGGCAGCTGTTGGCAAAGTAGAGCCTTCATGTGCAGAGGCAGTATACCACCAAATACCACTTGCTGGGGAGCCAAGACTGTTGCCGTCGTGCCCTGCTTGTGGGCTTTGCAGAAGCATCTGGCCAGTCTCTGTTGGGAAATGGGATGCTAGACTAGATTCAGCTTTGGCTATCGTATTGTGGTTCTTGGGCCTTGGCTGAGAGGAGCTGCAACCTTCCTCTCTCTTAGGAAATAGAAAAAAATATAGGAGTAATCAATATTAGAGTGCATGCTTGTCTAAACAAGATGATCAGTAGTAATTGATGAACAAGGGAATCTTACTTCTGAGTTCAGTGGTACCTCGGGTTACATACGCTTCAGGTTACATGCGCTTCAGGTTACAGACGCCGCTAATCCAGAAATAGTACCTTGGGTTAAGAACTTTGCTTCAGGATGAGAACAGAAACCACGCGGCGGCAGCAGGAGGCCCCATTAGCTAAAGTGGTGCTTCAGGTTAAGAACCATTTCAAGTTAAGAACGGACCTCTGGAACGAATTAAGTACTTAACTGAAGGTACCACTGTGTTGTTTTTTTGTCCACTTTATCTCTTGGCAGCAATTTATTAAAGGGAAGGGTGGACTCAGTAAATAATAATAATAATAATAATAATAATAATAATAATAATAATAATAAAAAATTAATTCATTACTTACACCCTGCCCATCTGGCCATGCCTCCTCAGCCACTCTGGGCGGCTCCCAACAGAAAATTAAAATCACAATAAAACAGCAAACACTAAAAATTGCCCTAAGCAGGGCTACCTTCAGATGTCTTCTAAAAGTCAGATAGTTGTTTGTTTCCTTGACATCTGATGGGAGAGCGTTCCACAGGGCGGGCGCCACCACCGAGAAGGCCCTCTGCCTGGTTCCCTGTAACCTCACTTTTCGCAGTGACGGAACCGCCAGAAGGCCCTCGGAGCTGGACCTCTGTGTCCGGGCTGAATGATGGGGGTGGAGACGCTCCTTCAGGTACACCTGGCTGAGGCTTGAAAGGTCAGCACCAACACTTTGAATTGTGCTTGGAGAGAGGTACACCCCCCCAGAGGGCAACTGGATCCAGGAAGACTGGGAGATGACCACCACACTCCTGTTGGCTGGAATAGAGCATTGTACAGTACCCTTTTATCACTTAGAAGTAAAAAGGGCATAGAATAGCAACACCTAGTGAGAGACCACAGAATTGCATTTCCCTGAGAGAGAAATTGCAAATGCCAACTAGTGGTTGAACATAGAATGAGATCTGTTTAAACCAAAGAATGGCAGACAATTCTGCAAAACGAAAAGAGACAATCTTTCAAAAGTGGCATTAGAGGGAAAGCTTTCCAGTATAATGACAAAACATATGCTGCCCTTTACATTTTGTTTTTGGTTTTTATTTTGCTTTTATTTAGATATTCATTTCCTTGCACAAATATTTCATGTATCCTTGGAGAATGGTAATTATTTTTTCCAGGGGGTGGGATAATTGAAGCGTGAGGTTCAGATTGGGAGAGAAATCTTTCAAAAGTGCAAGAAGCTTTGTTTCCATCAGAAACTAATTAAATTCAGAATTATTGCTATTGATTCAAGCAGACTAAGACCGGATCTTCCAAGGGCTGCTTCATTAGGTTTTTAGTAACACAAGAGAGCAGCATGCTCTCTTAGCAGTAAGTGAACACTCTTGGCACAGTGTTCCTATTATTATGATCTTTGCCTTTTTTTGTAGAGTCGCTTACTTCAGTGACAGCTCTGAACTTGCTCACCAGTCAAGAGATTCCTGTGGTCATTTCCGCAAAATCTGAGTTTGAAGGCTCTGTCGATACTAAAATAGGTGAGTACAGGAAACATATTGAAAAAGTAAGGCTTACGCAGCTGAAACTGTAAAAGTGGTTGTCTCTCGGTTCTAGAAGCATCCATGGAAGGGAAAATAAAGGTTGATGTATTAAGCACTACTTAATACAAAGGTCCGTATAGTAAAAGCTATGGTTTTCCCAGTAGTGATGTATGGAAGTGAAAGCTGGACCATAAAGAAGGCTGATCGCCGAAGAATTGATGCTTTTGAATTATGGTGCTGGAGGAGACTCTTGAGAGTCCCATGGACTGCAAGAAGATCAAACCTCTCCATTCTGAAGGAAATCAGCCCTGAGTGCTCACTGGAAGGACAGGTCCTGAAGCTGAGGCTCCAATACTTTGGCCACCTCATGAGAAGAGAAGACTCCCTGGAAAAGACCCTGATGTTGGGAAAGATGGCGGGCACAAGGAGAAGGGGACGACAGAGGATGAGATGGTTGGACAGTGTTCGCGAAGCTACCAGCATGAGTCTGACCAAACTGCGGGAGGCAGTGGAAGACAGGAGGGCCTGGCGTGCTCTGGTCCATGGGGTCATGAAGAGTCGGACACGACTAAACAACAACAACATTAAGCACTGCTAGGGTTGCCAGAGTCAAAGCTGGTAAACAGTCATAGACTTTAAATTTTACATGCAGCTGCTCCTGCCTGTTTCTCTGCTCCTGGTTTGAAGGTTTGCAGCTATAGAATTTGCTACCACAAGATGTAGATTAGCCACCAACTTGGATGACTTGAACAGGGATTAGACCAATGGGAGGTAAGGCTATCATGGGGGAAATGAGTTTTGGCATGCCCCTAAATGTCGCCTGCTGGAGACCAAGAGGGCTATTGTGCTCATGGCTTGCTGGTGGGCTTCCCAGCAGAATCTAGTTGGCCACTGGGAAATGAGACGCTAGACTAGAGAGCCTTTGGTCTGATTGAGCAAGGCTATTGTTCTGACTCTTCTCCAGCTTTCAGTCGGGCAACCCAAGGTACTTGAGACACATGTTTTTGTATCATTCAGAGCAATATTACCCAAACTTGGGCCTCCAGCTGTTTTTGGACTACAGCTCCCATCATCCCTGACTACTGTTCCTGCTGGCAAGGGATCATGGGAGTTGTAGTCCAACAACAATCGGAGAGCTAAGTTTGGGAAACACTGTATGCCGTCCATCTGATATAATTGGTGTCCTGTATAAAAGATTAGCTTGGTATGTGTCTTGAGTTCATTTCATAAACTTCCAAGTTGATTTCTTTTCAGTGAAATGGTAAGACAATGCTTTTCCATTTTTAAACGACAATCATCTAAACTTGTTAACCTTTCCCCTCTATTTATTGTTGTTTTCCAGTTTTTGACATACACAAGAATGTAATTTGAAGCTATGAGCCATTAGTTAAGTGGGGAAACCTGTGATAATCCAGATTTTCTGGACTGCGGTTCATAACATCCTTGACCTTTGGCCGCAATTTCCAAGGCTAATGACAGCAAGAGCCCCCCAACATATGAATTAAAATGTTATATTCAAAATGGAAAGTAATAGAATTAAATTAATCAGTACCCAAACATCAACATTCATTTTGATTTTGATGACTGAGATCCAAAAACTCACAGAAGTGTTTTTGCCCTCGGTGGTGTGGGTTTGGGATTTTATTTCATTTTTAAAAACATCTCACCACCCCCTGCAGTATCACAAATGTCTTTGAAGCTCCCCTCATTTTCCAAAGCATATTTGCCATACAGCATGGGGAGCTTCTGTCAGAAAGATGCATCTAACCCACCTTCCTTCATCTCTCAGAAGTAATGTCACCACACTTCCTTAGATCTAGCCTTTGCTTTGCAGCAAGAGAAAAACTTGCAAATGAACACATTGAGATTGATTTTGCTGCAGGAATTTAAAGTTCCAGTGCTGACTAATATGAAAACCAGGGTGAGAAAAGAGAGGTTGCATATTGGAAAATATAGAGCCAAGATGTCAATGACAAATTCATCTTATCAATATGTATTGAATTGAATCGGCCAAGGGCTTTAGAGTTGAATGCAGAGAATATTGTTCTAATGGAAGAGAAATTGGGAGTCAGTTTAGATACATTTTGATTTGGAAGGTTGATTTGTAGGCTGAAAGGAATAGAGAAACATGGGTTGAAGAGGCTGAAAGTATATGCAAGAAGAATATACCGTATTTTTCATGTATAAGACGCCCCCTATTTTTGCGGCAACAACAAATCGCCAGTCCACCCTTGGCACTATCTGTGTATAAGACGCCCCCTAATTTTTTAGTCTTATACACAGAAAAATATGGTAGTTAGCAATGCTGCCTGAACTCTGAATCAGAAAGCTGCTTGATTGCATTTTCATTTAAAAACCCCAAAGGTGTGAGTCTTATTTGAAATCTGTTTAAGAAACGCTTTCATTTCATTTTCCCTTCCAAGGAATCCCTTGCATTAAACCAGATGATGCTGAAGTTGCCAGGAATTTGGGTCTGTCGTTTGAGGAAGTAATTGAAACGCTGCCGGATGGTTCAGAGAGACTGATCAACTCCAGAGAGGTTAGTGCACTCCTGTGAGTCTCTGCCTTCTCATCCACACTCCTCCACGGAAACGAATGACAACTTTAAAACTCACACACAAACATGTAACCAAATACTTGATTTTTACATGTTAGGCAATTTTTAAAATGAGCATAACAGAAAATGAAAGTGTGAAATTAATATAGATGCAGACATACATGGTTTGGTTTAAATGCTTCAGGCTAATGCACTTCCTCCCCCCTTTTTTTTCTTTATTAAAGATTTTCTTGATTTACAAAGGCTAATGCGCAACCAAACTCTGCAGGGTGTAGGAACATAGGTTCTGGCACTGCATGGATTCTGCTTCCTATAGTTGGCACCAGAGAAAGAACTGAGCCAGATCTGGCAGCTTCCACTGCTGGCTTTTATCGTAGTCATCTGATATGTACTAATAGAAGATAGTGATTAGTATGAAAATGCTAAACTCTGCTTTAGCACTACATGTATGAACTAGAATGAGCCTGAGCAAAGCCTTGGTCTTGCAGACTTTCTCCTGCTGCATAGATGGGACCAGGAATTCTGCCACATGAATCCTAAAATACTTTTCTGAAATCCAGGTTTCTTCTTATGTACAAAAATGTTTTGCTGGGACGTGGGTGGTGCTGTGGGTTAAACCACAGAGCCTAGGGCTTGCCGATCAGAAGGTCGGCGGTTCGAATCCCCGTGACAGAGTGAGCTCCCGTTGCTCGGTCCCTGCTCCTGCCAACCTAGCAGTTCGAAAGCATGTCAAAGTGCAAGTAGATAAATAGGTACCGCTCCGGCGGGAAGGTAAACAGTGTTTCTGTGTGCTGCTCTGGTTCACCAGAAGCGGCTTAGTCGTGCTGGCCACATGACCCGGAAGCTGTATGCCGGCTCCCTCGGCCAGTAAAGAGAGATGAGCGCCGCAACCCCAGAGTCGGCCACGACTGGACCTAATGGTCAGGGGTCCCTTTACCTTTACTTACACACATGTTTAAATCAATCTCTTAAGTTGCAAAGCAATACAGCTTCATAGTATCGCTTCTCAGCCACAGAGACTTACTATACTTTTATTTTTAAAACCTGTTTAGTGCAAGACAAGAAACAAATTGAAACAATTGCTCTAGGGCAGTCATGTCCAGACTGGTCGATCGCGATCTACCGGTCGATCTCTGTGTCTCCCTGGTTGATCCTAGTTGATCATGCCCCCCCCCCAAGCTCAACAGTAGATCGATCACTGCCAGTTTTTTATAGTGGTAGTAGATCGCAGTCTCTTGGGGGTTGGAGATCCCTGCTCTAGGAGATTAAAATAATTGTTTCAGGAAATTCATCTGTAAATTCACGCCAGACATCATGCCCAAATCCAACAGAGCAGTTGCCAGTAGTGGCCTGATCATTAGACTGCCAGGAACTGAGGCTTGAACAGAAGATGAAAATGGAGAAAATTTGAGAGACTATTAGGACTTTGGATAGAATTCCATTTTCTTGACTATGGGTGGTGGGACATATACATAGGAACATTACTGTGACTACCGTTGCAGTGAGAACATTGGAATACACCAACATCTGTCATTCTCAGTTCACAGGTATGAGTAGACAGCAAGCGTTAAATGCCATCACTCAACAAGCCAAAAATAAAGGAGTAGGAGGACACTTAACAAGCAGTAAATTGAAAGATTGGCTGATCTCGCGGCAGCGTTATTGGGGGACGCCTATTCCAATCATCCACTGCCAGAGTTGCGGTCCTCTTCCTGTCCCTTACGAAGACTTACCTGTGCAATTGCCCAGTGTCACATCCTTTACAGGAAAGGGCGGCTCGCTTTTGGCTTCTGCTTCACACTGGGTAAACTGCTTGTGTCCGAGGTGAGTTCACATTTTCTTTACAGCTTCTGGTCCGTGA
Organism: Podarcis melisellensis; assembly: GCF_964234715.1. Lineage (NCBI taxonomy): Eukaryota > Metazoa > Chordata > Lepidosauria > Squamata > Lacertidae > Podarcis > Podarcis melisellensis. The sequence goes on from NC_138544.1 coordinate 13,597,932, forward strand.
TTTGGCTGGAAGAGGAGTAAATTTTGTTTCATTTTTATTATTATTACGGTTAAACATTTGGTTGATGCTGTGGCTTCTGGTTTTCTTTTTTTTAAAAAAAGAGAGAGAACAGAAAACCAAAGCTTAGTGTCCTACAAATCTGACTATCTCACCCCAGTGTACCTTTGTGCTATTACTTCCCAAAGCATTGCCTTCTGTGAAAGTGGAGAGCAGTCTCAGGTTCTTTCTATTCACCAGTTCTTTTTATGCAGAAAAAAGATCTTAACTGCAAAAGGCTGTGTGTCTGTTTCTTCTTACTGCTGAGCTCAGTCATTAGAGGAACAGGGTTTTTCTTTGGAGGGAAAGCGTTGTCTTCCTCTTTATAGCAAGGTTAGCTGTATTACTATTGGAAACGGAGTTAAAGCAAGCTCTGTGGGCTGTTTTTCCTTGGAAAATGGGGAGATCTTAGTTCACTTCTCTTGCATGAGTCTGGTGCCAGGGCTGCTTCACGTATTTCTTCTTTTAAGTGTGAGGGCAAGGGGGGTATCATTTGTTTTTATTTGCTGCAAGTAAATAAAAGTAAATCTGCTGCTCTGTGTACCAAAAGATTATCTCTGCATTGGAAAATGGTAAAGTGTAAAGTCACCTAGAATTGCGGCTTTTGGTTTAGATCTGAGCTTCTTATTGTTTGTCAGGCAGCTATTTGTATTAGAAAGGAGTTTTATGCAGGCCAGATTTAAGCCTTTTGTTTGCTTGGTTCAACAGAATCTAATTCAGATTTGGAGAATTATATTTTCATTAGGGAAACTAGATCTGTATTCTCCAGGGTCTGGTGGATGGCTAATGCTTGGTGGAAAGGATCTGAATTTAGCCATATCCTTGAGAGACTGTTTCCTCATCATGCGTATAATGGAACATTGCTCTCAGCAGAGTTGACATGATGAATTCTGTATTGTTAGGCTGCCTTGTTGGAGCCGTTAAGTGATCTCAAGTCATTCACACTTCAGAATATAGAAGCAGTAAACCTGTCACTTTCTCTGGACATTTGAGAGCTAGTGAATAGATTATTTTTGGTACTGCGGTACCTCAGTGCTGTGACTCAGAAAGACTCATTCCATTTTGTTGCTGTTGCAAAAGGCATTTGATGTAAAGAACTATGCTCAGGCAAAACTCAGCCAAGAAATTCATCTTAATAAATGTCTCACTTCAGAATGGAGCCAGAAGTACAATCGTACCTTGGAAGTCGAACAACTTAGTTCCTGAACGTTTTAGCTCCCGAATGTCACAAACCCGGAAGTGACGGTTCCAGTTTGCGAACTATTTTTGGAAGCCGAATGTCCGACAGGGATTCCGTGGCTTCCGATTGGCTGCAGGAGCTTCCTGCAGCCAAGCAGAAGCCACGCTTTGGTTTTCGATCGTTTTGGAAGTCGAACGGACACGGATTCCCTTTGACTTCCAAGGTGCAACTGTAATCCCTCTTTTAAAATGTACGAAAAGGTGTCACTTGGTGATTCCTGTGTTCAGCAATGTCTAGGGATTAAGAATTGGAAATTGATTTCAACTTAGGCCACTTTGAGATGATGATAATAATGAACAGTTACTTTGAGCACCTGCCTTTTCTGACCACTCCATGCTTATCTACAAAAGAATCACATGATGTTGACATACTAGTTTTTGTGCACTTCTTGCTTTTTACATGGTGAAGCCTTCAAACTTGTCATTCCCTGCCCTCCATCTTGGTTTCTCTATTTGTGTATGCATGTGCGCACACACATACACATGTAATCTTTTAGCAACCATGTTCAACCCACATGCTTTTGGGAAAGAGGATCGCCCAGAAAAGATTCATACAAATGGAGAGACAAACATATAAGATATACTATGCCCTGGCTACACATCCATCTGAAAGCTACAAGAATCAAATGTTGGCTTTCTTCTCTGCCTACAGGTGGATATCTCACTCACACAGCATTTTATTAATCAATAAAGCCCAAAATTCTGTAACTGTGCGAGTAGTCTCTTGTTTAGTCCAGTGGATCTTGGAATCAAAGAATCATAGAATTGTGGAGTTGAAAGGGACTCCGTGGGTCATATAATCCAACCCACTGATATGTGGGACTCTCAACTGCATCATACATGAAGGAAGGCCATCCAACTTCTGCTTTAAAATTTCCAAGGAAGTAGAGACCACCACTTCTCGTGGGAGTCTATTCCACTGTCAAACACTGTCAGAAGGTTCTTTCTGAAGTTTAGTTGGAATCTCCTTTCTTGGAAGCCATTAATTTGGATCCTAACCTCCAAAGCAGAAGAAAACAAGCTTGCTCAATCCTCCATGTGACAGCCCTTTAGATTTTTGAATATGTCTATCCAATTTACCAGGCTAAACATAAGCTGGGACTTAAAGGAAAAAGAGAGCCATCTTCTCAGTATTTTGAATGAGCTTGAACCAGACTAAGTTTGTTGGTGAGACTTAAAATACTTCATCCGGATCTAAACTAATTATCGGTGTATTGTAAATCTACACACAAGTTTATATCCTTATAAAATGATAGCAAATCTTGAGTAATAGCATTTACTTTCCACATTTTATTGTTGTAAAAGGCTTCAGTGAACACTCAGCTGGGAGCAAGCATCCAATATATGTGTCCATTCTCAGAGGAATAGATTTCTGCTATTCCTTTTGAGTTTTCAGGGATCCTACAGTGTAATGCTAGTAAAAGGCATACAGTACCTTGGTGCTTGGGAAATCTGGAGGGTTGACAGTAGTTTGAAAGAATAAGAGATCACTGAATTGACTCTTGAAAGGTTCGTTCATTTATGACTCATTCGTCATGCAAGTTGTAAGATTTAGGACCAATTTGAATTCCTATCCATTCAGATTAACGGGGGGTTGCTGGATTTGACAGTAGGAATGAATGAATCTACCCATTTTGGTTTTTCATTTTTCCAGTTTTAAGTTCATTTCATCAGATGCAAGAATTGAGAGAGAGAGAGAGAGAGAGAGAGAGAGAGAGAGAGAGAGAGAGAGAGAGAGAAGGTGCTACTGGCTTATTCCCATTTCTGATTTCTCACTTCTAATAAGATTTGCAAAGCAGAGACTTGTAGATCTCGCCTCTGCTGGGATCTGTGAGCTCTGACTTTGCATGCCCACTTAGAAGCTTGGCTTATACAACAAGTGAGCATCGCAGATCTGTAGTTTGCAAATTGGCTGTTAATGCGGCTTCAGTCTCATAAGGGACATCATAAAAAAAAATCGTGCAAACAAAGCTCCCCAGATGGCTCCCTTTTATCTCTGCAGAACCCTAATAATTATGATTTGTGTTCCTCAGGTGCAAGCAGCCTGCAAAAAGGGAAACGGACACCATGGATACATTTGTTGATTCAGCTTGGTATTACTTAAGGTACACTGATCCTCATAATTCTGAGAGGTAAGTAATTTAGGCAGCCTGCATTCAAGCAGGCTGGTATGTAATCTTATAAGCTGGTCCTGTTATTCATAGCTCAACATGAAAGGAGTGGCAGGGCTCTCCTGTAGATAATCCTTAAGTTCATACTTAACACAATAAAAAGATGATTGCTATGAGGGGTCTGTTTTTGTTCTGCCAATGGTGCCCTTTCCCCAGTATACAAAGGAGTTAGCCTGTTGGTTGTTTTTAAATTGCACCACTTTTTTTTCAATAGAATATTTATTAAGGTTTTTAATAATAATACAATAAAGAAAAAAAGAAAAAATAATAATAACAAAAATACAGAAGTAAAAATAATTAAAAATAAAAAAATAAAACATGCAGATTTTCCATTTCTCATTTTCCTTTAACATGTTTCCCGGACCTCCTCATACCTCCCTTTTTTGTATTCCAATTCAAATTGTTAGTTCAGCAAATCCTTGCCATTAAGTTTTAACCTGTTTCTAAGCCTATTTCTCATATTCCCTTAAAACATTACAGCTGGAAACCACTTAATTTCTATCCAACATCATTCTAACATTCATTAATTTTGCAGTATTTCTGTAAGGTAAAGGTAAAGGTACCCCTGCCCGTACGGGCCAGTCTTGACAGACTCTGGGGTTGTGCGCCCATCTCACTTAAGAGGCCAGGGGCCAGCGCTGTCCGGAGACACTTCCGGGTCACGTGGCCAGCGTGACATCGCTGCTCTGGCGAGCCAGAGCCACACACGGAAACGCCGTTTACCTTCCCGCTGGTAAGCGGTCCCTATTTATCTACTTGCACCCGGAGGTGCTTTCGAACTGCTAGGTTGGCAGGCGCTGGGACCGAGCAGCAGGAGCGCACCCCGCCGCAGGGATTCGAACCGCCGACCTTTCGATATTTCGATATATCGGTATTTCTGTAGATAGTCTTTAAATTTCTTCCAATCTTCTTCAGCCGACTAAATTGCACCACTTAGCTCATCTTCTGACATGGTGCAGTCCTCTCACCACCTCAGAATGCAGTGTATTTGAAACCTTCTTCTTGTCAAAACCTCCCAGGATCTAAAGAGCTCATCATCTGTATATTTTTGCAAGTGTTTTTTCTTCCTGTCTGTTTGTTCATAGGTTTGGAATGTCTCTCAAGTTATCATTGCCAAATTTGGCATGAGGGTTCCCAAGGTGGGGCAGCATTTTTCTTCCGTGTTGGGACACCGGCCACCATTTTGAATCAAGATGGTCAACCGAAATATGATTTTGCCAGTTTTTTGCCATAGGTTCAACTGCCTCTTGAGATATCATCACCAAACGTTGTCTATGTTTGGACACTAGGCACCATTTTGAATCAAAATGGCAGACCAGAGTAATCCTAGTTAAACATTGGCTCCCTCTACAGATTGATTTCATCATAGGTCAGTTTGGAGTTGGTGCGCGTGCAGCCCTAAAACTTTCAAATTACACTATCCATTTAAAAATCAACGCCTTGTTTTGGGGATGGCTTTTAGAGTCATAGCTATCTCACTGTACACCTGCAGGAATGTTAAGAACAGGAATCAGAGTCCATTCAGTTAAGTCTAGAGTTAACCTGTTTAGAGGGTTTATCACACGTCTACTGTTTAAACAGTTGTGTTTGTTTCATTCAGAGTAGAACTTTTACATTACAACAGCTTTGTAGTTTTAAGCACATAAAGGTATTCCTACATGACCTCACTGATTGTAAACCTCTTGTTGGTCAGATATGCAAACCTGAATAACCCCAACAGATTGTAAACAGATAAAAACATTAGCAGGATCATTGTAATAACTTGCAGTTTCACAAGAGTATATATTTACAGTAGATAATTAAATGAGCAAGTTAAATGAATCTGGATATGCAGAAGATACTAAAAAAATAATAATTAAGGAGCTGCAGAAAGAGGGGAAAGAAAGTCAAATTTTGAAATGTTAAATTGATTGTAAAAGTAATGAAATGTGTAAACTTGAAAAGTATAAATAAAAACTTAAATTAAAAAAGCAGAGCTATCTGATACCCTTTGCTGTCATTCAGTTGCACCTAAGCAATATGAAGATTTGATTTTATAATGAAGTGTTGTTTGGATTACTACAGCCACTGAATCTTTAGGATGGATTTTGTTTTAATATAATGAAGTCATGTTGCCCCCTGCTGGTAGCATCCAAATGTTTGCTCCTGTAAGCCAGTCAAATCCATTTGTATTGATTTTTTACTAATTGGAATCATTCTAACTTTCTTTGGTCAGCTATGCTTCTTCTCATTACGCATTGGTTGTTTTCTCTATTAGACCTTTTCACAAAGACTTGGCAGATCACTGGATGCCTGTCGACCTGTACATTGGAGGAAAGGAGCATGCAGTTATGCATTTGTACTATGCCAGATTCTTCAGCCATTTTTGCCATAATCAGAAGATGACTAAACACAGGTAAGTGCGAGAACAGTGGCAGGCTTAAGTGTAATAAAAGCTTGCGGGGGAAGCAAGGTCACTTGTATACAACACTTCTCATTGTATTTAGGCTTTGTACACCTGGTAGATTTTCTGAGAACTGATGGTAGTAGTATTACAGAGCTGCCCGTACCCATTTTTCGGTATTGCAGTAGTCTCTAGTCAAACTGGTTTTGCAGATTTCTATAGGGCTTCAGGGGACGCAGATGGCGCTGTGGGTTAAACCACAGAGCCTAGGACTTGTCGAGCAGAAGGCTGGCGGTTCGAATCCCCGCAAAGGGGTGAGCTCCCGTTGCTCGGTCCTTGCTCCTGCCAACCTAGCAGTTCGAAAGCACGTCAAAGTGCAAGTAGATAAATAGGTACCGCTCCGGCGGGAAGGTAAACGGCATTTCTGTGTGCTGCTCTGGTTCGCCAGAAGCGGCTTAGTCATGCTGGCTACATGACCCGGAAGCTGTACGCCGGCTCCCTTGGCCAATAAAGCGAGATGAGCACTGCAACTCCAGAGTCGTCCACTACAGGTCCTAATGTTCAGGGGTACCTTTACCTTTATACGGCTTCAGACAGCACCTGCAAAACAACGGCAACAAAAACCAGTTAGCTCCCAACAGCACTTTCAGGATTACTGGAGAAAAGAAACATGCATCTCAGTGTAACTGTTCCAAGACCCTATAGCTAGTGTCTGTAATTGCCTCCCATCCTCAGATACTGCCACGGAGCAGGTTTTCATCTATTTTAAAGGGTTTCTTGAAAAAAATATGTAAGTACTGGCAGAGAGCACTCACGCAGGGGTCCTGTTCCTGGTCCCCATGTGCATCGGTGGAGCCTTATAGCCTTCCTCACCCCATTATGCCCCTACACCCTCTGTTCTGCCTTCTTCCGGGTCCAAAAGCACCTGCGCATCAGCGATCACATGTCAGTTGTATGCTCCTGAAATCGTTGCCACCTGTAATGCTTTCTTCCTTATTGGAATCATGTTACCAGGTCTGTATCATGTGACTGATTCTGAATTGGGGTGTTTTCTGTTTCTCTTTAAAAAATAATAAGCCGTACTTTTTGGTCCTTCCTTTCCCCCTCCCCGGAGAATTTTTCAATTCATATCCTACAGAATGGTGCGGACTTTGCCTGAGGCCCAGTCATTGTTGCAGTGAGGCTATTTTAATTGAGGTGATTTTGGCAATAGAAGAAGATGAGGCCAGGAGAGTGTGGAGTAGCAGAGCACTATGAACTGGGGAATAGATAGATAGATAGATAGATAGATAGATAGATAGAGGTCCAAGAATGACTGCTTGAAGAAATAACGGAATCGTACATTGCACTACAGTATGGATAATATCTCAGAATAAAACTGGAAGCAAGCTCTTCCCAGTATGTGATCTACAAAAGCAGCTAGTTTGTGCTTCTACATGTGGCCATGAGAGGGTGCTGTTACTGTTGGTGAGTAACTGAGCAATAAATTTAGGAAAGATGTTGTAGAAGGTAGAGTTCATTGTGACTAAGCACTGCTTGCTTTCCAGACTTTTGCAGGCTCTTCTTAAGCACATTTTCCCTTCTGTTTCTCCCTCCCAAATCTCCCATACTTACAAAGATCTGCCTTTTTTTTGTTACTCCCATACATGGTAAAATATTTTGTGCTTCTAACCAGCATCTGCCCCTGCAAACAAACATGAGCCGAAATCTCATCTTGTATCAACAAGGGAACTTTTGTGAATTAACACCATGTCATCAAACATAAACGTTCCCTGAAAAATTACCTCTGACCAGGAGACTTGCCCATCCCCCCCCCCCAATGCTTTTTTTAAGTTGCCTTTCCCATGTATGGTAAAGTGTGGCCGTTTCAGATGAACGTATTTTTAGTGGAGAGGAACCTTTGCAATGGGTGAGCTCCTGTCCTTAAGCAGACCACATCTGGAATGCTGTGTCCAGTTCTGGGCACAAGTCAAGAAGGATATTGAAAAGCTGGAACGTGTGCAGAGGAGGGTAACCAAGATGATCAAGGGTCTGGAAACCAAGCCTTATGAGGAACGGTTGAGGGAGCTGGGCATGTATAGCCTGGAAAAGAGAAGACTGAGAAGGAGATATGATTGTTGTTGTTTAGTCGTTTAGTTGTGTCCAACTCTTCGTGACCCCATGGACCAGAGGATGCCAGACACTCCTGACTTTCACTGCCTCCCGCAGTTTGCTCAAACTCATGCTGGTAGCTTTGAGAACGCTGCCCAACCATCTCGTCCTCTGTCGTCCCCTTCTCCTTGTGCCCTCCATCTTTCCCAGCTTCAGGGTCTTTTCCAGGGAGTCTTCTCTTCTCATGAGGTGGCCAAAGTATTGGAGCCTCAGCTTCAGGATCTGTCCTTCCAGATATGACAGCCATCTTCAAATATCTATAGTGCTGTCACGTGGAAGATGAAGCAAGCTTGTTTTCTCCTGCTCTGGAGGGGAGGACCCAAACCAATGGATTCAAGTTACAAGAAAGGAGATTCCGACTAAACATCAGGAAGAACATTATGACAGAGCTGTTCAAAAGTGGAATGAACTCTCTCGGGAAGTGGTGGCCTCTTCCTTCCTTGGAGGTTTTTTATGCAGAGGTTGAATGTCCATCTGTCCTGGAAGGGGATTCCAACTCTGCATTTTTATGATTCTATGAGTTCCCTGGTAGAAACCAGACTGATTCTTTGGGAATCTGGCTCTTGGATTGCTGTCCCCAGGGCCTTGCAACAGCTCCTACCTTTTTTCATCTAGACAGCTATGTGTTCTCTCATTCGTTTAGAACATGAATTTATACGTATTTACAAACAGGTTGTGAGCTGCTTGGGGAGACTCTTGGAGCAGGTCACAAAAGTTTTCTAAATACGCTGAAACATATTAAAGCAACAGCAATACAAAATCAAATTTAGAACAGAGCTAGTATTACAGTGGTTAAAGGTAAAGGTAAAGGTACCCCTGCCCGTACGGGCCAGTCTTGCCAGACTCTGGGGTTGTGCGCCCATCTCACTTAAGAGGCCAGGGGCCAGCGCTGTCCGGAGACACTTCCGGGTCACGTGGCCAGCGTGACATCGCTGCTCTGGCGAGCCAGAGCCGCACACGGAAACGCCGTTTACCTTCCCGCTGGTAAGCGGTCCCTATTTATCTACTTGCACCCGGAGGTGCTTTCGAACTGCTAGGTTGGCAGGCGCTGGGTCCGAGCAGCGGGAGCGCACCCCACCGCAGGGATTCAAACCGCCGACCTTTCGATCGGCAAGTCCTAGGCGCTGAGGCTTTAACCCACAGCGCCACCTGCGTCCCACAGTGGTTAAAACACAGTACTAAAACATAAGAATAGCCTTGTTTGATCAGACCAAAGACCTGCCTCTAGCTGAGCATTCTGCTTCCACAGTGGACAACCAAATGCCTATGGGAAGGCCGCGATCATGGCAAGAGCTCTCTCCCATTCATAATCTTCAGCAGTTGATATTCAGAGGCAGACAGAAGATGGGAAAGGCTGGGCAAATTAAAAGGCCTTCTCCTTGCCCCAAAAATCATTGTGCTTGGCACCAGGCAGTTTTCCACAGGGAGGATATTCCAAATTTGGGGAGCGACCACCAAGGAAGCTTGATCTTCAGTCACTAACTGACTCTCCTCCAGAGGCAGGGGACCCAAAGGAGGGTCCATGCAGGTTTCCTTTGAGGGGGGGAGGTGGTCCCAAGCCATTTGACTGCCATGCTCCCTTTGGTTGACACAGAGAGAACAAAAATAGTGTGAGGCCAGCTTTTTGAAGGAGATGGGTGCAAATTTCAGGGTGGCTCAAGATCTCTGCTCTTGAAGTATTCAGCCTGATGTTCCATCACCAAAACTTACATGTATACAGTATGTTGAAAGTATGTTTCAACTGTTATTTTCAGCAGAATTATTTTTATTTGTCCTCAGAGAGCCTTTTCATAAACTCTTAGTTCAAGGTATTGTCAAGAATCGGACTTTCAGGCTAGCAACAACTGGGCAGTATTTGAAGAGAGAAGAAATTGATCTTACTGGTAAGTGAGTCTGTTATGGGCATTGCATTCCTTTAGCTATATCCTAAAAAATCAAATGACCAGTTTTGGGAAAGATCATTATTTGGCAGGGTACATAGAACTTGGCAACAATAAGTAGCTGGTTCTGTCAATTATAGTGGTGGTACCATGGCTCAAAAACCAATATTTGATCTTACTGTGCTGGGTTTCCCTTAGTGAGATCACAGGACCCCCCCCCCCCCAGTCCATTAAACCTCTGAACAGTACCCACCATATTTCTGTGGACAAGGCTTTCTAGCTTTCCAAATCTTGCTGTAATCATATTAAGGGAAGAAATAGACTGCACACACTGATGCTAGAACTGAGTTGACTATAACAATACAGTGGTGCCCCGCAAGACGAATGCCTCGCAAGACGAAAAACCCGCAAGACGAAAGGGTTTTTCGGGTTTTGCGACGCTTCGCTAGACGATTTTCCCTATGGGCTTGCATCGCAAGACGAAAGCCCATAGGGAAATCTCGGGGACCTTTTTTTAAATGCTGGCGGTGGGGAGCAAAGCCTTTTTCCCCCCTCCGGACTTCAGAAGAGGTCCAGGAAGGCCGGCAGGGGCGAAAGGCTTTGCTCCCCACCGCCAGCATTTTAAAAGCGGTCCGGGATAGCAGGGAAGCGCTTCCCGCTATCCCGGACGGCTTTTGAAGGCAGGCAGGGGACCTCTTCCCAAGGCGGGCGGGGGGCAAAAGTCTTTGCCCCCCCTGCCTGCCTAACCGGGGGCTTTTAAATCGCCCCGGGACTGTCCGGGGCGATTTAAAAGCCCCCGGACGGCTTTTGAAGCCTCCCCCCGCCGCCCGGCATCGGGGCAGGAACGCCTCCCCCCGCCGCCCGGCTTCGGGGCATCGTCCCGATGCCGGGCGGCGGGGCGAGAAAGCCTCCCCCCGCCGCCTGGCATCGGAACCATGTCCCGAAGCCGGGCGGCGGGGCGGGAAAGCCTCCCCCCGCCGCCTGGCATCGGAACCATGTCCCGAAGCCGGGCGGCGGGGCGGGAAAGCCTCCCCCCGCCGCCTGGCATCGGAACCATGTCCCGATGCCGGGCGGCGGGGCGGGAAAGCCTCCCCCCGCCGCCCGGCTTCGGGGCATCGTCCCGATGCCGGGCAGCGGGGCGAGAAAGCCTCCCCCCGCCGCCTGGCATCGGAACCATGTCCCGAAGCCGGGCGGCGGGGCGGGAAAGCCTCCCCCCGCCGCCCGGCATCGGGGCATCGTCCCGAAGCCCGGTGGCGGGGCGGGAAAGCCTGGGCGCGCTTGCAACTCTCCGCAAGGAGCGCTCCCGCTGCTTGCGGAGAGGTCCGCACCTGTCCTGGACCTTTTCTGAAGGCAGGCGGGGGGGGGCAAAAGTCTTTGTCCCCCCTGCCTGCCTTCCCAGGGGCTTTTAAATCGCCCCGGACAGCGGAGAAGTCCTCCGCTGTCCCGGGCGATTTTAAAATGCCGCCTGCCAGAAGAGGTCGGGGGAAGGCGGTTTCCATAGGAACGCATTAATTGATTTTTAATGCATTCCTATGGGAAACCGTGCATCGCAAGACGAAAAACTCGCAAGACGAAGAGACTTGCGGAACGAATTAATTTCGTCTTGCGAGGGACCACTGTATATGATGCTGTTTTGGTCAGTGGAATAGGCAAGGTTTTCATATATCTCGCAAGGTATTCCCGGTAGATGATTGTGGATAGCGGAATAGCATTTTATATGTTTATCTGGAAAAGGGTACTGCATATTTTGTTCTGATGTCTGTGCAGGATGTCTGTGGATAGCCGAATACAGTGGTGCCTCGCAAGACGAAAATAATTCGTTCCGCAAGTCTTTTCGTCTTGCGATGTTTTTCGTCTTGCGAAGCACGATCCGTCGCAACAGCGCCTCTTCAAGCGGCTTTAGGAAAAAAGAGATCAAACTCGCAAGACGTTTTCGTCTTGCGAAGCAAGCCCATAGGGAAATTCGTCTTGCGAAGCGACGCAAAAACCGAAAAACCCTTTCGTCTTGCACGTTTTTCGTTTTGCGAGGCATTCGTCTTGCGGGGCACCACTGTAGCATTTTAAATGTTTATCTGGAAAAGAGTACTGCATATTTTGGTCTGATGTCTGTTCCTATATTTTATGTATGGATGAAGCAGATGTAAATTATTTGGAGTGTTCATGCATTGAACTGGAAGCTTGATAAGTGGAATTGAAACTCATTTGTTCTTCCACTTCCTGCTACTTCCTTCTAATATCCAAAGCACTGACTTACATAAAAGCGTTGTTTTGTGAAGGACATTCCCCAGGATGTTTAAAAGATGTTGCTCTTCTCAGTCCCTAGAAGACAATTGCTTTGGATCAGGGAGAGCTAACCCTGGGGAGACCATTCCACAAACAGGGAGGCCTGGTGCCTTTGAGAATTAATAGGTCAAAGCCAGCATTTTGAATTGAGCCTGGAAACTAATTGGCAGCCAGTGCGTCCAATGCAGTCGGGCCAGGACTATATCCTCAAATTGTCCTGCCTTTGAGAAGAACCTGGCCACCAAATTCTGTACCACCTGAAGTTTCTAAACTGTCTTCAGAGGCAGTCCCACATACAACATGTTGCAGCAATCCAATTGTGTATTATAATTGTGTGAGAAGGGATTGAAAGCAACCAGTTCTTCTTTAAACATGTAGAGCAAAAGCAGTTGTTGTTTTTCCTGTGTTGTTCTCTGTTTAGGTCCTGAATCTGTTCACATAAAAACCAAAGAGAAGCTACAAGTGATGTGGGAAAAAATGAGTAAATCCAAGCACAATGGTATTGAGCCTGAAGAAATGGTCCAGAAGTATGGAATTGATACAGTCAGACTCTACATCCTGTTTGCTTCCCCTCCAGAGCAGGACATCTTGTGGGATGCAAAGAGTAAGGCACCCTCCCAGCACCCAAATTCTTCTTTTTCCTTGATTTGTCTTTGCACAAAATGCCTTTGAGGACTTGGATCAGGGGTCGGCAAGGCTTACCGGCCATGGGCTGGATCACTCCCGCGGAGATCATCCGTGGGCCGGACTGGCGCAGTGCGACGACGGAAATCGCGTCTGCACATGTCTGCGTTGCCGGAAATCGCGCATGCGCAGAAGCGATTTCCGGTATCTGTGCGTGTGCAGACACGATTTCTGTCGCTGCTTGGTGAGTCCACACACCACGCTGCGCCAGTTTAGCGCAGTGCGTGGGGGACTTGACCAGCTGGCGGCTTGGTTCAGGGGCAGCTGGCGGGCCAGATCTGGCCCACGGGCCGCACGTTGCCAACCCCTGGCTTAGATGGTTGACAAAACCCACAGATGGATCTAGGCAGTGCTTTTCACTTTGGGCAAAATATCTCTTTTAGGGGTTTTTTATAGTTACAGTGGTACCTTGGTCTCAAACTTAATCCATTCTGGAAGTCCATTTCAAAACCAAAGCGTTCCAAAACCACGGCGTGCTTTCCCATAGAAAGTAATGCAAAATGGATTAATCTATTCCAGACTTTTAAAAACAACCCCTAAAACAGCAATTTAACATCAATTTTACTATCTAACAAGACCATGGATCCATAAAATGAAAGCAATAGACAATGTACTGCATCACACAATCAATCAGTCAGTAGCTGAACTGGGTCTACACAGTCACAAAAACAAAGAAAAAAAGCTGCAAAAACAAAAATGCAAAATAAATAGTAAATAGCACCTCAGTGTAACACTCAAAATGGAAGCGTGGCACTCAAATTGGAAGCGTGACGCTCAAAACGGAAGTGTGGCACTCAAAACTGAGCACGTTCAGCTTCCGAATAAAGTTCGCAAACCAGAACCCTTACTTCCAGGTTTGCAGTGTTTGGGTTCCAAGTTGTTTGAGAACCAAGGTACCACTGTACTGCTTTTCCAGTTTTACTACAATACATACTATCTGTGAATTGTCATAGGAACAAGCATAATTTACATCCGGTTTTTTCTAAATTGTGGTGAGTTCGGGGTGACATAGGACATCTGTGATCAGACTGTCCCTGCGGGTTATCCCAATCTAAATTTCCCTCTGAAGCTTCTGTTAGCACCAGTGTGGAAAAAATGTGAACAGAAAAGATACCTGTAATTTCGCCCCTCCTGCTAGCTTAATGACAGCTTGGCGGGGAGTGTTGTTTAGACCACGAAAACTACATGAAGGGAAGGGTTAACTTGCCCACCCTGCCCCCAGCTCCACTTCTGTGATCAACGCCAAAGCTTCCTGCATCTGCTTTAACGTTCATTTTTAATAAGTTGGGAGATCGGATTCCAGATCTCCTATGTTTCAGCCTTTTAGAATCATGTGCTGTTGTGATGTGCTTTGCTTTTTTCCACGGCAGATTTGCAGATTTAAAAACAAAAAGCAGCGATTGTTTGCTTTCTGTTTTGAAGACATTTTGGATACTATATGAAGGATAAGCGTTAAGGATACTTTCAGAGAGGGTTTTTACAATGTCAGATGTGATGACTCAGTGACCCTAGTCCACAGTCTGTGCTGATCCTTACTCATTCTCATAGCAGACAGGGTCAAGCTATATCATCGCTAGTGGGAGACGGTTTTATTCTATTTTTATTTGAAAAGTGGCTGAATTCAAAATGAGCACATGTTGTGCAAACTGTTGTACTATCTCCATTTTTCCTTCCAGTTTAGCACTCCAGAGATACCATCTGGACAATAACACCTGCCTATTGGATTGTCTCTTTCTAACCTAGTCTTTAGATTTCTTCTTTCATTTTGGGCTTTAAATTGAGTCGTTGAAATTGCTGAAGTCAAATTCATATAGCCTTTTGGGGATTGGGGGGAACAGAAGGCTTCCAGAAGCACAGAGCCCACACATGGGAGAGGAGCAGGATTGCACCCATGCTCTGGTGAGCAACCTGGCTGCTGAATTCTGCACCAGCAGCTTTTATCTTTGCTCTTCAAGTTGCACCACTTGAAGTTGTATCTTCTTTGACCTCTCTAGTGAGAAGAGTACTTGTGTTTGTCCTCACTTTATGTCAGTGGTAGAAGGGACCTTCTCTGTTAAGGCATTTCTGTTTCTAGGCGTTCAGCCTAAAAACAAAAAGGAAAGTACTTCTGAATATTTCAAATATAAAGTTTAGCTGCCATAGCAGTAAGGTAGTGAATTTATTTTACTCTGGTTGCAAGTTGTATGTTAAAGTATTGCTAGCTTCAAAACTGTTAAATGCTGACTAATTAAAAGGGGGCAGAACTTTTTGTCTCACTTCTTTTTCTCCCTCTGAAAATGTTATCTTAACTCGTGCTAATGAAAACCTCTCTCTCCTGTCATTTTTCATTCAGCTGATGCAATCCCTGGGGTGGAAAGATGGCAATCTCGCCTCTGGAACTTAGCAACCAAATTTATTGAAGCTAGGAATTCTGGAACTCTGCCAAGTCCACAGCTACTGAATCAGAAAGAGAAAGCTGAAGCCAAGCGTATCTGGGAGCAAAAGAACAGCACTGTCTCTGAGGTTAGAAAGAATTCTGGCTATTCTAAAAACGATGGAGTCGTTTTTGTTTTTAGTAATGTTTTGTCCGTTGTCACACTAAATTTTAACAATATACTGTTATTTTTATTTTAATAGAATATAGAGGGGAGTGTTATAACCCCCCAACTGACTCACCCTCTTACCGTTAATTGGATAGTGGTAATATGTATGTTTGGACCCGTCACACCAAGAAGCAGGGGGAAATCATGCCAAAGTCACAGTTTGGTTTGCCATCTTGATTCAAAATGGCGACCTTCATGCCAGGTTTGGTGACAGTATCTCAAGAGGCAACCAAACCTATACTCCCAAATGGGTAAAGTCACACCAAAGTGATGTGTCAGTCTACCATCTTGATTCAAAATGGCGGGTGGCATCCAAACATCAACAAAAAGTGCTGACCCCACCTCAGAAACCTTTGTGCCGAGTTTGGCAACAATCTCTTAAGAGGCAGCTGAACCCATAGAAAACAAACAAATGGACAGACAGACAATTCACTTTCCAATTTTTAGTAGATTAGCCTTCTGATTACTTTTCTCTACTGCTTTTAAAACTCCCTCTTTTTTAAGCCGGGGAAGGTAAATGTGACTCCATAATGGCGTTTGATAATGATCCCTGCTCCCCAGATGTGATAAAGCTAGAAGTGTTATAAAGCAATATAGAGGAATTGTCTCTCTGTGTTTATAAAGACTAAGTTGTTGCTCTGCAGGTAATATACCAATGTTACGCTCTATAAATTCCATAAGTGCTTCCATTTCTTCTGTTTTGTGTGGCACAGCTTGAGGCACCGATAAAGAAAGCAAGAACAGTTTCAAAAATGCTGCTGGATGGTGATAATCCTTTTCCCGCTGCACAGCCAGGCACACTATAGATCTACCATACATCATCTTTATTTTAAAAGTGGAAGATAAACATCTAGCAGTAACTTCCTTGGAAGCCTACTCAGTGTTAATTATTTGAGACATTTTCCAGAGGGGTTAGTTTTCTTCACCAGAAACAGATTCTTGTGGCACCTTAAAGACCAACAAATTTATTGTGGCATAAACTTTTACAAACTAATGTTGACATAGGCTTTCATAAACTACGGTCCACTTAGATTATGTCATAATGAATTTGTTAGGCCCTAAGGTGCCACAAGAGACTGTTTGAGAAAAGGCACAGCCATTCTGCCTCTTCCAGCACCTACTGGAGAACAAATGATTTAATAAGGCACAGTGTTTTCACATTTACCGTATTTTTCGCCCTATAGGACGCACCGGCCCATAGGACGCACCTAGATTTGGGGGGGGGGAGCTCGGGCTTCCCCCGCCCCAAGCCGCGCAAGCTCCCAGAGCGATGCTGAAGCTGAGCACAGCTTCGGCATCGCTCTGGGAGCTTGCGCAACCTTCGGGAGCACAGGCAGCTCTGCGCAACCTTCGGGAGCCCGGCACGGCTTCGCGCTGGGCTCCCTAGGGCTGCGCAGAGCTTTCTGAAGCCTGGAGAGGGAGAGGGGTCGGTGCGCACCGACCCCTATCGCTCACCAGGCTTCAGCAAAAGCCTGTGTTCGCCCCATAGGACGCACACACATTTCCCCTTCATTTTTGGAGGGGGAAAAGTGCTCCCTATAGGGCGAAAAATACGGTAATACATTCAGCTTTCACTTCTACACCTTCCTCCAATCTGCGCACATTATGCCAGACCCCACTCTAAAGGAAATTCTGGTCTAGATACCTGTGGTTGTGGCATGCTCTCCTACCAGAGTGTGAATAATTAAAGGGTGCCATACAATATAGGTTTTGATAGCATAACATTGGATCTTGGCTGTATGGGCAAGACGAAACCATCAAGTAGAGATCTGATTCTGGAGGATGACAACAGTTCTGAAATACTCTAGAGAGAATTACTGGTTTGATAAACTGTAAGGATTTTTCCAGTGGTGAATCCTGAGGAGATGAATGATGATGATGATGATGATGATGATGATGATGATAATACCCCGCCCAACAGAATATTAAAAACATCAAACACTAAAAACTTCCCTAAGCAGGGCTGCCTTCAGATGTCTTCTAAAAGTCAGATAGTTGTTTATTTCCTTGACACCTGATGGGAGGGCATTCCACAGGGCAGGCGCCACCACCGAGAAGGCCCTCTGCCTAGTTCCCTGTAACCTCACTTCTCGTAGTGAGGGAACCGCCAGAAGGCCCTCGGAGGCTAAACGATGGGGGTAGAGACGCTCCTTCAGGTATACTGGGCCGAGGCGGTTTAGGGCTTTAAAGGTCAACACCAACACTTTGAATTGTGCTCAGAAACGTACTGGGAGCCAATGTAGGTCTTTTAGGACCGGTGTTATATGGTCTTGGCGGCCGCTCCCAGTCACCAGTCTAGCTGCTGCATTCTGGATTAGTTGCAGTTTGCAGGTAACCTTCAAGGGTATCCCCATGTAGAGCGCATTGCAGTAGTCCAAGCGGGAGATAACTAGAGCATGCACCACTCTGGCGAGAGTCTGCGGGCAGGTAGGGTCTCAGCCTGTGTACCAGATGGAGCAGGTAAACAGCTGCCCTGGACACAGAATTGACTTGCCCTTCCATGGACAGCTGTGTGTCCAAAACGACTCCCAGGCTGCGCAACTGGTCCTTCAGGGGCACAGTTACCCCGTTCAGGACCAGGGAGTGCTCCACACCTGCCTGCCCCCTGTCCCTCCAAAATAGTACCTCTGTCTTGTCAGGATTCTACCTATGAAGCCTATCAAAGATGTGTTTTCAGTCAGTTTGTGGTTGAAGCCTCATGATCGTTTATGCCTATGTGCATGTGTACCTATACTTTGTACCTATAATAATATATAATTTATCTACAATAATATATATTTTACACAAAATTGTACTTGAGGCTAGTATGTAATCGGGAATCTTCTTATGATGCAAGTCTTTCCAGAGAGGCACAAGTAGTTGTTTTTGACTGTCCAAATCCATGTTTGTGAATGTTTTGCCAGGATTCAAAGAACTACATATTTCAGGTTTGCCCAGATTTCTTTAGAGAAATTTTCTATAGAAATTTGACGAGAAATATTCAAGCTTAATAAAAATTAAAATGCTATAGCTGAAGCTGCTTTTGAAACCTCCCTCCACTTCAGAATTACCGTATTTTTTGCTCTATAAGACTCACTTTTTCCCTCCTAAAAAGTAAGGGGAAATGTGTGTGTGTCTTATGGAGCAAATGCAGGCTGCGCAGCTATCCCAGAAGCCAGAACATCAAGAGGGATTGCTGCTTTCACTGCGCAGCGATTCCTCTTGCTGTTCTGGCTTCTGAGATTCAGAATAATTTTTTTTCTTGTTTTCCTCCTCCAAAAACTAGATGCATCTTGTGGTCTGGTGCGTCTTATAGCGCGAAAAATATGGTATTTTGCACATTTGCTAGTATGGGACTAATCCTAGTCTTACACTATAGGTATTTTCATAATAGTCGTTCATCTATAGAGATTTTAGGATGAAGGACAGATTATAAATACTTTTAATAAATAAGTATGAATATACTAATGTCTATAACAGTACAATTATGACTTTCATACAGATTGTCTGTTAAGATAGTTTTATACAATTCATGCAGATCCCACTATCAGATTGCTTGCTATCCGAACACAAAGGATTATCCCCAAACCTTGCTCCACAAAGGGTTGACTCAGATATCCAAACAGCTGGGGCTTGCCCATTTCCTTACTTGTTTCTGTTGTGCTGGTCGACAGCAG
This sequence comes from Podarcis melisellensis, assembly GCF_964234715.1. Taxonomy (NCBI): domain Eukaryota; kingdom Metazoa; phylum Chordata; class Lepidosauria; order Squamata; family Lacertidae; genus Podarcis; species Podarcis melisellensis. The sequence continues at coordinate 13,616,997 of NC_138544.1, forward strand.
CTATTTTTAGGCAGAAACCATTGGTAGGAGAGAGATTGGACATAACAATTTTTCTTGTAGGGCTCTTGCAGATTGGCTGCAGCACTTTCAAGCAGAAAGCATGGAGAGACGAAGCATGGATGAGAAATGTTCCCATGGGAAATAATAGAAATCACCAGCTCATTATGTGAATGTTTGCCTAATGACCCATTTCTTGAGAACTCATTGTGTTCTGATAGTGGGACCTGCGTGTATATAGAACCAGTTCTGTAATTAAAAATGGACAGAAGGACTAGTCGGGATTAAAAATGTGTTGGATCAATAAATTTCTGTTTTGACTACCCCATTGCATTTCTACTTCCAGCGTTTATGCAGCACCCTGTTCGTTTCAGTAAAGGGATGCCTAGACATTGTTTAAATAAGCAAGAATTGCAGAGCTGTAGTAAATTGAATTAACCAAAGAGAGAACGTTTTTCTTTTGTGCAATTAGGTAACCGAATTCTTCCAGGATGATTTCTCATTTCATACCGCAATTGCTCGATTGATGGGCCTCAGTAACACGTTGTCAGTGAGTATACCATGTAAATTATCATATTTTAATAACTTCTTTTATGGTACTGATGTGCGCTACAGATCCATGCTTAGCAGCAAGGGTGCAGCTGGTGGTTTAAATGTTCTAAAAGCTTTTAGTTTTTGCATTTCTCTAAGATCATTTTTATCCATAGTGCATTTTTCCCTGTTGATTTGGAATGTTTGAAATTGTCCTTTTTAGAATTGCTTAAATATGGCATTCCCAGTATCATGAAGACCAGTAATAATTAATCTGATATCTAACAAATCTTCACCCTTGTTAATATTGTAAATTAGAAGATATATTACTTTCTGTTTTGTTTCCCCTACCTTGGAAAATAATTCTTTTGTTTTACCTTTTGAAGAAAATTGAAATTTAACTGAGCTAAGACAGCTGTTGACTATATCACCTGGCAAAGATTGTGCATGTTGAAACTGAAACTACAGTTGCCTTGGGTCTAATTTAATAACAAGGCCTTTCTCTATAGGCCATGTGTTCACACTCTTAACAGATTGGTGGGTACAGAATAAAACCTAACAGCATTTAAGTAGTGTGATAGCACAGTTTTTAATCTGCATTTGAGAATAACGACTATCACACCCACCTGAAACCAGGAAGTAGGAAATCTAAGATTAGAACAAGCCCAAGAAGGTTTACTTCATCAGAAAGCAGTGAAATCTGTTCTTATTTCACTTTTGATGATCCTTTTGCAGTAACTGTAGTAGACACACACAGTGTTACTTAAAGGAGTCTGATGATGAATTCTTCTGATAGATCTGTAGGCAGCTGTCAAACAAGCTGTTGGTGTGATAGGATTCCTAGAAGGAATGTCAACCTGCCAACGAGGCTTTTCACAGGATGAGGGCTTGCTGTGTGTTTAGGTGGGAGATTATGTGCATTTAATAAATGGATTTTATTTCTTAATTGTTGCACACAACCTGCATACCTCCTCTGAAGCTAACAAATTGAGAACCTCACATTTTCCATGTACTTGGTCACAGCACCGTATTATGCCCTTGGGGAAAACGTGCGTCTTCAGCCAATCAGAACCTCTTTTGCTATTCTGATTATTGAGTGGAATACTGTTGCAGAGTATCAGAGGCACCTATTGTTTTCATGCTAATTACAAGCAAGACCACTGTCTATTCCAGTCACTCTTTGAACTTTTTAATTGTATTTATTTAGAACTGGAGAGCATAGCACAGCAGGATACATCTAACCACAAACATCTGATTGATTGATTGATTGATTATATACAGCCCTTCATCCAAAGGTCTCAAGATGGTTTACAGCATAAGATGTGAAATAAAACTACAAAGTACATAATAAAAATGAGAACAAAAACAAAACAAACAAACAAACACATAATTGCACCCACAAGTTGCAAGCAAATCTATTGCCCTGCAGCAATGCCTTTTTTCCCTTTCTGTGCATTCTTTAGAGTGGGCTTGTGTATCTTCAAATCCCCACTTGGCCACTCACTGGTTGACCTGGGGCTGCTCAGTGTCTCTTAAGCTATCCTATCTTACAGAATTATTGTAATGACGCGGGTGGCGCTGTGGGTTAAATCACAGAGCCTAGGACTTGCCGATCAGAAGGTTGGTGGTTCGAATCCCCGTGACGGGGTGAGCTCCCGTTGTTCGGCCTCTGCTCCTGTCAACCTAGCAGTTCGAAAGCACGTCAAAATGCAAGTAGATAAATAGGTACCGCTCCGGCGGGAAGTTAAACGGTGTTTCCGTGCGCTGCTCTGGTTCGCCAGAAGCGGGTTAGTCATGCTGGCCACATGACCCGGAAGCTGTACACCGGCTCCCTCAGCCAATAAAGCGAGATGAGCACCACAACCCCAGAGTCGGCCATGACTGGATCTAATGGTCAGGGGTCCCTTTACCTTTAAAAAGGGGGAACCTCAAGCTTCTTTGAGCAAAGGTGAGATATAAATGTAATAAAGAAATAATGCCCAACAACTAACATTTGTTTTCCATTGCAAAAAGAAATGGTGACCCTTGGAAAACTCCCTCTCCTACATCTCTGCATCTGGTTTTTTTTAAGGCTAACCCTGTAGCTTTATCTAGGGGGAAAGAGCTGGAATACTGACAGACCCAGCCAGAGTTATCCATCTTGCCTAGCTTATCTCTCACATTTACAAACGGAATTATGAATTTATTTAGTACTACAGCAGTGAATTCCAGTTTCCAATGTACTTTTTGAAGCTCTAATCCTATAAGCTGATCTTCGTAAGCATTCTCTGGCATCCGTACAGAATCCCAAGGGCTTCCTTTTGCTGAATGCTTAGCAGTGTCCATTAACTTTTCTGAATTTTTTGTATACGTGTGTGTTATGCATATAGCTCTCTTTCTCCATGGTTTTGCTGGCAGAAACATTACGGCTGTCTTTAACATCTTACTGTTAAATACTGTTTTTTAAGGCACAAGTCTTAATTTTTCCCCCTTTTTACTTTCATACTGTCATTTTTCTTCCTGAGTGGCTGCTTTATGAAGTGTTTACATTTTACAATCCATTCTTCTCCCTCCCTTTCTTTTTTTTCCTGCAGCAAGCCTCACAGCCAGTTGTTCTTCACAGTGCAGAATTTGAAGATGCTTTGGCAGCTCTCTTTGTCATGCTTGCCCCGATGGCCCCCCACATAAGTTCAGAGATCTGGAAAGGTAACTTGCCCAGTTGTGGGCTTCTTTGTTTTTTTGTTACCACTGTGATGAAGAAGGAAAAAACTGCAAGGAAAGCTCTGCATTCGTGACTAAACAATTTGATTGTACCTGAATGAAACTTTTTGGGGTTAGAGGCAACTAATATCTGTTAATAATTGTTACAGGGGTCATTTTTAGCCTTTCTGACATAAGGATGCTGTTTATAGTATGAAATTGTTTTAAAATAAAGAAAAGATAGTGTTTGCATATACAGTGGTACCTCAGGTAAAGTACTTAATTCGTTCCGGAGGTCCATTCTTAACCTGAAACTGTTCTTAACCTGAAGCACCACTTTAGCTAGTGGGGCCTGCTGCTGCCGCCGTGCCGCCGAAGCACGATTTCTGTTCTCATCCTGAAGCACTATTTCTGGGTTAGTGGAGTCTGTAACCTGAAGCGTATGTAACCTGATGTACTACTGTTGGGGGGCGCAGGCACTCTCTGCTCAGCTTCTCACAATGCAAAGCAGAGGTGTCTGTCCAGGAAGTCGGGTTGCACAGAGACACTGGGCATTGAAAGGATGCTGAGAGCATTCCAGAGCATAGCAAAGGCAGCTTTCGGGGGCGTTTGCTCTCGGGCGCAGAGGAGGCAAAGAGAAAATGAGGATCATGAGGGGCAGGGGTGCCAACTGGAATAAAATAGGGGTGGAGCCAGGTAAGCCACGCCCCACATAAACGATCACAAGACACGGTGCCCGGGCAACATTTGAATGGCCACACCCATCGACTTGGGGGCGGCTCCTTCAAATATTTCATGGGGGGCCCCAAAAGACCTCATCCCTTAGGAGTTGGTTTCTATGATGAGGGAGGAAGGAGGAAGTGTTAGAGAGAAAAGAGAGTATTTGAGGTGGAGGAAAGTAAAGCAATGGAGCGAAAAGTGGTCTGAGACTGCTTACCACCAGTAGGTGGGCCAGTAAAAGAGGGGAAGGAAAGATCGAATGGGCTAGGATGCTGAATCATAAAAAGCAGGAGGCTGTCCAGAGATGAAAAGGGGAGTAACAAAACCCTTAGTTGGGCCCTCAATAGAAGGTCCTTTACAAAGAAGGGACCACCTAGGGTTCTGGGATCTTAGGTAGGGGAACGTTGACAACCAGATTTCGTATCAATTTGAAGAGCGGTTCTTGAACAAACTGCAACACTGAAGCATCCATAAAATTAATACAGCCGCATAAACCAAACCAACAAATAAACAGGAAATAATAATAATACGAAGAATTTGTATTTATACCCCGCCCATCTGGCTGGGTTTCCCCGGCCACTCTGGGCGGCTTCCAACAGAACACTAAAATACAATAACCTATTAAAAATTAAAAGCTTCACTAGACCTTCAGATGTCTCCTAAAAGTTTAGTAGTTATTTTTCTCTTTGACATCTGGTGGGAGGGCGTTCCACAGGGCGGGTGCCACTACCGAGAAGGCCCTCTGCCTGGTTCCCTGTAACTTGGCTTCTTGTAGCGAGGGAACCACCAGAAGGCCCTCAGCACTGGACCTCAGTGTCCGGGCAGAACGATGGAGGTGGAGACGCTCCTTCAGGTATACTGTACCGAGGCCATTTAGGGCTTTAAAGGTCAGCACAAAGGTTAAACAAAACCCACATAAGAACCAGAACAGAAAAGAGCTAGATTCTGAACCTTTGTCAGTAAGGGTCTTTGTCACAGTAAAAACTGTTGTTGGTGCTTTAAAGACTGGCACACTAACTAGTTTGGCCTCCGCTTTCATTGAATGCTCACTTTATCAGAGTGTGGGTTGTGGTCTGCAGAACTTTGACACAGTAAATGTGTTAGTCTTTAAAGGGCTTTAGATTCTGTTGCTGATGCTGCTACAGACTAACACAGTTATCCCTCTGGGTACTGCAGCTGCAAAAGTTCTTGCAAAACCCACTTTCTCCCCTTCTTTTGGACAGCCCACTCTTCCCCTTCTCCAGTGGCTCTTTCACATCCGTATTGGCTTGGTCTAGTCATTTAATGTATCGTAATGTGAAAGCTCTGTTTTGCTGCCCCTTTGACTTCTCGAAGTCCCTTCAGGGATAGGGAGGTAGACCAAAATAAGTAAAAGAAAATAATGAAGTAGCTGTACAGGAAATCTTGTCCGGGGGGGGGGGGGAGCCTAAGAAAAAAATATCTGCCTCCTTAAAACTCAGTGGCATAAATACTTTGCCTTCCGCATTAGGTAGAGACTTTCTTGCTGCATGTCAAGCACCCTCCTGGTGCACAGCCTCAATTTATTCTGTCTTCCAGGAGTAGATGAAAAAACTGTCTCAGTTCACGTCTTTTACTTTTCTGGGTTGTGAGAACTGCTAGTGTCCCACCCCAGCAGCTCCTTGTCTATGTGATGGGCATGCTGAGCATCTAAAATTCTGCGCTTAAGAGGGGTCCTAAGCACACATGGACCAAAGCAGGCCAGGCACTCCTGTCTTCCACTGCCTCCCACAGTTTGGTCAAACTCATGCTGGTAGCTTCAAGAACACTGTCCAACCATCTCGTCCTCTGTTGTCCCCTTCTCCTTGAGCCCTCCATCTTCCCCAGCATCAGGGTCTTTTCCAGGGAGTCTTCTCTTCTCATGAGGTGGCCAAAGTATTGGAGCCTCAGCTTCAGGATCTGTCCTTCCAGTGAGCACTCAGGGCTGATTTCCTTCAGAATGGAGAGGTTTGATCTTCTTGCAGTCCATGGGACTCTCCAGAGTCTCCTCCAGCACCATAATTCAAAAGCATCAATACTTTGGTGATCAGCCTTTTTTATGGTCCAGCTCTCACTTCCATACATCACTACTGGGAAAACCATAGCTTTTACTATACGGACCTTTGTTGGCAAGGTGATGTCTCTACTTTTGTTGAATGATAGGGTAGTGTTTTTGGGTGTGTTTTTTTTATTTAAAAAATGCTGCTGTGCTGCCTTAAGAAAGAGGGAGCTGCCATATACGGAATCAGCCCATTGGTCCATCTAGCTTAGTATCGCCTATGCTGATTGGCAGCGGCTTTCCAGGGTTTAAGGCAGGGAGTCTCCCTCATCCCTACCTGGACATTCAGGTGATCGATAACCTGGGACCTTCTTCACACAAATCAGATGCTGTTCCACTGAGCTGACCTTTCCTCTGCCATGTGCTTCGAAGTGGTTTGTGCCTTTGAATGACACATGCCAGTCAAGCAGCTTACCAGTTAGGAATACCTATCTTTTAATGCAAGAGGACAGAGGCTTAGGTCTGTCTAGCAGTTCTCATTCCGTAGTAGGAAATACTGATGACTGGATTTATTTATTTATTTGAAAAATCTGCTGGCTGAGAGAAATAGCAAACAGGAAAGCATACACTGGCATTTATCCAATCTCATATTAAGTTCTTTGAACTGCCCTCAAGATAAATGACTTTTTTGTCTTCCCAGGATTTTGTGGCAGGGAAGTGTTTACTGCATAATTCTTACATGCCCAGCACATCAGTAAGGAGGGGGCTATGGGAGTGCAGGCTTGTACATTATGTTTCGTACTTATTTACCCTGTGTTCCCCTTGGCTGAATTATTTCTTAAGTGCTATAATGACCTTTGAGGACTTATTTCATGTTACCTTTGCTCTGTTCTAGTAGCCTCCCTTGAGCTAATAGTTTTTAGTGCCCCTTGTTACCCCTTTGTTACTTGGAGCTTCAAATCATATTTCAAAAAGCAGCCAAGCATAGCTTCTGCATAAAAAAAATACTTTAGTTATCCGTGATCAGCGGGCCTAATATATGGGCAGATTCCCTCCTCCGCTAGGAGGAAAATTCTTCAAGATAAGCCTTTCTTTTCATTTTCTGGTCATGGTATGCATCGGAAGAGCTTATGTAAACCCATTATTGAATTTCCCCAGAGTCCTGCTCTTACCTACCATAATACAGGGTTTAAGGCATTGTTGCTGGCATTTAAAACCCTAAACCACTAAGGGAAAGCATACCTTTCAGACAACCTCTCCCAGTACAATCAAATCTTTCCTGAAATCTTAACTTTTAATTCTCCATTTTGTACATGGCTCACTTTTATTTGTGATAGTTTTGGTTTTAATCTTGTGCTTATCTAATTTTTAGAAATCTTACTGAATGTCACTGTCACATTTTTATTTTTACAGTGGTACCTTGGAAGTCGAACGGAATCTGTTCCGGAAGTCCGTTCGACTTCCAAAACCAAATCACAGCTTCTGATTAGACATCCGAGTTCCAGGGCGTTCGACAACCAAGATATGACTGCATTTCAGTTGTTTAGAGGTTTTGTAATATTAAGCAACATTAAATAAACATGTGGTTTTCAGCTAAAAAAAACTATGCAACAGTTTTCTTAGTGATAGTAAAGCTTTTCAAGGAGGTTGACCATTTTGTTCAAGCCGTAACTGTACCATTGTTCAATTGAGTTGTTGAAAAGTACTTGAAACCCCCACAGCAAAATAGTTGGATTGCTTTCTAGGAATGAAATCCACTTCAACCAGTGAACACTAAGAGAAGTTTAGAGTGTCCTGATATTTCATATTTTGCGGAGTCCAAATGTTCTCTGATAAGCTACCTCAGCAATGTTTTCTCGTTTGCTCTTCGTGTCTCCTTTTAAATTCAAAGTGCTCCACTTGCCCACGTGTTATCCCTTCTGCATATGCACTGCCAAAACATGTCACTCAGCCTTTTACTGCTGGCCAGAGTTCACCAGACTGATAACTTGGCAATTTGCAAATGTGAACAGGATGAGGAAATCGTGTTTCCTTCCTGGAACCTTGCATCTGAGTAACATTCAGACACCACATATAAGATACTTGACTGTTTACGAAATAAAATATTTTTTCTATCCCGATAAGGATGTAAGATTACTGGATCTGGAAGGCTTTATGTTATGCTAGGAGTCCCATCAAGAAAAGTTAATTTTGCAAAAGATACATTAACAAGAGTGAAGTCTTCTTTACTTTAAGATTTTCCTATTTGTTTTGTGTCGGTTGTGTTGCCTGACCAGTTTTCACAGTCCTCCCACATGTGGGCACAACAAATGAAGGGCATTAGAAGTACTCTGCAGAGAATATATGTGTCATGTATATATCCCATATAAGTAATCTACCTGCTTTAAGTTCACACTTATTTTGCAGGGTTGTGGGGCTCTGCTTGTGGTTGTTTAGTCATGTCCGACTCATCGTGACCCCCTGGACCAGAGCATGCCAGGCACTTCTGTCTTCCACTGCCTCCCGCAGTTTGGTCAAACTAATGCTAGTAGCTTTGAGAACCCTATCCAACCATCTCATCCTCTGTCGTCCCCTTCTCCTTATGCCCTCCATCTTTCCCAACATCAGGGTCTTTTCCAGGGAGTCTTCTCTTCTCATGACGTGGCCAAAGTATTGGAGCCTCAGCTTCAGGATCTGTCCTTCCAGTGAGCACTCAGGGCTGATTTCCTTCAGAATGGAGAGGTTTGATCTTCTTGCAGTCCATGGGACTCTCAAGAGTCTCCTCCAGCACCATAAATCAAAAGCATCAATTATTCGGTGATCAGCCTTCTTTATGGTCCAGCTCTCACTTCCATACATCACTACTGGGAAAACCATAGCTTTTACTATATGGACCTTTGTTGGCAAGGTGATGTCTCTACTTTTTAAGATGCTGTCTAGGTTTGTCATTGCTTTTCTCCCAAGAAGCAGGCGTATTTTAATTTTGTGGCTACTGTCATCATCTGCAGTGATCATGGAGCCCAAGAAAGTAAAATCTCTCACTGCCTCCATTTCTTCCCCTTCTGTTTGCCAGGAGGTGATGGGACCAGTGGCCGTGATCTTTGTTTTTTTTTATGTTGAGCTTCAGACCATATTTTGCGTTCTTTGCCTAAATAATAAAGAAAGTTCCTTCTGTGCACACTTTCCTGTTTTGCTGTGTTTGGTGGTCATTCTTGTTCTTTCTAGATGGTGTAAAAGCCCCTCCGTATGATTTTTGGCCTTGGATTAAGTTGGTCAGAACACTAGTTTAATTATTTGAATTCTACCCCATCCCCAAAGAATATATTCTGTTGAGTTCAGTCACTGATGTTGTCCTTCACATTGTGAAGTTATTGAGTTCTTGGAACAGAACCCAACGTTTCAGCTATATCTAGGTATCTGGGAGGAGATTTTGGAATCTGGAAACTTTTAAAATATATTTAAGAAGTTTGACAAGTAATTCCTAATTCTGTAAAATCTTTCTTTCTGATGGTTTCAGCCAGGGTAGACAATCTGTGGCCTTGCAGATCTTGTTAGACTACAAATCCCATCACCCCTCAACTATTGGTCATGCTGGCTGGGATTGAGGGGAAAACAACATCTGGAGGGCTGCATTTTGCCCATCCCTGGTTTAAGCAGATGGAACTGCTTTTGGATCATAAACAATGCTCTCCTGTACAGGTCTACTTCAAAGGAAGCCCTCAAACACTCCCAGATTTGTGTACAGTCAAACCTCAGTTCTCAAACGGCTCCATTTTGGAACATTCATTTCCCAAACGCCAAAAACCCGGAAGTAAATGCTCCGGTTTTCGAAGGTTCCTCAGAACTTGAACATCTGACGCAGCTTCCACTTCGGTGCAAGAAGCTCTTGCAAGCAATCAGAAGCTGTGCATCGGTTGTCTAACGTTTTCGAGGCCGAATGGTCTTCCGGAACGGATTACGTTCAACAACTGAGGTTTGACTGTATAGGATTGTGACTTTTTTATAATGTTTATGAATACAGGAAGTAATGAAAACTCAATTCACCTTGGAGCTACAGACGGTAACGATGGCTTCTATTTGGGTTCCAAAAGTGAGAATTGGCACAGGAAAGCAAATAAGCGAAATAAACAGAAACCTCCAAGTTTTGAAAACAACTTTGTTTTAGCTTTCCTGCCCGAGGAATTCTAAGTGGCATCGTTTCACAATTTTGTATAGTATGCCTTCAGTTAGCAATTTCTCATCAACAAATCTCAAGGTTGCAGTATTGCTGTTGTCCCAGAGTTCTCCTCTGTGAGGTTGTTGTTTTTTAATGTTGTATATCTGGATTCGCCATGTCACTGATCTCTTATTTTTTTCAGAAAGGTGAGGGATGGAGGGTTTGTTATGTTGTGAGGAATCCCAGTTGAACAGAAAAATAAGGAGTGGCCTATAATTGCATGTTTTCTGCTTTCCCATCTAACATGTGATGTCTAGGAAAGAACTGAGCTCATTTACAAACGGAAAAGTCCTAACCAGAAAGGGCCAGCAAGAAAAATGAATCACTGTTCAAGCAGCTTATTACTTTCCTTTACACTTTGAAAGGTTTCGCGCATGTACTTGCGATTGAGACTGCTTAATTTTGCCACCTGACTAAGTACATTGTTGGAAAACTACTCCACACAAAGAAGACCACGTGTTGTGGCTGCACAGAGAACTTGTTTATAATGAATATTATCAAGTTTTTGTTTTGATTTGTTGCACACTGCCTTGGTTGAGTTACAAAAAAAAAGTGGTTTAAAATATTCAAGTGGTTAAAATAAAATTGGCTGCCACAAAAATATATATATATATTGTGTCAGGCTAAGGACTCTGTGTCCAAAACCATTTCTGTGATTTACAAAAAACTGAGTATCTAGCTTTTTATCCAACAGACTGGGGTCATTTCAGCAGGACAGAAGATTAGCATGTCTCTAACTTTGACTGGATAATGCACTATATTTTGAAAGTATTATAGTTTTCTTTTGTTATCATAACAATCTCTTGCAGCGCAGTCCTGTAAATACTTCCTCAGAATACAGTCCCATTATGTTTATGGCTCACTCCCAAAAATATTTGTTATGCAGCCTAAATTAAGCTTTAATAAGTAGATATATTTGTCATGTTCCTTGTGTGCTGTGGCTTCTAGGGGGTTGGTTTTGTTCTGTTTTTATGGCATCATGTACCATAATGTACTGAGACCTGCGGGTATAGGGCATATATAAATTCAATAAATAAGTAAATATATTTGTTTTTAAATGTGGTGTAAGTCGCCTGGAGACAAGCTTCACGTGACAAGCAGCTAACAAGTCTAATAAGATTATTATTAATAATAATAATAATAATAAATCTCCTGTCCCCATCTGTTTTTAAGCCCTTTAAGAATAGCATAGGACTATTTTTTTTTATTTTCCCTTAACCTATTGCTTGAATTTCAGACAGCAGAGCTATTTTGCTTTCTTTGGTTTGTGATGCTCAATCTGGTACACATTCAGCTTACAGGATGTCGGCAGTTCTGTGCTAAAGCAAACTCCCAACGGTTCTGCTCTGGGCAGTGCTTAAACGGAGCAAGCAAACTGCGCAAACAAATTTCGTTTCGTTTTAAGTACAAGCAATCCATTGATGTTGTGTTTCAGGCTTGTCTCACGCTCAAAACAAACTTTGCACTCATCATCTCTGGCACATGGACGTCTTGCAGCAGTCTTGGCCTACGGTGGACCCAAAGTCTGAACAGCTGCCAGAAATAGTGCAAGTCTCCGTTCTGGTAAGAACACATACTCTTCCATTGGTTGTGATTGTAAAATCTTTAAAAGTTCTTGCATCACCTATCAAGGGGAAGGTTGTATGTTGGGGAGGTTAATTTTGCTGCTATTAAGGCCCAGCAGATTGTCTTCGAAATAAACTCAGCAATTTCAGAAGTGTAGATTTCAAATCAACAGAAGCCCTCACCTCAATCCCGCCTCCCCAGTTGGTTCAGTTAGTGATTGCTCTGTGTTTGCTACTTGGAAAGACATCGCTGGCTGCCTTAATAGGGAAGAAAATATTAAAGAAACCAACAAGGGACAGGGATGCGTGCAAATATAAACAGGAACAAGAAAACCTGCAGAGGGGGCATAGAAGGGACTTGAGAGCCTCTGACATTAGAACACCCGATTGATGGATAGAACATAATGATGTAAGGACTGACAGTATCCAAAACCAGGAAGAAGGGACGTTGGATAAAGTTAGAATGAGAATCTCTTTTTTATAAACTATTTTACTTTTGGAATTAGTGTAATACTAATGAAATATTAAAATGTGCTGGAAAGGAATTAATTGGCTTTAGCAGAAAGGTTTGAAGGAGTTAAGTTTAAATATGGTATAAATCCCAAAATTTTAAGGATGAAAATTTGAAGTGATAAATAATCAAGGGTAAAATATAGAGGGTGTGAATTTTCTGAACCAATTTTTAAATGGAATACAAAAAAGGGAGGTGAGAGGAAGTCAGGAAAATAAGTAAATGAATGGTAAGAAATTGAAAAGAGGGATTTTTATTTTTATTTTCCTTTTTCCTTTTTTATGTTAAATTTTGGTTTTTGTATTTTTTTGTGCCTTTTTACTTTTCTGTCTATTGTTTTGTAACCTTTTTTCTGTTAAAATCTAATAAAATATCATTTAAAAAAAAGAGTCAGGAGTAGCTGGCATGGAAGGACTGCAGCATGTAACCACTCCTGGCAGCAGCATTTATGTCACTTATCAGGACCATGTGGGTGTTGGCTATTTGCAGGTTAGTTGCGCTGCAGAAGGCGTGCTGGGGAGACCACACATTACAAGGAACGCAAAAATAACTTTTGCTAGTGTCAGAGCCACCCGTGGTCCCAGCTCACAAGAGACCCAAATCCAATCCAGTTTATTTACAAAAGTCTTTATTGAAGAACATTGCTGCTTTTACATTCCATCTGCGTGGCTCTACGTCTGTGACATCAGACCGCTGAAGTCCCCTCTGAATCAGTGCCGCCCCTGCACCAATTTAAGAGGCTTGTGCTGGACCACCTCTTCCTCTCCTTCCTCTTCCGCAGGGTCTTTCTGCCCCCCTGGGTTCCCTCCCGCCGGGACTCCCCAGAGGCTGAATCCTCTGACGCCTGTTCCCCCCTCCTTCGTGCTTTGGGGCCAGGCTCCTCCCCAGGGCTCTCCTCACTTCCGCGCGCCTCCACATTTGAACTTGGCGCGCGTACGTTGCTTCTGACCTTCCTCTCGACCGCTACACTGCTCCCGGTGCTACTCTCCGCCCCTTCCGGCAGAACGTCTTGCCCCGATCTCCTTCCCCTGTCTGCTTCCTGCTCTGCTCCCTCTGACACACTAGTAACTCCACCCCCTTCACTCCGTTCCGGCGGAGAAACCGGCCCCAATCTCCAACTCCCACTGGGGGCTCTCCCTTCGCTCCCCTGCTCCTGACTGCTTCCCCCTTGGGCTCCCCTTGGTCTGACCAGGGGGGCTTCCTTTTGGGAATCCTCTGACTCACTGGACAGACTCATGGACGACCTTTGGTCATTGTCATCCTCTTCCTCGTCTCTCTGGGATTCTTCCCCCTCGCTGCCTGCCAAGGCCACTTCATCCACCTCTTACGCCAGTCCTCCTCTGGTTGCTCCTCCCACCAATCCGAGGGTAGTGTGTCCACCCCCGAACACGATCCTCTGGGCGGGCTCGATTCTGCCGTTCCCTCCTCGGTGGAAGAGAAGCCCCGGAACGTGCTATCTGAAAATGTGGGCGTAAAGAGCCAGTCATCAAAGTACTCAGCTGGCATGGGTCTATGTGGGAAAAGTGCATGGAACTCGTCTTTCAAAAGGGGTTCGTCTAACGCGTAGCCCGGCACCCAACTATTGGCACTGGCTGGGGTGCCCTCTCTGGCGAGAAAGTATTCAACTCCCTCTGCCCCCCATCTTGAGTCCAGGATCTCTGTGACCTCGTTGAGTGGTTCGGCCCTAGGCGACCCCCCCCCCTCTTGGGTGACTCTTTGCGTGGATCTGGTACTGTTTCTGACTCCTGAAACCTGTGCGGGGCCTTGTAGGGAGTGAGCACCGACCTATGAAAGACCGGGTGCACTCTGGATCCTTCTGGGAGGGCCAGGCAAAACGCTACAGGATTGATCCTAGCCTCAACTTGGTATGGCCCTAGCTGCCTGTGTCCTAGCTTTTTCTTGGCTAACGATTTGGCTGGCATCGCTTGGGCCGCTAACCATACCCAGTCCCCCACCTGGATGTCTTCTCCCGCCCTTCTGTGTTTGTCCGCCTGCACCTTATAGGCTTGTTTGGCTAGCTCCAAATGTCTCCGCAGCTCCTCGTGCACCTCTTGCAACTCTGCTGCGAACTGGTCGGCCTCTTGCGGCACCCCCTCTCCCGTTGCTACGAGCCTCGGAAAGGTTCTGGGATGACGGCCATTGTTCGCGAAGAACGGCGTCACCCCCGTCGATGCGTGCTTCGTGTTGTTGTAGGCAAACTCAGCCATCGGCAGGTAGTCCACCCACGCTGCGGGTCGCTGATTGGCGTAACATCTCAGGTACTGCTGCATGATCGCGTTGACCCTCTCTGCTTGGCCGTTGGTCTGTGGATGTCTCGCCGACGCTAGGTTGATCTTGACGTGCAGGATACCTAGAAGCTTCTGCCAAAAATTGGAAACAAATTGGCGCCCCCTGTCGGACAGGATGGACTGCGGCAGCCCATGCACTCTGAACACGTGGTCGACGAAGAGTTTGGTGGTCTGTTCTGCCGTCGCCACCTTGGCACAAGGAATGAAGTGCGCCATCTTGGTGAACAGGTCCACAACCACCAGTACCGCCGTCTTGCCCCTGGAGCTGGGCAGATCAGTAACAAAGTCCAGGGCTACCCTCTCCCACGGTTGCTGCGGCGTCTCCAGCGGTTCCAGCAATCCCGCTGGCTTCTGGTGTACTGGTTTGGCCCTCTGACAGGTGTCACACCTGGCGACGTAATCCGCCACCTCTCCCCGCATCTGGGGCCACCAAAAGTCCCTGGCCACTAATTCTATTGTCTTCTCCTTGCCGAAGTGGCCCGCACTGGGGGCGTCGTGCAACTGCTGCAGAACCTTTGCGCGGAGCTCGTCGCTTGGTACGTAGAGGGCACCCTTGCGAGTCAAGAGCCCGTCTCGTAACTGGAAGTCATCGTCTCTCTGTGAACCCCTGCGCAGCTCCTCCATCTTGGATTGTGCAAACTGATCCGTTTGCAACGCACGTCGCACCGCGTCCAGGTCGACTGCGATGGCAGCGCACGCCCACGCCTGCGGTGCAAAAATGTGCTTAGCTGCTATTGGTGCCGTCTCCTCAAGATATTGTGGTTTCCTGGAGAGCGCATCGGCTATAACATTGGAATCCCCCGGGATGTATTCTATTCTGAAGTCGAAATCCGCGAAGAATTCTGCCCAGCGCATGTGTCTTTGGCTCTGCAGCTTCGCTGTTCGCCAATACTCTAAGTTCTTGTGATCCGTGCGGACCTGCACTGTGTGCTTGGCTCCTATGAGGAAATGTCGCCACGCTTTGAAAGCTGCGTGAATGGCCAACAGTTCCCTGTCCCATATGGTGTAGTTCTGCTCCGTCTTGCTGAGCTTTCGGGAGTAAAAGGCACCAGGTCTCCAATTCCCTTGCGGATCTTCTTGCAGGAGGACGGCTCCAACCGCTCTGTCGGACGCGTCGGTTTCTACTCGCATGGGCCTGCCCGGATTCACGTGCAGCAGCTGCTCCTCGGAGGCGAAGAGGCTTTTAAGCTTCCGAAAAGAGCGCTCCGCCTGTTCCGTCCAAGCGAACTTCTTCTTCTTGGAACTGAGAGTGTCCGTGATTGCTGCCGTCTCCTTTGCAAAACCTTTGATGAATTTGCGGTAGAAATTGGCAAACCTGATGAATCTCTGGACTTCCTTCCGATTGCGTGGGCTCTTCCAGTCCAACACCGCTCGGACCTTGACGCTGTCCATGGCCAGCCCCTCGTCGGACAGCTTGTAGCCGAGGAAATCCACCTCCGTCACATCAAACTGGCACTTCTCCAACTTGGCGTAGAGCCTGTGCTCCCGCAGTCTCTGCAGGACCTCCTTTACGTCTTTCTCATGAGCTTCCGGCGATTCCGAGAAGATCAGGATGTCGTCGAGAAAACACACACACTTCTTGTAGAGGAGTCCCGCCAGCACGTGATGCATAAAGGCTTGGAAAACGTGGGAGCCATTTTGGAGACCAAACGGCATAACTCTGTATTCATACGTGCCCAGAGGCGTGAACATGGCAGTCTTCCACTCATCGCCCTCCCGGATGCGGATGAGGTTGTACGCTCCACGCAAATCCAACTTGGTGAAGATCTTCCCCTTCCTAACGGTCGCTAGGAGGTCGTCAATCTTGGGCATGGGAAAGGCCTTGGGCTTAGTCATTCTGTTTATGAACCGGTAGTCCACAATGAGTCTTTTTTGGGGCGTGTCTTTCTTCTTCACAAAGAAAACAGGACTGCCCCCCACTGCTTTGGATTCCCGGATGAATCCACGCTTCAAATTATGCTCTATGAACTCTCTGAGCTCTTGCATCTCGTCCTCAGACATGGAATACAGCTTTGCAGTCGGCAGCTGCGCCCCCGGCACCAGGTCGATCGCACAGTCGTAAGGCCTGTGGGGCGGCAACTTGTCAGCTTCCTTCTCGCAGAAAACCTCCAAGAATCCTTCGTACTTGCGAGGCACTGCCTGCACCATGGCAAGTTGCAGCTGCTGCTCAGCCCCCTCCTCCTGGCTGGACTGGATGCAATGTTGAGCACAATACGATGAGCAGAAGGTGATCTGCCGCTGGTACCACGCTACAGCAGGACTGTGTCTCTCCAGCCAACTCATGCCTAATACTATGGGCGTGTCTGACAGGTGGGTGACATTGAAGCTAATGACTTCTCGATGATTTCCAATCTGCATCACCATGGGAGGCGTCTGTTGCACAACTTGCCCTCCTAGCAATTTCCTGCCATCCACCGTAACTACGTTCAGAGGCGTTGTTGCGGGCAGAAGCGCTATGCGATGCTGCTTGACAAATTGCATCCCCACAAAATCCGCATTGCTCCCTGAATCGATCGTGATGGGAACTTCCAGAGTGGTTCCATTCGGCAACTGAAGCGTTGCAGTGAGCTGCACTGCTGGCTTGGGTGGTAAAGGGTCTGTGCGATGCAAAGGCGCTGGGGACTGCTCTACAGATCCGCCTGGCTGAGCCCCAGCAGCTCTGCTTCCAGCCAGGCACTGTCATTTCCCTGAGGTTGCTCTCCTTGCATCACTTCTGCTGCCACTGTTGCTAGAGCTGCAGTGTGTTTCTGGAGCCTCTGGGGGCATTCTTTCGCCATATGCTGTGCACTGTCACAGATGTAACATTTCCTGGTCCCTCTAGGAGGCTTCGCCTTTACTGCACCGGAAACCGGGGCTCTGGCTGGTGTCTGAGCCCTAGCACCACCAATTTCCATCGGCTCTTCTCCCTGCCTCCCCAAGGGCGAGGGGTGCGCCTGGCCGAAGTCCCTGGGGATAAAACGGGGTGTTCTTGCTGGTGCACGCGCCTGGGGTCCTTCCCCATCGTGCCAAGGGCGTCCCTCGTGTCTTACTCCTATCGCAAGAGCCCTTTGCACCACGTCTTCTAGGGTCTGGGGTCTGTCTCCCCTGGCAAGCTCATCCTTGATGGGGCCGCTAAGACCTTCCCAGAACAGATCTCTCACTGGTTTGCTGTCCTTTTCCCAGCCTAACACAGTTAATAATGCGAAGAATCTGGAATGATACTGACGTACTGTGGCTTTGCCTTGCCGCAGTCTATGCATCTCTTTACGCGCAATATCCAGGTCCACAGATGACTGGAAACAGGCATCCATCGCTTTAATAAATTCATCAGAATTGCGGCGGGCAGGGCCATCTTCGCGCCACAAATTGCGCAGCCAAGCTCTAGCCTCCCCATGCAAATGCGACACTATAAATCCCACCTTCTCTTCTTCATCTTTAAAATCATCGCGAAGTAAATGCAGTGCATACAAGACGTCTGCCCTGAAACTAGGATAGTGCTTCAGGTTCCCATCGAAGTGGGTGACTAGGGTGCCCCCCCGCCGTCCAAGTCCAACTCCCTCCGATCTGGATCCCGGGAACCCTGCCCTGCTTGCATGCTCCCACCTTGTTTGCAGGTCCTGGCAGCGCTTCTCCAGTTCGTCATTCTTCTTTTGAGATGCAATGACTGCAGCTGTGAGTTCGGTAACCTGCTTCCCCAGCGCTTGCAGCTGTTCCTCCGCACTCATGGCTGCTACCGTTGGTGAGCTTTGCAAAAAAAAATTTTGCGTTCTTGGAGAGGGGACTTACTGTCAGAGCCACCCGTGGTCCCAGCTCACAAGAGACCCAAATCCAATCCAGTTTATTTACAAAATTCTTTATTGAAGAACATTGCTGCTTTTACATTCCATCTGCGTGGCTCTACGTCTGTGACATCAGACCGCTGAAGTCCCCTCTGAATCAGTGCCGCCCCTGCACCAATTTAAGAGGCTTGTGCTGGACCACCTCTTCCTCTCCTTCCTCTTCCGCAGGGTCTTTCTGCCCCCCTGGGTTCCCTCCCGCCGGGACTCCCCAGAGGCTGAATCCTCTGACGCCTGTTCCCCCCTCCTTCGTGCTTTGGGGCCAGGCTCCTCCCCAGGGCTCTCCTCACTTCCGCGCGCCTCCACATTTGAACTTGGCGCGCGTACGTTGCTTCTGACCTTCCTCTCGACCGCTACACTGCTCCCGGTGCTACTCTCCGCCCCTTCCGGCAGAACGTCTTGCCCCGATCTCCTTCCCCTGTCTGCTTCCTGCTCTGCTCCCTCTGACACACTAGTAACTCCACCCCCTTCACTCCGTTCCGGCGGAGAAACCGGCCCCAATCTCCAACTCCCACTGGGGGCTCTCCCTTCGCTCCCCTGCTCCTGACTGCTTCCCCCTTGGGCTCCCCTTGGTCTGACCAGGGGGGCTTCCTTTTGGGAATCCTCTGACTCACTGGACAGACTCATGGACGACCTTTGGTCATTGTCATCCTCTTCCTCGTCTCTCTGGGATTCTTCCCCCTCGCTCTCTGTCTCCTCCCTCATCTGCTCTTCTCTCCCTGAAACCCTGACAGCTAGGTTTTAATAACAAAAACAAAAACTCCTTTTACACTAAATGTATCAATAAGCATGACCCATCCACCGACCCAACCACCAGGGTACTGGGAGAGTTAGGTGCTGCTCTTTATATACTATTCCCAACAGCTTAATTAACATAACTTAACAGCACCTGCTATACTGCTTCACAACTGTAAAACTAGGTCACATTATTTGCTCTGGCCCTTAAAGAAATACACATCATGTGGAACAATAATGAACCTTCAAATTTAAAGAGACCACTCAACAGTGGGGACTGGGCAGTAGCAAGGACGTACCAGTACAGAATTGGCTCCGCCGGTGTGCTGACATCACCCCAATCTTGCCTGTCCTTGTACCAAACCGTTAACCAGTAGTGATGTCGCTGTCAAAGGACCAACACTCCTCCTTCATGTCAGCCACTCCTACTCAGAACATTGGTCCACCTGGTTTAGTATTTACCTGCCCTCGCTGGCAATGGCTCTCTAGGGTTCCAGGCAGAAATCTCTCCCAGCCATATCTGGAAAGCTATTGCCAGCTTGGTTTGCGTGCAGAGGGTTTGTGTAACACCACTGTGCTCCAGTCCATCCTTTTAGCAGCCCTAGATCTAGTTGATGTGACCTCGGGAGTGGAAGTGGCCCATATCCAGGATGGGATTCAGAGACATGGGGTGGGAGTTGGGCCGTGACAAGAGACTGTGTGGAAACAAAAGGACCTGATTGGGCCTGGGACGTTCCTCCACTGGTACAAAACCCTACAGAGAAGTCTAATCACAGTCTGACATGAAAATATAATTAGAGTAGAACTACATGACACAGAGGGACACAGGTGGCGCTGTGGGTTAAACCACAGAGCCTAGGACTTGCTGATCAGAAGGTTGGCGGTTCGAATCCCCGCAACAGAGTGAGCTCCCATTGCTCAGTCCCTGCCCCTGCCAACCTAGCAGTTCGAAAGCACATCAAAGTACAAGTAGATAAATAGGTACCACTTCGGCGGGAAGGTAAATGGCGTTTCCGTGCACTGCTCTGGTTCGCCAGAAGCGGCTTAGTCATGCTGGCCACATGACCCGGAAGCTGTACGCCGGCTCCCTCGGCCTATAGAGCGAGATGAGCGCGCAACCCCAGAGTCAGTCACGACTGGACCTAATGATCAGGGGTCCCTTTACCCTTTACCTTTATACATGTGATAACATACAGTAACAAAAAGGCAGACTGACGCAAGGTAACAGAAGTCTAATGATTGGATTGAAAGTTCTAAATAATACCTGAATTATTTATCTAGCAAATGGGGCAAATGGACAAGAAACCTGAGGGCCTATTTGTATACATCTCCTTTTGGTTCTCATCTCTGTCTCCTTTTCCCCTTCCAGATCAACAACAAACCCTGTGGAAAAGTTGGTGTACCTCAACAAGTATCCCGAGACGCAGAAGTAGTTCGTGAACTGGTTGTTCAAAGTAAGCTGGGGACTGAATATCTCCAAGGACGCACCATTAAAAAGTTCATATTGTCTCCTAGAACTGCGCTTGTCAACTTCCTTATCCAGGAATAGTTGGTAGCCGTATTTTCTTAAAACTGCCTGTTTATCACTTTCCATTAAAGTGGGGAAAAAGGAACTCGGCCATATTCTCCAACCAAGATGCTGCAGAGGGCAGGAAAATTAAAGTGCTGAGTGATAAAGAAGCAAAAGCTAACTTGTATATAATCAATGAACACGAGCACTTCTGCAAATATTTCTCTGGAAATCATGTACAAAAGCTGGCTTTCGTTTTTATCACTGTTTCTAAATACGAGCGAAAGTGTTGCTGTGACTATTTGGTGCAGGGATAAGCTGTAACGCAGTAAAATGCATCCTTCTTATTCTTGTTTCCCTGTGCAGAAATATTTTGGGAGGGGGTATTCTTATAATAATAATGAGGAAATATATTTTCAGTGTATTGTTACTGAAAGTAATGTACACTGCTGTAACCCATCATCCCTTTCACTGATCCTACTGATAACCATTCAACTTGGTTTATCAGTCTCAGCATTCATAATAAAATGTGTTTTCTACTTTCTTGTTTATTCAAGTACATCTTTGCTATCTTTTCCAACAATTCCCACAGAGTTCACCAGCACAAAACAAGCTAATGAAAATTAATTCTAGGCAAAAAAACACACACAACTCCTCTGTTTAAATTATTGTCTCCATGTTTCAAAGCTGCATGCTGGTAATAGATCACGTCCAAGGATTGCAGTCTTGCCAAGGGACATCCATACATGCCAGTTTTGGTCTTTTGTTCAGCTCTGATTCTCACACAGATTTAGATGTTCGGCTAGAATGGAAGTTGTTATCTTGTCTGTGTACTTTTATAAAGTGGAAATAAAAAACGAGGTGCCTTTCAGATATGGAGAGTCAATGATGTACTTCCATAGCATGTATAGCTGTTCTCTTGAACCAGTTCAGCCACTTGGTTAGTACAGTAAGTCGGTTGTTCTAGACACTGGAAATTTCTGTAACAAAAAGGAACAGGTTTCCTGGCTTCACTTCTTTGCCATCTCAGTTCACAGAGCTTAGTGTGCAATCTTGTTGGCAAACCATGAGTCACAAGTCAGCTCTCTGTCTTGACAATTTGGAAATCAGCCCAATAATGTATGGCCAAAATTTCTAAGCCTTTAATCCATGGAACTCTAAAGGGCAAACACTACAAGTAGATATTGTTTCTTGTGGGGGCGGGTGGCAATTAGAGCTATCAAAACCAGATTCTCACAGTGGCTGAATTTAAACAGCTGTCTACCTTGAACAGCATTTCAGAAGCTTCAGGAAACAGACTAGTGTGTAGCCCAACATTGCCTGGCCGCTGTCGTGCCACAAACTTCAATATATTTACCGACCTGAGCATGTGTAAATAACCTTTTTGCATTTTGTATTATTGTCCGGAGTTACCTCAGCCTTCGAAATCTCTGGTCCAATTCCGTCTTGAGCATGGCTCTTTGGTTTATTGACATTTTCATTTTAATGAAGATTGGCTTACCGTATTTTTCGCTCCATAAGACGCACTTTTTTCCTCCTAAAAAGTAAGGGGAAATGTGTGTGCATCTTATGGAGCGAATGCAGGCTGCGCAGCTATCGCTGAAGCCAGCAGAGCGAGAGCTGCGCAGCGCCTCTTGTTGTGCTGGCTTCCCAGCGAAGCAGGAGGAGGGACGGAAGGGAGCCCTTACAGAGCCCTTCCTTCCCTCATCCTGCTTCACTGGGAAGCCAGCAGACCAAGAGGTGCCACGCAGCTCTCCCTCTTGCTCTGCTGGCTTCAGCAGAGCAGCGCCTCCTCAGCGAAGTGGGAGGAGGAAAGTAAGGGGCTCTGTAAGGGCTCCCTTCCTTTCCTCCTCCCGCTTCGCTGAAGAGTGTCGCTTCGTCTCACCTGCCTCCTTCGATTCCCCCCAGCAGGGACCACGCTGCTAGGTGGCCAGCAGATCCAGCTTCCCAAAAGGGGCAGATGGACCAGTGGCTCCTTAGCCTGATCCTCCTTCCTCCTCCCTCTTCCTCTTCTTTTCCCCAGCTGCCTTAGGCTTCTCTCGAGCCCTCCTGAGAGCCCGGCTGCCCCCTAAGCCAGTGCCTGGCTCTATTCCTCGCAAGCCCCTTGACATGCTGGAAGCAGCAGCGGCAGCCCCTGGCAAGGTTCAAGAGCGCTCAAATGGGGAGGGGCCTCAGATTCAGAATATTTTTTTTCTTAGGTGTGTCTTATGGTCGGGTGCGTCTTATAGAGCGAAAAATACGGTAGTCCTGTCGACCTGGGCATTCAAAAATCTGATCCAAAAGTCTCTGGTGTCAAAGCTGAGTCAATGTTGAAAAGGAGACCATAAGCACAGGTTGTGCCTGTTATGGAGAGTATGGTATACCTTGTTTCATCTAGTGTGGCCATATATTGTACGTCAGAACACAGTCTTCTATTTGAAGGACTACTCAGCCTTTCTGCCTGGCTTAAAGATAAGGAACCATAAGAACGAAGGGCAAGAGAGACCAGTTTCCAGCTGGACAACAGAATGAGCCAGCTGCAGTCTTCCTCACTTTTGGTGAGCTCTGTTTACAGTTTCATAATTCTAAATCTATATCCATACCAGTTGACATATGCAGATGTTATGCAAATCTCCCCTTTTAGCCTTCTTTTTTGACGATGCATAATTTGCCACCCTAATTTTAGCTGGAATTTAAATAATGTGTTATTTCACTGTATGCATTTGCATACAGAAACTCCATTAGCTATCAGGCGTAATGGTTATAAAATAATAAGCCAGTCTTAACCTTTTGATTCATATACACTCTTGAACGGTGGTGATTTAATAAAATATCTTCACTGTTCGGGTGGGGAAGGAAAAGGGATCTTAAGCTGTCAGCCATCCAAGTGTTGAATCAAGTGTGCAATCAGAATTATAGATAGAGAAATGAAACAAGACTCTGCCCTTTACACTATTTAGAAGTAAATTAGAGGATCATTTTTAAGTGTTTTATATCCCCCATTGCAAAGGCTCATTGCAGGCTACAATATAAAAACAATAGAAATAAATACTAAAACATGCAGTATGAATAAAGTGCCAAAATTCCTGAAAGTTAATTATATACCCCATTCTTCTATGCCTTTTTTCCCTGTTGGGGGTTATATTATTGGAGATGGGGAAAGGACTGGCTCTTTGTGCTATGGAGAAAGAATCGTCAACAACATTGGTTGACATTGACTGCTATATATTTGATGACTTTTTCACCCTGTAGATTTGTTACTGGTCCATAGAATGAGAATTGAATTTAGATCTGGCCTAAAAAGATAATTCCTATGCTTCAGAAGTCATAAATTCTTAATGGTGCTAGCTAAAATAACAATGTCCCATTGTTACAATAACTCCCTCCACCCTGAGCTTATCCATGTGCACGGTTGTTTAGGCCTCTATTCGCACAACCAGTTTTCCCCCATCAGAAAATACTTCCCCTTGTGTGTAATCTAACATCTTGTTCACCATTCCAGGGGAGGGGAGGGGAACACTAGACAACATGCTTTGCTTTCTCTGTCTCCGACTTGGAGTGAAAACAACAACACACAAGCTATTTGAAAAGTTAATTTCTTTTTAGTAACCGTAGCAAATAGCTTTGTAAAAACGCATTCCCTTAGGAAGTTGCCTCCTCTGCTATTTCTCCACAAATGGAGAAATGTTGGAGATGGTTGTTGGGACCAAATAAGAGTTTGCTTTCCACTGTAGGGCGTTTCCCTAAACCCGGTCCTTTTTTCCTTTTTGCAAAACCTTTTTCAGTAATCGAAATAAACTTGAAAAATGTGTCACTTTGGCAGTGCTTTGCTGAAAGTTCCAGAATTTCTCGCATGCTGTATTGTTCTGGGGCTTGGACTTGCCTCGTAAGCAGCACGCTTGATTAGAGAGGGCTGAAAGTTCACAAAAGTGCCTTGATGCATTTCTGTTGTTTGCAGAACGGACAAGGAAGAGGGGTTGGGGGAGGGGCTCAACATCCTGGACTTCATACTCCAAATTCATGGAAGATAAAACACGCTCTCTGGAAAGAGGAATTATCATTGGCCAGTTCAACAATACCCCAACATTCCTAGACCAACCTAGGGTCCATATACCGTATTTTTTGCTCTATAGGACGCACTATTTCCCCTCCAAAAATTAAGGGGAAATGTGTGTGCATCCTATGGAGCGAATGCAGGCTCCTTGGCTTCAGTGATATCAACTTGAAGCCTCCAAAGCGCAGAGGGAGCGCTCCCTCTGCGCTCCAGAGGCTAAGCGTTGCTTTCGCCGAAGCGTGGAGAGCGAGAGGGGTCGGTGAGCACCGACCCCTCTTGCTCTCCAGGCTTCAGGGATAGCCGCCTGAAGCCTTTGGAGCACAGCGGGAACTCGCACTGTGGTCCAAAGACTTCGCAACCTTGTTGCCACTACTGGACCTGTTCTGGGGGCTGGGGCCAGGGGAAGCTCAGGCTTCCGCTGCCCCAGCCCCGTAGCTAAAAACGAAGCCAAGACAGTGAGTGGTATCCATCCTGTCAGGGAACTGACATCAGAGCGAGAAGCAGAGGCAGGGCTCCCAAGCGATGCCGGAGAGGGGACCAGCAGGGGGGAAGGAATTCAGGGTAACACCAATAGAGAAGAGAGGGAGATGGAGGAATTGGTGACAGGGCTCCAAGACCCTTCACCCGAAGCTAGTGGAGAGAGCGCTGGCACGCCCCTGCCTTCCCCTCACTTGTGCAGACGCGTTCCACGCAGGGAACATAGGAGGAGACTCGGGGTCAAACAGCTTTTATGCTGGAAGAGGTTCAAGAAACGCCCACTGACAGATTCTGCAAGTGACTAACAGGTCACGGAGGGCGAGCTCTGACCCTAAGCGTGGTTGGGCAAGCAATCTAACTAAACCGAAGGCAATTTACGCACAAGTAACCCCTCACAACCATTACACATCCCGCTCGCTGACTTGGCTTCTGCCAAATCTGCGCGCAGCCTCTCCCGGCTGGAGAGGTTGTGCACGGCTAAAGAGGAAGCCAAGACTTGGCTTCTTTGCTCTTTGGGGCTGGTGGGGGGGGAATAGGATTTTTTTAATTGATTCCCCCCCCTAAAAACTAGGTGCGCCTTGTGGTCCAGTGTGCCTTATGGAGCGAAAAATATGGTAGATAGAAGCCTCCTAGTATACCTGGCTACTCAAGAGTTTCCCACAAGGATCCGATTGGCCACTGTGAGAACAGGATGCTAGACTAGATGGACCACTGGCCTGATCCAGTAGGCCAGTGGTTCTCAACCTGTGGGTCCCCAGATGTTGTTGGACTACAACTCCCATCATCCCTGAGCTCTGGCCTTGCTAGCTAGGGGTGATGGGAGTTCAACAACATCTGGGGACCCACAGGTTGAGAAAGGCTGCAGTAAGCTGTTCTTGTGGGATGCAGGCAGAAGCAAGAGTGCCCAAAGAGGAGCAAAAGCTGGCTTGGAAATGACTGGGTGTACTTCTCTCTTCTGGAGCAGCTACCATCAGTATCCTAAAGAGAGGGCCATGTGTGAAAAGACAATAATGCAATACATACAAGGTAAGCTGGTCAAATGTAATGGTTAGTAGAATGATGGGAGAGACAGGCAATCACCATTTCCGCCTACACATCAACAGCCAACATGCTGGATGGCCTTTCTAGGGTGTGAACACATGTGATATTATTTCGGTAAACAATGCTCTGAACAATCAGGAAAAGTGCTACAGAATACTACGGCTGCAATTTTAAGTGCACTTTCTGGGACATAAGTGAGTACAGTCGTACCTTGGTTTTCAAACAGCTTGGTTCTCGAACGTTTTGGCTCCCGAACGCAGCAAACCCAGAAGTAACTGTTCCGGTTTGCAAACTATTTTTGGAAGCCAAACATCCAACGGGGCTTCTGATTGGCTGCAGGAGCTTCCTGCAGCCAATCAGAAGCCGCGCTTTGGTTTCCAAACATTTTAGAAGCCAAATGGATTTCTGGAACGGATTCTGTTTGACATCCAAGGTACGACTGTGCTGCATTCAGTTTTAAATTAAGGAGATCACAGATGCCCAGAGTTGTAGATTTGGAAGGAACTGCAAAGATAATCCCGTCCAAACTCCTGCATTGCAAGAATCTTTCATCCAACATGGGACTCAAATCCACAACCCTGAGATTAAGAGTCTCATGCTCCATCCCTTGAAGGGCTGTTGATAAACCTGATTTGCCCATTTATTCACTCTTCCAAGACGGGGTGGGAAAATCTGTCAGATCTCAAAATATAATGTATTTTAAAAAACTGATTTTATTTTTTAAAAATCCAGAAACTTCAAGGTCTACTTCCTACTATAGTAGCTTATGAAAAAATAATAATTTGGTTCAACTTATTTTTTTAAAGCCCCAACAACTAGTATTAGCGATAATGTACCAGGTGAGTGACAAAGACATGTTAGCTTGTGGTTAAGGAAAGACAAGTGGCAGTCAATAGAAATTATATTTTACAAGTGGGTCCTGCAACAAATTTCTGCAATGTGGAGTGTTCAGGATTTCAGCCACTCCTGAAATCAGTCTGTCCCTTGTCCTCCTTTCAGTATTCTGTGGCCGTTTGAGCATGTTCAGTTATCATTTGAGCTGTTAAAGTTCCCACTGATTTTTAAAAAAACAGTTTTAGGGATTCTCCCAAGCCTATTGCTCTTGGTCCATGGGTGATACCATTCTGACCATGTAAGCAACAACACCCAAATCTTGAATATCAGAAGTAGAGGGAACAATGCAGCCAAAAATGTTACAGTGACCCAAAAGGGCATCACTGGTCTCTGCAAAGGGTTCAAAACTTTCTACAAAAATAATTAGCAGAATCTACCAGGAAATTTTGTCCATGCTCCATTTAAATAACTACTTTTCTGGGGGATTGTGCTTTTTGTGTGTGGAGACCTATGGGGGTTGTGTGAAAATATGAAGGAAAATGTTAGCTCTAAAAATAACCTTTGTGTGGGAGGCGTGATATCAACAACTGATCGGCACAAATCTTCCCAGGCCCCCAATGTATTAACAATGTCCCTCAAGTCCATGCCGACTGTGTTAAGTTGAATTAACAACAGGATGACAATGTTGCCTGACAGTCCTTTCAGCCAAGGACTGTTGCAACAAAGAAATCATGGCAGTATGTTATTTACAAAATGTAGATAGCGAGGAATGGAATTGGCATGATTTTCTAAAACAACGTACGGTAATTCTGGGAAATGTTTAGCTGAATTCTCCCCTCCCTCAGATCTATTCTAATAATTGGCATTTCCCTGAATGCCACGGATGTCAAGTTCAGCAAGTACAAACTGGGATTGGTGGAGGAAAAGGATCTGCCCTAATGAAGTGATAGGGCTGTTAAGTGAGAGCCCAATTGATCCAGCTGCTATTGTTGGCGGAAAGTTGGAACGGGACCATGGAGAAGCAGAAAGATGATACAGGGCAAGTCTCAAAAGCTGAAGCAGCTTGTTGCTTAGCGTTCAATACACGGTTTCCCTGCTAGGAATGCTACCATCCACAGTTTATACAACTGGGTAAACAGTGAGAGTGATGATGGATTGCATGTCTAAGGTCCCAGTTTTTCAGCTAAATAAGACTGCACAACCACTGCTGGTCCTTGTTACTCATGTGGACCACTCAAAGATCATTTGGGCTGAAGTCCTCCACACCTCTTTGGTCGATAGGAATTAGAATCACGGAATGGGAAAATTTATGGAAGATCAATTGGAAATTCACAAACTGTTACACGATTAGAGAGAACTTTCAAAAAATGCAACATCGATGGTATCTAACACCATGGAAACTTTCAAAAATGTATAAAAATGTGTCAAGTAATTGTTGGAGATGCGGAGACTCAGGAACATTCTACCATATGTGGTGGATATGTAGGAAAATACAGGTATTCTGGGACAGTATACATGCGGAACTGCAAAAAATGCTAAAGATCTCTTTCAATAAAAAAACCAGAACCTACCTCCTGGGAATAACAGATTTGGATATTCCACAAAAGAGGAAGGGTATCTTTTTATATGCGACGGTGGCAGCAAGAGTTTTGATCGCAGCAAAATGGAAGAGTAATGAAATCCCCTCTATACAAGATTGGATCCAAAAGCTGACAGAATATGCCGAATTAGATGGTTTATCAGAAAAAATAAAGAATAAATCAAAACAGGAATTTGTTTCTAAATGGGAGGTTTTCAAAGAACATCTGAAAAATAAATATAGTAGTTTAAATTCTGTTGCAGCATTCGAGGAACTTCAGTAATACTTGCTAGGTAGATAGAAGAAATTAGATTTATTGAGAATAAGTTTAATTATGAAAAAAATGTGTACTGGCAATAAGTAATCTGAATTTGAAATATGGAATAGACGGGAAGTTGGGTCTTTAGTGTTAAGACCAATAGATGTTTTATTGTTTGCCAAGAAAATTATGTGTCTATGGTTATTTTTGTAATTTGTGTGTAATTTGGTATTTGTGTTTTTTTCTTCTTGTATAAATAAATATTAAGAAAAGGGGAAAAAAGGAATTAGAATCATGGAATTGTGGAGTTGGAAGTCATCTGATCCAACCCCCTTCAATGCAGGAATCTTTTGCCCAACGGGCTCAAACCCATGACTGATCTCAAGAGTCTCATGGTGAGCTAGTGGTCAGACTGGCTGAATTCAAACCATCGGAATTTGCTCCTTTAGTGGCGATGACAGCCTCAGAAATTGCAGCTCTGAGAGGAAACAACAAGCAAGGGAGAAATAGGTCCCTGAGTTATTGAAAGCCCAACATGTTTCAGAAATGGGAAGTTCCTTCTCCAGGGGCAATCTAAAACCAATGCTACCACCACTTGTGAAAAACCTACAAATACTCATTATAAAGAAGGTTCTAAAAATGAAATAAAGACCATTTATATATACAAAACCAAACAATTTATCATTCTGCCTCCTTTTTAAACAGTGTTTCTTATAGCATCCATGTTAAATCTCTAAATACAAATGCTACACAAGGGAAATGGGAGAAACTTTTCTGATGTCACTATTAATATAAGAAGCAGCATACCGAAACAGACAAAAACTAAAAAGACTCTGTAAGTAGTAGCTGACTAAACTTACCTTCTTGCTGAAGAGCTTTCAGGCTGATTGTCCAAAGCAGACTCTAAAGGGAAGACTTGTAACTCATCGGAAGAGCACATTGCTTTAGCTGCAGGTTCAATCTCTCACCTCCAATAAAAGGCTGAGGTGGTGGAGATGTTTGACCTCTACCAAAGTCCCTGAAGAGCTGCAGGCATTCAGAAAAGACATTATTTGGCTAGATTAACTTCTAGCCTGACTTGATACAAGGAAATTTCCTCTGCTTTAATAGACTGTAAATTTGTGGTCATGAAGCTCACATCAAAAAAACTAAGATCATGGCCACTGGTCCCATCACCTCCTGGCAAATAGAAGGGGAAGAAATGGAGGCAGTGAGAGATTTTACTCCATGATCACTGCAGATGGTGACAGCAGTCACAAAATTAAAAGACACCTGCTTCTTGGGAGAAAAGCAATGACAAACCTAGACAGCATCTTCAAAAGTAGAGACATCACCTTGCCAACAAAGGTCCATATAGTTAAAGCTATGGTTTTCCCTGTAGTGAGAGCTGGACCATAAAGAAGGCTGATGGCTGAATAATTGATGCTTTTGAATTATGGTGCTGGAGGAGACTCTTGAGAGTCCCATGGACTGCAAGAAGATCAAACCTCTCCATTCTGAAGGAAATCAGCCCTGAGTGCTCACTGGAAGGACAGACCCTGAAGCTGAGGCTCCAATACTTTGGTCACCTCATGAGAAGAGAAGACTCCCTGGAAAAGACCCTGATGCTGGGAAAGATGGAGGGCGCAAGGAGAAGGGGACTACAGAGGACGAGATGGTTGGACAGTGTTCTCAAAGCTACCAGCATGAGTTTACCAAACTGTGGGAGGCAGTGGAAGACAGGAGTGCCTGGCGTGCTCTGATCAATGGGGTCATGAAGAGTTGCACACGACTAAACGACTAAACAATCCTGTGGTCAACAACTGACTTTGGTTTTATTTATATACCGCACCAAGCTACTTTAGGGGCGACAAATCAGAAACATTTCTACTGTTAAGGGACCTTGACTGGGCTCATCAATCAGCATCTGCATTCCTGTCTTAACAAGGAATATTTTTATTCACTTACTTCATTTATTTATATACCACCTTTTCCTCCAAGGAGCTTAAGGTGGTATACATGGTTCTACCCCTCTCCATTTTCATACCCTTCGACATTTCTCCAATGAAAACAGGGATGTCCTATTTAATAATAATAATAATAATAATAATACCCTGTCCACTCTGGGCAGCTTGCAGCATATATAAAAACGTAGTAAAACATGCCTTCAGATGTGTTCTAAATGTTATGTAGTTATTTATCTCCTTGGCTCGGGGGTTGCATAACTCCCTCCAACATTTATTCAATGAAAGTAGGGACATCCTACCATACCCACCGACATTGTTTTGATGAAAATAGGAACATCCTAAGGAAAAGCAGGACATTCCTGGGATTAAATCAGAACCCAGACAGCTTCTAAAAATCTATCAGTCCCTGGAAAATAGGGACACTTGGAGGGTCTGCATTTTATCCTCACAATAACCCTTTGAGGTTAGGTTAGGCTGAGCGATGGTGATTGGCTCAAGATGAGCTTCATGTCTGAGTTGGGGTCTGAATCCTTGCCTCCCAAAGTCATAGTCCAATACTCTAATCATTACACAACACTGGCTGTTTTATTTTGCACTACGGGGGTGATTAAACCCTGGAGAAAACTAGCAGATTATAATGGAAAACGTCTAAATATAGCCCTTTTATTTGGAATAGGCAAAATCACAGTTGTGTTTTTTTTAAAAATAACATTGTCATTGAGAACATTTTGCAATGAGCATCACCCTTCCAAGAAGCAAAAAATTAAATTTTCCTCATCTACAATTAAGTGTTGAGGTGTTAAAAAAGCCTTGTTCCAAGGTAGACTTTTTATGTGGCTCATATGAAAATAATTCTCAATATGATGATTCCAAATTAAACAGCAGTTGTTTGGACAAGTGCTTGGAGTTTAATTTATTCTTATGAATGTTTGAGACTCCCCTGGTTCTACCTCATTTGAACTCCAAATTGCAATCTGCCTGCGCAGATTGACAGCGCTGCAGCTGCAAATGAGTTTACTTTGCAATCAGAGGAGTGTGGCAGAGAATCCTTTTATGCCCAAATAAACAGGTGAAAATTGGTCTAGAAATTGCCCAAGGAGTAATCCGCCCAGTGACTGGAGCCACGGGAACAAGGCCGTAAAGCTGTTTAATGAGTGAGAGAATTGGCACAGTTTCTATAGTAATCTGGTCAGTGTCTAATTTGGCCACTTAATGCACTGGAGAAAGAGAGAGAGATACGGATGGGGGGGGGAGAGTATGTATCATAAAAAAGAGGAAAGATATTTGCATAACATCTACATGTGCTGCTTTATATGCATAGCTTTCCATTTAGAAATAATTGCTATCGTAGATGCTTAAGCAGTGGATACATCTCACCACAGACCCTTTTCCAAGGACAGTCCCGGATTTACAGAAGCCATCCTGGTTTCTAATTTGATCCCAGAATGTCCCACTCTTCCTTAGGGGGTCCCTATTTTCATTGGTGAAATGTTGGAAGGTATGGAAGGTTGTGTTTTTTAAGGTGACCCAGAAACTACAATTAATCCAAAATGCAGCAGCTAGACTGGTGACTAGGAGTGGCCAAAACCACATAGCACCAGTCCTGAAAGACCTACATTGACTCCCAGTACGTTTCTGAGCACAATTCAAAGTGTTGGTACTGGCCTTTAAAGCCCCAAAAGGCCTTGGCCAGGTTTACCTGAAGGTGCGCCTCCACCCCCATCGTTCACTGAGATCTAGCGCTGAGGGCCTTTTGGCAGTTTCCTCCCTGTGAGTTGTGAGGTGACAGGGAACCAAGCAGGGGGCCTTCTTGGTGGTGGCACCTGCCTTGTGGAACGCCCTCCCATCAGATGTCAAGGAAATAAACAACTACCTGACTTCTAGAAGACATCTGAAGCATAGCTGTCAACCTTTCCCTTTTCTTGTGAGGAATCCTATTCAGAATAAGGGAATTACCCTTAAAAAAAGGGAAAAGTTGACTGCTATGATCTGAAGGCAGCCATGTTTAGGGAAGCTTTTAATGTCTGATGTTTTATTGCTTTTTTATTATTATTATCATTAATTCTGTTGGGAGCCACCCAGAGTGGCTGGGGAAAACCAGCCAGATGGGTGGGGTATAAATAATGAAATTGTTGTTGTTGTTTTATTATGTTTTTATATAGGTTGGGAGCACATTCTTGTTATGAACTGGCAGGACGAATGGGAGGAAGAAGATGCGGAAGAGGATCCCAGTGAGGGGTGTAGCTGGGACTGGGACACACCAGGGCAAGCAGGGGACAGGGAAGGAAGTATTCACTGGATAATGGAGAATGGCAAGGGAATGGGGGTCAGTTCACAAGAACCAGAGCAGCAGGACCCATCACCAGAGCCAGAGGAACCCCTGTCTCCACAAACACAGTGTGCTCTGAGGCATAGGGAGCAGCGAGAGGGGCAGTCCAGGAGGCTGAGGCAGCTGTTGTAAACAAAAATTGCCCTTTTCCCTTATGGGGTATCCAAGAGCCCATATAGAGTCCTTACATAGGTTCCCTATTGGTAGGAGAAAATAACAGAGGCCAACCAGAGAATATTGAGAAGCAAAGCAGCTAGTAAGCTTGATCTTTATTGATCTGTTGCAACAGGGTGCTCCCCTCACCCGCAGGAGAGCACCAGAAAAATGGTGCGCAAGGCTTTAAAAAGACTTTTGAAATTGCCACCCTGTAGATCAAGACCACCCCCAGAAACATCATACATACATCACAGAAGGGGTGTAACCTAAGACCACCCCTCAGATACATCATACCTACATCACAGAAAAGGCGGTCTAAAACATAAATTTGAATGTTGTTTTTCTCCTGTCCTTGTTTATCTCCTGTCTGGCAGGTTACTTGATTGGATTGCCTGGGTAGCCTGGCCAGTCTTGTGTAATGATAAATACTTAGTTCCTGGGCCAGGTCACAGGCTCACACCCTATTCATATCTTAAATGTGCCCTTAAGACAGGATTTGTGAGGAAAGAGACAATGGGGAGGTTTCCCACTTTGACCTTGCAGAGAAAACATTTGCTCAGTTCGGGAATCAAAAATGGTTCCAGGTCGGTCTTCCTGTGCTGATCTATGTATGTGCTTGGTTGGTACACTTATGAACATTACCATATATCTAAGACTTCAAAATTCCTATCACACAGCCAAGCCCAGCTTCCTAGCTGACCAGGTGAGGCTCGCTAGATCTAGGAGGAGGTGTGTGATTGCTGAATTAGGCTTGGGACAGGTGAGGGTCACAGGCCTCATCAAGCCCAGATGCTGCAATCAGCAAGCAAGGTGTAAAAGGGAAGCAGAGCTACAAGAGGAACTACTGACCTTGAATGAGTGGAGAATGAAACTTATGGACTACGCAGAACTGCATAAAATGACTGGAAAAATCAGATATCAGAAAGATCACAAATTCATCGAGGACTGGGGAAAGTTTACGGATTATCTGAAAAGTATATGTGACGAACAGACAACGCTAGTGGGTTTTAAGGAGGTTTTGTGATAGTACAAGGTATACTGTAAAAAAAAACAGAGATGGAAGGATAATACTAAACTGGCAATATTATATATAGAAAATGCGTGAAGATAGGAAAAATGGATGATTGATGGAGGTGCTGGCGGAAGTTCAAAAACTGGAAATTTGTAAACATGGCTGTTTGGATTTATTTTGTAAAGGAAAAACTTAATAAAAATTTATTTTAAAAAAGGGGGAAGCAGAGCTGAGGTGCTGTGTCTGCTCTAACACTCTTGTTGGTGGACCTCAGCTTGGATCAGTGCTGGATTAAACCCTATGGAGGCCCCTAAGCGGTCAGGATCTCAGCCCCACCCCCCATCACATTGAACTAAGAAAGCTTGTTTGTAATTTGCTTTCCAGGTCAAATCACTGTTATTTTGATCTTTTGTTACAGGACTCCTAAAAGGCGTGGGTCCTGTAGGCTGCTGCCTATTTAGTAATCTGGCACTGGCTTGAATGCTCCAGGATTTCTGCAAGACTGTGCTTCAGTTTGGACTTTGGACACGTGGGTTGATCCTGGACTGGGAACTTGCACAAGGTAGGCCAGGAATTCATTATTACTATTATTATTATTGAATAAGACACCCCTCTTTTCAGTGTGTTGCCATATTAAGGAAGACTTTGCCCACATGACCTAGGTTCCAGCACTCTCTTCTGTCCAGGAGCTAAACTACTGGTGTTGGCTGGCCGTGTTCCCTAAATTCACAATCAAATCTATTAATTTAGCTATGGCTTTAGCTGTGTTCAAAGCCAGGGTGGGAGACACACAACTATTTAGAGTGGCAGCGTGCATTTTGGAAGTATTTTTTTTAAAATTCCCATTTCAGGCACTTAGCAATGGCAACAGAGTGGCTGGGGAAACCCAGCCAGATAGGCAGGGTATAAGTAATAAATTATTATTATTATTATTATTATTATTATTATTGGGTCTGTGTCACATAAGGAGTTAAACTTGGGCCCCATCTTCACTATACTTCTAAAGCAGTATCATACCGCTTTAAACAGCCATGGCTTCCCCAAAAGGATCCTGGCAACGGTAGTTGAAGGATGCTAAGAGGTCTTAGAAGACCCCTATTCCCCTCAGAGAGCTATGCAATTTCCAGAATGGTTTAACAACCAATCCCTCTTACCAGGGAACTCTGGGAATTGTAGCTCTGTGAGGGGAATAGGGGCCTCCTAACAACTTCACAGCACCCGTAACAAACTACAGTTCACAGGATTATTTGGGAGGGGGAAAGCCACGGTTTTGAAAAGAGAAATTCAGGGTCCCTGGGACAGGTTTCTCCACACATTCCTGTAGATTTTCCGGCAGGTCAGATACACTCTTTCGCAGCCTTGATAAGCAGCAATAAATGGCAAAGAGCCCAGTGGCTTTAATTGGGTCTCACGTCTCGTTTTGCAAACCATCCCTTTGCTTTTTAAAAAAGCCAACATCAATATACAGTGGTTCTCGAGCGCCTTGGTACTCGAACATTTCGGCTCCCGAACACCGAAAACCCAGAAATAAGTGTTCCGGTTTTTGAACGTTTTTCAGAAGCCGAATGTCTGATGTCTGCTATGGTTTCCGGGGCGCCAGAATTACAGATTACGTTTGAGAACCAAGGTACCACTGTATGTTTATTTGTAGGCCGCTCATAACATATCATATGAACAGCAACAAATATAACAATTCCACCACAACACACAAATTAAGAACAATTACGCATGTCAATAAATACAGAATATACACCCATGCAATTGAATAGAAAGCAAGATACATAAGCTAAGAAAATCCTTCCTCATCTCCTGACTTGTCTCCTTAACAAACAGAAGTTAAGCATTTAATGTTTATCCCATGCTATGGAAAACGCTTTCACCAGAGATTTGACAGGCACCCTCACTCTTGGCTTTCAGGCTTCTCTTGAGTCCTCCATAGCTGTTTACCATCTTCTTGAGAAGCCAGGCATTTTATGAGTTATTTCATACTCCTTTTCCCCCCAATGGTTTTTCATGTTTTATTGTCTGCGTATAGCTGTGCAACACCCTGAAGTTTTACGAGATGGCAGTATATAAATGCTTTTTATAGATAAACAAATCCTTTACCCACAGCATAAACGGTGCAACCCCACACTCCATGCCAGGGTGAAGTTTTGGGGTTGTTTGGGTGGAGTTTGTAAGTCGATCCCATGTATTCACGTTGAGTTCTCTGGTATGCCAAGGTACAATTTCACTTTGTCTCAATGGCAACTGGAGCTAAGAAGACAGAGCAATCACTTGGCCTTCAGGAAACCAGATAAATTCTTCAAATTCCTCTCTGGGAAAAGGGTCACATTTGTTCATTCAAGGTTGGAATGAAAATATTGCCCCCTCCACCCACTCACTAAATCCTTCTTTAGGCTATTTTGGGTCCCCCCCCCCTGTTTTTCCCTTCTCTGTGTAGATTTCCACTGTACATGAGCAGATAGATTATTTGCACTAATCAGAAGAGAATTTAAGTTTCAGCTAGTCACTATGGCAATCAGGGGGGAAATGTTTGAGTGAGACAAACAGGAGGAGGACCAGAAATAGCAGGGAGGTAATAGGACGCAGGTGGCACTGTGGTCTAAACCACAGAGCCTAGGACTTGCCGATCAGAAGGTCAGCGGTTCGAATCCCCTCAATGGGGTGAGCTCGGTCCCTGCTCCTGCCAACCTAGCAGTTCGAAAGCACGCAGTGCAAGTAGATAAATAGGTACCACTCTGGCAGGAAGGTAAACGGTGTTTCCATGCGCTGCTCTGGTTCACCAGAAGTGGATTAGTCATGCTGGCCACATGACCTGGAAGCTGTATGCCGGCTCCCTCGGCCAGTAAAGCGAGATGAGCACCACAACCTCAGAGTCATCTGCGTCTGGACCTAATGGTCAGGGGTCCCTTTACTTTTAATAGGGCTTCTGATTGTTGCGTCTTGTGGTGGGAGTGGGATTGTATACTTTCTGCAAACCCGGAAGTGAGTGTTCCAGTTTGCAAACGTTCTTTGGAACCTGAACGTCTGATGGGGCTTCCGTGGCTTCCGTAGCTGCGCCTTGGTTTCTGAACATTTTGGAAGTCGAATGGGCTTCCGGAAAGGATTCTGTTCGATTTCCAAGGTACCACTGTACTTTGGAAACGATCGTGCGCACAATGATAAGGCGTTGTTATAGCATTCAACCTGATCAGTCCCCAATATGCACCTTTAATCCAAGCCTGCAACATTTCGTTTGCTTGTAAGATACTTTGGGTTGCCCTGGGCAAGAAAAAGCAACTAACAGTTTTAATAATTTCAAAACAAGAGATAACACATTATAATTGTGCAAACCAAAATATCCAGTAAGTGCTTGAATCCCTCTTGATATCCCAAAAGACGGAAGACTGGCAAAACTCTAAAACAGACTTCTAGGTCAAATGTGAAGCGATGGAGTGTTTTCTGTATTGTCTGTGCACGTATTGTTTTACCCATTGCTGATCTAATCCTTTGTGAACAGGAAGGAAACGTATTTTACATTGTTAACGAAGGCCAAGGGGGCCAGCAAGAGACAGAAAATAAGATGGCTGTTTCCTCCACACAAGTGATGCAACTTTGCAAAGGTTACTCATTCAAGCTCTGTCTGCATGATATGTCAGATGGAGAGAAGGGGGGGAGGGGGAGATGTGTAAAGTGGAGAATGATTCAAAGCAAACAAAAATAGAGGAAATGATTCTACAAGAAGCCAAGGGGTTTTTTTGTGTGGGTGTGGGTGGCGGTTATTTTTTGCTTTTTTGTTTCGAGGTGGGGCAAATTGTGTAACGTCACCCTTCCAGCAAGCCAAGGCAGTTTGCAATCCAATTAATGCTAGGCATGACCTAACTAAAATGAAACATTTAAAGAGGTCCGCTAATTTCAATGGGGCAGACATACAACCTGGTCCTATGTATGCTTACACAGAATAGATTTTTTAAAGCATGACACTTTTCTTTTAAAGGAATAATAGCCGTGGGGACCTGATCCAGCACCGATCTCACTCAGGTTTCCCACTGACAATTCTGGCTGCAAATGTGCAGGAATGAACAGCAAAGGGGGAGGGGGAGATATTAAACAGGGAACCTATCCAGAACGGGGGGCATGCTGGTTTGGGGCCCCACAGTTACATTTCCTTGAAAACAAACATAGCATTAAGCACCCCTTTTTAAAAAGCGGGATTCATGCAATGTTTAATTTGACCCTTAATGAAAAGCAGAACTTTCCTGTTGATCTAAATGGAATAAAGTCCTCCTCTAAGCATTTATATGTTACGTGCAGAGACATGTAGCAAAAGCTGAGCGGAGATGCTTTAGATGGGAGAAACTTGAGTTAGGGGAAGGGTTAAAGATACACTCCAGATCAGCCTTTCCTGAGGCTGCTTTTGCTTTGGCTGGAATGTGCCACAAATCCTGATTCAAACCTTCAGTTTTAACCAGGTGAATATCGGTCCGTACATGCAACACCGGCCAGCATCTAAAGGAAGCGTGAAGCTTCAGGCTTGTTTTCCTTGATCAACAGCTTGTCATGCTTTGACAACCTGCTTCTGAACAGAGTATCATTTTGAGATACAGCAAGGATGAGCATTAACAGTTCAAAGTTGACAAAGTTAAGCATTCCAAAGAGCCCAAGCTCTTTGCAAGGCGCTACGCAGCTTTCGTTTTGCCCCTTGGGTTGTTGTATCCATGGTGCCTTAGCCTTAGCAGAAAGCACTTCCCCTGAGAGAGGGTGATCTGGAGAGACAAATTCTGGGGACCTGGTTTGCCCCAATCCTTCTTTCTAACCACTGCCCTTTGTCCTCTATCTGGGGAGTTCCCGCAGCCTTTCAGGTGAGATGAAGGGTCTATGTGGTTGGAGGAGAAACTGGGTGCAATAAAGGCAAAGCCACCATTGGATATGACCCATCACAGAATAATAATAATTTATTATTTATACGCCACCCATCTGGCTGGGTTTCCCCAGCCACTCTGGGAGGCTCCCGACAAATAATAAATAGGTACTGCTGTGGCGAGAAGGTAAGCGGCATTTCCATGCACTCTGGTTTCTGTCACGGTGTTCCGTTGAGCCAGAAGCGATCTAGTCATGCTGGCCACATGACCCGGAAAGCTGTCTGTGGACCAACGCCGGCTCCCTCGGCCTGAAAGCGAGATGAGCGCCCCAACCCCATAGTCACCTTTGACTGGACTTAACCATCCAGCGGTCCTTTACCTTTTCCCCTTTACCATGCAGTTTTGCCTTTGGCCCACCGTTTCCACCAAGAAAACCCGATATTTAGTGCTAAAATGGAGCGAACATCAAACCGGAGAAAACCCAGTTGTTTGCTCCAGTTCCGTGGTAAACAGCAAGTTTTCCCAAAGGAAAGTGGCAGGGCAGGCGGAAGTCTGGATGAGCCCTAAGTTTTACTCAAACCCACCTGGATAACTTTTGGCTGCTGATTTTGATAAGTCTAAGGTAAAGGGACCCCTGACCATTAGGTCCAGTCATGACCCACTCTGGGGTTGCGGCGCTCATCTCGCTCTATAGGCCGAGGGAGCTGGTCTACAGCTTCCGGGTCATGTGGCCAGCATGACTAAGCCGCTTCTGGCGAAACAGAGCAGCGCACGGAAACGCCGTTTACCTTCCCGCCGGAGTGGTACCTATTTATCTACTTGCACTTTGATGTGCTTTTGAACTGCTGGGTTGGCAGGAGCAGGGACCGAGCAACGGGAGATCACCCCGTCGTGGGGATTCGAACCGCCAACCTTCTGATCGGCAAGTCTTAGGCTCTGTGGTTTAACCCACAGCGCCACCCGCGTCCCTTGATAAGTCTACTCTGAGTAAAACTTAGTTGGATGTGACCCACCTCTTCCCATCACCTGCTTCTATTTGCCCTATTTGAGCCAGCACCTGTGTAGTGTACCTCTGTATGTTACCAAATTGAGCAGGTACCTATTTGTGGAGCGGCAGCAGAAATTCACCTCAGGAAAAACGACACTGAGAGCATAAGGGTTAGCCCCTCTTCCCTTGATCTATGGTCCCAGCCCCCAGCCCCCCAGTCCTTCCTGCTATTTTATAAAAGGAAGCTCAAGAGACAGGATCTCCATTTTCATCTAATTTGCTTTTCTGTTCCCTGATGGTGGCTATTTTTAAACCATGACATGCCCCTGTTCTCCTCAGAAATGTAAAGATCCTCTGTTCGGGTTTTGTGGCAGGGAAGAAAGAAAAGTGTTTCCTGAGTCTTGTTGGGGGTGGAGGAGAAGGCATTCCGCTTATGGAAGAAGCTTGCTTTCCCTTCCTTATTCTTAGTTGTTTCAGAGTAAGGGGGGAAAAAAAGAATGTGTAATTACTCTACTGCTTGCTTAGTTTTTTTATGTGCATCTTTGAAGAAATCGCTCAGTCTGTGGCATTAGCCCTGCTGCTTTTGTGGAAGAACCAGTTTCTCAATAGAAGCCTTTTATTGCCAAATGCAAATCGCTAAGCCACTCTTGTATTTGAGTGCCTGGCAATATAATCTCTCTGCCCAATGAAGTAAACACATACAAGAGGAAGTCTGTTGGTGGGTCAGCAGCTTCCTGTTGCTCCTGAAGATTTTCCAATAATTTGTGTGGTATGGGGCCTTTGGGACCACCATGAACCACACCCAAAACCTGTAGAAGTCCTGATAGTTTTTATTTTTATTTATTTAAGTCATTTGTATGTCATATGGGGGGGCAAGGTCATGAAAGAAAGAAAAAAATACATCAACAAATCAAAATAACGAAGATAATGATTGAAAGAATGGGCTTAACTGTGGCTGGAACATACATTCCATGTTTGTTCTGCCAATAAATAATAAATTACAATGGTTGCAGCCTTGTACACACTAGCAACATTCGTTAATACTATTACGGGTTTGTGGGTGCCAGGTTTCTAATGCCTATAATCCTAACAAGTGGATCGCCTAGCAGGGTAGACCATTAAGAGAACCAAGGAAAAAGGGGGGCTCTGTGCCAGATGACAAATGAGTGGCACCCCTTCTCTCTCTCAGATAGTTTGAAGGCAGAGTTTGCTGTTTTCTGAGCAAGAAGCTGGGGGGAGTGTTCAAAACTCTCATTGTTCTAGGCGCATTTTGCGACAAGGAATTACAGCGGTACCTCGGGTTAAGTACTTAATTCGTTCCGGAGGTCTGTTCTTAACCTGAAACTGTTCTTAACCTGAAGCACCACTTTAGCTAATGGGGCCTCCTGCTGCCGCCGCGCCGCCGGAGCACGATTTCTGTTCTCATCCTGAAGCAAGGTTCTTAACCTGAAGTACTATTTCTGAGTTAGCGGAGTGTGTAACCTGAAGCATATGTAACCTGAGGTACATTAGCGCGAGCAGTTTCTGAGCTCTGGGCACCCAAGATTTCAGATTAAAACTGCAGAATGGAAGGAAAGGAGGGCCTTTTTCTGCCTTCCCAAGTCCAGCTGAAGACTGGAGAAGAGACCCACTTAAGAATATTAGGGGGGGTTGGCCAGGGAAGGACTGGACCATGTGAAAAACGAACAAAATATTTTAGCTGCAGTTTATTCATTTTCAGCTTTGTTTTATTGTTATAAACAAAAGTGTGCCTAGACATTCCATTGTTGCACCCATAACTTAGGTTTAAAGTGCCGTTTAGCTCCTAGCTTTCATATCTCGGTTTCTAACACTGACCCAGAGGCAGGAGTTGTGGCTGTGCGTGGGCTGGCAGTCAGGTATCGGATCAAGTAAACAGGAATTAGAGCCTAGGGGCAGGAGATGCAGTAATGGGCACGCTGGAGGTAAGAGAACAGGCTGGACAGGTGAAGGGCAAGGCAGGTGCAAGATAAATTCTGTGTTGCGATTTCTTGGAACAAATTTCTCAGACTTGAAGGGCAGGGGTGGCAAGGTGTTAGAAGAAATTGCATGCTTGAAGCTAAAAACAGTAAAGCAGGGAGAGATGTGTTGAGGTTTATAACAGCAGACATTTCTCCTATGTTCGCTGCATTGAACTTTATTAAAACGCCAGGTCTTTTAATGTCAAAATCCATCAGAACTTATGAAAGATGGTCAACCCTTGCAAACTGCTCAATACCTGTGTGCGTGCCTTTGGTACTTTCGGGTAAAACTTCACAAAGCATATATGAAGATTTATGGCAACCTGATTCATCAACCCACTGTAATCCTGAATCTTTCTGCTTCTGACAGCTGCTAGTCACTATTTATGCTCTCATGTTTGGCAAGGATAAACTAGGTTTGGAGCTACCTGGCCTTTCCTTTTGGATTGGAATCCTGGTGGGGTTGTCAGATGAGATGGGGTATCCCTTTCCTATCCTGTCTTCCCTAAGATCACGGGTAGCCAACGTGGCGATTTCCATATGTTGTTGGGACAGAACTCCCATCAACACCAGATAACGGAAACTGTAGTCTTCCAAAATCTAGAGGACTTCTACCCCTGATTTGTCATGCTCGTCACAAGCTGGTTTTCTTCTGTCATATGCTTTGCTGCTACATCTGTGCCCAAAAGTGTTTTGTGTGTGTGATGGAAATTGTCCCAAGAACTTTTCAGAGTTGCTTGCAATTGTTGTGTTCGTCTTTATCAGGAAAGGAAAGCCTGCATATATATTTGAGCAGGATCCCTTGTCTAGTGAGGTTTCATTTTAGTTGTGCAGACATCAGCTTCATTTTTTCCACTGAGACAGATTCACAGAGGGCGCTAAACGTCCTCGTGGTTTTCAAGCACAGTCCTGCAGGCAGCTTTGTTCTCTTGACAAATCGGAGCAGGATTAAACCAGGTGGTTGCTGGGTTTTTTCCTCCTTCCTTCCATTATTTGCAATTCAGTGCATGGGAAATTCATTTGTTCAAAGCCTCAGTCTGATTAATCAGGCAGGTTTCTTAATAACAGCAGTAATGTTTGATTCAAGGGCAGCAATTATTCTGTGAAACAAAATATCGCTGAGTAGTACATAACAGATGGGAAAAATAAACAAGCATGTTTGCACACTGAGCACACTCATAATTTGCTTATATATTGAAGGAGATACTTGCTTTTTTTTCTCACAACACAGTTTTATCATCTGGACATGACAAGATCAATTCAGACATGCGCATATACCACATATGTTATGGATTACAGCTCGGGCTGCAACCCTAACTCAATTTACCTTGGAGTAAGCTCCACTGAATTCAATCGGACTTCTGAGTAGACATGGTTAGGCTGGAGCTGTTAATTTCTTATCCCTTCCTTTCCTTGGCTATCTGATGGTGTGCATATGAGCTGACTCAGTTGGAAATCTGTTAAATAGCGATTGCATTTCTGCAGAATTTGATAAAAATGCATCAATCATAATGAACATGCACATGGAATCAGCCCATTGCAATATATGGCATTGTCAATGCAATATACTCTTAGTGTTGGTCCCAGCACTGGCCCAATACATTTTGGCACCTGAGGCGAACCACAATATGGTGTCTTCCCCAGGGAAGAAGGGATGAGTGAAGATTTGCATCAGGAACAAGGCAAAGCGGGGATCAAGCCAACCTTACTTGATGGTTGAACTGAGAATCAAAGGGTGTCATGGGGGCAAGGAAGGGGCCCGCTCTGAATCGTGTTAGGTATTGATAACCCCCTCCTCCACAAATTTGTCTAATCCTGTTTTAAAGCCATCCAGGTTTGTGGCCATCCACAGTTTGACTATGTTGCCTGAATAAGTACTTTCTTTTATCTATCCTGAATATTCCAACTTTGTTTCATTGGATATCTATGAGTTCTACTATCATGAGACAGAAAAACTGTTCTCTAGCCACTAGGGAATCAAGCATGTAGACAGAATGTGAGGGAAACACAGGGCTTTCTTGCTATAGACAGAATGCATTCAGAACATTTTGTCTGATGCTTTGTACTTGGCAAAATGTCATGTCCATAAAAATAAAAGTACAAGGGAATATGGGAACTAGCCAAAAGAATAACGAGAACATAGGTGACCTAGTCGTTCAAATCTCTGTTCAGCTTTGCACAAGTAACGTTCACAGTTCCCTAGTATGTAAAATGTGGATATTTCAGTACAATCCTGTACCTGTCTACCCGGAAGTAAGTCCCACTGACTTTAAGGGGACTCAAATTCATGTGTGACTATAGAATTGCAGCCGTAATGACCTGCCATACATGTTTCTTTTCAGAAAAACCTATAGAGCACTTTTTCTAATTAAAGTTCCTGTAGAAATATTAGGTAAACAGAAAACAGATTAAGGGCTGTCATACTGAGAGCTTAGTTTGGCATATTCAAGTCTTGTTTGGGCAAATGAAAATTCTCTGTTTTATTTGTGATTTGCGCTTTGTTTTAACCTAGTTTTTAGGGAAAATATTAAATTGTATTTTTGCTGGGCTTACATAAAGCACATGGAGATCTTTTTACTGAACTGAGGATTATAATATTTTTATTATAAATAAAAACATATATTTGTGCTGACAGCAAGCCCTGGTGGGAGCAGCTGTACTGCAGTTCCCATTTTGGGCAGGGAACAATCTATTTGTTCCTTTGCATCCATGTCTCTACCTACCCCACACCTGAAGTCACATATCAATGACATCAGCTGTAGGGCAGGTGAGCAGTTTGGGGGAAATGGCCTCATAGGCCAAATTGGGGCCTGTGCCAGTCCTAACTTGGTCCATAGGCTC
Source organism: Podarcis melisellensis (assembly GCF_964234715.1). Lineage (NCBI taxonomy): Eukaryota > Metazoa > Chordata > Lepidosauria > Squamata > Lacertidae > Podarcis > Podarcis melisellensis. The sequence continues at coordinate 13,661,857 of NC_138544.1, forward strand.
GAGGGTCCCTGCTTGTGCTTTAAGGAATGAAAGCTTTACTAATTACTATAAACTGAAGCAGTGTGAATTATAATTTCTGACCTTGGGTCAGGGGGCATGACTCGGGTGGTCTCTGGGCAGCATATGCCCCAGGCACTTCCAAAAGAGACACTAATGTCTCTTCACACTCCTTGAACAATATGTGTTGCTCCTGGTTGGTGTCAGGCAATGGCACTCACCTGAGAGGTGCAGGAGCTGAGCTCCAGCTGGGAAAAAAACACCCTGCCCTTTTGGATTTGGAAGTCAGTACAACTAATTCTGCACCCACAAAAATGCTGTTTATGGATAGGAAAACGCAAGGGAATGAAGCATTACTTGCATGTGCATAAAAGCGGTGCCTTGTTAGTGCAGTGGTTCTCAAACTTTGTTCTCTGGGCAAAACTTTTGGAATATTATTTATTTATGTATTTATTTAATTTAGATACCGTCCTAAACCCTGGGGGGGGTGTCTCAGGGCAGTTCACAGAATAAAATCAAGATATAAGACCACAAAATGCATAATAAAAATAAAAACAACAACCCAACAGCCCCCCCAAAAAAAACACATTTTAAAAGGGCATAGGATGTAAATCAGATCATTATTTATTTATTGAATTTATATAATAAAAATCTGCTTGCGCCACACCAATTTTTTAATTATTATTATTGTTAAGAAATACATTGGAAAACAGGAACAACTCCTGGCATTGTCCTGGGACTGTCTACAGTTATCCCTTGATGCTCTTGCTCTCAATTTGAAAAAAATACCTATCCATATTCGGAGTGACGCCAGACATGTTTACACTACACCGACATGTTTAAACGTTTCTTTGGTTGTCTTTGAATATTCCTGCCACACTTGTCACCCCCTCCCGCCGCACCAGGGTGATTTGCCACCCTTGGAAAACCACTGAGTTAAGTGTCAGCGGCCACTGACAGCGAGCCAGGCACCCGCTATTCAGCCCGGACTACCTCGCAGGGTTGTTTTGAAGGCAGAAGCGCCACCCATGCTGCTGCTACTGATAGTATTTCGGGACGGGCACTGAGAACCGTTTTCCGTGCTGGCTCCCAGTAAATCAACCGAGGCTGGAGGCTGCAAGCAGTGGCGTAGCGTGGGGGGTGCAGGGGGGGCCGGCCGCACAGGGCGCAACATCTGGGGGTTAGGGGGCGCAAATCCACGGGTTAGGGGGCGCAAATTACTTGCCTTGCCCCGGGTGCTGACAACCCACGCTACCCACTGGCTGCAAGCGCTGGGAGGGAGAGCAGGGCGGTTTGAGTCCCGCTCCAGCTCCAGCGCTGACTAACCCGGGTCTCCCTCGCTCTCTCTTTCAACCACGTTGCAAAGACCTGCTCGCAACTCCTCCCCGCCGGCCTGGGCTCCTCCTCCTCCCGCCGCCTCCTCCTCTAGCCTGGCACGGGAAGGCGAGGGGTTGTCGAGCGAGCGAGAAAGGGAAGAGGAGGAGGAGGAGGCCGAAGTGCCTCGGCGGCCCGAAAAGAGCGGCGCCTCGGAAGGGAGGAAGGAAAGCTCGCGGTTGCGCGGAGAGCAAGGGCGAGCGGCGGCGGCGGCGCCACGGCCCTTGGCGAAGGAGAAGCAGCGCGCCGTCCTCCCCGCTAGCGCAGCCGCGAGAACTTTTTCGTCGGTGGCGGGGAAGGAAGGCGAGCAGCTCGTCTCCCCCCACAGAGTCCGCCCTCGGGTGAGTGAGTCAGGCGGAGAAGCGCCGCAGCAAAGGCTTGGCGCTGCCCGCTGCCTGCGCGCAAACTAGCAAGCGAGCAGAACTTCCGTGCGTAAAAAGTTTGCGCGTAAAGTTTGCGCTGCTCCAAGTGGCCTCTTTCCCCCCAGAGGGAGCGGGAAGGAGGGGGACATTCTTGAGGAAGGCGGGGTGGCGAGGAGAGAAATCTCCTTTCCCAAGTTTGGGTGGGCGGCGAAGGAGTGGCGAAGGTTTCCCCTCTGCTTTGGCGGGGCCGGAATCTGGAAAGCGCGCGTTTCCTTCCTTCCTTCCTTCACAGTGGATAGGAACCTGCGCGCCGCTTCCCCGAAGCTGCTCCTGTTTCCTCTGGTTGGAGGGCTTTTCCTGTTTACTCCACGCGCGGCGACCCCGTGGGAACCCCAGAGTCTCGCAAGGTTGGAAAGGACCCCCCGGTCCCACCCCTAGGATCATCTAGTCTAACCCCCTGCAATGCAGGAATCTCAACTAAAAGCATCCACGAGAGATCCTCTGTTTAGAAACTTCCTTGCACCACCCTGACCTGACCCCAAAAAACACATGCTGACCCACAGTTTGTCTGCCCCCAAGGTTAGCCCAAGAGGTCATCTCTGGCGGTAGCAGGGGAGAGAATGCGTGAGTTTTGGTGAGATTTGTGCTAAAACACACCCCTTTGTCCTCTATTTATTATTTCAGTATTTTCCACCAAAGTGAATAAAAGCCGGGGAAGCCTGAAGAAACATTTCTGTCCGATTAAAAGCACAAAGAATTGGATCTTGCCATTTTTTGGGGGGGATACCCTCTGCACTTAAAGTTATCTTTTATAACCTGAGGAAGAGGAAACGTTTTAAGAACAGGTTTGGGGACCTGTGTTATTATTGTTTTTCTACTTTTTCTCATTAAAAAAACATTAATTACGTTTTACATGGGATGTTTTGGATGCCTTAAGTAGCCCCATTGGTTGCTAAGTGGAAATCTTGAGCTGACTTGAGCAGTTAAAATACCATCGCTTTGGTTTTTCCATCCTGCTTGTTTGTAGGCACAAGTGAATCTTTACAAAATGGACAAATACGATGACCTGGGTCTGGAGGCGAGTAAATTCATAGAAGATCTCAATATGTATGAAGCTTCCAAAGATGGGCTCTTTCGAGTAGACAAAGCGGTTGGGAACAACCCAGAATTTGAAGAAACGAGGAGGGTTTTTGCTACCAAAATGGCCAAAATTCACCTTCAGAAACAGCGAGAACAAGAGGAATTGGTGAACTCAGCCACGGGGGCTCCAAATGGCGGGGCTGGTTTTGGCCTTCAGCATCTGCTCCCAGGCCATCCTGTGGCTAGAAGCACTGCAGGAACAAATAAACTGCATTCAGGAGAAAATATAGCAAAGCCCCCTCTGGCTACACCGTCAACCGTGTGTGCAGGCCATCAACTTGCCTTCCCAAACCAGCCCCAAGCGCATGCTGATGGAGAGCGAACAAAGTTATACCAGGATGACAAGAGGTCCAGCGATGATTACAGTGGATACAGTGAAAGTCTCCAGGGTTCTGACGTTTCTGGAGGACATAGTTATCAGAGAGCAGGTCAGCTGAACCCATGTACTCCTAAGACATCTTTTAGTTCTCTTTCTCACGAGGAGCCCAATAACAGTGATAACCGGGCAAGCCTTCAAAGTTGGGGTAGAGATGCTGGCAAGTTTCCTAGCCTGAAATCCAGCATGGGCCCCCATTTATGGTCCAACGTTAATCATGACGAGTTGTTGCAGAGAAGTCCTACGAAACTTCAGGCAGATCTCCATTCATACCAGCAGCCACGGAACTCCTACAGGTCTTCAGAAAGCGGGTATGGAAGTCAGGAAAGCAGTGGCGAAGGCCCGGGGCTTAGCCAAAGCTATGAGCCGAATCCAGGTTGCCCGAGATCATCGTCTTTCTCTAAGGCCTGTACCCCGTTGTCCTCTTCTACTGGGTTTGGTGATGAGTTGCCTGTGGAATATTCACAGCAGAGGTCTCCATCGTTCTCTGGACGCTCTTCCAATCGATCTGATGATTTTAACCCAAACTGTGGCGTGGAATTGTGGGCTTCTGGTACTCCAAACAAAAGCAATGGCAATATTCAGTCGAGGCATAGTGACAGTACTCAGCCTTCAGCTTCCGGCCTCCTTCCTGCTCCCCTACCTCCAAGTGTAGATTATCAACAAACTAACACTCATCCGAAACCGACAGGTCATTTTGTAGTCCACGGTCAAAATCACAGGCTCAATTGTGCTGGGTCTGGCATGAGTCCCGAGCAGAATTCCATCTGCTCAACATCTCATGGGCCAATGATTTCTGATGTTCCGAAATCTCCTTTTAAAGAGGGCACCGCCACTCTGCGGCATGACTCTGGTCACCACGAAACCACCGCTTCTGCAAAAATAAAGCTACCCTGCCAGACACTCCTTCCTCAGCAGGAACAGGGTCCATCCACAGCTGAATTAAAATTAGAAGCTCTTACCCAGCGCCTGGAACAGGAGATGGATGTTTGTCCAAAGGCTGACTACTTTGGTAGGTATATGCGTTTTTACACTTAACAGCGCATTGGATTTTTATTTATACGTTCATTGATAAATGCTACAGTATTTTGCACCTGCAGGCATATTTCCTGTGTTGTTCTTTTCAGTGTCAGGAATCATGGGGAGCAGCTAATACTTTTCAAATTATGTTTACCGAAAGCTACAATTTTAATATAAAAACTTCAGTAGAAAATGATAAGCTAGGGAAAAAGGGAATGGAAAGCGTATTTTAGAAGCAAGTTGATATACCAATTTTAATGTCTCAGTGGCTGCAGTTAATTTATGCTGTGTGTCGGATTATAGCTATTATTATTTTAATCACTGGCTTTAAAATAATCTGATGGGGAAATTGATTAAATAGTGTTTCGTTCTCGCCCCGAAAAGGCTGACTAGGTTTGTCCAAAGCAGTTGCCGGTTTGGGTGACAACCTGGAAAAATGCTGTGTGAAAGAAGCTGGCCAGTTGTAAGTGGCCTTTAGTTCCATGGAAGTGAATTAAGGATCATGACACCAAGGCCACATAAGATTGTATCTTGTACGATACTGTATTGCTTTTAAGCTGTATTCTGTTTAGGCAACCAAGCTCATCACCCAGTGAACCCAAAAGTACTAGGATTTAAGAAGAATTGTTGGGAAATTGTCCCTCGTCGGCAACTAACTTCTGGGTTGATGGGGCGAGGAGTCAAGTCTCATCCCTGCCACTCTGTTACCAAGGAAAGTGGCTACCTCTCATGTGTCCCATTCTCTGGAAGAGGTGGGGTGATATAGAACAATAGAAATGGGTCAGCATGTAAACTGAGAATGCTCCCCAGAGAGGGTGCCCTTTTGAACGAACCCGAGACTTTGTGTATGGGGCAGCCAGCTGGGCCAAAAAGGATTCTGTGGGGCACTTTCACGATGCATGTCCCTTGCCTTGTTCTTTTGCAGCTTCTCACATGCAAGAGGACTTACTTGCTCCCTTGCCAGTAGACCAGCTGAGTGTGCCCAGTTAGATTCAGTGCCCAGGCTGCCACCTGTTGAACCACAGGTTAAAGAAGTAATTGAGCCGTTGGCTCGCCTTACTTAGTCGTCCTTCTTGGTTTTCTTGGTTTTCTACTAGCAGGTGTTCAGCATATTTGGTGTTTTCTCATTAGGGCGCGTTCTTGAGGAGGCTTTAAATCTGTTATCATGGTATGCTCATTATGCAATTCTGACAGTAGTAGCTTATGTGTTTTTCCATTTACTTCTTTGCCAGGTGGGGCACTGACCTTTAGAGAAGCTGAACAGCAGGCCTGTAGCTTAATGAGTAGAGGTTACCCATATGATTGCAAACGGTGCTGGCTTTATTGAAAACGGGAGATAATTTTGCCACCAATTATGCATGCCTCTTTTACTTTTCCAGTGGTAGATGGTAGGGCTAGGTGTCCCAATTATAACAGCATCAGTACAGTGAATCCATCGCTCTTCTATCTTACTTGATTCTTATATTTAAAATGCTTCCAAGAGCGTGCAGATAAGAGAACGTCACATTGCTACTTACATTTTTTTTCTAGCCTTACGGTTGCTGTCACTTAACAGGGATATGGTAGGCCAGGGCAGTGGCATAGCGAGGGCTGCCACTACCCGGGGACCGTGCGGAGGGATGGGTAGGAGGGTGCACATTCAACTGCCTAACGGTGTTTGTGTCACCCAGGAGATTGCAGCCACAGAGGTAAGAAAAGAAGAGTTATTCTATTATCTGCAGAGGTCTCTGACTGCTTTGCATGGAGAAGCCGTTTTCAGTGGAGCCCAGCAATGGAAGCGTACAGCTGTGTTGAGATTTTGTGTTGAAATTTTGCGCCCCAGCAATTTTTGCACCCTGTGCCCTCCACACTACTGGGCCAGGGTAGCCAACATGTCCTCCAGATGTTGGACTACAGGCCCTATCAAGCCCAGCTACCATGGCCAGTGGTCACAGATGATGGAAGATGTAATCCAACAACTCTGGTTTCTGAAAGCATGTAATTCCTGCCCTATAATTGCCAGGAAGGTTCAACAAATCATTTTCTTGAGCATAAGAATAGCCTTCTTGGGTCGGCCCAAGGTTTGTCATCGTCTCTAGTATTCTGTGGCAAGCTGGATGTCTCTAGCAGTTCATAAGAGGACCATGACAGTAGAAGTCTTTCCCTGTGGTCTCCAGCTGTAGACCTGTGTGGTTAACGCCACATGATAGATGCAGAGGCCAATCAGTGAGCTTGAGATTTAAATTTAGGATTTCCCTGCTCATAGGTTAATGTTCATAACCATTATGCTACACCAGCTTTCTTTTGCTGATGGACTTT